>NW_026575124.1:0-2400000 GCF_905146905.1 Nyctereutes procyonoides | reverse complement strand
AGATGCAATAGGTGATAAATGAATGGAAACCAGGATCATAAAAGTAGGAGGGAGGCAGGCATTTTAGACCAGTTTAGGTTTGTCCCCTGCCCTGCTCACTCTCCCTCTCTCAAAATAGATAAAATCTTTAAAAACAAAATAAACTTTTAAAATAAAACTTTTTAAAAAAGATTTTATTTATTTATTTGAGAGGGCAAGCACAAGCAGGGAGAGGATCAGAGGCAGAGGAAGAGGCAGACTCTACTGAACAGAGAGCCCCACAAGATTCGGGGCTCAATTGCAGGATCCTGGGATCATGACCTGAGCCAAAGGCAGATACCCAACCAACTGAGCCACCCAGGCGCCCCAAAATAAAACTTTTTACCACAATAAACAGAACAATATATTAAAACTGACTTCCAGGATTGTCCAAATTTTTAAAATCATGATTAAAACACTTTTTTTTCACATTTCTTTAAATGTCATGTCTTCTTTGGCAAGTTTATTCAAAATACTACATTTCCATTTATTTATATAACAGAGTGCCCTAAATTAAGGTTCATCATAATACCTGTCTCTAAGCCCTAATGGTTTATATCTTCCCTTTAAAATGTATAATATCGAAAAAATAAAGTAAAATAAAATGTATAATAATCGGGCAGCCCGGGTAGCTCAGGAGTTTAGCGCCGCCTTCAGCCCAGGGCCTGGTCCTGGAGACCCGGGATCGAGTCCGACGTCGGGCTCCCTGCATGGAGCCTGCTTCTCCCTCTGCCTGTGTCTCAACCTCTCTCTCTGTGTCTCTCATGAATAAATAAATCTTTTAAAAAATGTATAATATCTTTTAAAACTGTACAAGTATCTTTTAATTACATTATCATTTTCAAAGAACTCCATGGGGAAAAATTATGAATTAAACACCTGTAAGTTTTCCTCATTTCTGTTATAGTACAGCAATTGGTCATCTCACCTGCAGTGGCCTAGCAACTGAGAAAGGGCCAGATGCAGCTGACTGGCCCTCAAGAAAGCAAAAGCTGACTACAGCTTCTCCACTTCTTTTCAAGCAACCCCGTAACTGATGCAAGTCATTCTTTGGTCTATACATTATGCTAGTTTTAGTCCCTGAAGAAAGTCTTCCTTTTCCTGAACCTGCTTCACCAGTTTTGCTTGTTCTTCATTGAATCCTGGTTTGGGGATTCTCATTCATAAAATCATCTTTGGAGACCACGGCCTGCCCCAGGAGCAAGTGGATAGATTCACAGGCATCGATATTGTTGAAGGTATTTTGCAGAATACGTACTTCCTTCAAATTTACTATCTCTGTGTTTAAAATATTCTCGATATTCCATCACAGTTTTCTTCGGGTGAAGACGCTGGTTTCTTTGAGGGGCTCTAATAGTCCTCATTCTCTACCTGAAGACGTTTTACCAGGCTGTAACAGGGATTAAACAAAGATCTTGTTTTCCTTAATCATCGTCTAAGTGTTGCACTTAGAAGGTTCTTCTCTTGAGCTGCTTGTGTGGGGAGGTCGTGGATCGGCGCAGGCCTGGGGAGTCCTGGGTAAAGTCACAGAGAACTTTGATGCACTTTCTGTCGTGGAAATGAAATCTTGGTTTGCCTCTCCCGGAGCCGTGGCGGGGAGTACAGCAAGCCCACCCAATATTATCCATTATTCCGCAGCTATAAAAAGGAGTGAAGTCTTGATACATGCTACAACATGGACAAACCTTGAAAACATTTTGCTAAGTAAAAGAAGGCATGCACAAAGGCCACATTGTATGATTCCATTTATATGAAATACGGAGAAGAGACAAATCTGTAGAGAAAAAAGCAGATTAGTGGTTGCCGGGGGCTGGGGGTGGCCGAGAAAGGGAGTAACTGCTAATGGATGTGGGGTTTCCTTGGGGGATGATGAAAATGTTCTGGAACTAAATAGCGGTGATGGTTGCACAACATTGTGAATCTACTAAATTCCACTGGGTTTTACACTTTAAAATGGACACAGTGGTGAATTTTGCACCAATCAATAAAATAACGACTGCAAAAATAAAGGAGAACCGACCAACCAACCCAGGGTTGAAAGAGGAGGAGGAAGGGAAGGATCTGGAATCTAGAACATTTCTCTGAGTTGATAGCTTCCTCATCTGTACCGTGGTGGTAATAATGTCCCCATACCCCAGCTGGCGTGAGTAATGACATGAATAAGTGTCACGTAAACACTTAGCACTAGCAGCGCTCAAAGCGAATGTTAATTGCCTTCTTTTCTATGTAAGTATCTAAAGCTATTTGTCCCCTTTATACCTTTATTCCTTATGACTGTGGATGTGGCTCCAGCCACTCTGTTCTTCGCAAGGGCTCCTCCCACTCTCCCTTACGGCCTTGGCAGGCTGCTCGGCCATCTGGGATGTTGTCCAGCCTCCAATTTTAAAGGCCAGTAGGGTCATTAGGCCACTGCCACAGAATCACTTAAGAGCCGATTCTGTGGGACCCACCTGCTGAATCAGACTCTCTGGGGATGCTTACTTCAGGGGAATCTGGTGTCTGTATTTTTTACTAAGTGCTCCAGCAATGAGTGTGCATATTCATGTTTGGGACTACCGTTTTGATATATTCCTGTCTTTACCATCTCTTCCAGGAAGTCTGCTCAGACTCCTCCCCTGAGAAGCCCTCTGATAGAGTGTTCCTTTCCGGTGTCTTTGGTTCTCAATATCGCGGCCAAAGTCACCTTGGGTTCCCCTGGGTCTGCTCTCTCCCTGCAGACTGGGCGACTACCAGGGACAGATGCCTGGCCCTCTCTTTCCTCTTATCACCCTGGTTTCCTCCTGAGTGTAGGTTCTCCTGGGATGCTGTAGGAAGACACTTCATTTTTATTTTTTAATTAAAAAATTTTTTTAAAAGATTTTATTTATTCATTCATGAGAGACACACAGAGAGAGAGGCAGAGACACAGGCAGAGGGAGAAGCAGGCTCCATGCAGGGAGCCTGATGCAGGACTCGATCCCAGGACCCCGGGATCACGACCTGAGCCAAAGGCAGGTGCTCAACCACTGAGCCACACAGGTGTCCCATTTCAGTTTTAAAGTCCTTAGAATCTTATTTCCTTACTTCTACAGATATTTGAGAGAACTTAGATTCTCTCTTCCTACCATTCTGCTCCTGACTTTTTGAGATGATATAGAAGTTGTATTACTGTGTCACATCAGCCTTTGCTCTTCCCTCGTTTCCCATGTCTTCCCACAGGATGTGCTAGGTGTGGGCCGGCCCCCACCCCACCCTGACAAGTGACCATGGATCCTGGAGCCGGGGCAGAGTCATCTCTGACTGTCAATGAGCAGGTATATTCTGGGGCAAGAAGAGGCAGGGGAGTGAGGGGCATGGACACTGGGGCTGTGGCCAGGAGGAAGACCCCACAGAGCCCATCAGTATCTGTTTCCTACCAAAATTCATGGTCACTTCACCCATCCAGGTGTAGCTACCAGCAAGGATTTCTCAGGGGCTGAGTCGGGGGGTTTAAGCTGTAACTTGAAAAAATCAAATTAAAATACACAAATTGTTTTTAAAATAAACAAACAAACAAATAAATAAAATATACAAATATGTATGGGGTGTCAGTAAAACATGTGACTCGATTTTGGGGTTGTGAGTTCAAGCCCCACATCTAAAAAATAAATAAAAAATTTAAAATATATACAAATAATGTATAAGTTTACATAAGAAAACATATAGACATTAATATAATTTACTCTATTTTTTCCTATATATTTCATAGTTTTTTGTACTGAACATGTTTATTACATAATTTTTTAAAAGGAAAAAAGGATTAATCTCTTAAAATGCAATTGGACCGAAGTCCTTCATAGCTCAAGATTGAATCAGAAATGGAACTGCTTTTGGAGGTTTATTTCATTCATACCTCCCTGATGGGTCACACTGTCACTTTTTCCAGCAATCTCTGGCTGGATTCAATTTTCAGGCTTATGGACCAGGTTGTGGGAGTGCCTTCGGGTACAGGCCAAGTGCAGGGGAGGCCTGAGAGAGCTTTTGAGTATACAGAGTGTCCCTGATGCTTGAATGGCCCAATTCAAAGCAGGTCAGTGACGGAGGTAAAGAGCTGGGGAGTCCTGACTGTCTGAGCAGGAGAAGAAGACTAAGTGTTCTGAGGAGGCCCCGGGGCTGCTCCACTGGCATGTGGGAGGTCCCCTCGAGGCTGGAGCGTGCCCACCGATGGCACGACTGGACGAGCAGCTCACAGGGTACAAAGCTCCAGTCCAGGAGGTGGGGCAAGAGCCGGCATCTACAGGATTCTTGACCCTCGTTTCAGGAAGTTAGCTTGCAGGGAAATCTTGGCCTTTACCCCAGTGTTTTGGAAATAAAGGAATCATGAGCTTAAAAAGTTACTCAACGTTGTGGAATATTCGTTTTCCACCCCTCTATCTTTGAGGGAACTTCTATGAGGTTTCAAGAGAAGTGAAGAGGAATTTGCCTCTTGGCCCAGCTTAAGCAGTGGGTTCTGTGTTAGGGGCCTTCGTAACCTCACTCCAATATCCTAGCAGCTAAGAGGATACCCTTGCAAGGCTGTGGGATCGGCCACTTACCACTCCCTGAACTGAGTCCAGGAGGGGGGCAAATAGAAATATCCCCAAGTGGTTTGGCTCTGTGGGGCCTTTCCCAGCATGTGTCAAGCTTTGCCCCTGTCACCAGGCCCCCAGTTCCTTTCAGAAGCTCTTTTCTTGGAATCAGGGAGCGGCGGCCCAGCCACAGACCGTGGAATTGTCACAGAGCGCATGAACCTCAGGCATGAGGTCTACATCTTTTTTTTTTTTTAAAGATTTTATTTATTTATTCATGAGAGACACAGAGAGAAAGGCAGAGACACGGGCAGAGGAAGAAGCAGGCTCCATGCAGGAACCTGATGTGGGACTCGATCCCGGGTCTCCAGGATCATGCCCTGGGCTGAAGGCAGCGTTAAACCGCTGAGCCACCCAGGTGCCCAGGATGTCCGCATCTTGAGGTGCCCTCCCCTCTCACCCCAGCCATACCCAGAGCTCTGCTCCCCAGGAGCTAGACTGGCTGCTCCCCACCAGCAGAGCCCCCTGTCCTCTGTTTGCAGGTCATCGTGATGTCAGGCCACGAGACCATCCGCGTGCTGGAGGTTGGAGTGGATGCCCAGATCTCTGCTGAGGAGGAGGGCAAAGGGCTGGAGGGTGTGGCTGCCGAGGGCTCCCAGAGCAGAGGCCCTGGCGAAGCCAGTGAACCAGCTGGTGAGGCTGGGCCAGACAACCCGGACTCCTCTGCAGAGGCAACTGGTACGAGGCCATCGTTCCCATCTGGCATTGGTCTACCTGCGTCCTTTTCTCTGGCTCCTCGGAGAGTTGGCATGAGTCCCTGGGGCCTAGGTAGCCAGCCTTAAGGTCTTGTTGGCTTCCTGTCCACTGGACAGCCTCTGCCACAGCTAGACTTCTTGCTCAGCTCCTAGGGCTGTCCTGCCCTCGTTGGCCTTGGAACTCTAGATCTGGTTTCGATCACTTCCACATCTGTACTGGGAGGGGTCAGGGTGAGGTGGGACGAGAATGGCAAGGCTTAGTTGAGGGGATTGAATTAACCTCAGGGAGGGAGAGCTCCAGGTCTAAGCCAGACCGTTGGGCCCAATGCAGAGCAGACTAGACCTTTAGGATCCTGACAGCCCTTCTGACTCAGTACCTTTGGTGGTAGATCTGGGAGGTCCCAACAACTGGGGAGAAGAGGGCATGTTACCTACCCTGGACTGAGGGTGTGGATTAGGTAGGACCTTCCAGAATCCCAGCTGGGCTGATGTGAGTCAAGCCTGGTGGTCTTACTTGTGCTGTCCTCTAAGGGCAACTATAGGGCAAGAGTGTGATTCTCCTGTATGGGGAACGGAGAGAGATGATCCACTCACAGCATCTCTCCTAATTACCCTGCAGCATAGCTGTGACACAACCAGGGCTGTTCTAGAGGCTAGGACTGGTGCCAGGCATGCCTCTCTGGCCGGCTGTGGGGCACCCTTTCCTGGACTCTTCTCGTTGATAACCTTGCAGCATAGACCTCTTTTGCTAGAAACCTGGGACCTCCCTAATCAGGCCCCTCAGATTCCATGGTTCATCTCCCCTGGCCTTCTGCTTATCTCCCCTTCCCTAGATTGGAGATCTGGGCTGGTGGGGGTGGGCCAAAGGAGGAGGCAAGAAGAGAGCTAATGAGGCTTTTGGGAAACAGCAACTCCCTAATAAGAAAGTGCAAGACCTCACATCCCTTATTCTACCTGCAAATCAGTATGCAGATTCATTTGAGACCCTAATAACCCACAGTTTTTATTTATTTATTTATTTATTTATTTATTTAGTTATTTATTTATTTATTTATGATAGTCACAGAGAGAGAAAGAGAGAGAGGCAGAGACATAGGCAGAGGGAGAAGCAGGCTCCATGCACCGGGAGCCCGACATGGGATTCGATCCCGGGTCTCCAGGATCGCGCCCTGGGCCAAAGGCAGGCGCCAAACCGCTGCGCCACCCAGGGATCCCCCACAGTTATTCTTTCTCCTTTTGAATGAAGGAATGGCAGAACCCATGACCATGTCCCCCTAGCCTGGAAATGCTCTGCTCTGTGTTCAGGCCAGGATGGGCATCACCTCCTGGGGGGCAGTGCCCTGGAGAGCAGACAGCAAAAGGGATTTTACATCTGACCACCCTTATGATTCTTTTCCGTGGTGGGGATGGGGCCCCTTTTCAGAAAATTTGGGAGGTTTTGTAAGTTTATCCACAGTGTCCTGATTTCCGTTTTTACTTTTTTTTTTTTTTTAAGAGGGAGGTAGGGGAGGGGGCAGAGGGAGAGAGAGTCTTAAGCAGGCTCACGCTCATCATGGAGCCCGATGTGGGGCCCAATCCCATGACCCTGAGATCAGGACCTGAGCTGAAATCAAGAGGCGGACATTTAACTGACTGAGCCACCCAGGTGCCTCATCCATTTTTACTCATCTTCTGTATCTCATTTCTTCTGGTGCCTTAATTCTGTTCCTTGTCCAAACTGCTCTCAGGAATGGATCCTGAATCAGCTATTTATATCTTAGCATGAGTGTTCATGGTAGTGTGCTTCTCCTTCCAGAGGTTTGTATTCTGAAGCCTTTCACGAAAATCCTATTCTCTGTAAAGGAATTTTAGTTATCATCAAGAAGGTAAGGGAGGTATTTTGACAGTACCTCCTAAGAAGCTGCCAACTTAGGCCAAAGACTGTGGCCTTGCCGTCTTTCCAGATATATAATACTGAGAAGAGTTTCCTCTTAAAACAAAACTAAGTAATGGGAACTTTTTTTTTTTTTTTGTATTCGTGAGAGACACACAGAGAGAGAGAGGCAGAGACACAGGCAGAGGGAGAAGTGGACTCCATGCGGGGAGCCCGATGCGGGACTCGATCCCAGATCCCAGGATCATGACCTGAGCTGAAGGCAGCCACCCATCTGCTGAGCCACCCAGGTGTCCCAGTATTGGGAAACTTTTTCAGGATGAAAAAGATCTAGTGATTTCTATAACTCTAAATTACTACCCAAGTCCTTGTCACAAATACGTACTTTTTTTTTAAAGATTTTATTTATTCATGAGAGGCAGAGACACAGGCAGAGGCAGAAGCAGAAGCAGGCTCCCTGCGGGGAGCCCTATGTGGGACTCGATCCAAGGACCCTGGGATCACGACCTGAGCCCAAGGCAGATGCTCAACCATGGAGCCACCCAGGTGCCTCACGAGTATATTTTTTTATAGTTGTGGCCACCAAAGGTAGACAGTAGTAGGACACTTATCACCATATTATTTCTATGGCCATTTCCTTTATTGACATAGATTCACACACCTGATTCTGGTTTTGGCTATTGTCAAACCGTCTGGTTTTTCATTGTCATAACTGGTGCTGCTTTGCGTGTCTTTGTACTGGTCCTTTGAAATTTTTTTTTTCCTTTGAGGTGTAGTCCACCAGAATTCCTTTTGAAGAGAAATCAGTTGTGTACATAGGAGAAGTCATCACATGGAAAAATACAAAATCTGTCAATGAGATAGAGTCCCACATCATGAGAGGACAAGTAATTGGCTATAAGGTACCACTTGCCTGTTAAGCCAGAAAAATAAACAGTGATAAAACCTCAAGTGGGTGGCACTGTGGAGAAATAGGTACATTATTGATGGTTCTGTGAATTGGCTCAGTCTTTCTGAAAAGCAGTCTCGCAGAAGTGACAAAAGCCCTAAATGTATGCAAACCCTTGGGCCCTGGGTCCTACTTTGGAAATAAATCCTAATAAAATGATTATCTCCTTTAGATGGTAAGCTTTTCTCATTCATATTCATCACATACCCATTTTCCCGCTTTCCTTTTTTTCGATTGCATAAAACTTTGCCAAGCAAAATATTTTTTAAATTTTTCATAGATTCAGAGTATCTATCCATATATCCTCTGATTTTTTTTTTTTTCAATAGGATTGTCTTTCCCCTCCTGGGGAGATGAACCTACCATTTTGTTTTCTGTTTGAATTTTAGAAGGCTTTAGTTCTTGCCTGTTTGTCTCTTTAATTCCTTAAACAATTGGATTTTTTTTTTCATTATATACTGTAAACATTACGGTCCTGAGTTAGGTTGCTGCCTTTTGAGATTAAAACAGAAGCTGGGAATGCAGGGTTGGAAGGTCATCTAATTCAATGGTTCCCACTCTGGCTGTGTGCTGTATCACAAATGAGCTTAAAAGAAGAGAGAGGAGAGGTTGCTGGCCTCCACTCCCGGATATTCCGATTCGGTCATCCTAGGTCAGGGCCTGGAAATCTATGCCCAGCCAGTAGTAAGAGGCCGCCAGTCTGGTCTAACCTCAGTCACCCAATACATAGTCTCACCCTGTATTATATAATAACCCCCTCCTCATTGTTGTGTGGCTTTGAAGAGGTTTCCTTGCAGGGGTCCCCAATACCTGACTAAGTCGGGGGAGCAAGAGGAAGCTATAGCCTGGGTGAAAAGCTCTGGTTCATGGGAAGTTCCTTTAGAAGCTCAGTGAAGCTTCTCACCCGGGCTTCAGACCTCAGGCACCGGCAGAGAACCGCTGCCCAGCCTGGAGTGCCCCTGTGTTCTGGAGTGGGGCAAAGACCTGTCCAGTTTTCAGGGATTGTCACTTCAAGGACTTGGCCCTCTGGGAGTCCTTGTAGCCTTCCCCCAGCCAGCACCTGCCTCCAGGTGCGGACAATGGTTCAGGGGTTGGAGCCAAGGGAAGTTGCTCCCATCCATTCTAGCTCCTTCCTGGCCTGACAGTCATTCACTTTAGAGCCTTCTACTGATTTTGTGATAGGTCACCATGTCCTGTGGAGTCAGGAAAGGAGCGACCGAGAGCCAACTGTGCACAGGCCTGCATATTCTCCAGCTAGATGTGGGAAGAAGGTTACCCCCCTTGCAGGTCTGGCACAGGGCTCCCCAGCCTCCCGTTCCCTCTACCTGTAACATTTGGGAAGTGTCTCCGGGACCAGGGAAGGCCAGTGATTGGCCCTGGGTTATGCAGAAATACAATGTGAGGCTGAGAGTTGCCACCTCAAGCTGCAATGGGATGCTCTATCTGGTGACCCCTCCACTCATACCAGGCTCACTCCTTGTCCTTTCTCTCAATGCCACATGAAGTGAAGTCTCTCCCGGGGATCCCTCCGAGTCCTGCCCCCGCTGTTGCCACCTTCAGCCAAGCCCCGAGCCAGCCTCAGGCATCGCAGACCCTGACACCACTGGCTGTACAAGCTGCCCCCCAGGTAAGGGCCACCCAGAGAGCTGAACAGAGGGCCCTGGGGCTGGAAGCAAAGCGTGGGATGGCCAACGTGGGGTGGCCGTGGGATCTGGGAGTTTCACGGGCAGAACAGGGAAGGGGGTGCGGCTTGAAGGGGAGAATGTCCTCCTGGGCACCTCTGGCCTCTCCCCACCCCAGATCCGGCCCCGTTGGGAAGATTAGATGTGTGTTTGCCAAGTCCCGTCCTTGGGTCCAGCAAGGGTTGTAGAGATAACATTAACTCTTTAAGGCCACCGGCGTTTCCACTTCTCTCAGGACTCAATGAGCCTGGTACCCTCCGGTGGATGCCTGGAAGAGTTAATGCGTGGCTCAGAGTCCTCATTTAGAGCCAGGGGGCAGCCCCAGCACAGCGAGGAGCTGCCTGCCAGCCCCCCCACCCCCGCCCCTGCCCTGCTGAGCTCCCGGTGGCCCTTGGCTACAAGCGCAGACCTGCAAGGCCCCTGGCGGGGGTAGCCCCCCATCAGAGCATCCCGCGGGCCTCTGTATGGGCCCTGCCCCTGCTTCCCGGTCCTGTGGGAAAGGCAGAGGCCCAGGAAAGGCCTAGGCGGCGACGGACCGCGGTGGGAGAGAGGCCTGTGCCCCCTTGCTGTCCCGGGAGCGGGGCCAGGCCCTGTCTCCCCCCGCAGCTTCTCTGAAGGCAGGCTAGTGCGGCCCAGGCACCCCCAGGGCTGGGCCTCCGGCTGGGGCTGGGGCTGGGGCGGGTCTCTTCCCCCCCCTCCCGCCGCCGCTCCCCCCACGGCCCTCAGAATGCTTTGTTTGTGCTCGACCGGGTCTCAGAGACCCGGTGTTTGCGCTGTCGATGTTGATTTTTTTTATTTTTTTCTTTTCTTTTTTGAAATCTTGTTTGCTTTTGCAGGTCTTGACTCAGGAAAACTTAGCCACAGTTCTGACAGGAGTTATGGTTCCGGCAGGGGCAGTTACTCAACCTCTTCTTATCCCCATCAGTATTGCAGGTCAAGTGGCTGGTCAGCAGGGGCTGGCCGTGTGGACAATTCCTACGGCAACCGTGGCCGCCCTCCCAGGACTGACAGCTGCTTCTCCCACGGGGGGCGTTTTCAAGCCACCTTTAGCCGGTCTGCAAGGTAACGGCAGCTCTCCCCAGGACGGCAGCAGGCCCCCACCGCCCTATACCGCCGCCCCTGCGCCCGCGCTTGCCATGCTGGACTCAGAACCCGCGCCCCGCGGGGCCACAGCCCGCCCTGGAGTCTGGACCCGGTGTCGCGGGCCCCGGCCCCGGCCACGGCCACGGAGCGGCCGCACCACCTCGGGACTCCAGGCCCCGCCCGGCACGGGCCGGCGCCGCAGGCCTGTCTGACTTCGGCCACCCGGGACGCCCCGTGCCCCCGCCCCCGGGCCCCGCGCCCCCGCGCCCCCGCGCCGGAGCCCACCACCCCCCGGCCGGCCTCCTGCAAGGCCTCCTGCAAGGACCGCGCAAGATTCGGCTTCTGGCTCCGGACCTCCGGACCTCGACAGCTCCCGGCCCGGCCCCGGGGGGGATGAGATGCCGCTGCCCGAGCTGCCCCAGGACGCCGCCCCGCTCGCTGTCCCCGCCCTCCCCCGTGGGCCAGGTCCCTTGGGATGGAGCCGCCCGGCCCGGCCAGGCGGGTGAGCGCCGTGTCTCTGCCTTGCTCCGCAGCAGCCGCCGTGCTCAACGCCGCGCTCCCGGCCCCCGCGCCCGCCGCGCCCGCCGCGCCCGCCGCCCGCCGTCCCGGCCGCCCCGCCCGCCCCGCCGCGGCCCGCGGCCCAGCCCCAGCCGCTCTTCCAGCCGCAGCCGCTGCTGCAGACGGCGCCCGCCCTCCTGCCGCAGCCCCCCGCCGCCGCCGCCGCCGCCGCCGCCGCGCCCAAGCCGGTGGACGCCCCCCCGCAGATCGCCGTGCAGCCTGCAGGCTTCGCCTTGAGCCCGGGAATCGTAAGCCGCCGCCCCGCCCGGGCCGCCCGGGACGCACCGATGTGGGCCAGGGGCGCGCCCGGCCCTCCGCGCGGGGAGGCGCCCGCCCCATCAGCGCGGACCACCTGCGCCCAGAGCCCGGGCCAGTCCTCCGGAACCCGGCCCGCTGCGCCCGCTGCGCCCGCTGCACCGGCCGGAGGGTGGGGTGACGTCTGCGGATGGCAGCCCGGGAGCTGCAGCTGCGAGGAGCCCCAGGCCCACGCCCCGCGTGGCGGGGGAGCCCGGGGATGTGGCTAGAATCACATCAGCCGCCCCGGGCCTGGGTTTTCCGTCCTGCCAGGCCTGGCCTGAAACATTGGCCAGAGCTGCTCCTCCGTGCGCGGCCCCACCGGTCCCCATTCACGTCCACCCAGCACCTGGCTCCCCACCCCCCCAAGAGCACTCAGCCTTCCCCTCCCAGCCTTGGGCTCCTTCTGGCCCGTCGGCCTCTGAGCAAGGCTCTCTCTCCCCCCGCAGATCAGTGCTGCTTCCCTCGGGGGACAGACCCAGATCCTAGGCTCCCTCACTACCACTCCGGTCATTGCCAACGCCATTCCCAGCATGCCGGGGATCAGCAGTCAGATCCTCACCAACGCTCAGGGACAGGCAAGTGGTCAAAGCCAGGGCTGAGGGGTGGGGGCCGTGGAGACGCTGCCCGGAGGGCCAGGACTCGAGCTCAGGGCCCCAGGAGCTGGACCAGGGTGTCAAGCTGCTGGTCGCACCTCTTGTGTGGCAGCTCTCTGCGGATGCTGAGCCCAGGCAGGGGTGTAGCCACCACCCTGCCCTGCAGGTGCTCACTTCTAGTTGGGGGTTTTCATTGGTGGAGCACCCACTTTGTGGCCAGGCTCTCTGTGTTAGGCGCTTTCTCGCACATTATCTCCCCTCATTTTGAGTGCAGGTCTGTTAGGTGGAGATTTTCACGCCCGTTTTACAGGGGAGAAGGCTGAGGCTCAGAGAAATTAAGGTAGGGCAGGGATTCACGTCCACGGCGGTGCGAATCATGTGCAGACCTATTCCTGCTCCACCACCGCTCTAGAGATAGATTGAAGGAAGCAGCTCCTAGAGTATGAACCCTTTTCTCTATTGATGAGGAAATTGAGGTCCAGGAGGGTTAAATGAGTTAAGTCCCTTCCCTGCCAGCGTGGGGATTTGGGCAAGGGACAGAACCAGACACTGGCCTCACCCCTGGGGTCCCTGCGTTGTTTCCCCCCAGGTTATTGGAGCGCTTCCGTGGGTAGTGAACTCGGCTAGCGTGGCAGCCCCAGCACCAGCCCAGAGCCTGCAGGTCCAGGCTGTGACACCCCAGCTGTTGTTGAATGCCCAGGGCCAGGTGATTGCGACCCTGGCCAGCAGCCCCCTGCCTCCACCTGTGGCTGTCCGGAAGGCAAGCACGCCTGAGTCCCCTGCTAAGAGCGAGGTACAAGGGCTGGGTTGGGGCGAGGGCAGGGGTGGGGCAGTGGGGGTCAGGCAGTGCTGTCTGGCATGGGCTGCCTCCCTCAAGACTCCAGGGCAGGACAAGATTATCTTCTGAAGTCCCTGGGAAACAGAGTACCACCCCAAAGTGAAGGCCCAAGCGACTCCCCATATACTCTGTCCAGGGAAAGAGCACTCCCCACACACCCACACCCACCCCACACACAAAAAACACGTGTATGTCCCCGCAGAGGCCAGTGCCATGCTGAGAAGGCCAGGGAGGTGGTCAAAGGAAACTGAGCCTCCATTAGCTCCAGGATGAACAAACTGCCAGAAAAGCCCCAGGAGGTTATTCTCCACCCCTGCCACTTCACTCCTGTACTGTGCACTGTGGCTTTGAATTTTCCTTTCTTTGTTCATTGCAGGAACAGTTTTGAGTGCCCACTAGATTCCAGGTGCTAAAGATCTAGAGATGAGTAAGATGATGCCCTTCCTAGCCGTAGGTAGCCTGGCGCTGGAGGCAATTGCAAGCCAGCATGACAGAGACTATGATAAGGACATGATAAGGTGCTGTGGGGACCCAGAGAAGGGAGCTCTTGACAGACTGGGGAGTTCAGCAAGACCTCATAGAGAAGGGGTGTCGAACTAATCTAAAGGGATGAATTGGATGGAAGAGTGGGTCTACCTCTATATAACTGTGGAATTACAATGTGCCAGAGCAGGGGCTCCCAAACTTGAGTGGGTCTCAGAACCACCACCTGGGGGACTTGGAATGCAGATTCCCAGCACACACACACATTCCCCCCACACCCCCGGAGTTTCTTATTTAGTAGGTCTCGGGTGGAGCCCAAGAATTTGCATTTCTAGCAAGTTCTTAGGTGATGCGGAGGTTGTGACTCTCCAATGTGGTGTGCTGCTTCCAGGCTTTGTGAATAACCTCTTAGCCTCATCTGTAAGATGGAGATTATCAGAGGCTATGAATGTTTTTTTTAAATAAAGATTTTATTTATTTATTTGAGAGGGAGAACGAGAGCAGGGGAAGACAGAGAAGCAGGCTCCCCACAGAGCTGGGATCCCTATTCAGGGCTCTATCCCAGGACCCCAGGATCACAACCTGAGCTAAAGGCAGATGCTTAACTGACTGAGCCACTCAGGTGTGCTAGAAGGTTATGAATGTTAACAGATGTATTACACATAAGACAGTTAACACCCTGGTACACAGGAAGCACTGAAAAAATGATGCTTTTATTTTATCACTGTTATTGAATATAGTGGGGACTCATGAAAGGGCCTTTAGCAGGGAAGTGGCTAGATGTGTATTAAAAAGAAGTTACGTGGGGTGTGGGGGGGCTCCTGGGGGGGGGGCTCAGTTGGTTAAGCATCTGACTCTTCATCTCAGCTCAGGTCTTGATCTCAGGGTCATGAGTCCAAGCCCCGAGTTGGGCTCTAAGCTGGGCTAGAGCCTACTTAAAAAAGAAATTACCTTAAAAGAAAAAGAAAGAAAGAAATTACCTATTATCCAGGGGGAGCTAAGAACTGAATTGTAGTGAGACTTGAGTCCTTGTAACCTGCTAGGAAGCCGCTGAAACAGTTCTAGGCAAGAAACGAGGAGCCCTGACCTAAGGTTAATAAGGCTCTGGGGATGAAGAGAGAATGGGCTTAATAGGTCCCAAGAGGTAGAAGCCCGGAATAGGACCCATCCTAGAGAAATCTGCACTTTTTAGGAAGCTTTTGTTATTGTTAAAGATTTTATTTATTTGAGAGACAGAGAAAGAGCGAGCGAGTGCAAGAGAGAGAGCAGAAGCTGGGAGGAGCAGAGGGAGAGGGAGAAGCAGACTCGCCCTGAGCAGGGAGTCTGACTCGGGGCTCAATCCCAGAACCCTGGGATCATGACCTGAGCTGAAGGCAAACACTTAACCTACTGAGCCCCCCAGGCCCCCCAGGAAGCTTTTATTTTTTTATTTTTTTTTGAAGGCGGCACTAAACCTCTGGGGCACTGGGGCTGCCCCCCAGGAAGCTTTTTATTTTTTATTTTTTTAAAATCATACTAGGGCGCCTGGCCGACCCAGTCGGTAGAGCATGTGACTCTTGATCTCAGGGTCATGAGTTCTAGCCCCATGTTGGGGGTAGAGTTTACTTTAAAAAAATCATACCAAAAGTACCAATTTTATTTATTTATTTGTTTATTTATTTATTTATTTATTTGATTTTATATATTTATAGTTTCTCTTGATAAATATGTGATTTTTATAAAAATTCCAATATTATGTATAATGGAAAAAAGTAAAAATCCCTTCCAATTCTACCTTCAGAGATGATGTCTGTTGGCAACTTGCTTTATGTTCCTCAAGATTTTTTTTCCTGGAAATTCATGTGTATATTTTATAGGAATTGTTCTATAAAACCTGTTTTGCTTTCCTTTTTTTTTTTTCCGCTTAGCACTGTGACCCAGAGCTCTTTGTGTGTAATTAAGAGATTTACCATGTTCTTTTTATTTTTATTTTATTTTTTTTAAAAGAGATTTTATGTATTTATTCATGAGAGACACAGAGTGAGAGAGGCAGAGACACAGGCAGAGGGAAAAGCAGGCTCCATGCAGGGAGCCTGGCATGGGACTCGATCCCGGGTCTCCAGGATCACGCCCTGGGCTGAAGGCGGCGCTAAACCGCTGGGCCACCTGGGCTGCCCACCATGTTCTTTTTAATAGCTGCACAGAATCTCACTGTAGGGAAATATCAGGAGTCACTTGCCAGTTCCCTGTTAAATGGACATTCAGGGCCTGGAAGACCCTAGAATCAGGCTTACATTTCTGCTCTGAGGGAACAGATTTGAGAGCAGTTATCTCAAGGGCAGACATTTGTTGGGGCTTTGACCATGTGTCCTGAACCTCTCTGGGCCTCTGAGCTGCCTAAGTTGACTATGAGGCTTCAACTTAGTGCACCATGTTGCTGTGCTTATTTCAGAGGTCATTATTGTTGGGTGGGTACTAATAAGTAGCTTCTAGTCTTGCTTTGCGATGGGGCGCAGGTAGGAGTGTGCCAGGTGAGTGAGGATTTCGTGACCATTTTGCCCTGCCTGTGGTCCATGCAGAGACCAGGGACTCACTGGCTCTCTTCTCCTAGGTACAGCCCATCCAGCCCACACCAGCTGTGCCCCAGCCTGCGGTGGTCATCACCAGCCCCGCCCCAGCGGCCAAGCCATCTGCCTCTGCTCCCATTCCAATCACCTGCTCTGAGACCCCTACTGTCAGCCAGTTGGTATCGAGTAAGTGGCTCCAGAGAAGGTTGTAGAGGAGAGGAGAGGCATGTATTCAGATACCCCTGCACGTTTAGATGCTGCTGTCTTTAATAAACTTTCTAGAGTCCAAAGGGGAAGAGCAAAGGCCTGACGCCAGGGATTGGCTTTCTTATTCTCAGTCCTGCGGAGCTGGATTCTAAGCATGATGATAGTGGAGGCTGCTCCTTTGAGAAGCCAACTCATTGGCTGTCTCTCCCTTGGTCTCTCACCTAGTGCTTGAGGAATGTAGATAGCTAAAGTGTGCAGGTGTGCTTGGGGCTAAGGAGTAAGGAGAACGGGGGAGGGCCGGCCATTAGAGCTATAAGAACTTGAAAATAGATCCCTACTTCCAGACAGGTTAGTCCAGGCTCCTTTCCCCCAAGTCCTGTTTGCTTTGGAAATAGGGGTGATGAGGGGATTAAGGGTACATGGGCCTTTTGTCAAATGTCCTCCTCCCTCACTGTTTCACCAGGCCAGGCTGATAAGCTAGATAAGCAGTAGTATCATCTGTCTTACACACTCACCCCTGGTCCCTTCCTCTGGCCCAGAGCCACATACCCCAAGTCTGGATGAGGATGGAATCAACTTGGAAGAGATCCGGGAGTTTGCCAAGAACTTTAAGATCCGACGGCTGTCCTTGGGCCTCACGCAGACTCAGGTGGGTCAGGCTCTGACTGCCACGGAAGGCCCAGCCTACAGCCAGTCAGCTATCTGCCGGTGAGTAAGGCTGCTCTGGACCAGGTCAAGGCCTGCTCAGACACCTGATGTCACTAGACACTCACTGGGACCCGGGTGCATGGATCCTTTCTGTGTTCTCCCTTGCTCCTACCTCCTTCCAGCCCGGGAGGGCTGTTCTGAGCCTAGGCATGAACACCTAGAGTAGCCAAAGACTGATCTAGTCCGTCTGAAGGCCCTCTGAAGTTTATCCTCTAATCCTGAGCGTTTATATGGTCTTTTGGTGGGGGGACCCCGAGACCCTAATCCATTCGGAACCCTACAGGGAAAGGAGTACAGCTTATGAAGTTGCTCACAAAAGTGGGACCTCCGGTCCTGACTTAGCTCTCAACCACGACCCCCCTACTCCCCCTCTTATGCTCTTATCTCTCCCTCCTCCAAGGCATGGCTAGAAAGGGATATCAGCATTCGGACTGGTTCTGGTGCTAGCCACAGAGGAGGGCGGAGGGTCTCAAAAAGAATGAGCACATGGCTCAGAGATGGCCAAAAAGTTCCTGCCAAGCCCGTGGATTAGACAAGTGAGAGTGCTGGACCAGGTGCCCTGTTGGCAGTTCTGTGGTCGCATCTAGGCTTGGCTGGAAAGAGTAGTCTGACTTGATGATGCTGATGTGAGACTGAATTGGGGACTGTGGCACTTGAGACATCCATGTGCCCTCTCTAAAGGCCTCTGTAGACAACTTCTCCAAGGACCCCACTCATTTGGGTGTGAATGTTCCGGAGTTGTTCATAGGGCAGTTGCCCTGTCATCCTTGCACCACTGAACTAAGGCCATGGGAGTGGTCTCCCTGTTATGACCTGGGATCCAGGACAGCCTGAGGAGTTTGGGCTGGGCTGGGCCAGGGTGGTCTTGGTGGGGTTGGGGAGGGGAACACTGAGTACAGTGTCACCGGTCCTGAGAGGAGCAGCCCCTCGCGGAGAGTACTCCCCAGTGTGGGGTGTAGGACATTCTCACTGTCCCTTCCGGGCCTTGGGTCACCCACAGGTTCGAGAAGCTGGACATCACACCCAAGAGTGCCCAGAAGCTGAAGCCAGTGCTGGAGAAGTGGCTGAATGAAGCCGAACTCCGGAACCAGGAAGGGCAGCAGAACCTGATGGAGTTTGTGGGAGGGGAGCCCTCCAAGAAACGCAAACGCCGCACCTCCTTCACCCCCCAGGCCATAGAGGCTCTGAATGCCTACTTCGAGAAGAACCCGCTGCCCACAGGCCAGGAGATCACCGAGATTGCTAAGGAGCTCAACTACGACCGGGAGGTCGTGCGGGTCTGGTTCTGCAATCGGCGCCAGACGCTCAAGAACACCAGCAAGCTGAATGTCTTTCAGATCCCTTAGGGCTCGGCCCCCAGCCTTGCGTTCCAGCACTTTGTACTATTCCCTTGGCACCTGGCTGCAGCCACTGCCGTGACAGCACCTGTCCACGGGCAGCTGTGCTCGTCCGGGGTCGTGAGAGTCCACTGTGTGCATGTGCATCCACTGCCTCCCTCCTGTCCTCCACATATCTCACAGCCTGGGGAGGGCGGAGGGGCCCACCCGAGGACTCCAGGCTCTTCTCGGGGCCGGTCACGCCAAGGGACCCCTCCCTTAAGTGGTGTCACTTAAAGAAGCACTTTGCTAATGTGGTTTTCAAAGGGTGAGTCCTGGTTGGGAACCAGAAACTCTCCGTCTTTGGGGCAGGGCCACCGCAGCCTCTGAGGACCCCTGGCCATTAGCTCTTGTTTTTGATGGCATTCTCTCTCTCCACCCTCCTTTCCCCTTTGCTCCTCTGTGTAAGCGTGGCAGGTACAGCAGCTTGTCCAGCGGAACCACAGCCTCACCTCCCAGGCACACTGTCCCTGAAAGGACCCAAGAGGCACAATTCTGAAAAGTGTGATGAGCTGCTCAGAAGGTCAGGCTCAGTGTCCGCCTTGCCTTCAAGGTCAGAAGGTTCCCACAGCCCTGGGGCCAGAACATGTGATCTCCTTTCCCATTTCTTCCTGATTCCTTTGGGGGGAAATTGCACTAAAGCAGAACCTTTTCACGTGTGATCCGTGTTGGAAGGAAGCAGCTTTGAACTCTAGCTGTCCAGGAGCTGACCTAGGTCTACAGCAGGTTGGGAACTAAATAAATAAGCCCATCCTCCCAGATTTTAGTCTAATTTCTGCCCATGGCTGTCCCCCCACCACTAAACAGTGAGGCTTATAAAGAACTGGCGGCCTATAAAAATCGTGCTTCCCAAGCTTCCAATTGTTTTTCCCCAGCACCTGGAGAAAAAAGAGGGAAGGGATCTGACTCTCTTTCTCTTGTCCTCCCACTCACCCCCAACCCAGTACTGGGCCT
Source organism: Nyctereutes procyonoides (assembly GCF_905146905.1). NCBI lineage: Eukaryota > Metazoa > Chordata > Mammalia > Carnivora > Canidae > Nyctereutes > Nyctereutes procyonoides. The sequence continues at coordinate 2,380,554 of NW_026575124.1, read as the reverse complement.
TCTCACAAGGGGCAAGTGAAACCCTAAACCTGACAGCAAGACCCTGGGGAAAAGGTCAACATCCAGAAAGAGCTGACGGCAGCCCAGGAAGGTCTCTTGCGGAAGGTGACTTAACTCTAATTTTCTTTGTGACTTTGAGCCTTGGATACCGGAGGAGAAATCTTATTTTGTCCAAAGTCTTAGACCACGTGTTTGTGCAAGCAATCCCCCCACCCCCGGCCCCATGCTCCTCTGAGTCAAGAAGACCCCCCAAAGCAGGATGGGTGTCACCTGTAGAGAGGACAGCTATGGCACATTGAGGGCTGGCGTCTCATCCAAGCTGCTAAGTGAGTTTCCCAGCCTCGCTGTGGCTGGACAGTCCCTGGAACTCAGTATATTGCTCCGGGAGGTCAGGGGAGCACTAGGAGGTTTGCTTAGATGAACCTAGACTTGCTGTGTAGACTGTCCCTAAAGGGCCACCAGTCACAGGGCCGGGTCTGCAGCAGCTGCCCCGCACTGCCCCTCACATGACACACCCTGACGTGGTGGCAAGGGCATGTCCCCACCCCCGCTGGATGCAGAGCCACCTCCTCGTCCAGCTTCCTCTGGCTTGCTGTTGTTTCCTGGTCCGTGTCCGGCCCGACCTTGCAGAGTGGCCACACTCTTGGTGCCCCGCCAGTGAGAGGACAATTGTGTCAAACTGCCGCACACACACACACACACCGCCACCCCTGCCCCACTGTGTTCAGACCCCCCAGGCCTCCCTGAGTGTGGTGGGAGTGAGGAAGCAAGCGAGCACCTTAACTGCCCCAGCCTCCCAGGAAAGAATACGTGTCCCATGGCGGGGGCAGGGGGGGCTTCACCCTCAGATTTAGGGTTATCAACTCTGTCTCAGGGAGATGCGGAGCTCACCTGGGAGGGTCGCTGTAAACAAGTTGGCCGTCAGAAGAGTTAAAGTCCTGGAGCTTGTAAAGGCCTCAGTGACTCACACTCCAATAAATTACAGGGAGGCAGGTTTGTCGCCCTCAAGCACTTGTGTTCAGCTATGCTTTCTTTTTTGGGAGAGACAAGTGGGTCACAGCTGGAGCCCTGGGAGTAGCGTATAATCCCGGGTGTGTCCATGGCAGGAGATATGCAGGAGGATGCCATCTGTCCTGGTCTGGGAAAGGAAAGCGATAATGAAGTTCTGGTCTAAATTAGGCCCGGCCATGCTTTCTCAGCTCCTCCTTTTTCTAAATTTGTCTTCCCGAGGCTGGGCTAAGGATGAAACCGGTTTCTCTTCTCCAGGAAGGATGGGTAGGTCTTTCGGAGGGATGACACCAGGGGCAGAATTTTTGCAGGCTGAATTCCCACTGCAGAGTGCCCCCCTCCCCCCGAAATGGCCCAAGGCAGAGCTCACAGCCCTGCTGTCCCTACTGCTCCCCGACTGTAGGGTCCTCAGGAGTAGCTATCTGTACCCAAGGGGGGGTTTTTGCTTTGTTTCTGGTAGCATCAGGCTCTGAAGGGAGTTTATATAATTTTTGTTTTGAAAGCACCTTTCTGGACAGAAGCCAGAGCTTCGTGGCCCCTTTGCCGTGGAAAGGCAGGAGAAGGGACAGAAATGATCTGTTTGTGTGTGGTATTGTTTGTTTTAAGCGAAAGAAAGACCAAAACTTTCCATGGCCTAGTGAATCAGCTGGGGTCTTTGAGCCTGCACTGTCCACGGCATTTCATCTAGTGGGGGCCCAGGAAAGAATTTGGCCCCACGCGATTGAGGAACACGCTTGAGTTTGGAATGAGAGACCCTCACGTTTTTCATGTCCTTGGACCCTATCACCTTCCTCTGCCTAGATTCCCTTCCTGTCCCCTAAGGCCAGGCTCTGACACTGGGGTTCTGACCCCGACATGGGGCAAAGCCTGCCAAGGGCTGGAGTGACGGGCGGGGAGGGAGGAATGGGGATGAAGCACTTGGTGTAGTTGTGTGGAATAAACAGTATTTTTCTTTTGTACTGGTCTGCTTGTCTGTCCTTCGCCTCGCGGGGTGGGGCTGACAGGGAGAAGCCAGGTGCGTGCCAGGGAGCTGCCCTTGTTATCAGAGATTGTAGCCTAGAAAACCCCATTGCAAGAGGGTGCGGGTCAGTGCCCTGGACTCTCCCTTCAGAAAGCCCTGCCATGACCCTCCCACCATGGTCAGCCCCACGGAATGCCGGGCCAAGATGTGCCCTTTCTCCTTCTAGGACCTCAGGATTCCCTGCAAAGCCTACTCTCCGTCCCCTCTTGTCTGGGTCTGGACCGGCTGTGCCATTGGTGTGCACACTCCCAGGCCCAAGAGGCGACCAAGGGGCAGCTATTTGTCAGGGATCTGGGGGGATGGAGAGTGGATATGCGAGCTGCAGGGTTTATAAATACACACGAAGTCCTTTGCTTAAATACACAGCCCTTTGTATAAATACACACCCACCCCCTCATGAGGTGGCTCTGCCAGAGGGAAGAGAAGCAGACTGTAGACTGAGGACCAAGACTGCGGAACATACTAGCACAGAACTTCCAAGAGTGCTAGAAGTCTAAATTCAAACCTCGTCTTCCAGGTTATTACGAAGGTATGCTTATCGTGACGCAAGTCTAGATCATTCATAATTAACTTATACTTTATACAGATTTAGCTACACGGTAGGTGGCTCTTCATCTGTGCTCTTCCTTAGGCCTACAAATGTTAGAGGCAGACGTGGCACTTGGGCTTAGAGCAGGGAGAGCATGACTGCTAGAGAGGGGCCTCTCTTTACTTGTCTACCTCCTAGGAGTTGGGTTCATGCTGTGCACCCCTGCAGCCCTCCCTCCTCCCCCTTCCACCTACCTGGTATTATGAGGTCTGGGCTCCCATCATCTAAACTGAGAGCAAGACATCACCTTTGATTCCACCCAACCAATATCCCTGAGCCAGGCCCTATGCTGGATTCTAGATGCAGGCTCTACTATGTCTCCTCTGCCCAAGGGACAATAGGTGCCTAACATTCTGATGTAAGGCTTAGAGATCAGAGGAGCTTTACAGGACTCGGAAACAATGGGGCAGAAAAGTCCAAGAGAAGCCAGCGCTTGCTTCTGCACAGATCTCACAACCCTAATATTAGCTGTCCACGCTAGGCTGGGACTCCTCAGTACCAGGCCAGGGCGCACAGCAGGTGCCTGAGAAACATCAGAAAGATGACTGAATGCATTAGGAAATGATGAGAGCAGAGTCCCTGACTTCACACTACTGGGAGAAAGCAGGTACAGGAGATTCTCAGCAGAATCTGTGCAGGGTTTAGAGTGAATTCACTCCCATATGTGGGAGTGAATGGAATCTGGGCAGCAACTGGCCCTGACCTGAGAAAGGCCTTTCCCAGCAGCTCCCACCAGAAGAGACTGTGGAAACTGATATCTCTGGCTCAAACCAGTTGAATGTGGTTCCTGGCATTTGGCCCAGGACAGCCTGAAAGGAAGAGGGGTGGGTTTGTGGAGAACTGCAGTTTCTATTCCCAGGTCTGAGATGTTCTTTTTAGGTTCCTGGACCCAAATCCGACATGCGTATGGAGGCTTCCCCACACCAACAAGCAGTTCTCGGACACCAACAAGGTATCCAGAATTCCACTCAGTTCTGACACTATCTACCTCAAGCTAGCATCAGATAGCACAGGTAAGAGGTTCAGTCCCACAAGACCACCCTCCACTTCTGATGCCATCACAAGCCCAGAAGACTGTTCTTATCTGGGCTTGTGATTGACCAGCGACAAATTGGAGGTTCCGAGAGGATGCCAATTGTGAGTACGTTACCTATGCTTCTGACCAACTGGCTGTAAATTAGAGGTTCCCATGACCCCCTCTTTGGGTTCATTTAACCTGCTAGAATGGCTCACAGAACTCAGGAAACCCATTTACTCACTAGATTACTGCCTTATTATGCAGGTTATCAAAGGATACAAATCAACAGCCCTATGAAGAGATACATATGGCAAGGTCCAGAACAAAGAAGCGTCTGTGTTCATGGAGCTTAGGGCCCTGGCACAGTGGCACATGGAACGGTTCTGTTTCTCAAACTGGAAGCTCTCTTTACACCCTCCTTTGGGATTTTGATGGAGGGTCCATTGCATAGGCATGGTTGATTAACTCAGGGGCTATTGGTGATTGATTCAGACTCTAGCCCCTCTCCCTTTCCCAGGAATCAGGGGATGGGGCTGAAAGTTCCAACCCACTATTCATAGTTTCCCTGGCAACGAGGCCCCATCCTTAAATGCTTTCCAAAAGTCACCTTCATTAATAAACCCTGCTGTGATGGAAAGGAACTTGTTATGAATCACGATATGGCTCTAAAGCCTCTTCAGAAACTGCAGACAGACCAAATAGCACAAAAGATGCTCCCATAGCTCTGTTGTTCAGGAAATTCCAAGGGATTTGGAAGCTGTGAGCCAGAAACTGTGGGTAAAGACCAAATATTTATGAGAATATATTTTGCTTGTCTTGAGAAGTAGGCAGGACAAGTGCTAGGATCTCCTTTTTGTCAGTCATAATAGCTAATGTTTACTGATCACTGATCATGTGCTAAGTACTCTTCCAAGCACTTGACATGCATTATGTCAGTTAATGCTCACCATAATTCTGTAAAGTAAGAACTACTATTATACCCATTTTATTTTACCTTATTTTTTATATTTTTAAAAGTTTTAAATTCAATCTGCCAACATACAGTATAACACCCAGTGCTCATCCCATCAAGTGCCCTCCTCAGTGCCGGTCACTATAACCATTTTATAGGTAAGGAATTGAGGCACAGGGAAGATGAGGAATGTACTCAAAGTTGCGTGGTTTGTGAGCTGCAGAACCACGTCCTGAATCCAGGTATGTTGCCTCTAAAGCCTGTGTGCTTAACCTTACCCCATACAGGATAGAACTTGGGAATTGATTTTCTGTCCTGATCTTTTTGGTGGGATTTCCAAGTGTTTTTTCCCTCCAGGGTAAGCTCTGCTGTGTTCTGTAGAGGAGGAAGAATTTTTCTTTACCCTTTTAGGTTCTTTTGGTGGGTCTATTAATTATATTGACATAAAACACACTAAAGGAGAAAAACTAATCTAATTACATGTATACAACAGCCCCCTGAGACTATGAGACCCACAGGTGGGCAAGCAATTGGGGCTTGTATGCCATCCTGAGCTACGAGGGGTCTGAGACTTCAAAGGGGAGGAAGATAACTTACAGGAAGATGGGAAGAGTAAATATTCGGTAAGCAAATGTTTGCCATGGCAAGCAGAGACAATGGAGCCAGACAGGAATCTGAACAAACAGGCCCTATTGAGCTTCCCACTTAGCTCATATTCTTTGTAGTTATCTCTGATGATAGTTCTCTTCCTGGACTAGGCCCTCTATCTAAATTATTTTAGGCAGTTAAAGGGAAGATAAAAGCTCTTCCTTAGCTTTGCAGGCCTTGATTGACTTCAGCTCAAAACAATCCACAAGCCAAAAATGCACATTTGGGGAAGCTCATTCTGGACCCCTTCAATTTCATCTAAACAGCGTCTGGTTTCAGGACCTAATCTAGGGAAATGAACCCTTTACAGATAAGCCTTAACTCCACCCAGTGGTCCACAGGCTCTGTGCCACAGGTGCCCTAGTTAATTACTCATATTTATTATATCTAATAAGAACCATGATTTTTGTTGTGGGATAAATTTATGCATACAAAATTTGTTTTTTTGATAGGTGGTACTGGATTTCTTGGGGAATCTCTGGCGATCTTTTCTTGGAAGCAGAGCTCCCAGGGCTGCCCCTGAAACCACTGTTTCCAGCCCTGGCACTCCAATTTCACTTTTAGTTACATTTGGAAGGCTAAAGGCAAAAAAAAAAAAAAAAGGAAAGTGAAAGGAAGGAAAAAGTCCACTCCCCCCAGTCACGCATTCCAGGGGTGAATAGTCTGTAAAATCTTTTCCCCACAGGGGGATCTGGGCTCACAGACATAAATCTCAAGACTGGTCTGCATTCCAATTGGGAGGGGCCAAGGCTTAGGAATTACGTCTTATCTTATCCTAGTTTATTTTAGAATTAAATAAATGGTAAGGAGTACTTTAGTGGTCTTTATTTTGGTTCAGAATTTAAACTTAAGGGGTGCCTGGGTGGTTCAGTCAGTTGCATGTCTGCATTCATTTTGGGTCCTGATCCCAGAGTCCTGGAATGGAGTAGTCCTGCATAGGGCTCCCTGCTCAGTGGGGAATCTGCTTCTCCCTCTGCCCTCCCCCTGCTTGTGCTTTCTCTCTCTCTCAAATAAATAAATAAAATCTTAAAAAAAAAAGAATTTAAACTTAAGCTCAAACATTTCTGAGAAGGAGAAGTCTATTTTTTTCTAAACATTTTCCAGAGTACAGGAGTCCATAAGATTCCGGATATGGTAATTTTCTCTTGCAAATGGCTATTATGAATATTCCTTGTTTTATTTTACTTCTTAATTTTTAAAAAATATTTTATTTATTTATTCACAAGAGACACACAGAGACAGGCAGAGACACAGGCAGAAGGAGAAGCAGACTCCCTGTGGGGAGCCCTATGGAGGACTCCATCCCCAACCCAGAATCACGCCCTGAGCCCCTGAGCCGAAGGCAGACACCCAACCGCTGAGCTACCCAGGTGTCCTCCTTATTTTATTTTAAATCCATTCATTTTGACCTATTTTTCTGCATATTAAAAAAATGTTTCATCCAAGGTATCTTCATGTGTGCAATTTTTGCTAATTCAATATCCTCACCTCCACAAGCTTCAGAATACATCTCTGAAAAGAACAGGCAGGAAGCAGATCTTTTTTAGGTTAAAACCATCCCAGGGACAGAGTGGTATGACAGTTAGATGTCCAGACTGTGAGATCAGTCAGGCTTCACTACTCACAAACTGGGTGATCCTGAACAAGCTATTAATTTTTCTAAACCTCAATTTCCTTATTTATGAAATGAATCTAATCATGGTACCTTTCTTATAGGAGTGATGTGAGCTTATATACATAAAGCACCTAGTCAGGGTTTGGCACTGAGGAAGGGCTCAGTAAATATGAGCCTCTCATTATTACATCAGAGATTTAAAGTTATTTGGTCAGTTTATGCAGGTAGTGATGGAGCTGTTACTCAAGGAGGCATGATTCCATCTAACAGGTGTGTAAAAATACTCTGGATATAATATTTGTACAATTTTTTTTAAATTTTTATTTATTTATGATAGTCACAGAGAGAGAGAGAGAGGCAGAGACATAGGCAGAGGGAGAAGCAGGCTCCATGCATCGGGAGCCCGACGTGGGACTCGATCCGGGGTCTCCAGGATCACGCGCTGAGCCAAAGGCAGGCGCCAAACCGCTGTGCCACCCAGGGATCCCTGGATATAATATTTGTACAAAGGAGTTTGATTATGGCATCTCTCTTTTGGTTTCTGAGCCTAGGACCAGTTATTTTACTTATAGGCACATGTTTTGAGATAAAACTGGCTCAAAGGAAAAAGAAATGGCTTGAAGAGATATTAAATGTTCCAGGAACGAACAAAGGTTTGGATGCCAGGGCTTATTAAGGTAAGCCTAGAGCCCTCAAAGAGAGAATCTTGTGGCTGAAAACTGGGGGCACGCTATTAACTTCATATCAACCTCTTTCCTTTATTTCCTTTTTTAATTCAATAAGCATTTTTTAAAAGTCCTATTGAAAGCAGAAACTACTAGGAGATATATAGAACACAAGTCTGAAAAAGATTTATTTTCTATTATTTAGAAACTTGCAGTCTGGTGAAAAAGGCAGATATATACGACTCAAGACAAATTGTAAAAAGTTCAATAATGGAATACAACAATGAACCAAAACTTTAACATATAGGCAATATTTTATAGTGAAAAATACCAGGCTTGGGAATCAAGCTCTGAAGTTTGCATGGCAATTTAGCGGTGGCGAATTTAAGCCCAAGGGCTTCTTTCCCTACTGGTAAAATGAGGGTCATCATATTTAGCTTTAGAATTCTAATTATAGGGACCCCAGGATGGCTCTGTGGTTGAGCAGCTGCCTTTGGCTCAGGTAGTGATCCTGGGGGTCTTGGGATAGAGTCCCGCATCAGGCTCCACCCAGGGAGCCTTCTCCCTCTGCCTATGTCTCTGCCTCTGTCTTACAAATAAGTAAATAAAATCTTTAAAAAGGAGGGGGGGGGCACCTGGGTGGCTCAGTGTTGAGCACCTGCCTTCCACGCAGGGCGTGATCCAGGAGTCCTGGGATTGAGTCCCACACATCAGCCTGCTTCTCCCCCTCTCTCTGTGTGTCTCTTATGAATAAATAAATAAGATCTTTTTAAAAAAAATCTTAAAAAAAGAATTATAATCGCAATTACGCGCTTGTCTTGAGGGATACTAATAATGTCATAAAGTTCCTGACATATAGTTGATGCTTAATAAACAATGGACATTATTATTTGGTCCTAAATAAAGGAAGAAGGTGGACCGGGTATGGTTATCCCCACTTTGCAAACGAGGAATCTCTATCTCCACGAGAGTAAACGATGATTCGAGAGTCACCAGACCCGTTAAGCGAAGCCGCCAGCCCGAATCCCAAATCTTCAGACCACGACCTTTTAAAAACTACAACTTTCAGCCATCTCCTGCTTTCCCGTCCAAAATGCATTAGGGGGAACGCGGAAAGTGAGCAGAAGCGGAGTCTTGACCTTCGGAGAGGGGGGCTTAAGGGCAGGGAGTATTCCAGCCGCAGAGGAGCGCCTACGGGGAGGGAGCCCCGGGGAGGCGGCCCGCGATCCTCCAGGGCCCGGGGCGGGTCCGGTAGGCCCGGAGCGCAGGCCGCACCCGCGCCCCAGAGCGCGGACTGGGAGCCCGCGGGAGGCAGCCGCCAGGTAGCCCCAGGCAGTGCCCTTTAAACTGGAGCCACCCGCCGCACGCGGGGCCCTCTCCCGGACCGCCCCGCCCCGCCCATCCCGCGCAGCTAGCCTATCAGCACTGCCCGGTCCACGGGCTCGCCTCCTCATTGGCGAGCCGCAGGGTGACGTCACGGTCTCCGGACCCGCAGAGGAAGAGGGCGCCCTGATTGGCTGGCGCCGGGGGGGGCGGTGGGGGGTACCCCGGCGAGCCTGGGTCTCCAGCCGCTGCTGGGCTCTCCCCTTCCCTGTTCCGAGGCCGTGAGGGGGGCGGGGGGGCTGCTGCAGGGGGCGGGGAGTCGGCTCGGCGGACCCCTGGGTTTGGTTCTGAGGGCCTTGGGGTTGAGGAGGGCTGACCGGAAGTGAGCGCGGGGCTGACCGGAAGCGAGGCCTGGAGGGGAGACAGGCGGCGAGCGGGCGAGCGGGCGAGCGGGCGCGGGTCCCCGGAGGGAGGGGGCTTCCCGGAGAAGGGGCCTGGCGGGGGGCGGGGGGGAGGTGCCGGGGCGGGTGCGCGCGCCGGGCGGGCAGCGGGTCGCTGCTGCGGGTGTGTGCGGAGGGCAGCGGGGGAGGCCGGGGCTGCCTCGGGGGCCCGGGGCCGGTGGAGCCGAGGGGCCCTCGCGCGGCTGCGGAGGGCTGGGTGCGAGGGAGTCTGGAGGTGGAGGCCGGAGCTGGGATTAGCGGTGCGGGCGGTGCGGCTCCGGCCTGGGGTCGGCCCGAGGGGTCTGCGTGGGCGACCTCGGGTGGGAGGGCGTCCCCGACAGCCCTGCGCCCGCGCCCCCCGCCCCCCGCCCCGTGGGGTAGAACCCCACCGCTCGCCTTTGTACGAGGAGCAGCGGGGTCTCCTGGGGCAGGGAAGGAGCCAGCATGGCCTGGGCCCTGAAGCTGCCCCTGGCCGACGAGGTGATTGAATCCGGGCTGGTGCAGGACTTCGACGCTAGTCTGTCCGGGATCGGCCAGGAACTGGGTGCTGGTGCCTATAGCATGAGGTGAGTGAGCTTGCTTGCTTTTTTTTTTTTTTTTTTGATCCAGACCCTTGTACTCTTCTAAATAACAAAAGCAGGAAAGAGAATGGAAGGTGGTGTGTGTGTGTGTGTGTGTGTGTGTGTGTGTGTGTGTAGGGGGTGGGGGGTGGGGACAAAGGGGGAGGTGTTTATAGAGTTAAATAAGCTGTGGTTAGGGAACGTGGACTCGTTTCTTTGTTGCTCTGAATAGGGGCTGTTGTGAAAGAAAGGAAGCCGGAGGTGGTGGGCAGCGTCAGGTCTGTGCGGGGTCAGTGGAAGATGCAAGAGGGGCCCTTGGTTAGCAAAACAGGTGAAGGTGCACAGGGTGTCTGTCTGTCGTGCCCAACGCGGGAGACTTAGAGATGCGACAAGGGGCGACGTGGGGCCTGTTAGGGATGGATGTTCGGGAGTCGGGGAGCTGGGGCTGAGTGATGGAGGTCGGTTGCCTGCTTGTGGGGAGGAAGAGCGAGACCTTCCTTGGGCGAACAAGTCCACGCGTCGGTACTTTGGCCGGCTCTACGGATTCACTCTGGGAATTGTCTGCCTTTTTGAAACATAAGCTTGGAAAAGGAAAAGTCTCGGATAACTTTTAGATACTTCTGGGCTTTATAAGTGCATCCAGGCAGATGTTGATAACAAATAAAAATCTGCGAAAGTAGCGTGACTTCTTCCCGTGTAATTTATTTGCTGTGCGTGAGCTGCTTCATTCCCCAAGTAGAGTTGGTTTCATTTATGAGGCCTACAAGAGTCATTCTGGGACTGTTGAGACATCTGCACCTTAGCGTGGGGTGGAATATAATTGGGTTTCCAAGTGCATTTTTCAGGCTGAAGATAAATATGTGAGTTTTTTTTTTTTTAAGATTTTATTTGTTTATTCATGAGAGACACACAGAGAGAGAGATTGACAGAGACAGGCAGAGGGAGAAGCAGGCTCCATGCAGGGAGCCCAACGCGGGACTCGCCCCGGGGTCCCCAGGACCATGCGCTGGGCTGAAGGCAGGCACCAAACCGCTGAGCCATTCCAGGGATCCCTCTCTCTCTCTCTCTCTCTTTTTTTTTTTTTTTTTAGTATTTTATTTATTTATTCATGAGATACACAGGCAGAGGGAGAAGCAGGCTCCATGCAGGGAGCCTGATGTGGGACTGATCCCAGGTCTCCAGGATCACACCCTGGGCTGAAGGCATATGCTGAACCGCTGAGCCACCCAGGGATCCCCAATAAGTGAGTTTTCAAGAGACTTTAGAACATCACAGTTTGAATTTACGGATTTTTAGGGGAAGGGTGTTTTTTTTTTTTTTTTTAAAGGGGGGAAGTGGACAAATTTTATATTCTGATAGTGAGATCCTTTGAGTTATGTAATGTAAACTTCTTGTCTTTGTCCCTGTCAAACCAAAATGGATTTTCCTCACTGAAGTAAAATGAGTTAGAACTTAATACTTCATCTTCAGTACTCAGAATAATAAAGGCTATCCTTGTATATGTATTATAGTGATTTTTCAGGGAAATTTAAGTGCTATCATGCAGTGCTAATTAGGGTTGAGAAATTTAATTCTAGTTTTGCCTGTCCTTGTTTACATAAGTCTGCCCTTAAAAATAGAGATTAGCTTGGTCTGAAAGTAAATGTCCCAATCCTGATCTTGTACAGCAGTAGCTGACATAATATTTGACAATTTGTCCTGCTGTTCATGTAAAGACTAACACAGCGAAAAGTTTGGTTTTCTCTAGATTATCGGAGGATGAAGATAATTAAATGTTACTGTACTTGAAACTGTATGAAAATAGTTAACATCGGGAATCCCTGGGTGGCTCAGCAGTTTAGCACCTGCCTTTGGCCCAGGGCATGATCCTGGAGTCCCGGGATCAGGTGCCGCATCGGACTCCCTGTATGGAGCCTGCTTCTCCCCCTGCCTGTGTCCCTGCCTCTCTCTCTCTCTGTGTCTTTCATGAATAAATGAATGAAGTCTTAAAAAAAAAAAAAAAAAGAGTTAACATCGTCAACAAACATTGTGTGCATCTGTTATGTGCCTTCTGTACCAGGCAACCTTACATTTAAAAATGCTTTCCTATGTCATATACCCGAGTGGTCATCACTGGTATTAGTACCATGTTTTGTGTTTTTACACATTTAGAATTTTTTTTCCTACATCAATTCTATAAGAGTTTTCAAACATAACTTTGTTTTCCCTAGAGCACAATATGCCAAAACTTGAAGTATATTGTCTTCGTTTCTTTCACCTTCCTCTTTTTTATGCATTTTGCTCTTGTCACTCTTCTCTTGACTCTGATACATGTTTAATCATTTGCATTAATTTGTATTTTTTTAAAGATTTTATTTATTTATTCATAAGAGACAGAGAGGCAGAGACGCAGGCAGAGGGAGAAGCAGACTCCACACAGGGAGCCAGAAGTGGAACTCGATCCTGGGACTCCAGGATCACACCCTGGGCTGAAGGCAGCACTAAACCGCAGAGCCACCCACGTGCCCCGAGTTCTTAGATTTTGATGCAGATAGTCCAGCGACCACATTTTAAGAAACACTGACTAGAGGAGTTTTCATACACCGAGACAATGATTCTTTACTCTTGTGTTTCTCCCTTTAACTAAACCTTGTAATCAATTTTCCTACACCTTTATTAGGGAAAATGTTCTCTTTGACCATCTATTTGTTTGTAAGATATATTCCTTAATATATTCATTTTACCCTAATTTGTATATTTTTTGCTGCATCTTATAATGGTTTCACTTCAAATCTATTGATTTATATTTTACAAAGGTTCATCTTTACTGGATTTCTGTTGTTGTTTAAAGATTTTATTCATTCATTCACGAGAGACATAGAGACAGAAACAGACACAGGCAGAGGGAGAAGCAGGCTCCATGCAGGGAACCCTACGTGGGACTCAATCCCTGGACCCCAGGATCACGCCCTGGGCTGAAGGCAGCGCTAAACCGCTGAGCCACCCAGGCTGTCCTGGATTTCCTTTTTGGACTCTTGATCTGCCATTGTATTCAGTAAAGTTCTTTCTTTTTTTTTTTTTTTAGTAAAGTTCTTTTTCTGAGTGGTTCTTTAATATTCTTCTTACTTTTTTCCTTACATTTTAATACACAGAACACATTTTCTAGTTAAAATAAATGAAATTCCCCAAAAACATGCTAAGTAAGAGGAGCCAGTCACAAAAGACCACACAACATATGATTCCACTTTTATGAAATGTCCAGAATAGGCAAACTTACAGAGACAAGAAGTAGAATAGCGATTGACTAGAGCTTGGGGAAAGAGGTAATAGGAAGTGACCACTAATGGTCCTGGGTTTTCTGGGGGTGGGGGGGCAGGAGGGATGTTGATAGAAATGTTCTAAAATAATGGTGAGGGGAACCTGGCTGGTTCAATCGATAGAGCATGTGACTCTAGATCTTGGGGTCATGAGTTCGAGCCCCGTGTTGGGCATAAAGATTACTTAAAATACATAATACGTATATAAAAATAAATTATGATGATAGTTGCACAATTCTGTGACTACACTAAGGACAATGATATGCTTTAGATGGGTAAATTGTATAGTATATGAACTGTATCAAAATAGAGCTGTTACAAAAAAAGTAAAAAAGATTAAATTTTGTAGTTTACTATTTTTTTTAAGATTTTATTTATTAGAGTGAGCGAGCAAGCGAGAGAGAGAGAGCGCTAGAGAGCTCTTGTATAAGCATGAGCAGGAGGAGGAGCAGAAGATGAGGGAGAAGCAGACTCCCTGCTGAGTGGGAGCTTGATGAGGGGCTTGACCCGAGGATCATTACCTGAGCTGAAAGCACTTAACCAACAGAGCCACCTTGGTGCCCCAAATTTTTAGTTTAAAAAGAATTTTCCATCTTTCATTGTTTAAAATTTGAGATGGAATTCACGTCTTAAAAATTAACCATTTTAAAGTGAACTATTCAGTGTTATTTAGTATATTCACAATATTACAACCACCACCTCATCTGTCTAAAAGAAAATCCTGTGCCTCTTATGCAATTGCTCCCCATTTCCACCGCCCCCCCTTTTCCCTGGCAGCCTGTCTGTATGGATTTACCTATTCTGGATATTTCATATAAATGAAATCCTATAATGTGTGACTTTTTGTGTTTGTCTTCTTTCACTTAGCATCACGTTTTCAGGGTCCATTTACATCATAGCATGTATCAGCACTTCAGTATTTCATTCCTTTTTATGACTGAATAATACATATGTAGGTATCACAGCTTATTTATTCATTCATCCACTGGTAGATGTAGGGGTTGTTTCCACCTTTTGACTATTATGAATAGTGCTGATGTATCATTTTGTTTTTAAAGGAGATGACCATGAGATATTTATAAATATTTGTGTACAATTTTTTTAAAGATTTTATTTATTTATTCATGAGAGACACAGAAAGAGAGAGGGAGAGGCAGAGACACAGGGAGAAGCAGGCTCCATGCAGGGAGCCCGATGCGGGACTCGAACCCGGGACTCTGGGATCACGCTTTGAGCCGAAGGCAGACGCCCAACCACTGAGACACCCAGGGGTCCCCGCTAATTTCTTTTTTTAGTGCTCAATAATAGTCTAGTCTGGATGTATCAGTTTATTCATTCACTTACTGAAGGACATCTTGGTTCCTTCCAAGTTTTGTCAATTACGAATAAAACTGTTATGAAACTTCCATGTGCAGGTTTTTTGTGTGGAGATAGTTTCCAACTCTTTTGGGTAAATAACAGCAAGGAATGCAATTCCAGATGATATGGTAAGAGTATGTGTAGTTTTGTAAGAAACTGCCAAACCGTCCTCCAAAGTGGCTGTACCATTTTGCATTCTTACTGGAAATTGGTGAGAGTTCCCTTTGCTCCACATCCTTGTCAGTATTTGGTGTTGTCAGTGTTTCAGATTTGGCTATTCTAATAGGTGTGTAGTAGATACTAAACTTTTTCAATAACTGTCAAACTGTTTTATACAATAGGTGAACCAGTTTATGTTCCACCAGCAACGTACAAGTGTTCCTGTTACTCTATACTCTTACCAGAACTTCTTATTTCTGCTTTTATTTTCCTATTTTAATTTTTTGTTGTTCTGATTAGACCCATCCTTGTGAATGTGCGGTGGTATGTCATTGTGATTGTGTTTTGCTATTCCTTAATGGCTATAAAGTTGAACATCCTTTCACATGCTTGCTGCTGGTCATTTGTGTATCTTCTTTGGAGAAGTGTCTATTCAAGTCTTTTTTGTTTTTTTTTTTTGTTTAAAATTTATTTATTTGTTTATTTAGAGAGCGAGAGCACGTGTGTGCACTTGAGAGTGAATACATGAGGGGAGGGGCAGAGGGGGAGAATCTTCAACCAGACTCCCCGCTGAGTGTGGAGCCTGTTGTGGACCTGGATCCTGCCACCCAGGAGATCATGAACCTAAGCCAAAACCAAGAGTTGGCTGCTCAACTGACTGAGCCACCCAGTGCCCCTCCCCTCTTTAAGTAATCTCTGCACCCAACGTGGAACTCAAACTCACAACCCCGAGATTGAGTCACATGTTCTACCAACTGAGCCAGCCAGGTGCCCCATCAACATATGGTCTCCAACTTATGATGGTTCAACTTATGATTTTTTGGCTTTACAATGGTGTGAAAGTGATACACATCCAGTAGAACTTGTACTTCTGATTTTGTATTTTGAACTTTTACTGGCTGAAGATATGCAATACAATACTTTTTCATGATGTGGGGCAGTGCAGTGAGCCACAGCTCTTAGTTAGCCAGGCAATCAAGAGGGTAAATAAATGATATGCTTACAACTATTCTGAATCCTTTTTTTGGAAAAGGAAATGAAATCCATTCCATTTTTTACTTTCAGTATGAATTTCAGTAAGTAATAGGATTCTCAACACTTTATTATAAAATAGGCTTTGTGTAAGATGACAAATCTTAGGCTAATGTAAATGTTCTGAATACATTTAAAGTAGTAGGCTAGGCTAAGCTATGATGTTTGATGCATTAAATATATATTTGACTGACAATGTTTTCAACTTAGGATGGATTTATTGGGATATAACCCCATTTAAGTCAAAGAAGATCAGTACAAGTCTTTGATATCATTGGTTAAATTTATTCCTGGGTATTTTATTCTTTTGGATCCTATTATACATGGAATTGTTTTCTGAATTTCCTTTTTGGATCATTTTTTGCTAGTATATAGAAACAACTGTTTTTTTTTTTTTTGTTGATCTCATATTCTGCAACTTTGCTGAATTCATTTATTAGCTCTAGTATTTTTCTGGATCCTATGGAATTTTCTTTTTTTTAAAATTTTTATTTATTTATTCATGAGACACACACACACACAGAGAGAGAGAGAGAGAGAGGCAGAGACACAGGCAGAGGGAGAAGCAGGCTCCATGCAGGGAGCCTGATGTGGGACTCTATCCCAGGTCTCCAGAGTCACACCCTGGGCTGAAGGCGGCCCTAAACCGCTGAGCCACCGGGGCTGCCCACCTATGGAATTTTCTATATGTAGAATCATGTATAGCTTCACTTTTCTTTTCCTGTTTGTATACTTTTTATTCTTTTTCTTGATTAATTGTTCTTGCAAGGACTTCCAGTACAATGTTGAATAGCAGTGGTGAAAGTGGGCATCCTTATCTTATTCCTGATTTTAGAGGGAAAGTTTTCAGTCTTTCACCATTGAGCTGTGAATTTTTCATTAATGTGCTTTTAATGTTAAGGAAGTTTCTTTCTATTCCTAGTTGGTTGTGTGTGTGTGTTTTATTGTGGTAAAAAGAAACATAAAATTTACCATTTTAGCTATTTTTAAGTGTACAATTAGTTCATTGACATTAAATACATTCACATTGTTGTGCAACTGTTACCACCATCCATCTCCAGAATTTTTTCATCATCCCAAACTGAAACCCTCTACTCAATCACTAATTCGCCTAGTCTCTGGTAATCACCATTCTGATTTCTGTCTTTATGAATTTAACACTCCAGGAATCTTATAAATGAAGTCATACAAATTTGTCCTTATGTGACTGCCTTTTTTCACTTAGCATAATGTCTTCAAGGTTTTGCTGGGTGTTTTCATTATGAAAGGGTGTTAAATTTTGTTCAGTGCCTTTTCTGTGTCTGTTGAGATGATCATGTGGTATATTACATTGATTTCCTTAAGTTGAACCATCCTTGTATTTCTAGGAAGATTCTACTTAGTTACAGTGTATAATCATTTTAATGTGCTATTGGATTCAGTTTGATAGTATTGTGTTGAGGATTTTTGTGTTTTTATTCAGGGATGTTGGTCTGTAGTGTCCTTTTCCTCTGGCATTTTTGTCTGGCTCTGATGTCAGGAAAATGTGGGCCTTGTAGAATGTTAGAAAGTGTTCTCTTTTTTGAAGAGTTTAAGCAAGATCGGTGTTAATTCTTTAAATGTTTGGTAGAATTCACCAATGAAGGCATCTGGATCTAGACTTTTCTTTGTTGAGAGGATTTTGATTACTGATTCAATCTCTTGTTATATGCCTGTTGAGATTTGTTATTTCTTCTTAGGTCAGTTTTGGTATTTTGCTTCTAGAAATTTTTTTTTGTATCTATATTATTTTTTGGTGTAAAGTTCATAGTGTTCTCTTATCATCCTTTCATTTCTATAAAGTTGGTGGTAATAGCCCACTTTCATTTCTGATTTATTTGTGTCTTTTCTCTTTTTTTATTCCTGGATAGTCTAGCTAAAAGTTTGTCAGTTTTGTTGATTTTTTTTAAAAAAAGATTTTATTTATTTATTTGTTTTTTTTTTTTAAATTTTTTTTTTAATTTATTTATTTATGATAGTCAGAGAGAGAGAGAGAGAGGCAGAGGAAGAAGCAGGCTCCACGCACCGGGAGCCCGATATGGGATTCGATCCCGGGTCTCCAGGATCGCGCCCTGGGCCAAAGGCAGGCGCCAAACCGCTGCGCCACTCAGGGATCCCTATTTATTTATTTGAATGAGAGAGAGAGAAGGTGCAGAATTGGAGGGAGAGGCAGACTCCCTGTTAAGTGGGGAGCCTGATACAGGTCTCAATCCCAGGACTCTGGGATCATGACCTGAGCTGAAGACAGATGTTTAACTGACTGAGCCAACCAGGTGCCCTGCAATTTTGTTGATCTTTTTAAAAAACTGGCCTTTGGTATTGTGGATTCACTACTATTCTTTTAAATTTTCTACTTCATTTTCCCTCATCATCCTTATTATTTCGTTCCTTCTGGTTTTGGATCTAGTTTGCTTTTTTATTGATTTATTTTTAGTTCCTTAAAATGTAAAGTTAGACTATTTGACTTGAAGTCTTTCTCCTTTTTATGTAAGCATTTAACGTTTTGAATTTCCCCAAGTATTGCTTTCACTTTGCCCTATAAATTTTTGGTATATTGTGTTTTCATGTGTCTCAGTATTTTCTAATTTCCCTACTGATGTTTTTTTCTTTCACTCATTGGTTGAGAGTGTGTTGCTTATTTTCCACATATTTGCAAATTTTATAGTTTTCCTTTTATTGATTCCTAGCTTCATTCCATTGTGGTCAGAGAAAATTGGTATGATTTTGATTTTTTTTTTTTTAAGTTATTGAGAATTGGTTTCTGGCCAAACATGCGGTCTATCCTGGAGAATGTTTTATGTGTGCTTGAGAAGAATATATATTCTCCTGTTGTTGGTTGAAGTAATCTGTATATGTCTGTTAGGTCTAGTTGATTTAAAATGTTTTTTAAGTCGTCTGTTCCCTTATTGATCTTCTGTCTAGATGTCCTATTTATTATTTAAACTGGGGATATTGAAGTCTCTAATCATTGTGGTAGAAATGTCTGTTTTCACCTTCAGTTTTATCAGTGTTTGCTTCTTATATTTGGGGGCTCTGTTATTTGGTGTGTAAATGTTTATAATTATTTTTTTTGACAAATTGTCTTTAAATCAATATAAAAGTCCTTCTTTGTTTCTTGTGACAACTTTTGACTAAGTTCTGTTTTGTTTAATATTTGATTAGTACCGAAGGTCTCTTTTGGTTACTATTTGCATGGAATATTTTCTTCTATTCTTTTAACTTATTTGTGTGTTGTATCTAAAGTGAGTCTTCCATAAGCAGCATGTGGTTGGTCATTTAAAAATCTTTTCTACCAATCTGTTTTTAATTGGTGAACTAATCCATTTGTACTTACAGTTTATTACTGATAATGAAGGACTAATTTCTGCCATTGTGCTATTTTTTTTTTTTTAAGAGAGAGAGAGACACACACACAGTGGGAGGAATAGCAGAGGGAAAAGGACAAACAGACTTCATGCTGGGTGCAGAGCCTGACAGAGGCTTGATCCCACAACCCTGAGATTGTGACCTGAACCAAAATCAAGAGTTGGATGCTCAACTGACTAAGTTACCCAAGTGCCCTTGTGCTATTTGTTTTCTATATGTCATATATATATATATATATATATATATATGTTCCTCAGTGACTCTTCTTTTGTGTTTGATTTTTTTCTAAGGTACCATTTTTATTTCCTATTTATTTCCCCCTTTTTTGGGGGGGTATATTTTTCAAGTTATTTTCTTAGTGGTTACTGTGGGGATTACAGTTAATATCCTAAGTGTATAGCAATCTAATTTGAATTAATACCAACTAGACTTATTGTGGTGATCATTTTGCAATATATATAAATAGCAAATCATTATGCTTTACACCTAAAACTAGCATGTTATATATCAATTATAACTCAATTGAAAAAAAATAGCATACTGGGGTGTCCAGGTGGCTTAGTAGTTAAAAAGTGTCCGCCTTTGGCTTGGGTCATGGGACCTAGGGCCTTGTGTTGGAGCAGGTATTGGGGTCCGTGCTCAGCAAGGAACCTACTTCTCCTTCTTCCTCTCCCTGCCACTCCCCCTGCTTGTATGTGTTCTCTCGTTCTTTCTGTCAAATAAATAAAATCTTAAAAAAAAAAAACAAAACATCATTCATTAACTTCTGTTCCTGTCCAATTCTGTTTTCACTCTGTTATTGTTACCAATTATGTCTTTATACATTGTTTGCCTGTTACCATAGATTTATCTTTTCTTTTCTTTTTCCTTCCCTTTCCCTTCCCTTTCCCTTCCATTTCTCTTCCATTTCCCTTCCCTTTCCCTTCCCTTCCCTTTCCTTTTCCTTCCTTCCCTTCCCTTCCCTTCCTTCCCTTCCCTTCCCTTCCCTTCCCTTTTCTATTTTTAAGTAAGCTCTGCATCAAACATAGGGCTCAAACTTACAGCCCTGAAATAAGAAGTCGTGTGCTCCACTGATAGCCAGTCAGGTACCCTTATGCTTTTAAATCATATAGGGAGCAAAAAGAGGAGTTATACAACAAAAATACAGTATGTTAACCTTTATATTTATCTATGTGACCTGTGTAATGATCTTTTTTCTTCATATGACTGTGAGTTACCATCTAGTCTTTCATTCAAGCTGAAGGATACCCTTTAGCATTTCCTGTAGGGCAGGTTTACTAGCAATAAACTCCTGTAGCTTTTGTTGAGAAATATTTTAGTTTTTCCTTTGTTTCAGAATTCTTGGTTTTTAGTTTCAGCACTTTACATGTATCATTCCACTGGCTTCTGGCTTCCATGGTTTCTGATGAGAAAATAGTTTCATTCCCTTATAATGTGATGAGTCACTTTCTACTGCTTTGAAGATTCTGTTTTTCAACAGTTTGAATATAATGTATGTTGGTATGGCTCTTTTTGTATTTATCCTTTTGAAGTTTGTTGAACTCTTTGGATGTGTAGATTCATGTCTCTCATCAAATTTGGAAAGTTTTTAACTATTGTTTCTTCAATTTTTTTCTGCCTCTTCCTCTCCCTCTTCTCCTAGGACTCTCATAGTACGTACATTGCTGCACTTGATGATGTATCTTAGGCCTCTTCTTTTCTTTTTTTTTTTTTAAATGTTTTTTTTTTTTTAATTTATTTATGATAGTCACACAGAGAGAGAGAGGCAGAGACACAGGAGAGGGAGAAACAGGCTCCATGCACCAGGCGCCCGACGTGGGATTCGATCCTGGGTCTCCAGGATCGCACCCTGGGCCAAAGGCAGGCGCCAAACCGCTGCGCCACCCAGGGATCCCTAGGCCTCTTATTTTCTGTTCATTTTTCTTCATTCATTTTTCTTTTTTAAAATATTTATTTATTTACTTATTCATGAGAGACACAGAGAGAGAGAGAGAGAGAGAGAGAGGCAGAGACACAGGCAGAGAGAGAAGCAGGCTCCATGCAGGGAGCCCGATGTGGGACTTGATCCCGGGATTCCAGGATCATGCCCTGGGCCAAAGGCAGGTGCTCAACCACTGAGCCACCCAGTCGTCCCCATTCATTTTTCTTTCTGCCCCTAAATCTGAGTAATCTCAATTTGCTATCTTCAGGTTTGCTGATTCTTTCTTCTGCTGATCTGATGCTAAATCCCTGTAGTGAACTTTTATTTATTTATTTTTAACAATTTTTTTTACAGATTTTATTTATTTATTCATGAGAGACAGAGAGAGAGAGGCAGAGACACAGGCAGAAGGAGAAGCAGGTTCCCTGCAGGGAGCCCAATGTGGGACCCAATCCCAGAACCTCGGGATCATGCCCCAGTCGAAGGGACCCAGGCATCCCCCCCCCAGTGAATTTTTAATTCCAACTATTATACTTTTGGGTCCAGAATTTCTGTTTGTTTCCTTTTTATAACTTTTGTCTTTTATTGCTGTTCTTTACTCGTTCATACATTGTTCTCCTGATTCCTTTATTTGTCCATCATTTCCTTCAGCTCTTTGAGTATATTTAAGGTTTTTGTATATTAACTCTAGTATCTGGGCTTGTTCAAGCATAGTTTCTGTCAATTTCTCTTTTCTTGTGAATTGGCCATGATTTTCTTTGTATGCTTTGTAATTTTTTGTTTAGAACTGGACATTTTGAGTATTGAAATACAGTAACTCTGGAAATCAGATTCTACTCTCTCCCTAGAGATTACTATTGTTACTTGACTAAAGCTGAAGTCGGGGCATTTGGGTGGTTCAGTGGTTAAATGCCTGCCTTTGGCTTAGGTCATGATCCTGGGGTCCTGGTATGGAGTCCCACAAAGCCTCCCTGCAGGGAGCCTGCTTCTTCCTCTGCCTTTGTCTCTGCCTCTTCCTCTGTGTCTCTCATGAATAAATAAATAAAATCTTAAAAAAGAAAAAAGCTGAAGCCATCCATTTGTTTAGTGACTTTCCCAAAATATTTTTGCAAAGAGTTTGTTCCTTGTTTTATATGGTCACTGATGTCTCTTCTGTTATCTCTATGGTCAGCCAGTGACTTGACAGAAATTTTCTTAAATGCCTGAATCTAAAAAGAGGAAAAAAAGAATGTTTCTTTAAATCCCCTTGTCTGACTCTGCTAAGGAAGCCACCTCAAATGGGGTTAAAACAGTGGCTAGCCTGTGTGCCAGCTCCTCAGCAATCAAAAGTAGTGATCAAAACATATAACCTTAATTTTTGGAGGATAGAGTCCCTAATACCCACCCTTACACCAGCAGCCTGCAACAGGATCTCAGGCTACTCTCCCCACAGCTGTCTGCCAAGGGACTGGGAGCTCAGGGAAGATAGATAATATTCCAAAATGCTGAAATTCACTAAAATTTCCCAGCTTATTTCTTCATCAAGCATTCCCTTGGATGCTGCTAGTGTTTGACTGGATTCCAAAGTTCCAAAATAGTTGCTTCAAGCATTTCTTGCCAGCTCAATAGTTATTTTGGTGGAGGGAATAATTCCGAGCTTCCTACTTTGCCATCTTTGATGACCTTCTCTGTCCTTAATCTATAGTAGCCTTTTAATTGGTCCAATCCTTCTTCCAGCACTGCACTCATCACCCCCCCCCCCACAGCCTGTTATCTACACAGAAACTTTTATGAGTGTGTGTAAAAAATAAAAAATAAAAATATTAATTTCAGACTTGCAGAAGATTTACTAAAACAGTACAAAGAATCTATAAAAACTCTTTACCAAGATTACTCAAATGTTAACATTTTGCTGTATTTGTTTTATCTTTTGCCCTCTCTTTCCTCTCCCAACACCTAGAATTATTATTATTTTTCTGAACTGTTTAAGGGATGCCTGGGTAGCTCAGTTAAGTGTCCAACTTTTGATCTCAGCTCAGGTCTCTATCTCAGGGTTGTAAGTTTGAGCCCCACATTGGACTCCATGCTGAGTGTAGAGCCTACTTAATTAAAAAAAAAAATGAACTGCTTAAGTTATAGATATGGTACCCTTAACACCTAAATACTTTAGGGTGTATTTTTAAAAATATTTTATTTATTTATTTGGGAGAAAGAGCAAGAGAGAAAGAGTACAAGTGGAGGAGAGGGGCAAAGGAAGAAGGATAAGCAGACTCCCTGCTGAGCAGGGAGCCCAACGTGGGGCTCCATTCTAAGTTCCCAGGATCATGACCCGAGCCAAAGGCAGACACTTTAACTGACTGAGCCAACCAGGTGTCCCACTTTAGTGTGTATTTTTATTTTATTTTATTTTAATTTTTTTTCAGTGTGTGTTTTTAAAAAACATGAAATTTTCTTACTTAACTATAATATAGTGATCAAAATTAGGAACTTAACACACAATACTGTGATCTAATCTGTGGACCTTACTCAAATTTTGCCAGTTATACCAATAATGTCCTTTATAGCAGAAAAACATCCAAGATCATGTACCGATTCAGTTGTCATATCTCTTTTGTCTCGTTTAATCTAGAACAGTTCCTGAGTCTTTGTATTTTTATATTAACAACTTGATGAGGACAGGCCAGTTATTTTGTAGACTAAGCCCTCAATTTGGGTTTGTTTGATGCTTGCTCATGATAGATTCGGGTTATGCACTTTGGGTGGTACTACCTAAGGGATGCTGAGTTCTCTGTGTATCCCATCAGGATGTACATGTTACTGATTGATCCCATTACTGGCAATGTTAATTTGAACTACTTAATAAAGGTGGTGTGTGCTAATTTTCTCCATTGTAAATTTATTATTTTGCCTTTTGTAATTAGTATCTTGTGGGGGGATCTCTTGAGACTGAGTAAATATCCTGTTACTTTCAAGCTTTCATCCACTAATTTTAGCATTTGTGAATGATTCGTACCCTAATTAATTTCTTTATAATTGCTAAATGATTTTTTAAAAGTTTTTATTTATTTATTTGACAGAGTGAGAACACAAGCAGGGAGAGCAGCAGGCAGTGGGAGAGGGAGGAGGAGGGAGCAGGAGGGAGTAGGGAGCCCGATATGTGGCTCGGTCCTGGAACCCTGGGATCTTGATCTGAGCC
The DNA here is from genome assembly GCF_905146905.1 of Nyctereutes procyonoides. NCBI lineage: Eukaryota > Metazoa > Chordata > Mammalia > Carnivora > Canidae > Nyctereutes > Nyctereutes procyonoides. The sequence continues at coordinate 2,356,389 of NW_026575124.1, read as the reverse complement.
GAAGGCAGATGCTTAACCGACTGAGCCACCCAGGCACCTAAATGATGATTTTCTAACTATGTCTTTCCTTCTACATTTATTGATTAGGTTTCCTTTCTTTTTTAAGGTTTTACTTATTTAAGAGAGAGAGAGAGAGAGAGAGCAAGCAAGCAAGCCAGAGAGAGCACCAATGGGGGGGAGAGGCAGAGGGAGAGGGAAAAGCAGGCTCCCTGCTGAGGGCTCAATCCCAGGACCTCAGGATTGACCTGAGCTGAAGGTAGACACTTGACTAAGTCACCCTGGTGCCCCTATTGATTGACTTTCTACTATAGGAAGGAACTTTCCCTTCTTATTTTTAACAATGTCGCTTTGGAGATTTTTACTTTATTCAAAATATTAAAATCTTTTACTACCACTACATATTTTGATCAAATTGTTCTGGATTTGGCTGGAAGAACTGCTTCAAACTGGTTCTGCAAAGAAGCTTTTTAAAATTAAGGTCTTAAGAAAAAATTAAGATCTTGTAAATGTCTATTGTCCTGAGGTAACTACTGATAACACCCTCATTCACTCACCAGAGTGTCCCTGTTTAAATGCTGCATTATATAATCACTTTATTTAAAATGAAAAGCAAAAAAATAAAATAAATAGAATAAAATGTAGAGCAGATCATTTTACTTTTCTCCTGAAAACTCTCCAATGATTTTGCATCTCACTTTGAATTAAAGCCTCTGTTCTGGTACCAATGTACACGGGATGCCCTTCAGATCATCTTGTCTGTATCGATTCTTCATGGCATGCTCTGTCCCAGCCACATCTGGCCGTCTTAGAGTTCCTCGGATGCTATGCACACTCTCACCTCAGTGCCCTTGCATTTGTTCTTACTCTTCCTGAAACAGCCTTCTACATTCCCTACTTCCTTTAGGTTTCTGCTCAGATGTCGCTTTATCAGAGAGAGGTTCTGTAGCCACTCTCATGGAAAATAGCAAGCACCTTCTCCTCACCGGTACTCTGCCTCTCTCTGAACATCTCCTGTCTTATTCATTTGTTTGCCTGTTTCTTCAACTAGAATAAGTGCTCCACGAAGGCAGTATATCCCTAGCGTTTTAGAATGGGGGTACCTGGCAGGTAGTTTGTGTGGATTTGTTGGGTATGTGAAACTGAACTCACTCATTGACTTTTATTTCAAAGGCAACTAGTGTAACAGTTTCTGAGGCAACTATTTATCAAAGCTGAGTTTTGTTCGTTCATTTTGCTGTCCTTTCTCATTACTGTTGGCCTTCACTTTTTCCCCCTTCAACTATTACCTATCCATCTTCTAAACCTCCATCTCTCTTTTTTTTTAATTATTATTTTTATTTTTATTTTATTTTTCTCTCTCTCTTTTTTTTTAATCTTAGAATTGGTCTGTTGTTATTCCCTGTTCCTTTACTTTCCCTTTTCGTTTGGGTCTCTTATGATAGTGTATTTAGGGGAGATTCTTCCCATTGCCACAAAGTTTATCACTACTTCTGAAAAAGTGTTAAAAAAATGAGTAAGAATGTTTAACTCCAAATTCAGGTTACTGTTGCCTCTGGAGGTCTAGGGGAATATAATGGAAGAAAGATACAGAGGGCTTCAACTGTTAGTGCTCTGTTTCTTAAGTGGAGTAGAGTGTACACAGGTATTGGTTATACTTCTTTACCTTTTTATATGTCTGAAATACTGCATAATAAGTCTAAGGAAAAAAGTGTCCAGCACATAATTGATTGCTGGCCAGCTTTCCTCATCTTTTTAAGTTGTCCTGTTATTCATTGCCTTTTTTTAAGCGAAGCTCTGTAAGTTTTTCTTTGCTTCCTTACGTTTTTTGCTCTTTTTTTTTTTTTTTTTTGCTCTCATAATTCTTACAGAAGATGCCCTCCAATCAAACAGTATTGCCATTCCTGCCTTTTTCTACTTTGATACCTTCTTTTTTTTTTTTTTTTTTTTTTTTTTTGCACCGCCTCCTGTCCTGCCCTCCTCCTTTGTCCTTTGTCTGCCTGGTTGGTAGTCATTTCCTTTTGTAGCTGATACTTAATTCTCCTGATGTATCATCAAGCTAGAATCTAGGAGAAAAATAGATTGGGGACTTTGATTACACAAAGTACTGCTCTGATTTGCCTTTCACTGCCGGTTCATGCTTTGTGTGCATATCAAGTCTTGGTTGATTCATTCAATCACTCAGCAGATTTTTATTCATTCAACAAATATTTGGATGTCTTCTGAATGCTAGGTTTTGTACAGCTTGACTGTGTAGCTTTGAGTCTTTCCCATATGCTCTTATATCTAGTGCTATAGGATTAAAAGACAAATTGAGCAGGTTTTTGTCTTTACTTGCTTACAATTTGCTAGAGAACATAAGACCTGTAGATAAATAGGTATGATACAGGCTAGAAATTGATATGCTAAAACACTTATAAAGTGGTATAGGAGTTCAGAGCATAGAAATACTACTTCTACCTCCTGAAGGGGTATCTGAAAGAGGAGTAAGGTTTGGCCATGCAAAGATGGAGAAAGAAGATATTCAAGGCAGAGTGAGCATAGGATTAATGTAATTGCTGGATTACAGAGTTTGTGTATCTTTAAAATACAAAATAATGCTAAAATTGTTTTCCCTGGTATACTCAGAGTTTATGTGTTTACATTGTTATATATCCTAACCAATACTTTATTTTTATTTATTTTCTTTTAAATTTATTTATTTATGATAGTCACAGAGAGAGAGAGAGAGAGGCAGAGAAACAGGCAGAGGGAGAAGCAGACTCCATGCACCGGGAGCCTGATATGGGATTCGATCCCGGGTCTCCAGGATCGCGCCCTGGGCCAAAGGCAGGCGCCAAACCGCTGCGCCACCCAGGGATCCCCTAACCAATACTTTATTAAAAGATTTTATATATTTATATTAGAGAGAGGGAGAGAGAGATCACAAGCAGGGGGGAGGCGTAGAGGGAGAAGCAGATTCCCCACTGAGCAGGGAGCCTGATGTGGGACTGGATCCCAGGACCCTGGGATCATGACCTGAGCCCAAGGCAGACGCTTAACCGACTGAGCCACCCAGGCGCCCCTAGCCAATACTTTAGTCAGTGTTTTAATTTTTGTTAATCAGTGGGTATGGAATTCATTGCATTTTCCTGACTTTTTATGAATCTGAGCACCTTTTAAATGTTTACTATCCATTCATGTTTTCTCCTGAGAAGTAAGAGTTCAAGTTTTTTTGGTGGGAGGAGGGGTTGGTCCTTTTATATTAATTTATAGGAATTTTCAATATATTTTGAGTCCTCATCTTTTGTCAGTTATCTGTGTAGCCATTATTCTCCCTGTTCGTGGATTATCATTGCATTTTATGTGTCTTTGGTTCCAGGGTTCTTAATTTAGTGTATTATAACTTATGAATAAATAAAGGAAAACTTTATGACATGTGATTTTTATTTCATCTAAGAAATTTATCCCTACTAAGGCCATAGATTTATTCTATTTATTGTCTTCTAAAGGCCAGGAATTATTCTCCTATTATTGTCTTCTAAAAGTTTTACATTTTGGGGGCACCTGGGTGAGTCAGTCTGTAAAGTGTTAGACTTTTGGTTTTGGCTCAGGTTTGGCTCAGGTTTGGTTTTGGCTCAGGTTTGGCTCAGGTTTGGTTTTGGCTCAGGGGTCCTGAGATCCAGTCCCGATTGGGCTCTGTGCTCAGTATAAAGTCTGCTCAAGATTCTCTCTCCCTCTCCCTCCCCATCTGTGCCCCCCCCATTGTGTTCTTTCTCAAATAAATAAATAAATAAATAAATAAATAATCTTTTAAAAATAAAAGTTATATATTTTCATTCTTTAAGTCTTTAATCCATTTAGAATTATTTTTTTAAATTAATGATTTTTTTTCTTAATTAATGATTTTTTTATTGGGTGTTGGTAAGGATCCAATTCCATTTCTTTCCCTCCTATATAGATGTTGACTTTTTCCAACATTATTTTTTCAAAAGTCCAAACATTCTTCACTGATCAATACCAGCTGTATCATAAATGAAATTTCTATATGTGTAGGGTTGTCTTATGGGCTCTGTATTCTGTTAAATAGGTTAATTCATCTGAGTCAATTCCATGCTGTCTTAATTACTAATGCTTTGAAATAATTCTTGATATTTGACAGGGTAAATCTCTAATCTTTTTTTTTTTAAAGATTTTATTTATTCATGAGAAACAGAGAGAGAGAGAGAGAGAGAGAGAGAGAGACAGGCAGAGGGAGAAAAAGGCTCCATGTGAGGAGCCTGATGCAGGACTCAATCCCAGGACCCCAGGATCACAACCTGAGCCAAAGGCAGATGCTCAACCACTGAGCCACCCAGGTGTCCCTAAATCTCTAATCTTGTTCTTAAGAGTGTCTTGCCCCAGGGGATCTGACTCTTGGTTTCTGCTCAGGTCATGATCTCAGGGTTGTTCAACTGAGCCTTACGTTGGCCTCTGTGCTCAGCTCTGAATCTGCTTGTCTTTCTCCTGCTCCCCCTATTCCACTTGTATGCATGTGTGCTCTCTCCCTCAAATAAATCTTAAAAAAAAAAAAAATCTTGGCTCTTCTTGACTTTGCTCATTGGTACAAATTTTAGCATTAACTTATCAAATTGAATCTATTGAAATACTGATTGGAATTTATTTTTTTTTAATTTTTATTTATTTATGATAGAGAGAGAGAGAGAGAGAGAGGCAGAGACACAGTCAGAGGGAGAAGCAGGCTCCATGCACCGGGAGCCCAATGTGGGACTCGATCCCGGGTCTCCAGGATCGGGCCCTGGGCCAAAGGCAGGCACCAAACTGCTGTGCCACCCAGGGATCCCCCTGATTGGAATTTAATCTATAGATCAATTTGGGAAAAATTTACATCTTTATGATATTCACTCTTTCAGTTCTTGAACATGATATAGCACTCTGTTTAGGTTTTATCTGAATATCTTTTGAATTTGTCTCCTTTGTCTTCCTACTTTCATTGCTGATTCAGATTCTTATTTCTTACTTGAACTATTGCATTAATTTTGGACTGATCTCCATATCCTTAGTCTCCTTTTTGTAAGAGGCAGCCCACCATACTGAGCTCTGGAACTAGACTTAGAATTTATATTCTGGTTCCATTAGAATTGGGCAAGTCACTTAACCTCTCTTGCTTTAAAAATAGTACTTACCTCATGGGGTTGTTATGAAGATTAAATGAGTTAATATATGTAAATAATTAGGACAGTGTCAGCCAAACAGTAAACGTTCAATAAATGCTAGCTATTGTTACTATAAATTACAATAAATGCTCTGGTTTAAATTCTAGTAGTTTAGGGATACCTGGGTGGCTCATTGGGTTAAGCATCTTTCGCTTAGGTCCTGATCCTAGGGTCCTGGGTCGAGCCCCACGTTGGGATCCCTGCTCACCGGGGAGCTTGCTTCTGCCTCTCCCTCTGCCACTCCCCCTGCTTGCACTCTCTTTCTGTCAAATAAGTAAATGCAATCTTTAAAAAATAAAAGATTAAAAAAATTTTAAGTAAGGTGCCTTGCTGGTTTAGTTGGCAGAGCATGGGATGCTTGATCTCAGGGTTGTGAGTTCAAGTCTCACATTAGGTGTAGAGCCTATTTAATTAAATAAATTTAAAAAAATAAAAGTTAAAAAGTTTTTAAGTAATCTTTGCACCCAACGTGGGGCTCAACCTTAACCCAGAGCTCAAGAGTCTCATGTTCTACGGACTGAACTAGCCAGGTGCACATAGTTTGAGCATTTTTTTTTAAAGATTTTATTTATTTATTCATGAGAGACAGAGAGAGAGAGAGAGAGAGAGAGAGAGAGGCAGAGACACAGGGAGAGGGAAAAGCAGGCTCCATGCAGGGAGCCTGACATGAGACTCGATCCCGGGTCTCCAGGATCAGGCCCTGGGCCGAAGGCAGCACTAAACTGCTAAGCTACCCAGGCTGCCCAGTTTGAGCATTTTGATGGATCATATTGCCATCCAATACAAGGGTGGGGAACATGGCAGGGAGGTAGGCTGGGCAGGAAAATCAAGAGTTCTCCTTTGAATCCAGTCCATTTGATATCCCTGAGAGGCATCAAGGAGGCAAAATTATGTATGTGTTTAAATATATTTAAATCTGGAATTCGGAATAGGAGTCTGGACCTAGTAGATGTGTTTGGGAGTCATCAGAATAAGGTGATTTTTAAATGTCTGAGAATTAATGAGATCATCTGGGAGTACAGAAAGAGAATACCAAAACCAATTCCTGAGATTTTGTAGAAGAGGGGTTGCCACAAGGGAATTGGAGAGATGCTTTGGGTGAGGTGGGAAGAAAATCAGGAAAACATGTTCAGAGGCCAGTTAGGAGAGTGTTTCCATGGAAAGGTGAAGTGAAAGCCTAACTGTCATGGTTCCAGGAATGAATCAGGGATGAGGAAGTAGATACTATGTATATAGAGACTTTTATTTACAGAAGGTACAGAGAAGTATAGCAGTAGTTGAAGGAGATGTAGAAGGACTTTTTTTTAGAGGAGATGCTCAAACATAATTACATTGGCTATATTCTAGTAGAGGGAGATTGATGGTATATGCTTTGGGACAATCAAAGGAATAAAGTTCTTGGTAATTGAGAATGGATAGATTCCAAGTCCATGGGTAAGGACCAATGTTTCCTAGAAGGACTTTGCCTTCATTGTATTAGGAGCAAAAGGTAGGTAGGTTTGTAGGTTTGATAGTGGAAGATGCCTAAAAGTGTTGTATGACAAATTTAACTAGTCGTATTGGGTGTGGAGAGGCAACTGCAAGTAGCATGGAAATACTTAGGAGTTCTTTACAGGGGTTATAGGTAGCCAAGTACTTGGTGCAGTTTTGATAATAAATGATAGCATTTTCTGGACTGTTTGTCCACAGTATAACCCAATCATGTTTGTTGGATAGCCTAATTATATAAAGATCCAGATTTTCTTTTTTTTTTAAGATTTTATTTATTCATGAGAGACAGCGAGAGAGAGAGAGAGAGAGAGAGAGAGAGAGAGAGGAAGAGGGGGGGGGCAGAGACATAGGCAGAGGGAGAAGCAGGATTCCTACAGGGAGCCTAATGCAGGATTGGATCCCAGGACCCCGGGATCACGACCTGAGCCAAAGGCAGGTGCTCAGCCACTTAGCCACCCAGGCGCCCCAAGACCCAGATTTTCTAATGGGTATATTATTATTATTTTAATTATTTATTTAAACAGTATTTATTGAGTACCCACTATGGTCAGGTCTTGTTGATACTAGGGTGACAAGACAAATGAGGTCTTGGCACTCTTGGAGCTTGCATTTTTATGAAAGAGTAGATAGACAAGGAAATTTCAGAAAGAAGTGCCATGATGAAAATATGTAGGATCTACTTTAGTATGTAGAGTGGTCAGGAATGTCTCTTTGTAGACATGACAGCTTAGCAGGGACCTGAATGATGAAAAAGAACCAGCCAGACAAAAATCTGAAATTTAGCTTCTGGGCATGGGAGTTCATTATTGCAAAAGCTTTGAGTCCTTTTAGTGAACTCAGTTAATTGATACTATCATTCTCTTAGTATGAATCGAACAAATAGCTACATGGAAGTGTTGGAGCACACCATCTCTAGAAATATCTTTAGAGCATTGAACAGAAGCTTTTGATTGTGTTTTTTCCTCAGGAATGTTTTTGTTTTGTTTTGTTTTAGTGAGAAAGGGAGGCAGAGAGGGGGAGAGTCTTAAGCAGGCTCCACACCACCCCCACTCTCCACATGCGCTGCCACCCCCACCCCACCCCCCAGGGCTGGATCTCATCACCTGAGATCTAGACCTGAGCTGAAATCAAGAGTCAGATGCTTAATGGACTGAGCCACCAGGCACCTTCCTTCAGGAATGTTTTGAACAGGTGCTGCTTTATGCCAGTCTTTGAGTAATAAAAAAGGACAAAATTTGGATAAAATTTGTTTACTGTTTTCCCACGGCCTGAAACAGTGCCAACCAGGCACATAAGTGCAAAGTAAGTATTTATTGAGTGAATGGATGCATAAACTTGAATTTATATCTGCTCTTCACTAGCTGCATAACCTTGGGCAAAATTTTAACATCTCATATTACTTGAGTCTCAGTTTCTACAAATGGCAGATGAGGAGGGGGACACTGTTCCTTCTGCCCCACAGCACTATTACGTGGGTTAAATGTGAATTTATATGTAAAAAATCTGTGGTAGTAGTTGAGTTGGGAGTGAAGGAGCATAAGGGAAAACAATTGCAGTTTGTTGGCTGGAACTTCTGAAAGGGGAACAGAGATGTGGGACATGTAATGAGAGATGAGGTGTGAAAAGGTAAGCTGGGTCCACTTTGAAAGACCTTAGGAGCTCAGCTGAGAAATTAGTACCTTGACATGATTTCCCTGGGAAGTCATGAAAAGTTGTAAACAGAGTAATGACATTTTAAATTTACATTTTTAAAGGTTACTCTGACTGAAGATTGGAGGATAATGATAAGAAGCTAGTTATCATTCCTGAGAAGGGTTGAAGCTTAGTGAACTGCTATCTTCTGCTCTGCATATCCTTAGAAATGCAAATCATTTCTTCTATTTACTATCTATAAAAGAAAGGTAGCAAATAACAGTTCTGCTTTGATTACATCATCAGGCCTAATTTGAGATACCTCCTGGGAGTGTGTTGGCCATTTTAGAAGACTTGGCTTTCATCAAACATATGGTCTGAAGGAAGAGCAATTTTCATAAGTCCTACCACTGTGAGCGTGAAGGGGAGGGCGATAGCTAAAGCCTTTTTAAACATTTCATAGGACTAATGCTCTGGGAGTTTTAGGATTTTTCCCAAATGTCATTAGCAGTTAAAAGCCTTAAAAAAACAAAAATCTTTGCTTGTCTTTCACTGCAGGGAGGAATGGAAGATCTGGGAGATTTGGGGGCTTTGAAGCTAGGCTTGGTAGTGGGATGGAATGAGCAAAGCGGAAGAACTCCAAAGGATAGGTGGTGAGTGATACTTACCCATTAAGAGGGAGGGAAGCTGAACTGGAGGGAAAAAAAAACAAAACAAAACAACTGGTAGACATGTGGACCTAAAAAGAAGCTTTGAGGCTCAGCACCATAAGTGTGGTTTCCCTTGTTGTTTTCCCATGTAGGTCATACTGTGATAGTAATCAGATTTTGAATACTGAAATGGGAGTTCCACTTTATCAAAATTGTCAGTCTTGGAATAAATAACCCATGAATATTGTTGCAGGTTGCCACTCATTACTTAATGGGAAGAGTCAGTAATTCCAAATTTAATAAAAGAGATGGGTATTAATGATGCCACAGGTGATGTTTTCAATTAGCAGTGTTTTAATGAGATTTATAGGCTGCTAAGAGCTAATCCTGTAATGTAGGAAAAAAACTGAGAAAGCAGGCCTATATCTGGCAAATCTCCTGAGATAGGGCTTTGCTGATTCAGATTTCTTTTTTTTTTATTCAGATTTCTTTGATTAAACTTTTAATATCTTACAAGTTTTCTGGAAGTAGATTTGTATCTGACATTGGTCAGATACTTTTCAGCTTCCAAAATAAGGCTTGCAGACAAGTTTGAAGTGAGAACTTTTTAGTGATTTTCTAGGCTAAGGGAAAATAAAAAGCACATTGCTTGTAGAAGTAAAGAAGTAGTAAATGGCAAATAATTCAGCAGAATAGAAATGAGGAAGATTCAGAGACTAGGTGGGGGAAGAGATATTAGCTTCATTTTGGAGTAAACTTTGAAATCTACATAGTGAACAACAACTTTCAAACCACTGGTCTCTCATAAACTGTGCTGAAGAAATAGAATGGTTTATATCCCTAATACGTACTTCTTAAAGTGCTTAAGGAACATTAAGCCCACTATTGAGATCTGGAAAAAAGTTCTAGAAATACTATTTCTAAAGAAAGACTTATCAGATGACCCATATCTGTATCCGGGGCAGTTTTAGCATAAAATCCAGATGTGGTGTTTTTAACTGTTGCTCACTTGGCATTTTAATGTCCTACTCACTGGACAGTCTGCATTCCAGGTTTGAAGTTGGAAGGGAGTAGTGGAGTTAAGCTACTTAGGGCAGAGTTGTATAAAACACCTGCTAGAGATATACTAAAGCCTTTTTGAGTTATATCATTTTTGCTCTAAATTTTAAAATAATTCATTTATGCTTACTTGAGTGTGTGTAATACTGTAAGGACAATGAACTGGAATGCAGGAAAATAATAGGTATTTGTAGAATAATGCAGTATGATTTATTGCTGTGCAGAGATAAACATTTAGACAATGATGCTATACTTTATAAGGGGACCTCATCCATAACCTGATGATTGCTTTGTCATCCTGCCACCTAAAATAGGGCTCAAAGACTATTTGCTGAATATATGGAAATTAAAAAAAGATTAAAGAGATTTATAGATTCAGTGTCAAGCTGAGTATTTTCCCGCTAGTAGTTGGATTTGGTGATAGATATGCATAGACCTGAAGAAACAACCTTTCCTTTAGAGGTGATGTTTCAAGATGGCTCACTGAGAACCTCTAAAATCAGATTTTGGTATAGAGGGATCCCTGGGTGGCGCAGCGGTTTGGCGCCTGCCTTTGACCAGGGTGTGATCCTGGAGACCCGGGATCTAATCCCACGTCGGGCTCCCGGTGCATGGAACCTGCTTCTCCCTCTGCCTGTGTCTCTGCCTCTCTCTCTCTCTCTCTGTGTGACCATCATAAATAAATAAAAATTAAAAAAAAAGATTTTGGTATAGAGAGGTGGTCATCTTATATGACATAGAGATCAAACCCATTACATTGGCTTATTAAGACATAGCGTGCATGCACACTCACACACATACACACACACAAAAGACATAGCACCAAGTAATTACGCTCACCATCCATCCCTCCCCCTCCTTGCTTCTGATTTAATTGGCACAGGATATGGCCTGGAAAGAAGTTCTGACCACTCTTCTCAGGCCCACCATTAATTGTTATTATGTTGTTGAGGTTAACAGCCACTGATATTTATATACCATTTATACAGATCTGACTGCTATTATTTAGTAATTCAGTCTACGAGTTACAGCAGAAGATGACTTAAAAACAATTTTACTTCCAAATATTTTCCAATTTAAAAAGCAGGATTGGGATTGCAATTTTCAACCCAGTCGTCAGTGCGAACATACTGGCCTTTAGATTTAGCAGTGCTCTTCATTGCTTTGCAGTGGAGAGTTATGTGCTGTATGAGTTTAAAAATGAGAGAGCCAAAAGGGAGCTGATAAGAATGAGTGGAGGAAGAGTCACTTTTTTTCTTTTTTAAAAATTATTATTTTTTTTAAATTTAATTTCAATTTGCCAACATATAGTATAACACCAAGTGCTCATCATATGTACCCTCCTTAATGCCTGTCACCTTCTCTTCAGCAACCCTCAGTTTGTTTCCCAGGGTTAAGAGTCTCTCATGGTTTGTCTTCCTCCATGATTTTTCCCCATTCAGTTTCCCCTCCCTTCCCTTGTGGCCCCTTCCACTATTTCTTATATTCCAAATATGAGTGAAACCATATGATAATTGTCTTTCCTCGATTGACTTATTTCACTCAGCATTATATCCTCCAGTTCCGTCTACATTAATATAAATGTTAGGTATTCATCCTCTCTGATGGCTGAGTAATATTCCATTGTATCCATACACCACATCTTCTTTATCCAGTCATCTGTCAAAAAACATCTCAGCTCCTTCCACAGTTTGGCTCCTATGGACATTGCGGCTATGAACATTGGAGTGCAGGTGTCCCTTTGTTTCACCACATTTGTATCTTTGGAGTAAATATCCAGTAGTGCAATTGCTGGGTCATAGGGAAGAGTCACATTTCTGTTGAGTATCATCTGTGTTTACTCTCTATGTGAGTCTATATTTGTTTAATTATCTGTTAAAGTAGATAATATCCTTAAATAGGATATTTAATTAATATTCTTAAATAGCTAAATGACATTATGATCTGGAAGAGTTGTCTTTTATTGTGTACTTTAGAAAAAATTTTTTTTTGTTTTTTTTTTAAGATTTTGTTTATTTGGGATCCCTGGGTGGCGCAGCGGTTGGGCGCCTGCCTTTGGCCCAGGGCGCGATCCTGGAGACCCGGGATCTAATCCCACGTCGGGCTCTCGGTGCATGGAGCCTGCTTCTCCCTCTGCCTGTGTCTCTGCCTCTCTCACTCTCTCTCACTCTCTCTCTGTGACTATCATAAATAAAAGTTAAAAAAAAAAGATAAAAAAAAGATTTTGTTTATTTATTTGAGAGAGAGCACATAAACCATGGTGGGGAAGTGGCAGGGACGTGGCAGGGATGGGCAGAGAGAGAGAAACACAACCAGCTGAGCAGGGAACGCAACTCAGGGCTTGATCCCATGACCTAAAGGCAGACATTTAACCCACTGAGCCATCAGCCCCATTGTTAGTTTTTTGAGTACTGATAAAGGGACTGTAAATAAACTTGATTTAATTCAGTCCAAAGTTTTAAGGGAAAGATACTCTGGTTGTGATCAACGCTTTAAAAATGAAGTAAAAAGGAAAATACCAAATTGGGCAGCCCGGGTGACTCAGCGGTTTAGCACTGCCTTCAGTCCAGGGTGTGATCCTGGAGACCTGGGATCGAGTCCCACATCGGGCTCCCTGCATGGAGCGTGCTTCTCCCTGTGCCTGTGTCTCTGCTTCTCTCTCTTTCTCTGTGTCTCTCATGAATAAATAAATAAAATCTTAAAAATAAAAAGAAAATACCAAATTAATAAGTATTGTTTTATGAAATTTGTTTCAGTTCTGTAGACACATATACTGGGTCTTTTTTTTTTTTTTTTAAGATTTTATTCATTTATTCAAGAGAGTCAGAGAGAGGCAGAGCCAGAGACATAGGCAGAGGGAGAAGCAGGCTCCGTGCAGGGAGCCCGATGCAGGACTCAATCCTGGGATGCCGGTATCACAGCCTGAGCCAAAGGCAGATGTTCAACTACTAAGCCACCCACGTGTCCCTGTACTGGGTCTTAATATAAAAATAACTTACTTGGGGCACCTGAGTGGCACAATTGGTTAAGTGTCCGACTCTTGATTTTGGCTCAAGTCATGATCTCAGGGTCATGAGATCCAGCCCCATGTCAGGCCTGCTTAAGATTCTCTCTTCTTCTCCCTCTGTGCCACCCCTCCCCCCATGACTTACCTAATGTAAATGGTATTCAGAAAAATTTGAAAGCCATAAGACTAAAGCATGTGAAAAAGATGGAGGGAAAGAGGTGATTGTCCTATCATTCTCTTAATGGGGCCAGACTGATAACTGCACATTTATATTTCTTTCTTTTTCTCATACTGTCTCTCACACTTTGTTTTTTTACCCAGTTGCTTATTCTTTGGATCTGACCATATTGTTCAAATTCTTTACCAGAAGAGTGAAAATAAGTGTTTCATTGGCAGTGTAGTTTTTATGGCATTAATTTTATTTATTTATCTATCTATTTATTTATCTATTTATTTACTTATTTTAATTTTAATTTTATTTATTTATTATTTAAATATTTAAAATTTGAGTATAATTGATATACCATAGTATATTAGTTTCAGGTGGGCAACACGATGACTCAACTTCTCTATATGTTTATACTGTGCTCACCACAAGTGTAGCTGCCATCTGTTCACCATACAGTGCTAATACAACATTATTGAATGTATTCCCTATGCTGTGCCTTTTATTCCTGTGACTTATTCATTCCATAACTGGATGCCTGTATCTACCATTCCCCTTCACCCATTTTGACCATCCTTTGCTCCCTCCTTCCCTCTGTCAACCATCAGGTTGTTCTCTCTAGGTCTGATTCTGCTTTTTGTTTATTCATTTGTTTTTTAGATTCCAGGTATATGTGAAGTCATATGGTATTAGTCTTTCTCAGGCTGACTTATTTCACTTAGCATAATACCTTCTAGGTCCATCCATATTGTCACAAATGGTAAGATCTCATCCCTTTTGATGACTGCATAATATTCCATCATGTCTGTGTACCACCTCTTCCTTATCCATTCATCTATCGATAGACACTTAGGTTGCTTTCTTGGGTATTGTAAATACTGCAATATACACAGGGGTGCACATATCTTTTCAAATCAGTGTTTTAGTTTTCTTTGGGTAAATACCTAGTACTGGAATTATTGGATTGTTTTATTTTTTTATTTTTATTTTTTAAAGATTTTATTTATTTATTCATGAGAGACAGAGAGAGAGAGAGGCAGAGACACAGGCAGAGGGAGAAGCAGGCTCCATGCAAGGAGCCCAATGTGGGACTTGACTTGATCCTGGGTCTCCAGGATCACACCCTCGGCTGCAGGCAGCACTAAACCACTGTGCCACCGGGGCTGCCCTATTGGATTGTTTTAAAAGGTAATTTAAGTGATTGGAGTTGTCATACTGTATTCTGAGATGGTTGTGTGATATGTTGTTTATTTTTCCTGAAATACCATATAGTGCCTTTTGGAATGTACCTTTTTTCCCTGTGTGTGTGAGTTTTTTAATATTTCTTTTCTTTTTTAAAGATTTTATTCATTTATTCATGAGAGACAGAGAGAGGCAGAGATTTAGGCAGAGGGAAAAGCAGGCTCCCTGTGGGAAACCTGCTGCAGGATTCAATTCCGGAACCCTGAGACCATGCCCTGAGCTGAAGCCAGACACTCAACCACTGAGCCACCCAGTCGTCCCTAATATTTCTTCTAAATAAGTATGATTTAATATCTTTATGTATTCACCACAACTATAAGTTTGGCTATAAAGAATTCTTTTTTTTTTTTTTTTTAGATTTTATTTATTTGAGAGAGAGCTCGCACAGCAGGGGGAAGGGCAGAGGAAGAGGGAAAGGGAGAAACAGGCTCCCCACTGAGTGCAGAGCTCTACAAAGGGTTCAGTCCCAGGACCCTGGGATCAAAACCTGAGCTGACTGATCAGACACTTAGCTGACTGAGCCACCCAGGTGCTCTAAGAATTCTTTAAAAACATTGGAACAGGGCAGCCCCGGTGGCGCAGCGGTTTAGCGCAGTGGTTTAGCGCTGCCTGCAGCCCAGGATGTGATCCTGGAGACCTGGGATCGAGTCCCACATTGGGCTCCTTGCATGGAGCCTGCTTCTCTCTCTGCCTGTGTCTCTGCCTCTCTCTCTCTCTCTCTGTGTGTGTTTCTCATGAATAAACAAACAAACAAATAAATAAATCTTTAAAAAAATAAATAAATAAAAACATTGGAACAGGAACTATTCCTCTTACTACTTAACAGACCACCCCCAAAATGTAGTCGCTTAAAACAACAATTTATGATTTCTCATGAATCTGCGTATTGATCTGCTTCATGTGGTGTCAGGTGAGGATGCAGTCATCTGGGGACCTGGGCTGAAACATCCATGGTGGCTCACTCATGTGTCTAATGTTGGGGCTGTGCTGGGACACTGGGCTGGCTGGCTGTCTCTTTCCACATAGCCTTAAGGCCTCTCCCTCTGCACTTAGCCAGCCACTCCATATGGTCTCTCCAGCAGGGTAGCCAGATTTCTTACCTGGCGATTTAAGGTTCCTCAAAACACAAACGTGAAAGCTAACTATCCATCTTAAAGATCATTCCCGGGATGCCTGGGTGGTTAAGCTCAGTCGGTTAGGTGTCCGACTCTTGTTGGTTTCTGCTCGGGTCGTGATCTCACAGTCATGAGATCCAGCCCTCAGTCTGGCTCCACGCTCAGTGTGGTGTTTGCCTGAGATTCTTTCTCCCTCTCCTTCTGTCCTGACCATCCCCACCCCCGCCTGTGTATGTGTGCCTGCGCTCTCAAAATACATCTTTTTAAAAAAGTTCTTTCTCGTCCACACCCTCTGCCCCCTCCCCATTAGAAGAAAACCAACAACAAAAAAACAAGGCCACATTTGAATCATCTAGATTTCATTTATTTTCCTTTTTCCCCCAACCTCTTTGTTTAGCATTTGCTCTTCCATAGGTAGGAAGTGTCTAGCAACTATTTAGGTGCAAGTTAAGCATAAATGGAAAAGAACTTAGTAAATTGAAATGGGAGGAGAAGTGAGTACAGGATGGGGAATAGATGATGTCATAAACTGCATTAAAAAATCGTAAGAACTAAAAAGATGTGCCATTCATTGCCTATTACTGAAACATGGAAGACCGAAGGAAGGGGAAATAAAAGAATAAAACAGGAAAGTAATTTTATTAAAAAAAAATTGATATGTAGTTTTTAGTAGGTACTCAATAAATTTGAATGAATGATTGAAGTTTTCTTTTTAAAAAGGGAGTTACCAGTACCTCAGGACACTTGTATTCCACTTACTCAGCTAGTTTATACATAGTTTAGCAGCATGTATTCTTTTTTTTTTTAGACTTTTTAAAAAAGATTTTATTTATTTATTCATGGGACAGAGAGAGAAAGAGAGAGGCAGAGACAAAGGCAGAGGGAGAAGCAGGCTCCATGCAAGGAGCCTGATGTGGGACTCGATCCCGGGTCTCCAGGATCAGGCTCTGGGCTGCAGGCAGCGCTAAACTGCTGAGCCACCTGGGCTGCCCCTTTTTTAGATTTTTTAAAAAATTTATTTATTCATGAGAGCCAGAGACACAGGCAGAGGGAGAAGCAGGCTCCCAACAGGGAACCCGATGCAGGACTGGATCCCAGGACCCAGGGGTCATGCCCCGAGCCAAAGGCAGATGTCCAACTGCTGAGCCACCCAGGCGTCCCTAGCAGAATGTATTCTGAGAGCACAGTTCATTAAAATCACCTTTGGCTAAATAAGATGTAGAGTTTTTCTAAGAATTAAAAACCTTTTTATGTTTTGATATTAACTGAGAATACTGTTTTTAGAAATTGTGTTAGAGAAAACTACAGTGATGAGTCTTTTGGATTTGGTATACAGAAAGTTTTGCATGCCTAGATGTTGTTCATGCCTTTATTATGATTTGGTTAGTCCTTGTTTTGTCATGGCAAATACACAAAGGTCAAAATGAAATTTTAAAAAAGCATAGACAGGTTTACAAGCCGTTTGGTCTCGCCAATAATATATAGGCTTGTATAGTTATCGTTTGCCTGCCACCTTCTATAGCAGATGCTGTAGAATATACTTTTGACTATAATCACAAGGAAATGGTGATATTTCCTGCCTACTAGAGGCTACTGTATACCAATTAGTACTTCCTAATAATATGTAGGATCCTTAGGATTATCCCAGTGCAGTTTCAAAGACCCGAACAGACTCAAAACATTAATTCTTTTTAGAATAATAAAATTATAGAGTTGATTTGGGGGGCATATTTTATTTTTTATTTATTTAATTTTTTAAAGACTTTATTTATTCATGAGAGAGAGATACAGAGTGAGGCAGAGACGCAGGCAGAGGGAGAAGCAGGCTCCATGCAGGGAGCCTGATGCGGGACTCGACCCCAGGACCCCGGGATCATACCCTGACCCAAAGGCAGATGCTCAACCCCTGAGCCACCCAGGCGCCACAGAGGGCATTTTTTAAAGGTCACCTTGCCCAATCCTGAACTGATAATTAATTCTCTTTATGGAGCAGACCAAACAAGACTTTGCTTCAGACAAACATCCTCATTTCCTTCACTTACTCTTCAAATGGCATGACTCTAGGTCCCCTCACTTATTCTTTTCTTAGATTTTTAAAGTCCTCTTTCTTTTTTTAAAGATTTTACTTTTATTTCTGAGAGAGGGAGAGAGCAGGGGGAAGAACAGAGGGAGAAGGACAAGCAGGTTCCGTGCTAAGTGCAGAGCTCATTGTGGGGCTTGATCCCACAATCCTGAGATCATGACCTGACATGAAACCAAGAGTCAAATGTTTGATGAGCCACTGAGGCACCCCTTAAAGTATTCTTTTTAAAGTTCCACACTCAGAACTAAGCCCAGTGCTCAAGCGTAGTCTGATTTGCATAGAGAAGAATGTCATTTCCCTTATCAGACTTTGTTTTTAATGAAACCTACTATCAGCATTTTTGGCTGCCATTGTTATACCTTTGTCTCATTGAAATAGATTTTTTTAAAAGATTTTATTTATTTATTCATTAGAGTCACAAACAGAGAAGGAGAGACACAAGCAGAGGGAGAAGCAGGCTCTATGCAGGGAGCCTGACACAGGACTCGATCCTAGCACCCCGGGATCACGCCCTGAGCCAAAGGCAGACGCTCAACCCCTGAGCCACCCAGGTGTCCCTGAAATAGAGTTTTTAAACCCCTAGTCTATCTCACATGTATTGGGACATTTTGCTGTTTTTTAGTTCTAAGTGCGTGATGTTATATTTATCCTTATTAAATCTTACCTCCTGTTCCAACCAATTAGGATTACTTTATTTTTTTTTAAGATTTTATTTTTATTTATTTATGAGAGCCAGAGAGAGAGAGAGAAAGAGAGAGAGAGAGAGAGAGGCAGAGACACAGGCAGAGGGAGAAGCAGTCTCCATGCCAGGAGCCCGACGCGGGACTCAGTCCTGGGACTTCAGGATCATGCCCTGGGCCGAAGGTGCCAAACCACTGAGCCACCCAGGGATCCCCCAATTAGGATTACTTTAAAAGTTGATTCTATCATACAGGATATTTGCTTTCTCATCCTATCATTTATATATTCGGCCATCATCCTCTTTAATGTCCTTATTCAAGTCATTTTATTTTTAAATTTTATTTATTTCAAGATTTTATTTACCTGAGAGGGGGAGTAGGAGGGAGGAACAGAAGGAGAAGGAGAAGGAGAAGCAGACCCCCAGCTGATCAGGGTGCCAGACTCAGGCTCAATCCCAGGACTCCTGGATCATGACCTGAGTCAAAGGCAGATACTTAACTAACTGAGCCACCCAGGCGCCCCATCCAAGTTATTTTAAAAAATGTTGCAGAGGACAGATTCCTTTGGGGTCCTGTGCCATACTACTAAACTTTCTAGACTTATTTGCACTCTTTAGGTATGGTTGTGTAGTGATCTATGAAGCCACTTAACTATTACAAAATTCATGTTTTTCACCTCGAAAATCCAGAAATATTTATGTTTACATTATTCCTTCGTCACACTATATTAAGAAAAGGAAAATGAGTTAGTTTGGTTATGGTTCCTAGTGATCCCTGTGTCCTTCCCAAATACAATTAATATGTTAGTGTATTGGGATGCCTGCGTGGCTCAGCGGTTGAGCATCTGCCTTTGGTCCAGGGTGTGATCCTGGAATCCCAGGATCTACTCCTGCATCGGGCTCCCTGCATGGAGCCTGCTTCTTTTCTGCCTATGTCTCTGCCTCTGTCTCTGGGTCTCTTATGAATAAATAAATAAAATCTTTAAAAAATATAATTATTAGTAATATGCTATTTACATCAAAGGGTAGACCTGTGCTGCCTTTATACTTTTTATTTTTTAAGATTTTATTTATTTATTTGACAGAGAGAGGGAATGAGTGCATATGCACAAGCAGGGCGAGCAATAGAGGGAGAAGGAGAAGCAGGCTCTCCACTGAGCTGGAAGCCTGATGCAGGGCTGGATCACAGGACCCTGGGACCATGACCTGAGCTGAAGGCAGACACTTAACCGACTGAGACACTTAGGCAGCCCTTCTTCATACTTTTTAAGTCTCAGCACATTCTGGGCTTCAGCTCCAGCTTCTTATATATATCAATGCCATTTTTTAAAGTTTCTTTCTGGGGATCCCTGGGTGGCGCAGCGGTTTGGCGCCTGCCTTTGGCCCAGGGCGCGATCCTGGAGACCTGGGATCGAATCCCACATCAGGCTCCCGGTGCATGGAGCCTGCTTCTCCCTCTGCTTGTGTCTCTGCCTCTCTCTCTGTGTGACTATCATAAATAAAAAATAAATAAATAAATAGTTTCTTTCCTTTTATGTATATTTTTCTTGAGCGTGTACTTTAAATTCTGAGCTGATGGTGAGCTTTCCTTTTAGCTTCAGCCTCTTTAGGTACCTCCCCTCTTTTTTCTATCTCAGATAATGTGAGATTAGCAAAATTTCATCTTTAAGATCCTCAATCCTGTTGTCTCTCCTTTTATTATCTCGGGCCATGGGCTTGGGTCCTGTTGTCACTGTTTTCTGAAGCCTGTTCTCTAAGAGATTAGGAACCACCTCTGGCTGTGTTCTTTATTCTTTTTACCTGTCTGGCTTGGCTACTTCCTTTTCAGGCTCCCACCACTTCCTCTTTCTGATCGGTTCTTCGTCAAATTCAGTTCAGAATTAAAATTCCACTCATTTCTCCTGCCTTCTGGGTGATAGAATAATTAGCAAGGCAGTTTTTTTAAAAAAGAGTTTTTATCTATTTATGAGGGAGAGCGTGTGCACAGGAGCAGGGGGAGTGGCAGAGAAAGAGGGAGAAGCAGACTCCTGGAACAGACAGCCCGATGCAGAGTCCTGGGGTCATGACCCAAGCTGAAGGCAGATGTTTAACCAACTGAGCCACCCAGGCGCCCCAAGGCAATTTTTAAAAAAAGATGTATTTATTTATAGATTTATTTATTTATAATTTATTGTTATTTATCTAAATATATTTATTTTAGAGAGCCTCAGGAGGCTCTTTGTGGGGAAAGGAGGGAGAAAAGCAGAGAAGCAGACTCCTTGCTGAACCCAATATAGGGCTCAGTCTTACAATCCTGAGATCATGACCTGAGCCAAAATAAAAAATCAGCTGCTTAATTGACTAAGCCACCTAGACACCCTGAAGGCAGTTTTTTTAGAGGGGAGGGTAGAGGAGGGGTTGGAGAGGGAGAGAGAGAATCCCAAGCAGGCTCCATACCCAGTGCGGAGGGGGGCTTAGTCTCACAACCCTGAGATCATGACCTCAACTGAAGCCAAGAGTCAGACACTTAACTAACTGAGCCATCCAGGCACCCTAGCAAGACAATTTTTAGTTTTTTTATTATTGTTCTTTTTTTAAAGATTCTATTTATTTATTCATGAGAGACACAGAGAGAGAGGCAGAGACACAGGCAGAGGGAGAAGCAGGCTTCTCACAGGGAGCCTAATGTGGGACTCTATCCCCAGTTTAGAATCACGCCCTGAGCCACCCAGGCATCCCAACAAATTTTAAATTATTATATATGGTGCTTTTTAGTTGAATGAGATTCTTCAATTTATTACTTTTTGTGACAGAGGGCTCCTACCAGAAAGTACTCTTATTTTACCATTACTCAGTAGTAAGGACATTTCACTGGCTTTGTGTTGAAACTTGCAGGACCATCTCTTCTTACCAGGTCTCCCTGGTCTGCCCTTCTAACCTTCCCACAAATCTTCCCAAAGCAAGAGAGGAAATTATGCTGCTTTCCTCTCTTTTTTCAAGGTGTTCTGACTGGTTATTTACTGGATTTTTTTTCTTTTGAAGTTGACCTTAGAGTAGAATGTAGCTTCTCTAGTTCTTGCCCTTTCACCCTGGGACTGACATAGGGGTATTGATGTGTTTTGTTTCAGGTGTTTTCTTTTCATCCTGGTGGAGCTAAATGAGGGCATAAATGAGGGAAGTAAGAAGTTCAGGACTTCATATTATGCCAAGTTAGGTTGTCCATAGCATCAAAGAAAACGGAAACTATCTATTTGCTTCTCTTATGCAAGGTAGAGCTCATCAAACCTTTCCCTCTCCCTTCTTGGGCTCTCTAAGAAAGGGCATTCAGCAGATGGTAGGCCTGAGGAAAATGTTAAGTAAATTCGTACTTAGTTGTGAATTGGTACAGACCTTTCAGAGGCTGCCGTATCTCAGAAGAGTGATTTATGGCTCAGGAGACCATGAAGCGGCTCTTTACGGAATCCCAGTTATGTACAGGAAAGATCACTCCTGATTATGCTATTGTTCCTCTGTTACCTTCACTCAGATGCTTTCTGGTGTTTCCATTCATGGTGTGAATTTACACTTGGCGATGCACATTTTTAACATATACTCAACTTATCTTTTTATCAGGTGAGATTTCTGTACCTTAGTTTTATTTAATTAATTAATTTATTTATTTATTAAATTTATGATAGTCAGAGAGAGAGAGAGAGAGAGAGAGGCAGAGACATAGGCAGAGGGAGAAGCAGGCTCCATGCACCCGGAGCCCGATGTGGGATTCGATCCTGGGTCTCCAGGATCGCGCCCTGGGCCAAAGGCAGGCGCTAAACCTCTGCGCCACCCAGGGATCCCTGTACCTTATATTTGATCAGAGATATGGTGAGGTGTCAGACTCCAAAATGATCATGGTGTACTAGTGCTGAGTGTTCTGGAGAATGCAAGCAAAATTATAAATCATATCCACAAATACTTGCTAAGTACATAAAAGAGAAGTTACTCCTTCAAATAGCTTATGTTTCATTGAAATAAATTAAATACATGAAGCAGGGGTGCCCGACTGGCTGAGTCGGTGGAGCATGCAACACTTCATCTCAGGTTTGTGAGTTCAAGCCCCATATTGGGGGTAAAGATTGCTTAGAATACATGAAGCAATTGGAGAATGTAATAAAATGCCAAGTTATACATTGGTACCAACTACTTCGACTCCACCACAGTGGGTTTTCCTAATCAATGCTCAGTTTACCTCTAAGAAGGAGCAGACTTTTGTATTTCCAAAATTGTTGCTTACTTAATCTGTTACTGCTTTGCTATAGACAGAGTCCTAGCGCTGTGTTCACCAGTGTGACCTTTAGCCTCTGTCCCTAGAAATGTGAAACTGAATGGTACTCTTGCTCCCACAGCAAGGTAAAAGAAATGTAGTGTAGCAAGAACATGAGTAACTCAAATATATTTGAGGTTTCAGGATCTTAATATCTCTGATGAGAATATAAAATTTTGTGTATTTGGTTTGCCTGTTTTGAGTTCGTTAATTTTAGGGGTAACTTTTAGAATAAATTTAAAAATTTTCAGCATCAAATGACAGTCCTTTGGTTAGTCATGAGGGGTTAGATGTAAAGCCACATTATATTGAGAAGACTAGGGACTATTGCTGTGTATTAATTAGCCTTGCAAGGTAGTAATATTTGAGAAGAAGAAAACGCCCTACACTCTAAAAGGTTGAGCTGTTGCTACGTTGCAAAATCCGATTTGCCTTGATTCCTGATAATCTTCATTAATCTTTCAAGGAATCATCAGATGTGTGTATTTGAGAATGATATGTATTGAGATACTTATTGAGCATGATAGGACAACAAAGTCTCCCAAACATCATGTTTCTGAAGTTTTGTAGTGTTTTGCTTTATTTTCTGTACTATTTGTTGTGAGAGCATTGGTAGCTTCCTCATTTTGAGAAGTGGAAGAACTGGGTTGGAGTACTTTTTTAGAAAACCCAGTATTTCTCCAGTGTTATATAGTCTCAAGGGATCAGTAGTATGTTTCACTTGACATTAATATGGGCAGAAAAAAGGATTCTTCACCTTCTCCCTTCAACCCCAACTCTTTGAGCAAAGCATATATACCTCCAGACCTCAGGGAGAGGAAAGCACCCTTTGTTTTTCTAGCCTTTGAAATACTTTTTAGCAACAAGAAACTTCTGTTCATAAAAACTGGTTTGCGGGACGCCTGGGTGGCGGTGGTTTAGCGCCTGCCTTTGGCCCAGGGCATGATCCTGGAGTCCCGGGATTGAGTCCCACATAGGGCTCCCTGCATGGAGCCTGCTCCTCCCTCTGCCTATGTCTCTGCCTCTCCTCTCTCTCTGACTCTCAAGAATAAATAAATAAAATCTAAAAAAAAAAAAAAAAAACTGGTTTGCATCTTGGGTGCCCTGATTCAACTAATAACATGTAGTCTTGCTATTTAGACATCAGCAGAAAGAGGAATATCTTTTCTCTTCCCTCTCCACTCCTCTTTTTCTTTTTTTTTAAGCATTTATGCCATTAAATTTTCATTACTCCTTTGTGGATTTGTTAGGACAATAGAACATTTTCTGCTTATTTTTTTCTCCAATAAGAATTTATAATGTCTCTAAGATTTACATGAGTTCAGCCATTTTCTTTTCAATGGTTGTCTTTACCTGTCATAATTCCATACCTTTGGGGGAGAATGCATATTGCTGAGAATGCATATAAAGAATTGCTGTGTAACCTACACACTTAGCATTGTATAGAACATTTTTATCTCCCCAGAAAGTTCCCTTGTATATTTTCTAAGTCAATCTCTGCCCTGTCGGGAAACCACTGTTCTCCTTGGTTTTGCCTATTTTAGAACATCATATAAATGGAATCGTACATTATATATTCTTATTGTCTAGCTTCTTTTGTTCAGTATTATGTCTGTGAGATTCATCCATGTTGTTGCATTCCTTCATTTTTGCTGACTGCTGGTATTCCATTGTATGAATATACCACAGTTTGTGCATCTAGTTTTCTTAATTATAAACGTTTGGATTCTTTCCAATTTTTGCTTTTATGCCATATGCAGTTGTGTACAAGCCTTGAGTGGACTTATAATTTCATTTCTCTTGAATAGATATCTATGAATAGAATAGCTGGATCAAAGGGCAGATAGATGTTTACTATTATAAGAAACAGCCAAATCTTTTTCTAAATTGCTTTTGTTATTTTATTTTTTTTAATTTTTTTATTTTTTGCTTTTGTTATTTTAAACGCCTCCTGGCAAAGAACAGGAGTTCTGGTTTCTCCACATCCTTGCCAACATTTGGGTTGTCATTCTTTTTAACTTTAGTTGTTCTAGTGAATACATACACAAATTCTTTACAGTTAATTAAAACATTTTATTTTGAGAATTTTGTGGCATGTCTTGAGATAATTGGAAATACTCTTTAATTTGGTACATCTTTTAAGATTCTTTTAAAGTCTGGTCTGGGACAAATATTGATCACAACAGTAGGTCTCCAGAAGAGGACCCAGGATATTCTTTCCCACTAATCCATGACTAGAGTTTATGAGGAAAAATTATTATTAATCCTGTACATCAATTTTAGTCCCTTATGGTTTCCAAAATACTTACTCTAGACCAGCAAATGTGATTTCCCATTTTATAGATGAAGGAATGAAGACTAGAGAGCTTGTCTAAGATTTGCCTAAGGCTTTTAGGGACTGAAACACAGCACTTTTAGTTAGTTGTATTTCACAGAATCTAAGCTGATCTTGAAATATATCCTGGTCGTTGATTTGTCCTTTTCAAGTGGCTCCTAGGAATTAATTCTGAGTCTTGTTTTAGTCCTCACATAGATCAGCTGATAGGGTTATAAAGATAACTGCAGTTGGTGCCTTTAAAAAAATTATTATTTTATTTTTAAAGATTTTATTTATTTATTCACGGGAGACACAGAGAGAGAGAGGCAGAGACACAGGCAGAGGGAGAAGCAGGCTCCCTGCGGGGAGCCCAATGTGGGACTCGATCTCAGGACTTAGGGATCACTCCCTGAGCCAGGGGCAGATACTCAACCACTGAGCTACCCAGGGGTCCCTAGTTGGTGCCTTTCTAAGAACAAATACATTACTGAGTGTCCGGAATTGACATTTTGGAACTCTGCATGTAATTTTCAGAGCCCTTTTAGGAACCCCTGTCTAAATGGCTATAGCAGTGAATATTTGTCATTGTCCACATTGTTATGGTGAGGGGGATAGCACAGCAGGTAATCTGAACTGAATGGGAAAAAACTTTATCAAAGTGAGTAATGTTTATACTTTTCCAAAGCAAATTGCAGTTAAATTGTGTCAACATAAATCCACTTTTGCACCACTGTCACATGTTAACCTAAGTTGTTTGCTTTATTTCAGTGATGTCCTTGCATTGCCCATTTTTAAGCAAGAAGAATCAAGTTTGCCCCCTGATAATGAGAATAAAATCCTGCCTTTTCAGTATGTGCTTTGTGCTGCCACCTCTCCAGCTGTGAAACTCCACGATGAAACTCTGACGTATCTCAATCAAGGTTAGATACTTCCTTATTTGTTAGTGTTATTGAAGATCTGCTGGATTGATGATATTTTATTAGGTATACTTATATGTAAAAAGTACATCTTTCTAATGTGACCATTTAATGTCATATTTGATGTGTATTGCTACCTTCTTTTGTGTACCTGCCCGTTTTTAGTTCCTATCTCCCTCTTTCAATCCTGACCCAGCTCTATTGACCAGTTGTGTGACCTTGGACAAGCTACTTAAACTCTTTACATTTCAATTCTTTTATCTGTAAAAGTGAGATTGATAATAGTTTTGAAAATTATATCAATTAATGATATAATATATGAAAACACTTAGCACTGTTCCTGGCACATAGTAAAGGATTATAGTTGTTACTAATACTAATAATATTATACTCTTGTATATTCAACCAGCTGAATTTTATTCTTTCTGAATCTGAATCTATGAATATAATATGTAGTTACTTTTTCTTCCAGGACAGTCTTATGAAATTCGTATGCTAGACAATAGGAAACTTGGAGAACTTCCAGAAATTAATGGCAAGTTGGTGAAGGTAAAAGAAAATGAGTAAATCATTCCTCTGCACAATATCCTTTTATTGACCCTTTTTGGGTAATGTTCTTTTGCTTCCATAAAGGGCTTGGTGGTATCTCTTACCTACTACAATTTGCTGGCAGAGTGGTAAACCATTATTTCTTTGGAGTACGAGTGAGCCCACCCCCATTCACATGGGTTTTATAGAGCTGTAAAAACAGAAGGCTTACCATTCTATGTCAAAGTAGTCTCCTGGTCCATTGAAGCTCTTTGGCGTGGAATAGAGTAACCACCTTGAGATTTTTAGAGAAGCTCCAGTGTCTCTTTGGATACGTGGTCTAGTAGCAAGAAAAACAGAAACTACTATCGACAAATAACAGTTTTCTTTCTTTTTTTTTTTTTAATTTTTATTTATTTATGATAGTCATACAGAGAGAGAGAGAGAGAGGCAGAGACACAGGCAGAGGGAGAAGCAGGCTCCATGCACCGGGAGCCCGACGTGGGATTCGATCCCGGGTCTCCAGGATCGCGCCCTGGGCCAAAGGCAGGCGCTAAACCGCTGCGCCACCCAGGGATCCCCAAATAACAGTTTTCTTAGTCTAGACTTATAGCAATGAATTCACAGCACAATTGGGACAGGGGAATTTGATTAGCAACTATAAAAGTTGATGGGAGGGATATTAATAAGCACCTCCACAAATAAGAGTAACAAAAAGAAAATTGATAGCATTAACCCCTGCTTACCCTCAGTGCTGCATGGTGGGTTAGCAAGCAGGGAACCTGGTGAGATTTTCATATATACCCAAAGAGCTGAGCTGGATATTACATGGTAACAGTAAGGAGAAGTATAAATGCTTCCAATAAGAGTCTTTTTTTTCCCAATCCATGAGGACTAATGTTTAAGCCAATTTTTTTTAAAGATTTTTTTTGTTTATTTCTATTGTTATTTTTTAAATTTATTTTAAAAAGGTTTACTTATTCATGAGACACACACACACACACACACACACACACACAGAGGCAGAGGGAGAAGCAAGCTCCATGTAGGGAGCCCGATGTGGGACTCGATCCCAGGACTCCAGGATTACACCCTGGGCCGAAGGCAGGTGCCAAACCTCTGAGCCACCCAGGGATCCCCTCAAAATCACTACTTGAGCCAAAGGCAGATGCTCAACCACTGAGCCACCCAGATGCCCTAAGCCAAGTTTTAAATATGGTTTCAGTTAACTATAGAGATTATATCTGAGCAATTATAAATTTTACCCTGAAAAGAGTTTAGTATGGCATGGGTTTTAGAGTGAAACAGATCTTAAGAAAAATAATTTTATTTTATTTTATTTTTTTTATTTTTTAATTTTTATTTATTTATTTATTTTTTTACGATAGTCATACAGAGAGAGAGAGAGAGAGAGAGAGAGGCAGAGACACAGGCAGAGGGAGAAGCAGGCTCCATGCACCGGGAGCCTGACATGGGATTCGATCCTGGGTCTCCAGGATCGCGCCCTGGGCCAAAGGCAGGCGCCAAACCGCTGCGCCACCCAGGGATCCCAAGAAAAATAATTTTAGATTGTATCTAGAAACCTACTGGAGGTGAATTCTGGTAGTTTTCCTTTATCAGCACTGATTTTTAAAGGATCCCACTCTCATTTGATTTTGTTGCTTCCTTTCAGAGTATATTCCGTGTAGTGTTCCATGACCGACGACTGCAGTATACTGAACATCAGCAGCTGGAGGGCTGGAGGTGGAATCGACCTGGAGATAGAATTCTTGATATTGGTGAGTTAAGGGAATCTCTTGCCCAGGAAATGCCTATAAAAGTGTGGTCTGAAAATTGTGGTTTTTTTTTTTTTTTTACTTTCTTTTTTTTTTGTTGTTGTTGTTTTTAAGATCTTATTTATTTATTCATGAGAGACATAGAGGCAGAGGCACAGGCAGAGGGAGAAGCAAGCTCCATGCAGGGAGCCCGGTGTGGGACTCCATCCCGGGACCCCAGAATCACACCCTGAGCTGAAGGCAGATGCTCAACCGCTGAGCCACCCAGGTGTCCCAAGAATTGGTTTCTTTACTTGATGTTTACATTGATTCAGAATGCTTCAGGGGCTCAATTAGCATAATCCCTGAAATGTTTATTGACTAAGTATAAAAAACTACTGGGACGATAATATCAAAATTGAAGTTGGAAGTGTAGATCCTTCAGTTCCATAACAATTGCATCCATTATTTTAGGATGACTTTTTTGTTTTTGTTTTTTTAACTTAGTTGTGGTAAAAGTTACCATTATAAAGCATTTTAAAGTAAATAATTCAGCAACATTAAGTACATTAACATTATGCAGCCATCACTGCCATCCGTGTCCAGAACTTTTCTCACCTTGCAAAACTGAAACTCTGTACCCATTAATTAAACAATAACTCCTCCTTCCCTCTTCTCCCCAGCCCCTGACCACCATCATTGTATTTTTTGTTTATATGAATTTGACTACTCTAGGTGCATCAGATAAGTGAAATCATCTAGTATTTGTCTTTTTGTGATTGACTTATTTCACTTCACATAATCCTCAAGGTTCATCCATATAGTCGTATGCATTATAATTTTCCTCCTTTTTAAGTCTGTGTGATGTTCCGTTGTGTATATACACCACATTTTGTTTATCCATTCATCCTTTAGTAGATATCCGGGTTGATTCTACCTTTTGGTTACTGTGAATAATGCAGCTTATGAACGTGGGTATACAAATATTTATTTCAGTCTCTGTTTTCAATTCTTTTGTGTATATACCCAGAAATGAGACTCTTAGATCATATATATAATTCTATTTTGAATTTTTGGAGGAACCACCATACTGTTTCCATAGCAGCTACACATTTTCTATTCCCATCAGAAGTGAACAAGGGTTCTAAATACTCTACCTCCTTGCCAACAAGTACTATTTTCTATTTTTTTAATAGTAGCCATCTTATTGGATATGAAGTGGTTATCTCATTGTGGTTTTGATTTATACTTCTCTAATGATTAGTGATGTTGGTTATCTTTTCATGTGCCTATTGGCTATATATATATCTTCTTTGGAGAAATGTATATTCAAGTCCTTTCCTCATTTTTGAATCTGGTTTTGTTGTTGAGTTGTAGGCATTCTTTATGTATTCTAGGTATTAATCCCATATCAGGTATATGATTTGCAATATTTTCTTCCATTCTGTGTGGATTGTCTTTTTACTATGTTCATAATGTCCTTTAATGCATAAAAGTTTTAAGTTTTGATGTAATCCAGTTTATTTAATTAGTTTTATTGCCTTGCCTATGCATTTATTGTCATATCTAAGAATATTGCAAAATCCAACGAAGCTTTTACTTGGAAGTATATATACTGCCAAGAGTTTTATAGTTTTAGGTCTTACATTTAGGTGTTTGATTCATTTTTTAGTTAATTTTTGTATACGATGTAAGAGTTCACCTTCATTCCGGGTATGTGGATATTTAGTTTTCCCAACACCATTTGTTGAAACAACTATTCTTTCCCCACTGAATGGTCTTGGTACCTTTGTCAGCCATCATTCGACCATGTATGTGAGGACTCATTTCTGGGCTTTCTGTTGTGTTCTGTTAGTCTGTGTCTCCATCATTATGTCAGTACCACACTGTTTTGATAACTGTAACTTTGTAGGAAGTTTCGAAATCTGGAAATGTGACATCTCCAATTTTACTTTTTTTTCAAGATTGTTTTGGATATTCAGGGTCTGATGTTTTATTTTGTGTATGTATAAAAGGGGCCAGGTTTTTCCCCAAATGCTACAAATTCTTTTATTTTACTAATAACTGAGAGGCAAATTAGTGGTTTGTTTTACCTAAACTAAGAGACCTAGGATTAGAATCTATGTCTCTTGATTTGCAGTTTAGATTCTTCCCCTACTGCTTTGCTACACAGAGTAGAATTTATTTTTCTTAAATCATAGGGAAGTTCCTTTACAAACATACATGCTGTCTCTCTTCATGAATGTACTTTAATACTGGCATCTATGTTTTTGATCTCTTGTTGGTTATTATCTCCTACTAGTAAACAAATCTAAGTACTTACTAATTTGACCTGAGAAAACACTGATTCTAATACAGATATCCTGATATCCATTTGACAAATTGACCTTAGGATAAATCCAACACAACTAACACTGTTGGACCCAAATGGTAGTATAGTTATAGATATCAGCCCGGCTTTCTCTCCCCAGTTTGAATATTAATAGAAGTCAGGAAATGATATTTGATTATATGCTATGTAGAATGGAAAGCAGAATTCTACCAGAGCTCATTTTTGCTTCCCTCTTGAGTATCAGATTTGTTCCTCTGTTATAGCAGGGTTATTTGATAATTTTAAGGCCAGCATCAATCTCTATGTTAAATTTTTCCCACTTCTATCTGTAATACAATGCTTCTGCCTTTTTTCAGACACTCTGCTTTATCTTTCTATAGCAATCTCCTTAGTATACTTCTATCAGTAACACTAATCTTAAAACTGTAAGTGAAGCAGATTTAGTTACAATTTTCATGACACTGGAGCTAGTGTGTAGACTAAATCTATCTTTAAGTAGAATTTTGGCAAATTAAAAGGAAACTGTGTTTAAATTGTCTTATTTAAAAAACCTTTCAAAGTGGAAAAAAGATACTCAGAAAGAAAGTACTTAGGTCCATTTTAGCTTTAATCAAACCCTTTTCATTGGCAAAAAGAGGGTTAGGGTGTGATACATAAAAATCTTAGTAACTAGGGACCAGTAATAAAACAATCAGTGCTATCTTATTTAAACCCAGTGGCCCTCAGAATTGTTCAATGATTACCATTTTGTTTCTCAGATATCCCAATGTCCGTGGGTATAATCGATCCTAGAGCTAATCCAACCCAACTGAATACAGTGGAGTTCCTGTGGGACCCAGCAAAGAGGACATCTGTGTTTATTCAGGTAGGGCATTGCAAATGGGATTCCCATTATGAAGAGCATCTCTTACTACCAATTTGTTTCTTCTTTTTCCTTTTTTTTTTTTTAAGATTTATTTATTTATTTAGGAGACAGAGACAGAGAGAGGAAGCAGAAGGAAGGGCAGAGGGATGAGAGAGAGAGAGAATGCAAGCAGACTCCTTGCTGAGCATAGAGCCTGACTTAGGGCTTGATCCCAGGACCCTGAGTTTATGACCAGGGCTGAAATCAAGAGTTGGATGCCAGCTGAGCCACCCAGTTTGTTTCTTGAAGGATAAAACATGTTGAATTTGAAATTTTACAGGGTTCTAGCCTATCAAGTCTAGATTCCTCAACACTTGCCTGAGAGCAGTGAGGAATGTCTGAATTGCCCTTTTAATTTCCCCAATTTATTTATTTGTATGACAAAACAAAACAGAAAACAAGCAAACAAAAAAGATGCTTGCTAATGGCTGTATAATATTCCATTCTTTGGATACACTATGACTTCCCTATTATTATTTAGATTGTTCTAAATTTTCCCTACTATCTGTAAAGTTATTTTGAACACCTTTATGCTTAAAGTTTGTTTATATAAAAATAAAGGGTGGGGGGATCCCTGGGTGGCTCAGCGGTTTAGCACCTGCCTTTGGCCCAGGGCGCGGTCCTGGAGTCCCAGGAACGAGTCCCATGTCGGGCTCCCGGCATGGAGCCTGCTTCTCCCTCCTCCTGTGTCTCTGCCTTTCTCTCTCTCTATGTCTATCATAAATAAATAAATAAATCTTAAAAAAAAAGTTGTTTATATATATCCAATTATGTCTGTTGGGTAGATTCCTTTAAAATTCTTTTTTTTTTTTTTTTTTAGATTTTATTTATGTATTCATGAGAGACACAGAGAGAGAGGCAGAGATATAGGCAGAGGGAGAAGTAGGCTCCTCACAGGGAACCCGATGCAGGACTCTATTTCAGGACTCTGGGATCACGACCTGCGCCAAAGGCAGACACTCCACCACTGATCCATCCAGGCGTCCCTCCTTTAAAATTCTTATTTGTAATAAAGAAAGCTGTGGTTTATTATGTACCATTAGATAGTCACTGTGTTAAGTAAACAGTTTGTATACATTATTTTATTTAAAAATTTCAGCAATAATCCTGTAGGGTAGAAATAGGCTTAGAGAAATTAACAACTTTTAAGTTAAAAATTGAGAGTTTAAACAATTAACTTACCTAAGCTAATATTTGATCAGTCAAGGTTTCACTGTTAAGATTCACCAAAGTCGGGATCCCTGGGTGGCGCAGTGGTTTGGCGCCTGCCTTTGGCCCAGGGCGTGATCCTGGAGACCCAGGATTGAATCCCACATCGGGTTCCCAGTGCATGGAGCCTGCTTCTCCGTCTGCCTGTGTCTCTGCCTCTCTCTCTCTCTCTCTCTCTCTGTGACTGTCATAAATAAATAAAAATTAAAAAAAAAAAAGATTCACCAAAGTCTTCACTTTATGCAGTAGCAAGCAAACCTTTGCAAACCTTTTTTTCCACTATTGCCTGTGACCTTTCATATTTGCTATTTTCCCAGCATGAATGGTGCCTCTGCTTTTTAAACTCTACCTTAAAGTGCAGGAAACTTTTACTAACAGAAATCATTTCTCTTTTATATTAACTCTGTATTCTCTGAAGCAGTTAATGAACGTAGTTCCTCCTAGTAGCTTTTGTTAGCATTGGATCTGTATATTTACTTTGTTTCATTTGTAACTAATTAATTTTCCTTATTTCCTCCTTTAGAATATACATTCTTTAAGATCAATAAGAGAATTAAAGTTTATTTATTGAGATGTTATTTATTTATTTAGAAAGAGAATGATAGAGGATGTACAGGCAAGCAGGGGGAGGAGCAGAGGGAGAGAATCTCAAGCAGACTCCTTATGAGCATAGCACCCAATCTCCCTATCCTGAGACCATGTCCTGAGCCGAAATCAAAAGTCAGATGCTTAAGTGAGGCATCCCTAAAAGGTTTTTTTTTTTTCTTTAAGATTTTATTTACGTAGATGTTTTTAAGTAAGCTCTACACCCAATGTGGGGCTTGAACTTATAACCCGGAGACCACGAGTCATATACTGTACCATTGACCCGACCAGGTCCCCTAGCATGAAAGGTTTTTTTTTTTTTTTATAGGTGTTCATAGTGTTTTTAAAGGTTTTGCTGTTAGTAGTTGCTCAAAAAATATTGTTGACTGAAGTGGCTAGCTAGCAGTACTGAAACCTGGATGTTGTATTCTTTGTAGGTACACTGCATTAGCACAGAGTTCACTATGAGGAAGCATGGAGGAGAAAAGGGAGTGCCGTTCCGAGTACAAATTGATACCTTCAAGGAAAATGAAAATGGGGAGTATACTGAGCACTTACACTCAGCCAGCTGTCAGATCAAAGTCTTCAAGGTATTCCTGGGCGTCATGCTGTCCCTTGTATCCATTTTCCTCATTTTTCAATTTTAACATTAATTACAAAGTCAGAAAGTTAACTTCTCCTTTTTCAACAACTGTGAAAACTAGTCTAGGCCAGAGTTCTTGAGATAATAATTCCTGAGATGCCTGGTAATGAATTTATATGGGATAGGCATGGGAGAAGGAGAACGTGGACAGGGAAGTAGAGGCTAAAACACGGATTTTCGCTGAAAGCTCTTAAAGTCTGTTGAAATTACAAGCTCTTGTAAAAGCTCACAAAATTATGAAATGTTGATAGCTTTGATTACATTGGTACTTGACTTTCTTTTGTTATTTTGGTCTTTGTTTTTATCACACAGATAAATGTAGTCTCATTGCAAAGGATTAATTAATACAGAAGTATTCGGACTGAAGTCCCCCTTTACCACTTTTACCCTTACTTCCCAACCTTTCCCAGAGGTCATATTTTCGCATATATCCTTCTAGTTCCCTTCCATGCTTTTATATATGTGTGTACCTAAGTATACACATGTTTTCTTGTCTTTAAAACATAAATAGGACTGTACTGTATGAATTGTTATGAAGCTTGCTTTTTTTCAGTTTGCTATGTGCTTTAGAGATCCATGTCCATAGCTATAGATCTCTTATTATTTAACAGAGAGACTGTGAGAGAGAGCCCGAGCTGGGGAGAGAGAGGGAGAAGCAGACTCCCCACTGGGCAGGGAGTCTGACATGGGGGTCGATCCCAGGACTCTGGGATCCTGACCTGAGCCAAAGGCAGACACTCAACTGACTGAACCACCCAGGTGTCCCTAGGTCTCTTATTCTTTTTCAATTCCATCACACAGTTAAATTTCCTATTTTCAGACTTAGATGCAAGGATCCATCTTGTCTTTACATCATTATACATACATCCTTGTTTCACGTGTGACTGTTTAAGCTTTAGAAATAATATTGTTGGGTCAAATGTCAGTTGATGAGTCAAAACAAAACATTTCTCTTTTTAGCCCAAAGGTGCAGACAGGAAGCAAAAAACAGATCGGGAGAAAATGGAGAAACGAACACCTCATGAAAAGGAGAAATATCAGCCTTCCTATGAGACAACTATACTTACAGAGGTAAAAGGATTTTTTTTGGTGATGGTTTCAAATTTATTCTCAATTTATTCTCAAAATTCAATTTATTCCGAATTTATTTTCAAAAGAAAATCCCATCATTTTGCACTATATATGTATATCAAATCATTATGTTGTACACCTGAAACTAATGCAGTGTTGTATGTCCATTATATCTCAATTGGAAAACAACAACAACAACAAAAACAAAACCCACAACTTCTAGCCTGGTCAAGATTTACTAGTGCAGTTAAGATTTGCTGATGAAGATGTGCTATTCAAGTAACAATGTTTCGGTGGGACACTAGGGTCACCTGTACTTTTTCAGTATTTAAGTTGTTCTTTGTTTTTAGTGTTCTCCATGGCCCGAGATCACATATGTCAATAATTCCCCATCACCTGGCTTCAACAGTTCCCACAGCAGTTTTTCTCTTGGGGAAGGGTAAGTGTAGGAAATGAAATTTGGTTGTGTTTGTCCTAAATATGTCTTCTCTCATTATCTTCTCCTATAGAAGCTCTTTCTAAATCAATAAGTCCTTCTATTCAGTCACTCTTTGATGGATCCATGGATTAGCTGAGGTTTGGATTATCTTCAAAAGTGATTGAAAAGAGTTTTATGCAGTCCTTTCTCCTCCTCTTCTTTCTTCCTATTGGAAAACACCATTAAAAAAAAAAAAGAAAACAACATTTATGGCCCATTTGTAGTGACTTCAGAGACTGATTTTCTGGGCTTTTCACTTCTGTCACTGCTTACCTTGTGGTCATTTCACTTCCTGTGCATACTTTCACTAGTGTGGTCCTAAGGAACTGAAATATAGTTGTACAAACACGAAAATCTGTTTTGTTACTTTTTTTTTAAGATATAAAAGAAGATTTTATTTATTTATTTGAGAGAGAGAGAGAGCATAAGCAGGGAGGAAGAAGGGCAGAGGGAGAGGGAAAAGCAGACTCCCTGCTGAGTGGGAGCCTGATGCTGGGTTCAATCCCAGGACCCCCAGACCATGACCCAAGCCAAAGGCAGATGCTTCACTAACAGAGCGACCCAGGCACTCCTGTTTTATTACTTTTTAAGATAATCCTAATACCTAATAATTATGGATCTTTGATAATTTGGGAAGAAGGTTTAAGATGATAGCCAAAATGAAATTTTATAATTATCTATAGGATATATTTAATCTTGCTCATTGTCTTTTATCATCAGAGATAATTGAAAGTTTGTACAGTTGCCTATGCCAGTTAAAATAAGTTATCTTTAGTCTTAGCATTTAACACATATTTTACGTAAGTCATATTGAAATTTGAAATAGGCTACTAAATGTGTGATTTTTTTTGGTTGTAATGTTTGTTTTTCAATGTAGGTTCTTTGTTCAGTCTGCTTCTAAAAGTAATTAAGGTAGCGTCAATATTCAAAATATAACAATTAAGAATAAAAATAGGTAGGAGTTATAGAGGGAATAGATAATTGGGCCTGGTGATAAGTTAATTACTAAATTTGAATACTGAGTTTGAATTTTGCAGCTAAGGCAAAAAAAGAAAAAGAAGAAAATATGTTTTGAAAGAAAAATCTCTTACCATACATATGGATTATGCAGTCTACTTATAGGCAATTTTTTTGTAATGTTTATTTTTTTTAGTAATCTCTACATCCAGTGTGGGGTTTGAACTCACAACCCCAAGGTCAAGAGTCACGTGCTCTTCTGACTGAGCCAGACATGCACTCATAGGCAATTATATAGGATTTAAGAGTCATGTTTTAGGTAAGAGAAGTATTGACTATAAGACTAAGAGTGCTTTATGCAACAGCACAGATTCTTTTAGATCTCCAGCTTGAGGGTGCCTAGGTGGCTCAGTCAGTGGAGCACTCAACTCTTGAACTCAGGGTTATAGGTTCAGGCCTCACATTGGGTATAGAGATTACTTAAAAATAAAATCTTTTTTTTTATTAAAATATTTTATTTATTCATGAGAGAGAGGGGGAGGGAGAGGGAGAGGGAGGCAGAGACACAGGCAGAGGGAGAAGCAGACTCCATGCAGGGAGCCTGACATGGGACTCGATCCTGGGTCTCCAGGATTACACCCTGGGCCGAAGGCAGTGCTAAACCACTGAGCACCCCTGGCTGCTCTTAAAAATAAAATCTTAAAAGAAAAAATATCTCTAGCTTAGACTGTTAGGGTGAAGAATCAGTGATGAACTCTAGTTTGTGTCATGGACTCATCCTTTTCATTTTCAATGTTTCTTTAGAAATGGTTCACCAAACCACCAGCCAGAGCCACCCCCTCCAGTCACAGATGTAAGTCTCAAATTAAATGTAAGTTATTTGCAATGTCTACTAATACTTTGATGACTCCACAGTTCAGTAGAAATGCCCAACTTTTAAGGAGTAATATTTATTCATTGAACAGAGATTTATTGAATTTTGACTATGAATTAGACTCTATGCTAGGGACGAGAGATGTGAAACAAGTTAATGTAGGGACCCCTGCATTTAAAGAGCTTACAGTCTAGTAAGGAAGATAAGAATGGAATTCCATAGGCTTCTTACATGGTCAGGGAAAGAAGATCAATGAGGTATAAACAACTTCCAAGCAAACTAGGCTTGAGTGTGGGTGTGTTTGGCTTTGTGTTACCTAATGATGTAAGAGATAAATCTCTTTAGTTACCAAAAAAAGGGGGGGGGGGAAATGCTTGCTTTCTCTTTCAGAACCTCTTGCCAACAACCACACCTCAGGAAGCTCAGCAGTGGTTGCATCGAAATCGTTTTTCTACGTTCACAAGGCTTTTTACAAACTTCTCAGGTTAAATTTATTTGTCCTATTGTTTTTCTCAGCACAGGATATTCCTTTACATTCTACGGCCTTCTAGTATACATGTGAGGGTGTGTGTGTGTGTGTGTGTGTGTGTGTGTGTGTGAGAGAGAGAGAGAGAGAGAGAGAGAGAGAGAGAGAGAGATCTTTGTGCATTTTTAGAATTAAGTGAATTTCATAGAACCCTTCAGACTGTCTCACCAGCTGCATCTGTGCTGTGAATATTTAAGAGGAAAGACTTCTTAGTTTAAACTTACTTTAATTTAAAAATATTTATTCTACACAATACTTTTTAAAATGTATATTCCTTACAGTATTTTATCAAGGGCATTTGTAGGTAGTTTGAAATTTCCCCCTTGATATCACTGTATTGTATTTTATTTGTACATTCCACTTTTATTTAGCACCTTCTGGGTACCAGGTATGGTAGGAATACACAAAAGGGTAAGGCATACTTTTTGATCATTCATCATCTAGTATCAGAAAAACCCCAAAACAAATCAAAAACCCCAATCAAATCAAAATAAAGCCCTGAAAAAAAAAATTGTTGTGATGCAGTAGATAAGTGGTATAAAGCAGGGTATTGGGGGAGTGTCTGGGGTTAGGGAACATGTATAATGCCTAAGGTAACTCTTGGAGGATAAGGAAGAGTCTGTTGGTCAGACAGTGGAAGGATATTTTAGGTTGGACGAACAGCTTGCTCATTAGATATCATCAGTGTGATGAAAGCATATAGTTAAGTGGGTAAGGTAATTGGGTGGCAGTTGAGGTGGGAGAGGAAACAGGGGCCAGGTCATGGAGAGGCTTATGTATTATGCAAAAGATTATGGACTGTAACATAACATAACCATTTCAATGGTCATTACAAAGACAGTCTTTGCCTTTATGACCCGTTTTCTTATATTTATTCTAGGGGCAGATTTATTGAAACTAACTAGAGATGATGTGATCCAAATCTGTGGCCCTGCAGATGGAATCAGACTTTTTAATGCATTAAAAGGCCGGTATGTAATTAGTGTAAAAATATCAGTGAGGTTGGATTTCAAATGGGTTTGGATTCAGGACTCTCCGTAGTACTCTCTGCACAGCTAACTACATTTTGTCAAAACATTCTTTTTGAATGCCAGCTGTGTACCAAATCAACGAATATGAAAAATACCCTTTTCTATAGCTGATCCAAGGAATTCCCCATGATATCCCATTTTTCAGTTCTAGGTAGTTTTTGCATTTGATAAATACTCTACCCCTATTGTGAGCTAGGTTCTATTGTAGGCTCTTGGGATACATTGGGGAGCAAAACAGACAAGGGACTCATTATTAGGAGTTTACTTTCTAATGTGGAATGAGATAAAAATATGAATAGTATTTTCAATAGTAAAAAGTGCTTTGAAGGAAAACCAAAGAAATAAACAAAAACAAGGTTATAACCTATAGAGTACCCAGAATATGGTGAGGAAAGACCTCTTTGAGGTGGGGGTGTTTACACTGAATTATGAGAAGGACGGAAGCTGTGGGGTCATATGATGGAAGAACACTCTGGGCAGGAGGTAACAACAGGTGCAAAGGCCCCAAGTCCAATTTAACTTGAGGTCATTCTTGAATTGGAGAGGAACTACTTAAGTGTTTACTTACAAACTATAGTACAGAGCAATTTGTAGGCCTTATTTGGGATTTACACTTTGAAATAGGCAGCAATATTAATGGAAAAAACATACAGGTTAATGCCACAGAACCAAATCAGTGACTAACTAATGAAACAGATTGTGAAGTATTTTGTTTGGGTACATCACAAGAAATGTTGAATCAGGTTGGCTCTGATCTCGGAAAATTTTAAAGAAAGAGGAAAAATTCAGAAGTTCATGATTTGGAGAAAAAAAGAATGGATTTTCATTTTTTAAAAACATATTATTTGAAGAGCATTTAAGGGGCTCCTAGGTGGTGCAGTCGGTTAAGTCCAAGTCTTGATTTTAGGTCAAGTCATGATCTCAGGGTCGTGAGATGGAGCCCCTCCTTGGGCTCCATGCTGGGTATGGATCCTGCCTAAGATTCTCTCTCCACCTCTGCTCCTCCTCCAGCCACCTTCCCACCTCCTGACCACCCCACCCCACCCCCACTCATGGGTGCACACATCCACGCCCTCTTAAAAAATAAAAGAACAGTTAAAAATAGGAATGAGATGATCAGATTAAGAGATAATTGAATACCGGTGTCTAAGAAGTAAAAATGGACAGGAGGCTTATTAGACTACTTAGGAGAAGGTAATTGAGGGAAATAATATTCCCTGTTTTATAGTGGCACTTCTAAGGAGAAGGTATATGTTGAACTGGACCCATGCAACAGTGGCTCACACGTTTTGAGTATTTCTAATGTTTACATCAAAGATCATAAGCTCAAATGACTACAGAGGCTACATGTTAATAATGAGCAACAGTCAAATCTGGGATATACTAAAGAATGCATGCATCATGCAAGGAGAACAGCCGATTGTTTTCTTGTAAGAATGAGGGTCTCAGATTGCCAGATCTAATTTTTCAAGAAAAGCCAGAATTTCAGAGGTTTATATGATGTTGGAACAAATTCAGTTAAAATGCACACACGCACACGTGGGCGCACACCCACATGCTCACATGCACCCCAATGAAGAGCTAATCAAACAGCAAATGAGCTTCCTTAGTCCACAGGCTGCTAGTTTTCAACTCCACAACTCCATAGTGTTAATGTAGACACACAAGTTCTCCCTTAAAAGGTGCTTCCCACGAAAACCGTAAGACTAACAACCTTGTTTTCCTCCTCAGGATGGTGCGCCCAAGGCTAACCATTTATGTTTGTCAGGAATCCTTGCAGTTGAGAGAGCAGCAGCAACAGCAGCAGCAGCAACAGCAGAAGCATGAGGATGGAGACTCAAATGGTACTTTCTTCGGTAGGTCGTTCTGGACAGGCCAGGACACACGTTAAGAAAGGGGAGGAGATGACTTATGAGCCTGTGCCATGGGAATTCCTCCAACAGCAGTTTCAGCATTTCCTAGAATAATGGTAATTGCCAACATTTATTGAGTTCCTCATATATATTCTATTCTCAGCACATTTACATGCTTTAATTTTTACAACCGGCATCTCTACTTTACAGTAGGCTTATTGTTATCACTAACACTTAGATGAGGAAAAGGAGGCTTAGGGATGGTAAGTAACTCACTGCAGTCACACAGCTAGCAAGTGGATAAGCCAGGATTTGAACTCAGGCAGTCTGACTCTGAGTCCTTTAGAAAAGTGGGCGTTCCTAGTAATCAGATTACCTTTTTAAGAGCAGAGAAACGTGTACTGACTGCCATTGCTCTGTCCCTTTTGCAGTGTACCACGCCATCTATCTAGAAGAACTGACTGCTGTTGAACTGACCGAAAAAATTGCTCAGCTTTTCAGCATTTCCCCTCGCCAAATCAGCCAGATCTACAAGCAGGGGCCAACAGGAATCCATGTGCTCATTAGTGACGAGGTAGACTTTCGGTGTAGCTGAACTACCACATGACAATTCGTCAGGGCATGTGACAGGAGCAAGAGCAGTCCTACGGGGGCACAGAGCTCTGTTGATTAGACCAGGGCTTTTCCAATGTTTTTGCTTACTTACTTTCTAAAATAATTTTTAAAAACCACGTATCCTCTTGCACATTTTTAGGTTGACTTAAAATTTTTTTTTTGTTTTAAATTTAAATAGTTGCAAAATATGTCATTTCTGGGCATATTATATAACCTTTAAAAATGAAATGGTTACATCACTATTCTAACTATATTCCATGTAACCTAAATAGAAGAGTGATTTAATACCACCATCACTGTCTTAAAGAAATACATGGATATAATTTTTAAGTTTTTGTATCCTTTCTTTGTTTCCTTGAGCTCCTATTTCAATTCACTTCTCCCATAGAATTTTATCTTTCCAAAACCTATTTTTATGCTCAAACATCTTTTATTAATTATATCATATTTCTTTGAAACAGATTTGCTTCAACAAAAGAATTTCACTAAAATTTAAAAATTATTTCTTCTGAATAGAATGATCACCGTAATTATATAATCAATAAACATAAATGTATTACATGTTTTGATAAATTATTAAACATTAAGAAAAATGTATTAGAAGTGTATCTATTAATGAGATGGATGGGATTGCCCACATTAATTCATGTATAGATGAATACTCTCTACTGATTTCTAGAATGAAAGAGTTCAGCACCACTTCCTTCTGTTTTATCCTCCTAGATATAAGTGCTATGGAATCTGATTCCCACAAATTGACAGAGAGGAATGGATGGAGTTTTTTATAACAGCATCACTGGATTTGTTGTTGTTGTTTTTTTTTTTTTTTTTTTTTTTTTTTTTGCGTTAGGTGCCAGAAATTATATAGTGATGTTACAAAGAATTATTTTGATTCACCTATCATTTGACAGTGATTAGGTCAGTCTTTGGTTCTGGTGCAAGGAAAGAATTAGAAACCATGTGACTCACATAAGACTTTGTTACCCAGTCATTAAAGTTCACATTAACAGTCCACTTTGGCATCCTGGGGACTTTTGTACCCTGGGGCAGGGCAGCTTGGTAGGATTCCAGGAGGGTGAAACTTATGCCTTTATTTTATAAAATGAGAGAAGGGAGTTTAGAAGGCAAAGTGGGTAGGGGAAATCAAAGAGGCGCTCCCATGGTTTGGGGTAAGAGTATATATGGAAGATACATACCTGGATTTTCCCGAATGAGCCCATCAGTGTCCAAGTACCCTTGGAACTTGAGGTTAACCCAGGAAAACGCATACTGTTATTTTAAGATCAGTTGTTTTAGACTGCTTAGCTTTTATTTTTATTTTTTTATTTTAAAATTTTTTTCAAGTAGGCTCCAATGCCCAACTTAGGACTTGAACTCATAACCCTGAGAGTAAGAGTTGTGTGCTTTTACCAACTGAGCCAGCCAGGCACCCCTAGACTGTTAAGGTTTTAAAACTTAAAAGCTGAATGGGAGAACACAAAACAAAGGATTATTTTTCCCTTAAATCCAATATAATGAAAAGCCATATAGTCTGAATAAATGCAGCAAACCCAAGTTTTTAATAATTAGCAACTTTTCTTACTTTTCTCAGATGATACAGAACTTTCAGGAAGAAGCCTGTTTTATTCTGGACACAATGAAAGGTAATAAAATAGTAAGACAGATGCCTCTCTCTATGGAATTTGAGTTTTTTTTTTTCATGGTTTTACTTCTTTGAGGAGAAAATGAAAGTATTAACACCATACTTGAAGTGGGGAAAGTGACAGCTTTGGAGATTATTCCTTTGTATGAATTGGCTTCTTGCCATCATCAGGGTAGACAAAGTGTAACTGATGATTCTCCCATTCCCTCCCATTTTCTGTGGTCAAATGAGGAACTAAAGCAATTGTTTTTATAACGCATATTTACTGTAAGCATTTTGTGCTAATTAAGTATGTTGCCCTTTGTCCTGCTGTTTTTTCCTTTCCTCCCTTCTCAAAAGATCCTTACCATATATTTTTCCTCCTGCTGTGTTTTAGAAGTGACTAAAGATTCTTCTTCTTCTTTTTTTTTTTTTTTTTTACAGCAGAAACCAATGATAGCTATCATATCATACTGAAGTAGGTGCCGGGCATTCCATCCTCAGTGGTTGCTGCTTCCTTCACCTCTTGCAAGCTTCCCTCCTGAGGGGAGTCGCTCGCTCCTGGAGATTTGAAGGTCTGCAGGAACCTGACCCACCCGACTGTGTATGGGGGAGTCCTGGCCAAAGAAGCAGAACCCTAGCCATCTGTGGGCCGTGCTCCTGTGGCACACACAGATTATTGCCCAATGTGCATTTCCGAAGCCGTTTCTTAGTTAAAATTTATGGACTCTGTTGTTGTTGAATATCATTAGAAACTCCACACCATTTAGGGTGTTTGTAGGGCATAATGATGATGATAATTGTGTGATGTTTAATGGAAAGATGTTAAATTTTGTGATATGGAGCCATGTAATTTTTTTTTAATATAAAAGTGAACATCTATATTCCTAAGACTAGATCCTCAGTCTCTTTTGCATCATATGTACTGGCTTTTGCCACAGTTGGCCCCCGAAAACCTCACCAAAGAGGAGAAATACAGAAATAGAATTTTTCTTTTGGTTGCCCTGTAATACCAAGACTAATAGTAATTTTAGCTGACATTTACTGAGCATTTGCTTGTGCCTCGTAGTGTGACACATCCTTTAAGTGGATTACCTTGTTGAGCTCCTATTTAACAATCCTCTATGAAGTAGGCAATAATGATCCCTAATTGAACGTGAGGAAACAGAGACCTAAAGTGGCTGAGGAGCTTGCCGAGTGACAGGCAGCTAGCACATAGTGTCGCTGAAATCCAAACCCGGGCAATCTTGGCTCTTTAACCACCAGCTGCGATGTCACGCTTGCTGCCGTCTCTGACCATGGCTCTTCTGGTGGATAGGACAGCAGAGCACTGCATGACAACTGAGGAAT
Organism: Nyctereutes procyonoides; assembly: GCF_905146905.1. Taxonomy (NCBI): domain Eukaryota; kingdom Metazoa; phylum Chordata; class Mammalia; order Carnivora; family Canidae; genus Nyctereutes; species Nyctereutes procyonoides. The sequence continues at coordinate 2,312,229 of NW_026575124.1, read as the reverse complement.
CCACCGCTGACAGGGACAAACCACACCTAAATAATGATGAATAGATCAAGACCTGTAAAAAACCGAGAACGTAACGTACTTTTGAAGCATCATCGGTTATCAGATTCACAGACTCTGAGGTGGTGAAAATGAGGGGTCCTCTGTAACTCCCCCAATTCACTGTTCTTGAATGAACTTCTCAAACTATTTATTAATGAGTTTGGCTAAGCCCTGCTTTCTTTTTCCCCTCTCTGCATCTTCCCTTGGCATAGGAACTTCTTTTACCTGTGTAGTGTTCTTTTATAGAAGCTTTCTGAGAAATTCATTCCCATCCCAGTCACACTTTTCCCAAGTATTTTAGTTCTTAAAGAGTGTGTGTGTGTGTGTGTGTGTGTGTGTGCGCGCGCGCGCATACATGTGTGAGACTATGGGTTGTCTTTTTTTCACATGTAGAATTTTATCCAGAAGTCCCTTCACTCATGTTGAGGTGAAAAGAGATAATGTTCAAAGATTATGTAATGGATTTGGATCTGTGCGTGTGTGTTTTTAAAGCATTTGATAAAGTTTAAATGTTTTTATACAGATAATTTTGTTCATTAAAATCAACCCACAGTATGGTCTGATTTCTTTTGGTTTGAAACAAATTGAAAACTTTGAAACTGGAAAATGAAGTCAAGTGACTGATAAAACCGCCCTGGGCAACTTGACATATTAGGCCAAAATACTTTTTTAATGAAAGTACTGATTACCAGATGTCCCTGTTTGAAAAGGGGGATATTTCTGGTTGTATTATATTCCTTGGACTGTTCTCAGTTTCAGAGAAGTCAGTTCTTTCCTCAGCAAGCTGCTATTATTTTTTTGATTTTGGTGTTTCTTGTTTTTTTATTATTCTATCTAAATATTAGGTTAGGAGGGTTGGGCTAGATGACTTTTAAGGTCCCTTCAGAATCTGTGACTCTTCGTTACTGCAAATGATATACAGAATTCTTTTTAATGTATTTACCATGAATTACAGTTACTAATTGGGATTAGAGTTTTTTCAGAGTAATCTCAAATTTATTTTAGAAGTGAATTTTTTGGGGGTGCCTGGGTGGCCCAGTCAGCTGGGTGTCCAACTCTTGATTTTGGTTCAGATCATGCTCTCGCTCCGTGCTCAGCAGGGAGTTTGCTTGAGAGTCTCTCTCTCCTTCTGTCCCTCTCCCACCTTGTGCACGCTTTCTCTCTCAAATAAATAAATCTTAAAAAAAAAAAAAAAAGAAATGAATTTATACATGTTTGCAATCACAGATCCCTAAATTAACCAGAAAATTGCTTAGGCTTTCCTTAGCTCCAAAAAGTATTTATAGTGCCAATGCTATACAATTAGTAAGAGTTGGTATATTGATAGAATGTTGCTATTCAACTTGCTTTTAAGAGTCACATCTATTTACTATTACTGATCCTTTCAATTAAATGAAAATTTTAAACTAGCTTTTTTATTATGAAAATAATACATAAAGTGATAAATTCAAACAATAAAGAAGGGTTACCTTCTTACTTACCTCCTAGTCCCACTCTAAAGAGATAATCGTGGGACGCCTGAGTGGCTCAGCAGTTTTGGTGCCTGCCTTCAGCCCAGGATGTGATCCTGGAGTCCCAGGATCGAGTTCCACGTCAGGCTCCCTGCATGGAGCCTGCTTCTCCCTCTGCCTGTGTCTCTGCTTCTCTCTCTCTATGTCTCTCATGAATAAGTAGATAAAATCTTTTAAATAGATGATAGATAGATAGATAGATAGATAGATAGATAGATAGATAGATAGATAATCATGGCTAAAAGTACCTCCCTCCTTGCCCCCCTCCAAATATTCAGATGGGCTCATGTTACACTAACGGTCTGCAATTTGCTTTTTGTATTTAACATATCTTGAACATCTATTATTAGAATTCATAGTATACATCATTCTTTTTTAATTTTTTTTTTTTTTTTTTTTTTTTTTTTTTTTTATTTATGATAGTCACAGAGACAGAGAGAGAGGCAGAGACATAGGCAGAGGGAGAAGCAGGCTCCATGCACCGGGAGCCCGATGTGGGATTCGATCCCGGGTCTCCAGGATCGCGCCCTGGGCCAAAGGCAGGCACCAAACCGCTGCGCCACCCAGGGATCCCACATCATTCTTTTTTAAAGATGGCCATTCCCTATGATGTTTAGGTTAAGTGCATTTGAACGTGCATCTTCATAAGTTTTTTGCATGTACCTCTAAGATATATTCCTGGAAGTAAAATTTACTGGATTTTATCTTTTTAACAATGTGACAGTTGATATTTAAACTGTGCAGATGGTTTAATGGTTTTATTAGAGTGAGGGTATTTGAGAAGGAGAACGGTTAGGTTTTAGGCCCTCCTAAGAAGTGCAGTAGGCTCCTATTCGACTTAGTATTGTATGTACTGTTCCCTTGAAGGGATGGATTGTATCCAGAAGAATCAGCTGTCTAAAGACTTGATAGTTAAAAGGGAGTTATTGGGAAATAAAAGAGAGGGTAGGTCATTGCAGAACTTCAAGGATTAGGTACTAGTCGTTACATAAATATGGCTGTTAAATAATAAGGTTGTCCAATACTATGGCCTAGTCAGAATGTTTACCCCATAAATGATTTATTCAGGAAGCTACTTAAAGGGAGGGGAAATGGAAATGGTCATAGTGCCTGAAAGAGTACAGTACAACAAATACAAGACAACCAGAGCCTGAGAGACCTGAGAGTGAGGTCCACACGAAGGGGCAGATACTCTTGATTATTTCTGGGTGTCAGACACAGTCAGGCACTAGGTGTGCTGTGAAGGGTAGAGTGTGATTTCACCACTGGGTTGAAGGAGCATTGGGAAGCTTGGCGAGTGAAGAAGGCTTGGTAAAATGGAACTAGTCCTTTCTAATTTATGCCTAATGGAGGAGTGTTCTGAAAACCCTTTGTCCCCAAGTATTCTCAGCAAGTCTTGTACAGGGGTGCTGCAGAGATTCGGGCTGTCTTGTAAACTACTGCGAAGGACTGAGTGAAGGTTCAGCTTTTGGTTTTGAAAGTAACACAAATTTGGGGTGCAAATATTTGAGGTCAAGACTGAACTTAATCCCTCTTCACTGTAGTTGTTTTTTCTCCAGCCAATACCTAACAATTCCAGATAACTTCCTCAGAGAGCTGAAGTTGGGCTGTTTTATCATTTTACTGAATTGTCCTTCTGCTTCTTTGGCTATGGATGGCTCCTCTATAGGAATTTGATCTGTTTGTGGCCTCTACTGGCCCGTTACAAGAACTCCCATCTCAACAGGAATGCTACCAACGCCCCACCTAGCTGCATCATTTATGTACCATTTCATACAGAGTATCCTGCACCATTCTGCTTCTCCTGGAAATGATCTATGTTCTCAGTTGTAGGCTAAGGCTTTCCCTAAAGCTAGAACATTTATTTTTAGTTTTGCGATTAAATTTTTGTTTCATTATACAGGTTCTAAGGTGTAAATGAGGAAGAATTTTCTACCACTACAAAATGGAATGAACTGGAAAGAAGATGCCCTGTGACACCAGCATCTGTTTTTTATTTTTCTGTATTGTGAATATTTTATTTCTCCTTCTTGCTTCATTTAATGACCTTGTATGTTACCTTTGACCTTAAACATCCATCTCTTTCCACTTCTTCCTTTTTCATCTCTCCTTTTCACTTCTACATCTCCTCTGTGTTGTTCCTGAGAACACAGGCCTAGCCAACAAATTGTACCTAAGTCTAGCATTTGCATTCTCTAATTCAGATATTTAAAAGGTCTCAATGAATTAAAATTTTCAGTTGCATTAATATAAATTATAAGGAAACTTGCTATTTAAAAAACATTGTGTTTATATTATTATACTATTTTGTACTGTATGGGCTTTTTGGGGGCATGAGTACTAACCAGTATTTCTCATGGAATCTGTGTTTTCATATATTTGTATTAAGATGAGGTAAACATTCCTCATTTTAATTACTTCAGATTCCTGTTTTCTCTCTGAACTGATTTTTTTTTTAAGAAAAGCATTTTTTTAAAAAGATTTGTTTATTTATTCATGATAGACACACACACACACAGGGAGAGACACAGGCAGAGGGAGAAGCAGGCTCCATGCTGGGAGCCCGACGCGGGACTGGATCCCAGGACTCCAGGATCGCGCCAAACTGCTGAGCCACCCAGGGATCCCCTAATGTCTGATTTTTTAATTTATCTTTCCCTACATATCTTTATAACTTCAAATTTTCATCCACTTCTTTTAGGCTTATCAAGCTTGCCCTCACTAAACTCACCCCCTGCACTCTACCTCCTTAAACTTAGTTGTTATTTTGCTTTTTTAAGTAGAGTGTGTGTTCTCCACCTATATTAATCAATTTGTGTGTGTCCTTTTTGAAATCTTCCTGAAGCATGTAGCTTCTTTGTTGTTTGTGCTTTTAAATTGCTGTGGCACTTTTAAGTCCTGATACTGATCTTTTTGTTGTGCAACTAGTCACGGAAGGTGCCTGCCTCTCTAGATCTGGATTATTGTTAAATATAAATTAGTAAGGTAATGTCAACCTCAGGGCTAAATCTACAGGTTAACTATTTTTCTCTAAGAAGTTTACACACAGGGGACGCCTGGGTGGCTCAACAGTTGAGTGTCTGCCTTCGGCTCAGGGCATGATCCCGGTCCCGGGATCCCTGCATGGAGCCTGCTTCTCCCTCTGCCTGTGTCTCTGCCTCTCTCTGTGTGTCTCTTTCATGAATAAATAGATAAAATCTTTAAAAAAAAAAAAAAAAAGAAGCAGCAGCAGCAGCTTACACATAGTATCCTCTGACCTATTAATTTCCAACTCCCCTGCCCTCCCCTCCAGGGAGTGTGTTCTTGTTTTGGTGGTAAAGAATAGTTGATACAATATATACTTTGGTGTCAGATAAACCTCTGTTCAAATCTCAGATCTTGCTCTTCCTGGATGTGACCTTGAACAAAATATTCTCCTAAACCTCAACTTTCTCATCTTAAAAAGGAGATAATACTTAATTCATAGGATTGTTTGGGAGATTTAAAAGAATATTGAGCATAGAACAGTTTTCTTTTGTATTTAGTACTCTTAATCCAATTGCTCAATAAACTTAGAATACTACTGATTACAAAATCACCTCTATGTGTAGAGGCATAACTACAAGACAGATTTGTAAACACTGCCCAGGACATGAAATCTGACCTTTGGTTTTCATCTGTGGCTGATGATCTTGGTTCTATATCTCTTCCTGTTCTGCTTTGACATTTTTGTCCCAAAAACAAACCACCCATTCGTGATTTGTGCATTCTGAGCTGGTTCATATGTACGTTGCAGGTGATTTGGAACACAGCAGTAACATTTAGTATTGGGCAGATCAAACGCTATTAGCATTTCTTTTCACTTTGGTTTTGTAGTTTCTATTCTGCATTTGAGCTTCTGGTCACTTGGCCTCTATAGGCCCTGCTAAGGCAGGAGGCAGAGGCACCATTGTAGTAACTCATCTAGTGATTCTACCAAGACCATGAAACATGGTGAACAAGTGGCTCTATGATCTGTAGTTGTGACGTTACAGGTCCAGGTGAGCTGCCGACTGATGTAGAGCTTACTGCCAAATTGGATTCTGCTTGTTTTCAAGTGATGCACTAACTTCGGTTTGGCTATCCTGGTGTCATTAACCTACAAATCATGGGCGTTGAGGCTAATGGTACCCTGATGAATTTCCATGACTCAAACTGTGAATGTGTGGGCATATGAGATGCTTTTTTAACCTATCCAGTGTGACCTTTTGGCTAGTATTTGATAACTCCGCTCACTGATTCTACAGAGTAGCCTGGAGCTGTTATGATCTGTGTGTCCGGGAAAGACAATCATGAAAATTTACATAGCACTGACTATATTGTGAACATTTTATACCATATTAAGTAAACTTCGCGAACCCCTTTGAGCTCCATACTGTCTTCCTCATTTTGCAGATGAGGAAGCTAAGTTACAGGGAAGTTACATACCTTGCCAAGGGTCATACTACTACTGATGGAGGAGGAGTGGGTTTGTATTCAGGCAGTCTGGCTCCAGAACACGTGTTATACCTAAATCTCAGCAGATAGGGAGATGATCAGTGCGTGGTAAGCTAAGGCCTGCTTTTTTGTGATCTGCTTTTTCATCTTGCACTGTTGTTTCCTGGCCTCATGGAGCCTCTCATGTCACCGAGGCGGGAGGACTGCGATTTGGGGCATTTTGTCCCAAGCCAGTTCTTAGTATTAAAATTGAGAGATGGGACGCCTGGGTGGCTCAGCGGTTGAGCATCTGCCTTTGGCTTAGGGTGTGATCCCGGATGTCCCGGCATGGAGTCCCGCATCCCGCATCCCGCATCCGGCTCCTTATATGGAGCTTGCTTCTCTCTCTGCCTGTGTCTCTGCCTCTCTCTGTGTGTCTCTCATGAATAACTTAAAAATAAAATAAAATAAAGCTGAGAGATGCCTTGGATAGCCAGCAGATCTGGCTCCATAGTTCTTGGTTGCAGTGAAAAGTGCACTAGGCTATGGAACCATCCTAACGTGAGTTTAAGTCCTGCCATCCAACCAATAAATACCCAGTAAACATCTAGTGAGTTCCTAAATGTCAAATACCAGGCTTTGTACGGGGTGCTGCTCACCATACAATAAACAAAGCAATTCGTAGGACTCCTGGAATTTAGTCAATTGTGAGAGGACTGAAAAAATATACATCAAGTGGTAAATGCTAAGAAGAGATGTAAGCGCCATTTCAGAAAAATGGTTAAAGGAAAATCTGATATGGGGACATTTCAGCAACTAGTTAAGTGAAGGCGTGTGTGTTACCTGGCCTGCTAGGGACCGTGTGGTAGGCAAAAGGCCCTGGGGGGAGAGCGCCATCCCTGAAGGAAGTGCAAGGAGGCTAGTGGGCCAACGTAGTGCAAACAGTACCGGGGCTCCCCGGGGGGCTCAGCCGTGTGGCGCCGCCTTGGGCCCGGGGCGTGACCCTGGAGACCCGGGGTCGCGTCCCGCGTCGGGCTCCCTGCGTGGAGCCTGCCTCTCCCTCTCTCCGTGCGTGTGTGTCTCTCGTGAATAAATGAGTAAAATCTCGTCCAGGAGGGGCAAAGTAGAGGGAAGCACGGAGCCGTGGTGGGGGAGGGGAGGGAGGGGCACCTGGGGCACCTACCACAGTGCGGGGCCTTACGCGTCGAAGAGGAGACCTGGGCTGGGGCTCCTTGGCAAACGACGCAGAACTCCCGGCCTCCGCATCAGACGCCGTTTTCCACACCTTAAAAATGAGTCGCAAAGTGGTGAGGCTCGGACACCGCGGAAGGTCGGTTCTGACAGGAAGCCATCCGCCGGTCCACACGCGCTGCGGCGAGGCGCGCGCCCTGCCCGCCGCCGTTCCCGGGCGGCCGCCTCGGCTCCCAGGGGCGAGCCTGAGGCGGTTACGGCCTTTACGCACGGGAGTGCGCTCCTGACGAGAGGAACGGGGGAGCGTCGGGGGCAGCCTCGTTCAGTCACCGCAGGTCTGTGGCCCGGGCTGTCCCCCTTCCGGCCCGAAGGGCTGCAGCGGCGCCAAACTCGCTTTCCCAGCTTCCAGCGCAGCGAGGACCTCGCCCCCGAAGCGCGTCCGCAGGCGGCGGCTCTCGGGCTCGGCGCCGGTCGCCGCCTCCAACTCCCGGCATGCCGCGGGGGCGGGGGGGCGGGGGGGGGTTGGCACGCAGACTCCATTTCCCAGCCTGCCCCGGGGCTCGGGCAGGACGTGCCGGCGCCTATAAGAGCCGGAGCGCTGCGGCCGGAGCCTATTGTTAGCCGGAGCCGGGGCGGTTCTGGGCGTCTGCTACCGGGGGCGCCCGAGTCGCTGGAGCCGCCCGCCCTCCGCCGCCTGCCGGCCGACCTGCCCACCCGCCCTCCCTCCCAGCCCTGCCGCCCTGGGAACTCCCCGACCGTCGCCGCGGGCCCGGGACTCGCTCTGTCCTCTCTGCTTCCCACCCGGGCTGGGGCGGCGGCGGCGGCGGCGGCGGCCGCGGGGGCGGCAGAGACCATCTCGGGAGGAGGCAGCCGCGGCGGGGCCGGTAATGGGCCTGGGGGTGCGGGGCGGAGGGTGCCGCCTCGTCCTTTCTCGGGATCGGCCCGCGGGCGGCTGTGGAGAGGTTCCCCCCGCCCCCCCAGGGCCGCGCGGTTGGAGGGGTCAGAAACGGGGGAGGCTCGCTCGGGAGCGGCCGGGGGGCGGGGAGCCGGGTCGCCGCGGGGAAGGAAGCAGTCGGGAGAGGCGTGGGAGCCCGGGGCGCGGAGGACGCGGGCCCCGGCTGCGGGGGCAGCTCGGGGCACGACCCGGGGGCGGCTCGGGAGCCGGCGGGGTTGCGGGTGAGGGTTGAGCGCGGAGCGGAGTGGAGGTGATGCAGGATGGAGGGAAGTGAAGGAAGGGGAGGGCGAGGAGGGGAAAATGTGGGAGGAGTGGTGGGGAATTTGTGAGTAGCAGGCAGGAAGGGATGGGGAAGGCTGGGCAGGGGCCGCAGACGCTGGGAATGAGCGGGAAGGTTAGCGGGCATCGGAGAAATGGGCCGGGAGCCCAAGGGCTCAGCAGGGGTGCCCATTAAAGGGAACCGATGCCTTGACCTGTCCTTTCGGCTCAGGTTCCTCACGTCTCTCCCATTTTTTCTTTTCTTTTTTTTGGCGTTGTGTGTGTGTGTGTGTGGGGGGGGGGACGAAAGCATCCCTTGCCCTGGCTCCCAGCTCGATCATTTTTCATAGGCCCAAACACGCAGCCGACTGCCATCCATCCCTTTGAGTGCCATGGTCTTGATTTATCCTTCTAAAGGGGTTAGAGTGGCAGTGTGACACACACAGACCGCCCTCCAGTGCGAAATGTTTAGGAGTTATCCCCGAGAGACACAGTGTGTCCTCTTGTCCTGCCGTTTTCAGTTTCAGGTAAACCCGTGGTTGGTTCATATTTTCATTTTCTTTACGGACTTCACATCTTGCTAATCTCCAAAGCCAGGAGGAGGTTGGTGTGCGCCAGAGTTAGAAGTGACTGGATATCCTTGAGAATTAATGGTTCCTGCAGCATCATGTTCCTGGTCTCCCACCAAGATCTTGTGTCCTCCATACCATGGTAGTTTAGACGTGGAAAGCCAAGTTTTAACCTTGTGTCAGTGAATGGGCCAAACAAACAAACAAACAAACAAACAAAACAGTGAGGGTTAGAAGGGAGGGCTTCCTTAAAATACCCAAACAGTATGTTTACACTCAAGCACTTTATGAGTTCATGATCCTGGTAATCCCAAGGACACATGGATCCATGAAATTCATGGTATATGAGAATCAACTGCAATATCTTGTAAAAGGAGAAACAGGTCAGGTCATCTTACTCAGGTTTATCCTAACACTTAGCAACAAGCCTTCCTTCCTCTAACCCAGCTACCGAAGATAACCCTGACAATCTTACCGGAGATTTTGGTCCCTTGACCTTTCCAAGAAGGTTGGATTCCAGTGGCCTGGAGAGGCTTTCTCCTGTGAGATATACCTTGTCTTAATTAGTATTTTATACTCCTTTAAGAGAGAGGCCTTCGTTACTAAACTTTGGAAATATATTTTGAATCCACAGAAATTTTTCTGGGTGATCCCTCTTTTGCTAGCCTCACAAAAGCTGGGGGGGTTTTGGTTGTTGTTTTTTTTTTGGACAGATTGTTAAAGGAATCCTACAGGACTGAAAAGGCTTAGATCCAGTACTAAAGTGCACATATACTATAGATCTTTATTTGGCGCTAGCCGCGTATCTCTTGTTTACCGTGGATATGCTGTATTTCTTATACCTTTGGGAAATACTCAGCTAGAAACAGTTGAGAAAAGGCCATAAGGCAGGGAGCCAGAAAGTGTCAGCTGCCCTTTCATTTAACTGGCATTAAAAAGCTTTTATAGGGGCTCGCATTCTTTTCTCCAAAAGCATTTGTTGTTTGAGTTGGTCATTTTGGCAGTTAACTGTCACTTAGGACCTGCATTTCCAGTCTCACCTTCATGATTTCTGTATGGGTTTAAGGGTTCTGTTCGGTTTAAGGGTATAACTCACAACTGTTTCTCTTGAACACAGGCATTGATTCTCTACCAGTGAATGGTTGAGAGAGGTGGGAATGACTGATTTCTAATCAGTTAGAAAGGTTGATTGGATGAGCTGGAAATTGTGGGACCTATTCTAGTTGTTTCGGTTGCAAAGAAAGATCTCTTCAGGCCACTGTGGAAGTGGATGGGAGGTTTGTTTTTGGTGCCCAATGAGCATCTCTTCCTGACGAGTCAGGTTCACACCAGAGTTGGACAAGGAAGGCTGGGTTGAAATTGAAACTTATACTGTGGTCAGGACAGCATTGATGGATTATATATAATGGGGTGCATGTCAGAAAGCGAATCAGATGGATCCTGGCCAGGGTGAGGAGAGCCAAGTCAGTACACACATCATTTACATATGTAGCCATGGGTTCAGATTATTCTCCGGCATTTTAAGGAAAATATCTTTCTCCTAGGTTTCACATCTTTTATTTCTTTCTGTCTCTCTCTCTTTTTTTTTTTCTTCCTCTTTCTTACCTACCTCTTATCATTGCCCAGAAGCCACTATTCCAGGATTGGAAGTGGGGAAGACATAGAAAAAAGGGCAAAGGAGAATGGAACAAGCAGCCAGCAACCCTTGCCGCACCAGAGGAAGTGATACCCCTGAGGGCAACTGGGTTAAGACAGTGAGAATTTTAATAATAAAGATGGTTTTGGACCAAACCCAGCCTCATGCAGGGCTTACAGAGAAATACTTAGAGGGAAGCCACCCTACTGGAAGCAAAGGGACGTTGGAGGAAAGAACAGGACTGCACATTTGCTTCCAGTCATGACACCCTGCATGCTTCCAGACTGAGGAAGAAGCTACTTTCCCAGTAGCAACACTAGAGATCTCAGTTAAAGCTGAAGCTGGACTTAAGCCCTTTCTGAGAAAGCAGATTTTTCAGCTCAGTCTGAGTTTTCATGTGGTTGATAAAGCTTTTAAGTGGGGAGGAAAAATTCAATTCAGTGGTCAACATTATTCTCTTTTATTTTTTTTTTATCCCACTCACATAAGCTCTCCATTGTAAAGATTACCTCCACCCCCACCCCCACCCCCACCCCCACAGGATGGAATGCAAAATTTGTTAGTTAATAGGTATCTTTAAACCCAGCTCAAATCTTAACCCATTAAAAGGTCCCTGGCTCTCTCCGTTCTTAATATATCCTAGGAATGTGATCTCTAATGGTAAGATCAGTAACCTGAAGAACAGAATTGACACCTTAGGTTTGTTTTTAAATTTCATTACAATTCTTAACAAGTACTTGATTTTCTTTTCCCCCCGTCCCTGGCCAAATTTATTTCAGGAACGTGCTTGTCTGAGACCTGTGATGGCTGAGGTTTCTTAGGTATATCTTGTTACTCAAATGCAGAATTTTGATGAGATCTAGACAGATCAGGAAATATCTTCGCTAAAGTACTTATTAGGTCTGGTTGACTATGTAGAGCTGATCCAAGAGCAGGCAAATTGCTTCCGAGAGACACAGTCCAGAAAAACAGCTCTGTAGCAGGCATCTCTTGACACCACAGTATATTCTGGGTAGCTGCTCCGCAGTAATGCAGCCCTGTCTTTCTGGGCAGTGTTGTTATTCCTGCTGCATAATTAGCAACTAGTGAGATCATAGTCTGGGGAGATTTCTGGCGTTACTGAGGCAAAGCAGGGAGGCTTCGTATCATCACATGTGGCTCCAGCTCTAACAGCATTTCTGTCCAGCAGATTCATATTCTTAGGAACTTAAGTCCAAAGATGGAGAAGGAGAAAGATGTGTACCTGGGAAATGGACTATCCCAGACTCTGTGTGTGTGACATGTTGCAAATGCTGCCTGCCATATTGACGTAACCATAGTCAATTGTCCCTTCTTTTGCCATTTGATTTCCCCTTGCCGGGTTCTTTACAGAGGGCTAAGATTGTAAAGCTAAGTTGTTCTGGCACAGGGGATGAGGATAGACCAGCTGAGCCCTATTTTATGGAGCTGAATGAGATTGGAGAAGATTCTGGGCTCTGAAGGCAGTGCAGATTCTAATCTTCAGTCCATTCTTTAGAACCAAATTTGACCTTTCTGGGAGCCTGGTGAGAAACTTCACCCTTGTGAAGATCTGGGTAAAGTGTCTCCCTGGCTTCTGATATACTCTGAAACTTAGGGCCTAGAGCGTATTAATTCCCAAAGTGCATTCCAAGAATCACTTGCCCCCAAGATACTCTGGAAACACAGGGTTCCATAAGGAGATGTGGGGACCCCTGTGTGCACTATGTTTGCTCTCACCCTTCACCATGCTCATTAGTATATTAAAAGCCTCCATGCAGTCCTCTCCTAAGCATCTGTCTAAACTATTTGGACACACCAGTCCTATTGCCATGTAAAGCTATTAATATCCATGGAACTAGTTTATTTAATATATATACTTTGGGAAAAGCCAGGCTAAATTTTCACTAGGAAAAATAATTGGGGGATCCCTGGGTGGCGCAGCGGTTTAGCGCCTGCCTTTGGCTCAGGGCGCGATCCTGGAGACCCGGGATCAAATCCCACGTCGGGCTCCAGGTGCATGGAGCCTGCTTCTCCCTCTGCCTAGTCTCTGCCCCCGCCCCCCGTGACTATCGTAAATAAATTTAAAAAAAAAAAAGGAAAAATAATTGGATCTAGTCTAGGTTTAGGCACAGCCTAATTCTGCCTTTGATCCCTAGTCCCTCCCACTGGCCCCTTGGAGAGCGCTCCTGTGTGCGCACCGTAGCAGCTACCGTTATTCCCGTTATTCCCCGGGCTAATGAAACCCAGAGCCCAGCTGGCTTGGAACCAGAGGCCTCCACTCTATTCGGAAAGGTGCTGCTGTTACTCATCTCATTATTCTACGAATGACTGAGACCGCAGGGGCTGAAGGGAAACAAAAGTAGGAGAATATTGGCCAGGATAAGTAAAGAAATGACCTAGTCTCGAGAGACCAGACCTCAGTGCTAGCTCAGGGACTTTCTTCACTTGGAGAGCTGCGTGTATAGACTTGGGAGGGGTCTGGCTCAGGACGGGAATGCTGATTCCTCTTTTCCCCTGGGCAGAATCCTAATGCACCTGGCTAACTGGTGGTGAGCAGGGGCTTTGGGGCCAACGTGGTGGGCTCCCCAAGGAAGCCCCTTTGAAACCAATGGATGCATTCACGGGTTCGAGTCTCAAGAGGAAGTTTGATGATGTGGATGTGGGCTCATCAGTTTCCAACTCAGACGATGAGATCTCCAGCAGTGACAGTGCTGACAGCTGTGACAGCCTCAATCCTCCTACAACCGCCAGCTTCACACGTGAGTGAGCCCCACCACCCCGTTTACACCCACATCCTCCAGGCATCAGAGCCCATTGCAGTCCTTGAGAAAGAGACCGCTCCTTGTCTCCAGCTGGGGGATTTTCCGCTAACCATGATCTTTTCCACTCTTAGCCCAACTTTGCTCTTTGGAGGACTTTATTGCTCTCGTATCATAGACTTAGGCCTGACCTACTCTAGCTGATTTTTTTCCTTTTTTTATGCCATGGTTTATGGCTCCCCAGGAAGGGCTTAATTAAATTGAGGGAGGAGAGGTCCAGGATTTTACCCTGACCCACCAGAGTCCCACACAATTGTAGATCTAGAAGGACATAAGTGATTACTGCCTGGTCAACTGGGGCAACTCCAGATTTCTTAATTCTAATGGCTCAGTTAATTTCTTGGAAAGAACTTCTGATTCTATAGAACAGAGGTTGCCTACGGACCAAATCTGGCCCACTGCCCGTTTTTGTAAATAAAGTTTTATTGGCACACAGCCACATACATTGGAATTGCTCTCATGCTACAATGGCAGGGTTGAGTGGTTGTGGCAGAGACCTGATGGCCTGCAGAGACTGAAGTATTCACCGTCAGGCTGTTTAAAGAAGAGATACACCAACCCCAGCTATACACCAACCCCAGCCGTCCCACAGAGGTCCCCGTTATGATAGCGGAGTTCTTCTACACCTGCACTGTCCAGTATGGGAGCCATATGTAGCCAGGAGACTGGAAACGTGACTAGTAGAACCAAGGAGCTGAATTTGAAATTTTATTTTGAGTAACGTAAAGTGCCACACGTGGCTAATAGTGGTTGAATCGGACAGAGAAGCTATAGAGATGGTTACATCCTGAAAAGATTACCTAGAGATCCGCTTCCCAGCTGATGTCCAAAATTAGATTTTGTGGTCATCTGTTTGGGTGAAGTCAGTGTGGCGGGAGTGGTATGAGCCAGCTGATGTTCAGGGCCCCTCCCAACTGTGCGCTTATGATGTGAAGACTGGACATGTCTCAAGGTACAGAGAGCGCTTTGGACAACGGTTGAGCCTAGATGGGTGAGAAAGAACGTGGGCCCCAGGGAGGCCGTTTCAGGGTTGGTAAAACCGCTCTGTGCTCCCTTCTCAGCCACATCCATCCTCAAGCGGCAGAAGCAGCTGCGGAGGAAGAATGTCCGCTTTGACCAGGTGACCGTGTACTACTTCGCCCGGCGCCAGGGCTTCACCAGCGTGCCCAGCCAGGGTGGGAGCTCGCTGGGCATGGCCCAGCGTCACAACTCCGTACGCAGCTACACACTCTGTGAGTTTGCTCAGGAGCAGGAGGTGAACCATCGGGAGATTCTCCGTGAACACCTGAAGGAAGAGAAACTCCACGCCAAGAAGATGAAGGTGCCTAAGGGGTCTGGGGTCTGGGTACACCCATGCGCCAAGATAAAGTGGGGAACCATCTAGATTATTTATATTTCTTCTGGATTATTTATTTCTTCCTTGTAATTTGATTATTGCCCTTGGCATGTTGAGATTCCCGATCTTTCTAGTGAGAAGTCTCAGGTCTGGAATCAAAGCTCAGTCTGAAACCCCATTCTTTTTTGTCTCTGGTGGGGAGTCTACGCAGGAGAGCAAAGTGGCTTCCCTAGAATTCCCTAACCTCACCCCTTCAGCAAATTTTTTTAAAGTTTAAGATGCGAATACCTGAAAACATTCAAGTCTGTCACCCTTGGAACCTGAGGAAGCATGAGGTTTCAGTTTCTTGTTAAATGACTGTCTATTGTCCCAATGCACAGAACAGGTTTTCTCAGGCGCCTGGGGGGTGCTTAGGGGGTGAAGCATCTGCCTGTGGCTCAGGTCGGGAGCATGCCCCGTGTTGAGCCCCCTGCTTAGTGGGGAGCCTGCTCTCCCTCTTCCTCTGCTCGTTCTCTCTCACTAGCTCGCTCGCTCAGTCTCTCTAAATGAATAAAATCTTTAAAACAAACCAACAGGTTCTCTCTGCTAGACCCTGCACATGTAGCCCCCCTGTCTGTAACCCCCGTCACCTCTAGGTGATGGTCTTTGAGGTGTAAACCACAGCATCGCCAAATAGCTGTTTCAGTTTGTCTGGTTCTAGGCCTGCCATCTGATGCCACCCCAGCTCCTCAAGTTTAGGAGGCGACAGTGAGGCTGGAGGATGACCCCTGCCTTACAGGATGGCTCTTTACAGCTACCCGCTTGCTCTCGGCACCACGCAGCACTCCACAGCCATACTTCGCATCAGGCCACAAAATCCCCCCCGCCCCCCCACGAGTTCCCGGCTCCAGGTCTGGAGACACTGCTGTAGGTCTAGCCAAGTTTCTTGTGGGCCCCAAACATGTGACCCATATTAAAACAGGTGGCTGCATTATTTGCAGGGTGGCAGATGAGACCCGAACGAGCCACCCCAAAACATGGTGTGGTTGGAGAACCCACAGCAGAGGACGTGAGCTAACGACATCTCATTCCTTTCTCCTTTTGACAGCGCGCTCCCCTTCCCGCAGCCTACTCCCGGAGCCTCACACCTGTTTTTCTAACTGGAATGACACCGAGGCGTCCCGTTTCTTGTGTCTGAGGAATTCCATCACTGACCCTGTCACCTTCCTGCTGCTATAGCAACGGCCCGGGAAATAAACACTGTTCTCATCATTTGCAGTGAAGGCTTTCTTCCCTTCCCCTAAAGAAACCTCTCTCCTAGATCTGATAGAGGGATAGCCTGTCACAGCACGACTCCCTCCTGTTCTGTGCCCCCCCACCGGGAGCAGGTCTAGGGACAAAGCTAAGCAAACCCAAGGCCGACACAGGATCCCTACCTAGGATTCCTACCTAGTAGCTGATTTAGCGAACGGCAGCCCTGGTGGCAACTAATAGATCCTTCCGTGTCGAGAGACGACGCTTCCTTTGCCCTCTCCCAGGGCCAATGCGCTTGCTTTTCTTAGAAATTTTTCCTGACTGCAGTACACTGCAGGGGAGACTTAAAAAATACATCTTTCGCATCTCTGATGTACCATCTAATATTTATTTTCCTTTTCAGGCTGTCACAAAAGGAAAAAAAAAAACCTCCTGATGCTCTGAGCTTCAATTACCTATCATTTTTCTAATACTTTTTTTTTTAAGATATTATTTATTCGTGAGAGGCACAGAGAGAGGCAGAGACACAGGCAGAGGGAGAAGCAGGCTCCCTGGGGGGAGCCCGATGTGGGACTCGATCCCAGGACCCAGGATCACACCCTGAGCCGAAGGCGACTCAACCACTGAGCCACCCAGGCGCCCCTCATTATTACTTTTTTCTAATTTGGGCCTTTTATTCATATGGAATTCATTATTATGGGTAGTATGCTTTACTAGTACAGCTTTATTTATTTATTTTTCAAAAAGCCCATCCAGTTATCCCAATATCATCTAATGACCAGAGGACTCTCTTTCTTGGTTTCAAATGCCACCTCTACTGTGTTACATCAAATTCTTATATCTACGTGGGTTTCTTCCTATTGCATCTCTAACCTCTTTCCCTTGAGAGGACAGCAGGAGGGAGCGTGCTAAGGAAGAAGCCATTGCTGGCAAAATAGGAAGGAGGAGGGGCCCCAAGGTCTGCAGAAGGGCCCCTCATCGCGGGTCTGCCTGGTACCGAACTAACAGGCCAGGAAACCCCCAGAAGCACCTCTGTATTTGTCCCCTCTCTCTCCCACCTTCCCACAAACAAACAGGTGTGGAGCTGATGAGCCCCGCCGTTGCATCATCTCGCTCCCAGGAGCTGTCCCTTTACTAGCACTAACCTGTGGCTGGGTCTGATGAAATAAGCCAACCCCTCCAGGAGCTTGGCTCTCATCCTGCTGGTAGCTTCCAGACCTCTGGGAATTACAAAGTCTCATTTTCTTTCCTTGAATTCTCTAGTGAGTTTTCAGAACTCATTCAGCCAGATTGTCTTCAACCTGCCCTTCCACGAAGACTCCTTGCCTGGCTCTCTGTCTTGGCCCAGAGAACCCAGACTTCTGCCCGTGGATAGTACCTCAGTATTTCGCATGCCACCCTACTCCCCATACGGCATTCTTCTTTGAAATCAAAAAAGATTAGAAAGGAGAAAGTGTATTCTAGGCTGTGGGTTGGCAGTGAGGGCTTTCTTGGATAGCTGTTAATAATTTGCTCATTTTTTTCTCCTCCCAGCGAAGTGAAGCCCTTCTGTGTGTGCAGAGAAGTCTTCACTCTGTGGGGACTCAGGGTCCTTGACAAAGACCTGGTAGCCTGTACTACCGTTCCCCGAATGTGGTTTTGGGTCCTTCGGGGTGCAGATTGAAGGGTGTTTTGCAAGGTTATCTATACATACAAGGAGCATCCAGCCGCTGACAGACCTCCCTGTGTCAGAAGGCAACTTAGCTGACGTTACAGGACACAAGTTTGAGGATGGAGGGTGTATTTGTGGGAAAATGAGGGAAGAGGAGACACAGGCTTTGAGAAACTTTGGTCTAGAAAGGTGATCCCTCCTGTGTTGACAGGTGTTAGAGCTACGTTGGGCTTCCTGCCTTCCTGCTCTAGATTTATGCTCTTCAACTCTCCAGTATGGTGGCAACTAGCCACACGTGCGGCTTCTTAGACTTAGTTAAAATGAACTAAAATTAAGTTCTCCTTCGCACCAGCCACATTCACAGTGCTCAGTAGGCACGTGTGCTGCTCGCAGCACGGATATTTCCATCAGTGCAGGAAGTTCAGTTGGACCCTGCTGCTCTGTGAGAAGGTGCCTGCCCGGGGATCCCTGGGTGGCTTTAGCGCCTGCCTTCGGCCCCGGGTGCGATCCTGGAGTCCCGGGATCAAGTCCCGCGTCGGGCTCCTGGCATGGAGCCTGCTTCTCCCTCCTCCTGTGTCTCTGCCTCTCTCTCTCTATGTCTATCATAAATAAATAAATAAATCTTTAGAAAAAAAAAAAAAGGTGCCTGCCCATAATACTCGAGGCTAACCTTTCCTTCCCGTCTCCCGGCAGCTGACCAAGAATGGGACAGTGGAGTCGGTGGAGGCCGATGGCCTGACCCTGGATGACGTCTCAGACGAAGACATTGATGTGGAAAATGTGGAGGTGGATGACTACTTCTTCCTGCAGCCCCTGCCTACCAAGCGGCGACGAGCTTTGCTGAGGGCTTCAGGGGTCCACCGCATTGACGCCGAAGAGAAGCAAGAGCTTAGAGCCATCCGCCTGTCTCGGGAAGAGTGTGGTTGTGACTGTCGCCTCTATTGTGACCCAGAAGCCTGTGCCTGTAGTCAGGCTGGGATTAAATGCCAGGTCAGTCCAGGTTGGCCTGGGAGGTGATATCCACACTAGAGGAGTCAGGGGGCATGATGTGGGTCCTGGTGAACGTGGGAGGCTGCCTGTCATCCACGGGTGGACTCCCATGACGGGCAGCACTGCCTAGTTCCACGACCCTCCCCCACCAAGGAGAAAGCCAAGCATGGCAGGATTCCTAGGCCATGGAGAGAGCCATTAGCTTTTGCTGTGTCTCATCCTGGAAGTGGTAAGCAGCAGCTGTCAGCAGATGGGGGAAGACGGGTTGGTGAGTTTAACATTAGTAGCTGTTCCTTAAACATGGACTGATGTCATGAGATGAAAGGAAGCAGAGAGATGAGGTAGGCCTCCGGATTTTGTCTTGCAAACACTCACAGGACCTCTGCTCCAGTTCTGTAAAACCCAAAATAATTGTCAGGTTCCTGTAGTTCAGGATCGGACGCGGCTTGGCAGAGCTGGAGTCCAGGGTCTTAAAAGACAGAAGCCGTCATCCGCTCGCTGGTTTGACAAGGGACCGCTTAGAAGGCTCATCTCCGTTGAAAGCAGCAGTACCATCCCAAAAGATGAAATTTATTTGGAACTTGTATACTGAGGATGTGGGTGCTGAGTCCTTGTGGTTGAAGGTTCCCTAATGACCCTCTTCTTTCCTATTTTTAGGTCGGTAATAGCTGTAGCGTATCTGGCCAAGTACTGCTTTTCAGACCAAAGTCCCATAATGAATCAGTTATACTGTCCTGAGAGTAGTCCTAAGAATTGGACTGTTCCTAAGGACTGGAATGGAGAGTTCTAGAAGTTGATATCATAGGAAGACATTGTGACTTATATATATACATATATATATATATATATATATATATATATATATATATATATACACATATTTGCTTACGCTTTATTTTTGGTTCCTTTTGGGGGTCCAAAAGGGAGATAAGGAGGTAGAGGAGCTCCTTTCCAGGTGTTCCTGGTCTGTAGGTTAATTATTGCAGTACTTGCCCCAGACCTAAACCATCAGGGGAAAATGAAGCAGGTTGTGAAAAGCTGGCCGTTACCATGTTTGAACCATCAGTAGAGCACCCCGGCACAACTGAGGCACTTTGCCTTAGTTTCCCTAGAATGTGCTCCTTTAGACCAGCTAGATCTTCTGCTTCCTTTCCCTGTCATCGCAGAAGGCAGTCCGTAGACTTAGGCCCCAGCCTGTTTTCTCAGTAAACTAGGTAAATTCTGGGAAGGTCTCTGAGGCGCAAAAATGTCTTCAAGGGATCCCTGGGTGGCTCAGCGGTTTGCCTGCCTTTGGCCCAGGGCGTGATCCTGGAGACCTGGGATCGAGTCCCACGTCGGGCTCCCTGCATGGAGCCCGCTTCCTCCTCTGCCTGTGTCTCTGCCTCTCTCTCTCTCTCTCTCTCTCATGAATAAATAAATAAATAAAATATTTAAAAAAATGTCTTCTCTGAGAACCGTCAGCTTTCAGAGCAGCGTCTCTGGACTTTCTAACTGGAAAGGCCCTTTGATGTGATTTTTAGCTACATTTTGTCTGGAAGAGGAAACAAAGCCCTGGAGAGATAAAGGACCTTCTTCTTTTCTCTTCTTTTAAAGATTGTCTTTATTAGAGAGCGAGCACAGGCAGGGGGAGAGGCAGAGGGGGAGGGAGCGGGACAAGAAGACCGTGCGGGGCGCAGAGCCCGATGCAGGGCTCGATTCCACGACCCTGAGATCATGGCCCGAGCCTAAAGCGAGTTGGATGCTTAACTGACTGGGCCCCCCAGGTTGCCCGGGAGGTAAGGGCCCTTCTAGAGGGCACACCGCTCATTAGCGGCTGTGTTGGAACTGAAACGCAGCTGGTCTGCAGGTTACGTTTGTCCTGGCTGTTCCTGTTGTAAGACCTCGAATCCCCAGCCACTGCCTCCCGTCCCCGTCATTAAATCTGTGGGTCTTCTGTGGGTCTCCTCCTCCTCCTCCCTCAACCTTCTTGTCCTCTCCTCAGGTGGATCGCATGTCCTTCCCATGTGGCTGTTCCCGGGATGGCTGTGGGAACATGGCTGGGCGCATTGAATTCAATCCAATCCGGGTCCGGACTCATTACCTCCACACCATCATGAAGCTGGAGCTGGAGAGCAAGCGGCAGGTGAGCCGCCCGCCAGCCCCAGACGAGGAGCCGTCGCCCGCCGCCGGCTGCAGCCTGCCCGGGGCGCAGGGCTCCGAGACGCAGGACTTCCAGGAGTTCATTGCCGAGAACGAGACCGCGGTGATGCACCTGCAGAGCGCGGAGGAGCTGGAGCGGCTCAAGGCGGAGGAGGATTCCAGCGGCTCCAGCGCCAGCCTGGACTCCAGCATCGAGAGCCTGGGCGTGTGCATCCTGGAGGAGCCCCTGGCTGTGCCCGAAGAGCTGTGCCCGGGCCTCGCAGCCCCCATCCTCATCCAGGCCCAGCTGCCCCCGGGCTCCTCCGTCCTGTGCTTTGCCGAGAACTCCGACCCCGCGGCTGCCTCGGCGGTGAACAGCCCCTCCTACTTGAACAGTGGGCCCCTGGTCTACTACCAGGTGGAGCAGAGGCCGGTCCTGGGGCTGAAGGGAGAGCCCGGCCCGGAAGAAGTCCCGGCCTCCTTCCCCAAGGAGAAGGATCTGAGTGTCTTCTCTCTCCCGGTTACCTCACTGGTGGCTTGCGGCCCCACAGACCCCGCTGCCCTGTGTAAATCAGAAGTGGGGAACGCGTCCGCCCTAGAGGCGCTAGTGCCCGAAGATTGTGACCCCGAGGAGCCTGAGAGTGAAGACCTCCGCCCCTCCTGGCCCCCCTCGGGCCTCCCCTTCCGCACGGACCATGAAGAGGGCTGTGTGGCGGAGAAGACCTCACAGCAGAGCGAGGACAGGCCCCCCGAAGAGTCTTCCCTAGAACTCCCTCTGGCAGTGTGACCCAGGGATGGCGGGCCTGCCTCGTACCCATTCTCTATTTATTCCCTTATTTTATCTAACACCATTTCAAAACAAAACTGTAGAAGCAGCTGCTACTCCCATGTTATTTTATTGGGGTCTTTGGGGGCTGGGTGGGAAAGAATTGTTTGTAAAAGTATTTTTTAAAGGGTAAACAGAACCAAGGAGACCGGTCCCGGCTTGATCTGGGGGAGAGTCTCGGGGCAGAGGAGGCTGCATGGTGCCCAATACTGAGCTTTTCGGGGCCACTGGAACGAAGAATGAGGATCTCACAGGAGAAGCCGGGTAATTCAAGCAGCTAATCTTTATGTAGGGACCAGAACACAGTAATCTGAACAGCATGGAAAAGCCCGTTCTCCTCTCCTGAGCTCCAGGTGGGGAACAAGCTCGAGTCCCCCCTCAGCCACTCCGGCAGCCCACCTTGGTGTATCATAGTCCGCTGGAGAATCACCTGGTCAGGTCTAGAGAGGAGTGGATGGAAGGGTCTCTGCTTCTGAAGAAAACCTCCAGGATTTATCAAAATTTAACCTGCCTTCCCTGGCCCCCCCGTTTGGTAAATAAGTTAATATTTGACATGTTTCGTGTTCTCTGACCTGTTCCCCACACTGGGGAGTCCTGGTCTGTAACTTGAATTATTTCTTTCACATGTTCTTAGGTACTAGAGTTAAACTTGTCTATTTGTCTTTTATCCCCCCTTCCTTCCTTTTCCCTTGAAGAAAAAGCTAGATTGGCTGGGGACGTGGCCCAAAGAGCCCGAGTCTTCGGTAGGAGTCCAGCGCTAGCTGTGCCGGGCAGCGTTAGGCTGGGGCTCCCGGCCCACGGGAGGCACATCTGGAGCGTTAACTACGTCCGGAAGAGGCAGCAGGAACAGGCTGCTGTCTGGGAAGAAGACTCTATTTGTGCCACGCTTGCTTTTTCACCCAGGTTTTCCCCCCACTCTGGGAGGTTTGAGCTTTAAAGGAATATAGGATGTGGCAACCCAAAGTCACCAACTAGTTTTTGTTCTTATTTCTTCTGTTTCTGCCCTTGTGGTCCTTGGATATACAGGGTTAGAGTCCTTATACTATTCCTCTTCCTCCCTCCCCGTAGCCCCAGAACTGCCAAGGTTTATTGGATCCCTCCGTCTTGATACATGAAAATTGGAAGCCAAACTTAAATACAGCCCCCAGCTTCCCAAGAACTCAAGTTCTGACTATAACCTTTGCGATCTATAAAGCGGGACTCAAATTCACTTCTTACCTCGGTGGGGGGGACACGGTGTCTGCTCCTTTTATGTCCGGCCTATGCTCCAGGATGTGCTCCGCTGAACACCGCGGAGTTCTTTTTATTACCAGTTATCTCTGCCTCCGTTTTAAAACGGAGACAGTGGGGAGCAAAACACACTTCTCTAGCATCCTTTACGTCATGCCTCAATTTTATTATGGTTTATGAACCAGGAAAGAACAAGTGAACCCCTTTTGGGTTTTGGTGGGGGAGAGACCTCTTCCCACTTACCTTCCTCACGGAGCCTTTTCCCGTGCGACGTTCAAGCACCCTTTATGTGTGTCACAGCAGCATTTGGCCTATCACGTTTCTAAACTGAGCCTGCGAGGCCTTGTACTTAAACAGACACATCCTTTAGCCCAGTCTGCCTCTCCTGTTCATTCCCGGTTGTGCTTGGTTTTACAGTGGAGGGGAGTTCTTAAGTACAGGACCTTGTCTCCCCCCATCCTTTAGCCTCACCAAGCAGAGAGTCTTAGGTACCTGAGATCTAGCGCTCTCCTAAGCGGAGCCCCACTTTCCCACCTTCAGCAGCCCCGACTACAAGACTGAAGCTTCCCTGCAAACTCGGCTATGGAGAAGACTCTTGCGGAGTCTGTTGGAAGGGGAGGGTGGGCTCTACACATTCCCTCCTTAGGGAGGCTCCAGCCTCACCTAGGAAGCGGATTCCAGCTGCTCCAGAAGAGACACTAGCCTTTGGGATCAACCCAAGAATCTGAATCTGTTAAACTGATTGCCAACCCCCAAGATAATTGGTTTTTCTGAAAAACTAGTTTCTTCACTTGATCTTAGCCAAAAGGCCAAGAAGCGGTATTTGAAAAACTAGTTTCTTAACCCAAGTCCATCCCTCCGTTAACAATTCCGACTCCCGCCGATCCCATTTTTAAATGCTGAATATTAACATCGAACATTAACCGTCTTGTCAAGCAAAGGGCCTTTTCTACGACCTAGTCCATCTCGTTTCTGGTGCTACCTGAGCTGGACGGGCTTCTAGCTCACGGTTGCTAGAAAAGCTAAGCCTCGGCCTCTGATCGCAGGAGCAGACCGCTTCGGCCCTGCTCCATCTAGGCCTCGACAAAAGAAATTTATTACTGCAACTCATTCTTTCCAGTTTCCTTTCTCACATACTGTATACAGGTAGTATTTTCAATGTGAATCCAAAGCTTGTCTGGTTCTCTGAAAAAGGTTTTTTTTTTTTTTTTTTTTTTTTTTTTTGCCTTTTAGGTCCTTTACATTGTGATAATGCTGTATTTAAAGAGAATATTTAAATGTAATATTAAAGAAATATTCAAAAGACCAGTGTGTTATTTTTTATCTTGGCAGGCTGGTTACTTGTTAGAGAAAGGGTGTTTCTCTAGAGTCCTATATAAATCTAATTAGGTCAGTTTGAGATTAATGTTAACATCATGGTGGGGAAAATAGAACATTCTCTTTGGAGCATCAAGAGCTTCACTTGCAGCATCTGCCCTTATGTGCCTCTTCAGCTGAAGCAGGCCTTGGTCCTGCCCTGTTGGAGCTTTTCCCTTCCTGTAGGCCCTCCACTGGGGGCTCACTTGCTAATTCCAGAGCCTCTGTTCCCTGTTACCATCTTAAAACACAGCAAAGAGCATCAGTGTCAAATCAGTTCCCTCCGAACTTCCATCCCAACAGAAGCTTCTATTCCAACCAGCTACCTCCCCATTAGTTAGGTTTTATGTCAGTCTTGTCAGAGGAGCTTCAGCAAAATAATTAGATGCATAAGTCATTTCAGCAACCAGTTTCAGGCAGTCTTTACTTTGGCTTTGAAACAGTGCTTCATGCATTTACAATAAGTTACTACAAGCCACTGATGTACACAGACAAAAGCTAAACCCAACTTACTCACAATGCAGGCCTCTCCTGGTCCCCCCGCGGGGCAGTCACTACTACCTTAGAGATTTAATCCATGGCCCAAAGATGGTGGCCACTGTCCATCACAGCTGGACCGCTGTAGCACAGTGGAGGTAGCAGAGTTCAAGATCCTTAGGGGCGGCAGCACAGCCCAGAAATTAAGACAAGGGGGTGGGGGCGCGGGGTGGGCATGAAGGCTATAAATAAGGGAAGGGTCAAGAAACACTTGTATTTCCTTCTATCTTTTCCACTAGAATGTTCCCGTACATGAATAACTATTTGCTTAAAAAAAAAATAAAAAGATGTTCAAGGATTTGGAAAGGAAAGGGAGTGGTTAACCCAGTGAAGGAACCAAAAAAAAGCCAATTTTTGGTCATAACAAAAAGTTTTGAGGGCAGCACTGAGGTACACCCATAGATGTCAATGCTCCAATTCAAACAGTGCTATTCCCCTCACCAGCCAGAAACTACCAAAAACACAGCTGTAATGAGTGTGGCCGTCCGTGGGTAAGTCCTAGGCCAAATGAGGATTTCCACCTGGGGCAAAAGCTCACTTCTAGGATCTGGACTTCAAACATCACAATTAAAGCCCAGTACAGAGGCAGCTCAGGCTGATTCTGAGGAAGTTGGGAAGAGACCTCACATGGGCCCCCTCTGGAGAGAGGATTTGTTTCAGTTCCAGCTCCAACATGGGTACCACGCTACGAAGCCTGTGGCACCTGCTCCTCTGCCTCCCGCACACCTAAGAGTGCACACACACTCTGCCGCCCAGTGCTGTTTGGTACCACGCTGCTGTGACTATGTGGCTGCAGGACAATGCCATCCACTCCGTGTTCGCTCAGCGCCTTGTCCCAACGTAGTTGACGGAAAGCAGGACCACGTTGTGTAGCAAGAGGGACAGCTCAGCTTCTGTAAACACCATCAGCGTTAATGGTTTGGCCAGGAACACTCAGCTTTCTAACTGCCTTGGGGCTTGATACTGGAGGCAGGAAGCCAAGTGCAAACGTGGGACACCAGGGACTACTGTTCTCAATGCTCCCTGCTTCACTCCAGTCCCCGCATGTACACCTTCCTTTCCTTCCACCAGATATTCCTTTCTACTCACCCTCACTTCTTGACTCTTATGTGGTGGCAGTAGAAAATTCAGAGATGGTAACGATGATACACAACACCACAGTCACCCTTGGGATTCTTCTGGTAGGAGCGGGTGCTCTGGA
This sequence comes from Nyctereutes procyonoides, assembly GCF_905146905.1. Lineage (NCBI taxonomy): Eukaryota > Metazoa > Chordata > Mammalia > Carnivora > Canidae > Nyctereutes > Nyctereutes procyonoides. The sequence goes on along the minus strand of NW_026575124.1, from coordinate 2,286,339 downwards.
AACATTTCTGGACTCCAAGGAGATTAGTGGGCCTGCCCTGGTATTCACAGGCTTAGAAAAACATCAAGGCCTAGCCGAAGGATCCAACAAGAGACCCACAGGCCTAATACGCAGCCTCAGGTACTTTTTATTTAACCAACTGAGTGTTTTTGTTCTGAATTTGAATGCCTTTAGGCTAGTGCTTCTCAGTAGGGATCATTCTGTTCTCCTGTCCCCTACTGGACATCTGGCAATGTTTGGGGACGTTTTTGGTTGTCAGAACCGGTGTGGAAGGGCAGCCCCAGTGGCGCAGGGGTTTAGCGCCGCCTGCAGCCCAGGGTGTGATCCTGGGGACCCAGTATCAAGTCCCATATCAGGCTCCTTGCAGGGAGCCTGCTTCTCCCTCTGCCTGTGTCTCTGCCTCTCTGTCCCATGAATAAATAAATAAAATCTTAACAAAAAAAAAAAAAGAAGAAGAACTGGTGTGGAAGATGCTGCTGGCATCTAGTGGGTAGAGACCAGGGATACTGCTAGATACCCTCTAAGGCACAGGACATTAGCATCAATAGTGCCGAGGCTGAGAAACTGCTTCAGACGGGCATGTGTGCAGTCTTGGGCTCCCACAGTCCCCACTACTCCCTCATGTCTTGCAGAGTCTACTTCATTACCTGCTTAGCCCCTGTAGGCAAGAGTTTACACCCTTTCAATTAGAGATGTCTATTAAACGAGGGTTTTACAGTAATTAATAATCTACTCCAAAATAATCTTAGAATAAAATACAATTCTGTGGATTTTAATGGCATAACCATAGGGATGTGTCTTACCTTTCAGGCTGCAGGAAATCTGTAGCCACTCTCCCAGCCACGTTCGACACTTCTCTTCAGCAATATGGGTAGAATTCAGACCACGAAGATAACAAGCCTGTATCACTCAGAAGAGAAACAGTCCTCCACAGTCACATAGCAAATATGCCCATGAACTGTAAACACACATATAATTCAAAATCTCCTTTAAATAATAATATATATATATATATATATATATATATATATATATATATATATATATAAATAAGTCACAACCCCATGCCCAGAAGGAAGCTTTCCCCATGGCGAGCTGAACTACGAGGGACAGACAAGAGGACGACCAAAGAGGCCTACATCACCTAAAACACAAGGTCTAAAGAAGGGTGTCCTTAGTTTCTTAAGGGCCAAAAGAAAAGAAACATAAATCAAAATTACTATGGGCAATTCCTTTCCATGAGTGAAATTCACTGAGAAAAAAAAATACACAGAAATGAGGTGAAAGAATAGAGTTTGGGTTTTGTTCTAACAAGCAAAACAGGGAGCTCTCTGTAAGCTCCCAGCCCCGTGAGCTGGCTCGAGAGCCCACCAAGGACTGAGGGTTGCTACTGCAGTAAGTTCTTACCGATTTCACTTCCTGGAGAGTCAGCTGGCCAACCCCCAGCTTTGCCAAAGCTTTGTCCAGCTGGTGAATTACAGCCATCTGAGTGTTTAAACGGCGTCTCAACAAGAAAGGAGGCAGATGAGGCGTGAGGAGCATGGCTCGACTCAAGGCTTTCTGTAACACAACAGCACAGGAGGGCAAAGTCAACAGTCATTACCACATGCAAAACCTGAGGCAAGGTGAGGCTGCGGAACACAGAAAGCCTCAAAGTGCTCACCATTTGCAAAGCATGGAGTTGGTTCATGCCCAGAGGATGGTTAGAGAAACACTGTCTCAGAGCCAGGATATCATGTACTGTTGGGTGGGTACCATGCTGTATCTTGGGAGAGGTGAGAGATTGGTAGAGGTTAGGAAGGTCCTGCCTGGCCCTCTTTCCTAGTTTTAGTGCAAACAGGGTCTGACAAGAGTCACAGTTTGCAGGAAGGGGTAGCTGAAGGAATACCTTGGTGCACAGCTCTGTCATATGCCATCGGAGTCCTGCATCGGAAACGAGAGGGATAACCTTTTCTAAATAACAAAGGATTTCTGGGTGGGACTGCTTCCGGAGAGCATGATAGATATCTAAGAAATCAATCTGTTGCTTTGGGGTCCAGAAATGTTGGATCAGTAGCTGCCTAGGAAACAGGTACCTGAAAGGAGAAGGAATCACAATGTCACTTGCTGAAACAGGCCTCTTTCCTTTCAAAGAGCTCCCCGAAAGCATTTGGCAGACATGAACACTGGGAAGAAGAGACGGAGACGTTACTTCCCAAGCCCACTGTTCTTTTCTGTAAATGAGTCTCAGCTCGAGGTTTAAAGATACATTGAAGCACAATTTCAAGCAACGTTACTGAGGTTATGTGAAAGGAAGCAGTAGTGGGATAGCCTCGCTTGCAGTGATTAGAAAAAGGGACTTCACTCGAACTAAAGCATTTGAAGAACATATCTTGGATAGAGTTGGAGAGAGTTGTAGATAGAGCCGGTCACTGGATGTGATGCTGACAACTTCAAACTACAGCACGATTCGTATGTGTATATAAAATGTTACAGGCAAATTTGTTTTTTTAATTTATTTTTCCGCACGGGTGGTGGTTTCAGAGCACAGCTGCAAATCCCTGACATTCCTTTGATTGAGAAGTGAGGTCTGTGTCCCCTTATTTTTTAAATCTGGGGGACTGATTCAACCAATAAAACAGAGCAGAGTTGAGTCTTTGTGACCTTCGAGGCTAAGTTATAAAAGGCCACGCAGATTCTTATTTGCTAAAACACTCACCACTGGAACCCTGAGCTGCCATGTAAGAAGTCCTATTACTCTGAGGCCACCATATTAAAGAGGCCACATGCAGGCAATCTGATTCAGAGTTCCAGCTTTCCCTGCTAAGGCACCAGACATAAAAGTGACCTTAGACCATCATCAGCTAACTGCCCCTGAAGGACTTCTGTCAACACCACATGGAAGAGAAAAATCAGTCACCCACCTGAAACCTGCCCAATTTCCTGACCCACAAAACCAGGAAAAGCTGTTAAGCTTCGCACAGTTATTTGCCATACAGCAACAGAGAGCTAAAATAACATGCAACGTCATAGTTTAAAAGCCACCTGGGTGGCTCATTGGTTAAGCATCTGACTCTTGATTTCAGCTCAGGTCATAATCTTAGGGCTGTGGGATCGAGCCGCCTGTTGGGCACTATGCTCAGCGGGGAGTCTGGTTGAGATTCTCTCTCTCTCTCTGCCCCTCCCCACTATGCTTGTTTGCTCTTGTTGACTCTCAAAAGAAATAAATTATTAAAAAAAAAACAAAAACAAAAACTGTCATCTTTGGATCCAAAGTAAAGTAATAAAAATTTATTTTATGTTATCAGAATATGCAATGCATTTCTCTCCAAAAAAAAAAATCTCCCAAATTGCTATGCTTCCAGGGAGTGGGTTGCTGCCTCAAGGGATGATGGAAAAGATCATAATCTTATTTCATATCATATAGGGGCAGCTAAGAGACAAGAAAAGTCTAAGCTACCTATACCTACAGCTGATCCAGTAATCCAAGTGTTACTGAGTGGCTAATTAGAAGATTGGAGCAGTTAGTGCAATAATCTCTGCCTACTTCTGAAATGGAAAGTTCTTAAAATAATTTTTAATTAAAAAAAATCTTTGCTTCTTCAATATTCTGGGAAGATAGAAGTCTATACTCACATTAGCAAGAAGACCAGGTAGTTGGCAAAGGGTGGAATGGAAATAATACCTAGGAAAAGACACTTGGTGACGTCTCGACGGAACTAAGCAGAAATAAACACAGATGCAGTTTTAACCCAGGTAAGTTCTTAAGACAGTGAACAATCCCTCCCCCACACTGTGCAGTTAACTCCTACTGCAGCCCAGAGAAGGATCAAGGTTATTTCTATCTACCTCTACCTGGTAAGTTCCTTGAGAACAGAAGCCCTGATTTGTTCATTTTTGTATCCCAAATAATGTCTAGTACAGGGCCTGACATTATACCAAATCCCTCAACACATTTTTCCTGATGTGACGAATGGGTCCTAGGTCCTCAGTTTCAGCTTTAAAACTACTCAAGTCACCACCAAATACTACTTTCCCGCTGCCTTTTTAATCCCTGCAGATATTTACATATTCGGAAATGAACTACATTTTAGTATTTACGACTTCTATTCATCAAGTATGCCAGTATGCTCTTTATGGAGCTCTGTTACAGAGGGCTACAACTCGGAATAAAACCAATTCTGACTGGGCAGCCGGGGTGGCTCAGCAGTTTAGCGCCGCCTTCAGCCCAGGGTGTGATCCTGGAGACCTGGGATGGAGTCCCGCATCCGGCTCCCTGCATGGAGCCTGCTTCTCCCTCTGCCTGTGTCTTGCCTCTCTCTCTGTGTCTCATGAATAAATAAATAAAATCTTAAAAAAAAAAAATTCTGACAAATAACCTGATGCTCTCCTTTAGATGAATACTTTGATCTCACAGCAGAGGGGAGAAGGCTGATCAGTGGTGAACAAGATAGAAAACCAAACCAAAACAAAACCTTGAGATCTTGGTTAACTTTAATTACCTCACCATGAAATTCTGGGTATCTGCCCCTGGCCCGTACCTGTCTCAAATGCTCCATCTCCCGGTATGGAAGTTGATGAAACTTTATATTGTGCTTCCACATATTTGTCTTTATTCTTCTAGCCTTTTTGGCATCAGCCCAAAACATCTGCAATCCTGCCTCATTAAAGTAGAGGACAGAGTGTGATGTTATCCCAGTTTGAATCTTATCACAACTTCCCAACTCCCTGTTTACTAACAACACACAAACTTGTCCCTCCCCAATACCACTCTGAGTCACAGCTCCAAATGAGGACATTCGAAACTCTTGTGAGGCCAACCTATATCTCTCTTCTCATTCTTTTTCCCCCCCGGCACATCACCTCTCTTCCAGCCAAGTTGGCCTTCTGTGATCTATTTATGGAATGCTCTCCCTCTTCTGGTTCACTACTCACTCCCACTTTAAAATAAAAATTCAAAAGCTCCATAACCTTGAGAAGTCTTCCTCAATTACCCTTATGTATTCCCCAGACAAGATATTAACTTATCTCCTTTCAGGAACACTGTTAGAAATAGTATTAATTCAACATATTTCTATGATTGCATTTTTCTGTTCATCTGATGATAATTCTTACATTTTGTCTAAGACTTTAGTTTTCAAAAATGCTTTCATATTTATGAATGAAATGACACTATGCCTAGGTTGGCTTCAAAATCATATAGGAGAAGGCAAGTGTATAAATAAAGTAAGATCGGTGGCAACAAGTTGCAAACTGTTGAAGTAAGGTTGAGTACGTGAAAATTCATTGTATTATTCTCTCTACTTTTGTGTATGTTTAAAATTTTCTGTAATTAAAAACCAACCAACCAAAATTCTTCTTCCAGACCCTTTTCTTGTTTAATCCTAGTTATAAACCTGGTAGCAGACAAAGCAGCCATTCTACTTCTACTTCAGATTTTGCAAGTCTATGAAGCTAGGAGCAATCCTGATAATTTTCACAGCCGACGATATGGCAGTTTACTGTAACTGCTGTTATGATAAAAGTATTATAGTCATAGACCCATTTATTGAGCACATATGATGATCGGGCCCTAAGTACTTTAGATGTATTGGTGTTTTTATTTAAACTTCACAACCACGCGGTCAATAGGTAGGTCCTATTATTTTCCATGTTTTACAGATGAGAAAACCAACAGACAGAGAGGTTAAGTAACTAGTCCAATCACATCGTCAGTGACAAGCTGGGATTTGAACCCAGGCAGTCTGGCAAGAGTGGACACCTGTCATCATCATCGCACCGTATTCTAGTAACTAGCACAGCTCTGATCTGAACGAAAACATTCAGAACGTGAGTATATCCACAACACGTATCTAGGACAGATCTATGGCAAGCATCAGACCACACTTTCTTATGGGCCAAGTCAGTTGATAAACCACAGGGCAGGTCTGTGCAGCCATAGATGCCTGGCTTGGTGCACGTCAAAGAATCGCTACAACAGTCAGCTGCGTGTGGCTACGAAAAGTGCAAAAATACCTACATTCCCCCCTGGATGTGGTCAAAGACGTCTGTCCTAACACTTTTTTTCTAGAAATATTCACCAGAAGTGCTAAACTTCTAAGAATTTAATGCCAAGCATTTCTACAACACCCCAGCTCACACCACGCAGCGCGACATGCAAATAATCTTCCTTTTTCTAACACTCCTGGACTTTGCCCGGGAATGGACTCCAGGGATCGCTGTTTGGGGGTTTTTACCTTTCATGAAGATTGTGTACAGGACATAGAAGCGGGGGAAATGACGACCCAAGAAACGATGATATTTCCCATTAATCACTTTGGTCTTGGCCGCCACGTAAGAGATCAAGCTCTTCACGTCTGCCTTTGGAGAAAGGTGAAGCTTTGAAGACCTACAAGGAAGATCAAAGAGACTAGGTGGGAATCGGTCCCCGGAGCCCCCTTGGGAACTAATGTCAAACACCAGGCTCAGAGGACGTGTGCTGAGATCTGAACCTTCCGAAATCCAAGGAAGATCTTGGGCTCAAGGAGAGCTAAGCAATCGGCCCGGGAAACATACATATCGGGCCGATGAAAGATCCGGCGGGAAGGGACGTCGGGCGTGGGATGAGGCTGCAGGGGCCGTTTCAACAGCAAGCTAAGGCCCGCGATGGGATCCGGAGGAGTAGCCGTGGAGCCTGAGCCGGAAAAGGGAGGCTGAAGGAGGAGTCCAGGCCACTGGGGAATTCGGACACGGGCCACTGACAGCCCTGAGGGCCTGGAAGCCGAAGAATAAAACCCCCGGGGCCAGGGCGTGGGATGCTGACAACTAGAGACCAGCATGCAAACAAGGTTGAGACACTGGAAGGGAGGGCCTGTATGTCGGAAACGCTCTCCTTTGTCCCAGGTCCCTCACCGAGGGGCCCCCCAGGCCAGGCCACAGCGAACAAGTTGCAGCTTCCGAGGGACATGAGGCCCGGGGGTGGCCGCCGAGCCCCACAGGACAGCCCGAGCCCAGCACACCCTGGAGAGCGCCATCTTCACCGCGAGGGAGGTCGCCTTTACGTCACGCCCGTGCCAGGGCGCCTGCGCCCACCCTGAGTGCTGATTGGTGGCCGTCGGGCGCTCGCCGGCGAGGAGGCGGTGCTAAGGCGACGTAGCGCGAGAAGGGCCCTGATTGGTCGCAGCCGGTGTTTCCTGGTTTAAAGGCGCCGGAAGCGGGCCGTCGCCGAGGCCGCGAGGACGTAGGGTCTGTGATCTTGAGGACGGTCTCTCGCCGAGGGCGCTGCCGATGCCCCGCGATTCCCAAGGGTTTCCTAGCGCCGCCCTCGCCGTCTGCCCGTATCCCCGGCTTCGGGGCGTCGACGCGGTGGGTGCCCGGCGGCGCCGTGGCGGGGCCTGGAGCCGCGGCGCCCTCTAGTGGCGGCGGCAGGAACTAGGCCGGGAGCCGGTGGAGCCGGTGGAGCCGGTGGAGCCGGGGTCGGAGCGCTTCCTGCTGTCGCCGCCGGTTTCCAGACTGTCCGCCTGTCCTTCGAGGATACACATCTTCCTCCATCACCTTGTGTGGGCTTTTTTTTTTTTTAATTTTTATTTATTTATTCATGAGGCAGAGACACAGGCAGAGGGAGAAGCAGGCCCCACGCAGGAGCCCGACGTGGGACTCGATCCTAGGTCTCCGGGGTCACGCCCTGGGCCGAAGGCGGCGCTAAACCGCTGGGCCACCCGGGCTGCCATGTATTTGTTTTTTGTCTTTTATTTTATTTATTTATTTTTTAGCGTCTACCGCTTACGGCGTTTATACATTTGTTTGGTCCGCTCCCCGAGTAAGACTGAGGACAAGCACCTTCCTGCCTTGTTCACTGCTGCACCCTGCCCCTAACACTAGGTGCCATGCCTGGCATGTAGTAGGTGCTCAATAATTTTTTTTTTTTTTTTTTTTTTTAGGGTCCATGCCCAGGGTCAGGCCCAGTGCAGCGTTTAAACTCTGGGTGGTGGGATCCCTGGGTGGCGCAGCGGTTTGGCGCCTGCCTTTGACTCAGGGCGCGATCCTGGAGACCCGGGATCGAATCCCACGTCGGGCTCCCGGCGCATGGAGCCTGCTTCTTCCTCTGCCTGTGTCTCTGCCTCTCTCTCTTTCTCTCTCTGTGACTGTCATAAATAAATTAAAATTAAAAAAAATTTAAAAAATAAAAATAAAAAAAATAAATAAACTCTGGGTGGTTCAAGGCATGAGCCCACAGGGAGTCTACATCTCCCTCTGCCTGTGTCTCTGCCTCTCTCTCTGTCTCATGAATAAATAAAACCTTCAAAATAAAAAATTAAAATAAAATAAAATAAATAAAATAAAATAATAAAATATAAATAAAATAATAAATAAACAAAATGGAATAAATAAAAATAAATTAAAAAATAAAAAAGTAAATTAGACAGATGGGCGCGTTCAGGGAGCTGCTTCTCCCTGTGTCTCTGCCTCTCTCTCTCTGTGACTATCATAAATAAAAAAAAAAAAAAGTAAATTAAAATAAATTTTAAAAATTAAAAAAATAAAATAAAATAAATAAATAAAACTCACGACTCTGAGATCAAGACCTGAGCTGAGATGGAGAGTCTTGATGCTTAACCAACCGAGCCACCCAGACACCCCTTGGTCCACGGAATTTGTAGTCCCCAGCACAGAATATTTTGATTTTTATCATTATTATTATTATTTTTTATTCATGATAGAGAGAGGCAGAGACACAGGCAGAGGGAGAGGCAGGCTCCACGCAGGGAGCCCGACGCGGGGCTCGATCCTGGGACTCCAGGATTGCGCCCTGGGCCAAAGGCAGTTGCCAAACCGCTGAGCCACCCAGGGATCCCCCAGAATATTTTTATAAATATTCTTGAATGAATTAATTACTGAAGAAGCTGAGGATTCTTAGAAGTGGTGCTTAGCTGCCTCTGAGAATATACTGTCTTAAGTACCTATGAATATTTACGGTCCACGGAGAGTTGTAAGAAAGGATCCCATTTGGAAAATGGAAACAGGGTCTAGGTTCAGATCTTAGCATTGCCGTTGCCTTTCGTGTGTGTGACCTTGGACCTGTCACTTTAGCTCTGAGGTTATTCCCCCTGTAACAGTACTTACATAATTTATAAGAGATGTGTGAAGATCCAAGAAGAAAATGGTCATGAAAGCTCCGTATAATGTGTAGTGGGTCCAGGAGCTTCATATTAGCCTAGGCGGCTTATGATTGTACCACTTATGAGGTCAGAGAAAATGCTCTGCAATGATGATCTCTACAAGTGTTGCGCAGGTGACGGGGGTGGGATGGAAAGTTGACTAAAATACGATCCTGTCTTCAGAGACATTCTTGAGATACAATTAGCTATGCTTAGCAAATTGTATCTCAAGAATGTCTCGCTCTAAAATTCTAGAACACCCCTAGAAAGAAGGGGACAAGATAAATCCAAGATAGTTTTGTGGAGGAAACGGGAAGGTACAGTGCCAGGAGAGATGGATAGAGGAAAGGCATTTCGTGCAGCAAAACAATATGGCAGGAACACAGGAATTCCTTCTTTCCCTCCTTCCTTCCTCAAATGCACGTTTCTTGTTTAGCGCCTCTCCCTGCACGCCCCCTCACTGCAACATGCACACAGTTAAGTCTTGCTGGTTCTGCCTTCTAACCATTTCTTTGGTCATCCAGTTTCCTTCTCTCTTCTGTGCCACCACCCACCTCTGATCTAGAAGACGAGGATCAACTTCCTTACTGGTCTCTCCATCATCTATAAAATAGAGGCCAAAGGCCTCTTTCCAACCAGTTTTCATTCCATAGCCAGAGAAAGCTTTGAAAATTGCAAATCTAAGCTTGTCACTCCCCTTTATAAAACCTTCCAGGTTTCCTGACTCAGGATAAAGTTCAGACTCCTTAACCCGACCTGCAAGGCTTTGCATTATTGACTTCAACCTATCTTCCCAGCCTCATCTCGTATCTCCCAAGTATCTTTTCCCCCGTAGCTTTTTATGCTAAGAAACACTGACCTTTCAGTTCTACTGTAGGCCAAGCAACCTTATGCTCTGGGCTTTTGCACATGTTGCTCTTTGTTTAAAGTTCTTTCTCTCTCCTCCTCCTCCTCCTCCTTCCTCTTCTTTTTGAAGATTTTATTTATTTGAGAGAGAGCATGAGTGGGGAGAGGAGCAGAGGGGCAAAGGGAGAGAATCTCAAGCAGACTCTGCACTGAGTGGGGAGCTTCAATATGGAGCTTGATCCTAAGGCACCAGGATCATGACCTGAGCTGAAGCGAGATGCTTAACTGGCTGACCCACCTGAGCACCCCTGCTTGGAGTTTCCTCCCTTCCTCCCGGCTTGTTTCAGGTTCCAGCTGAAATGACAATAATAGCTGGCATTTATTAAGCAGGCACCATGTGCCATCATTGTTCTTAATGCTTTATGTGTATTAAGTCATTTAATCTTCAGTGTAAGGGGGTGAAGGGATGGGGTAACTGGGTGAGGGGCATTAAGGAGGACACATGATGTCATGAGCCCTGGGTATTATATAAGACTGATCAATCACTGACCTGTACCTCTGAAACTAACAATATATGTTAATTAATTGAATTTAAATTAAAAAAAATTTTTGAATCCTCAGTACAACTTCATGAGGTAGATAGTATTGTTAGCTCCACTTTATAAATGAGGAAAGTGAGGTTAAGTAACCTACTCAAGATTTGAGTCAGTATTTGAACTCCGATAGACTGGGCACATGAATTACTACTGCACTGTATATAAACAGCACCGCTGGGGCGCCTGGGTGGCTCAATCAGTTAAGCATCTGCCTTTGACTCAGGCCACGATCCCATGGTCCTGAGATCGAGTCCCGAGTTGGGCTCCCTGCTCCGCTGGGAGCCTGCTTCTCCCTCTGCCTGCCGCTCCTCCTGCTTGTGCTCTCTCCTCTCTCTTTCTCTCTCTCTCTCTGTGCGTGTCAAACAAATAAAATATTTAAAAAATAATAAAAATAACAGCACTGTTGGAACAACTATTTTTTTTATCCTACAGACTTGGGTTCCTCGAGTATTAATCCTCTATTTTGTAGCTGGGTATACTTATCCTTAATAGTACTTAAAATGATAATAATTAATTAGCTGTGGCGTTACACATTTAATGACTGTCTTCCCCACAAGATTCTAAGGTCACTGAATTTGTAGTCGCTAGCACAGTGCCTGGCACACAACAAGTGCTCATTAAATATTTGTTAAACGAGGGATCCCTGGGTGGCGCAGCGGTTTGGCGCCTGCCTTTGGCCCAGGGCGCGATCCTGGAGACCCGGGATCGAATCCCACGTCGGGCTCCCGATGCATGGAGCCTGCTTCTCCCTCTGCCTATGTCTCTGTGCCTCTCTCTCTCTCTCTGTGACTATCATAAATAAATAAAAATTATCTCTTAAAAAATATATTTGTTAAATGAACAAATGTCTCATACACCTGAATATAAGGTAATGTTTTTCTTCTCAAAATAATTTTTCAGAAAAGAAGTTGCCTTGTATCTGTGTTCTTACGAAGTCTGTTATTATAGTCCACAATATCTGTTTTATATATTTTGTTTTCAGTCAAAGTACTGTGTGGGGAAGGTGCATTCTGAAATAACCTCAGTTAATGCTAGTCCTGCAAGCTTATAGAGGTCACTGGTTGGAATCACTTAAAAACGAAAGGGAAGCAAAAAAATAATAATAACATAGATTTAAGGAATTATTCTTGGATTAAGACCAGTTTCAGGGCAGCCCGGGTGGCTCAGCGGTTTAGCACCAACTTCAGCCCAGGGCCTCCAGTCCTGGAGACCTGGGATCGAGTCCCACGTCGGCCTCCCTGCATGGAGCCTGCTTCTCCCTCTGCCTATGTTCTTGCCTCTCTCTCTGTGTGTCTCTCATGAATAGATAAATAAAATCTAAAAAAAAAAAAGTTTGAGTGAGAAGCCATTCTCTCTAAATAAATATTTCACGTGTGATGTAAAATGTGTTAAATGTGTTGCCAAATAACTTATATTTTCATTAAATTAGCAACTACTTTTTTAAAAAAGTTATTATTTATTTATTCATGAGAGACACAGAGACAGAAAGAGACAGAGACACAAGCAGAGGGAGAAGAAGCAGGCTCCATGCAGGGAGCCCGCTTCAGGACTCCATCCTGGGCCAAAGGCAGGCACTAAACCACTGAGCCACCCAGGGATCCCCTAAATTAGTAACTACTTAAAGTAGACATTTGACTACTTCATATATATGAAGTTGACCAAAAACCTTTTTTTTTTTTTTAAGTTGTTCTCTTTGGGAAAACAAAGCACTGCCTTGTATTTGGGCACATATATTAAAATTTGCAATAAATTTTATTAAGTGCTATTTATTAGGTATTGGCAGACACAAAGATGGGCTGATAAGAACTTGGTGTATATAGAGAACAAAAAGAAAACTAACTTGGCTGAAACAGATGGTTATATACTAGTACTTCATCTATTATATATATAATCTCACAATTATTGAGCATGCAGGGCAGCCATTCTTCCTGTTACTTGGAAGGAGTCAGAAGTCAGACAGGATTCTAGGCCTAATATAGTTCACATTTTATAATGATTGAGAGATATGTTTGGAATACTAAAGTGAGGCTGCATTTCTGGGGGCCTCGTGTGAAGACTAGAGATTTGGATTTGATTGGAAAGGACTGGAGAGTCCTACTGCATTTTGCCTAAAGGAGTGACAAGGTGAAGATGATGTTTTATAAAAATTAGTCTGGAGTGGTGTCCAGGATGGGTCAGAGTGGGAAAAGACTGAAGGTTAAGGATACCAAAAAGGTTATTATAAGGATCTGGATAAGAGATAGTGAGGAGGGATGCCTGGGGGGCTCAGTGGTTGAGCGTCTACCTTCTGCTCAGGGTGTGATCCCCGAGTCCTGGGATCGAGTCCCAAGTCGGGCTCCCTGCATGGAGCCTGCTTCTCCCTCTGCCTGTGTCTCTGCCTCTTTCTCTGTGTCTCTCATGAATAAATAAATAAATAAAATCTTTTTAAAAAGAGAGAGAGAGATAGTGAGAAACCACTACAATGCCCCAAAATGGTGACTACCTTTAAGTGGTCCAGACTTGCAGTGTGTGAATGGGAATCAGATTTGAACTCCCACTACCCATGTCATTTAGTTAGTCATCAGAATTTGGTGTTCATTTTACAAACATTTGAGGGTCCACTCTATAGCCATTTTGCTAAATTCTAGGAACATAAAGGCAAATAAAAAGCAGGTCTTTCCCTCAAAAAATTCAGAGGTTTCATAGGGAAGATTCCATTAAAAAATTGTGCTATCATGTAATAGGTGCTGTTACAGAGAAATGTCCAAGGTATAGTGAAAGTTAAAAGAAGGAGTAGTAATTGATAAATTTCTGGTGGTGGGTGATGGGGCATCCAGATAAACAGAAGTCAGATTTGAACTAGGTCATGGAAGATAAATTGGAGATTGCCTGGGAGATAAGTACTGGAAGGAAGGACTTTGTGAGAAGGAGCAGCATGACCATCCATAGATAGGAAAGACTGAGCCTTCAGGCACAGAGAAATTTATTTTACTCAGAAAAAATACAAACCACAGGGATTTGCCAACTTTAGGTATTAATTCATTGAGTTTGACAGACTGCCTTTGGCAAGTTATTCTTCGCAAGGCACCAAAACAAACAAACAAACAAACAAACAAACAACAACCCAGGATGAAAGAGATTTAATAACCAGTACTTTTTTTTAAGATTTTATTTATTTATTCATGAGAGACACAGAGAGAGAGAGGCACAGACACAGGCAGAAGGAGAAGCAGGCTCCATGCAGGGAGCCTGACGTGGGACTCGATCCTGGGTCTCCAGGATCACACCCTGGGCTGAAGGCGACGCTAAACCACTGAGTCACCCGGGCTGCCCAATAACCAGTACTAATACAATTTTATAATACTCTCAGAATTCTGAGCAAGTTGAAAACTTCTTAATTGCATTTTTCTTATGTATTAAAAATGTTGTTGAGGGACATATGGCTGGCTCAGTTGATAGAGCATGTGACCCTTGACCTTGGGGTTGTGAGTTTGAGCCGCATGTTGAGTGTAAAGATTACTTAAAAAATAAAATCTTTAAAAAAAATTGAAATATATATATATATTTTTTATTAGGGATTTCTATTTATTTTTTTTAATTTTTATTTATTTATGATAGTCACAGAGAGAGAGAGAGAGAGAGAGAGAGAGAGGGAGAGACACAGGCAGAGGGAGAAGCAGGCTCCATGCACCGGGAGCCTGATGTGGGATTCGATCCCGGGTCTCCAGGATCGCGCCCTGAGTCAAAGGCAGGCGCCAAACCGCTGCACCACCCAGGGATCCCTTTTTTTTTGTTTTTTTAAAGAAGACTTCACACCCCATCTGGGGCTTGAACTCATGACACTGAGATGAAGAGTTGTGCACTCCACTGACTGAACCAGGCAGGCATCCCCCCAAAATAAAAATAACTAAAAATGTTGTTGGGGCACCTAGCTGCCTCAAAGAAAGAGAACCTCTTGATTTTCAGGTCATGAGTTGAAGCTTCACATTGGGTGATTACTTAAAACAATTTTTTAAAAATCTTTTAAAAGGAAGAGAACACAGAATACTATAACATTCACTTACATATCCATCACCTAAAGTCCCATTTCCTTCCCATCCTGAGCATTCTCTTTATATCAGTCCGCTTTTAATACTTTGAACATGTATATTATAATATATAATTACATATTATATGAACATATGGATATATTATATATAATTATTTATTGAATATATATTATAAAGTATAATATATATCTTTGAACATACATATGTATATCTGCACAAATAGTATGTGGACTTTTTTTTTAATGTTTTACAAATTTTTAAACAGTTGACCTTGAATAACATGAGTTTGAACTGCATAAGTCCACTTTTTTCCAACAAATCCAGTACAGTACTGTAAATATATTTTCTCTTCTTTGTGATTTTCTAAATGATATTTTCTTTTCTCCAGCTTACTTTATTATAAGAATACAGGCTATAATGCATAGAACAAAAAAAAAGAACAACAACAACAAAAATAATGCATAGAACATACAAAATATGTATTAATTGATTATGTTTTTGGTAAGGCTTCTGATCAGTAGTAGTTAAGTTTTGAGGGAGTTAAAGTTATACATGGATTTTTGAGGTGCTTGGGTAGCTCAGTAGATTAAGCATCCGACTCTTGATTTCAGCTCAGGTCATGATCTCACGGTCTTGAGATAGAGCCCTGCATTGGGCTCAGCAGGGAGTCTTCTTTTTTTTTTAATTTTTATTTATTTATGATAGTCACACAGAGAGAGAGAGAAAGAGAAAGAGGCAGAGACATAGGCAGAAGGAGAAGCAGGCTCCATGCACCAGGAGCCCGACGACGTGGGATTCGATCCTGGGTCTCCATGATCGCGCCCTAGGCCAAAGGCAGGCGCCAAACCGCTGTGCCACCCAGGGATCCCAGCAGGGAGTCTTCTTGAGATTTCTCTCCCTCTCCCACTGCTCCCCTCCTCCTCATGCATGCTCTCTTTCTCTCTCTCTCAAAATAAATAAATAAATATATTTTTTAAAAAAGCTATACATGGGTTTTTATCTGTGTAGGGGGTCAGTACCCCTAACTCTTGTGTTGTTCAAAGGTCAACTATAATTGGTTTCATGTGGCATTTATTTTTATTTCCCTCAAATTTGTTTTCAAAATTCATCCATGTAGACCAAATTCATTAATTTTAGTGGCTGTGTGTGGTCTATCACATGAACACACTCCAGTTTCTTGTTCTATTCGTTACTGAAAACATTTATGTTGTTTTCAGTGTTTCATTATTATAAACATTGCCTTGTAGGGAACATCCTTGAACAGGTCTCCTTGTTTTTATGTATGAAAGTTTCTCTAAATCAGTGTTTCACAGTGTGTTTTTCAACCATAACTCTGTAAGTAACATGTTCCCAATTATATTTCCCCCCTTTTCTTTACAGTCTCAGGTCTAACCAATAACAAATTATTGTTAAATTTACTGGATAAGGGACCCCTGGGTGGCTCAACGGTTGAGCGTCTGCCTTCGGTTCAGGGCGTGATCCTGGGATCCTGGGATCAAATCCTGCAGCAGGCTCCCCGCAGGGAACTTGCTTCTCCCTCTGCCTATGTCTCTGCCTCTCTCTGTGTCGCTCATTAATAAATAAAATCTTTAAATATATATATCTTTTGAGGGAACACCTGACTGGCTCAGTTGGTAGAGCATATGACTCTTCATCTCAGGGTAGTGAGTTCAAGCCCCACGTTGGGTGTGAAGCCTACTTTAAAAAAATGTGTTTTGGGGGCAGCCCTGGGGGCTCAGCGGTTAAGCGCCGCCTTCAGCCTGGGGCGTGATCCTGGAGACCCGGGATTGAGTTCCACGTCGGGCTCCCGGCATGGGGCCTGCTTCTCCCTCTGCCTGTGTCTCTGCCTCTTTCTCTCTCTGCGTCTCTCATGAATAAATAAATAAAATCTTTTTAAAAAATGTGTTTTGTATACAAGTTTTTAATATTTGTTATAATCAGTTTTATCAGAATTGACTATTATAACTTTTGCTTTTTCATAATTTGATCTTATAAATTCTTTAAGGTCATAAAAAATATTCTGTATTTTTTTCAGGTAATTTTGAAGGTTTTGTTTTACAAGTTTAGGTCTTTAATTCACCTGGAGTTTATTTTATGTCTGTTCCTTTCCTGTCCTCTGAAACTTGCGGGGTTCATCATTTGACCCCACTACATCTCTCATTCCAGTAATTGCCTTTGGCACCCTAAGCATCTTGTTGCCTCCTCCCTCTAAGTCTTTCTCTTAGAAATAGCAGAATGGAAATATAAATGATCTCCAGGCTAAGAAAAGTAGCTGTTTGAGGGCCTGTAAAGAAGAAGCAAGTGGCAAAAATGAGATAAAGAGACTCATTGAGAGGAATCTCTGCAAAAGATGCTACACAAGGACGGTTCATCCTTCAGACCAGGAACCTGAGGCTCCTGGAAGTAGAATTGTGTTTGCAGGGAGAAAGAAGAGTCTCAGAGAGCTGGTCCCGAGGAAGAGACTTCTGAGAGGATCCTTGCGTCTTACTTTTGAGCCCTTCCACATCTACACCATCTGCTTTCTTATTTTACCTCTCGTCCCTACCTACGAGTCCTGTGAGCTTCTCCCGCCTTGTACTAGAAGACTGTGAAACCAAGGCATGGAAGAGTCACATGGAGGCTGCTGAATCTGAGATTAGAACCCAGGACTACTGGCCATCAAGCTGAAAGCTTTCAGCTGAATCAAGTGGAAACCAGTTTGCAAGAGAAGACTGCTAAGAGGAGGTTAGCATTCCCAGAGGAGCAACAGTCCAAAATTACAATAGATAGCCTTTGATTTCTAGTGTAATTTACAGTCGTAATCATCATCAAAGAGCCTTTATCAGTGCTTTCTTGTAATAGGCAATTAAGTAGGCACTGAACTAAATTTAGAATATATTTTTCATGAACACGATCAAAGAATTCATACTCTCTGAAAATTAATATAAACAGGCAAGCAAAGGACATATCCATCTGACAAAGAAAGGCAGACCAGTGTAGCTACTGTGGACAGTAAAGAACTAACATCAAACACGCCAGAAGTCAGGTCAGTTCAAGGATAAGGGCATCGCTGGATGAACAGCAGTGCCAGGTAGGACTGGTTGTAGGGGTTCCAAGTTCAGGGAAGCTGTCGCCAGTCAATTAGGGAGGGTGGGTCTCTTGCTTTCTAACTTCTCCCACTCCCTTCCACTCTCCACACACACACTCCACCCCAAGCCTTTTCTCTTCCAGGGGACATAACCATAACCCTTGCTAAGGATTGAGATCAGAGGAATTTTTCCTTTGTGTTCGTCCTTGGCTTTGGATAAGGGACCTTTACCCAGCATCAGCAGGAACCACCCTCAAGAGCCACTTTGTGCTGCCTGGCACGTCCACAGCAATTAGAGCAAAAGGACAGAGTTAAGAAAACTCCTAGGGAAGTTCTCCCCACCCAGAGTTGGCAGGCTCACCCAGGACCTCTACCATCAGTCTTGGTGGTACATGGCTCATTATCCCACTAGCGCCATTTACTGAGCTTCTCCTGGGCCCAATTTCTGTTCTATGGTGACGCTAAACAGATGAAACCATGAAGTCTTTCTAAGCTAATCCAATTCAGCTTTAGAAACTTGGTCATTTTGGGATCTCTGGGTGGCTCAGCGGTTTAGCGCCTGCCTTTGGCCCAGGGCATGATCCTGGAGTCCCGGGATTGAATCCCACATTGGGCTCCTGGCATGGAGTCTTCTTCTCCCTCTGCCTGTGTCTCTGCCTCTCTCTCTCTCTCTCTTTCTCTGTGTGTGTCTCTCATGAATAAATAAAATCTTTTAAAAAAAAGAAAAAGAAACTTGGTCATTCTGAGTCTCTGTCATTCTGAATCTCTGACCCCACCCCTATAGAAGACTCCCCACCAATCTCTTTTTCAGTCCGAATGACTCAGGTAGGGCTGACCGCCCCCTATCTCTAAGGCTCAGCTTGTGTCCCAGGCACCCCTGGGCTCTGTTTTCAGCTCATGACACCCACCCATGATAGGTATCAGATCCCTCCTTGACACTTCTGCTGGAACAATAGGGAAAGAGATACTCTAACTGCAAGCTGTGAGGATCATATCAGTCCAAAGCAGATGGTGGCCATTGTTCCACTGTGCAAGGAGAACCTGCTTGAGAATAAAATTATGCTAGGGCTGATGCAGTGCACACACACACACACACACACACACACAGAGGTGGACAGTGGCTTGACAATATTTGAGTTCTCAGATCCAGCCCAGCTCAAAGCTGGATGTGCCATTGGATTTTCCACTTATGTGAGTGCTTCAATTCCCTTTGAGCACAACCAGTCTGAGTGGGTTTCTGGTTGTCACTGACAAAGAACAAGACAAAAATCATGCCTAGTGCACATTCATTTTTTCCTTCCCGAGTGGGTATTTAACTGTATAATTTGTACCATGTCAATTTTCACTTGTTTACTGAATAACATATGCAAAATTTTCCCTAAAACTTTTGAACATTTTTATCCTTCACAAAATGATCTTGTTTGTGTGTGTATATAGAACTTAATTTTTTTTAATATTTTATTTATTTGTTTGAGAGAGACAGCAAGTAAGAGCTTGAATGGGGGAAGGGTCAGAGGGAGAGGGAGAAGCAGACTGGGGTGAGGTGCAGGGGTGCTCGATCCCAGGACCCTGAGCTAAAGGCTAAAGGCAGAGCTAAAGGCAAATGCTTAACAAACTGAGCCACATAGATGCCCCTAAAACTTAATTTTAACATGATTATGTGAAGTGGGATATATGTTATTCTGTTAGTTAAACTGAAGCTCAGAGAAATCAAGCAATTCATTGAGCATCACAACAGCTAATAAAGAGCAGAGCAAAACCACTAATGAAGGTCTTCAGGCTCTAACTCCCAGGCCTATTTTATGGCTCTTCATCTTCTTTCTTAAGTATTTGTAGAGTTTCTGGGATGCTTGTGTGGCTCAGCAGTTGAGTGTCTGCCTTGGGCTCAGGGCGTGACTCCAGGGTCCCGGGATCGAGTCCCATGTCAGGCTCCCTGCATGGAGCCTGCTTCTCCCTCTGCCTGTGTCTCTGCCTCTCTCTATGTGTCTCTCATGAATAAATAAATAAAATCTTTTTTAAAAAGAAAAAGGAGCTTGTAATCAGCTGACTGACTGAAACAATGCATATGTATTACAGTGGCATTTTTTTCACCTTTTTTGACTGCTACCGTAAGCAACTACACACACATTATTAAAGTTTAGCAAAGTAATACCTACCTTAGTACTTGTGACAATCCTTTGATGTTTCCCATTTCATTTTCTAAAAATTGTGATTGTGGGACACCTGAGTGGCTCGGTGATTAAGTGTCTGCCTTTGGATGGAGTCCCGCGACGGGCTCCCTGCATGGAGCCTAATTCTTCTTGCCTGTGTCTCTGCCTCTCTTTGTGTGTGTCTCTCATGAATAAATAAATAAAATATTTTAAAAATAAAATAAATAAATAAAAATTGTGATTGTGACTCACTAAATCAACTTCATCATTCAGTAAGATGGATTGAAACCCAGTTTGAAAAGCTCTGTTACAGGTTACATGTATGTAAAGTCAAATCCAAGCTAAAGTTCAACATCACAAATGTTCATTGGGTGCTAAGGATGTGCTAAGTATATCACTAGGTGCGGTGAATGATATAAAATAATGTATATATAGGGATCCCTGGGTGGCGCAGCGGTTTGGCGCCTGCCTTTGGCCCAGGGCGCGATCCTGGAGACCCGGGATCGAATCCCACGTCGGGCTCCCGGTGCATGGAGCCTGCTTCTCCCTCTGCCTGTGTCTTTGCCCCTCTTTCTCTCTCTCTGTGACTCTCATAAAAAAAAATAATAATAAAAAAAGAAAGAAAAAAATAATGTATATATAGCTATCTTTATGAAGCTCATAATCTAGTGAGAGAAATTAGAGAATAAACTCAAATAATTAATAAAAGGAAAAATATGAACCAAAACCCCCCACAAAGATTCAGGAGCAATAGAAGTCACTTCCTGTGAGAATCAGGAGAAATAAGGAGCAGATGGCATTTGAGTTAGGCCTTGAAAAGTGGATGCTAGAACTGTGAGTGGAGGTAACAGAAGGAGCCAAAGCATAGGGTCAGGCAACGTGTTTGGGAAGAAAGAATATGAAATTCAGCTGGACTGCAGGGTTTGCATGGTGGAGAGGTGGGAGATGAGGTGGAAAGAAGGCTGGAACCATGGTGGGGGGGACTTTGAATGTCTGATGAAAAGTCTATTCTGCATTTGAATGTGATAATGTGTGTAAAACGTCCTCCACAGGGCATGAGATGGCACCCAGTTAATATGACCTCCCTTTTCCTTCTTTACTCTGTAGGCAATAGGAGGTTTCTAAGTGGGGAAGAGAAATAGGTTAATTGGAAGAAATTGAGGCTGTTGAGGTCAGCACTGTAGAAGCCCAAGCAAGAAGGTAGAAGTTGAAATAGAAGGGGACAACTGACTTTGTGCAGATAGGCTACAGTAAGGGGCATTATTAGGTGTGAGGGAAGATGAGGAATCCATGATGACTTTCAGTTTTTAAGTCCTAGATACTGGGAATGTAGGGAAACTATAAGAACAACCTAGTTTGAAGAGAAAGGAGGATAGTCGGGAATATAGTAATGTTGACTCTCCAGCTGGACAACCAGGGAGAAAGTCCAAGAGGCGGTTGTTGCTCAGGGAAAGAGGGTGCAGGGAATAATGGCTCTTGGGAATCACTGTCAAGAAGGTGAAATGGTGGGATCCCTGGGTGGTGCAGCGGTTTAGCGCCTGCCTTTGGCCCAGGGCGTGATCCTGGAGACCTGGGATCGAATCCCACGTCGGGCTCCCAGTGCATGGAGCCTGCTTCTCCCTCTGCCTATGTCTCTGCCTCTCTCTCTCTCTCTCTCTCTCTCTCTGTGTGTGTGTGTGACTATCATAAATAAATAAAAATTTAAAAAATGTTATAAGAAGGTGAAATGGTGCTATGGTTATAAAAGTGTGTTAGCACAGTCTTGGAGTCCTCCCTGAGGATAGGGAAGTGAACGTGAAAGAGTCCTGGTTCTCAAGAAGAAATGCAAACAGCGAAAGCAATTCAATGGGGGTAGGGCTATGGGAAAAGGAAGAAAACAGCATAATGCATCATAGAACTACATAGAAAACATGCCTCACTCAGACACTGGCTCATGGAAGGCCTTTGGAGGAAGGAACATTTGAAGTGAGACCTCAGTGGTGAGTAGGAGTTAGCCAGGCGAAGGATGCATAACACAAGAATGTTCCAACAGAAGCACAGCATGTGGAAAAGATGAGGAAGCAAGAGAGAATATCAGTACATTTGAGGAACAAGAAAACAGAGGGAGTGTCTTCATGAGGTTGGTATCATACCCACCTCAGATAAAGAAATGAAACACACCGATTTAGTAACATACGCATGGTTTCCCAGCTGGCTAGACCTGAAATCCAGGTCTATTTTACTCTTAATAGGTTGTTCTTTCCATTATTCCAACCTGTTCCATAAATATCTCTAATGCTGGGTGGGTCTTGGTATTATTACATTGAAGTTGCAGAGATTTTGTAGAGTTAGAGGACTAAGGATTGAACCTGAGGAATGCTAAGGAATAGGAGGAAGGGGAAAATAGCAATTGAAGTAAATAGAGAAAGAGCAATCCAAATAGGAGAACTAGGGGTACCGAGGCAGTGCATTTGGTTAAGTGTATGACTCTTGGTTTCAGCGCAGATCATGATCTCAGGGTTGTACGATCCAGTCCTGTGATAGGCTCCATGTTCAGTGAGGAGTGCCGAATCTGCTTGAGGTTCTCCACCCCCCTCCCTCTGCCTTTCCCACTTGTGCTATCTCTCTCTCATAAATAGATAGATAGATAGATAGATAGATAGATAGATAGATATTAAAACAAACAAACAACGAGAAGAACTACCCAGCAAACACAGCATGATGGAATCCAAAGAAAGAGTTGGAAGAGGAGTGGTACATCATGTTGAACGTGGCAAGAGCTGAAGAGTTTGTGGGTTCCGACCATAAATGGCTAATGATGGTATCAGCGTACAAGAAAGTAATTTCTGGGGTGGATCACAAAGGGTGGAAAAATAAATGAATGTTCAGGAAGTTGAGTGAGTGCGGATCATTTTTTCCGAGACACTGATTTTGGGTTACGGGAAGAATTAAGAAGGGAAGCCAGCTCAGATGGAGGCAGTAGGTTTATTAGGAAGTGATCTTGTGATCACCAGTAAGGGAAGGGAAGGAAGCAAATCTGCACAGAAAGACAAGTTGGGTTGTGACACAGGACAAGGGCTCAGCCGGCCTTCAGAGCGTCCCTGGTTGGGATGAGAAGGATGAATCTTTATCCTCCCGTATAGATCAGCCATTCCGTGTGGGCTGCCTGAGAAAGCGGCATGACATGACAGCTAAGGGCCACCTGCCAGCAGCATCGTCACTTCAAATAGCTGGGGTCACAAGTCCTTCATTCTCAAAGGGGGACCTGCTTGTGCATTCCAGCGTTTATCACAGGAATCGCCTTGCAAGGCTGGCAGAAATCAAGAGAGAAATATTTTTCGGATAGGTAAGACTCAGCTTTGGAAGTAGATACATAAATATAAACAGATATATCCCAATTACTATTCTGTAATGCCTTGTCAGGCACTATGTCATCCATGACATATTAAAAAGTGGGCTAATACATTTATGAAACATCTCCCGTATATTGGGCCTTTGTTAGCAGCAGATGTACAAGGATAAGATAATCACCCCAACTGAGAAGCTTACAATTTAATGGGAGAAGAACGTACAAAAACAGTAACTCTGTAAGGAGCTGTGCTTATCTTATTTATGCTTGTATCTGTACCATCCCATCTATGGCTGCACATAGTAGGTCCTCAATAAATATATGCAGAATGAGCCAGTGCTAGAGTAGAGTAAGAAGGGCTTGGGTAGAAGACAAAATGTAGGCTCATGCTGCCTGGAGGAGTCAGGGAATGCATCACAGAAGCGAATATTTTAAGCGAAGCTTAAATAATGATGATGATGATGATGATGATGATAAAGTTTAGCAGGTAAGGAAGGGGAAGGCTGGGAGGAATTAATTCCAGGCAGCTGTCTCAAGGAAAACAAGAGAATGAAAAAGAATACTTGGAGAGTGAGTAGAAGGTAAGCAAGGAAGGAAGAGTCTTCTATTTCTTTTCTTTCTTTCTTTTTTTTTTTAGAGTCTACTATTTCAATGAAGGGCACACATGACGCAAATACATATTAACGTGGATACAGAAATGAGTTGGTTAATGTGGTAATGTTCAGGGAATTTATGATAGGATTTTACGGAAGATTGTTGTCAAGCTAGATTCGAATGAATGGGAATTGTTTCAGGTGTACATAATAGAGGCCGTATAGTATGGTAGTCGAGTGCTGGTTCTTGAAGAACAGATTTATGTTCAAAGCCTGGCTCTCAAAAAAAAAAAAAAAAAAAAGCCTGGCTCTCCCACTAACTAGCTGTGTGCGCTTAGGCAAGAAAGAAACCTCCCTAAGACTTAGGCTCTTACATTGCAAAAAATAGTTCCTGCCTCACAAATCTATTGTGAGGATAATTCATGTTTGTTAAGTATGATGTTTGATACAGATACATAACAAGAATTTAATCAATGTTGTCAGTAAGAATTGCGGACCTGGAAGACAGGAGTGGAGTGTATATGTTGGGAGAAATTGCTAAGTAAAGGAAACAGGAGCTTTGGTAGAGTTTTGTTGTAAAATCCATTCCTATTTTTTGGAATCCCTAAACTAAGATAGGGCTTTTCCTCCAACATTTTATTCGGTGGATGATTTCATATGTACTTCCATTTTCCTGTGAAGGAGGACAAATTGGTGCCCAACCCCCTTTGAAGGCAGTTTTGCCTTAGGAATCCTGTCTGAGGTAAAACAAGGACAAGGAGAGGTCAAGTGGTAATGATATGACTTGTAGTGTTTGTGGATCCTGGAGCAAAGAGATCTTCATCTGGGTCGAGGGCAAGAGATCCAGAGATCCTTCTAGAAACTAACCATGTGGCTATTCTCAGTAGGAAGCAGAGCCACTTGCTGGAAGCCTACTTTGACTAATCTATTACTCTTTTCTTTCTTTTCCAGTCTAAGATATTTCTTTCTAGCATACTTATTTGCATATGCCTTTATGATATTAAGCAGATTTTCTCTTTTTTATTTAAAGATTTGGGCAGCACTGGTGGCCCACCGGTTTAGCACCACCTTCAGCCCAGGGTGTGATCCTGGAGACCAGGATTGAGTCCCACATCAGGCTCCCTGCATGGAGCCTGCTTCTCCCTCTGCCTGTGTCTCTGCCTCTCTCTCTCTCTCTCTCTCTCTCTCTCTGTGTCTGTCATGAATAAATAAATAAAATCTAAAAAATAAAATAAATAAATTTAAAAAATAAATATTTGGGTTTTCCCAGGTGGCTCAGTGGTTTAGCACCTGCCTTCGGCCCAGGGCATGATCCTGGAGTCTCGGGATCAAGTCCCACGTCAGACTCCCTGCATAGATCCTGCTTCTCCCTCTGCCTGTGTCTCTGTCTCTCTTTCTCTCTCTGTGTGTCTCTCATAAATAAATAAAGTCTTTTAAAAAAATAAATAAAAATTTTATTTATTTATTTATTTATTTGAGTGTGAGACAGAACAGAGGGAGAAGAAGAAGCAGACTTCCTGTTGAGTGGAGAGCTGGACCTGGGTCTCCAGCCCAGAACCCTAAAATCATGACCTGAGTTGAAGTTAGACACTTAACCAACTGAGCCACCCAGGCACCCCTAGGCAGATTTTCTTTAAGACTATCAGAAAACCTTTGAAGGCAGCAACTTCTTCCTCCCAGTATCCCACTTCATTCTCCTTACTTCCCCCTCCTGTCTCCTTTCTACCTGTGCCTCCAGCTGGCCTACTAAATTATTTGCCAAAGGCATTATTTCCTCATTCTTTCAGTTCCCTTCCTCCCAGATTGAGAAATTCTGGACTTGCTCTGGATTTGTTTTTCTACAGTCTAAGGGTTTCTTTTTCTTTTCTTTTTTTTTTTTTTTCCTTCGTCTTTTTCTTTTCCAGCAGGCACCTCAGTCCTGGGTTTGCATGGCTTTATGGTCAGCCTGTGGATTACTGATTGACCAGGCTGATGCCAGCAGGTCCCTCAGATCCCAAAGAATAGACCAGGCAGCATTTTTATTCACACTCTGAGACTCCTCGTAATTGCATCAATGCTGCACGTACCTATGGAAAATACTAGTAGACTGTTGGGCTTGGGGTTAATTGGTTTCAGCCTACACCTTAGGGGAGCAGAGTCCTTGCACACAGGCTGGCCTGGTGTAAGTGCCCCAACGAGCTTCACGGTAAGGGGAGTGACGTCCTGAAGGAACGCAATTCCTTTTACTCCACCCCTTTCATCCCCTGGCACTCACAGGTTGGCCTCTAGCTCCTGGCAAATGGATCAAAGATGAAATCTTAGAATAAAAGTTTTCAAACTCAATTAATTGTTCATTAATATCCAGGAGTGGCCGATATATGATGCTCCCCTTTTCATGGCAGGTCAAAGATGAAATCTGAGCAGGCTTTGAGGGGTGTGGCTTGCTTCTTGAAATTCCCTGCTTTGTCTCTACCTTTGTGGTGTTGTTCAGGGCAGCCCGAGTGCCCTTATCTAACCAAGGGAGGCGCACTTGTCTGCATATATAGAGGCAGGAGCTGACACCGAGAAAAGTCAAATCCACTCCGCATAATGAAGAAGCAACCTAAGAAGGACGAAGCTCCACACTGTGAGCTCAGTAAGTAGCCAGCAACTAGGCAAAAGCCCAAGAAGGTTGCTCAGCTGAGCGGA
This sequence comes from Nyctereutes procyonoides, assembly GCF_905146905.1. Classification (NCBI taxonomy): domain Eukaryota; kingdom Metazoa; phylum Chordata; class Mammalia; order Carnivora; family Canidae; genus Nyctereutes; species Nyctereutes procyonoides. The sequence continues at coordinate 2,259,948 of NW_026575124.1, read as the reverse complement.
CCTGGTAGGGTGACAAGAATGGCTGCAGTCATTTTACTTTCTCATTGCAGCAGAGGTTCCCAAAAGGAAGGGTTCTGGTCTGGATGGACTTCATTAGGCCTTTCTGAAACTGCCCAGATGTTTTGTTGAGAGATTCTCCGAACTAATTTGTACATTTTCTTTTTCTCTCCAGGAGAAATTCTGTATGGAAACCAGCCTGTATCAGATAACTGATGATGCTCTGCTCAATTTTTCGATCCCTGAGGTTTTTTTTTGTTGTTGTTGTTATTTTGTTGTTGTTGTTGTTGTTTTTTTTTTTTTTTTTAGTTTGTACTTGATTTGGATTTTCCTTTTCGCAGTTCACTTTCCTATCACCCTCGCTTGGGCTCTTTTCACTATCTAATAAGATTTTCTCCTAGCAGCTTTTACATGAAGAAAGAAGTTGGAGGGGTTTATTCTTTTCCTCTCTGGGCCTCCAATTTGGTTAAAAAAGCTTGTTTATCTTTAACGTAAGCTGCAGGGGCGTGTCTAAGAATGTGTCCGGATGCTCTAATGGACATTGTAGAAAATTAGGGTGGCTTGTCCATTTTTCTTCCCTCTAAAGCACTGCTAGTCTGGCCATTATCTCCGGGACAAGGCTGAGGCTTGAGGTTGAGGCTGGGGCTGGAGTGGGACTGCTTTTAGGTAGTTAGAGATCAAGCCTGCGGGCAAGAAGCGAGACGGACTGGTAGGATGCGGACTGGTAGGGCCTCTGATGCGGTGGAACTGGCTGCGCCAGCTGATGTTTGGCGGGTCCAACGTAGGTGGCTTTTGATGAGGCAGCAGGTAACCACGTGTGGCTCCGGGGACGAGAGGAGATGGTCCTGCCAGGTTGGCTAAACTCTATAGAGCGGAGCCGACCCTCGCAGAGCAGTGTCTACGGACACAAGAGGCTCGACTGCCAGTACGTAAAGTGAGGCAGAAGGCTGACTACCGTAGGAAATTTCTCTGTCCCGGGACAGCCCGCGCCGTGGGAGCTTCCGAATCCGAATCGCGCTCCGACAGCTGGACGCGGGAAAGCAAGGGCTCGGCGGGCTGCAGCTCCAGCCCAGGCCCCGTGGCCCCGCCCCCAGTGTGGCCCCGCCCCCCAGTGTGGCCCCGCCCCCAGTGTGGCCCCGCCCCAGTGTGGCCCCGCCCCATCACGGCCCCGCCTCCAGCGTGGCCTCGGGGTGGGCGGGGCCTGGGGACGCCGTCGGCCGGCCACGCGTGCCCGCAGCTACGGGAATGCGAGGGATCCAGCCAATAGGGACGTGCGAGTGCGGCCCTGTCGGCCAATCACGGGGCGCGCAGGGGGCTGGCGGCCTGGCGTGGCCCCCGGGATATGGAGCTGCCAGCGCGGGGGCGCCTCGTCAGGTGGCTGCGGAGCCGGTAAGGCGACGGGCGGGCGAGGTCAGGGGTCAGGCGGCCGCGCCGCTGTCCCCGGGCGGGCTCGGGGCGGCTCGAGGTGGGCGGCGCGGGCCGGCGGGGCCTGAGGCGCGGGGGCCGGCCGGCCGGCCGGACGGAGGACTGAGGCCGGGAAGCGGACGCCGGAGGTGGTGGGGCGCCCGCCGCTGCCCGCCGCTGCCCCGCCGCGGCCTCCGAGAAATGGCCGGACCCGCGGCTGGACCTGCCGCCGCGCCGGAAGCCGTGACCCGGGGGCGGCGGCTCCGGGGCAAGGTCCCTCCTGGGGAGGCCGCCGAGTGCCCTGCGGGCTCCAGGTGCTTCTGTAGGGGGCATCGCGGCGCGGATGCTCCCGGCTCCGAGCGTTCCCGCATCCCTCCTCTTAGAGCTGTCGCTCGTGTGGTAATGTTCTTTGCATTCCTTTCCCCTCGGGGGAACACCCCCACTCCCACCCCGCCGCCGCCGGCCCGGCCCGGCCCCCCACCTCCTGCATCACACGATTTCAAAGAGCATCATCAGGGGAGAAGTTGAGGAACCTGGGCTCGAGTTTGTGCGTCGAACGAACGCGATTTTTCATGATTGACTGCGGCCTTCCGAGGAGGTTAAAGGAACGTGGCGTAGCTCGCAAGCGGAAAACAAAAGGGAAGGTCGTGTGGAAGGAGAGGCAGGGGCACAGAGGCTTCCAGAAATTTTTGCTGGGCGTGGTTGTGGTGAATGTTGGTGAAACCGGGGACACCGTCGACCCGGACGCCCTTGAAATCGGAGGCAGTGTAGACACCCCCCCCCCCCCATGTGTGAGCCTTTGAGCAAGTTGCTTAGCCTCTTGGTTCTTTTGTTTCCAGTTCCCTACAATGGGGATTGATAGTATTAATCTTACAGGGTTGTTGGTGAGTATAAAGTAGCTTTTTTATTTTCTTTTCTTTATTTATTTTAAGATTTTATTTGTTCATGAGAGACACACACAGAGAGAGGCAGAGACACAGGCAGAGGGAGAAGCAGGCTCCATGCAGGGAGCCCGACTTGGGACTCGATCCGGGAACTCCAGGATCACGCCCCTGGGCTGAAGGTGGGGCTAAACCGCTGAGCCACCCGGGCTGCCCTAATTTTTATTTATTATTATTTTTTTATTAAAGATTTTATTTGTTTAAAAAAAAAAGATTTTATTTGTTTTTTCATGACAGAGAGACAGGCAGAGAGACACAGGAGGAGGGAGAAGCAGGCTCCATGCAGGGACCCCACGCGGGACTTGATCCTGGGTCTCCAGGATCACACCCCAGGCTGAAAGGCGGCACTAAACTGCTGGGCCACCGGGGCTGCCCTTATTACTATTATTATTTTTTAAAGATTTATTTATTTATTCATGATAGACATGGGGGAGGGGCAGAGACACCCGGTAGAGGGAGAAGCAGGCTCCATGCCGGGCTCGGGAGCCCGAGGCAGGACTCGATCCGGGACTCCAAGATCACGCCCTGGGCCAAAGACAGGCGCCAAACCACTGAGCAACCCAGGGATCCCCTGCCCTTATTATTTTTTAAAATAACTTAATACAGGTAAAGTGCTTAGAACAGTTTTGGGTATGTAGGAGTTTTTACTATGTACCTGTGCCTTCTTTCTCTTAAAGAATTGTGACTTTACTACCTACTTAATCTTTGCTCAGAATCCCGAGCCTATTGTGAAAAAACCCTTAGGCCCTTGTTTTCCATCCATGGCATTAATGCTGACCTGAAGGTATGGTTATAATTATGTATGATTAGAGGTTTTCTGCTGGGTGTGTATTTTATCATTAAATAAGGTTGGAAACGATCACTCTACCTGGTATGTCTGTGATAGCTGTGTTGGATAAATGAAACCTGAGAACTTCTTTGGCTGTTTGTTTTTCACTGGAAAAACTATTTATTTATTTATTGTCTAATTCCTCCTCCACTTTAAATTTAAGGCTGAGATAACATGTTTTTAATGTGAGGACCAAAGTTTCCAGTAAAAAATTGGGAAGTTAGGGGTTCTCAGTCTTTTCTTTGTGCTTATTGCTAGTAGGTCGTCTTTTTTTTTTTTTTTTTTTAAATAAAGTCTTAAGCGAGACACAGTTTATTCTGGATCCAATGCCAAAAAGGCCATGATTGCAGCATACTTGGTTTCTCACGTTTCCGGGATGACGGCGGGGGCAGGGGGGGGGGTGCCGAAGGGACTCCGGAGGGGAATTTCTGGACTGCCTGGCAGCACTTCTTAATGAATGCGGAAGCTTGGAGTGAATCTAATTTTACTTTACAGTTAGGATATCAGCAGTGGTTCCTTGGAATTCCTGGGATAGAGCAACTAGGAAGCACTTTTACCTCCGTTTTGCCTCGGGGAGGTGAAGGTTAGAGAATGGTATCCATAAAGTAGCATCTTTTGGGTGGGTGCTGTGGAGTCAAAGTCCTCTTTATCCCTTGCCTCCTCTCCCTGTACACAAATACGAATGTCTGCTGACAGATTTATACCCTTTCTGTGAGCTTAAAAGTCTCAAGTTTCCCTTAGTCTTATCTGGAAGGTGCTACTGGAAGACGGTTTCGTCTTTTTGATTCCTCCCTTTGCTGAAAGCTGCTACTTATACACATAGCATAATCACAAAATGAGAAACTCTGAGTTTATGAAAAAGAGCATTGCGTACTGCAGCGGTATGCTGGCCTGATTTGGGTGAAGTACAGATGCTGTGAGGTCAGTTAGCTCTGGAACAAGGCAGTTCAGTACTTCTGTAGGTTTGAAAGTTGCAAGTCGGTTTGTTGAGAGGAGAGGACAGTGTCTTCCTGAAACCTCTTGTGCCTGAATAAGGAGGAAAGGGAGTGATATCATCAAAGAGCTGAGTATTTGAGGCAGAAAGGGAAGCATTTTGCCCTAGTATTGTTGTCATCTTTATCATCTGAGTCTCTGTGGTTTGAATAAAATATTTTGGAAAAGAAGGCCAGGAGCATTTGAATGTAGAATATAAGGATTTGGGAGACCTCGACCCTTGTCGTCTCGCTCATCAGATGCCATTTATTCTTTTGATAATTTAACGAACGTATATTGAGCAATTAACACTTTTAATGGAGACACAGAGAAGACCCTGTCAGGTATCATCAAGAATATTATGGATAAAATGCAACATTATTTATATTATAAAGTATAACAATCCACAATGGAATATAAAACATTTGACCGGGAATGATAAAAATACATTTATTGTCTAATTCCTCTTCCACTTTTAATTTAAGGCTGAGATAACTTACGTTTTTAATGTGAGGACCAAAGTTTCCAGTAAAAACTTAAATTGGGGGATCCCTGGGTGGCGCAGCGGTTTAGCGCCTGCCTTTGACCCAGGGCGTGATCCTGGAGACCCGGGATCGAATCCCACGTCGGGCTCCCGGTGCATGGAGCCTGCTTCTCCCTCTGCCTGTGTCTCTGCCTCTCTCTCTCACTGTGTGCCTATCATAAATAAATAAAATAAAAAAAAAAAAACTTAAATTGGGAAGTTAGGGGTTCTCAGTCTTTTCTTTGTGCTTATTGCAAGTAGGTAATCTTTTTTTTTTTTAAATAAAGATTTATTTATTCATGAGAGACACAGAGCAGAGAAAGGAGAAGCAGACTCCCTGCAGGGAGCCGGATGTGGGACTCCATCCTGGGACCCCCAGGGTCGCTCAGCCACTGAGCCTCCCAGGGATCCCTAGTGGGTCATCTTTTATGGGTTATTTTTGTTTTGGTTTCATTTATCACGGATGATCAAGTGTCTGTTAAAATGCCTACGTAATGAAAGGAAAAGGCTATAAGTTAATTATTAAAATTTTAACAGGTTCCAAAGAACAGAAAAGGGCATATGTACAGTCAGAGATTCTTATATTAAGTGTTGTCTGTCTGTACATATAATCTTTCTTTGCTTTAAGGAAAGACATGTCGAAAATATGTATCAAATTGTTAAGACCAGGCTATATCCAAGAGGCCAACAACATGTGTCATTGGAATAAATGAGTTGAATGTAGTCCAGTAATAGTCATTTTGCCCATTTGCTAGAGAAAAATTACTCAAGCAAGTATGAGGGCAAAACGTTTTTCCTGAGGCATGAATAGGTATAGATTGGTTTAACAGACTGTCTTATTTCAATATAAAGGGATCTTTGAAATTGTTCAGGAGCTTAGAATTGGGTTCCAGGATCAGTGTTTCAGGCGGGGAGGCCAGGTTGGTTCCTCCAAAGGGAACCGCACTTCTCTATACTTCTGGTTAGGAGGAAATCGGAGGAAGCTCTCTGTATGAGAACTGTGCAGAACAAAGACCAAGTTATATATGAAAGTTAAGACTCCAGTGACCCTGGCATGTGAGCAAAGACGTGTGAAAGCTGGTTAGGCCTCAGCAATGGGCAAAGAAAATGTCCTGTTTAGTAGATATCAAGCCCTTCTAATTCTGAAGTCTGGCTGTTGAGTGATATTTTTGTCTGAGAGATCAGTACTTGACAGCCTGGCCACGTTTCTCCCAGCCGTTATCATCTTTGACACTCAGGCAGCCAGTTTCATTATCAGCTGTCTTTCTCCCTGTATCTTCCTCCCTCTGTCCTTGCTGCTTAACATTTTCTTTTTTTCTTCTTTTTTTTATCATTAGATATTCTCAATGTCAGGTTTTTCTCTCAACTATAAAACAGATTCTCAGAAGTCCAGCTCAGTAAGAACCACAGACTTGATGTTGAGTTGAAATTGTGGTCTCTGGTAGACTAAGCAAGCTTCTCCTAATTTTGATTGGGATTATTACTATGGTATACAAAGTCAGTAAAACCAAGAACAGCCTAAGCTGGTATCTTAATTGGCCCTGTGCCCAGGTGAGAAAGACACACACACACACACAGAAGCCCTGAGGCATATTAAAAGCACATTATTTATTTAATAGGAGTACTGCTTGTACTTTATGAATTGGGCGTGTATGTGTGGTTTTTGGCTCAAGACATTCTAAAATGACAACATTTTTCTACTTAGGTAGTGAGGATTCGAATTTTGAGACCTTTTCTTTTTTTTTTATTTATTTATTTATGATAGTCACAGAGAGAGAGAGAGAGGCAGAGACATAGGCAGAGGGAGAAGCAGGCTCCATGCACCGGGAGCCCGACGTGGGATTCAATCCCGGGTCTCCAGGATCGCGCCCTGGGCCAGAGGCAGGCGCCAAACCGCTGCGCCACCCAGGGATCCCGAGACCTTTTCTTTTAAACTAACACGACAGGGACATTTCACTTTGTTCCTTCACAGAAGTACTTATAATCAGTCCTCAACCTGACTTGTCTTCATTTTATCATTTTATACAAATTCATTTTTACAAGAGAAAAATAAGATACACTTATACCTAAATTTTAAAAGTTCTAAACTTCTAAATGGCTAAGATGGCTAAAATTAACATAGGAAACAATAGGTATTGGTGAGGGTATGGAGAAAGGGAAACCCTCTTGCAGTGTTGGTAGGAATGCAAATTCAGGTGTAGCCACTCTGTAAAAACAGTTTGGGGGGTTCCTCAAAAAGTTAAGAAATACCTGGGATCCCTGGGTGGCTCAGTGGTTTAGTGCCTGCCTTTGGCCCAAGGCGTAATCCTGGAGTTCCAGGATGGAGTCCCACGTCGGGCTTGCTGCATGGAGCCTGCTTCTCCCTCTGCCTGTGTCTCATGAATAAATAAATAAAAAAGAAAGAAAGAAAGGGGAGGGGAGGGAAGAAGAAAAAAGAAAAGAAAAGAAAAGACCTTATGACCTAGCAATTGCACTAGTAGGTATTTACCCAAAGGTTACAAAAATGCTGATTTAAAGGGTTAAGTTAGGGATTTCATTGAATCTGTAGATTGGGTGGTATGGACATTTTAACAATATGAATTCTTCCAGTCCATGAACATTGGTGAACTTTTCCATTTGTTTTTGTCATCTTTCTTTTTGGTGCAGTTTTAAGTGGTACGTTTTGTTTGTTTAAATTTTATTTTTATTTCTTAAAGATTTTATTTATTTATTCATGAGAGACACACAGAGAGAGAGGCAGAGACACAGGCAGAGGGAGAAGCAGGCTCCATGCAGGGAGCCCAATGTGGGACTTGATCCCCAGGATTCCAGGATCATGCCCTGAGCTGGAAGGCAGACGCCCAACCGCTGAGCCACCCAGGCATCCATGTTTTGTTCTAAAGATTTTATTTATTTATTTATTCATGATAGACACAGAGAGAGGCAGAAACAGGCAGAGGGAGAAGCAGGCTCCTCGCAGGGACCCCAATGTGAGACTGGATCCCCAGACCCTGGATCAGGCCCTGAGCCAAAGGCAAATGCTCACCTGCTGGACCTCCCAGGCGTCCCAGTGGGATTATTTTAATTTCCCTTTCTGCTACTTCATTATTAGTATGTAGAAACATAACAGATTTCTGTGTATTAATTTTGTAACCTGCAACTTTACTGAATTCATTTCTTAGTTTTAACAGTTTTTTGCTGGAGTCTGTAGCATTTTCTGTATATGTCATCTGCAATTAGTGCCAGTTTTACTTCTTTACCAATTTGAATGCTTTTATTTCTTGTCAGATTGTTGCAGCTAGGACTTCCAGTACTATGTTGAATAAAAGTGGTGAGAGTGGACATCCGGGATCCCTGGGTGGCTCAGCGGTTTAGCACCGCCTACAGCCCAGGGCGTGATCTTGGAGACCCCGGATCGAGTCCCACGTCAGACTCCCTTCATGGAGCCTGCTTCTCCCTCTGCCTGTGTCTCTGCCTCTCTCTCTCTCTCTCTCTCTCTATCATAAATTTAAAAAAAAATAAAAAAAAAGACAGTGGACATCCTTGTACTGTTCCTGATCTTAGAGGAAAGGCTTTCAGCTTTTCAATATTATGGTGTTAGCTGTGGATTTGTCATATGTGATCTTTATTATGTTGAGGTATGTTCCCTCTATACCCACTTTGTTGAATTTTTATGATGAACAGATGTCATATTTTGTCAAATGCTTTTTCTAAATCTGTTGAGATGATTGTTATAGTTTTATCTTTCTTGTTAATATGATAATAGCACATTGATTTGCATATATCAAGTGAAACAAATCCCACTTGATCATGATGAATGATCCTATTAATGTATTGTTGAATTTGGTTTACTGATATTTTGTTGAGGCCTTTTGCATCTGTATTCATCAGGGATGTTGGCCTGTAGTGTGTTTGGATTCTTTTTTCTTTTAAAGATTTATTTACTTGAGAGAGAAAGAGCGTGGGTTGGTGTAGGGGCAGGTGAAGGGGAGAGAATGAGAATCTCACGCCGACTCCCTACTGAGTGAAGAGCCTAACGTGGGGCTTGATCCCAGGACCCTGAGATCTTGACCTGAGCTGAAATCAAGAGTTGGACGCTTAACCAGCTGAGCTACCCAGGTGCCCTGAAGTGTTTGTTTTCTAGTGTCTTTGGTTTTGGTATCATAAGGTTATGCTGACCTTGTAGAATGAAATTGGGTTTTCCTTTCTCTTCTGTTTTTTTGGAATAGTTTGAGAAGAACAGGTATTAATTGTTCTTTAAATATTTGGTAGAATACACCTGTGAAGCCATCTGGTCCCGGGCTTTTGTTTGTTGGGAGTTTTGATTACCATTTCAATTCCATTACTAGTAATTGGTTCACATGACTTTTCTAAGCTGTTTCTTTCCCCCTCATTCCCAGTGGGGGCAAATTGAGTTTTGGAACTAATGAGATGGACATCCTCAATGGAATGACTCAGAAAATAATACTTTTTTGTTGACCTGGAATGAAAAACCGAGAAGGCAGTAATCTATCTTTAAAAAAAAAAAAAGGTAACTAGTAATCTTCCTTATTAAAATACTTACAGTTCAGAAAACAATTAGATCTGTTCAAACCACTTGAATATTTCAGAGCTTTGTGGACTCTGAATCATCCAGGACAGGAGCTTACCTTTATGAAGAACATCTTATACAACACAGGGGTAAGATTAATAATAATGGTTTAATAGATATATTAAGTACTCTAGCCATAAAGGAGGCTTTTAGGGAAAAGGATTTTAGAAGGATCTGGAATTTTTACATTTTCTTCAGGACAAGTGGGATTTTTCTTTTTATCACAACTCCTTGTTCTCAAATAAACAACTTGAGTATCACTTTCTACAGCCTTGATTTCTGCATCTGGCAGTTTTGCATGCATTAGCATGTTGCCAGCCCTGAAAAATTGTCTGAGAGAAGCATCAAGAGGGAGAAGAGATGGCTTTGCCAATCAACTTTATTTTATTTATTATAATCTCTATTTTATTTTTTCCCCAGAGAACAGTTTTTGTTCAGTGTTTAAGGACTTAGCTCCTTATTTGCTCTTTGGTGGAGGTTTGGGGCAGCAGCCATGGGTCTAAAAGAGGGTAGGGGTGTTTGGTCCTTCCGTGCTTCACAAGAACAATTCCTGACTACTTTGCTGTGAATTTTGCCAGCCAGTCAACTTTAAACATTCCTGTTCACATTTATTTAATCAGTTGCTTCCATGCAAACATTTCTGGTTCAGTCTATTGAGAATTCTTTTCCTACTATAATGCTGTCTTTGATTTTATTTATATAGGGAAGGGGAGATAAAAAGGGAGGGTGAATTAGAGGAGTATTCAAAAACATTCATCTTTAAACCTTATAATTAATTTTAGGAAGACCTTTGCAATGTTGAACGCAGCTCTGAAATCAGTGAAATCGTTTTGAAGACCTTTGTTCTCTATGAGGGAATTTTATAAGAAAGAAATATTTGAAATCAAACTTTTTTTGACCGTGGGGGAAAACATTTAAGTTATATGTTTTTTAATATTCAGTATTTCAAACTTTCTTGGGGCAATTTTTAAGACAGATTTGGGCTATCTAAATTGTTCTTTAAAAAAAAAGATTGTTCTTCCAGAGTTTTTATGAATACTAAGAGAACACATGAATTAATAATGTTAATTAGATGTTCAGAATTGATTCTAGCTAGTATGCATTTGGGGTATACCCAAATTAAGGAGTCAGGAAAGTGTTTCTTGACAAGGTGGCATTCAAGTGAAACTCCCAATTCATAATTTCAGAGCATGACTATTTGGGCACTAAGACAAAGTAAATTAACCTTAAGACAGTATATTCCTGCCAGCTGGATAGCTGTAGATCTGTGATTATCCACTACAAAAGTTTTGTCAAATTCAGCTACACATTCAGAAAGTGTGTGTTCAGAATCTGAGTGAATCTGTATGACCTTTACATTAAAAAAAAAATGCAAGTATGCAATAAAATTTTTCTAAGTAAAATAAATAAATAGATAAATAAAAAATAAATAAATAAATAAATAAATAAATAAATAAATAAAATTTTTCTAAGTGCAAAATGGCATACAGTGTATATTCGATGAGAAGTCTTCCTGACTTCATTTGTGCTCCTCTATTCCTTCGTCTTGGGGACAGCCGTACCAGTTTTGGACGTGTCCCTGGGAAGTAGTCCATACATGTACATGTGTATTATCACTTTTTTTTCTTTTTGACATGTAAGTGATTACATACCATTCGATACATTGGGTTTTTTACTTGAAAACATGTCTTGGAGATTGTTTCCTATCAGTACATTTAGATTTGCTTTATCATAATAGTTGCATGGCATTCCATCCTGTAATGTACATAGTTTATTTAACCAGTCCTAGACTAATATAGAAGTTGTTTTTAGTCTTTTGATATTTCAAACAATGTTACAGGAAGTTTCCTTGTATATACTTCCTTGTGTGATTGTTTCTTTAGGATCCATTCTTAGAAATGCTGGATCAAAGGGTATGTGTACTTTTGGCATTTTAGACAGAAAATATACTTTTATTAGCCTTCTTATCTTGTAAAACTTTTTTCTTTTTTTAAGTAGTCTCTACACCCAGTGTGGGGCTTGAACACATGACCCTGAGATCAAGAGTCAGCATGCTCTACTGATGGAGCCAGCCAAGTCCCCACTTACAAAACGTTCTTCCAACCTTTGGGGGTGGGGAGAAATAGAGAAAGAATTTTTTTTTTTTTTTTTTTTTTTTACTTATGATAGTCACAGAGAGAGAGAGAGAGAGAGAGAGACAGGCAGAGACACAGGCAGAGGGAGAAGCAGGCTCCATGCACCGGGAGCCCGACGTGGGATTCGATCCCTGGTCTCCAGGATCGCGCCCTGGGCCAAAGGCAGGCGCTAAACCGCTGCGCCACCCAGGGATCCTCTCTTACAGCTTTTAATAAGGGAAGGAGATAAAACAGTTACAGTACATTTAATCAAGAGCACTATATTTTCTGTTGATTACTGTTTGACAGGAAGAAACTTACTGGATTCGGAAGAAGGGTTGAGGCTGAGGGTGAGCTAGAATATCAAAGCTATATTAATCATAATTATCAAAGTATTGCTGGATTGATTCTGGTTGCTTGTATTTCAACTTGATCTTTTCATTAATATAGTTAAATGTGACTGAAACAATCTTGTGGTATGGTTCTAGAGAGCAAAACTGTTGTAATACCAACTGCTTCTGTATGGATCTTACATTTTCATGGAGATTAAATACTGTGCAGCTCACCAAGCATAACTGACTCACTCTGTTTCCTGCTCTAATTATGTTCTGTAGACAGTGGAAACAGTAGAGCTTCTAGTTTGTTGACTAGGTGTTTTGGGTTTTGTTTTTTGTTTTTTAAGATTTTATTATTTGACAGAAAACGAACACAAGCTGTGGGGGTGGCAGGGAGAGGGAGAGCAGGCTTCCAGCTGAGCAGATCGTGGGGTTCTGGGATCATGACCTGAGGCAAAGGCAAAAGAGGCTGAGCCATCCAGGCACCTCAACTAAAAGTTTTATTGGCAGGGTTGACTGGAGAATACTCCATAGATCTCTGGCCAAATGGGCTTACTCCCATCCTCCTCTCTCCCCAGTTAAACTTAACCCAACAGGTTGCTAGACCTCTGGGACAACCCCTCGTCCCCAAACCCCTTGAAGGATAGAGAGAAGTACTGGCATCCTGCTGACTATGCCTAGGCCTCCTGGTGCCTCATCTCTCCCTGAGAGCCCAGGAAGGGAGGGTCATAGTGATTAGTTTCTTCTCCTGATTGTTGAAGGGTTGGGGAATGAGAAACTTTATAGGAGAAGTCTCTCCTCAGGGAAATGGGAGGCTGGGAAATAATGGCCCTCCATGAGTAGTACAGTGGTGAGCTGCTTTTCTCCCCTTCCCAGAAAATTCAATCATGAGCTCAAATTGTTTCTTAGATCAGAAAGACTCCTAGATCTTTGTCCTTAAAAACTTGTACAAGTTGGGGGAAATCAATCTAGTTTTAAATAAATATTTGAGTTAATCTGGAAACAAAGGCAGGGACTGGGGTTTGCCTAGCAGCTTCTCTCTGAATGCTTTTTAAAAAGTATTTGCCTACTTCCCTGAAGTACCTTTTGTTTCAGTTTGGTTTTGAAGTCTTGCTAGCAAAAAGGTGATTAAGACTTTTTCATTTTTATTAAATCTCTCTTTAAAAAAAAATTATTAATGAGAAACAGAGAGAGGCAGACACAGAGGCAGGGGGAGAAGTCCCACAGGCAGTCTGAAGTGGGACTCGATCCCAGAAGCCTGGGATCGCAACCTGAGCCAAAGGCAGACACTCAACCACTGAGCCACCCAGGCGTCCCTTTATTAAATATCTCTTAATCGTATTCTGAAAACTAATTATTAATAGAAGAATTACTCTTTTAATCTAGTATTGGTCAGTTGTACAGAGTAACAGAATGCTGATACTGAACTTGTTAGTCAGTTCTTGCTGATTCCTGTCTCCTTTCTCCTTTCCAGAAACCTATTCTAAGAAATCAGACACTCAGGCGTCCACCATGGTGTTGGGTCCTGAGCAGAAGATGGCAGATGGTAATTTACGGCTTTGTGTTATTGTTTGATTTTTACTTGGAATTAGTTTTAAATCAATAATAGAAATTGACCATATTTTCCTTCTTGTCATCTATGCAACAAAAATTGTCCTTAACTCCTCTTCCTCGCTAATAGTATCATCATAGAGACCCGCTCCAATCAGGTCCAGTCCAGTCACCGTCTAGTCGCTTAGGCTGTAAATGAAAATGACTTTATAACCATGGAGATCTGTCTCATATCTTATTTCCAGTTCTGAGATGAGCCAAGATTAGCTGCAAGTTTGGTTTGTTGCAGTAATGCTTGTAAGGGCAAGTCTTAATCACAGGCCTGGCATAAAAACCTTGAGAAGGCTTTGACTCTTCACAGCACTGCGGATACTTACAAAAGGAGCAGGAAAATATCAAGCAAGCACATTAAACTGTATATTCCATTAGAGCTTCTTGAATGTTCTCACTAATCCTTCCTAATTCTAAATTTCCCCTTTAGAATTTTCATTCCTTTTCTTTATATTTCGCCATCAGTTCAGGGCCATTTCACACGATGTGGGTCAGCTCTCTGTAGAAAGAAAGCTTTTGTTTTTCTAACTGGACGTTGCAAGGATTTCTTGGAAACCCTGACATTAGAGCTCTGTGGTTTGAAATTGCCATTGATAGCTACCAGACTGGGCTTTGTGTCCTGGCGATTAGCCCTTTTCTCCCAGACCTTCCGTTTCCCAGCATTTAAGATTACCTGTAAAGTTCAGGACTCAGGGAAACACTGATAAGCAGTCTAAGATGAGCCCTCCTGTCACGAGGGTGCCCACACCCCATGACCTGAAGCTCTGCACTGCAGGGCTTAGTCAGGAGGCAAAGGGTTCCTGTTTGGTGATTTTCCTGCAGCTTCAGATTTTAGCCTGTGGCAGGATTTTTCAACTTCCAAATTTTTTTGAGAAACCTGACAGAGTTATAATGCCCAAATATGATTTTTTTAAAGATTTTTTCTTTTTTTTATTCATGAGAGACACACAGAGAGAGGCAGAGAAGCAGGCTCCCTGCAGGGAGCCTGATGCAGGATTTGATCCTGGAACCCTGGGATCACACCCTGAGCCAAAGGTAGATGCTCAACCACTGAGCCACCCAGGCATCCCAAGAATGATTCTTTTGCTAAGTCCTACAAAGTAATGGATGGGGTAGGGGAGGAGGGTAGTAACCCCCTAGACAGACCTAGTTCTTTTCTTCTGAAAGTTAGGATCTTAGGTTACCCGTGTGGCTGGCTAGTCTGGGAATGTTATATTTTGAGCCTTGGGCATTAGTGTTTTTATTTTTTTTTATTTTTATTTTTATTTTTTTTAATTATTTTATTTTATTTTATTATTATTTTTTTTTAACTTATGATAGTCACAGAGAGAGAGAGAGAGGCAGAGACACAGGCAGAGGGAGAAGCAGGCTCCATGCACCGGGAGCCCGATGTGGGATTCGATCCCGGGTCTCCAGGATCGCGCCCTGGGCCAAAGGCAGGCGCCAAACCGCTGCGCCACCCAGGGATCCCCATTAGTGTTTTTAGAAGAAAATGAAATGATTGTAAAAAATTGCCAGCTGGGAATAGAGAAATGTGAAAGTAGGAAAACCATTGTGAGATAAGCATTAAAACTGATCTAGAGCAGAGTGACTAGAGAAGAGGAGTGAGAGGGAGTTTTTTTACCCTAAGTTTTTTTTTATTTTCTGAATTTGCATCCATGTGAATATACTATTTAAGAATTAGTTAATTTTAAAGATTTTATTCATTCATGAGAGACAGAGAGGCAGAGACACAGAGGGAGAAGCAGGCTCCATGCAGAGAGCCCGATGTGGGACTCGATCCCAGGACTCTGGTATCACACCCTGAGCCAAAGGCAGACAAACAATCGCTGATCCACCAGGCGTCCCAAGAATTAATTTATTAAAAATATAGAAGAAAATAAAATATTAGAAATAAATTGAATAGAGCCAGGTTGGTCTTGTGCATTTAAGTATTAAAAGATTTTATGTGAAAGTTACTAAGGACAAGTTGTTAGTGTATTTTGTTCATTTTTATTTCTTCTTAAATCTGTTAATTTAGATGATGCTTCTGGAGACCATGGGGACTCTCCCAGTCTTGGTACCCTCAACCCTGCCTACAGTAACTCATCTCTTCCCCAGTCAACTGAGCACTCACAGGAGCCCTTTACCACCTACTTTGATGAGAAGATTGCCATTCCTGAGGAGGAGGTTAGTGGCAAATCCTTGGAAGAATATGCTATTTTGGGAAGACTTGCAAGTGGAAAGTCTGCTGGACTCAAGATCAGCAGCCTCCGATCTAATTTTGGCAAGCAATCTCTGAAGACACTTTTGTAATCAAAGTAACTGTTTATAGTAACTATTTAGGAAAAGGAGGGCCTTGAAAACAGTTGCCACATTGTACTAGTGATTTTTTTTTTTTTTTTTTTTTTTAATTTATGATAGTCACAGAGACAGAGAGGCAGAGACACAGCAGAGGGAGAAGCAGGCTCCATGCACCAGGAGCCCGACGTGGGATTCGATCCTGGGTCTCCAGGATCGCGCCCTGGGCCAAAGGCAGGCGCCAAACAGCTGCGCCACCCAGGGATCCCCTAGTGATTATTTTTTGATCTGGAAAGTACGAATTTCATGTTCTTTTTTTTTACAGTGGCTTTTGTCCCTTTTGAGTAGTGGTTGGGCACAAGGGTACTAATATTGTTACTCAGGTTTTAGAATGAGAGGCTGATTAATGGAAAGAGCAGGGAAGGGAAGAGCTCCTATTTGGACATAGAAGTGGCTAGTTTATTGATAAGAAGTGGGTAAGATAGAAGTTGAACTTGGATATACCCAGTATCTGACATCCTAAATTCTTTGTTCTTGTGCAGCTGATAGTGTTGTTTTATATGTGATAAAATTACAAATAAATTAAATCAGTAGTTTGGATGTGATAATCAGTTTGATCTCTTCCTCTCTTGTACAGTATTCTTGTTTTAGTTTTCGTAAACTCTGGGCTTTCACGGGACCTGGCTTTCTTATGAGCATTGCCTACTTGGATCCAGGAAACATTGAATCTGATTTGCAGTCTGGAGCAGTGGCTGGATTTAAGGTGAACATATAGTCCTACCCCTATCCCTTTTAAACACACACAGTACACCCTCATGTCCTTTCCCCCTACCCTCCTTGTTAGATAGCCCTTGGGGGTTACTTGCAGACAGTTCATTGGCAGTGACACTTAGGTGACAACTGTTTTCTAATCTGTGGTTTTTAATTTTTTTTTAATATTTTATTTATTTATTCATGAGAGACACACACAGAGAGAGAAGCAGAGACATAGGCAGAGAGAGAGAGAGAAGCAAGCTCCATGCAGGGAGCCCGATGCGGGACTCGATCCCAGGACCCTAGGATTACGCTCTGAGCCAAAGGCAGACACTCAACCGCTGAGCCACCCAGGCGTCCCAGTGTGGTTTTTAAATTTTATTTTATATACAGAGTTAGCTTTAACATTTATTCTGTTTTATCCACTCCACATAGTTTTCCTTAAACAAAGGAGAAACAACCATAGATGGGAGAAACTTAAGGCTCAGAAAGGTTTGGGCAGAACCTGATACAGAACTCAGGTCATTTGATTCCTGACCTGGGCTCTTTCATTCACATTGCCAACCAACCAAATGAAAACACCCTACTTGTCTAATGAGTGTTATGATGGGATTTTGTTCCTGTCTAGTTGCTTTGGGTTCTTCTCTTGGCCACCATCGTGGGCCTCCTGCTCCAGCGCCTTGCAGCTCGGCTGGGAGTGGTCACAGGGCTGCATCTTGCTGAAGTGTGTCACCGTCAGTACCCGAAGGTGAGCAATGTGGTGTTCTGTTTGTCTCTCATCTCAGAGGAACCTGTGTGTGTGGCCGAATGTGCTGGCTTCGTGGTATATTGAAATAGTGGAGGACTTGGTGGTCAGTGGCCCTAAGGCTAAGTCCCAAGGGAAATTCTATAGCCCCTCTTGCTGCCAACCCATATTTCTGTACTCCTTCTAAGAATTTAACTTGAGATTCACTTTTTGCCAGAAAGCTTCCTTAGAAAAATTCAGTCTGAATAGATGTTTACCATTCATTCTGCCTTCTAACATCTGGCAGTGCCCAGCCCATGGAGGGGTGGGATTACTCTAAGCACTTTCATTCATACATTCGTATTACTGTTACACATATTTTCTTTTTTGTTTGACTTTGTCATCATTTTGAAAAACAAGATTTTCCTTTTTATTACAAACTCTATGTGGCAGGATCTTTGTAATTTTTTTTTTTAATTAACCCTGACCCTGGAGGTTACACTGTCTTCCACAGGTTTTTTCTGGACATTTTGGTCCTTATTGCTGCCTAAGGCAGGAGGACCCTATCTGGAAGATAGTTTTAACCTACCTTCATCTTTAGATAAGACCATGATCTGCTTCTGGTTTGTCCTAAATGTTTAATCTCCTCTCCTGGCTGTGAGAAACTATCCTTATCTGCTTTCTCCCCCATTTATGCTTCTCAGAAAAATCTTAGTAATTTATAATTTCTCTCTTCATGTATCTTAACAGTTGTTTTTTGTGACAATTTTTTTGTGTAGTATGTCCTAGAAGGTGGGGTTTTTTTGTTTTGTTGTTCTTTTTTTTTTTTTATTTTTATTTATGACAGTCACACAGATAGAGAGAGAGAGGCAGAGACACAGGCAGAGGGAGAAGCAGGCTCCATGCACCGGGAGCCTGATGTGGGATTCGATCCCGGGTCGCCAGGATCGCGCCCTGAGCCAAAGGCAGGCGCTAAACCGCTGCGCCACCCAGGGATCCCCTGTTTTGTTTTGTTCTTTTCTTCTTCTTGGCCTCAGTGAGCTAGTATTAACGAAATTTGTCTTTCAGCTGGATTGTTTGACCAGGCTGGGTTCCTGTTTTATATGCCATGCAATTTCAACCAGTTTGCTGAGTCCCTTTATGTATTTGTCGTTCTTTACTTGCTTGTGTATTATCATTACATTAAGGATGACCCCAGCCTCTTCATTTTTGTTTTCTCTCTTTAGCCACAATCAGGATATTTTCTTCTGTGGTCATTTTCTATTCTCTCCTAAACAATATTTTGACCATATTAGCATCCTCGTTTTCCCCTAAAACTTTTGGATTGCTTTTAGGCAGGAAATTAAGTGGAAATTAATGATTAGAAATTCTGTTCCTTTGTTGAGTGGAAGGTAAGAAAAAAAATTAGGATCAGCTGCTGCTCTGACCTTGGCTCATAGGCACCACCACATAGAAGTGGTGCTTTCTCCCCGGGGTCCGCAGTGCAGTGATGGACCAGGTGGAGCCCAGTTCTGGTACTTCATCACTAGACTGAAGCATTATGGTGTACTATTGATGGGTCAGTGCTGAATGTGAATTCCAAACTGTAGGGAAAGTTCTTAGAAATGATTAATTAGAACCATGTCTTTCTGCTGTTTGGTATTTAGGTCCCACGAATTATCCTATGGCTGATGGTGGAGCTGGCTATCATTGGCTCAGATATGCAAGAAGTTATTGGCTCAGCCATTGCCATCAATCTCCTGTCTGTAGGAAGGTGAGGGGGTTTTCCTCCAGAAAGTATTATTTTGCTATATTTCAAGGCAAATGTAAAAACAAAAACCAAACTGATTTTCCATTTTCAAGATTCAAGTATTATTTTTTTCTGTGGAACCTTTCTGGAGCCACCTTCTCTTCCAGCAGCTGTAGGCTCTATATGTTCCATGTTCTCCTGTCCTGTCATACATCTATTATACAGTGTGCAACATTGTGTGTTACAATTATTTATTTGTATATCAGTTTGTCCCACTAGACAGTGAGCTCCTAGAGGGGTAAGACCTGTACTTTTCAGCTTTATATTTTAAGTGTCTGACTTAGTAGACAGCATTTGGAATGAATGTAGTTAATTCACATGGGGCTGTGATTCTAAAATATGCCAGGTCTGACCTCCTGCCACTGTCCCCGCTCCTGCCAATCCTTGCTTCTCCAAGTGTTGTGTATCTGGAGAGCTGTTGGTAGTGTTTCCCAACGTTTCCTTTCTTTCCTTTAATCTCCATTTCTTATCTCTGACCTAGGGTTCCTCTGTGGGGTGGAGTTCTCATCACGATTGCAGATACCTTCGTATTTCTCTTCTTGGACAAATATGGTAAGGAGAGTGGGAATGCAGGGCTCAGTCAGAGGAGTTACTTTCCATCCATGATATGGCTGATGGAGAAGTCTGCCTTTCGTGAGCTAACTGTTGCATTTTCCCCTTTAGGCTTACGGAAGCTAGAAGCATTTTTTGGCTTTCTCATCACCATTATGGCCCTCACATTTGGATATGAGGCAAGTGTTGCTGGCAATTCATCAACATAACCAAAAAAGACTGTTCTCTTGTCTTTTCTTTTAAGACTGTATAATGCTAGGATGTTTAATTGTATCACATGTGTTAACAAAAAGCCAATTCAGCCTAGGCCAATTTTGAAGAAATATGATCTATAGCAAAGATCTAAAGCCTCTGGGAAGGGCTACTGGGGCTCATAGGTAAAAAATGATTAGATTTTTTTTTTTTTTAGGACTTGGTAGACTAGACTCCCTGCTTTCAATTTGGCCAGTCCCATGATACAGCAGTGTTGGAGAGGATTAAGGAGGGAGTTGCAGGATTATTCCTGGTGGGGTTAACTTGGAGAGATTCTGGTTTTGCTTATCCTGGCTTATACCAACTGTAGCTTGAACTTTCTCTGTGTTGCAACAGTTGATGAAACTATAGGGATCCCTGGGTGGCGCAGTGGTTTAGTGCCTGCCTTTGGCCCAGGGCGCGATCCTGGAGACCCGGGATCGAATCCCACGTCAGGCTCCTGCTTCTCCCTCTGCCTATGTCTCTGCCTGCCTCTCTCTCTCTCTCTCTCTCTCTCTCTCTCTGTGCTCTGTGTGTGACTATCATAAATAAATAAAATTAAAAAAAAATAAACTATAAAGGATATAGTATATGCTTTCTAGTTTTTGCCCCAACCCAGATACTCCTAGGAATCAGAACCATTATATGCAAGAATAGTAGCTTTCCGTGTTTAGTTGTTATAAACTCTTTGTTTAGCCAGTTTGGCCTGGTTAAACTTTTATTTTTTTATCTTTTTATTTTTTAAAGATTTTATTTATCCGAGAGAGGCAGAGACATAGGCAGAGGGAAAAGCAGGCTCCCTGCAGGGAGCCCGATCTGGAACTCAATCCCAGGACTCCAGGATCACGCCCTGAGCCAAAGGCAGATGTTCAACCACTGAGCCACCCAGGTGTCCTGAATAGAGGAATAATTGTGGATAATCCAGAATTGACTATATTCTTGGATCTGTATCCTAGGAGTGATTATGAAGCTAATGTCAATGAGGCCCTTACTAGCCATGTATTTCTTTAGAATATTAATGACCTGGGCAGCCCCAGTGGCTTAGCGGTTTGGCGCTGCCTTCAGCCCAGGGCGTGATCCTGGAGACCAAGGTTCGAGTCCCACATCGGGCTCCCTGCAGGGAGCCTGCTTTTCCCTCTGCCTGTGTCTCTGCCTCTCTCTCTCTCTTTTTTTGTGTGTCTCTCATGAATAAATAAATAAAATCTTAAAAAAAAGAATATTAATGACCTTCTCCACATATCTATTTTGTATATCTAAAATATGACATGAAATATCTGGATATCCCAGTCCTGAATTCTCAGACGTCTGGCAGCAAGTCCCTCACACTGCTTGGTTGTTGAAGAAAGTGTTGTAAGGAGCAATGGATGTTGAGTGTTTCCTAGTACTAATGTTCCTCCACTGGTCTCATATTCTAATAGTTATTATGTTGGTATGTAGTATTTTACAGTGAAACCCAGCCAGAGCCAGGTACTCAAGGGCATGTTCCTGCCATCCTGTTCAGGCTGTCACACCCCACAGATTGAGCAGGCTGTGGGCATCGTGGGAGCTGTCATCATGCCACACAATATGTACCTGCATTCTGCATTAGTCAAGGTGAGCATGGCCCTTCCATCTGTGCCCTCCAGATAGTTCATGTTTCCTTTAGTTGCAGAGGACACACTTATTTTAAAAGTGTTAGAGCCCTGAAGGAGCAAAAGGTTTTTTCACTGTTGGATGTTTATAAACTTCACCCAGACTGTTTTTGTCACAAAAGTGACCAGAAATAAGTGACCCCACAGAGAAACTGGGACTAAAATTCTTCGTAAAAGGTCCATAAGTACACCAAGTCTCTTTTATTTAAATCTCAAAAGCCTGAGTCCCTTGAGGAGATCAGGAGCAAAGAACCCAACCCAGGTTTCATCAGTCAGTTTTATGTAGTAGTTTGCTGGGAGATTTCAGAGGCCTTTATGATTAAGGTTCTTAGGACTGAACATCAGGTGGTTTTTGTATGTCAGTGGTTCTTCTAACCACAGTAACTGAGAGCTCAGTAGCACATAGTCATCATTTTCCTGTTTGGAGAATGTGCCGTCAAAGGGTCATGAAGTTCTTAGTCACTTAATGAACTGGGATGTAAGTAAGTTTTCTCACATTTTATATTGTCAATTGTTTGCCCTCTAAATCTTCCAGCTAACTCCAAGTTCATGAAATATTACAGGGAAACTTAATCTAACCAAAAAATGACTGTTACTGTTTATCTCTCTAGTCCAGACAGATAAACCGAGCCAATAAGCAGGAAGTTCGAGAAGCTAATAAGTACTTTTTCATTGAATCCTGCATTGCTCTCTTTGTTTCCTTCATCATCAACGTCTTTGTTGTCTCAGTCTTTGCAGAAGCATTTTTTGAAAAAACCAACGACCAGGTGGTGAGTAGCCAGGGTTATGAGTGATAGTGAATGTGAGGGTGGTGAAGGCCAGAATGGGGTAGGCAAAATGGCAGTGACTTGGAGCTCAGGGGAGGCCTATCTCCAGCCTCAGGGCTGCCCCCTATTACTGCACTAGTCAGGATCTAGAGTCTGGGGGCAGACCAAACCTACACTCGTATTTCACAGCTGTTGGCTCAGAAGCGAGTTTGCCACAAATAAAGATTGCCTCATGCTATGCTGTTGTGTTTGTGGTTTCATGTCTTTTTGGCTCTTTGTCATATACTTTTGTTTCCTGTTTATCAACTGCCAGCCTATATACCTGTCCTGCCATTTGGTCATGAGGACAGGTAGGGAGGAGTCAATAAACAGAAAATAGAAACTGGCTAAGATACACGCTTTTGCATTTTGAACTCTCTGTCATCTTGATTCCTGATTGCCTATTTATAAGACCTCTGACTCCTGTCTGCTTTGACTTAGGACTCTTCTCATATTTCTTTTTTTTTTTCTCTCATATTTCTTAAGGGCCCTCTCTTTCTGCCATCACTTAAAACAAGCCAGAATTCACATATTACCTTACACACTTTTTTTTTTTAAATTTTTATTTATGATAGTCACACAGAGAGAGAGAGAGAGAGAGGCAGAGACACAGGCAGAGGGAGAAGCAGGCTCCATGCACCGGGAGCCCGACGTGGGATTCGATCCTGGGTCTCCAGGATCGCGCCCTGGGCCAAAGGCAGGCGCCAAACCGCTGCGCCACCCAGGGATCCCACCTTACACACTTTTAACTCAGTAAATATTTTTGATGGCATGAGGGTGTTGGAGGATTATGGAAGACCACCAGTGCCATTGCTGCCAGTCCCTGCTCCTGTTACAGCCTGTATCCAGTGTCTTATCTCCAGTCTATGTCTCCTAGGGGACTTGAATATGACCTATAGTTTGTAATCGGCTGGAGAGCTCTTCTGGTCTGGTCCTTGCCTCAAAAATAAAAGTTGCTCCTAAATTGCTTTGTGTTCCAGGTAGCAGTCTGCAGAAACAGCAGCAGTCCCCACTCTCACCTTTTTCCTGATGATAACTCAACATTGGCTGTGGACATCTACAAAGGGGTAAGCCTATTCAGATTTGTGATCACTGCTCCTGAATCAGTATTCTTGGCATAATATCTGATCTTTTTTGTGGGTTCACTTCAGAGCTGAACCTATCTTCCCTGGAGTGTCATTTATTTCAGAGGTCTAGATGCTGGACAGCCATTTTTGAATTACATGGGAGGGAATAGAAGATGAGCTGAGGGATCCCTGGGTGGCGCAGCGGTTTGGCGCCTGCCTTTGGCCCAGGGCACGATCCTGGAGACCTGGGATCGAATCCTGCGTCGGGCTCCCGGTGCATGGAGCCTGCTTCTCCCTCTGCCTATCCTCTCTCTCTCTCTCTCTCTCTGTGACTATCATAAATAAATAAAAAATTAAAAAAAAAAAAAAAGAAGATGAGCTGAAAGATGAACTGTATCAGCAGTTCCCAGGGTTATGTTGGTAGTATATTGTTTTAGAGGATGCTAATTGGAGGATACTAAAGAGAGTGTTCCTGGTAAAGTATTCTTTTTTTTTTTTTTTAAGTATTCTTTTTTGGGACCTCTTAGTAGTCTTTTTTATGCTGATTATGTTATGAACCTCCCAAGAGTAGAATACATACTTTATGTAGTATTTCCCAAATGTATTTGACCTTTCTCTTTACTCCTGTTACTAACTTTCAGATAGTGTATTAAGTAATATAATTTGGGAAATGTGTAGACTTTTTTTTTTAAGAATTTATTTTATTTTATTTTATTTTAATTTTTATTTATTTATGATAGTCACAGAGAGAGAGAGAGAGGCAGAGACACAGAGGGAGAAGCAGGCTCCATGCACCGGGAGCCCGACGTGGGAATCGATCCCGGGTCTTCAGGATCGCGCTCTGGGCCAAAGGCAGGCGCCAAACCGCTGCGCCACCCAGGGATCCCAGGAATTTATTTATTTATTAGAGACAGAAAGAGAGATTGAGATTGAGAGAGAGAGGCAGAGACACAGGCAGAGGGAGAAGCAGGCTCCATGCAGGGACCCTGATGTGGGACTCCGTCCCGGGTCTCCAGGATCACGCCCTGGGCTGAAGGTGGCGCTAAACCACTAAGCCACCGGGGCTGACCTAGACTTTTTTTTTTAATGTTACTTAAGATCTAGGTTGAGGATGAAGGCTTTAGGAACTTGGAGAAGAGGAAAGACTAAGCAAAAGAAGGAAGGAATATCCAGCAAAATTTAAGTCGAGGGCCTCTAAAATAAGATCAGGTCCTGAGTCTAGCTATTGGGATAGCTCCCAGCACAGCATTTGTTGTAGGCTTGGTATATAGCAAAGAAGAGGGAGAAATGCTGTAGAGAAATTCTGTTTTGGGTGTTGTCTAAGCAGATCACTGACACAGCATCTTTCTCCCCTGCTTCTCCCAGGGTGTTGTACTGGGATGTTACTTTGGGCCTGCTGCACTCTACATCTGGGCGGTGGGGATCCTGGCCGCAGGACAGAGCTCCACCATGACAGGAACCTATTCTGGCCAGTTTGTCATGGAGGTATGTGCTGTTCTGACTGGTATAGATTAGGGGAAGAAAACATTGCCCTTTTGTTACTTTTTAATCCCATGTTTCTAGAGCCTCCCCAAACCTTTCTTTGTTTCCTATTCTAGACATTTCATCCTGCTTCTGTGTTCTCTTCCAGGGATTTCTGAACCTAAGGTGGTCACGTTTTGCCCGAGTGATTCTGACTCGCTCTATTGCCATCGTCCCCACTCTGCTTGTTGCCATCTTCCAGGATGTTGAGCATCTGACAGGGATGAATGACTTCCTGAATGTGCTGCAGAGCTTACAGGTGAGGAGGGAAGATGGGGAAACTCCCATCCCATTTAATCAGGCAGCATTATGTATTGCTCTTATGTACCAAGCCTGTAGTGCTGGGGAAAGAAAGACACACAGTCTCAGTCTGTAGTAAATGTTTGGAATCCTGGTATCTAAAAAGCTTTTAGGGGGCAGCCCCGGTGGCTCAGCGGTTTAGCGCAGCCTTCAGTCCAGGGCGGATCCTGGAGACCCGGGATCAAGTCCCACGTTAGGGTCCCTGTGTGGAGCCTGCTCCTCCCTCTGCCTGTGTGTGTCTCTGCCTCTCTCTGTGTGTGTGTGTGTCTCATGAATGAATGAATGAATGAATGAATGAATGAATAAAAAATAAATCTTTAAAAAAAATAAAAAGCTTTTAGAAGTGATTTGGTTTGTGAAAAGCTTGTTGAATGGGAATTAATCTGCTATATAGAGTATAAAATTACTATTTTTTAATCCAAGCAAACATTAAATAACATAAGATCCTACTAGGTCCTATGGAGGTTAAAAAGACAAGGCAGGGCAGCCCGGGTGGCTCAAGCGGTTTAGCGCCGTCTTCGGCCCAGGGCCTGATCCTGGAGACCCGGGATTGAGTCCCACATCAGGCTCCTTGCATGGTGCCTGCTTCTCCCTCTGCCTGTGTCTCTGCTTCTCTCTTTCCTCTCTGTGTATTCTCAGAAATAAATAAATAAAATCTTAAAAAAAAAAAAAAAGACAAGGCAGATACGAATATTTTTAAAGACACTGGATCAGAATCGATGCTAGGTCCATGACATTCTATAGGTTTCAACATAATGCATGAGCATATTGGGACGATAGGCGTAATTTCTCACAGAGTAGATGAGGCAGGGTGTGCATTTCCCTTTTGCTAATAGTGCTGCTCTTTGGAGTGATAATGGATCTCCAGTGGTCCCATCTGATCTTCATTCTTTCTTTTCCAGCTTCCCTTTGCTCTGATACCCATCCTCACATTTACGAGCTTACGGCCAGTAATGAATGACTTTGCCAATGGACTGTGAGTGTACTTCTCTCAATTCCCCAAAAATATGTGGGGGAAGGGTGTCTTCATTGAACAGGCCAGTCAGGAAATGAGTCATGTACGGGAACCACATGTTTTGAGAGGTGAATGCTGGAGTGCCTCTCAGTCTTTGGCTTAGAGAACAGAGACTGTGAATGTGGTGAAGAGGGCAAGCACATTTTTCATTTCTAGCACAAGACAGTCCCACTTTTAGGGCTTTAATTCAGCTTCAGCCGCTGAAGTGTAAAGCCCCTTAATTCCATGTTAAATGATCTTAATGAGAAAAGCATATACATCTTTATATGCATTTTTAAAGAGTATGGGGTGTTTGAATTATTTGTCGCATCTGTTAGGTACTTATTGCTTATATATTCTAGAGACTTAAATACTAGGGATTATTTGACAGTATTTTCCCCTCTCTTTCTCCCTATTGGTGTCTCACTTTGGCTCATTTAATCTAACTGGGACATAGTAAGAACAAGTTTCAGTTCATTTTGAAATGCCTCTTAACTCCTGTCAGTTTCCTGACAGTGTCTTTTTCTGCTTGTGGTTGGGTTGGACTATTCCACCAGTGACTGATGATTCTTTTGCAGAGGCTGGAGGATTGCAGGCGGGATCTTGGTCCTTATCGTCTGTTCCATCAACATGTACTTTGTCCTGGTTTATGTCCAGGAACTAGGGCATGTGGCATTGTATGTGGTAGCTGCTGTGGTCTGTGTGGCTTATCTGAGCTTTGTGTTTTACTTGGTAAGTCCATTCAAGAGGGGCCAGGGATGTAGGTATCAGAGATGGTAGAGATGAGGCTTACTGACACCAAAATGAAAGGACCCAAAAAGAGCACATAGCAATTATTTGTGTGTGTATATATATATGTGTATATATATAATATAGTATATATAGCACGTAGCAGTCTTATATCCAAATTATTTAGACAGTTTACATGAAATTGTTAGCTGTGGTTAAACAGTATTTTTAATCATAAAATTTATTTTGATTCCTAAGAGCTATTATGTCACTTCCATCTGGCTTTCATTCTTAATAATTTCTGATAAGAGAGTAAGTATAGTGTTTTTGGGGAACTAGAAGAACAATATAGAAAGTAGGGAGTGGCACAAGATGGGGTTGGTGTGATGTCAGAGCTTTGTTGGGGGATACATGTGAGTTCACAGCCCTGCTCAGCTCTGCCATTTCATAGCTGTCTACTAAAGAAAGAATAATGATATTCTTTCATTGAATTACTCTAGAGTTATTTAAAAATGGTTATAAAATCATAGATACACAGAAAATGAATGCAGAATAATGTATTCCAGTATGATCAAAATTTTTTTCAAAAGTCAGGTAAATTATGTAAAAAATAGTGATAGTTGTGTTGGAATGGTACTGTGATGGATATGTTCTTTTTGCTACTTTCTAAATCTTCTATAACATTACTTGCAGTAATGGAAAATAGTTCTAGTGACAAAAACAACAAACCCACCTCCCTATTCTCTACAGGTTTTCTAAAAAATGCAAGTGTGGAGGTTTAGGGACAGCAGAATTTATACCTTATCTGCTGCAGAAAATGGTTAAGGATGGAGGCTGGAGACCTGCTTATGTCTTTAACACTTACCTAGTCCCCATGGCAGTATCTGCCACAGGTTAAGTACTAGATTGAGAAAATCACTTTAGTGACTATTGAAAAATTACATCTTGGATTGGCATATCTTTTCCTCTTTTCTTCCAGTAAACTTTGGGCACTAAGATTATGCTGAACCTATAATCTAGGGATTTACTCCAAGGAAACCCAAGTAACTGAATATGTCCTTGATAGGAATTATTTTAAGAATTCACTGTAGAGGTTAAGGGGATCCTTCCTTCCTGCAAAGTGGTTACAAAGACACTGAGTTGTCTTCAGTCATTCTGAGACTCTCTAGGTTGTTGAAGACCCATTTTTAGGCTGAGGACTGATTCCAGGGTGGTTTACGGCTGTTAAGCCCCAAAACACTTACTTCCTAGAGCAGCTGGGGATATAGTCCCAGTTGTCTCAATCTGTCACTCATTACCTCCACCTCCGCCTGCATTGTGAGGAATGGGGGAGAGCTGAAGAGAGTGGTCCTCAGGGACTCCCAGTTGTACAAAAGAAACAAATGACAAACACAAAGCAGTAGGAACAGAGACTTTGATATTCAAAATAGTATGAAGAAACTGTTGAGGAAGGCAGATTCCAGGATGTTTTGAAGAAGGTGTGGGGTTGGTAGAATGACTTGTGGGACCTGGATGGTAGGAGAGGAGAGGAGCAGAGCTGGATGCTCAAGGAAGAGAGCAGGTTTGCATCCCAGCAATGCAATGTGAGTCATCGTGATGGGTAAGAGGGCTCTGCAGAGAGGTTGGTGAATGATGACCATACTTTGTCTTTCAGGGTTGGCAATGTTTGATTGCATTGGGCATGTCCTTCCTGGACTGTGGGCACACGGTAAGCATCTCTAAAGTCCTGCTGACAGGAGAAGGCACTGGTGGCTATACTAAGTAAACACTGGATCAGTCTGCCTATCTCCCACAGGTAGCCATCAGAGCCAGTGTGTTTCTATGGTTTACTGTGTGAACAAAGCCAAAAGTATGTGCTGTTGCACAAACTGCACTCAACTGTTTGTTGGGAAAGACTTTATTTCACGATGTTTGGAAGATGGAGTTTTTTTTCTTCCTGACCTCTTAACCTGGGAACTGGATTAGACAGGATCTTTGAAAAACTGACATTTGCTGCTATAATTCCAATACAAATTTGTTTTATCCTTTTGAGAGAGAATTGTGTATGCATGATTCTTAACCAGGCTCGTGTTTAAAAAAAACATATTGAGAAATGTAATAAATTTTTCATAAGACAAATTATAGAATGGGTAATTATAGAATGGGTATGCAAGTTTTGTTTATAAAAAGATCAAAGGCTGAGAAATACTTTCCTTATGCATACCCTGTCAGTCATTTTAATCATAAAAAAATTAAGTCTCAACTCAAGTGGTCTCATCCATATTAAATATAAAATTATGAAACATCTACCTCTTTCAGGTTCAGGATTCTTTTACCTTATTTCCACTTTAAATTTCTTGGTGGAAGTTAGGAGGGATGAGAAAGCATAAAGAGGATGATAAACGAACAAAGAGCAAAGCTTACATGTAGGTGGTGATTATTAATCACCTTGGGAAATCACTGAGCAGATTTTCCTCAGAGATGGAAGCTTATCAGGATTTTCTTGGGAGTTCTGATTTTCTTAACTTTCATGTTAGTACAGAGCTTTCCTGCTGGTATTACTCTTGAGTACATAGTTTTAAAACCTTCACCTTCCTCATTCAGGAGGTTGGTTATAGAAAAAGATGGTAGCACTTACGAACTGACATTCTCATGAGATTTTGGAATGAGGAGAAAAGGCTTAAGGAAAGAAGAGTCATCTGTTTTATTCCTAAAAGACACCTCCTACCAGAATTGTCATGGTTTTCCGAAGCATGCCCAAGACAACTTGCAAGGCAATCTCAGGAGCTGTGGACATAACTGTTGCAAAGCTCTTTCTCTCTCAGCAAGTCAGTGGGACTCGCTATGGTTGAAAGTTCTCTCTCAGCAAGGTTGCACTGGGCTACCTCTCTTCAGCCATTCCCTCAGAGGGAAAAGCTTTGAGACCAGATGGTGGAGCTCTGGAGTCAGAGGACATGGGTCCCTTCGGCCCGAAGCTGCTGCTCTTCAGCCACTTCTGACTTTTTTTTTTTTTACCTGTGGAGCCTGGGATTATATGATTATATCAAATCAAATCAAATCACATTTGTTTGGTGGAGATAAATAACAGGTCTGTTAGAACCATGGACTTGTTGAGAACATTAATGGGAGTGACATTGAAGGACTTCTCATTTTTGGAGCTTTCCATCTGGAGTCCTGGTTGATTGATACTTTGTATTCATCTGAGCCCCTCAATGCATTATTGCTAACATTTTGCACACAGTCGAGCACAGGCTGGATGGATTATCTTTAAAAGGCATTAAGGATAAACTGCTGTGTTTAACTGACGGTACCTTATTTTAGCCCCTTAAGTAATAGGGCACACGATCATGAAAGAGAAATTTCCCTAACTGTCCCTCCTCACATCTGCCCCTCTCCCTGTCGTCATTCCCCAAACAACCTAAGGGTATTCTGTGAAGATCCCGGGGACTGACCTCTTGGTCTCTCATCTGGCTGTACCAGGTGAAGGCAAAATTGACAAGAAAAAGTCTTTGTAAAGACAGTACGATAACACTACCTTTGCCCTGAGTCTGGATGGATCCAGTCAGTCTCAGATTCACAATATTTAGAAGTTTAGGTAAAGCTGCTTGTTTTCTTTTAAAAGTTTTATGACTTATGGTGATGGAAAATTTCTTCCCAGTTAAATGGCATTTTATAATACTATATGTGTAGTGTTTCACAGTGTTAAAGATACTCCCATACCATCTTCCATTTGATCCCATCAGAAAGAAAATGTACTCCTGCCAGTACTCTGGGTGCAATAAACCATGCTTATGAAGTGTCCCAGTGCCCGCACGTGCAGTGTTTCTGTGGAATGTTAAGGGTATACACTTGTACTTTATGTAAAGTGGTCCTTGTTCTCCATAAATGTGACATGAAATAATTGTGCTGTTACTGCACACCGGGAGTTAACAGGTGGGAAGAGATGTTGTTTGGCTCCTGTGAGGTCCCGTTAGTGGTATTACAAGTGGTTATAACTAAGCTGTTGGTGCCCAGTTAACAGTATGTAAACTTGGTTTGTAATTAAAATTTTTTTCCTTTTCCTGTTTGGTTTCCTGGGTATTTTTTTGACCTTGAAAATTATTTTGAAATACTGCAACATCAGCCACCACTTGGATGACATTTTAAGCCCACATTGTTAGTGATTTTCTCTTTTAAAGGGATGGGGGTGGGGATCCCTGGGTGGCGCAGCGGTTTGGCGCCTGCCTTTGGCCCAGGGCGCGATCCTGGAGACCCGGGATCGAATCCCATGTCGGGCTCCCGGTGCATGGAGCCTGCTTCTCCCTCTGCCTGTGTCTCTGCCTCTCTCTCTCTCTGTGACTATCATAAAATAAAAATAAAATTAAAAAAAAGGGATGGGGGTGTAAATAGGTTTAGTCTTGAGAAGACTTGATGAATTGCAGACACCCAACACTAATACCAGTTTACTCACTCTAGTCAAATAGTTTTGCTGTTGGTAAAGGTCATATCATTACCATATTTAAACTAAAAAAAAAATTATTTTGCCTTTCTATCTGTAGTCTTGTTTCACCATTGAAGTAGGTTTTTATATTCCATACATGCTGCCAATAAAAAAGTATGAGTATTTGAAAAGAGAAACCAAAATTGTGTAGCTTAAAAATGGATAGCATTTTGGCAGAACTGATAAAAATGGAAATATTGGCACCATTTAATAAAAACAAAGACAAAGCTCAGTAATAGTAAACTACTGGGCCTGTCACCATACAAATGACAGGAAAATCTAAGTCAGCACTTCATTTATCTCAAGGTTGTCACCAGAACTTCATTTTCCCTTTCTCTGTAAGCTTTTCCTGTGTCTTACTGGAGCCAAATACCGTACGTGATAGAAGTAATCTGGGAATTTTGTTCTCTGTGTTGACCTCACTCATTTAGCTCTCCCTACTTACCTTGAGTTTAATTTCAAAACTCAGTAGGATGCAACAATTTGAATATCCTGATTTGAGACATTTCTTTTAGTCCTGCCCTTTCAAATGCTCTCTGCTCCTTTATTGGATGGGACCAGTGAATCTAACCATGTTGGCTTCTCGTGGCACCTTAGCTTATGAATGTTAATAACCACTAACACTGACTACCGTATCTCTAGTCCTGGTCTGAGCACTCCCATGACCTCATTTAATTGTTACAAGAGGATCGGCCTCTTTATGGAGGAGGCTGATATAGCCCTAGATCCAAGGGCCAAAAAGTAAAATAACTTCCCCACATAACATTGCTGGTAAATAAGCAGTTGGCACTTTGACTTGAATAGCTTAACTCCAGAGCCCACATATCATTACCAAACTATCCTTTATTTTTTCTTTTAAAGATTGTATTTATTCATGAGAGACCCAGGGAGAGAGGCAGAGACACAGGCAGAGGGAGAAGCAGGCTCCATGCAGGGAGCCCGATGTGGGATTCCATCCCTGAGCCAAAGGCAGACGCTTAATTGCTGGGCCACCCAGTCGTCCGCAAACCATCCTATATAATACACAGTACACACTTTGTGCAAGGTCAAGACATCAAGTTCTTAATACCGGGAACACATCAGAGCATTTGCGTGATATTCTGATTAGTGATAAAATATATTTTAGCTAACAAGTTGCCAACTGGTAGGCTAATATTGTTTGGCCTGTGCTAAATTTGAAACAACTTTGAAGGATTTTTGGTAAGCACAGAAAATGGACAGGGCCGGCCCCTCTGTGATCCTACGCCAATAGTAGCTAAGAACTATTAGGCTTACTCATTTGCATTACCTCCCTACCCTTGACAGTATTTAGCCTATTCCTGTGTCATTTAGCCCCATTTCTTAGTGTCTCAGAGCAGTATGTCAAAGTTTGCCAACAAGGAGGTTCTGATAAGTCATCTGAGTGACTCTGGGGATCATGGGAGTAATCAACCCTTACCTACTATATAATGAGGAAGCCCACCACCTCAGCTCTCGTGAAAAGGCTGCAGTGAATTCATAGTGTATCTGACAATTGCTCAGGTTAAAATCCGAGATGTTAAGACCTTGAAGTGAGGGATCCCTGGGTGGCGCAGCAGTTTGGCACCTGCCTTTGGCCCAGGGCACGATCCTGGAGACCCGGGATCGAATCCCATGTCGGGCTCCCGGTGCATGGAGCCTGCTTCTCCCTCTGCCTGTGTCTCTGCCTCTCTCTCTCTCTGTGACTATCATAAATAAATAAATAAAAATTTAAAAAAAAAAAGACCTTGAAGTGAATAACGAGACTTGTCTGAAGAGTTGTCTCTCTGCCCCAAGGCCAATGTTAATCATTTCCTAGCCCGCTGTTCCTAGTATAGTTTTATCTTGCGCTTCATCTGGGATCGACTTTACGCAGCCATCACAAGCTTGTGAGGTATTCGGGGCAATTTGTGTTAAGAAATTACATTTGTTGAAGACTAACATTTTTAAATGTAGCATATACTACCCTCTTACAAATAAAGGAGGATAAGGCTCCATCCAAAAGGGTACATGAACTTGCTCAAGGTCACAGGTGGCAAGGTTGGAGCTAGAACCCTACCCTGGTACCTTTTCCATTATACTATAATAGACTCTCCTATAGATTTACAGTC
Organism: Nyctereutes procyonoides; assembly: GCF_905146905.1. NCBI lineage: Eukaryota > Metazoa > Chordata > Mammalia > Carnivora > Canidae > Nyctereutes > Nyctereutes procyonoides. Next base: position 2,226,717 of record NW_026575124.1, on the reverse strand, counting down.
TCCGTTCTGTATTAACTCACAGGCTTTTGATGCCAAGGGGTGATAACATTCCTAGAGCCCTAAGTAATACCAGTAGGGCTAAAATGAGATTCAGTGATTGTCTCTGTGTGTAGGGAAGAGAAAAGGAGTAAACCACAACTTCACAAATCCCAACACAAATCATAGGGATTCGGAGGGGGGAGAAAAAGACGCCTGGGTGGCTCAGCAGTTTAGCGCTGCCTTCAGCCCAGGGCATGATGTTGGAGTCCCAGGATGAGTCCCACGTCGGGCTCCCTGCATGGAGCCTGCTTCTCTCTCTGCCTGTGTCTCTCTGCCTCTCTCTGTGTGTGTCTCGTGAATGAATAAATAAAATCTTAAAAAAAAAAAAAAAAAGAGGGCGGCGCCTGGGTGGCTCCATCAGTTAAGCATCCAATTAAGCAGCTGACTGGATCTCAGCTCAGGTCTTGATCTCAGGGTCATGAATTCAAGCCCGGTTCTAGACTCCACGCTGGGTTTGGAGCCTAGTTCAAAACAAATCATAGAGATTCAAGTTTCCAGGAAGGTGTCTGGCTGTGCGTTTTAAAAGCAGCCCACGTGATTCCAATTCAGCCTGACAAACATTTGGGACCCATAGGTCATTTCCCTCTCCCAGCACGTTCTTCTTTTTTTTAAGATTTTATTTATTCATGAGAGACACAGAGAGAGAGAAGGAGGCAGAGACACAGGCAGAGGGAGAAGCAGGCTCCATGTAGGGAGCCCGACGTGGGACTCGATCCCTGATCTCTAGGATCACGCCCTGGGCCGAAGGCAGCGCTAAACCACTGAGCCAGCCGGGCTGCCCACATTTCTTCTTTTCTTAATGAAAGGCTTTTCTCTGCTCCAGGTGCCAAAAGATCATGAGGCCTGGATAATAGGGCTCAGGATTTAGACTGAGCTCAGGATTTAGAATTAGTATTTAATTCTAATACTTTAGAATTAGTATTTAATATTTATTTTAGTTATTTAGAATTTATTTGATTTCTAAGACAGTAATAGAATACAGAATCACTCCGTGTGTTTGCTCTCAATGTCCTAATCAGAAGCAGCCATCCTGGGGCGTCTGATTGTCTGTCAGTTAAGCAGTTCAGGTCCCAGAGTCAGTCTGGCTTCCTGCTCAGTGGGGAGTCTGCTATTCCCTCTCCCTCTGTCCTCCCCCACCCTTCGTTGGTTGTGCACATGCACACTCTGTCTCTGTCAAAATCCTTTTTTAAAAATATTTTATTTATTTATTTGACACACAGAGCCTGAGCAGGGGACAGAAGGAAAAGCAGGCTCCCTATTGAACCGAGAGCTTGACATAGGGCTCAAACCCAGGACCCTGGGATCCTGACCTGAGTGGAAGTCAGACACTTAACCAACTGAGCTACCCAGGGATCCTAAATAAATAAAATCTTTAAAAAAAGAAAGAAAAAAAAAGGCAGCTATCCTGTGGCAAATATGTCACAAAAATAGTCAAAGTGCAAATTTTGCTGAGGGCATTTGGCACTCTCTCAGTTCTTAACTATTTCAGCTGCTAGCTATTGTTTTATATGCCATAAATCATTCATGAATCTATAAGTTATTTCTATTCTGAGATTAAAATCAATATAGCAGTACTGGGAAAAGACCTATATTGATGTACTGATTATAGGTATTCACATGCCAGTTACAATATTTAAATACTTGCAAATCAGTCTAACCCTTTGCCTTTTTTTTTTTTTTTTTAGTACCATCTGGGATTGACAGCTCAGCCTGAACTCTACCTTCTGAACACCGTGGATGCTGACTCACTTGTTTCTAGATGACTAACAGCCTGAGAGACTATAAGAATCACTTTCTCTTAGTCCTTTTTGTCCAGGTGTCCTGTTAACATATTCTCTGTTAGTTCAGAGGTGAGTTTTGTTCAGATGTTTTGAACAAAAGGCAAAGATTTCCTCATGGGAAGGGTGTTAAAAGCTGACAGCTGTTACTGTAGGACAGAGACCCATCCACCTCAACAGTCCTACAATAGCCAGAGGTAAATGGCCCATCCTGGCCACACACCCCTATGGGCTTGTGTCTTGACTTCTGGAATTGTAAAAATATATATGCGTATATATTTATGTAAACCTGAACATACCAGTTTGGGTAGTGTTTTAAGGTTATATAAAATTAACAGATTTTTTTTTTTTGAAGATAGTATTCAGATAAATCAGATACTTGTTTTATCTGGGTCGCAACTAGAAAGGAGAGGGAGTAATGAATACTCCTTTTCAGAATGATCTGGTGAAATTAACTTACCTTTAAAAGTGATACTTGACTATGGCCAGTTAAATTCCACTTTGGTTTTAATTGACCAGACCCTTAGCAACTACTTGATACCAGCACATCATTTCTAAGGAAAATGTTTCTTCTTTTCAGCAGTCATATTTAGTCGTGGTTATCGGTGTGCTTTGTAATTGTAATTCTCTCTGTTGCTTTTCTTGAAAACTAGTCAGAGATATGATGGTATTTTCCAAAGAGCTTAATACCTTGTAAGAAGATTCAGAAACCATACTCGAACCAATGATCCGTTTTTCCATGGGATAGTGTAACTCAGCCCATTCTAGCATTCCCGTTGTAGGTATAAAAAGAAGAAACTTCTAACATTTAACTTTGTAAGTCCCAACAGAAGATGATGGAGATATTTGTTTTCTTTCTGATGTTTGCAGAGTCCTACCATGTCTTTTCTTCCCATTTTTTCCCATTAAAACTCCAAACACCATTTCTAGGTCCAAAGTCTATTTCCAGGAATGGCTATTTCTAACGTTGAATTTCCCTGAATGCTAAGCATTTTATTTTAAGATATTTATACCCAGTAAATATCTAGGACTTAAACAACTAGTTCTCATGTCTTAAACTGCCTGCCTAAATGTGGGTTATAGACTTGTTTTGACCCCTTTTCTTAACTGGGACTTTTTTCCTTAAGATTTTTATAATAAAAAAGTTAATACTTAAAAATTAAAAGATTTTGCATAATTATCTGATTGAAAAGAAGATTTTCAACACTGGGCTCCCATTCCTGCGTGGAATTACACTTGGCTGGAATTGAATGGCAGCTATGCATTTTAATGGATCATACTCCAGGGTGGCACACACACACACCTTCATTTCCTTCTAGCCACAAAGGCACTGAGTTTGCAAACACTGTAGCTTTTGTATGACTTTGAGCATTGTTTTCCTCTTTCAGCTTAAAAGGTAAAAATCTGATCTCTCTGTTTTATTTTAAAATTTAGTACTTTCCAGTAAGACATTTTTTTTTTTTAAATCCAGACATTGCTTATCTTCATTTATAAAGACTTGGCCTTCTAAGTGGCAAGTTTTCTAGGATGATATTTTAAAATTCTCTCGTTTCTATTTCAGAGGTCCTTTAAACTTCTGGTAAGAGTAGCATCCTTCCAATGTAGGTTAGAGTCCTTCTGATCTTAAAAAATGAAACTAAATTAACATCAATTACCAGCTTTCACTTGAAAAAGATTTTTAAAATGAGTTTCAGTATTTTAGATTCTTTATACATAAATAGCAACTCTAGATGAACCGATTTGGATTTTCCTCCCTTCCTGGGCAATTAAATTTCTCAGTTTCATTACTTAGGGAGTGTTAAAAAGAAAAAAAGGTTAAAAAATCCTGTTTAGCCACTCCTAAAAAGTTGAAGTGCTTGGTTAAACAGAGACTAAGTACTTGGAGGATTCTATAACTCCTCTTCCTCCTTTAGCGGTTTGTTACTGAGAAGAGACTAGAGTTTACAAAAGTTTATAAGTATACCCGACAGGTCATACAACTCTTGTAATTAAAAAATTGGATAAACTGAGTCATGCTAAAACCGGTAGAGGAGACTGATTTCTAAAGAGTGAGTCTTGGGTACACTTCTTTTTTTTTTTTTTTTTTTTAGTATTTTTTTTTAATAATTTTTATTTACTTAGGATAGTCACAGAGAGAGAGAGAGAGAGAGAGGCAGAGACACAGGCAGAGGGAGAAGCAGGCTCCATGCACCGGGAGCCTGATGTGGGATTTGATCCCGGGTCTCCAGGATCGCGCCCTGGGCCAAAGGCAGGCGCCAAACCGCTGCGCCACCCAGGGATCCCAGTCTTGGGTACACTTCTAAGTTAACATTTAGTCATTCTCTACTTTATGATATACAAATCTGGATTTTTTTAAAGATTTTATTTATTCATTTGAGAGAGAGAATGAACAGCAGGGATGGACAGGGAGAGAGAGAAGCAGATTCTCTACCAAGCAGGGAGCCCAACACCGGCTCAATCCCAGGACCCTGGGATCATGACCCAAGTTGAAGACAGATGTTCAACCCACTGAGCCCCACCCAGGAGTCTCTAGATTTCTCTATGTTTATATGGGTATTAATATATTCAATCTTAAGATTAACCTAGATGCATATACTTACTCAGTTTCTGGGGCTTAACATAATAGAGTCATTTTGTAAGAGGATGCTCTGACAACGTATATCCAGAATATCAGAGAAATGCAATTAAATAGTAGTTATGGGGCAGCTGCTGCTACAGAACTGTGTGTCCACCTAATATAAGAGGCGTTCAGAGCGTATCTAGGCAAATGAAAAGTTTAATCAGCAAGTGAAGTGTCGGGTTACAGTAGTTCATGAAAATAGCCTTCTCAGAAGTTTTAAACATTGATATGAAGACACCAAAGTTTCGCCCCAGAAGTGTTGTGCACATTTAGGTACCGTATATAATCTATATATAGGGTCTTCCTGCAATGACTCCTCCTCTTGACCCAAGCTAGTGTGGATAAAGGAGTATCCTGCTTCTTAATTTTTCTACATAGATGATTTTGCATTTTAATTAATTTTTAAAAAGATTTTATTTATCTATTCATGAGAGACACAGGCAGAGGGAGAAGCAGGCTTCTCGCGGGGAGCCCGATGTGGGACTCATCCCAGGACCCCAGGATCAGAACCCCAGCCAAAGGCAGACGCTCAGCCACTGAGCCATCCAGGTGCCCTGCCGATTTTAGATATTAAGTTGCAAAATTATACTCTATTGTTTTGTTATCAGATTTTTTAGCAATTTACCTTTGTGCTCCTAGATGTACTTTTGAGAAGTATAAAAGTGAATACAAGGATATTTAAATGTTAAACATTTATGTTTGTGACTACATAGTCAAGTTTTTAGGTAAGAGTGAGGTGCACAGTAGTAAACCAGATTTAAATAACAACATGACCATTCTCCTCTGATACAATTGTTTCCCATTCTCAAAATGAATTTACAAAAGCTCTAATTACCTTGCCCTATTTGGAGAGAATTAGGTGATAAATAGAGTATCATATTTAATACAGATACAGATAATTTTTCTGTAGCCACTATATAACTAACTTCTAATTTTCAGATTGGTTTGGCATAATACAGATTATTTTCTGCCACTAAATAGAAAATAATAATTCTGAAAGAAAATCATGTCCTAGGTTCGGAAAGACAAGGATACTTTTGAGTTATAATTATTGATTTGGAAATCAACTTTTTTTAATTTTTTTTTAAAGATTTTATTTACTTATTCACAAGAGACACAGAGGCAGAGAGAGAGGCAGAGACAAGAGAAGCAGGCTCCATGCAAGGAGCCCAATAGGAGACTCCACCCTGAGACTCCAGGATCACGCCCTGAGCAGAAGGCACATGTTCAACCGCTGAGCCACCCAGGTGTCCCAGGAAATCAACTTTCGTAACAATTGAGACTTACTATATAAGGCTATGAGAATCCTGTCTCATACTTCTGTAGTATAATTTGCTACATATTGAAATATTATTCTTCATAATAGTTTTTAGAAGCCTTCTTGTCTTATGTGTAGCTTCATTTTTTGGACACATTGAAGATTCGAGGTCTGATGTAATCCTTATACATAGAATAGAGAACACCTAGAAACAAAAAGATATAGATCAGTATGGTATCTATGGAAAACAAATGCTGAATTTCTTCCACTTGTATTTTTCCAAAACTATCCCTCAATTTAAGAATAAACGAAAAAGGGGATCCCTGGGTGGCGCAGTGGTTTAGCGCCTGCCTTTGGCCCAGGGCGCGATCCTGGAGACCCGGGATCGAATCCCACGTCGGGCTCCCGGTGCATGGAGCCTGCTTCTCCCTCTGCCTGTGTCTCTGCCTCTCTCTCCTCTCTCTCTCTCTCTGTGTGTGTGTGTGACTATCATAAATAAATAAAAATTAAAAAAAAAAACCTTTAAAAAAATAAACAAACAAATCTTGTTAACTTTTGGCTTGGATCATTTAAGTGGCTCCAGACAAACCCAAAAAAGCCCTTTAAGATCAATATAAATCTAAATCCAAATTTATACTGTTAACTGTGCCACCCTAGAATTTGAATTTAAAATATTGGTAAAAAAAGTTAGGGAATGGGGAGATTTGACTAGATGAGAAGATAGAAATAATAGACGCCTCAATTCAGCACACCTCTCTATTTAGTATCTACTTGTGCTCTGTGTCTCGAGGGAAACAAAGGTGAAGGGATCGAATCCTTGCTTCTGGAGGTTTACAGGCTAGTGGGTGAAATAGCTATGAGTTAAGGCATTGAGACAGATACCTACAGGTCTTTCACAAAGCCGTGGTCCCAGGGCCCAGGGCTGGGCAGATAGGGATAGGCAGTCAGGGGAAATAGCCTGAGGGATAGAGTTGTTACCTCGACTTGCAGGAATGTTGACCAAAGTTCATACTCAAAGCCAGCTAAGAAGTCTGCTCACCTCCCACCCGTGGCCATATCAGTTATCAAGACATCAGCTCTCTAGTAGGTTGTCTAAACGAAATCCTTTACTTCCTTTCCTTCTGCCTTTTTTTTTTTCTGACGCCCGCTTGTTAGTGTCTTCAAAGAATGCAAAGAGAATAAATGATCCATAAATTAGTTGTTCTTATCTGCACACCTTAGCCAAGTGAGGCAGCTGTCTGCACAGCTTTATTTCTAACCCAATAGTAGTTACAATGGTCACAGATGTATCAAATCCAAGGCAAAAACATGTTTCCTTGAAGCATTGTGGTATCTATGGAAATAACATTTTCAGATGCAGAGAGAACTATAAAACTCATTTCCCTGTGCTTCTTAGACCCAAGATAATTCTTACCTCTTGCCTACCTCATAAATGTTGGTATTCACTGGAGTTCTGATCTCAGCTCTTTTCTCACTTCATTCATATCTGTTGCTTCACTGATAAGCACTTAGATCTCTCTTCTGAATGTGAGACCCATATATTCATTATGCTAGATGTGAAGTTTCCACACACACAGATAGGTGGCCTCCAAACTTTTGAATTGTGCATAAATAAGTGGAGCATGCCCTTCAGAGTGTTCATTTATTTATAAACAATATAAGCGTACTGTGGCCAGTCTGTATATGAGTAAAGCTTTTTTGTGTTTAAGATAAAAATATTTTCTTCCCACATACCCACACCCTAACCCTAACCCTAACTCCTAGGGTATGAGTACTCTAATTTGGAGATGTCTACTCCAGGCACCTCAGTCAGTATAATATAAAATTAAGAGTTCAGGCTCTGGAGTAGATAGCCCATGAGATTGTAAGTAAGTTTTTCCTCTCTAAGAAAATGGGATTGTAACAGGACCTACCTCATAGGGTATTGTTGATAAAGACTTTGTCTGGTTTTTGTCTGGAGTTCCTGGCATAGAGCTTCTAAAATGCTTGGAATTTCCCAGGTGGAGAAATATCTGTATTACTTCATGGGGCGCTTGGATTATACCTGAATTTATGGTAATGGGGTGACCCATGGTGGGCTCCTAGATAACTTCAGGATGTGGCTCGTTATGCCAGAAAGAGCAACCATATGATTAAAGGGTTCTTGGGCCTTCAGGGAGGGGAATAGGACTGGAGATTGAGTTCTGTCATGGGGCCAATGATTTAGTCAATCATGCCTACATAATGAAACCACAATAAAAACTCTGGATGCTGAAGCTCAGTAGAGTTTCTCAGTTTGTAAACACATGGATGTGCTGGAAGGGTGGCATCCCTGGTTCCATAGGGAGAGAGTATAAAACTAATAAAACTGTAATTGTTGGGGCCACGTGTGTGGCTCAGTCAGTTAAGTGTCTGCCTTTGGCTCAGATCATGATCCAGGGGTCCAGGGATCCTTTGGCTCAGGTCATGATCCCAGGGCCTGGGATTGAGCCCCACATCAGGCTGCCTGCTCAGTGGGGAGCCTGCTTCTCCTTCTCAGCCCCCACACCCCTCCCCTTGTGCTCTATCAAATGAATACATAAAATCTTTTTAAAAACAAACTGTAGTCATAAGTATAGAGCTTTCTGAGTTTGTAAGTTGTTCTAGTGAAATATCAAGCCTGAGGAAGTCTTGGGAACCCCTGAATTTGCAGCCAGTTGGTCAGAAGTGCAGGGGCCTGGGGACCCCCCAGTGCCTGGTGTCTGCAGTAACAGCAGTCTCTGGGAACGATTTCCTGAAACCTGTGGCATCTAAGGTGAGCTGCAGGTGGTTGGCATCACTATTGAATTGTATTTCAGCATACCAGGTGGTGTGAAAGAGGTATTTATTAAGATTAAATCACTGTAGGGATCCCTGGGTGGCTCAGCGGTTTAGCGCCTGCCTTTGGCCCAGGGCGTGATCCTGGAGTCCTGGGATCAAGTCCCACGTCGGGCTCCCGGCATGGAACCTGCTTCACCCTCCTCCTGTGTCTCTGCCTCTCTCTCTCTCTCTCTCTCTCTCATAAATAAATAAATCTTTTTTTTTTAAAAAAAAGATTAAATCACTGTAGTATACACCTGAAACTAACATAACACATATGTTAACTATACTGGAATGAAATAAAAATATAATAATAATAAAGTTTACCTGCAAAAAAAGATTAAATGAAATAGTGATATATAAAGCAGAATGGGTTGAACATCATAAACCCTCATTAACTATTAGCTATTATTGTTTTGTCCAACATGTACTTATCCTCCCACTAAATCTGTTCTTTCTCATTCTTTTTTTTTTTTTTTAATATGTTCATGAGAGGCACACAGAGGCAGACACAGGCAGAGAGAGAAGCAGGTTCCCTGCGAGGAGCCCAATGTGGGACTCAATCCCATGACCCCAGGATCACGCCCTGAGCCGAAGGCAGACGCTCAACCACTGAGCCATCTAGGCACTCCTTCATCATTCTTTTTTTTTTTTTTTAAATTTATTCATGAGAGGCACACAGAGGCAGAGACACAGGCAGAGGGAGAAGCAGGCTCCATGCAGGGAGCCCGATGTGGGACTTGATCCCAGGACTCCAGGATCAAGCCCTGGGCTGAAGGCGGCGCTAAACCGCTGAGCCACCCACGCTGCCCTTCTTCATTCTTCACATTAGTGAAAGGCACTTCTTTTACCTGATTGCCCAAACCGAAACCTAGGAATCATCCTTGACTCCTCCTTCCTTCCTTCCTTTTCCCAAACACTTAGTTGCTGAATCCTGAATGTTTCTAGAACCCATCTCCTCTCCATTTTTACTATTACCGCTTTAATTCAAACCCAGTTCATCATCTAATTGACTTCTCCGTCTTCGCTTTCTCCCCTGCTTTACAAATCATCTCTAATCATTTTCTTTTTCCTCTTTACATTTTTTTCATAGTGAAATATAATATGCACGGAAAATGGTAGACACAGTCTAAGTGACCAGATAACAAACAGTTGTAAAGTGAATACCTGGAGTTGTAGGTCACAAAATAGAATAGAGCAAGCATCCTAGAAGCACCCAAGGTTTCCCTCTCTGACCACACCTCCCTCTCCTTTCCGTAATCACTGTCCTGACTTTTATGGTAGTAGTTTTTGTTCCTAGTGTGACCCTCTGTTTAAACAGTTTCATATTGCCTGTGTTTGAGCAGGCCTTCCTCAGCTGCCATTCTGTCTACATTATTCCCCTCTTTAAATCTTTCACCGGCTCACAACATCTTGTTAACGCCTCAGCTTGCAACCATATACATCTATTGGGGATTTGCTTTTATACCAGTTTAGCCAGGCTGTAACTTTTTTTTTTTTTTTTTCAGGATTCCCATCCCTGCATCTTTCTGGGTTAGTTTGGTTCATAACAGACATTTTGCTTGAGATTTGAAGGTGAAGCAGCAGGTGCTATATTCTTTTTACGCTTGGAAGGCTTGATGTGAGGTACCAGGTGCTGTTACCACTTACATGTTGTTGTTTATCTGGTGACTCACCTTGCCATTGTTAGGGAGCAGTCAGACCCACAGATCCTTCAGCTCCTTCTCCATATCCTCCCTTAGCTTCTTTGGCTCCTACGCTAGTGGATGAACTCCATGATAGAGGGTACCAGCTTCTCCTACAGCTCACACCATGATCAAAGTTGGAGTCAGTAAGAGACTGACTCAGGTTTCTCTTTGTGGGTTCTGGCTCTTCCTTGAAGATCCCAGTTTATTTTTCCTTCCCAATTGCTGCCTTGCTAACTTGAGGCTCCAGCCTTAGAAACATAAGCAACAGTCTAACATGGACTGTTTACCCAGCTCTTAAAATTTATTAAGGTCATATTTCTATAATAAATCCCTTTTTATATCACTCCTAGTAGTTTTGCTTTACTGATAAAGATTTTGGTTACAGAACCTTCCAGAGGAACATAACCATGAGAGTAGATTCTCTGAATTGGTTCTGTGTCATCTGCTGATTGGATTTAAAGATATTAATGGCCTTTTTTTTTTTCAGTAGTACAGAGGATGCTAACAGTCCATGGCATGCAGTAGTAAAACATTTTTTTTTAAGATTGTCACCTATAGATAACCTTAATCAGGTGCCTATAGAAAACAGACTTTGGGGGACACCTGGGTGGCTCAGTGATTGGGCGTCTGCCTTTGGCTCAGGGCATGATCCTGCGGGCCCCACATCGGGCTCCCTGCATGGAGCCTGCTTCTCTGCCTTTGAGAGTCTCTGCCTCTCTCTGTGTGTCTCTCATGAATAAATAAATAAAATCTTTAGAAAAATAAAGGACCACGCCAATGACCTCATTTAAAAAAAGAAACGGGGCAGCCCGGGTGGCTCAGCGGTCCAGGGCGGGATCCTGGAGACCCGGGATCGAGGCCCACGTAGGGCTCCCTGTGTGGAGCCTGCTTCTCCCTCTGCCTGTGTCTTTGCCTCTCTCTCTAATAAATAAAATCAAAGAAAGAAAGGGAAGGAAGGAAGGAAGGAAGGAAGGAAGGAAGGAAGGAAGGAAGGAAGGAAGAAAGGAAAGAAGGAAGGAGAAAGAAAGAAAAAAAGAAAGAAAGAAAGAAAGAAAAAGAAAGAAAGAAAGAAAGAAAGAAAGAAAGAAAGAAAGAAAGAAAGAAAGAAAGAAAGAGGCTTTGGGTGATGAGGTATTTACTCTTACAGAACATTTAATGGAAATAAGGAGTATAATTAGGTTGGTTTCTTTTAAGTGTACTGGAGAACTTTGGAAAACAAAATGAACAAAATGAAGCTCCAAAACAAAGTTCAGGGCTTCTAACTCCTTAATCCAGGTCCTGTGAGGGACCTGAAAACTTTATGACTTTCCAGAAAGGAACTCAGCTCCCATAGCTGTGAGGTTGATATTTTTGGAAAACATACACAGAAACTAATCCTGTTAGTGATTAATCACAACAATAATAAAATTCCCAACCTCACAAAGTTAAGGCATTGCTTTGGAAAGAGTGAGATCCTAAAAATTAGGATGGGAACATATGGGCAGGTTTCAGTGAAACGGGGTCCTGAACTCCTGTATCTGACTGAGACTGCTTTCCACTCCTTCCTGAGAATGACTCAAACTTGGACTGAGAGGTAATCTCCACTAAATGAGGTTGAAATGCCAGAGCTTTCTTGGTATACTTCCAGGGTACAGCAGTGATTCTGTACTGGCAGTCATTCTTCTTTACAGGGGCAGTTTCCCCAGGGAAATCTGGCAATGTCCGGAGGCATTTTTGGTTGTCACACTGGAGGTGGGTGGGTGCTATCTGCATCTACTGGGTAGATGTCAGGGATGCTGCTAAACATCCTGCAATGCACAAGACAGCCCTCCACAACAAAGAATAAGCAGTCCAAAATGTCAGTAGTACTGAGATTGAGAAACTTTGCCATTTAGGAAGGTATCCAAAGGCTTGGGAGATTGGAATGTTAAAGTGGATTTCTCCTGCTCACTCATCTCCTAAATATATCTATTTCTTTCCCCGAGGCTGTGAGAAATAACATTTGTGAAGGGAGCCCCTGATATCCTTAGAGAGTTTTGTGGTGACTACCGTCTGTAAGACAGAATTGACAGTGGGAATTACCAAGCTCTCTGAATTCAGTGGAGATGATGGGATCCTGAGTGGCAGGGGTCAAGTGTCATCATTTAGTTGACAAAGACAAGGAAAGTATGATTACTGTAATGGGCAGCAAAGACTAAACAGTAATCAGCATAGTCTAAGCCACAAAGGTCTTTGGCATTGGCTAATTGATTATGGTGTCCCTAGAGTTGAAAGTAGTGGGCAGCAGGTAAGCAGGAAAACTCTAGGTTGGGTGAGTGGAAGTTTCACTTGAATCATCACAGTAGACAGCCATGGCCCCCTGACCAATTCCCAGATTTGAGTCGCTTCACAGACCCAGAGTCCCTTGAATAAAGCAAAGATCACATCTCCTTAAGACCCTGTTGCACAGCCAAAAATGTAAATACTGTAAGTACTCCATTTCACCTTCCCTATTGAGATCTATGGCCGTTCACCAAGGTGCCTGTGCACAAGGAAGGGAAAATAATCGCCATTTGTAGGAGATTATTATTAAATATTGGTTCTGAATTGATACTAATACCTGGAGAATTAGAGTGGTCTAGCAGTCAAGCTAGGAGTTTATAGAGGTCAGGTGGTCAGTAGAGTTTTGCTTTGGGTCTATTCTCCTGGTGGGTCCCTGAGTTATTTCTCCAGTTCTGGAATGTGTAATTGGAATGGACAAACTCAGCAACTGTCAGAATCCTCACATCGGTTCCCTGACCTGTGGTGTAAGGGCTATTATGGTCAGGAAAGCTAACCGTAAGCCATTCTACTTGCCTCTATCTACCAAAGAGTAAAAACCAAAGCATTACTGCATTACCAGATGGATTGTAGAGAATAGTGCCATCATCAAGGACTTTAAAGATGTAGATTCCTACAAGATACCCATTCAACTTGCCTCTTTGGCCAGAAGACAGATGGAACTTGGAGAATGATAATGGATTTCTATTAAATAATCAGGTCATCACTCTGATTGGAGCTGCTGTCCAGGTATGCTTTCTTTGCTAGAGCATATCAGTACAAATGTATTTGCTATTTGGTTTGCAGCTCTTTTTTTTTTTTTTAAAGATTTATTTATTTATGATAGAGAGAGAGGCAGAGACACAGGAGGAGGGAGAAGCAGGCTCCATGCCGGGAGCCCGACGCGGGACTCGATCCCGGGACTCCAGGATCGTGCCCTAGGCCAAAGGCAGGCACTAAACCGCTGAGCCACCCAGGGATCCCTGGTTTGCAGCTCTTAATCTAGTTGATTGTTTTTTTCTGTATACCTTTTTTTTTTTAATTTTATTTACTTATTCATGAGAAACAGAGAGAGGCAGAGACATAGGCAGAGGGAGAAGCAGGCTCCATGCAGGGAGCTCGACATGGGACTCGATCCCAGGACTCCGTGATCACGACCTAAGCCAAAGGCAGATGCTCAACCACTGAGCCACCCGGAGCCCCATTGGTATACCTTTTAATAAAGACAGTCAGAGGGCAGCCCCGGTGGTGCAGCGGTTTAGTGCCGCCTGCAGCCACGGGTGTGATCCTGGAGACCCAGGATCGAGTCCCACATCGGGCTTTCTGCATGGAGCCTGCTTCTCCCTCTGCCTGTGTCTCTGCCTCTCTCTTTGCTCTCTCTGAATGAATAAATAATAATCTTAAAAAATAAAAATAAAAAATAAAATAAAGACAGTCGGAAGCAGTTTGCTTTCACATGGTTGGGCCAAGAGTATACTTTCATTATTCAGTCTCAGGGCTGCCTAAAGTCTCTAGTCGATGCCATAATCTAGTCTGCAAGGACCTTGATCATCTCTCCAATCCACAGGATATCACGTTAGTCCATTGCATCGATCTGACCTATTAAGTGGAAATTAGGTTTCTACTATACTGTACAAAAGTAGAGGAAGGAGGTAAGTGTCTGGAATGCATATCTCCTGGGGGCATTTTTTTAGTACTCCCATGTCCTGTGATTAAAGACACTGGAAAACTATACCCAATACGAGCAGGATGGCTAATGACTAGGCCATTTAGGAATGAAGGTATGGGTCACCATGCCAGGCAAATAACCATGAATAGCCAAGGTGCTTGCTGAAGGCAAACGGAGTATGAAATGGCTAGTGGAAGAACATGGTTATAACACCAGCCATGACCACCTGACCAGTTGTAGAAACAAAGTTTGGTGGCTATAAATATTCCTTCCTTATTTTGATTTGAATACATTTGTGTATACATTAACCATGTAACCATTGTGTAACCATTAACCATTAACCATGTAACCATTCTCCTATTTGCCACTTCCATTTATCTACCATCGAATGTAAGAACTGTTAATAATAGTTATCCTTATGTTTCAGGATTTAGCTTACAGGATATCTAAGGGGAATGTGACTCTGCTCAAAGACAAATCAGCACCACTCAAAGATAGATAAAGGGACTTTGTATCCTCTTTTGGGAGAGAATTAGCATGTTTTTGGTTATACATTGGATTGTTGATTTTGCCATTGTCTTTATTTCAAAGTTAAGTGTATTAAAAGAGGTGTGTATAGATGCCAAGGTGACAAGGGGTAGACAATGGTGAATTTGTATTGTGTCAAACTATATATTTTCCAGAATTCCTTTCCTTTTATTCCCTGAGTTATTACAGATGGGACATTTTGCATAAGATTTAGAAGGTAGAAGTGAAGCAGCAGCCAAATTCATTTGTGTTTGGAAGGCAGTATTGCAGCATATCTTTGCTTATCTGCTGGTCCACTTTGTTGGCATGTGGCAACAACTCGGAGTACAGCTACTGTGGCATCTGCTGAATTTCCTCCTTCACCTTTTCTGACTCCTTGGCCAGATTCATGTTTAGTTCCAAGATGAAGGGCATCATTTTTCCCCTCTGTCACTCCCACCCTCAAATTTAGAGGCTTAGAGATGGTGAGAAATCCACAAGGGTTCCAAACAGTCCATCCTGTGTGTTCCAGCTCACCCTTGCAGGTTCTGGATTTTTCTTGTTTCCCTCAGTTTACATATCCTTGTTCATTCTCAGTGCTTGCCCTGCTCACTTCAGGCCCCAAGTACTGATATATATGCAGTGGCCTCACAATTACATAATTCCACAATTATATAATGCCTATAATAAATCTCTTATGATTTATTACTACTAGTAGCTCTGCTTGATTGATTCACTTACCACCAAGCTACGTGGAGTTCCACTAATGTGCCATGCTTCTGGGCCTTTGTTTTTTCCTCTGTCTAGAATCCTGATCTCCTCTGCCTAGCTAATTCCTGCATCTGTTTGGCTCATATAGTTTACATCCTTAGAGAAGCTTCCCCTGGACTCTCAGCTCTAATTAAATGCCCCCCCCCCTTTGTTCTTGTGCTTCCATAGCAACCTGTGCTATCTCTGTCATAGTATCTATGACTTTATACTGTCTTTTGTTCTTGGTTGATCTCCCTAAGGAGACTAAACAATTTGAGGGTAGGGACTGAGTCTTATCTCTGTATCTCTAGACTGGTACAGTGCCTGGCACATAGCAAGTGCTCAATAGATGTTTGCTAAAATAGATGAAAATGAGCACTTTCAGTTTGTAGTGGAGTTCCTTGTATTTTCAACACCTGCATAGCACAGCTCATGGTTATAAGATAATTACCATGTAACTCCCTATAGGCAAGCCTCACATCTATCAGTCCATAATCCTAGACCTACTCTTAGGCCGACTCTACTTTGCACAGCATGACCTAAGAACACTGTGACTTGTTCTCATTATTGTAGACAACAAGGAAGTTAGATAATTTAGGTCCCGAAATGGACTTCTCGTTAGAACTATCTGATTTAGCCATTGATATAACCAGAATTAACCAGATAATTTTATACCTGCTCTTTGGATTCGACTGTGTTAAGTATTGCTTAATTTATAGACTAATTTAAAAAGGTTTGCCTATTACTCAGACTGGGAATAAAAGGAGAACAGTTGTTGAGACTTGTGGACTCTAAAAATGTATTCTTCCCAGTTAAGCTACACTAATAATTATATCTGCTGTTCAAGTAGGCTGGGAACTATGCTGCACTTAGGTGAGCAATAAAGGCTGGAATCTAGAACCAGTACTTTCGTTGGGTTATGTAGAGTACAAACTATTCACTGCTCCTTTCACTATACAAGATAACAGAACCCATAACCTAGGTCTCTACCTTTTCTTTTCTTTTTTTTTAATTTTTTTTATTTTTATTTATTTATGATAGTCACAGAGAGAGAGAGAGAGAGAGGCAGAGACACAGGCAGAGGGAGAAGCAGGCTCCATGCACCGGGAGCCCGACGTGGGAATCGATCCCGGATCTCCAGGACCGCGCCCTGGGCCAAAGGCAGGTGCCAAACCACTGCGCCACCCAGGGATCCCTACCTTTTCTAAATCAAATTTTCTACCTTTTAAAAATATTTTTAGGTATAATTGATCTACAACATTATATGAGTTTCAGGGCTCCAGTAATGATTCATTATTTGCATATATTGTAAGGATCACCACAGTAAATCAGTTAACAACTGTAACCATGCATAGTTCCAGAATTTTTTCTTGTGATGAGAACTTGATCTTGACCCAATACTCATTTTCTAATATGATTGAATAAAACAAATTAAAAATTCTCAAAGACAGCTGAACATAAGACACAAATTAAGTAGGTTACCTAGAGTCACAGCTCCTACAACAAATCCTTGGGCAGCAACTCTCATGTGAATAAGATGAATGGACATTTTCTGATCTTTTCTGTACTTTAACTTGTAAAGACCATAGGACACCACAGTCAGAAAGCCTGCTATTCCTGTGAATTAAAAAAGTAGAGGTTATGTAAATAGTAGACTGGAGTCCCCAAGATTTAGAGAGCTGAAAAGAAGACTGTACTTGGATCAGTACTTGGAACATAAGCAGGCAAAATACCAAAGAATACTTTAAGAAGAACCATGCTGAATTTGATCCACCAGGTTTTTAAATAGACCCTTAACACTTATGGATTCAATATTTGCAGTTTTGACTCTTCCCAGAAAATCCTGAATCATGTAGTAATTTCTAATGTTCCTGGGGCATGATTTCATATTGTGCATAGTGGAAGGTTTTTATTTGGGGGCAAGTCACTAAGCCAGTGAGCAAACCAACCAAACATCCCAGCACCCATTGCTTTCAAATGTTTGGTTTTACTCCTCTCTACTTGTTATCAAATCAGGAGTAAATCTAGTAAAGAGATAAAAATTTTGGGATCCCTGGGTGGCGCAGCGGTTTGGCGCCTGCCTTTGGCCCAGGGCGCGATCCTGGAGACCCGGGATCGAATCCCACATCGGGCTCCCGGTGCATGGAGCCTGCTTCTCCCTCTGCCTGTGTCTCTGCCTCTCTCTCTCTCTGTGTGACTATCATAAATAAATAAAAAATAAATAAAAAAAAGATAAAAATTTTGATCTATAAAAATGAGATTTAAATTTTAATGAGACGGAAAGGTGTGAATATTTGCACAAGAAGTGACTCCACAAAGAACTGTGACTCTAGAAAACTCAGGAATACAGGTATTTCTGTATTCCCTATGGAATAGTGAATATACTGCTGTGACAACCAAAATCCTACATAATTGGCCCTAAACATAGTAAACTGATCAACTGAATAGAAAAGATTCTAGAAAGAGATTTAAAACTCTGTGAGAAAAAAATAATAAAATAAAAAAATAAAACTCTGTGAGAACTTAATTTATGACAAATCAAATAACCAAATAACAAATAAAGGAATAGTGATTTAATATATACCATTGGTACAATTTTCTGGTATGGAGAACTTGGATTTGTATCTCACATCAGACCCTACAAAAAATTCTGAATTAAGTGTAAAAACAAAACAAAAATATAAATAAAAACTAGAAGAAAACAGAATAGCATATTCATAACATCTAAAAGGAGGTTAAAGTAGGGATGCCTAGGTGGCTCAGTGGCTGAGCAACTGCCTTGGGCCCAGGGCGTGATCATGGGGTCCCAGGATCAAGTCCCACATCAAGTCCTCCATCCCTGCATGGAGCTTGCTTCTCCCTCTGTCTGTGTCTCTGCTTCTCTCTGTGTGTATCTCTCATGAATTAATAAATAAAATATTTTTATAAATAAATAAATGAATGAATGAAGGTAAAGTTGACAAGAAAATGACAAAGACAAAATGCCATGTTTTGACATAAGAGTAAAGAAAATTGGGATTCCCTGGGTGGCTCAGCGGTTTAGAGCCTGCCTTTGGTCCAGGGTATGATCCTGGAGACCAGGGATCAAGTCCCACGTCAGGCTCCCTGCATGGAAACTGTTTCTACTTCTGCCTGTGTCTCTGCCTTTCTCTCTCTGTGTATGTGTGTCTCTCAGGAATAAATAAATAAAATCTTTAAAAAAAAAAAAAAAAGAGTAGAGAAAAATTTGCATAATAAAAGCATGGGTCTATTTTGGGGGTTCTCTCTTCTATCTTGTTGATCTGTTTATCCCTCCAGCAACACTACACTGTCTTTGTTACTATAGCCGTATGGTACACCTCAATATCAGGTACAGTGATTTCTCCTACTTTATCCTTTTTTTTTTAATTTTTTAAGATTGTTTTAGCCATTCTAGGACTTTTTTTTTTTATTTTAAGATTTATTTATTTATTCATGAGACACACAGAGAGAGAGGCAGAGACACAGGCAGAGGGAGAAACAGGCTCTTTGCAGGAGCCTGATGTGGGACTGGATTCCGGACCCTGGGATCACGACCTGAGCCCAAGGCCTGCTGAGCCACCCAGGTGTCCCCCTTCTAGGACTTCTGCCTTCAGATGTAAATTTTAGAATAAGAATAAGCTTGTCTTATCTATGAAAAACCTTGCTGGGATTTTGATAGGAATTACGTGAAACCTATAGATCAATTTGGGGAGAACTGACATATATTCTTTATATGTGTAATCTTCTTTACTGTATATTTAGTATATTTATACTACATGTAGTCTATATTTAGGTCCTTTCTGATTTCTTTCATTAACATTTTGTAATGAGCATACAGATTATATACATGTTAAGCATGTATCTAAGCATTTAATTTTCTTTGGAGTGATTGTGAATGGTGCTACGGTTTTTTGTTTTTGTTTTTTTTTAAAGATTTTATTTCTTTATTCATGAGAGACATAGGAAGAGAGGCAGAAACACAGGCAGAGGAAGGAGAAGCAGGCTCCATGCAGGGAGCCCGATGTGGGACTCCATCCCAGGAATCCGGGATCATGTCCTGAGCCAAAAGCAGACGCTCAACCGCTGAGCCACCCAGGTGTCCCAGCAGTTATGTTTTTAATTTAAGTTTCCATATGTTTGTTGTAATATATAGATATGCGATTGATATTTACGTAGGATAGCAACTTTTGATTAGTTATGTTGGCACATGTGTGTTTTTATGGGTGGGTGAGGATATATTTATTCCTTTTGAGTCCATTTAATAGATGGAAGTAAGAGAGTAATTGCATTTACATGTACATTTTATAGTCTGATTAGCACATGAAATAAAAATTAAAATGACATAGCAAAAAACAATAATAAAACAATGGTAGGCACATTGACAAACAGGTACGATGCTGAAAGCTCTGTAAGTTTAGCCAAATCTTAAGAACCCTGGAAATATACAATAAGTGGTATTAAACTGAATGTGCTTCCTGCCTTGGAATTCATATTCCAAGGAAATAAGTAAAAGAAACATTGAGGGGTTGACACAAAGATGTTTATGGCTACCGTAGGTATGAAGAAAAACTGAACAAGAACAACAAAAACTGAACAACAACAAACTGAAATGGCTGAAACAGAGGAAAAAATAGCTATCGAAAAAATTATGGAAGTACACAGAAATGTACATATGAAAATGTTAAGTGAAAGGAGCAAAAACAAGTCATCAACACAGAATTTCAATATGTATACAGTGTATGCACAGACCTTAACAGTGATCATATGACAGTTTTAAACAATATAAATAGATTATAATGATGGAAGTTGTTTAAGATAAATCAAAATGTTCTGTAAATTCTCTGCACAGGGCACTCTCGTATAGCAGGAAAGACAAAGTAGATATTACTAGAATAACAATATCTAAACTATTCAACAATATTTATTCAAATTTTATCGTTTATTTTTCTAGCAAAAACTTGATTCTTCCCCCTTATCAAATCAAGGCTCTGTTCTTAGTTAAATTGATTTTGTTTCCTTTGGAGATTAAAGTCAGAACCTCTACTGTTTTCCATATAGTGTCTCTGTGGTTTGTATGTAATTGAATTTGGCTAGAAACACTTTTATCTTTCTACTTTAATCACCCTAAATGTCTCTGGAAAAATAATTTAATTTATGATAGGCAGAGTGATTAATCTCTGTTTATGATAGTGATCTGTTCAAGTGGCACCAAGTTTTGAGTTGTTTTTCTAGTTAAAAATGCTAAGGAAGATGAATTAATCATCATAACATTATTTGCTTCTATTTCTTATGGATGCTATTATCAAATTTTAATCAAATAAAAGTAAAATAATCAGCATATTACTGTAAAGCAAAATTTTGATTCTTTTTAATATGCAAATAATGACACTTATGAAGTTGCTAGATTTGCAGGGACAGTGGAAACCTAACGACATACTATCCAGAAGGTTTTGTTTGTTTTTTTATAAATAAAAAAGATTTTATTTATTTATTCACAAGAGATACAGAGAGAGAGGCAGAGACATAGGCAGAGAGAGAAGCAGGCTCCATGCAGGGAGCCCAATGTGGGACTCGATCCCTTGACTTTGGGATCACACCCTGAGCCAAAAACAGATGCTCAACTGCTGAGCCACCCAGGCGTCCCTCTCCAGAAGGTTTTAAGGTATTAATCACTTATGTAAGTTTATTACATAATGTAAGTCTCATTTAAATAAGTTATTTTAGTAGTTTCCAGACCAAATGAACACCAGGAAAGAGTCAAGGCTGCAGTGTGTAATAATGCTTAGATCAGCTTTAGCATCCAAAAGAAGAAAGAGAAAGCTTAGATTTTATTTATTTATATAAAGATTTTATTTATTTATTATTTATTTATTCATGAGAGACACAGAGCAAGAGAGAGAGAGACAGAGACACAGGCAGAGAGAGAAGCAGGCTGAGAGCGTGACATGGGACTAGACCCCAGGTCTCCAGGATCACGCCCTGGGCTGAAGGTGGCGCTAAACCGCTGAGCCACCCGGGCTGCCAAAAGCTTAGATTTTAAAAATGATATTGATGCTTAGATTCTGTGTTTGTTTTTTTAACGTCCACATACATACAGTGTTTGTTCTAAATGTAAACATAGTAAGACTATCCTGGGAAAGGATAAAGAGGCTGACTCCAGGTCTAATTATAATAACATTTCTTTAATCTAGAGTTTGCTTAACCATCAACCTCAACATCTGGAACACATCAGGGAACCAGCAAAAAGGGCCATTGAACATGAACATCACAAAGTGCATGCTCTGAGATGTGCAGAGAGGTCGGTAGCCCTCGCTTTCATTCAGAGCTTCTTTGCTCTGAAGTGACTCACAATTCCTTTAAACTTTGTATCTAGCTTCTGGTGCCACAAAATACTAGGAGCAGAAGTTTTTTATTGTACTCAACCTCAGTGGAAGGGACAGAAAAATCTGTAAACATCAGACACAAGAACTTAAAGATTGGAGTTAGAGGACAGAGAGACATATCCATCGCGGTCACTAACCAACTTTCAAGATAATAAGCTGCTGCTGCTGCTGCTGATCTGGAGTCAACACAGAAGCGTTAAAGTTCATCCAATCTACTCCGGTTAGAGTAGTTCGGAATTAGTAATTTGAGTTAGACCTCTAATGGAGAGGGGTTAAATAAATAAGATTTGACACTTCATGATAATAATAATAGCTAACATTTACTGGGGATTCGCCGTATACTAGAAATTGTGCTGAAAGTTTCACTCACCTGGAGGGGGTTGGCTTCAATTACCTGAAAAAAATCGATGACCTAAAACAATTCGTTCCTCAAAGATACCGGGTAAGGCGTTGCTATTACCGACAGTTCTCCAGCGTCCAGTCAAGGCCTGCACTTACCCACGGGGACAAAGGGAGAGTCTCTAGATTTCCTGATCAGTCGGGAGAGTTGGCCTTCTTCCTCGTCTGCTGACCACTGGTTATCTGAAGACATTTTTCTCTCTAGTAACAGGAGGGGATAAACGTGGTTGCTGGAAATCATTAAAAATCCATTTACAAAAAATAAAATAAATAAAAATCCATTTCCTCTCCTAATATGTTGTTGATTATGTGTTCATCTGTCTTCAGTTTGCTTGATCTGCCTGTCTGCTCAGTTGAACAGTCATGTTTCCTTCACCCTTTTCATTATGGAATCCTTCCATTTTGTTTGGGGTAAGAGGTAAAAGTGAAGAGGAGAGGATAATCAGATTCCATGAATACAGAGTAAAGACAGATCCTAAGTGGGTTATTCAGTCTCCTTTCACTGCTCAGCATTTGAGATCATTGGGAACCTCAGAACTTCTTCCAAAAGCAAGAATACTTTTACAAAATATATTTTAAAGGATGATGGCAGTGCCAACATGGGCAAAATTACCTCCCAATTTACAGGTGATGGAAGAATGTTCACTGCAGTTTATATAAAGTCCTTCAGATATTTACCAAGCACCGATCACGTACAGGTGCTATGCTAGACAATGGGAAAAATCTTCCCTGTCTACACAGGAATGAGGAAACTCGCAAGAGCAGCTATAATCCCAAGCACCATGGTTTAGCAAGCACCTCAGCCCCGTTAGCTGTGCAACCCACCATTTTCACCTAAAAATTCAAGTATGAGGGCTTCATCCTATGAATGAGCTTTCAGCAGAAGATGGGACATGGTAAGTGGTGGAAGCACCATACCTTGGGCGGACCCCGCCACCTGCCGCCTGTCCCCTGGTGTTCCTGGAGCAGGAAGCTGTGGATCAGAAGAGGCTTTGTAAGGCCAGCACGCGTTTATGTGCAGTTTCCCACTGATCGCTGATGGGAAAGCCCAGGGACCCCCCCATCCCGGCGGGCGTGGCCAGCTGGTACTGGCCAAGGTTTCCACATCCCCTGCTTGGAAGCTCGGGGTAACGCACCTGGACCACGAACACTGGGTTTTCCAAGATACGAAGGAAACGTGAAGGCTTTGAAGAAGCTGCTTTTGTTGAATTCTGCCTTGGGGAGCTCCCAGCTTCCCTCTGCGGCTGCGAGCCCCACTCCCTGATCCGGGGCCCCGAGTCAGGAAGAAAGCGGGCCACGGTCCCAGCACTGGGCCGGGCGGCCGGGGCACCGTTAGCCACCGGAGGCCAAGGTGCTTGTCTGGAAAGCGTAGGCATGTGCTGGAGGGGCACCCGCCGGGCCGCCCGGGCACCTGGAGGCGAGCTGCGTGGCTCCGGCTCCCGGGGTGGACGCTGCTTGTTGGAGCTCCGGCCTGGGGGGCCCGCCGCCTGCGGCCACAGGACACCTAGGCCTTCCTGGCTTTGTCCTTACAGCTTCAATTTTTTAAGATCATTTCAAATGTACAGAGAAGTGCCCAGGATACCACAAAGAATTGCACGTCCGACACCCAGATTCCCTTCTGTTAAGAGTTTAGGCACATTTGCTTTATCTTCTTTTTTCCCCCTCAAGAAAAGCTTCTCCCTTTCTTCCTGAGAACCTACTGAGAACAAGTTGCATACTGATGTGCCCTAACCCCTAAAAACTTTTGCAAAAAAAAAAAAAAAAAACTTTTGCAGGCGTTTGGGGCATTCTTTTACGTAGCCATAGTACAAAGGTCAGAATCAGAATATTAGGGACGCCTGGGTGGCTCAGAGGTTGAGCGTCTGCCTTCGGTTCGGGGATGATTCCAGGGTGCCAGGATCGAGTCCTGCACTGGGCTCCCCGCAGGGAGCCTGCTGCTCCCTCGGCCTGTGTCTCGGCCTATCTCTCTCTCTTTCTCTCTCTGGGTCGCTCATGAATAAATAAATGTTTTATTTATTCGTTTATTTTATTTATTCATGAACGGCCCAGAGAGACAGGCAGAGACACAGGCCGAGGGAGCAGCAGGCTCCCCTGCAGGGAGCCCGATGCAGGACCCGATCCCGGGTCTCCAGGATCAGGGCCTGGGCTGAAGGTGGCGCCAAACCGCTGAGCCACCCGGGCTGCCCAATAAAATATTTTTTTAAAAAATCAGAATGTCAGTATTGCCATAATATTATAATCAAAAGATTTATTCATATTTCACCAGTCAAGGTCCCAATGATGATCTTAATGACAAATTTTTTTCCTAGTCTAAAATTCTTTAAAAATATGTATGTATTTTTAAAGCTGCTCTGCTGCACTGGTGAGGGCGATCTTTATTCAGGCTACCAATTCAAATGCTAATCTCTTAGGAAACA
This sequence comes from Nyctereutes procyonoides, assembly GCF_905146905.1. Taxonomy (NCBI): domain Eukaryota; kingdom Metazoa; phylum Chordata; class Mammalia; order Carnivora; family Canidae; genus Nyctereutes; species Nyctereutes procyonoides. The sequence goes on along the minus strand of NW_026575124.1, from coordinate 2,202,115 downwards.
GCCTCACAAACACGCCCAGGGATAATGTTTTAGCAGCTATCTAGGCATCCCCGAGCTGAATCAAATTGACCTATAAAGTGAATCAGCACAATCTTCTTTTGTTTTTTTTTTTTTTAATATTTTATTTATTTATGCATGAGAGACATATATAGAGAGAGGCAGAGACACAGGCAGAGGGAGAAGCAGGCTCCATGCACCGGAAGCCCGACGTGGGACTCGATCCCGGGTCTCCAGGATCGCGCCCTGGGCCAAAGGCAGGCGCCAAACCGCTGCGCCACCCAGGGATCCCCACAATCTTCTTTTGTCTCATGATTCTGATATTTTGCTAATGCAGGCCAGTTATTTTTTAGGATGTCTCTCAATTTAGTTGTTTGATCCTTTCCCATCATCGGGTGAGGTTATACATTTTTGGCATAATACTGCAGAAGTGATGCTGTGTCCCTGGTGTGCAGTGTCAGAGGCACGGAAGTTAGCTTGTCTGGTGGTAGTAACTTCGATCCACTCTCATTTGGGTAAGTATCTAACAATGGATTATCCAAAGGAGAGAAAGCCCTGATAGTAATATTTGCCACTTTCCATGGTATAAATATTCCATAATGGCCAATTTCAAGCTACTGTTATGTCATCACTGAGCACAAAATTGGGAAGAGATGTGCCGCTCCTGAGTTGGTTGTGAGTGGACTCTGGTGTACTACAATTGCCTTCCAATTTCTCCACTGCAAAGTTACTATTTTTCTCCCTTTATACTGAATAAGTATTTTATGAGGAGATACTTTATTTTTTTTAATGTACATACATACACTTTTTATGTAATTCATACATAACATACATAATAATTTGCTTAAGAGTAATTTACTCTTTATTTTTTTAATTTTATTTTTATTTTATGATAGTCACAGAGAGAGAGAGAGAGAGGCAGAGACACAGGCAGAGGGAGAAGCAGGCTCTATGCACCGGGAGCCCGATGTGGGATTCGATCCCGGGTCTCCAGGATCGCGCCCTGGGCCAAAGGCAGGCGCCAAACCGCTGCGCCACCCAGGGATCCCGAGGAGATACTTTAATAGTAAACAAATATACTGTTATTTATCAGACTTTTACCTATTAATTTCAGCTTCCATTGATGATCTTTGCCTGAATCAATTAATATTATGTTTGCCAGGTGGTAATTTTCTAAATCCATCATTCTTTTTAGGTTTTTCAGTTGGCATTGTAATATAAGGAATTGCTTTGCTTTCCTATTTATTTTATTTTTTAAACTTTAAAAAAAGATTTATTTATTTATTTATTTATTTATTTATTTATTTATTTGAGAGAGAGAGAGAGAGAGAGAGAGAGAGAGCCCAAGAGTGTGTGAATGGGAGAGGCGGAGGAGCAGAGGGAGAGATAATCCCAAGCAGACTCCTCACTGAGCCTAACACGGGGCTTGATTCCCATGACACTGAGGTCATGACTTGAGCTGAAATCAAGAGTTGAATGCTCAACTGACTGATCCACCCAGGTGCCTCCCCTATGTATTTTATTTCTTTCCTATTTAATTATTCATTTATTTATATCAATTTGGACTCATGAATTTCTATTTTATTCAGTGGCTTATAATCCGTTACTATCATTATTTATTTTGATGGTCACATTGTCCCAGATTTGGCTAGTGGGAGCCCCTTCAAGTTGGCTTCTATGTCCTATTGATATGACCCCATCATTCTTCAAACATTCTTCTTTATATTCTGGCATAACAAGATGTTCCAGGCTAAACTTGTGCTTTTTCTACCCCAGCCCTGAAATCAGCCATTTCTTTGAGAAGCCTGGATTCATTTTTTTTTTATTTTATTTTTTAAAAGATTTTGTTTATTTATTCATGAGAGAGAGAGAGGCAGAGATACAGACAGAGGGAGAAGCAGGCTCCATGCAGGGAGCCCGATGCGGGACCTGATCCCAGGACCCCAGGATCACACCCAGGGCCAAAGGCAGGCGCTAAACTGCTGAGCCACCCAGGGATCCCTTTTTTTTTTTTTTTTTTTAATATTTTATCCGGATTCATTTTAGTAGAGAATAGTATTTAGAAACTAAGTTCTGGGCATTAGAGGTGTTCATTGTTACTGGAGTATCGTTACTTCTAGGCCCTCTCAGCAGACAGAACTAGGATTTATATCTATGTGTGTTTCTATTCCTATGTATCTGTCTACATTAAAATCATGAGTTGAGGGCAGCCTGGGGGGCTCAGTGGTTTAGCACTGCCTTCAGCCCAGAGCGTAATCCTGGAGACCCAGGATCGAGTCCCATGTTGGGCTTCCCTGCATGGAGCCTGCTTCTCCCTCCGCCTGTGTCTCTGCCTCTCTCTCTCTCTCTCTCTCTCTCTCTCTCTCTCTTTCTCTGTCTCTCATGAATAAATAAATAAAATATTTTTTAAAAAAATCATGAGTTGATAGTAACATCTCCAAGTTCAACCTAACGCCACAGGGTTTATTCTAGTCTCCTTTTCATATTTATGATTACTTTCTCTCCGAGATACCTGGTTCCTGCTCGCTTCAGGATATTTGCTTAATTCTAGAGTACCCAGAAGTTTATTTCAGAGTTTCTGACCTTTTCTGTGAAAATCAAGCCTATTACATATTTTTCATAATTCTTTGTTGTCAGAAGGAAAATAGTCAAAATATTGTCTTCAGAAATCAATTGGAGGGGCACCTGAGCGGCTCAGTTGGTTAAGAGTCTGCCTTCAGCTCAGATCAGGATCTCTGGGTTCTGGGATCCAGCCCCATATCGGGGTCTCTGCTCAGTAGGGGGAGCTATCCCTCTCCCTCTGCCACTCCACACACACTTGTGCTTCTCTCTTTCTCTGTCTCAAATAAATAAAAATCTTTTTTAAAAATCACTGAAATGAAAACATATTTCTACACAAAAATATGTGTGCAGATGTCCATAGCATATTCTCAGTAACCAATAAATGGAAACAACCATTCATCCATCATTTGGTGAGTGGAGAAATAAAAGGTGATATAGCCACACAATGGAATATTATTTGGCCATAAAAGAAATGAAATACTGGTATGTGCTATACCATAGATGAACCTTGAAACATACTAATTGAAAGAAGCTTGTCACAAAAGGCCATATATTGTGTGGCCTTCCATTTATATGAAAATGCCCAGAATAGGCAAATCTATAGAGATAGAAAATAGATTAGTGGTTGCCTAGGGCTGTGAGACAGTTGGGGGGAAATAGGGAGTGACTGTTCATGGTTACAGAGTCTTTTCAGGGAGTAACGAAAGAAAAATTTAAAATAGATTGTGATGATAATTGCACAACTCTAAATATAATAAAAACCACTTAATTGTATACGTTCGATAAATTTTATGAGATGTGAATTGTATTGTTAATAAAATTAACAGAGTTGTTATTTTATTTATTTTTGCATATAAGATACTCGTTTTATTTTTATTTATTGATTTATTTTTTTATTGGAGTTCAATTTGCCAACATATAGCATAACACCCAGTGCTCTAGAGTTGTTATTTTTAAAAAAAAAAGTTATTTGGGAACAAAGCTACTTGGGTTGATATCTGCCCTCCAACCCTGCATCAGTGTGGTTAGTCTTCAGTTGGAATATAATTAAGTGTTTTTATTTTTCCATTTTAGGATTCCCATCATTTTTCATTTTATTTTACATAAAACAATCTTTTTTTAAAAAAAAAAATATTTATTTGACAGATAGACAGCCAGAGAGCATAAGCAGAGGAAGAGGAAGAAGCAGGCTCCCCGCCGAGGAGGAACTCCAGTATGGGGCTTGATTCCAGGACCCTGGCAGCATGACCCGAGACAAGGACAGAGGCTTAGCCGACGAGCCACCCAGGTGCCCCTGAGTTACATAAGACATTCTTTTGCATATTTTATGTAAGACATTAACATGCTTCCAAAAATCACAATTATACAAAAGATATATTTAAAAATGTATCACTTCTCTCTCCTCCTTTATTTCTATCCCTTACCACCCACTCCCCATAGATAACCAATCTCACTAGTGTCTGGCTTACTCTTCTGAAGTCTCTTTTTGCAGAAATAAACATATACATATGCACTTTCTTATTTGCCCTTCTTTTTTAAGGAGAAGGCACCACACTAGAGATAGTTTTACCTTAACATAGCTTTTTTTTTTTTTAATAATATATCCTTGAAATCACAACTTATCACTTCATAGAGCTCTTTGTCATCCTGCTTTACAGGTGTGTAGTGCTCTATCGTGCAAAAGTGCCACGGTTTATTCAAGCCTTCACGTGTATGAGCACCTACCTTGAGAACTTTACAAACAGTGCTACAGTGAATTATCTTGTGCATCTGTATTTTCACATTGTCGGAAGTATGTCTTCAGGATGAATTTCTAGAGGTGAATTTCTAGATTGTTGAGCCGAAAGATAAATGCGGGTATACTTTTGTTAGATATTGCCAAATTCCACAGGAGTTCTACAAGTTTGCATTCGCATCAGTAATATATGGAAATGTCTGTCTCTCCATGGCCTGCCCAAATGAATTGTGTTATCACATTTTTAAGGCCTTTGCAAATCTGATATGTGAGAAATGGTATCTCACAGTAGTTTTAGCATTTCATGTATTGTGAGTGAAATCAAACATATTTTCATATGCTTAGGGCTGTTCCTGCATATTAAAAATTACTAGTCAGGTTTCCTAATTTTAAAGTTCCTGAAGATTTGGGGGAAGGTTGAAAGATATCCTTGGACTTATCAAAGGATTCTGAATTAAGGGATTGATATGGGAAGGCTCCAGAAATAGAAATGATCATTTTAGCACGGGGAGATTTGTCAGAGATGAACATAAACTGTCCTATAAAATGCAGCGTAATTCTCTTTTAGAAACCTAGAAAAAAAAAAAAAACCTAGAATGTACAGACAGCATTTTGTCCCTTTGTAGCCCTCATTCAATTCTTCCTACAAATATTTTTCCATTCCACACTGTTCTTACCTTGGCTCTATGTTAGTCCAATCTGGTACCTCATTAAAGTTCCAGCTATCATTTGCATATTTGCCTTTTCTTTCTTGTCCTGTCTAGCTGGGATGGTAGGCAGCGTAATGTTTCTCTTCCCCACACCCAGAGATGTCCACCTCCTAATCCCCACAAACTGTTGGATGTGTTTTGTTACATGGCAAAGGGAAATTAAGGTTGCAGATGGAATTAAGGTTGCTATCCAGCAGATCTTGAGATGGGAGGTTATTCTGGACTGAGTGGAGCCAGTGTAATCACAAGGGCCCTTATAAATGAAACTGGGAGGCAAGAAAGTCGAGTCAGTTTCAGGAAGAGATTTGAAGATGGAGGAAGGGACCACGTGCCGAGAACCAGTGTGGTCCCTAGAAGCTGGAGAAGGCAAGGGAACAGATTCTCCCTCGGACGTCCAGAAAAAACAGTCCTGCCAGCCCTTGATTTTAGCCCATTGAGACCCATTTTGGACTTCTGTCCTCCAGAACTGTAAGATAATAAATTTGTATTGTTTTAAACAACTAAGTTTGTGGTAATTTGCTGTGGCGGCAAAAGGAAACTAATATGAGGGACATGTGCCTGCCACTGTACACAGCCAGTCTGCCCCAGAGGCCAGGAGAGGGTTGGAATTGGACATGACAGCTCTGTTGAACTCGCACAAAGGGAAATCTTTAGGACGGAATCCTTGGGAAGAAAGGAGCTTGAGGTGGAGCAGCCAGAGGGTCAAGAAGACTCATAAAAAGAGGAAGATGTCAAGAAGAGAGACCAGAATCACACTATAGAGCTCACACAGAGTCCTTATATTTGGAAAGCAGTAATGACTCTGTAAAGACTTTCAGATAGGGCCGGAAACCCAATGAAAATGGATTGAGGAGTGAGTGCGAAGTGGGAAAAAAAAAATGGATTTGATATTTTTAAGAGATTTGACAGTGGAGGGAGGAAAAGAGCATAGCCATTTCAGGGGAAAGCAAAGCTAAGTGGGTTTTTGTGGGGTTTTTGGTTGGTTTTTTTGTTTTACTGGAGGAAGGTGGTGTGGATTTTAGGATATTTGAACACAGGGGAAAGAGTGAAGATGCAAAAGGAGTATGACTTGGCAGGAAAAGACCTGAAAGAGATGAATCAAGAGCCCAGGTCTGGTCAGGAGAGGACATGTGTGAGGTCCTTAAATTTCCAGAGCCACTCAGTGGCTCTCTTTTTGTTTTTCCTTCTGTGAGGTGAGTAGTGCAGCCATATGCTGAGAGGAGAAGTGTGGAGATGAGCGTAGCCAAGGTTCGGCCGCTGTGGCAGCTGAGGGCAACTACAGGGTTTCTGAGCAGCCCTGAAAAGTCTAACTCAGGCTTCGTGCTCTCTCCCACCGCAGCCACGGAGGAGGCAGGTGGCGGGGATCGCTTGGGCGTTTCCCAGAGATTGAGCCCCACAGATGCAAACCTGAGTTCGAGACAAGCGCCCTGTCCCCGGGAAGCTTTGAGTCGGGCTGGGGAGGCGGATGAGCAGCGCCACAGCTTGTGGAGGTGGGAGGAGGACGCCTGGCCTGGTAGGAGCCCGATGACGTGCCTAAAAATCAGACTGGAGAAACAAGGAAGTTCTTTTTGGCGAAAACGACCTTTGGGATATTTTAGAGAACTGGTACCTTGAGCTGAAGAGAGGAGAGGGTAGGGGTGCTCCCGGCAGAGGGCCCAGCTTGGGGCGAGGCCCAGGGGCAGAGGCCCACACAGCTCAGTGTGTGGAGCCAGGGGTGGCGGTGGCTTGAGAGGATCCAGCTACAGGGCCCGTGGGGCCAGATCACAAGAGCCTTGCATTTCAGGCTAAGGATTTTGAAGTTTCATCGGAAAACCATGAGAAGCCATCAAAGGATTTGAGGCAGGAAGTGTTTTTTGTTGTTGTTGTTGTTTGGTTGCTTTTTGTTTTGTTTTGTTTTGTTTTTTGTTTTTTTTCTAGGTTCTGGAGAGCAGCCCAGAGGACAGATCGGAGGGGTTGGGCTGAGGCCAGTTAATCCAAGTGAGGGGGGATGTGTGCGCACGTGATGGGGGCAGAAAGGAAGGGACAGTGTCTGACTGGCTGTGGGAGGTGAGGAAGACAGAAAGCTAGGATGATGTCCTGGTTTCCAGCTTCAGTGAGAGTGACAAAAATAGTTTTGCCATTTACTAAGATTAAAAAAAAAATACAGAAGCAGCAGCAGATTGGGGGTAAGGAGACCCCGCAGTCAGAAATTGGCGGGTTAGTATGGCGATAGGAAAAGGAGGCCCGAGTAGGAGAGTGAGGACGGGCTGGTTCCGTCCACTGTCCAGCCTGGTTAGAAAGGGGCACCCTGCTGGCTGGCAGCCGGAGCCAAGGCAGCGGTAGAGGTCTCTAAGCTGGGGAATAGGCTTCATAGGGGAGGTCAAAGGCTAATGGCTGTTTCCAGAATAGGACTTTAGGGGCGCCTAAGTAGGTCAGTTGGTTAAGCGTCTGCCTTTGGCTCAGGTCACGATCCCGGGGTCCTGGGATCGAGCCCCATGTCTGGCTCCCTGCTCAGCAGAGAGTCTGCTTCTCCCTCTCCCTCCACCTCTCCCCATGCTGGTGCTCTCTCTCTCTCTCTCTCTCTCAAGTAAATAAATAAAATCTTTAAAAGGAACAGGACTTCAGAGTTTGAATTTTCTTTTCTTTTTTTTTTTTTTTTTTGAGTTTGAATTTTCATCTGTGGCAATTTGGAAATGATGACAGCAGACTGAGGCACTTGGGATGTCCGTTTTCCTCTAGAAATGAGAGGTTTATTTGGAGGAGCATTTTTCCAAAGAGAGGACCTAGACCTTTCATCAGATTCTTAAGAGGTCTCTTAGGATCCTATAAAAATTAAGAATTGATACCAGGTAACACCATTTTTACCTAATCCTCACACTTTCAGACATATCTGTCGTCCAGATATGGTTACGTGTTTGCTGTGTGAGCAAAAGACAAATGTTTCTCTATAAAATTTTAACCAGGATCCCAGAAGGCCTCCTTTCCAGAACTACAAGGGGAAGAAAATAAAAGCACAAGAGCAAAAAATGTGGACTGACAGGTTAGTGACTTATTAGTTGTGTCTACTTTCGCCAATGTTTTCTTCCACTTTCAACACATAGGCAGATGAGATTGCGTGCATTAGTAAGAAATTTGATACAGGGCAACATTTATACTTATAAACAAATAATAAATATTTAATTTAATATTGCAGGTTTTGCTTTTTTTTTAAAAAAAAAAAAAGGGTTTTTAGCTTTCTTTGTTCCTAAGCTTTCGTGGACAATAAAGTTGAAAAGAAACTCTTCTTCTGGGATCAGTGTAAATAATCTGTTCCCATAACATGAGAAGTGAGATAGAATTTGAACCGAGTGCTGCTGCTTTCATAGTCCTAACACTGCCTGCTTAGCCTGACGGGGAAAATGTGAGCCAGGATTGGAGGGATTTGGGAAATGATGTTTGTACCTTTAGTACTCGGTGTAGAAGTTCTTTGCAGCATCCCACGTAGGTGCCGAACTTTTTATTGTCAGGGGCAAAAATGAGGGCTTTGCCAAGTTATTTTTTGTGGGACATTTCCTTAAAAGTGTACCGAGTCTCCAGAGGGGCTCCTGGGTGGTGCAGTTGGTTGAGCATCCAACTCTTGGCTCAGGTCATGATTTTGGAGTCATGGGATCGGGCCCCATGTTGGGCTCTGTGCTCGACAGGGAGTCTGCTTGGGAGTCTCTCTTTCCCTCTGCCCCTCCTTCTGCTTGCGAGTGCGCAGTTTGGCTATTGTAGACATTGCTGCTGTGAACATTGGGGTGCACGTGTCCCGGCTTTTCACTGCATCTGTATCTTTGGGGTAAATCCCCAGCAGTGCAATTGCTGGTTTGTAGGGCAGCTCTATTTTTAACTCTTTGAGGACCCTCCACACTGTTTTCCAGAGTGGCTGCACCAGGTCACATTCCCACCAACAGTGCAAGAGGGTTCCCCCTTCTCCACATCCTCTCCAACATTTGTTGTTTCCTGCCTTGTTAATTTTAGCCGTTCTCACCAGTGTAAAGTGGTATCTCATTGTGGTTTTCATTTGTGTTTCCCTGAAGACAAGTGATGCGGAGCATTTTCTCATGTGCTTGTTGGCCATGTGTGGGTCTTCTTTGGAGAAATGTCTGTTCATGTCTTCTGCCCATTTCATGACTGGATTGTTTGTTTCTTGTGTGTTGAGTTTGATAAGTTCTTTATAGATCTCGGATACTGGCCCTTTATCTGTCATTTGCAAGTATCTTCTAGGAGGAAGCTTCTTGAAACAGCCAGCAAAGGCTTTCTAGAAGGGCATTTCTTTATCTGGTCCTTGGGAAATAATCGTAGGTGTTGAAGAAATTGGAAAGTGTTGTTTATTTAGGGAAAGGCACAGTGAATTTTGTTTCTGACAAGTTAAATTCTAAATATCAAAGAAATGGCAAAAGTGAGAGGTTTAAGAATCTTTTTCACACAGGTGATGGCTCACAGCCTAGGAGTATAAGCAAGGCTCAAGGGATTGAACATAGACTCAGTGAGTCTTGGGGGACCATTCACAGTGGAATGATGGAGAAAGGACACAGAATTACAGGGACTTGGGCTTGAGAAAACCTCAAGAAGCACATGTGGGGAGGCCTGGGCTTTAGAATCAGGTAAGCTACCTAGGCATACCGGTGTGACCACTCACCGTGTGGCTTTGGGCAAGTGACGGAACATCCACTGGTCTGCTTTCTCATTTGTCAGTTGAAGGTCATTTACCTGCCTTGCAGAGTTATGAGTGATGTAGGAGAGATGTTAGGGTTCGGTGCCAACCAGCCTCAAGAAGGAATTCTTGAGACATCTTTGGGGCAAAAAAGTGGTTTTATTAAAGTACAGGGACAGGATCTGTGGGCAGAAAGAGCTGCATTGGAGTCATGAGGAATGGCCCATTATATACTTTCAGGTTGGATGGGCGGGTGGGGGTCAGGGATAGCATAAGTCACTAAGGGATTTTGGAGGCAAGGTTTCCAGGACCTTGAGGGGGCTAGCTATTTTGGGAAAAGTCATTTATTGCTGTCTAATAAAACCTGAGTCATGAGACCCTTCAGATGTATATTGGTGCGCCATATGCTTGGAGGATGACTGCCAACGTGTATCTTAGGGGTTAGAGGTAAAGGAAGTTTCCAAAGGAATTTATTTATTTATTTATTTATTTGTTTGTTTGTTTGTTTGTTTATTTATTTATTTTTAAAGATTTTTATTTGTTTATGAGAGACAGAGAGAGAGAAAGAGAGAGAGAGAGAGAGAGGCAGAAACAGAGAGAGAGGCAGGCTCCATGCAGGGAGCCTGATGTGGGACTCGATCCTGGGACTCCAGGATCCCACCCTGGGCCAAAGGCAGGCGCTTAACCGCTGAGCCACCCAGGCGTCCCTAAAGGAATTTTTAAGTTTTTTTTTTTTTAATTAATTATTTATTTATTTATGATAGTCACACAGAGAGAGAGAGAGAGGCAGAGACACAGGCAGAGGGAGAAGCAGGCTCCATGCACCGGGAGCCTGATGTGGGATTCGATCCCGGGTCTCCAGGATCGCGCCCTGGGCCAAAGGCAGGCGCTAAACCTCTGCGCCACCCAGGGATCCCTAAAGGAATTTTTATATATTAAAAGTCTTACAGCATCCTGGAGGTTGGGCTAGGATTGCTTCTTGCCCTTAGCAAAGTATTAACATCGAGGCAGCTGAGCTTCTAGAGTAATGTCACTCTGCCTGTTTCAAGGACTTGTGAATGAGGTGTAATAAGGAAATATATTTTTTAAAGATTTTATTTATTTATTCATGAGACACACAGGGAGAGAGGCAGAGGGAGAAGCAGGCTCCATGCAGGGAGCTGACGTGGGACTCAATCCTGGGTCTCCAGGATCAGGCCCTGGGCCGAAGGCGGCGCCAAACCGCTGGGCCACCCTGGCTGCCCGGGTATAGGTATCTAAATAATTCAAGTGACACTTCCTGAACAGTTTTCTTTTTTGCCTTTGTTGACATCAGGCTGCTGTGATTCATCCCCCCTCTCAACTGCCGTAACAGATTAACAGGAATTGAATTTCAGTTAAGTTCTGGCTTTTCTAAAGCAACAGCAAAGGGAAAGGCTTATGTTGACCGGTCAAGAGTACAAAAGGAACTATTACACAATGTTTGCTTCACTTGCTGTTCAAGTATGAAATATGTAGGAATTCAAAAGGAACAATTACAATATTAGAAAACTTGGGAACAGGATGTTTTATAATATAATCATAAGAAGTTTCAGTGGTGCTTTGTCTTGTGTCGTTAACCATTAAAATGAAGTATCGTGCTCATGGGTCCAGGGGCTTAACAGGATTGGGAAGCAGCTGATGTAAACAGTATTCATCCCGATCCTCCCCTCGGACTCACCCTGCCTGCCTTCAGTTCTCTGAGCAAATTGGCTTTTATTTATCTATGGCACAAGCTGCTCTGTGATGCCGAAATCCTAATAGCCCCTGGCATTCAGATCGAGTGTCACTTTCTCAAGGAAGCCTGGGATCCTCCTCCCCGACTGGGTCAGATTCCAATTTTCCCAGCCCCTGGCGCCTCTCCCCCGTGGCTGGTGAGCCTTTACCCGGCTGAGGGCCCCAGAGGGCAGGGAACATGTCTAGCTGATTCAGCACTAAGCCAACACCAAGAGCAAAGTACACGGTAGCTATTTGTTGAATGAAGTTCAACATTTATTAAGTACCAAGTGTTTCACTTCATGAATTCCTCCCAATAACCGTTGGGTGGATATTATCCTCATTAACAGATGAAGAAAGTGACATGAGAAAAATAACTTGCCCAAGGTCACATCGTCAACAAATGACACAGCCCAGAACTCGACCGAGGTAACTTTGATGCCAAAGCCCGTGTTGTTTTGTCTTTTATTTTCCTCATCGCATACGGTGATCCTAGTGAAATGCCCGTGTTCTCAGCCTGGTACTATGTGATCTGCCACAGGAAGGCAGACCGAGGGTCTGATCCAAATGCAGCGCTGTGTGTGTGTGTTTTTTTTTAAAATATTTTATTTATTTATTCATGAGAGACACAGAGAGGCAGAGACACAGGCAGAGGGAGAAGCTCCATGCAGGGAGCCCGATGTGGGACTCGATCCCGGGACTCCAGGATCACATCCTGAGCTGAAGGCAGGCTCTCAACCACTGAGCCACCCAGGCGTCCCCAGTGCTGTGTTTATAGTGAGTATTTGCGGTGCCTCCTCATCGTCCATTTCTGCTTTCCCCAGTCACAGGCCCTGTTCTCATTTGGAGAATATAGAACTCTCTTTGTCTCGGCTCACTTGGTCTGGGGGTGCTGAGGCCCAGCAGTGAAGCCTTGTGAGCTGAAGTCAGCACGATCCATCTGGATTGAACACTGTGACTGGTGCAGGCATGGACTTGGACCCAGTATTCTCAATCTGAGCCAACTGAGACTCAGTCCAGAACTTTGGTTGGAGTTTGTACAAAAACAGACTTGATCTCTCCAACTGGCCTTGGCCTCTGAAAGCATGAAGATTGGCACTACTTGCACAGACTCCCCAGCCGGTAGGGCAGACAGCAGGGCAGATGTGACATCTGATATCAGCTGAGCCCTGCTCAAGCTGTACCTGAGGCTTTCTGTCCCTGTGCTTTTCACTAATTTGAGTCATTAAAGTCCTTTTTCTACTTAAGCATTTTTGGTTGAGAGTTGCGTCACTTGCCATCAAAGAAATCCTAACTAGCACCCTGGAACATGTTTTGCCTTTTTCTCTTTCCATTTTGCATGGATTTGGGTCACTTCCACAGGCTGTTGGAATGGCCATAAATGTGTGTCTTCTGGCCTCAGAGGAAAGCAGTGAGGAGGTAATACAGCAGTGACGATGTCGAAATAGGTTTTGTAGTTTGGGGAATCGGGGCTTCTAAGACCTGCTCAGTAACTTGTGGAATGTGAGAAACTTTGTTTCTCTACATCTTAGTATTGTACAGAAAGCGACGATAATATTTGCCGTGCCACTTAGACAAGAAGGAATTGATAAGCGTTTGTACTTCGGCATTACTTCTCTTCCAACGTGCTGGTAGCATTCCAGCATGTCAAACTGTGTTTTTTTCCTATTTCTCAATCACTAGACTAACCTCAGCAATAGTGAGGTGGGTAGTAAGGAGGGTCCTACTTTGGGGAGATGGTACAAAGAGGAGATTGCTGTTCTAGAGCTCAGGAGGCCTTAGACGAGCGTCCCAACCCAACCTCACCATAACAGTAACTGTCTTTATGTCGGAGAGCATTAGGATAGTAAGCGCCCCTTCTTTCTACTCTGTGGATTTTACAAGTGGGGGTTTTTGGACTTGAACTTTTCAAAAACCCATTCTGATCCTCCCAAAATTGCTTTCTCTAAAATCCACTAGCTGTGTTTATGGTTGCCCAGCGGTAGAAAGAAAAATCTGTATGTTCAGATAGCTTAATTTTCCCCTCCCAGAAACATTAAAAAAAAAAAAAATGAACACCAAGCCAGCAAAGATATAAACCATTTATTTCCATTCCCAAAATCTACGTGAATTTATCGATTGATTTCGTATTTAAAATAGTCCCTTTGTAAAGTCATTATACTTTACAGAAAATATACTAAGTTTATCAAAATACACACAAACTATTGCTGGAAATGCTATTCTTAATCCCTCTGACTGAGCAACCTAACTAACACTTGTTTTCAAAGCCCTTATGATTTTCAGAGGTTTCCATGGTGGCAAGAAACAAAGAAATCATCTCGGGACAGGAGTGGCAATCTGGTCGGAATAATACCCCCAATACGCATCTACTTTACAGACGCCCGGACTGCCTGGGTGTGAGGGGCTCTTACAGAGTGTTCCGAATTATACAAGGTCTTCCTAGTTGCAGTAGGCCTTTCCCTTACCTACAATCTAAGACATGCAGCAGAGTATATGCTACATAATAAGGAACATGTACTCAAGCAACTTAAGGGCCTCAACTATTTGTCTGGATATACTCATGTGTCAAGTACAATCCTTATCTTTAGCATTGAAGACTGGAATGCAGGAAAACAAACGTCACTAGAAATAGGGGAGTAAAAACACCAAAGCTGGGCAGAACCAGGGTTGGAACCCCCCCATCCATCAATTTTGAAAACCAACCCGTGGATACTAAGAACAACAAACAGACTCAGATTTCTCCTTCAGAGACCTGGGCTCTTTAGATTTGGATTTTCAACTAGTTAGTAATTCTCTATTCAGTTTGTGAAGCCTTAAGATCTTGTCACTTCTCCCTTTACCAAGTCATCCTTTGCGTGATTTCACTGCTTCTAAGCACCAAGCTCTCGAGGGGGTGAAATGAAAACCTGCCAGCTAACAATTTAAGACAGCTGGAAGGATCTTGAAGTTAACCACATAAACCAACATTTGGGGCTAATGCTAAACTTCGGTTGTGAAAGCCCAGAACTTCCTTTTAAGGGAGAGAGTCCTGTTTGGCTTTGGTTTTGGTTTCGATCCTCTTGGGGGGACAACAGAAGATGGCTAAATAGGTTGATAAACGCTTAGAGACAAAATGCAACTTTACCTTACAAAGAGAAGGTTCCCTTTCTCCCAGTTAGTATCTTAAGTGTAAAACTGCAGCCTGAGGCTAAGAGCCGCTCAGCCCCCCACTCCCCGCGCAGGCTACTTGACGGCGTACCCAGAGATGTGAGGGCGCACCAGCTCCCAGGACAGCGGAGCCTGGAAGTGCTGCAGCTTGAGTTGGGAGAAGGGCACCCGCTCCAGCGCCTTCCAGCTCTCTCTGGTCAGGTGGCACCCGTCAAACAGCAGGTGCCAGAAGGGGTGCAGGATTTGTTGCCAGAAGTAATTCCAAGTTGAGCTCTCAGCTGCGACATGCTCCAGGAAAAAGAAAGCCCCTCCCTGAGAAGGAAGGAAAAAAAAAAAAACAAAACAAAACAGGATTTTAGTTTCTAAAGAACAGGTTTGTAAGATGATTGAAGCTTCCTTGATTTCTGTGGCCCTCGAGGCTCACTCACTTCACGAGAAGGCCTGCGTAAATCAGAACTTGCTAAGATGCTATTTTGGCCAATAGTCTCGCCTCCTGTCAAATTTTATACAGTTGCCAATCTAAGGCAATTAATGCGCATCTTGTGATGATCAGGTACTGCATCATCCTGGCTAAACGTGCAGCGCTCCTGCGTGCAAGCCGCTAGCCTTCGTGCCTGGTGCGTGTCAACTCGCTTAATCCTTACAGTGAACTATTTGGGTCAATATCATCCATCATTCCTATTTTTACAGATGAGGGAAGAGTCACACAGAAAATGAGCAACTTGCCCAGGGTCACACGGCTTATAAATGCTTTGAACCCGGACAGACTGGCTCCAGAGGCCTTGCCCGTGTGTTGATTTTAGGCACTGCAGAAAAGTTCAGAGAAACAAGCACTCGTCTATCATCTCAAGATAACCGCTGTCAAGATTTTGTGTGTACATCATGTGAAGATGGTTTTTTTTTTTTCCCCCTAAAGTTAGGACTAGGACTAGAATGTACCTTCTGTTTTGTAACCGGCTTTGTTTGATTTATGTACTTGAATATTATTCTAAAACATTTTTTAAAAAGATTTTTATTTATTTATTCATGAGAGACACAGAGAGAGAGAGAGAGGCAGAGACCCAGGCAGAGGGAGAAGCAGGCTCCATGCAGGGAGCCCGATGTGGGACTGGATCCCGGGACCCCAGGATCACGACCTGAGCCGAAGGCAGATGCTCAACCACTGAGCCACCCAGGCAACGCCTTTATCAGTTTTCTAATAGGGTGTTGGGTTTTTCTTACTGCTTAGCAAGGGCATTTAGTATAATAAGACTATGTATGTACTACAAATGTTTCCCCCTGTTTGCCTTTTTTTTTTTTTTTTAAGATTTTATTTTTAAGGAATCTCTACACTCAGTGTAGGGCTTGAACTCACAACCTTGAGGTCAAGAGTCACATACTCTACTGACTGAGCCAGCCAGGCATCCCTGCTGTTTACCTTTTAATTACATTTTTTTAAGATTTTATTTATTTGTTCATGATAGAGAGAGAGAGAGAGAGGCAGAGACACAGGCAGAGGGAGAAGCAGGTTCCATGCTGCCCGACGTGGGACTCGATCTCGGGACTCCAGGATCGTGCCCTGGGCCAAAGGCAGGTGCTAAACCGCTGAGCCACCCAGGGATCCCCAAATTACAATTTTTAAAACTTATTCTTTAAAATTAAAAAAAAATTTTTTTACTTCATCTAAACATTGTTCTTGGTTTCTGCTTTGCAAACCTGTGAGAGAGCTGAATCCATACCTAGCACTGCCTGAGACTAAAGAATCATGTCTGATATTTTTGTACCATTGTCACAAGGATGTAAATGATATGAATTAAAATACTGAGGCATCTAAAAGCATTAGTGAAGTCATGGTACCCCTGTGCCGTTAGGGGTTTTTTTCAGCGGATGTGATGTGCAAATCACTGTCCTGTAGGCATTAGCAGCTGCTACTTTCTTCTCGGACAGTCCTATTAATGCAGGGGAAGTATCCACATAGAGGTTATACATTAACAGGACTTCAGAAGTCTTTTCTGCCCATATACCCCTGTGGGGAGTAGGGGAAGGGGACCTCCGAATCCCCTCCAAAACCCGGGGTGAGGGTCACACTCTTCTAGCCTCCTCTGGCCACCCTAATCATGTCTATCCCAGGCAGAGAGCTGACAGGTGGCAGTTTCCCCAGTTCTATGGGTAAGTGAAGGCCTGTGTGCAAAGATGGAAAGCTTGGAGTTTCCTAATTGGGTAAAAAAAAAAAAGAAAAAGATTTCCATAGACTAGGACAGGAGGAGCCCCAGGTCTGGGGAGGCCCATGTTGTACTCTGGGTAACACAGGGTAAACCAGAGGTGCCCGTCACCCGTTCAGGTGACTGTTGAGTAGACACATGGATACGCAGGTTTGGGGTTAGAAGAAGGATCTGGGCTAGATCTATCGATTTGGAAACCATCTGTACATGCACAGTAATTGAAGACTGTGGGAGGCCCATGAAATGCCCCTGGGGCCGTATTTAATTAAGTAAAACGAGAGCCAAAAAAGCAAACTCCAGGATTTAGAGATGGGCAGAGGAAGAACAGCCAGCAAAAGTGGCAGAAATGTGGAAGCTGGTGAGAGAAAAAGGCCCTAGTGACAAACAGTGTGGTGCAGCAGTAGGAATACTTGCATTAAAGAAAGTCAGGGGAAAAAAAAAAGGAAAAAATAAAGAAAAATAAATAAAGAAAGTCAGACCATTTTCGAAGATGGTGCTGACACCAAAGAAGGAAGCCCCTGCCCTCCCAAAGCCAACGCCAAAGCAAAGGCTTTGAAAGCTAAGAAAGCGGTGCTGAAAGGTGTGCACAGTCCCCAAAAAAGTCCATACGTTACCTACATTCCTACGACCCAAGACCCTGCGGCTCCGAAGGCAGCCCAAAGATCCTGGAGAGAGCGCCCCCAGAGAAACAAGCTTGATCCCTATGCCCTCATCAAGTTCCCCCAGGGCTACCGAGTCAGCCAGGAAGAAAATAGAAGCCAACAACACGCTTGTGTTCATTGTGCATGTCAAGACCAGTGAGCACCAGGTCAAACGGGCTGTGAAGAAGCTCTATGACATTGATGGGGCCAAGGTCAACGCCTTGATCAGGCCTGATGGAGAGGAGAAAGCGTATGCTCCACTGGCTCCGGGCTATGATGCTTTGGATGTTGCCAACAAAACTGGGATCATCTAAACTGAGTCCAGCCGGGTATAAATCTAAATATAAATTTTTTCACCATAAAAGAAAAAAAAAGAAAAGAAAGACCTACTAGCTGTGTAACCTTGGGCAAGTTTCTTTCCTTTTTAAAGACTTTATTTATTCATGAGAGACACACAGAGAGAGGCAGAGACGCAGGCAGAGGGAGAAGCAGGCTCCATGCAGGGAGCCTGACGTGGGACTCGATCCCGGGACCCTGGGGTCACCAACTGGGCGGAAGGCAGGTGCTAAACTGCTGAGCCACCCGGGGATCCCTGGGGCAAGCTTCTTAACCTCTGTTTCCTCAATACAACATGAAGGCAATATCTGCTTCCAAGGACTGTTGTGAGGGTTAAAGGACACTGTAATAAAGCTCCTGGTTGTGTGCAGCTGAGTGCTGAATGCTGGGTGCTTCCCAGCAGCTAAGGAAGACCCCTGGATGCGGTCTCAGTCACAGTGCTGGGAAATGCAGGGAAGCATTACTTGCTTTGCAGGGGTCACAGGTAAGCAAAACACTCACTAGCCTGGCCTAGTCCCTATCCAGTCTTAGGACACAAGAATCCAGCGTTTGGATATAAGAATCACAAGGTTTGGGGGCACCTGGTGGCTCAGTCAGTTAAGTGTCTGACTCTTGATTTCGGCTCAGGTCCTGATCCTCGGGGTTGCAGGATCAAGTACCCCCCAATCCCCCCTCATGGGCTCTGCACTCAACAGGGAGTCTGCTTCCCTCCCTCCGCCCTCTCCCCACTCGTGCGCACACTCTCTCAAATAAATAAATCTTTAAAAAAAAAAAAGAATCCAAACGTCTTCATTTACTACTCTGACGTTAGCCTCTCCTTGAGCCAAAGACAATGAGATCATTGTCTGTCAACCCCATTTCAAGCCCTTGTCTTCCTGAGGAACTTCCTGTTTCTTCCTGAGGAACATCCTTTTCTCCTAGGACAGTGAGTTCAACCGTTGAGATGTCCGTGCTTTACTTACATTCAACCAAGTTAAGAGTAAAGCTATTTTAAAAAATTAGTAAATAGGTGAAAATCATTTAGGTATAAAGAATTTCAAACTAGGGATCCCTGGGTGGCGCAGCGGTTTGGCGCCTGCCCTTGGCCCAGGGCGCGATCCTGGAGACCCGGGATCGAATCCCACGTCGGGCTTCCGGTGCATGGAGCCTGCTTCTCCCTCTGCCTGTGTCTCTGCCTCTCTCTCTCTGTGACTATCATAAATAAATAAATAAATAAATAAATAAATAAATAAATAAATAAATAGAATTTCAAACTATACAGAAAGATACACAACGAAAAGTGACTCTACCCCTATATTGAATCCCATTCCCGCGAGGCAACCACTGTTAATAGTTTCTTGTCTAGGGGCGCTTGGGTGCCCCAGTTAAACCTCTGACTCTTGATTTTTGGCTCAGGTCATGATCTTAGGGTCCTGGGATTGAGCTCTGCGCTCAGCAGAGTCTTCTGAGATTCTCTCTCCCTCTGCCCCTCCCCTCGCTCACATATTCGAGTGTTTCTCTCTCTCTCTCTCTCTCAAATAGATGGATAAATCTTAAAAAAACATTTTCTTCTCTATCCTTTCCATTAACATATACACAATGTATATGTACATACGTGTGTGCGTCTAAGCCCTCACACAGCGGGCTTACCGTCTCCATACTAGTCTCTGCTCTCATTTAACGGGAACATTTCATTAATGCTCATTTAACATTATCTCTTGGGGACTTTTTTCGTATCAGCTTAGATAACTCTTCCTTGTTCTTTTTAACAGATGCACAGAATTCTTTTGTACTATGTGACAATTTACTTGAACAGCCTCCTGTTGATGGACATCTAGGTTACTTCTAATTCCTGCTATTACAAATACTCCACTCAGTGCCTTTGCATCGAGACACATTTTTGCATATTTGTGCAGTGTGGCTCTAGGATACATTACTGCTGGATAAAAGGCTACGTGCGCTTTAAATTTTGATATTCTCAAGTTACCCTCCAAAGAGGGCACTTCCTCCAATGTGTATGGGGGTGTCCTGCTTCCCAAACCCCAATAACCATATTTACCTTAAAAGCCTCTGACAGTACAATCTGTAAAAAATGGCATCTTGCTTTAGTTTCTTTAATTGCACCTACAGTTGAGCATTTTTATATGATTGGCTTTTATTGCTTTATTTGCTTTTGAGAGAGGGCGAGAGGGCTAGGGGGGAAAGGAGAGACAATCCCAAGCAGGCTCTATGCCCAGAGCAGAGCCGGATGGGGGGGCCTCCATCCCACAACCTTGAGATCGAGACCCCAGGGGAAATCTAGAATCCCATGCTTGAGGGGCTGAGCCGCCCAGGTGCCCCTAGAGGAGGCTATTTTTATTTATATTTCTGTTCCTGATGTTTGCCTATTTTTCTCTGTGTTTTTCTTATTATTTAAAGAAACCCTATTGGTCTTTTGATCCTTAATGCCTTTTAAAATGAAGGAAGTTAATCTTTTTGTCTATCATCCCTGGCAAATACTTCTATGTTTTGATACTTTATTTTGTTTATAGTACTTTTTTTCCCCTCTGTAGAAGTCTTAAAATTTTAGGTACTCAGAATCCCTTTCCCTTTAGAGCTTTCTGACTCTAAGAGTTTTAAGAATTCAACAGAGTGCCAGGGCACCTGGGTGGCTCAGCTCAGGGCGTGACCCCGAGGCCCCGGGGTCGGGTCCCACGTCGGGCTCCCTGCATGGAGCCTGCTTCTCCCTCTGCCCGTGTCTCTGCCTCTCTCTCTCTCTGTGTGTGTGTGTCTCTATGTATAAATAAGTAAAATCTTAAAAAAAAAAAAATGCACAGTGCCTTCTCTAGTAGCTTCGCTTTTTATGTAGGAACTTTGAGCCACCGGAGCGGACGCACGGCCTTGGGTTAAGGGCGCTTCCCAGCCTCTAGTCCCGGGGCGCCCCGCGCGTCACTCACCGGCCTCAGCACCCTGCGCACCTCCCGCAGGATCTGCCCCTGGTCCCGCACGGAGCACAGCACCAGGGTGCAGACCACCGCGTCCACCGAGCCGTCGGCCACCTGCGGCATGTCCTCCCCCGCCGCCACCACGAAGCGCTCGAACTGCAGGTGCCGGTTCTCCGCGATGCTCTTGATCAAGAACTTCTCGAAGTTGGGGTTGGGGTCCACGCAGGTCACCCTGCACCCCGGCGGGTAGAACGGGAAGTTGGCGCCGGTGCCGCAGCCCACCTCCAGCAGGGACAGCTTCCCCGAGGGGCCCGCGAACGCCTGCAGGCCGCCGAACAGCTCCCGCTTCTTGCCCGCCATCCGCTCGTTGTACATCACGCTGAACCTCGCCAAGAAGTGGGGGAACCACCTCCTGCATATCCGGCTCCACAGGCCCAGGGCGTGCAGCAGGAACAGGGGCGAGGCCAGGAGGCACACGAGGAGCCTGAGCACCGGGACGGCGACCGCCATCCTGCGGGGAGCGCGCGGGAGCCGAGGCCGCGGGACCCGGCGGGCGCCGCGCAGCTCCCACAGCGCCGCCGCCGCCGCCGCCGCCGCCGCCGCCGCCCGCAGGCCCGCCCCGCCCCCCCGCCCCCCCCGCCCACCCCCCCCCGCCGCTGTCCCCGGCGGCCGCGGGGAGGAGCCCGAGGCTTCCCGCGCCCCCGGCCGGAGGCGGGGCCTGGGTCCACTGCGCGGCGCCCCGGGCCTCCTGCGACCTCGGCGAGCGTGGGGCCGCCCAGGCCGGAGGCTGCTGCCCCGTGTCCCCCCCCCCCCGCACCCCCTCCCCGGGGCAGGCCGCGCAGGGGATGCACCCGCCGCGCTACCCGCGCGTCCCCGTCCCCGGGGCGCCCTCCGCGGCCAGGCCCCCCACGTTCCTGGCGCCACACAGTTATTTTTTAAGTCCCTGTTTTGGGGTCGTCCGTTGTTAAAGGGCAGGGTCCACTTCCAATTGTGCAATGACTGCTGCATTACTCGGCTAATATAGATAAAAGTCGTGCCCAGAATATTCATCTCTGGGAACCTCAAAACCCAAAGTATGCAAAAAGTAGTTTCGAGCATTCATTTGTTTTTGTTTTTTTTTGTTTTGTTTTGTTTTTGTTTTTCATAACAAGAAAGCCTGGCCTTTAGGGTACACGGAAATTTTCAAGAATAATGGGAACTGGGACGTCTGGTGCCTCGGTGGTCGAGCGTCTGCCTTGGGCTCAGGTCGTGGTCCCCGGGGCCCCGGGATCGAGTCCCGCAGGGAGCCTGCGTCTCCCTCTGCCTGTGTCTCTGCCTCTCTCTCTCTCTCTCTCTCTCTCTGTGACTATCATGAATAAATAAATAAAATTTAAAAAAAAAGATTTTATTTATGCATGAGAGACACACACACACACACACAGAGGCAGAGACACAAGCAGGCTCCATGCACCGAGAGCCCGATGTGGGATTCGATCCCGGGTCTCCAGGATCGCGCACTGGGCCAAAGGCAGGCGCCAAACCGCTGCGCCACCCAGGGATCCCTAAATAAGATCTTTTAAAAGTAAAATAAAAATAAGAAAGGAACATTTACTTATTTTTTAAGGATTTTATTTATTTATTTATTTATTTATTTATTTATTCATTCATTCATTCATTCATTCATTCATTCATTCATTCATTCATTCGTTAAGATTCATTTATTATTATTCATGTGAGACACAGAAAGAGACAGGCAAGACACAGGCAGAAGGAGAAGCAGGCTCCATGCAGGGAGCCCCACGTGGGACTCCATCCTGGGACTCCAGGGTCACGCCCTGGGCCAAAGGCAGCGTTAAACCACTGAGCCACCCACGCTGCCCAGGATTTTATTTATTAATTTGACACAGAGAAAAAGGGACTGCGAGCTCGCGCAGGGGGGGCGGGCAGGGGGGGGCGGCAGAGGCAGGCCCCCCGCTGAGCAAGGAGCTCAATGTGGGTCTTGATCCCAGAACTCCTGGATCAAGACCTGAGCCCAAGGCACATGCTTAACCACCTGAGCCACCCAGGCTCCCCTTTTATTTATATATTTTTCTAAATTTTTTTTAAAGATTTTATTTATGGGCAGCCTGGGTGGCTCAGCGGTTTAGCGCCGCCTTCAGCCCAAAATGTGATCCTGGAGGCCCCGAATCGAATCCCACGTTTCTCTGTGTCTCTCATGAATAAATAAATAAATATTTTATTTTTCTCTGTGAGAGAGAAACACAGAAAGAGGCAGAGACACAGGCAGAGGGAGAAGCAGGCTCCATGCCGGGAGCCCGATGTGGGACTCGATCCAGGGTCTCCAGGATCACACCCTGGGCCAAAGGCAGGTGCCAAACTGCTGAGCCACCCGGGCTGCCCTCCCCTTTTATTTTTATCTATTTATTTAGGGAAAGAGCACAGCAGGGGGAGGGAAAGGGACAGAGGAGAGAGAATCCCAAGCGGACTCCAGAGTGGAGAGCCCTGGGCTGGGTCCCACAACCCTGAGGATCATGACCTGAGCTTTTTTCCCTAGTCTATGGCTTGTCTTTTTATTCTCTTTAACAGTGTCACTGTCTTGCTCCCTGTCCTCTGCTCTCCCTGCCTCTGGCAACCACCAATCTCTTCTCTATATCTGTGAATTTGTTGTTTCTTCCTTTTTAGTGGGGTTCACTAAACCCCACTTTTTTGGTTATACACGTAAGTGAAATCATATGGTATTTGTCTTTCTCTGATTTTTTAAAAAATATTTTATTTATTCATGAGAGGCACAGAGAAAGGCAGAGACACAGGCAGAGGGAGAAGCGGGCTCCATGCCCTGAGTCCGATGCAGGGACTTGATGCAGGGACTCTATCCCGGGACACCAGGATCATGACCTGAACCTAAGGCAAACACTCAACTGCTGAGCCACCTGGGTGTCCATGTAAGTTTACATTTTTAAAAATAAATCTCATAAATTTAAAAATTATATAAATATACATATTGTATATTTTTATTTGCAAATTCAAATATAGGAATATTAAGATTTTCTAGTTCTTCTTCTGTTTTGGTATTGCGTCTTTCAGAAGTTTGCCACCTATCAAGTCTAAGTTGTTGAATATACTGGTATAGAGCTGTTCACAATATTCTGTTTTAATCCTTTTAATATCTATAGAACTATAGAAATGCTTTTCTGTACTGTTACTGATATTTTGTGGGGTTTTTTTTATTGTCAATTTAGCTAGAGATTTTTGTTTTTTTCAAACTTTTATTTAAATTCTGGTTAGTTAACAGGACACCTGGGAGGCTCAATGGTTGAGCGTCTGCCTTTGGCTCAGAGCGAGATCCTGGGGTCCTGGGATGGAGTCTCACATCAGGCTCCCTGCATGGGGCCTGCTTCTCCCTGCCTATGTCTCTGCCTCTCCCTGTGTGTCTCATGAATAAATAAATAACATCAGGGATCCCTGGGTGGTTCAGCGGTTTGGCACCTGCCTTTGGCCCAGGGCGTGATCCTTGGAGTCCCGGATCCAGTCCCATGTCGGGCTCCCGGCATGGAGCCTGCTTCTCCCTCCTCCTGCGTCTCTGCCTCTCTATGTCTATCATAAATAAATAAATAAATCTTTAAAAAATAAATAAATAAATATATATATATATATATATATATATATAAATAAATAAAATCATTAAAAATAAAATAGGGCAGCCCGGGTGGCTCAGCGGTTTAGCGCCGCTTTTAGCCCAGGGTGTGATCTGGAGTCCCAGGATCGAATCCCACGTTGGGCTCCCTGCATGGAGCCTGCTTGTCCCTCTGCCTGTGTCTCTGCCTCTCTTACTCTCTGTTTCTCATGAATAAATAAATAAATAAAATCTTTAAAATAAAATAAATAAAAATTAAAAAATAAATTCTAGTTAGTTAACATACAGTGTAATATATATTTCAGGAGGAGCATTTGGTGACTCATCACGTACATATAACACCCAGTGCCCATCACAAGTACCCTCCTTAATCCCCAACACCCATTTAGCACATCCCCCACCCACCTCCCCTGCAGCAATGCAGGGAGTTCCCTATAGTTAAGGGTCTCTTATGGTTTGCCTCCCTCTCTTTTTTGTCCCTTCCCCTATATTCATCTATTTTGTTTCCTAAATTACACGTACAACCGAAATCATATGGTATTTGTTTTTCTCTGGCTGACTTGTTTTGTTTAGCATAATATACCCTAGCTCCAACCACGTCATTGCAAATGGCAAGATTTCATTCTTTTTGACAGCCAAATAACATTCCACCGTAAATGTTTCCCACATCTTATTTATCCATTCATCAGTCGATGGACATCTGGCCTCTCCCCATAATTTGGTTATTGTTGATAACGCTGCTATAAACCTCAGGGTGCATGTGCCCCTTCGAATCAGTATTTTTGTTTCCTTTGGGTAAATGACTAGTAGTGCAATTGCTGGGTTGTACTTTTTTAATGTTGTGAGGAGCCTCCATACTGTTTTCCAGAGTGGCTGCACCAGTTTGCACTCCCACCAGCGGTGCAAGAGAGTACCCCCTTCTCCACATCCTCATCAACGTCTGTTGTTTCCTGTGTAGTTAATTTTAGACTTTCTGGCCAGCGTGAAGTGTTTTCTCACTGACGTTTCGATTTGTATTTCCCTGATGTCGAGTGATGTTGAGTATTTTTTTCATGCGTCTTTTGGCCATCTGGATGTCTTCTTTGGAAAAATGTCTATTCATGTCTTCTGCCTATTTCTTAGCTGGATTATTTGTTTTTTGGGTGTTGAGTTTGATATGTTCTTTTTCTTTAAGATTTTATTTATTTATTCATGAGAGGCACACACACAGAGAGAGAGGCAGAGACACAGGCAGAGGGAGAAGCAGGCTCCATGCAGGGAGCCCAATGTGGGACTGGATCCCGGGTCACCAGGATCACGCCCTGGACTGAAGGCGGCGCTAAACCGCTGAGCCACCGGGGCTGCCCTGATATGTTCAATCAATTGCCCTGATATCCAATTGATTTTGGATACTGACTCTTTATCAGATATGTCATTTGCAAATATCTTCTCCCATTTCCTAGGCTGCCTTTTTGTTTTGTTGATTGTTTCCTTTTATCATGCGGAAGCTTTTTATCTTTTTTTTTTTTTTTTTAAGATTTTATTTATGAGAGACACAGAGAGGAAGAGAGAGGCAGAGACACAGGCAGAGACACAGGCAGAGGGAGAAGCAGGCTCCACGCAGGGAGCCCGATGTGGGACTCGACCCCGGGTCTCCAGGATCACGCCCTGGGCTGCAGGCAGGTGCTCAACCGCTGAGCCACCCGGGGACCCCGGAAGCTTTTTATCTTGATGAAGTCTCTATAGTTCATTTTTTGCTTTTGTTTCCCTTGTCTCTGGACAAGTATCAATAAGAGGTTGCTACAGCTAATGTCAAAGACATTGCTGCCTGTGTTCTCTAGGATTTTGATGTTTCCTGTCTCACATTTAGGTCTCTCATCCATTTTCAATTTATTTTTGTGTATGGTGCAAGAAAGTGGTCTAGTTTCATTCTTCCCCATATTGCGGTCCAGTTTTCCCAACACCATTTGTTGAAGAGACTCTTTTTCCATTGGATTGTTCTTTCCTGTTTTGTCAAAAAGCTTTTTTGTTTTTCTTGTTTTGTTTTGAAAGGGAAGGGGAGAGAAAGTGAAAGGGAGGGCGAGGATATAGGGAGAGAATCTTAAGCAGGCTCCATACCCAGTGTGGGGCTGGATGAAGGACTCAGTCTGATGACTCTGAGATCATGACCGAGTTGAAATCCATACTCGGACACTTGGACATTTAACCTATTGAGCCATCCAGGTGCCCCAGTTTTTTTTTTTTAATTGAAGGATAGTTGACATATATAATACAATTATATTACTTCCAGGTGTATAATGTTGTCATTCAATATTTATATGCATTACAAAATGCTCACCGCCATAAATGTTATCTCTTGTCACCATTCAAAGTTATTACAATAACGGGGACACCTGGCTGGCTCTGTTGGTAGAGTATGTGACCCTTAATCTCAGAGTCATGAGTTCAGGTCCCACGTTAGACACAGAGATTAAAGAAAAAATAATGGAGGGCAGCCCTGGTGGCGCAGCGGCTTAGTGCCGCCTTTAGCCCAGGGTGTGATCCTGGAGATCTGGGATCGAGTCCCATGTCGGGCTCCTGCATGGAGCCTGCTTCTCCCTCCTCCTGTGTCTCTGCCTCTCTCTCTCTCTCTGTGTCTGTCATGAATAAATAAATAAAATTTGTAAAAAATGTAAACCTTGGACTAACTTAAGAATTTTTCTTTGTACTGTTTAATTCATTTATAAATATTTCACATACAACTAGCTTTCTTTGTGTTTGTATATGATGGCCTAAATGCTGATAAAAGAGAGGATACAAATGTTACTGAAAAAAGTAAAGAAAAAATAAACTAAAACCAAGCCCCCCGCCCTCGCAGAGCTCAGCAGTTCAGATTGGTCCTCATTAAGTAATGAGTGAAAGAAGCAAGGTACAAGCTTGCATGAATGGGGAAGTGGAAAAGTCTTTGTGGTTATAAAAGTATTGATGTTTTTTATTTGACTTTCTGATTGTAAAAATGAGAAATGTCACATCAAGAAACAAAGTTATTGGGGATCCCTGGGTGGCTCAGCAGTTTAGCGCCTGCCTTTGGCCTGGAGTCCCGGGATCGAGTCCCACATTGGGCTCCCTGCATGGAGCCTGCTTCTCCCTCTGCCTGTGTCTCTTCCTCTCTCTCTCTCTGTCTCTCATGAATAAATAAATAAAATCTTAAAAAAAAGAAACAAAGTTATTACAATATTATTTACTATATTCCCTATACTATATATCACTGTACATTTTTATCCTTATTTATTTTATTGCAGTTAACTTTGTACCTCTTAATCCTCTTCACCTATTTTTCCCATTCCCCATGCTCCTCCCCTCTGGCAACCACCAATTTGTTCTCTGTATTTATGAGTCTCTATATTGTCTTGTTTTTTCATTTGTTTTGTTTTTTGGATTTCACAGATTAGTGAAATCACATAGGATTTGTCTTTTTCTGTCTACTTTTAGCATAACACCCTTGAGTTCCACCCATGTTGTTGCAAATAGCAAGATTTCACTCTTTTTATGGCTAATATTCCAAACTACATTCACTATTCACTATCACTATTCACTATTTCACTATCCATTCATCTGTTCATAGGTGATATGCTGATTCCATATCTTGGCTCTTGTATATAATGCTGCAAGGAACATAGGGATGGCTATATCCTTTCGAGTTAGTGTTTTCATTTTCTTTGGGTGCATATCTAGTAGTGGATTGCTGGATTGTATGATATTTCTATTTTTAGTTTTTCGAGGAACCTCCACAGTGTTTCCATTGTGGCTGCACCAATTTACATTCCCATCAATAGTGCATGAGGGTTTGATACTAGTCATTCTGACAGGTGTGAAGTGATATCTCATTGTGGTTTTGATTTCCCTGATGATTAGTGATGTTGAGCATCTTTTCATGTAGCTCTTGGCCATCTGGATGTCTTATATCTATTCAGGTCCTCTGCCAGTTTAAAAAAAAAATTATCTGAGAGAGAGAGTGAGTGGGGGAGATGGGCAGAAAGAGGGAGGGAGAATCTGAAGCAGACTCCATGCTGAGCGCAGAGCCCTACAACCCTGAGATCATGACCTGAGCTGAAACCAAGAGTTGGATGCTTAACCAGCTGAGCCACCTAGGCACCCCTGTCCTCTGCCCATTTTTTTTTAAAGAATTTTTTTAAATTTATTTATTTATGATAGTCACAGAGAGAGAGAGAGAGGCAGAGACAGAGGCAGAGGGAGAAGCAGGCTCCATGCACCGGGAGCCCGTCGTGGGATTCGATCCCGGATCTCCAGGATCGCGCCCTGGGCCAAAGGCAAGCGCGAAACCGCTGCGCCACCCAGGGATCCCCTCTGCCCATTTTTTAATCAGTTTGGGGTTTTTTGGTGTTGCATTGCATGGATTATTTATATATTTTGTATATTTAGCCATTATTAAATATATCCTTTATATATATCTTCTCCAGTTCAGTAGATTACTTTTTCATTTTGTTGAAGGTTTCCTTTACTTTGCAGAATCCTTTTAGTTTGCTATAGTCCCAATTGTTTGTTTTTTGTTTTTTTTGCCCTTGCCTGAGAAGGCTAAATCCATGCAACTTGTAGGATTATTTGTTCTAGTTCTGTGAAAAATGCTATTGGTATTTTGACAAGGATTGTATGGGATCTGTAGATTGCTTTGGGTAGTTTGGACATTTAATGAAATTAATTAGCTCATGCTAATCCATAGCATGGTATATCTTTCCATTTATTTGTATTGTCTTCAATTTCTTTCATCAGTGTTTTAGAATTTTCAGAGCACAGGTCTTTCACCACCTTGGTTAAATTTTTTTCCTAGGTATTTTATTGTTTTGGGTGCAATTGTGATTGTTTTCTTTTTGGTAGAGACTTTAGGTTTTTCTTTATGTGATGTCATGTCATCAACAAATAGTGACAGTTTTACTTCTTCCTTACCAATTTATTTATTTTTTCTCATAGTTAATTTAGAGAGCCCAAGGAATACAAAATTCAGGCATGGTATTCAAGAAAATAGGTTTAGAAAGTAGGTAAAATGCTGTAAGAAAGTCACATTATACATTTTTAAATAAAAAGTAAATTATTTGAGGGATGCCTGGGTGGCTCAGTGGTTGGGCATCTGCCTTTGGCCGGGGTCATGATCCTGGAATCCTGGGATCCAGTCCCTGAGTCCCGCATCAGGCTCCTTGCGGGGAGCCTACTTTTCCCTCTGCCTGTGTCTCTGCCTCTCTCTCTCTGTGTCTCTCATGAATAAATAAATAATATCTTTAAAAAAAAGTAAATTATTTGGGGGTATCTGAACCATTGTTCTTTTCTGGCATAAGAAGGAAGTATTGGGTGAGCAGCCTGGGTGGCTCAGCGGTTTAGTGCCACCTTCAGCCCAGGGCGTGATCCTGGGAGTCCCGGAATCAGGTCCCACATCAGGCTCCCTCCACGGAGCCTGCTTCTCCCTCCGCCTGTGTCTCTACCTCTGTCTCTGTGTCTCTCATGAATAAATAAATAAAATCTTAAAAAAAAAAGAAGGGAAGTATCAATATTTTAAAAATTGTTTGAGTTAGAATTTTAAAAATAGGCAAATACTCTTTCTCCAAGTATATTTTAGAACCAGAAACAAGATGATAATTAAAAAATATATATCAAATAAATGGCTTTAAATAAAATCTAACTTAACGGGAAATTGTTTTGATTAATAAAAGAACAGCTTTCATTTTAATTATAAACTCTTTTTTATTTGGTATTTATTTACATAAAGTATATATTTAATAACTGAATATTCTATACAAACTCTAGGAAAGTATTCCAAATGTGAGATTATGATTATAAAAAAAATCAAAATACATCAAAGAAGCATGTGATTCAGTGCCAAATTTATAATCAAATATTTAATATGTCACAATCCTTTTGTTCCAAAAAATGTTCACATGAGAAGTGTAAGTGGGCAGTCACTTGTCAAAAGAATAAATGATTTTCATTATGTAGAACATGGAAAGGGACACAATGTAAAATAAAGGTTCTTCAGAATTTCATTATGGAATTGCTAGCAAGACAACAGAACCTGAAGCTACAAGGACCTGTCCAAGTAGAATATTAATGTTAAATATACTTTTACTGCTTGCCCGGTACAGGTGATCTGTCAGCCACTTTTGATAGAAGGATGGCCCACAATAGACACCAGGAAAATTTTTTCGACCACAGCCATATCCGTAACTGGTAATTCCCATTACAAAAAATCGTTTATGTTCTGGAAAGTAGCACATTAATGGTCCACCACTATCACCCTATTAAAAAAGTCCCAAAATAGTGTTAGTTGCTTCTAGTAGTCTTTAAACAACAGTAAAGCTGGAATACATTAATCACATTAGTCATACATTTACATAAATACACATTTTCCATATACCTTCAAGTTATAAAAAGCCATAGATTTTTCAGTTTTATATTCCAAATCAGACAGGAGTTGGAGGTGGTGAATAACTTCCTATCTGCATGGTTTGGAACCAGAATTTTACAAATCACATTGTTTGGATTTTTTTTTTTTAAGATTTTATTTATTCATGAGAGACACAGAGAGAGAGAGGCAGAGACACAGGCAGAGAGAGAAGTAGGCTCCGTGGCCGGACCCTGATGTGAGACTCAATCCCGGGTCTCCAGGATCAGGCCCAGGGCTGAAGGCGGTGCTAAACCGCTGAGTCACCGGGGCTGCCCTGTTTGGATTTTTTTAGTGCAATTATTCTGAAGAAATAATTGGGGAAATAGTATGCAAGATACTGTAAGTACTAATAGAATCCTTCTGTTGCTTAATGCTGTGAAAAGTGTAACTTTAGGATGGACAAAGGATTCTCTCTTTTTTTGTTTTGTTTTTTTAGATTTTATTATTTATTCATGAGAGACAGAGAGAGAGAAAGACACAGGCAGAGGGAGAAGCAAGCTCCAATGCTGGGAACCTGATTGAGGGACTTGATCCCGTAGTCCTGGGATCATACCCTGAGCCAAAGGCAGACGCTCAACCTCTGAGCCACCCAGGCTTCCCCGGACGAAGCATTCTTTAAGGTGTGTGTGTGCCTTGCTAACTAGTGGAGAGGAGTGAACTGGTATCTTGCAAGAGATGGCATCTTTCTAAGTGTGAATGTTGGCAGGTGCAAGGTAACAGGAATAAACGGCTAAGGCTCTCAGTCCTATTACAAATAACAAATGTCTGGCCTGCTTTACGCAATACTGTCATTCCACCAAAACACTCTTATGAAGGACTGGTAATCATGGAAAATAGCAAGGACACTGAGAGAACAGTTTCAGCCCCTAAAGATTAAGGACTCTTTCTTTCTCTTCCTTCCTTCCTTCCTTCCTTCCTTCCTTCCTTCCTTCCTTCCTTCCTTCTTTCTTTCTTTCTTTTTTTCTTTTTTTCTTTTCTTTCTTTCTTTCTTTTCTTTTTTCTCTTTCTTCTTTCTTTCTTTCTTTCTTTCTCTCTCCCTCTCTTTCTTTCTTTTTTTTAAAGATTTTATGTATCTATTCATGAGACACACACACACACACACACACACACACACACATACACACAAACACAGAGGTAGAGACATGGGCAGAGGGAGAAGCAGGCTCCCTGCAAGGAGCCTGATGTGGGACTGGATCCCTGGACTCCAGGATCAAGCCCTGGGCCGAAGGCAGGCGCTCAACCGCTGAGTCACCCAGGCGTCCCAAGGATTGTCTGTCTTTCTTTCTTTTTCTTTTTTTAAAGATTTAATTTATTTATTCATGAGAGACACACACACACACAGAGAGAGAGAGAGACGTGGGCAGAGGGAGAAGTAGGCTCCTTGGGGGGAGCCTGATGTGGGACTCAGTCCCAGGACCCTGGGATCATGACCTGAACCAAAGGCAGATGCTCAATGACTGAGCCACCCAGGTGCCGTAAGGACTGTATTTCTAAGATGTTTTCAGCTTCTCTCTATAAGGCAGGCATGGAATAGTTATTTTTTGATAACAAGGATGTTTTGCTTATGAATGCAGTTCAATTAGATTAGATTCTCTACTGTTTTATTCAGCAAAATTTTGAAAGCAAAGGATACTGGAAAGATAAACCCTGGATTACAGAAACCAGAATAAGTAGGAAAAGGTTAGAGCATGGGGGTACCACTTGGGAGTGAAGCACTGATATATTTAGGAGTAGTGAAGAAAAGAGGGATAAAGAAAGATTCAGAAAGTACAAGAGACAAAACAAAACAAAAAAGATAAATCAACTTCATAAAAATAAAAAACTTCTATGCTACAAATGGTATCATCAGGGAAATGAAAAGAGAGACCACAGAATGGGAGAAGATACCTGTTAACCATGTATCTGGTAAGAGACATGTATATAGAATATATTAAAAAATGCTTATGACTCAATAACAAAAAAGATAAACGACTCAATCTAAAAATGGGTAAGGGCAGCGCCGGTGGCGCAGCGGTTTAGCGCCGCCTGCAGCCCGGGGTTTGATCCTGGGGACCCTGGATCAAGTCCCACGTCAGACTCCCTGTGTGGAGCCTGCTTCTCCCTCTGCCTGTGCCTCTGCCCCTCTCTCTCTCTGTGTCTCTATGAATAAATAAATAAAATCTTAAAAAAAATAAAAATAAAAAAATAAAAATGGGCAAAAGAGGAATAGACATTTCTCCAAAGAAGACGTACAAATGACTAGCCAATAAGCACATGAAAAACTCCACATCATTAGTCACCAGGAAAATGCAAATTAAACCCACAATGAAATGCCACTTCACACCCACAAGGATGGCTATGATCAAAAAGACAGTAACAAATGCAGACAAGGATGTGGAAAAATTGGAGTCTTCGTATTGCTGATGAGAACATAAAGTAGTGCAGCCACTCTAGATAGAGTTTGGCCATTCTTCAAAATGTGAAACATTCACCCAGAAATTCCAGTCCTAGGTGAAATTTCTAAGAGAAACAAAAACATATCTATGCATAGACAATGTATACACAAACGTGTATACCGATACTATTCATAATAGTAAAAAAGTGTAAATAGCTCCTATCTCAGGACTCCTGGGTGGCTCAGTGGTTGAGTGTCTGCCTTCGGCTTAGGGTGTGATCCCAGGATCCAGAATCGAGTCCTGCATCGGGCTCCCCACAGGGAACCTGCTTCTCCCTCTGCCTGTCTCTGCGTGTCTCTCATGAATAAATAAATAAAATCTAAAAAAAAAAAATAGCTCAAATCTCCATCAACTTATGAATGGGTAAAATGAGGCACATCCATACAACGGAATATTATTTGGCAATAAAACGAATAAAGTATGCTACATGCTACAATATGGATGAACCCTGGAAACATGGTAAGTGGAAGAAGCCAATCACAAAAGACGGCATATTGAATGATTCCATTCATACAAAATTTCCAGAATAGGCAAATCTATAGGGATTAGTGGTTGCTCAGGTCCAGGGGCAGGTGGGAAGAGAATGGGGAGTGATCTGTAATGAGTAGAAGCTTCTTTTCGGGTTGATAAAAATGTTCTAAAATTAAATTATGATGATGGTTGTACTGTTCTGTAAATATACTAAAAACCCATTGAGTTGTACACTTTAAATGGGTGAATTGCATATATGTAAATTATTATATCAATAAAGGTAGTAATAAAAAAAGAAATATTCCAGGCAGATTTTGCCTAAAGTTGACCATGAAACCAAGGAATCAGGAAAGCAAGAGGATTTGGATTGTTGGAATGTAGTTAAAAGGAGAAAAAAGAATTTAGTACTTGATAATTAAGACCTCACCAGAAAGTGTTCAAAGGCCTTGTCGGAGTTTTTTTCTAGCTTTAGAAAATATTTCAAAGGAAAATCATTTGGTCTTACCCTGCAAGTATCAAAAATCCCATCTTCAGCACCTGCACAAAATGAAGTGTTAGGAATAAAATTCCCATAACTCTGCTCAGAACCACAAATCTTACGAGAGATATAATGCACTTCTGCTTCCTGTAACACATCTGTAATATTACCTGTTAACAAAAAAAAAAAACAGTAAATGATTTTGGAGAGCAGGCATTTTGACAGTAATATAAAATGTTCGTATTGAAAAGGTTTTCTTTCCAAAGTGGTTCAACAACTAGGTAAAGCTGTATCCATAAATGCATGCATGTCTAAGAAGACTGTGGAAGAATGGTCACCAAATGTTAATTATCTCTAGAGAGTAGGAATTTCAGGTTATTATTGTTATTTTTGCTTTCCTCTGCTTCTTGAAAGTCTCTCAAAAGTCTCTACTTTAAAAAAAAAAGATTTATTTATTTATTTGTGAGGAGGCAGAAGGAGAGGGAGAGAGAGAATCTCAAGCCTATTTCCTGCTGAGCGCAGAGCCCCACATGGGGCTCGATCTCACAGCCCTGAGCTCATGAGCCCAGTGGAAACCAAGAATTGGATGCCCAGTCAACTGTGCCATTCAGGTGCCCCAAGAATCTATACTTTTTTTTTTTTTAAGATTTTATTTATTTATTCATGACAGACACAGAGAGAGAGGCAGAGACACAGGCAGAGGGAGAAGCAGGCTCCATGCAGGGATGCCTGACTTGGGCCTCGATTCCGGGTCTCCAGGATCATACCCTGGGCCGAAGGCAGCACTAAACCGCTGAGCCACTGGGGCTGCCCAGGATCTATACTTTTCACAAAACAAGGCTATTTAAAAATTGTCAAGGGGGGATCCCTGGGTGGCGCAGCGGTTTGGTGCCTGCCTTTGGCCCAGGGCGCGATCCTGGAGACCCGGGATCGAATCCCACGTCGGGCTCCCGGTGAATGGAGCCTGCTTCTCCCTCTGCCTGTGTCTCTGCCTCTCTCTCTCTCTGTATGACTATCGTAAATAAAATAAAATAAAAAAAAATTAAAAATTGTCAAGGGCCAAGGAGGTAAATGCTGAGATTAGTCTCAGGGTGTAAGTTGTGAATAATTTTTATTAAATTTTCCGAATGCTAAGTCTTGAAGGATGGTCTACATTGCAAATGAAGCAGATTTTTAGTTCATATACTCCCTTAACTTCTCTGTTAATTCCTGGACATAACTGGTTCTTTGCTATGGAAAAAATAGGAAAATAAAGGTTAACACTTCAGGAACTATTAAAGGACAGATTATTGTAAGATATATCCATAGAGAAGCTTCTGTAACAGCAGCATCTGATCTTATCAGCCTGTCTCCGAGTTGCTGTTGTCACATATGGTTGAGTATTTTGTGTGCCCTGCATCCTTCCCCATTGTCCCCTTGGCTGTAGGTGGGCAGATGACCTAACTATTCCATTCCTAGAACTATTCTATTCCATTCTCCTAGGACACTGACTGGTCTAGGAATATATATTGTATTATATTAAATATAAATCTAGCCAGTTGGACTGCTTCCCTAGCACTGTTTTAACTGTAGCTGCTGGAGGAAAACCTTTTCCGCTATTGTCACATGACTGCTTAGTTTTAAATTCAAAGCAGCCTGCAGCCAAACTTCAACTTTATGATGACAGGCAGCCTAAGAAAATAATCTATATGCAGAAAGAATAGGCACAGGAAATAGAAATAAAATATGCCCTAATGGCATGCGGATTCTCAGAGGCTTCTCAGAGACCAGCCACATTTCTGCCCTTTATTTAAAAATAATTAAAGGGGGATCCCTGGGTGGCTCAGCGGTTTAGCGCCTGCCTTTGGCCCAGGGCGTGATCCTGGAGTCCTAGGATCGAGTCCCACGTCAGGCTCCCGGCATGGAGCCTGCTTCTCCCTCCTCCTGTGTCTCTGCCTCTCTCTATCTCTTTCTCTCTCTATCATAAATAAATAAATAAATCTTTAAAAAAAATAAAAAAATAATTAAGGTAATATTGGCTGCATATATAAACAAATATTTATAACATAGAAGTTATAGGCTGTAATAATGAACACCTGTGAACCTACCACCCAATTTACACATGTGAACAATACTAATACCAATACCGTATTGGTGTAGAGCTCTTAAAAATAACTAGAGATTTTCAAAGTGAATGAGACAGAGAGCTGAGAAACAGATGTCTGGTTTTCTTTTCTGTTCCCTGGTCACTTAGAATATCTTTGCACAAATATAACAGTGACTAATTAGTATAGCTTTAAAATAAACCTCGATTTCTGGATGGCAACTCCTCCAACATATTTTTCTTTTGGAGGAGGCTATGCTTGGGTCTTTTAGAATGAGCTTTTTAATTCTCTCAAAACTCATGTTAGGGTTTATCATTCCTTGTTTTTGTTTTTGTTTTGTTTTCAATTTTTCAGATAGAATTGACACCTTTAACTCAATAGACATTGAGTTGTTCTATTCAAGCATAAAGTTATACCATTCCATTTACTTAGGTATTCTTTAGTGTCTCAAAAATGTTTTAGGATCTTTTCCATAAAAGGCCTGCTATCTTTAGTTAGATTTGGTTTTAGCTACATAATCAGTTTGGTATTATTGTAAACATCAACTTTTATTAACTTTCTTCAACATTCTATTTTGAAAAATTTGAAAACTAAAGCAAATATGAAAGAATTTCTCAGTAAACAGCCATATGCCAACCTCCAATAGATTCTTTAGTATTTTTGTTTCATCTGTTGTTATTTTAAAAAGAGAGATTTATGTATGTATGTGTATTTTAGAGGGGCAAGGGGGAGAGAGAGAGAGAGGGAGAGAAAGAACCTCATGCAGACTCCACACTGAGCACACAGCCTGACCTGGGGCTCGATCTCACTACCCTGAGGTCATGACTTGAACCAAAATCAAGAGTTGGATGCTTAACTGACGAAGCTACCCAGGTGCTCCTGTATTTATTTTGGCAACTTTTGATTTAGATATAATTTCAAAATAATAGAGAAGTACCAGGAGTAGTACAAGGAACTGTCAAATACCTTTTACTCAGATTCAACAATTGTTTACTTTCGTCACACTTGCATTATCATTTGTATTGTGTGTGTGTATATAATTTTTTCTGAATCATTTGAGAGTGAATGGCAGACAATGTGCTCCTAAATCTTTAAATACTTTTGTATGTATTTCTTAAGAACAAGGACATTTTCTTACATAACCACAGTACATTTATTAAGATCAGGAAATTTAACACTAGTACAGTACTATTAACTAATTCATGTTTAATCTCCAAGTATTTTTGGATTTGCCAGGTATCTTTTTGTTATTGGTTTATAGTTTAATTTCATTGTTTACAGTTTAATTCCTTTAAATTACTTTCTGTCTCTATGATTTGCTCATTCTGGACATCTCATCATATAAAAAGGATCATACAATATGTGGGCTTTTATGTTGACCTTATTTAACTTAGCATAATGTTGTAGCATGAATCACTGCTTTGTTTCTTTTAATGGCTAGATAATATCCATTGTATGAATATATCCTTTTGTTTATCCATTTATCCATTGATAGATCTTTAGGTGTTTTGTTCGTTTTCGTTTTCTATTTTGAGTAGTGCTGCTATGAGCATTTGAGTACAGGTTTTTTTGTGGACATGTTTTCATTTCTCTTGGATATATACCTAGGAGTGGAATTTCTTCTTTTTTTTAAAGATTTTATTTTTTTATTCATGAGAGACAGAGAGAGAGAGAGAGAGGCAGAGACACAGGCAGGCAGAGGAAGAAGCAGGCTCCATGCAGGAAGCCCAACGTGGGGCCCGATCCTGGGACTTGAGGATCATGCCCTGGGTCGAAGGCAGGTGCTAAACTGCTGAGCCACCTGAGCTGCCCTAGGAGTGGAATTTCTGAGTCATATGGTAACTATATATTTAAAACTTTGAAAAAAAAAAAGAAGAAAAATAAAACTTTGAGGAACTACCAAGCTGTATTCCATTTTATATTCCCACTGGCAATGAATAAGTGTTCCACTTTCTTCACATCCTTGTCAACACTTGTTTCTAACTTTTGACTATAGACATCCTCATGGGTGTGACATCTGTTAACTTTGAAAATTACATTTCCTAACTATTGAGAGTGTATAAAAATGAAATAGATTTTGGTATTTTGGTTTTATATCTGGACATTTTACTTTATTAATTCCAGTGTCTTATAGATTCTTTATTAATGCAGATGGTCACATCACCTGTAATGACTCTTTTATTATTACCTAAGTCATACATGTTTTTGCATCTTTTTCCAGTGTTACTACACATGGTAGAACCTCTACTACAATATTGATGACAGTAGTGATGGTGGAGAAAGTTGTTCCTGATTTTAAAAGAAATGTTTTTCTGTAATAATGATGTTCTGTAGTCTGGAGGTTGATAACCTTACTCAGGTTCTGGAAGTTTACTTCCACCTCTTGATTGTTAGGTTTGTTTTTTAAGATTTATTTATTCATGAAAGACACACAGAGAGAGGCAGAGACATAGGTAAAGGGAAAAGCAGGTTCTCTGAAGGGAGAC
Source organism: Nyctereutes procyonoides (assembly GCF_905146905.1). NCBI lineage: Eukaryota > Metazoa > Chordata > Mammalia > Carnivora > Canidae > Nyctereutes > Nyctereutes procyonoides. The sequence goes on along the minus strand of NW_026575124.1, from coordinate 2,163,516 downwards.
TAATGTGGGACTCGATCCCAGGACCCCAGGGTCGCAACCTGAGCCAAAGGCAGACGCTCAACCACTGGGCCCCCCAGGTGTCCCTTGACTGTTTTTTTTTGTTTTTGTTTTTGTTTTTGTTTTTTTTACTGTTGTGTTTTTAACAGGGCTTCTTCTGTACCTATTGGGATAATCATGTTTTTTTAAAAAATCCTTTGGTCAGGGACGCCTGGTTGGCTCAGTGATTGAGCATCTCCCTTTGGCTCAGGGCGTGATCCTGGAGCCACAGGATGGAGTCCCACATCGGGCTCCCTGAATGGAGCCTGCTTCTTCCTCTGCCTGTGTCTCTGCCTTTTTCTCTCTGGGTCTCTCATGAATAAATAAAATCTTTAAAAAAAAAAAAAACCCTTTGATCAGTTAATGAGGTCAACTACATAAAGAGACTCTAACATGAAACCATCCTTAAATTCCTTGGATAAACTCATCTTGATTATGTTGAATTCTATTTATACTACTCTTGATAGATTCGGTGTCAGCACAGAGCCTGACACAGGGCTCAATCTCATGACCCTGAGATCATGACTTGAGCCAAAATCAAGTCGGACACTTAACTGAGCCACCCAGGTGTCCTCAGTCAGTTTCCAAATCCACCTTGACTTCCACTTTTTTTTTTTTTAATTTTTACATATTTATGATAGTCACAGAGAGAGAGAGGCAGAGACACAGGCAGAGGGAGAAGCAGGCTCCATGCACCGGGAGCCCGACGTGGGACTCGATCCCGGGTCTCCAGGATCGCGCCCTGGGCCAAAGGCAGGCGCCAAACCGCTGCGCCACCCAGGGATCCCCCGACTTCCACTTTTTTTGTGAGCTCTATCGAATTTTCTCCACACATGTATGGTTTCCCAGTAAGGCAAGAATGTTTGGAGAGCTTACTGACCCATTCTATAGCTCTCTCATTTCTGGGATTTTTCTGTCAAATTTCTCACTGCTATTGCCGGCTATATCTAGGATTATGATCCCAGGCCAGTAGAGTTGTGGATTTTCCCCATTTGTATCTTGCTGCTGAGTTCATTACTTTTATTGATAATGATGCTAGCCTGGATTTTCAACTGCTTTTCCAAATAGAGTTTATATCCTCTGGCAACAAGATTCTGTTCTTCACGGGCCTAGGTAAAACTACTGCACTCACTGACTGATCTGAGAAGGGAGTTGGGAGCACCCAAAAGCAAGAAAACCAAAAATTCCTCTTTTAACTCCAATTTATAGCTGTTTATAATAAACAAATATTCCTCAATTTGTCGTGTTCTTTGGTTGATTTTCAGGACCCTGAAATGGTTGGTTTTGACAATTTTGTCCAGTTTACATTTATTTGGGGGAAGAGGATTTGCCGACTTCCCCATGCCATCACAACCAAAATTCCCATTCCTTTTATTGTTTGTAACTTAATCATAATCAGATTTCATACTTTGTACATTACCTATCCTTTGAACTTGGAGTTTTGCTTTATGGCCTAATAAGTGGTCAATTTAAAAAAAAAAGATTTATTTATTTGAGAGAGAGAAGGTGTGCATGTAAGTGGGGGGGAGGGGCAGAGGAAGAGAATCTTCAAGCCTACTCCTTGCTGAGTGAGGAGCCTGACTTGTGGGGCTTGATCTCACAACCTTTGGGATCATAACGTGAGCTGAAAACCAAGAGTTGGACACTTAACCAACTGAGCCACCCAGGTGCCCCAAGTGGTCAATTTTTATAAAGATTCCACCTGCACTTGAGAAGATAAAAGCCTCTGAATTTTTGAGTGCATGGATTTGGCTATTAAATCAAGCTGGCTAATTATGTTGCTCAAATATCCCAAATCTTTACTAAGTTTTCATCTGTTTGATTTGGTAAGAATAAAAAGAGTTGTATTCTCTACTATCATAAAGGAGTTCTTTTTATTTTTTTTTAATTTTTATTTATTTATGATAGTCACATAGAGAGAGAGAGAGAGAGGCAGAGACACAGGCAGAGGGAGAACAGGCTCCATGCACCGGGAGCCCGACGTGGGACTCGATCCCGGGTCTCCAGGATTGTGCCCCGGGCCAAAGGCAGGCGCTAAACTGCTGCGCCACCCAGGGAGTTCTAACATTTGTCACACAATTCTATTTTTCCTTAATATTATCTGGGTACTATTTATTAGGCTCAGAAGTCCAGAATTGTTCTAGTTTCTTGGTGAGTTGAAGCTTTTCTAAATAAAAATGACCTTCTTTATCCCTAACTCTTTTGCCTTAAAGTCTATTTTGCCAACAATTTGTATAGTGATACTAGCTTTCTTTTAATTTTACTTGATATATTTACTATTGTTTTATTTCAATCCTTCCATATCCTTACATTTTAGGTATCCCTCGAGGTAAGCTGGATCTCCTACTCCCTAATCTGATTATCTGTCTTTTAACTAGTGGTTTGGTCCATTAACATTTATTGTGATTATGAATATATTTAGGCTTGTTTCTACTGTCTTATTTTATGCTTTCTATTTTTCTCACTTTTCCTTTTTTTTTCTCACTTTTCCTAAGCTGATTTCTCCTTTCTTAAGATTTTGATTTATTTTCTTATTCCATGTTACTTATTCCAAGTTTTATATCCTCTATTTCTATTATTGAAATTTGACCAATTATGCTTAAATCTAATATTAATTAGTATCTTAACACTTCTGAATAATAATATACTGAGACCACTTTAACTCTGATCCATTCTGAAATACAGGCTTTCCCCCCAATATTTAGGTATCTTTTAATTCCATGAATTATACATTATATTGACATTGCACTATTGACATTATAGACCAGATAATTCTTTGTTGTGAAAGGTGAGAGGACTATCCTGTGCACTGAAGGATGATGAGCAGTATTCCTGACTTCTACCAAGATGCCAGTAACCTACTTACAGCCTGCTCAGTAGTAACAAAATTTTCTCCAGACAGTACCAAATGTCCTGTGGGGACAAAATTGTCCCTAGGTGAGAACCACTGTTGTATACAGTATTTATTTATATTTGCCTATATAGTTATCTATTTTTTTGCTCACTTCTGCATTACATACCTCCTTTGTGGCATCATTCTCCTTTCTGACGCATGTATTTCCTTTGGTGAAAGATTATTGGTGGTAAACTCAGTTTTAGTTCACTCTTATTCTCCAATGATAGTTTACTTGGATACATAATTATAGGTTTATTTATTTTCTCTCAGTATTTTTTTTTAGAGATTTTATTTATTTATTCATGAGAGGCAGAGAGAGAGAGAGAGAGAGGGAGAGAGAGAGAGAGAGGTAGAGACACAGGCAGAGGGAGAAGCAGGCTCATGCAGGAGCCCGATGTGGGACTCGATTCCGGGTCTCCAGGATCACACGCTGATCCGAAGGCAGACGCTCAACCGCAGAGTCACCCAAGCGTCCCTTCTCTCAGTATTTTGACCATGATATTTCATTGTATTTTGACTGTCATTATTGCTTTCAAGTTTTCTGAAGGCTAACCTGTAGTTATTTTGTAAGGATTTTTTTTTTCTTTTTCTGGCTGTATCCAGATGTCTTGTTTTTGTTCTGCAACTTCATTACAATGTATGAAAAGGAATTATATTTTGTTTCGGTTCATGGATATCTGGATTCATGTCTTCCATCAGTTATAGAAAAATTTCAACCCAAATCCATTGAATATTGCCTCTCTTCTATTCTCTTCATTCATTCTTTCTAACAATATTTGACTTTCTTATTCCATCTTTTTTTTTTTTTTATTCCATCCTTCTTATACTTTACTGTCATAATCTTTTTTTTCCTCTGTGCCAGTCTAGGCAATTTCTTCAGGTATATCTTCTAGCTCACAAATTTTCTCTTCAGCTGAGTCTGATTAATTTGTCCAGTGAGTTACAAACTTTAGCAGTTTTATTTATTTATTTATTTATTTATTTATTTATTTATTTATTTATGAGAGACACAGAGAGAGAGAGGCAGAGACACAGGCAGAGAGAGAAGCAGGCTCCATGCAGGGAGCCTGATGGGAGACCCAATCATGGGACCCCAGGATCATGCCCTGGGCTGAAGGCTGGCGCCAAACCACTGAGCCACCTAGGGAATCCCCCCCCCCTTTTTTTCATTTTTAAAGATCCTATTTGGTTCTCTTTTGGAGGAGGGTCAACAGGAGAGGGAGAGAGAGAATCCCAAGTAGGCTCCATACCCAGCATGGACCCTGACACAAGGCTGAATCTCACAACCCTGAGATCATGACCCGTGCTGAAATCAAGAGTTGGATGCTTAACCAACTGAGTCACCCAGGCACCCCTGGTTCTCTTTTAAATCTGCCTGGTCATTCTAGATAGTCTATTGCTTATTTCTAATTCTACTTTTTAATGTCTTCAAACAATTTACATATACTTATTTTGTATTCTATACCTAAAATATTAGTATCTGAGATCCTTGGAGGATCTGTTATTTCTGTTGACTTTCATTATTATGATTTTTCTCTTTATGTGTTTGGTAAACTTTGCAAGCTAGATCTTGTTGATTTTAATTTGTGGAATCCTAAGTATTTTCTGACTTGGCACTAATTTAGTCCATTGAGTTTACGTCAAATATTGTATTTTTTAATTAATTTTTTTGAGAGAGCACACACATGAATTGAGGGGGAAGGGCAGAGGGAGAGAATCTTAAGCAGGCTCTATGCCCAGCATGGACCCTGACATAGGCTTGATCTCACAACCCTGAGATCATGACCTAAGCCAAAGTAAGGAGTCAGACACTTAACTGAGCCACCCAGGTGGCTCCTCAATTATTATATTTTTAATTATTATAATTGTTTAGTTTTTTTTCATAGCTCCTTTTTATTCATATTTTTAAAAAAGATTTTATTTATTTATTTATGTGAGACACACACAGAGAGAGAGAGGCAGAGACACAGGCAGAAGGAGAAGCAGGCCCCATGCAGGGAGCCTGATGTGGGACTCGATCCTGGGACTCCAGGATCACGCTCTGAGCCAAAGGCAGATGCTCAACCGCTGAGCCACCCAGGCGTCCCTTTATTCATATTTTTAAGCATATCTTTTATTCCTTATAATACATTAAAACACTTTTTATTATTTGATCTCAACATCTGAAATTTTTTGTGGGTCTTATTTAGATGTCTACTGTTTCTGCTCTCACTCATAATGCCTTGTTTGCTTTGGTGTTCAGTAATTTTTACAATTATAATCCATTTTCACTGAAACTTTATCAGGTGGAATTCTTTTGAGGTCTTAGATGAAATTCAGTTTCTGTACAAATGATTTGTATTTGATCCTCTCAGGAACCTAGAGACCTTATCAGCCTATGACTTATTTAAACTAAATCCTAAGCTTGAATCTTTCTATTCAGAATGATTTGGGGAAACAACTCCATTTGAGTGGTATTTGTAATTACATGTTTTCTTGGAAAATTTCTACCTTTTTCCCCTTCAATTAAGCAGTTTTCCTAGAAATCCTGGAGGTAAGGGTGGAGGCTGAGGATGCTTTGGTTATATCTTGTTTAAAAAAAAAAAAACTTTATTTCAAAAGAATTATAGTCAGAGGAAGTTGCAAAGATAGTACAGTGAGGTCCAGTGCACTTGTTATCCTATTTCCTGCAATGGTTACATCTGTGTAACTGAAGAGATACAATATCAAAATCAAGAAATTGACATTGGTACAATGTGAGTATGCGTAGATCTGTGCCACTTTATTGTATGTGTACATTCTTATAATTGCCTCCACATCCACAATTAAGGTATAGAACTATTTCACCATCACAAAGATCTCCTTCAGGCTACCTAATCATCTTACACCTAGCATCCAGTAATTAGTTCTCCATCTCTGTAATTTTGCCATCTTAAGAATGGTATATAAATGGAATCATACAGTACATGCCCTTTGAAAATGGCTTTTTTTTTCACCCAGCATAATGCCATCTAAGTTGATGCATGGGGCAGCCCAGGTGGCTCAGCGGTTTAGCACCGCCTTCAGCCCGGGGCATGATCCTGGAGACCTGGGATCGAGTCCCACATTGTGCTCCCTGCATGGAGCCTGCTTCTCCCTCTGCCTGTGTCTCTGCCTCTCTCTCCCTGTCTCTCTCATGAATAAATAAATAAAATCTTTAAAAAAAAGTAAGTTGATGCATGTATAATGTATATAATTTTTAACTGTTTAGTATCATTCCATGTTAAGGATATGCTACAATTTGTTTAGTCATTCATCTAATTAAGGAAGGACATTTAGTTTTTCCAAGCTTTTGGATATCACAAATAAAGCTTTTATGAACATTTCTTAACAGGTTTTTGTATGGACCTGTTTTCATTTCTCTGGAATAAATGTGCAGGAGTGTGATTGCTGGGTCATATATGTATGTTTGTGTGTGTCTTTTTAAGAAACTGTATCTCTGGTGTTTGGTGCATACACATATAGGATTGCTATGTCTCTTTTGTGGGTTTTTTTTATATCATTATTATGTTCCTTACCGTCCCTAGTAGTTTTATGTTTTTTTTTTTAAGATTTTATTTATTTATTCATGAGAGACAGATAGACACAGGCAGAGAGAGAAGCAGGCTCCACGCAGGGAGCCTGATGTGGGACTAGATCCTGGGACCCCCAAGATCACACCCCGGGACGAAGGTAGGCACCAAACCACTGAGCCACCCAGGGACCCCTAGCTTTATTTGTTCTTACCTCTACTTTATCTGATATTAGTGTAGCCTTTCCTGCCTTTTTTTTTTCCCCCAGTCCAGTTCACTTTTGATTAAGTTGCCATGGTATATCTTTCCCCATCCTTTTATTTTCAACCTGCCCATATCATATTTAAAGTGAACTATGTATAGATGAACTACATGCTGGGTCATGAGTCTGACTCATTCCCAGAGTATAGCCTTCTGGCTCCAGCTTCATGAGAATCTCTGCCCACACACTTGAGCGGGCTTTGTTCTTCAATCCTCTCAAGGCCCATGAAACCACAAAAATTCACATTCAGTGTTATGGCAAATACCATCAAGATAAAAGCCAGTTTCAATGCTTCAGTTATGTAAGTTCCGGTCTTCACACTCAGTCCTTGACCTATGTATTTTCTCTCTTAATAGTTTTCACTGGGAAGGTTGGTGTGTGCATGGAATCTACCATGTTGCTAGAGAGCCAACTTAATCCTTAAATCAGCTGACAGGTATTATTATTCTCATCTTGCAGATCACAAAAATATATGACATTGTGAAAGATGATAATAGAAACACATGAGTTTTGAGGCAGGCCAAGCTGGTATTGAATTTTCACTCCTCACTTAGCTGTGTGACTTTGGCAGCTTACTTAACCTCTTCAAATCTGTTTATTTACCCACGTCATAATATTTCTCATAGTGTTATTGGGGGCATTAAATGAGAAACGGGTTAAAGTGCTTATTAGCATTTTATTAAGTACCTAGCCCTGAATAAATGGAAGCTGTTCTGGTCATTGTTATTCTAATTGTCTTTAAAGAGTCTATAACTTGCCCATGGTCATTTAGCTAGTACATTCTAGGGCCGAGATTCAGACTTAGGTCTGTGATTCTAAAGACCATACTCTTTTCCCTACACATCGCTTTCTTGTTTTTTTTTTTTTTTAATTTTTTTTTATTTTATTTTATTTATGATAGTCACACAGAGAGAGAGAGAGGCATAGACACAGGCAGAGGGAGAAGCAGGCTCCATGCACCGGGAGCCCGACGTGGGATTCGATCCCGGGTCTCCAGGATCACGCCCTGGTTCAAAGGCAGGCGCCAAACCGCTGCGCCACCCAGGGATCCCTTTTTTTTTTTTTTTTTAAAGATTTTATTTAACTATTCATGAAACACAGAGAAAGAGAGAGACAGAGAGAGAGAGAGAGAGAGAGAGAAAGAAAGAGAGAGAGAGAGGCAGAGACACAGGCAGAGGGAGAAGTAGGCCTCCTGCAAGGAGCCCTGATGTGGGATTCAATCCCAGATCCCGGGATCATGCCCTAAGCTGAAGGCAGACGTTGCTCAACCGCGGAGCCACTCAGGTGTCCCACTATCTTGTTTAAATAGTATTCACAGAAGAAAAAAAGAAAAATAATAATTCACAAATCTTTCATAGAGTTATCTGTATCATAGCTAAATAATCTACACTTATTTAATTATTTTAAAAGTTTTTTTTAAAGTTTATTTATTGAAGTAAACTCTGCACCCATTGTGGGTCTCAAATTCATGACCCCAAGATCAAGAGTTGCATACTCTTCTGACTGAGACAGCCATGTGCCCCTAGTCTACACATTTTTTAAAAAAGATTTATTCATCCGTCCTGGGGTGGTGGGGGAAAAGGCAAAGGAAGAAAGAGAAAGAGAAAGAATCTCAAGCAGAGTCCCTGCTGAGTGGGGAGCCTGGTGTGGGGCTCCATCCCATGATCATGATCCAAGCTGAAATCAAGAGTTGGAGGCCCAACGAACTGAGCCACCCAGGAGCCCCTCCACTCATATTTAAATGGCTAGTTTCTATGGGGAATAGAACAAAGAGTCTCAGCACTTGATTTCATATATTGCTAACTAGACTTTGATTTCCTCGAGAACAGTTCATATTTAATGTAGTACTTAGCTATTCAGGCTTTTGAATAAAGAAGACCTGGATTTGCATCCTGGCTTCTCAGCCTCTAAGATCCATAATTCCTGATCCGTTCAAATAGGAATAATTAACATTAACTCCCTAATAGGAACATTTTGAAGATACAATAATATATTTAGAAGGGTCAAAAACATGGTAAGTGGTCCCAAATGGTAGTTCTTATTAGTACCAGAGGCAGAGACTATTTTCTACATTTATGTGTTCATAGTTCATGATAGTTCAACTAATTGATAATTAGTGCCCATTTGTGCACTAAAGAAAATATATAGCACTCAGCCTCTTTGATACTAAACAGGGTATTAAATAAAAAGAACATTAAATTTGATTCCTTACAGCCATAAGCTTAAGATAAGCAATGCTCTTACAGAGCTGGCTCTATCACCTCTGAGTTTCAGGAACTATAAAAACACTTAGAAACATCATTCTCTCTGAGAATGTTTAGAGGTTCAAATATCTTAGCATTATAGCCAGAGAAAATCTCTATTTCTGCTCTGGAAGATAATTTTCTCTTTCCTAAAAGCAAGACAAAATATAAGAAAAAAGACACTTCCTTTTAAATAGTTTATAAAGACCTAGTGCTCAAACTCAAGATATAAAGAGATGAATATATAAAAGGGTTCATCCTCTCCAATAATCAGGAAAAAAATGTATATATAAAATTCAGATTATAATTACCTTCTTCTTCTGTTCTTCCCCAGCCGCTTATAAAACACTTTGTGTTTTGGTCCAGTTTTTGGAAAATATCAAAAGGTAGACAAATAGGTTGGATATACTCATTATATCTCACTGCTTTTTTTAAATGAAACAGTGCAATATCATTTACAAAAGTTTCCAAATTGAAGCCTGGATGGATAATGATTGCCTTAACTTTTATCTTCTTGGAGTGTGGATGATGCACGTTTATATTATTAGTTCCAATCACAGCTCTCCACATTAAAGGATCTCTGAAAGAGAATAAATGTTATTACAAATATTTATTTAACTGAGTAAATATTCTTAATCTCCTAGTTTTTGTTTTTCTCATTTTAGATTAATAAAACTTTAATCCTACTTTCATGTACATAAAGTCACATCAAATAAAAACCAAAATATGATGATGTAGGAAAGGAAAAAAAGATCAGTGGGATAGAAGGTCCAAAAACAGACTGGAAAAAAAAAAAACAAAAACAATAGACTGGAATACATGAGATTTTAACATATGATTAAGGTAGCACTTCTTACCAGTTGACCAAAGAATGAATTATTTGGTAAGTGCTACTGGGACACCTAGCTAATTAACTAGTTTGAAAAGTGAAATAAAACTAAATATCTGAAAAACATTAAACAGTAAAATAAACTTGAAACTGATTAAGTATTTAAGTGTAAAAAAATTTTTAATATAAAACTTTTAATTAAAGTCTTCTTTTAGAAATACTTTAAGTGGTATATCTGTGATTTGCTTCAAAATAATTGAAGGAAGGAGTTGGTGAGGATAAAGATGAAATAAGATCAGACATGAGCTGGTAACTTGAAGTTGGGTGATAGATACATGGGAATGCACTACACTATTCCCTCTACTTTTGTAAATTCTTTTTTTTTTTTACTTTTGTAAATTCTGAAGTTTTAGATGGAATATTTGGATATTAGCATGAGAATTATAAAAATTAAACTAGAACAAAAATGTTGATGAATACATAGCATTGACAGGAGAAAGAACTTTTAATAAAGTATGACAACAACAACAAAAAAATAAAGTATGACAACATTAAATATATAAAACAGGAAGCAACTAGTGGATTCTTGAAAATCTAAAAAAAAAACAATAAATAACGTAAAAACTCTTTTGTTGGTCAAAATCAACAATAAAAACCTTAAGCATTTAATAGTTGTTACATTTGGAAATGGATCAGGAAGGAGGATCTTTTACTTTATACATTGCTATTTACAAACGCTGAAATTCCTTTTCATCCTTCAAATTGGCAAAGTTGGTGAATGTGTGTGTGTATTTGACAATAATGCTCAGGACGGATAACAGTCACAAAAACAAGGGTGCCTGTGTGGTTCAGTGGTTGAGTGTCTGCCTTTGAATCAGGTTGTGATCCTGGGGTCCTGAGATTGAGTCTCATGTCAGGCTCCCCAAAGGGAGCCTGCTTCTCCCTCTCCCTATGTCTCTGCTTCTCTGTGTCTCTCCGGAATAAATGAATAAAATCTTAAAAAAAAAAAAAATACAGTCACAAGAGCAGAGTAACTCTTACTCATGTGGAAAGTATAAATAGATGGGTATCCTGGCAGCATGTATCAATAGTTTATAGAAGTTGCATTGTATTTTTAAAAAGATTTATTTATCTGAGAGAGAGAGCAGGTGGAGGGGCAGAGGGGCAGGAAGAGAAAGTTACTAGCAGACTCTCTGTTGAGCACAGAGCCTAACTTAGGGCTCAATCCCAAGATCCTGAGATCATGACCTGAACCAAAACCAGGAGTTGGACACTCAACCGACTGAGCCACTCAGGTGCTCCAAGTTTCACTGTATTTTACTCTGCAATTCTACTTCCTAGGATTTCTCTCAAGGAAATAGAAGATATTTAGTTCTCTTAAAAGTAAATTAGGTGGCCTCTAGAAAGTCTACCAAAAAATTTTAAAGCCCTAGTTCTATTTTGTGTGTGTGTATATATATATATATATATATATATATATATATATATATATATATATAAAATCACTACTTTAAGCTACTTTGAAATAATGATCTTTTGGGCAGCCCAGGTGGCTCAGCGGTTTAGCACTTCTGCCCAGGATCGAGTCCCATGTTGGGCTCCCTGCATGGAGCCTGCTTCTTCCTCTGTCTCTCTCTCTCATGAATAAATAAATAAAATCTTTTAAAAAAAATAAAACAAAATAAAGAAGACATGAATAAATGGAAAGACATACCATGTTCACAGATTGGGAGACAATATTGTTAGGATAACAATACTAGTCAAAGCAATCCACAGATTCAATGCAATCCTTATAAAAATCCCAGTATTTGGGAACCCTGGGTGGCACAGCGGTTTAGCGCCTGCCTTTGGCCCAGGGCGCGATCCTGGAGACCCGGGATCGAATCCCACGTCGGGCTCCCGGTGCATGGAGCCTGCTTCTCCCTCTGCCTGTGTCTCTGCCTTGCCTCTCTCTATCTCTGTGTGTGACTATCATAAATAAATAAAAATTTAAAAAATTAAAAAAAAATCCCAGTATTTTTTGAAGAAATAGAAAAACCCATCCTAAATTCATACAGAATGTCAAGGGACCCCAAATAGCCAAAATAATCTTGAGAAAGAAAAATGTAGTTGGAGGACTTACATTTCCAGACTTCAAAACTACTGCAAACAAACAAACAAAAACTACTGCAAATGTACAGTAATCAAAACACTGTAGTACTGGCAGATACACAGACACACACATACACCCCAACGAAAAAGAATAGAGAGCTCAGAAATATACCTTGCATATTGTCTCAACTGATTTTCAACAAAAGTGTTAAGACAATTCAGTGGGGAAAGGACAGACTTTTTCAACCAATCGTGCTAGCAAATTGTATATGCATGCAAAAGAATGAAGCTGGACACTTACCTTACACCATATGCAAAAATTAACTCAAAGTAGATAAAGGCCTAAATATAAAAGTAAAAAAAAAAAAACTCTTAGAAGAAAAAACACAGGAGAAAACTTTCATGATATTGGATTTAGCAATGATTTCTTAGATATACACCAAAAACACAAGTAACCATAAATAAATCGGACTTCCTTAAAACTGAAAACTTTTGTGCATCAAAGGACATTATCAAAAGAGTGAAACAACCCACAGAATGAGAGAAAATGTGTTCAGATCATATATTTGATAAGAGATTAATATCAAGAATATAAAAAGCATTCCTACATCGCAACAAAAATCCTAGTTAAAAATGGGCAAAGGATTTGAATAGATGTTCCTTCACAGACGATATACAAATGGCCAATAAGCATATGGAAAGATGCTCAACATCACTTAGTCATTAGGGAATTGCAAATTAACACCACAGTGAGATACCCTTCACACTCATTAGGATAGTTATCATAACAGTAGTGTAAGTGTAACTCGTGTAAGTGATGAGCTAGGCATATGGAGACTGATATTCTGAATATTTTCCTAATCAGTATGGAGTACTGAGAGATAGAAGAAACAAACTTAAGAGATATTGTGCAGTGAGTTAACTCGTCGGCAATAGAGCTATTTGGTGATATTATCTGAAAGAATAGAGAAGGAACAGGATTACAGGATTTTATTTATTTTTATTATTATTTTTTTAGGATTACAGGATTTTTTTTAAAGATTTTATTTATTTATTCATAGACACAGAGAGAGGGGCAGAGACACAGACAGAGGGAGAAGCAGGCTCCACGCAGGGGAGCCCGATGTGGGACTCGATCCCAGGTCTCCAGGATCACACCCCAGGCTGCAGGCGGTGACAAATCCGCCACCGGATTACAGGATTTTAAAGTTCATCTTCCAATTGGTTGAGACTGACTCCAGTATAAATGTATAGCGGGGAGCTCGAAATATGACTCAGCTGGAGAGACTTGGGAGTTTCCAGCACATGGTGATCGCTGAGACATCTCTAAGAGTACAGAGATGATAAGCCAAGAGGATAAGAGTTGGACTCTAGAAAATGTTGCCACTTAGATGATGACAAAGACTGATCAAGGAAAAGGAGAGATTTTTTTTTTTTAAAAAGGGAGAGAGGTGACTTAGAAATGAAGAAAAGAGACAGTTTCAAGAACAGTGTTGGTCAACTTTACCATAGATTATAAAGGTCAAATTGGATGGGGACTAAGAAGTCATTGGATTTGGGACGGAGGTGGATCTCTCTCTTTTTTTTTTTAGAGAGATTTTATTTAGTTATGAGAGACACACAGAGAGAGAGAGGCAGAGACACAGGCAGAGGGAGAAGCAGGCCCCATGCAGGGACCCCGACATGGGACTCAGTCCCGGGGCCCCAAGATCACACCCTCGGCTGAAGGCAGGCGCTAAAGCTGTTGAGTCACCCAGGGATCCCCATGGAGGTGGATCTTTAATAGTGGGTTTTGACCATAGAAATCAGGCTGCAATTGGCATTTTAGGAGTCAATGCAAATGAAGCAAAAGGGAGCCTCTCAAAGAGAGCCCAACCACGAAGGGAGGTACAGAAATACGTAGGGTTCACAGATAGATTGCTTAGGCTTTTAAATAACAATGGAGGGCAGCCCCAGTGGCCCAGGGGTTTAGCGCGGGCTGAAGGCCGCGGGGTGTGATCCTGGAGACTCAGGATCCCTGCAAGGTGCCTGCTTCTCCCTCTGCCTGTGTCTCTGTCATGAAGAAATAAATAAAATCTTAACAACAACAACAATGGAATGACCTAAACATGTTTGAGGGTTGTAGGGAAGAAACCAGAGAGAAGACTGAAAAATACTAGAGACAATGAGGTATAATGCAACAGCACACGTTTAAGAACTGGGTTTAGGTCAGGGGCTGCTACTTAACAGTGGTATGATCTCAGGCAAGTTACTAAATTTTCCTCATCTCTGGATTCCTCAAGTATAAAACAGAGATGATAATAGCTATCTCAGACAGTTACTGGTAGGCTTTTTTTTTTTTTAAGACTTTATTAGCACAAGCAGTTAGAGGGGCAGATGGAGAGGGAGAAACAGACTCACTGCTGAGCAGCGAGCCCAACTTGGGGCTCAATTCCAGGTCCCTGGGATAATGACTTGAGCTGAAGGCAGATGCTTAACTGACTGAGCCAACCAGGCGCCCCGGGGCTTTTTGTGTAAAAAAAATTATAATTACATAATTTATAATTATATATAAATATAAATTAAATATAATTTATATTTATATATAAATATATAATTAAATTATATTTAACATCCTTAGTACCTAATCTCAGAGCAAGTCTTTGAATAAATGGTTGTTCTAAGAAGGAATAAGGGATAATTGCTGGTGCAAGGTTTAGGAAAAAAGGGGGGACTGGAATAGAATGTGGCAAACTTAGTTCTCTCACAGGAGGACACTCCTGAAAAGTAGAGAATATACCTCAGTAATGTCCACTGCCTCAGCACCTAGCCCAGTCCCTAGCATATAACGTACACTTACATCCAGTAAATGTTGAGTAAAGGAGTAAAAACGTCAGTAAGATTTAGTCTTGAGAAATGTTAAGTGGAATATGAACATTATCTTCAAATGCCTGGAAGACTAATTGGGTTAAATATATATGGCTTCAGAAAGCAGATAAAAAAAACCAAGACACTTATTTCAACATAAGAAAAGCTCTCTAAGAATTACAGCTGTCTGAAAATGAAATGAGATTCTTTCCAAGGTAGCAGTCCATCATCACAAGGGATGCCTCAAGTAGAGAGCCACGTGTTATGTTATGGTTATATGTGTGGGGTTTCATTCTGGCAAACCTGGATTTGATCCCCGATTTTATTGTTCTCCAGCCATGAGCAAGGTATTTGTCTCAGAGCCTCCCTACAGCAGAGTGGTTGTGAAGACTAGTGAAAATTATGTATGAAAAACAAATGCCTGGCTTAGTAAATTGAAGCAACAATTATTTCAGACGAGACAACCCCTAACTTCAATCTTGTAAGGAATGATTCATATACAGGACAGAGGCTTGATCCGACTTTAAAATGCCTCTTTCAACTCTAAGATTCTATGACAATATAACAAAACTATATTATTTGACCAAGGTCATACATCATGCAGGTCTGTTTTTTTTTTTTTAAGATTTTATTTATTTATTCACAGAGACACAGAGAGAGGCAGAGACATAGGCAGAGGGAGAAGCAGGCTCCATGCAGGGAGCCCGATGTGGGACTCGATCCTGGAACTCCAGGATCACACCCCAGGCTGCAGGTGGCGCCAAACCGCTGAGCCACCGGGGCTGCCCCCGTCTTGCAGGTTTTGAAACCTTCCTTAAAGTCACAGCACCAGAGTGTCAGGGGAAGACTAGGATACAGGTATCCTCAATCCAAATTCATTGTTTTTCCTACCGTGTCAAAGGACTAGACCAGTAAAAGGACATCAGGACTTAATAGGCAAGAAGAGCTTTTCCAAGAATCTTCAAACCATATCAAACAGACCTTTCCTCCATCAATTTAAGGTCTGAAAGCAGTTTTTAAAGATAGCATGTTAGGGGTGCCTGCTTGGCTCAGTCAGAGGAGCATGGGACTCTTGATTTTGGGGTCATGAGTTCAAGCCCCATGTTGGGCATGGACCCTACTTAATAAAAAAATAAGAAGTTAAGATAGCATTTTATAAAGCATTGTATTGTAAAACACCCCTGAAAGAACAGAATTGATTCCTAACTCTGAAAATTTTATTTTTACATCTCTTTCTGTACCCTTTGTTTACCTTAATATCTTACTATTTTTCTACCTCTATTCTTCAGAAGGTCAATTTATGGAACTGAAATGCATCTCTCAAAAATGTAGTATACAGGAGTGCTTGGCTGGCTCAACTGGTAGAGCATGAGGCTCTTGGTCTCAGGGTCATGAGTTCAAGCCCCATGCTGGGCACAGAGCTTTCTTTAAAAAAAAAAAAAAAGTATACAGATTAAAACCTTACATACCCTATCAGGTCAGTTGCCCTCAATTGAATTTTGAGGGTGTTAGTTCCTCTTAGAAACTTTTCATTCTTCACCGACAGCTGTTCTCTTAAAAATTAAATTCTAAAGGGATATTATAGGACAGTACTATGGCATCCCAAAGGATTTTTCATAGAGCTTCATACTGAATGGTTAGGAGGATCAGAGAGTTCTTTTTTTTAATATTTTATTTATTTATTCATGAGAGACACAGAGAGAGGCAGAGACACAGGCCGAGGGAGAAGTAGGCTCCCTGCAGGGAGCCTGATGCAGGACTTGATCCCAGGACCCCGGGATCACGACCCAAGCCGAAGTCAGACGCTCAACCCCTGAGCCACCCGGGCTGCCCGGATCAGAGTTCTATTCTGTGGTAAATCCTATTTCTCTAAGACTGACATCATCCATACAATAAACATTTATTATGTCTTCTATTAAGTAGGCCAAGTCCTGTATTAGTCCAAGGAATACAAAATAAAATACATGGCCCTTTTTTAAAAAAAGCTCATGATTCAGGGGCACTGGGTGGCTCAGCTGATTAAGTGTCTGTCTTGGGCGCAGGTCATGAGATCTTAGGATCTTGGGATGGAGCCCTCATTGGTCTCCCTATTCAGTGGGGAGTCTGTTTCCCCCTCTGCCCACCTCCCCTCATGCTTGCTTGCTTGCTTGCTTCCTTCTTTCCCTTTAAATATTTTATTTATTTGACAGAGGGAGAGAGGGCACAAGCAAGGGGAGTGGGAGAGGGAGAAGCAGGCTCCCCACCAAGCAGGGAGCCTGATGCAGGGCTGGATCCCAGGACCCCGGGACCATGACCGGAGCCAAAGACAGATGCTTAACAGACTGAGCCACCCAGGTACCCTGCTTTCTTTCAAATAAATAAGTAAATAAAAATCTTTTAAAAACCCTAAAAAAACTCATGATCCAATAGTGAGAAAGGCAAACACAGAGTTACAATATAATAGTTTTAAAAGCTAAAAGACAACTGCCATTATTTAAAGCACAGTCTGACAAATTGCAACCAGAGACCAAATCTGACTTATCTCCTATTTTTTTTTTGCATAGCCCACAAGCAAAAAGATTGTTTTTTATACTTGTAGATGGTTTGGGGGGGGGTAGGGAACAAAATAATAAAAAAAAAAAGTATTTTGTTCCAATTTCAGTGTTCATAAAGTTTTATTGGATCACGGCATAATTATTCAATTATATTATCTATGGCCACTTTGGTTCTATAGTGACAGAGGTGAATAGCTGTGAGAGAGTCCTTAAAATTTTTACTATTTATAGAAAGAGTGTTGACCTCTGATTTATAGGACTCATTCCAACAAAACCGTGTGCTGGTTGTAAAGCATTATGGCTACTGGTAAACACACAGCGTAACTGAGCACGGCTGAGGTCAAAGGGTCCTCTGCCGCTTGAGAATATCCCCCGAGAAAATAAAATAGAGGACTTGTGCTCTGAATACATACCTCGTGTCCTTAGTACAGTGGGCAGCTGTGAGGACCCAGTTATTTTTCACTAAGCTTCCCCCACATATGTGAGCAAGAATTCTTCCCGACTGAATCTGCAGGCTAACTACCCACGGCCATGCACCAATTTGAGCTGCTGTGCCCCCTATTATCCGAGACCCTTTCAATGCGTCTGCAAGTGGCGCTATTCCGCAACCTAAAAACAAAAATCGTATATTATTTGCACTGAACATCTAATGATATGTATTCCTAATCTTTTTTTTTTTTTTAATGGTCACAGAGAGAGAGAGAGAGAGAGAGAGAGAGAGAGAGAGAGAGAGAGGCAGAGGGAGAAGCAGGCTCCATGCACCGGGAGCCCGACGTGGGATTCGATCCCGGGTCTCCAGGATCGCGCCCTGGGCCAAAGGCAGGCGCCAAACCGCTGCGCCACCCCGGGATCCCCCTGTATCCCTAATCTTAACATACTAATACATAATATAATCTTTTAAATTCCTATTTATTTTGAATTCCTATTTATTTATTTATTTATTTATTTTTTATTTTAAATGAATAAAATACACTTTAATTATTTATTCACGAGAGACACAGAGAGAGGCAGAGGCACAGGCAGAGGGAGACGCAGGCTCCCCGGCCGACGCGGGGCTCGATCCACGGACCCCGGGGTCACGCCCTGAGGGGAAGACAGACGGTCAACCACTGAGCGGCCCCCTCAGGCGCCCCGACTCCACTGAATTTTTAGTCTTTAGAATGGGAACGAGGCGCCTCAGAGCAGTCTGAGCATACCTCGCCGAGCTCCACACGCATACGGTGTTCCTGCCAGGACCACCACACTGCCGTCACGAACGGGGCCGCTTGGGTCTGTACATTTTGGAGGCAGAGGGAAAAGCAGGAAAGGAGGGACCCCGACTCAAGCGCGACCACACGGGGAAGAACACACACGCGCGCTGTGCAAAGGCGGGACTGAACCGATACTGCCCTCTGCGGCCGCCGCTCCGTCCTCCGGGGCCTGCAGCGCCTTCCACCTCCCTTGCCGGGCCCTGCGCCAGCCCGAGGCACCGGCCTGCTCCCGCCAGGAGCGGCGCCCCGTCCGCTCGGAGAGCCAGTCGTGTCCGGAGTAGGGGAGAGCGCTCCCCACGAAGAGGAGCGCGGCGCTCAGAAGCCCCAGCCCCATCTTGGAACTTCCGGTGGGCAAGATGGCGGCACGCACGGCCTAGGAGGCGGAGCGGGCGTGCGTGCGTGCGTGCGTGCGCGTGCGTGCGTGCGTGCAGGAGAGCCAAGCACGCGGGGGCGGCCCGGGGCGTGGGGACCGCTGGGGGCGCTGCTGACCTGGCCGCACCTGCGTGGCCTGCGGGCGGCCGCCCCCGGGACAGATGCGGGGGAGGAGCCCCGCGCCCCGCCGGCGTCCGAGCGCTCGCTCATTGGCCAGATCCATAGGCTCGTTCGGCGCAGTTGGGGCGGTCGTGCTGGGAGTGGGGTGCAGCGCCCCTGGGCAGCGCGAGCTCAGCTTGGAGGGCCCGGAAGGCTTCCAGAAGTAAGGGCGCGCAAATCCACGCGGGCAGGCTGGGAGGGGAGAAGGAAGCAGAAGACAAAGCAAGTGCAGAGGTTGGGGTCTGAGATTAAAAAAAAAAAAAAAAAAAAAGGCACTGGGGAACCCAGATTCCGTCTGGTACAGGTCCTATCTGTCTCGTTCTTGATTGTGTTGTAGTGGTTTTGTCTTCGACCGATGACCTCAGGGTGAGCTGATAAGATCAAATTGAAGGACCTGGAAAGTTAAAGGCAAGCAATGACTGGTGGAACAGCACACACTGTCTCCTCTGTCTCTCTCTGTCTCTCTCTCCCCCACCCCCCTTCAGTCCCTAGTCTGAGAGATGAATTATTCTTGGTCCATCTCAGAGCCCCTGAGATGCCCTTTGGCATTCCAGAAACACTGTGGGGAGCGGTCACAGATAAGTGGCTCCAGTTGGTTGGTGCACCCAACAAGCATGTATTAACCTCACACTGTGCACCCATACTGAAATAAATATCCCGTCACAGGAGAGGTGTGAAGGGTGTGAGGACCTGGTGCTTTTGACGAGCCTGGGTGGCTCACTTGTTAAACATTCAACTCATTTTTTGCTCAGGTCTCAGGGTTATGAGATTGAGCCCTGTATCCAGCTGTGCGCTGGATGTGGAGCATGCCTAAGGTTCTCTCCCTCTTCCTTTGCCCCATTGCCCCTAAAAAAATAATAAAAAAAAAGAAGAAAGAAAGAAGAAAAGAGAGAGAAGAAAAGAAAGAGAAAAAAGAAAGAAAAAGGAAAAAGAATGAAAGAAAAAGAAAAGAAAAAAGAAAGAAAGAGAAAAAGAAGAAAAGAAAGAAACCTGGTCCTCTAATCTGGAGAACATTGTAACTTGGCTAGCAGAGGGGATCCCTGGGTGGCGCAGCGGTTTGGCGCCTGCCTTTGGCCCAGGGCGCGGTCCTGGAGACCCGGGATCGAGTCCCGCTTCGGGCTCCCGGTGCATGGAGCCTGCTTCTCCCTCCTCGTGAGCCTCTGCCTCTCTCTCTCTCTGTGACTATCATAAATAAATAAAAATTAAAAAAATAATTAAAAAAATTTTTTTTAAAATTAAAATTAAATTATTCATGATAGTCACAGAGAGAGAGAGAGAGAAGCAGAGACACAGGCAGAGGGAGAAGCAGGCTCCACGCACCGGGAGCCCGACGTGGGATCGATCCCGGGTCTCCAGGATCGCGCCCTGGGCCAAAGGCAGGCGCCAAACCGCTGCGCCACCCAGGGATCCCTAAAAAAAAAAATAATTTAAAAGAAATATATCTTACAAGATATTTATTATGGAAATTGGCTCATGCAGTTAAGGAGGCTGAGAAGTCCCACGATATGTCGTCTGTAAGCTGGAGAACTAGGAAAACCAGTGGTATCAGACAGTCCCAAAGCAAAGGGCTGAGAACCAGGAGCTCTGATGTAGGAAAGTGGGAGAGATGGAGGCCCCAAGTCAAGGTGAAAGGGAGGATTTACCCTTCCTCCACCTTTTTGTTCTATTTGGGCCTTCAGCGGACTGTATTGAATGACACCTGTGTACACTGGTGAGGGCAGATCTTCTTTACCTCAGGCTACTGATTTAATGCTAATCTCTTCCAGAAACACTCTCAGAGACACAGCCAGAAATATTTTACCAGCTATCTGGGCATACTTTAGTCAAGTTGATACATAAAATTAACCCTCACAGTCATAAAAATGTAGCGTGTGTGTGTGTATGTGTGTGTGTGTAATTTTATTATTCTTTTTACTGTTTTTCTATATAGAAAAAGAGAGAAGCCTTATTATTATTATTATTATTATTATTATTATTATATTTTATTCATGAGACACAGGGAGAAAGGCATAGACACAGGCAGAAGGAGAAACAGGCTTCCTGCAAGGAGCCCGACACAGGACTCGATTCCAGACCAGGGATCACGCCCTGAGCCAAAGGCAGACACTTAACCGCTGAGCCACCCAGGGGTCCCAAGAGAAGCCATTTTTGATCAGGATATGTAAGAGAATAAGTTACAGGCTTCTTTCTGGTTTTGTATTTGATTTGATTCTGTTTTGAGTCCAGAATCCACATGTGTGGCCCTTCTTCCCTTTAGCAGAGTCATTTAATATGGTTTTTAGATATGCAGTAGTAAGCTGGGAACCTGCTTCCCATTTACGGGTAAGGTGTTGACTTCTCAGAATAACTGGAGAGAGACTTTTCAGTGTGCAAAGGAAACTGGGGAAGAGGGAGGAAAGAAGCAGGCAGCCCAGCCCCATGGCAGAAGGCCAGACCCGAGCCAAAAAAGATCTATGAGGGTTTCACTGGGGTTGACCCAGGGTTTTTAAGAACAGTGATGTCTGATGTTTGGTTTTAAGTTCTTTTGTCATTGCAATCTTGAGCTGTGCTGAAGGTTGCTTCTGTTACCGGCTCCCCTCCCCCCTCAGTAACAAGGGAGCAGTGTGGGCTGTGGTAGTCTGGGGGGTGGTCATGTGACGGGGAATTAAGGTACAGCCAGGACAGGCCAGCTGCCTTGCTCATATCATCTTTCCGAGGTCGTCCTGGTTGGCAGCATTAAATCAAAGGAGGCTATTAGTTGGGGCTTGCAGGTGGTAACGCGAGGGAAAGGGAACAGTTCACGGCAGGGCTGTGCTGACATCAGTGGGTGGGAGGCTGGCGATATTGGAGTGAAACAAGTTGCAGCTTGGACTGACCCACAGGCAGACAGAAACAGACTTCCTGTTCCTCAGATATTTTAGTAGAAGGTGATCCTCGAAACACAGTTGGGGTGTGTTTCTGGGACGTGGGAGATGCTCAGATTGGGTATGGCTGTGAAAGTAGGTCAAATGACTGGTCTTGCTGCGACAGATAACAAGAGATTTAACAAATTTCTTTTACATATTCTGATCAAAGAATGTAGCCAAGTCATGAAAGGGCCTTGAAAAACGCAGTGTGGACCAGTAACTGGAGAGGTCCTGCGCCTGGATGTCCTCTGCATTTTGCAGATCTTCCACTCTTCTTCCCTGCATTGTCACTTCCTTTCTTTGTGGGATTACTCCCATCAGCAGAAAAATATCCCCTGCTGATGTGGTAGGCAGCCTCCAAAATGACCTCCATTTAGCCCTCTCCTGGTATTTACGCCCTCATTTAATCCCCTGCTCCCCACTGCCATCAGTGCCAGCTAGATTTAGTGACATGTTTCTAGCAAATAGAAAGTGGCAGAGGTGATGGGCTGATGGGCTGTCACTTCCAAGATTAGTTTATAAAAAGATTGTGACTTGTTCTTGACGTTCTCTCCCCCTCTCTCCCTTGGAGGGAAGCTGGCTACCTGGCTGTGAGTTGCTCTAAGGAGCGGCCTCTAGCAGTAGCCAGCGAGGGACTGAGTCCTGTCTTAACCGCCAAGAAGAACCCAATCATAGCACACCACGTGAATGGGATGGGAAGCAGATCTCCCCCCCTGGTCAAACCTTCAGATGAGACCACAGTTCTGGCTAACCCCATAGTTGTGACCTCACAAGAGACCTTAAGCCAGAGGCGCCCCACTGAGCCAAATTCAAGATTCTTGCCCCACAGAAACCATGAGCTTATTTCCGAATTCATTTTATTTCATTTTCAAACTCACTCAAAATCAGGAAGATGCAGACTGAAACCATGAACTCTCAATTCTCATAAGATTTGTAAAAATTACAGTTGGTGACAATCTGAACAATGGGTACATTTATATGTTGCTAACTGGAGAGTATATTGTTATAACATTTTGGAAAAGAATTTGACTTTATGGGCAGCCCGGGTGGCTCAGCAGTTTAGCGCCACCTTCAGCCCAGGGTGTGGTCCTGGAGACTTGGGATCGAATCCCACGTCAGCTCCCTGCATGGAGCCTGCTTCTCCCTCTGCCTGTCTCTGCCTCTCTCTCTCTGTGTGTCTCTCATGAATACATTTTTAAAAATTAAAAAAAAAAAAAAGAATTTGACTTTATTTAGAGAAGGTGATGATGTGTATTCTCTATGACTCAGCAATTTCAACCTGGATTGGAAGCCTCAGTATTGGTAAAATGTCAATTCTCCCTAATTGATCTCTATATAGGTTTAATACAATCCAATCAAAATCCACCAGGATTTTTTAAATTTATTTTTTATTTTTATTTATTTATGTATTTATTTAAATTTTTATTTATTTATGATAGTCACACAGAGAGAGAGAGGCAGCGACACAGGCAGGGGGAGAAGCAGGCTCCATGCACCGGGAGCCCGACGTGGGATTCGATACCGGGTCTCCAGGATCGCGCCCTGAGCCAAAGGCAGGCGCCAAACCGCTGCACCACCCAGGTATCCCTTTATTTTTTTTAAAGATTTTATTTATTTATTCATGAGAGACACACAGAGAGAGAGAGGCAGAGACACAGGCAGAGGGAAAAGCAGGCCCCAAGCAGGGAGCCCAACGTGGGACTTGATCCTGGGACTCCAGGATCACGCCCTGGGCCGAAGGCAGGCACTAAACCACTGAGCCACCCAGGGATCCCCAGGATTTTTTTTTTTTTAATAGATACTGGCAAAAGAAAAAAAATAAAAATAAAAATAAAAAAATAGATACTGGCAAGTTGATTCTAGTATTTATATAGAAAGGCAGAGGCACGTGGGTGGCTCAGCAGTTGAGCTTCTGCCTTCGGCTCAGGGCGTGGTCTCGGGATCTGGGATCGAGTCCCCACATCGGGCTCCTCGAAGGGAGCCTGCTTTTCTGCCTGTGTGTCTCTGCCTCCCTCTCTGTGTCTCTCATAAATAAAATCTTAAAAAAAAAAAAAAAGGCAAAAGAGCTAGGATAGCCAAAACAATTTTAATGGGGGAAAAAACAACTTACTATACCTGATTTCAAGACTTACCATAAAGCTACAGTAATCAAAACTGTTGTTTTGGTGAAAGGACACATATAGATCAATGGAACATTGTTATACGAAACCAATCCTTTTGAAAAAAGGACTTATTTTATTGCCCAATATATAAACACTTTGTGTTAGAAAAGAACTGCTTCTTTGTATTCTACATCCAATTTCACCGATGAAAAGATGCACATTTTTAACACTTAAACATCTCTGAAATCAAGTGTGCATCTGGCCATCAGTGCCCCGTCGTACTTGCACTGGCAGTGGGTTTTCTCTTACTGGTACTTCGGGGCGCCTGGGTGGCTCAGTCAGTTAAGCACCCAGTTCTTAATTTCAGTTCAGGTCTTGATCTCAGGGTCCTTCTTACTTGTACTTAAGATAATAGTATGCCTTACAATCAATGGTGGCTTACAGCTGGTGAAATTCAGCATATTAGGTCAAGGTTTTTACTTGTTCAAATCAATGTCCTTACTGATTGTTTTCCTGGTTTTTGCATTAGTTATGAGAGGTATGTTAAAAACCTGATTATGTAGTTTTCTTTCTCATTACATTTCTGCATTTTTCTTCACATCCTGATCCTTATTACATGCATTCAAGTTTAGATGTTTCATCTCCCAGATGAATTGTATCTTTCATCATTTTAGAGTGACTGTCTTGTCCCCCAAGTAATATTTTTTTCTTTAATTTTGTTCAATTGAAATATAGCTATACCAGTGCTTTCCTTTGGCTAGTATTTGGCTGGTGTAACTTTTTCCATGTTCTTCCTTTCAACCCTCTGTATTCTTGTGTTTTAGATATGCCTTTTGTAAATTACATATATAGCTGGATATTGTTTTCTAATTCAACAGGACAATCTTTAGTATTTAACTGAAATGCCCAGTGCTTTTACCTTTATCATGATTGATACATACAGATTTCTCTTTTACTTTGGGCAATTTGTCCTGCCTGTTTCTTTTCTCTGTTTTCTTTTGGACTAATGAGTGTTTTTATTAGGCATAGAATTCTAGATGTTTTACTATGTACAATGATACTTTTTCAACAGCGGACTCTTTCCTCTTTTCCTCAAGTAGTTTGAGCTTGTGGAAAGATCATGTTTTATGTTTATTTGGTATCCAAGTACAATGTTTTGTACAGTTAATTCATAGAAATTGCATTCAATTACTTATGATGGTAGTTGAGTAGTAGGCAAAGAAGTAATGTCTTTCTCCTTTTTGAAATGCAGTTAGAAAATCTAAGTCCATTTTTGTTTAGTATTTTATAAACTTAATCTAAGTGTTATTTGCAGAATATTTCTGGAATTTAAAAAAATTGTGGAGGGGGGAGGAAGCATTTTTTTTCCAGATGTAATATTAAGTATCTAATTATTGTCAATAGAATATAAAATGCATTTTTTGCCAAAACAAAGCATTGTTTTTTTAATTTTTTTAAAGATTATTTATTTATAGAGATGGAGAGAGAGAGAGAGAGAGAGAGAGAGAGAGAGAGGCAGAGACACAGGCAGAGGGAGAAGCAGGCTCCATGCAGAGTCTGACATGGGACTCGATCCTGGGACTCCAGGATTATGCCCTGGGCTGCAGGCGGCGCTAAACTGCTGCGCCACCAGGGCTGCCCCCAAAACAAAGTATTGTTACCATACATAAAGTCCTAAGTTTTCTTTGGTCTTCTTGGTCTTTCATTTAGAGAATGGTACATATTAAGATACCATTTATGAACTTCTAAAAAAGACACCATTTAATCTGTTATTTATAAATTTATGTAGTAAATATAAAAACATGGACTTGGGGGCACCTGGCTAGCTGTCAGTAGAGCGTGTGACTCTTGATCTCAGGGTTGTGAGTTCCAGCCCCATAATGGGTATAGAGATTACTTAAAAAAAAAAATGGACTGGATCCACACTAAACTCACGATACTGGTTTCCTTTAGGAAGGGAAATTGGCCTAGGGATCAGAAAATTATCTGAAGTAAAGATAACAATATTAACATTTATTATTCTGAATGGTGGGTGTACAAGGATTTGATATGGTCAACTTGTGTAGTTTTTTTATATATTGTTTTAAAAGTTTGTAAAACTGTGATTTAAAAATGAAGGTTGCCATCTAGTGGGCACATTTAAATAGAACCTTAAAAATCTTTGCTAATAGGTAAAGATAACAGAACAAGGCGTTTTAGACACTTCAACACAGATAAGAAGGTACATTCTGGTGGTCAAGACCACAAACTTTCGGAGTTGATCACACCTAGGTCTGAACCCTAATTTTGTTATTTACTGTGTGATTTGGGCAAAGTTTCAAACTTTTCTATGCCTCAGTGAATTTGAACCCCAGACATTGATCCATTATGGAGCATCCCTATGAACCAGGTAAGCGCTGCTTCAGACTATGTGGAAAAGCACAAAAGAGAATCTCTCTCTAGAGTTTAATAGGGACTATTGTTTTATTTTTTAAAATGGGATTAGTGTCCTTTTATGTATTTATCTAAGCTCTACACCCAACGTGGGGCTTAAAAAAACAAAACAAAACAAAACAAAAAACCCAAGATCAAGAGTCACATGCTCTACTTACTGAGCCAGTGAGGTGCCTTAGGACTACCATGATTGGTTAGATACTAGGCTTAAGTCCTAGATCCCTAGTTATTAATGCTTATATCACCTTAGGCAAGTAATAAGATCACAAGATGACGAGATCTAAATTCCACAAGAGGTGTAAAACTATCTTGTTCACTCTTCCTTGTAAGGCTTGACATATAAAAGACCTTTAATAGTATGAATGAATGCTATTACTTCAGTACAGTTTCTGGTGGATTTACTGTCCTTGCTGCCCTCAGTAAATAGTAGATATTAAGGAAATGATATGACTGTGTATGTTATATATATATATATAGGAAACCCTGGATTTGTAAACAATTTAAAAATTTATACACATTTACATATGTTATCAGTTAAAAACTGTATGTACTTATCTAAGGCAGTAAACTACTGTATATATATCCTGTCAATTTTGAGGGAAAGGATCCCAACCATGAAATCATAAAGACTTGATCCCTAATGCCCAATGTTTTCTACAACGAAATTTATACTGAGGGGACAGTTACCAGAATCTGTCTCTTATAAAAAAAAGGTTAAAATGGCCTAAACCTCCTCCAAATAATTGTCCTTGAAGATTCTTGCCAAACTGTCCTTAGCACAGGCTTCTGAAATCTACAACTTTGATGTCAGCATTTCTTTGCTTTGTTTTATAGTAAAAACAAGTACTATTTTAAAAGAAACCTACTTTGTGTAACAAATATAAATTTTCATACTTTGACATTATTCTGTTTCACTGTGACCTGTTGTGACTTTTCCTTTAAATCAAGCCCTTACTCAAATTTCACTCACTTTGTATCATTTTTACAGCATCATTTGAGAATCTGAACTGTCATATTTAACTATATAATTATAAGCCATAAATACTTATTTTTATATCATTCCTACGTCCATATATTTTCACTGGAGAAAAACACATTTAACCAATAGCTGCAATATAATAATTGAATGAACAAATATACAGTTGACCCTTAAGCAACACAGGTTTAAACTGTGCAGGTCCACATATGCATGGATTTTTTTCCATATAGTACAGTATTAGAAGTGAATTTTCTCTTCCTTGTGATTTTAATATGTTCTCTAGTTTTATTTTAAGAATCCAGTATATAATATATGGAACATACAAAATAGTATTGATTATTATTGGTAAGGTTTGTATTAGTTTTTGGAGGAGTCAAAAGTTATGCATGGATTTTTTACTGCATAGGGGGTCAGTGTCCCTAACCCCTGCATTGTTCAAGGGTCAACTGTAGCAAGATTTTCAAAGCTCTAATACATGCCATTCATGCTCTATACAAAAA
Organism: Nyctereutes procyonoides; assembly: GCF_905146905.1. Lineage (NCBI taxonomy): Eukaryota > Metazoa > Chordata > Mammalia > Carnivora > Canidae > Nyctereutes > Nyctereutes procyonoides. The sequence continues at coordinate 2,135,568 of NW_026575124.1, read as the reverse complement.
AAGTAAGGGAATATAATTTATATACTCAAGATTTGTTCATAGGCAATAATTATTTCCATCAGCATATAAATTGAGGGACACCTGCGTGGCTCATCGGTTGTGTTTGCATTTGGCTCAGGGTGTGATCCTGGAATCCGGGATGGAGTCCTGTCTGCAGGGAGCCTGCTTCTCCCTCTGCCTGTGCCCCACTCCCTCTCTCATGAATAAATAAATATCTTTTTAAAAAAATGAACAGAATGGCTATCAGGAAGCTTGTCCACATATCAAGTGATATATTTTACATTCAGCAAACTTAATTTTATCAAATATCCTTTAATTTCACAGACAACAATATGATACATATTGTGTAAGAAGCGCACAATTTTGCAGTACAATTTCAAAGTGTATACAAACTGGAATACAGAGATTAAACACTGGTGTACTGATGGGCATTCTTGAGCTTTGGATAAACTGTATACAAAACTTGCAATTCAAATATTAGCCAATCTGGAAACTTCTCATAATATAAAAATGATACTTTGAGATGCAAAATATTTTTTTTTTACTAAACAAACTATATAAACATTTAAAATACTCATTAAAAACTCAACTTTAGAATTTATAAAGATTAGCTATAAAAATATATTGGCAGTCACTTTTCTTAGAAATGTACCATTCACTACATTACAAAATAGACTCTACCATAAAATTGCCTTAATAACCATACTATTTTAGAATCTGATAAACCTTACATTAAATTGATTATAAAATCCTCTTGGAAAACTTTGGTATGCATCTTCAGAAGGTTTTTAAAAAATACTCTAATATCTCAAGGGCCTGTAAACATTCCATTCTATTAAAGCACAACATAAGTAATGTATATTGAACTGCATACAGAATATAGAATCAAAAAACAATTTATTATATATTCGTAGAAAATCTCCATTCCCAGAGTAACCAAAAAACAAGCTATTTAAAAGTATCAAACTTTTAAACAGAAGTTCTCTTTCCATTCTGATAAAAAAATGTTACAAAATCACCACACTCCATTCATGTACCTTATATGCCTTTTAGGACAAAGCCTAAAAATAGTGAATCCATGTCTCAAAACCCCTCAAGTCCAAAAAACAAACTTAAAAAAACCATTTAAAAGATCTGACAATAGAACAAGTATACATAATCAGAACACATAATTTATATATTTAGTTATGGTATTAGCTTTTCTTTTATATTTGTAATTTAGAATTTATCGGCAGAAAAAACCGTACACGCGCGCACACACACACATACACAACTGAAAAAGGTAAATTTTAGGAAACAGTAAGAAATGCAAACCTACAGGGTAAACTGATTTATTTTAAAAATCAATTTACCAAATTTCATCTTATCTGCCATTTTTGGATTCTTGTTATTTAGAAAATTCAAATTGGTGCAAATTCATTTCCTGCTTCTTGCGTAGGTTTAATTTGTACAGCATTTCCAGTTGTGCCAGTAACTTCCTTGAGGTCATTTTCTACTTTATCTTCTGTCACCAGATCTCTTGCATAAGATATTTGAGTTGCAAAAGCCTAAATAAAAAGCTTCATTTTTGACCTTTTAATTTATAAAACTCCACTAGAAAAAAAGAAATCCATCTAATTTTAGGCAAGTCTGCAAAAATATTTCTTTCTTAATCAAACACTTTTGTGGGAATAAAGATCCTTCAAAGTTTTTAACTCTTCTATTAGAGTTTTGTTTTGATTTTCCAAGACTGCAACTCGATTTTCCAGGCATTTTACATATTCTTTCTTCTTTCTGCGACATTCTCGAGCAGCTTCTCTAAATATAAGCATTAAAAACCAGTGTTAGAAAAAAAGTTCACATTCTTTAAATGGAAGTGCACCGCATTAATCCTCCCTGGTCATCCATATCGCCATTGAGCGAAATATATTGATCTTAAGCGTAGCATTCAATCTGTTTTGGCAAATGCATATACCTGCATAACCTACACATTTATCAAGACAGAATATCTTTGTTGTCCCAGAAAGATCCCGCATGCCCAGTCCTGTCAGTCCTTTCCCCCAACAATTACTGTTCTGATTTTTATCACCTATTCCACAACTTCCTGTAACAGAGTCATACAGTATGTACTCTTGTGTTTGGTCTCCTTTCACTCATTATATTTTTGAGTTTCATTGATGTTTGTGCAGTGGTTTCTTCCCTTACTGCTGCTGGGTGTATTCCACTGTGACTATCACCACAGTTTATCGATCTATTCTTTGGGGCTGTTTCTAGTTTTAGCTGCTATGCTTATACCTGTCTTTTTGTGAACAGATGTCCCATTTTTCCTGGACAAATATCAAGAAGCAAAATTTATGGGTCCTCTGGTTATCTTCCTTTATTTTTTATTTAGGTTTTAATTACAAACAGTGCTTGATACTCAGTTTTGTTCATGTCCTCTTAACAATATTTCTATGAAGTCCCATGCATGTATTACATAAATAGAGAAGTAGAAAAGTATTGAGTATTTTTTTAAATTTTTTTTTTTTTTTTAAGATTTATTTATTTATTCATTCAGAGAGAGCGAGAGAGGCAGAGACAGAGACACAGGCAGAGGGAGAAGCAGGCTCCGTGCAGGAAGTCTGATGTGGGACTCGATCCCGGGTCTCCAGGATCACACCCCGGGCTGCAGGCGGCACTAAACCGCTGCGCCACCAGGGCTACCCGAGTATTTTTTATACTATGTACTTAATGTAAGTATTACCCGCAACTTGTTTTTTTACACAGAATTTTAATGATGTTTCTATGTTGGTACATATCTTTGCCGTGTGAATATTTCACTGCTAATTCATATTCATTTCCCCAACTACTAGTGAGACTGAACATCTTTTCAAATATTGGTCATTTGGATCTCTTATGTAAACTGCCTATTCATACCCTTTTTCTATTCATATCTTTTCCTGTTTTACAATGAGAAATTACAACCAGGAAAGCCTGCGTGGCTCAGCGGTTGAGCGTCTGCCTTTGGCTCAGGGTGTGATCCTGGGATTGAGTCCCACATCGAGCTCCTACAGGGAGCCTGCTTCTCCCCATGCCTATGTCTCTGCCTCTGCGTGTCTCTCATGAATAAATAAAATCTTAAAAAAAAAAAGGAAATTACAACAACCTAAGGACTCTCTCTGTGCATTATACATATTAATCCTTTATTTAAAAAAAAAAAAAAAAAGGGCATCCCAGGTGGCTCAGGGGTTTAATGCTGCCTTCAGCCCAGGGCCTGATCCTGGAGACCCGGGATCGAGTCCCACAGTCAGGCTCTCTGCGTGGAGCCTGCTTCTCCCTCTGCCTGTGTTTCTGCCTCTCTCTGTCTCTCATGAATAAATAAAATCTTAAAAAAAAAAAAAAAGATTATCTGAGAGAGAGACACAGAGAACACATGCACATGGTGGGAAGGAGCAGAGGGAGAAAGAGTCCTAAGCAGACTCCAAGCTGAGCTTGGAGCCCAAAATGGGGCTTGGTCTCAACACCTTGAGATTTAGGACCTGAGCTGAAACCCAAGAGTCGGACAGTTAATCAACTGCCCAAGTGCCCCTCTTTATCTGTTCTTTTTTTTTTTTTAAGATTTATTTATTTATTTACTCATTCATTCAGAGAGAGAGAGAGAGAGACAGACAGACACACACAGGCAGAGGGAGAAGCAGGCTCCATGCAGAAGTTCAACATGGGACTCCATCCCGGGTCTCTAGGATCACGCCCCGGGCCGAAGGTGGCGCTAAACCGCTGAGCCACCTGAGCTGCCCATCTTTATCTGTTTTTATATTATTTTCTACTCTACCATTTGACTTCTCAGATTTTTTTATTTTTATATCTTATACCATAAATGTCTTTTTCTTGGCTTAAATTAAAATTCCCTGCAGCACTGTATATTCTTCTTTTAATTTTAAAGATTCTATAGCTTAATTTTTCACAATGAAATCTTTATCTGGAATTACTTTTGTATGTGATATAAAATAATGAGTCCAATTTAATTTTCTTTCACATGTGGAGCTGTCAGTTAACATTTATTAAATAAACCGTCCCTTAGAAGTATACTAACACAAAAAGCTATTTTTGGGCTCTACCCTGTTTGCTAATGTTACTGTCTGCCTCTTTGCTAATACCAAGTTTTGGGGTTGTTTTTTCCACCTGGGCACCCCACTGATACCAAGTTTTGATTACAGTGGTATTAGAGAGTATGTTTCAATGCTTAACATGACAAGTAAGCTCTTTCTGTTCTTAACCATTCTTGAGTATTTTTTCTTTCATGTAAACTTTTATTTTGTCTAATTCCATGGAGATCTACAGAGATTCTAATTTGAATCACAAGTTTCTTTCTTTTTTTTAAAGATTTATTTATTTATTCATGATAGACATAGAGAGAAAGAGAGAGGCAGAGACACAGGCAGAGGGAGAAGCAGGCTCCATGCCGGGAGCCCGATGCGGGACTCGATCCCGGGACTCCAGGATCGCGCCCTGGGCCAAAGGCAGGCACCAAACCACTGAGCCACCCAGGGATCCCCCACAACAAGTTTCTATGTGAATTTTGGAAGAACTGACATTTTATATTAATGGCCCTCATCGAAGAACACCGGTATTTTCTATATATTCCGATACTGTTTTAGTTCTCAATAAGATCTTTAAAATGTGGATCCTATGTCTTTCCTATTGAATTTGCTAAGTATTTTATGATATGTTACTAATGTGAATTTTACTTTCCATTGTATTTTCAAGATGGTAATTCATAGAAAATAACTTATTGCTGAATTCCTTATAAATCACAGTAGTTTAAAAATTTTTTTATTATGGAATAGTATACACACACAAGACTATGCAGTGTAGTTATAAGTTATGAAGCATATCTGCAAAATTATAAAATGAACACATGTAAACCCAACACCCAATTGAATAAGTAAATAATCAATATTGCTGAAAGAACCCTCTGTGCATTTTCCTGATTCCATCCCTCTGCCTTTTGCCCAAAAGCAATTATTAGCTACAATTTTTTATTTATATTCATAGTTTTAGTAATAAAGGCCTCTAAATTACACATAATTTAGTGTGCTTATTTTCTAAAATTATAACCTGTTTTCATTCAACTTTATTTTTCTAATATTTATTCATGTTACAGTGATCATTCCAGTTGATACAAATGAACACTCTTTCATTGTATAAATACAAGTACAATGTATGTATCCATTCTGTTACTGATGAATACTTAGGTGGTTTCCTAATTTTTTTGCTGTGTGAACATTCTTATGCATACTTCCTGCAATAGTCTGTCTTAGGCACATACACAGAATAACAGCTGAGTCAAGAAGCACATCCAGATCAACTACACAAGATAAGGCCAATTAATTTCAAAGCAGCCATGCCAATTTTCACTCCTGTAAGCAGTCTTTGAGTTTCACTGTTCCAAAACCTTGCCAATTCCTGGTTAGACTTTAAGATTTTTGCTAATAGGGTGGGGATAAATGGTATCTGAGTATGTGGTATTTATTTGCATTTCTTTGATCACTGATAAGGGCAAGCAATTTTTAATAAGATTATTAACCACCTGTGTTTTCTGAGAAATGCCTATTTATCTTCTGTTGGGTTGTACTTATTAATTTTGAAGATATTTGTATTTTTTCAAACACATTTTTTGGGGTTAGACATGCTGCCTGTATCCTCTATAGGCTTGAAGCTTGTATTTTCACTCTATTTTGATGAAAAGAAATTATTAATGAAGATTCATTAATCTTTTATGTTAAAGTTTGTGTGTGGGAGGGGGTGTTAGTTGTTTTAAGGTATTTTTCCCTATTCCTGAAGCCAAAAATTACATATTCTCACCACAAAATTTCAAAATGTCACCTTTCACATTTGTGTTTTTATCCATCTGCAGTGATCTTTGTGTATGGTGTGAGAAAAGAAATCCAGTATTTTTTTTCATATATCAGTAATTACCCTGGTACAATTTATTGAAGTGTTCCTCCTTCCCCCAATAATCTATCCTACTGTATTAGGGTTTTATGTGTTCATGGATCTATTTTTGAGCTCTCAATTTCTTTGGTCATTTTATTTTTTTTCTCAAAGCCAGTATCACATTATTTCAGTTATCACAGCTTTAAATAAAACTTGATATCTCCTCACCTTATTCTTGTCTGGAATATTTTGGCTGTTCTTGGCCCTTTACTCTTCTATCAATTTTAGTATCACTTGTCAAGTTCTTCAAACAACCTGTTTGGGTTTTGATTGGAAGTGCACTGAATCTATGGATCAACTGGGGGAAAAATAATCATCTTTATAATACTGAGTTTCTGTTATCTATGGACATAGTATTTATTTCTCCATTTATTTAGATCTTCCTTAGCGTCTTTCAAAAATCACTGTACAATATTTTTCATAAATGTCTTAGACATCTTTTGTTAGATTTATTCTCAGGTATTTTATTTGCTGATAACATAAATGATATATTTTTAATAATTATTTATTTACCCAACCATTGCTGATGTAAGGAAATACGATTTTTGAAAACGGGCTTTATATTTAGCAGCCTTATAAATTCATTACTTCTAGTAATTTTTCTGTAAGTCCATTTTAAAAAATAGGCAATTCTGTATAAAATAGTTTTCTTTCATTTAAATTCTTGTATTTGCCCCCTGCCCTTTTCCTGTTTTACTGAATTGCCAAAGATTTCCAGTACAACGTTGAAGAGAACTGTTTCTTTTTCAAGCTTTCATACTTTGTAGATGATTCTACTGGGTATTCTAAGCAGATGAATATATATTTGCTACTAATAGCAGTTTTATTTTTCCCAATTTTTATCATTTTTATATGGTCTCTTCATCTTTGATGATTTTCAATGACATCCTTTTTTTTTTTTCCTTTGAATATAGTAGATAGATTAACTGAAGACTTCTCATATCTCATTCTGTTATCTGCTCTTTCTGCTGATTCTAGCTCCTGAAAGGTAGTATGGTATTATCTGAGACTTTGGACTCTGAAACATGGACATGTGTGTTTCAATCCTACCTCTACCACTTACTAAATAGTTTAATCTTGGGTGAAAAACTACATTAGGGGTTGGGTAGTCTGTGATTTTTCAACTTATATTTGTTAGAACTCAACGTATGAGAATTTGTTAAAGCCTGGGTTGAGATCGCTTTCTTCCAAAAAGTTAGGGCACTTTGGACCCAGACCCATTTTTAAATTATAGCTCTTAAACAACACAGGTTTCAACTGTGAGTCTACTTATATGCAGATTTTTTTCAATAAATATAGCACTGTAAATGTATTTTCTCTTCCTTATGATTTTAACATTTTCTTTTCTCTAGTTTACTTTATTCTAAGAATACAGTATATAATACACCTAACATACAAAATATGTGTTAACCCACCGTTATCAGTAAGGATTCTGGTCAACAGTAGACTAAGTTTTTGGGGAGTCAAAAGTTATACATGGATTTTCAACTGGGGAGAGGTCAGCACCCTAACTGGTGTTGTTCAAAGGTCAATTTTATAACTCTCAGTTTTGGGTAAAGCACTTCTTGGGTGTTGAGTTCAGGAAAAAGAATCTCTGATCCATTTTCCCAGCCTGCACAAACCCCAGGCTTTGTCCCTGGTCCCCACCGATTACCAAAGCTATCCCAATCACAAAGATTTGAATTTATCTGTAAAGTATATAGGGGCTGCTTCAGTGCTTATTAACCTCATGGTCTTGTGCTTCTGGTTCATTTCTAACCTCAACAGATAGCTCTTCTAATTATTTAAAGGGGTGGTTTTTATATTTTATCAAGCTTTTTTTTCTTAAGATTTATTCATTTGACAGAGAGAGAGAGCACAAGCAGGGGGAGCAGCAGGCAGAGGAAGAGGAAGAGGGAGAAGCAGGTTTCCTGTTCAGCAGGAAGAGGAAACAATTCCTACTCTGGATGTGGGGCTCGATCCTAGGACCCTGGGATCATGACCTGAGCCAAAGGCAGACACTTAACCGACTGAGCCATCCAGGTGCCCCTCATCAAGCTTTTAAAAATATTATATAGCTGAGGTCATACTGTCAGAAAGAGAAGTCTCATTCTAGTTAATTTTTAACAAGTCTTTTTGGTTTCCTAGGTACACAATCATATCATCAGCAAAAAAAATACAATTTTTCTCCTAGTATTTACACATCTTAGTTTCTTGTCTTAGTGCACGCATCTGCTAGAACCTCCAAAATAACATAATCCTGCCATGTTACCAAGTTCATTTACAACGATATCTGCTCTTAATTTTTAGTAACGAAACATTTTATCCTGAAGTAATTAAATGCATCTCTCTGGTCCTCTTATAATAATTTTTATTGCTCTAGAAAATCATCCTTTTATTCTGGTTTTCTAACTGATTGTTGAGGAGCTGAAAATAGAATCCTATTGTAATTTTAAAAACATTTTTTTTACCTGTGGATATCTCCCCTTTTTGGTTCCTAATATAATTTACTGGTATCCTTTCTCTCCTTTTTTTCCCTTGAACTCACTGAGAAGGCTACTCATTTTTATTTCTCAAAGAACTGGTGGTTTTTCATGGCTGATGTACATACAGCTATGTTTAAAATACATTTAAAATGAAAATAAATGTTTCTAGAGGTTAAATCACTGCTATATATTCATGGGTAAAATTAATTTTTGAGGATCATTTCTGCATCCATCACTTTTTGTAGAAATTCTTTCCTCTTCTTGCTGTCAATGGCTAGCAGCAAATTATTATTTTCATTTAACTTTTGTCAGCCCAACAAGAACAAAATAAATTGAAAAGCTCTGCTTAACAGTACTATTCAAAAGATACAATATATGAAATAGAGAGATAAACAATGGAATGCAGTGGTCCACTGGAAATGAACTAGATATAATCTAACACTCAGTTTAAAAAAAAAGGCGTATATAACCTCTCTTCATTTTTTAAAAAGTAAGCTCTATATCCAATATGGGGCTCAAACTCACAACCCCATGATCAACAGTCATGTGCTCTACCGACGGATCCAGCCAAGTGTCCCTAACCTCTCTCATTTTTAATATGCACTTCCAGTTAGCACCTGGTTATGTCTTGATATTTATAAAAACATTACCCATTCTGGCAATACAATTTTACTACCTACCTGTTTTTCATCAACCTTATTTCTCTTTTCAGTTGGGGGTCATCTGTTTTAGTTGTCTGAGATGTTAGAGTCACAGGGGAAGTCATCACCACAGTTTGTGGTAGTGAAGTAGCTGAAGGTGTGGTACGGATCTGATAAGTCTGCATATCTCCTGATGCAGCTGTGTGGTCAAAAGATTGAGTTAATTCGTAAGTGTCTTTGAAAGTACATTGGATGTTTTCTATAGACATTTAACCATACTTACTTTGTACAACCACTTGGTTGCTGGGCACAAGTATTTGCTGTCCATCAGAGGTCTGTGCATATTGGAGAATTGTTGTACCTTGCTGAGTACTGCCTGAATTTGTCATGGTTAATGTTTGAAGTCCCTGTACTCCATCTGTGCCTGGACTGGCCAGTTGTAAGGCTCCATTTGGGGCAATGGCAACTTTAACCAAAGAGAGAACATAGCTTTTGTAAGGCTATACAATACACTAAATTGCAAAGGATTGGTGAAAAAAAACCCTAAACACTATTTATTAAAACAGGTCTGAATGCAGTTCCACTTGATAACTGTTGACTACTTTGAACTATATGTAAAAGAAATAAAATGGCATTTATCTGTAAAATTTTATAGTTCAGATGCACCAATCTTAAATTTAGTCTCAAACTACAATATAACTGATTAGTCAAAACACATTTTAGGTTCCATGAAGCACCACATGCTAATTGCTAATGCTGTCACATTAATTCTGGTGCAGTAGGAGAGGGTATCAATAGCTAGCTTTTAAAGGAAAAATAAGTAGAAGGAAACATTAACATAGTTTGCAATTTTTATACAAATAAGCTGTAAAAAAACCCCAAAAAACCAAAAAACCAAATAAGCCGTAAAGTTGGGCAGCCCCGGTGGTGCAGCGGTTTAGCGCCACCTGCAGCACAGGGTGTGATCCTGGAGACCAGGGATCGAGTCCCACGATGGGCTCCCTGCATGGAGCCTGCTTCTCCCTCTGCCTGTGTCTCTGCCTCTCTCTCTGTCACTCATGAATAAATAAAATCTTTTTTTTAAAACACACACACACACACACACACACACGCGCACTCACAAACAAGCTGTAAAGTATTTTTGTGTGTGTGTAAAGTTCTTTTTTTTTTGTGTGTGTGTGTGTGTGTAAAGTATTTTTGAATAGACTATGCTTATGGAAAATTTTGAATAGGATTGAAGGTTATATAATGAAAACATAAATCTTCATGCTGTTTCTGAGCTCTACTTTCCAGTGGTAACCACTGTTAAAATGTACTAAATGTTACTTACCTAGGTGATATTTTAAAAATGTAATCTATTCAAGTCACTTCCTAGAGAAGATCACCAGTAAGGTATGTCATGAGAAAGCCCATTTATAGATCACATTACTATATGCCCCCCAAACATTTTTCAATAAATTTCATTTATGTTAATATTTTCCTCTCAAACTTTATTTTTTAAAAGTATTTATTTATTTATTGATTGATTGATTGATTCATTCATTCATGAGAGATCCAGAGAGAGAGAGGCAGAGACACAGGCAGAGGGAGAAGCAGGCTCCATGCAGGGAGCCTGATGCAGGACTTGATCCCAGGTCTCCAGGATCACACCCTGGGCCAAAGGCAGGCGCTAAACCGCTGAGTCACCCAGGGATCCCCTATATATTCTTTAACTATAATTTATTCATAACAAATTTCACGGAAAGCCTACTATGCACCAGGCCCTCTATACTTGGTGTTTACAACTATGAACAAGACAGAGTTCTTTCCCTCAAGGAACTTATCCTTGAGAATAGATCATAAATAAGCTGATCTTTAATTATATATAATCTATAATTAAACTAACATGTTTTTTATTTTTTTTAATTTTTTTTTTAATTTTTTTTTTATTTATTTATGATAGTCATACAGAGAGAGAGAGAGAGAGGCAGAGACACAGGCAGAGGGAGAAGCAGGCTCCATGCACCGGGAGCCTGATGTGGGATTCGATCCCGGGTCTCCAGGATCGCGCCCTGGGCCAAAGGCAGGCGCCAAACTGCTGCGCCACCCAGGGATCCCATAACATGTTCTTTTTAATAATCACATATAAATGCTATTAAAAATATAAGAAAGTTAACCAAAGACCGTATTTTAAGAAGAGTGGTCTCTGTGAGGAAGTGACATTTAAGCGGAACAGGAGTGAGGATGTAAGTCATGTGAGGCTCTGGGAGAAGAATGTGCCAGGCAGTGGGGATAACAAGCCCAAATATATTGAGGCAGAAACAAATTTCATGTGTTGTAGAAACAGCAAGAATGCCATTCAGTGGCAGATGAGATTGGAGTTGGGTAAGCAAGGCCAGAGCCTGGATGTTAACTTACCCTTGTAGAACTTATTCTAGGTGTGATGGAGCGTCACTGGAGGATCTAGAGGAAAAGTGGTGTGATCTAATTGACATTTTAAATAAACTGCTTTGGCTGCAGTATGGAAAACAATGACAGCATGAACAGAAGCCAAATAACCAATTGGATGTCCACCAGTGCTCAGATGGGACATAGATTTTGTGGCAAGAGTCAACTAGACTTGAAGAACAGGACTTAAGAATGGAGGAGAGGGGGCAGCCCTGGTGGCTCAGCGGTTTGGCGCTGCCTTCAGCTCAGGGCCTGATCCTGGAGTCCCGGGATCAAGTCCCACATTGGGCTTGCTGCATGGAGCCTGCTTCTTCCTCTGCCTATGTCTCTGCCTCTCTCTCTCTCTCTTTCATGAATTAAAAAAAAAAAAAAAAAAAGAATGGAGGAGAGGGCCATCTGGGTGGCTCAGCGGTTGAGCTTCTGCCTTTGGCTCAGGGCATGATCCCGGGATCCAGGATCGAATCCACATCAGGTTCTCTGGGAGGAGTCTGCTTATGTCTCTGTCTCTGTGTCTTTCATGAATAAATAAGTAAATCTTAAAAAAAAAATGAATGGAAAGAGAAATCATTTACAAATAGATAGCACAAAGAATTCTGTGAGGTGTAAAATTCTAACTTGATTGTGGTAGATCTGTCAAAGCTCCAAAGTAAGCATATCACTTACAAGCTGTGTGACTTTAGGGACATGATCTAACCTCTCTAAGGCTTTATGAATTTCCTCATAAATTGATAATTGCCTACCTCACAAAGTTGTTGTAAGAAGTAAACACAATCATGCTGAAAAAGTACTTCGCATTGTTTTGGTACAAAATGCTATTCTTCAATTATCCTCACCATTAAAGCAGGACAGTCTTCTTCATTATGACTATACCCCACTTCTTTATGAAAAAGTTAAGTTTTTGTATGTCCATCATGTAAAAATTTATTCCTATACGTACTGTACTGTCCACTGCTAGTTTGATAGATGGGAGTCGGAACGGACATAGAAGTGACAGCAGAAACGCCAGGGTTTTCTCCGTCTCCTTTTCTGCCCCGTGTATCTTCAGAAGATAGATCTTTCAAAATTTTTCTGTGAAAAATAAAACTCTATTAATTGGTAATGAAGACAGCTCTATACAAATAAATTGCTCTATTTTTTTCAATCTCAGGTTAAAAGTACAATAATCTACTAGACATCTATAAACTCTTATGTCAGGGCACCTGCATGGCTCAGTCTATTAAGTGGCTGCCTTTTTTTTTTTTTTAAGTTTTTTTAATTTATTTATTTTTTTATTTATGATAGTCAGAGAGAGAGAGAGAGAGAGGCAGAGACACAGGCAGAGGGAGAAGCAGGCTCCATGCACCGGGAGCCTGATGTGGGATTCGATCCCGGGTCTCCAGGATCGCGCCCTGGGCCAAAGGCAGGCGCCAAACCGCTGTGCCACCCAGGGATCCCAAGTGGCTGCCTTTGATTCAGATCATGACTTTAGGGTCCTAGGAGTGAGCCCTGTATTGGGCTCCCTGCTCAGTGGGGAGTCCGCTTCTCCCTCTCCCCCTGTGCTCTCACTCTCAAAAGGTATGAAATGTCTCATTCCCCTAAAAGAGATGCCTCCATTGTAAGGTATTTCATTAATTAATAAGGATAGTATTCATTTTCTTTTTTTTTTAAAGATTTTATTTATTTATTTATGAGAGACACGCAGAGAGAGAGAGAGAGAGAGAGAGAGAGAGAGAGGCAGACACACAGACAGAAGGAGAAGCAGGCTCCATGCAGGGAGCCAGCCCAGTGTGAAACTCTGGACTCGATCCTTAGGACTCCAGGATCAGGCCCTGGGGCCGAAGGTGGCACTAAATCGCTGAGCCACCCGGGCTGCCCTACTATTCATTTTCTAAATAGTGACCTTCACTTAAAAAAACCAAATTCAAAAAAAATTTTATTTTTTCAACCAACTTTTATGAGAATAGAAACCCGTTTTTAGAAACAAGAAAATCAGAAATACTATAAAAAAGCCCATAGTATTAGTGATAAATTGTTTTTATTTATGAATGATCTTTTTTTAAAGTAAGCTCTACACCCAATGTGGGCTCTAACTCACAACCCCGAGATCAAGAGTTGCATGCTACACTGATTGAGCCAGCCAGATGCCTCAATAAAATCCCATAGGTATCCCTCAGACTTGATAAATGGGACTTTGACAGGGATACAGGGATAGATAAAGAGTCCTTGCTGAAAAGAAAGATCTTCCAAAACACAATTGGGGTAGAGGGACATATAAACATTATTTGTTTCTAAAGAAAAACAAAAAAGAATGAAAACAATTTTACTCAAGAATTCTATATTCATTGTAGAAAAATCAGAAAACTGAAACTCTTGTGTGGAAGCCACAAAAAGTCACAAAGGAGAAAAAAAACCCAAACCCTTAGCATTGAAAAGGATCTTTCATTTATTGATGCCAACCTTCCAGCCCAGGCAGGAATTCCCCAACATTCCTAACAGCCTCTATTTCCAGGAATAAGGCATCAACAGCTTCCAAACAGGCAATCATTCAACTACTAAGCCCTTTCTTATTTAGACCCAAAGCTGGTTCCACCTTGTGAAGCTAGAGAAATTTAAGCTTAACGCTAACTCTATATCCATGCCCTACTCTGCAGTATTTGACAATTGCTACAGTTCTTTGAGACCAAGTAATTCCAGTTCTTTCAGCTCTTCTATGATGTATTGAAAATTGTTCTTCAATATGGTCTCCTTACTCTGGACAATCTTCCCAAAAGAGCTAATACAATTGTAGACTATATTAACAGTTGTTCCACAGAGAGTAAGAGAGGTAGCAGTCCTATAGGACTCTGTGTTAGGCATTTGTACAATGGTCACACTAGTTCCTAAACCTGTTTGTATATCAGAATTGTCTGGAGAGTTTTACTGAATCCACATTTCCATCTGGTCCCCCTAATGGCTGAGTAATCCCTTTAATGAGATGCCTGCAGAGTCTTACACAGCCAGCCTATCATGAGACTGTGGAATGCTGTGCCAGTTCTTTTTCACTTTTAAGTTATTAAACATTTTGAGCATAAAGAAAAGTACAGAAATTAAAAAAATACCTATGTACCATATACCAAGAATCAATAGATGGTAATACATCCTGCAATCTCACCGAACTCGTTAATTCTACTTCAGTGCATTATTTAAGATTTCCTATATATGAACCATGTCATCTGCAAATTATTTTTTTCATCCCATCCTTTCCAGTCTGGATGCCTTTTATTTCACTTTCTTGCCTAACTGCCTGAAAACAATGTTAAATAGAAGTCATGAGAGTGGACATCCACAGCCTTGTTGCATTCATTACCTTAGGGAGAAAACATTCAGTCTCCCACCATTATATGCTGTTGGCTACGGGCTTTTGTAGAGGTGCTTTATTAGGCTGAAGAGCTCCCTTCTATTTGTTTCATGAGCATTTTTATCAGTAAATGGTACTCGATTTATCAAATGCTTTTTCGGTGTCTGTTGAGATGATCTTACCTTTTTTTGTTCTTATTCTATAAATACGATGTATTACATCAATTGATTTTCATATGTTAAGCCAATCTTGCATTCCTGAGATAAAATCCTACCTGATAATCATGTATAATGCCTTTTATATGTTGTTGGTTTCCGTTTGCCAAACTCCTATTTTGCTAGGGATCTCTGTGTTTACATTCATGAGGAATATTGGGTCTGTAGTTTTATTATCTCTTAATTAGTGGGTTGAATCCATGTCTTTTTTTTTTTTAAATGATTTTATTTATTCATGAGAGACACACAGAGAGAGGCAGACACATAGGTAGAAGTAGGCTCCCTGTGGGGAGCCCGATGCGGGACTCAATCCCAGGACCCCAAGATCACGCCATGAGCCAAAGGCAGAGACACTCAACTGCTGAGCCACCCAGGTGTCCCGAATCCATGTCTTCCTAATATAATTAATGATATCACTTGATCTACCACTTATTTGCTTTTTTCTTTCTTTCTTTTCTTTTTTTTTTAAGACTTTATTTGACAGAGAGAACCAGAGAACACAATGGGGGGAAGTGCAGAGGGGAAGCAGATTCCCCAATGAGCAGGGAGCCCGATTGGGGGCTTGATCCCAGGACTCTGAGATCATTACCTGAGCCAAAGGCCATGCTTAACCGACTGAGAGACCCAGGTGCCCTGCTTTCTGTTTTTAAAGAGTCTTCTGGGGGTGCCTGCCTGGCTCAGTCAGTAGATCGTGCAACTCTTGAGTTCAGGGTCATGAGTTCAAGCCCCATGTTGGGCACAGAGCTTACTTAAAATAAAGTCTTCTGTATTCTCTTGGGTTTTTTGAAGATTTTTCAGAACACCATTTTAGGGGTGGCCTGGGTGGCTTGTTGGTTAAATATCTGTCTTCAGCTCAGGTCATGATCCCAGAGTCCTGGTATCGAGACCCACATTGGGTTGCCTGCTCAGCAGGGAGTCTGCTTCTTTCTTTGCCCCTCACCCTGCTTGTGCTCTCTAATAAACAAATCTTAGGAAAAAAAAAAAAAGAACTCCATTTTAATTTATCATATATCTGACTAAATCTCTTCATATAATTTAGTAATTGCTCTAGAGAGTTATAATACAGATATCTTGTTGACTTAGAAACACTATTTTACCATGTTAAAGGAAGCTTAGAGGGATCCTTGGGTGGCGCAGTGGTTTGGCGCCTGCCTTTGGCCCAGGGCGCGATCCTGGAGCCCCGGATCGAATCCCACATCGGGCTCCCAGTGCATGGAGCCTGCTTCTCCCTCTGCCTGTGTCTCTGCCTCTCTCTCCCTCTCTGTGTGACTATCATAAATAAATAAATATCAAAAAAAAATTAAAAAAAAAAAAAAGGAAGCTTAGAAAACTTATCACATTGAGTCTCTTTTTCTTCCCCTTTATGTTATAGTTGTCTTACATATTACATCTCCATACACTGAAAGGCCCATCAGACAATGACATCTTCTCTTGTCAACCAAACATAGCTTAAAAAATTCAGTAAGTGGGGCGATCCCCAGGTGGCTCAGTGATTTAGCACCTGCCTTTGGCCCAGGGCATGATCCTGGAGTCCCTGGATCGAATTCCGCATCGGGCTCCATGCATGAAATGAAGCCTGCTTCTCCCTCTCTCTCTCTCTCTCTCTGTCTCTCATGAATAAATAAAATCTTTTAAAAAAATTCAATAGGCAAATAATTCATTATACTTGTCCAGATCTTGCTGTTGCTGTTTCTTCATTCCTAACCTTCCAAGTTTCTGTCTTAAGAGCTTTCTTAGCAGTTACTTTAGAGCAGTTCTGCTGTCAATGACTACTCTTAGTTTTCTTTCATCTGAGAATATTTATTTCACCTCTTATTTCTGAGGGATATTTTCACTAGTTACAGAATTCTGGATTAATGATTTTTTCTTTCAACTTTTTTTTTTTTTATGATAGTCACAGAGAGAGAGAGAGAGAGAGGCAGAGACACAGGCAGAGGGAGAATCAGGCTCCATGCACCGGGAGCCCGACGTGGGATTCGATCCCGGGTCTCCAGGATCACGCCCTGGGCCAAAGGCAGGCGCCAAACCGCTGCGCCACCCAGGGATCCCTCTTTCAACGGTTTTAACATGTATTTCATTTCCTTCTGGCCTCCTTGGTTTTGATGAGAAATCTGTAATGATTCACACTATTTCCTTTTATTTTAAAAAAAATATTTAAAGAGATTTTATTTATTTATTTATTTGACAGAGTACGCACACAAAAGAGGGCAGGGGGCAGGCCGAGGGAGAGGGCGCCACCTAGGCATCCCCACACTGTTCCTGTTTTTCTCTGGCTGCTCACAAGAGTGTTCTTTGCCTACAGTTTTCAGAGTTTGATTATGACCTGTTTGGGTAGGGGTTTCTTTGTGTTTATCTACAACTTATGTGTTTGTTGAGCCTTTTTTTTTTTTTAAAGACATTTGAGAGAGAGAAAGAGAGAGAGCGTGCGCACATGCATGCAGGGAGATGAGGGAGAGGGAGTCTCAAGCAGACTTCAGGCTGAGCCCAACACAGGGCCTGATCTCATGACCTGAAACCAAGAGTTGGACACTTATCTGACTGTGCCACCCAGGCACCCCTGCTGAGAGCTTTTTTAATCTGGGTTTCACCAAATTTAGGAACATTCCAGCTATTGTTTCTTTAATATTTTATCTGTAGCATACTTATCCTTCTCCTTTGACTGGAATGACATAAATGTTAGAACTTCTGGTATTGTCTCACAAGTCCCTGGGAATTAGTGAATTTTTCTAATCTCTATTGTTCAAACTGGATAATCTCCAATGAACTATCTTTGAAGCTGACTATGCCCTTATCTTTACTCTCCTACTGAACCCATCCAGTGAGGTTTAATTTCTGTTACTGTATTTCTCAACTATAAAACTTCTATTTAGTTCTCTTTATATCTTTTACTTTTTGTGAAGAGTTCCATTCATTTCAGGAGAATTCACACTTATTGGAAATATTTTAATAATAGCTCCTGAAATTCTGTCATATAATTCCAACATCTGTGTCATCTAGGAGATGGCATCTGCTGACAGTCTTCCCATGCAGTTAAGATTCTCCCAGGTTCTCTGCATGTCAAGCAACTTGGGACATTTTCAAAATTATATCAGACTTTGTGGTCTCAGGTTCAGAGTCCCTTCCTGCAGTATCTAAAGTAATGGGTGTACCTTAGTTTTCATGCTTCTGTTTCCCACTCTGGTTTCAGCTCGCATATTTGTATTGTTAAAAAGAAAACCACAGGCCCCAAATGCCGTCTCTTAGGCCAAGTCCCCAACCTAGGACTTAATACCTAATCTAACTGCAGTTTCAACTTCCTCCAGAGAGGCAGTCTTAACTAGTCAGCTAGAAGTTTTCAGGTCAGTGCCAATGAGTGCCACATGGGCCCTCTCTACCCACCAAAGAAGGCAAGGTAATCTGCATCATAAGAACCCCTGATCTTGGGATGCCTGAGTGGCTCGGTGGTTAAGTGTCTGCCTTTGGCTCAGGGCATGATTCTGGAGACCTGGGACTGAGTCCCACATCGGGGTCCCTGCATGGAGCCTGCTTCTTCCTCTGCCTGTGTCTCTGCCTCTCTGTCTCATGAATAAATAAAGAGACCTTGTCTGTAAGAGTCCTTTTCATTTGCTACAACTGTCCTGCCCCACCCTTCTTCCTATAAAAAACCTTCCATTTTGTACAGCTCCTTGGAGCTCCCCTCCACTTGCTAGATGGGTTGCTGCCTAATTAATTTTAATAAAGCCAGTTAGATCTTTAAAATTACATGGCTGAATTCTGTTTAACAGATTTGATGGCGTCAGGATCAAAACAGAACTTCAGGCAGAATCTAAGGACAACAATAAGCAGGCATAGAGACCCTCAAACCCTTCAGAGTTCATCTTTCTTGCCATGTCTTAGGGCCTTTGGTAAGGTCCCTCTCAGTTTTAGCTTTGCTCTTTCTGCGTCCAAGCTACCAATCTGACTTTGTAGTAAAGGGTTAATGTGTCAGGCTAGACTGACAGGAGGTTCTAAAGGAGTACCAGTCTTTAATCCTTGGTTCTGCCCACATTTCCACCTTGGAAGCCTTTCCTAGTTCCAGTCCGTGGGCTGACTTAGTTCACACTGGGAATTGCTGGTGGTATACAAAGAATTGCCTTGGCTTTAGCCACGCACAGTGATATGTTTTGGTTACTGCTAGTGTGTTGAGGTGCATGTTTGTTTTGTGTAAATAAAAGTTCTTGTTAGTGGGGATTTCAGAAACTGAAAAGCCACAAGAATGGCTGGTCACAGGTCAAAGCATTCAAGGGCTATTAGAGCAGTTGCCACCTAACTCAAAGACTCCCAATGTTAGTATAAGCTGGTCAAGGAACAGGTGAGATTGACACCAGTTTCTCCACCAGCCTCAAGAAAACTTCCATGCAGTGAGGTACAGTGAAAAACCACCCATGAATCTCAATCCCACAGCAAGTCCCTCTTTGGTATAAGTTTGGCTCTGAGAAACCCAAAGGCCTAAGTTAAAAGAGATGGGATTCTTTTATCTACAGAATTGAGTGTGTCATATTCTGGCACACCTGCTTATTTTATGTCTAAGAACTATAGTCTGGAAGTTATAGATACCTAGCAAGACTTAAAAAAAAATTTTCTTTAAACTAAAACAACGTGGAATTAAAATGGCTGTTATGAGGAACATTGAGACAAGATCATTCATTTAAAAATTGCACTTGAAAGCAAGGGTTGCCTGTTTTCATTGGCAAGGAGCCTCCAATAGATTTCAAAGTTCCAAAATAGTTTCATTAAAAGATTCACGTCAGGGCAGCCCTGGTGGCCCAGTGGTTTAGTGCCGCCTTTGGCCCGGGGCGTGATCCTGGAGACTGGGGATCGAGTCCCACCTCGGGCTCCCTGCGTGGAGCCTGCTTCTCCTTCTACCTGTGTCTCTGCCTTTCTCTCTCTGTGCCTCTCATGAACTAAAAAAAAAAAAAAAAAAAAAAGATTCACAGCAAAAAGCTAATGAAAAAGAGCAAAGATATCTACAACAGGACTACTAAGACTGATGTAACTCCTCCTGCTCCCTTGTCCTTTGAGTATCCCTCTTAGTGAGCTTCCATTCTGAACCACCTTTCTGTTCTTTTTTTTTTTTTTAATTTTTATTTTATTTTATTTATTTATGATAGGCACACAGTGAGAGAGAGAGAGAGGCAGAGACATAGGCAGAGGGAGAAGCAGGCTCCATGCACCGGGAGCCTGATGCGGGATTCGATCCCGGGTCTCCAGGATCGCGCCCTGGGCCAAAGGCAGGCGCTAAACCGCTGCGCCACCCAGGGATCCCCCACCTTTCCATTCTGAAGAGACAGTGACTTTTGAAATAAGACAAAAGTCTTATTTCTGTCTGATGGCTCAGTGGTTGACTGTCTGCCTTTGGCTCAGGGCGTGGTCCTAGAGTCATAGGATCAAGTCCCATATCAGGCTCCCTGCATGGGGCCTGCTTCTCCCTCTGCCTGTGTCTCTCTGCCTCTCTCTCTCTGTCTCTTGAGTAAATAAATAAAATCTTAAAAAAAAAAAAAAAGGTAAGATGACTTGGGGCTACCCGTGATCCTCTCTAGTTATCTCTTATTCCTTGCTCTGAGGCTGAACTAAACACCATAGTTAAAAAATTTCTTAAAACTGGGGAGGACCCTCAAGAGTTTTTGTAAACAGATTTCCTGAGCCCTACTGAGAGAAGGAAAATAAAACTTCATGTTGTCCCTTTGTATCCAAATCCAGACCCAGTAGATAATGAGCCTTCCTCTCCTGGGAATAGCTATTTCCTTTTTGTTTTTTTTGGTTACCTCCTAAGAACATGGCTTGCCTTTCTGCCTGTCTGGTACATGAAGCTGTCCTTTCTTTGGCTGTCTTTAGGAGTAATTCTAGATCTTTTTAAGATAGTACCTTTCACTCCCTCATTGAGGAGGCATTTTGGGTCCATGAGGTTGTCAGAAATATTTACTGGTCCTTGAACTACTGTCCTAGCTCTTTAGGCAGCTGAGAACGTTTTTTTCACCTAACATACATTTACTAGATGCCTACTTATTAAGGCCTAAGGCCACTCAATGCCAGACTTCTGCTGTCATGAAGTCCTTATAATATGGCAACAGCCTACTCCTAAATCAGAGAAATTAAGATGAAGTAGTTAGGGCTATGGGAAACCCAAGATAGGCCTCTGGGTTCTTTCCCACTTTTTGGCAAATCTCATTTTTTGGTTTTTACATTTCTTTATCCCCTCCCATAGTATGCTTAAGACTCAAACTATAAATAAACCTGGTGTGGAGACTTATCTATAAGACTGCAAAAACAGTTTACCATCATTTCCTAACCTGTCAAGTTCATAATCCTGGAAAAGCTTTTTGTTTCCAGAGGCTTCAAACCTCTTCCTTCCAACCACTTTGAACACCTGCAGCTGGACTTCATTCATTTGTCATCCAGCATGGGTTATCGATATGTTCTTGTGATAGTATGTATGTTTTCTAGAGATAGACTGGTTTGCCAATGTGAGGGGATTAGTCTTGTGGCAGAGGAAAACAAAAAACTTTAGAAAACGTGCTTCCCGCTTGGGCTATACTTTCCATTGAGGCACGCATTTCACTGAGCAATTCATTCAAGCCTTGATAAAGGTCTTATGAACATCTTGAAATTATCACTGTCCCTAACAGTGCTTGCTTCGGCAGCACATATATCACTGTCCCTAACATCCTCAACCAGGCAAGGCTGAAAGAACTAATGAAATTCTCTAAGCTTGCTGAAACTGCTGGACTCCCTTGGCCTAAGATGTTGAAACTGGATCTGCTCAAACTCACTTCACAGGAGACAGATGCCAGTAAACCGCTATTATTATTATTTTTTTAATATATATTTTTTAATTTTTATTTATTTATGATAGTCACAGAGAGAGAGAGAGAGAGGCAGAGACACAGGCAGAGGGAGAAGCAGGTTCCACGGACCGTCGGGAGCCCGACGTGGGATTCGATCCCGGGTCTCCAGGATCGCGCCCTGGGCCAAAGGCAGGCGCCAAACCGCTGCGCCACCCAGGGATCCCTAAACCGTTATTATTGATGTACAACTTTCTGCTGATTCCCAGATGTCTTGTGCTAATATAACCAGTTACTGTAAGTCTTTAATGTCTTATACTAAAGTGTATCATCAATAGGTTAAAGGATCTTATCAAAGGATCCTATTGGTCACAGTCTGGAGCCTGGTGACTGGTATTTAGGAAAGGTCATAAAAAAAAAAGAAAGAAAAGAAAAGAAAGAAAAGAAAACAAGAAACAAAAAAAACAAAACAGAAACAAGCACCCAGCTCTCAAGCCCTGTTGGAAAGTACCTTACCAAGTGTTCCTGACTACTGATACTGCTGCAAAACTAAAAGGTAGCTTTGGGTACACACCACACAGCTAAAGAAGGCCCTACCAGACACCTGGTCCTATACAGATGCTGGAGATCTCTAAATCAAACTGTTAAGAATAGAGAAGTAGCTTACATCAAGGTAGATTACTTCCACCCACTTTTATTGCATTATTTGCTGCTAAAGCAATAGCGAAAACTCTAGCCAAAGTTGTCCTTGCTAACAGAATAGCTTTTTTCTTTTTTTTAAAATTTTTGTTTATTTATGATAGTCACAGAGAGAGAGAGAGAAAGAGGCAGAGACATAGGCAGAGGGAGAAGCAGGCTCCATGCACCGGGAGCCCGACGTGGGATTCGATCCCGGGTCTCCAGGATCGCGCCCTGGGCCAAAGGCAGGCGCCAAACCGCTGCGCCACCCAGGGATCCCCAGAATAGCTCTTGAATCAGGTTTTAGTTGAGTAAGGAGGTGTCTGTGCTGGACCTGTATTGATACATTTGGGGAAGTTGAAAGTCAGTTACAAAAGATCACAGAACAAGACATTTGGCTTAAAAAAGGTGACTCCTTCCAGGAGGACTTGCCTGATTTTGATTGGGGACTATGGCTCTAAAGGTACCCTCCAAATATTGACAATTTTTCTACTTAAACAGTAATTGTAAAGTGTGAACTGTATTCTCAAAAGCTTTAAATGCATGTTCATAGCTGCTAAACCACCAAACAAATAATCTCATTTAAGAATGAAACACAAAGAGAATGTGAACCTGAAGTTGTGACCTGTGAATATCACAGAGATTAATAATAAGTCTGGGGCAGCCCCGGTGGTGCAACAGTTTAGCGCTGCCTGCAGCCCAGGGTGTGATCCTGGAGACCCTGGACTGAATCCCACGTCAGGCTCTCTGCATGGAGCCTGTTTCTCCCTCTGCCTGTGTCTCTGCTTCTCTCTCTCTCTGCATCTCTATGAATAAATACAATCTTTAAAAAAATAAATAAATAAAAGTCTGGCTATCACACAAAGGGACAAAAACCACAAGAACTTGAGTGCTGAAAGTAGCACTAATGCCTTAAAATATAATCACATCTCTCAGCTTGAGTGTTTGATCAAAAGGAAGGAACTGTTTAAAAGAAAACCACAGGCCCCAAATGGCATCGCTAAGGCCGAGTCCCTACACTGGGGCTTAATACTTAATCTAACTACAGTTTCAGCCTCCCCCTTCAGAAACATAGTCATAACTAGTCAGAAATTTAATAAGACAGGAAACAGCAAATGTTGGAGAGGATGTGGAAAAGGGGGAGCCCTCTTGCACTGTTGGTGGGAATGCAAGCTGATGCAGTCCTCTGGAAAACAGTGTGGAGGTTCTTCAAGAAGTTAAAAATGGAACTACCCTAGGACTCAGCAATTGTACTATTAGGTATTTACCTCCAAAATACTGACATAGTGAAACTCAGGGACACCTGCACCCCAATGTTCATAGCAGCAATGTCCACAATAGCCAAACTGTGGAAGGAGCCTCGATGTCCTTCGATGGATGAATGGATAAAGATGTGGTGTGTGTGTGTGTGTGTGTATCTGTGTGTGTGTGTATATATATATATATACACACACATACTGCCCTCTTGAAAGCTTTACCGGGAAAAAAAAAAAAAAAGGGCAGCCAGGGTGGCTCAGCGGTTTATTGCCGCCTTCGGCCCAGGGTGTGATCTGGGAGTCCCGGGATCGAGTCCCCCATCGGGCTCCCTGCATGGAGCCTGCTTCTCCCTCTGCCTGTGTCCCAGCCATTCTCTTTATTTCTCTCTCTCGCTCTCCTGAATAAGTAAATAAAATCCTAAAAAAAAAAAAAAAAGCTTTTAAGATCTTATTGTTATCTTTGGTGTGCTCCAGTTTTACTTAATAAGTTATATTTAGATTTAGGTTTAATTTATCTTGTTTGGGACCTTGCTTTCTGCAGCTGACAAATTCATGTCTTAGAAATTTTGGTCATTTGAGAAAGTTGCTGGCAGTGCTCTTCTACATTCTAGGTCATGTACTTGGGAGTTCCATCTCCCAGGTCCCTGATTCTCTCGGTTATACCTAACCTGCTGTGTAACACTGAAAATTCCTCAACAGTTTTTAGCAATTATATTTTTTATTTCCAGAAGTTTTATTCAGTTATTTCTTAAAATTTCTTAAACTCCCCAGTCTCTTACCCTATGTATTAGGGTTTTGATTCCTTCTTTATGTCTTTCATAATTTTAATTACACGTATAGTCCCTGGTAATTTTGCTATCTAAAGTTCTTTAGTGGGACATTGGGTGACTCGGTGGTTGAGCATCTGCCTTCGGCTCAGGGCGTGATCCCGGGGTCCAGGGATCGATTCCCACATTGGGCTCCCGCATGGAGCCACCTTCTCCTTCTGCCTATGTCTCTGCCTCTCTCTGTCTCTCATGAATAAGTAAATAAAATATTTATAAAAAAGAAAATAAAGTTCTTTAGTGGTTTAATTCTATTTATTGTATCTCCTACTGTTTGCTAAAAGTGAATTTACTGGTTGCCTGAGTGGTTCAGTCAGTTAAGTGTCTGTCTGCCGTCAGCTCAGATCATGATCCCAGGATTCTGGGATGGAGCCCCGCATCAAACTCCCTGATCAGTGGAGAGTCTGCTTCTTCCTCCTCTTCTGCCTGTCACTCTGCCTACTTGTGCTTTCTCCTTGTCAAATAAATATCTTTAAAAATGAAATTTCTGGTTATGAGCTCATTTTAGTAGTGTTTCTTTTTCATCCTTCCTCCCTGCCGAATTCACATATAAAATTTGTTCGTTGTCTATGGAGTCCAAATTCCGTAACATGGTAAATAAGGTTTTAAGAAATTTGGCTCTTGTTTACCTTTTCTTGCTAAACCTCCTCTTCCTTAAGTTCCCAATTTCCAAAACAGGCCAACCTCTTTCATGTCATACTTTGATTACACTGTCCCTCAGCCTAATCTCTTTTCCTGCTACCAAACCCCTCCCTACCCCTAGCTCACAAAATTTTTCAGATTAGCGGTGGTCCAAATGACATCTTTTATGAAGTCTTTCCCATATTTATCCTGCCAGGCAGGAATTACTATACCCTATACAGAGTTCTCTTATAACTTCTAAAAAAAAAAAAAAAAAAAAAGTTCATATTATAACATCTTTTATAACATATCTTAAAACATTTCTTTTAATATCTTACTGCATTTGTTTATATGCTTTCAAAGACAGTATTTCATCCTTTTCTGTCTCCCTTTCTTCCTGCCTTTTAGCTGTTTCATTCAACAAGTAGTAATTGAGCATTTACTCTTATATGGTCACTTTGCAATGCAAAAAATTATTTAAGAGCATGTCCCACCCCCCACCCCCAGCTTTTAGTTTATTTCTTTTTAGTAATCTCTACTCCTAACGTGGGTTTGAACTCATGATCCCACAGAACAAGAGTCTCATGCTCTTTGGACTGAGCCAGTTAGGCACCCCTGGCCCACGTATTATTAACTGGAATTCCACCAGGATGAAATACATACTGTAACAGGGTCAGTAAAAAGAATACACCAGAAGAAAGACTTTTTTTTTTAATTTTTATTTATTTATGATAGTCAGAGAGAGAGAGAGAGAGAGAGAGAGAGAGGCAGAGGGAGAAGCAGGCTCCATGCGCCGGGAGCCTGACGTGGGATTCGATCCCGGGTCTCCAGGATCGCGCCCTGGGCCAAAGGCAGGCGCCAAACCGCTGCGCCAACCAGGGATCCCCAGAAGAAAGACTTAACTTGGTTTTGGGAGTTGGAAAGAAAGTAATCAGAAGGCATCCAGGAGGAAATAAGGCTTAAAGTATGTGCAGGAGTTACAAAGAATGCAGAAAAAATGTGTTTTAGCAAAGCAACAAGGCCCAGAGTTAGGGAGCTAAGAAAGGGAACACAAACTAGTTCAATTCCTAAAATCTACAGTCCTTCTTCCACATTGCTACTAAAGTGAACTATCTAAAAGTAAATAGAGACATCTAATACTTTGCCAGAAGAGAAGACTAAATTCCTCTTCAGGACAGCAACTTAGGCCCTTCATAATCTGGCTCAAACCTCTCTCTTTTAACATTTCCCATCTTATATACAGATACATCCTCCCTCTTTATAATATAGTTTGCTTTGCACAGCACCATTTGGTGTAATATAAGACATGTGGGATTTGAAACATGAGCACTCACCTGTAAGATGGGCGTCGTGCTAGAATCCCGTGGGCTTTCTGTGAGGAGCCTATGCTGTCTGATGAGTCCTGAGACTCCTCACTTTCTGATAAAGATGATACCTGAAAAACAGAACTGGTTTTACGTTGATGAACAATGCGGGTGGAAAACTAATTTTTACTTTCAGAAAATATGTTCTGTCTCTTGCCAACTAAATGCATTTGTCATTAAATCTAAGGTCTAAGAGAAAGGAACAAAAGAAAAAGCAAAATTAATTTCAGAGGTCCAAACTAATTAAAGGAACATATAATACAGCATGCTCAGAACTATGAAGAAAGTCTATCCCTAAAATAAAGCAATACTATTTTACTAGAGTTATAAAGACCAGTCTCTGATTTCCATTGTATTGCTAAACTGACCTCCATTTTCTTTTTAAATCAATAATCTGATTTGGATTCTGGACATGCTAACTTTGAAATGCTATTAGAAATCCAACTATTATCAAATTATGATATAATAATGTTGCAGAGACTGCTAAATATATGAGGCTTTGATTCAGGGAAGAAGTCTTGGGGCTAGACATATAGACTTGGTTGTCACAGCTCTTTAGACAGTCCTTAAAGCTGTTCAGTATACATAGAAGAGGACCAACAACAAAACCCAGGAACACTCTACCATGAACATATTAGGAAGAAGGGGAGGGAACAGCAAGACCAAGAACAAGCCACCACTGAGAAGGAAGAGTACCATGTAAGTGACATGTCCTAGAGAACTAACAAAACCAGTGTATTAAAAAGAATGATCAACTATGTCAAGGGATGCTCACGGGTAAAGTGAAATAAGGCCTCAGAACAGATGAGTCGGTTTAGCAAGATGGAGGTCATGGCAAGGGCAGCTATAAACATATGTAACTTAGACATCTGTACTATTAAGCTTTCTCTCACTTCACAATTAAATGAGTTAATACACAGAGGGCACTTAGTGCATGGCATATAGCAAGCACATACTAAATGGTAACTATTAATAATAAGCCCTTTAAAATTATGTCAACAATAACCATGTGCAAGTTTTAAGTCATAATATCTTACAATTAAGAAAACGTTATTTTCAATTTTTAAATTATATTAAAATTTCCATTTGTTTAAAGTTGTACTTTGAGACTTGATTTCATCTTTTTTTTTTTAAACATTTTATTTATTCATAAGAGAGAGAGAGAGAGGCAGAGACACAGGCAGAGGGAGAAGCAGGCTCCATGCAGGGAGCCCGACATGGGACTTGATCCCAGGTCTCCAGGAACACACACTGGGCTGAAGGTGGTGCTAAATCGCTGAGCCACCCAGGCTGCCCCCTGATTTCATCTTTTTTTTATTTTTTATTTTTATTTTTATTTTTTTATTTATGATAGTCAGAGAGAGAGAGAGAGAGAGAGAGAGAGAGAGAGAGGCAGGCAGAGACATAGGCAGAGGGAGAAGCAGGCTCCATGCACCGGGAGCCCGATGTGGAATTCGATCCCGGGTCTCCAGGATCGCGCCCTGGGCCAAAGGCAGGAGCCAAACCGCTGCGCCACCCAGGGATCCCTCATCTTTATTTAAAAAAATAAAATAACCCAAATGGGCTTCTGGAAAGGACATAACAAATCAATACTTTACATTACTATCTACAGAAAGCCTTCCCCTAAATGAATCAGACTTAGATATTAAGTTTCCATAGAAACTTGTTGTACAATCTATAATCTCCTTCAAAAACAAGTTCTAGTGTACAACTACTTATTTATATCTTATATTAAATCTGTATCTTTTGGCAGAAAAAGATGAACTGGTCATGACCTGTAATAATTAAGAAATAGTAACATAATAACTTAGGGTAATAATTAAGAAATATGTGTCACTTCTATATTTCTTCAAGCATCATGAATATACCATTTCTTTCCTTTTTTTTTTTTTTTTTTAAAGATTTTATCTATTTACTCATGAGAGACACAGTGAGAGAGAGGCAGAGACACAAAGAAAAGGGAGAAGCAGGCTCCATGCAGGGAGCCTGACGTGGGACTCGATCCCGGGTCTCCAGGATCAGGCCCCGGGGTGAAGGCGGCGCTAAACCGCTGAGCCACCTGGGCCACCCGAATACACCATTTCTAACCTAAACCTTTTACTGTCCCTAAATTTATTCCATAGTCTCAGAAAATAATTTCTGGAATTAAGGGAAATTTATATACCTAAGATAAAATATTTTTCTTTAGTGACACCCCTGGCAAGTAACAGTAAATTCTTCATATAAAAACTCAAAAATCCATGCAGTTGCCACCTTTCATCAGGAAAACCACATAAAGACACAGCTGTAGAGCTGATAACACTGCCAGATACTAAATAGTCAGCAGGAAAAAATGGCAGATGGCCAAAGGCATTTTGAGACTCACAGGAACCAGAAGATAAAATGGGGACAAAGATTAGAAAGAAAAAAGACCCCGGATCGCTCTTTCCTTCCTACTGCTGTCAGGCAGTAATATGAAGG
The DNA here is from genome assembly GCF_905146905.1 of Nyctereutes procyonoides. Classification (NCBI taxonomy): domain Eukaryota; kingdom Metazoa; phylum Chordata; class Mammalia; order Carnivora; family Canidae; genus Nyctereutes; species Nyctereutes procyonoides. The sequence goes on along the minus strand of NW_026575124.1, from coordinate 2,106,546 downwards.
CAGACGGGTATAAATAAGAACTTGCCTCTGCTATGAGAGACCTCTCTTATTTGACCCCACAAAGCATAAGGTAGATACTTTTATTACTTTGCTGATACTACCATCATCGCCCTTGCTTCAGAATTCTCCTTTTCAAGAATGATACCACTGGGACAAGAAGGTGATTTCCTTTAAGGAAGTCCTTCATTTCTGAGCAATAACTTCCCCAAATTGTCTTACTTTTCACTGGGTAGTCTATATATGAAACTAGAAATCCTCAAACTTTTCTATTTGCCTCATTCGTCCTACAGTCTTTATTTTCTAAGACAACTTTATTATCTTGGTTTATAATACTGTAACTAAAGCAGCTTCGATGTGTCCAAAGACTCAGGGTATAAAAGTCCCCTCTCTTAACCACTAAGTCTTTGAATTTTTGTACCGTTTGCACGTGTGGTGGGTGAATTACAGAAGACTGAGCTGTCTGGATGACCCCCTGAACCTGTACTTGCTCTCCAGGAAGAGGTATAATTGTCACTGGCGCAGATCCTCTTAATGCCATCTAAGAACAAATAAAAATTCAATTAACAAATATGTATTATACCTATGCACATAAGATAGCTGAGTTCTTAACACTGGAAAACATATTTCAGAGCTTATTATATTTAACCACATCTATTAATCAAACATGAGGCACCTTCTATGGGCCAGAAACTATACTAGGGGGTTGACCCTACAAACAAATTACAACAAACCGAATAAGAGCTATAATAGGAGAGGACAAATAGAAAACACTGTACCACGGGAGCAAAAAAAGGCTGCTACTTCATCTGGGTGTTGAAGCATAAACAATTCCCTGAAGGTGCACATGAAAGTGGGGGTTAGATTTTGGACAAAGAACTGTGCAAAAACACGGAAGCTCTTCAGAACATGTTGATCTGAAGAGATCTGACTGAAAACCATTCCAGAAATCCAGAGTCAAAAAGAGAGAGAGAGATAGCAACTTTGGGTAGTGTTTTTGAAGAAAAATATTTAAAAATATATAATACAATCATGAGCTTATAATTTATTTCTATGGAAATCAGACAGGATTTTGCAAAAATACCATAATAAAATGCTAAGCCAAGAAAAGGCCACCTGTCATCCTTCAAGGCTAAACTCAAGTTCTCCCTCTTCCAAGAAGCTTTATGTTTTCAGTTAACAGCTATCTCTTGCCTTCCTGTGGACTACACTGGTTCATACCATTCATCTTGGAGTTAAATAACAAAATCCAAGGCTGCTTTCTTAGGTCCTGTAAATCAACTTCCTGACAGCTTCCCTTCTTCTCTTTGCATAAAGCCCCCCAAACAATACCTTACTCCCTTCATTGAAGGTTCTTTTCCCTTTCCCAAGATGGGATTAAATTCCAGCCTTATCATTCCCCCAAATCTCCAGGCCATGAAGTTTGTATGGAAGATGTTATCCAGGTACCGGGAACTGCAAACTCAGCACAAAACAACTCCATCACCCTCTCCCATAGCACACTAAGGGACATAACCAAATTCTAGTACAGCTTTTATCAGCTTAAGGCCATGTTCCCAGATGACCCCAACCCCCTTAAAATGCCTAAGAAAGCTCAATGTTGCCAAGAAAATTTATTGTTCCAGTGAAAACCTGACTACAAGTTCCTGACCTCACTTTGCTTAGAGCATTTACTTTAGAAAACTTGCAGTTATAAATCCTTTCTCTGATCCTTGAGATATAAATCTTCTATAACCCAGAAATGTCTTTTCTTAACCTGAGAACCCTCCGTTTGAAATGTAATCATCAGAAAGAATTATGGCCCTTGTCTCCCAGTCTCTGTGGGACAGCAGAAGCCTAACTTTCATAAGCATCAAATTAGCAAACATAGATGGCCGTATCACACTGACCAACCTCTCAACCTAGTATCTCCCGTATTTTTCATTCAGCGCATACCAGCATTTAAAAAGGCTCTCATCTTTTGTTTCAGTAGATGTGAACTCAATTTATGCTGCAGTCTCTCTTCCCTACTGCATTAGGCTAAATGAAACCTGTCTTGCTACCTTTAACACCTGTCTCTCTTTCTCTTTGACAGTACCTCAATAAGGTGATATAAAAATTAAAGAGTTAAAATAGAATTCACAAATCTTAAAAACCCAGTTCTAGAGTTACCATTACACTAAGATAAAAAAATAAATGAACGCCCTCTTACCTTTCAGACCCCAAATGAAGCCCATCACTCAACTAATGGGGAGAACTTGTGATTTTTTTTTTTTAGTATTTTATTTATTTATTCACGAGAGACACACAGAGAGAGGCAGAGGCATAGGCAGAGGGAGAAGCAGGTTCCCTGCAGGAAGCCCAATGCGGCACTTGATCCCGGGACCCCAGGATCATGCCCTGAGCCAAAGGCAGACGCTCAACCGCGCAGGCGTCCCGAGGGGAGAGAATCTTAAGCAGGCTCCACACCTAGCATGGAGCCTGACAGAGGGCTCAATCTCATACCCTGAGATCACAACCTGAGCTGAAATCAAGAGTTGGATGCTTAACCGATTGAGCCACCTGGGCACCTAAATTCAAAGTCTTCTGACTCCACAAAGGCACACAGGCTTTGGAGACACAGACTTTCAGCTAAAGGCACTCATTAACTCTGTGATGCTAAGCAAATTACTTAATCTCTCAGGAACTCAGTTTCTTCCTTTGTAAGCAGAACTAATACTAACTTTTTCAGTTTTGTTTTTTTTAAAGATTTATTTATTTATGAGAGAGATGGGGGGTGGGGGATGGGGGGGCAGAGACGCAGGCAGATGGAGAAGCAGGCTCCATGCCGGGAGCCTGATGCGGGGCTCGATCTGGAGACTCCAGGATAGGACCCTGGGCCAAAGGCAGGCGTCAAACCGCTGAGCCACCCAGGGTTCCCCAGTTTTTTTTTTTTTTTGTAAGATTTTATTTATTTATTTATTCATGAGCAACACACAGAGAGAGGCAGACACAGGCAGAGGGAGAAGCAGGCTCCCCTCAGGGAGCCCAATGTGGGACTTGATCTCTGAACTCTAGAATCATGCCTTGAGCCAAAAGCAGAGCCCAATTGCTGAACCATCTAGGCATCCCTCTTTTTCACAGTTATAATGAAGATTAAACAAGTAATAAGGTAAAAACAAAGAGTGTGGAAAAAAAGGTGAAGAGAAGGGCCTACAAATATCTCTTACTTGGATCCTGGCTCAACCAACTGTTGAAAAATGAATGTGCGTGGATTATGAGGAAGATGCTAGAGTAGAAGGATCCTGAGCTCATCTCATCCCACAGATACATGAAGATAACAGCTACATCTGTGCAACTAACCCTGAACATGACCTGAAGACTGGCAGAACAGACCTTCATAGAGAGGAGCAGAGACATGGCTGAAAACCAATACCCCTGAGGAGACTGACCACAAACGGGAGAGATACCACAAGCACAGAGCCCAGGAATCCCATGCTTAGGGACCCACACTGGGAAGACAAGTCTCCATAATGTCTGGCTTTGAAAACTAGTGGGGCTTAACTGTGGGAACCTTAAAAATTGGTGGGACTTAATTCAGGGTACTTTAAAATCTGGGCTTAACGCTGGGAGAACTGGAGGGAGACAGGAAATGAAGTCGCCATTGTTAAAAAACCAGCAGAGAAAGTAACCCTGCTTGAGACACAGCACAGAAGTAGTAATTTGAAAAGAGCCTGGTGTATACGTGGAGGAGTTATATTTATTTTCTAAAGGAGCAGGGATCTTTGAGAGACTTCTCCAAGGACAAAAGTGATGGCGGCTGCCATTCCTCTTTCTCTTCCCCAGCCAAAAGTGCTGGACACTTGCACCATGTGTCCCACCCCCATGTTCCAGCAAACATGCTCTATCCATCTGCATGCCTCAGAAGGCATTCCTCCAAAGCAGCCCCGGAAGAGACTGATGCTACTCCAAAGTGACTCCTGCCCTGGGGAGAGGGGGAGATAACCACACACTAGTGTGCACACACTTCCAGCAGCAAGCCTTTTAGCTGGTCACAAAGGGAGAAAATCCTGCCCATTAGTGTGTCCCAATGTGACAAATTGCAGACATCTACTCTGACTGCTGACCCACCTATCAACCAAAACCTCTCAGGGGGCCACGCACAAGGAAAGCCTTTGGTGGGCCTGCAGCTGTGGCAGAGAGACTAATTGCAGACAGCTCGCATGGCTGCTGATCCCGCCTATCTATGGAGGTCTCTCACACAGACCCTTCAACAGTACAGAAACCAAACTCTGTCCAGTGAGCCCACAGCAGAAAAAGTGGGTCATTGTAGTCAACTGGGTTGAAAGCAAATGGGGCTCAGCCACAATAGGAGGATGCACAAAGCCAACATACATAGGAGACATCCCTAGACCGTGGATTCTGGTGATAAGGGAGCATTACGCTACAGGGCACCATAGGACCTTTTGTATACAAGGCCACTATTTTAAGACCAGGAGACAGAGCAGATCTCTGTAATACATACAAACACTGAAAGTGAAACAAAATGATGAGACAGAGGAATATGTCCCAAAAGAAAGAACAGGACAAGACCACAGCAAAAGAATGAAAAGAAACAGAGATAAACAATATGCCTGATAAAGAATTGAAAGTAATGATTATAAAGATATCCACTGGACTTGAGAAAAGTTATTTTATTTCATCAAATAGAAATGAATCCCAGCCTAACGTTAAAGAAAGCCATCTAACCACAGGGGAAGAAAGCAAGAAAAGAAGTAACAGAGAAGGACTACAAAAACAACCAGAAAACAAGTAGCAAAATAGTAATAAATACAGACCTATCAATAATTACTTTAAATGTAAATGAACTTAATGCTCCAATTAAAAGACAAACAGTGAATGTATGGATTAAAAAAAAAAAAGACTCACCTCATGGTACCCACAAGAGACTCATTTCAGACTGAAATGAGACATGCAGACTGAAAGTGAAGGGCTGGAAAAACATACCACGCAAACTGGAAGGGGTGGAGGGAAGCCAGGGTAGCAATACTTAGACTTTAAAACAAAGACTGTAGCAAGAGACAAAGAAGGGTACAACATAATGATAAAGGGAACAATACAATGAGGCCATAACAATTGTAAATATTTATGCACTCAACATAAAAGCACCTACATAGACAAATTGACAGTAATAATAGTAGAGGACTTTAACACCCCATTTACATCAATGAAAAGATCATCCAGAGAGAAAAATCAACAAGGAAACTGGTTTTGAATGATACTTTAAACCAGATGGAAAAAATAAAAAAATAAAAATAAACCAGATGGATCTTACATATACACAGAATATTCCATCCAAAACCAGCAGAATACACAATCTTTTCAGTATACGTGAAACATTCTCCAGTACAGATCACATTTTAGCTCCCCCCCCGCCAAAAGTCAATAAATTCAAGACTGAAATAACAAGCATCTTTTCCAAACACAACTGTATGAAACTAGAAATCAATTACAAAACAAAAACAAAAACAAAAAAAGCCTAAAAAGAATACTATGTGAAGGCTAAACAAATGTGCTACTAAACAATAAATGGATCAACCAAGAAATCAAAAAAAATTAAAAATACATGGAGATAAATGAAAATGAAAACACAACTGTCCAAATTCTCTGGGATGCAGCAAAAGCAGTTCCAAGAGAGAAGTTCATAACAAAACAGGCCTACTTCAAAAATAAAACAAAAAACCCCTCAATAAACAACCTAACCTTACACCTGAAAGCTAGAACAGACCCCAAAGTTAGTAGAAGGAAATAAAAAAGATTAGCTCAGAAATAGATGAAATACTTGAAAAAAAAAGAAAGAGAGAAAGAAAGAAACGAAAAGATATGAGAGATGCCTGGGTGGCTCAGCGGCTGAGCATCTGCCTTTGGCACAGGGCGTGATCCCAGAGTCCCGGGATTGAGTCCCACATCGGGCTCCCTGCATGAAGCCTGCTTCTCCCTCTGCCTGTGTCTCTCTGCCTCTCTCTGTGTCTCTCATGAATAAAATCTTAAAAAAAAAAAAAAAAAAAAGCAATGAAACCAGGAACCAATTCTTTGAAAAAATAAAGCAAAATTGATAAATCTTTAGCCCAACTCATGAAGAGAAAAAGAGAAAGGACTCAAAATCAGAAATTAAGGGAAAAGTAACTGACACCACAGAGTTACAAAGGGTTATAAGAGACTGTTATGAAAATATATATGCCAACAAATTGGACAAACTAAAAGGCTGATAAATTCCTAGAAACATATAATCTTCCCAAATAATCAGGAACAAACAGAAAATTTGAAGAGACTGATTACTACTGATATCCTGTCAGTAATAAAGAAACTCCCAACAAACAAGTCAAGGACCAATTGGTTTCACAGGTAAATTCTTACTGAACATTTAAGAGTTAACACTTAACTCTTTTCAAACTATTCCAAAAAAATAAGAGGAAGAAAAGCTTCCAAATTCACTATATCAGGCCAACATTACACTGATAGCAAAACCAAAGACACTACATAAAAAAACAACTACAGGCTAATATCTCTGCCTCAACAAAATATGAGCAAACTGAATTCAACAATACATTAAAAAGAATCATTTTCCATAACCAAGTAAGATTTATTTCAGGGATGCAAGGGTGCTCAATTATTTGCAAATCAATCAGCATGATACATCATATTAACAAGAGAAAGGATAAGAGCCAGATTATCATCTCAATAGATGCCAAAGAGTATTTGACAAAATAGAATACTTATTCACGTTAAAAACTCTCAACAACGGGGATTTAAAAGGAACATACCTTAACATAATAAAAGCCACATGTGAAAAACCTACAGCTAATATCATACTCAATACTGAAAAACTGAGCTTTCTCTTTAAGATTGGGAGCAAGACAAAGATGTCCACTCTCACTCAATATAGTTCTGTAAGTCCCAGCCACAACAATCAGACAAGAAAAAGAAATAAAAGGCACGGACATTGGTAAGGAAGAAAAAATGAAGAAAAATTTGTCTGATAGAAGTATTGCAAGTCTATTGTCTGATATAAGAAAAAGTGTATGCTATATCATACATAGAAAAATGTTGAAGATTCCACCAAAAAACTATTAGAATTGATAAATGAATTCAGTAAAATTGTATGACACAAAATTAATATACAGAAATCTGCTGCATTTCTATACACTAACAATGAAGTAGAAAGAGGAGAAAACAATCCCATTTACATCTGCATCAATAATAATAAAATATTGGGCCCCCCAGGTGGCTCAGCAGTTTAACGCCACCTTCAGCCCAGGGTGTGATCCTGGAGACCCGGGATCAAGTCCCACGTCGGGCTCCCTGCATGGAGCTTGCTTCTCCCTCGGCCTGTGTCTCTGCCTCTCTGTGTCTCTCAGGAATAATAATAATAAAATCTTAAAAAAAAATGCTGGGGTACATGTTAGTAGAATATGCAATTCTTGATCTTGGGGTTGTGGGTTTGAGCCCCATACCAGGTACAGAGATTACTTAAAAAAATATTTTTCCCCAAAGAACAAAAACTCTATACTCAATTAAACAATAACTTTCTATCCTCCTCACTCTGGCCCTTTGGTAACCCTTTGGTGACTATCATTAAACAAACAAACAAAAACCCACCTAGGAATAAACTTAAACAAGTGAAAGACCTATACTCTGAAAACTACAAAATACTGATGAAAGAAACTGAAATGACACAAACTAATGGAAAAATATGCAATGTTTATGAATTGAAAGAATATTAAAATTTTCAAACTACTCAAAGCAATCTACAGAGTCAGTGCAATCTATATCAAAATACCAATAGTATTTTCCACAGAACTAGAATAAATAATCCTAGATTTGTATGGAACCACCACAAAGCTGAAGGTATCTCAGATTTCAAAATATACTACAAAACAGTATGGTACTGGCACAAAAACAGACACAGAGCAACAACAGAATAGCCCAGAAATAAACACTTTTATAGGTAAATTAACCTCTACAAAGAATATACAATGGACAAAAGATAGTTTATTCAATAAATAGTGCTAAGAAATCAGGACAGCTACATGCCAAAAAAAAAAAAAAGAAAAGAAAAGAAAAGAAAAAAGAAACTGCACCAGTTTCTTACACCACACATAAAAACAAACTCACAGTGAATTAAATACCTCAGTGTGAGACCTGAAACCATAAAACTCCTAAAAGAAAGCACAGGTAATAATTTTTTTGATACTGGCCTTATCAGTGTTTTTCTGGACATGTCTCTGCAGGCAACAGAAACAAAAGCAAATATAAACTATTGGGACCACACAAATATAAAAAGCTTTTGCACAGCAAAGGAAATCATCAAGAAAACAATAAAGCAACCCACTGAATGGGAGAAGATATTTGCAAGTGATATATCTGATAAGAGGTTAATATCCAAAGTCTACAAAGAACTTGTGTAACTCAAAACCACAAATAATCCAAGTAAAAAAATGAGCAGAGAACCTGAATAAACATTTTCCCAAAGACATACATGTGGTTAACAGACACATTAGAAGATGCTCAAAATCACTAATAATCAGAGAAATGCAAAACAAAACCACAATCAGGTATCATTTTACATCTGAAGGTGGCTGGAATAAAATAGGTAAGAAATAAGTACTGATGAGGATTTGAAGAAAAATGAACCCTCATACACTGTTGGTATGAATGTAAATTGGTAGAGCTACTGTGAAAAACAGTATGAAAGTTCCTCAAAAAATTAAAAAGTAGAAATACTGGATCATCCAGTAATTCTACTACTGAGTATTTACCCAAAGAAAACAGACACTAATTCAAAAAGATATATGTACCTCTACGTTTATTGCAGCATTAATTACAATAGTGAAGGTATGGAAGCAACCCAAGTGATCACAGACAGATGAATGGAAAAAGAAGATGTGGTATGGACCTGGATGGTATTATACTAAATAAAATAAACAGAAAGACAAATATCATGATTTCACCTACATGTAAAATTGAAGAAACAAACAAGACTCTTAAATTAATAAGTCAAGGAGATGTTAAAGGCAACACCGGTAATTTGGTCATTAAGTATGTATGAACATTGGTGACAAGATCATGATAAGCATTTAATAATACTGTATGAAACCACTGAATCAGCATGCTGTACATCTGAAACTAAGATGATATTGTATATGTTAATTGTACTTCAACTTGAAAATTTAAAAAATATGTGTACACACATAATAAATATCAGGGAATAAATAACAATTAGGAAAATTTTAAACACTAAATGGATATTTGGTGATATTAGGGAATGGCTTTTTTTTTTTTTTTAAGATTTACTTATTAGAGAGAGAGCGAGCATGCAGGGATGCTATCAGGTTTAAGCTAATAATCTCTTATTTTAAATATGTTTGAGGGGATACCTAGGTGGCTCAGCGGTTTGGCACCTGCCTTGGGCCCAGGGTGTGATCCTAGAGTCCCGGGATCGAGTTCCACATCGGGCTTCCTGGATGGAGCCCGCTTCTTTTCTGTGTCTCTGCTTCTCTGTGTGTGTCTCTCATGAATAAATAAAATCTTAAAAAAAAAAAGTTTGACATTCTCCATAATACATTTTTTGTAAAGTACCCAGCACAGCAGTGATTGCAATAATGGTTGACCCTGTCTGGCTCCAGAGCCCAGTGCTCTTTTCCAAGACACTCTCTCCTGGTACCAAGCAGAGTGTTTTACAAACTCTCACTCTATATGTTCTCAGTTTGCTTCCAACACATTCAATATATTTGTTTTGCTTTTTCATTTCAAGGAAAAAGGCACAGCCTGTTCTGACATTTGAAATGATGATTTAATGATTTGTTAATAACTATAGCAGCAAACCCTCAAGATCAGGGTATTTGCTCAGTTCTTAATGGACTGGAGCCATTAACTCAAAATATGAATGAAAAAGAAACTGAACCAGATAATTACATCTTTTGTTATTTAATGTAAAGATCAATTCACCATAATTTTGTGGCTTTAAATTTTTTTCTCTAGTTAGCATATGCTGTACTTGGTCCAAAATGTCACTCTTCCTAAGTCTCAAAAGATTCAAATGATCCTTAGACAGGATTTACACACATGGGTAAATAGAACTGATAGGATAAAGAATTCACACTCAATTGCATGCTTTCAGGAGAATGCCAAATCCATTTATCTCCTGTATAATAATCTACGTATTAATTTTCTTTAAAGTATCTCCTTTGTAAACTCAAATATACTTAAAAAGAAAACTTTTTTCACTCTAAGTAAAAACAAATACCACTTGCCATAACTATATGGTAACTATAAAAATAAATATAATGAAAACAATGTTAAAATTCTATTCTTAATTTAAAAACCAAACAAAACATAGTAATTTGGTTTTTTTTTTTAAAGATTTTATTTACTCATGAGAGACAGAGAGAGAGAGTGAGAGTGAGAGAGAGAGAGAGAGAGAGAGAGAGAGAGAGAGAGAAAGAAGAAGAAAGAGGCAGAGACACAGGCAGAGGGAGAAGCAGGCTCCATGCAGGGAGCCCAGTGTGGGACTCGATCCCAGGTCTCCAGGATCACGCCCTGGACTGAAGATGGCGCTAAACCGCTGAGGCACCCGGGCTGCCCAAAACATAGTAATTTTAAAATACCTACTAAAAAACTCCTTACCATGGTCTACAAAGCCCTGCACAGACTGGCTCCTTCCCACCTCTCTCACTTCATCTTAAAACCATGTTCCCCTAGTTCTGCCCACAGTGGAGCCTGACGGTTCCTTTCACTTCTGCTCCCTCTCAAGGCCTTGGCATAAGACATTCATTCATGTGTCTAGAAAGGTCTTCCCTTCCTTTCCCCAAAGTTAACACCTGCTCATCCTTCAGATCTCAATTCAAGCATCATTTTCTTAGAGAAGCTGTCCTATTGCCCACAAGCTCAAATCACTATTATATAGGTTCTCATACTATCCTATGTATGATCCTTTGTTTTTCTCAGAGTTATTATACTTTTACATCTGGTCCATGTGTTGTCTCTTCCACTAAATAACAATGCTATGAAGAAGAAGAGCTTGCCTCTTTTTGCTCCACACTGTATTCTCAAACTGAGGTCTTAATGCCAACCGGACATTTGATGCTAGACAAGTATTTTCTGATTTCAGACATTATAACCTAATGAAGTTATTACTATACTTTCTTCTGGCTGTATCTTTGACTTTCTAACTTGAATTCTACGTTTCCTCACCTCAGGGCAAGGTGGAACACAAGAGATGATGCTAACTTTCCTATCTTCCCCATGTCAATATGATCAGGGAGAAATATTTTCTGCCCTAGGTTTAGTAGGACCATTCTCACAATCCATCTTGTTCCAACCAATGCCCTAACTTTCAAATAAGCGATCTGGTATCTTTGAATTCAACCCATGACAATAAAAATGTTCATCCATGTACCACTTAAAGAGATGTGGAGTACCACCAGTGGTGGGATGTATACTGTATTTTGAGAAACATGGCACTAGAGAATTGGAGTAGGGGTCGGGGTGGTTAGATAAGCAAACCTAGGCAACATTGTGTTTTGAATATCAGGAATAAGTTTTGATTAAACAGATAACCAGACCCAGTAAGTATTAGCTCTGTGCCAGGTGATGTGCAACACCTTCAAAATAAAAAAGGCAACAGTCACTGCCCTCAAAGTCAATCACAAAGAAACCAATTAAACAGCTTTAAATATACTGTTTCAGTACACATATGCCTCAACATATGGCATTTATTATTTGTTCTCAAAAGCCTAGCTAAAAAAGCAAAATTTCACATACCCTCACTCCCCAAAAGTATGAGAGAGTGTATAGGGGTAATATGTGGAAAGAGAGGAGATACGCATGACAAAGTTTAAAAGAATAAAATCATCTAATTTTCTGTTATCTAGGGAAAAAAGATGGGAAGATGGAGAAGGCAGGACAAAAAGGATACAATCTTATATCCTCGTTGACAGTCAATTTTCTATGGGTCTCTAGGTTTCTCCATGTCTTCTGAAGAGAGGCAACTTTTGTTCTGGACTATCTTTTCAAGGATGTTTATATGGTGAACAGCTTTGGAAGAGAGGTAGGTCTCCTTCAGGCCAAAGGGCAGATTTGTTTGCTGTCCAGAATAAAGGTAATGTCTCCTCCAGGTCAAAGTTTGGACAAGTGTGCTAGCAGCTTTCTTTAGAAGTCTGGGGCTTTTGGGACGCCTGGGTAGCTCAGTGGTTAAGTGCCTGCCTTTGGCCCAGGGCATGATCTGGGCATCTGAGAAGAGTCCCACATCAGGCTCCTTGCAGGGAGCCTGCTTCTCCCCTCTTCTTGTGTCTCTGCCTCTCTCTCTGTCTCTCATGAATAAATAAAATCTTAAAAAAAAAAAAAAAGTCTGGGGTTTCTTAAGCTTACAGCCCTCTCAGCAATGATACTCTACGATACTCTGTGCAATTTGGAGGGCAAAGGGGAATTGAACAAACGTGAAACTCATGCTATTTGCTATAACACGAATTATACAGCCTCTTTTCTCTGAACCAGGATTCTCATGTCTTCTGCCAACATCCATGAAACTAAGACACTCTACCTTATTAGCTTGCAGACAGGGTAAAACGTCAGACTTTTCATATTTCTTGACACTTCTGTGTCCTCGGCTTCACTTACACTCTGGAGACTCTAGATTCTAAATCACCAAGGCAAAATTTGAGATAGGCAAGAACAAACAGTAAACAGAACTGCTTATTGAAGGTAGATTTGAATGCTCTCAAAGGAGAAGAGGACATGAAAGGCCAGAGGTTTTTCTAGGTAAAAACAGGAAACCCCTATTAAACTGGGACTTCCAAAGGGTCACATCATTCTCAGAGTAAGGTAACAGAAGCAAAGTTGCATGGACATGGGGAAGAGAAGAACTGAAGGCAAAACTAGTTCTCCAGCAGACTTACAGCCTATTTTAGCATTATTTAGATGGTCAAAAAAGAAAAAAAGAGCCTCAAACCCTGAAAAATGTTCCCTAGACACCTGGTTAACAGTGAATTTCTCCTGGAGAAAGGCACTCTCATCTTTGGCCACAAAGAATTCCCATGAGCAATTTTTCAAGATCAACAGACAGTAAAGAATAAAAAATAACCAATCACACGAAGTATCATGAGTAAGAAGAGACAGCAGGATCAGACTCATATTATTATAAAACAATTATGCTTACTATATTTAAAGAAGCAGGTTATTTTTCAAGATAAGCTTCAAAATATCTCAGGCAAGAGAAAACTATAGTAGATTGGAAAATGAACCAGATATACATTAGACAAAACTAGGAGAATCAGTACACTAGATGACAGGAAAGAAATTATATGAACTGCAACACAGAGACAGATGTAAAACACATAAATCATTAAGAGACATGAAGGATAGAGTGAAAAGGATAAAAGCTGTTCAAAGGCAAAACCTGAAGAGGTAATGGCTGAAAATGTTATATAATTAATGACAGACACCAATTCATAGATTCAAGAAGCTTAGTATTCCCATGTGAAAAAAAAAGAATTCTATATATAAACACAACATAACAGAAGGTACAGAACACCTGAAGATAAAAAGACAACTATAAAAGCCACCAAAGGGGAAAAAAAAAGACTGATTACCTTTAAAATAGTGATAGTCTCCTGAATTCTCAAGGGCAACAGCAGAAGACAGAACAAACATATTTTAAATGTGAAAAAAAAAAAAAAGTAGAATTCTATGCTCAGTGAAAAATGCTCAGTGAAAAATACCTTTTAAAAATGAAGAGATAGGTATTTTTATCAAAAACAGTCACCATCACCTGCTGACTTACATCAAATGAAATTCTAAAGGACTAGTTCTCAATCAGGAATAATTTTCACACACACACACACATCCCCACCCCTGGGACATTTGTGGTTGTCACAATATGGGGTGCTGCTGACATCTAGTGGGCAGAGGCCAGGAATGCTGTTAACCATCTCCCAATGCATAGTATCCAGTGCCAAAGATCTCTAGTGGTCAAGTTTTTTTTTAAGATTTTATTTTTATTTATTTGTGAGAGAGAAAAAGAGAGCGAGCACACACAAGCAGGGGGAACTGTAGGAAGAGGTAGAAGCAGGCTCCTCGCTGAGCAGGGAGCAGGCCTTTGGGCTCAATCCCAGGAACCTGGCATCATGACCTGAGCCAAAGGCAGATGCTTACTGCCTTTGAGCCACCCAGGCATCCCGCTTAAATTTATGTAATCCAGATTGAAAAAAAAAAAACTCAAATGAAATCTTAGATACGTATGAAGGAATGAAGAGCAAAGAAAGTGATAAATATGTGGGAAAAATAATTTGGCTGCAAGAAATAAGTATGATGTTTTATGGCATTAAAAGAGAAAAAGATAAAATTAAGTCCCAACAAGGGTAATAAGTTAGAAAGAGGATATATGAAAATAATTGTTCTTAGGTTACTGGACTGTCTGAGAATAAAGGTATTAACTTTAGACTTTATTACTAAAAAGATGTGCTATAATTAGGATAATTGCTAACAAAGTGGTAATCAAGTTTATGTGGTTCAAATTGATACAAGTAATGATGGGACAGAATGAGAAGAAATGATTCAAAAGACAAGGAGGAGAAGAAAAAGGAACACGGAACATGTGGGCCAAAAAGCACAAAGTGAGATGGTAGGTCTAAACTTATATATATCAGTAATTATGTGAAATGTACAAGGACACGGACCAAAAGTTCTGTTAAAATTCTAGAAGACTACAATAGCATACTATTCAGCCATAAAAAAGAATGTAATCTTGCCATCTGTGACAACATGCATGGACCTTTAGGACGTTACGCTAAAAGAAATTAAGTCAGAGAAAGACAACCTGTGATCTCACTTATATGTGGAATCTAAAACAAACAAAGACCCTAAGCTCAAACAGAGAACAGACTGGTGGTTGCCAGAGATGGGAAGTGGGAGTAAGTGAAATGGTGAATGTGGTTAAAAGGTATTAACTTTCAGTTATAAAATAATTAAGTCATGGGGATATAATGTACAGCATAATGACTACAGTTAATAATACCATATTGCATATTTGAAAGTTGCTAAAAGTAAATCTCAAAAGTCCCCATCACAAGAAATAAAATTGTAATTATGGTGATGTTAACAAGGCTTATTGTAATGATCATTTTGCAGGGTATACAAATACTGAATCATTATGTTGTACACCTAAAATTAGTATCATGTTGTTATATCTCAAAAACAAAAAACAAAATACCAAACCCAACCAAACCAAAACCACAGTGAGATACTACTATATATCCACCAGATGGTTACAAGTTAAAGAAAGGAGAAACATACAATACCAATTTGGGCACTTAGGTGGATCAAGTTTTCATATAGTTAAAAATATATATATTTATTTATGAGAGAGAGAGAGAGAGAGAGAGAGAGAGAGAGAGAGACTGAGCACGCAAGCACACGCGGGGCATGGGCACAAAGAGGGCAAGAGAATCTCAAGCAGACTCTCAGCATGAGCATGGAGCCTGATGTGGGGGGTCTCAATCCCCTGACCCCGATGACCTGAGCTGAAATCAAGAGTAGGACTGGGCCACCCAGGGGCTCTAATTCTCATACACTTCTGATGGTGTTATAAACTGGCACAAGATTGTAAAACTGTCAGCAGTTACCTTCTATAACTAAATATTTGCATACCCAATGACCAAACAATTATGTGCAGCATAGACATATACAAGAATATTTATTAAGCACAATTTACAATATCTAATAACTAGGGGGTGGGGGAGTGAGGAGTCCAGGAGACTAGATTAAAAGAAAAAAAATCTAGCTATAGTCTGTTAACAAGAGATACATTTAAAATATAAGGACATGGGACACCTTGGGTGTTGAGTGTCTGCCTTCAGCTCAAGTCATGATCCCAGGGTCCTGAGATGGAGTTCCACATCTGGCTCCCCGCAGGGAGCCTGCTTTGAAAGTGAAAGCACAGGAAAAAAAGATGCCATTAAGATACTACTAAATTAAAGCCAAATAGTATCAAATTATTAGACTTTAAGGGATGCCTGGGCGGCTCAGTGGTTGAGAGTCCACCTTTGGCTCAGTCCTGGGATCAAGTTCTGCATCTGGCTCCCCACGGGGAGCTTGCTTCTATCTCTGTCTGTGTCTCTGTCTCTCTGTCTCTCATGAATAAATAAAAATCTTAAAAAAAATTAGACTTTAAAAAAAAAGCATTTCTAGAAATACGGATACAAATAAAAGGGACAATTCTCCTGAAATATACAATAATTTTAAACCTACAATCAAGTGCCTTCTTAGTGCAGTAGGCAGGCAGACAGTCTCATAATCTAAAGGCCCTAAAAACCTACAATCCATGCAACAACATGGCCTTTAACACACACTCAATCACATAGCAAAAATTGAAGGACTACTAGAAGAAATCAGTCAATTATATTGGAACATTAATACATTTCTGTCAACCACTGAACATGCAGACAAAAGTGATAGATACAGAAGATTTCAAGGACAAAATCAACAAACCTGACCAAATCTATAGAGCTCTGCATTCAACAACCACAGAATACACCTTCTTTTCCAACATGCACTAAACATTTTTTAAAAATTGCCATAGATTCTATGAGAGCAAAATTGTATTGCAAATTAGTTCTTGGTTTATTAATTTTAGGACCAAAATTATACACACTCTATTACTTCATGAAAAGAGACATTAAAGAATCACAAAATTGGGGTGCCTGGGTGGCTCAATGGGTTAAGCGTCCAACTCTTGATTTCAGCTCAGGTTATGATCTCAGGGTCATGGGATCAAGCCTACATCGGGCTCCATCTTCAGTGTGGAGTCTGCTTGAGATTCTATTCTCTCTCTCCCTCTGTCTCTACCTCACCTCGTGCACTCTCTCTCAAAATAAATACTACCTTAAAAAAAAAAAAACACAGAACTGCTTCTCAAGTAAAAGACTCAAAATTATATCCTTATTTAGAAAAACACAATGAATACAAAAAATTTGATACAAACTCAATATTTTTTAATGAACAAGGCAAAGTTCGGAGTCTCAACCGTAAGGACAGAAACTTGCTGGTCACAGCGCCTTTAAAAATGGTTGTAGGTAAAAAAAAAAAAAAAAAAAAAAAAGGTTGTAGGTGATATAATGCACTAAACTTTCTTCGAAAGCCCAACTATTCTTAGTCCTATTATCACAAAACCTCTTTTATCAACAGAATGCTAATGTTGGTAGCATATTTCCTTTGAAAAAACTCACATATAATCAGGACCTCTTGGGTTTCCAACATCCACACATTTTCATTAAACTCACCAACTCTTAACACATTATAATACTGTTTTGCTACTACCACACTTCAGTTGTAGATAAGAATATTCATTCTGTATTTGGGGGAATAGTCATCTCTTATTACAGATTGTTAAGATGAGACCTCTTGTGTCAAATTCCTCCATGTACATTAAACTTAAATTATGAATCCAGTGCTCTATTAGTTCAGACATATTCCCTCATGTAATTTGGGGCTGTTATCTAACATTTTTATGGGCCAACCTCAGAATATTATAATACCAGACACAATTATCATAAGATGATGTATCTAAATTATCCTAAAAGGTCTACTATGGGTAAAATTTTATTCCAGCATACTTGCAAATCATATCTACTCTCACATCCCACTAAAGAAATTAGGTCTTCCCTATATATTTTCTTATACTTTCCAAGCTTAGAGTTATCCCATTCAATAAAATAACTCATTTCATGTTGTCTGCAAAATAAACAGATGATGAGAACATTCAAGCTGTTTATTACTCTTAATCTGCTTTCAAAATTAAAAATATTTTCGAGCACCCATCGAATATTCACCAAGATACCATATCCTACATAATAAAAAACTTTAACAAATTTAAAAGAACTGTAATCACACAGTATATGTTTTCTGACCACAGGGGAATCAAACTAGCAGTCAATAAAGAAATTCAACAGAACATCATTAAACACATGGAAACTAAACAACACACACCTAATTAAGCAACTGTCAAAGAGGAAGTCTTAAAATTTTTTTTAAATATACATAGAAATGAATGAAAATGAAAATACAACATATTAAAATTGTGGGAAATATCTATAACGGTGCCAAGAGATACACAGAGCATCAAATATTTTCAGTAACAAACAGAAAGGATCTCAAATCCACAATATACGTTTTGGGGACACCTGGCTGGTTCAGTCAGAAGAGCATACAATTCCTGATCTCAGGGGTCAGAATTCAAGCCCCCCACTGGGCATAGTGGGCATTACTAAAAACACCACAAACAAAACAAACTTAAAATAATGTAAGTTCCTCACTTAAAAAACTAGAAAAAGATGAACAAATAAAGTAAGCAGAAGTAAGAGAATAATAAAGATAGCAGAAATCAATGAACTGAAAGCAGGAAAACAGAAAATAAATAAAACAAATAGCTAGTTCTTTGGTGGGGGGAATGGCCAATAAAACCTATAAACCCTGGCAAGACTGAAAGATTAAAAAAAAAAAAAAAAGAGAAGACATAAATCACCAACACAAGTAAGTTAACAGGGGTTATGATAGACTTTGAAAATTAATTAAAAGAAACCTTACTAAGTCAGAGGTCAGATTGGGGGATGGGGGTGCTGTACTATTCATCAATGTCAATTATGGGAAGCATTATTAATTACAGGCTCCAATAGGGAAAGATGTACACTGCATTTCCTACAAGAACGATTACCATTGCATCTCAGCCAACGAGAAATTATCATTACCCTGAACTCAATGCTCTTCTCCAATGAACTTTCAAAACAACCCCTCCCAACTTCCTCCTTCTTCTCCACAAAACAATGTTCCTCCCCTGTATTTGTGGGATTGTCTATGGTTTTGCCACACTTTCCATGTCCCAAATTGTAATTTTCTGTTATTCCCAAATAAACCCACTTTTGCTGGTCAGATGACTATTTTAAGGGTTTTTTTTTTTTTTAAAGATTTATTTATTTTAGAGAGAGAGAGCACACAGGCATGTGGGGGAGGGGCAGAGGGAGAAAGAATATCAAGCAGACTCCCTGCTGAGCACAGAGCCCAACATTGGGCTGGATTCCAGGACTCTAAGCCGAAATCAAGAATCAGATGCCCAAGCAACTGAGCTACTCAGGTGCCCCTAAGGTTAATTTTTAACATCATTTGGTGACGAGAAGTGAGGTCAAGGGAAGATCACCCATACCTCTGACGCTGGTAAGCAAACAGGTACCCAGTACTCACAGAGCTAATTGAGCTCATTACTTACTCACCCTGGAGTTGGAAGGTAGGTTTCCCTCTATATTTGACCTCTGCTCTCTGTGTTTGGGCTCTCCAGGTTTTATTGAGGATCTAAAGCTTTAGGGCTTTACCTTTTCTAAGAAGATTCACTTGGCTTTCAGTTCAACTCCTTTTTAGAACCAGATCATTCCTACTGAACTGTACTAATCTTCAGTCTGATTCCTTTGGAATTGGGTTGTTCCTACTGGAATGTGCTGGCTTTTGGTCTGATTCCTTCTGGAACCAGGCTGCTCCTGTTGAAACCGTGCTGTTTAGGAATTTGTCTTTTTGCTCTAGAAAAAGAAAACCCTAAAAGATGGGATCCCAGTCATCAAAATGCTTTGAGGTCCCCTCTATTGCAACCCTGGCCTGATTTTATATTTATTTAAATTTTTAAATTAATTTTTTTAAATTTTTTTTTAAATTTTTATTTATTTATGATAGTCACACAGAGAGAGAGAGAGAGAGGCAGAGACACAGGCAGAGGGAGAAGCAGGCTCCATGCACCGGGAGCCCGACGTGGGATTCGATCCCGGGTCTCCAGGATCGCGCCCTGGGCCAAAGGCAGGCGCCAAACCGCTGCGCCACCCAGGGATCCTAAATTTTTAAATTAATTTTTAAAAAAGTTTTATTAATAGGTCATGTCAACATCCAACAAGGGGCTGGAACTCACAATTCTGAGATCAGCTGCCCCTTGATTTTATATTTAAATACTATAGTCCCTCCTCATTCCTCATGCACATTTCTAGTAGATAGACCAATTTAATCAAAAGTAATTTAGAACCTCAAATGTCCATTATGGGGAACTTCCCATCTTTCCAAACTCACTCTTCTCAAAACTGAATCAAACAGCTAAGGCTCTAAAATTGTGGAAAGTGGGATCCCTGGGTGGCGCAGCGGTTTGGCGCCTGCCTTTGGCCCAGGGCGCGATCCTGGAGACCCGGGATCGAATCCCACATCGGGCTCCCGGTGCATGGAGCCTGCTTCTCCCTCTGCCTGTGTTTCTGCCTCTCTCTCTCTCGCTCTCTGTGACTATCATAAATAAATAAAAAATTTAAAAAAAAATTAAAAAAAAATAACATCTAAAATTGTGGAAAGTAAATGGGATGTTTTGATTCATATGCTGAAACCTCCAAATGTTATCAGGAATCTTTTTTTTTCTTAAGATTTTATTTATTTTTTCATGAGAGACACACAGAGAGAGAGGCAGAGGGAGAAGCACGCTCTATGCAGGGAGCCTGACGTGGGACTCGATCCTAGGTCTCCAGGATCACGCCCTGGACTGAAGGTAGCACTAAACCACTGAGCCACCTGGGCTACCCTGTTATCAGGAATCTAAAGTTGCTTCTCTACAAAACAATTTCTAGACTGAGGCAAACCTTTAAAGAAAGACAAAGCTTCTGAAGCCTCCTCCCCACCCCCCATCTTCTATGCCTCAGGATTGCAGCAGCCAGAGCTCAGGCCTCACCTCTCCACTATCCATCATCCTGACCTTTTCTCTGTGTGCCCTGCTCCCCCACACTAATCCTTTCACTGAACTTCCTTTTTTCCCTGAACCTCTCCTCACTTCCCTCCTTCTCTGAGCCTATTAGACATGTCCCTTTAAGGTTACCTTTTGAGGATCCAAATAAACCCCAAATTTCATAGGTTTCCTGGACTAAGGCTGAATTGAGAGTCATAGTTAAAGAGTTTCCTAAAGTGACAAAGGACTACCCCCATAGCTTTGCCGAAGAAATTAACAAAGTTATTCAAATTTATAGTTTCTTAGATTTATATCAATTAGTCCACATGCTTGTTTGGTGAGGGCCAAGCCAAACACTGCATGAAGCCAGTCTGATGGGAATATCCTGAAGGGGCTTTAGAGAAATAAACTAACTTTTGGCAGGATGCTAGAACACTCACTATAAATCTCCACTGAGCAACTATAGTAGCTTTTCCTAAGCCTGTTGACTGGTACAAAATTCAGGCTTACACACAAAAGCCTGACTGAACCTGTTTATGACCATTACAATCAACTCCAAATTGTCTTAAAAAAAATTCTGGTCTTACTTTAGATGTTGAATCTGACTAGGCAGTATTTAACTATTAATGGGCTGAACCAGTTCTTCCAGGATGGGAAACTATGCCTACTCCAGATTTAGTTCAAATTTAGCACACCAGCTTGCTAGTACCCCAGATGAGTCACCTGAAATAAAGACTTCAAATTCTCTACTTTTAACTCTGGCAAACGAAGGACACTAATCAACCTCCCGCCCCTGCAGTTTCTGCTATTACTGCAAAGGGGCCAGGACATTAGGAAAAAGACTGTTACCAACTTAAGTGCTCCAGGGCTTTAGCACCTAGCACCCTAACCAATGTCTTCCTAATTCTCAATGACAGAACTCTAAGAAATTACCAGAGCTCTTTACAAGCCTCCCTCTTAATTGGCTTGGAAAAACCACTCTCCGTACTGGGAGTGAATCTTTCCAACCTTATTGACAAGGAAGCTATACTCTTGGTGCTCAATCCCATGGCTATAAAGAGTACTATAAAGTACTCTGTCTCAGAGTACTAAAACATTTCAAATAGTGAAGTCTCTAATGAACCTCAACAAGTCCTGTCTTTGAACTATTCTCTCTTGTTTAGGCCCTTTGAGAGATATCCATCCTCTTTTCCCTTTGTTCCTCCACCCCTATTCATTTACCAGGCTGAGATTTTTTTTAAGATTTTTATTTATTTATCTATCTATCTATTTATTTATTTATGAGAGGCAGAGAGAGAGAGAGAGAGAGAGGCAGAGACACAGGCAGAGGGAGATGCAGGCTCCATGCAGGGAGCTTGACGTGGGACTTGATCCAGGGACCCCAGGATCATGCCCTGGGCCAAAGGTGGCACTAAACTGCTGAGCCACCCAGGGATCTCCTCAGGCTGAGATTCTTAGAAAAATATTATTATTATTATTATTTTTAAAAGACTATTTATTTATTTATTTTAATTAAATTAATTAATTTATGATAGACACACAGAGAGAGAGGCAGAGATACAGGCAGAGGGAGAAGCAGGCTCCATGCTGGGAGCCCAATGCGGGACTGGATCCTGGGACTCCAGGATCGTGCCCTGGGCCAAAGGCAGGCGCCAAACCGCTGAGCCACCCAGGGATCCCCTAGAAAAATATTATGCCAGAATTTCTCCAAAAGGGGGAAAGAATTCTAGAATTTGACAGCAGTAATCAAGATCTTTTATTTGCCCTGTCTCTGATGGCACTATAGCAGAGTCTGGAGACACTGATTCCTTTTTTTTTTTTATTTTGTTTATGATAGTCACACAGAGAGAGAGGTAGAGACACAGGCAGAGGGAGAAGCAGGCCCCATGCACCGGGAGCCCGACGTGGGATTCGATCCCGGGTCCCCAGGATCGCGCCCTGGGCCAAAGGCAGGCGCCAAACCGCTGCGCCACCCAGGGATCCCGAGACACTGATTCCTGATGGGTCAATTACTTTCCTCTTTTTTCTTTTTCTTTTTCTTTTTTTTAAGATTTTATTTACTTATTTATGAGAGACACAGAGAGAGGGGCAGAGACAGGAGAAGCAGGCTCCATGCAAGGAGCCCGATATGGGACTTGATCCTGGGACTCCAGGATCACGCCCTGAGCAGAAGGCAGACCCTCAACCGCTGAGCCACCCAGGTGTCCCTACTTTCCTCTTTATGAGCAAAATCTTCAATTGGTACTGGCAGTATCCACAGTACACCTCCCATCAAAACCTCCCCTATAGATTAAAAACCCTTCAAGGCATCAAGCCTGAATCGATTATAAAACTCAGGGCCTCAATATCCCCTGCACTAGTGCCTCTGATACTCCGATTCTGCCTGTGAGAAAACCCAATGGCTAAATATGATAGAGGTTTGTCCAGTACTCGTGGGAAATAAATATCATCATTACCCCTTGGCACCCTGTTGTTTCTAACTCCAACGTGCTACTGACATTCATTCCCACCAAAAGCAAATTGTTTACTGTGATTCATCTATGTGGTGAATTTTTTTTTATTTTAAATTTTTAAAAGATTTTTTTATTTCCTCACGAGAGACACACAAAGAGAGAGGCAGAGACACAAGCAGAGGGAGAAGCAGGCTCCATGCAGGGAGCTCGACATGGGACTCGATTCTGGGACTTCAGGATCATGCCCTGGGCTGAAGGCGGCGCTAAACTGCTGAGCCACCCGGGATGCCCTATGTGGTGAATTTTTAGTATTTCAATTGACAAAGATAGCCTTTTTTTTTTTTTTTTTGCTTTCACTTGGGAAAAAAACAGGAATATGTTGGGACAGCAATCCCCCAGGGTTACATACAGGGTCCTGACTTTTCACAATTCTTAAAAGCGGATTTGGAAGATACAAAGATTTCTGCAGGCTCTGCTTTGTTACAACATGGAGATGATTAGTTTCTCTTGTTCTTCTCCAACCTCTTCCCAGGAGACAGAATCACCTGTTAAAACTTCTAGCTGTAAAGGGATATAAAATCTCCAAAAAAAAAAAAAAAAAAAAATGCAGTTTGCTCAAATTCAGATTTGATACATAAGGCACCTGATCTTGGAACAAGGTCCACATTTGGATCCAGGAAGGCATCATGGTATCCTGAACTTTCCAATACCTAAAACTACACACCAATTACAAGGTTTCCTTGGACTGGCTGGCTACTGTTGAAATTGTATTCCAAACTTACTTTTTATGGCTCAATCTCTGTATGCTTTACTAAAAAATGACAAAGCTGATGCTATTATTTAGAAAGATCAAGAAACATAGCTTCTAAGACTTTAACAGGTTTTTTTGTCTTTTTTTTTTTTTTTTAAGATTTACTTATTTGAGAGAGAGACAGAGAGAGTGAGTACGTGTGCACACAGGGGAGTTAGGCAGAGAGAGGGGGAGAGAATCCTAAGCAGACTGCACTGAGTATGGAGCTTGACACAGGGCTTGATCTCATGGACCCTGAGATCACAACCCGAGCCAAAATCAAGAGTCGGATGCTCAATTGACTGTGCCATCCAGGCACCCCAGCTTTTGAGACTTTAAAGCCTAATAAAGGCTCTGCCCTCAGACATCCTAATTACTCCTTTTGGCAGCACATATATCAACTTCCCTTTCTCCTCTTTTCAAGTAAGAGGGAAGGGAATGTCCTCATCTGAAAGCATGGGGACCAGGGAACCCTGGGTGGCGCAGCGGTTTAGCGCCTGCCTTTGGCCAAGGGCACGATCCTGGAGACCTGTGATCCAATCCACGTCGGGCTCCTGGTGCATGGAGCCTGCTTCTCCCTCTGCCTATGTCTTGCCTCTCTCTCTCTCTCTGTGTGTGACTATCATGAATAAATAAAAATTAAAAAAAAATAAAAATAAAAGCATGGGGACCACCATCAACTCATAGCATGTTATGACCAACAACTAGACCCTGTGGTATGAGGCTGTCCCCTTTGCCTCACAGCCCATTCCTGCCACTTCCCTTTAAGTTAAAGCCACTGAAGAAATAACCCTAGGATCCCCTTTAGCCCTCTGTGCTCCTTGCAGCAAAGGCCCTCCCAAATTCTCTTCACACACAGAACTTCTTAGTCAACTCACCCTCTATGACATTATGGTGCCAACGGCTCCTCATAGAACTCTTTCTTGCTGCAATAACCTTAACCCTGTTAGTCTTCTCCCCTCCTTCACTGGCGAAACCCCTCAGGACTATTTAAGACTGACAGATCATCTTTTGACTCCTTGTGAAAATTTACACAAAATCCCCTAACTACTGTAGATTTTTAATGGTTTACTGATGATTCCTATTTCAGGATGAAAATGCTAAATATCATGCTAGGTATGCAACTACAACTACTTTTGAAGTCACTGAGGCAGGACCTTTACCGCTGGATACTCAACAGGCTGAATTATATCCCCTTACTGAGGCTAGTACACTGGCCAAGGGTAAAACTGCAAACATTTACACCCATAGTCAGTCTGCCTTTGGAATGTTATGGAAACAGTGAGGTTTCCTTACTTCCAATAGGGGTAAAATTAAAAATGGCTCTTATGCCCCAAAATTTACTAGATGCCATACTTCTGCCAGCTGCTCTATTATTAAGGTTCCTGGGCATTCCAGACTCAACTCCCTGAGTCCCAAAGTAAACCTTGCTGATACTGCCACCAAAAACTCAGCTCTCAAGGAAACCAACAGCCAAACCTCTGTCGTGGTCCAAAAGGATGTTCTCCCAAATTATCATTTGGGAAAACTAATAAGAGATACCCAACAATTAGCCCAAGAGAGGGAAAAACAATATTGGAGATCCAGTAATTGTTCTTTTGATAGAAAGAATGCTGGTTTGGACCAAATAACAATCTGGTCCTACCAAAAGTTCTAAAGTTCCCACTTACTAGTGTGCATGCATTAAACTATTGGTCTACTGACAAAATGGTATCATTCATGAACCAGTATTGGTGGGGAAATACTAATAAGGCTATAAAAAGCATCTATCCTCACTTGTTCTGCCTGTCCAAAGCTACAATTGAGAGGGAAACTTATTTGCACAAATGGATTTCATACAGCTTTCCCTGTCTCATGGACAAAAGTATGACAATTTAGTTATGGTTTGCATGTCTTCTTAGTGGACCGAAGCTTTTCCTTGTAGACAGGCCAGTGTTTTTTTCTGTGCCTAAAATTCTGATAGAAAATATTATTATCCCTACCTGGAGAACTTTTCTGTGAACTTCATAGTGACTGGGAAACCCACTTTTCCAGGCGGGTGCTTCAACAAGTCTGTGCTGTTTGGCCAGTTTTACAACCTTTCATTGTGCATACCATCTTCAATCCTCCAGGTTAGTCAAACATAAATGTCACTAGTAAGACTCAACTGGCAAAATTCGCAGACCCTCCAAATACCCTGGATAGCAGTGCTGCTGTTAGTTCTTCCACGTTTCAGATCCACTGCCTGTGAAACTCAGATTCTCCCTTTTTGATATAGTCACTGGACTTTAATACACTCGGCCCCTGCCTCCTCTGACCCACTAGTTGATAAAAGGAGATATACTCTACTATTCTAAAGATCTAATTGCTTCTACTAAAAATAGCCATGCTGTGGTAGAGTAATCTTCACCGTGAGCTCCTGAAATATGAAAACCTTAAGCGCCACATCTTGCAACCAGATCATATCTAGGGGAAAAAACACCTCAAGAAAGACTCTTCAGGGGGATCCCTGGGTGGCTCAGCGGTTTCGCGCCTGCCTTTGGCCCAGGGCGCGATCCTGGAGTCCCAGGATCGAGTCCCATGTCGGGCTCCCGGCATGGAGCCTGCTTCTCCCTCTGCCTGTGTCTCTGCCTCTCTCTCTCTCTCTCTCTCTCTCTCTCTATCATAAATAAATAAAAATAAATCTTTAAAAAAAAAAAAGAAAGAAAGAAAGACTCTTCAACCTTGCTGGAAATGGCCTTACCACTTACTAACCACCTTTGTGTCACCAAACTCTAAGAAACAGACTCTTGGATTCATGTGACCCATCTAAAAAGAAAATGCCAAACCCTGACTGGCCCTGCCACTGCCTGGTAAAGTAAAGATTTCTGGGAACTAAAGCAGACAACATCTGACAAGACAGCTTTCCCAAGACGTCTGTACTAGGCCTGTGTACCTTTTTCTCACTGTCGCTTCTTCTCATTGTGGAAAGACAATGAATGTCCTTGTCGGTATTTCCTAAACCCTTGTTAAGTGTTGGGGATGGGAGGAGGGAACCTCTTCTTTTGACTATGAACTTTCAGAAACAGCATCATTGTGATCCCATGACAAATTAATTTTTCACTTGCTTCTTCTAAAAGGGTTCTGAATTCAACAAAAGTCTTTCTTTCATCTGTACTATTAACTGACTCTGAATTTATCCAAATTCACGGTCTCTGAATTTGCAACCTTACCACAACTCTAATACATTTGGTTCCAAACAGTTCTTTCAAGATAACAAGGCTGTTTTAAAATGTCTTAGAGGTTTTGCTGTTCTGCAAAAAGTTCATCAGCTTTTGCTTCATATTTATACCTGCAATATATCTTCCCAAATGTACTCAGTTAATTCTTTCAGTGTGTTCTTGCTATCTATATTCACTATTCTGCTTTCATGGCAACTTTAAGTAGTGACTTCTAGGAGGCATACACAACTTCAGGTTTTCTCAAGTCGGGATAAGTGCCAATAAATATTTCTGGTTGGCTACTTTCAGATCTAGGATCTCAGTTTAGAACCATCACACAATTTGGAGTTGTCCTGTTACTTTCTGTATTTGTTGCCTATCAAACTTTTGTAAAAATGATCTTCCCAATAAGGAAATAATCTTCAGTGCTTACCATCTTAGTAAGTATAGACTATAAGGTGGGAAGTGTCTGAGAGTTCTCCCTCCTAACCTTCCTTGTTACTCAAATGTGAACTCAGCTGGTTTCCAATTGCTATGCACTTTCCATCTGATATGGGACATGACAAACAAGAAAGGTCTTTCCTGGCACTGAGGGATAAAAGGTTTCTGAATTAAGAAAACCTGACTTTTGATCAGCTATGCTTTCAGAGAAAGATCTTGATCAAAAGGGGAAAATATAAAAATAAAGGGAAACCTCACTAAAGTGGAGTTGTGAGGCCAGAGGGTAAGCCCTACCATTCAGCCACAATTAAACTCCAAAAGAATAGTTAAATTAACAGGAAGGACTCAATTACAGACCCCAAAAGGCAAAGAGGTACATTGCACTTCCTATAAGAAACTGACTAGACCTGCAACTCACCCAATGAGAAACAATTATCACCATGAACTGGCACTTTCCTCCAATGGACTTTCTTTCAAAATAACCGCTTCCAACTCCCTCCTCCTTCTTCTCCATAAAATAACATTCCTCTCCTTTGTTTGTGGGACTTATCGGTTTTGCCATAGCTTGCATGCCCCAGATTGCAATTTTCTGAATAAACTTTATTTTCACTGGTAAAGTAACTGACAGTTTTTTAATGTCAACAGACCTTACAGCCATTAAGTGGGTTAAAAAGGTAATACTATGAAATGCTCTACATTCATAAATTTGACAACTCAGAAGAAATGCATCAATTTCTTGAAAACCACAAACTACCCAAACTCAGCTATGATAAAACAGCCTGAATAGTCCTGTTAAAAAAAAAAAAAAATCCAGGCCCCAGTTTCACTGGAGAGTTTAGTCGAACATTTAAAGGAAATCTCTTCCAGGAGAGAGAAGAGAAAGGAGTATTTCCCAACTTGTTTTACGAGGCCCAAGACATTACAAAAAACAAAACAAAACAAAACAAAACAAAACACCAAAAACACCACAGACCAGTATATCTCATGAATTTAGATGCAAAATCCTCAACAAAATATTAGCAAACAGAATCTGGTTACATATAAAGAGAATATACCACCATGGCCCAAGTGCTATTTATTTCAGGTATGCAAAGCTGCTTTGATACTTAAAAATCAATGTAATCCATCACATCACCATAAGAAAAAAAAAATCACGGCTGCACACCAAATGATGCAGAAGAATCTCATTTCATGATATTTTATTTCATGGAATGGAAAAAACTCTCAAAAAACTACGAATAGAGGGAACTTTCTCAAACTCACAGAGCATTTTTTTAAAAACCTACAGCTAACATCAGACTAACGAATGTCTTTCCTTCAAGACTGGGTAGAAAGAAAAGATGCTCATTCTTACCACTCTATTCAACATAGCTCTGTGAGTTCTTAACAGTGCAATAAGGCAAGAAAAAAAATGTAAATAATCGGAATAAATCTGAACTGGAATAAAACTAGAAAAAAAGAAAGGCATCTCTATCTTCAGATCACATGACTGTTTACGTAGAATATCACAAGAAATACTAAAAACAAAACAAAAGCAAAGAAAAAAATCATCACTCCTAAAACTAATGTTACAAGGTATAATAAGATCAATAAACAAGAATCAATTACATTTTTATACCCTAACAAGTAAAATTGAAAATTAACACAGTATCATTTACAACAGGTCCAAAGAAAATATGCAGTATTATTTACAATTGTTTCAAAGAAAATGAAATGCTTAGGTATAATTCTAACAAACATATACAGGATCTGTATGCTGAGAAAAACAAAATGCTATGGAAGGAAAGCAAAGGAGATTAAATAATTGAAGAGATTTACTATATTCAAGGACCAAAAGATTCACTAAGATACCGGTTCTCTTCAAACTGTTATGTTGGCTTGCAGACACAAACAAGCTTATTGCAAACATTTATATGGAAAAGGAAAGGCCCTAAAACAACTTTGAAAAAGAAGAATAAAATGGGAGTAATCTTTCTTCCAGATGTCAAGGATTACTATACATAGTAGTCAAGATAGCATGGTACTGACAGAGGGATAGCACATAGATCTATGGAACACAATAGAGAACAGAAATAGATGAATATGCCCGAATAATTTCTGACAAAGCTGCAAAAGTAATGCTGTAGTGTTGTAGCAGTTTTACATCCAGAGATAGCACCCCCTCCTACCCCCACAAAAAAACTCTCAAATCTATACAAAAATTAACTTAAAATGGATCATGGACTTAAATGTAAAACACAAAACTATAAAACTTCTAGGAAGAAACAAAAAATCTTTGAAATTTAGGACTACTAGAGAATTCTTAAGACACCAAAAGTACAATCCATAAAAGGAAAACTTGATAAACTAGACCTAGTCAAAATTTAAAACTTGGCTCTGTGAAAGTCTATGTTAAGTGAATGAAAAAGAAAAATCATTCTTCTACTCTTCCATGCCATCCATGCTGGAAAGATCCAAATAAACTCACCTAGATTTATTTCTAAGTTACCCTATAGGAGAATCTTTCTTTACCAAAAAGTGAAACCCAGATGACCTAGAATGTCCAAGATGTTAGATAGAGTATCTCCAGGTAAGAAAGGATTATCAAAGGTACCGATGCACACATACACATTCTTAGCTTATCCCTGGATGATCCCTGAGTTAAGTCTCCATGTCAAAAATATGAACGACATGGGGGCACCTTGCTGGCTCAGTTGGTAGAGCATGTGACTCTTGATCTTGGGGTTTTCAGTTCAAGCTCCACACTGAGGTACAGAGATTACTTAAAAATAAAACCTTAAAAAATATGAATGGCATGAAGATCAAGCTGTTTGAAAAGTGTTTTGGAGCCAAGCCTATTTGTAATTTCTTCCACTATCCTCATACTCTGCCTGCAGGCAACAAAGGGTTGGTGACCACGGGACTCTATAGAGTTGTAGTGAGCACTCTGATGCAACCTGCAGATCCTGTTTCACTAGTAAAAGACTTATTCTCCAAATGCTGGCAGCATTCAGTTGTCAGCACTCTTTGGAATTGCCTTGGTTGATGAGTCACCTTGTCAAGGGTCACACACACCCGTTCCCAGGTCAGTCAAGATCTAATGACTGGTGCTGGGATATAAAGGCCTGGCTGGCCCCTTCCCCCTTTTCTGAAGAGCTTTCTCAGCTTCCAAGTTTTATATGGGGTCAGTTGAGGCCTTCACTGAGACTGAATCACAGTCCCACTTCTACTTCTGCCCAATCCTGCTTCCTTCTCTTTTCTTTACTTTTCACAAGTGATAATCCCAAGAGGACTCCCTAATAAACCTCCTGCATACTAATTTACATCTCACAGTCCACTTCTTAGGAAACCCAAATTGTGACAGAAGTCAAACTGCTGGAATTCAAATCACTTCTATTGTATGGGAGTTATAAAAGTACAGTAGGTTGACATGAGGTTTGAAGGCATTATAACATGTTGAATGCTTAGAAATGTACCAGGTACACGGTGGACACTCAATAAATGTTATTTGTTACTATTATCTTATTTTCTCTATTCAACCTGATTAAAATATATAAATTTCTCTACAATATGAGAATTATTGAAAGTTATGAGCTGGAAAAGACCTTAAAGATTGCCAAGTCTGACACTTAATACTAGATGATGAACAGCAAGTCTAAATAAGTGACTTAATGTTCTTGAGTCACTAGTGACAAAATAAGGGTTCAGACCAGGTCCTCTGACTGCTTCCATCATTCTTTTCATTGAGCAAGACCGTCTGCCTCTCAATCTACATATAGTTTGGAATTAAACGAAATTCAACAAGTACTAAGTCCCTCCCCTTCACCTTGCTGCCATAAGTGAACTTCAGCTCTTAATCTTTTTTTTTTTTTAAGATTTTATTTATTTATTCATGAGAGACACAGAGAAAGAGACAGAGAGGCAGAGACACAGGCAGAGGGAGAAGCAGGCTCCATGCAGGGAGCCCAATGCCGGGACTCGATCCCAGGACTCCAGGATAACACCCTGGGCCGAAGGCAGGCACTAAATCGCTGAGCCACCCAGTGATCCCAACTTCAGCTCTTCTAAAGAAAACTGCCTCCCCTATTGCTCTCTCCTGCACTCATACCATGAGTCTACAGATAGGGTGTGCGTTTCCTTTGCTTTTCATTGGTCGTTCTAGACCAATGTCCCTTCAAAGTCCTCCCCTAGAAGCTCCCAACTTCAAGGTTCATAACAGCAGACTGTCCTTAGGGTAGTTATATCCTCTCTCACTTCTTTAAGATATTAGCAGCCAAACCAACTTATTCTAATACCACTCCAGATATGATTTGTATGATTTCAATATGCAACATCCAGTAATCTTCTATAACCAGGCCCCTGTCTTTTACTCTCCAAAGCCCTGTCTCCCACCCTCCTCAGTTACCTGCTTCTGTTGTCATACCCTACAAGGTTTCTACACAGGGATTTTGGGCAGGACAATTCTTCCATGTCCAAGGATATCCTGCTAAATGCAAAACATTTAGCATCTCTGGTTCCTGTCCATTGAAAATCAGTGTCAGGGGATCCCTGGGTGGCTCAGCGGTTTGGCGCCTGCGTTTGGCCCAGGGCACGATCCTGAAGTCCCGGGATCAAGTCCCGCGTCGGGCTCCCGGCATGGAGCCTACTTCTCCCTCCTCCTGTGTCTCTGCCTCTCTCTCTCTCTGTGTCTATCATGAATAAATAAATAAATCTTTAAAAAAAAAAAAAAGAAAGAAAATCAGTGTCACCCTCCCCACCCTCAAACACATTTTCAGACATCTCAGTAAGAAGTTAGTATACTCCAGTTGAGAACCACTTAATTAAATTTTATCATTGTCAATAAATGCACCCCTCCATAATCTCAAATTCAAGTATCCCTCTGATTATCACCTATTTCCAACTCATCACCTCTATTATTTTGACTTTCAACAATTCTTGGACTCCACAGGAACCTATAATCAATTCATTGAGCCTAGTATCTTTTTCCCTGCTTTTGATCCCATCGAGTCCCCACTTTCTTCCTTATACACCTTAAATTTTGTGGCCGAGCATCATAATCACTATTATTACACACACCATCAATGTCCGTACTTTTTCTAGCTCATTATAGTCCCTTAACTAAAAATCAATCCTGTTAACTCCCCTTCTCTATGCTTGTAACCTGGATGCAAACTATACTTGAATCAGACTGGAGAAAAACACATAACTGAACTTAACAGTCTCACTTTAAACTCATGATCAAACCTCAAGTGGACTGTTCATGATCTCCAGCAATCCTGTTACACATATCCCTAGTCCACTTACATTTCCTACTATCCTGGGAGACTATTTCATACTTTCTCCTTCCTCCTTATCTTCTCAAAGCATTTTATTTCACTGAAAAACAAAGAAATTTTTGAGAGAAAACTTTCGGAGTGTCTCCTCTCCAATCTTCCCACCTAACCTGTATTTACTATCTGTGAATGATGTACCTCTGTTCACGTAAAATATATTTTTCCATTTACAAATTAAATCTTGTTCCCTCCTCTCCTCAAGGACATCATTCCAGAATGTCCCTCTCCTTTCCTCTATCATCAATTTTTCCCCTTTCTACTGCATCTATCCCACTGGTATACCAACAGGCTGTTAAAGCTTCAGGGCAGGCCGGGTGGCTCAGCAGTTCAGCACTGCCTTCGGCCCAGGGTGTGATCCTGGAGACCTGGGATTGAGTCCCAAGTTGGGCTCCCTGTGGGAAGCCTACTTCTCCCTCTGCCTGTGTCTCTGCCCCTCTCTCTCTCTCTCTCTCTCTCTCTCTCTCTCTGTGTGTGTCTCTCATGAATAAATAAAATCTTTAAAAAAAAAAAAAGTAAAGCTTCAATGACCTACAACTCTCTCCCCCGCAACTTCATTCCTTAGCTTCCTTGGCAACCAAACTCCTCAAAGGAGTTGTCCATTCATTTTGTTGTCAATGAGTGTCTACCCTCCCCCACCCTTTTTCCATGCTCTCTTGGGCCTAATTAGATTTTTATTTCTACTCCCACTAAAATAGTTCTTGTCAAGGCTGTCAGTAAACTCCATGTTGCTAAATAGTCAATTATTGTTATTTGTGGTAGTGATACTCTATAAAGTTGCATGTACATGTAATTAGCAAATACTAAACTACTGCTCTGGGGGGGGGGGGGACTATGGAGTTGGGTTCCTGCAAGCCTTTAGGCACATTATTTTCATCAACTGGTCAATATATAACCTTGTTTTTAGTGTTTCTGTTTAAATACACCTTTTTTAAGTATATATATATTGTTAATTCATTAATACTGAACTCATGGACAGCAGCACTACAACACATATTTGAACAAAACTTCCCTAACACATGTATTTTCTCCTCCTGGCACTCAACACTATACCTGGGAGGCCATTTTAAACAGCAAAATCACCAAACAAAAATGCAAAAAATATGCCACTAATTAGACCACACAAAAGGAACTATTTACAGTTTGGGAGCTAAAATAAGATGACCTGGTGCCTTGTTCAATGTCACCTAGAGAGGTGTGGATCAAGTGACACCAATTTTTTAACACCCTGGGCATGTCCACGAATGATCACCGAAGTGCTGGATTTTGGGATTATACATAAATTTTATCAAGTAGGCAAATCTGCAAATACAGAATCCTTGAGTAGTGATGTCATTCCCATGATTATGTTGCATTTTACAGCAAAGAAATGGGATATAATTCCCTTGATTATGTTATATGGTATTATATAAGACTATTTTGGTAGGGATGCCTAGGTGGATCCCCAGTGGCTCAGCAGTTAAGCATCTGTCTTTGGCTCAGGGCATGATCCCAGCTCTGGGGATCAAGTCCAGCATCAGGCTCCCTGCGAGAGAAGTCTGCTTCTCTCTGTCTAGGTCTCTGCGCCTCTCTCTATCTCTCATGAATAAATAAATAAAATCTTTTAAAAAACAAAAAAAGAGTGTCTTGCTAGCTCACTCTCACCCTCTTGCTGGACTTAACAGAGCAGGCTGCGATGCTGTGAACTGCTTATGGGGAGGGACACATGGCAATGGATTGGAGATGACCTCTAAGATCTGAGGGTGGCCTCCAGCCAACAAAAACACTGAAGCTCTCAGTCCCGCAGCTGCAACAAAATGAATTCTGCCAACAATCTGAGTGAAGTTGGAAGTGGATTCTTCTCCAGTCTAATCCAGAGATAAGAACCCAGTCCGAGCCAATACCTTGGTTGCAGCTTGAAATATCAAAGCAGAGAACCTAGCAAAGTTTCTGCTCTCACAGACACTGTGGTAACATGTGTTGTCATGAGCCATTAAATTTGTGGTAATTTGTTTTGTAGCACCGAAAACTAATACAGAGAGCATCACCAACTTAACGTGCCTAAAAGCCAAATTCCTGATTGCAAATACTCCCCCCAAAAGAAAAACATATTCAAGTATTGTCCATCTTATTAGTATGTGGCAACTCTATTCCTACAGTCAAGCCAAAAACTGTAGCGTCTATCTTAACTTATTTTTTTCTCTAAAACCCACATCTATTTCTAAAGTAAACACTGTTGACTCTACAAGCAAATTATATCCAGAATCTAACTTTATCTCACCACCAGCACTGCTACCACCTTGGTCCAAGCCAATATCACCTATCATGCACATCACTGTAACAACACCCTAACTGGTTTTCCTGCTTCTACTCCACAAAGCAAACAAAATGATCCTATTAAAATATCAGATAAGATTTTTACTCAAAACACTCCAAAGGATTCCCATCTCACCCAGATTAAAAGCCAAAAGCCCTACAGTGACATAAAAGGCCTACCTTATCTGGCACTCTCCTTCCCACCCAAAACCTCTCTGTCTCATCTTCTTTTTTTTAATTTTTTTTAAGTTTTTATTTTTATTTTTTTTATTTATTTATGATAGTCACACACACAAAGAGAGAGAGGCAGAGACACAGGCAGACGGAGAAGCAGGCTCCATGCACCGGGAGCCTGACGTAGGATTCGATCCCGGGTCTCCAGGATCGCGCCCTGGGCCAAAGGCAGGCGCTAAACCGCTGCGCCACCCAGGGATCCCCTCTGTCTCGTCTTCTATAATTCTCCCCTCATTCTGTCTCCCATCACACCAGCCCCTGTGCTGTTCCTTAATCATGCCAAGCATACATAGTCTCAGTGTCTTACAACTGTTAATTCATGTAAATGAAGAGTTCCTTCCACTAATGGGACTTCTCTGCCCACTTTATATAAAAAGGCAACTCCACCTGTCCTCACCAATTCCCCAACCCTCTTACTGTTTTATTAGTCCCCACAGAACATACTATGAACTGATGTTTATTTCTTGTCTCCTCAAAATTAGAAGTAAATTTCCTAAGAGCTGAGACTTCTGTTTACTGCTATGTCCCTAGCTTATACTGAATGACTGAATAAATATTACTGTATTAAATACTATTTCCTTATAATATTTAGAGTCTAATAAAGTAATCAAGCCACAAGAATTTGGACATAAAGTCAGTGACATTATTTTTCTAAATCACTACAAAATTACTTACCACTTAGAAATGTACTTATTCTACATCTCACTGTAAACATGCTTCTAAGGAAACTTTGGAAACATTCACATCTAACCAAAATAACAGAACTACACACATAAGCCAAGTGAATTTAAACATTTCTGTGGAGGGCTCTATTAACAGAAAGAGAGCGGAAAGACTCCATGATTGTTTTTCCAGCACCATATGGAGAAGACACCATCATTCTACACAGATATAGCCAAATAATAAAGAAGTATGTGTCAAGCTTGAAGGATTAATTCCTTTAAGGCCCTGTTTCTCAAATTTTTTGGTTTCAAGATCCTTTTACACGTATATAAATTATCGAGGACCCCAAAGAATTTTTATTTATGTTGACTTTTAATCTACTAGCACATTCAAAATTAAAAGAAATTTTAAAAATATTTAACAGTTCATTTTGATGTAATGTAGATCTATTACACATTAATATAAATCAAGTTTTCAATTATATAACTAAACTTCCCCTCCCCCAAGTTAGTGAAAGAAAGACATTGTTCTACATTTCTGCAAATTACTTTAATGTCTGAGTTAATAAAAAATGGCGGAATTCTTTTACCTGCTTTTACCTTAAATATGTTGCCATATGTTGTTTTGGCTGAGATATATGAAGAAAGTCTGGTCTCATATGTAGTCGGAAAAGGGAGGGCTTTTTTTAATAGTCTTTTCAGATCATTGTGGATATTCTTTGATACCATATCAAAACTTAAACAAGCTGTAGTCTCTTAAAGATTGGTTTAATGTACAATCTTAATGTTATTATATATTCTGTCAACGTTAAAATGCTTTGGTCTACCTTGCACTCTGAATGAATCTTATACCCAAGTAAGATTTTGTAGCACAATTTTGTAACTAAAAAGTCTGTAACTCCTGGGAAACTGTCAGGCTAATAATGGTGAATACAAGTTTTCCAAATTCTAGTTTTTGTTTGAAAGTTCAAGTCTTATCACTGGTAACAAATACCGTCAGCTGTTTTCCTTGAAGTGGGTCAGGTACATGGATCAGACCATTTGAAATTTATAAAATATCAGTTCTATAATATACATGCCCATCAATTTAAATTCTCTAACATACAGGCCTAGTTTCCAGTTCAGCAAAAAGATTTCCTATATATCCACAATAAATCTACTGAACTAAAGATGGTTTGCCCTTTCTCTTTTTTTTTTACCCCCACTCTTAAGATGGTTTGCCTCTTGAAACTATTTGTTTCAAATTAGCTCAGAGAGACAATTTTTCATTTTTCTTATGCAGCAACAAAATCAGTCTGAAAAAAGTCTAAATCATTTACCATATAAAATGAAATCCACAAGTTTTTAAAAGTATTTAATATTAAAATAATATTAAATATACTTTTTATAAAAGAAAACTGAATGATTGCAACAGGATGCTTAAATCAAATCTATCTTCCTTTCATACATACACAGTTCTTTTTGCTTGATTCCTTTTCACAAAATATTCCTAATTAGCTCAATATTTTGGCTGGTTCCTGCCTTACCTGTTGAGCAATATGAGAAATATGAGCTCCCTGAACTGTTGAACCAGGTTGCGGTGCTGCCTCTGAAGTGTTACTCTTGTGGGAATCTTCCATAATCAACTATAAGGGAAAAAAAGTCAGTTAAAAGATGCTTTCTAAC
The DNA here is from genome assembly GCF_905146905.1 of Nyctereutes procyonoides. NCBI lineage: Eukaryota > Metazoa > Chordata > Mammalia > Carnivora > Canidae > Nyctereutes > Nyctereutes procyonoides. Next base: position 2,068,775 of record NW_026575124.1, on the reverse strand, counting down.
TTCATTTTCGAGAAATCCTAAGATATTTTTCTTAACACATGTACTTTTTCAGAGGAACAAGACAAAGTTTTTCTCTGCTACAGGCTGAGCTCAATTTATCCAAACTCAGTATGTTCTGATGTTGTTCTGTGTAGAGATCTAATTGTAAAGATCTCAAGAAATGGCAAATAAAAAGCACTACAAAATATGTATAATTTACTGCATAGTTGTATAAAAATTAGCAATTTGGTTGCCTCTGTGGAAGAGAATTGGTAACTATGGAACATAGGTAGTAAGGACTTTTCCTTGCATATTCTTTTACATTTTAAAAATTCTGATTAGGCAGCCCTGGTGGCTCAGCGGTTTAGCGCCACCTTCAGCCCAGGGTGTGATCCTGGAGACCGGGGATCAAGTCCCACGTCTGGCTCCCTGCATGCAGCCTGCTTTTCCCTCTGCCTGTGTCTCTGCCCCTCTCTCTCTCTCTCTCTCTCTCTCTCTCTCTCATGAATGAATGAATAAATAAAATCTTTAAAAAAAATAAAATAAAAATAAAAATTCTAATCTGCATGAACATGTTAAAATTTAATAAATGGTGTATGTATGTATATATATAAAGTTATGACTAAATTTTCAAATGTTATCTCACTCAAAAGTATGATAGTCTTCCCATCCATGGACACAAACATTCTTCTCTAGTCTAGGCAGGTTTCTAATAACACATACAGTTCTACATAGAGAAGTCATTGAGTAAAAGCTGAACTAAGTACAATTATACCTAAAGAGGTTCTAAACAACTAGATGATCTAGATATCAACTGTACGATATCTAGACTGGGTAAAAATAAATGACTTATGAGAGATGGAATGTCAAGTAGGACAACCACTTAGAAAAAGAATGCTAGGGATCCCTGGGTGGCGCAGCGGTTTAGCGCCTGCCTTTGGCCCAGGGCGCGATCCTGGAGACCCGGGATCGAGTCCCACGTCGGGCTCTCGGTGCATGGAGCCTGCTTCTCCCTCTGCCTGTGTCTCTGCCTCTCTCTCTCTCTCTCACTGTGTGCCTATCATAAATAAATAAACTTAAAAAAAAATATTTAAAAAAAAAAAAAAAGAATGCTAAAAGACTTGGGTAGAATTTAAGGTTTTTATGATTACATACAAAGACATAAAAAGAAAAAAGGGGACTGGGCAGCAAGCATGAAAAGATGCTCAATATCTAATCATTAAGGAATGCAAATCTCAATTACAATGAGAGAGATCATCTCAACACCCATTAGGATGGCTAATATTTAAAAAAAAAATAACAGAAAATGAGTGTTGCTGAAGATGTGGAAAATTGGAACATCTGAGTACTATAGTTGGGGATGCAAAAATGATGTAGCCACTATGGGAAACAGTAGGTAGCTACTCAAAAAATTAAAGATAGAAAGAATTACCATATGATCCTGAAATCCCACATCTAGGTATTTATTCAAAGAAACTGAGAGCGGGATCTTAAAGATATATTTACACACCCATGTGCACAGCAACATTATTTGTAATAGCCAAAAGGTGGTATCAACGCAAGTGTGCATAGAGATGAATGGATAAACAAAATGTGGTATATACACACAATGGCATATTATTCAACCTTAAAAAGAAAATTGTGACATATGTTACATGATTGAACTCTGAGAACATTATGCCAAATGAAGTAAGCCAGCCACAATAAGACAAATACTGGGGACACCTGGGTGGCTCAGCAGTTGAGCGTCTGCCTTCGGCTCAGGGCGTGATCCCGGGAGTCCCAGGATCAAGTTCTGCATCAGGCTCCCTCCATGAAACCTGCTTCTCCCTCTGCCTATGTCTCTGCCTCTGTGTCTCTAATGAACAAATAAATAAATTCTTAAAAAAAAAAAAAAGACAAATACTGTATGATTTCACTTACGTAAGTACCTAGAATAGTTAAACCCATAGAAACAGGAAGTAGAATGGTTGCTAGGAGCTGAAAGGAGGGGGGGGGAATAGGGAGTTGTTTGTTTAATGGGTATAAAAAAGTATTGTAGATTGGCTCTTCAACAATCTCATACATTTAGCACTACTGAATTGTATACTTAGAAATGGTTAAGATATAACATTTTATGTTATGTGTATGGTATTACAATTGCAAGAATTTTTAGAGGTGGGAGGGCAACTAGGTACTTGCCCTTTACTTACCATCACTGACTTAACCGTGAAGTTTAAGTCAACATATTTCCCCCCCTCCTTTTTTTTTTGGAGATCAGAAAACAGAAATGCATTTTTAACATCTAGATTAAAGCGATTGTTCTTAGCCACTGAGAAAAGGTGTTACTGCCTGAAACAGAGTGCTTTTAATTTTTTTTCCCTCTAACTATGTCATTAGCCTTTTTAAAAAAGATTTTGAGGGAACCCTGGGTGGCGCAGCGGTTTAGCGCCTGCCTTTGGTCCAGGGCGCGATCCTGAAGACCCGGGATCGAGTCCCACGTCGGGCTCCCGGTGCATGGAGCCTGCTTCTCCCTCTGCCTGTGTCTCTGCCTTGCCTCTCTCTATCTCTGTGTGTGACTATCATAAATTAAAAAAAAAAAAAAAAGATTTTGAGAGAGAGTGTGAACGCAAAAGAGAATACAAGCAGGGTAGAGGACAGAGGGGGAGAGAGAGAAGCAGACTCAGTGGATGGAGAGCCTGATGTGAGGCTCCAACCCAGGACCCTGGGATCATGACCCAAGCTGAAGGCAGACGCTTAACTGACTGAAGTTCTCTTTCACAGCTTGTGAAAGGTTGTAAATGAGGACGCCTGGGTGGCTGTTAAACGTCTGACTTTGGGATCCCTGGGTGGCGCAGCAGTTTGGCGCCTGCCTTTGGCCCAGGGCGCGATCCTGGAGAGCCGGATCGAATCCCACGTCGGGCTCCCGGTGCATGGAGCCTGCTTCTCCCTCTGCCTGTGTCTCTGCCTCTCTCTCTCTCTGTGTGTGTGTGACTATCATAAATAAATAAAAATTAAAAAAAAAAAAAACAGTTTAAAAAAAAAAATAAACGTCTGACTTTGGCTCAGGTCATGATTTCAGGGTCCTGGGATCTAGCCTCACACTGAGCTCTGCACTCAGCAGGGAGTCTTCTTGTCCCTTTTCCTCTCCCTTGGCCCCTCTCCCCACTAGTGCTCTCTCTCAAATAAGTAAAATCTTAAAAAAAAAAAAATGTTGTAGGAGTGCTTGGGTGGCTCAGTCAGTTAAGCATCTGCCTTTGGCTCAGGTCAAGATCTTAGAGTCCTGGGACTGAGCTCTGCACTGGGCTCCCTACTCAGCGGGGAGCCTGCTCCTCTCTCTCAAATAAAATCTTAAAAAAGAAGGGCTGCCTCGGTGGCTCAGTGGTTGAGCATATGCCTTCGGCTCAGCATATGATCCCGGAGCCCTAGGATGGAGTCCCACATCGGGCTCCCTGCATGGAGCCTGCTTCTCTCTCTGCCTCTCTTTCCCAGTCTGTGTCTGTCATGAGTAAATAAATCTTTAAAAAAAAAAATTTTTTTTTTAAAGATTTTATTTAGAGAGAGTGACAAAGTGTGTGAGTAGGGGGAAGGGCAGAGAGAGAGGGTGAGAAAGAATCTTTAAGCAGACTCCCCTTTGAGTGCAGAACCCGATGTGGGGGCTTGCTCTCGACCTGAGCCAAAATCAGGTCAAGATCAGTCAGACGCTTGATGAACTGAGCCACCCAGGTGTCCCAGTCTATAAAATTTCTTAATATAAATTTCATTTCCATCACGTGGATGTAAATCTCTTTCCAATGACTTAACTATGGTTATTTTAAAACTTTTAATTTCAACAAATTTACCTAATGCTTCCTATGTTGTTTCTTCAAACTGCTTGTAAGCTTACATATAGTCCCTTCTTTAGGAAGAGCCCAGTGATTTTTAATCTCCACTAATACACATGTAATCCCATAGACTAAACATACAGACAGCACCAAACTCAGAATTCTGTATTTTCTACATACTGTCTGTACTGAAAGTGCCTTTTAAAAAAGATTTCATTTTTAAGTAATCTCTATACCCAACATGGAGCTCGAATTTACAACCCCAAAACCAGGAGTCATACATTCTATCAACTGAGACAGCTGGGTGGCTAAAAATGCCTTTTTAACACTCCATTTCAGAAGATATGTTATAATGTAGAAAAGAAGAAAAAATATAGTACTAAAACACTGAAAGAAACTATAAAAGGTTTTTTAAAACCTCATTAAATTACTGGAAATGATACTTTTGTTTCACTGTGACTCACTGATTTTTCCTCCATAACGATATCATTAAGAAATCCTATATCTAATGGAAACTAACACAATCAACAAAACAATACACATTTCCTAGTAAAAGCCACTGCAGTCAGCATATAAGATTTTGGACAATTATTACAACCGCATTTCCTATGGAAAATAAGATAGCCTATTTTCTATAATTTTTTAAAGAGAAGTCAACAAACCAGCTTTTTCCCCCAAAAACGAAAACAGCTTTATGGTTACATTCATCATAAACAATACTCTAAATTTTTTAATCTTTGAGTATAATCTTCATGGCTCACTTTTTTCAGCTATTACTCCTAGAATTGAGGTTAAGATTAACAATCTGTTAAAAAATGGCTCAACGCAGAATAAACTGTACGTGTAGAAAGGCATTTTCTATGAAAATAATGTAGCTCCTGGCAGCAGATGGAAGCTTAACATTAGACAACCTAAGTAGGGCAGAGTCACAGGGACAGTCAAATACAGCTTCAAAAGTGCCATCAAGGGGAACCAATTTGGGAGGCTGAGAAACTGCAGTAGGCTGTATCTTGTTGACATATAAAGAATGTAAGTAAAAGACATGGTACTTCTTAAAAACTTGCACAGAAAGGAATACTGTATTCTAAGCACTAAAGAGCTTTTTTATATATCATTTTCTGGACTCCCTAATTGAGAGATGTATAAATTGAGGCTCAAGGAAATTGTCACTTAACTATGGATCTCGCAGTAAGATATGAATACAAGACCTGAAGCCAGAACTATTTTAACCCCAAATCCAGGTTTTTTTTTATTCCATGCTTCCCTCTTCCTCTAACATTGCCAACTTATCCATCTGGCAAACTCCTATTCTTTTCAAGGTTCATCCCAAACATTAAGTTCCCAACGGCTCCAGGTCCTTCCTACTTTGTGCCCTGAACATATTTCTAATGAGGTCACCTAACACTCTGGACTGTTTACTGGCATGTCTGTTTCCCCCAGTCTTTGTTGTTGTTTCCCCCAGTCTTAAGGTGTCTAAGGATAGGGCCTGTATCATGTGAATGTATGCTCTGTGCCCAACAGAGAACCTCATGTATGCAGTAAACAATCAACGTCAACAAAAACGGTATCCTCATTTGATGAATGAAGGTCTTAGTTTCCTCACCTATCAAGAATACTGAACTACGATAAGCTTGAGGGTAAGGAGCCTCTTGCTCGACGTTTCCACAAGTGAACTACCTCCTCTCAAAGCTTCCTATTCGTCATACTGAATTTCCATCAGATCTTCACCTGTGCCTGCCTTGCTTTCCCTTACCTTCAGGTTTTCACATACGCCATTCCCTCTGCCACAAACAGTATTCCCCTTCTCTTCGGGTGGCCTATGCCTTTGAGTTATTTATTCTTCCAGGCAATCTTTCCCAACTCCCGCAGACTAGTCGAGAGGCTCTGGCGGTATCTCCACGGCACATGTCGCCCCCTCTTCTCATGGCACTTATCCCAGGATTGTAATGGCCTGTTTTCTGTCTTGCCACCAGAATGCAAGCTCTAGGGAGCCAAAGACCATATCCTGTTCCCAAAATAGCACTAATACCTTGCACACTTATTAACGTTGAATAAATCAATGCGTTTATAGTTGGCTTTGTCTAGCTACAGGTAAAAATAATGGTCAAAAAAATATATTTAGACAATTGCTTCAACTTGGCTTTAGAATCAGGAGAGTTCAGGCACCAAAAGAATCCTACTTTCCAGTTAGAAGTTCATTAAGTAGGATAACAAGCGAAGAAAAGGCATTTTTAGACGGGACTACCACCTACTGGTGATACAGCAGCAGCGTACAGATGTACCACAGACCAAACATAACCTTAAAGGATAACTACAAATAAGAGAACCTATTGAGCGTTAGGACCACTGTACTGATTCCAACTGGGACCCCGAGGTGCATCACAAAACCTACAAGGAAAAATAACATTTTTTTTCTGTTATTTCCGTTGATAACAAAAGTCTCAAGACAAAACGCATTCTGCAAACATAACCAAACACAGTGTACAAACTCTCACCACAGACCCAGGCCTGTCTGACAAAGATGCGTGTCAAATCTACGCTCAAAGAGCCTCAGAAGGGCACGCCCCACGGGGATCACAGGTATCCCCCCCCACACTTCTCGAAAATTCGTGTTACACCACGTCACTTTGTAACTAAAAACCTACACCGGTACCTGATTTCACTAACCGAAAGAGATCTGAGATTTTCACTTTCAGGAAAAACAAACAAACAAACAAACAAACAGTCACCACAGCATTCGGCGTTGGTCGGTCTCGCAGCCAGCCGTTACAGGGGCTGCCACGCTCCGTCCCCCACAACTACGCTCGGCCCCTCAGCTCCGAGTCTCCACAGCCTGGAACCGTGTGCGCGCGCGGGCGTCGCGGCTTGGTCTCCGTTCAGTGAGTGAGAGGTGTCCTGAGGTATCAGAAAAGCCCGAGAGAAAGTCTTTTCGGGGTCTGAGAACCCTGAACTTTTCCTTTTTTCTTTCTCCCCCCCCCCCCGTATGCATTAACGGTGATGGCATCTTCGCTTTGGGCCACTTCTTCCAGGGAAAGGTTTCACAGGAACGCCCTTTCTGATGGCCGAGGGGACCCGCGCTGGCCCACGGCTCCTCCGGGGCCAACAAAATCGCCACTGCGTGACACCTACGGTAAATCTGACGCCGATCAAGCCGCACGCTCCGGCGTGTGGCCGGCGGCGGGAAGTGCCACGCTTAGATTCACGATTCACGAGAAAATCAGTCTCCTCGGGTGAGGCTCCGTCCGGACACCAGCAGAGCGGCCGCCGTCACCGCCGCACGCTGTCCTTCCTCGCCCACCAGCTACAGCGTCCCCTCGCGGTGCCGGGCGCCGGCGTCCTCGCCACCCCCCCCCCCCGCCGGACTGGAAGCCTCCTGCGGGTCAGCGCGGCGCCGGCCCTCCGCCCGCCCGGCCAGGCACGCCGCGTACACCGGGGCTCCCCGGCGGACAGAACCGGCCTCGGGCAGCTGGGCGGAAACGGCGCGGAGGCCAAGGCCACGCCGCCCTCCCCGCCCGACCCCGAGACCTTCGGCGGAGGGCGCTCGCCCTGGGCCGCACCGGGGCCGCTTCGGAGGCGAGAGCCAGCCCCGGCGGGAGGTCTCCGGCCTTATTTTGGTTGTGGGGAGCGGGACGGTGCGGGGGAGGGGGGGGGAGGCACCGGAGGCCGACGACCGACGGGGAACAGCCGCGCCAGGCGCGAGAACCGGAAGGGCGCGCGGCCGGGGGACCGCGGGCAGCCCCTCCCCCTTCCGCCGCGCGCCCTCCGCGCCCCTCCCCCACCGCGGCCGCCGCGGGCGCGCGACCCCCGCTGGGCGCGAGACCTGGCTCGGCGTCCCCACCGGCGCCGGGTCCCCGCGCCCTCCCCGTGCCCCGGGACGCGGGAACACGTCCCACCCCCGCCCCCTGCTTACCTGTGGCTGCCGCCTCGTCGCTGTCCGGGGCGGGAACTTCCACTCCCCCCTCCCAGGTGGATCCGAGTTCTCTGCCCACTCCCCCACCCCCTCACGCGGCGGGGGACGTGCCTGTGTCTTAGGGGTCAGGCGGCGCGGGGAGAACCAGTGTCACGTAACAGCCAACTGTCCTAGGCTACCGTTTCCTCGGCAGTCAGGGCCGCCACTGGCGGCATGATCTACACCAGGCCGGGGGCGGGGGAGGAGAGGGGGCACTACTGAGTCAGTGAGCGTGGGGGGTGAGGTTAAGGCGGGCCCTCCGTGCGGGCCGCCGTCCTACGTCACCGCGTTGCTCACGTGACGCGCCGCCATCTTGCGCCCGCTCTCTCCGACTGCCAGGTGTGTCCCCCGGCGCTCTTCCCTGTGGAGAGGGTGGAGGTGGCGGTTACCTGGACGTCAGTTTTCGGAGGCCCTCGCCAACCTGGTGGTGTCAGGACGCCACCGACCTGGGGCAGTTTTCATCGGTTAGCGGCGTCGCTCGCAGCTCAGCTCCTGAGGCGGTGAGACCCGGAGCCGTCGTCCCCGGCCGGACGGCCGCCTCACCTGGCGGGACCCTGTAGTGAGCGGATTGAAGCTCGGAGGCTGGCGCTTCTCCTCGGCTCTTAGTTCACTCAGCCTATTTTTATCCCCGTAAAATTGCATTGAGCTGCCTCCTTTAGCCCACGTGAAAGGATTTTCTCCAAAGACTGACGTCACACACACGGTGCGGGCGGCTGTGTTGAGCTCCCCTAGGGGTGTGACGCCGGGAACGGATCGGACGCCACTGTTGAAATGGAGCGTTGTAGAGTGACGTGTGACGCCTTCATTTTAGCACGTTGCAAAAAACTTCAAAAAACATTTTTAAATGTGTGTCTACGGTTCTGGAGAAGGGATTATGCATTATTCTGATTTTTTTTCTTTATCCATTTCCTTGCAAAATGTTATTTTATGGCTTTATAGTGATAACACATGATAAGTGATAAGCTTTTTAGTGTCTTGACAAAATAAGCCCCAGGATTTTTCTTCTTTTTTTTTTATTTATTTATGACAGTCACAGAGAGAGAGAGAGAGAGGCAGAGACATAGGCAGAGGGAGAAGCAGGCTCCATGCACCGGGAGCCCGACGTGGGATTCGATCCCGGGTCTCCAGGATCGCGCCCTGGGCCAAAGGCAGGCGCTAAACCGCTGCGCCACCCAGGGATCCCGGATTTTTCTTTTTTAAATAGATTTTTATTGATCTATTCATGAGAGACACAGAAGCAGAGACACAGGCAGAGGGAGAAGCAGGCTCCTCAAGGGGAGCTGGATGTGGGACTTGATTCCCGCCCTCCGGGGTCACGCCCTGAGCCAAAGGCCGACCCTCAACCGTTGAGCCACCCAGGCGCCCGAGTTCCAGGATTTTTTTTTTTTTTTTGTGGAGTTTTCCTAGTTTGAGGTCTCCAGTGTAGGAAACTGGTTTAGTGGTAGGGCCCTTACTGGTCTTGACCTTTAAGGCCAGATAACGTGGTTTAAAGCTTAGGAGTTACCCTTCCAGATACTCCAAAGAGCTCACTGAGGTTTAGCTAATGCCATTCATACAGCAAACCTACCTAAAACCTAAAACTGGGATTGCCTTTTTTTTTTTTTAAGATTTTATTTATTTATTTATGAGAGAGAGGCAGAGACACAGGCAGAGGGAGAAGCAGGCTCCATGCAGGGAGCCCGGCGTGGGACTCAATCCATGGTCTCTAGGATCAGGCCCTGGGCTGAAGGCGGCTCTAAACCGCTGAGCCACCCGGCTGCCTGATTTTCTATTTTTGACCAGGCAAATTTTTCAAGCCCCTCTATAAGCTTGTCTTCTTGTTAACAAAATTGGGAAGCGTATAATGCTCAAGCCATGAACCATTTAAAGAATCAAAATGTCATATACCATAGGAAAGCAAAGTGTCTTATAAAGGGGAGTGAGGAAGAGGTTCTGGGACATCAGCATTTCCTAATTAACAAAACCCAGTATCAGTCATTCTGGAATCCAGAATATTCATGTCTGGAAGGCAGGCTGTAAGTTTACTGTTGTTTTGTGTTTGGTTGTTTCTTCCTTGAAACTCGGAATGCTTAAAAGAATAAAGAAACTCAGAATGCTTAACAAATATTGGTCAGTTAAGGAGGGATGGGGGGACTGAAAAATGTTACCATCAAAAGAAACAATTTTACGGAAACCTTCAAACTGCATGGACTGCTTCCTCTTCAGTGCCTCTTCCACCTTTTAAGCATCTTAAGTTTAAATCATACTAACTATACTGTGCAACACTGCCACTTACAAATATTTCTACCAATACTTGTTTCTCCTAGAAGTGTCACCTGCTGTACTTACCACTCTTCTGAACCTTGAAGAATAACTATAGAAGAAAAAAGAAGTCTTGGTTATGACACACACAGTTTTGTCTGAATAGTAAGAGTTTATAAACCAGATGGACAGGTCTTTGCCTTTAGAAGTGAGGAAATGAAGTGAAATAAAATAACTTTCAAAAGCCAAAGGTAATTATTTAAAATAAACTGATCAACCCAGTGGTGACACCTGTTTGGTTCTTCTGGTGCACTCTTTTATAGTTAAAGAGGGAGACGTTTGGGACACCTGGATGGCTCAGTGGTTGAGCAGCTGCCTTCAGCTCAGGTCGTGATCCCCAGCCCTGGGATTGAGTCCTTTATTGGGCTCATTGCGGGGAGTCTGCTGCTTTCTCTGCCTATGTCTCTGTCTCTCTCTCTGTGTGTCTCATGAATAAATAAATAAAATCGAAAAAAAAGAGGAAGAGACATTTAAGAGATGGGTTTAATAATACTGCCTATCCTGTAAGGTTTTGTAGATTGAACAAGTTTAATACATGTAAAGTTAGAGGAGTCCTGGCACAGAGTAAGAACTAAATGTTGGGTATTAATATGGAAGATACTACAGTGTAACCACTGGAAACTTAGCTAAAAACCATTAAGAACTACACACCCTAAAAAGCTTCATATGTTAAAAGGATGGAGCCGGAGTGGAGAACTCGAGAGCCATGAACCCCATGAACCCGTGTTGGAACAGTTCACTTCTCAAAAGGCAGAAATTATTTAAAGTTAATAGTTGTTGGCTTTATGATCTAAACAATAGGCTTAATTGTCCTTGTTTTTGTTTGTTTTGTTCTTATTTAATACTCCAGGCTAAAGGCACAGGAAAACCTAACCAAAGATAGTTACTTTTCTATCTTTGAAAAGATAGAAAGGGGTTGTATGAACTACAACCACACTGTTTCAGAGTAATCAGCTCCCTACAGTAAGTTGCAATAATTAACATCCGTCACCACACATAGTTACTTTTTTTTTTTTTTTAATCTGAGGAGAATTCTTGACTGGAATAGAAAAGGACACATTTGTCAAATCAATGGCTACATACCAGGTGCCTGAGACCATATTAATCTGATTTAGCAAAGATAACAGATCAGGTATGATGGCTTCAATTGAGGCTACTATTTGGTTAAGCTTGCACTGGTGTACTGTCATCCTCCAGGATTCCTGGTGTATTAAACAGCTTAAACAGGGACTGTTAATTACCTCTGAATCCTGACATCCTTACAGGGCACTAATCTCCCCGTTCCCTTCTGAGATGCGGTATTATTGTTACCGATTCATTGTTTGGCTGGGTTGGGAGCAGTTTCAGAAGTTCTCCATTTCGGGACGCCCTGGTGGCACAGTGGTTTGGTGCTGCCTGCAGCCTGGGGTGTGATCCTGGAGACCCGGGATCGAGTCCCACGTCCGGCTCCCTGCATGGAGCCTGCTCCTCCCTCTGCCTGTGTCTCTGCCTCTCTCTGTGTGTGTCTCTATGAATAAATAAATAAATTAAAAAATAATAATAAAAAGAAGTTCTCCATTTCTGGGCTTTCAGTTCTATTCCATTGATTGATAAGTCTAGCCTTATGCCAGTACCATTAGCTCTGTAGTAGGTTTTGAAATATGAAAGTGTTAGTACTCCAACTTTGTTCTTTTTCAAGATTGTTTTGACTTGGGGTACCTACGTGGCTCGGTTGATTAAGTCTGCCTTTGGCTTATTTCATGATCTCATTGTCCTGGGATTGAGCCCCATGTCGGGCTCCTTGCTCACCAGGGAGTCTGCTTGTCCTACCCTAACCCCTGCTTGTGCTCTCTCTCAAATAAATAACCTTTATTTAAAAAAAAAAGATTATTTTTACTTTTCTCTCTCTTATTTTCATACATTTCCATATGAATTTTAGGATCAGTTTATCCACTTCTGCAAAATAGGCATCTGGGATTTTTAAATTTTTTTTTTTAAATTTTTTTTTTAATTTTTATTTATTTATGATAGTCACACAGAGAGCGAGAGAGAGAGGCAGAGACACAGGCAGAGGGAGAAGCAGTCTCCATGCACCGGGAGCCCGACGTGGGATTCGATCCCGGGTCTCCAGGATCGCACCCTGGGCCAAAGGCAGGCGCCAAACCGCTGCGCCACCCAGGGATCCCGGCATCTGGGATTTGAGAGAGATTGTATTGAATCTGTAGATCAATTTGGAGAGTATTGCCGTCTTAATGATTTTAAATCTTCCAATCCAGGAACATGGATTTCCTTTTTATTTATTTATTTTTAAGGATTTTATTTATTCATGAGAGGCATAAAAAGAGAGAGGCAGTGACATAGGCAGAGGGAGAAGCAAACTCCCTGTGAGGAGCCCAATGTGGGATTCAATCCTGGTACTCCAGGATCATGCCCTGAGCCGAAGACAAACACACTTAACCGCTGAGCCACCCAGGCGTCCCGACTTTACATTTTAGATCTTAGTTTTTTTCAATGATTTTGTAGTTTTCAGTATATGTTGGCACTTTCATTAAATTTATGAAGTATTTTATTCCTTTTGATGCTATATTAAATATAATTTTTTAAATTTTTTTTTTAAATGATAGTCACAGAGAGAGAGAGAGGCAGAGACACAGGCAGAGGGAGAAGCAGGCTCCATGCACTGGGAGCCCGAAGTGGGATTCGATCCCGGGTCTCTAGGATCGCGCCCTGGGCCAAAGGCAGGCGCCAAACCGCTGCGCCACCCAGGGATCCCTAATTGTTTTTTTTAAAGATCTTATTTATTTATTCATGAGAGACACAGAGAGAGAGAGGGGCAGAGACACAGGCGGAGGGAGAATCAGCTCCATGCAGGGAGCCTGACGTGGTACTCAATCCCGGGTCTCCAGGATCAGGCCCTGGACTGAAGACAGCGCTAAACTGCTGAGCCACTCAGGCTGCCCCTATAATTGGTTTTTAAATTTCATTTTTTGGAATGTTCATTGCTAGTAAATAAAAATAAAATAGATATTTTTATATTGATCCTGTATTCTGCAATCTTGTTGAACTTGTTTAACAGTTCGTATGTAGGATTTTGTATATACAAGTAATTTCATCTGTGAAATGACTAGAGGTAGCTTTAATTCTTCCTACCCAATCTGGATGCCCCTTTTCCCCCTAAGTGCCCTCAATAGAACCTCCAGTACAATATTGAATAAAAGTGGTGAGAACAGACTTTTTCCATTGTTTCCAACCTTAGATAAAAAGCATTCAATTTTCACTATTAAGTGTTGTATAAATGGTGAGTTTTTCATTGATGGTCTTTATTAGATTGAGGGGTCACCTTCATCTTTGAAGACTTTCACTGGATATAGAACTCTGAGTTGACAGTTTTTTTTCTTCCAGCACTCTAAATATATTGCTCTGTGTTCTTCTGGCTCCTGTGATTTTAATTGAAAAATTGCTTATCATTTATGCCATTTTTCTCCTACATATATTTTGTCATTTTTACTTGGCTTCTTTGAAGACTTTTGGTTTATTGCAGTGTAGCAGTTTGCCCATGATTATGCCTACATGTGATTTTCTTTCTTTTTTAGAAATTTTTAATTTTCTAATTTTTAAAGATTTTATTTGTTAGAGAGAGAGAGAGAGAGAGAGAGAGAGAGAGAGAGAGAGAGAGGATCCCTGGGTGGCTCAGCGGTTTTGCGCCTGCCTTTGGCCCAGGGCATGATCCTGGAGTCCCAGGATCGAGTCCCACATCGGGCTCCTGGCATGGAGCCTGCTTCTCCCTCTGCCTGTGTCTCTGCCTCTCTCTCTATGTCTATCATAAATAAACAAAAATAAATCTTTAAAGAGAGAGAGAGAGTAGGAGTAGCAGAGGGAGAGGAATAAGTGGACTCTGTGCTGAGTACAGAGCCCAATGTAGGGCTCGAACTCAAAACCCTGAGATCATGACCTGAGCCAAAATGAAGAGTATGATGCTTAACCAACTGAGCCACCCAGGCACCCCTACATGTGGTTTTATTTATAATGCTTGGAGTTTCTTGAGCTTCTTCAGTCTGTATATTTATGTCTTTCCAAATTTGGGGAGCTTTTGCCAGTATTTCTCCAAGTACTTTTTATGTCCCACTCTCCATCTCATCTTTGTGGAACTGCAATTGCAGACATGTTAGACCTCTTGATATTTTCCCACAGGACTCTGAGGTTGAATTTTTTTCCTCCAGCCTTTTTTCCCTGTTCTTCAGATGAGATTGTCCATTGATCTATCTTCCAAGTTTGCTTATTCTTTATCATAGTATCTTCAGTCTGCTGTTCGGCTCATGAAGTCCTTGAATTTTTCATTTCAATTATTGTATTTTTTCAGCTCTAGAATTCCCACTTTCTTTTACAGTTTCTGTTTCTCTGCTAGATTCCTTATCTAGGAATCCCTTATCATCCATTGTGCTTACATTTCCCTTTAAATCTCAGTGTATATGTAATAGCTGATTTAAGGCTCTTGACTGCCAATTGCACATCTGCGTGATCTTGCAGTTGGTATCTATTGACTGATTTTCTTTTCCCTAGCAAGCATAGATGATATTTTTCTGTTTCTTCACATTTCTATTAGTCTTATTACTGGAATGAATTATATTGCTTTAGAGAGTGATTTTTATTTCAGAAGGCAGTTAATTTGAGAGGACTTAATTTCCAGTGTTTTTCTTCTGTCATGGACAATGGCTGAAATTTCTTTCTGCTCAGCTCTTTCAATTTCCAGCTGTTTCCTCCCCCATGCACCCCCTCCCCACCAAGAACTCTGGTTTTTTTTCCCATATAATTTAGTCTCCAGGCAAAGATTTTGACACATTCTATATGCAGATTTGAGGGCTTAGACCTTCTGGGGCTCTCTCCCTTCATAGATTTCCCACCTAATGACTCTGGCTTCCCTGCCAACATGGAGCTGTATCCTTTTACACCTTACGCCAGTAGGCAGTGGTTATCTCTCAAGCTGCTTGGAATTATGGCGATGTCCTCAGACAAGAAAAATCACAAAACACATAAATGTCACATTGCATTTCATCTTTCAAAAGTAGTTACTCTCCAATTTCTATCTTCTCTGGGTCATTTTCCAGTGCTTTCAAGTACTTTAAAAAATATTGTTCAAATTTTAAAAATTCTATCTCTGGGAGGATTAATCTGACCAAGTTATTCCACCATTTTCATAAACTAGAGGCTCATGACATTGATTTTTGTTTATTCTGTATTCAGCAATCTTTTTTTTTACTCAACAATCTAATAAACTCCTATTTGTTTATATATTAGTAGATTCTCTTGTATTTTCTATATAGACTAGCATATCATCACGAAATGTTTTTGTTCCTTTGTATCCCATTCATATAGCTCACTTCTTTCTAGCCACTGTGCTAGTTATCATCTCCAGCACAATGCTGAATGGAAAGTGAGCATCCTCATTGTAGTTTTGACTTTCATGGTAGTGCTTTTCAACTGTCATCATTAAGTATTCTGTACTGTAGGCTTTTGATAGTTCTATCAGTTCAAGAAGTCTCTTTCTGTTCCTTGCTTGTGTAAATGTTAGGTTTATCTTGTTTTCCCTGAATCTATTGAGATGATCTCATGATTTTCACCTTTAAGCTGTAAATAAGATTTCTTGTATAGATTTTTCTGATACTTAACTATCTTTGGACTGACCCTCCTTCAACCTCATCTGTTATTTCTTACATACTACTGGGTTTGATTTGCTATTGTAGAAGGTTGTATTTTCTGGTACAATATCTCCACATATATCCACCCCAGTGTCTCCCATTCCATCTGCTCTTTTGCAATGTGACTTTGCCTCCATCTCAAGACATAGAGTCATCTCCTTGAATCTGGGCTGAGCAGTAGAATGCAACTGAAGTAGTGTATGACCTCCAAGAGTGGATGAGAAGTTCACAGCCTAACATGCTCTCCTTATGTTTCTTTCTTTCTTTTTTAAAATTTATATTCAGTGCCAACATATAACACCTGGTGCTCATCCCATTAAGTGCTCTTCTTCGTGCCCATAACCCAGTCACTCCTCCCCCGCCTCTTTCCACAACCCTTTGTTTTCCAGAGTTAGGAGTGTCTCATGGTTTGTCTCCCTCTCTAATTTTTTCCTATTCAGTTTCCCTCCTTTCCCTATACTCCCTTTCACTGTTTCTTATATTCTGCATATGAGTGAGATCTTGTGATGATTGTCCTGATTGACTTCTTTCACTTAGCATAATACCCTCCTGTTCCAACATGCTGGGGCAAATGGTTGGTATTCGTCTTTTTTGATGGCTGAGTAATATTCCATTGTATATTTATACCACATCTTTATCCACTCATCTGTTGAAGGACATCATGGCTCCTACCACAGTTTGGCTATTGTGGACATTGCTGCTATAAACATTGGGTGCAGGTGTGCCGGCGTTTCACTGCATCTGTATCTTTGAGGTAAATACCTAGTAGTGCAATTGCTGGGTCGTAGGGTAGTTAGGTCTATTGTTAACTTCTTGAGGAACCTCCACACTGTTCCAGAGCAGCTGTACCGGTTTGCATTCCCACCAACAGTGCAAGAGGGTTCTCCTTTCTTCACATCCTCTCCAACATTTGTTGTTTCCTGTCTTGTTAATTTTAGCCATTCTCACCAGTGTAAAGTGGTATCTCATTGTGGTTTTTTTTTTTTTTTTTAATATATTTTTTTAATTTTTATTTATTTATGATAGTCACACAGAATGAGAGAGAGAGAGGCAGAGACACAGGCAGAAGGAGAAGTAGGCTCCATGCACCGGGAGCCCGACGTGGGATTCGATCGCGGGTTTCCAGGATCGCGCCCTGGGCCAAAGACAGGCGCTAAACCGCTGCGCCACCCAGGGATCCCTCTCATTGTGGTTTTGATTTGTATTTCCCTGATAGCCAGTGATGTGGAGCATTTTCTCATGTGCTTGTTGGCCATGTGTAGGTCTTCTTTGGAGAAATGTCTGTTCATGTCTTGTACCCATTTCATGACTGGATTGTTTCTTGGGTGTTGAGCTTGAGAAGTTCTTTATAAATCTTGGATACCAGCCCTTTATCTGATACGTGTCTATGCTACCCAGAACAAGTTATACCTTCCATATAATCCCTATCAAAATACCATGGACTTTCTTCACAGAGTTGGAACAAATGATCTTAATATTTGTGTGGAACCAGAAAAGACCCCAAATAGCCAGAGGAATGTTGAAAAAGAAAACCAAAGCTGGGGGCATTACAATCCCAGACTTCAAGCTATATTACAAAGCTGTAGTCATCAAGATGGTGTGGTACTGGCACAAAAACATCCAGATCAATGGAACAGAATAGAGAACTCAGAAATGGACCTGCAACTCTATGGGGGTCATTTGGTCAACTCATCTTTGACAAAGCAGGAAAGACTGTCCACTGGAAAAAGGACAGTTTCTTCAACAAATGGTGTTGGGAAAATTGGACAGCCACACGCAGAAGAATGAAACTAGACCATTCATTCTCTTACACCATACACACAAACTCAAAATGCTTGAAAGTTCTAAATGTGAGAATCCATCAAAATACTAGAGAACAAAGGCAACAACCTTTTTGAACTTGGCCACAGCAAAGTCTTGCAAGACACATCTGTGAAGGCAAAAAAGAACTATTGGGGGCAGCCCCGGTGGCCCAGTGGTTTAGCACCTGCCTTCAGCCCAGGGTATGATCCTGGAGACCCGGGATCAAGTCCCATGTCAGGCTCCCTGCATGGAGCCTGCCTCTCTCTCTGTGTGTCTCTCATGAATAAGTAAATAAAATCTTAACAACAAAAACTATTGGGACTTCATCAAGAGAAAAAGCTTCTGCACAGTGAAGGAAACAACAAAACTAAAAGACAACCAGCAGAATGGGAGAAGATATTCCTGATGTTTCTTTGGAGAACCCAGCTGCATGTTCTATGAAGCCCAAGCTATAAGGAGAGGCCACGTTGAAGTGCTTTGATCAATAGTCCCAATTGATCTTAGCCTTAATTATCCAAGCCTGGGTGTCAGATGTGTGAGTAAAGATGCCTAGATGATTACAGCCTGTATGATGACAGCTTCAAATCTCCCCCAGGCACTAGAGATTTTGCAACCAAGCCCAGACATTTTAGAGTAGAGATGTCATTCCTGCTGTGCTTTGTCCAGTTCATGATGCATAGAATGTGTTTGTATGGCTTTATGCCACTGAGTTGGGGTGGTATATTACACAGCAACTGAAACAGCTAAGTTTTATTTGTAATTTGCAATTTTTTCACAAGGGAGATTGATTTTTTTAAAAGATGTTATTTATTTATTCATGAGAGACAGAGAGAGAGAGAGAGGCAGAGACACAGGCAGAGGGAGAAGCAGGCTCTATGCAGGGAGCCCGACGTGGGACTTGATCCCAGGTCTCCAGGATCACACCCTGGGCTGAAGGTGGCGCTAAACTGCTGAGCCACCCAGGCTGCCCACAAAGGAGAATGATTTATTTAAAAAGTGCCTCAAAAGAACAAACAAACAAAAAACTGCCTCAATCTGATTTTGGTATCAAGAGGAGTTGGATTTGTCTCTTTCTTGAATTTTCAAATTGCATAGTTTATAGAAAATTGTCCATTTGAACAAATTTACTGCAAAATCACATAATCCTCTAAAAGTAAACAAAATATACCCTACCTGTAGCTATATTCTTTGTATTTCCTGCTAGTTGTGTGGTGTGCATACACACATGAATTTTGCTAGAGATTTTACTGGATTATTTTTGAATTAGCTTCTGGCTTTGTGAGTCTTTTCTATTTTCTTTGTTTTCTTTTTATTAATTTGTTTCCCTCATTTCTTCTTTCTACTTTCTTAGAGGGGCTTTTCCTTTGCTTAGTTGAATACGACTTATTTTTAGCTTTTGTTTTTTAATAAATGCATTTTATATATTTTAATGATTTTATTTGAGAGAGAGAGAACGAGACACCAAGCATGAGAAAGGGGGAAGGGATAGGAGAGGGAGAAGCAGAGTCCTTGCTGAGCAGGGAGCCTGGTGTGGTCCTTTAACCCAGGACCCTGGGATCATGACCTGAGCCGAAGGCAGACGGTTCACCAACTGAGCCACCCAGGGGCCCTAAGTGCTTTTAATATAAATTTCCTTTCCATCTGCTTCTTAGTATTTCCCATTATTTCCAGGTTCCATGTTGCATTTTGCCAGCTCTACCATATTTACGGCAATTATTTCAGAAATGAGTGTTCATCTTCATAGACTGAGAAGTTCAGAAAAGTGAATGAAGTCATCAGGTGGGCCTCTGTCAACGCTCTACTTTCAGGATCTTGCCTCCATCCCATTTTGAGAAAGAAGTGCTTCCTCCCCTCGAGGGCTAATCCTTCAATTTGTTCTCTGCCCCTCCTGCTTCCTTAAGGACATTTTTGGGTCAGTTATTCCTCACTGCTGTATCTGGATGTTTTCTCTTCTGGCTCTTTCCTCTGATGCAGGGATATTTTATTTATCTTTTTACAACAGCCTCCCTTGATTCTACATCCCTCATTTAACTACTGTACCACCTCTTTGCTGTGTGAAGAAACTTCTGGAAAGAGTAACCTGTTCAGGCACATTTCCCGTCACTCGTATTTTGAACCAGTTTTCCGGCTTCTGCCTCCATCACTGTAAATGAAACCACCCTGACCAAGGTCACCTGTGACCTCCCCACTGCCAAATACAGCAGATGCCAGTCTGTTATACTCAGCTTCACTGTAGTCTTTGGCATCGTCGACCACTCCCTCTTTAAGACTGTGATTTCTTTGCCCATGTTCTTTCTTGGTTTTGCCCTTACCTCTCCAGTCATTCCCTCTCCCTTCTCCCTCCACCCGTCTTCACATGCTCGTTTCCCACAGCTCCATTATTGATCCTTTCCTCACTCTACATGATCTTCCTTGGCAACATCATCCACTTCCCTGGCTTCAACCACCGTCTTTAAAAGGAGGTCTCCCAAATATCTAGTTCATGCCAGAGCTCTCTTGAGGCAGAGATCAAAATATTTAGCCGCCCATTGAACGCGTTCACTTGTTTGTGCCACAGCACCTCAAATGAACATGACCAAAAGGGAGCTTTTTCCCCCCACACCTCTTCTTCCTCTTTTGTTCCCTACCTGGTAAACAGCCCTACATTTTTTTTTTTAAGATTTTATTTACTCATGAGAGCACAGGAGAGGCAGAGACATAGGCACAGGGAGAAACAGGCTCCCTGGGGGGATCCTGATGTGGGACTCGATCCCAGGACCCCGGGATCACGACCTAAGCCAAAGGCAGATGCTCAACCGCTGAGCCACCCAGGTGCCCCTCTACCTAACTTCCTAAGGAGTTACTTTGGATTCCTCCTTCCTTACCCTGAATATCCAGCCACTGAGATCTTACCACCTCCCAAGTTTGCTCGCATTGCCTCCTCTCCATCCTGTCACTGCCTTGGCTGAAGTGCTCTTGCTCTGTCACTGCAATTTCCACAAAGGCCTCCCAGCTGGTCTCCCTGCCTTGGGTTTCATCCTTTCCTACCCACACCGATCCATTTTCTATACCACATATATTATTCCCTTGCTATCAACCCCTCATGGCCTCTTTAGTCCTCTGGATGAAAGTCCAAAATTCCTAGCATGATACATAAGGCCCTTGGTGATCTGTCCTTGGCTCAAGCCTCCACAGATAATTATCTTTTCCCCCCCTTCAGACCCTCCATCCTAATAATGGATTGTAGTTCCCAGGAAATGCAACTTTACCCTTCTGCTTGTTGCTTTATCTGGTTGTCTCATCCTTCAAAACTCAGTTCAGGGGCATCTGGGTGGCTCAGTCACTTAAGCATCTGCCTTCAGCTCAGGTCATAATCCCGGGGTCCTGGGATCAGAATCTCTAAAAAACCCCACAAAACACAAAAAAGCAAAACTCCATTCAGATGTTACCTGCTCCAGCCTGTATTCCTCATTATTCCCCCTCATCACTGGAGTGGGTGCCTGCTCCACCTCTAGGCATAACCCTTAATATATTGTGTTTTCCTGTGTCTCCTTCAAAGCAATGACTTCATTTTCTCTCTGTAGCTTCAGTTCTTGTTGCTGTGCCTTGGGCCTAATGGATATGCATCCAGTAAATGTTATGTTAGGTGAAAAAAATGTTCCCAGCTACCTAAATAGCTCGGACAGTAGTAGTTCAAGGACCAGTTTTATTGTTGAACTCACAATTTGATGGGCTATCATCAAGTTTCCTGAAACCAAGAAAAGAAGGGCAAATGACTTACATGTTAGCAAAGGCCGAACTCCAGTCCGATTACAAATTAGAAAAAAATAAAATTTATGATCCATAGTTTATAACTACCATATACCAGATGGGTAGGAGGAAAGCCAAACTTTAATTGTTCCTGACAAAAGCTTCTTAGCTTTCAAAATGACCCTCTTGTGTTCCTTGATCTGTCTTCCTGTTACAGCGCTGATTTACTATAACTTCGGATCTTTGTGTTCATTTTCCTTAGACCGCTCCAGGTAGCTTTGTCTGACCATCTTTTTTTTTTTTTTTTTTTTTGTCTTTCCATCTTAAGTTAAATTTAAAATTTATCAGCTCCAATTTACCAATCCTCCCAATGTGTGAAGCATTAAACACAATCAAGCATCAATATTTATTAACACAAGACAAAGGAAACACATTCAATGAGTTAATAGAACACTGTCCTGCCAGATGTTAAATTTAAAAATGTATATCTAGTCTAATTTCAAATAAATAAAAAAACTTTATACATAATTACACAGTACTATAGTTTGAATTTGACACTGGTAAATATCTTGACAGAAAGTAAACAAAACATCATTTAGGACTAAAAAATTATTCTTATACCTTTACACTCTTCCTGTGGACAAACAACATGGCCCATCTACACATACCTAAACCAGAAATGTTGTATGAATGATAAAGAAAAGGCCTATTGTGTATTTGGAGTACTGCAGCTCTTGCTCCAAATACTCTTGCTTTTACATCAAAGCAGACAACAGAAACAACACTAAGGCATAGGTCATGTTGGAGTTTGAGGGTGAGGTGGTAACTCCTCATTGCTTAGTCTAAAAGATTGCTGGATATTCAAGGAAAGTAATTTATTTGGCCAAGATATTGAGCACCATGCCTGGGGCAGAGACCTTAAGAAAAAAACCTAAGGCCTCGGGCCCTTTGTTGATTCAACAAAAGCGTTAAGCAAGCACTGCCCAGGGATTAAAGAAAAGAGACACACTCGCATCACCAGTAGACAGGCAATGGTCCCTAAACAGCCTGAGGCAGCACAGCTTCGTGAGGAAAGGACTTGGTGGTGGTCATGGTGGTGGTCTGGACCCGGCCCCCTTTCTGAGGCAGCAAGCAAAGAAAGGCTGTGGACTCACACCGACGCCCGCTAGCATGCCGGCCATTCCGAGGGTCTCCGTGATGCAGGTGACATCTGTGCAGCTCTAAGAATCCCTTGGGCTTCAAATTTTCCTGAGGCAGCCCCTTCCTCATCGACCTCAACTACTTCTATTTAGAGGCAGAAAGAGGTTCAGAAGCTGTTAGGTGAATGGATTTCTCTTAACTGAAATGGGGGGCGGGGGGAGGCTTGCTCTTACTTTCTTTTTCACAGGCATAAAAGAAAAACCCAGACTGTGTTCAGAGTTTGGGCTAGGCTGTTTCTATCAGCAGTAATGGCCTTCTGGGTCCGCCCCAAGAGTCCATTCTACCACAAAGGTTCTACTGAATGTGGGAAGGGCGAGAGCACTGTGTCATCAAGAGAAAGTTCTCCTATCCGAGTCTGTAAGAGACTAGGCATTGGATCTACAGATGACCCCCTCGGACAGGCTAATGACTGGACTCTCTTCCCCTTCCAGAGGATACTCTACCGCAGTTCCCCACGAAACTCCCAAAGACACAGCTCAGCTTTCTTTCCTCCACTAATACGTTCTGGCTTCGGGGAATATGCAAAAGATCAACAGAGCAGCCACAAGGCGGAAAGCAGAAACTAAAGATAAATCAGAGGCCTGAGGACCTACAAATCCAGATGATCAGACCCTCGTAACTGGGAGTTGCCCATACTCTGAGGCTAATGGAGTATCTTATTTGAAAGAATGAGCGTAGATCACCTCTGCTCAATCCTGCAGCCACCAGCCACACGTGGCCACTGAAAACCTGAAATATGGGCAGTCCGAACTGAAATGTGCTTGAGACACTGGATTTCAAAGACTTACATATCTGTCACTTTCCATGTTTATTTCACATGAAAATTATAGTATTTTTGATATAGCCAGTTAAAGAAAATATACCAAAGTCAATTTCACTCGTTTCTTTTTACTTTTTAAAATGCGGTTACTAGAAAATTTAAAATGACCGGCGTGGCTCACATTATATTTCCAGCAGACGCCCTAACTTGTGTAGTAAGAATTTTTAAAGCAACCCATGGGATAAGACTCTGCCTATGTTTTTTTCTTGGAACTTGTGGATTATGGAGATTATAACTATTTAATCCTCAGGATCCCTTGCTTTGTTAGTGAATCATTAACAACTACTGGAAGAAAATTACTTTCCAAATAAGCAGGCTGGTTTTTTTGTAAACTGAACCGTAGCTAGTCACTGGGATTTCTTGCCCCAATGTAAGTGCTTTTTTCCTGTACACCTTAGAACCTCTTCCATCATGTGTAAATTAATTCCATCCAATATGTCAAAAAAGAGATCTGGAACTGGAAAATGTCTTGAAGTCTGCCCTCAGCGGAGAAAAAACTGGGAGGAAAAGAGTGTAAAAGGGAGGCAAGAAAGTGGCTTGGAGCCACGAGACTGAAGGGCAGCCCCCGAGAGTGACAAAGGGTCTGGGCTTTGCATTATAAACCGTATTTTTCAGGGTAATTACAAGTCTTAAAAATTGTTTAAAAACATATTTAGTTTACATGATGTTACAGTGGGGTAAATAATATGTATTATTAAAATAGTCTAAATAAATATTTACACAATAGACCAGAGTGGGTCAAAGAGAACCATTCTGATTTAACAAGTTAACTCTGTTCACTTGGAGCTTTTCTTTTTTTTAAATTTTTAAAAATATTTCTGTAAGAAAAAAATAATAAAATTCAACTATATTCAAATACATGAAGTATCAGACCAAAGAAAGGAAACCGAGCCAGAGGCCAAACTCAGTCCCACGCTCAGTCCACTTGGCCTGGGCACCACAGTTATTTCAAAAGAGTTTCTTGCATACATCAGGCTTCCCCTATTTCAGCATAAGCCTAGCTATTTTGGCAACCCAAATCGGTCAGTTTTGAGATCTGTAGCTATGTCACCTTTACAGTTTCACGTGACTGCCGATCCCACTGCCTTCCCAGCCTGTCATTCTTGTTCTTAAAATCCCTGCCCCCATGAACTGGAAGAACAGAGGACACTCTTCAGTTTTCCGAAAAGAGAAGCTACATGTATAAACTGTAGACGCAGTTGACAATGGGCCTGGAAAAAGAGGAAATCCTAAATTCTTACGTAGTCACTCTAAATTTGAAACACAGTTTCAACACCGGGGGCCAGAGTGAGTTATTGTGGTTCCTTAGGATAGGGTGGGATCTAACGAAGCTTAGCCTTTTCATAGCATTTTGATTTTTAAACTGAGATTTTTCAGGTTGAATTCTTAAAAGCTTAAGCTGATTCTGGGAATGCAAGCTTTAAAAACAAACATAGGCAGCTTTAGTTTATAAAATACATTAGCCAACAGAGACGTCGTACAATGTGCAGCGAAACCTGCCAACAATTTGCACTGTTTAGTTACCTATTCAATTACACTGCATTAAGAGAATATTGAAATTCTCTCCAAGTAGAAACGTTTCTACTTTTGTTGTCATGACTATACAAGCCAATTCTTTTTTTTTTTTTTTTTTAGCTGAATTGTGTGTATTCTTATTTACACGTTTAAAACACTGGTCAAAATGTTTTACTCTCAAGATTTATATATATAAAGTAACTCTCATATTCAGTGGATTATTTGATTTGCTTACGGGTCAGCGGAAAATAAGCTGAGCAGTTCCACGTTAACAAAACCTGGAGAATGTCCAGCTATGGTAAAATGGCGGAATACAGTACAGAGCGGGGAACTGTGGAGCTCCGACTACCCCTTCGTGTGAATTCGTTAAACTCCCTTACAAAATTCTAAAACAGCATTAGATAAAAATACAAGTATATACAACAGATGAAAAAAATGCAACATGCATGTAATTGCTTTAGTGATGTGCTGCTCACGCTATGTCAAAGCTCATGACTGATGGGCTGTTAACATTTTTTTCATTTGCTACCACACGATTCCCCTTTCCTGTGTGTCCCACAGGATGAGATGAAGGATATAATGTAACCATCTCAGCTTATTTCACATCATTTGAAAGCTTGCCCCTAGTCACTGGTCTTTGGTCCTTGTGGTTTTTCAGGATGGCCCCCTGTAGTCCCCACAAGGCTGGTTACATGTTATAAGCCACATAGATGGGGTCTAACTGGTCAGCCAGGAAGCTGTCACGGAGGTGCATCCTCTGCTTCTCTCCTCTGGAGTTGATGGGGATGACACCCGGGTCCACCACAACCACGACGCCAACGATGAGGTAATGCTCTTCCAGGACCACATTTGTCACTAAAGGAACCAGGTCCAGGGCCTCCTGTTCAGAGCCACACAGTTCTACAACCACCACCAGCAGGTTGGTCCACGTGAACACGGCACTGAAATTTCAATGACATTCAGTTAACAGGTCACTACATTTACCAGGCATCGTTTATAGTATCTGCTCAAGACTTAGCCCAATTCCCCCGAAGAGTGCTTTCTCTCTTGGATCCAACCAGAAGGCTCGCAGGCATGTCTGCAATATGTGACCTTGCCCTACGATCGCAGCTGATCAGCTGAGCCAACCCCAGTCTCTTGGGGGTTTGGAAATGGGATTGGAAGTTGTCAGCTAGTAACATGACCTAAGCCCATGTGAAAGTTCTGGGGTAGCCAGGTGTCCAGAGAAGCACAGAGAATGGCTCTTCAGGGAAGGGAGAATGAAGTGGATGCCCAGAGGGCTCTAGAAAGTGCGAGGACAGTGGTTCCTGATGGCCTTCCCATCCCTTATTTCTATCTTTCTTGAGATCCACAGACACTTTTAGGAACCTCTGAGGTAGCCAGGTATCTTTCGTTTAAGTTTTTTTTTTTTTTTTTAAAGATTTTATTTATTTATTCAAGAGAGACACAGAGAGAGGCAGAGACACAGGCAGAGGGAGAAGCAGGCTCCATGCAGGGAGCCTGATGTGGGTCACGCCCTGAGCCAAAGGCAGATGCTCAATCGCTGAGCCACCCAGGGGTCCCTGCTTAAGTTTTTTTTCTTTTTTTTAATTTTTATTTTTTAAGTTTTTTTTAAAAGAGAGTTTGTTATTTGCAACTGAAGACCTTTGGCAAAGAGAATACTCTTAGGTCCAACAGGAAGGGAGTAGACTTCTCCTCATCTGCACTTAATGCCCCATATGGGCGTCTCTCCCATGTGCCATAAGGCAGAAAGTTGCCTTACATTGGGTGGGACTGCGAGTGAGAAGGTAGGGCCTGACTTGTGGTATGCAACGTTAAACAGCTTTAAAAAACAGATTCCAATCATTAAAAAACATTTACACAATACTTAATTGCATTAAAAGTCAAAGGTTTAAAATTAGAGGCTGACGATGACCCCTTTCTCTGTCTTGTTCTTATAATTCATGGGCATTGTTCGGGTCGGGAAGAGACTCTGACCAAAGTGAGAGGAAGATGCTGACAAAGAAGCATCTAGAAAGCATGAGCCACCATGAAAAGAACTGCGGCTATTTAGTATGGGTCAGAAAAAGAAAAGGAAAGAAAAATGAAAAGAAAAGAGAAAAGAAAAAAGGAAAAAAAAAAAAAAAAAAAACAACAACAACCAAGAAAGGACACAACCCATGAAAAATGTAGAAAAGAAACCGGACGGATTCTGTGTTGTCAGGAATCCAGAACGAAAGCCACAGGTAAAAACTATAGAGTTTTAATTTTAAGGAAGTTGCAGTCAGTGTGAGGCTGGCTGTTCTTTGCTGGGATAACGTGGAGGGAATTCCTACACCGAGAGGGAGGCTGGGAGGTCACGATGCGCCTTTCATCTGCTTTCCATTTGACAGTTCGAGAAGCACATTCCCATTTGATCCTCCCCATAATTAGGAAATAGCACAGAAAGTACTTCACACGAGAAAAGCCGCCTACGAGGGAGAGCTGGCGTCAAGTCGGGTCTTTTGAGTCTAGAGTCATGGGTCTTTCCACCACATGACGCCGACTTTCTAGAGACAGAGTTAGATCTCTTCCGAGGTTAAGAATCTAGCGGCAGGAAGGACCCGACTCCACAGAAGTTCCAGAGCCTGCCTCGGTCTCTCCACGGGCCCATCTGCCACAGCAGACGGCGCCACGACAACAAAGAGGCGTCCGCTGATTTTCTTACCCTCCTTGGGGTTGTGGGCCTGTACTGGGGACGGACGTGGACCACGAGTCAGGCCTAAGGGACACTACGCTGTGGGGGAGCCCATCCCGGGAGGGACGTTACCATTCAGCGATGCTCCTGTGGATGCGGGACACCGAGGTCTCGATGTCGATCGGGTGGTACCGCAGTCCCCTCAGCTCCAGTGTCTCGTCCAGGGCTCCCACCACATACAACGCATCGTGACGCTCTGGCGGGAAGAAGAGAACCGTGGTTCATCACATGTAACAAGCGCAATGCAATGCGGGAGTCGAGGGCGCCAGGCCGGACTGCTGGCCACGTCCCGACCCCACTGCTCACCAGCTGCGAGACTGTGAGCAAACTCCTTAGTCTCTGGTCCTGTCTCCCCCTTGGTGAGGCGGAGAATAAGAGGCGGCTGAGTGTCAGGATAATCCGTGTAGGGAGGGGACGCGATGCCTGGACCTTGTAAGTGCTAACAAACCCAACCCAACCCAGCCCTTAGCTATGATTAGGGCACTGTGTCCCCGGAACTGTGTCCAGTGCTGGGAAGATGGAAACGTGATTCCTGCCTGAAGACACTTACTGTCGGGAGGGGGGGGGGGGGCAGCAGCGGACACCCCACAGGTGCTCCAGGGTGACTGCTGAGCCTCGTGCGAGGAGTGTGCACACCCCCTGCGCTTGGCTCAGGGTTCAGAGGGGGAAAAGCAGAAACTAGTCTGAGCTTTTATCCTCTGGATAAAGGAATTAGCCAGATGACAGCTGGGGGTGGGGGAGCGGGGAGAGAGGCTGTGAGAGCGAGAAGAGGGGAGTGTGCGCTGTTGCTCCTAGACCTCTGCAAGGAGTCCAGATACAGGGACTGGGGTTGCAGAGCGCGGACAGACTAGTCCTGGTTATTAGCAGGGTTTCTAATCTGGCTAGAACATGGCAGAGATATATATTTTTTAAATATTTTTATTTGCTTATTTGACAGCACAAGCAAGGGGAGCAGAAGGCAGGAGGAGAGGGAGAAGCAGGCTCCCACTGAGCAGGAAGCCTGATGTGGGGCTCGATCCCAGGACCCCGGGATCATGACCTGAGCCAAAGGCAGACGCTTCACCGACTGAGCCCCCCGGGTGCCCTCCCCTTTTAATTATACGCACACAGCACGTACATAAGGCCACACACGTGGCTTATGTCTATGCAGAGACCGTGCTTTGAGGAGATGACTTTGCTAGGTCCACGGAATATGGTATTTTCAGGAAAACTGAGCAAACAAAGCGCCAGGAGCTGCTGGAGAGAAGGCTGAGGTCCATCAGACCCCCACCCCTAAGAAGAGCTCATGAAGAGCCGACTAGCTCGACTAGCTCGCAGGACAGAGGCACGGCGGGGACTCTCACGTCGCTTCCGCAAGCCGGGAAACCTGGTCATTCCTGTTGTCCAGGTGGCTGTGGGGAGGCTCTGTGGTCGCCCAGACTCACAAAGCAGACGGCGGAGGAGGATCCCAAACCAGGCACCTGCTGGGGTACCTCTGTCTCCCCCACTACACTATCCTGCCTCCCCCGAGATGTGGGGCAACTAGGGACGCTGCTCACTGTGGAGCAGATGCAGGGAGCCCGGGGCAACTGCCTTATCTGATCCTTGCTGCCGTGACGGTGCAGCCCGTGTGGCCATCCCGTGTAGCCACCCGCCGCCAGGACGGAGGGCTCGAGGCCCGCAGCGGCGAGGCCCGCACAGCCACTGGGCGGAAGGTTCGAGCCGCCTTCCCCCGGCGGGCAGCAGTCTCGCCTCCAACACCAGACACAAGGGACAGCGCCTGGCAAGACGGCTCCTCCACACCGACACCTGCTCTCGGGGACCAGGGTGGTGCCTGAAGCCTGCCAGGGGTGGATTGGCCGCAGACCTTGGGGCAGGCGGCGGTGCTGACCCTTGGCCAGATGTGCCCGCGGCCTGCGGGCCGGGCCCACAGGAATGTAAACGCCTGTGCGGGCTTAGGTGTCGCAGAAGGGAGCCGCCCTGGCGCGCAGAGCAGGCCGCGGGGACCGTGGGGGGCAGGCCGTGGGGAACAGGCTGTGGGGGCCAGGCCGCGGGGACCATGGGGGGCAGGCTGCAGGGGCCAGGCCACGGGGACTGTGGGGGGCAGGCCGTGGGGGGAAGGCTGCAGGGGCCAGGCTGCATGGGCCGGGAGACAGGCGGCAGGGGCCAGGCCGCGGGGGCCAGGCCGCGGGGACCCGTGGGGGGCAGGCCGTGGGGGGAAGGCTGCAGGGGCCAGGCTGCATGGGCCGGGAGACAGGCTGCAGGGGCCAGGCCACGGGGGCTGTGGGGGGCAGGCCGTGGGGGGAAGGCTGCAGGGGACAGGCTGCATGGGCCGGGAGACAGGCTGCAGGGGCCAGGCGCGGGGATCGTGGGGGGCAGGCCGCAGGGGCCAGGCCACGGGGACTGTGGGGGGCAGGCCGTGGGGGGAAGGCTGCAGGGGCCAGGCCGCGGGGGCGTGGAAGGGGGGGCCGGGCGGGGGAGCTACCTCCGGTGGCCGCGGTGAGCTCCGTCCTGCGGACAAACCCAAGGTATCCCGTCCGAGCCCAGAGCGTCTGGGCAGCGTCCCCAAAGCTCAGGCGGGTGTTGAAATGATCGGCTTGAAGAGTCTCGCTGTCATAGATGGTGTAGTAGCCGCTGGCCGTGTGGGGGCTGTTCACCCAAATCTACAAGAAAAGGGAGTCGGTCACGTTTCCCGGGAACACGCAGGACGGCGCCCCTTCACTCCCAGGGCGGCTTATCGCCTTTGAAGAACTGCCCTTGTTACGCCAACAAGCACACAGGCGGCCTACGCTCAGCAAGGGCTTCCCACGCGCCCATCAGAGCCGGGCGGGCTCCCCGCGCCCTGGACGCCCGACGAGAACACGGCGGCCCAGCACCGGTGCTGCCTGCGCGGCCCCCCGGGGCCCCACAAACGCGGCGGGCGGCGCCTCGGGCCCAAGGCCCCGGGAAGAGCGCGGGGCCTGCAACTCCCACGGCGGACGGAGCAGGGGCTAACAGCGGTCACCACCAGCATTTCCTGAGAACCCACGAGCGACGGGCGCTGCCCCGTGCACCTCAGAGACGGGCAGTAACGTACTTCGCTGTCGCACGATTTCACGAGGTGGGTGAGGCGGGTGCAATTATTTTTTTACGGATGAGGAAACTGAGGCTCAGAAAGAGTAGGCCCCGGGCTCGCTAGTCAGGGGCTGCTAAGTGGCAGGCCGGGCCGTCTGCGGCAAACTACGGGGTGAGACATCGCTGCCCCTCAAATATCTGAGGGAAGAAAAATTAAGTCTTTAAAAAAATGTATCGCTACCAACACAAATACGGATACATTGTAGAACAGAATATAAAATCTCCACGTTTTTTAAGACACTGAGTATTTGTGGCTCCTTTCGGTTCCCGACAGGTGGCGACAGGGAGGACGAGGACGTGCCCATCTCCCCGCCCGGCTGCCTCAATCCGCCCTCCGTCCCGCTCTCAAGCTCCCTCCTTCTTCGTCTCGGGCCTTCCGGAGAAGATTAAAACCCCTTTAAAGATGACGATTCACAACGGAAGAGAAGCTAATAAATCCAGTTTCACGGATCCTCGAAGGTGAGCCCTCAAGTCCGTACCGCCGGCTCTTCAGAGTAAAGGTGAAAACCGGTACGTACCTCTCCGAGATGAGAGTCTCCGACAGGCCCTTTGGTCTCGGGGTTGACGATGACCACTTTCACGCCAGGTAAGATCTGAGCACGAGGGAAACAGAGGACCGCCTCTAAGGACCCAAGGCCGGCCCGGGCGGCCAGCCGGCGGCCCGGTGCCCGCTGGACTGTCCGGACACGGGCGGGAGATCCGTCCTCCCGGCAAACCAGGGAGCCAGCGGCCCGCTCTCTCTCCAGAGGGCCGAGAAACCACAGCCCAGAACCGGAGAGCAGGCCCCGGTCAAGCACCGCCCTTTCTCCTCATGGGCCCTGCTCACCGGAGCGCGGCCAGTAGAACTCCCTAGAGCAGGAAGGGCCGCGGGGACACATGAGGCATCGGCCGGGGGGTGCGGGGCCTTGGCAGGAGAATGGGCCTGCCCCTGGGATCTCCCTCAGGAGAGGAAAGCAGCCGGGGCTGGCCCCAAGGGGCCCACGGCTTCTCTGGCCACCCATCTGCTGTCCCTTGGACCTCCTTTTCCATCTTGGGTTTCTAGGGTCTGGGGCCAGCTGAGGAGCGCTGCGACGACTACCTAGGCTCCCACATCGAAGACCTCAAGGGAGGAGAGAAAAGACGTGCCGGGCGAGGTGGGGCACTGCGCTAGGCTTCTGGGGCGCCCAGCCACGAGCCGAGGCAGGTGGAAATCTGACAAGGTGGTAAGACCTGCCCGACTCCACTTGGAAGAGTTCAAACGGCAGAGAGGAGCTGGAGTTAGTGCCCCAGGGACTGGATCTGCGGCTTGATGGGGTACGCAGGATCCCCTGCTTTCTTTTCTTTTCTTTTTTTTTTTTTTTAAAGATTTTATTTATTCACGAGAGACACACAGAGAGAGGCAGAGACACAGGCAGAGGGAGAAGCAGGCTCCATGCAGGAAGCCCGACGCGGGACTCGATCCCGGGTCTCCAGGATCATGCCCTGGGCTGAAGGCGATACTAATCCGCTGAGCCACCCGAGCCACCCGGGCTGCCCGATCCCCTGCTTTCTTTAGAATCTCCCCCTCTGCCTTTCAGAATTACTAGAAGGAATTCGGAGGCATCGTTCCTCTCTCTTCAAAAAAATGAGAAACTCGCCAGCTTATGCTGATGTTCCATCACCCTCAGTGAAGTGTTCAGAGCTGCTACAGACGTAATGTTGGGTCCCTCCAACAGTCACGCGCTATGTAATCGACCTAAACCCCCAAGGTGATGGTATCAGGAGCTGGGGCCTCCCACCGCGTGAGGACACAGCAACAGGAAGGCCAACTCTGAACCACAAATCCTTCGCCAGGACCTGCTGGTGCCATGATCCTGGACTTCCCAGTCCCCAGAACTGTGAGGAATACGTTTGTTCTTTATAAGCCACCCGGTCTATGGTGTTCTGTGACAGCAGCCCAAAGGGACTCCAAAGTGCTGTGTCTGCTCTTGAACATTTTATTTTATTTTTTTTGCTGTTGAACATTTTAAAGCCTCAACCTAATCTAAGAAATCTTCTCCCCAGAGACACGCACTCTCTATATCCGTAATCCCTTCCCCGTTTTGATTTCTCTTTCAGCTTTAAACACAGGTATGCCTTCCCTGATCTGCAACCGCACCGCCCCACTGCCACCTACTTCTCTCCTTGTAACATTTATAAAGACAGGATTGCCTCTAAGTGTTGTTCGCCCCTTCACTTTGAATGTAATGAACACTGAATTTTGCTGATTTGTCAAAATAGAATAAGGTGTCAGTTGGATAAAAAAAATCTGTGGAAATGAAGAGAGTTCAAATTCTTATCTATGTACTCATATGAATTCAAAAGTATTAGCTAAGGTGAAATTCTTGATTTATCTTCAGAATTCACTCAAGGCTTGCCCTGGGTGGCTAATATATTCTAGGCTTCGGATTTCTTTAAAATGAACCACCTAAAAAATAAAAAATAGGGCAGCCCGGGTGGCTCAGCGGTTCAGCACCGCCTTCAGTCCAGGGTGTGATCCTGGAGACCCAGGATCGAGTCCCACGTCAGGCCTCCTACAGGAAGCCTGTTTCTCTCCCTCTGCCTGTGTCTCTGCCTCTCTCCGTTCTGTGTGTCTTCCATGAATAAATAAACAAAATCTTAAAAATAAAATAAAATAAATAAAAAATGAAATGAACCATTTCCCCAGGCAGACCACCTTCCAAAGGTTAATAGAACAAATTACCTTTCCAGACTCTGAGAGGAGCAAACTCTGGGGGGCACCCCGTTCCACAAGACGAACCCTGCAGAAGAACAATATTCACTATACACAAACACACACACACACACACACACACACACACACACACACACCACACACTTGAAAAACTAGCTGCACCGTGTCTGCTATAGCTACATACTGCCCTCCTAAGGCCTCTACTTTGTGTCTCCTTCTCATGCTACAGCAGAGTTTCTCAGACTCAGCACTATGACATTTTGGGTCAGATAATGTGCTTTTATAATTTTTAGTGAGGGGCTACCTATTCTGTGCGTTGTAGGGTGTTTAGCAACATCCCAGGCCTCTACCCACTAGATGTCAGTAGCAACCCTTTTGCAGTGACAACCCAAACCGGCTGTGGACATTGTCAAAGGTCCTCTGGAGGGCAAATTCTCCTCAGGCTGAGACCCACTGTGCTCTCCCTGTGCAGGTTGGGGCAGTGCCAGGGGGCACGTCAGTGAATGCCGCTGAGGTCAGTGGGGCCTGGGCAAAGGTCCCAGAGCCCTAGGGCCAGGTGCTCACCTTGGGACATAGCTAACATTTCCCCTGTAAGCTGATGAGGAGGAGGGCTTTTACTCCTGGGATTCGGATAAAGTGTGGTTTCAAAAACTCTACTCTGCCTCATTTATCTTATCTGTTCCATCTTTTATTTTTAAACTCCCAGAGCAAAGAGCCTATCCATTTTAGTTCAGTTTATATCAAACATCACAAAATATTTCTACACAGGAAGGAATTAAGTATTACACTTTAATATTAAAGAACAGCATAGCAACTATGAGAATTAAAGCTTTCTTCTTATAAGTGTAAATCTTATGTTTTTTTTTAAAGATTTATTTATTTATGATAGACACAGAGAGAGAGAGAGAGAGAGAGGGAGGAGAGAGGAAGAGAGAGAGAGAGAGAGAGAGAGAGAGAGAGAGAGGCAGAGACACAGGAGGAGAGAGAAGCAGGCTCCATGCCAGGAGCCTGACGTGGGACTCGATCCCGGGACTCCAGGATCACGCCCTGGGCCAAAGGCAGGTGCTAAACCGCTGAGCCCCCCAGGGATCCCCCTTATCAGGTGTTAATAAAAACAAATTCCTTCCCTCTTCCCATCCCTCCCGGGAAGATACACATAAAAGGGATGAGGGAGAGAGCCAGTTTTTTCCAGGCTTGGAAATTTTTCATGCTTAGAAACTCCAATAGGGAGTGAGCACAATAAATCTACTGTACCTGTCATGTCTCAATGATTTCAGATCTACATACACAGTAGTTGGATCAGG
Source organism: Nyctereutes procyonoides (assembly GCF_905146905.1). Taxonomy (NCBI): domain Eukaryota; kingdom Metazoa; phylum Chordata; class Mammalia; order Carnivora; family Canidae; genus Nyctereutes; species Nyctereutes procyonoides. The sequence goes on along the minus strand of NW_026575124.1, from coordinate 2,034,196 downwards.
CCCTGAAGTTCCCTAAAGAAAAAGAAATCAATGCATTGTTTATTTATGTATTTCCATATTTCACATTCTCAAATCAAGAAATAATTTAGCCATATGCATGGAAAATCCACACTCTGTTTTGAAAGCTCACCCTCTTTGACCAGATGAGGCAGGGTTGCAGTCAACACCTGAAAGAGACTCATGGCCTCGTGTTTCTTTCCCTCCCTCCCCTGAGAGAGTAGGCCAGGGCCTGGTCTCGGGGCTGGAGAAGCCCCCGAAAGGCTACCAGGCTGAGGAGGGGCTTCCTCCCTGGACTTAAGGCAGACACGAGACCGGCCGGCATCCACCGGATTTTCAAAACCAACACTGGCCTAGGCGAATGGCAGGGAGCCTGGGATGGGGCTCCATGGGTAAATCACCATGATGCTACCTGAAAGTCACTTGCCCATGGTCACAGAAGCCCTGAAAGCACCCACCCACGGCTGCCATCTTCTCTTACTCTCACTCTCGTCCATGCCTGTATTTACCATATGAGTCCCCAAGCCACAGAAAATCACTTAGTTCTTCTCGTTATTTACCCACCAAGAATAACATGGCAATCTTGCCACACGGCTGAAGAAAAGAATACAGACTTATTTGTGCTTCCTTTGTTTAAAAAAAGGGGGGGGGGAGGAGACAGAGAAACATAAGGTAAATATAAGATATTGATAAAATTCAAAGAGGAGTAAAAAATCTTGATTCATCATTATGTACCATTAAACTACTACAAGAAACGTGGAAATCGGCGTTCAGCTGCCAGGCGTGGCTCGAGGGCATGCACCTAGTAAGGGGGTGATCCCACAGAAGGAGCCCGTGAAGAACAACACTATTATCTTCACCCTGTAGGTGCGCCAAGTGAGGCAGGCGAAGCCCGCGGTCTCAGAGCAGGTAAGTGGAACCGGGCTCGTGCCAGGCTGGCTGGCTGCGCAGCCTCGGCTGTGGAGCACCACACGCTTCTCTTCCCCTGACCATCAAGGAATTTCATGATCATCACCTGTAAACATATCGCTACGTTGACTCTTGATCCAAAAGTGGTGCTGACAGCCCGAGGGGACAGCCCGATGTCTTTGAAGAGCTTGGAGAAGGACTGCTGGAGGGCGATGCGGGGCCGCTCCTCGGCCACAACCACACATGTCCGGATGCAGGAGAGGTTGATTCCTCTGGTCTGTAAGACACCAACGGCAGGGAGCTGAAGTTGGTAGGAATGCAAAAAGGACTGAATCGGCAGGGCCACTGTTCTGTCTCTCCAGTCAGGAAAAGCCAAGGAACGGTGTAGTCTCATCTCAGACGCCCAGGGAAAAGAAATGCCAAATGCCAACGCATTCCACAACATTACTACCCACTGGTGAATCTGTTCATTCTCTATCTCTTTCCTCTTTCATCTAAAAACCTTAGATTCTTCAGGGACCCATTTTTATACCTCCCCATTTCTGTACTTTAGATGTCTTCCTATTTCAAAATGGAGAGAGGGGACTGAGAGAAAAAGAGATCTAGCATTCAGAGACTGAATCTTACTTCTTTTTATCCTTCTTAGGATCATAATTCTCTACTATTTTTTAAAATTTAAATTCAATTAACATAGAGCGTATTATTGGTTTTAGAGGTAGAGGCCAGTGAATCAACAGTCTCGTATTAACCCTCAGTGCTCATCACATCATGTGCCCTCCTTAATGCCCATCACCCAGCCACACCCTCCCCCACCCTCTCCCCTCCAGCAGCCCTCAGTTTGTTTCCTAGAGTTAAGAGTCTCTTATGGTTTGTCTCCCTTTCTGATTTCGTCTTGTTTTATTTTTCCTTCCTTCCCCCCCTGCTCTTCTGTTTCTTAAATTTCACGTAATTTTCTATTAAGAAAATCAGTCTCCTGACTCTCTCATATGTCAGTCAGACATATCATCCCCAGATACACATATGAATGAGCTACCCCTATCTTTGGGGCAGTCCCCAATCTCTACTCCTCTGAGACTGCAAATTTTATTAGAAAAAGTCCTAATGGTGGTCATAGTTGTCTTTCATCTTTACATGAAGTCATTTCCATTCAGCCTCCTGACTAGTTTCATCTTCCTCTCCACAAAGTAAGACTCAGATTAAGCTCTGAAAGAACGTATTAAATTAGCAGAAGAAATAAAATTCCTGAGGTTTACAAAATGTTGACTGGCTAGAAAAAAGCAGGCAGATCTGCCTGTCAAACCCTACTCGGGTATCATGTTGCCTGGCCCATTTCTTTAAAACCCTCTGGACCGGCTACTTGTTGCACTTCTTACCTTTAGCACTTCCACCTGGTTCCCAAGCCCTTTGGTGCAGAGCTCCATTACTGAGTAGGAGCAGAAAGTGTCCCTTATTTTGTACTGGTTGACAGTGGAGAGCCAGAGGAAAAGGTTGTTTTCTAACTCCATAGGAGGAATTAAGATGGACTGGTGCCCTGAGTAGACACTGCAACGAAGAAAGGCGAGAGCTGACATTATCAATTCATCGGGATATCTTGATGTACACCATCCATTCAACCAACGTTTACTGCCCGTGAAGTGCAGTGTGAGGTCATATTAGATATAAAGGTCTAAGAATCAAACTTGTTCCTGTCCAACTCACAAGACATGATAACTACCATAAACAGACTGGTATAAACAGTAACTGAGATGTGAAGATCATTAGATCAAGATCATCATAAAATAAAGAGCAAGTTGTCCAAATTAGGAAAGCTGGGTGGTGGGGTGTGTGTGTGAGTGCGTTTCATTGAGTAGGTATTGCTTAAGCCGGGCTTAAAGAATGAGCAGGAATTTGGCTGGAGGAAATGGGGGTGGGGGTGAGAGCATTCCAGGCAGAGGAACAGCATATGGAAAGGAAAAGAAACCCAGAAGTATATGGTGTGTTTAAAGTCATCAGAAATAGCAGCCTACTACGAAATCTTATAGCACAGGATGCATCACAGGGGAGTGGTGAGAAGTGAGGCCAGAAAGGTTGGGACCAAACTGTAATACAAGAGCATAATTATGGTCTGAGGGAGTTTAGACTTTTCCCGGCAGACAGTCGCTGCAGGCTTTAAGCTGGGGTGAATCTAGCATCATGGAGAGGGACTGGAGACACAGACATTGATGATGGAGAGACAGGAGAGGTGAGAGATGGTGAGGCCTGGAATCCTGACAGCGCAGCCAGGATAAAAACAAAGGAATGACAGAGTCACATATTAGATGTATAGTTCACAGCCATCAACCTTCAACCTCTTAAACCCAAGTACAGATCAGAATCACAAGGAACCCAAGAATCTTGTATTTAAAAAATACTGGAATTGTGGTTGCTACCTCTGGAGATGTAAATTATTAGTGAGTCTGGGGAAAGCCCGTTATTTAGCCTTTTTTTAAAGACCCCTAGGTGATTCTTATGTACAGACGGGTTTAGGGAAAATGGAGCCACAAAGGACATGACACTTAACTGGATGCGAGACATACAGATACAGAAGTGGAAGTTCATGCTCATAGTCCTAGTTGGGTCCCTAAGGTGAATGGTCCCATCCTAACAAAGATGAGGACCCTCAGGAGAATGCTGAGTTGTAGGTGACTGTGAAGTGTTCATGGAGATGTCTACCAGGGAGGTGAGCATGCAGGGCTGAGATAAGGCTCCCTGGGAGGAGTGGGGATCTGCTATTCCATAAGACACAATCTGGACAGGACACGCATGCTACTTTCCAGCAACACGCTGTCATCCAATCTCATTATACTCCTTCCTGCCAAACCTAGGGGGTACGTCCTGGCTGTCAAAGGATGACATATTTCACCCAAGTATCATCCTTCTACTTGGCTCTGCTTCTAAAATGAGGATTACAGGATGGAGTAGAGAGTAAGTAATAAGATCTCCGACGTTTTGTATGAGGCATAAAACTAACTGATAAGGGAAAAAGGGAATATAAACAAAACTAAATGAGCTTCACAGATACATCAGGTGCACGAATTCTGGAAACATCAGCATTTTGTTGAAACCAAATTAAGGTAGCAAAGGGAAGGATGAGATGGTTATAGCCCAAAGACATCCCCACTCATTCTGTTACTTTGCTTTTCCATTCCTACCTGCAGAGACACCAGAGTGCAAAGCCAAGTCCACAGTAAGGGTCAAGGCAGATGGCGATTTGCCGAGAAGAGTACAACTCACACTGGAGCTTGATGGCTCTACAGAGAGCATTGACTGCAGAGTGGGACATCTGGAAAGTAGGGAACATGGAACAGGATGAAACTGGCATCCCCACAGGCAGAAAAAGCTCTAATGATAGTTCTGAAAAGTTTCAATCTCCCCCAAACTCTTCAAAATGATGTCTATTTTCAATTGTTTAAAAAACCTATCTAAGTCTGGGGCGCCTGGGTGGCTCAGTCAGTTAGGTGTATGACTTTTTGTTTCGGCTCAGGTCATGATCCCAGGGTCATGAGATAGAGCCCCATGTCAAACTCTATCCTCAGAGGGGAGTCTGCTTGAGAGTCTGTCCCTCCCTCTCCCTCCACAGCCTCTAAAATAAATAATAAATACATCTAAAAAAAAGCCTACAGAAGTCTAATGTAAGGCAACATACTTTTGTTCATTAGTTAATACCAAGTTCTACAAAACACGAATTTATGTTTTCTTACTGGCTTTTACTGTGACTCTTATTATCTTATTAGCTCTTATTAGCTTCTAGGCCAGGTTCAGAACTCTTCATAACACAGATTCCTTGGGATAACTTATTCCGGAAGAGCCAATGCTTTTATTTAAATATAGCAAGGACCTTTGATCCTCCGCCTACTGGTCTCTGGTACAACCAGTTGGCCCCCACATCTGAAGTCCCTGGGGGCAGTGGTCATCTCTATTTTTTGCAGACCTGGCATTTTCCCAGCATCCAGAGAGAGTGAAGATATCCAGAGCACTCTACCTTCACTCCCGTAAGCATGCCAGTTGTGGAGACACTAAAATCAAGATACGCCAGCATCTCGGGAGTAGGAGGCTTATACAACTGAGGTAATCTTTTCCTGGGTAAATCATCTGCAATGAAAAGAAAAAAAACCTGATGTCAATCAGACACACTGGAGCATGAAAATCATCGCTCTTCAGCTGGTTTTCTATGGCTTGCTATGGACAAATATAGCCTCCGGAATTTGCTAAAGCTTAGGCTTCTCTTATTTAACTAAACAGCTCATGTATGTCACTCCTAGAAGTGGGTTAGGGCTGAGGACACTACTGGGTAATAGAAGTAAAGCAAATCTACATCAGGCAAATGTATTTATTAGGTCAGTAAGGGGTCATGTAACACGGAGGCAGAAGACATGAACTAAGGAAGCAGATCGCTGGTATTCAAATCCAGCTCTGCCTTTTGTCATCAAAGTGACTTGGGAGTTATTTAACTTCTTTGTGTCTGTTTCCTGATCTCTAAACTGGGAATAATACCTACCTTCATAGAACTGTTAGGAAGTTAATTCACATAGAGCACTTTTAAAACTCAAAAAGCTCAAAAGGCTTAGTTGTTATCACGCTGGTTCCAAGTTAAAGTTCATTATTTACCATTTAGTACATGTGATAATTATGGACTGCTTTAAGAGTTTTCTCCAAGTTAACGTGGTAGATTTTTAAGAATGAAAAGCTAGAATTAGGGGTTATTTTCCTTTGCTTGTTTATTTATACACCTCCCCCCTTCTTCCCACATTTGCTTCGTAAGTGTGTCAAAACCAACGGTGTCAAGGATATCTCCGCTCCCAACCAAGCCTCCGCTCCCAACCAGCTCTGGCATTCTGGATCAAGAAACAATTCTGACTCTGACTTTTAAATCTCTCTATCATTAGGCACCAATCTCTGGTCCAGGCAAAGACTTTATCTATCCCTCAACACGCTTTTGTATAGGGTGGGGTTCCTCATGTTCCTAAAGAAACCTTCCTGTTGTCTCTATCAGAGTCCACGGTTCAGGTCTTTCTGAAGTGTGACCGAGTCCAAAAGCCACAGGAGATCCACCTGCATCATTAATACCAACACAGTCCATTTGTGTTATATAACTGTGCTTATGTCCTTTAAGTAACAAATCTAAAAAACTCTAGTTCAGCATCTGGCACACAACCATCACAGATAACTGCCATCCCTGCATTTAAGCCCATACAAATGTTCCTGAGTTGGACAGACACCATGCGGCACTTACTGAAAAGAGGGAGAGAAGAAATTAATGGTTAAGAGGCTGGGAGTGGAGCCAAATTGACTGGGTTTGAATTTTAGTTCTGCTACTTACTTAACTTCCCTATACCTGTTATCCTCATTTGTAAAATGAGGATAAAACTCACACCTATCTAATAGGGTTGGGGTAGGGATAAAATTAGGTAATATGTTAGATGACTGGCATAACTAGGGTGCAATAAAAGATGTTATTATTATGATTATGTGCAAGGTACTTTACATTATGTCATTTAACGTTTACAGCTCCATGAAGTGGTTATCACAACTCCCACTTTGTGGACAGTTTTGCCCAAGTTAGTAGGGATACACAGAGAGTAACAACAGAGTATCAGGATTTAAATATGATCTACTTGACTCCAAAACCCACTCTCTTTCCTCTACCAACATTCTCCAGGTATCCCCATGTCTTATCCCCCAGGCTTTTTTAGCAGGAATACCATCTAAAATTCATGTACTTTATAGTTTCTAAAGTACTTTCCTATTATGCTGCACTTGATATTCTCAAAAAAAATGTGAGTCAGGTAAGGGTAAGTAGCATTTCAGGAAAGGATAATCACAGAGAAGGTTATATAGAAAATAAGTACTTGAGCTTGAACTAGAACCGGGTCTTCTGACTCCTAGTCCAATGCTGTTTTAACTATATCACATCTGGAAGTCAAGGATCCGATCATCTTTATATGGCCTTACATGTACATGGTTACATTCTACATAAGAATCTAACCGCTATTTGAGGATTTCAAGAGTAAGAGAAACACACTTTTGTTTCAAGAGCTCTAAGCAGACTGTGATCTGCATCTTTGCATCTGGTTGTTGTAGCATCCAGTCCAGAGAACCAGACATGAAGTTTTGCTTCTCTCTTACCAGGTGGACTATGCTGCAACCTAAGGGTCGCATAAATGTCTTTAGCATGAGAATTCAGGGGATCTCAGGGAGTGAATACTCTTGCCCCTTCAATAGCTCTGGAGAGATCTCCCTTTCACCTGTGTCAATGATGGTTGGCCACGTTTTCACATCCACAGCAGCTGCTGCCTCTCGGGACCTCAGTAACCTCATTAGGGTCTGTGTGGTGAGAATGCAGGCCGCTTTGCTGACCTAGAAAACAAATGGAGAGAAATAAGCACCAGGAAGCTTATCCCCCAGGTGGCACTATAGGTTCTGGCTGCTGCTAAAAGCAACTCATACTGGACTAGAAGCACACCATTCTGGACAGGACAGTACTTGTTTTTCAAAGAACATACAATAGTACAATGGATGTTGTACTATTTGTCCTTCTGGGAATGTGTAACACTGAATTGTCTCAGAAGGATGGTCCTGTTCACAATGCAAGTTATTGTTTACAACACTGCTTCTAAAATATTTCATAGTTATAATCTCAGTATGGATTCCAACATCTCTTGATTTCATGAAGACCATGATAAAGTAAAAACATGGATTTTGTATCGCTCAGGGAATGCGAGGAGTCAGAGTAGGAGTTCGTGTTTGTCACAGTCTAGTGAATGGAGAAATTTACTAGATCTAGAACATACCCCGAATTTGAGGGATGTGGAGCTGTCACAGAAAACAAGCTCTCCTTCATACTTACACGTGGAAACACAAAGTGACCAACTTCTCCTTGAACTGTCAAAAGAAGGAAACTCCCTGCTGCTCTGGCCTACTTTGCACAACGTAAAGAGGGCATTTTGCTGAACTAAACTCTGTAATAAAATCATCTACGGTGAACATGGTTTTTATACTGCAGGCTCTGGCTGCTGATACAACACTGGTTCTTAGAGAAACAAATGCTACACAAATTAGAATTCTGTGTCTTTGGGATACCTGGGTGGCTCAGTGGTTGAGCATCTCCCTTTGGCTCAGGGCATGATCCTGGGGTCCTGGGATCAAGTCCCGCATCAGGCCCCCTGCATGGAGCCTGCTTCTCCCTCTGCCTCTGCCTCTGCCTCTCTGTTTGAGTCTCTCATGAATAAATAAATAAAATCTTAAAAAAAAAAAAAGAACTCTGCCTCTTTGCTGTAATATGAATTAGAATATGATGCAATATAGATTTATGTTACTTCCTTCAATTCTTATATTCTCTAGAAACTTCTATCCCTGAATGTGGGTGGCTCAGTCAGTTAAGCGTCTGCCTTCAGCTCTGGTATTATCCCAGAGTCCCAGGGTCGAGCCCCACACTGGGCAACCTGCTCTGTGGACACTCTGCTTCCCCCTCTCCTTCTGCTCCTCCCCCTGCTTGTGCTCTCTCTTTCTCTCAAATAAATAAATCTTAAAACAAAAAACTTCTAATACCTCCAGGGCAAGATCTGGATACCTTTTATACTATACCAAATGAATTTATAAAAGTGACTAAAATAAAAATGACCAACACGAGGGAGAATTCAATTTGGCATGTAACTACCTGGGCTACTGTCCAGAAAAAAATTAAAACATTTTTTAAGAAGGGAGGGAAAAAAATCCCAAGGTTTTTTTTTTTTTTAAAAGATTTTATTTATTTATTTATAAGAGAAGCAGAGACATAAACAGAGGGAGAAGCAGGCTCCCTGCAGGGAGCCGGATGTGAGACTTGATCCCGGGACTCTGGGATCACGCCCTGAGCCAAAATCAGACGCTCAACTGCTGAACCATACAGGTGTCCCCAAAACCCCAAGTTTTAAGGAGAATTACTAATGACAGCTTTACCTCCTTAACGTTCATGATAAAAACACAATTCTGTGTCTCACCAATAATCACTTTCTCAGATTCCTTCACTGAAAAATGTTAGCCATTTTGGTTAGATAAATGAAAAGGAGGCGGTTTTCAGGAGACAGATTTGACTTCCTGACTCAATAAAACCAGAAAATTAGTAAGGATCTTGAACTGTCCAACTCTGGATTTTATGAGATGAGGACAAGGCCAAGATAACGCTCGGTACTTACATCAACAATCATGCGGACAGTGGGCAATGTGGCCGTAAGGTTCTGAGCATGAGGAGGTCGGACAGTGACAGGTATGCACCCCGCATACAGGCAACCATAGAATGCAGCTATTAACTCGATGCCTGCAAAACAGAGTCACTTAGCTGCCCAGCATCACTGAGAAACTAAAAAGCAGATCTTCCAAAACCAGTTTATTCATCCATGTGCCAGTTTATTGAGATCATAATTTAACACTGATAACAGCTGAAGAAAATTTTTAAATCAAGAAGGAACTGAACATAAAGAAGGAAAACAACTTTACAAATACAGAGAAGCCAAGAATAAGTAACAGGTCAGAAGTAAACTCTTGAGAGACACCTGAGGAAGGTATTTTGCTATCATAACTTGATATTGCTTAGTAGAAATAATTGCAGAAATCAGGTCTGGTAACTTAGGAGATAAAAGAATGGGGAAAGGAGGGCTAAGGAACACCTGAGATTTAAAAAATTTAGAAAGCTGCTGTGTGACGAGCAATTAAGACTTCTGAGATGTCCCTCCATCTGTAATGTGAGTTTTAGGGAGGCAAAGTGAGACTCAATGTGAAGACAACCCTCTACTACCAGGACATGGAGAGTGGCCTCGGGGGGAAATGCTCTGGTCCATCACCATGTCATTCATTGGTGGGTGGAAGACAATCCCACATGAACACCACAGGAGGGATTCTTTTACTTTTTAAGAAATCTTAGTATCAGTGCAAATAAAATAGCATAGCAAGTATTACAGAACAAAATGAACTAAGGGGGAATAAAAGACCAGAGAAGGCCAGAGGCCAAACACATGAGTGGTTATGTGACAGAAGAATAAAGAAACGAACAACTCAAATATTTCATATAACAACATTCTGGTTATTTGCACCAAACTGTCATCAAATAATTGAGTCCCTCTTACTGTGAAGAGAACACTTTAAAATTAAACAAGAGCATGGAAGACGAAAGCAGCAATAACAAGGAAGACCACACAACGAGCAGGATATAAAGAATGCAAAGTCAAAAAAGTTCACGCACAATATTCTTTAGGAACTGGGTACTGGGTGAACACTCCTAGAAACAAAGCACCTCTTTTGAGGGTCTCCAAAAGAGAAAAAATCTTTGTTTATTCATTTGATATTTACCATAGCACCAGCAACTATGCCGGACAGTGGGAATATAAGGGTAAATACAATAGACACAGTTCCAGCAGAGCCACAGTGCTGCCCAACTCCAGGGAGTGAGGCTGGGTTCTTACCTTAGCCTGGGTGCCTGGGGCTCCCAGACCTGGGAAGTGCACGGCCTACCCGGGGCACAGAGGGCAGCCCTCACTTCTCCTCTCACGCTCTGTGGTCTGATAATGGAGCTTGAGTCTAGTTTACCAACCCAACACCTACCAGGTGGATAGAGCAACACCACGTTGTCTCCTGCATTTAGATGCCCCTTATCACCAAGAACTGCCGCAATCCTCTCTGCTCGCTTATGAAGCTGAAGGCAATTGGCTGTGCACACCGTAGTTCCCTTTACATAGAAGAAAGAATAAGTGGGTCAAAACTCAGGAAATGAAACAGTGACAACTATAGCCAATTCAACGTTGTATCAGAAAGGCCTGTGCCTCAGTAGATTCTTTTTAGCAAGGTATCAATTCCAGTGAAAATTCTCCTAGTACAGAAAGATGTGCAGTATTCCTTTTCTATTTTAGTGCCTGAAGGAACTCAGGGAATACTGACATTAACTTAATCAGATATATGCATTTATAGTCTTTCTTAAGATAGCTTCAAAAATAGGAATTTTTTATTTAAATGAGGAAATAAGAGTGGAAGGAAAACAAAGGAAAAAAAGGATGAGGGCGGCAGTGAGGTCAGGACAGTCACTGCTGGCTGTATGGCCGTGTGCATTTGTTGTGCGTAACACAAATTTGGCTCTGAATTTTCTAACAGCAAACATATATACAAAACAGTAACAATGAATGAGAGTCCACTAGACAATAATAGAGATTAGCAGATTAGAAAATGGCTGATTCTTCATGATCCTAAGAGTAATTTTCCTGAAGGTCTTCATCAATTCCTTTGTGTTAATTCAAGTTCCACTGAGCTGGGCTTTTGAAACCCTTTTGTGTGTAAAATAAAACACCCAAGGGATCCCTGGGTGGCGCAGCGGTTTGGCGCCTGCCTTTGGCCCAGGGCGCGATCCTGGAGACCCGGGGTCGAATCCCACGTCGGGCTCCCGGTGCATGGAGCCTGCTTCTCCCTCTCCCTCTGCCTATGTCTCTGCCTCTCTCTCTCTCTGTGACTATCATAAATAAATAAAAAAACTTACAAAAAAATAAATTAAAAAAAAAATAAAATAAAACACCCAAGTATGAAAGCACATAAAATACGAATGTATAGCATAATGGAAAATCACAAAGCAAGCAACTGTGTAAGAACCAGCATGGCATGAGAAAGACCACTTCCAACAGCACAAAAGCACCCCCGGGGTCCCCTGGGTCTAGTCTTGCCTTTTCTTTCCCTTTGTATGTAACCACTACTTTGACTTTTTAATCTTAATCACTGATTTCCTTTTCTTTATGATGTTACCACCTGAGAAATATTTGATTTTATATAAATGTAACTGTACGGCACATATTTCTGTTTTGCTTCTTTCTCTAAACATTAAAAGTCAGCTATGCTGCAGTACACTGATATAGTTCATTCATTTTTGTTGCTGCGTAGTATTTAACTGTACAAATACATGATGATTTATTCATCCATTCTGCTGCGGATGGACAACATCATTCTTGTACATGTATCCTCATGCATAAATACATGAGCTTTGGTAGAGGGTAGATCTATAGATGGAACTGTGGGGTGACCGGGTATGCCTATCTTCAACCTCACTAAATATATATTTTTTAAGATTTTATTTTATTTATTCATGAGCGACAGAGAGAGAGAGGCAGAGACACAGGCAGAGAGAGAGGGGGCTCCATGCAGGGAGCCCGATGTGGGACTCGATCCTGGGACTCCAGGATCACGGCTTGGGCTGAAGGCAGATGCTCAATCGCTGAGCCAGCCAGGCGTCCCAACTTCACTAAATAATTAAACTGAATTATTCTCTGCCTATTGTGCTAATACCATCCTATCTTAATTATTCTAACTCTAGAACTCAGTCTCACAAGAAAAACAAGTTTTACTGAGCTATTTTTAAAATAACTTTTAAGTTTCATTAATATAAAATAGTACATGTTCATATGGACAATTCAGACAAGTAAAATATAAGTCAGATGTAACCACTATCACCATTCTGGCGTGTATTTTCCTGATTTTTAAAAAATGGGTATATATTATATATAAATTCACATGCAACATCAAAAAAAAAGTTACCACATTATACTATCTGCCTGAAGCTGTGTATTGCATTGGTAAAGAATGTGGGCTCAGAAGCCAGCTCTGGGTTCAAATGAAATAGCTAATTTCCTAGTTCTACCACTTACTAGCCTTGTGACCTCAGGCAAGTCATTTTATGTCTCTGGGCCTCAGTTCCCTCCACTTTAAAATGAACTATGGAATATACAGGGTCCACAACAGGGCCTTCAGTAGGCATTCGGTTATTATTATTATTATTTTTAAAGATTTATTTATTTATCTCAGAAAGAGTGAGCGAGCACAAGTGGGAGGTGCAGAAGGAGAGGGAAAATCTCAAGAAGACCCTGGCTGGGCACAGAGCCCAATGTGGGGCTCAATCTCATGACTCTGAGATCATGGTCTGAGCTGAAATCAAGAGTCAGACGTTTACCAAGTGAGCCACCCAGGTGCACCTAGGTACTCGATTATTTTACTGAAGTTTGGTATACTATTATTAACCACTTCCACATTATGAATATTTTCTGCATATTCAAATATTCTTCTATAAGACTGCTTTGAATGGCTGCATAGTATTTCATGGCATAATTTTATACGCCATAATTTATTTAGTCAATTGTCTGTTTGATATTAAGATACAACACTAAAATGGATTATCTTTTTGGCTAAAGTCAGGGTTAATCCATAAGGCCATTTCTTGTAATCTTCTTTTTGGTCCATGGTACGGCAGCAAACTAAACCTTCAAAAAAACAATTTTCTGAGGGTGCCTGGGTGGCAGAGTTGGTTAAGCATCCAACTCTGGGTTTAGGCTCAGGTTGTGATCTCAGGGTCATGAGATGGAATCCCACGTCGGGCTCCATGCTGGGTGTGGTGCTTGTTTAAGATTCTCTCTCACCGGGCAGCCCAGGTGGCTCAGCGGTTTAGCGCCGCCTTCAGCCCAGGGCCTGATCCTGGAGACCCGGGATTGAGTCCCATGTTGGGCTCTCTGCATGGAGCCTGCCTCTCTCTCTCTCTCTTTGTGTATGTGTGTCTCATGAATAAATAAATAAAATCTTAAAAAAAACAAACAAACAAGATTCTCTCTTACTCCTAACTCTGGGAAACGAACAAGAGGTGGTGGAAAGGGAGGTGGGTGGGGGAATGGGGTGACTGGGTGACGAGTACTGAGGGGGGCACTTGACAGGATGAGCACTGGGTGTTATGCTATATGTTGGCAAATTGAACTCCAATAAAAAAATGTACAACAACAACAAAAAAGATTCTTACTCCTTCTTCCTCTGGCCATCCACTCCCTGCACTCACTCACTCTCTCTCTCTCAAATAAATAAATAAATAAATAAATAAATACTTAAAAAAAATTTTTTTCTGGGCATTAGGGAACAATGTGATAAGGTCACTAAGCTTTCTACTGGTCTGGGCTAATCCAAGGTAAAATATTAAAACATGCAGAGGAATAAATGGACTAAATGTCTTTGAGTCATCTCCATATATTGCTTCTCAAACCAAGAAGCAAATTTAAACTTATGCTTTCTAACAAATACCTGGGGTACAGGTTTCACGGAGCTATAGCTTTGACCATATCCCAGCTTAGAAGTCAAGTGGGGAAATAAGCTGGACTGACACCTTCTTACTGAAATGTAAGAATCCTAATGAATCCATGGGCCTGGAGGGAAACCCCATTTCACATAGAGGTAGAGCAAGGAAGTTGGAAAGTTTTCTATCAGAGCACAATGGTTCTTAAGATTTTTAATGACTTTTCCCTAAGATGCACAGCACACTCCCCTCATTAAGTTCTATCACTACATAAACTCTCAAAAGTGTATTTGTAGGGATCCCTGGGTGGCGCAGCGGTTTGGCGCCTGCCTTTGGCCCAGGGCGCGATCCTGGAGACCCGGGATCGAATCCCACATCGGGCTCCCGGTGCATGGAGCCTGCTTCTCCCTCTGCCTATGTCTCTGCCTCTCTCTCTCTGTGTGTGTAACTATCATAAATAAATAAAAATTTAAAAAAAAAAAAGTGTATTTGTATGAAATATATCAGAATCTAGTGACGTCTGGGCACAAGAGGGCAATCTGGATAAGCGGCCCAGGAGATTTCAACAGGCTCTCCAGTCTTCCCCTTGATGGTGGGAAATACTATTACATGCCCTGGTCACGGTACTTTCAGCCTGATTCAGCCATTAGAACATATATCAGCGTACACTCACAGAATGCATAACTTTAAAAAAATGTAATATTCTGATGAGCCATCTATTAAAAAGTACCAGTTAAATGTACTTTTGAATAATTTTCTATTTGTTTTTCATCTGTCAGCAATAAATCATTTAAGAATATATAGTAAAAATAACTTTATTTTAAAAATTATTTATCTATGGGGTGCCTGGGTTAGCGGAGTCGGTTAAGCTTCTAGCTTCAGCTTAGGTCATGATCCCAGGGGCCTGGGATCGAGCCCCATCCAGCTCCCTGCTCAGCAGGGAGTCTGCTTCTCTGTCTTCTTCTCCCTCTGCTTGTACTCTTTCTTGTCCTCCCTCTCAAATAACTAATAGCAAATAATTAAAAATAATAAATAGAATCTTAAAAAAAATGCTGATCTAAAGTCATATTCTTCCTGGTAGAAGTCCAAGAATTAAAAGTCAAATTGGGTAAGAAATGACATGACATAATAATGCATCCTATACATCTGTAGATCTATGGAACTACATTGTTGGCCCCACTGTTCCTTTTTTTTTTTCTTAAAGAATTTTTTAAATTTTTTTTATTTATTTATGATAGTCATCACAGAGAGAGAGAGAGAGAGAGAGAGGGAGAGAGAGAGAGAGAGAGAGAGAGGCAGAGACACAGGCAGAGGGAGAAGCAGGGTCCATGCACCGGGAGCCCAACGTGGGATTCGATCCCGGGTCTCCAGGATCGCGCCCTGGGCCAAAGGCAGGCGCCAAACCACTGCGCCACCCAGGGATCCCAAGGCCCCATTGTTCCTATCAGAACTGAATAAAGGCGGTTCGACTGTAACTCAAGGAGAGCCGACATTAAACAACACTCCAGGAGGTCTCCTTTCAACCTTGAAGTGATTGCACAATTTATCCTCGTATGTCAAAACAAGGAGAAAGCAGGAACTCCTCCCTCAGAGTTGACAAAAGAAATTTTCTGATGAAAGCGATCAAGAGTGCCTAAGATCCTCCCACAATATTCATCTGATTAAATATACAATTGGATTTTTAATACCTTGGCATTTAACAGCATGAAGAGTACATGGTCAGGGGTTGCCTGGGCTCGCCACTGTAAAATCTCTGCCAGAAATTGGTGCTGAAGTCATAGGGCAGAAAAAAGGAAGCCGGGTCAGTAACTTTGCAAAAATTGGATAATGCATCTTTCATCTACTATGCATTTTCCATCTACTACCGAAGTCTAAGTTCTGTCTTTGATTTGTTTATAAAAACCAACACATCTGAACTCTTACCTTTCTCACTAAGTCATTCTCTTCAATTTGCCCAAGATCTCTTCCTGCAGCTTGTGCTATGCGTTTCCCAGCAACCAGGTTCCCAACCATCACGGAAGCAGGGCCTACACCTGTAAATAAAGGTAAAAATCAACTCTCTGAGGGGTAGTAATTCAAATTATATCCCTGAAGTATTTCCAGACTGACCCAAACCAGTTCAAATATTCATTCAACAATACAGACTGAGAGCACTCTTCCAGGCCCTGGGAACACAGCAGTAAACAAGACAAACAACTTGTATTCTAGTGAGGAAAGGCAACCAATAAGTACAGACCCAAATAAACGATATCAAGTAGTAGGAAATGCTAGAAAAAAACCAAGATAGAACCAGAGAAGAGACAGGGGTTTGGAGGGTGGAAGGGAGTAGGTGGGCTCCTATAGCTTGGGGATGAGGAAGTTTTCACTCGTAAGAAGGTGACAGTGTTGCACTGGTTCCTACTGATAAATAATCTCATCAGCTATGATCATGGTATGACCCTAAAAATAGACTTAACAGTTGGGAATATCTGATCTGGAAAGAAATTGCCATCTATGAGGACTGAGAGTGGGTTCATCGGGAATCTCAAAAGTGCTTTACTAAAAGTTTATTTAATAAATAATGTGATATAACCACATTGTGGGACATTCTATAAGATAACTGGCCTGGACTCTTCAAAAACCACGTCTTTAAGAGAAAATAAGGCTTTGACTTCTAAATTAAAGGACATGACAGCCAAATGCAATGCATGACCTTGACTGGATACTAAATTTTTAAAAATCAGCTGTAATAAGCAAGTGGAAAAATCTGGATACAGACTGTGTATTATTATATGAAAGCATTATATTAAGGTTAAACTTCTTTTTTTAAAAAAAGAGTGTGTGTGCAGGAGCAGGGGTGGGAGGGCAGGGGACAGGCAAAGGGAGAGGGAGAATCCAAGCAGGGTCCACGCCTAGCACGGAGCCTGAGCATGCAGGCTCCACGTCTTGACCCTGAGATCATGATCTCATCTGGAAGAATCGGATTCTTAACTGACCGAACCACCCATGTGCCCCAAGGTTAAATTTCTTAATAGAATAATAGCATTGTTGTTGATTAGGAAAACTTCAGGAGATTTTTTTTTTTGTCTTTGGAGATAACATTACTGAAATATTTAGGAGTGAAATGTCATGATGTCTGCAATTTATTTTCAAGGAGTTCAGTAAAATAATGTTAACAACTGGTGAATCTAGGAGATGGTATACAGGTGTTCATTGTAGTATTTTTCAACATTTCCACAGGTTTGACACTTCTAAATAAAAAGGGAGAACTCTCCCTCTCTTCAAGGAAAAAGTGCTAGGGGGCTATATGCCTTTCTTGATGCTCACTTGAAGACTCTATTGTATTAAACTAAGCAGATGGTAAAAGATAACAGAACTGGGCACCTGGGTGGCTCAGTCGGTTAAGCGTCTGTCTCATGATCCCAGGGTCCTGGGATCAAGGCCCGTGTTGGGCTCCCTGCTCAGTGGAGAGCCTGCTTCTCCCTCCTCCTCTGCTCCGCCCCCCTGCTTATGCTTTCTCACTCCCTCTGTCAAATAAATAAAAATTTTTAAAAATGACAATTACCAGCTAAGTTTTGAATAATGCTGATGTTATGTATCAATTAATACTAAATAGGTTTTTGCCAAAATCTGTTGATCCTAAATATACTGAAACAGCTGGAACAAAATCACTTAAATAATAGACTCAAAATATTTGGGGAAAGTAGGTAAAGGGTATAAGAATTCTTTCTAGTATCTGGCAACATGAAGTGTGAAATTATTTCAAAATGAAAAGTTAAAAATTGTTTTCAAATTGCACAAAAACTCAAGAAGCATAAAGTACTCCAAAACTCTGTTGAACAATTTTAGTCTACAAAGTGTCCACTGCAATTTTAAGTATAATATGCAAAACGCCTTCCTAAGAAATCACATAACAAGTTACATACAAGATATGTCATATTGATGACAGCTTTTTATATAGGCAGGGACTTAGAGTACATCTGATTGTGTTAGCTACCCAGTCCTGAAACTACACTGTAAAATTAATAAAGGTGTGTCTTTTTAAAAGTGAATTTTTCAGAGTAGCTTAAAACAACAAAAATAATTCAGCAGCAATTTCTTGAGGTCCTTCAGTCTATATTCCTTACATCTAAGGATCAAAGAGAAAAATGAGAACAATCATGTCTAGAAGGCTAACTGCTGACACCCTGCTGTACCTGTAAGAATGCCTGCTTATTTTTCCCACAAAATTATGCAAATTAACTGTGGCAAAGAATGGCAGTCACCAATCCCAATATCTAGATCCCTCTTCTTCCTTAAAAATAGACCCCTCTGTTTTACGCTGGGCAAATCAATACCTGAAATTTAGACTGTATTCCTTAGTGTGGGAGACTAATATGTAAAAGGAAGTGATCTGTAATGATGGAGGTCAGGGAGCCTAACTGGGCCCTGAGGCATATGCTAGGATGGCTGTGGCAGATTGTTTTATTGTTCTTATAATCCTTCCTTTCCTTCCTGTTGTTGCCGTGATTTTATGAGAGGAGTATACCTCTCTGCTCCACTGATTCTGGGCACGGTCTGAACTTGTTTTGGACAATGACACGTTAGGAGACATGACACGAACAGAAGCTTTAAATATGCTCGTGTGGTTTGGCTTGCCTTCTTGCTTTTGCCATCTGCCTTGAGAAAAATACGGCCCAGTAGCTACTGGTCCCATGATGAGGAGACACACAGAATAGTTCTGAACCCAACCTACAAGATGGAATCAAGCCAAGCCCAGCTGATCCTAGCCAAGTTCAGCAGAGCCACAATCTGAGTGAAAAACAAGTGCTGTTTTCCAGTTACTGAGTTTTAGAGTTATTTGTTATGTGGCATATCTGTAACAACAGTTGGCTAATATAGTGCCAGAGCAAAAAGATGGGAAGCTGGAACCACAAGGACTGAGGAGCTACCACACTAGTCCCACAATGCCTAGCCCTGGATTTCTTCTACCTGAGAAAGAAAAACTTGTCTCGTTTTCTAAGCAGCTATTTGGTTTTTCTGAAATCTGCAGCCAAAACCAATCCTAATACATTCCCATTCTTTACACCATAGCTCCAACAGGCAGCTCACTGAGATTTTTGTCACCAGGCTCCCTTACCACCTTGTCCATCTTCCTTTTCTCTCCTTTCTTACCTTGTTCCTATTCCTCTCACTTTCCCGTGTCCTTCTTAAATCCCAAGCTCTCATGTTATCCCCAAGTTATCTCCACCCCATCTATGCCATGGTTTTCAAACTGCTTTGGTCCAACCCATATATCCATCCCACCAAATCTTAGCAGGCCATCACAACAGAGAGCAAAAATACAGAATCCAAACCTAATGCCTTCATTAGACAGATGCCCTATCTCTGGAGGCTTAGGAATAATCTTTTATATGTTTCATCATTTAATACAATTGATTGAAATCTGACTAGAAAAAGAAATGTTTTAAGCATCTTAAAGCATCTGCACCAGGTCTCTAGGTGGCATCTTTTAAGCATCTACTATTGACATGAAAATTTTGTTAAAAAAATCCTAGATTAAATGCTATTTATTATTTTAAAAAAGATTTTATTCACTTATTCATGAGAGAGAGAGAGAGAGAGAGAGGCAGAGACACAGGCAGAGGGAGAAGCAGGCTCCACACAGGGAGCCCAACGTGGGATTCGATCTGGGTCTCCAGGATCACACCCTGGGCCGAAGGCAGTGCTAAACTGCTGAGCCACCTGGGTTGCCCTTAAATGCTACTTAAAATAGGATTTTATTATAAGAGTACACTTATTGCTATGAATACTGAGTCATGTACAGAATTGTTGAGTCCTTAGAGCGTACACCTGAAACTAATGTAATACTGAATGTTTATATTTCAATTAAAAAAGATATTTAGCATATTAAAAACTACTTGATAAAATAAGATTTTACACATGACAAATGAATGTAGGTCTTCAGTAAACCAGGATGTAAGATGAAGAAGGAGGTGTTTGTTATATGCATCTGCCAGACACTTAGGCAGGCAATATGAAGAAAGTTTTTATACTTTTGATGAGTTAGACTTCTTGATTTTGACTGCCTCTATATTAGCCTCTATAAACTCTTATTTCCACCAGCAGAAACTGGTAAATATCATACATACTTTAGCTCTATATACACTATTACTAAATACTAAGGCTAGTTGATGAACTGACAGTAACATCTACTGAGATAAACAACTGTGATATCATCTTTGGCCACCAGATCACTGAAGTAACTTTTGCAGAGTATATTAAAATTCTAATAATGTTAGGATAGTGTCTTGAATAAAAATATCCTAGAAAGAGGCTAACCTTTTATTTTATTATTGTTCATGTTTACTTTTCAGCAAAAGCTGTCTTACAGAAATATGATTAAATGCCACACATCCCCCCATCCCTTCCTAATCTCACCACTCACTACCTCTTCTCGTCCCAACACGTTTGGAGGCCAATGTGCTGATGTACACTCTGTCTGTGAGTGTACACATATGCAAGTAGGTGAATGGGCGGTGCTGGCAGGATCTGTAAGGTCCAGATTTTGGCTCTCATGTGTTTTCAGGGATTCAGGAAACTGGGAGCCTCTTATTATCTTTTCAATTAAAATAAAATAGCATCAAAGCTTCATGATTTCATGTGGAGTTGAATAGATATTTCAACATGATTGACCATCAATTAATTACTCCTCCCTTTAGCCTCTTATTCAGCCTTGTAACCTCTGTCTACTCAGAAATAAGGTAAAGAAGTGAAATGGACCATTTGAGATTTTTTCTTTTTTCCGTATGGCAATTCACATACGCTTTCCTGCATCTTGAATTCACAGGAATGTGGCAAATACAGAATATGCTATTTATCTTGTGCTTACAATGTAGAAAATTTCGAAATTAGGTTATCTTATTCTCCAGAGATATTATAGGCCCAAATCAGACCTCTAAAGCTTAAAAGGAATGAGGGATTACCCTCAGTAAGTGATTCCCAACAGAAAGGCAGTATAACATAGTAATTCAGAGTGTGGATTTTAGAATAACAAATGGTGTCAGCCTCAACTCTCCCACTAACTAGATATGATTTTGAGCACAATTCTTAACTTTTCTAAATTTTATTTTCCACAGCTGAGGGCAACACTTTAGGATCACATACAACGCTTGGCTTGTACTTGGCTTTTAGTAAGCACTTAATAAATACTAGCTATTTTTATTATTATTAGAACCTTCTCTGAGATGACTTGTTTTATTCTAGGTTCCACAAGTGAGATTTTGATCATCTTGACCCCAACCTTACACCCAGGGGATATGGAAGCACACTACTGAGAATTACTCAGAAGAGGAAGCCAGTGATAAACTCAGAAAAAGCTGCAGGTTCTCAATCCTCTCTGCTTTTGGTCATCTAATGCTATTCTTGTGTTACTAACCTTTCTCTAATCTTAGAGAAAGAATCACGATGAAAAAAGTCAGCTTCTTGAAGTTCTAACTTTTTAAGTAATTTCATTTTTTAAAGATTTTATTTATTTATTTGAGAGAGACAGAGCGCAAGAGAGAAAGCGAGCAGAAGGGAGGAACAGAGAAAGAAGGAGGCTCCCCACTGAGCAGGGAGCCTAACGTGGGGCTGGATCCTAGGTCCCTGGGGTCATGACCTGAGTCAAAGGCAGATGTTTAACTGACTTGAGCCACCCAAGCACCCCTTGAAATTATAATTTTAATGTTACGTCTTCAAAGCTAGCATATTACCTGGTTGCTTTTGTCGAGGTTTTGGCAAATTGGTCACACATGTATGAGGGCACATGAGGATATTGCAAGGATGCAGAGATCCCTCCAGAAAGAGCTGTTTCGTCTGAGATATATGGATCCCTCCTAGAGGAGTTTTTGGCAATGTATTGGCAGGCACCAGAGCAAGACAATAAACACCCACTTGATGAATGCTATCAATTGCCTAGAAAAACACAAAGAAAAATATTCAGTGAGATTAATTTTACTATATTTGACAACCTCCTAATGTAATCCATTATTCTACTCTAGGATTTTTCGAAACTTTTCTATCCACTCTAGGGTCTAGAATCTCCTAGAATATTAAGACCTCATACACTTGAGGTTCCCTACTTCTCTTACCAATGGCAGAGATCAATATAAGACAGGTAAGATATGATCTAAATAGACAGTGGTAGATACTGATTTGTAAGCCTAATATGTCCTCGCTTGAATGATAACTCCCAAAAACTAGAAATTTGTTTTGGGTCTTTTAATAGACAACATAACTCAAGTCAGTAGAGGCAAAGTATTTTTATTATGAGCACAATAGAAGCCTGGACGTGGGCCCTCACTTAACTGATTCACCAGGTTACTCAGAATCCTATCTACAAAACAATGGGTAAGGCCCACTGCACACGGAGCCTGGAGGCCACTGACTCCCTCAGTGCATCTCTGCTCCCAGCCCTGTACCTGTGCCCTTGCTAAACGTCAGCTGAGCTTGTTTCTATGCCTTTTATGCTTGTTCTTGTGTTCACATAATTTAACTATTATATCACTTGATAAAATAGAGTATAAAAGGATAGAGAGAGTTATGCCTTGGAAAGCCTCACTAAAAAGTTATCATTGGTAGACACAAGTTAATTCTAAAAGGTAGGATTCTGTATTCTAGTCTAACTTAAAGGAAATGTACCTGCATTCTAGTCTAACTTAAAGGAAATGAAAACAAACCAAAGACCATGCAATTTTTTTAAAATTTTTTTAAAATTAATTAATTAATTTATTTATGATAGTCACAGAGAGAGAGAGAAAGAGAGAGAGGCAGAGACACAGGCAGAGGCAGAAGCAGGCTCCATGCACTGGGAGCCCGATGTGGGACTCGATCCCGGGTCTCCAGGATCGCGCCCTGGACCAAAGGCAGGCACCAAACCGGTGTGCCACCCAGGGATCCCCAAGACCATGCAATTTGATGTAGTTTATGGAAGTAGGTTGTCACACTACTCTATTATGAAATGCAGATATTTACATGTTTTGTGTTAAAATTTAATACTTGAGGAATTTCTCTTTTTAGGATTCTCAGCTTCAATCACCTTTTAAAACTGACCACTATTAATATCAGTTCCAAGCATACCAGCTGAGAGTTCTACTGTATCACCCATAAGCCTTACTGAAAAGCAGATATAGCCTTAGAAGAACGGACTGATGGTCATAAGACAGACAAGGCCTTGTTTTAAAGCAATTTGACAGTGCAAAGAAATAAACTTGAACATCATATTACTCAGACTATCCTACTAATCAATACAGACGACTGGGAAATAGAAAGTCCGGCAGGTTCCTAAATCTCTGGTATTTTAGAACATACAGAGTCTGCAAATGTTATTACCTGTAGCCTGGACTCTCCACTAAAAATACACCATCTGTCAAATTATCCATCGACCACCTTCTTTAAAAAGTTCTAAGTTAGGTATTTAGTTTATGTTATACACATATCTGGAGTTAACCTCTAGGCTCTTCCCTGCCAGAACATATGGGGTCCTTACTATTCTACTGTAGATCCAAATGCTCCAAGCTGAGAAGCTACAGATACTGGGGAGATAATGCCCTCTTATTTCATGACCAAATCAGACCCTGAATGACTTTTACAAGAATCCAGATTAGTAAGTTAGCAGAGCATGTAATCTCTATAATTGCTTTCCAGGGAAAAATAAGAAATATCTTGGGAAATTTCAGTTTCCTATAATAGGGAAAAAATGTGTAACTCATCACAACATTCTTCCATTATGTCTCACAATTCATTCCAAATGAAATAAGCATTTTGTTTGTTTGAAAACATGAATAGTATGGAAAATATTCTCTTGGCAGGTCTGACTCTTAGCCATCTTTCAGAGATCAGCCCAGCCCCACCTGTTCATGGTCTTTTCTGACCAGCCTATCCTCAGTAGATTCTCTTTCTTGTTTTTTCACTACAAATAATCTTGTTCTACCAGCTGATAATTCAGATCTACAGACCCTGAGGATAAAGGAAATCTTCAAAGTCATCTTGCCCTATCACTCATCTCAGGTTTGCATCATTTCTACGACATTACTACTAACTAGCAGTGAATATATCCAAATGCCCCAAGCAGATAAATAATACATGTCGGGAACACTTCTAGTAACACAGAATTTTCTTTTTCTTTTTTTTTTTTTTTAAGATTTTATTTATTTATTCATGAGAGACAGAGAGAGAGAGGCAGAGACACAGGCAGAAGGAGAAGCAGGCTCCATGCAGGGAGCTTGACGTGGGACTCGATCCCAGGTCTCCAGGATCAGGCCCTGGGCCGAAGGTGGCACTAAGCCACTGAGCCACCGGGGCTGCCCTAGAATTTTCTTTGTCAAAGACAGCCCAGGCTTTTTTGGGGGATCATACATTATCCAACAAATATCTACTAAGCCTACTATGTGTATGTGCTGGCATGACTATCAGGATCTGGGGACTGAATTGTGAACAAAACAGGGGAGGTCTTGGCTTTCATTGGCCTTATACTGTAGTGGATGTAGAAAATAGTAACTATAAACACATGGTGATGAATACCGCACAGGCAAATAGAGAGTGAAAGGGAATGTTATTTAAAACAACAGTCTCTCTAAACTCCTTACTGGAGATTATGCTTGCAATTATTATTTTTGCTGTTAATAATAATCACCATTGTTATTTACTAAATGCACCTTGTATACTTCAAATAATGACCTCACTGAATCCTTCCCATAGCTCTATTATTTTATCCCCACTTTACAGGTTCAGAAATCAACTGACTGCGGTTAAGTAACTTGCCCGAAGGCACAGTTCTGGAATGAAGTGGTGGGGCGATCCAAAGGCTGTAATTTCTTTTTTTTTTTTTAAAGATTTATTTATTTGTTCATGATAGACAGAGAGAGAGAGAGAGAGAGAGAGAGAGAAAGGCCAGAGACACAGGCAGAGGGGGAAGCAGGCTCCATGCCAGGAGCCCAAGGCGGAACTTGATCCCAGGACTCCAGGATCGCGCCCTGGGCCAAAGGCAGGTGCTAAACCGCTGAGCCACCCAGGGATCCCAAAAGGCTGTAATTTTGAATGAAGACTGACTCTTCTCATCACTCTACCCCCCTAACTAGTAACGTATCCCTCACACAGAGCTCAGGTCTTTCTCCTTCTCTGATGGCTTATCTTACTCAGCTCTCTAACTCCATAGGAAAGCTCCTTCAGAGGAAGAACAATATCTTACATTTGCTCGGATCCCTGCACGCTAGGCACCCATTAGAGAACATATGTAGTAAGACTGTAGTTGTTGACAAGCGGATTGATTTCTGTTAAAGATGTGTTCCACACATGGTTAGTTTAAACTTCCATGGTTACTAACCACTCAGGCACAAAAAAAGAGAAAGAATTTGCTGAGGCAGGTCAATTCAATTTCTTGGCAACCTGAGCAGAAAAATACTATGTAGTCCAGAGGGAGAAATGGTACTAATTACATTATTTTGCCAATAGTACCCAGAAATCCGAGTACTGACTGGGAAGAAAAGCAAGGTGTCATAACTGGCCCAACAAAGAAAAGGCTTGATCAGTGGTTGCTGTCACCTCTGACAACAAAACCAACAGGCCCTGACAAATACCCAATGTGTGCTCACCTGCAATACACGGCTCATCCACTGGAAACTGTCTTCCTCTGAGGCGTCGGGTCTTTGTTCCGCAACCACCACAATGCGCTCATCATAAAATACAGACACAGAAAACACAGCAATTCTAAGAGAGACAGATCGAACACATCAGGACTCCCTTCACAACCAGTTCTGTTTGCTTTGCTCAGTTGGAATAACAGAGAGGAGACATCCCACCACGCTACCCAGAAATGAGTAGTTTAGAAAAGAAAATGCCACAGTCATTACCATTAAAATGAGGACTCAAAACATGTATGAATAAGCACCACTGGCATGAACAGTGGGACACAGTGATAAATAGGACAAAGTCCCTGTCTTCATGGAGCTGGCATGTCAGAGACAGAACAAATAAATATAAAATCATGTCATGTTGTAGTATACACTAGGAAGGAAAGCAAGGCAGGGCGAGGGGCACAGTGGTGTGCGGGGTGGCCGCACCACCGAAGGCAGGGTGGTTGGGGAGTGCCTCCCTGAGGAGTGGACACTGGAGCAGAGACCTGAGTGAAGTGAGGACGCGAGCCATGCGAAGATCTGGAGGAAGAGGTTTCCGGGCAGAAGGAACGGAAAGCGAAAAGGTTCTGAGGTAGGAACGAGCTTGGCAGGTTTGAGGAACAGCAAGAAGGCCAGTGTGCCTGGAGCAGAGTGGTGAAGCAGAGAGTGGTGGGGAGAGGTCAGAGCCAGGCCAGGGCAGGCGGGGGGACCTGGCAGGCCAAGGGGAGGGGGATGTTCTGAGTGAGGTCTCCGCTCGAACGTCCCCTTACTAGTGAGGCATTCCCAGACCACCCTATACAAACCGGTAAGCACACTCCCACCCCCCCAGGGGTGTTCTTTCTATGGGGCACTTAGCATTATCCCCCATGTTCTCTATTTCCCTGTCTCTGCACTTACTGTTTGTTTCCCCCAATGAGAATGTGAGCTTCACAAGGGCAGAGACCCGGCCTGTTTGGTTCACTGCTACATGCCCCATGCAACCCTCTGAGCACCCAGAACAGTGGCACGCAGTTGACATCCAATAAATATTTGTTGAACCGGTGCATGAAAGAATGGGAAGTCGCTGGAGAGCTGAATATGTCAGCATGCAGGACCATCTCCTTCCCTTCCTTCCTTCCACATGTATTTACTGAACACCTACCATGTGCCAGGCGCTGTGCTGAGTGCTAGGGATATAACAGTGACCAAAGACAGAAGGTCTAGTGCCTCACTGAGTTTACATCTGAGAGGAAGCCACGTCATTACAAAAACTACACATTTTAGGAACTGGTTCTCATGTTGGTTTCATTAATCTTTCCTAACATCTTAAAAAACTAAAGGGATACCAAGAGTGCTTTAAAGATATATACCCACGATTATAAACTATTGGACAGATATCAACTACTCAAATATGTACCAAATATCTTTTCTTGTGCTAATAAACAAAGAAAAAAAAAGGATTGGTAATTGACTTCATCCCCGGAATTTGAAATTAGCACTTGTGTACTATGTCAATCTCTGTGTTAAAATGTTGTAATAATTTAGAGATGAGCAAGAGGAACAATCCTCAGATATAAAATTCCTACAACGTAGCATCTATTTTAATTAGTCTGAATGGCACTACTTCTATATTGATGGAATGTAGTTAAGTTCACTGTTCTAAGTAGAATTCTCCGGAGTCCTCAGAATTCCACAAATAGTAATAGTTAAAAATTAAAATACAGGATGGGGTTACATCTTATTCGTCCCAACTTTCAAGAATCTGCCATATTAAGGTAAATATTCAAAGGCCAGTTCCTGCTGTGCTTAACCAAGAATAACCCAATCACTCAGACTACAGAATACAAATCACCCTGTAAAGATACATTTAGATTCCACTGGAAGTGCTAACATTTGAATTTTGTACTACTCACCTTCCTCTATAAACAGTCTTTATTGATTCAACAGCCAATCCAGTAGCAACAATGTCATCAGCGTTATGTCTTCGACCACTAACCATCAGTAACCCATCCATTTTTCCGACCACGAACACCAAACTGCCCTGAAAGGTAACAACAATTAACCTTGATTTCCATTATTTAAACAGTAAAACAGACATTTTACTTCTTGTCTTGAAAGAGAGCTCATCAAAAATGAGAAGAAAACTATTTTATGGATTCTAAGAAAGTGTTTTTGTTTTTTTTTTTTAAAGATTTTATTTTGTTTACTCATGAGAGACACAGAGCGAGCAAGCGAGAGGCAGAGGGAGAAACAGGCTCCACGCAGGGAGCCCGATGCGGGACTTGATCCTGGGTCTCCAGGATCAGGCCCTGGGCCGCAGGCAGTGCCAAACCGCTGCGCCACTGGGGCTGCCCTAAGAAAGTGTTTCATACCTCAGAAATCAGAGGGGGAATCAGAGCATATTATTTTTAATTACAGTATATAAGAAAGGAATTTGTTTATATTTATTCTCAGGGATGAATTTTATAAGGAAACAGCTAGGATTTCACATAAGCATATTTTTCCAGCTGTGATTATGCACCTATTTACAAGATGGATGCACAGAAAAAAATTAACTCATTTAATACTAGAATTGAGAAGAGATTAAACAGCTGAATACGGGAGCGCCTGTTTTAGGTTTATAAGAGTAATGCTGTTTCCATCTGGCAAGATTAGAAATAGGCTCATAAAGAAAGGTCTAAGAAACACTGCAGGAGCCTCCTCTTCTTTACAAGAAGACAACAGCTGCAGGAAATGTTGCTGTCAATGCCCTAACAGCATCACTGTACAAATACTTCTCAACAATTCTTCTAGACCCATTTACAATAAATTGACCTTTCTGTGTATTACACAAGCCCTAAATTTCCTGGACAATTTACACATATTCAATTATCTAGTAGTCTTCTCCACATGAATGTCACTCATTGAATTATCAAGTATAATGTAATGTCATACACCAACTGCGTTATGTGAGTAAGATGAAGCTTCTAGCCTCAGGAAGCTACTGGTTAATATCAGAAGACAGAAAAGAACCAGCCATTTCCAACACACTTTGAAAAGTGCTATTGGTGGAAGTAAACAGAAAGACACTGATTTGTCCATTTCTCTACTTCTTTCACAGCAGAATTTTTAGCTGGGCATGGCTGACCAAAATAAAGACTGTATTTCAGTGCCCTCTGACCAATGAGACATAAGGGGAAGTGTTGCTCAGCAGCTTCAGGAAATCTTCCATAAGAGATGGTAGGACTGCACTCTTTCCTCTACCCTGTTTCCCGGATAGGATGCTGCAGCTCCATCTTGGACCTCAGCCATGAAAAGTAAGCTAAAAGGAGCTGGGTTGAGGGGAACTTTTTGGGGCTGAGAGGAGTCAAGACAGTAGTTATAGACTTCTCTTTCTAGGACAGCGATCCTCTTAGAGGTATGCCCTCACACTCCCTGCCTCCATAAATAGTGGGGAAGAAATAAAATTAGATCTTTCCTTATGTAACTTGAGTTGGTAAGAGAAGAAAGAACAAGGAGGTAGAGTTGGATGGAGATATCTGGGCTTAACTATGATCATAAATGTCTGTTATTGACAAAATATAACCCAAACTTCCCACGATGTCATGTAAAACCCTTCATTATCTGCCTCTCTACCTTCCTTGTTGGCTCATGAAGCTAGCTATGAGCTCTGAGATTTTTTTTTTTTTTTTTGTATCTTAATGGTCTCTGTAAACCCAGGGCCTATAAATACCATTTGATGGAAAACAAACTGTTTTCATAGTGTAGTGCTGCTAATTTGTATGAAAATGCTTTGTACATTATTTATTATGGTTTCCCTTTGCTAGGATAACTTTTTTCAGCACTCTTCTAGCTTACTGACACATATAAATCAAATCAAAGAAATGTAGCAAGAATAAATGAAGAGGTTTTGAAAGTAAAAACGTCTCAGTTTGAAGGAGTCAAATGAACTTGGGTAATGAAAGCAATAAATATTACCTCAGTTTATGACATTCTTACAAAAACGGCTCTAAATATAAAAGAGGCCCTGTAGCATTCTTGAACTAATCTCCATTTGTTCTGTTCAGTGACAGAAACTTTGCAAAGTACAAATATATGGATCGGATACACCCAAACCAACATGAATATATCACTTACTGGCCCTACAAACCCCAGCAATCCTGACCGGATGAAGGGCACATCTCCAACAGGAGAGCCTGCAGAATTCACTGGAATCACCTAAAAGACAGAGCAGTGAAAATCTTAGCTTTTTCTTAAAATAGGTATTTGACCTTTAGAAAAGCCTTAAAAAAAAAAAAATCACAACAGTAATATATACTTGCTGAAAACTTAAAATTATTTAAAGAGTGACCACAGCATCCCCACCTCTTTAAGGATAAACATTTACACTTTGCTGTTAATCTCTTGGACTCTTTTTAGACATATATATGGAACATTTTTTTTTTAAGATTTCTATTTATTTATTCATGAGAGACACAGAGAGACAGAGAGAGAGAGAGAGAGAGAGAGAGAGAGAGAGACAGAGACACAGGCAGAGGGAGAAGCAGGCTCCATGCAGGGAGCCTGACATGGGACTTGATCCTCGGTCTCCAGGATCATACCCTGGGCTGAAGGCGGTGCTAAACCGCTGAGCCACTGGGGCTGCCCTAGACATATATATGAACATATTAAGAATTTATGTTTGAAAAAGGAATCATATATACCGTTTTTTCAGTAACCTTTTTCCCATACTCCGTATTTTTCACATAACCTATGCACTTTGGTCACCTTTATAAATGCAGGTTGTTCCTCTAGCTCTCTTCGTTCAATAGCTCTGTGATACATCATCACACGGGGGACAAGATAGCGTTGCCTTTGAAGTCAGATGTAAGTTCCATTTTTGGCTCTGGTACTTACTGGTAAGTTCCTGGACTTCTCAAAGCCTCAGTTTCTTTGACCATAAAATAGAGCTACCAATGCTTCTCACAGGTTTAGGGTAAAGATTAAGGGAATGTAAACAGACTTGCAGTGTTTGGCCCAGAGTCAGTCCTCAGGACACTATGAGAATTTAGTGCTATTACAGTGCAAGCAGTCTTTCTGACTAGGGAAGCCATCTAATTTTACTATTATAAATGTGCCTTGCTGAAGACTGCTGTACAGATTTCTGTGTATTTATACAAAAGGTATGAGCCTTTTCAAGTTTTTCTCACCAGTAGCTTATTTTTAAAGATATGCTTTATTTTCTCATCATTACTAGGTCTTCTGTCCTATTGAAATGTTAACCAGGATTTAAATCTAAGAATCCAGTAAGAAAAATATTAGAGACTTTAATCTGCAAAACCAAGAGAATAGTGTTCTCTTTTTTTGGCTAGGATTTTTATTCTACTTCACCGTCATTAAATTTATACTGCAGATTTCAGAATTTCTTCATCATTTATGGACCTAAGCAGTCTGATATTAAAATCTGAGAATTTTGGCTAGGCAGTTGCACTTGTAGGAAAGGCAAAGTCATAAAGTATTATCAGTACCTTCAAACACTACTTGAGGATCTTGTTTATGATAAGGAAAATGCAATGACAAGAAATTCAGACATTGGAAACATATGTACTGCAAGCATTTAAAAAGAAGAGAAGTAGGGTAGATTTAAATTAAATTAGTAAAACGTATAGACACTCAGCACAGGCAATGAGCCACCTGTGAGAGCAAATCAGGAGCCTGGCAGTAAACCTACGCTTTAAGAATTTATCAATTTCTACTCCTATCAAGGTGAACTGGTCACAACTTTTGAAGGCAGGCCAAGAATGTAGTAGTAATGATGATGATAATAACGGACATTTAGTAATTTCTACTTTGCCATTTTTGGTTGTAAACACAGATGATGGTCAGTCAGCTCAGGAGTTCTTAACCTTTTCTAGCCACCACACCATTCATATAGAGAACATTCTCCCATCGGTTACATCTGTTGCTACATCATTTTGTAATGATATGCACCAATAATGGTATGGTAGACAGACGTACCCTGTCATAGTGAGACTGAGAATCAACTGCAGAAAAAGGAGGCTCAAAGAATGAAAAACTAGCAGTGGTCATATAATAAGCATTGTCTAATACAACGGCCCAGAAAATGGAGGTTTTTGTTCCCTAAAAGCTACCTAGAGGCAGGTCAATCCCAATTATGAAATACAGACAATTCATTATACTTGTTCTGATTTCCAGGCTCACCAGGCAAACTTTCATTACAATTTGTCTTCACGTGCAGAACTGTCTGCAGAAAAACAATGTGCTAGTTCCACTAGAATATGAGCTATTAGAGGAGCTGTTTGTTTTCCTGAGGTACCACAAGCATCTAGGATACTGGCAGACGCACAGAAGGTGCTCAGAAAGTTCTTGTTGACTGAAAGACTGAATAATAGGAGCAATGTGCCCCAGTGACAGGACAGTTCTTCATTAGTAATCTAGTGCTCTGGGTGACATCAGTCTCTATAGGCTCAGATTAACTTGAGTCTGCTCTGGAGAGATGGATGCGTTGTCAATGTACTCTTAAAATTTAATATTTGGGGCAGCCCTGGTGGTGCAGCGGTTTAGCGCCACCTTCAGCCCAGGGTGTGATCCTGGAGACCAGGGATGGAGTCCCACGAGGGGCTTCCCGCATGGAGCCTGCTTCTCCCTCTGCCTGTGTCTCTGCCCGCCCCCATCTCTGTCGCTCATGAATAAATAAAATCTTTAAAAAAAAATGTAACATTTGGGCTTACAGAGCTCAAAGTATAGCATAATCACCAGAGTGAACTTTTGTGAGGCCTCCCACTCTTTTTTTTTTAAAAAATATTTATCTTTTTTTTAAAAAAAAATTATTTATTTATTTGTTTGTTTATTTATTTATTTATGACAGAGAGAGAGAGAGAGAGAGAGAGAGAGAGATTGAGGCAGGCAGAGACACAGGAGGAGGGAGAAGCAGGCTCCATGCTGGGAGCCTGATGTGGGATTCCATCCGGGGACTCCAGGATCGTGCCCTGGGCCAAAGGCAGGCACTAAACCGCTAAGCCACCCAGGGATCCCCTCTTACTCTTCATTTACTTAACAGATAAACAGTACTTCCTGCATGCTGGGACTGTTCTAAGCACTTTATAAATATCAGCTCATTTAGTCCACAACAATCCTGTAAGGTAGGTACTATGATTTCTCACATTTTAAAGGTAAGGAAATTAAGGCACAGAGAGGTTAAGGAACTCCCCCAAGGTCAGCTAGCAAGTGGCGGAGTTAGGATTTAAATTCAAGCAGCCTAGCTCCAGAGTACACTCTCTCAGGGCTATTTCCCATTGGCCAGCGTATCTGACCTAGTGACACCCAGTAAGTTCCCCCTAAACTTTAATATCATGTACCTCAAATGTATTTTTCGTCACACCAGCAAGTCCAAAGTACATCATGCCTCCTGTTCTAGAGCTGACACAGATTTCTCCAATTTCATCTGTTTTGCAGAGTTGGGGAGGTCCATCAGGTCTCACAATGCACATCATCCCTATTGTGCAAAAAAATATAGTTAAGGAACAGAGTTTCTGGAAAACCTCTGTAAAGTAACAGCTTCATCCTCGTGAACCCAGGAAGTTTTTCATTTACTGAGTGGCATTAAGTAAAATACCAAACAGGAATGTCAAAAATAGACCTGATACTACATAGGTATATCTGAAATTTCCATCTTTTAGCCCTGATGATAAACAAATAGTTTTTAAAATTCAACAATAAAACAGATGCAGACCAAAGCTTTCAAAGACAGTGACATATTTTTTAAAAAGATTTCATGTATTTATTTAAAGAGAGAAACTGTGCATGTGAGCAGGAGGAGAGGGAGAGAGAGAATCTCAAGCAGACTCCACGCTGAGTATGGAGTCGTACATGGGGCCCAATCTCATGACCCTGAGATCATGACTTGAGCTAAAATCAAGAATGGGATGTTTAACCAACTGAGCCACTCAGGTGCTCCCAAAGACAGTAATATATTAAAAACGACTACAAAGTCCAAAGAAACAGATTAAATTAATTTACCCCAGGGAAGATCAAACTCAAACACTCAGGGAGGCAGTGTGCTCTTTCTGCCAGCCCCAATGTTTTAGCAATTACAGTGAAAACCAGACAACTTTAGTGCAACTCAGTACTTAAGCTTTTCATATGAAAAACTGTAATCAAGTCATTCACAATTAATTCAATATTGCTGGAAAGTAAATATCATTAGAATCACCAAACTATTACAGAGGCTTTGAGAAATTAAGTGACTAAGTACTAAATTTTGTATTACTGGGTGGGGATTTCATATTTTATCAGGCTCTACTACCTCTAATGAAAATTTTTATGAAAAACCAAAAGATGCTCTAGAGAACTCACCACCAGGCATTACATGGCCCACATCCTGCACTGTCAGTGCTGAATTTTTATCTTCAGTATTGACCCGTATTACCCCATAGCTCAATCCATTCATTGAGAGAATAGCTCTTCCTGGCAAGGGGGCCCCTGGAACTCCAGGCCTGAAAACAAAATAAGCTCATCAAATTTGGCAAATTAAATAGTATTAAGATAAAAGTACAAATATATAGGAAAGTCAATTTCCTCTGGCTACCATATATACACACCATATCCTCATTTTCTCTACCAAGAACATGCCAAATTAATCAGCTTCACACGCACAAAGCATGGTCCATAGTTATTCAGGTGGAAAAAGTATATTTTAATCCAATATTAAGAATATATTGGCTTGGGTGTACTTTCCATTTGTAAGCTGTAATCAAGAACAGCCTATTTGTAGCCTAAGATGCTAGTGAAAGAGTCTGAAGAGCAAAACGGCATAGAAGAACTTATTCACAATACGAGATGAGAATAATTAAATTTTCAGTCTACCAGTTACCCTTAGGGCAAGAGTGGGAAAAATAAACAAGATACTTCAAACTGCTTTACAAAGTCATCTTCACTTTTAGGCTAACGAAGGAGAAAATTAGGTAGCACCCCTCGTCATTGCCCGGTAAATACTGCACATGCGATCAAAGTTGTAACATACATCAAGAGCACAGACATTCTGAACAATACCTGCGGATTGCAACAGTCATGGCTTCGGCAGAAGTAGCACATGGACATATGGCCTCCGGTTTCAGTCCATGGCTTTGGAACAGACTCAAGAAGGCATCGCAGGATGACACAGACCCTAAGGGGTTGGAACAGATCAACTTGAAGGCTGAAATCATGATTTTCATTACTGCAGAAAACTGGTAAAGATTAGAGAGCTGACACATTTGCTTCTTCTGAGAACTCTCACCATACATCATTAATTCCCTAGGGATATTTTATTGTGCCTGTGAGATGGTGGATGCATTTCAAGGACAAATAAATACTCATCCAGCCCATGAAAGGTCACTGACACTATTCAAAGTCACCATGTGGAATAGGACTACTACCAAACTGCCCCATCAACAACAGATGCACTGCAGCCAAGAGGTAGCCCGTTCGGAAGCAAGCAACTCTTTTGGAAGTAACAAGTTTAGCTTATAATGGTGCTAATATTCTCTTCTATGTGATATTCTCCTATTTGTTTCTTAAGGTCCACCTCACACCTGTGTTTATCCAGGATGACTACTATGCCATTGTGACTTCTGACAGAAATCCATTTATGGCAAAGAGCATGGTTTCTAATGCTTTACCTGATGCTACTCAAGAGTGCTTGTGCTTGTAGGGAAAAGCAAGTCACATGGTAAGATCTCTAAAACTTTTCCCAAAGTCCTCTGATGTGTTCATAAGGGGAATGTACATAAAGTCCAGACATGGTTCTATCAAGTCACCTTCTTATCACTCCTTGTAGTCACACAATAGAAAAAGGATATAAATGAGTGAGCAAGAAGAGGTGTTTTTGAAAGCTTATAGAAAATGTGGCACATTGGTTCAGTGGAATGTGACATGGCAGTGAGAAGGAAACGAAGCACAAACATGTGCTATATGATGGATGAATCCCGAAAACATACTAAGTGAAAGAAGCCAGTCACCAAACACCACATCTAGTAGGACGGCATTTCTATGAAATGTCCAGGGTAGGTAAATCTGTAGACACAGAAAAGCCGATGAGTGGTTGCCCAGGTTGCCCTCTGTGTCCCTGGGGACACAGAGGGAGAAATGGGGAGTGACTACTCATGGATATGGGAACTCAGTTCATGGTGACAGTTGCAGAACTGCATATTCTGAAACCGTACACTTTAAATGGGTGAGTTTTATGGTATGTGACTTACATTTCAATGCAGATGTTAAAAAAATAAACCTAAAAATGCTTACAAAAAGGGGGCAAAACCTTAACCTACCAAAGAAAAGGATATTCCCAGATCCACACTCTAGAAATACTCACAGGGATTAGCTCCATCAGTTACAATTAACATTCGGAGGGAACTCAGGCTCACATCTCTTTGGTCTCGATGTGCCATCATAGCCCAATGCAAGTCTCGACATTTTACTAAAGCTACCTTGGCTATAAATTCAAAAGGGATAAAGTTAATACACACGCACATCCTACAATTGTTATGTATTTAATATACTATAATAAAAACATTTTTATTTATTTTAGGGATCATGATGCTCACTTAGAGAAAATAAAAAAGGCTTCAAAGACTTTGTGCCAGGTGCTCTGAAGCACTAAACAACTGACAGGACACACAATTATTTTGCTTACTGTGACCTGAGGGCAGGCCACATAATTCAGCTAAGGAAGTTGTGAACACTGAGCACCCAATAAATCTAATTCAGGGCTCAGATTCAGGCAAATTCATCTCAATTCTTAAGAAAGGATGTCAAGTGACAGCATAGACAACATACCTAATTTTATAGTGACTGAACTCTAAAACCTGTCAAGCCACCAAGGCATAGAATTATGTCTCTGGACGAGCAATGCAATTTGAAAACCCCTGAAATCTTAGTTCAAACAATCACATAATTAAAGCTTAGATGCTATGTAAAACTACCTTTGTGGGCATGTACTCTTTGGACCCAAGAGAGAGGGCAAGTCTTCATAACTGAGTAGGGTACGCTTATTGTATGCATCTTATTCATTACATTCTGAAAAGCAAAGAAAGATAAAAAGTAAATATCAATACATACTTACCATTTTAAAACTGAACTGATATTTTACTAATGATTTTAATCATGCAAGCAATTCATGCTCTTTGAAAAAAATTTGAAATGTTAACTCTAAGGTTAAAGCCTCCTTTGCTACCTACCCTCAAACTTGGTTCCCTCCTCTCCTCTTCAGAGATAATCGGTTAGGAATCTGGCATGTATCCTCCCAGTCCTTTTTCTATATATTTATATATACATTTGTCCCCATAGAAGGATAAATGTATTTTCAACATAAAAAGGGCATTGCTTTTTTTCACTTAAATTGTCTTAGAGTTAAATCTATGCATATCAGCATAAGAGATATGCAGAATTCTTTTTGAACCGCTGTATAATACTCCATGGTATGTCTATATCACAATTTATTGATATCTTTTTTGCTATTATAAACAATGTTTCAAGGGGCATGTTTATACTCACTTCCCTGCACACCTGACCAAGTGTTTGTCTACAGAAGATAGAGAATGGTAGTACTGCAGGTCATAGGATATATGCTTTTAAATTCACCAGATACTACCAAACTTCCCTCTAACCTGCTAGGCGCTTTCATCATGCACATGCTCACCACACACCACAAAGAAGTGGGTATTACAAAGCAAGAAATCAGTTTCCCTGATTCTTACAGGAGGTCCTTAGACTTATTGGGTATTGGGGTAGATAAAGCTGAGTGAGCCGAGGGGGGTCATGCAATTTGGTGCCTCTTGCCCCCTAAACCAAACATACCCAGGACTCCCTGCCCCCAAAGAGATCCAGCCCACAGAATAACTAAGTCTTGGTATTTAGACTGGCCATTTTAATCATCACCTAAGTGCCCCCACAAAACAAGATACCAGTGTAAACCTCTTTTACCTCCCTCTTCCAAATTTCTAGCTATGGTGACAAATTTTTGGATTTTAAGGACAAAATGGTGTTAATACTAATTCCTTATACACGTCGCCATATTGCTCTTT
This sequence comes from Nyctereutes procyonoides, assembly GCF_905146905.1. NCBI lineage: Eukaryota > Metazoa > Chordata > Mammalia > Carnivora > Canidae > Nyctereutes > Nyctereutes procyonoides. The sequence goes on along the minus strand of NW_026575124.1, from coordinate 1,996,583 downwards.
GTATCATAGAGAGAAAATTCCCTTTAACGCTTTGAAATGATATCTTAACTTCTGATTAAAAAAAAAAAAACAAAATGAGAAAGGCTTCAAAAATAAGCTAGAAAGTATGCACTCAAGGAATAGGCTCTTACTACTCTGAGGTGTCCTGGGTGAAAAGGGATCCTCTTCCCCTTCCCTTAGGCTTCCTTTTCTACTCTTTCTCGGATTCCTACAATGTGCAGGGAGGGTAGACGAGATGTTCTTTCAAAGGTCCTTTGCAACTCTCAGATCCTTTATCTCTCAGCCTGCTATATATGGTAGCTTTTCCTGCTTAAAAGTCCCCTCTCTACCTCCACCCCCAAAGTATCTCTATATGGCTAAAAAAAAAAATCACCTATTTCTCAAAATCACCTATTTCTCAAACTGTCACTCTTCTGTAAAAATGGCGTGATGCCAGAGCTGGGAGGAACTCACTTTTCCCTAACTCCCACAGCATGTTACCTGTTCTATTATGGAAGTAGTCCCATCTACCTTATTACTCTATTCTTTAATCATGGCATGGAGTCATTCAATGCATTTTGCCCAATGGAAAGGTTAGATGTCGTTAAGCACAGTTGCCAAATTCTAAATACATTTATGTAATCCTTTCTTTCAAAAATGAGAAGAGGCAAATCTCAAACATACTTTTGTTAATCATAAATAAATAGTCATTTATAGAAAAGTGGTACTATGATGGCTTTGAGCCATCATAGCAGATGTTTTAAAAAATTTTGATCCTAAGTTCTCCCACAAACTGTTATGTGAAGGGTATGCCCAACCACACACTGAAAAAGAAAAAACTGAATTCCATTCTCCTTAAAAAAAGATTGCCATTTGTATTACAAAATTCTTCTGGATAGTATTATTGATCTTTCCGGGGCTTAAATTTCAAACACACACTGGGAGATGCTCTGGTTACACAGTATGTGTACTGACGTGGATGAGCAGCACAATTTACACCAAAGGCCATAATTCTGAGGAGCTTACCGCAAACATGCCATGCCACAGCCCGGCATCCTTCTTAAAGTCTAAAACATTTACTACTGTCTCCCCTAAGGTTAAAAAAACAAAAGGAAATCAGCTTTAGTATTAAGCAGCAAAACTGTCTCACTTGTCTCTATTAAACAACTGATTTGATACTTTTGAAGAAATCATCAGTCATCTTTTGATTACTTGAGGGTCCCCTCAACCTGGCTAGGGGATTAATCAGAGGAATAAGGTCACAGAAGTGTTAATGAGTCTGAAATTCCTGATGACATAGGGACTGCCTCCCAAGAGATAATATTTTTTTCCTAATTATATAAGGAACACATGATTATTTTAGAAACTTTGCAAGTTTCACAAACACATGTAAAAAATTATACTTCCTAGAGAAAATTAAAAACTTGGTGTATATGTATATATCTATATATCTATATATTACATCTACACACACACATAAGCATACTTACATCTAGACGGATGCCAACCATAACAAAAATGGCATATAGATATCTACCATAATAAAACTGGCACACTGCTCTGTATCTCATTTGTTTCCACATAAAGATATATTGTAACGATTTCCCTATATGGTTAATATTCAAGAACAGGAGTCTTATTGTCTCAGGGTAAAACCCAGTACTTGAGCACATTATAATTCAATCAATCCTTATTTTCTGGCATTTTGATTGGTTCCATTATATATAAACATTTTACCAGACTAGAATGCTACTCTTTAATGAACATATATTAACTTGTTTCATTTTATGAAAGGAAAATAAAAAATTTAGTATTGTAATCTAAAGCAAACAGTCATTACACTATATCAACATATCTAAACTTTAACAATACAGAATATATTTTTTGTTTTAATTTGTGTTTTTTGGTAGCTGGATTTCTTTGACTCTAACTCCAAACATACAGCTGGTGTCAGTTCTATATACATAGGAAGATGGAGATATATAACATTCTGCACCTAATAAACACATGGTTTTAATTTGTTTTCTGTTTCTGCACTCTAGAAATCATGCTTTACATATTTGGTTTGCCCAGATTTTTAGTTCCTTTAAATTACAGCATTTTTGTGAAAAAGAAGAAAGCAAAAGCAAGCCAAGAATGTGTCTTAGAGCATTTCACTCTGAATTTGGTCATTAACTGGAATCCAATCGTTGAGCACTCTGCTCACGGTCACATATATCTGAGGCTCACAATGAGGGCAGTCACGGGATAAAGTCTGACCTTCAGAATAATTGCAGGCCTGGGACAGAGCTTGGCAGTGAGACAACATTGCAAGGCGGGACACTGTAACTCCCATCACACTACCTTCTTTGCTTGTTTTATACTAGGAAAAAAATACAAAAAACAATAGCATAAGAAAACACAATAAAATGGATTATTTCAATTGACAAACTAGAATTCAAAAATCAAATCCAGATAAGCCATGATAATGGGCTGAATTTAATATGTTTCATACGAATATCTGAGGCTATGTATGGGGCCTCAAACTCTAATCACGCAAAGATAGCATTGAGGAATGACAAAGCTTGATTAAAGTATGTGTGAAAAATTCTTAAAAGTTTAATTAGTCATCAGTGTAAAGTGGCTGCTAAGGAAGCTAAACAAACAAGTGCCTGGAACGTCATGAATAGAAGCATCATATCAGACACACAGCAAGCAGGGCCCTGCAGAAGTAAAGGTGGTAAGATGTAGTTCCTGTATGTGAGAGGCTCCCATGTTGGGAGCGGGAGACCAGAAATGGCCTATTCACTCCTACAAATCAATCAACTCTCACTTTCTTTTTACCTCAATATTCCATCCAAGCTGCTTTTACCATGACAGCAACTTTTGATTGTTTATTTTATTTATTTATTCATGAGAGACACACAGAGAGAGGCAGAGACACAGGCAGAGGGAGAAGCAGGCTCCATGAAGGGAGTCCCACGTGGGACTCGATCCCAGGACCCCGGGATCACGCCCCGAGCCAAAGGCAGAGGCCCAACCGCTGAGCCACCCAGGGATCCCCTCTCTTCCATCTTTCAAAGCAACCCTCCTCGCATCCAACATGAACATGTCACCTCTCAAAGCTACTGCCCACTCTCTTCCCTCTTCTAGCTAGTTATCACTGCAGGGCTCAGGGCTGGGTGGATTTTTTTCCCCTCAAACTTTTCTTTTTCAATTTATTGATTTATCATTCATTTGGCAAACAGTCTGCATTTAGGGTTAGGGTTAGTAACATGTCTCAAGTAGGATGCAGAGTCAGGAAGGGCACAGCTTTTAGAGTGAGACAGATGGGAGTGTAAGACCCAGCTCTGTCATTTTTAAGTCATGTGGCCTTGGGTTGGTTACCTGAGTTCATCTAAGTCTTAGTCTCCTCACCTCTAAGGCAGGTTTAATAACAGCTCCAGGGGCACCTAGGTGGCTCAGTGGTTCAGCATCTGCCTTTGGCTCAGGTCATGATCCCAGAGTCCTGGGATCGAGTCCCACATCAGGCTCCCCGAGAGGAGCCTGCTTCTCCCTCTGCCTGTGTCTCTGCCTCTCTGTGTCTCTCATGAATAAATAAATAATATCTTAAAACAACAACAACAATAACAACAACAACAACAAAACAGCTCCAACCAACCTCGCAGGGTACTTGTGGGGACCCACTGAAATAATGCATTTGAAACAGCTCTCAGCCTGGTGCCTGCTACGCAGGAGGGCTTAATCCCTCAAACTGAATGTCATGGATTCCTCAAGGTCCTACACTGACCTTCAACATCAAACCCTCTAGCCATTTTTTCCCTCTATGCTCTTTATCTTTCATCTGTTAACTCCGTTCTTTTCAAGCACCACTATATCCTTTCCTTGTTTCTCCATTCTTTGCTTCCCACTCCTCTGCCTCCCCCAACACAGCAGAGGAGTATCTCTGTCAGTATACCATTTCTTAAACACTTCATTTCTAGGTCTTGTATAACTTTCTTACATGACAGGGTCAATTTATTTTCTGGCTCTCTCTTGAATGTGTATTTATGTTAAAAACAATTAACATAAATAAATAACAGAAGAGAGGTCAAGCATTTTACTAAGCCAAAAGATGGAACTCTAACAAACCAGGAGGCTTTTCTACATTAAAACTGCAAAAGCTTAGTTTTAAATTTCATAAGATAGCAACTGAAGCCATGGGAAGCCAGAATGTATGTTCTAGTCTCAGGACTTACCTCAATGTATGCTGGTTCGGTACCAGCAGGTGAGATGTGGGGCTGCCAGTCTTTAGGTGGCTTTGAAAGGTACTTGGAATCTGTTACAACCCATTTGAGCCGAGGCCAACCTAAATCAAACGCAAAATAAAAATTGAATTGCCTACGCCATAAGGGAAGGAGTTCACGTTGAATTGGTCTTTTTAAATATCAAGAGACCAAATTAAGGTCATTTTAAAATCAGTAAAATACCAGATTTTTTATTAGTTTTTAGTGATAAATCACCAGACAATTAATTATACCTTCTTTCAAAAGTACAATCATTCCACATGCTAACGCCAGGCCTTGCCATTACCTCAAAAACTGGGAGGTCCATTTGGCAGTGGAAGTCCACTGAGGTTAGTAGTCTGGCCTCTGTCTCTACGTGTAGCATTTAGTTTTAGTGAAGAGAGTGCTAGCTTTTTACAATCATCAGCATAAAAGTTAAGGGTGTGGGCTGTGGAATCAGATTTGGGTTCAAATCGCTGCTCTGCCATTTATTAAGCTTTGACTTTGGGCAAGTTACCTTAACCTGTGTCTCAGTTCCCTCACCTGTAAAATGGGGATAATAACAGTACCTACTTCATAAAAATGTGAAAACTAAATAATATATGTTAAGTACTTAGCTATATTAAATTAAAACATGAATTAGAGTACTAAACTTTAACTTTTAACAGATAATTCAAGTATAAATATTACTAACCCTTAAACTGTACAATTTCTCCATTCTGAGTTTTTGGCAGCCCCTTTAGACAAACTTCACTGGTAAGAGCTAAGGCAATACCACAGCTTCCTAGCAAGAAGCCAATCTGCTGCCCTCCAGCATCCTGTGGAGAGAAGATAATGAGCACAGGAGGGGAGTGAACGTGAGCACACCCATGCCCCAAACCTAACACTCAGCAATGCTCTGGCACTTGTGTGGTAACATTCATGGAACCCCACTGACACCTGGCAATTGTCAAAATCCAATGACAATATGTTCTTCCAAATAATTTCTACAATACAATGACTTCCTGAGTACAAATCAAATATTTTATTAATCTGACATTACTAGTGATGAATTCTACCAACCAATGGGACCATTTCCTTCAAAAGCCAGCAATGTTCCTCTTTTAAACTAATTTCAGGCCAGTGAAATAGATGGGATGTGAACATGGTTAAGCGGTCTTAACCTAGCTACATCTCCAAATTCAAAAGCAAAGCAATCCAAGTCAGAATAAAATAATGCCAATGGACACCAAGTGTCCAAATTTACAATGAAAGTAAATGAATGGTTCTACCCAAATCCATATGTTCATTATTCTATTTTAAAGGGGGTAACATTTAAGCCTTATGACAACGCAGAGAAAACAACAAAAGATATAAAGTATTTCCACTAAAACATCACCTTAAAGGTATCATTATGAAACCATACAAACAGCCAACTTAATAATTTAAGACTAACCCTATGATTTCCTGACTAATCTAAAGATGCTATATCCCATCAATCTGAATTTCAGGGATGTTAGCAATTTGGTTTTTTTTTATTCCTTTCAGAGAATAACTGTTTTCTTGTAAATCCACAATCTCTACCATATTTGTCTTTATCATGATCTCTGAATAATGAACTGTATGAGAAAAATTAGAGTCAAGCAGCTCATGGAGAAATCATTTGGTTAAACCTAAAAATGTGCTACATATGCTGCACAGGCTCATGTGTCATTAAAGTAAATCTTATTCCTCAGAGCAGTGATAGGCCATCACTGTATCAGCCTTCAACTTAAGAGAAATGCTAGGTTGTATGATAAAATTCAAGGAATCCCTTTACAAAAAGGTCTTACTTATTGTAAATGTGGATTATCTACGGTCTCAAGGAAGGAATAAGGCTCCTCTTTATAAATGGTAATTGTTGAAAAGTAAGGTATGCCCCCACAACTTTTAAATTTTATACTATAAAAATTCTAACTTTGTTGAAAAAATAGTTTTTTCATGAAACATAGTAATAATAAATGTTATTTGTCTACAACTCTCATGTTTTTAGAAAGTGAAGCTGAGTACTTAAGAAAATGGCTAGGCTGTTTCTAATGTCATGATGGAGTCAACTGATCTAAGAACCCGACGTCCAATGTGTCACGTCAGGCTACATTCCTCTCAAATTTAGCAATGTTACCTTTCTGGTAAGAGGTACCTCTATAGGCACTGGAATCACTTCTGCTAGGAGACATCCATAAAAAGCCACCATAAACATGACTGGATCATTGTTAGGGTAAACCAGGGCTACCTAAAATGCATAATGACATTTAGTAACAGGAATAAAAACAGACTAATACTTTCAGTGCCATTTTCTAAGATAAACATATATGACATGTACACAAACACAATAAAACTATTTAATACCTAAAGAAAATTAAGTTATGGATAAAGATGCACAAATCTAAAAAGATCTCTATCACTCCCATGATTGTATTAGACATGTTTTGGAAACTATCATGCAATTCATCATCATCATAAGAAAAAATTTTGACTGAATTCTACTGGTGATTGAGCAGTTAACAACTCACCTTTAGTAAGTTAATTTCTTGTGAAACTGAAGGCAATTTACTTTAGTGCAGGACTAAAGCAATAAAATAAATGTAATGATTCTCTCTAGATAGGCCAGTGTACTCGAGAATAAGCCTTAAAACTCCGAGAACTCACAGGATTTGACTGACTCAATTGCCACTGTTGGGGCAATTCAAGGTTTCTTATTTTTTAATGAGTTCATTGCATTAATCCTTACTTAACCAACAATGCAAGTACTCTAGTATGAAGGCATTGGTAAACGGATGTAAGTAATACTGCCACAAGCCATTATGGTTAAAAAGTTAATTTATCTACAAAAGATAAACAGTGAAACCCGTGAACTATGTTCAAAACTGTGATCTCACCTGTAAAGTATCAAAGGGATAACTGACCCTTCCTAATTTACTGAAGGAATGCAAAACCACAGAAGTCATGATCATCGTGGAGCTTGTTACCTGGCTCAGATGTTCATAGATTAACATGTGAAAATTATGTCACTATACTCTTGTTTCCCCTTTTACTTTCAATTCCCTTAACTCACTCCCAAGATAAGTTTAATTTTGAAATTGCTAATCCCTCCTAGAATTCTAAAAAATGCTAATTCCACAAAACATTTAAAACAACCCATTTCCTTCCTGCACACAGGTGTCCATAATGCTAGGAAGACACAGGTTCAGTGAGGACTGGGAAATCCTCATGTGTCACAGTTCTAAGTAGAAGCCACCTTTTAGATGCCTTTTTCCACAATGCAAAGGTATTTGTAAAAGGCTAGTTCAGGAGGTGCTATGTCATGAGCCTACTAAAAAGAAGTCTGTTGAATACTTGGTGCTTCATTCCACAAATGCCAAATTAAAAGTAATGTTTGAAGGTAAGAAGTCATCAATATTAAAAAGTCATTGATAGGAAAAAATCTTCAAAAAGTTAAAAAAAATTGTTTAATGTCATCTTTGATTAAAGAAGAAATTAAATGATGTCATTTAATTTCTTCTTGGAACATGGGTCTCCCTCTCTTTCTACATAAAGCCACAGAAAATGTTTTAAAAAATCTTATGGGGCAATTTGTAAAGGGAAAAAAAAAGAGTAAACTTTATTGCTACTTTTGTTGTCTGATTATTGAAATATTTACTTCCAGAAGGAGTTAGGTTCCTCTTTCTTTGTATTAGCATGAGAGTTTACTGAATAGCAGTTACAGAAAGGGACGTGTGAATTTCCTTCAATCTATGAATACAAGAATTACCACCTGGCATTGAGCTAACTTGGGTTGGAACCGAACCATTTTCATTTTCTAAGAATAAGAGTTACATAAATTGTGCTGCTGTGTATTAAAAATTCAGAATGTGCATATTAGAAAACAATAAAACATCACCTCCCTAAAACCAAAAAACCAATTACCCTGTCTCCAGGTTTTAATACAGGTTCATTTTTGGTCCCCAGTTTATTAAGCAGTGTGTAGGCCAACTTTAAACTTCTGCTCCACAACTTTCCTGGAAAAAGAAAAGAATCATATAGAAAAACACAGGCCTACCTCAACAAGGGGGCACTCAGTTCATTACATTTAATAAGACAGTGGCCAATTCCAAATGACTCATTAGACAACCATCACCCCCAACACACAGAAAATGCTTTATATTCACTTGAGTTTACAAAAGCCAGTCCTGTTTCCAAACAAAAGGAAAATATCACCAGATGCTCATTTTGGTTTAGATGATATTTCAAATTCTTTTGTGAAGTAGTCTGAATATCTTTAGAAATGATTTAACGTGAACCAAGAACATTTAAAGGGAAGGCAACAATTTTTATACCAGGGCTGAAAATCAGAAGACTACTTCTGTTCTAAGCTTCTTCTGAAGAACCACTTACATATTTGGTATTAGATACTTGAGGTTAACTGCAAAGCAAAAGTTATGACTCAAATGATTAAGCACATGCCACTGTATTTCAGTAAAAACAGACAAAATGGGAATTAGGTAAAACATGTGGATATACTCATAGATGTTAAATAAGTATGTAAAGATTTGGTCAGCTAACTGCTTTACGGGTTACATGGCTGAAATTAATATATAGCTTCTGAAATGAATGCTAAAAACCACTTTTTTGGGGAAAAAAGCATATTCTTTCCCTCTTTCTTCTCCCTCCCTCCAAACACCCTTACAAATTCTTATCTTAGATTATGTAGGAAGTGAAAAAGAAATCATGTCATTTTGAATAGATATGTAGTTTTACAAGTAACTCATTGAGAGGGGCAGCTAGGGTTTTAAACTCACATCAATCTGTCTGGTTCTTTAAATAAAAACTATTTTTTTCCTAAAATTATTCTATATCTAGATCTACAGACAATGTGCTTCACTTCTGAAGGCAAAAAAGAATGTGTCTGAATAAACTAGTACAAAATCTCACTGCCCAGGTTGAATCTATTCTTGTTAAAAATTGAAAAATATGGGTGTCTGTGTGGCTCAGGCAGTTAAGCATCTGCCTTCAGCTCAGGTCATGATCCCAGGGTCCTGAGATCGAGCTCTGTGTCAGGCTCTCTGCTCAGGGGAAAGTCTATTCCTCTCCCTATTCCTCTGCCCCTTCTGGCCACTCGCACCCCCACTCCAGCGTGCACATGTGCATTCTCTCACAAATAAATAAATAAAATCTTTTAAAAGATTGAAAAAAGTTATCTTAAAGGAATTTTTTAAAAGGAAAATAAGTTACTCTAAAAGTTACTTAAAAAGGAAAATCAAACTAGCTGGGGTGCAAACACTAAACAGAAAAGTACCAATTCTTTGTTCATTACAGAATTTTGTGCCCATTCTAGCAAAAGGTAGAATGAAATGTCAAAGATCTAAAAAGTAATCAGTTTCAACTTTTTAGATAAAACTATTGGATTTTTTTTAATTTTTAAAATATATCCTGCCCAAACGTCTTCTCTAAATCCCTTCTAATATTAAATCATTAGTGTATCTACAAAGCCTCTTTCTTCCTTCTGCTCTTTCAAATATTAGCTGCTTTGCAAATAGCATTTAGCAAATGAAAATATTTGGCAAGAGCTCCACTTAGAACTTAGGTTCCTATTAAAATAATTTAGAAGATCTGTTGAAACACAATGACAGCAATAGCTAAATATCAAGATCAAAACACTACCAACGGTAATCTGAAGAACTATTAGGAGAAAAGGAAGGAGCTGGGAATCTTGCAAACTTACCATATGTGAGAGTATAAACTGGTTTTCCCGTCACATCCAGTGCAGTCAGACAGGGGCATTTTGCTTGAGTGGTGCCCCAGCGCTGCAGGGCCGACTCAAGAGCAGGAGGCCAGTTACAGATGACTCCTAATGGCTCCCCCTTCACAGGGGTCATCTGCCGTCCCTCAGGCTTGGGCTGGTTGGGGTCTGGCTGAGGTACTGTACCAAAAAAACCCCCACGAGTTATAAAAATATTATCTGAAATACATACAGATAGAAACTAACACAACTTAGGTCCCTAATATCAAATATAATTCCCTTTTCTCTTCAACTTTATTTAGTTTTATTGTCTGAGAAAAGAAATGACATTGCTAGAAATGATGATAATCCACAAACTGGGCCTGAAGTTATCTTCCCACATAATTGTGAAACCATATTTAATATATTTTATGTAACAAATCCTGACTCTAACAAAGCAAACCAGTGAACATACAGAAAAGCACAGAGCATACATTTCTTTTTAGCAATTTTATAATTTTATGCAACTTGTTTTTAAATCCTTATGGTTTGTGTCTGATGTTAGAGAGCCAGGTTCCACTTCCCTGGGTTATATTTGAAAAAGCATGAAACGTGAGTCAGAAAGCTCAAATTTACATTTATGTTTTACCAGTGTGACCTTAGGCAACTTGAGTTATTTGAGCCTCGTTTTTCCTCATCTGTAAAATGGGGGTAGTAACACTTCTACCACAGGATCATTATTACACTTGGTCTTAGCCAAAAGGCCGAGGAGCAATCACAGGGTCATTAATAAACTCAACAGAGAATGAGCCCAGATGACAGTGTTCCACGTCTCCATACCTCTGTACACATCTCATCTGGCCAATCCCCTTGCTTCTGGTATACTTGTACTCATCCTTGTCAGGATGCAGCTCAAAACAGCACACTCCTGGAAGCTGTCCGCAGTCATTTCTTCCTTAGTGCTCCCCCACTATGTGGTTGTCTACCCTCATTAAAGCACTGAGGATCCTCAAGGGCTTCTTTTACTGTGTAAGCTTTTCTCCCCCTAAGGCTGATAGTTTCTTGAAAGAAGGCATGGTTCTTTGTCCTCTTATTGCCTACAGTTCCTAATACATAACGGTAGCTCAAACGATGTTAATTAAATTGAACTGAGTTTGGGGGAATGAAAGTGCTAGATTATCAACATGGTCATTCCACTTCCACTGGAGGTGAATAGTATTTCATATTTTTTCATATGAATAAAACAAAAGTCCTCTTAATTTTTCTACAGTGAACAAATATCATTCAAATAATAAAAGGCAAAAAAATTCTATTTTCATAGCAGGAAAGAATGTACACATGGAGCAAAATCAAGTTATTTACTGAGTGCCAGTGATATGCATAGGATGTGATAAATACTGAGGAAATAAACGCTGTACATAAATGTTGAACAAACATTTATTGTTTCTCTAAGGTGCTAGGTGCAAGGAGCACAGAGTTTGGGCCCTCACGAGGTATCTGGAATGCAAGGGGGACACACATACATACACAGAGCTAAGTAGAGAAATGTGAGCAGTGCATGACAGACACATTATAGGGAGGGCAGAAGAGTCCACATCATCCAACTTAGAGGACAGATTCCCTGCTGTGAACTTAGTCTTGAAGTAAGGGTAGGAATTAGCCAGGCGAGTGGGAGATGAGACAGAGGCATAGAAAGGAAAAGAAATACAGTAAGCAGCAAGTATTAGATGGGCAAGTGAAATAGGAAACACATTTTATTTTATAGCTCAACCTCATGACAGATTTGGGAAATTTACTTAAAGTGTTTTGATTCTTCTCTCTACTAAAACATAAAACTAATGAAATAGCTTCACTTCCCAATTCACTGCCCTAGGTAAATTAACGTTTCAGTTGCCCTTCTGCTTTGAATATTCCCAGACTCTAAACCACCATATTAATTTTAAAAAAGGGAGGGTGGTGTTCCTAAATAGTTTCGTTTTTATGGACTGACTGTATAGATGGTAGGCATAGTCTTCTGGTCAAAAAAGTGTGTACGTTTTTGCCATCCACTGGGCCTCAATGCAGACGCCGGGGGAAACTCACTCAAAGGCTTCCAAAGACATGTGGATATTTTTCTTTTCCAAAGATAATCATTATTTAAAAAAGCAACTGTTGCCTATTTAAAATTGGTAGAAAGCTGTTAGTGCTCTTCTGCCAATGAAAATTGTTCAAGTATGATTCCTATTGAACCTGGACCTTCATTTGCCTGGTAAATACACAGTGTGGGAAATACTGCAGAGGCCAATACTAGTATGAACGTCTTGAACATCAGTATATGGAGAAAGATGTCCATAGTTAAGTGAATTTAGTGACTCCTAAAGAAACATAAAGTCATTTTAACCTCATATATCAGACTGCTTGTTGCTTCTGGCTCCATGAAGTGGGCTGAGACCAGATCTAGTCTATTAATGTGCCTAGTTCCATTAACATGCTCGAGGTGATCAAAGCCTCCTGTATTAGTCTCAGGAGGTTAAAATGAACTACAAAGCTACCAAGGCTCAGTTCTTTTGACAAAACCCTTTGTTAGGTAGATCTGTTCATCACCCAGCTTCAATAATTACCAAATGGCCACCTTCATTTCATCTATACTTCTACTCATTCAACTCCCAATTCTTCCTATTAAATTCTAAACATCACATGATTTCATCCATAAATATTTGTTAAATTATTAAATAAATAAACCACTACCACCACTTCCTCTACAAAGCTTTCCCTAACCACAAAGATGGGACTGATTTCTATCCCTTTCTCCCAGCTGCTGTATTAATTGATACATACTTATTGGCTAAAATATACTTTCATGTACATATATTTTAGTACCAGTCTAATGTGTAAACCATATGAAGGAGTGGCTGTATTTTCAAAAATCTTTGAACTCTTTTCACCATCTTCCACACTGTCCTGTAGAAAGCAGATATATGTGCCGACTGGCTGATTTAACAAAAGGATTACATCATATCTATCAAAAAAAGACTGGGCTTTTTTTTGGGGGGTGGTTATTTGAAAGGATTAAGACAGGGTGGGAAGGAGGGGAGGGACCATTACAATAGTGAGAACTCTCTGACAATAAGATCTGCAAGTGTCTCCGACTGGGCAAATTTTTGAGATCAAATTTGACATATGTATTCTAGGATACTGCAAAATGTAACTAATTTTTAAAATTTTTGTATTTGGGAAACTTCCTAATTTCGAACAGCATATTTTCCAAGGATAGTTCTATGCTTCCACAGTTATCTCTTTGCCTTTCTCTCCTCTTTCTCTTTATTTTGTACCTGAGACCTGAAATATAAATGATCCTTAGGGAAAGAAAAGCAGAGAACTATGAATTCTTTCAAAAAAAATGCTGCCTTGTTCACCCTTAAATCCTATGGTATGTGACATGTAGTAATTGCTTAAGACATGTTTGTTGAAGGAAAATATGTCTTCGGTATTATTACTACTACCTTCCACAATTTCTTCAGAGTCATCCACAAAAAATTCTTTTAAGGGAGGCCTCTTGGGTCGTTTCAGAGTGTTTAGAAGCTGCTGGATTTTTGTGGATACTCTGCTACTGACTGGAACACCTATAAGGGGAAAAACGGTAAGTTAAAACTCATTGATTCTAGGGCTATCTTAGCTTCTCAATTCTCTTAGGAGTTTTAATGTCTAATGAGGTTTGGCATTTGCCCTATTTCAACTGGGCCAAATAGGTACAAATATGTACACGACAAATTTTATTGAAACATAAAACAAATATGGTACTATTAATACCCTGCTTACAGATTTCATCTAATCCTCCTTTTTTTTCCTTATAGCATTCTTTATCCCCCCCATACTCGTTTTTCCCCCCCAGTATCTTTTGACCATGCAGACTGTCTGAACAAGTAACAGCGCCATCAGACTGTTGAAAAGAGGGTGCTCCAGAGGACATGCTGACCATGTTAGTGGGCCAGTGGTGGTAGAGTTCTGTGATTGCTTAACCACTTAGGCGCTGCTATTCAGGATGTGAATTTTCCCAGTTCAACTAATATCTTCTATTTAGCTGCCCAAAAGAACTCCCTACCATCAGCTGTATCCATAAGGCTGGACCTGTTGGATCCTTTGTGCATGCCTTTAACTATCCCCGAGGGGGGCAGATCAATATTTGCTGGGCGCATTGAGGAAGATGATGAAGAAGAAGAGGTAGTTGTAGTGACATCGGGGGGAGCAGAGAAATTTTCTAAGAGGGGAGAAAACAAAATTTAGAATCATATTACATTAGCAATAAAAATAAGAATCTTTAAATTTTTGTTGTTTCCTAACAAGGAAAAAGCTATATAATGGCATCAACTATTATAAAATAACCTCAAATAAAATTCAACTGGTAAGATATAATGAGAGGGCAAGAGGGCATATCAAAATTATTACTTTCAAAAACACGAATAGCCTTAGTAATAAGAGCAAATCGTATAGCAAATATTCCTGAAAAACATTCTTTCCTACACAGAAAGTCTGGTAAAAATCCAATGTCAATAATCATAATAAAACAAAACTTGCGAGTGACTTCAAAATGAGAACAAAGTGAGTATGGTCATAATGCTACTAATAGTCTAGTCTTGAGCATTTCTTCATGTTTATGTTAGCTTATCTATCATGTTTCTTCTTCCACTGAAAATGGAAGGAGTGTTTTGGGAGTGGGTCAGATCCTTCAAGTTTCCAGATGAAGAAAACCAGATAAAGCGCACTTCCAATTTTTATAAAATAACCCACAAGAACCTCGGATCTACTTGACAAGGTTCTTCCCTTGATTGAAGCATGATTAAATAATGTTACTGTACTCTGCTTAATGTAGAGATTCTTAACATTGAGAAACTGAATGTCACAAATTGGAGGAGAGCCATTTAACAGGGATATGTTACAAAAAACTTAGCAAAACATCTGGGGAAGAAAAGGAAAATTAGAGGAAGTAAAATATGATTCACAAGAATAACAAGCCACTCAAAACTATAAAAAAAGGCAAAAAGCAAAATGTAAACAATTCCTAAAATAAATTTGGGAGTAAGGCCTCTAAGCCCCAAAAGTTTATTACTAGTTCAATAGTTTTTAAAGTTGTAAATATACTAGCACAAGTATATTACAGTATACCTTTCTGTAAGATGATGTGGTAACAAAGCATTAAAAAACAGGCACTTTTATTTGACCCAGCAATTCCACTTATTGGAATACATCCTAAGGAAGTAATCAGACAAATGCACCAAGTTGTGTGTTCAAGGATGTTCATTCCAGCAGTTTCTATAATAGCAAAAAAAATGGATACTACCTAGATGTCCAAAACAGGGGAATGGTCAAATAACTAAGGCACAGCCATATAATGGCATACTTTGAAACCATAAAAAGAATAGTATAATTCTATATTAATGATATAAAAGATGTTTGTGATATACTACTATGAAAAGTAGGTTATGAACACTATGTTTGGTACAATTTCATTTTTGTATAAACAAGACCAAAAACCTTACATTATTCATATGCAAAAAAAGTCTAGGAAGATATACATTAAAGTGTATCCATGGGAAGTGGGTTTATAGATTACTTTTTTTAAAATCTGTATCTTGGGATCCCTGGGTGGCGCAGCGGTTTGGCGCCTGCCTTTGGCCCAGGGCGCGATCCTGGAGACCCGGGATCGAATCCCACATCGGGCTCCCAGTGCATGGAGCCTGCTTCTCCCTCTGCCTGTGTCTCTGCCTCTCTCTCTTTCTCTCTGTGTGACTATCATAAATAAATAAAAATCAAAAAAAATTTTTTAAATAAATAAATAAATAATAAATAAATAAATAAATAAATAAATAAAAATCTGTATCTTTAAGTTTTTCCATGAGGAAGACGAACAGCTTCTGTTAGAGCAAATATCCAACTATCTCATAGTGTTAGATAAAATGGTTTCTGTGAGCACCTGAAGAAAAAACTAAAAAAAAACAAAAAAAAAAAAAAAACTTTTCATACACTAGTAGAAGCAATAAAAAAAAATATAAGGTCAGATGAAATTGTCTTGTTAATAAAAATCCAGAGTTAATTGGGTACTAGGACAATTGGATACTAGGTACTTGTTTTTAATAAGTGAAATTGCTCTCTTTAAAACAAATGTGGAAATAAAATCTGGCCCAACCACGGCTTTGTTTCTTGCCCTTCCAAACAGAAGAGATGGTAAGCATGTTCATCTGTACCTGCTTTAAGAGGTTCAGTGAATATCAGGGCAGAGCCAAGAGTGCAAGACAAGATACCAGCTGTTGGTACTTAGCTTTTCAATGTGGGCAACCATACTCTTCAGGTAGCTATGTTCTTGACTAATTACAGGCTTAAATTACAAATTTTCTAGGTTTTTCTTTTCAGAAATCAATTAATAGATTACAGATATATATGTATATAAAGTAATAGAGAAAGGTCACTGATATGAAAATTAAGACACCACAGACACATGATGTTCAAATACATTACTTAGTGCAGTATGTACCAACCAATTTAGTAAAAGCGGAGATCTGAGTTGTATCTTTACCTGCAGATGTCACAAACTCTTTAAAAAACACACACAAAAACATAAAGCAGAGCCAAGCAAAAGCTACACTCCATACAGGAGCACTGGCAGCAGGCAGCAGCTCACAGAGTACCAACATCCGCAGCCTGCACACCCCGGTTGTAGCAATAACACAGCAGCAAGGACAATAAATCCAGTCTTTATGCTAAAGACAAAGGGCTTCACTGATATTGTCAAAGGGCAGAATTTGTTCAGGTTTTATGTGTTTTTGTTTGAGAAAACACAGATAACAATCCTGGGAAAATCTAAGATGTTACATATTTTAACACTTTTTAATATATGGAATATTCTCCAACAGGGATAAACTCACACTAAGACTGGTGTTATATCTTGCAGCTTGAGTTTTGCTTATGGAAATAGCTATGGCTTCAGGTGGGCAATGCTATGCAACAATAATGCAGATGATACCTATCATTCCAAATGTATTGCTGGTGTTTCCATCTTTGCCCCATTAATTGTTATGTTCTTTCTGATATTCTTAGGCCACTTTGAAAAACCTAATACAAATCATAAACTATTTCCTGGATGCTGGGAATGGAACATAATTTGAGCTTCTTGGGGAGATCCAGCTCCTACCTATTCGAGTATTGGCAAATACATCAGCTAGAGACCCACTGGTTCCTTTGACCTCTCCATGGGACAGCGTAGAAGATGCGGATGAAGAAGTGGACGATCCCTGAATTGAACGGTTGATCCAGGACTCAGCATTCTGTAAGCTCTGTTGCAAGGCAGCAGAGAGCGCAGCTTGGCGTCTCAGAGAGCCCTCATCCTCAGAGGCCGAAGACGTGTCTGTGTGGAATTAGAAAAAAAGAAGTTCTCGATCCTGCCTAGAACAGAGACCTTTCAGTTCTTGCTCATTGATCATACATTCAATTTTGACACCAGCAAAATATTTGCATTCTTTTTCTTTTTAGAGAGACAGAGAGATTTGGTGGGCGGGGGGGGGGGGGGGGTGTTGGAATCCTAACCAGGCTCCATGGATGTGGGGCTTGATATCATGACCTGAGCCGAAATCAAGAGTTGGATGCTCTGCCAACTGAGCCACCCAGGTGCCCCTATTCACATTCTTAAAGTAGATTAGTAAGTAAAGTTTCTCAAGAATCTCAAAGGAAGGTCTATGGACCAAAATCTGCAAAAATAAAATAGCCTAAATCTATAAGTGATTTTAAGTTCTTAAAAAAAATCCCTTTCAGAATATTTAAACTTCATTCACTGCTTTTCTGTTCTGAACTTAATCAGGATCTAAATTCTTCTGGCTTATCTACTTATATTCAATAATACTGAAGTGCTTATATATCTTCCCCAACCTCTTAATTAGAGAACCTTGTGACAGGTTGCTACCCTGATTTTGACAAGAACTTATTAATTAGTGTCTACTCAAGAGGAAATGATCTTGAAAGGGTGATATAAAAATTTACTTTTGTTAACAACAAATTAGGTGTCAAACAGTGAGTTAGGTGCTGGGGAACTAGAAATGGAATTAGAAACAATGCTTAGCCTGGTGCTTTTGTGGTTTTAGTGGAAAAGTGGTCATTCAGCACATGTAGGCTTTTCAAACATGACAGGAGACGTCTCTGATCTGCATTGCTCTCCTTAATTCTCAGGGAAGAATTATGAGAAATTTACTGATGTCTGTATTTCCTGGCTTTGACTTCAGGAAAACAGGCCTAAATTAGAAAACCACACTGAGAAAAATAAAAAAGGAAAAGTTCAACCAAATATAGGATAGTCAAGGGAAGCAGAAGTCAGGAATTTTTTTCAAGGCTCTCAGCTTAGGAGGCATACAAGTTAAAGGAGCATTTGGTCTGGTCTGAGATAAACCCTTCTACATGATTTTTGGGGGTTATAATTAATGGCCTGTATACTGAATTCATTCAATTTTTTTTAAATTAAATATTCTGTGGTTAGTCCTGATGAACACTTTAACTCACGTGAAACTGTAGGTATGTGTTCTGCTTTGTTTCAAAAAGCCAAAGAGAGGGGTGCCTGGCTGGCTCGGTAAGTAGAGCATGCAATTCTCAATCTCAGGGTCGTAAATTCGAACCTCACATTGGGTGTAGAGATTATTTAAAAATAAAATCATTAAAAAGACAAAAACATAAAGAGCCAAAGAGTTAATTAGCATGGCTAGAATGCTGCTAGCACTCCACAATGGAAATCTGAACCACAAAAGACTAATTTAACCGAGAAGCCAAATTTTGCAGCCAGAGCAAGCAAGGAAGTTTTAAGATAATGACCATATCCTGGCTTCCTGCTCTGAAGCACCTCCAACTTATTATCTCAAATTGAAGGAGATATGAGGCCTAAGACTGATTACTTTTACAATCAACTTCTTAACTACAATATGTGCTGGAAACTATGTCAAGTTCTGGGGATTCTGCGATACATATGTTCTTATGAGACAGCACCCTAAAAAGGCTTACGATCCAGTACAGGAAACACAATCCCACAGACTATCTCACAAGAATACAAAAGATGCTAAGAAATGGGGTAAGCAAAGGGTTTCACAAGTGGGTACCAATCTTAGTTGAGGATTTTAAGAACTTCTATGTAAATGAAGCAAAGACTTTGAGGTGTAAGGGGCAAAAGATGAGGCTGGAGAGGTAAACAGTGGTCAGACCCCAAAGGATACATCAGTGAGGTTCTTTAAACGGGAAAGAGATCTATAATGTAAAAGGAGAGTGGCTTAAGGAAAATATAGAGAAAGAAAAGTAACAGCATCTGTAACTTTTTATTTAAGGAAAGAGGTTTGTATCATTTCCAAAAAATATTCCAACATTTCAAAGGTACCTTAAGGGGCAGAGATTTTTGTCTTTGTAAATGTGCTAAAGAAAAGAATGGGCAGGTGATGTGGGACAGGCGAATCTGACCCTTAAGAACAAAGTACTTTCAGGGTTATACATCTCAGGACCCCACAAACTCCACTGATTTACAGGCTGTCTTTATTGAATCATTTATTTTAAACTGCGTTAAGTCTAAAATTAGAATAATCCAATTTTCAGACGAGAGTAAAACCAGTTTTTCATGATTAGGTTTATGGAAAATTGGTTTCACTGTGTTTCTATATTGGATCAATTATGTAATTAGGTGTATTGTTTCGATTCAATTACCTCATTTGCCTGCCAGTCCTTAGTGTTTAGTGCCTATAAGGGGGGCCGGCTTAGTGAGGTGGAAAAAACATGGCCTTGGGGGTCTATCTTCTATTTGAACTCTGGTGTCCGCCCCTTATGAGCTATGTGACTTAGGGATGAAATTATCCATCTGAGAAGGTTTGCCGGCTCATCCCTTCAACAGGTACTACTAAGCACTACACTAGTTAGCAGTAATAAAATGGTGAACAAGGAAGATATTTCCCTATTCTAGTAAGACTCAAGAGCCTTATGGTGCAGGCACCCAAGGAAGTGGGACCTCAACCCTGGCCAGAATGATAAGTAGCTCTTGGTTCTGAGGGCCATGGAGGTGAGGGGAGCAGGGTCAGGGAAGGGAACGGCATGGCATGCAAGGAAGCTGGGAGGGGACAGAAAACAAAGCACCTTTGGAAAGAAACGGGACTAGCTCAAACCCAGGATGCTACACTGATGACAGATGAGGCTGGACAAGCGGACAGCACTGGGCTGCTATGGGTCTTTGTGCTAACTGCAGCAGAAGATCATGAAATGAGACAATGTCCAGAAGGCACACCCAGCAGTAGCAGCATGTAGCGGTTAGCCAGTAAACACTAGTTCCCCATCTCCTCCCCCAAGTAAGCCACCCTGTGTGAGCTTACAGGTACAAAAGTGGCTGTGCAAAGCTTCCAGCTGATCATACATTAAGATCACACAAAATGTTACGTACTGCTCTGGGACTGTATCTTTTTACCAACAAAAATGAACTCTTTTAAATATTTATATGTTTATTTGGTAGTTTTGGGGGGATTTGTTTTGTTGAGTCACTATCACCCAGGAAACTGCAGTGGACTAGTAGAAATTTGGGTAAGATTTCATAAAATCATTTTCCCACTGATTCTGCTCTGGCTGAACATGAACTCACAACTCTTATTCATCACAACTAAAGTTCCTTGCCTAAACTCTTATGTAATGAACACAATAGGTCCTACAGAAAACAATCTTAAAAATGCAGTTTGCCCTTCAGTTTACAGTTGGTGTGATTTTAACACAGCACCATTTTATACTGATAACCAGACGCCTCAAATTCACTTGAGCCTCAAATCCAATTAGAAAACATACAACAATTAGCTTGTTGGTTTTAAGGGAAAGGAAGTCCTGAACTTACTGTCTTTAACTGTTGTAGAACTTTTAGTCATTAGCCACGTGTGGAAATGGCTTCCCTCTTCTTCGTATAAAAAAGATCTTTTATATCTAAAAATGTTTATTTTAAAAGCTTAAACACCCACCAATTCCACCTACCAATGGAATAATCTATCCATTCCACTCCAGGGTATCTACCCAAGAGAAATGAAAACATACCAAGGACTTGTACCTGAATGTTCACAGCAGCTTTGTTTGTAACAGGTGAAAACTGGAAAGTACCCAAATGTCCATCAAGAACTGAAAGGATAATCAAATTGTGGTATATCTATATGACAGACTACCACACAGGAATAAAAAGGAATGAACCTCTGACATACGCAACATGGATGAATCTCAAAATCATTGTGCTGTGTGAGGTATGAGACTTTCCCCTCCCCCAAAAAAGTACAATGAAATATGACTCTACTTATATGAAATTCTAAAAAATACAAACTAAAGTATAGCGAGAGAAAACAGATCATAGGGAGGAAGAGAAGTAGGATTACAAAGGAATTATGAGGAAATTTGGTGGATGGGATGGTAATGTTCATTTTCTTAATTGAGATGGTTTCATGGTTTTGCTACGTTGATGTTTAGCAAAATATACACTTTAAGTATGTTTATTGTGTGTGGATTATAATTCAATAAAGCTGTAAGAACTAATTTAAAAAGCCTTATGAAAAAAAAAAAGATTTATGAGGAAGAAAATGGTGCCATGGTGGAAGGATAGTAACATCTCAGTCAGTCTACACAACCTGACGGGTACTGTGCAAGTTGAACATGTTCCTGGAAAGACAGTGCCTACCACTGGGTTCTGGCAACTGACACCAAAATCAGGCCCAGACATCAGCTTAGAACAGTAGCTAGGTCAAGATTCACTGAAAGAAAGATCTCATCCTAACAACGACTACAAAATATATCACATAAGTGAGGCCAAGAAATAGCTTCAAAGAACAAGAAAGGAAAAAAAAAAAAAGAAAAGAAAAAAAAAAAAGAACAAGTAAAGGAAAAACCACTAAGATAGTGCATGACTCCTGACTGGCATAAGTGGTCTGATCATTAATGTCCAAACTGGAACCCTTCTGAGAAGGAGTACTCACTGTCATTAGTTACTCCAGGGTCACTCTACCTATATAAGGGATCTCCAAACACAGTTTGTCTAGGTATTTTCCCATGTCTATGAAAAAAAAAAAAAAAAACAGTACACAAAAATAAATTAATATTACAAATAATACTGTTGCCCTTTGAACAGGGGTTAGAGGCACTGGCCCCATGCATGGTGGAAAGTCCAAGTATAACTTCTGACTCACCCAAAACTACTGTTGACTAGAAGCCTTATTGATATATAAGCACTCAATATATATTTCATATATCTATTATATAATTAAGGTAAGCCAGAGAAAAAAAAAAGAAAATGCTATTAGGTAAATCGTACTTTTTACAGTACTGTAAAAAAAAAAATTCACATAAAAATGGACCCTGGGATGCCTGGGTGGTTCAGTAGTTGAGCGTCTGCCTTTGGCTCAGAGCATGGTCCTGGAGCCCCAGGATCGAGTCCCACATTGGGTTCCCCTCGAGGAGCCTGCTTCGCCCTCTGCCTGTCTCTCTGCCTCTCTTTCTCTGTGCCTCTCATGAATAAATAAATACAATCTTTAAAAAAAAAGAAATGGACCCACACAATTCAAACTGTGTTGCTCATGGGTCAACTGTATTGAGGTAAGAAAGGAGATTAAAATATATATATAATGCCTATCTGAAAGTTAGATCAAACATGTAGCAACTGCTAGAGCTCCAGATTTACCACAAAATATTTACTTGACACTATGGGAGAAGGAGAGGCAATGTGCCAAGTGGTTTAGAGAATAGGCTTTTTAGGTCAGGCTGCTCTGAATTCTGATCTTAGCTCTGCCACTGAGAGCTCTTGGGCAAATCAGTTCTTACAGGCATTAATTCTGCTGTTTGCTGTTGTTCTTTTTCTATTGATTCTCTCTCATGGTGTTTTCTATTTTTGGACTGTTTGCTCACAAAATCCAGCGGATCTTTATCTCTGGGAATCCTAAGTTCCTGGGTCGAGGTTGTATCCTTGTAGAAACTATTTGTGTCCCAAGGTTATTATCAGTCCAAAGACCATTTTTTAATGTTAGTTCTTACCAGGCAGTATAGTGAAACTCAAACCTTGAACCCACTTGAAGGTCCCAGCCCCTGTTATCCGAAGGCCAGGCACAAGGCAAGCTTTCTTCCTAACATCTTCTTTTGCTGGTATGTTAATTTTTTCTAGTTCACTCTTCTGCTGAAGATGTAAGCCCCTCCAGGGATCTAAATTCCAACCTCCAACCTTATTATTTTTTAAGTAAGCTCTATGCCCAACATGTGGCTCGAACTTACAACCCCAAGATCAAGAGTCATATGCTCTACCAAACTGAGCCAGCCAGGCGCCACCAACTTCTAACCTCTTTTTTTTTTTTAAGATTTTATTTATTCATTCATTCGACACACACACACACACACACACACACACACACACACACAGAGGCAGAGACGCAGGCAGAGGGAGAAGCAGGCTTCACGCAGGAAGCCCGACATGGGACTCGATCCCGGGTCTCCAGGATCATGACCTCGACCGAAGGTGGCGCTAAACCGCTGAGCCACCCGGGCTGCCCCAACCTCTAACCTCTTATATAGGTTCAAGGTTTTATCTCTTCTATCCTTATAGTAATTAAAATTTAGGCCTCTTGTTTCCTGCCTTCCCGCTGCCCAGGACAGGGAAAGCAAGCACCATCTCAGTACTCTGATGTTCAGTGACTGTTCTCTCCCTCTCTTGTTCCTGTATGGATTTAAAAGGAAACTGGTTATATTCTATCTAGCACTTTTTTTTTTACTTATTTTTTAATGTCTTTTTTTTAAATTTTATTTATTTATGATAGTCACACACAGAGACAGAGAGAGAGAGAGAGAGAGAGAGAGAGAGAGAGAGAGGCAGAGACATAGGCAGAGGGAGAAGCAGGCTCCATGCAGGGAGCCCGACGTGGGATTCGATCCCGGATCTCCAGGATTGCGCCCTGGGCCAAAGGCAGGCGCCAAACCGCTGCGCCACCCAGGAATCCCCTCTATCTAGCACTTTTAAAGGGAAGTTTTCTTTTCCCTGTTCTAGGAGAGAATTTTCAGATTATCTAATTGACTATACAACTAGAAACAGAAGTTTGGGCAAGTTATTGAGCTTCTCTAAACCTGTTTCCTCATTTGTAAAATGGGACAGAGGACTGTCAAGGAAAAAAAAATATATATATATATGCTAAGCACTTAGCCCTCTGACTAGTACACAGAGGGTACTCAATAAATGGTAACTATGACATCAGTTTTACTGGAAGCCTTAAATTTTACAATCAGCTATTGAAATAAACAAATTCAGTCTGACAGAGTGGGTTTTTATTGTGCTTTGGCTTAAAGAATACTGAATATTTACTGGTCTCTCAAGTAAAGGCAGACCACTGCTCATAACCCATACCCAAAATGAAAGTATGCTATTAACACGACTTAAGTGTATTAATTAGGGCACACTTTGCCAATTCTGATTTGCCAATTCTCCCTCTGACCCTCCCTACTCTCATGCTCTCTTTCTCTCAAATAATAAGTAAAATCTTAAAAAAAAAGTTTATAACTAAATAGAATCTGTTTTAGACTATAACCTTTCACAAGGCAACAGCTACTCAATTTATTTAGAATAATACCCATTCCAGCACCATGCATACATGAGTATCGATCAAGTAAAAAAGGATCTCCCAAACATGATACTTTGGTAGAGTAGAAAAACAAAATCAAGAAGACTGAGTCTGACCCATAATTGTGCTGTCTGACCTGGGGCGAATCCCTCAGTGTCTATGAACCTGTTTGTTTCCTCATCTCTAAAGAAATCTGCCCTTTTACATCACAGAGTGGCTATGAGGAACAAATGAGGCAGGACAGCCGTTTTGAAAGCCATGTGAAAGTCCCTGACATACTATAATATACTGTAATTCTATAAAGCATTATTAGGGATCCCTGGGTGGCGCAGTGGTTTAGCGCCTGCCTTTGGCCCAGGGCGCGATCCTGGAGACCCAGGATCGAGTCCCGCGTCGGGCTCCCGGTGCATGGAGCCTGCTTCTCCCTCTGCCTGTGTCTCTGCCTCTCTCTCTCTCTCTCTCTCTCTCTCTCTCTCTGATCATAAATAAAAATAAATAAATAAAAAAAATAAAGCATTATTAAAGTATGTTAGAAGTCTAGAACAACATCCCAAGTCTGTTCGTGGGCATCACTATTATCTACAGATGTGCAGAGAGGTAAATTCCTCCTCATCTGGTCCCATGAATTGCTACTTTAGTCACCTTCAAGCAGGGCCTCATGTGGGACAGATGTCTAAATTCATTCTACCCAAGCAAGCTGAAATAGTTTACTGTGCTTTGGGGTCATTATGTGGCCTATTTGGTCAACCCAAGTACCCACAGAATGCAGCATAGGGTAAGTCCACGAGGGTGCAGAAAGAATTTAGAACTGCATGCTGCAGTTTTTGCATTGTGTTTATCTGTATGAATGAGAAATAGCATCACACAAAGAACCCCTACAAAGAAAGAGCTGAGGTAATTGCCTCATGACATTAGTAAATGATTTCAGCATATAAAGGGAACTGGATGGCAGTAATTCAAGCAATCTAAAAGACTCTGAAAAAGGCCATAGGCACTAAATATTGTAGTTTGCTACCAACTTGGAGAATTTAAATTTTCCAATCGATACGACAGAAATTAGTGTACATATCAACAGGCAAATTTTCGGTTGACTGACATATTGTTACTTATGAATGGCAAATGAACAAAAGTCAATTATTTCCCATGCCAACTATTTATTGTATTTTCCATTCTATGTAATACTATGAAAAGGCCAAGATTTATGGCATATTTTACTTCCTAAATCCTTCTCTTAAATTCTTCCCAAAATAGCTCTTAAAATTCCACCAGTTCAGTGATTCAAACAGTTACGTGCTGGACGCCTCCCACAGAAGCCCACTGGCTGGCACATTCTCGTAGGTATCCCAGGACCTGGGTTCACCCAGGGCAGCGCCAGCACAGTGAGAGCCCTGAGCAAGCACACAGTGCAGAAAGGACAACATGACTAAACTACTATGAGATCTGAGGTCAGTGTTACTCTGCAAGGGAAGTACAACCTTTCTAGAAAGAGTGCCATGGCAAGGTCAACTCTGGGCAAGGCCCAGAACCTGTTTTTTTTTTTTTTAACCACCTATAATCCGCATTAATTAATATCCATGCCATTCCTCCACCCCAACCCTGGGGGTCACTGTTTCAGGGGCTATCAGAGTAAATATGCAAGATAAACCCCATCTGCCATCCCTGGGAAATGGAGGGAGGGAGTGACAGTGCCATCCCTGGGAAATAGAGGGAGACAGTGACATCCGATTAAATTGCCCTAGGAAGGGGATCCCTGGGTGTCTAAACCGCCTGCCTTTGGCCCGGGGCGCGATCCTGGAGTCTCGGGATCGAGTCCCGCATCGGGCTCCCGGCATGGAGCCTGCTTCTCCCTCTGCCTGTGTCTCTGCCTCTCTCTCTCTCTCTCTGTGTGTCTATCATAAATAAATAAATAAATAAGTCTTTAAAAAAAATTGCCCTAGGAATAGGAGACAGCCACATCTCTGACCAGTGGCTCTCTGAAGCTTGGAGAGAATGGAGTCTGAATCCTAAAGTGGGAACAGCAAATTCCATTCCCTGAAATGAAAAGGACCGATGGATGTCTTCGGAGACAGCTCTTCCACACTGCCTCATGCAAGACGCAGGCATGTGCGTAACTGCAGAATGAGAGCATCGAGATCTAGCTCCATGTGGGGGCCATGTGAGAAATCACTGTAGGGTGCGCTCAACGTTTCTTCATGATGGGAGAACTGTCTTATTCGACAACGTTCATGTCCCTGATGGTTCATTAAAGTTTCTCATATGCTAGTCAGAGATCCCTGATCTGGAGATAAATGGATAGGAAACCTTTCCATTATTCTGCTCTGCTGAATAAAGGTTTTAGGAGAAAGGACTGGATCTTTATCATCACGAAATTATTAAGACACATAAGGTGATCAGGAACATTATAGCACATCTTTAAGTCTACAGGCAGAGTAGAACATCAGTGTTAGAGATCCAGAGGACTGTAGCAAATTCATTCAGCAATGAATAGCCACCACTTGTTTCTGGAGTTGGTAAATTCCCCTCGGGCAGTGACTTTTGTAAGGGGATAAAAAAGGTTTCAGTTCCTTCTGAGCATTCTCAAGATCCTTTGCTGCACCCTCACATTTAACCGGAGGCCAAGAGAGCAGACTATTTACTCTGACACTGCATCTCTTTAATACGGCTATGGAGAGGATTGTTTCTAAGAACTGCGAGTCACGTTGCTCCCTACCCTTTGCCATTTATTACAATTGAACCCTCAGCCTCGCTGCAGCAGAATCTGCCAACAAGGAATAGCTACTAAACTGAGAGCCCCCTTTGTCCACCAGGACCCAACTGGTGCTATACTAATGCGGAAGGGAAACCATCCAAGATTTTGAATGAATGGGCTGGAAGTATGCACCATTACAGACACAAAATGTCTTATTGTGAAGGTCTGCTAGAGGTATGCTATGTTACGTTTTGAGAAACACTTGAAGCCACAAAGCTAT
This sequence comes from Nyctereutes procyonoides, assembly GCF_905146905.1. NCBI lineage: Eukaryota > Metazoa > Chordata > Mammalia > Carnivora > Canidae > Nyctereutes > Nyctereutes procyonoides. The sequence continues at coordinate 1,969,078 of NW_026575124.1, read as the reverse complement.
TTCTCTTTCAAACATATTGACACCACAGATGTAAAGAAAAAAAAGCACACACAGTTAATGAGCCCACAGCACACCCAAATGCTCTGAGAAGTTAGCCAAACCAAAACCTAGGAGAAAACTATTAATAGGAACCCCGACCAGGGAACAGGATCAATGTCAATTGCTCAAATTGACAGCTGTGAATCAAAGTCAATCACGACAATGTAACCTTCTCCCCAAAGACACGTAAGTCCTTTAGATCAAAACTACAGGGAACAAATTTTTCCCCAAAGATTTCAATACCAGTAACATGACAGTAGACAGACAGAGAGACACTATATTGAGGCTCTAAAAGAGATTTATTATGTTTAGTGTCAGAGGCCTATATGGAGATCTTGCCTGGGATTTCACCTAAAAAATTGTAAGTTTTTTAGGAACTTTGGGAAAGATTCTGAATAGACAAGGCAACTTAAAGTTGTTCCAGTTGCTTCTCAAATAGGAAGTTATAACTCCTAAATTTACTTTAGCAGGGGTTGAGATTCCAAGTCTAGGGAAAGAGAGTGGGATGAAGACACTTAGTTGTTGGTGATCTCGTGAACCCATTATAAAAAGTGGATTCTTAAAAATATATAAATTTACACAAAATATATTAACACACATACACAAACACACTTATATATATATTTTTAGATCTATTAAAACTTTGCATGACTGCTTGCACAATGTTAATGACACATAAATTTGTCCCAAGCGCACTTACTCTATAGAGACAAAGCATCTGATATAGGAGTACAAATTTGTTAAAGAAATGTATGACTGTGGGTTAAAGAACTGTATGACTGTGACATTTTAGATGTCAACAAAAACAGCTATTACATCATAGAAGGATTTTTTTTTTAGACCCTAAGCTTTGGCCTGTTTATTTATGACTCCATGAGTTTGGGGGTTACATCAAGGAAATGCTGGAAATTCAGAAGGTATTAAAAAAAATGGCTTTACCCCTCAGACGTCTTTCCGTATGTCATTTACAATGTGACAATCAAACCCTGCCACCTTCAATGTGTACTCCTCTACACCTTGGATGATGAGGAAAGTTCCAGCTCCTACCTCAGAAAAGAAGCAGAGTCTATTCCAGGAACATCAAAGGAGTAACTGTCAGTGAGAAAGGGTCTGATAAACCTACCAGGAGGTGTACAGGCATCTGCAGGAGACTGGACGAAGGTGGACCGCCTTTTGGTTGGCATGGGCAAAGCCATCTTCTGTTCTTTATGCTTTGCCAGTGCAGCTTGAACTGCTTCTGTATGGATATCTGAAAGATTCAACATTTGCATTTATTAGCTCCTGGTTCTTAAAGTGTTTACTTCTCTGAGCTGAACTATCTGCCTCAATTGTTGAAAAAGGATGTTTAGGTGATTCTTACTTACCATTTGTGTTGTAAAATTAAAAACAAAAACGAAAAAGAAGAGATAAAAGAAGTAATCAAGGATAGTTTTACAGAGAAAGAAAAAGAAGCCCAGAATGATTCTGTGACTGCTTCACACACCAAACAAGGGGTTAATGGAGACGGGAGGCAGGGGTGAGGAGAGGGTAAGGTGTCTAACATGCACCTGTGCCAGGCAGGGAATCCCATCTCTGAATGGAATGAGGGTTGTGCAGGTACCTAGAGGACTCACTATTCTTCAGGAAAAGCAGCTTAGGATCTGCTTCACTGTCTGAAAAGGGAGACCCCTCAGTTTTATACCACAGGAACAGAAGGGCTGATTCTGATCTAGAAAAATATAAGGGCTCATGGTACTTGTTTGCCACTTTGGCCAAAAGAGAATTCAGTTCTCCTCTTGAAGTCTAACAGGAGTCTCATAATTAACATATCCTGACAGAACTCTGATTCTCCACTCCCACCACAAAATGCACTCTATATTTTGGCAAATTAGGATCATACTATCCACAGTAACTTACGGTCTACTTTTGATATTTTTTTTAAACTCTTACAAAATCTTATGAAGGTAGATAACAACTGAAGTAGCTTCCAAGTTCACAAGAATTTCTTGTCAGGAATGGGCCCAGTTGGCGGACATACAAATTATCCTTAGAAGCCTGTCTGTGCTATGCAAAGGCACCCCTATATGAGACCTGGATCAATCGATCCTTTTATTAGGGTAGGGGGAAATTTAAGCTGAATCAAGAAAAAGAGTTCTAGAACTGAGTCACTTTAATGATAATGCCCTAGAAAGAAGGTAGGCTCTTGAACTTCAGGGTTGAGACCCCCAAAGCTGTCTCTTCTTTTTTAGGGATTTCTCAACTGTTCCCTTGCTTCTGTGACCTATCCCAGATATTTAAGGTAGCCTGAGCTGGGCTGTTTCATGCAACAAAACCTTCACTAATAAAACCAGAAACATCTTTCGGTGTAAATACAGACCTACAACATAATTTTCAAGGGCTGTATAGAATTTCACTATATATGCCATAATTTATTTAAGCAACTTTGCTTCTGAAGCTTGCTACTATTCATAGCAACTATTCACAGCAAGAATAATTCAGTATTTTCACCTTAGTTCACATGTCTAATCCTGATTCTGTAGGATTAACTCCAACAATTGCTGAGATGTATTTCCTAAGAACAAGGATTATACTCTTATATAACCACAGTATATTTACCAAAATCCAAAAATTAAAAATTGATAAAACTATAATGTAACCCACAACCCATCTTCCAACTTAGCCTACTATGCCCCAATAATGGCCTTTATTTAATTAATTTATTTATTTAAATTTTAAGATTTTATTTATTTATTCATGAGAGACACACAGATTGAGAGAGAGAGAGGCAGAGACATAGGCAGAGGGAGAAGCAGGCTCCATTCAGGGAGCCTGATGTGAGACTTGATCCCTGGTGTCTAGGATCAGGCCCCGGGGCTGAAGACGGCGCTAAACCACTGAGCCACCCGGGCTGTCCAATAATGCCCTTTATTAAAGGTTTTTTCTCCTTTGTTCCTGATCTGGAACCTAATATAGAATCACACATTACGTTAGTTGTCTTAACTTTCTATCATCCTATAGTCTGGAACAATTTCTCTACTTTTGTCTTTTACTACCTTGACATTATTGTATAGACTAATTATATTGTAGAATGTCCCTTAATCTTGGCTTGTTGATATTCCTCATAATTAGATCTAGATTATACATTTTGGCAGGAATACCACAGAAGCAATATGTCTTCTCAAAACATGATGTCAGGAAGCATCTGCACCATTACTGGTGATAGTAACTTTGATTACTTGGTTAAGATGGTGCCTAATAAAGAAATCCACTGCAAAGTTACTATTCTTCCCTTTATGTAATTAATAAATAATGTATGGGTGAATGCTTTTGAGACACTGTAACTTACATATTTCATTAAACTTTTACCTACTAGTTTTGGCATCCGTTGATGATTCTTGGCTGAAGCAATTACTATTCTAATGGCTACAAAATGTTGATTTTATAACTCATTCCTTCTGTATTTATTAGTTGGTTTTTCTATTATAAATAAAAGCATCCCTTTCTCCCCCAATTTATTTATATCAATACAGACCTATCAATTCTCATTTTATTCCATGGCCATTGTTACTATCATTACTTATTTTGATGGTCTTACTATCCCAGATTTGACCAATTAGGCCAAATCAAACTAGCTCTTATGTCCTTTTGACATATTCCCATCATTTTGAGCAGTATTTTGTTTTCTGGTCTAAGATGTTCCAGGTATGTTTCCTGCTCCAGCACTGGAACTATACATTTCTCTGAAGAGCTTCAGCTCCTTTTAGTGGAGAATGGTATTTAGAAACCAAGATCTTAAAAGTGGGAATGCTCAGTATTATTGAGGTATCTTTCTTCAAAGCCCTTTCACTGGATAAAGGAATATAATTATAAAAATAAATATTTATACACATATACCTACATCTATTTTAAAAACCGTTAAATTCATATGAATAACCATTTCAAAACCAGAGAATTCATTCTAACCTTCCCCTTTGCATTTGTAACTCCCTTCTCTAACAGTAAGAAAACCTGGTTCACAAAGCCCTCAATATATTTTACTCATTCACTCAATCCTACAATACACAAAGTAGTTTCAAAATTGCTATCCCATATTACTATTAAAAACAAGTCTAACTGGAGTTCAATATTTATATTTCTTTTAGTTTTTATACCGAGTCAAAGTACTGTATAAAAAAAAATCATACCTACTCCTTTTTAAAAGATTTTATTGATTTGTTCATGAGACACACAGAAAGGGGCAGAGACATAGGCAGAGGGAGAAAAAGCAGGCTCCCTGAAGACAGCTTGATGTGGACTTGATCCCAGGACTCTGGGATCATGACCTGAGCCAAAGACAGATGCTCAGGATCCCTGGGTGGCTCAGCAGTTTAGCTCCTGCCTTCAGCCCAGGGTGTGATCCTGGAGATCCGGGATCGAGTCCCACATCGGGCTCCCTGCATGGAGCCTGCTTCTCCCTCTGCCTGCGTCTTTGCCTCTCTCTCTCTGTGTCTCTCGTGAATAAATAAAATCTTAAACAAAACAAAACAAAAAACAAAGACGGATGCTCAACCACTGAGCCACTCAGGTGCCCCTTGTGGTAGTTATATTATTCTATTGGATAATATAGTTATGTTAATTTCTTTTTCTTCATATTCCCATAGGTCCCTCTCAACGTTGCAGATTAAACATTATGTGACATAATAAGAAATATATAGTTGGGGATCCCTGGGTGGTGCAGCAGTTTGGCGCCTTCCTTTGGCCCAGGGCGTGATCCTGGAGACCCGGGATCGAGTCCCATGTCGGGCTCCCGGGGCATGGAGCCTGCTTCTCCCTCTGCCTGTGTCTCTGCCTCTCTCTCTCTCTTCTCTCTGTGTGTGACTATCATAAATGAATGAATGAATGAATGAATGAATGAATGAATGAATAAATAAATAAATAAATAAAATATACAGTTGGTCTTTGCCCCATTTTCTGACACTGAGCTCTGAAAACCTGTGTAATTTCCTGGGTGACAGGAGTATCTTCTGTTCTAATTAGGTGACTCTTGGTAGCCTCCTTAACAGCCTCAGAATTGGGGCTGGTCACTAGAGAGGCCACATCACTAGAAACTTGGAACTTTCAGTCCTATCCTTCATCCTCTTGGGAGGGGAGAGGGGTTGGAGATGGAGCTAATCATTAATGGCCAATGCCTACATAATGGAACGTTCACAGAAACCCTAAACAAAGAGTCTGGAAATGCGAATCAAAACTACAAAGAGATCTCATCTTACACCTGTCAGAATGGCTAGAATAAAAAAGACAGTAACAAATGTAGTGAGGGTGTGGAGAAAATGGAACCTTGGTACCCTGTCAGTGGGAATGTAAACTGGTACAGCCACTGTGGAAAACAGTATTTCTCAAAAAATTAAAAATAGAACTACCAAATGGTCCAGTAATTCCACTACTGGGTACTTACCCAAATAAAACAAAAACACTAATTAAAAATTATATATGTATCCTTATGTTTACTACAGCATTATTAATAATAGCCAAGATCTAGAAGCAGTTCAAGTATCTACTGGTAGACTGAATAAAGAAGATATAGTATAAATACACAATGGACTATTACTCAGCCATTAAAAATAACAAGATCTTGCCATTTTCGATACCACGGATGAATCTAGAGGGGTTATAATACGTGAAATAAGACAGAAAAAGACAAATACCATATGATTTCACGTATATGTGGAATCTAAAAAGACAAAAGAACAAACAAAAAACCCCAGACTCTTAAACGCAGTTCATGAACTGGTTGATGATTGCTAGAGGTGAGATGGGTGGGGCAGGTGGGTGAAATAAATAAAGGACATTAAGAGGTACAAATTTCCAGTTATAAAATTAAAAAATCATAGCGATGAAAAGTGGAACACAGGGAAATCAATAATACTGATATAATGTTGTGTGGTGATGACATTTATCAGGGTGAGCACTGAGTAATGTATAAAATCATTGAATCACTCTTTGTATACCTGAAACGAATATAATATTGTATGATAATCATATTGGAATTCTTAAAATAAAATTTTATTTTTAAAAAGGCAGAAACAGACCTCAAACATATATGAAATCTCAAAGAACCCTAAACAGCCAAAACAATCTTAAAGAAGAATAAAGATGGAAGCCTCACACTTCCGGATTTCAAAACATATCAGAAAGCCAGAGAAACCAAGATAGCATAATACTGGTATAAAAACAGACATATAGACCAATAGAATAAGGCAGAGAGCCCAGAAACCAATACTTGTATATATGGTCAAATGGTCCTTTACAAGGGTGCCAAGACTGCACAACTGGTAATGACAGTCCCTTCAACAACTGTTGCCAGGGAACCTGAAATATCCACATATAAAAGAATGAAGTTGGATACTTATTTTACAATATATGTAAAAATTAACTCATAATAAATAAACCTACACACAGGACCTGAGACTAGAAAACTCTTAGAAGAAAACATTAGAGGAGAAGCTTCATAACCTTGGAATGAGTAATAATTTCTTTTTTTTCCTTTTAAAGATTTTATTTATTTATTCATGAGAGACACAGAGAAAAAGAGGCAGAGATGTAGGCAGCGAGAGAAGCAGGCTTCCCATAGGAAGCCCAGTGCAGGACTCAATCCCGGGACCCTGGGACCATGCCCTGAGCTGAAGGTAGACATTCAACCACTGAGCCATCCAGGCGTCCCTGGGTAATAATTTCTTGGATATGACACTATAGGCACAAAAGCAAAAATAGGTGTGACTACATCAAACTAAAAAGCTTCTGCACAACAAAAGTAACAAAAGTGTGAAAAGGCAACCTACAGAATGGGAGGAAATATTTACAAACCATATACTGGATAAGGCATTAATGTCCAGAATATATAAAAAATTCCTATAGCTCAATAACAAGTGACCAATTTTAAAATGGCCAAGGGACTCGAGTAGACATTTCTCCAAAGAAGATAAACAAATGAACAACAATCATATGAAAACATGCTCAACATCACTATTCATCAAGGAAATGCAAATCAAAACCACAATGGTATAGGACAGCCATACGATAGCCATAGGACAGGACAGGACAGGACAGGACAGGACAGGACAGGAAAGGAAAGGAAAGGAAAGGAAAGGAAAGGAAAGGAAAGGAAAGGAAATAAAAGGAAAGGAAATAAAAGGAAAGGAAATAAAAGGAAAGGAAATAAAAGGAAAGGAAATAAAAGGAAAGGAAAGGATAAAAGAAGAAAAAAAGAAAAACAATAAAAGAAAGGAACAAGTGTTGGTGAGGATGTGGAGAAAATAGAATCCTTGTGCACTGTTGGTGGGACTGTGAAATGGTGCGGCTGCTATGGAAAACAGTACAGAAGATTCTTCAAAAAATAAACAGAACTGTTATATGATCTAGTAATCCCACTTCTAGGTATATATCTAAAACAACAACAACAACAACAACAACAAAAGAACGTTGAAAGCAGGGTTCCAAAGGGATATTTGCACAGAATGTTCAATGGAGCATTATTCACAATACCCAAGACATGGAAGCAACCTAAATGTCCATGAATGGATGAATGTATAAAGAAAATACACACACACAATGGAATACTATTCAACCTTAAAAAAGAAAGAAATCTTATCATATGCTTGAACGTTGAGGATGTTACACTAAGTGAAATAAAACAAAAAGACTGCATGGTTCTCCTTACAAGAGATACCTAAATTACTCAAATTTTTAGATGTAGAAATTACGATTGTGGTTGGCAGAGACTGAGAGAGGGGGAAACAGGGAGTTGTCATTAAACATAAAGTTTCAGTCATGCAAGATCAAAGAGTTCTAGAGAGCTATTGTGTAACAATATGCCGTAGTTAATGCTAAAATGTATACTTAAAAATTTTTGAGAATGTAAATTTATGTGTTTTTTACCACAGTAAAAACATTTTGTATGCAGTCTTTCATCACATCTGGATTTTGAGTCTCAGAAAACCTTCTTCGCATAGGCTTTCTATAAGCCCACGTTATAGAAAAATTCATTGTTTTCTTTCAGTATTAGCTTTTTTTTTTTTAAACGTAGATATCTGATCCATTTGGAGTTTTTGCTGGCATATGGTGTGAGGTATGGATTTACTTCATATTTTTCCAGCTGTCCTAGTACCAATTTATTAAAAAGTACATTTCTGACCCAGGGATTTACAGTGCTATATTATACACTAAATCCCAGAGGTACTTTGGTCTGTTTGGTCTATTCCGCACTTCTTATTCTATTTCAATTGTCTGTCTGCCACCCTGGGAGCCACCACACTGTTTTAATTATAGAATCTTTAGGGTACACTTTCCTATCTAGTCAGTATAGTCACTCTTCACAGGTTCTCTTTTTTCAGTGTTTCTTAGCTATTCTTACATGTTTATTTTTCCAAATGAATTTCAAAAACATGTTTTCTAGCTCCATAGATAAATTTGATAGTGTTACTGAAACTGGATTAAAGTTATAAACTAGGGACACCTGGGTGGCTCAGTGGTTGAGCATCTACCTTCAGCTCAAGGCGTGATCCTGGGGTTCTGGGATCAAGTCCCTCATCGGGCTCCCAGCAGGGAGCCTGCTTCTCCCTCTATGTCTCTGCCTCTTTTTCTGTGTCTCTCATAAATTAATTAATTAATTAATTAATTAATTAATTTTAAAATTTATAAGCTAATTTAGTGAGCCCTACTATCTTTGTCACACTGAAATATTATTATTATTATTATTATTATTATTATTATTTTAAGATTTTATTTATTTATTCATGAGACAAACAGAGAGAGAGACAGAGACACAGGCAGAGAGAGAAGCAGGCTCCATGCAGGGAGCCCGACGTGGGACTCGATCCTGGGATCCCAGGCGTCCCACACTGAATTATTCTATCAAAGGATAAGGGATGCTTTTCCATTTATCATGTTTACAGTGTCTTTCAGGGTATTTTAAAGTTTCTTTCATAAAGGCTTTACACATTTCTTACATTTTTCCTAAATAGGTCTTATCTTTTCTATTGCTTTTGTAAATGAGGTTTGCTCTACCATTATATGTCTTAACTGGTTATTGGTTGCATATATGAAGGCTACTGATTTCTGTAATAATTTTTTTTTATTTCTGTAATAATTTTATACCTTGCTACCTGACTGAATTATGTCATTAGATTAATTTTACCACTAATTCTCTTGAGTTTTCTAAATAAACATCATATTAAGTGCAAATACAGTTTTACTTTTTCTTTTCTAATTATTATACCTCTAGTTGATTTATCTACCTGCATTAATACCTCTAATACAATTTAAATGTTAGCATCCTTAGGATTAAAAAAATTTCTCACAAATACATTTTTAAAATGATGAACAGCTCAAGGGCTGCCTAGGTGGCATGGGAAATAGTTTTAAAGAGAGTTTTAAAGTAGCTGTTCCTATTCTTGGCTTATCTTTATGAAGTGGTTAAGATGTGATGCGTAAGTGACATATGGGCTTTAAGTACATCTATGGGGCAGAACAGACACTGTCCTTAAACCGTTAGAATGGATGAATGGATAGACGGACAGACAGACACAGAGATAGGTAGGAACGGACAGACTGAAAGGCAGACACACGGGCAGGTTGAGTCATTAAGTAGAGAAGAGTACAGTTCAAGAGTTACCTGGAAGCCATCAAGTAGTCATGCCACTTTTACCAAGTTTTTTAAAGATTTTACTTGCTTATTTGAGAGAAAGAGCAAGTGTGAGCAGGAGGGAGGCACAGAGGGAGAGAGAGAAGCAGACTTACCTTGCTCAGCAGAGAGCCCAATGTGGGGCTCAATCCCAGGACCTCGAGATCAAGACCAAGCCAAAGGCAGACAACTGAGACACTGAGCCACCCAGATGCCCCCACTTTTATCAATTTCTAAGATACCAACCACTTTAACATTTTTAATTATGGCAGAGGCAGCAACTACTAAGTTCTGAAACATAAGGGTATCACATTTATATTGGCACCACTCTGCACTAGTGGGAAGGGAAAGTGAAATATTAATTTAAGTGAAATTTAACTTGCATTTCACATTCCCCTGTACAGATTATGTTTCTTTAGCTTGGAATATCTATATAGCAAATAGCTATTCATCCTTCAAACTGACCCGGACTTCAACACCTCCATGAAGCTTGCCCTCAACCATGTCCGGTTCCCAGGTTCCTTCCCCTATCACACCCTCATCTACGATGCCTCTACCTTATATAAAGGATTCCCATGTTTAAGAAAAGATTCTTGAATTTCTGTTTCTCTAGCATCTAAATTGTGCTCAACTCATAGGAGGTCTACAATAAATTCTTGCTGAACGAAACTCAATTTACTTTCCTTGGCACAAGGAAGCACGTGAATATGGAAATAAAATGGTCCTGGTGTACCTATGGTAGCCACCTTAGCAAATGCCACCATGTCAAAGATCAGATTTGGACAAAGAAAAAGTTCTCAATTAGAGTGACAGAGGGAATTATTGTTGCATTTAGCTGCCAGTATTAAGGCAGAAGAATCCATACTTAGAGTAAAAATCATTAATAACAATAATTGATTTAAGGCTTTAAATCATTTATCCAGGGTTATCATTTTTAAAACAATCTTTTACAAACTTCCAGTTATAAAATAATTAAGTCATGGAGATGTAAAGTACAGCATGGTGGTTATAGTTAATTACATATACTGTATTATACATTTGAAGGTTGCTAAGAGAATAAATCTTTTTTTTTGAGAATATTTAAAAAAACATTTTATTTATTTAGGGAGAGAGAAAGAGAGGAGAGAGAGAGAGAAAGAGAGAGAGAGAGAAAGAGAAGTGGGGGGGGGCGGAGAGAGAGAGAATCTCAAGCAGACTTTTCTACTGAGCACAGAGCCCAACTCAGGGCTCGATCCCACAACCCTGAGATCACAGCCTGAGCCGAAATCAAGAATCAGATGCTTAACTTGTTGAGCCACTTAGGTACCCCTAAGGGAATAAATCTTAAAGAGTCCTCACCACAAGAAAAAAAAATTGTAGCTGGGGATGGTGGTGGATGCTAACTAGACTCATTGTGGTGATCATTTCACAATATCGAATCATTGTTTTGTATACCTGACCTAATGTAATATGTCAGTTATACCTCAATAAAAGAAAGGAAAAAACCATGTGCTATTTTTTGTTTGTTTAAAAATAATATGAATATGGGACACCTAGGTGGCTCAGTGGCTGAGCGTCTGCCTTCAGCTCAGGGCGTGATTCTGGGGTCTGGAGATACAGTCCCACATTGGGCTACCTGCGGGGAGCCTGCTTCTCCCTCTGCCTATGTCTCTGCCTCTCTTTCTCTGTGTTTCTCTCACAAATAAATAAAATCTTTAAGAATAAATGAATATGTTTTATGTTACATATATTTTATATTTTACTGCAATAAAAAAACCTGAGAAAAAATTAATACACATATTGGAAAAAGATGTAAGCACATATAATGCTGAAGGGAAAATTTTCCCCAGATCCAGCACTTCTCAGAACTAATCCCACCTCAATAATCTGCTACATATTCTCCCCGGTTTCTGCATCTGTGTAGATAATATGTATAATTATTGTTATTATTAGTATTTACAAAAATCATATGCTACACATTGTCTTAAATTTATTAAAAACACATTTGTACATTTCAGGGTCCCTGGGTAGCACAGTCCTAAGGTCTGACTCTTGGTTTCGGCTCAGGTCACGATCTCAATTTTGCAAGATTGAGCCCCATGTCAGGCTCCACGCTTAGCATGGAGTCTGCTTAGAGTTTCTCTCTCCTTCTGTCCCTCTCCTTTACTCTTTCTCTAAAATGAATAATAAATCTTAAAAAAATATATATACACACATTTACAGTACATCTCTCCATATCTGCACAAAAAAATTTACCTCATTGACCTTCTATGAGCCTTCACAGAATTTGAAAATCAACTTTCATAAAATTCCATTGTGTGGACCTATTATAACTTATTATATTGTATTATTGTGAATGATATTATAACAACTATATTTGCATACATATCTTTGTGTACATATATAGGTATTTGCATAAAATAAATTCCTAGGAAGTGGAATTTCTGGGTAAATAGTGATGAATATTTAAAGTTTTAAAGACATTGCCAAAATGTTGTGCTGTTACCTTTAATACCACAGTACCAACTTACTTATGGCTCTGAACTAGTGTTACGCTGCATTTATATTTATTATGCTATTTAGTGTCCTTGAGGTTTACTTAGTTGAATCAAGATTGCCGTATTTTACTGAATCCATGATGCCATCCTATATAAAACGTATCTTGATTTCAGACATGTTAAAATGTGAAAACTGCCCTTATATTAGATAAAATTACAGTTCTTAGCTATCTCGGAAAACAAATGATTAACTGCTATACTGAGAAAAAGCACTTCCTCAACAACAGCAAATCAAATGCTCAGTTATTAAAAATACCACAGTTCCAGAATCATTTTTGCATGATATGAAACATGTAATAGCAAACTTGCTAAAACTAGGGAATTATTCACAATGATCAAGCTTCACAAGGCACATAACATTTGGATAATTAATGATTACAGAGCATGTTCTCTGCCATAAGAATTCTAGCATCAGACCACAGGACCAATCAAACCACCCATCAATATTCTAACAAGATAAGCCCTGACCCATACATCAGTGTCAAAAGGAGATGTTCACAGTTTCTATATTAGCAAATCCCCTTCTTGATCAAAACAGGCAACTCTTCTAACTGGATTTGATTCATTCACCAGCATACAATTCATTCTGATCTTTGATAAAGAAGTCACTTCCGAAGTTCAGTCCCCAGACACCGCTGACTTCGGTTATCTCTGCCAGAAGCATGTGAAAGCTGGGTATCCTTTTCCAGCATTAGTGTTTGCGCTGAAAAGGTAATAGAAAGACCCTAAATCCTTTTTTGTTTTTGTTGCTTTGTTTGAAGTAGCTATTATTTATTTATTCATGAGAGAGAGAGAGAGAGGCAGGCAGAGGGAGAAGCAGGCTCCTCACAGGGAGCGTGATGTGGGACTCGATCCCAGGACTCTGGGATCAGGCCCTAAGCCAAAGGCAGATGCTCAACAGCTGAGCCACTCAGGTGTCCCTAAAATTTAACTTTAAAGGAGTTGTCAGAATGACTTACCATAAGATCACTTTTTATCTCAGGCATCAATTGCATATTTTCTATACTTGTGACCATAACACATGTGTAGGAAGGTGCATCATGCCTTGATGTGCAGGAAAAAAGGGGGACTAATAAGTGTATTTGAAATGTCAGAACCTCTTGGCTAAGGGCAAAGAACAGAATCAGATCAGATCTAACTCTGAATAAATATAAGCTCATAAGCTCTTTATACCTTGTCTGGAATATGCAATACTAAGTCTACTTAGATTTGATTATGATTGGTTGAAATGTCGTAGGTATTAATAATCCTCAACCAAACAAGAAAGTATTTTCCAGTAATGCTCACTAACATCATTAAGTCTTTGCTGTAGACGCATCCATTTATTCTGAATGCTTGTGACTTTTACTGAACACACCCTATGTCTTTTCGTCACTGTTGCACGTGCCATGTAAATGTAATCCTTCCTAAGGATAGGGTGGCAAAGAGGTAAAGATCAACTCCCAACAATTCCTACCATTTATTTGCTCTACTTCTGCTGCTACTGTTGACTTCCTCTTATTCACAGAAGCCACAATTTGTTTAGTTTTCCTTTGATTAAGTAATTCCTAATTAGGTAAGTTTTAGGTATGGAAGTAATTTGGCTAAGTCCTAATATACGGAAAAATGGAATTTTTCACCCCAAATCTATGCTTGCATGCCTCCTCTTTCATGTTCCCCTCGTGACAGTGTTGCAGTATACTTACAGCTTTCAGTATCTTCAGGGCTTCTAAATCACCTTTTCATCCCCACTTTGCCTCCTCTCTGGCCTGCTTGCTACTACTTTAGAAGAAAAAGTCCTGTGAGACAAATATCCAAAACCCTACTCATTTTTAAACCCTCTTAAAACCCCTGTACCTAACCAAGAGACTCTACAGTCCACTAACCAGTATTTGATTCACAGACTACACTTCCCCACATTTGGGATAAATCTGAAAGAAACAGTGTAAGAAGAACAGGGGCTGGAGCTCGCGGGTTTTGGCTGAGTCAAAATTTTACACTAACGGTCACTATAGCTTTTTTTCCGTATGTGAACAGTCTGGGCATAGGATGCAGAGAATCACCTTTTTGGTTCCTTACTAGTTCTTTTACTATACGCTGTAAAAACAAACAAAAAAGGGAGAGGGGGAATCCACAAAACTCTCAGAAGGCCTGGGATGAGAGTTTAGAAGCCCAAACCCTTCTGGACTGGTCAGAACCCACTGCTGCTGAACCTGGACTCCAGCCTTAAATGGCAGTGATGGGGTCTAGGAAATCAGGCTTGGGTCTTGGCAACAAAGAGCAGCTCCTGAGAGGTTTTTCTAGATCCAGCCATACCTCCTTCGAATCCATTCCTTAACTAGTAACTACTGTTATTCTTTCTTTTCTCCAAAGTATTTAGCCTTTATATATGTTTGACCTTGTGCCAGGCCCGGGGACACAGATATGGCAAAGATGAGGTCTGCCGCCAGAGAGACCACTAGAACAAACACAAATCTACATAACTACTTTGCTGAAACCCTTCAATGGTATTCAAGATTCCTTAAGATCTCTTCCCTGGTAATCTTCCTTAGACTAGTCTCCCACCTCTTTCTGGATCCTTGCACTCTAAGTTCCAGCCATAGTGAACTCCCTTCAGGTCTACTACCTGATGCTACTTCCCTAACACTGTCTGTCTGCTATGACGTAGTTTAAATATCTTACTCTCTGAGAAAGCCTCCCCGATCGCTCAAGACCAGGTTAGGTATAAGGGAAAATTCTGGGGTGGCATGTAAAATCTCTGTTTTTTTAATGGAACACTTCTCATTCCCTCCTTTCTGCGTATAAAAATATGTATCTAATAAAATCAGCTCACAAAATGTCTGGCACAACTCTGCAACCATGTCCTTTTCCTTGTTCTCTCTAAAACAACTTCTGAAAGGATATGATATACACTCTGTTTTCCAATTCAAGAGAAGGTTAAAGGTTGGCTGGTATAGGAGTCCAAAATCCGAAGAAAAAGAGCACTGCAATTAGGTTGATGGCCTAATTCTACTTCTTAAGACAGTGAATGCTCTGCGGAGATTGCCTTAGCACAGTGGACAACAGGTGGGCATGAGATGGGCTTGCTATGCCACAGGTCCTCCTAAGGGTCTATGATTTGTCCCTCTGCTCACCAGTCCCGGCCATGATATGGCAGGGGCACTTTCCCACTGCCAGCCACAGCACGTTGTCTTTTCCCTTCTTATGGGTACCTTTTGGGTCAGAAGAAATAAAGGTTAAGAGTTTACTAATTTGAGGGCAGCCCAGGTGGCTCAGTGGTTTAGCACCTTCTTCCGCCCAACACGTGATCCTGGAGACCCAGGATCAAGTCCCACGTCGGGCTCCCTGCATGGAGCCTGCTTCTCCCTCTGCCTATGTCTCTGCCTCTCTCTCTCTCTCTCTCTCTCTCTGCCTCTTATGAATAAATAAATAAAATCTTTAAAAAAATGTTAACTAACTTGAAATTTCATCTTTGAGTTTTTGTTCCAGCTCCATTAGTAAAAAGACTTGATCTACAGCTCTGGCAAACACAGAAGGATCTGCCTCTTCCAACAGAGTTCACTAAACTCTCCCAGTACCACCCTACATGAGCCTAGCCCTCTATTTTCTTAGTTATTTACCCATGTTGCCTTTGTACCTGCCTGACTCCCCTTCTGCCCTTGAGTACAGAAGCATCATATTTGCTGCTACAGCCCCAGCTAATATTGGCTATCTTCCACACCTGGCACATAATAGATATTCAATAAACGACTGATGAATGAATTAATATAGACCTGTTGGCCCTTTAATGGAAAAACAAACAAACAAACAAACAAACATTAAAAGCTTTCAGGATATAGGGGTCATACTTCAGTCACTAAAAGCTATTCTGATGGTAACTTTCAGTTCCTTCTTACCTGATCGATATCGTTCATCCCTGGCTCCCCCAGATCGAGTTCGGTGGTACTTAGAAGGAGCGGAAGTTTGAGCTGCAGACGGAGCAGGTGTCTGGTTTCTGTGTTCCTTCTGTACTGCTGAATCGGCTTCTAAAAAAGGAAGTTTGGTATATGGTTATCTGACAACAATAATAGCTAGTTTTCTGAGCACTTTATGGCATTCCCACAACACTCTGAGGTGGTACTCTTACCTTATCTATAATAAATGATTAGAGAGCATCAGTATACATACATAAAAATGATGCAGAGACATCCAGGCTAAAAAATATAATCTTAGAGTTGTAATTGTCAACAGGTGATAAAATAGAAAGATTAAGAAGAATGTAAAGTGAAAAGGCCATTCCAGAGATTCTAAGAATTGATGGGGTGGGGGGATAATGGGGTGTATATGACCCCCCCAATTCCTGCATAATGGCACAAAGAATAAATAGTCTGGGGAGCTTTAGCCTCCCCACCAGAAGTTACTCCAAATAGACATGTCATTTAAGTAGAACTATGATATTTATTACAGAAACACAGCTTTGAGTCAAGTTTATTAGCCCCTCTTTCAACTGGAGTCACTACTGAACTTGTCCCTTCTAGTACCTGGCCTGTCCCCATTCTCTGCCCTCTCAACATTTACTGTCTTATCAGGAATATGGAGGAGGGGGAAATAAGCAGGTAAAATAATCAGAAGAGGGATCCCTGGGTGGCTCGGCGGTTTGGCGCCTGCCTTTGGCCCAGGGTGTGATCCTGGAAACCCGGGATCGAGTCTCGTGTCGGGCTCCCTGAGTGGAGCCTGCTTCTCCCTCTGCCTGTGTCTCTGCCTCTCATGAATAAATAAATAGAATCTTTATAAAAAAATAATAATAATCAGAAGATAAACACTGTAAGTTCTGGTATTACACTGTCTTTTTTGCCTCAAATGGTGTTAGCTCCTAAGTCATATTTTTTAAAGTTACAGTAAGATCATTTAGCATAAGATATGCCCTTTTAATAAATTTATAAGTGTACAATACAGTACTGTAAACTCCAAGCATGATGTTGTATAATAGATCTCTAGAACTCACTCATCTTGAATAGCTAAAATATTTTGCTAAAATATTTATTTGAATTCAATTAGCCAACATATAGTACATCATTAGTTTCAGATGTAGAGTTCAGTGATTCATCAGTTGCATATAATACCCAGTGCTCATCACATCATGTGTCCACCTTAATACCCATCACCCAATTACCCCATCTCCCTACCCCTCTCCTCTCCAGCAACCCAGTTTGTTTCCTATAGTTAAGAGTTTCATGGTTTGTCTCCCTCTTTGATGACTTCCCCATAACTAAAACTTTTTTTAAGATTTTATTTATTTATTTATGAGAGAGAGAGAGAGAGAGAGAGAGAGAGAGAGGCAGAGACACAGGGAGAGGGAGAAGCAGGTTCCATGCTGGGAGCCCAACGTGGGACTCGATCCCAGGTCTCCAGAATCAGGCCCTGGGCTGAAAGTGGTGCTAAACCACTGAACCACCCGGGCTGCCCAGGATTCTTTCTTTTTTTTTTTTAGGATTTCTTTTTTTTAAGACATATTTTAAATTTCTTAAATAGCATTTAATTGTGCCCACCAAGGCACCTTACACATAGGAAATTACATGCCTACAACAGTAAGATGTCACTTATTCAGTGAATGTACTGTTCCAGATCACAAGTGAGAATTGTAAAGTCAAGAAATAAAAAAGCACAGTGGTCTAGGGAGTACAAGCAATAGTCCCACAAGTCTTGTGTAAAGGCTAAGGGCATCATAGTAGTACAGGAACTGAGACTCATAATGACAATCTCATATCATCTTTTTAAAATGGTTAGCATGCTAGAGAGGCCATGTATAAGAACTCTAGGTGACAGTCCCAGCTGAGCCCAGCCCTCTACCTATCCTTGCCAGGGCCCCGACATATTAGTGAAATCATCTCAGATCTTCTAGAACAGCCCAAGGAACCAATGAAAAGCATTTAGTGACCCTAACTGGCACCATGTGGAGCACCAAAATCATCCAACTGAGCTCTGCCCAAATTCCTGACCCACAAAATCATAAGATATAATTTAAAAGGCTTTTTTTTTAAATGGTTAGATTATTTTTCATATACTGTTTTTAAGAATGCAAGAGGAATATACTTTAGGATGTTCTCTACTAAAGTACTTTTATAGATCTAGAAATGCTTATTTTTGATGGCTCCTGGCAGCTGATAATTTTAATACAAAATATATTAACTGAGCAGAACATATTTTAACACTGATATTTTGAAATGTAATGGACTGTAAATTGAAGGTTTTTTTTTTTTTAAAGATTCATTTAGAGAGAGAGAGCGAGGGAGAAGGAGAACAAATGTCAATCAAATTCCATGTAGAGCATGAAGACTGACACGGGGCTTGATCCTACAACTCTGAGATCATGACCTGTGACGAAACCAAGAATTGGGCGCTTAACCAACTGCACCACCCAGATACCCCTGTAAATTGAAGTTTTTAATCAACTTAAATTCTTTTGATAATCCATTTCACAAAAGAGCTATACTGAATTCTTAATATTTTCATGCCTTGTTTCATTTCTTAGCATACAAAGGAGCTAACAAACTATAGCCCATTTCTTTTTCTTTTTATTTTTTTTAAATTTTTATTTATTTATGATAGTCACAGATTGAGAGAGAGAGAGGCAGAGACACAGGCAGAGGGAGAAGCAGGCTCCATGCACCGGGAGCCCGATGTGGGATTCGATCCCGGGTCTCCAGAATCGCGCCCTGGGCCAAAGGCAGGCGCCAAACCGCTGCGCCACCCAGGGATCCCCCCATTTCTTTTTATAAATAGTTTTATCAGAACAAAGCCATGCTCATCTGTTTATGTACTGCCTATGGATACTTCCGTACTGTCAAGGTAGCACTTAAGTAACTGGGACAGATATTGACGGTCCTTAAAGCCTAAAATATCTACTATCTTGCCCTTCACAGAAAAAGCTTATCAACTCTCAGTCTCTAATAACAAAAGCTAGGGGCGCCTGAGTGGCTCAGTTGGTTTAGTGTCTGACTCTTGATTTTGGCTCAGGTCATGCTCTCAGGGTCGTGAGACCGAGCCCCACATTGGGTTCCATGCTGGGCACAAAGCCTGCTTACGATTCTCTCTCCCTCTCTCTCTTACCATGGACCCCACTGCTTGCTCTAAAATTAAAAAAAAAATAAATAAATAATAAGTTTGTGTTTTTTTTTTGCTAGGCAGTGTGCATACAGAAGTTTTCACATATTATTTATTCCTCACAACAATCCCATAAAGTTAGCAGTAACACTATCAACTTATTACAGAAAAAGAAAGGATCAGAGACATGGATCATTTGTGCAAAGTCACAGAGTCAGGATTCAAACCCAGATCTGTCTAACTCCATTGGTTCTCAAGCAGAAAAGGTTATGAAAATTCTCCCAAGACTGTTAGGAGGAAAGCAATCAGAATTAATAATATAGTTTAGGAACACATAAATGCCTCAGGATTTACAGTCAGCGGCTAGATACAGCGGCTAGTTCTTAAAAAAAAAAAAAAATCAATTGCCTTCATGTAAAAGATTTTGCAAAAAGCCCCTCCAAAAAAAGTTTTCAGCCATTCGTTAGAGAAATCATTTAAAGCATATTCCAATTAATTTTAAATAGAGAACAAAAAATAGAAAAGGGCTATTTGTATTTGTATTGTCGGATGATCTATAAAGGAAGGAAATCAGATTAGCACACATGAGCTACTTTGCCTGCAACTATGAACAGAGAAAATGGTTTAGTTTAGAGCACTAAGTTTAAAACACTAGTTTTGGGGCACCTGGGTGGCACCTGGCTCAGAAGTGGTTGAGCTTCTGCCCTCGGCTCCAGGTGTGACCCCGGGGTCCTGGGATCGAGTCCTGCATCATGCTCCCCTCAGGGAGCCTGCTTCTCCCTCTGCTTATGTCTCTGCCTCTCTCTGTGCCTCTTGTGAATAAATAAATAAAATCTTCAAACAAACACTAGCTTTGTGTTACTTTGTGTGTATCTGGGGGGGGGGGCGGTGTGAATCTCTGAGTTATCCATCAGTGATTATCTTTAAATTAAATAAGTAGATTTGCTAGGACAGACCATATCAACCTGCCAAGAAACGTGGAGCTTCTGAATTAGATAGCTAATAATTCCAAGGATGAAAAACATGAACATAGGTTCTCATTTCACAAAGGATGGACAATAAAGGTTTATGTATTTTTTACCATTCCTCTCACTTATACTTTTTCTTTGTATTTTCCAATGTAATTAATTAGGAGAAAGAAGATAATGTAGGTTAAAGAATAAAAATTGTTTCAAGGAAATGATAGGACAGTGATGGGGAACTGGGAGTTGATACATTTGCCTGAGGAAAAATGCAAGAGAATGAATATTTCTACTTAGGATTATTTAGGCATCATCAGAGATCAAACCACAAGGAAACATAACACAAATACAGACATCTGATGAGAACTGAGAGTCAGATGACATTTAGCAAGAGATCTACTGAGCTGGTACCGGGGCGGGGGCGGGGGGGCCTCACAACACGCTATTCACCAAGCAACATTACTATGATGATCTGCTATGTTTATCGCAGTTCTCTCAGGAATTTAGTCATCCAAGCAGATCAGGTCCCTTTTGGGTCTAAAACCATGACAATCATTTTGTTGTAGCTTGTCAGAAATGAAACCAAGAAGGTCAATTTGCAGTTTCAATAAGTGGCTGACAAGTTTGTTCAGTGAGCATTCCTCAGGTGCCCACAAAGCACAATGCCACAGAAACGTGGATTTCTAGAACCACCTTGGCTCAAATGTGCAATATGTGCATCTAGAAATATGGATTTCTAGAACCACCTTGGCTCAAATGTGCACCTTTAGCCTCAAGTTCAAAAGAAGCTATCCAAGAGAGAGAGAGAGAGAGAGAGAGAGAGAGAGAGAGAGAGAGAGAGAGGAAATAAAAACAAATAAAGTAAAATGGATTCTTAGGAATTGAATCACTTTAAGTATAACACAGTAGTTTAATGAAACTGTAGATAATCCCTTTTTTCTTAATCTCTACATCCAATGTGGGGGCTTGAATTCACAACCCTAAAATCAAGAATCACATAACTACACCAGCCAGGCACCCCTGTAGATAATCCTTTTGAATGTAAATAATCAGTCCGCAGTTTACATGAGTTTCTATAAATTTTTATTCTCATGAATTGGAGTTTATTTTTAAAAATATAATACTTACAAATATATTTTATATGTGCATTGAAAAAACTGGAAGTAATTAGAGTAAATGATAATAGCAATTATCTCTAGGGGATGAGATTTGGAATGTTTTATATATTTTTCCATAGGTTTTACTGGAATGCTGTAATTTAGAAAATTTATCTTTTTCTAAATATAAAAATAGTAGGAAATAGTTAAGTGTAAAGAAGGAAATAAAAATGATATTGGATCTTCTTAATACAAAGGCCATTCACATAGAATAGATTCTGGCCAAAACAAATTAAAATAATATTCAGTTTTCAGCTTCTTTAGACAAATTATAACTCTGTAAGCAGGATTTTCAAATCTTCTAAAATCAGTTGCCTCCTGTTCCAAAAGTAACTGCCAAATCAATACAAATTTGGAGGTATGAGGGAGGAAAGAATGTCCTGGTTGGATTAAAAGAACTGTAGAAGTCTATTCCCACCTTAACTTACTTGCCAGGGCAACAATTTGTCACAGAAGGGGGCAGGAAATAATGTACCTCAAGTCTCCTCAAAGAGAAGAGAAAGGATCAGGAGACATGGGAGCACAACAAGGCATTATTTAACAGCACATCCAACATTAGTGGGGCAGGCAATATGCTGCTTAAAGATGAATCATTCCCTGGCCAGGGTTTCATACTCTGTGGATCTCGGGAATTACCTGGGGCCTGAAAATAGAGATTTCTATACTTTGAATAAGATGTGTAGAGTTTCACTATCACAATAAGAAACTATGAGCAAAGAGAGAATTCACTACATGTATCAACATAATAAGGCATTACACACAAGAAAAAAAAGCAAATATGTTGACTCAGCAGATGTATGAGATAGTCTAAGTGAAATACAATCAAGTGATAAAACACCACAAAAAATAATGTCCATAGGGTGATTACAACTGTAAATGTTAAAAACTACTTATGTGCATCTACAGGGACCAAAGAGAACATAAAATTCCTTAAGTAATGATGAGGTACTCTGTAGTTCTTTACCATTTCATTCTTTTGTTTAAAGAAAGAGGTATAAATCAAGTAATTTTTAAAAACAGTAAATACAGATATGTGCTGGAACAAGAGCTGTGGAGCTCACAAATCAAGTCTTCTTCAAAACTTCTAAATTCAAGTGTGAATATACTTGAGATCCAAAGAAAAAGGTAACTCGCTAATTACACAATGTCAGTTTGAGGGTTCCTGGTATCTTGGTCAGTTGTACAGAATATCCACTAGGGGTCGCCATTATGTTTAAATAATGATGCTGCTGCTAGATTTAATAAATTGAAGAAAACCCACAAATTTTAATTTCTTCTACAACACAAGGATCAACATGCACATGATTTATTGTTCTTTGGCAAAGACAGTCTTCCACGATGCCACTGTTTGAACACAGTAACAGTGATGACTTGAAAAAGCAGCTGATATTTACTAGTATAAAACCATGTAAAATTTCCATTCAGGAAGATGAAAGAAAGCCAACCTCAGCTTCTTATCTTTCAACTCTGCCTATGATTTAGCAGATATTCTCACCTGTAAGGGTAACAGAGTAAACCAGGATGGGCTCTGAGAACCAAGTAACATAGTAATTCAACTTTTTAGAGTAAACAGAGCAAACATGCTCACTAATCTTGGGGCTGGTGTTCAGAGAAGAAATTAAATAAGAGAGCACCACATCATGTATATCTTTTACATCATATGTTCTGAGAAGGAAAAGAACCAGGCTCTCTGAGCCCACAGACAGGGCAATTTAGTTTGTAGGAGAGTTTCAGGGAAGGTCTGTTAAGAGGAGACACTGACACACAGGCTTTAGCAAAGCACAGAGACGCAAAAGCCATTTCCTACAAAAGCATGGTGTTTGTAGAAGTCCAGTGAGGAAGAAAAACCTTGACAAGACTACGAAAGGCTGGTGGGGACAGCGAACGAGCGATATGAAACGAGGCTGGAAGAAAAGCCGGGTTGGCCCCTCATGCTAAGCCAAAGGAGAGGTCTTTACAGGGATTCAAGCAGGAAATGACATATTAACAATAATAACATTTCTGTGGCTCTTTAAACTTTCATGACACCATCTCATTTTATCTTCACAATAACATTATCTGATAGACGCCATTAAGGAATCAGGACACCCATCACAGATTAAATTTCTTTTTCTATACTGAGAAAATGTCAATAATCACTTTGAATCATTAAATAGAGCCTCCATTCCCACCTCGTGCAAGCAGGTGGGCGAGGGTATGGTGAATCATATGGTGCAGGGGGAATCTTCCCTTTGGAGCTAAAGTACTGTCCCTCCTCCAAATTGCTGAACGCCTGCCTTAGAAGGATAGGTGGTTAACCTCATTGCCTAGGAAAAGGCAGGAAGGAAGGAGAGTGTTTGCATTTGGAGTCTGGAAAAGGGGCCATCTGCCTGATTGGTAGGGGTGGATTCTGGAAGAAAGGGGAGTTAGAGCTTCTGGGTCTGTGAAGTGGCAGGTGTCTGAACAGATCCCGACCTAGCGCTTCCTGGGCCACCTGGCAGCAGGAAGATGGTGAGCATGGAGCTGAAAGAGTACCATACCGAGAGCTCTGCCCTGAGAATGCAAGAGGGGACCTTGGCTGAGCTGAGCAGACTGGGCTCTTCCATCCAGGAAGCATGCTTAGTAGGGGGTCTGTATCACACTGGTCACAGTGTTCAAAAAGTACCCCACAAGGCACTAAAAAGCAACAACAGACTATGGGGTTCTTCCCTTTTGGGTGTGGAAGCTGCACTGACCACCTCT
The DNA here is from genome assembly GCF_905146905.1 of Nyctereutes procyonoides. Lineage (NCBI taxonomy): Eukaryota > Metazoa > Chordata > Mammalia > Carnivora > Canidae > Nyctereutes > Nyctereutes procyonoides. The sequence continues at coordinate 1,944,963 of NW_026575124.1, read as the reverse complement.
CCTTCTGCTCTAGCAATATCCCAGGGGGTTCTTGAACAATTCAGAGAAGCCTCCAGGGAAGATAGTGGACTTCCTTCTGATAAGGAATGTGGGAATAGATATGACTGCAATGTGTGTGCACTCCAGACTATAATACTATCCAAACCTAGCAAATGAAAGCACAGAACTGGGACTGGAATACAAAATTCCTTCTTTCCATCAGGATGTGATCCTCACTCGGGAAGGAACTTTTAAATCAAAATGGGATAAATAAAATAAAATAGGGATCCCTGGGTGGCGCAGCGGTTTGGCGCCTGCCTTTGGTCCAGGGCGCGATCCTGGAGACCCAGGATCGAATCCCACATCGGGCTCCCAGTGCATGGAGCCTGCTTCTCCCTCTGCCTGTGTCTCTGCCTCTCTCTCTCTCTCTCTGTGACTATCATAAATAAATAAAAATTTAAAAAAAATAATAAAATAAAATAGATCCTACCTCCTCCACACACACAAAGAGGCGTGCTGCCTACTTAATATTTATATAGTTGGAAATGTTCTGGAGCATTCCAAAATGCCATACTTGACTTCAATAGCTGGTTTTAAGATCACATCCCTTTGAATTTCCATAGTTAATTGTTTAGAACTCTCTTACAATGCTTAGTTTACTGTATTTTTTATAATCCTCATTTGTATACCTGTCTTATCTTTCCTACTACAGTATAAATAACTTGAGGTCAGAGTCTGGTCTTAACTCATCTTGTATCTCCTGCAGTAACCAGCTCTGGGTCTCACAGTGTAGGCACCAACAATTTTGACTAAAATAAATAATCTTGTCTGCCTCCTCAGTTCCAGCAATGATGGTGAATGACTAGAAAAAAAAGACAAAAATGGAGAGATACCAATTTAAAGGGCATGGTCAAATGTTAATCTGAGAAGCCTGCTTATTTGTGTATCTCTAAGCTATGCAAGTTTCATGCAAAAAAAAAAATGTGTGCCTTTCATAATTTTCATACTTAATGCAAGGTCATTAAGAAAAACAGAGTTGTAAACTGATGGTTACCAGATGGGAGGTGGGTGGGGCAATGGACCAAACAGGTGATGGGGATTAAGGGGAGCACCTGTCTTGATGAGCACTGGGAGAGAAAGAAAAGAGAGAAAGAGAAAGAAAAAAGAAAAGGGAAGGAAAGGAAAAGGAAAAAAAGAAAAGAAAAGAAAGAAAGAAAAGGAATCACACACTATCCTCAAGAAGGGTTATCAGAGGCTTCAGAGAGCATATAACACAAGGTTTTCTTTGGTTTCATTTTAATTCGGTCATATACAGGCTTGCACAATCTCAAAGGCAGGACTGAACGGAGAACAGTGATGAAAGGGGTGTGGAGCCGCTGGCAAAGGCAGCATGTGGATACACACTGGAATACCAGTGAGCAAATACCTTCTAGCAAAATAAGCAGTGATCACAAAAGAAATTCAAGTTTGGGGAAAGTCTCTGGGTCACCAGAGTGTCTTACCAGGACAAGCTGGAGAATATCAACACATGACCAAATTCATAAACAGACAGGTCTTATCCCTAAAAGGGCAGCAGGTGAGGGACTGGGAAAAAACAATGTGCAAACCTAGGCCAAGAAGGAACATGGAAAAGGTGAGATTCTATTCTAAAGCAGTAAACAAACACAACTAAATGAAGTGAAAGATGGTGGGACAAAGGCTAAGGACAAAGAAGAAAAACACACAAAGGTTGCAAACAATCTCAAATACATGAAGACAGAATGGATTGTTAACCAATGCCATCCAAAATGGAAGCTGTAGTAATGTCTTCAGACAAGATACATGGAATCAAAAGAGGAGGCACGATTGAACTTCAAGGGCAATTTTTAAGATTGATTGATTGATTGATTGATTGGGGGGGGAGGGGAGGAAGAGAGAGACTCATTAAGCAGGCTCCATACCCAGGGCAGAGCCCCACATGGAGCCTGACCTCACAACCCTGAAATCATCACCTGAGCTGAAATCAAGAGTCAGATATGTACTGTAACAAGGACAACTGACCCAGCCAGGCGCCCCTTTAAGGGCAATTTTAAATGGTGGGCAGTTGCTTAACAGAGCTGAGCAGGTCTCTTCTCAGACCCCCTGAAGGAGGGACTCCTCCCAGTATGAACACATGAATCAGGCCGCTTTGGAGACCATATGATCTGCTTGCTCATGAACAGTAAAAATGAGGTACTGTCTCTGAGGTCTTTCAGTTTGAAAGGAATTATCTTTGTACAAATTCTGAATAACGCTTACATAGATATTTAAGGATAAAGAATTCTGATTAAACACGGCAGAACACTTCCATACATCCCTACTCTTTCTCAAAATGCCACCAGAATGATGATGAAGGCCTGTAGCAGAATAGGAAAACAAACAGTTCAGATACTTGCAGGAAGAGAGCCAGCACCAAGAGCTGTTTCTACAAAAAGAATAATAAACTGATGGATAATTCTGAAAAAAAAAAAAAAAGAAAAGAAAAAAGAAAAAATTGTAATCCTGGTAAGGCAAACGGCTTAGCTGTGAACAGTATTTACATAATCATAACCACGTAGTAAGCACTGAGTTTCCTCAGCTGCTGCTAAGGTAAGGTGCTCAGTCACCGCATCAGGGTGAGGCTCTCGTCTCACTGGGTGACTAGCACCATGCCCAGCAGTGCCCGAGCAACCGTAGCCTTGGTCCTGGAGCTCGCCTGCATCTACTCGGCCCTCACCCTGCACTACGAAGAGGTGATGGTCATGGAGGATAAGATCAAAGCCCTATTAAGGTAGCAGGTGTAAATGTTGAACCTTTTGGGCTGGGCTTGTTTGAAAGGCCCTGGCCAATGTCAACATGAGGAGCCTCATCTGTAAGGGGCTGATGAACCCTAAGGAGCAGCTGGTGCTACACTGCCAGGAGGTCCCACTCCCTCCACCTCAGCCTCAGCTGAGGAGAAGAAAGAGGAAGCAAAGAAAGAATCAGAGGAGTCTGGTGATGACATGGACTTTGGTCTTTTCAACTAAACTTCTTCTGTAACCTGTTTGATAAAAAGCTGAACTCTTAAAAAAAAAAAAAAAAAGCCAAGGTGGCTCATTTGGTTAAGCATCTGCCTTTGGCTCAGGTCCTGAGATGGAGCCCCTCCAATGTGCTCCCTGTTCAGCTGGGAGTCTGCTTCTCCCTCTCCTTCTGCCCCTCTCCCTGCTCATGTACATGCTTTCTCTCTTTCTCAAATAAATGAATAAAAATCTTTAAAAAATATATAAGCATTGAATGCTGATTTAACAACAACAGAAGTAACATATTAAGCCCAAGTAACATAATTAGAGCCCAGAATAAGTAGGAAATGTGAAATGTGAAGAAATGAGGAAAAGGGGGAAAGGTAGTATGTGGTATCTATGTGGTTGAGGGAGGAATATGTAAGACAGCAAGATTCTCATCTTGTCTAGTAGGAAATAAATAATGCCTCAAATTGAAGGAAAAAAAAAAGTCCAGAAATAGTAAAAATGTTACCTCGAATCACAGAGGTAAATGCCAGAAAAACTTAGACGCTGAAAGAATCCATCTCCAGGGAAGAAGAGACACTGCCCATTTTTGTTGTTGTTATAAACCCTGTAGTCCCATTTGACTATTTAAAATAGATTCAAATAAATAAAGAAATATTCATTAATTTCACTTAAAAATAAAAATTAAATGGAGAAATGCTAAATCTCAGATGAGAACCAAGATACCCTACACAGTCTCTTAGAGTTGTAGCATGTCTAAGTTAAAAGATTTATTGAGGGTGGAGACATGCTGCCAGGATCATCACTCTCCAATCTGTAGAGTAATCTGTTTCTTTCATTACCTGACAGTTTCATCTTCACAGATGTTTACTGAAAGAGATACTGGAAATTCTAAATATCCTTTCTGTTTGGTTCCACAAACATTTCTAAACATCTACTATATGTCAGATCCTACTGCTAGAAACTGGAGACATGAAGAATAAAAATAATAATGAAAAAAAGATGGGCAGCCCCGGTGGCACAGCGGTTTAGCGCCACCTGCAGCCCAGGGTGTGATCCTGGAGACCCGGAATCGTGTCCCACGTTGGGCTCCCTGCATGGAGCCTGCTTCTCTGCCTGTGTCTCTGCCTCTCTCTCTCTCCCTATGAATAAATAAATAAAATCTTAAAAAAAAAAATGATGATGATGAAAAAAAGAATTTTCCTGATTTTAAAGACCTTAAGAGTCTAGTAGGAGGTAAGACACATGAATAAACCATAATCAATGGGACAGCCAAGAGCTAACATTTTAAAAATGCAGCTCAGATAAAGGGAGTGGGGACTGTTTTTGATAGGGCTGATCAAGGAAGGCTTCTCTGTGGAAGTCCTAGTTGAGCAAACCTGGGTAGACGGAGGGTGCAAGCCGGAGCAGGGGTGGGGGATAGGTGGGAGAGATGTCCCAAAGCAGACTCAGCCTTGTCCAATGCTGTCTCCTGGGGTCTCAATAGTACTTGGAAGTCCGCATGTACTTCAGTATATATGTGTTGTCTGGAGGTTCTATCAGTAACCCCGGTATCATTAGAATAAACTCTTTTTCTATTCAAAGTAGTGGAAATATTAGTTATTTGTATCCAAAGTATCTTTTTTTAAAATTTTTTATTTATTTATGATAGTCACAGAGAGAGAGAGGGAGAGAGGCAGAGACATAGGCAGAGGGAGAAGCTGGCTCCATGCACCAGGAGCCCGACATGGGATTCGATCCTGGGTCTCCAGGATCACGCCCTGGGCAAAAGGCAGGCGCTAAACCACTGCGCCACCCAGGGATCCCTGTATCCAAAGTATCTTAACTTAAAGATTAGACTCAGGATCAGCTGAGAGAAATCACCTTCCTGCATAAAGCCTTCCATTTTTCTACAACTCTAAGAGTGGGCAGGAATGACTAGTTTACAGAGGAGTTAGAACACCATGGTTTGAAATTTCAATTTTTTGGACCATGCCAAAAGAGAGTTAATTTCTGGCCCCTTCTTCCTGAACATCTTGCCAACTGAGGTGAGAAACTCTATATCCAGGCCCCAGCAGTTGCCATATTGAAAGATTTCTATGGGCCATTCCTTTCAAAGAGGTCATGGCTTAGAATGAGTAGGAGACGTGAACCTGGCAAAGCTTCCTTTCTCCCATGACTCTCCACGTAAGAGCATCTTGAGTCCTTGAGTATGATTTTAACCTTTATCAAGATACATATTTTTCATACAGCATGGCTCTTCACTTACCAGACAAAAATCTGGCTTGTGTTTAACTAAAGAAACAATAGTCAGTTCCAAGTTTGGAAGATTTGAGAAATTTGACACAACATATTTTTGTCATATAGTGACTTTAGAACCTAACCCCTGTGATCCCACCAAATTAACCTATCCCTGTTATTAACCAGTACTGTCCTTACTCAATTTCTACTACTTAATTTCTAAGTTTTTCTTCAACCTTATGTTCTCTTAGCACGTTTCTCCATTCTCCTGCTACACTTAAATTTTTTTAAGTCTTAAAGATTCATTTAACATTTGAGGAAAGAAATCTAAAATATACATAGATATGCAATCCAAGATAATTTCAACTTCAAATAAACTCCACACAAAAAAATTATTCATGGGCAGCGCTGGTGGCTCAGTGGTTTAGCGCCACCTTCAGCCTAGGGTGTAATCCTGGAGACCCGGGATCGAGTCCCACGTCGGGCTCCCTGCATGGAGCCTGCTTCTCCCTCTGCCTGTGTCTCTGCCTCTCTCTATATATCTCTCATGAATAAATTTTTTTAAAAAATCATTCACTAGGAACACCTATGCTGGCTCAGTCAGTAGAGTATGTGATTTGATCTCAGGGTCGCTAAGTCTGAGCTCCACACTGGGTGTTAAGATTACTTAAATAAATAAAAATTCTTAAAAAAAAAAAAGGAAAGAAAAGAAAAAAATCATTTGCTGAATATTTAGATAAGCATGTACACATAATTGTTCTAGTAATACAATGTTGCAAACAGTATTAATTTATTTCAAGAGATTAGTGAAGACATACTATACTCAAGCAGTCATCCTTAGAATGAAGCTTCTCACCATTAAATGGATGAAATCTAATAAAGAGAAAGAACTCAGAAGAGGTTATCCTTCCATAAAGAAGATTTAGAAAATTCTTCCCAAAAACATTAAAATGGCTTTTATTTCATTTAATTCTATATGAGACATTAATATAATTTAGTAAGTTTAAAACTTGTATTCCAATGTGCTTCTAAATAAATAAATAAATAGATAAATAAATAGATAAATAAATAAATAAATAAATAAGAATGCCTTCTTCAAAATCTACAAAGATATATGGGCAAATATTCCAAGGGGTAATCTCTTCTTTTGCTATAGAACCTATACAATACAGATTATTCAGCCCTGCAACCAACCCCATTTTGGGAAAACCATGAATAGATTCAAGATCTGAGGTGAGCAAAATCATAAACACAAATGGGAGAGAATTCCCCAGTAAGAAATCCTCACTAAAATATGTAACTACTATAGGATGGACTTTAGGAAGAAGGAATTAAACTGAAAGGAAGAAGTGAGATATATGAAGAAATAGCAAGTAAAGAATGTATATTAAGTACTATTAGGTACATAAGACAAAAACTGATAATGGAGAGGGCATGTAAACAAGGTGGTACTAAAATGTAGGATGGAGAGTAACAGTCATAGCCACTGAAGCATTTTTAAAAGTACTTATATTGTCTGAGAGGAGAATTAAGATGTCTAATAACTCTAGACAGATTAGATTATTTAAAAAGCCTTAGGATAAAAAACACCACAGGGACAAAGACAGTTAACTCATGATAAAGGGAACAATTTTCAAAGAAGACATTGTAATTCTTCATGTATACCTAATAACATCACTTTTTTTTTATTTTGTAAACCTATTTATTTCTATTTTGTTGTATTTTTATCATTTTATTTTACTTTTTTCATCACAGTAAGTGTGCTCTTTAATCCACATTCCTATTTCTCCCATCCCCCACCCACCACCCCTCCAGTAACCATCAATTTTTTTTCTATAGTTAAAAGCCTGACTGTCATAAATAAAAAATTAAAAAAAAATATTATAGTTAAAAGCCTGTTTCTTGGTTTGTGTTTATGTCTTTTTTTTTCTTTGTTCATTTGTTTAATTTCTTAATTTCCACATGTGGGTGAGATCATATGGTATTTGTCTTCCTCACTTTCTGCAGTTTCATTATTAGTGTACAGAAATGCAACAGATTTATATGCATTGATCTTGTATCCTATGAGTTTACTGAACTCCTTTACCATTTCTAGTAGTTTTCTGGTGGAGTCTTGAAGGTTTTCTATACACATTATCATGTCATCTGAGAGCAGTGAGAGTTTTACTTCTTCCTTATCAATCTGGATTCCTTTTATTTAATGTTGTCTAATTGCGGTGACTAGAACTTCCAGTATTATGTTGAATAAAAGTGGTGAGAGTGGACATCCTTGTCTTGTTCCTAGTAACATCACTTTAAAACCTATAAAGCAGAACTTGACAGAACTACAAGGAAAACCGATAAACACATGGTCATGGTACAGATTTTTAAATACATTTCTATCAGAAATGATAGATCAAAATAGTCAAAAAGTTATTAAGAAAAGATCTGAAAAACACAATTAACTATTTTGAACTAATGGACCAAAACCATCCATTCAACCAATAAGACACAAATAGATGAATTACAGAAATTTACCAAATACTAGGCATGTCTGAACAAATAACAAAGCCTTGATTTGGTACAGGCATGTTTTCTGACCACAGTGAAATTAAGAAACACTTAAGAAAGAAGGCAGAAAATCTAAGCATCCAACTGAGGACGTTTAGGAAGAATACAAAAGAGTAAACAAATAGTTTAAGGAAGGAAATACATATAGAAGCTGAAAGTAATCAGAAAATAAAGTACTTAAAAAGGTTCAACAAATAGGGTGCTTGGGTGGCACAGTTGGTGGGGCATCTGACTCTTGGTTTCCACCCAGTCTGTGATCTCAGGGCTATGAGATCAAGCCCTGCATCACGCCCCACATTAAGCCCCACTTCCAGCTCTAAGCTGAGAGCAGTCTGTTTGAGACTTTCCTTTCCTCTCCCTCTGTCCCTCCCTCCTAGCCTCCCTCTCTCTAAAATAAATAAACCTTAAAAAAAAAGAAAGATTCAATAAAAATCAAGATTATTCTTCGATAAGACAAACTTCTGGGAAGACTCATCAAGAGAACAGAGATATAAGTAGACAATGTAAACAGGCAGGGCCTTCAAAAATAAAGAAAACTTTATGAATAACAGTAAATTTGAAAATGTATACAAAACAGACTATTTCCTAGAAAAAAACCTAAACTTGCCAAAAATGAAGGAACAGAAAACTGATAGAACTTGATGACAGACAAGAGATGGGGAATGGAGGAGATCCTGAGGATGATTTTTAGGTCTCTAAATTGTTGGGTTTTCAGATATGGGTTTGATTTACTTAGAAGGAGAAAACTAGAAGAAAAGCACAAGAGCAAGCTGGATGTCACTGTAGTTGGATTTTGTTTCTACTTTTTGCTTTGTGCATGTGCATGTTGGAAGTGGTGGTAGGAATGGTGGTGGAAGTTATCGATTTAATGGATAGGTTGAAAAGGAGGCTCTTTTAAGTTATGTAAATGGAAATGTTAAGTAAGCAATTGGATCTATGGGTCAGAAACTTAGGATAGATTTGAGCTGAAGATACATATTTTGCAGTTACGTGTATTTATTATTTTTTTTAATTTTTATTTATTTATGATAGTAGAGAGAGAGAGAGAGAGAGAGAGAGAGAGAGAGAGGCAGGCAGAGACACAGGCAGAGGGAGAAGCAGGCTCCATGCACCGGGAGCCCGACGTGGGATTCGATCCCGGGTCTCCAGGATCGCGCCCTGGGCCAAAGGCAGGCGCCAAACCGCTGCGCCACCCAGGGATCCCAGTTACGTGTATTTAAATGATAATTAAAGCCACAGGTATTGCTGAAATACTATAGGGAGATAGAGCGTTGGTTCTAAACGTGTGGCAACTTCCCTATCACCTGGGAATTTAACTTAAATGCAAATTCTCAGGCCCCACCCTGGACTTTTAGAATCAGAAACCCTGAGAACAGGGTCTGCCAATCTGTATACTGGCAAGCCCTCCAGTGGTTGTGATGCAGGCTGCAATCTGTGAGTCACTGCTACAGAGTGAGACATCAAGACGGCTTGGGGCCTTGCCTTGAAAACTCCAACATTTAACAGAGGAGGATGAGCTTGCAAGGATGACTAGGAGCAACAGAAAGAGGAGAGTAAGAAAATGAAAAAGAGAGTTTCAAAAGGAGTGCTTCTAGAGTGGCAACTTCCTCGGTGATGTCACTTAAAACAGTTCTAGAAGGGACGGGCACGGGCTGAGAAGTGAGCAGGAGTGGAGAAAATAGAGACAGTAAGTATAGACAGCTCAGAGCAATTTGATCATAAAGGGAAGCAGAGAAGGTGAAGACGGAAAAGGCTGACAAGGGAGGATTTTTTTTTAACAGAAGAGTATAACAAGCATGATGGCCTGATGAGGGTCAGGTGAGAGGGAGAGAGTGAGTGTACAAAAGAGATGGGAACTGGCAGCAATGGCAATGGCACATCTAAGGGGCGGGGCAGCTGTCTGCATCAGCAGGGGGAGCATCTTACTACTTACAGTCTTTGGAACTGCTAGACAGGATAATAATAAAAAGCAGACCAATTTTTTGTTGGCTTTCTTACTGCTTTTTTTATTTTTACAGATACTGCACCCTTATTGCCTGTACCAGGGATGACCCACTTCCATTGCCCTGTCCTCAGTGTCACGGGATGATAATTTAAGGTTTCTGAAAAGGGAAGAGGGAATGGAATCCAAAGCACAGGTGCAATGACTGGCCTTGGATAAGGGGAACAGATAACTTTTTTACCAGAAGGAAGGAGGAAAACATGATGGGCACAGATGTGGCAAGTCTTAAGTTTGGTAGCAGGAAGCTGAAGGAGCTACCTTCAAATGGCTTCAATTTTCCGCATGAGGTCATCTGCAAAACCCTTCCTACTGTGATATGGCTATGTTCCATTCTCTTGGCCTACTGCAATTAAATGTCTCATTCCTACTCACTGAAGACCTTCCATCTGTGATTTGGCTCCCCCTGTAGGCCCACCCATGGGGCAAGAATGTGCTGATCACACAGATCTGAGTATGTATCAGTGGTTTCTCAGAGAACTGATAAACCGTTCTGCTTTTCCTTTTAAGATTTTATCTGGGGAACTCCTGGCTGGCTCAGTGGTTAAGCGGCTCCCTTCGGCCCAAGGCGTGATTCTGGGGTCCTGGGATCAAAGTCCCACATCGGGCTCCCTGCGTCGAGCCTGCTTTTCCCTCTGCCTATGTCTCTGCCTCTCTCTCTCTGTGTCTTCATGAATAAATAAATAAAATCTTTAAAAAAAAAATTGTATTTATTTGGGCGCCTGGGTGGCTCAGGTGGCAAAGCATCCAGCTCAGAACATGATCCCAGGGTCCTGGGATCAAGTCCCAATGTCAGGCTCCCTGCTCAGTGTGGAATCTGCTTCTCCCTCTCCCTCTGCCCTTCTTACCCATTTGTGCACTCTCTCTCTCAAATAAATAAAACCTTAGAAAAAAAAGATTTTATTTATTTGAGAGAGAGCAAGTGAATGCACACAGGAGCATGGGGGAAGTGCAAAGGGAGAAGTAGTAGACTCCCTGTAGGGAGCCTGATATGGGTTGCAATCCCAGGATCCAGGGACCACGACCTGAGCCAAAGGCAGAAGACACTCACTGAGTCACCCAGGTACCCCAATAAACTGATTTTTTAACATGATTTGGCTTCTATATAGCCTGACTACAGAGAACAGATCATAGTCCTTTTCTATATTGACTCTTATTTCTTATTGAATTATTGTTTCAGGATCCGACTGTTCTTGCACAAAGTGACTAAAGTAAACCTCCAGCACTATAGAGGTATGGGCCAGGTCCACATTTAAGTAGCCAGAGTACTCCTCTGTCATGCCTTGCTCTGCAAATACTGGCTTTTCATTAGCTGTCACTGGCTCAATTTCTACCTCTTCTTTCTCAATTCCTTTTGACATCTGTCTGTTCATTAAGATATCTTAAATTGGCTGTCACTGCACTGATCTACTCGTTTTTGTAGGGAGGAATTTCCAAGAATGATATAGGAAATAAAACAAGGACCTCAGTGAAATATATTGGAACATCATCATCATTCATTTTCTCATTCTATTATTCATTATTTACAGACCATATACCCTGTACAAAGCTTAATATTAGAACTATGGGAAACGCAAAGTCCTCAAGGTATTTGTAATCCAGATATAAAAGCAATTACCTCCACAAGGAAGAGGCTTGAGGAAATGGGACTTTGATTGCAAGGGAGAAATTAGAAAACAAGAAAAAATTCCTTATAGTAAAAGTGATTAAAGCAGAAACAGGATAGCAAAGGAAATCCTCAAATCTGAGTAACTTTTTGGGGGGATTTTATTTATTTATTCATGAGAGACAGAGAGAGAGAGAGGTAGAGACACAGGCAGAGGGAGAAGTAGGCTCCATGCGAGGAGCATGATTTGGGATTCAATTCCAGATCCCCGAGATCATGCCCTGAGTCGAAGACCAGAAGTTCAACTGGTGAGCCACCCAGGCATCCCTCAAATCTGAGTAACTTAAAAAAAAATATGATGACTTAGAGACAGCCTTGCCTGGAGGCAAAGGTTACATACAGCAAGCCCTCTGGAATTAAGCACACCATGACTCAGGACTTTCTGACATGAAGAACCCACCGGTCTCTTTGCAGAAGGAACAAGGGACTCAATAGAAAAGCTTATTAGGGTTCTTACCCCCAAATCCTCAGGAACTGCAATCCTTGAGTCACCTTGCAATACTAAGTCTATCCTTCCTTCTGATCTTTGCTGCCTTTGCTCTACAGCACAGTTTGTGCTCAGGCTTAAGGAAGATGCAGTTTTTCCATGACCTGGAATTTTCTGCCATTGAATCACATCAGCCTTGCACATACACACCACGACCCAAGCTCTGTGTAAATGATTTGATGACTTAGGTATTTTAAAAGTGCCTAGCACACAGCAGATGCTCAATTAAGATTCATTTCCTCCTTTCTTTCCTTCCGTTTTTTTTTTTCTCCCCTTGTGAGGAAGGGAGGGAAAAAAACAGGAACCAACAAAAGACAGATCTTCTGTAAGATAGCTTCTTTGGTGTAAAAATACTGAAAAGGTTTAAACCACTTGTCATTGCCTACCTTGTGTCTGCGGGATGTAGGGAGACAGGAGTTTTGACCTTTTCTTTTCATATCCCTTCTGTGTGATGTCCCCTAAAATAGCAAGAAACAGAAATAGGTTAGCATTATTCTTACTCTGTGGTTGTTCACTGTAAAAATAAAATTAATTACAGAGTGTTATAGAATTACCACATAGAGAGTAGGGGAAAAAAATGTAGAGTTCTTTGCCAAGGATTTTGCTATGTGTGATTTCCCACAGTCTTGGAGCAGACTTCTTGTGGAAAATTGTAGGGCTTGTCTCCACACCAATCTAGCATAGCAATATGCTGCATACCATGTCAGAGATTCCCAAGTTCCTAGGCATCCCTCGTTTCCCTGGCACTTAAGATAGACCAAAATGGAATGCTGAAAGGCTGGCAGACAAATGACCTCTCCAAAGTTTCGGTTTGACCACATTAATACAACTGATATGGGAGGTACTCAACTATATAGCTATATGGAACCAGGTAAAATCAAAAGTCTAGTTCAGGGGAGAAGTTGAGGTTCAGGCACTGGAGTGGAATACCTGAAAGGCCTCTCTGTATCCTAGTACCTACGGTTGAACGGGGGCTGGAATTCTCATATTCTCTCTCCTTGGTTCACTGCTTTGTATTATTTATGTACACATACATCTTTTTCATAAGGTTAAAATTTAAAAGTATACACAAAGCACACAAAAAGTAGACATGCAACAACTGCAATAAGAATAAAAACTGATTAACAGAGGAAAAATGTGTGGTTCAAGTGCCAAGAAATATACTAGGTACTAAAGAAAGGGTAGCAAATGAATGGGTAGAGAGCTGGGTGAGGAGGAACAGGAAACACAGGAGAACAAAAGTTCATTCAAGGGAGAATGAGTAATTCAAAGCCAGGGGAATAAATACATGTTGTGAGTTGACATGGTAGAGCATTGTTTTCTAAAAAAGAATTTTTTTTAATTGAAATAAAACTTTAAAGTCAAAATTTAGCATAAAAAGTAAGTTGTATACTAAAATTTACAACACTGGTGAACACAGATTTGAAACCAAGGGTGGTGAATGCCAGCTGCTGTCAGCCTGAGCACAGGACTGATGGCGTGGACGGTGGGAAGGTAGCAGGGCTCGCAGAGGGGCTTACAGAGGGAGTGACACAGACTGCGGAGTCAGCAAGGCAGTTCACTTTTCCTAAGGAGGATGGGACCAAGGGTAGAGGCTCAAAGAGACTACCTGCTAGCCCAGGGCTACTACCAATGTACCAGTGATCTGGGCAAGTTAGTAGTATCCTAAATTAAAGACAGTGGTAGAAGGGAAGAAAAGAAGTGAACAGGGATAGCTGGGTGGCTCCAGCAGTTAAATATCTGCCTTCAGCTCAGGTCCGAGGGGCCTGGGAGGGAGCCCCTTGTTGGGGTCCCTGCTCAGTGGGGAGTCTATTTCTCCCTCTCCCTCTGTGTACTCTATCTCTCTCTCAAATAAATAATTTTTTTAATATTTTTTTTTATTCACAAGAGACACAGATAAAGAGAAGCAGAGACACAGGCAGAGGGAGAAACAGGCTCCCTGTGGGGGGAGCCCGATGTGGGACTCAATTCCCCAGGATTACAACCTGAGCCAAAGGCAGACACTCAAGTACTGAGCCACCCAACTGCCCTAATAAATAAATCTTTAAAAACTATTAAAAAAAAAAAAAAAGAAGAAGAAGAAGAAGAAGTGAATGGATTAAGAGAGACATTTGGGAGAAACACTGGACAGGATTTGATAACTGGATGGATAAGGATGAGAACGTTTCCGGCAAATGGTGGTGCTATTCTGTGACAGAGAAATACAGCAAGAAGGGCAAATTTGGTGAGTTGAAGAAAACGGGAATTGGGTTTACGAAAGGCCCATGAGATACACAAAAGGTCATGTCCAATCAACAGCTGGATATGTGGATCTAAAACTCAGGAAAGAGAGATAATTTTAGAACTACCAGGATATAGCTGAAAAATAAAGTGATACAATCTCTTTGGAGTAATTTGGAAATTTCAAAATTTTGATTCAGCAACTGTATTTTTAGGAATTTATTCATTGATAATATTCATAAAGGTGCACAAAAATCAAATAAGAATATTGCCTGACCTATTCTTTGTGATGAAAAATGGAAGGAGTCTAGATACTTACATTATAATTATAGATCACCTATTATCAGTGGCTTTCAACTGGGAGTGACTTTGTTCCCAATGGGACAAATGACAATATCTGGAAGTATTTTTGTCACACTCAGAGGAAGGGGTATTACTGGTATCTAAGGGATAGAGGCCAGGGATGGGGCTAAGTGTGCTGCAATGTACAGGACAGTCACACAGTGAAGAGTTATCCAGTCCAAACTACCAATAGTCTTAAGGATAAGAAACCCTGGGCTACATAATAATAGACAGGTATTCCAAATGTACTGGCACAAGATGATGTCTAAAACATATAAAGGGTAAAAGGCAAGTTGCAGAACAGCACGTATAACAAGATCTAATTGTGTAAAAAATAGAAATAGACACATTTGCATATATGTATAGAAAATAGTTTGAAAAATGATGTATATATACATTAAATAAATGCTTACTCCAAAAAAAAAATAAATGTTTACTCTTGGGAAATGAAATTATGAGGGGTTTCACTTGTTTTATATACTTTAACAGAGTTTGATTTTTTTTTTAAGATTTATTCATTTATGAGAGACAGAGAGAGAGGCAGAGACATAGGCAGAGGGAGAAGCAGACTCCCTGCAGGGAGCCCAAAGTGGGATTCAATCCCGGGACTACAGGATCACTCCCTGGGCCAAAGGCAGACGCTCTACTGCTGAGCCACCCAGGCGTCCCCAGAGTTTGATTTAAAAAAACAAAAAAACAGGGCAGCCCCAGTGGCACAGCGGTTTAGCGCCGCCTGCAGCCCAGGACGTGGTCTTGGAGACGGTGGATCGAGTCCCACATCAGGCTCCCTGCATGGAGCCTGCTTCTCCCTCTGCCTGTGTCTCTGCCTCTCTCTCTCTCTCTCTCTGTGTCTATGAATAAATAAATAAAATCTTTAAAAAAATTAAAAAAATAAACAAAAAAACAAGACTAGATAATTTGTACAATCTCAAAAATGTTTTTTTCAATTAAGAATTAATGGTTCTATAGATATGGATCTGTAAACAGTAAGATGGTCACAGTGTGTGTATATGTGTGTGCATATATATGTACGTGTATATACATATATGTGTGTATATATATACACACAATAGGGGAGAAAATAAGATACTAATAAGCAATTTATACAGGATATTCAATTTTTGGAATAACTTTTTTTACACACAAACATATACATAGACAAAGTCTGGAGTTTTATATACCAAAATATTACAGTGGCTAGCTATGGCTTGCAAGGTTATGGATTTGTTTTAGCTTCTTTTCCTTTTTGCTTATCTGTATTTTCTCATTTTTCTACAATGAACACCCATTATTTCAAGAAACAATAGTTAAAACTACAATCACAGCTACTTACTAGACCATACAAACTGAATCACAATGGCCCTTCATCTCTGCTTCTTTAGTGAAATGAGAGAAATCTGCAGTACATTATTTGGAAATAAAAACCAAACCTTGTCAAATTAGCAAACTGAAGACTTTAGGTCATCTCCAACAATACACACGACTAACGGAGATGTGGGAGCATATCAAGGAAACCCTTCTTAAAAAGAGGAAATCAAGTCTTTTATTGCAAAAGAAACAATGGAACCTTCTCCTGTCCCAATTCCCACTCACGAGCTTCCCTACTTCCACTGTACACATACACCCTACCCCCTGAAGGGTACAAGGACCACTGCTGCTGGCTCAGAACACATCTATCTGATAAAGTGGAAGGCCTTTATAAGCTTTCTTCAGGGTTTAGAGTCTTAATCATTTACTGTCAGTAACAGATTGTGGGATGAACTAGTAGACTTGGCATCTTAGATCTTAATCAATTACTAACCACCTCAGGGTTTGAGAAAAGTCAATTCAGCCATGACAATCAGCTCCATTAAATCCATAAATAAGCAACTACATTAAGAAGACCTAGAAGAAAAAAAAAAAAAAAAAAAAAGAAGACCTAGAAGATGAACTGCAATGAGAATGTGAGGAGCCTTTAAAATGCCCTCTCCCTTTTCTATGACCAGAAGACCCTGCTTAAAAGTCACCTCCGCTGTGACACCTGTCACTTTTGGTACCCCTCCAACTCTGCACACACTATGATAGCACTCAGCACATCACTGGTATTTTAATTATTCGTTAACACATCTGCGTCCCTACTAGACTGTGCACTTGAGGGCAGGGATTGTGTCGTGTTCATCTCTGTAGCCCGCCCACAGCCTGGCACAACAGCACTTGTTGAATGAGTGATTGAATGAATTAGTAAGGTGGAGGCAGTGAGAGAAGAATGAATCAGAGACATGTACACTTGGGTGGAAAACCAGAAATGGGAGAAAGAGAGGTCTTCACATTAGCAAGAGCTGAAAGGCCCAGGGAAAGAAATTTAGTGAACCAAGTTTGCTGAAAAACTTGACAGCTAGACTTCAAAGGTGATCAGAAAAGCAGCACCTGCCCCGCTCGCCTGAAAGGAGGAATACAGTCCATAAAATCAGTGGAAATTAAAAGCTGCAGGAACTGCACCCACATATCCACGGATCCCTTTGCCAGAGGGCAAGACCAGGCTGAAGGAATGCAGTGAACGAACCTACCTACCTACCTACCTGAATTTGTTATTCCACATTTCTGTCACTGCCCACTAATAGTCTGTGTTCTTATTGTGCTCCCCACGGGTAGTTAACCAGGGTTTGCTGCAAGAAAGCAACATTTTCCAAATACCTAATTTTTAAGAATCCCCTGAGGAACTTGTAAAAATACAAATTCCTAGAGCGCCTGGGTGGCTGGGTCAGTTAAGCGGCTAACTCTTGGTTTTGGTTCAGGTCATGATCTCAGAGACCTGAGATGGAGCCCGTATTGGGCACCCCGCTCAGCAGGGAGTCTGCTTCTGGGTTCTCTCTTTCCCTCTTCCTCTCCTCCTACACACTCTCTCTCTAAAAGAAACTAATAAATCTTACCCCCCCCCAAAAAAAATCCCAGGCCCCTTCCATGAAGATTCTGATTCACAAGTTTGGATTAAGCCCCAGATCCTTGTATTTCTAACAAGTGCCTGACGCTGAGCCTGTATATATATATTTTTTTAAATTTTTTTTTAATTTTTTTAAATTTATTTATGATAGTCACAGAGAGAGAGAGAGAGAGAGAGAGAGAGAGAGAGAGAGAGGCAGAGACATAGGCAGAGGGAGAGGGAGAGGGAGAGGGAGAAGCAGGCTCCATGCACCGGGAGCCCGATGTGGGATTCGATCCCGGGTCTCCAGGATCGCGCCCTGGGCCAAAGGCAGGCGCCAAACCGCTGCGCCACCCAGGGATCCCTGTATATATATATTTTAAGATTTTATTTATTCATTTGAGAGAGAGAGAATGAGGTGGGAGAGGGGTAGGAGAAGCAGGCTCTCTGCTCAGCAGAGAGCCAACATGGGGCTCAATCCTCTGACCCCAGGATCATGGCCTAAAAACCAAAGGCAGATGCTTAACCAACTGAGCCACCCAGGAAACTCACCAATAAGTCTTTAAAAATCAGGCAAATTTGGGTATTACCACACTAGAGAATCCTGTCTGCAGTGTGCTGGGAGGTTCTGTGGACTTAATGTGAGGAGGAGAGGAAAGAGGAGGGGAAGAGTGTTGTCTCCTGGCCATGTGGCCTCAAGGGAGAGCACAGAACTCTTGCAGACACTCAGTCACATCACAGGCATTCTTAGAACAGATTTCTTGCCATCTGGCATATAAAACAAAAAGGAGTGCCATAACTCTACCTGTATAAAATTTGCATTAAAATGGCACAGATGGAAGTTAAACCTGTTGTTCAACTTTTTTGAGAACTAAACAAACAGAGGATTAGCCTTCCCCTCCCACTAGGGTAACTACTTCTCCACCCAGAGGTGCACTTGGAAGAGCAGCTACTTCCAGGGGTCCGCGGACCCCACGGGTGGGAGGTCCCAAGCCGGTAACAGGCACAGGGACCCACCTGGCCCAAGGCCGTCCGCTCGCTAGGCACCACCACAACCTGAAGAGCCAAAGCCAGACACACGGAAAGATATACGTGAGGCAGAACCTAAAGGAAATAAATTCCCTGCTTCCCTCCTCACCCGCCCAGGATCAGTAATTGCTTGGCACAGGGATTATCTTTAAGCAGCATGATGACGGGCTATGGGAGGTGTGCGTGGGCCTGCTAGCTGCCGCAAGCCCCGAAGGTCCGAAGGTCAGCACGAGAGGAGGAACAGTCCTACAACCCCGTCAGCCATTTGAGCGCATAGAGTGTTGTGGTTAGCCCTTGAGGAGTCTGTGCTAGAAAGAACTACATCTGGAGCACAGCCTTGCCGCTTCCTGGCCTTGTGACTCTAGACAAGTTTTACTTAACCTCTTGATAAGTCTTGGTATCCACGTCTGTAGAATGGGTCACCGTTACAGCTGTCTTGGTAAGTTTTCATGGTGACTGAGACTACCTGGTATGGGGCCTGGGCTCTAGAAAGTGCCAACACCAACACACTTTCAGTGAAAGCCTCCCCTCTACTGGCCAGGGGTCAGGTGGGAAGCCATGCCATAAAGAGAGAAGAGGAAGGCACCCAGCTGACCTCCTACCTGAGTGCTGCGGGAGAGATGTATGCCAAATACAGTACAGAAGCCAGAGGGGGCATGTTGAGCTCTGCCTGGGTAGGGAAAGGAAAGCTTTACACAGTGGGTGACACTGTGGCCAGAGTCTGGCCTTTCATTCTAGTATCAGAAATAAGATAAATTCCTAACGAGGCAGTCACTTGGCGGCTTACTCGTTTTCCTCTGCTGCTGACTGGCTGTGTGTGACTACAGCCGTGTTTGAGGGTTCCTTTAGGATTTTACGTCCCAGAAAGAAGTAGAGTGACGCTAAGACTTTTCAGAGATGACTTTGTGAAGCACCCTGAGCAGTTAGGTGCTAAATAAACACAGGCCTTGGGAAATTCTGGAGGGTCACACCAAGTGGTATATATATTAATCTTGATGGACACAGAGCAAGGATTACAGTTCCATCCACAAACTCTTTCTGCTTCAATGGAAATAAAAAAGGTATGTGCCACTGTAGCCCGGCCTTAAAGTCATACCGATTCAGTCAGGGGTGGCAACAGCTTGGGGAACTTTGGGATGTCACAAAAACATTTTGAACGATGAATGGATCACATGCGAAGTGTTAATAAAACAGTGTCTGCATCTTTAAGAAGTTCCCAATATAAACAAATAATTACAATAAAAGTGACAAGAACGGGGGGAGGGGGATCCCTGGGTGGCTCGGCGGTTTTAGCGCTTGCCTTTGGCCCAGGGCGTGATCCTGGGGTCCTGGGATCGAATCCCACATCAGGCTCCCTGCGTGGTGCCTGCTTCTCCCTCTACCTGCGTCTCTGCCTCTCTCTGTCTTTCATGAATAAATAAAAATTAAAAATCTTAAAAAAAAAAAAGTGACAAGGGCTACACTAGGGGTCATGTACAAAATTCTAAGGGAATTTTAAAAATAATAATAAATAATTTAATACTCTAAGAATAAATAAGTAAATAGTAATACTCATTGAGGGCTTACTATGTATAACTGCCTCTGTTCCAAGAGTCTCACAACATCCCTTAAAAGGTAATATTATTATGAGTCCCATTTTATAGGTGATGCTGAGCCACAGAATGTTTAAGCTACTTGTCAGTCATACCTAGTAGGAGCCATAATTAGGATCTGAACCCAGGCAGTCCTGGCTCCAGGGCCCCTCCTCCCTAATACCACCTTATATTCACTTTTCTGAGTGAAGCTCCAAACTTGGCCTCCAAAAGACTGGGAAGACTTCACAGAAGGTGCTCTTCAGTTGGGTCCTGAAGGATGACTGTCAGGACTATTAAACCCACAGCTGTAGAAGAGAATAGCATACTTGGAGCAACAGAAGGATATTAAAGCTGTAAATTCAGTCTCTGAAGAACAGACACTGGCCCTACAGCTACTCCTTCAGGACCTGCTGAACTGGAGGGCCCCACTGCTGTGCCTCAACATGGGTTCTTCAGACACCTGAAGTTGAAGGCTGGTATGTATCTCATAGGTCATCGATTTACTTCTTTCTTAATTAAATGCCTCTATATAACACAACCAGCATTCCAACTTTTCAAAATATTCTGATACTGATTCATCTGATTTGCCTAAAAATCCTCGTCAATAAACAGAAAAGACATAATCCCTACTACAGAACAAGAAACTGAGATGTGAAAAGATAAATGGCTTGCTTAAAGATACACAGCTAGACTAGAATCTAGGTCTCTGGCTTTTTCCTATTGTTCTTTGTCCATTGTTTATTTGTAGGTGGCCCCCAAATCAGATGCAATAAAAGAATAAAACTAATCTATTGTTCATAAAATGAACAGCATGAGACAAACAATTTCTCTGACTCATTCCAAAATATAGATGACTTTCCAGAAGGCATTAATAATCCACCCCCACCCCCCAAGAAGGACCCCGCATGAATTGTCTCTTTAATTATCTTTTAAATGAGACAGCCAACTGTGGAAACCGTGTCCAACTGCAGTTAAAAAACAATTAGCAAAAAGTCATTATACATCATTACTAAATATTCAGCTAACAGAGAATGTGGCCTTTCTTTTTTGTAATTAGGAAGGAAAGAAATGAGAAACTAAGAAGAACTTCTATAGTCATCATCTTCCAATATATACCTGTATCTAATAACCTCTACATGTAAATCTTTTTTAAGGATTTTTATTTATTTATTCATGAGACACAAACACATAGAGAGAGATAGAGACAGAGACAGAGAGAAAGGCAGAGACACAGGCAGAGGGAGAAGCAGGCTTCCTGCAAGGAGCCCAATATGGGACTCGATCCCGGATCCCGGGACCACGGCCTGAGCTGAAAGCAGCCACTCAACCACTGAGCCATCCAGGCATCATACATGTAAATCTCAGACCAGGACAGTGGTACATCTTGGCTATGGATGCAGATGGGGAACTAGGACCGGAGTTAAGGTCATTTATACACAAGAAATGTAAGTAGACACATACAGACAAAGAGCCAAAAATATAACTGAGAATGTGAATCAGGTAGATCTTAGTAAAACTTAAAAAGGATTGGATTTGGATCCTACCCAGGAGACGCTGGCTAGAAGACAAAAAACAATTTATACTAATAAGTTTTATCATGTTCTCCTTACAACAATTCTATTCAATGAATTACACTCACCAGCCACCCATCCTCCAAACATCCTTCCTCTAAAGGTGATAAAGACTCACAACAAATACATTTTTTTCCCTAAAAGCACTGTTTTTATTTACACAGAGTCCTAACCACTTCAGCTGCAGGAGTGGGAGACGTTCACAGTCACAGAGAACAATGGCCTTACCCCTTAAACCAGCTACTGGGCATTGTGGCCTTTGTTTCTCCCTCCCTATTTTTCTTGCCATATCTGAACTGAAAGTGGCCAACAGGATTCTAAAGAATTAAAAACTCTGAATTATTTTTAAAAGCTCCTTGTAGTTTCTCTCTTCACATAGGTAGAATTAATCTTGAGAGAAGAGTGAAAGCCACAGTATTTTCAGAGTTTAGCCAGAAATTAATCTGTTAAAATACTTCAATCTGTTGAAAAAAGATGAGAATTTTTAATCTACTTTTTCTTTTGAAAACAAGAATCAGTGGTTCTAAAAGTCTTCAACTGGCAGCCTATAAAAGCTATAGTCTTCTCTTCTTTTAACTCACACTTACTAATCTTACAAAAGATTTTCAAGGAAATTAACTTCAGAACACTCAAATTTCCATTCTTAGTAGTTGTCTTCTCACCTCATTTAGGACAATAACTAGACATTTTCCACTTCAAGAATTTGAGAATAAGCCCAGATTGCTTTCTTCCAAAACTCAAATCATAGAATTGTTTTGGCTGCACAGTTCTGTTTTCTAGGTCAAATATATATGACTTCTTACAGATGGTATTTCACCTAAGGCATCAAGCAAGTTCAAACAAATAAAAAAGCAACAGAGTAAAACACTTGAAATACTGAGAAACTGAACTCTGCCTGACGACATCAGCAGGCAGCTGGCTCAATTAATCCATCTAATGCAAAAGGTATGTTCATTTGTCCATTAGAAAAACTGTGTCTGCAAATAAGAAATTTGCTATACAAATGACCTGGAGGTCTGAACAGGGCAGGGGAGCCCCGAGATGGTGGAGTCGGCAGGAAGAGCATGGGTTCTCTAGCACGAGGCAGGTCTGGGTCTGGACCCTGAGTCTGCCAGTCTCCTGGCTCCATGACAAGTTCCTGAACAAGTCGGCCTCAGTTTCATAATAGGTGAAACTGGAAGAACTCCTACCTTGAGTGCTTATGATGAGTCTTAAATGAGAGAATAAATGCAAAAGTCCCTGGCACATAGCACACATTCAACTAGTTTTAGTTGACACGACTCCAGGCCCAGCCCCAGCCCCACCCTTAAGTCCCAACAATAGCTTTAAGCCTTAAAAGGGTTATCTAGAAAATTCTAGATCACTAGGTTCTCTTTAACAACAACAAAGAGAAGAGAGCACATTAAAAGCCTCTAAAGCCACATCGGGGTACTAGATCTTTGGCAGTAAGACCCAACAAAATTAGTCACTTTGGGTGCCAATAGTCTAAAAGAAGGAAAACTGACATCAAGGAACAGGTACAGACATCTAAACCAGAAATGAACAGACATTAGTTAAAATGAATATATGTAAATTTATGTAAATAAAATAGTACCACTGTGCACAAAACAGGATTACATGCATCTAACTCTGGGTGTTGTGATAATTTAGGGCTAAAACTGCAAATGCTAAGGGAAAAAAAATAATTCCAGAAAAAAATCAGGGGGTGAGGAAGGGAGGGTGAAGGTAAGAAGAAGAATAAGAAGTTATAAAAAACTTCTTCACCTGACTTTTATCTTCATGTTTCCTCAGGAAAATCAGAAAGCTGTTTCTTCTGAGAACAGCTAAGTATATTACTCTGCCTCTCTTCTGGTACCCATTAGAATCATTTTTTAAAACCAGGCGTAAGGGGGATCCCTGGGTGGCTCAGTGATTTAGCGCCTGCCTTTGGCCCAGGGCACGATCCTGGAGTCCCACGTCGGGCTCCCAGCATGGAGCCTGCTTCTCCCTCCTCCTGTGTCTCTGCCTCTCTCTCTCTCTCTCTCTCTCTCTCTCTCTATCATAAATAAATAAATAAATCTTTAAAAAATAAAAAATAATAAAATAAAATAAAATAAAATAAAATAAATAAAATAAAATAAAATAAAATAAAATAAAACCAGGCGTAAGTAGTAACATCTACACGAATCACTGAATCTGGAGTAAGCAGGTCACGTGCCAGGCATTCCTTTATCGATGGTATAGACAAAATTAACCACTGCTCAAAATCTCACTATGTCATCTTGCCAGTGCAGAAATAAAGTGAAAATTTACAAACAGATGAAAAATTCTGTTGGTAGCCAATTCATACCGGAAACCAAAGGCGCACAGGGAAAGCCATAAGTAGGGAGAACACTGGCACTGCTACAGTACGTGGATCACAAAATGAGCAGCTCGTCTGGGTCAGTGGCCAGCGCTTTTCCAGTGGGACGGACAGAAAACAGATTATCTTTATGTGTTTGGCACAGATTCATGAACTCAGATTCCAGGTGTCGGGAAACATGTTTTCTTCCCTAGTTGTTCCAGACTAGCTCTCTGGGTCCTGGGCAAGCCACTGTCCTTCTCTGAGCCTCACTCTCCTCATCTGTAGGAATGAGGAGCCAACAAGCTCCAAATCTAAGGCTGCTTTGATCCACGTTTGCTGAATGCCATTTGCCTGGCATTATTACCTGTAGCAAGTCAAGACCAAAGGAAGGTATTCAGGGACGCCTGGGTGGCTCAGTGGTTAAGCATCTGCCTTTGGCTCGGGCGTGATCCTGGGGTCCTGGGATCAAGTCCCACATTGGGCTCCCTGTATGGGAGCATGTGTCTCTGCCTCTCTCTCTCTCTCTCTCTCTCTCTCTCTCTCTCTCTCTCTCTCTCTTTCATGAATAAATAAAATCTTTTTTTTTAAAAAAAAGGAAGATATCCAGTAGGCAATAAGATAGATGAGCTCTAGGACAGACATACAGATATTCAGCATCAGCGTAGGAGGTGATAAGTGAAGGCTTGGGTGTGAATGATATCATCAGAAGGAATGCAGTGTGAGAAGAGAAGGCGGCCAGAAGGGGAATCTGGGAGAAAACTAACATGTAAAGAATGAGCAGAGGAAAACTAAAGGATACTGGGGCACAGCAGGGAGACTAGCAGGGAGGGGGGGGGGGACCAGAGAGAGGGAGGAGGGAGAAGAAAAGAGAGAAGGAGATGAGTAATGTACTGTCACAAATGTGAAATAAGGACTGAAAAATACCTGCTGGACCTGACAGCTCCATCAACAGGGGCCCAGACAAGAACTGTTCTAAAGGAACAGTGAAGGGAGAAGACAAATATTTATAGTACTGGAGAATGGAGAAGAGGCGAAGTAAGAGTAACAGGTTTTTTTCTTGCAACGTGTTTTGTTAGAAAGTGAATGAGATACGGGGCAGTCTCTACAGGAGGCTACATACAGAGTCAAGGGGAGGGAGTCATTTTTTTCTTTTCTTCAAGAAGAAACAAATTTATATGGTAGAGAGAAAGAGGTGTTAGAGGTTGAAACACTGACTCAACCAACAAATACTACGATCTGCAAAGCACTACTTTAGAAGGTATGAGACAAGAGAACAGACACGGTCCCGAAACTGAGTCATGGTCGTGAAGTTTACAGTCTAGTCTCTTCCAGCATGGAGAGGCATCCGAAAGCAACCATATAAGTAAGCAGTGAGTGAATTACAAGTGGGATAAGGGCTATAAAAAGAGGCCGTCCAGTGCAGGGCCCAGGGGGCTGAGGACTTCCCACAGGGGCTGCGGCAGGCACGGTGCTCGGTACCACGCAGGCAGGTTCGAACCCGGGACTTGGCCTGGTCCGGGCAGCTGGGGAAGTGCTCTGAGGGAGTGACGGTTAAGCTGAGACCTAAGAAAAACAGGTATGTCTAAATATCTTGAAAATGAAACAGGAGCTGGGGCAGGTGGCTGCGGACCCACAGTGGTATGCTTCACACAACCCCGTGAAGACGCGAGGGGCGCGGGTGTGGGCGGGAGGGAGCACAGCTGAAGGCCAGTGCCCGGTGGCCAGAGGGTGGGGGCAGTGAGAGGAGGCGCTGGAGCAGCCGGGATCGGGGTCCTGTGGGGCAGAGGGATTTAGGATTTGACTACAAATAAGAAACAAGCCATTGAAGGCCTTCAAGCAAGGGAAAACATGATCAAATACGGCAAAGGAATGACGTGACTGACAAAGACTAAAATTCCTGAAAATATCAGAAGGAATAAGATCCAGAGCTGGGGGCATGGGCTCCCCCATGGGTTAGCTCCCGGACTTCTCAACCTATGCTGGGAATGCGGTGTGTGTCCTCCATCTGCGAGGCCTTTATGGGTGTGGAAATGTTCCTCCTCAGCCCTTGGGTCAGCCCGGCCGAGCTCACAGGAGCTGGAAACGCTGGGGCAGCCACCTCAGGTGGGCAAACAGCCTTTTTTACCCCGTTGTATTGAACAAATACTATCATCTTCTGTGTCTGTGAAGACGCACGAGAGGCTGCAAGTGCAGCAGGGCTTTAATGCCTCCTTCTCTATGAAAGGAGGCAAGCTGTCAGCCCCAGTCTTCAGGCGACAGCGTGAGGCACGGGAGACTGTGACCTGCACGAGGACACGCACGGGGAGAGCCCGCTTCAAACCGGATGGTCTGGCTCAGGGCCCGAGTTCCTAACGGCTCCTGAAGGCTGTCTCTCGAAGGCTCTTTGCTGAGCGGGACCGGAGAGCTGCAGGAGAGTGTTCTAGTGAAGACGCGGAGCTGCCACCAGAGGAAGGGGGGCCACAAGCTGGTCTAGGCTCTGCCGCTGGCTGCCAGCCAGCTGCGCCCAAGAGAGCGGCGACCCTCTCAGCTTCGGTTACCCCAACCGTAAAACAAAAATAATAGAACCTAACACGCTGCTATGAGGATGAAAAGGACAATACAGGGCAGCCCGGGTGGCTCCACGGTTTAGCGTCGCCTTCAGCCCCGGGCCTGATCCTGGGGTCCCGGGATCGAGTCCCGCGTCAGGCTCCCCGCACAGAGCCTGCTTCTCCCTCTGCCTGGGTCTCTGCCTCTCTCTCTCTCTCTCTCTGCCTCTCTCATTCTGTCTCTCATGAATAAATAAATAAAATCTTAAAAAACAAACAAGTATTTTTTAAAAATAGATGATAGATAGATAGATAGATAGATAGATAGATAGATGATAGAATAAAAAGACAATACAAGCAATGTTCTTCGTTTCTGGCACAGAGTGAGCACTCGATGGCGTCTGCTGCCCGAATGGCAGAGGGACTTAACTAAAGAAACAGAGTGTGCCAGGCACCACTGAGGGTTCAGGGAGACAGAAGAGAACTTTTAGTGGCACCAATTTCCAGTTTCGTGATTTTCCCTGGCAGGCCCTGTGAGAAGGCTGCTGGCTACTGGTTTAAATCATGTAGAGCTGGGGTTTAAAGAGAAAAGGAGAATGGAAGGAAGGATAATGGGATCCAGGCTAGCAAGTATGTGTTGATCAATAAATACTTGTTGAATACATTATTCGTAGTACTAGCAAACTAACTTTTATGACTTTTTAAAGCTTCTAAGACAAATACACTCAGGATCTATCTTGGGAGGGCGGAACACATCACCCTCAGGAAGAAATGACAGGATTCCAGAGAGCTGAAAGGAATCGGGGAAGGAAGATCTAGAGGGTATATAAAGGTCCCAGTCGGCCAGTTCTCCTTTCCTACCTCCCATACGTGCTTTTCTTTTCTCACTCTGAACCCATTAAAACAAAGCAAACAACTAAAAAAGCCTATAAAGACAAAAATCATGAAAAGGTGATAAGGAATAGAGAAGACTGAAGATTAGTTTATGTTTTAGAAAAAACACCAAAAACTGAAATTTTCTTGGGCTTCATAAAGGCCTGGGGAAAGAGCAGAGATTGTCAATGAAAGGAATATC
Source organism: Nyctereutes procyonoides (assembly GCF_905146905.1). Classification (NCBI taxonomy): domain Eukaryota; kingdom Metazoa; phylum Chordata; class Mammalia; order Carnivora; family Canidae; genus Nyctereutes; species Nyctereutes procyonoides. Next base: position 1,917,502 of record NW_026575124.1, on the reverse strand, counting down.
ACTGGTGCAGGGAGCAGCTTTGGGGGACTTTGTGGTGGAAGCTCCAGGGAGGGGGGCGGGGTGTCAGATCTGTTGGAAGAGTGACGGAAGGGATGGATTACAAGGAAAAAAGGCAGAGAGAGACAAGAGAAGAAAACCATCAGCATCAGAAACAGTGATGGGGAGGAAAAGGGAGTTCCTAAATCCAAAGGGTCCACCCTAGATCAAATATTCATAAAAGATAGCCAGATGTTGCCACTGGTTCCTCTTTTACCATGGCAAAATTTAAAATAACTGATGGTCACTATTTTTAAAGATTAAAAACAACCCTCAATGCAGCTTCAGCAAAAGAGTGTATGTTCAATGTTAATAATCCTCAAGAATAGAGGCTTTCTGAGCAAGGGTAGGGAAACAAGCAAAAAGAATAAAAATGATCTAGCAGCTACATAATTTGGAATAGAAAGCTGCCATGGCATCTGATATCCTTAGCAGGTAAGAAAGTAGAGTAAAAGAAAGAAGTATGATGAAATGCTCAAGGATTCTTATAAACAATTTGCAATTTCATAAAACATCAATATTTAGAGGCTGTAACTTTTGGTTTGGCTGATAAACTATGGAGTGTATGAGAGTGTGTGTGTGTCTATTGTTCCTCTAGAGATATTTAAATCTCAATATCATTACAAAAAAATCTACTTCTTTCCTGTAGTTTCACTTGAAGGGGAAAAAAAAATAACAAATTCCTTCCTAAAATAGCAAAGACAACAATGCGAGGAATAATACTTCAGAGTTTGAACAGATATTTCCTGTACTTCACTCAATGTACTAATCACAATCAAAATTAGAAATTAAAGGGGAAAAAAAAACGCCACAACTGCTACATACCCTCAATAACAACAAAAAACCAAGAACACCCTTTTTTGTCTACTCTTGTCCCTCAAACAATAAGATACCACTTCATGTCAGAATATAGTATTACAAAAATATAAACTCTGAATGCTGTCAATATGTGAAATGTAAATTTTTTAAAAATATTTTATTTATTTATTCACGAGAGACACAGACACAGGCAGAGGGAGGAGAAGCAGGCTCCATGCAGGGAGCCTGATGCGGGACTCGATCCAGGGACTCCAGGATCACGCCCTGAGCTGAGGGCAGATGCTCAACCACTGAGCCACCCAGGCATTCCATGAATGTAAATATTAAGCAGGATAAACATTCCTCATAATGACAGTGGTGGTAGTCATAAGAAAAGCCATTATTCCACAATAAATGCTAGAAATAATAAAATGCTGGTGTTCAATTATGTTTAGGTACTATAGCTATCTACTCAGAATTTTTTAAAAATGTATTTAAATTTTAGCATTACAAGTACTCTGCCATTATGAATTTCAAATACTATTTCCTTATTCCCTATCCCATTCGGAATGAGTTTTTGTAATACAGTTTTTCAGAATGAAGTTTTTTTTTCAGAACGTAATTATGTTTTAACAGAACATGAAAGATGAGGAAACATCATTATAAAAGCCAAGGATAAAAGCAAAAAAAAAAAAAAAAGGCCAAGCATAAGCAACTTGTGTGCCAAGGGGTTTAAAGGAGAGACAAGTGCCACCATCATCTCTTCTTTTGTCTTTCATAATAGAATTTTTAGCTGAGCAAAACAACTACTGGATAAAGACCACATTTCCCAGTCCCCTCACAGTTAGGTGTGGTCAAAAAACGAAGTTCTGGCCAATGTGGTATGCACAGAAAAAAATGTGTTAGAGCACATTCTCTCCTTTTCTCCCTTCCTGATGGCTGAACTGCGATTTTGGTAATCAGCCATCTCAGACCATGTGCTGACAGACAAATCCAAGGATGATGAAGGAACAGGACAGAAAGAGCCTGAAGCCCAGCGACCTCAATGAAGCAGAGTTGCCATGCTGGTGCAGACCATTACATGACACAGAAATCAATCTCTCTCTAGTTAAATACCTGTTATTTGGGATCTCTGTCACATATAGTCATACCCATAACCCAACAAATACATAATAAATGAGATGATTTTCAGTCAGTGGCAGCAAATAATTGCTGCTACTTGATGTCCTCACCACAACCATAAACCACGGTACTAAAACTTTTAAAAGCTAATTTAACTGTTATATAGTTGAGATACACCCTTACAAACTTTTCAGTGTTAATCCTCTTGATAAAACTTTTTTCACACCTCTTACATCATGAGATTTTGATCTACACTGAATTCTTACAAAGTAAATCTGGTTTACTTATTTGAAATCAGAATATTGCAAAGCAACTCTTAAACTAATGTAAAATTATCTAAGTACACACATTAAGAGTCTTGGAACTGGCTTCATCAATACATTGTGCCAGTGTTAATACTTCTGATAGATGTTGCTTCCATGAAAGGTTTTAGCACAATTAAAATGGCATTTCTGCATTGTACTTGTGTTTATTTTTATTCTTGAAGTTAAAACAGCAAGCACTTGATATGCTAAGAGTTCCCCCATCAAAATGTTATCTAAATAAACTATCATTTAAAAATAGAAAAAAAAATTGTGTGAACACAATTCCAATTACAAATTTGCCAACTGTTGAAGAACTACAGCCTGGAAATAAGCAAGCTGTGTGAGGAATGATGCTTTTCCTCTCCTCTGTTTTCAGACTAAAAGCTTGCTGTACCAGAGCCACTAGTAATTCCAGGAAATTCCCCAAGCTCCAATCTGAGCAACTCTGCTTTTACCGACTACCCTTGATCACACGTTAGTATAAGACTGTTTTTGAACTTTGAGCACCTGGGTGGCTCAATCAGTTAAGTGTCTAACTCTTGGATTCGGCTCAGGTCATGATTCATGATCTTGGGGTTGTGAGATCAAGCCCTATGTCTGCTCCATGCTAGGTGTGGAGCTTACTTAAGGTTCTCTCTCCTTTCTCTCTCAAAAAAAAAAAAAAAAAAAAAAAAAAAAGACTGTTTGAACAAAGACCTTCACCTTAGTTAAAATATTTTAAAACTACTGAATATATATATATATATATATATATATATATATATATATATATATATATAATAGTCCTAGAGAATACTCTCCTTTTCAGTAGCTGAAATGTTGTCAGGTAAAGGAAAGGAAGAAAGATAAATCACTGGAGGGCACTCTGGCTGGTTGCACACATAGAGCATGAGACTCCTGATCTCAGGGTTGTGAGCAACATAGAATTTACTTTAAAAGAAGAACAAAAAACAAAAAAGATAAATCACTGGAAAAACCTGATTGGATGAAAAGAAGTAATGAGGGACACCTGGGTGGCTCAGTGGTTGAGCATCTATCTGCCTTTGGCTCAGGTCGTGATCCTGGGGTCCCAGGATCGAGTCCCGCATCGGGCTCCCCACAGGGAGCCTGCCTCTCCCTCTATGTCTCTGCCTCTCTCTCTCTCTCTCTCTCTCTCTCTGTGTGTGTGTGTGTGTCTCTCATGAATAAATAAGTAAAATCTTAAAAAAAAAAAAAGGAATTAGATTATCCTTAATTTTTTTTTTTGATTTAAAATTCCTGGATCTTCCATATCTGTGTGATCTTCTAGAAGTCAGATCTAGGTTCTGAACCTGGCTCATCACTTAGCAGCTGTGTCTCTTCTAACAAGTTACTTAAGGTGTGGATCCTTGTTTCTTCCATCTGTAAAATGAGGAAAGCCACACTATCTCACAGTACTGTTAACAAAGATTAAGTGAGATAATGTAAGTAAAGCTCCTAGCAGAGTGCTTAATCCAGAGCAGACACTCAATAATTGTTAGTTTCCCTGTCCATCCACTCTGCAACTACCACCAAGCATCAAAATCTCAGAAAGAGTTACAAATGAAAGGGTTCTGATGTGGGTTGAATACCTTTTTGCAATGGGTGATGTTTATGTTGAAGGTCAGCTAAAAATACTTTTTTTTTAAGATTTATTTATTTATTCATGATAGACATAGAGAGAGAGAGAGAGAGGCAGAGACAGGCAGAGGGAGAAGCAGGCTCCATGCCTGGAGCCTGACGCGGGACTCGATCCCAGGTCTCCAGGATCGCGCTCTGGGCCAAAGGCAGGCGGCACTAAACCGCTGAGCCACCCAGGGATCCCTAAAAATACTTCTTAGAGAAAAACATGCATTCGCACAAAAATCTGTACAAACATGTTTATAGCAGCATTATTGATTACCAAAAAATAGAAATAACCCAAATGTTCATCAGCTGGTGAATGGATAAACCAAATGTGAAATATCCATACAATGTAGGATTTTTTTAACCATAAAAAGGCATGAAGCACTGATTGCTACAACATGGATGAAACTTGAAAACAATATTCTAAGTGAAAGAAGCCATTTACAGAAGACCATATTCTGTATGATTCAATTTATGTGAAGTGTCCAGAATAGGGGGAGGATGGGAAGTGACTGCTAATGGGCATGGGGTTTCTTTGGAGGTGGTGAAAATGTTCTAAAATTAATTGTAATGTGGCTACACAACACTGTGAACTTACTAAAAAAAACTGAATTGTATACCTAAATAAGTATGTAAACTATATCTCGATGAAGCTTTAAAAACTAGGAAATGCTAATTCAAAAAGATATATGCACCCCTATGTTTATTCCAGCATTATTTATAATAGTCAAGACATGGAAGTAATCTAAGTGTCCACTGATAAATGAATAAAGAAGATGTGAGGGGCACCTGGGTGACTCAGTGGTTGAGCATCTGCCTTTGGCTCAGGTTGTGATCCCGGAGCCCTGGGATTGAGTTCCGCATGGGGCTCCCCACAGGGAGCCTGCTTCTCCCTCTGCCTATGTCTCTGCTTCTCTCTGTGTCTTTCATGAATAAATAAAATCTTTATAAAAAATAGAAGATGTGAGACATATATATACATACACATAGAATGTGGCTTAACCATAAAAAAGAATGAGACCTTGCCATTTGCAGCAACATCAACGGACCCAGAGGACATTATACTAAATGAAGTAAGTCAGAGAAAGACAAATATCTATGATTTAACTTATAGAATCTAAAAAAACAAAAATGAACGAACAAGCAGAAACAGACGCATAAATACATAGAACAAACTGATGGTTGCTAGAGGGTAAGGAGGGACAGGCAAAATGGGTGAAAGGGCATGGGAGGTATGCTCCCATGACAGGCTTTCAGTTATGGAATGAATAAGTCATGGCGATGAAAGGCACAGCACAGGAAATATATAGTCAATGGTATAATAGTATTATATGGTGACAGATGGGAGCTACACTTGTGGTGAGCATAATAACATAATGCATCGAGTTGTCAAATCATTATGTTGTACACTTGAAACTAATGTAATATTGTACATCAAGTATACTTTAACTAAAAAAATAAATAGGGGCACCTGGCTGGCTCAGTCGGTAGAGTGACTCTTGACCTTGGGGTTATAGGTTCGAGTCCCATGGTGGATGTAGAGATTACTTAAAAATAAAATCTTCAAAAGACAAACAAAATAAAAGGCTGTATATTGAAAGAGTAAACAACAAACTACCCTGCACCTAAATTTAATAAGCCAGATCACAGTTATTCAAAATATACCATCATCTGGAAAATGAAGTACATTGTGGATATATGTATATAAACTTCTACGTCATGTATAGGAACCTTTAGCAGTTTGTCATGTTACTTCTTTCTGTTCATTACATATGATGGATGCCTTATCTAAATGTGCATCTATAATTCTATCAGCCATATATCCTACTTGGGAGAAGTGAGAAGAACCACTCAATTTTCCATACAGCTTAATTCTTCTGTGGAGTGATGTTATATGTTCTTTTTAAACAAACAGAATACTTTGATATTGACCACACACGAAAACAAAGTTATACAATTTATAAAGAACTGGTGTCATACCACTTCATCTGTCAACAATGCAATCAAGGTATAAATCAATAAAAGATAACTTTTTATAAGGGCAGCCATAAAAATGGTCTACCAATGTGCCATTTATACCATCACTTGATATTAATACGTAAGGAAATGGGCTGAGGTTGGATAAATGTTCCCATGCTGTCAACAGATTTCCTTGTTATGTTTAATACATTTGTTTCTCAAAGAATATATATAGTTAATCATATTTAGAAGCATTAGAGAATCTGCTATTTAAAGGATTCATGGAGTAAATCTTTTGTATTGTAATTATTGCCTAATTCATCTGGACCTAATTCTTTCAAAAGCTTATTCTGTATTTAACAGAGTATTTACTGAACTATCACTATCTGGGAGAACACAACCCATCAGGAGCTTGCATGAGACACAAAACAATGCAGAGAAAGGAATTTGGTGCTCTGGTCAGTGCCAAGGTCAACATTTCCCCCAGTGTTCTTCTAATCCAGCAAGCCAAGGCCTGGAACCAGTCCATGGCTTTATCATCATTGTGGATTTATCCTTGGGCAGTTCCTGAGAAAAGACCTCCACTGGGTTCTACCCCAGCAGAAAAATGGGACCAGGCTTTAATCACCTGAGGGGACCAACTAGCTTAAAAATCTGAAAGACAGCCGATAATCTTCCTCGTGGCTAAAATGGAGTACCCAGTTTCAACTCTCCATTCTCCTTTCCGGACTCAAATGTCACTGACCAACTTGGGCCTTTTTTATAAAAGACCCAGTTCCCAACTAATACACCTGCTTATTAGACTAGGTGGTCGTCAGAGAAAAAACTAAGCATCCATTTCTTACACTGTGTATTCTCTCTTCCCAATTCCTCCATTCTGTCTAGACTTCTTTTCCAACCTGGACCTATCTTCTGGACATCATATTCTTTGCTAATTTTTAAAAAGGCATAACCTTGTCTGTTTTTCCTGTTACATCTTTTTTTTTTTAAAGATTTTTTATTTATTTATTCATGATAGTCACACACACACACACACACAGAGAGAGAGAGAGAGAGAGAGAGAGAGGCAGAGAGAGAAGCAGGCTCCACGCAGGGAGCCCGACGTGGGATTCGATCCCGGGTCTCCAGGATCGCGCCCCGGGTCAAAGGCAGGCGCTAAACCGCTGCGCCATCCCAGGGATCCCCTTTCCCGTTACATCTATATCACTTGTTTATCTGCTCAAGAAAAAGTCATCTTAAATATCAAATTAAGTATTGAATTTTAACTAGATATCAATTATACTGCTGAGACACTTATGTATTAAATTACATAAACTTCGGTACTACCATATATGTGAGTGTGCAAAGTCCTGCTCTATTTCTGCCTCCTCTCTTCCTACTCATAGATTCCTAGTGGGAACTACTTCAGTAAATTAATATAAGAGCTTCAGGTTGGAAACACATGAACCTGCTTAGGCTGACAAGGGAGATTTCCAGAACTCCAAGAGCTCTTTTGTGATCCAGCCCTGAGTGACTAATGACAAGAGAGAATTTTTGCTATCTGTTCATAGGATCAGAATGCTGAATTATATAATAGGGGCAACAACTGTGACAAACCAGGATAGGATTGAGCAGAGAACACAGCGTGAAGATGGCACCTGGCATCAAAATCATATGCAAACAGATTTGGGTTCTTTAGGGACTGGGGCACAAGATAGGGCAAGATTTAAGTGCTAGAATAAAAACAGGTTAAATATGAAGCAAGAGGTAGTAAGCATGCATAGAAACATAATGAAGGCCAACAAAAGTAGCCTACAGATGCAAGAGAAGGGCTCACTAAACTGGCTGAGAGGTAAAAACCAAATATACAAAATCATAAAATATTTTATATAAAATATAAAAAAGTAACGTGCTTTCACTTCAAAGGCTCTCTCTGGTGAACCCATTCCACAATCTGTATCGTCCACATAACCATACATAAGCATGCACACACATCCGTGTTACTAACCTCTCAGCCCACTCTCATGGCCTGCTAGGAGTCGGCACTGGCCTAGGCACCAGGGAGCACCGAAGCAGACAAAGACTCCCTCACAGAGCTTAGAGTGAGGGAAGAGACAGACAATAAACCATAAAGAGAACAGGGGGATAAATGACACAGAGTGTTAGTAAGTAGAAAGTTACGGAAAAAGAAATTAGAAAAAGGAGCACAGGGTATGGAGGAGTCAGATGGACAAGGCGGGCTGTAGTAGTCAATAGGGCAATCAAGCAGAACTCATTTGACAATTTAAGATCTGAGCAAAAACTGAAGGAGGAGTTAGCCCCGGGGGCATCCTGGGAAGAGCCTTCCAGTAGACACCTTCCAGCAAGAGGAATCGGCTGTACAAATCAATGAACTAAGAAATACAGACATGATTTAAACTTTAGCACTAGAAGCAAATATCAGCCTTTTCCCAAACACTCACTTATCTCTGGAAAATAATCTTCTGAGGCAGTTAAAAAAGACAAATTGGAATGTCTGAACCTTATAGAAACATTTTTTTAAAAAGCAAGCCACCAGTTTAAAATCTAATCAATTAAAATGGTTAATCTGAACAGATAGGTGAATGTCCTCCTGTGCTATCCATGGGGGGGGGGGGGGGGACGGGGACACGGGATGGGACGGACAGCCAATGCCAGGCCAGGCTCGGGGCGCAGTTCCCTGCTCCCCGGGAGGCCTGCCCCTTGTGGCTCCAGGGAGAGATCACACTGCTATCAGGCGGCTCCCCCGCACAGGAAGTGCATCTGGTTTGGGACTGGTAACAGGGCGATTTGTTTTCCTCATTCGTAAAGTGTTATTTACACCCACATTTTATGCACATTATAACAGGCTTTTCTGTGGAGAACAGCAATCAACTTATTCTAGTATTAATACTGCTAACAACTAACATAGTAAATTCTAAGAACTATTTTGTCTTCATCAAATACTAGCTAGCAGGGTCCATAGGGCAGTTTAGGAAATCCACTGAAACATCAACAGATGTCTAAATTAACTAGTCATATGTACAAAACAGAGGGGTGGAGATGTATTTAATTCAAACATACATGCTTCTGGAATTTCCCTGTCTCCTACCCTGAGTGAATAAATGTTAATTACTAACCATCATGAAAATAGCTCTTTCTGGTTCTATAAACTGACACCATCTCCCAGTCATTTGCAGGGGCTTACTAATTAAAAACAAAGGTTCCCAATATTTCAATTTTTCTTCCTGTTCAGTTGAGCTGCAGGAAATGGAAGCAGTTGAATGTGAATGTAAATACGGATGTCCTTACAGAACTGCTGTCATAAATTACATGACCAGGAAAAGAGCAAAACAATACAAAAGATCATAATCTCAAAATCTCCTACTACCATCACAGAAAACAGGTAATTTTTATAGAAATGGTGTTGATGATAACAGTTAAACTAATAAATAACAACCAGTGACTCTAATCTCTCTCAGCAAAGCCTATAATTACACCCTGTCAAGCTTTCTCTGTTATACGGATATCTGGTGATATGAAGAAATAATAAAATCAGAACATCCCCTCAGGCAAAAACAATTGTGCAGTGTCCAAGAGTCTTTAAAATGTTTCTATGTTTTGACCCAATATGTCTTCTAGGAATCCATCCAAAAGAAAGACAAAAATTTGTCCTATGTTATTTTCATAGTGACAAACTGTGAAAAACCAAAATGTTCAACAACTGGGAACAGTTTAAAAATTATTTTGGAATGTTATGTATCTAGCAAAAAGATATTTACTACGAATTCTTTTTTTTATTTTTTTATTTTTATTATGATAGGCACACACAGAGAGAGAGAGAGAGAGAGAGAGAGGCAGAGACACAGGCAGAGGGAGAAGCAGGCTCCATGCACCGGGAGCCTGACGTGGGATTTGATCCCGGGTCTCCAGGATCGCGCCCTGGGCCAAAGGCAGGCGCCAAACCGCTGCGCCACCCAGGGATCCCTTTACTACGAATTCTTATAGCAAAAAGAAATTATCTTCATTTAGGAAAAAAAACTTTGAATATACAAGGTAGACCATGTAAACAGCATTGGTTTTGGCATAAAATGATCTGGTTGGTGATCTGGCTGCCTTCCTAACCAGTGCCATGACTTTAAGCAAGTCATTTCCAGCCATCTATTAGTGTCCTCATCTGTAAACCAAGGATATGAATATCCAGCATAGCTACTCCACGGTGCTGTGCGTGTGTGTGCGTGCGCACATGCAAGAACCAAAGCAAAGTAATCTAAAACCCTTTAGAAAGATATTAATAAAGGATCATCATCAAAGCTGCTTTTGAAGGAATGAACACAAAAGGGAAAGGCGGTATGGTCGTTTATATTCTTGCTAGACAAAGAGGAGAAGGAGAGCAGACTGCCTTATAAGATTACCCATTTACAGATGACCAGAGAGATGAAGTAGTGGCATTCATGAAGAATCTGGAGCTCTACAAGGATACATTTTAGAGCAATGTGAGCAGCAGTTAAAAAGTCAGGTAAAATAATATGTTCCAAAAGTCTCTAAGGAGGGGAGAGAAGATGGGTGGAGAAGAGCAGTGCGTGTGAGGGACCCAAGGCAGGCAGACAAAAGGACTTGTGTTAAGATTCTCCTTAAGGGTAGGGGTGTCTGGGCAGCCCTGGTGGCTCAGCGGTTTAGTGCCTGCCTTCAGCCCAGGGTGTGATCCTGGAGACCCGGGATCGAGTCCCACATCAGGCTCCCTAAATGGAGCCTGCTTCTCCCTCTGACTGTGTCTCTGCCTCTCTGTGTGTGTGTGTGTCTGTCATGAATAAATAAGTAAAATCTTTTTAAAAGGGGGGGGGTAGGGGTGTCTGGGTGGCTCAGTCACTTAAGCTTGACTCTTGATTTTAGCTCAGGTCATGATCTCAGGGTCCTAGGATCAAGATTCTCTCTCCCCTCCCTTTTGCCCCCCCCCACCCTGCTTGTGTGCGTGTGTGCTCTCTCTCCTTAAAAAAAAAAAAGATTCTCTCTTAAGGGTATAAGTTCAGGACTAAGACTAGTTAACAAAACCACGTACAAGTAGAATATGTCATGAGATGCAGGCTCATCTACTGTTCCCAAGACACTGTCATTACCATGACCTTAATTAAGTGGATTACTCAGTTTTTATAAATTGGGATTCTTAGTTTGCCCTTCCTTTACAGGAAAAAAATAGAGTCCTGTCCTCTGCTCATTAATGAAATAGGTAGGTGTGGATGACTCGATAGTATTAAAGAAAGGAAAGTAAGTCAAACCCAAAAATTACTGGAGTTATTTCTGAATCTTACATCAGTTAGTCACATGGCTGCTTTGAACCCAACCTGATGGAATTAAGTGTGACCACGTTCTGCAAGAGTGCTCACTTCATGCCAGTGGGAGGCAGAAAAGTATACTTGCCAAATGTGATAAAGAGAACTCTGAAGGGCTGAAAACAACTAAGCCAATAAGTAGAACCATCAAGAGAACTTTATTGTTGAATTTGCAATCTTCTTTCTTAATTGTGAGAGTTCACTTTAATAGAATATATACTTTATATTCATAAAGACTGAAAAGATAATTATACAAGAGAAGCTGAAAAATATGATTAAAGTACTCCACTGTTTCAACTAAACGGGAGTCGGCACTCATTACACGTGTCACTCTGTGTCATCCATGACAAAGCCCAGGACCACACAGGAAAGGTCCAAGAGCCCCCCTCACCAAGTCCCATGGTGAGTTCTCACAATAACCCTCCTTTCAAACTTCCTCAGTCTGTCAGACATCACACATCCCAACACTCAAAGAAGGGATGCTCATTTTTCATAACACTCCTGCATGCGTAGAAGGCCACAGCACTACTTAATACTGTTATATTAATATAACATTCTCACTTTAACCTTTTCCCTTTCCACAGTAATCAGAATAGCAAGTAGCTGCTGTCTGCAAATTCTTTTTTTTTTTTTTTAAGATTTTATTTATTTGAGAAAGAAAGAGAGTGAGTACAAGCAAGGGGAGGAGTAGAGGGCAAGGGAGAAGAAGCAGACTGTGAACTGAGTGGGGAGCCTGATGCAGGGCTTGATCCCAGGACTCTAGGACCACAACCTGAGCCAAAGGCAGATGCTCAACCAACTGAGCCACCCTGTCTGCAAATTCTTAACAATGAGCACAGTGGACAAAATAAGAAAATCATTTTATATGGAATACCAGAATGCTGATGAAGAGTATCAACATTTCAATCTAATAAGATGCCAGCTTCTCAAACACCTTTGCTTAAATTAAAATAAATTTTAAATGATTTAAGCTTATTGTCAAATAAAGGATGGATTTCCCATTCCAATTTACCCTATGTAGCCCTTAAAAGAATGAAGTAAATCTGTGTATGCTGAAATGGAAAGTTAGCAAAGACACAATGAGTACAAAGTGCAGGAGAGTATGTATAGAGGAACCCCTCCTGTATAAAGAGTGTATCTCTGGGGTGTCTGGGTGGCTCAGTTGGGCATCTGTTTTCTTCAGCTCGGGTAGTGATCCTGGGGTCCAGGGATCCAGCCGTGTTGGGCTCCCTGCTCAGCTGGGAGTCTGCTTCTCCCTCTCCCTCTACTCCTCCCCCCACCTCACTCCTGCTCACTCTCCCTCAAATAAATAAAATCTTTTTTTTTTTTTAAGTATATCTCTGTATGTCTATGCTAGGATTCACAAAAGGCTAGAGAGATGCATGAGTTTGAAACTACCTATATAACAAAAAACTAGCTTAGATAATTTTTAGAAGTTGTTAGTGGAAATTTTTACTGATCTTATATAAATCTCTGACTATATTTCAAGCAAATATTACCTATTCTGTCATAAAAAGTAAAAATAACCAAGCTTCAAAGAAATAAAACTGAGACAAGTGATAGCTATTTTTAAAAACATGCAAATCAGATTTAGCTAAATACCTTTGGTTACCAACCTCCTCAGTTACTGAATCCTCATTCTATTTTAATTCCAACTGAAAACTGCCTTTTTTAGGATCATCCAAACCAGGTCAACTGATCTTGGACATGTGTCAAACAGGAAGTCCAGGCTGGCCTGGCACTTACACAGCCATTGGGACCAGATGAGCAGGAAAAGCTCTAAGATTCAATAGCCCCAGACTGGCTATGCATAGTAATGAGCATCCTCCAACTATCCACATACATTGCTTTTGTTAACCTGTTTAACCAACATGCAAAAGTTTTAGACACAATCCTACTCATATAGTCAAAACTTTTTAAGATCTTCTCGCAGTTTTTCGCTTTTTCATTTTTCTTATGATTATTTTATATTTCTTTTTTTTTAAGATTTTATTTATTTATTCATGAGAGACGGGGGGGGGGGGGGGGGCAGAGACACAGGCAGAGGGAGAAGCAGGCTCCATGCAGGGAGCCTGACGTGGGACTCAATCCCAGGTCTCCAGGATCACACCCTGGGCCGAAGGCAGGCGCTAAACCTCTGAGCCACCTGGGCTGCCCTATTTTATGTTTCTGAAACAATTCTCTCTCTGTCAAAGGCCTCTTTTTACATGCCGAGTTATATAAAGCACTGGTAAATGTGATGGAATCCTTACAGGAACCAAAGTCTCAGACTGGAATACTCTGTATGAAAAAATGCTATAAAATTATTCAGCTTTGGGACACCTGGGTGGCTCAGGGGTTGAGCATCTGCCTTCAGCTCAGGGCATAATCCCAGAGCTCCGGGATTGAGTCCCACATTGAGCTCCCTGCAAGGAGCCTGCTTCTCCCTCTGCCTATGTCTATGTCTATGCGTCTCTCTCTCTCTCTGTCTCTCTCATGAATAAATAAATAAAATCTTTTTAAAAATTATTCAGCTTTACTGAATATTGTAAACACATAAAACAAAACAGGAAAGAACCTACATTCCAGAAGCTGAACTAGAGTTATGAGATTTTAAAGGCACAAAGAAATCCCACTCTTTTAGGGTATAAGAGGGATGGCTAAACATAAAAGAGGAGAAGGTAGGAGTGCTTCAATATATTCCCAGGAGGCCATATGCCAGAGACAACTTATTTAATTCATTTCTTTCTTTTTTTTTTTTAAGATTTTATTTATTTATTTTAGAGAGCAAAAGAACATGCACAAACAGGGGACAGGGGACAGAGGTAGAGGGATGAGAGAGAAGCAGACTCCCCACTAAGCAGAGAGCCCCATGTGGAGATGGATCCCAGGACCCAGGGATCACGACCACACTTAACCAACTGAGCCACCCAGGGACCCCTTATTTCTCATACATTTTTACTTTAGTTCATCTGGAGACTTTTCTTCTGTGAATAAATGACTTATTCTAAAATGTAAATCAATATATATCCTTTTAGATAATACATTCAACTGTCACAAAATAAGAGAAAACTGTCCTCGAGCAATATGGATGTGTCTCTTAAATGACTGCATTAAGTATAGTCTTTGCGTACTTGAAGTTTTCTATTAATAAACCTTACCAGTTTACTCTCCAGAGCTAAATATATTCATCAATACACAAAGACACAGGAAACCTACCAGTTACGTGCACCACTAGGCTTGCTAACACACATCACCAGAGTCTGCATGGTTTTACTCTCCTTACAGCCAACAGCTGCCAAAGTGTTATTCCTCTTAGACCTTGAACCTAAGCTCCTCAGTGATAATTTATATGGTCAATTTAACTTAATGGCACTATGAAAATAATGTTTTAAAGATACCATGTTATTCAAAGTACAACTCCTCCCTCTGAACAAGAATAAAATGTCAAAGCAAACCAAAAGAATTACATTACAGCTAAAAGCTAAAAGGTGGATCATGGATTCAGAAAGACAAGACCTCTAAGATATCTGTGTCATTCAAGACACACCAGGGCTGACACTGTTAAGTTATTTTGCATTGTTAAAATAAACCAGATAATCTTATCTAAAAACCAGTCAGGCAAAATAAAAACAGCAAAACATTTAAATTGATGTAAGACCAAGACAGATGGGGAAAACATATTTTATCACACATCAAACTATAAATACCTTTTAATATGTTACATTTTAACCGGACTAAACTTTTAAAATACATTATTTCAATATTTCTGATGGCTTTCTCCTACTTGACAGGTAATACTGAGTTCTAGATTAGTAATTGATCATTAAGCTACTTTGCACTTAACATAAAGGGTTATACTATGTATATAATAACTTTTAGTCTATGTCGCATGATGAGGTAATACACATACCAAAGTACACATTAATACATACTGACTTCATAAAATTTCTTAAAATTCTGCTAAGTTCTAAATTTGGCCTAAACATCAGCCAAATACAAAAGAGGAGAGTTTCTAGAGACCTCATCTATTAAAAATTAAACCTAAATGAAGTCTCATAAAACCCCCTAAAAGTAATTGCTATCCTTAAAGGTGTGGGTATCAGATCAAAGAGAAAAGAGCAAAAGCAAAAGATGTCAGGGTTCACATTCACACTTGGGATGACATTTGGTTCTGTGCTCTAATTACTGAGGCAGTAGAGAAGGGTTGGTTGGGCTCCAACATCTCATACTTGAAAATGAAAGGTGTGTTCCCAACAGGAACTACTGATTTTCTGATAATGCCCACACACCATCTCCATTTGTGGCCTCAGGTGATTCACTAATCTCCGATGGGCTCTCTGTTATGCAAAATTGGCGGAATCATTGGTAAGGTTGGGAGTATCTTTAATGAGCTATTGCTGTGTGTTTAACACAGAATCAACATGTTCTATATCTCGAGAAGTCTAATTCAGCTCTGGTCATACACCAGAACATTAAGCCTAGAGCAACACATAAATTCTACATAGTGTATGGGTTTTAATTCCAGCAACTGTGGAAAATAAGGAGAAAGGTTGTTGTAGGTGAAGTATAAAATTCAAGTTAAGCTCAAACTGAAATTCAGTTGACTACCAAAGGAAAAAGAAACAAAGAAAAAGAATTAAAATAACTGTTCCAGATGGGACAAAAAAAAAAAAAAGTCAATATAATAAAAACTTAGAAGAATTTCAGATTCAACACCTGAGCATGATATTTAGCCCCCAGCTTCTTGGCCCTCAAAGCACACAGAGAAGTGAGACAAACTATTTGATTCATACTTTTTGAAAAGATGGTACACCTAACGTGTAAAAGAAGATTCCCATGTAGGTTCTGGTCCATAACACAGTAAAATGTTATAACACCAAAATTTCATCCATCTATAATTTTATATTAAAGTCTAAATTCCTGTTTTTTAAAAAAAAATGCTTTCACTGGAAATGATCCCAGTAATGACCCTCTAGTAACTGGTGCTGTAACAATTACAATGATTCATTTCTTAAGCCCTAACTATGAACCTTCAATCATTTCCAGTGGGGGCCCCAAGTGGCATCTTTAAAGAGAAGAAAACCACTCTGTCAATGTTACTGAGGAGAAAGAACAGAGAAAGGAAGCAGCTTGAGGATCCTGGAAGATAATTAGCTCCAATCAGCATTTATTTCCACTGTAATATTCAAGTTTCTCCTCTTAACCTCTTCTCATTTTTCTTCTTGATGATCCTAAATCACTCAATTGTTAAAATTTCAGTAACACAAAGAATCCTCCATGGGCTCACAAGAGACTGTGATATCTGGCCTGTTTATGCAAATCTACAGACCCCATCTTCCAACACTCTTCTCCCAACTCACCCGCCCCACAATCCTTGCAGCTGCTCAAATACACTAAGCTTGAGGAATCCTGCACCAATCATTTCTTGTGCCTGACACACATTTTCCCTAGACTTTCTCATAAACTGGCTCTCCTCTCATCACTCTAATGGTTTCAGTTCAAATGTCACCTCTTCAGAAAGGCTATTCCTGACCACTCTAGGGAGAGGAGCACTCTCTTACCTTTTTCATTTTTATTTATTTTTTTAATTTTTTATTTATTTATGATAGTCACACAGAGAGAGAGAGAGGCAGAGACACAGGCAGAGGGAGAAGCAGGTTCCATGCACCGGGAGCCCGACGTGGGATTCGATCCCGGGTCTCCAGGATCGCGCCCTGGGCCAAAGGCAGACGCTAAACCGCTGCACCACCCAGGGATCCCTCATTTTTATTTTTTGAAACAGCAAATAACACACTATGGCAATGACTTGGTAAGGAAAATCAGCCATCTTAAAAGTAACCAGCAGGATTATTGTCACAATTTTAAATTAATAAGACATTTAGCAATCACTTTATTTAATCAAGTGAATTTAAAGATGAAGATATAGACATTCTGAACACTAATAGACTTTCCCTTATGCCTCACTTCACTAGACCTCACCCCCACTTTCCAAACTTACAATGTTCTATAAAAACAGGTACAAAATCCAGTTGGACGGTAGGGGCTATAAACATAGAACCCAGCAGCTGGGTGAAGATGGCATTAGAGTTAGCATGGTCTTCTTATGGGCACCTACTCACCACCCAGGAGAGGAAAACAACCTGGAGGATACAAAGATACCCCAGTCAGGTAGCATTCCCTAAAAAAGATCCTTCTGATCTTCAGTGAAATGACTATTAAGGAAATAACTACTATAAATGCATTTTAAATATGCACTGGGGAACTCTAAATCTTGTGTAAGTACAGCACAGTAGCAGTACTAACAAAACAATCTCTGAAGCTGTTTCACTTCAAGGCTGGTCTTCTTGGGGTGGAGGGTCAGGAGGGAGGGCAAGGTATCTGAACATTTAAGCCCAGCTCTGCTCACATCTGTCGATATTCTACAGCTACCAAAACAGATCCTAAGCCTACAGATTTACCTTTTTATTAAAGCAAATGATCTCAAGAGACAATTTTCTTTAAAATTTCTTTCCTATATCGTGGTGCCTGGGTGGAACAGTCAGTTGAGCCATCTGACTCTTGGTTTTGGCTCAGGGTGTGATCTTGGGGTCATGGGATCAAGCCCCGTGTCCCGCTCCGCATTCAGCATGGAGTCCACTTGAGATTCTCCCTCCCCCTCTCCCTCATGCTCACTTCACTTGCTCACTCTCTCAAATAATTAAGTATATATCTTTTAAAAATAAAAAATTAAATTTCTTCTCTATGTCTAGTTTTCAAACACAACTAGGAGAGTTTAAAGTTCTGCTTGTCCTTTTGTTCTCTGAGGCCCCAAAACACAAATATAGTCAGACCACCTGCAATACCTGACAGTAAATGGAAAACTGAAAAGAAGCAGAGAAGAGTAGATAAGCATGGGGGCACACAACATATATGTGGATTTTCAGCTTTCAGATATGATTGTTAAAAGGTTAAAATATAAGATCTCAAAGCACAGGAGAAACTAAAGGGAGGAAGAAAAAATTGAAAAAACAGTGAGACTAGTAAATTCCTAGGCAATCACAATCTGCCATAAGTCATTTCTGTGCACCTCTATGAATTAAAATGATGATGTTAGTGATATTTCAAACAAAATTTAATAAACTGCCTCATGAAAAATCTTCCCTCCTCATCAGACACCTCCACAGCCCCTAATAGGGCAGGTATCCAAAAGAAGGAGTGGCAAAACGGTAACTTCATTAATTAGTCATCAAGTAAATATCAGAATAAGGTCCAGATAGCAAGTAAAAGGCAAAAGAAGGGGGGTCTAAAGGCTGGAGAGAGTCAATAACAGAGTATCCACTGAATCTAAGAGAATACCTGTAGTAAATCGTCACACTGTACACCCTAAAAAAAAATAAATGAGTAAGAGGATAAGAGAAAGGGTAAGAGAAGAGACAAGGGGCTCTTGACTTTGTATCAAGCTCCTATTTTATCTGGAAGCTTCATACATACTTCCAACTGGAATGCAGAAAGACACTAGCCTAAGATACACAGGCATAAAAATAAAGCAACTGCATTTGGAAGAGAGAGACACCTAAGAGCAGACAAGTTTGTAAGTTTTAATTAATGTATACGATTCATTTAATAATCTATTCACCCATGGTTCAAAATCCAAAGATACAAAAAGACAGTGAAAATATCATTCTCAGGCAGCCTGGGTGGCTCAGTGATTTAGTGCCACCTTCAGCCCAGGGTGTGATCCTGAGGTCCTGGGAGAGAGTCCCACGTCGGGCTCCCTGCATGGAGCCTGCTTCTCCCTCTGCCTGGGTCTCTGCCTCTCTGTGTGTGTCTGAGTGTCTCATGAATGAATAAATAAAGTCTTAAAAAAAAAAAAAGTCTTCTTAAAAAAAAAAAAAGAAAATATCATTCTTGGGCAGCCCGGGTGACTCAGCAGTTTAGCGCTGCCTTCAGCCCAGGGCGTGATCCTGGAGACCCAGGATGGAGTCCCACATCGGGCTCCCTGCATGGAGCCTGCTTCTCCCTCTGCCTGTGTCTGCCTCTGCCTCTCTCTCTCTCTCTCTCTCTCTCATGAATAAATAAAATCTTTAAAAAAAAAGAGAGAAAGAAAGAAAATATCATCCTCTCTCCTGTTTTCTAGCCTAGTGCTTTCCTGAGAATCTGCCCAAAGATGCATACACAAGCAAACCACATTTTCATGTGGGCAAATTTTGACCTAGATATTTGTAATAACATTTTTCCTGAACAGTCTTTATTTTAACCAAACTCACTGGCGTCACACATAACTATACAACTTTTGTAAGAAGCTGACTCCTTTAAGATACTACAAATGTCTCAAGAGAAGTTGTAGAGTAAATGTGCTGGACTGGGATGGGAAGTCTGAGCTCCGGCCTAGCTCTGTACACGTTTGGGAAGTTCCACCACTCTGGCATTTGCCCTTATCTTCCTGGCCACCTCTCGAGTCCAGGCCATTGTCAGCAACTGCCTGAACTTGCCCCAGTCTATCTCCTCCAAACAATCCACCCTCTTGCTCCCTCCAAGCCATTCTACTTAAGACTACAGCTGAAATAACTTTTTAAAATGCAAACTGTGTTTTTACACAAATGCTCAACTTCTTTGTTTTTTCTGCCATTTTGGTGAAACCAAGAATAGGGTACATGTTCCTCCACAGTGAGATTGGCAGAGCCTTTAGAGATCATTTCCTGGAGGCCCTCACTGAACACATGAAAAGACAGAAACCCATAGACACAAAGTAAGCGGGCCACGTCTCGAATGCAGAGGTTCACAGAATGCCACCGTCATGTGAGAACTTACAGGTCATTCATTCATTTCCTAATAAATGTTGACTGAAGGCAGGGCACTGTGCTGCTAGGTGTCAGGAACTGCACTGAACACACAGATAAGACCCCTGACTTTATAAAGCTTATATTCCCGAACATATTGCTGGAAAAGAAGCAAATATTCAAGGTAATTACCAAGGCAACATCTTCCTAGGTCTAGATTATTGCAGTCAACTTCTAGTCAGTCTGTTTTCTCTTGGCCTCTGCCCTATTTTTCCACACACTGGACCAAGTGATTTTTTTTTTCCTTCTGTGAATCACATTCACGCCTATACTTTAAAACCTCTCACATTCAGAATAAAAATCAAATTCCTTACCGTGGCCTGTGAGGTCCCAAGTGATCTACCTCTTTTCCCTCTGCTCCTTCCTCATTCACTCCACTCTGGCCCCATACCTGTTGACTAGACTCCCAAGGCACCCCACTTGCTCTTCCTCTGGGACTCACTTGCTATTTCTTCTGCCTAGAACATTCCTCCCCCAAGTCTTCACATAATGCTATCTCACTTCATTGAAATAGTTGCTGAAATGTCTCCTCCTCTGACCACCATCTAGAACAGCACTTCAGTCCACACCCTTTGCCTGCTTCATTTATATACAGCAAAGATCGTAGTCAGAATGGATATATTTGTGGTCTTTCTGCTTCCCCACTCTATGGAAGCTTACTGAGTATGCCTACCTTGTTCATCATCTCCCCAGTGCCTAGAAAAGTGTCAGACACAAAGTAGGCACTTAACAAATTTATTTGCTGGGGAAAAAAAAAAAAACCAAACAGATGGTATGACAAAGAACAGACTGAGGTGGGTAAGTGGCCACTTTGGGAAGGGTGATCAAAAAAGTGCTCTCAGGAGAGGTGATATTTAAGCTGCTTCCTAAAGAACAATAAGGACAAGAGCCAGTCCGTGTGTAGGAACAGCAAGTGTCCGGGTCCTGGGGCATGGAAGACCCTGGTGTGAAAAGGGATTAAGTGTAGCCACTTCAAGGAAGGGGGAAAGCAGCAGCTATGGCTGGAGAAGATGGTGGAACCTTGAGGGCTATGGTAACAGAATAAAATGGGAGTCAGTAATATATTCTACTTGAAATGCCACCTTTAAGGACTAAGCAAGAAGTTACATGATATGTTAAATGTTTTTCATAGAGCACTCTACCTGCTGTGAGGAGAACAGTCAGGGTACAGGAGACAACAATGGAAGCATAAAGACTAATTAGGAAACCCAAGCAGTTCTCAGTTGAGAAATGATTGTGAACTAGCGGTGAAAGTGCAGACAGAGAGAAGTAAATGTCTTTGAGACAGGTATACAGGTAGAATTGATATGCCATGCTAATGGCTAGACAGGGCCAGGATTTAAAATGATTCCCAAGATTCTGACTTGAGCAACTGGGTATACAAATTGAAAAAAGGCATTAGAATACTTACTAAATAGAAAAAGAACTGGAGGGGGAAACCAGAACTCTCCTGTGCACCCATAAAGTATGGATCACTGGTTACTGATCTCCAGGTGTAACTCACGGGATAAGTCTGGACTACAGATACATATTTAGGAGTCACCTGCATGAAGCTGGAATTTAAAGCCATAGGAGTGGGTAAAATCACCCAGGGAGAGTGCAAATAAAGAGAAGTGAGACCCAAAACTGAGCTTGGAGGAGGTCGGGCAAAGCAAGGGAAGACAGTAAAAGAGAATAAGAAGGGCTGGTCTTTGAGACAGAAAGAAAATGATGACGAAATTCCATCACAGAGGACCTTGGTGCTCTTAGGAAGAATGGCTTCAATGAAGTCATGAGGAATGGAAGCCAGAGTTGAGTGTTTTAAAGACTGAATGAAAGAGAAAAAAAGTAGAAGAAGGGACAGCTCTTTTGAAAAGCTCTGTGAAGGAGAGAAAAAAAGTGTCACTAACTACAGAGAGAGACTGATTTCACTAGGGATGATTTCTGTCTAAAGATGGAGTGCACCAGAGCACATCTGTATACTAACACAGATGCTGCAGCAGAAGCAGAGCCTGAAGGGGGAGGCAAGAGATGGCGGCAGGTGGTCTTGAGTGGCATGTCCTTGAGAAGGAGACCGGGGATGCTCAGCACAAAGGGACTGAAGCAGTGGCTGGAGGGCTAGAGGAAATGGATACTTGCTCCACTATAACCAACTCAAGGGACATGAGAGAAGAGTAGCCCCCGCTGCCCCAAAAACATGTAGATACAGTAGATGGAAGGTGAGGGTGTCCCTCTGAACAGATGTCTCTTTCTCAGAGAGGCATGAGACAGGGTGATCAGCTGAGAGAATAGAAGTCTGTGAGGTTTGAAGAAAAGGTATGAAAATAGTCCTCTCAGAAACTGAGAATGCAAATTATCAGTAGGGTTTCCTGGCAGTGATAAGCCCCTTGGAGGCTTGTGGTTATGTCTACATGGAATTCTAGTAAGACTTTTTGCATACAGTAAATATTTCTTAGAATCAACTTTATTACCCAAATTTATACCGAGAATTAGATTTGCGATACCATCTTTGGGAATCACTGATCTAATATAAGTAAATGTTCCTCCCTCTACACACACAGACAATAGAAAATGGGCTCTCCACACATTCCCAGAATTTGATTCAGTCATCTGATTATTAGCATCTTTAAAAAAGAAACCAGACAATAAACCAAACAGAAAGAAAAAAAATTATACAGTAAGAGGAAATGTGATCACAGAATGACTATCTTATATTTCCGGATGAAATTATAGACTGACGCTTGAGACAGACTTTAAAATAAAGGGGGCGTGGAAGAGAAAGTGAAAGTGAGATAGACTTTAAAATAGAGGGGGCGTGGAAGAGAAAGTGAATTCCTAGTGAAATTAGATTAGCCATGTGTTGGTAATTACTGATAGGGGTGACCGGTACAGAGATTCCTTATAATAAGCGCCTTATCTACGCTGGTGTATGTTACGAAATCTCCCTTTAAAAAGGCAAAAATAATAAAAAATTTAAAAAATAATAAATAATAAAAGTAATCTAGAAGAATAAATGTAATTATTTTATGCTTCCAATATAAAAAGTTTCACAAATTTCTAGTTTGCTTCCTTAAGCTAATTAGCTTTCCAGACAAAATATCCTTCATTTCCAAAGTGCCTACCCCTTGCTTTTGTCTTTTCTGGGATGAACATTGCCCCACTGTGCTGTGTGTCTTAGTGGGGAGGCCTGCCTGGGACCAGTGCAGCCAGGGATGAGGGAGGGTACCGCAGCCTGGCTCGTGCACTTGGTTGCACGCTCTCACACTAGGCTCGGCTTGCATCACTAGTAAAGGCAGCATTTTAATCTCAAGAAAAGAAAACGAGAAAAGGTAACAGTTACTGTCTTTTCTTTCCGGCCTCAACAATTTTCTAATCTCCACAGCACACGGAACCACTGTAACTGACAAGCTTACCTTAATTTCCCTTTTAAGCCAACGACAAGTAAAACAAGGACTGAGACGAGAGCATGCTTGACAGTGGCAATGGAGTGAACAGTCCTGTGCTTCCCAAGGTCCCCAGTGCCTTGGTGAGGTTAATTTATACCAGAAGTAGCTTTTAAGGACACTTATCATTGTGGTGACTGTGGGTAGCAAATGGATGTTATGGAATGGAAATCAGCACTGGGTAAATCCCTCTCCTGGGACAGAAGGTAAAGCATATTTATTTTATTCTATTGGCATTCTCCTCCATCCCTCCCACATCTCCTTTTACCTCATTCTCTTCTAAAACCAAACCTGTGGCAAATAAGATGAACTGGGCACCAGAAGGCTGGAAAGAACCAAAATTCTATTGGACGCCACTGCTCTAGTTCAGCCTGCCAATCTGAGGGTTACCTGACTGGTTTTACTGACAGAACTGGTTGCCCAGGAGGGTGAATATTATCTCTGAGAGCCACAAAGAACATTTTCTTTGCAGTAGCAGTCTTAGGAGTTTTTTAGCTTATGAATATATACCTATTTCAGTGATTCCCAAATCTGGATAATTAAGAAAAATTTCTAGGGGCATTTTTCTAAGACTCAGTTTGGGCTCAAAAATCTGTATTTTTAAAAGCCATCAGGCAGTTGTACTCACTCAGGTTTAGAAACTAATGATGAAAGAAAGAAAAGAAAGAAAAGAAAAAAAAAGAAAAGAAAGGAAAAGAAAAGAAAAGAAAAGAAAGAAAGAAAGAAAGAAGAAAGAAAGAAAGAAAGAAAGAAAGAAAGAAAGAAAGAAAGAAAGAAAGAAAGAAAGAAACTAATGATGCATTATGACTTAGGTACAAATGTAAGTCCCAGTCAAAAGAGTAACCTACCTCTAAAATCTTTAATTATTCTGAACATAAAGGATTCTTCTCCAAAATAAAACCACAATTCTAGATAATATACAAAGTAAAACCAAACTGTTGGCTCAGCAAAACACATTACTGAAGAGCTAACAAATCAAAAGGAAGGACTTAAAACAGCATCTTTTAAGACAGGTATCATTAACATTTGGGGTGAACAATTCTTTGTTGATAGAGGCTATGCTATGGATTGTAGGATGCTTCTAACATTTGAACACAAATTCTGTGACAAAATCTCAATGTAACAACATAATGAGTGATTCTGTTGAAATGAAGGCAAGCTCTGACTTCTTTCCATTCGATGCCAGTCATGTCCCCCCAAGTTGTGACAACCAAAAGTATCTAGACCTGGCCAAATGTCCCATGGGGGACAAAAATCACCCCAGCCCAAAACTACTGGACTAAAGGAACTTGGTGAAAAAGAGAAGAAAGGCTGACATAGATTGGGGGTAAAGATAAAATAAGACTGTTTTCAAAACATAAAGCAAGAGCAAGAGGAGCACTGTTCTTCGCTCTTTATTTTTATTGAAAACACAACAGAAGGAAATGGACTTAAATTACAAAAGGGAGCAGCATCTAGAGTACTCAAAAGGAAAAACATCTTAACTTCTGAGGTTTACTATAGCCAGGAAACTAGAAGGCCTTTCCTGGAGACAATGAGAAATGAAAAGACTACGATATGACTCAAAAGCTGTAGGGTAAGAGGTTGGTGGTCTGAGAGACCAATGGGGGCCCCTTCTGAGCCTAAGAAGCTCTTCTGCCCTGGAGCCTGAAAGACTCCTTCAGAAAGAAAGCACGGGACTCCTAGTTCATATCTCCCTGTGGACTCAGGTCCGTGTGCTGTGACCAATTCTTGAGTACACACAGCAAGCCAAGTAGGGTAGCAGGTTTGCGGCCCCTCCCAGTTGTTCGTGTCCCTCAAGGCCAAGGTGAGGCTTGGAGAGGTATTCTCCTTTATGGCCAAGGTCATTCCCAGGATCACCCTGGTCCCTGGAGAGGCTGCCAGCTGGGAGTGAAGATTTGACAAGTAATGGAACTCAATCCAGATCGGTGCATCTACAGGGTATAGCTCCCCAAAAGAAAAGGCAAAAAGAAGAAATCAGAGAAGAGAGAAAGAACTAAGTCACAGAAAGTACTTTACTATAAATCAGCAGTTCCTAAAAATGTGGCACATGGGTTTCTGGCGGTCCCTCAAGAACTTATGGAGGTCCATCCACAAAGGAAAAATATTTAAATATTAATATTAAGACATTATTTGCCTTTTTTACTGTGTAAAAGTATATTTGGAATTTTTACTTCTCGGTCTTTATCTGTAACAATGCATTTCAGACTTCACCCTCAAATTATTTGCACCAATGGTATTAAAGTAATGGTGAGTAAAACTGCTGGAACCTTAGGACAAATCAAGATGGTGGCAACCCAGGCCATGCACTCACAGTGGGAGTTACTGATTTTATTACAACTTGACGCCTAAGTGACATCTTTTTAATATTCTGTATAGTCTCCAGGAAAAGTACTTGCATAACACAGCTTAACTGGATGGCCTTTTATTTAACATGGTGGACAAACTATGGCTATTCAGACTTGAGTATCTGGTAGACAGTTTCTTGAAAATGAAGAAGGTGAATCTATTACTGCTGGCACTGATGACAGTGACAGATTTCCGTAAACTGATTTCTTTTTTTTTTTTTTAACTGATTTCAAGCAAAAGTCAAAACTTTGGAAAACTTGAGCTTGACAACTTCCCAATGCTTAGCGTCTTTTCCTTGTGAGATTGGAAGAGATATTAACAAATATAAATTTTGTTATTGTATAATGAAATGTGTCATAATTTAGAAGATGTACATAACTTCGTGATTCAATATTTTCCAAATGACCAATGTATGATGTTAAAAAAAAAAAAAATCACACACGGGTAACAGCTCCATTCAAAGTACAAGACAGGGCAGTCCTGGTGGCGCAGCAGTTTAGTGCTGCCTGCAGCCCAGGGTGTGATCCTGGAAACCAGGGATCGAGTCCCACGTCGGGCTCCCTGCATGGAGCCTGCTTCTCCCTCTGCCTGTGTCTCTGCCTTGCTCTCTCTCTCTGTGTCTCTCATGAATGAATAAATAAAATATTTTTAAAAAATAAAAATAAAAAATAAAAGTTATGAAAATTCAGCAACAAAAAGGAACGAAAAGAACTACTGATTGCAGAACAACTGGATGACTCTCCAGAGAATGACGCTGAATGAAAGAAAAAAAAATCCAAACTCAAAAGATTACATACTCTAATTCCACTTATATAATACTCTTGAAATGATGAAATTACAGAAATGTAAAACAGGTAAGTGGTTGCTGTGGGGGAGGGTGGAGCTAATCTGGGAGGGGAAGTAGGTGTGGCTATAAAAGGACAACAGGAGGGATCCTTGTGGTGATAGAAATGTTTTTTTTTTCCCTAGTCTTTTTTTTTTTTTTAAGATTTTATTTATTTCTTCATGAGAGACACAGAGAGAGGGGCAGAGGGAGAAGCAGACTCCACGTAGGGAGCCCGAAGCGGGACTCGATCCCAGGACTCCAGGATCACGCCCTGGGCCAAAGGCAGATGCCCAACCACTGAGCCACTCAGGCGTCCCTAGAAATGTTCTGTATCGTGACTGTATCAATGTCTATATCCTAGTAGTGATACTGTATTTTGGTTTTGCAATATGTTATCAGTGGAGAAACTGAGTAAAAGGTAAATGGCATCTTTCTGTATTATTTCTTCATAACCACATGCAAACCTATAATAATCTCAAAATTCTAAATTTAGTAAAGTTATGAAACAGATATCAACAGAATCTAGAATGATTGTATCAAAAATCTAGAAGCTATAAATCCTGACTACCAAAGTCAAACAGACTGATACCTTTAAACTACTGATTTTATTAGTATTTTAGACATAAAAATTATTCTTCAAAGCACCCATCATAAGTATTAATTCATTACAGTTCCTACAACATGGCAGATACTGCTAGGAAAAGAGATTATAAAAATGAACAGGACATGGAACCTGCCCTCAAGGTGTGCACAGTGTGGTGTAGTAGGGATGACTGAATGGCAAATGAGTTCTCAGAATGCAGTCTGGAATGTGCAATAACAGAAGTACAAACAAGGTCAAATGCAGGCATAACTGCAGAGGAGACACATGGACTTAATGGAAAAGGTGGCAACTGAGCAGACTCCTAAAGGATGAAGAAGCTGTTGCAGGCAGAAAATACGGGAGAAAAGGGTAAAATGAAATGCAGGACTTTAAACAAGAGGGGACATGATTAGCCTTGTGTTTTATAAAGAAATCTGACAACAGTACCCGAGGAAGACAAGTGAGGAGGATACCAAATTAGGCCTAGTGAAAAACCCGACAGGCAAGATCTGGGGGGACAGTGGGAGACTGAAAAAAGGAAACAAAAGTGAGGTTTTAGAGGGACAAATGATAAGACTTGCTGAGTTAGGACAGGGTTAGCCTCTGTTTTCTGCAGAGGATCAGATAGTAAATACTTAGGCTTTGCTGGCCACACAGGGTCTCTTTGTTTAAAACAATTCCTTGAAAATATATAAAAACATACTTTGCTCCCACATCTCTGCCTGGATTTGACTTAGCAGCCACAGCCTGCTGACCCCTGACCTGGGAGATAAGCAGTAAAGAGGGAGGAAGTGCTTTCTAGCCTAACTCAGTGGACAGGCTGAGAGGTGCCGCTCACAAAGACTGTGAACACACACAAAAAAGGCAAGAGTTTCTGAGCTGCTGCTGAGAGAGTGAGTGGAAGAGATAAGTTTATTCTTAGATGGTCCAGGTGAAACTGTGAAAACAAATGTTGGATATACTAATATGGGATTCGGAGCAGAGGTCTGGGTCGGAGAGAGATTTGGAAACCATCAAGATATAAAAGTCAGGGACAAGCTGGGTGGCACAGTGGTTGAGTGCCTGCTTTCCTCACAGGAAGCCTGCTTACCCCTCTGCCTATGTCTCTACCTCTCTTTCTGTGTCTCTCATGAAAAATCAATAAAATCTTAAAAAAAAAAAGATATAAATCAGTTAAAATCATGTAAGTGGCTGACAGTGGAGTGAAAAAGAAAATGGTCTATAGTTGTGGGGGGTGGCATAAGAAAAAGGGTCTGTCTGTGAAGAAACAAAGAAAAGACAAGGAGGCAGGTGTATTTTAAAATGCTAAAGGATGGGGATCCCTGGGTGGCGCAGCGGTTTGGCGTGGCCTCTGGCCCAGGGCGCGATCCTGGAGACCCGGGATCGAATCCCACGTCGGGCTCCCGATGCATGGAGCCTGCTTCTCCCTCTGCCTGTGTCTCTGCCTCTCTCTCTCTGTGTGTGTGTGTGACTATCATTCATAAATAAATAAATAAATAAAATAAATAAATAAATAAATAAATAAATAAATAAAAAATAAAATAAAATAAAATGCTAAAGGACAGGGCAAAACCAACTTGTGGACCTTATTGCCAGGAAAGAATGCTAAAACCACAGATGTTTCAGAAAAGCAGTGAGAATGCCCAGATAATTCTCATGACTGTGGTAAACAAACATTTGCTATAATGTCCACGAGGCCAATTGCTTTAAGGTCTGTTTCCCAACACAAAGGTTCTCTCTGGCCTACTTAGGCTCCCGTTTCCTACCCTGGTACCAGCCAATTTGATTCGTGTAAACCATGTGGGGAAGAAGGAACCAAGTGCTAGAGGGGACATTTAATTCCTCACATGTGACGTCTCCTTCCATGATTACAAGTCCACCAGTTATAACATCTCTGCCATTTCTTTGCCACATAGATGATTCTACCCTAGGGAGGGAAGCAACTAACCTGGTTGGCAAATTTGGGGAAAATAAGTAAGTCCAGTTTGCTCTTCTTCCTTGTATCAGTGAGCTACCCGGAGGAGCTCGGTTGGGTCAAGGGTCTATATGGTACATATACCTTCAACTCAGCACCACTGTGACCAGCAGGTAGGGCTACCTCGTTTTGGAATTCAGTTAGAAAGCCAATTTAGCTCTAATGCTACTAAAAATACATCTCCAAAATGTCCTTCAAGTACTTACATATAATTCATAAATATTTACCTCTGGTCACTTTAAAAATACTTGAGAAGACACATTAGTAGAATAAATGAATTTAGTGACTCCATGAGAAATACCTCCCATACTATCATACAGTATATCTGCACTGTTTTGGGTCAAAAGAAGGGAAAATACACATTCTGTAGAACGAGGAAATATAACCAAAATTGGACTAACCATCTTTTTTTAAAGATTTTATTTATTTATTTATGAGAGACAGAGAGAGAGACATAGAGACACAGGAAGAGGGAGAAGCAGGCTCCCTGCAGGGAGCCTGATATGGGACTCGACCTCGACCTCGGAGCCCTGGGATCACACCCTGAGGCAAAGACAGATACCAACTGCTGAGCCACCCAGGCATCCCTGGACTAACCATTTGCAAAGAATGCCTCCCATCTGGATCCTGGGTTCATCATTTTGAATGATGAAAATCATGGGACTCCATTAGAAACACAAAATTGCCCTGAAATAGTACTTCAAGTGGTTAGTGCTACAATGGGCTTCCCCACCAATCACTGTAAATACTGTCCAGGGCTCAAGGCACATCTCTATTGTTTCTAACACCTACTGTACATTAAAGATAAGGTTTGGGACACCTGGGTGGCTCAGCGGTTGAGCATCTGCCTTTGGCTCAGGGCGTGATCCTGGAGTCCCAGGATCGAGCCCCACATCAGGCTCCCTGCATGGAGCCTGCTTCTCCCTCTGCCTACATCTCTGCCTCTCTCACTGTGTCTCTCAAGAATAAATAAAATAAAATCTTTAAAAAAATAAAAATAATAATAAAATAAAATAAAGATAAGGTTTTACAGATTGTGCTGTAGAGTATGAGTATGAGTCAACACCAAGTTGTAGGTGGCTACAGGATGGGTAGGTCAAGAAGAAATGGACTTACAAAGGGATGGCAGGTAGACCAACTACAGCAGACGGTTCTACTAAATCTGTAAGTTACTGGACAGGTACTGAATTATATTTGTCTCTTTATACCCTGAAGCACCCAGCACAGAGCTTTACACAGTAAATGTTCAAGCAGCTATCTGTTTAATAAACTGGGTGTTTGTGGCTGATGAAACCAGAATTCTGACTTCTAGATAAATGGTTGTATTTGAAGATTTTATGGAATGGACTATGTGCTAAGAGTGGGGCGTTAGATTTAGGGGAAAGCCTAAAAGGGTATTTAACCATTTAGTTCTGCCCAAATGAACGCATGGAACACCCTACATGGCTTTATTTATTAGAGTTCACATGCAGAATGGTTCATGTCTAATTAGTTTTGGGGTGCCAAGAGCGTTCTTTGTTTCAACAGCACACTCTAGCCAAGATGCTGACACTGAGCATATTCTCAAACTCTCAACTGTCTCCTAGAGCTGCTCAGATCTGATTTAATACTATCAATGAAAAGTCACAGCACGAGAGGGGCTGGATCAAGATGCTTTATGAAAAGCAGCCACTTACATAAATGTTAATTTACAGAAGAAGGCACAAAATGTTTCCTGTTGTTTTAATACTGGCAGTATGAAGGAGAAAAAGCCACCAACATTTTAAGCAAACTAATTTTACAGACTTTCCAGCTTGCAGAATTGATAAATTAAAGCTCTAATTTTCACTATCTGTGAAATGGCAAAGATGCATAATGGAAAAGAGGAAATTCAAACAGTGTAGTAAATTGGAAGGCCCTTCAAAATAGAGCCTGTGTTTTGTTCATTCTCTTATCCATCAAAAGGGCCTAAAAGTAGTGTGTTACAGCGTTCAGTAAATGTTTACTGAATCAAATTGCTGCAAAAGCATTCTCAGCACACCACCAATCCAGCCTGCCACAAGTTCAGCCACCCTTAACTCTCTCCTTAGGAAATGCTTCCAGTTCCACTTAACAGCAAAATATTTCTCTAGAAAATATACCTTAATTCCATAATATATAAATGAAAAAAAATTTCCTCCGTGTGTGTGTGTGTGTGTGTGTGTGTGTGTTTAAGGAGTCATATACTATGCAGCAAAGTCTGAAGTAACTATGTTCTTATTCTGGGAATAATATTTGTATATCAGCATGTGATGGCCATCTTTGCTTTGAAGAAAAAAGGAAGATAAATAAGGATGATAGAGTAGAACAATAGATCCAAGTTTGTGATTTTTTTAAGTTTTGCTTATTTGTACTGACTGAAGACAAATGAGACATATCTTGTGTTAAAAAGGAAAGGGCGACCTAAGCAAAGCAGTATAACTGGAGCTGTGATGTAAGGAAACTCAAAAGAACAAACATCTGTAATGCTGCCATACAGCTGCATCCATAAATGTCTCTTCCTAAAGGACTAGTTAAACTGAAGGTTAAACTGAAAGACAGATGCATCTTTTAAATAAACTCCTGGTCCTAGATGTATATTAAAGTCATATGAATAATTAAAAAGCCAAGGGTCATAAAGAATTTGATTCCCATCTACCTACAGCCAAAATCATTCTTCCAGAGGTTGCCAACAATAATGCATTCTCTGTGAGGCTTTTCCTGGCAATCTCACCCTTCTCCAACTCCTCCCCCTACATTGCCATGGCATTTTCTTTTCATACCGCTACTGAATCACTTGCCACCTTAGCATATAATCAAATTTCAATTTCCTTTTTATTTCCCTTCCTTTACAAATCAGCTCCTGATTAGACTGGAAGTGCTTTGTGGACAGGAACTAGGCCATAGTCATTTTGCTATCCCAAGTTTTTTTGAAAGAATAAAGCCAACTGAAAGCTGCTCAAGAAATTATTTGTTTATGCATAATATATCTACACATTGTCTGCCTATATCTTTTTTTTTTTTCCCGTGCCTATATCTTTACACCTTAGAATGACAGCAACTGTCTCATGCAGGACAATGTTTGCACTCAGTAGGTAATTAATAATTAATAAATTAATACATCTAGAACACTCTGGTGTTCAAATATACATAGAGAGAGAATGAATATATACAATATATTCAGAATGAAAAGACAAATTTCCCTAAGTCTGTTTTCAAGATATGAAGATGTTAAATAACATATAAAGGAGAAAAACATATAAAGGGAAATTAGAAAACTTCCTCATTTCCAATCAGGACTTGGAAAATGTTCTAGAGTTGATTTGCGGATGTGATCAAGGAATCATGACATAGCAAAAAGCCAGGCAAACTACTGAATCTCTCATAAAGGAATGAGATAACTTCATTCACAAAAGTGGTAACTTTTTACAACAAATGACAAAAAATTTCTGATTTTAACAAGTAGCAGTGGGTGTCAACAAAGGATGACAAAGCTCAGATGTTACTCCGTCTTGGATGTTAGATGATTTTTAAACTTACTAGTTTCACAATAAATATAAAAACATATAAAAGCAAAATCTTTTAAAAGACAAGCGTATCTGACATTTACATAGTAACTTTTAAAATAATAATTACAGTTCATTTAAAGGTAGAGTATAGTTTTATAAAAGAGCTGAATCTCAAGCCACTATCTGGTAAAAAGCAGTATGTACTGAGAGGTCAAAAAAAAGTCTGAAAAAAACAAAGTCTGGCGAAGTAAGGCTAAAAAAAGTAAAGCTAAGCAATCTTTTTTTTTTTTTATTTTAAAGATTTTATTTATTTATTCATGAGAGGCAGAGGGAGAAGCAGGCTCCCTGCAGGAGCCCGATGTGGGACTCAGATCACACCCTGAGCCAAAGGCAGTCACTCAACCGCTGAGCCACCCTGACTTCCCGATAAGCAATCTTTAATTGCCACGTATAAAGGACTTAAGAGCCTCGCTATTCCCTTAAAGCATCACCTCCAATCCACTAGAAATAGCTGTGACAGTTCAGCAGGCCAAGAGAAGGGGTCCAACAGTTTTCTATTGGTGGAATTCACATGCATAGGATCTTCCACCTTCAGATGTCTGATAGATTAAAAGGTTATTATCAACCACATAACATGGCCTTGATATTAAGTAACAGAATGTAATTTGACAAGTCACAGTGAAACAAAATTTTGAACCCCAAAAGTCCAATATACACTAGAGATTTACATTTACTTTGCAGAGCATGGGGAGAAGGGAATGGCCCAAGATGCAGCATTTCCTCTAGGTCATATGTTTAATAACTCTCCTTACCATCTCAGTAGTTAACTTACCCCTTGGAACACCTACAATAAGGGCTCAATATTTAGCAGACTCAGAGAGAGAAAAACAATAGTCACATTCACTGAAAACTAAACTGTCTTCATCACTACACTTTTCCCCTTGACTAATAAATAAGGGAAAATGCCTTTCAGATACTGGCAACTTTCATTTATATATATATATATATATATATATATATATATATATATATATATATATATATATTCCAAGATTTTAGAGATCAATTAAAAGTATAATTATAGGGACGCCTGGGTGGCTCAGCAGTAGAGCGTCTGCCTTCGGCCCAGGGCGTGATCCTGGAGTCCCACATAGGCTCCCTGCATGGAGCCTGCTTCTCCCTCTGCCTGTGTCTCTGCCTCTCTCGGTCTCTCATAAATAAATAAAAATCTTAAAAAAAAAAAAAAAGTATAATTATAACAGATCTAACATTCTTTTATTCCTTTTATTAACAGAGTATGACCCCTTTAGTGAAAACATGTTCATTTATAGCATACCATGTGTATTAGGGGCTGAATTGTGTCCTCCCACAAAATTCATATATTGAAGCCCTAACCCCCAGTATCTCAGAATGTGATTGTATTTGAATACAGAGTCTTTAAAAAGGTAAGTCAAATGGGGCTGTAAGGGCGGGCCCTAAGCCAATCAAACTCATTTTCATATTAGAAGAGAAACTCTGTACACACAGAGATGTCCATACACAGAGAAAAGACCATGTAAAGATATAATGAGAAGGCGCTGTATGCAAATCAATGACAGAGACCTTAAAAGAAACCAGACTTGCTAACACCTTGATCTTGGATTTCTAGTTCCACAACTGTGAGAAAGTACATTTCTATTGTTTAAGCCACCCAGTCTGTATTTCTCATGGCAGCCTGACAAACTAAACTGTAAAAAGATGTCTTCCCATGTGATCAAGAAGTAGTATGGCAAAGATGGCTAGCTGCCCAGCAGAAAGCAGGTAACAAATACAGGCTACATTTTCTGCCTCTTTTGTACATAGATTTGGGCTCACCAACCAAATATACCCAGTTTGGGATGAGATTAAGAAATGGAGGGGCACCTGGGGAGCTCAGTTGGTTAAGCCTCTGACTTTGGCTCAGGTCATGATCTTGGGGTCCTGGGATTGAGTCCTGTATCAGGCTCCCTGCTCAGCAATGCTTTTCCCTCTGCCTTTGCCTCTCCCCCAGCTTGTGCACACACACTCTCTCTCTCTCTCAAATAAATAAAACCTTTTAAAAAAACTAAAAGAACCACATGGAAATTTTACAACAAAAGTGAACTATGATGGGCTGAATAGCAGAACTGATATAAGAGAAAAAGTCAATGAATATAAAGAGAGATCAATAGAATGATTCAATCTGAAGAGGGGAAAAATGAAAAAAATTTAATAGCCTCAGAAATCTATGAAACATTATCAAAAGGCCTAATATCCATGTCATTAAAATCACAGAAGTAAAGAAGAAAAAAACTGGATGGCGAAGAAAAAAATAATTGAAGAAATAATGGCTATAAGCCCATTATTGTCCCAAACTTGAAAGACACAGATTTATAGATTGAAGAGAATTCAAACAGAATAAACTTAAAGGAAACCACACCCATAATCATAATCAAAATGCTAAAAACCAAAAATTATTCTAAAACTCTTAAAAGCCGCCAGGAAAAAAATGTCATATTACAAATTGGGGAACAATAATTAAAATGCAAGGATACCTGGGTGGCTCAGTTGGTTAAGTGTCTGCCTTCAGCTCAGGTCATGATAACAGGGTCCTGGGATTGAACCCCTCATATGGCTTCCTGCTCAGCAGGGAGGCCTGCTTCTCCCTCTCCCTCTGCCTGCTGCTCCCCCTACTTGTGCTCTTTTAGTCAAATAAATAAATAAAATCTAAAAAAAAAAAAAAAAAAAAAGTTTTTAAATTAAATGCAGATGTCTCATCAGGAACTATGGAAGCCAGAAGACAGTGGAACCATGTTCTGAAAGTGTTGAAAGAAAAATACTGTCAATTCGGAATTCTAAATTCACTGAAGATATCCTTTAAGAATGAAAGTGAAACAAATATGAAGAAAGGCTAAAAGAATTTGTCAACAGCAGTTGGAACTTCTGCACTATTTTCACAATTTTTCTGTAAATCTAAACTTATTCTAAAATAAAAATTTTATTCTTAAAAAAAGAGATGAAAGAGATAAGTTTTTGGAAAACTATGAAATGCCAAAGATGTCACAAGAAAAATTGTGAACTTCAGGGTGACTGAGTAGCGTAGCTGGTTGAGTGTCTGACTCTTGGTTTCAGCTCAGGTCATGATCTCAGGGTCATGGGATCAAGCCCCATGTCAAGCTCTATGAATCTGCTTAAAACTCTCTCTCCCTCTCCTTCTGCCCCACTCCCCATGCGTATATGCTCTTTCTCTCATAAGTAAATAAGCTTTTAAAAAACAAAACTGAATTTAAATGACTAAGCATTAAAGGGACCTGAAAGACATAAATCAATTTTGAAAAAGACATTTTTTTCATTCAGATTTTAAAATTTCTGCCAAATCTCTCAAGAAAAATACACATGGAATTTAACTGGGACAATATTGGCTCTATAGAGTAATTTGAGGAAGAAGTTACGTCTTTTTAATTTACATACCCTAAGAGTTTTTAAGACAGTACAAAGTAGAGTAACAAAAACAGCTGGTACTGATATGAGAATAAGCACACACACTCAATAAAACAAACTAAAATTCTTAGTCTTGGAAATACAAAAACATGAAGTATAAAACATAAGAACAGTGCTACTGCAGGGCACCTGGCTGGCTCAGTTGGTGGAGCATGTGACTTGATCGCAGGCTTGTAAATCTGAGCCCCACACTGGGTAGAGATTAAATTTTTAAAATCTTAAAAAAATAAAAAGAAAGAAACAGAGGTACTATAGTTCATGAGGTTTGGTAGAGTGTCCCTACATGGAGAAAAACAATCGGGTTACTATTCTAAGCCACATATAATGATGGACTAGGATGAATTAAAAACCTAATCTGAAAGGCTGAATTGTAAAGTATATAATTAAAAATGTAGACTATTGGGCGCGTGGGTGGCTCAGTCGCTTAGGCATCTCCCTTTTGCTCAGGTTATGATCACGGGGTCCTGGAATCAAGTCCCATGTCAGGCTCTCTGCTCCGTAGGAAGTTCTTGCTCTGTATGCTCTCACATTCTCACTCTCAAATCTAAATAAATAAGATTCTTTAAAAATGTAGAATATCTATCATATTTAACAAGACCCAGAAAGCTGTAAGGTAAAATATTATAGACCTATCACATCACAGTTAGCTTCTGTTCAACAAAAAACACGACTGACAAAATGAACATATAACAGACTAGGAAAAGACAAATACCAGACTGATATTCCAAATGAGGCAACAGACTTCTTCCTCAGAATCAACCAGGAAAAGACAGGAACTCTAATTAAAGAAATGGGTGAAGGATATGAACAGGTAATTCACTGTTTCCTTATGGGATACAAAGAGATATTACAACTCATTAGTTATTGGAGAATGCAAATTAAAGCAACATTAAGATACCACTTTAGCCCTATCAGATAGGCAAAAATCTATTAAAGTGGATAAAGCTAAGTACTGGCAGGAAGATGGAGAAATAAGACCCTTTTGCATACACTCAGAAATAGCTCAAATCTGACAGTGCTTCATCAAATAAAGTAGAGCAATCTACTCGTATGCATACGTCTAGAGAAATTCTCCCACAGAACCATAAGAGAACAAATGCAAGGCTGTGTATCCCACTGTCTGTGGTAGTGGGGAGTTGGCAGTAATCTGGGTGTCCATCTCTGGGAGAATAAATTTACAAAAAAACAGATGGCAGTTAGAAACAAAGAACTAGGTAGATACATAGAAATAAAGATAGTCGGGATCCCTGGGTGGCGCAGCGGTTTGGCGCCTGCCTTTGGCCCAGGGCGCGATCCTGGAGTCCCGGGATCGAATCCCATGTCGGGCTCCCAGTGCATGGAGCCTGCTTCTCCCTCTGCCTGTGTCTCTGCCTCTCTCTCTCTCACTGTGTGCCTATCATAAATAAATAAAAAAATCAAAAAAAATAAAAATAAAAATAAAGATAGTCCTTAAATAGGCCTTAGCCAGTGGGGGAGGGTAAATGGATGGGGATAAGAACCAGAACAAGGTCAGCCTGGGTGGCTCAGTGGTTTAGCGCTACCTACCTTCAACTCAGGTCGTGATTCTGGGTCCTGGGATGGAGTCCCACATCGGGCTCCCTGCAGGGAGCCTGCTTCTCTCCCTGCCTGTGTCTCTTGCCTCTCTGTGTGTGTCTCTCATGAATAAATAAATATAATAAAATCTTTAAAAAGAACCAGAACAAAGACTATATAGATTTTATATGTAAAGAATATATATCATATATATATTTATATATGGTCTACATACTATATATAGCACTTAGGTAAATTTAATAACACATGCCAAAAATTTAAAAAACTATGTATCTACAAAAATACATAAAAATACAGGATATATACCAACCACATTGGAACAGTTAACTATGGGAAAAACTGGGAACAAAAGTGGAAAGTGGAGGTAAAAGGGAAATTAATTAACTTTAAAAGTTAAGAGAGAGGACTGCACTGCACAGATCAATGCTGATGGTGTGCCATGAACAGAGACATAGGATTAACTCACTCTGTGCCACCTAAGGACCGGAAAACACACTCACCACGTGTCACATCAAGATTTGAAGACTTGAGAATCAAAGAAGTTAAGTTACAAAAAACAACAGCTTTACAAAAATAAAAAGGAAATGAAGTGGAAGAAATTACATCTCAACAAAATGTAAGCATGGGTTGAAACCAAACAACCAGCAGCTTCCAAACAAATGAACTGAAAGAAAACTCATGCACTGGTCTTCTGTTGGTTCCATGAGTAAATTGAGCTGTGAGTTTTGTGTTTGTTTGTTTGTTTATTTATTTATTTATCTGAGAGTAAGCACTTGCACAAGTGGGGGAGAGGGGAGCAGAGGGAGAAGGAGAAGCAGGCTCCCCACTGAGCAAGGAGCTCATGCAGGGCTGGTCCCAGAACCCCAGAACCCTGGGACCAGGACCTGAGCTGAAGGCAGTCACTCAACTGACTGAGCCACCCAGGTGTGCCAGGGCTTTGGTTTTTAATCTTAAAATTTTGGACAACCATTCCTTGTGGCAACTAAGTCAACTGAGATACTGATTTTACGAGGTATTTAAGATGGATTTGGTGGTCCTGAAGAATAAAAAATTATTCCCCTGGCACCAACATGACGAAGCATTTATCTGGCTTACATTTCAATCTTGTTTTAAAATCAGTCCTTCCCACCTTACAATGGACATAAAGTCATACTAATGAATTGTATTTAAGTGAGAAGTTAATCTGAACATTAAAAAAAAAAAATCTGGGGGCACCATCAATGGTCCGGCATCTGCCTTTGGCTCAGGTGGTGATACCGGGGTCTGGGATCCTGGGATTGAGTCTCATATCGGGGTCACCGCAAGGAGCCTGCTTCTTCCTCTGCCTGTGTCTCTGCCTCTCTCTCTGTGTCTCTCAGGAATAAATAAAATCTTTTAAAAAATCTGTGTATATTAAAAAAAATTTAACTCCATAACTTTCAAATACATAAACACCATTGCTGAAAAGGGATAGGAAAGCCCTGCTCTATGCTTTTAAGTAGTTGCTCCAAACCCTGTGCATAAGAGACCTAAATGATAACTTCCTTCCTAATCTTATCACCATAAACACTCCCTCATGATGCCCCATAATCTTTTGTATTCTATAATCAGTTATAACCACTATTTAAGACTTGCTCCAAAATCTGGAAGAGCAGCTTTTAACACTTTCCCCTCCTCCACTACCTCTTCATTTGAAGAGCTTGTTCCTGGCAGTCAAGGTCAATGAGATAACTGAAACAATTCACATGTCACTTTGGAAAGTGATTCCAAATATTTGAATTATGATACTATATTATTTATTCTCTTTTTTTCAATCAAGAAGTACTTAATGGTCCTAGCAATAGAGATAAAAATCATGGTCCCCCTTGCTACTAGATTAAGACTCCTCAAAGAGAAACAGACCAGTAATTACAAATGAGATTGCACAGTATTATGTTAGAGTCAATTAATTTCCCTAATTATGTGATAAAACACATTTTTATATACAAAAATTATAGACAACTTCTTAGGAATGTCATTACCATAAATCAAGGTATTCCATCATCTCAGATGCAATGCATTTACGGGTGCACTAATGTAATTCATCCTCCTCTGAGGAGTTCCACAGAAGCTATTCGTAGAAAGACATGTGCAGCTCTCTCAAAAACAAAACCATAACTAACTATGAGAAAGTCACAACCTGAGATGGCAATAATAAATAAAAGTCTTTGTTTTTCTAGGGTTTTGAGATTTTATTTATTTATTCATGAAAGACACAGAGAGAGGCACCTCTCTCTCCTAGACACCTAGACAGGAGAGGCAGGCTCCTCGCAGAAGCACCAGGTGGGACTCCATCCCCAGACCTGGGATCACGCCCTGCGCTGAAGGCAGACGCTCAACCACTGAGCCACCCAGGTGTCCCTAAATAAAGGTCTTTGTATGAAAACTAGAAAATGTCCACAGAAGATTCTTCTATCTTTTAATATATCTGGAAATACTGTGACAAACTATAGAAATATAAAAACATTCTTGCCAGCTTTCATTAAAAACCTGAAATGTCTCTGAATCAAAATGATGGCTCCTAAGCACAGTTAATAAAGGGTAACAACAAAAATAAAATCTCAAATACTCACCATTATTAACTGGCTTGGCTGAGAAGGGAAAGAATCTAGGGGTCTCACTTTTCTTTTTTTTTTTAAGATTTATTTATTTATTTATTTATTTATTCATTCATTCATTCATTCATTCATTCATTCATTCATTCATTCATGATAGACATAGAGAGAGAGGCAGAGACACAGGCAGAGGGAGAAGCAGGCTCCATGCCAGGAGCCTGACTCGGGACTCGATCCCGGGACTCCAGGATCGCGCCCTGGGCCAAAGGCAGGCACCAAACCACTGAGCCACCCAGGGATCCCCAGGGTCTCACTTTTCTTAACCTATACTGAGTAAATGGGGGGGGTGGAAAGGCTGATATTTTAAATATAATTTACTCACATCTAATTCGCATGGGAGTTAGGGGGAACATGCTCTTATACAGGTTGCTAGTTCCTAAAGTCTTATTCTACAGAATAAAGCTCAAAAATATTGAGCTATTAAAATGTTAAAAGTTTATTTGCCAGACAATCGCCTAAGTATTTAATGTGCTACTGTTTAATATGAATCTCAAAAAGAAGAAACTAAACCACTGAATCTTTTAGAGATGTAATATGCAACCAAAATTAACAGTCATTAGAACATAATTTGGGAAAGACCATTTCAGACTGAAAACTCTCTGAGGGGAGAGAACAAGATTTTTCTTTTTTACTTTTTACCCAGTCTTATACTTGTACCCAAGTACACAAAGAATGACAGATTAACTTGGTATTCTACATCTTTTCCCTTCTACAAGTGCAAAGAATACATTTTAGGTTTCTTTGTACTGCACCCCCATTCCAATGGCCAAAACATCTAAGATACCTTGCAAGTGATAAAGATCTAGGTACTAGTGACATAATAATTATTTTAAAGCACCAATTGTTGATTAGTCTAATTGTTGAGATAAAGCTGAAATGACACCCAAGAAAACATTTAGGATCAACTTTGTAAATTGCATCATACCACTTTCCCCTTTTCTGTTAAAATTAACTTCTAAATTACAGGAGAGGAAGGTAAAGGAAAAATGAAATGTTATCCAAAAACCTAAATGATTCCTTCAGTGGAAGAATAGAGAATAAGAAGTCCGTCCCTTGTGGGGATAGGAGTGGGGGATTATCTAATCACCCATGTTCCCAGTTTGGAAATAAATCAACCTCAATATATGATACTGGGTATGGATAAAATTATACAGGAGTTGAAGTGCCTTGACATTATGCTCTCCTTGACCTCAACTGTGTCTGGTGCTATCCATTCTAGAGATGCTCTATTTTATTCTCTTTAGAAAATAAATCTGTGGTCTCTGCTAGAGTAAAAAAAGGGCATTTTATGGCTGGCTGCATGGAGGGAGGGAGGGAGGGAGAGAGGATCTGGGAGGCTTAACTTTTCTTAAAGAGACATTTAACAAATCTTCCTGTTTGTAACCTACTTTCCCCTCCACCATTTCCAGGGGGAACTGCTCCAGCCCATTCCTGAGCCTTTTAGATTTTCATAGTGTAAATCGCCTAGCTCCCCCATTGCCACTTGGACTCAACGTTTTTGGGTCTGCTGAGTCAATCATCCACCTATTTTCCAGTTTCCAAACTTTTGTTGCTGTTGCATCTCCTGTGGTTTTGTTTTGTCCTTATAAGTGAATGCTTACATTTTTCTCCCCTTCACTGTCACTTAGTAAGGGGTGGGAAAGAACCAAGGCTGTAAGGCATATTCATTCTGCCATTTCTGCAAGCTCCTGAATTGTTCTTGAGGTACTCCTCATTGGTAGAAAACACATTCAGAAATACAGTGCTGCTTACTGCATGACCTCAAACAAACCACTTCACCTCTCAGGACCTCAATTTCCACATCAAAAAAAAAAACATTACAACAGAAAATTCCTAAGGTTCTTTTCAATTCTAGGAGTGTGTGATTCTCAATTATAACCCTTGGCAAGAGTACAGAAACTTAAATCACCTTGATGTCTTCAGTCAGCACTGCTGTATCTAGAACTATTGACTTTTCTCTATTATTTGTATCACCCCTAAGGGTAAAGGAGGTTATTCAAAACAATGCAATACCTAAAAAGTGTTTGAACTAGACTGAGTTAAGTTATATAATTTATATGTAATTTATAATAAAGCTCAAAATTTGTGACAATTTACATTGCACTGTGAAGTTCATCTTTTATTATCTATAACATTACCATTTATGTATTCAGTTTTCCTTGTTCTTGAAGAAACGGTTAGCTAAACAAATCAGTAGTGTCAATTATATGGCAGAGAGGCAAGCTCAACCTTAGGAGACAAAAACAAGAATGCTAGAATCCATTTACTGAGAATCACAAAGCCTACATAACCTACATTCCTCCAGGGCTAAGCAGCCCATGCACACAGATGTGGTCACAATAATGACAATAAGATTCTTGCTGTCGGGATCCCTGGGTGGCGCAGCGGTTTGGCGCCTGCCTTTGGCCCAGGGCACGATCCTGGAGACCCAGGATCGAATCCCATATCGGGCTCCCGGTGCATGGAGCCTGCTTCTCCCTCTGCCTGTGTCTCTGCCTCTCTCTCTCTCTCTGTGACTATCATAAATAAAAAAAAAAAAAAAATTTAAAAAAAAAAAAAAAAAAAAAGATTCTTGCTGTCTTTCACCCACCATGAGCTCCAGCAGATCCCTCAGGGAGTAACTCCCCCAGAGAAGGCCACTAGCCATAGTTCGGTAGGCGTCAGCCACCATCGCACAGTTCTTGCGCTTCTGCCTAGGAAGGGCCTGCCACTGTTCTAAGAAGACCAGTGTCCCTACCAAGAACACTATAGCCAATACTTCGGTTCTGCCAGACAGGGGATACGGCTTCCATCCAAAAGTAGAGAGACCACCCAAGCCACAGTCATGTCCCCTGAGGATCTACTCAGTCCCACTGGTGCCCACACACCACACACAGGAAATCAGCTCCCAAACCTCAGCCTGGACCATCTGAAGGCAAAATGGGCAGGACATATAAATTAAATATCATTGCAGAGGTTTCCAGACACTTTCTGCTCAATCTATCTCATTTCCTTCTCCAAGTCCTATAAAGTTGGAAGAAATTATTATCCCCATTTTACAGATAAATGATCAAGATTTAGTCATTCAGCAAGTCTAAAAGTATCTAATATCATCTGCAGCAATAAACTCAGCCTTCCTGACATAACGTTTCCTCTCTTACTCACTGTGTTTATTCTACCTAAAAAGGCAATACCTGTTTTCCTAGTGGCAAAACCCTGCAGAGAAGAAAGCAGATCAGTAGGTTAAGTGATTAGTATAAAGATAGGAAGTCAAAGAGACAGGACACAGGAAAAGGGTAGCAAGAATGGAAGAGAAGCAAAGTTCGGACATGGGTTAAATCAACAAAGATTTCATTTCTAAAGACTTGTGTGTGACTTCTGCTGTTTCTCAGAACAGAGTTTCAGAGTTTCTTGAACAGCTAAGAAAAGAGGCTAAAAAAAAAAACCAGAGACTATAGACTAGAACCTCTCCTTTGATTGGTGTTTTATGTACTGGGGAGCAGGGAAACTGACAAGAAGCACAGGGAGAGAAGGCTTATTCTGCTTAAGAGAGGCACTTGGAAATAGAAAACACGAGGTATCCGAGAAGTGTGGGATAAAAGGAAACAACAGTACATAAAAGGACGAATCATCTGGAAAAAAATAAATATTAAAGATGACTGGGTTGGAACAAGGTGAAGTTAGAAGTCAGACAGGCAAAGTAGATAAAACGCAGATTAGAAGACCAGCTCACAGTCCCAAGAGATTCCCGTCAGAGAAGGTACAGTGTATGCACAGCCTCTGTTCCTTCTCATCCCTCACTGAAAAGCTGAAAAGGAAAAAAACTGAGCATTAACCCACAAGGACAAAAAAGGACTGAAAAGATAGCAGCAACAAAATTCTGATATTTGGAAAGCAGGTGGATGACTCAGCAGTCTCAAGAAAGCAGAGTCTAAGTGGCACAGGGGAGCTAGGCCATTTACACTATGAAAATCCAAAAGGCCCCAGGAAATGGGGGAGAAAGTAGGTTACCAATAGGAAGATTTGCTGAATGTCTATTTAAGAAAAGTTAGATTCCCAGATCCTCTCTCCCCCCCTCCAAGCAGCCAACAGAATACCCTCTCCTCACCCTTCCAGAGACTACAGGTTTATTTTTTAAAGAGAGTAGAGCATCTCTAGAATGAATAACACCACGCACAGCTGAGTGCAAAACCCTATACTGAAAAAAAAGAGACATGTAGAGATGTCTTTCAAAGTAAGGCAGTAACCCCCAAAAGGTAACAACATAAGACCCCGAACATAGAGAATGCAGCCGACAAAGCAAAAGCAATCCCTAGAAAACTAGAGGCCGGCCTGTTCTAGTGTTGTGCCGCAGACCCAGAGGTCAGCCCCTCAAAACCAGAGAGGATATGGGGCACCTGGCTGGCTCAGTTGGTAGACCATACAACTCCGTTCTACAGCTCTTGATCTCAGAGTTGTGAGTTTCAGCCCCATCCTGGGCACAGAGTTTACATTAAAAAAATTTCTTAAATGACCCAGAGTGGATCAGAAGACTCCAGGATGGCCCTTGTTCAAGAAAGCAAGTCTGACAGGACATAATGTAAATAACCATGGACGGGAGATTTATGCAACTGAGAGAGAGTA
The DNA here is from genome assembly GCF_905146905.1 of Nyctereutes procyonoides. Taxonomy (NCBI): domain Eukaryota; kingdom Metazoa; phylum Chordata; class Mammalia; order Carnivora; family Canidae; genus Nyctereutes; species Nyctereutes procyonoides. The sequence goes on along the minus strand of NW_026575124.1, from coordinate 1,872,604 downwards.
TGAAGACATACCAGTGATAAATATAAAGAAAATTACTAAGTTAAAAAAACTAACAACTCCATAATAAAATTTAAGCAGGAAAGAAAAGAAATAATCATGGTATACCATATAATTTAGCTATCAATAGCATTTACATAATCATAGGGGTGTGTAAGTACCAAGTATGGATCTAACATTTAACCAAAATTATGCCCTAACCATATGGAGAGGAAAGTGGTATGGTAAGTAAAGGTGGGGGACTAAGGTAGGAAGCCAATAGATAACATAAAAAAACTGAAAATCAAGAAGTAACATATGCATGTTATTTAAAGACGTGAAGGTAAAACCTAAAAGAATCCATTAAAAGAGATGTTATCTCTGGGGAGAAAGAAATTGAACGGAAGGGGTGACCAAAAGACCACTGTTTGTGATGAAATCTTATATAATTATTTAACTCTTTAAAATATATTCATGTAAAACTTCAATACAAGTAAAATCTCATTAAAAATTTAAGAATAAAGGAAAACAGAAATGAACCAGAATAATCTTTTAAGGAAAATTTTAAAAAGACTTCTTATTAGCTATTAGAATTAACATTCCTATTTAGATGAAACAGATGATGCCATCTGATACGAAATTTAGTCCTCCCTAGCTGGTCTGCAATACACGGATAGTCCCTTGTTACAGTCAGGATTGCTTAATGCATTTTATTCAGTAAATGAATACTGAGCGTCTATACTAAGTGCCAGGCACTGTGCTAGGTGCTCAGTGGTCAAAACAGATACAAACAATCTTTGCCTTCAAGGTACTCCAGCACAGTGGGAAAGAGATTTAATCAAATGATCACACAAATAAAATGACAATTTAAAAAACAGCTTAGGTGAGAGGGTGCCAAGACCACTCAATGGAGAAAGAGCAGTCTCTTCAACAAATGGTGTCAGGAAAACTAGCTATCTGCATGAGACAGAATGAAGCTGAACCTTCATTTTACACCATATGTAAAAATTAATTCAAAATGGATTAAAGACTTAAAGATCTGAAACTATAGAACTCTTAGAAGAAAACATGGGGAAAAGCTTTATGACATCACAATGGGCAATAATTTTTTGCCCTTGACACCAAAAGCACAAGAAACAAAAGCAAAAATCCATGGACCTACATTAAATTAAAAAACCTCTGTGCCTCAAAGGACACAAGCAAGAGAAAAAAGGGAACCTACAAAATAGGAGAAAATACTTACAAATCTCCATTTGAGACAACATGGATAGACCTTGAGGACATTATGCTAAGTGAAATAAACCAGAGAGAGAAAGACAAATACTGAAAAATATCACTTATTATGTAGAATCTCTGTCTGTCCCCCACCTTCCCGCCATTCCCGCCCCTGGAATGCAAATACACCTGCTCTTGCTCTCAAATAAACAAAAATCTTCAAAAAAATTTTATATGATTCCACTTAAGTGACCTATCTGTAGTTCTCAAATTCATAAAGCCAGAAAGTAGAATAGTGGTTACCAGGGACTGGTAGGCGAGGGAGAAAAGGGGAACTGTTTGATGGGTATGAAGTTTCAGATTTGCAAGATGAAAAGTTCTAGAGATCTGATTCACAACAATATGAATATACTTTACTGAACTGCTCACTTAAAAATGGTTAAGATGATAAGTTTTATGCTACGTATTTTATACCAGACATACACAAAAAAATTGTAAAAAGAAAAAAGCGTAGGTGAGATGCAAGCAAACAAGCGGTAAGAGGCAGATGAATGGGAAGAGAGGCATAATGAATAACACAGGCCCTCTGGGGCCAATGAACCAATTCAATGGGAACATTTATGGCTGCTTACAAGGCACTGGGGGTTACAAAGAAAGTGAGACTGCAGCCCTGCCCTAAGAACGGACAGCCTATGATGATTTACTCAGCACTGAACTATAGCACCAAGTAGTATATGGTCCCAAGTAGCAGAGACATAAGTGCTGTATGAGAATAGAGAAGGTAGATTTTGATCACCAAAGTAAGGATGGAATAAACAGCTGTATAAAAACAGAAAGATATAGATCACATGCCAGGCAATGCTTCAATGCTGGAGACAGAGAAGATGCCACCACCACTGCCATCAATGAGCTCAAAGTCTAATGGAAGAGGCAAGAAAGTAACAGACAAAAAAGTGCGGAAGTGCTACAAGAGAGCTGAGGAAAGGAATAAGGAAGGACATCTGAAAGGCACCCAGAACCCAGCCTGAGGAGTGAGTGAGAAGAAAAGGAGTCATCTTGGGGCACCTACGTGGCTCAGTTGGTTAAGCATCAGACTTTTGGTCTCAGTTCAGATTATCCTCTCAGGGTCATGAAATGGAGCCTTACCTTGGGCTCCACACTATGTGGGGGGGGGGGGGGGAGCAGGGGGTGTCTGCTTGAAGATTCTCTCCCTCTGCCCCTCCCCCTACTCATGTGTGAGTATGTGCATGTGCCCACACACTCTCTAAAATAAATAAATAATAAAAAAAGAAAAAGAAAAAAGACTCCCTTAAATTTTGACTTACCAGATGAGAATGGCAAAAGAGTAAATCATGTAAAAGAACAGAGATATGAAATGTAAAAGAACAGAGATATAAAAATACACAGCTTATTTCAGGATTTACAGTGCTACTGTAGGATTAAAGAAGCAGACAGGCAGGGCACAGGAATCGATTCCAAAGAAATAATTAAGAAAAGATACAGCGGGGTGCCTGGGTGGCTCAGTTGGTTAAGCATCTTCTGCCTTCAGCTCAGGTCATGACTGAGACCCAGGTTGAGCTCCCTCCCTGCTCAGCGGGGAGCCTGCTTCTTCCTCTCCTTCTGCTGTTCTCCCTGTTTCTGCACTCTCTCTCTGACAAATAGATAAGTAAAATCTTTATAAAATAATGAATGAAAAGATATAGAGCTTAAGATGTACTGTTTATTATAAAGCTGAAAAACAGGGGCATCCAACTCTTGGTTTTGGCTCAGGTCATGATCTCAGGGTCATGGCACTGAGCCCAACATCAGCCTCCATGCTCAGCAGTCTCCTCTGCCCCTCCCCCTGTGCACTCTCTTTCTCTTAAATAAATAAATAAATAAATAAATAAATAAATAAATAATCAATCAATCTTTTTTTTAAATAAAGTTGAAAAACAGAAATAGCCTAAATGATCAAGAATGGGGGAAAGGTGAAATATGTAACATTACAAGCATACTATGAAATAGTATGCAATTATTAAAAAAATTATTCTGTAAAAAATAAATTACTGGATGCCCTTTTAATAGAATATAGGCACTCACTCTCTTTCAGGGTTATTTGATTCCATGGCATTCTCAGCCCTTCATCATCATTGCCTGAGCTATTTCAGAGTAAGTTGTATAAAATTCTTAACAATGCAAATGAATTTTGTCCAGAGGAAATGTAATTACTATCTACTTGGCTCTCCCAAGTAGATACCATTAAATTCATTTCAGCATTTCCGATACCCTATATAAGTATCTGGTGTTTGAATTCTCTTTAGAATAGGCTGTAAAAATTGTTTGCATCATTCATTTATTTAAAAGAAAAGCAGTGAAAATTTATTTACTAAAATGTAAAGAACAGATTAAATTACAAAACAGTATATTCTATTTGGCCAAAAAAAGGGGGAAAAACAGGTATAAAACTGTATTTAGTCTTTTCAATACACGTATACACCTCCATAGACATATATGGACTTTAGGAATATATAACAAAAAATTATCATTGGTTATCTCTGTGGTACATGGATAATTTTTCATATTGTTTCTGCTTATCTATAATTTTTTACTTTTTCTACAATGAATATACATTGCTCAATGTGGGGGAAATTAAGAAACAATTTTATTCAAATTCGGATAAAAAGTAAATGAATTGATTGATCTTAGAAGTACTCGAAATTATTAAAAGCACAGCAATCAGACCACCAGTCAGTATTGAGACGAACAGTCTTGTATGACTCTAATGCCTAATGACAACATGCTAATGTAATGCAGCACACGACACTAAACAATGAAAATAATGAACTCCATGTCATTAACAAAGGGTTAAATTATGCTCTGTTTAAGAAATTAGAGAAACATGTCATACAATTTTGGTTAACTCCCATCAATCATGACTCATCTTTAAATAGCTTTTATTCTTAAAATCACTATGGTTAAGTATCAGTCACGTGAGAAATCTATATATTAATAAAGACATCTTACTACTCAACAATAATAAAAAATTTATATTATTGCTTTATTCTTTTGAGTCAACTACTAATGTAACATTTTACTACTTGAAAAAGGCTAAAGAAGCAGTCATAAAAAGCCACATATTATTGTATGATTTCATTTATATGAAAAAAATCCAGAATAAGCAAATCCACAGAAACAGAAAGTAATTTAGTGGTTGCGGAGGGTTGGGGGAGTCGGAGAAGGGGAGTGATTAATGGGTTTGGTTTCTTTATAGGATGATGAAAATATTCTAAAATTAGATAGTGGTGATCACTGTAACTCTGTAAATACAGTAAATACCAATAAATTGTACATTTTGTTTAAGAGTGTGAATTTTATGGCAATACAGATGTTATTTAAAAAGAAGAAGAAGAAGGGATCCCTGGGTGGCGCAGCAGTTTGGCGCCTGCCTTTGGCCCAGGGCGCGATCCTGGAGACCGGGATCGAGTCCCACATCGGGCTCCCGGTGCATGGAGCCTGCTTCTCCCTCTGCCTGTGTCTCTGCCTCTCTCTCTCTCTCTGTGTGGGACTATCATAAATAAATAAAAATTTTAAAAAAATTTAAAAAGAAGAAGAAGAGACACTTGGGTGGCTCAGTGGTTGAGCATCTGCCTTCGGCTCAGGGCATGATCCCAGGTTCCTGGGATGGAGTCCCGCATTGGGTGCCCCACGGACAGCCTGCTTCTCCCTCTGCCTATGTCTCTGCCTCTGTGTTATCCTCATGGATATATAAATAAAATCTTTGAAAAATAAATAGATATATAGATAGATAGATAAAAAGAGGTAAAGGAAAGGAAAATACAAAAATTGACTCCAAAAAGTTTGATAAAAGGTCACTGTTTGATCCTCATGTGTATATGAAAATAACAATACCTGCCTTGCAGGGTTTTTGCAGAATATATGTAAAGCACTTAGCACAGCACTTGGCACAAAACAGCTACTCAACAAACAGAAGCTATTATTAATATACACATTATGTAAACTGTTTATGACTACAGATTTCAAAACAAACAAATGATAGACTCTGGTCCTCAAAATACTTCATGTTTTGAAAACACTCCTGATTAACCTTAAATTTGTAGCTAAATGGAATCCCTAGAAAAATAACAATTTGTCACTTGCTTTCAGACAGGTGTAGGCAGCACTACTAACTGCACGGAAGTTGGCCAGTACGCGGCCGGTAGATTAACAGCTCCCACAAGCACTGACTGACAAATCACTGCCCGCTGGAACAGCACTGTTTGGAGTCTGGCTCTACCAAGCCTATTCATTTCCTTCTATTTAAGATAATTTTTCAATAAGGTAAAATGAATCATGAGAGATGGAAAAGCCTGGTAGGTTACCCAGACCATTCCCCTCAGGAATTCTGGAATATGGGAAACTTTTATAGAGCTATTAATATACCAAAGGTTATAAATAATATCTTAGAGGCTAACTGTGCTTTTAAACTAGGTGTCTCTCATTAAACATTCATAGTTAGAATCTGAGTGGTTCAATTTCTCAACTCAGTTGCAAATACCCTGGTCTCATAAAAAAGAAGAATGGGAAAAAAAAATCAATGAAGAAACTGTCAAATCTGCAGGAAGCTCCAAGTGTCAAAAAGTAAGCTAGTCCTACAAGTTTGCTGTTATTAACCCTAAAATTAAAACCCAAGAGTTCTCATGGAAACTTTAAGAACTTAATGTTATCCATTACACACAAAACTAACCGGGCCTAAAAAACAAAACTCAATCTCATTTTCCTTCCCTACACAGGGAAGGGACGCAAAGCAAATGGTTGCTATTCTGCAGGTAGCCGGGCTGAAGAAGGAAAAGAGAGGCCTAGCTAACTTGCAAACTGACAATCCTTAGGATCCAAAATTGACCATGACACTGAAAGAAGTTCAAGAAAATTTCCAAATCTGATACAAGCAGATACACTGATTCTTAAATTTTGAGTAGGATGTTTCCTTCATGAGGTAAAGAGCTTAAATTTCTATACCCGAAAAAGAACAGCAGGTCATTAAATTCTTTAAAAATCACCCAGATGAGGGCAGCCCCAGTGGCTTAGTGGTTTAGCGCCGCCTTGAGCCAGGGCCTGATCCTGGTGACCCAGGATGGAGTCCCATGTCTGGCTCCCTGCATGGAGCCTGCTTCCTCCTCTGCCCGTGTCTCCGCCTCTCTGTGTGTGTGTCTCTCATGAATAAATAAATAAAATCTTTTTTTTTTAAAGTTATAAAAAATAATAAAATAAAAATAAATAAAAATAAAAATCACTCAGATGAAACAAAATTAGGAGCACACAGACATAAGCTACATATTTCTACATGTCAAGAAGATCATTCTAAAGTGAATTTAAATAGGCTATCCGTGTCCTCTGAAACATAAAATTCAGAAGTCATGAGCAACTAACCACAGAGGTTTTTTAACAGAACCCACTCTTATCCCTGATGTGGCCAGTGGAAGGGAATTCCATTCACAGTTCAAACCTGGAGCAGTTGTACTGAGAGTTGTTGCTCTCAGGTACTTTTTTTGCTCAGTTTCAAAGGTCATGCAGTCGGCTAATTACCATAAAATTTAAACTTTAACTCAGAGACGTGAACAAGCTGTAACCTGCACTGAAGAAACCCTAACACATATCACTGCAATACTAGGAAAGTGTCTGTGCATTTTCAGAACAAATCCTGCCACTTCTTGAAGAACTTTACTATTGAACACTGTGAAACAGGAGAAAATACTTTGTGTTCTACAATTTAAAATACATGCCAATATAGCACATCTTAGAGCTTCACTAAATATCCAACTGTACGCATTCTATATGTACGTTTGTGCACATACACATAAATATACATACATATATACATGAGTATGTATATACAATTTTAAAGGACTTTGTTAAATTAAAAATTAACTTAAATAAAAATTAAAATAGATTTGTACCTTGTTTTTTTTCTTCTTGTTCTTTAAGATTGCTTTATTTGAAAAATCAGAGAAAAGTACACACAAAAAAATCTAAGTCACTCAAAATTCTCACCTTTTTTCAAAGTACATCTAATAAGAAGTAAAAGTTCCATACTCTGTCTCTCTAAATCCAATTCCAGAGGATACCACTATTAAGATTCATGTGTTTTCTCCTATGCTCATATAAAATTTAATACATACTTTTTTAAAACAAAAATGAAATCATACTCTATACACTGTTTTAGAGCCTGATTAGTTTCACCTAACAATATTTCGTACTTTTTTTTTTAGCTCTATAGCTCTAGTTCATTTTTTTTAATGGATGAATAGTCAAGATAAACCATAATTTCACTGCTTTTCTGCTGATAAGCACTTAGGTTGTTCCAACTTTTGCTCTTACAAATAATGCTTCAATTAATATCTCACTGCATACGTTTTTACGATTCATGCTATTGTCATTGTGAGAGATTGCCAGACAACCCTACAGAATTCCTGCCAAATGATCTTCTAAAAAAGATGGCATCAATTAATATTGTTATTAAGTATTTTTCAATTACTCTTGGCTAGTGTTGTACTCAGGGAAATTATTTCCTCCCAGAAACCTTTCATTCTTTTCAGCCAAACTTTACTAATCAATAATCAATGGTTAAAGTTAAACATACGTTTGTCCCTTTTTTTTAAGTAGGCACCACACCCAGTGTGGAGTCCAACATGGGGCTCAAACTCACAACCCTGATATCGAGACCTGATGCGCTAAGATCAAGAGTCAGACTTGACCAACTGAGCCATTCAGGTGCCCCTAAGTTTGTCACTTTTATAAAAAGGATATCCTCTCCACCCCTCTCACAGCAAAAAAGAGTGAAATTTATTGTTTAGAAAGTACTGTTTTCAGGGCCCCTGGGTGGTTCAGTGGGTTGAGTATCCGACTCTTGATTTCAGCTCAGGTAATGATCTCAGGGTTGGGGAATCCAGCCCTGAGCTGGACTCCATACTCAGCAGGGAGTCTGCTTGAGGTTCTCTCTCCCCCACTGTTGTACCCCCCCAAATTAATTAATTAATTCTTTTTTTTTTAAGTGCTTTTTCACCAAAGCCAAGGGATGAACTAAGTTGGCAGTTAACAATGCCATGAATGTCAAGGAGAAAAGGAAGCAAAAATAAGACAAGGTGAACTGTTAATCTTTAAGTAAGCAGTATGACTAAAGCTGAGAAAAAAAGCCAAACAGAAAGTGGTATATATTAAAGTCATTTTGTAAGTAATGAATATCTAAATTATCTACACATAAAACCAGTTGTAGGGATCCCTGGGTGGCGCAGTGGTTTGGCGCCTGCCTTTGGCCCAGGGCGCAATCCTGGCGACCCGGGATCGAATCCCACGTCGGGCTCCCGATGCATGGAGCCTGCTTCTCCCTCTGCCTGTGTCTCTGCCTCTCTCTCTCTCTCGCTGTGACTATCATAAATAAATTAATTAATTAATTAAAAAAAAAACCCAGTTGTAAATTTTTTCTTTTTCCAAGCTGTCTCCTACAACAGCTCTAAAAAATCAAACACAAGGCCATAATGCAACCATTCTTAGTGTAAAAATATCCTTATTTGAGAGCTAACATTTGTTAGGCACCTAATATCTGTGCAGTACTGAGTAGGTACTTTGCATGCATTACCCTACATTTAATCCTAACAAGTGTGTGAGGAAGACATCAATGGACCCATTTTCCAAATAAGGAAACTAAGACTCCCAAAGAATAAAGTAACTTGCCTAAAAATAAGTGTTGAAAATACCTAAATTGATAAGGGTTCCGTACTCATTCCAATATGAGTAAATATGTAGCATAACTGTCACTCCTGTAACAAAGGCAGATATTACTACTATTCAGTGATCTTAGGCAGGGCCTCAAAATTCTCTATAACACCTGACTCCAACCCACAGGAGTAGGCATCTAAAACTACATGCCATCCCTGCAGCGTGCCATCTTGCATCTCACTTAATACTAGATATTTCAAAAAAAAAAAAAACAAACTAGATATTCTAGAAAGGCAAGACCAAATTTTGCTATACCTGTGCAGGTCTGCACATGTGTGCATATACAATAAACTTTTTTCATCTTTTTGAGAAAGGAAACATATCTGGCTGGCCTAGAACAGGGTAAGATAATGCAATCAATGCAGAATGGAACAAAGTTGACAGGAATGGCAGCCCCACTATACTCCATTGTACTTGTATCTTTTCTACAGAAGGAACTGTAAAATCAAAAGAAATTCTGCTTTTGTTTCTAACACACTATACAGCTACTCAATAAATATTCTTTACTTGTACTCTGATTTTTCTCTCTGTTAAAGAGGTGTTCCGTAAGTATGCTCTACATTTTAAGGTATAAGGAAATTCTGAAATCTACATAATTCATTCTTTTTTAAGATTTTATTTATTTATTCATGAGAGACACTGAGAGAGAGACAGAGACATAGAGGGAGAAACAGGCACCCCACAGGGAGCTTGATATGGGACTCAATCCCAGGACCCGGGATCATGACCTGAGTCAAAGGCAGATGTTCAAACACTGTGCCACCCGGATGTCCCCATATAAACAAAATAAAAATTAAAAAAAAAAAAAACTCAAGAGATACAAAAGTAATTAAATTATAATTTTAAATGTCACTTTGTGTCACACTACTCATTCAGTCACTAAATCCTTACCATATACCAAATATTTTCCTAGACAACAGTGACAGAGAAATAGACAAAATTAAGTTCTTACCCTTAAAAAGCTCAGTCTAGGGGGTGCCTAGCTTGCTTAGTTGGTAGAGCACGCAACTCTCAATCTTGGGGTCATGAGTTCAAGCCCCTTGTTGGGCAGAGAGCCTACTTTAAATTAAAAAAAAAAAAGCTAAGTCCATTTAAGACTGGAAAATATTACTCACACATTTTGTATGACAAATGCAAAGATCAGCAAACTTTTTCTTAAAGGGCCATACAATATATATTCCAGGCTTCACTGGTCAAAAGGCAAAATCAAGACCATTACATAGGTGCTTACAATCACTTAAAATATAACAGTTTAAAACTGAAAAACAAGGGGCACCTGGGTGATTCAGTTGGTAGAGCATAGGACTCTTTATATAAAAAATAAAATAAAAATTAAGATGAAATTAAATTGAAAAACTATTCTTAGATCCTGGACATTAAAAAAAAAAAAAGGTAATTGATGGAATTTGGCCTTCTAGCCCTAGTTGACCCCTTCCTATACTCAGGAGGACCAAGATAAATAACGTAGTGGCTTACAGAAGAAAACAATCAGTTTTTCAAAAGTTGTGATTTGAATCTTGAAGGATAAGTAAAATTCTCCAGGAAAATGGGCCAGAATCTATCTTCTACACAAAAAGAACAAAAAGTTAATTAAAAAGCAAAAACCAGTGGTGGGGCAACTATATATCTATCAGCAAAAGAATAAATATGGGCCCCCATCTCACACCATATACAAAAATTAATTCAAAATGGATTAGAGACCTAAATGTAAAAGCTAAAACTATGAAGCTCTTAGAAGAAATTATAGGTGTCAATCTTCATGATCTTGGATTAGGCAAGTTTCTTAGGTATTTGCAAATCATATATCTAATAAGGGTCTAGTATCTACAATACATAAAAAATACACAATTCAAAAATATAAATACACATAACTTACTGTATCTTATCCTCCTGGCTAGCTCACTTACCAGGATGGCTATTACCAAAAAAAAAAAAAAAAAACATAATAAGTGTGAGCAAAGATGTGGAGAAATTGGAACCCTCAAACACTGCTGGTGGAAATATAAAATGGTATACCTACTTTGGAAAACAGTTACCAGTTCTCAAAAAGTTAAACACAGAGTTATTTATTATATGATCCACCAATTTCACTTATAGGTATATTCCCAAGAGAAGTGAAAATATATGTTCACACAAAACCTTGTACATGAATGTTCACAGCAGCACTGTTCATAATAGCCAGTAAGTAAAAACAATCCAATCATTCATTAACTGATGAATGGATAAACAAAATACATTATATCCATATAATGGAATATTAGCCAAAAAAAAAAAAGGATACATGCTGCAACACAAATGAACACATATAAAAACATTATACTAAGTGAAAGAAGCCAGACAGAAAAGGCCACATATCGTATGATTCCAATTATACAAAATGTTCAAAATATGCAAATTCACAGAGACAGAATATAATTAACGGTTCCCAGGGGCTGGATGGAGGGGTGAATGGAGTGATCGCTAACAGGTTAGGATTTCTTAAAAAAAAAAAAAAAAAAAAAAAATCCTGGAATTCAATAGTAGTGATGGTTGCATGACTTTGTGAATCTATTACAAACCACTTATTTGTACACTTTTTTTTTTAAGTAATCTCTACAGCCAATTTGAGGCTTGCACTCACAACCCCAAGATTAAAGAGTTGCATGGTGTACCAACTAAGCCAGCCAGGTGCCCCTGATTTGTACATCTTAAATGAGTGCCTCTTAAGGTATGTGAATTTGATTTTTAAAAATTGAAGAACCAAAAATAAATAAATAAAAATAAAAACAAAAATTGAGGGACCAAAAAAAAAAAAAAAAACATTTGGCATGCTTAAAGAACTAAAAGTAGTCTGTTATGATCACTTTGAAATTCATCTCATCATTTCTCCTCCAGACTACTATAATTCTCAGAGTAGTCTTTGAGATGAACCAGGCTCACCACAAAATCTATCATGTCACTCCTCTGTTTAAAATCTTTCAATAGGGGATCCCTGGGTGACTCAGCGGTTTAGCGCCTGCCTTCCGCCCAGGGAGTGATCCTGGAATCCCCAGATAGAGTCCCATGTCAGGCTCCCTGTGTGAAGCCTGCTTCTCCCTCTGCCTGTGTCTCTGCCTCTCTCTCTGTGTGTGTGTGTGTGTGTGTGTCTCCTCTCATGAATAAATAAATAAAATCTTAAAAATAAAAAAATAAAATAAATAAATAAATAAAATAAAAAAAAAAATAAAATAAATAAAATAAAATAAAAAAATCAATGGCTCTCAGTGATTACAGAATAAAATACAAACTCATTAAAATAATTCCCCAAGCTCATGTGAGGCCACTCCTCACTACCTCCCCAATGCTGAAGCTAAACCTAAGACTTGAAGTTTTATTAACTGTCAATCTCTCTTCCATCCCCACGTCTCCTCTGCCTTCATTTCTCTTGAACTCCTTGCTAACTCTGATCACCTTCAGGTCTTGATTTCAGCATCACCTTTTTGAAAGGTAAAGTTTGACACTAATGGCAGAGACTTAGGTGATCTAAAATTCATCCGCCCCTTGTCCTAAGTTAGGGAACACCCTCCTCCCGCCAACTTTTAACTAAGCTCATGGGCAGGTATAGAGTCAGGTAACTAAGCTCTAATCAATGTAATGTAAGCACAAGTTCCCACAGCCCTTCCTTAAGAGCAGCTCTACACCTCCTCTTCTTCCCTCCTTTCACTACCCTGCAGCCTGAAGGAAGAAGCTGCCATCTGAGACCATGAGACTGAGGCCACACATGGTGAAGCAACAACATGAATACTCCAATGTCATGAAATAGCATACCAGCTCCAATCCACCCAACTAAACATTTAAAGAAGAGGGAAACAAACTTCTATATCACTTTAACCATTGTTAATTTGAGGTTTCTATCTCAGTTGAACCTAACTCTATTAGAGAATTTCTTCTCCGTGTTCCCTTATTCCTTTGGCATATTCTCACTATAGCACCAGTGATAAAGCATTGGTTTTTGTTTTTTGTTTTTGTTTGTTGTCTCCCTCTAGTCTAGACTGTGAGTTCCCAAAGAGAATGCTATCTAATTTATCCCAATATTACCAGCCAAGCACAATATCTGGCATTCTGTCTTGGCACATTAGTAGGTATTCAAAAGGCATTTACTGAATTTAATGATATTGATGACTAAGTACCAAGTTATTAACCTCAACTATCTCGCCCCTTCTTTCTTTTCAAAGTCCAAATACGAAAGGAATTCTTTTTCTGAACACATCTCTCAGTACTTCTCCCAAACTTCAAATCTCAAATCTCAAACTACTTCTTTCTTCCTTTTTGAACACTGCTGGTTGAATATAAAATGTACTTTCACTGGGATGCCTGGGTGGCTCAGCGGTTGAGCATTTGCCTTCGGCTCAGGGTGTGATCTTCGAATTCTGGGATCGGATCGAGTCCCACACTGGGTTCCCTGCGAGGAGTCTGCTTCTCCCTCTGCATGTGTCTCTGCCTTTCTCCGTGTCTCTCATGAATAAATAAATAATTTTTTTAAATGTACTTTCACAAAATTACAGTGTTCTTAGTATCTCTTCCACGTCGGCAACTCTAAAGATTAGAAATAAATTCATCATTGATTCAAAAACCTGTATTAAGTATCTGTTATGTGTCAGGCACCATGTACTCAGCCAAGAATATTAATCAGGCATTCCTGGCTCTCATATGCTGATCAGTTTGGTGCTTCACTTTGAGGACCCACCACCCACCAAGCAAGAAACGTTAAACTGTGCTTTAAGGGGACTTGTTACTAGAAGAGCTCCATGTTTGTGAGACTTGATTTGAACCAGTTTGACATGCCTGTACCTGTACCTTAACCCTTTTCCGTTCTCTATCTTTGCCTCTCCAGCCTCCTATCTGCCCCAGTCCTTTTAGTCGGATGTCTAAGTAGCTTTTCCTGCTTTGACCCTCCCAAGTTTATTTTCTGGTCTATTTCCTATCTCCCTAGTCCTTTCATGGAAACTTTTTTTCTTTTTTTTACATAGCCTTCTTGATAACTGATCCCGATTTGGTTCTGCCCACTGTCCTTGAATACTATCTCAGGAGGCAAAGGCAATGTGCTAGTTTTCATATCCGTCTCTCCCCCACAAACACATCAACCCTGTAGGGAATGTGGTGTAATGGAAAGTCCACTGGCTTAAAACCAGAAACACACAGACAAGTATGGCCTTAAGAAAATTATTTACCTTCCTGAGCTTCAGTTTTCTCAAATATAAAGCGAATTCCACCTTATTAGGGTTAACAAGGACAAGAGAAAATTCATGTAAAGGGCCAAGGACAATGCCTAACAGATTTTTAGTCATCATGGCTTACTTTAATACAAAGATGTATGTGTTATAATAGATCCAAAATTTATCATCAATTATAACAATTAATATTAATTTTTAAGAACCTAGGATAGAAATCCACAAGATCTATGGAGCATTAACTCTAAGTTGTGCTAGGTAATAGAAGTGTTAAGTAGAAACAAGTACCTGTCCTCCAGAGGCTTACACAAAGATAAGGAAATAAAGCAAGTGAAAAACGAGGCAAGGAACCAAACGGGAGTAAGAACAAAGGTTTAGAACAAAAGAGCATAAAATTTTTGAGATACAGATTGAACACAGCCAGGGAAGTGGAGGAGGCGGGAGGCACAGTAGGGAGAATGGGAAGTAGGAGTGGCAACGGTGAGTGGAGGAGACTCCGCTGTGAAATCTAAGGAAGACAGCAGCTGTCCATGGGCTGATGTGCACCGACAACTTTTCTCCTGTTCAAATAATGAGAACCACTAACTCGCCTACTCCTGTACTCATGAAAGATTTTTGGGATCCCTGGGTGGCGCAGCGGTTTGGCGCCTGCCTTTGGCCCAGGGCGCGATCCTGGAGATCCGGGATCGAATCCCACGTCAGGCTCCCGGTGCATGGAGCCTGCTTCTGTCTCTGCCTCTCTCTCTCTCTGTATGACTATTGTAAATAAATAAAATAAAAAAATAAAAAAAATAAAAGATTTTTATACTCCCTACTAGTCCCCTACCTCACCCTCCTCCAAATCCCATTACAATGTCCAAATACAGCATGCTGGGAATAGGAGTCAGGTCCAGCAGCCAAAATAGCACTGATCCACCCAATCTGAACAAACCTAAAAAAAAGAGAAAGAAAGTAATAAGCCAATTGAGGGAATTCTGAACACATGCCCAAATACATAAGGAAATTAAGATTTTTTTTTTTTGAGAGAGAGAGAGAGTGTGTGTGTGCGCGCACACGCGCACTCACGCACCTGCATGTGTGCAAGGGAGCAGGGGAGGGGCAGAGGGAGAGAGAATCTCAAGCAGACAGACATGTGGCTTGATCTCGTGACCCTAAGATCATGACCTGAGCGGAAATCAAAGAGTTGGACGCTTAACTACTGAGGTACCCACGTGCCCCAATCTTTTTTTTAAAAAGTGCACATGATTGTGCTGTATAAAATGGAACTTCTGGTGTCTCTTGACAAATGCTGATTGGAAGAGCTATCTACAAAAAAAAAAAAAAAAAAAAAAAAAAAGGAAGAGCTACCTACAGAGAACAAAAACCCAGGAGAGGCAACTCGAAACCCAGATATGGCTTTGAACCTAAAAGAAAAAATGTGAGATAAAAGTTTTTGAATATATAAAATTTTAACCCTTTGAAATCACCAATAACTATTTTATCCTCACCTTCTTAAAAACCCTGCTTCCTGAAAGCATGTGTAAATTCAATTTGTCCTTACAAATAAGTAAATGTTTTTAATCTTTTTATCCTTTACTTCCTAATAACAGTAAACATTTACTGAGCTCTCACTATGGGCCAGATACTTACCATTAATTATCACCTTTAATCCTCACAAAACCCTTATAAGGTAGGTACACTATTATCCACATTCCTAAATGTAAGGAAACTAAAGCTTAATTAAGGAGGCTAAATAATATACACCTAAGTTGCCAAATCAGTAAATGCAAGAGCTAGAATTCCAACTTAACACAGAACCTAAGTTCTTACCACTAAATGATACTACCCTTCTATCTTTTTGCCCTTAGTACCTGTATTTTTAACTTTTGGCTTCCAGCTCTTATTTTATTCTAACTCTAGAGAAAAATAAAGTCAACTTTTAGTTGTTTATATAATCTCTACTTTTTAAATGGATAAATTAAAATTCATAGAGATCCTAGGCCACTGTGTACAATTTAAGCATTAACTTGTATGTGTAATACTTCATATAAAAATGACTCTACTGGGGTATCTTGGTGGCTCAGATGGTACAGCATGTGGCTCTTTTTCCTCTCTTAATGATATCTCTTGATTGCACAGTAAACTTTAAGAAACTTACAATGTTATTTTGGTTAAAATGTACACACAGTCATACCTAGCTAGAAGTCACTATTTCTTTAAGCCATTATTTCTTTTTTTTTTTTTTTGAAGATTTTATGTATTTATTTGAGAGAGAGAGAGAGCATGGGAGATGAGCAGAGGGAGAAGGACAAGCAGACTCTACACTGAGCACAGAGCTCACTAATCACGGAGCCCGATAGAGAGCTCCATCTCATGACCTTGAGATCAAAACCTGGACCAAAATCAAGAGTTGGTCACGAGTTGGGACCAAGAGTTGGGACGCCTGGGTGGCTCAGTGGTTGAGGGTCTGCCTTTAGCCCAGGGCGAGAGATCCTAGAGTCCCGGGATTGAGTCTCATATCGGGCTCCCTACGTGGAGCCTGCTTCTCTAAGTCTCTCATGAGTAAATAAATAAAAATAAAAAAAAATAAAGAGTTGGTCACTAAAGCAACAAATTCCCTAAGCCATATGTTTATTATTATTTTGTATGTTAAGTTACACTTCTATTGAAAAGTTCACTTTGGGGGGATGCCTGAATGGCCCAGGATCCAGGATCGAGTCCCACATTAGGCTCCCTGCATGGAACCTGCTTCTCCCTCTGCCTGTGTCTCTGCCACTCTCTCTCTCATGAATAAATAAATAAAATCTTCAAAAAAAATTTAAAAATCTTTCTTTTTAATTTACTTTTAAAAAGTTTACTGAAGAAAAATTTAAGGCTACCTATAATTCTTATGCTGGATTAATGTTCAAATATGGTATATCCAAAAAATGGGATGTTACTTAGTTATGCTTTTAAAGAATGAAATAAATGCTCAAAATAGTTTAAAAGTTGATATAACTGAATTTGCTGTATTACCTCAATTTTTAAAATTTAATTATAATTTAATTATAATTGTGTACAGTATTTATATTACTTCAGTTTTTAAAAAGGTACCTAAATAGAAAAGTGACTGGAAAGAAATTTACTAAAGTAGCGTTAGTACTTATATTTGGGTGTTACATGTGAGGAAATACTTTCTTCTTCAGTTTCCTTTTTTTCCTCATTAAGCATAAGTTATTTTTATAATAAGGGAAGAGCTATTTTAAAAATATTAACAACTTAAAAAAATAAAAAAAAATATTAACAACTTGCCATAAACACTACAATTATTTTAACCTTAATGAACCTATCGATGAAAATCTATCTTGGTGGAGGATCCGTAGCACTGAAACCACTGACCCAGAACCAACAATACAAGAAACAACTAGAAATTTGTTTTGGTTATGTGTTTCATTTTCTTTGTATGGTCAAAGTGAGAAACAGTGTAATCATCAGTCTGATTAAAGCTTTGTAATTGTTCTAGCACCTGTTTAACTTTGCTGATGAACAACACACATGTGACATACTAAAATCCAGACAGGATTTAACAAGTGAGGTATATCAAACACAGGCCTTGTTATTGTCAAGGTTTCTAGGTGTGGTTGCAGCTCAAGTATAATAAGATCATTTACATCTTTCTGAGTCAGTCACCCACTCTACTGTCTGTGTTTCTTCTTCCATATCAGACGTGGGCAGGAGTATAACACTCTATACATAGCACAGATCTGAGCAAAATGAGTAGATTTTAGGAAAGTGATAACTCAGAAATAACAAATCTTTTCCTTTCATGAGGGAAAATGAAGAGAGGAAAAACTACACCGAAACACACATCTACAAAGATGAAAAAAACTTAACTTTTTGAACACATTTATGAATTCTAAGACAAATGCAGCCTTTTACCATTCTGAGATTTTTTTTTTTAGCTTGCCCTATTTGTGTGAGTGCATGCACATACACGTGTGTGTACTTTCTCACACAAGTTAGACATTAGAAAGTACTAGATTACAGAAAATTTCAAACCTAGAAGGGTCAAACAACTTGCAATCACCATACCCCTCAAGTTTATGGAATTCTAGTAGAAATCTAGTCCAAAATTTAAGGGAATATGAAATACTACAGTAAGCCACAACAGAGGATTAACGTTTTCCATTTGTATTTTCTCTTAGTCTGTCTTTCTCTGTTCTCCAAACAGAAGTTGTTTATGACCATGGATTAAAAACAAAATTCCCCTCCAACTGTAAGTATAGCAGTTCAGTTCTCATACTGCAGTGATGCAAATTTAAAACCAGAACTACAACTATTACGAACACTCTAAGCACTTCTAGGGGTTTTGAGTATCATTCAAACCAAGTACCTGTGGTTTCCTTTCACTTACTAACATGTCTTAAAAATAGTAACAAAAATGCTGAATGCAACATTTTTGGTCATTTTCTCCATATTTTTTGTCCAGATTCTCTAAATTTTGTTGGGGATGGGGCTAATCAATGAATAAGAATATTACATAGTATATGGGGAAAACTAACATTGCTCTACAATACACTCACAAAAAATTTTTAAGTCAGCCAGGACCACAATACACCCTCTAAAAGGCTTTCCCACAGTAGGGCATAGAAAGATCATAAGTATATTGTTTGGTGAAATGTAAAACAGAGATGATACAGAAAATGAAATGCTCACATTTTAGGAGTTAATATGGACATTAAAGTGGGTTGTTGGGGCAGCCCCAGTGGCTCAGCAGTTTAGCGCCGCCTACAGCGTGGGGCGTGATCCTGGAGACCCAGGATCAAGTCTCGCATTGGGCTCCCTGCATGGAGCCTGATTCTCCCTCTGCCAGTGTCTCTGCCTCTCTCTCTCTCCGTGTCTCTCATGAATAAATAAATAAAATATTTAAAAAGTAAATAAATAAAAATAAAATGGGTTGTTGCATCAACTCCGATTTTTACTTCCTAATCTCATGAGCCATCCAAGAAGTCTGAGCTATTATCAAGAAACTTTCTTCACCCACCCCAACTGTGAAACTTGACTTTCCTGAACTAAGACTGCCATCACGACCATTGGCATGACCATTGCCATCATGCCAATTTTCCCAAGTCTGTTCAGAACATGTTGCAAAGAGATGGTACAAGTAAGGAGATCTATGGAATCCCTCTAAAACCCAATGTTTAGGGATCCCTGAGTGGTGCAGCGGTTTGGCGCCTGCCTTTGGCCCAGGGCGCAATCCTGGAGACCCGGGATCAAATCCCACGTCGGGCTCCCAGTGCATGGAGCCTGCTTCTCCCTCTGCCTATGTCTTTGCCTCTCTGTCTCTCTCTCTGTGACTATCATAAATAAAAAAATAAAATAAAAAATAAAACCCAATGTTTACATTCATTCATAAGCCCAACTGAGGAAAACCGCCTGCAGTTCCTTGTGTTCCAACCAGTTCCATTAGCAAAATTTACTCACAATGGGGATCCCTGGGTGGCACAGCGGTTTGGCGCCTGCCTTTGGCTCAGGGCGCGATCCTGGAGACCCGGGATCGAATCCCACATCGGGCTCCCGGTGCATGGAGCCTGCTTCTCCCTCTGCCTATGTCTCTGCCTCTCTCTCTCTCTCTGTGACTATCATAAATAAATAAATTTAAAAAATTAAAAAAAAATTTACTCACAATGGTGATGATCAGAAAATTTGCAACCAACTCACATAATATGCTCAAACGAATGTATTACCATGCTTTATGCTTCAGGAGACACTCAAGGATACATGCCTTAGAGAACTCAGAGGCCTCTGAGTATTTATCCAAGGGGGTGCATCTTTAAATGAAGATCACACAAAATTCTTCCACAAAGTTTAGAGGTATTTAAAAAGGATTTCTCAGGGCACCTGGGTAGCTCAGTGGTTGAGCATCTGCCTTTGGCTCAGGTCGTGATCCCAGGGTCCTAGGATCAAGTCCCACATCAGGCCCCCCGTGAGGAGCCTGCCTCTCCCTCTGCCTGTATCTCTCTGCCCTTTTCTCTGTGTCTCTCATGAATAAATATATAAAACCTTTTAAAAAAAATAAAAATAAAATGGATTTCTCCTTATATCTGAGGTCGAGTTTATTAGCTCTATTATGAAACAAAAACTTCCTGAGCTCTGTGATCAATTGCTTTGAGGGGCCCTCAATGCTCAATCACCTTCAGCTGAGTCAGTGAGGTATCGAAAAACTATACCCCAAGCAAGCCTACACAATTTAGGCATAGTATCAAAACTTATTATCAAAAGCATAGTATACCTTAGTCTGAAGAATATCAGCATTAAAAGCAAAATCAAAACTCCAAAACCTTATAATCCATAAGCTAATTACCTATAACAAATCTCTTAAATCTTTTCGATGCTTTCAAAATACTTTGTCCTTAGCACAAGTTTTTGATGGACCTCCTTTATTCCACATAATGCTGGCAAAGGAAATTTGAGATAGTAGATGAAAAGGAAAAGAACAGAAAAGGAGTTTAAAAAGTTGCAAACTTGACAGAAACTATAATTTAAAGCCTGGGGGAGTTACAAACAGACTTACTTGATATAGGCACACTGCTCAAGAGTCTACAAAATCATTAGGCTTGCAAAAAACATAGTTAACACATGGCAGCTGGGATCCCTGGGTGGCGCAGCGGTTTGGCGCCTGTCTTTGGCTCAGGGCGCGATCCTGGAGACCCCGGATCGAATCCCACGTCGGGCTCCCGGTGCATGGAGCCTGCTTCTCCCTCTGCCTGTGTCTCTGCCTCTCTCTCTCTCTCTGTGTGTGACTATCATAAATTAAAAAAAAAAAAAAAACAAACAAACAAACACATGGCAGTTGCACTGATTTTTTCCATATTAACTATTGCAAATTTCTCTTATTAACCTTTACCCCTTTCTGTATTTTCCAAAGGAAAATAGTGCATATGTTAATTTTTTTAAAAAAATTCCAAAATATTAAACTAACAGCATTTAAGGAACAATGGAAAATACAAAGAAGTTTATTAAAGAATTTTTAATCATTCACTTTCCTGTCCAGAAATTTTTGTTGTATTTCTTTCTAGACCTTTTTATACACATTTGAAAATCCATGACTAAAGGTCACACGTGTGTGTGTGTATACATATGTGTATATGTTTAAATATAGAACTTATAGCAATGATGTTTGCAAAAGCAAAAACATGGAAACAAAAAATATCTGCCAGCTGGTGAATGGACTAAAAAGTTGAAGTGAATTCATGCAATGGAATGCTAGAACAGCAGGAACAATAACTTGCATCAGCAAGAACGAATCTCATAAACAATGCTGAGTGGGGAAAAAAAGGAAGTCACGGAATACATATAGCATGATTCCACTAGTAAAGTCCAGAAACTTACAAAACTGAATATTCTGTTGGGATATATGCAAACTATAAAGGGAAATTAGGTAATGAGTAACAAAACTCAGAATGATAGTTACATTTAAGTATGAGGGATAATAAGCAGTTCAGAGGCCCCCAAACTAGATCATGAACAATGTCCTACTCTTAAACTGTGTATACACAAGTATATACTCCTTTGGGGGGCACCTGGGTAGCTCAGTGGTTGAGCGCCTGCCATTGGCTTGGGTCATGATCCTGGGGTCCTAGGATTGAGCCTTGCTTTGGCTCCCTTCTCCCTCTCCCATTCCCCCTGCTTGTGTGCTCACTCTCTCTATATATATGTATCAAATAAATAAATAAAATCCTTAAAGATAGATAAATAGATACACACACTTTTGTATGTGCTATTCCAAACTAAAAATTTAAATAGACCAATTTGACTCCAGAAGAAAACCATGCCAACTACCTATACTAATCAACCCAGTCACTCACATTAAGTAAGAACAGCCATGAATTACATGACACATACAGAAAAAAATGGACCAAGATGGACCACAGGAAGAACTTGCCCCAAAGGAAATATCAGATATTTCAGGAATTAGAAGAGAACTTTTAAAAATTTCTAATCAGCATACTCAGATTCAAGAGGCTATCATGTCCACAAAAATCAAGAATAAACTGCTGTTAAGAGTAAATTTTAAAAAAGAAAAAGAGAAAACACAAAACACT
This sequence comes from Nyctereutes procyonoides, assembly GCF_905146905.1. Classification (NCBI taxonomy): domain Eukaryota; kingdom Metazoa; phylum Chordata; class Mammalia; order Carnivora; family Canidae; genus Nyctereutes; species Nyctereutes procyonoides. The sequence goes on along the minus strand of NW_026575124.1, from coordinate 1,850,406 downwards.
TTAAAAACAAGACACTTGGAAGGAAAGAAATAATAAAGCAAAATAAAATCCCTCTGACCTGTAGAAAGACAGCCAATAATGACAGACTGAAAGAAGTCTACCAAGTGCTAAACAGGATGAAAGAGAAGACCCACACCTAGACACATCCTAATGAAATTTCACAACTCCAAGAACAAAAAGCAAATCCAAAAAGCCTCCACAATATTAAAATAGGTTACATCCCAAAAATGACAATCAAAGAGAGATAAAAACATTTCTGGAAGGCAAGGACTTGAAGTTTAACACTCATGCACCCCATATTAAAAATAACTATTCTGGGGATCCCTGAGTGGCTCAGTGGTTTGGTACCTGCCTTTGGCCCAGAGCGCGATCCTGGAGCCCCGGGATCGAGTCCCACATCAGGCTCCCGGCATGGAGCCTGCTTCTCCCTTTGCCTGTGTCTCTGCCTCTCTCTCTCTCTCTCTCTCTCTCGAATAAATAAATAAATAAATCTTAAAAAAAAAAAACTATTCCAAGTTTTTTAAAAAGACATTTTCTTAACAACTTAAAGCATGAGAAACAGCAGCTGAGTAAGACCTAGATGGCCACAGAAAGCTAAAAAGAAAAGAGGATTCAACAGATCCTGTCATTTGCACCATTCTCTTTGAGGCAGGGGTTTGATGATAAAGCATCCTATTTCCTTCTCCACGTGCCCAAAGCACTTCTAGGTTCTAAATCAATATCTATTTGATAATGATATTGCAAGAGTGGTATTTGTGGAGTATAAACATTTAGGATTAATTTGTACACACAGCACAAAGATGACTTCTTGTTACACAAAACATTATAAACATTATTTACTTTGACAATATAAGAACAACAATATAATTGAAAAAACTAGGAGGAAGAGTACTAGAAATGGGTAAATTTCTCACTAAATTGACCTACCATATTATTGAAAATTACTCTCTTAACTACCAGAACTGATAAAAAGTGATTTCATTTGGGAAGCAGGACTGGGAGAAAGAGAGGGAGGAGGCTATTTTTCCACTTCACAGAGTTTTTCTACAATGTTCTCATGCCGTTTCTTTTTTTAATTAAGGGGGGGGAAACATAGCATTCTTTTTTTTTTTTTTGAAGCATAGCATTCTTACAGGTATTCTCATACCTTTTCTCACCTCGAAATCACTTAAATAAATCATCTTTTTTCCTGCTTCATACACATACACACAAAAACAGCGGCACAGGAATGCCCAGTGATCAACACAGGACAGTCTGAATTGTGAAGTCAAGGCCGAGGGCGGCGTTCCTCAAGCCCACCCCCGCTCAGAGCACATTCCCATCTTTACAGCCTACCTTCTGCTTTCCTCTGGACCCCAGGGGGCCATTGACATTAGCACTAATGACTTATATGACATCCTAATCTCATAGTTCTACACAAACGTCACGTAACCGTGTCCATCCCGAATCCATACTGACCACACAGGCTCTGGCCTCACAGGTTCCAGCACTGCTACTACCGTTTCATTAATTCTTCTCAAACTTCCCTACAGCTGCTGCTCCAATTCTTTTCACATTTCTCAAAATACCATGCTTCCATCTTTCTGAAGTATCTTTTCCCATTCATCCCACACTGAGTTTTTCATCCCACCCCATTTTTTCAGTCAAACCCCTCCTAAAGTCTCAGAGGAAAAGGTGCCCCTCCCTCCACTCCAGCAGGGCCACAGCCCTGTCACCCTGCTCTCAAGCTCACCTTCTACCCTCAAGGGATCCAGTCTGCGTCCGAACCTCTCTAGCCACCTCAATCCTTTCTTAGCCTCCCTAGGCCTGTAAAGATTCCTCGCAACCTCCTATTACTAAAAAACAGTAACAAGGTAAACTAAGTCCTCCTTTGAATCTGCCCTTGTTCTTTCGATCCTTTTTCCCAATTTCAAAATGAGAAGCCTACACTTCCATGTTCTATGTCCTCATCACTTTTCAATCAAGCCTCTGATTCAGCCACAGGACCAAAACGGACTAATCCAATCATCTGTGCTCCCTCATCTAATTCCCCTAACCTCTCTACAGCTTGAACCCTGCTAAGTCTTTCCCTCCACAGCAGCAAGGCACCACATACCCCAGTCCATATCTACTTGTCATCATTCCAGGCACTTGGGATGACTCTTCTTTCTCCTCCAGTTTCCTAAATACATTGCAGCATTCCCCATGAGCTTCATTTTTTACTTTCTTCAAAGATATGATTTACCCTGATAAACCTCATGAAGATGATGCCCAAATCCTTCAACTGCTCCAGGATATAAGTCACCATTTCTACCTACTGAGTCGTCTACCTGAATGTCCTGATGATGCCACTGATTCCACCTTCTCTCCAAACTGGAACCTCAGGAGTCTCTATATATAACCCATCCTTCCCTTGGTTACCCAAACCAAAATCTGGGCCATCTTTGGCTCCGCTGTTACCCATTTCCTCACATTTCACCACCTTTCTTCTCCTCAAAGTTTTAAAATAAGGAAAGATGAGTAAAGCATGGTTTCCAGCCTGGGAAAGGACAGAGAGAAATGTAAGCAAACAATTATAAAGTAATCTGATAAGCATTAAAAAGAAAAATGCACAGGATGCTGAGGTTGTGGGGGAGGGAAGGGCAAAGAGGAGAGGAGATGGCAGTAAGAGGGGAATTCAACAAGCTGTAAATTCTAAAAGTCAGAACCAAAATCCTGTCCCCAACCCTCACTAGGCCAAAACAACAGCATACATCCTAAATAATTGTGTGCCCTGCTTTAACAAAACTCAACTGACTGAATACAAATTAGGCAATGACTGATTCTCAGTATTCGTGTGTTTTCTTTAAAAACTGTCCTGATGAATTTAAAATAATTTTCCTTTTCATATATTTTCATAAACATATAGGTCGTCACAGGAATTAAAAGATGGAAAGAACTACATTCTCCCATCTAGCCACTTCACCTCCCAAAGGCTAGGGGGAGGTTAAATGACTTACCCGAAGTCACACCACTTGTAAGTGGCAGAAATGGGACCTGAACCCAGTGATCTTTCCATGTTACTTCACTCACTACCTCTAACGTGTCTCTCACCTCAGCGCGCTTTCCCAGTTGATTCCCATAAAAGCCAACAGAAATGAGAATTCAGAAAAACAGTCCAGACGTCAGGTCTCTTTCAAAAGACTGGAATGTGGTCTCTTAGGCACACACATACATAATATAAATTCAGGAAAATATGGATCTGGCTACAACTTAAGTTGTCTATAATAATAAGAAATGGGTCCTCAGCTTGTTGATACCAAATTGACTAGATGACTCTCGTTCCCTAGGTTCTCCCCAAAATGCCAATGAAGTTCTTTTTCTTCCCCCAAATAAAGGCCTAACTGGAGTTCTAACTATTCAACCAATAGCTAAAAAGCTTAAGAATGTGGGAAAGTGGGGTGCTGGCACACAGGGGTTTCCCCCAACCCCATTAAGTGTTGGATGGCTTAGAAAAAAATGAATTCTAAGTACTGAGCTAATCGTGATACCAAAGCCCAATTAGCATAGCTTAGTCAACCCGATTTCACCTTCTGTCAAAGAAAAAAAAAAGTTACTTCGCTCCACCTCCAAAAAGTGACAGGTGCTTTTCACATTATGAATTTGTTTTCCCTGATAGGGCAGTTAAGTAAGTGATTACAACTGGCAACTTGCTCTAAGCAAAACCCCTTTTACTCTTAGAATCTGATCCCTTTCTGAAAGATCCTGTGCTCACTTTACAGGGAACATGTTTTAACATGTGAGAAATGCAGAAACAGAAGCAGCCAGAGCTCAAGGCCAACTCTGGCCTGCCTTATACAGCTTCACTGTCAGAAGTTCATCTGTAATGATGGCTCCTAAGCTTAATAACAGAAGAAAAAAAAATCAGCTTGTTTGGGTTAAATTCAACTAAGTCTAGAAGACAATAAAACCCATTCTTACCACCTCATTTTCCCTGTCAGAAAATTCCTGAGAAAAATGTAGTCTTAAACTTGATTAGACCAGAAAGAGAGCCTTCTGAACAAGTGAGAAATGACTAAACAACCATTAATTAAAACAAAATGGACACTTTAATAGTCTTTAATTCTAGATAAAACCTGATGAGATGAACAAATATGGTCATGTCTTAGTCCTTATGACTCACTGAGACATTGTCACATCCTCTTTCTCACTATTACCTCTGCTTCTAAACAGGCAAATCATTTTAGATAACAGGTTGTCAGAAGTTGGGAAAGCAGTTTCCTGTAAAATGAATCAGAAATAAATCACTGGAAAACCAGCCTGGTCAGAATCGGTCGACTTGCTAACAAAGAGTTACTCTACTTCGCCCAAGGCTCAAATTTCTGTTCACTTTATCTCAAAGAGGAAAAAGTGAGCCTTATGCACACTGCCTTGCCTTCCGACTTCCCTGCCAGTCCAGGGCCAATCTCCTGCCGGTTGTGGGTCGCAATGAAACGGGCTCCTCAGTGGTACAGGTATGCCCTTCCCTCGGTCACAGCCACTCCCTACGCTTATGTCTCATACTGGAGACCTCTTGTCTCACCTACTCTTACTCATGCTCCCTGGTGCATCCTTACCTCATCTACCCTGTATGTGTGTCTACAATTAAATATCCAGGCAGCTGCTTAAGTGGGAGTGGCTTTTTTGTATGACTTCACAAAGTGTTTTCCAAGGATACATACATGATACTCATTTCAAATTTATTTTTAACTTAGAGAATACTCATAAGACCATCAGGAGACAACTCCCCCAACTTCCTCCTCCATCACCTATAAATATCTGCCCGTTCCCATTCTTTCTTCCTTTCCTTCTGTTTCAGCAGGAGTCACTCCTTGTATCCTGGATAATCACTCCAGCAGTGCCCAGGATCTCACTTTCCTGACTCATGGAGACCATGTTTCATCATGCCCTTTCTACTCTACACCTTGAACCTCTCCTCTTCAAGACCTCTTACCCTTCCACCCTACAAAGGAGCATGCTCAAGGTTCTCCATTTTAACATAATTCATTAAGACAACCATCAAATATTTATTGAGCATCTACTATGTGCCAGGAGCTCTTTTCTACCCGACATAGTCGTGAAAAAAAGGAAGTTCTTCTCCTCATTCAACTTTCTTTTTTTCTTTTCAGGATCTATTTATTTATTTGAGAGAGAGAGACAGAGATTGTGTTTGTGGAGGGACAGAGGGAGGGAATCTTTAAGCAGACTCCCTGCCAGGTGCGGAGTCCAATGCAGGGGTTGATCTCAGGACCCATGAGATGGAGGCCTGAGCCAAAATCAAGAGTCAGACATTTAACTGACTGAGCCACCAGGCGCCCCTGCAACTTGCTTTCCAGTGGCGAGGAAAAAAAGAAGAGAGAAACATATAAGCATCCTAGCTCCTATTCTTTCTCTGCTTCACTTCACTCAGTTTGCCTTGAAAGAGCAGTGTATGACACCTGCCTCTACTTCCACCTCCTCTTCCACTTGGATTCCTTACCATTCCTAACAGGTATGCAGTGCCCCGCCCCAACACAATTAAAACAGCTCAAGCAAAGGTCCCCACCAATGACCTCCCCTACTTGCAAATCTCAATAGCATTCCTCAGCCCACTCTTGGTTAAATTCTCAGCGGCAACAGGCACTTCTTGCAATTCCCTGTTGCTTTATTCTTCTCCCTCTTTGGCCATGTGTACCTCTCTAGACTTTTTCTCAGCTTCCCCCTTAAATGGTGGTACTTCTAGAGCCTTATTTAGCCTCTTCTCATTCAGTGTGCTCCCTCTGGGCCACCTCAGTCATGCCCATGGCTTCTGTGATCAGTGACGACCACTTAGGAATACTGAATGTGTTATTTTTAGGACAGGCCTTTCTAAAGAGTTACACACACATAGCCAATGGCCTACTTTGGATTTCTACCTGCATCGCCCAAAGACCTCTCAAATTCAATAATACTAAATTTATCTCTTACCATAACCAAAATTTTTCTTCTTTCACTATTCCCTGTACTAGGAAATCATGCCATCTTCCTCTCAAGATGCTAAGCCAGAAACCTTAGAGTCGGGGTGCCTAGGTGGCTCAGTTGGTGAAGCATCTGCCTTTGGCTCAAGGCTTGATCCCAGGGTCCTGAGATGGAGCCCCACAATAGGTTCCTTGCTCAGTAGGGAGCCTGCTTCTCCCTCTGTTCATGTTCTCTCTCCCTGTCAAATAAATACAATCTTAACAAAAAAAAAAAAAAAAGGAAAGAAACCTCAAGAGTCCACCCCGGTTCTTCTATCATATCATATGCCCTCCTCCTTCAAACTAGCCTCATCAATTTTGCCTCCTCAAATACCTCTTTTCATTCCCTCTTCCCTAATCCTACTACAGAGACCACTAGCTCATTTCAGTAGCCTCCTCAGAAGTCCCCCTGTCCTGTCTTGTCCTCTTGCTCTGTTTGTATCTATTCAGGACTATTATGCATTGTATTCAATGGGAGGAGTGCCCTTTGGTTATAGGACACAGAAGCCTGAAACCACCCTCCTCTAGGGTGATCTCTACCAAACACCCAGGTCAGCCACTCCTGCTCACAATTCTTCAATGATTCCATATCACCTATATGAATGCTCTATAAACTCTATCACCTAAAGAGAGCGTTGGGGCATGAGGGTCTAGAAGAGGCACAAGGTACAGCCTATTTTTAAATTTTTAAATATAAGATTATATTTTATCTTTTTGATTCTGTATCATAATCTATTCATGTTTTAATACATCAATAACTTCCCCAAAATCCAATTAAATGTATACTGCAACTTGACGGGATGAGCACTGGGTATTATGCTGTATGTTAGCAAACTGAACTCCAATCAAACAATCAATCAATAAAATTCCAAACAAAAAATAAGAAGAAGAAATGTATACTGCAAGATGTACCATGTTTATCCTATAGCTTTGAGTACCTCCTGACACATTCACACAAACAAACCCCCACTGGGAAGTAAGGACCTGCTCACCTGTCCAGGCTCACTGGACCTACTGAGCTTACACTTTATGCCCTAGCAGTTACTAAATCACCTTAATTCCTCAAACATGCTACAAACATGCTATAGTGGTTCACAAATCCATGCCTTTCTCAAAATGTAAAGTGTCCCTCTCCCTTGTCTGTGTGCCCAACAAACTCCCATTCAACTATTAACTCTGAACCTGAGCAATAACTTCGGGGACTCCTTCCCAGACTGCAGGTACACTGACACCCTTGCATACGCACCTTCAATATCTATACGCACATTCTTTATGTCACTTAATAGGCAATAAAGATGCCTTATCTCTGCAAATAACTACCAAAGAAGTGAATGTCATGCCCATCCTCCTGACAACAGGCAACCTTACTGAAAGTTGTTTTATTTTTAAAATTCTTCTATTTCCTCTCATTCATTCATTAGTCCATTATACTCTGGCTTTGGATTCCCACATCACTGCATTAAAATCACTTTCACTAAATTCATAAACCACCTGGTGGCTACATCCAATGAATCCATCGCTTCTCAGCCTTTTGGCTAAGATCAAGGGTAAATCCAATGAATCCATCTTAATCCTTACCATTCTGTGTTTCCAACATTTAATCATTCCCTTAGTCTTTCTGACCTTAAACTCTCATTTTTTCTTCTCTAGCTTTCTTGCTAAACTTCCAGCCACTTCTTCCTACTTGTTTTTGCAGGTTTTCATTTCCTGTGCCCATGTTAGCATTCCTTAGGGTTCTGTCTGAAATACTCCTCTCTATTCATGCCAAGGCCTCTTTCCTGGATGAAACCATTTATGCTCATGGCTTTAGCTATCATCCTGTTTTAGATAAAGCTGGAAACCAAATTTGGGTTCATATACCCAATTCAGATACTCCTCACTAGTCACAATTTCTGTATGGATGGAAGTTTTGGGAGTATAAAATTATAACAGCACAGTGGCATAAAAGACTCACAATGCTTACCAGGTACCAGGCACTGTTGTAATCACTATACTTTTTTTTTTAATATTTATGTATTTATTCATGAGAGACACAGAGAGAGAGGCAGAGACAAAGGCAGAGGGAGAAGCAGGCTCCATGCGGGGAGCCCGACATGGGACTTGATCCCGGCTCCCAGGATCACGCCCTGAGCTGAAGGCAGACGCTCAACCGCTGAGCTACCCAACATCCCAGTAATCACTATACTTTTATGTATTAACTGATATTGTTCTCATCTAAATCCTATAAAGTAGACATTATTTTTTTTAAGATTTTATTTTTGAAAGAGAGAGAAAATGAGCGAGTGAGAGAGAACAAGTGGGGGGAGGGACTGAGGGACTCCCCACTGAGCAGAGAGCCCAATTCTGGCTCAATCCCAGGACTCCAGGATCATAACCTGAGCGGAAGGGAGATGCTTAATCAACTGAGCCACCCAAGTGCCCCAAGTAAATACTATTATTATCTACATTTTACAGGTAAAGAAATTGAGACAATTGCAACTACAAGAAGAAAAAAATGTAGGAAAGAATCTCCACCTCTAATGAATAATTCTTTTTGAACAATCATAAGGAAAAGTTAGAAGGTGATCAAATCAAATTCAAGATTTTGAAGAATTTACTTCTTCTGATAATGATGATCTTCTGTTAATTAACAATAATCACCTTAACCATGTTTTCAACTTTATAATTATCTTAATCATGTTTCTTTCAATCTTTACTGAAATAGGATAATCTTAATCATTAAAATGTTTCACAAGGACTATTTCTCAACTACGAAGATAAACTAGAAGCTCTTGACAGAATAACATATCCAAATCAGGCACCTGAAAGAAAATTGGAAGGAACTAAGATAATGGTGTTGTTTTGTTTTGTTTTTTAATTTTTTTTAAATTTTTATTTATTTATGATAGTCACACAGAATGAGAGAGAGAGAGAGAGAGGCAGAGACATAGGCAGAGGGAGAAGCAGGCTCCACGCAGGGAGCCCGACATGGGATTCGATCCCGAGTCTCCAGGATCACGCCCTAGGCCAAAGGCAGGCGCTAAACCGCTGCGCCACCCAGGGATCCCAAGATAAAGGTGTTCTACGTGTACAGTTGGACACTATGGGTGGCGCATGAATGTCCTTGGAAGTCTAGCTGGCATATACTAGGCTAACATGACCAAAGGCCTGACCTAGTTCAACAAACCTGATATTTACCATATATCTAAATATTTCACTTTCCTGGCTTTCGAACATTTTGCAAAAAGATGCAACGAGCCAAGAAAAGACAGGCATGGGAAATATTTAATTTTTCCAAACCAGGACCAACTAGTTACATCAAAATCAAGTTTGCTGATAATATCTGGTCTACAGATATTATCACCCCAATTAGCCTACACCCAGATCAGATCTTGTGGGTAATACATGTGGTTAAGGTGAAAGAAAAAGGGAATCACCTTTGTATGGGCCAAATACAATGAAACAGAAGAGGTGTATGTCCCCCCATGCAAGGAACAGAAGACTCAGTGGTGCGGCTCCAGCTCTCATCAAGCACTGTATCTTCTATAAGTGGCTGCATAATAAATATCAGCTGAACTGAATGAGCAAAGTAGCCAGGTAGGCTGATGAGATGGAAAGTTGTCACACATCATCCAACTATAAAAGTCACATGGAAAATCAGACTGCACAAATAGGTGAGGGAAAAAAGGAAAAACAAACAAACTTCAGAAACTAACCAAATGCCAGGAAACATCATGAGCTCCTGAGTTCCAGCCCTGACCAGCTCCCACAGGGGCTCCTTTTCCTTCCTGCCAGAGCCCTTGGGGCCAGGGCCCACACTGCTTTACTCTGTAAAGCAGCACCATCTAAGGAATCCTGGAGGAATCTTCTCCCTGCAAAGTCCATCTGTTCACTGAACAAGTGTCTGCTGAGAGTCTTCTATTCTAGGCCCTAAGCATCCAGCAGAGAAACAGGACAGCAAGGTCTTTACTCCCACAGAACTAACATTTTACTAGGGGAGAATCAGATAAGTCAGGAAAAAGATCATATCAAATGGTAGTAAGCATTAATTTAAAATTTTAAAACAGAAAAAGAAAGTAACAAGAGAGAAGTGATGGAGAAAAATGGGGAGGAATTACTCATTTGAAGTAGATCAGAGAAGGCATCTCTGAGATGAGAAGGTAACTTTTGAGCTGACACAAAAAGGAGGAAGAGTCGCTGGCTAAGCACAGATCTTGGAGTGGAGCATTCCAGGCTGAAGCAAAGCAAGAAACAAGGAGGTGGGGACAAGCATAGTGAGTCCAAGGGAGAGGGAAAATGCCTCACTGCCCTTGAGATTTTGTTCAAATGCCATCCAAGGACGAGATCATACCCTATTTTAAACTGAACCCACTGACCCAGCTCCAGTTCTCTATCCCTCTTCACGATTGCTCTCCTTTGAAATTTTTACCATCTGACAAGCAATATACTTTTTTTTTAATGATAGTCACAGAGAGAGAGAGAGAGAGAGAGAGAGAGAGAGAGAGAGAGGCAGAGGCACAGGCAGAGGGAGAAGCAGGCTCCATGCACCGGGAGCCCGACATGGGACTCGATCCCGGGTCTCCAGGATCGCACCCTGGGCCAAAGGCAGGCGCCAAACCACTGCGCCACCCAGGGATCCCCCAAGCAATATACTTTACCTACTAATTTCTGTCTATTCCTACAAAAAATGCAAGCCCCTTAAGGGCAGGGATTTTTCCTATTATAACCTCTGCTATATTGCCTGTACCTGTGTGGCACATAGTAGGCCACAATAAATAGTCACTACATAAATAAAAGGGAAAGGGAACAGGGCGAGGGAGAAGAGGAAGGAGAGAAGTCAGCCAGTGTGGCGGAAGCACAGTGGATGGGGGGAACAAATGAGGGATCAAGACTGTATAGGGCCTGGAGAGCACGGAATGGAGTTTGAATTTTATTTTATTTTATTTTTTTTGAATTTTATTTTAAGACAAAGAGAAGCTACTGAAGGGTCTTTAGGCAGGGAAGCAACATAATCAAATCTGTGGTTTTAAAAATTCACAGTAGCTTCTATGTGGACATTGCTGAGAGAGAAGAAAGCAGGGACACTAGGAAGGAGCTAATGAAGCCGAGGATGAGCAGGTCAGGCCATGAATAGCAGTGACCAACGGTGAAGAGAAGCAGACTAAGGATACTTCTCAAGGTGATACCAAAAAAACTATGGATGGACTATATATGGGGAGTTGGACTGAAGGAAAAAGAGGAGTCAAGGATATGCTGGTTTTCAATTTACTGCTTCTCAGCTTCAAATCTACCCTTCATTGCCTTTTCTGTGAAAATTAAGATGGACCCTTTACATAATTTTCCTTTGCCTGATGCCTCCATGTTAAGCCTGGTCTGCAGCGCTGGAAAGATACTGCAAGAGGAACGGTCTTTTCTTTCTGGTTCCAATGTGCTCCTCTTGGTAGCATAAATAGAACATCAAGAAGTTCATATCACTGATGTCCTATGGAGTCCCAGCCAACTTATTTTAAGATCTTTTCGGATTTGAGAATTTGAGAAGGCAAGTGGTCTAAGCTCATGAAACTTTTATGTTTCCAAAATTATTTTTCCTACATATACAAGGACTTGGGCACTTCATACTGTTCATTTATCTTTTTTCAAATGCTATACCATACTGCTTTGAGCACAGTAATTTTAGACTCTGTTTTCATACATGGAAAAGCAAAGACCACTTCACTATTCTAACTTTTCATGGCTATTCCAAAACATGTATCCTACCATATGCACACTGAGATTATTTTATCTAATTCCCCACCACCCAAAGAACTCTCCATTGGAACTATAATTGATTTCCATTACGTTTATATATATTTAGACTTCCCTTCTGGGAATATGTTATATATTTCCATTTTTTTTTTCAGATCTTGCTCTTACATCTTTAAGATTTTACAATTTTCTTCATATGGATCCTGTGCCTTTGGTATTTATCCTTAAGTATTTTTTAATTTTTAACACTATTATAAAGTCTTTTTCTTCTCACCAAGGCAGTTCATTCCCATACTTCCCTCTGCCAACATCCCAATGATACCAAAGAATGCTGTTATTCCCACCCATCCCCGTACTACCCTGACCCACAATGTCTGAGTTCTGCTGAAATCTTTTAGACTATTTTATTCAGACAACCAGGTTTTCCTCTGCAATGTCTCTTCTATTTCAAAGATTCTTACTTAGCATTTACATTACACATTCCCCATCACTTGCTATGTATGCAATCACATATATGTGTCTACATGTATATATAACATACACATATATAACACACATATACATACATTTCAAAGTCCACTTGGCCCATCACTGTTTCCTTTCTTCTCCTATCTTGGGTCTCTGCTTTGCATTATCTGTTTAATTAGAGTATACTGCTTAGATTGGAATCTGTGGATGATACAAACTCTGAATCTTTGCACACTCACACAGAGCTTTCTTTTCCCTAAAGGGTGAATAATATCTAGATTGCATACAGAATTTTGCCGAGTAGAGACCTCTTCTCTAAATAATCAGTAGATGTTTCATACACCATCATCAAAGTTTGCATCATCATTTGCACTACTGCAAATGAGGAGAGCCTATTTTGTTGTTGTTGCTGTTTTAACTTTGTCCTTCTATCTAGGAGCTTAAAGGGTTTTTTTTCTTTATCACTGAAATCAGGAATTTTACCAGAATATGCCTAGGTTTATGTCATTTCTCATCAGTACGGCCTGGAACAAAGTGGACTCATGAAATCTGTAGTCTTTTTCAATTTGCAACCTTTTTTAAGCTGAGGGCTTTTTTTCTTCTATTACTTATTTCTCCTTCTAAAATTTTATTTTTTTAAAAAGATTTATCACTTATTTGAGAGACAGAGAGAGGGAGAGCACATGCACATAGCAGGGGAGAGGCAGAGGGAGGAGACAGAGAAAGAGAGAAGCAGACTCCCCACTGAGTGTGGAACCCGACGTGGGGCTCAATGTCATGACCCTAAGATCATGACCTGAGCCAAAGCCAAGAGTTGGGTGCCCAATCAAATGAACCACCCAAGCACCCCATCCTTCTAAAATGTTATCATACACATCTTAGGTTTCCTAGACCTAACTTTCAAGTCCTTTACCTTGAGTTCCCATTCTAATTCTTGGCATTCTTGTTCCAAGCTTTGAAATTGTTACTTTACTGGGATCCCTGGGTGGCACAGTGGTTTAGTGCCTGCCTTTGGCCCAGGGCGTGATCCCGGAGTCCCAGGATCGAGTCCCGCATCGGGCTCCCGGCATGGAGCCTGCTTCTCCCTCTGCCTATGTCTCTGCCTCTGTCTCTCTCTCTCTGTGTGACTATCATAAATAAATAAATAAATAAATAAATAGATAGATAGATAGATAGATAGATAAATAAATAAATAAGAAATTGTTACTTTACTCAAACTGACTTTTAAAGAGGGCAGTAGAGATGTGCGCAAATTGCCATCTTCCCAGAACATTTCAAATGGGATTTTTTTTCTTAAAGATTCTATTTATTTATTCATGAGAGACACAGAGAGAGAGAAAGAGGCAGAGACACAGGCAGAGTGTGACTATCATGAATAAATAAATAAAATCTTTAAAAAAACATAGATCTTGTAAATAAATGTGTTCAATACATTTGAGCTTTACTTACATATTGATGTATTGAGCACTTACGAGTTCCAAAAGGTAGAAGACCTTGCTATAACACTCACAAAATGTAAAATCCAACTGAGGCAAAAATAACTAAAATAATAGTGATCAGTTAAGTGTTAAACTCTGTTACTGAATACAAAGATCTAAAAATAGAAGAGATTAATATGAATGAAAGTAGTTGGCTGGTTTCATGATCAAGGCAACATCAGTCGGGCCCTGGAATATGGGGAAATTTTAATAGGAAAAAAGGCAGTCCTGACAAAGAAAACAGTCACCGTAAAAGCAGAGAGATAGGAACGGGCCCATCAGAAAGAGTGAGGAAACCAGTCTGTAATAGAAGAGTCTGTCAGAGACTAGTGAGAAAATAAGAATAGACAGGGAGGCTGATGACAGTCTAGATTCATTCACTGTGAACAGGTATTGAAAGCACGCACGCTGGAGGATGCCGCACGCTGTCCTCAAGCAGCTTACAAGGGGAGGTGAGAGTCGGTATATAAATAGTAACTTTGTAAGTTTGAAATCATTTGAAAAATAGATAACACACAGAGGTAACATTAGAGATCAGAGCTTAGAGAACCAACAAATGAGGAAGCTGGTGTTTTTAACAGGAAGTTCATCTTCCAGTACTTCCCTTGGTCCTTGAAGAAAAACAAGCAAAGAACTATGGGAGGGAAAAAAAAAAAAAAGAACTATGGGAGGGGAACTCAGACTGATGCTTTTTGTACATGTTCAATTTAAAAATGAAGATTTCTCCAAACCAGAAAGGAAATCCAATAATGTTAAGAATGGCAAGTCTTTAAAACTTTTAAGAAAAAAAAAATTTTTGTAACTACGTATGGCAAAGAAAATTAAAAGACATTATGGTGATCGTTTTACAATATATACAAATATCGAAGCGTTATGTTGTACACTTGAAACCAATATAATGTCGTATGTCACGTATACCTCAATAAAGAAAAAGTACAGGCAGCCTGTTTGCCTCAGTCACAGATTTACTAAACAAGAAACCATCAGAAGCTTTTACCTAATAATTCCTGCTGGGTTCATTTTTAAAAAGGAGATTCAGTAACAAGACTGCCCAACACCCTAACGCAGGCGTGCCTGACCTGAGTTAAAACCCACAAGTTCCAGGCTATGAATAACCTGAAACAACAAAATCCAAGGTTCTTAGAAAGAAAGAAACAAGCAAACAAACCCTACAGGTGCTTTAATTTATCCATAAAAGCAACAGTCCTCTAAAAATAAAGAGATATTAGAGCACTATTCCTTCACAAAACAAGAAATAACTCTAAGAAAAAAAAAACAATTAAAGGACATATCATTTACAGAAATATCTACATTAATTTATACATTAACTTTAAAATTAAACGTTAAATATCCTAAGAAAAAAACAAAGCACTAAAAACTCTTTCTGAACAAGAATGTACCCACAATCCTCTCTATAGTCTGGAAGCTCAAGTCCAGAGCAAACCAAGGATCTTTCAAAGCCACTAGACCTATGGGCTTCCATTTAGGACTGTCGTGTGAAGCATCTAAAATATTTTCTCCTTGGGTTTCCCCTTCTCAACTTCTGATCATTCTCATCTCAGTTCAAGGAAGAAAAATTAATTTCACATCTATTCTCTGAGAATAGGATAGAACATTCCCATCCTTTTCCCTCCAGGGAGCCCCACCTCCAAAACTCCAAAGACAGAAGCTGTATTCTAAGAAAAGTGGGGCCCAATAGTTAGGATGGAACAGAATTTTGCTGAAACAACTTGAAACATGATTCAGGGAGACAGAGGCAGATGGCAGTGTGGAAACCCATGGGGTTTGGAGCCAAGCAGACTTGGGTTCCCACCCCAGCATACTGTAGTCTCAGACTGCACGTTCTTTAACAAGTCTCTACAAAATGGAAATCACACACCCATCTTCGGCAGTTGTGAGATTAGAAACACATTTCAAAGACCTGCCTGAGGTCACATAGTAAGCAGCAGACACAGGACTTAACCCAGTTCTAAATGACTGTTAAGTCCACTGTTCTGATCCCTTTGCCATCTATTTCAGAATATAACTGCAACTGGCAGTGAGAAAGGGAAAGATCAGGGGATGGGGCCAGAACTGGCACACACTGCATTCCTCTCCAGTCCAGATGCTTTCTGCTAGCTCAGTTCTCTCACCGTGATAACAGGAGCTACTTATTCGGCACCTACTTCCTGGCCAGCTAGGGTATATGAAGAGCTAAGCACAGGGCCTGCTACATAACAAGCACTCAGTAACTGATACAGAGATTTTAACTTCTTAAGAGAGCTTAGGAAGGGCTGGCTTCTTACAGGAAATTGAGTGGAACAGAAGTAAACCAGGCAGAAAAGGGGGAAGAACATGCCAGAGTGGGCATTATACAGAGAAAAGCAATGTGTACAAAGGCATGGAAGTGAAAAAGCACAGTAGTGCAAGTAGCTAGGCATGGCTAGAGAGAGGAGAAAATCATAGAAGGCGCAGGAAATAAGGCTACAAAGGCAAGCAGGTCCCCTCTCTCTCTCTATCATAAATAAATAAATAAATCTTTAAAAAAAAAGAGAGGGGATCCCTGGGTGGCTCAGCGGTTTGGCGCCTGCCTTTGGCCCAGGGCGCGATCCTGGAGTCCCGGGATCGAGTCCCACGTCGGGCTCCCGGCGTGGAGCCTGCTTCTCCCTCCTCCTGTGTCTCTGCCTCTCTGCCCCTCTCTCTCTCTCTCTCTCTCTCTCTCTCTCTCTCATAAATAAATAAATAAATCTTTAAAAAAAAAAAAACACAAAGGCAAGCAGGTCTTCATATCCAAAGGATCCTTGGATATTATCCTGTGGATGAGGCAAGGGAATGAGCAATTTTAAAAAAGGGAGAGGACACGATTAGATCTGTGTTTCAGATTGATCATTCCATCACAGGATGGAGAAGGATGGAGTGGAGGGAGAGGGACTGGGAAGGGACTAGACACAGGTGGATGAGTTAGGAGACTACTCTAATAATCTCAGCAAGAGGCTGATAAGAGCCCAAACAAGACCAGGAGCATCTAGGTGGCTCAGTTGATAAAGCATCTGCCTTCAGCTCAGGTCATGATCCTGGGGTGTTGTGCACTTCTAGGATAGAGTCCTCACATCGAGCCTCCCTTCCCCCCACCAGCATCAGACTCCATGCTCAGCAGGGAATCTGTTTCTCCCTCTCCCTCTGCTCCTCACCACTTCTCATGCTCAGGTTTCCTCTGGCTCTCTCAAATAAATAAATGGAATCTTAAAAAACAAACAAACAAACAAAAAAACAGAGCCTGAACAAAGACCAAAACGGCAAGAATGGAGAGGAAGAAGAATCAACAGGACTTGGTGATCCACCCAAGTTAAGGACGACCCCCAAGTATTTGACCTGAGTAAGTGGACATTCCGAAATAGGGTTCTGTGGAGCAGGCTGAAATAAGGAGTAGTTTTGAACTTACGAAGTTACCACTGTCAGGGGGAACCAATGGGATGTCTGGAGCAGAGGGCTCAGAGTCAGGCCTAGAGATACAGACCAGGGAGCCATCTCACAGCCAAGATAGCTAAAGCCCTGGACATGAATGAGGTTACTCAGCAAGTTTACATGAAGTGAGATGGCTAATGACAGCAGGAACACTTGTATCAGAAGAAAGAGAGAAAAAGAAGCCCGAGAGAGCATAAGAAGGAACAGTGAGGGAGCCAAAGGAAATGACACAGTAAGAACTAAGGAAGGAAAGAGTTTTTTATAAAGATAATTATTCACCATGTCCAATGCTGCAGAGAAAGATAGTGTGACCACTGGGTACTTCTTTTCAGTCTGAAATTAGAAGTCATTGATGGCCTTGGAGATGGTTGTTTCAGAGAGCTGATAAGCAGAAGCAATGGACCAAGGAGTGAGCAAAGGAAGGAAAGAAAGGAAAGGAAATGTCAGCTACACCTTCTAGTATCCGAGGGAGAGAATGCAAGCACACAAGAGCAAGAGGACTCCAACACAAGACTGTGGGAAGCTGCTTTTTTTAAGCTGGGAGAAATTTCAGCTTATTTATAGGCTAGAGGGAAGGAACTGAGAGCCAAGCGTTAAGTGAGAGGCTGAAGATGAGAGAAAGAGACAAAGACAAAAAGACTATGAATGAAGACTATGAATGAATAGATCAATCAATGAAGTAAGATGCCAAGATTACAGAGAAGGGATGGGACCGAGACCTCAGTGAGAGGGATGCAGCACAGAACAGGGAAGGGGATGTTTCTTCCTTTGAGAAAAGGAAAGGGGATAAGGGTGGGAACTGACACAGATAAGGCTGTGGGTGTTGAGGAGGGAAGGGGAGGAAGTCTGGCTTTCCTTACAAGCTAGTAAGAATGGTTCTTAGCTTTGCTTCATAGTCCTCTTTAAGAAACTGATGAAAGATTCTGCTCCCCCCAAAAGACACATCAGCACTCACACTCAAAATTCTACATATGATTTCAGAGTTTCCAGGTCCACTGAAGCCAACTCATGAATCCAAAGAAATTGGCAACAGAATTCCAAAGAAATTGCCTTTCAGAAGTGATCTTATTCATACATGAGCATCCAAAGGGAAAGCAAGCAACCTACACATTATAAACACAAAGATATGAAAAACTCTCCCTTAAACCTCTAGGGTATGGGGCAGCTGGGGGGCTCAGTGGTTGAGTGTCTGCCTTGGGCTCAGGGCGTGATCGGGGTCCTGGGATTGAGTCCCGCATCGGGCTCCCCACAGGGAGCCTGCTTCTCCCTCTGCCTGTATCTCTGCCTGTCTCTCATGAATAAATAAAATCTTTAGGAAAAACAAAAACAAAACAAAACCACCTCTAGGGTATGATCAATCACCAAAAGGGATGGGACGATTTGAGGTGTACGACAGAACTAACTTAGACTCTATGGATAAGAAATACAGGAGACCATCCCCGCTTTTAGGAAACCCAGAATTTAAAGACCGTGACAAGAGTTGTGGATTTACCATGGCTTCAGGAAAAAAAAAAAAAAAGGCACTATCTTTAAAAGATTAAAGATCAGTCTAGAGCTGAAGGGAGACAAAAATCAGACCCTTAGGTCTAAAGATAGAGGACCAGACACGGTTGATGGTAAACACAACTCAAAAGAAAAGAGGACGCAAGAAAACTTTTGAAGGAGGAACTGAAAGGATTTGTTCACTAAAGACAAACAGAGGACTAAGAAAAGGAAGAGACCAAAAAACTGTTTGAAGGTTCTAAGCACCCACATGCGCCTTCTCATAACCAGTAGATGCCGGAGTCTCAGAAACCGTGCTTAAATTTCAAAGCCATTTGCCAGAACCTACCCACTCGGAAATGTGCACACGCCACATGTCTGTATGAAACAAACCAGCTACTCTCCTGTGCTCCAGTCAACTGCCTGCAGTGACCCAACATGTGTTAAACTAAGAGTAGAGAGTGCCGACAGGAGCACTGATGGTGGACTGAGGTCTTGCTTTTAAAAAATACACGCACAAATTGATTCCATTCATCACTTCATGTGTAACCATATTCTGCTAACTAAAACAAGATAGTAAAAACAGCCAAGTCACTATGCATCCATTCACCATAGAAACAATAAAGATTAAACGCCCCAAGTCATCACTGCATGCCACATATGATAGTCAGCTCATTTTCAACCTTGCAACTCTAATGAGATGGTCATTCCTTTAAGAATCAAAGAAACTGAGCAGCCCCGGTGGCCCAGAGGCTTAGCGCCGACTTCGGCCCAGGATCGAGTCCCAAGTCAGGCTCCCTGCATGAAGCCTGCTTCTAACTCTGCCTGTGTCTCTGCCTCTCTGTGTGTGTGTGTGTGTGTGTCTCTCATGAATAAATAAAATCTTAAAAAAAAAAAAAAAGAAAAAGAATCCAAGAAACTAAAATGAGGAAGGTAGACAGTCTGTCCAAGGTCACAAAACTACTAAGTGACAGGCCACGAATGGGCCCCAGGGCCACCAGATGCCAACACCTGTGCTCAAACGATTATACAACCCTGCCTCATCCAAAATCAAATCCCAAGACAGGGATTTCACTTTAAATCAAGTTGAAGTGAGCAAAAATTTATTGCACGCCCAAAACAATACAAGAAAGAAATAGTTGGGGAGCTTATTTAAAGAAGTTTAAGATATGATCGCTTCTCAGTCTTTTGGCTAAGATCAAGTGTAGAAGTTTAAGATACAAATGGCCTTTGTGGGAGCTTACAATTGAGGTGAAATGAAAAACAATCTAAGTGATTAGAAAATGTATTGGTTGGCAAAAATTACATACACTGTAAATGCTGTCAGGTTTGAAGCCAGGGAGGCCACAGTGGTCAGGGTTAGGTTTATTTTTTTAAAATGTAGCACTACAGCTGAACTCTTGAAGAATACTGAAACGGCAAGCAGGAAGGAGGGCTTCAAAGAGTATTCTTGAGAATGCTTGAGGAGGAGAGACCTGCAGTAATTACAATACAAATATAGTGAGGGCCCTTTTTAGCCAATCATCTGAACTTTCCACGTTGAGTTAGTTGCTAATCCTTGCCCAGGTAGGAAAGAAAGCAGCCACCAGGGGCCAGGCTAAGAGTGAAGGGCTAATGATTTCTCTTTTTTTTTTTTTTTAAGATTTTATTTATTTGAGAGAAAGTGAGAGAGTGAGCAGGAGGGAGAGAAAATCTAAAGCAGACTCTGCGCTGAGTGGGAAGCCCAACGTGGGGCTCGATCCCACGACTGAGATCATGGCCTGAGCCGAAACCAAGAGTCGGAGGCCTCACTGACTGAGCCATCCAGGTGCCCCTTAATAATTTCTTTCATTCAAAAATCCAGTTCAATGCTCTGGGACTGTCAAATGATAATTTTTCAAAACATACATCAGAACAAGGGTGTCCTTTAGAGTAAGGTGAATCATTCTACCAGTAAAGTTGTAGTTTGTCTTCTAAACTACCCTTAAACCCAATTTACATCATTCTATTTCTTTTAAAAAATATATTTATTTATTTATTGAGAGAGCACACAAGTAGGCAGAGCAGCAGGTTGAGGGAGAAGCAGACTCTCCACTGAGCAGGGAGCCAACGTGGGGCTGGATCCCAGGACCCTGGGGTCACACCTGAGCCAAAGACAGATGCTTACCTGACTGAGCCACCTACGTGCCCCATCATTCTACTTTTTTGACAGTGACCACACAAATCCATTTATAATCAGTCTAATTTTTTCAGTCACAACTAGTCTGGACTCCAAAAGAATATCACCAGATTTTCTCTACTTGACTCCAAGTAATCTGTAAAATGAAATTCCACTCTCAAATGAAATTTGCCACCATGAAGATTTTCAAAGGAACATACAACAGGCTCTGACCGTAATTCCTGAAGATGAGTTCCAACGTGAGATGAGTCTAGCCCACCAAAAAAATATATATGCAAGTTTAACGGAGAAGATCACTCAGAATGCCCGGTTTGGGTTATTTAAAAATCCACACACCCACTTTCTTTCCTATCCTAGCACCAGGTATGACTACTAGTTCGAGATGATTTTCTGACACATGTGTATCCTATGAATTCACAACTATGTGTCGTATTTGGGGCAAAATGGAGCACTTTCCCATTGCAGGTAAAACAGTAGAGACTCACCAGTTTCCTAGCTCCTTCATTTCACTCCCCCACTTCAGAGACTGTGAAATACCACCTCTAGGCTGCACCCTTCCCTTTACCTGTCTAGCTCCCCCGCTGCATCCCCACTCCTCAAGGGAACTCCCTTCATCTAGCAGAGCCCTCTCTCCTCCCTCCACCTTCAAGGTGGGCCCTACCAGGCTTGCCGGGCTGCCAGGAGGAGTGCTAGGAGGAGAGAGGGAGGATGTGACTGTATTTGTTGTGTTTGTGCTCAGAGAAGTGTTCAAACAAGAAAAGGGAGGATCCCTTCCTGTGTTATTTTGTCTTAAATACCTTCCCAGTTGTCATCTTTGGACACTGAAAGACTTGGGCTCTTCCAACAAGCCACAGAAGTGTGGGATTTATGTCCTTCTCTCCTTTGCACTTAGGACTGGACTGCACAAGCTCAATCACAGCCGTCTCCACTAGCCACACAATCCAAACTCGTATTTATAGTTCTCTGCTGTTTCTTTTCCACGACAACGGCAAAGCAGATCGCTTCCTCTTTTCTTAGAAGGCAACCTCTGGACAAAGCTCTACCATGGTCTCCTGTACTGTCTGGCTGGTATCTATGGGATCTCCCTACCAGACTCAGGGCTCCCTGAAGGCTGACAGTACCCTGCTCACCTGTGTCTCCAGCACACAGTAAGCACACAAAATAAGTCTGTTGACTCAAATAAGTGAATGACAGATTCGAAAGAGACTTCAGAAAGAGAATCAAGGAGACTATTTAGAATTGTGGCAAACAACTGTTACAGAGCATCTCCCTAGAGTAAGAATTAGAATAGCCTGTGCCATAACAAGAAAGATATTTAAATCATTCGATGGTAACAGATGCCGTAATTACATGGCAGCTTAGGATAATGGCACTTATTAGATGAGCAACTTCAGATAAAACACTTACCCTCTTAACCTTTCTAAGTTTTCCCTTCTGTTAAGACAAACAAAAAACAAAAACAAAAAAAAAAGAGAAGGGGGAAAAAAAAGTGAAAGATGTTACTATCTAACTATTCTAACCACAAAGTTGTAGTGGAGCCCAGATGACATAATGTGTAAGATCATTATACAACTACAATGCATCAGAGGGCAGATTTAAACGAATAAATATCATTAGTGCTACTTTATATGCACACACCTAGGTACAGCATGTGAATACAGTGACAACAGAGTCTACTGGCAAACATACAACCGATATAATAAGGCTTCAATAATATACGTGGGTCATGAAAAAAAAAATCCACCGTGGGAATACTTGTAGAAGCCTCCTACCTATTCAAGTCATCTACAGGAGAGCTCATGCTTATGGGTAACTTCAACTTTAAGTGATGCTCTGAACAGTTGCAGCCTCTTTCTGGCGCAGAAGCAGGAGCTTTCACCGCTAAGCCCGTGGTGACCTGCCTGAAGCACTAGACACAGCCCTGGGCTCTGCAACGCGCTCTGCGGCAAACAGCCCACAGAGGCACAAACCTGCATCCCAGCAGAGAGGTGGCTGACCTATGACCAGAGCCTGCAGCTGAAAATAGACAAACACAAAGAAATGTCTTCAACACTACACAGCTCAGACTATCGCTATAATTAGGACAGCCTGCATGGTTTAAAAAAAAAAAAAAAAGAATAAAATCAAGGAATAGGTACACCAAAGCCAGCAACACATGATAAACACATAGTTAAAAGTACAGGTTTTTGAAAGAAAAAAGTACTTTTGTCAGAGCAGTAGCTATAAAGGAAATGTACAATAAACAAACAAGCAAAGATTCATTCAAAATATACTACAGACATCACAACGCCGTGCCGGAGATCTGGAGGGTCAGTGGGTTGTTTTCACTTCACTTGAATTCCTAAAAATGTCTACCTACTTCTCCAGTCAAGCATCCTCCGTACTTTATTTTTAAGCTAGAGAAAAAGACAGATGGCCAAGTTGATGACACTGCAGGCCCAAGATTTTTCAACTGTATTTCTCCCGGTTGTCTGTTGCTAAAAGAGAGGAAATACAGAACAACGAAGTATAAATCTGTAAGAAACTAATCCAACCTAAGTATACGCCAGCCGAAGCAATCCTGCATCGGAAAGTAAAACTGTGCATTTGTCCTTAACGAGGGTGAAGGAAGCCTTGACATCCACAGTTTGTAGGAGTTTCACACCTTTCTAAAGGAGAGAAAGGTGAGCTCATCAGTGGGAGTCCTAGAAACAGTTCCTCAGAATCATTTCCAGAAACACCCGGAGCAGTAAACAATAATCAGCTGGAAGCTGATATACCAAGAATAAGGAGCTTCCAGGATTTCCCTCTGTGTAAAAGCAATCAACTCCTATTTTTAATCTCATTCTGACACAAACATCCAGCCGAACCTCTCTGTTGCTGGCTAATCAAATATAGCTGATCTGTTACTGTAGAGTAAGTGTTTTAAAAGTCAGATTTGAATGGAAGTCATTATAGATTTAATGACAATGTTTTCATAGAGGAGAAGAATGAGGTTATCTAGAGACGCAGAACCCACGGTAACGCTCTAAAATACGTCACACACACCAACTCCTCTACCACTGCTGATTTGGGGGATGGGCCAAAAAAGAACTTCCCAACGGATCAATTGAAAAAAAACAGCATGTTGGTGGTAATCAAATGCAAATGTAAACAGCACCTCCCTATACATGGGAAAACCTAACAGGGTTATTAAAAATAATTATTTCCTCGTATGCCCAACAGGATTTATGACACTCAAATCCGCTTCTGGTTTTTCATTGTAAAGGATTGGGGGTGGGAGGAGGATGGTGGGGGGGGGAGGGAATGTCTTGATAAGTAAACAAAAAGTCTGAACTCTCCTGGGAACTTGTCACATTCTTCGCTTGGCATCGACAATATTGGATCCACTTGAAAAATGCTAGCAAAGAGGGGCCTCTGGCAAGGAAGGGGGGGTGGTGGGAATATGCAACTCTGGGGACACCAGCACAGTACGGACGCGAAGCCCGGAGAAAATGCTGCTTTTGTCTCAGAGTCAGCCCGTGATAAAAACAGGAACTTTACGGAGAACTGATGGCAACTGCACAAGCGGCCTCATCACATGCCCAGCACAGAGCAACGTTCCTCTCTCATTGTTGTCCGAAGGGACTTTCTCTGATAACAGTGGCTCGATTTATTCCATTCTTGTAATTCTCAGACCCAGCCGTCCTAGTACGGGTGCATTGTGCAAAGAAAGAGAAGAGAAAGGGGGTGGGAGGGGGTGCGGGGAGGAGAGCCAGCCGGGATTGGCCTGTAACCCCGTAGCCACCCCCTCCTCCTCTCTTGAAAGACTCCGAAAGGTGCCCAGATGCGGAAAACCCACCCCAATACGGGCACCAGGAAAACAGCCTTCCCACAAAGGTGGGCTGCGAGCGGCGCGCTGCGCGTCCTCCGGGCTAAGGGCCGCGGCGCCGCAGGACCCCGAGGCCCCTGTCACGGGGGGGGGGGGGGGCTCGTATTGTTGGAGGAGGAGGAAGGACGGGAAACGCTGCGGCTTCCCCGTGCATCTTTCTCGTTCTAAGGGGGGGAGGGGGCTGAGACAGGCGTGCCCCCCCCCAAGGGGAGAGGAGGGCAGAACTGTCAGCCGCCCGGGCCGCAGCCCCCCCGCCCCGACGCCCGGGGGCGCAGCTTTGTCTCGGGTGCCGCGGGGCAGGCAGCGCAGGACCCCCCCCCCCCGGACACAATGAACGCCCCGGGAGCGCTCCCCGCGGGCCGCCGGCCAGGTCTCCGTCCCGCCCGCGCGGCCCGAGGGGCGGCGGGCCCCCCCCGCCCCCGCCCCGCCCCGCCCCCCGCAGCGCCCGGCGCCCGCTCCCCGCCGGCTCCTACCCTCCGAGAGCTCCAGCTCCAGCTCCGCCAGCTGCGCCCGCACCTCGGGCGGCAGCGCCGCCACCGCGGCCGGCGCGGGCTCCAGGCCTCGCTCCGCCATCCGGGCTCCGCCAGCCACACTCCGGAAGACGCGAGAGGGGGCCGCGGGAGGGACGGACTGACGCGGGCCCACACCCGGGCTACAGGATCCGGCTCCGGCCGCCGAGCGCCGCCGCCGCCGCCGCCGCTGCCGCCGCCGCCGCCATGAGCGAGAGTCACGTGACGCGGCGGCCCCGCCCCCGGGCCCAGGAGGCCCCGCCCCCGCGGCCGCGGCCGGAGGGGACTCGCGGGCTGGACTCGCGGGCCGGCGGCGCCCTCTACCGGGAGGCTGCTGAAGCGACGCGCCCGGCCGGTCCCCGCGACCCGGGGCGCTCGCCGCGCTTGCCCCGCCCGAGCTCACGGGCGCGGAGTTTCCAGGGACCCAAGCCTCACTTTCTCCAGCCTTTGTCTTGTCCCCTCCGCTGTTTTCCCCGAGTTGGCTTCCACCCATTTAGGAGGACCTGAACTCAAAGCTTTTTTTTTTTTTTTAACCCATTAATTATTATTTTTTTTTCCCATTAATTATTTTTTTTTTAAAGATTTTATTTAGGGCAGCCCGGTGGCTCAGCCTTAGGCCCAGGGCGTGACCCCAGGGTCCCGGGATCGAGTTCTGCGTCGGGCTCCCTGCATGGAGCCTGCTGCTCCCTCCGCCTGTGGCTCTGCTTGTCTATGTCCCTCATGAATAAATAAAATCTTGATTTTTATTTTTTTTTAAGATTTTATTTAGGGGGATCCCTGGGTGGCGCAGCGGTTTGGCGCCTGCCTTTGGCCCAGGGCGCGATCCTGGAGACCCAGGATCGAATCCCACATCGGGCTCCCGGTGCATGGAGCCTGCTTCTCCCTCTGCCTATGTCTCTGCGCCTCTCTCTCTCTCTCTCTCTGTGACTATCATAAATAAATAAAAATTAAAAAAAAAAGATTTTATTTATGTATTTATTCATGAGAGACACACAGAGAGAGGCAGAGACATAGGCAGAGAGAGAAGCAGGCTCCTTGCAGGGAGCCCGGTGTGGGACTCGATCCTGCGACCTCCGGGTCACGCCCTGATCCGAAGGCAGGTGCTAAACCGCTGAGCCACCCGGGCCTCCCTGACTAATGAATTTCTTTTTAATTTTCATTATTCGACCACAGACCACTCCTTCACGGGGGCTTCCCGGTCCCCCTTGCCAGGAACTCTTTGTTTCTCTTTCAGTTGCAGCACAAGGCAATGGGAGGGAAAATCTCTTTCCTCCTATCCAGGATTCTAACTGTTTGCAAGTGGGGAACTTAGTCTTCTTTATCTTTTTCTCCTCTTCAAAGTGCGACTTCATAGGTGTTCCAAAAATATTAATATTTTAATTCAATATAAGAAGGCTCCAAACATTTGTATATTTTTACCAGAAACTACTGGAGCAGATGCTTTAAATAGTTGTTCATATTCTTTCTATCATTTTTTTTTTAATTCGAAAGCTCTTCTTTACAATTTGAGGAATTTCAGTGTTTTCACTTGCCTCCTATGCTGACCCAAAATTGCCCTCTTGAGAGAAAAGGCCTCAACATCACTCACTCACTAGTAGGAGTTTCTGACAGTAGTATACTATTTATGGGCTGAAAGGAAAATTATTTTTTAGCTGAGAAAAGAATTTCAGCTTGAAAAAAAGAAACGTGAAATTGTGGTTGATTGAGAGGTAGACTGAAATTTCCTTTTAACTACAACAATGTAAGGAGAAGGTGGGAAATATATTTATATATGTAAATCAGAGGATGTATATATATACATGAGGACTGTTGCAGGTCTTGGGGGGTTTTTGTTTTTGTTTTTAAGATTCTATTTATTCATGAGAGACACAGAGAGAGAGAGGCAGAGACACAGGCAGAGGGAGAAGCAGACTCTGTGATGAGCCTGATGCGGGACTTGATCCCAGGACCCCTGGATCAGGCCCTGAACCAAAGGGAGACACTCAATCCCTGAGCCACCCAGGCATCCCTGTTGCAGTTTTTTTAAGGCTGCAAATTTTTTGACATCCCTCCCATCAAAAAGTGAGGTCCAGGGATCCCTGGGTGGCGCAGCGGTTTGGCGCCTGCCTTTGGCGCCTGCCTTTGGCGCGATCCTAGAGACCCACGTCGGGCTCCCGGTGCATGGAGACTGCTTCTCCCTCTGCCTGTGTCTCTGCCTCTCTCTCTCTCTCTCTCTATCATAAATAAATAAATTAAAAAAAAATTAAAAAAAAGTGAGGTCCACATCCCCTCCCCTGAATCTGGATGGGCTTCTCATTGCTTTGACTAATAAAATATGGCACAAGTGGTACTCTGTAACTCCCAAGGTTAGGTCCTAGAAGGCCAGTGTGCTTCCTCTGGTTCTCAGAATTCTCCTTCTCCAGAGAACCCGTCTGAGGACCGTCTCTTCCAGGGCACTCTGAGAACCCAGGAGCCATGCAGGGAACTGGCCACATGGAAGACCATGTGAGGTGCTCTGCCCAGCTGCCCCTGCACCGCCCAACCTTTTAGTCATCCTAGCCCAGGAAGCCTCCAGATGACCCCAGCACCCAGACATTTGAGTCTTCCCACATGAGGTGCCAAACAATGTGAAGCAAAGACAGCCCATCCCTGTCATGTCCTGTCCAAATCCCTGTGAACACACTAAATGGCCTTCTATGCCTCTAAGCTTTGGGTGGTTCGTTATACAACAGTAGACTACCACAAGCAGGCTCTCAGCAGGCGTTCTTGTTTACCCTCCCAGTAGCCCCGATCCCCTTTTTCCTTGTCACTAGACCACACCAACCCTATTGAGGCTGAATATGCCAACCACACTCTTGTCCGCCTTCCTTGGCATGTGCGTGATCCACTGGGGGAGCCACCGGAAAGGGAATATCTGTGGAGGATGTTCCTTTCTGATGAGAGAGATGCTCAAGGAGAAAATGCCCCTTTGCTTCCTTCCTGTCTTTGGATGTTGTCCAGTTCGAGGCACCAGCACTCATCGTGCAACCACAGGGGAAAGCAAAGAGAAGTACAGAGACATCACCTAGATCTTGATGGAATTGGTCTGCTAAAATAACAAATTATGGAACCACCTATATTGGGCTTGTCCTTCTTATATGAGAAAATAGGTTTGAACCTGTTTTGGTTGAATATTATGCTATTTACAGGCCAAAGCTTCCCATTTGATATTCAGTTTATTACCAAAAAAATGGAGTATTACAAGTGAGCAAAATGTGAAATGACTTAGTGCAGGTGCAAAATGTCTAGTGCACGATTATGACACAGATCACTTGTAGACTGGGGCTGTCTTGCTAGGGAAATAATTGGAAAAAATCTAGAGTTAGGGAGTGAATTGACTACTGGTATGGCTTTCAGGAAAATCATTAAAGAGATAAATAGTCTGAAGACATCCCAACATCCCAAAGAACAGGTGGGGAAGTCTGGTTTTACTAAGAAGCTTTTCTGGCTGCAATCCAGATTGACAGGGATGACAGGGTGGAGTTTTGTTGACTTGGGGAAGCCAAGGTCTCCAAAAGTAAAGCTCTGTAAACAGAAGCAAGAGATTTAACAGTGATAAAATTGAAAAGATGGAGGCTCCAGATCTCTGAAGGACCTCAAGACCTTTCATTAAACAGTCTTTGTCAGATGGAGATAAATTTAGTAATGAATACAAAAGCCTAGCAGGGAAGATTAAGGGTGGTATTCCTCCCCCTGAGGTCATTAATTTCAAATTGTCTCAGGGAACAGACCTTTTTTTTTTTTTTGGTAAGAACAGACCTTTAAACTAAAGGAGAAAGAGTATTTGCAGAGTAGAGAAATAAGAACTGTGAGGCTGAAATTCTCAGGCTTAATGAGGGCTCAGTACTGTCTAATAGAAATACAATGTGAGCCACCTGTGTCATGTTAAATTTTTACTACATTAAAGAAAAACAGCACATCTCAATCCAGACTAGCTGCATTTCAAATGCGCTATAACTACACATGACTAGTGGCTACCGTGTTGCTCCGCGCAGGTGTGGATCTTTACCTGCTTTATTAGCACATGAAATTGAGTGGATCAAACCGACCAGAGCCCCACTAAGTTTTTGTAGCATGTGCATTGCCAAAGATATCCCAAACTGCCTTTAGCTGCCACTAATTATTCAAGGCTACAACCAACCTCTCAACTTCCAACTCCCACCAACAGGAAAATGGCTGCCAAAGCTCTGCCTGGAAGAGCATATACCCAATGCCCGTATTAGGTATGCCCTTGAAGGACAGTGGGTAACTAAGACACTTCCAGAGAACCAGAGGCTGCCAGACTAGCTGACATAACACACTCACTCCATTTGCCAAGGTAGGGCATCCTCATAGTCCTGTCTGGGCAACATGGTAGATTGTTTGCAAAAAAGGGCCGCACTAACCTTTCCACTCCCACTAGAGTCACCATCCTTACGTAAATCCCTCCTATTCATTGGGTTTGATCATATGACTTGCTTTGGCTGATGAGACAATAGTAAGCATGACCTACAGACTTGGAAAGTGATTGTGCAATGGGCTTGGCCCCTCTCTGCTTTTGAGACCGACCACTGCCTTGTGAATGAGGAGAGACATGGCCCAGCTGCCCTCACTGCTCTAGGCAGGAAAAGGATCTTGTCAGGGAGTCAGTCTGTCACCTGTAGGCAGAAGCAACAAAATTTTTGCATTCATGTTAATAGGCAATCCCTTGTATCCCTAAACTGAATACTGGGAAAATTTAGGTTACATAAAACCTACCTAAAATTGAAACTGTATAATAAAGCCCTTATGGAAACTGGAAGACATTCCATGAAGGAACAGGTTCTCTGAGATGAACCAACAACTCATGATTAACATGGAGATTTTTATGTTCTTAAGTCCGTATGAAACCACTGAGGAAACAGCAGAAACATACAGTAGACTCTCTTCAACTTAGGAGGGTTTAGAAAAACATTAGGAAAAAGATTCAATTCCTGTTCTGTGACACGTCACTGGGGAAGGCTGAGGTGTGCATTATAAGAAAATGCATCTTTCCTCATTACGATCGTAAGTGAAATCCTGGCAGGCGGAGGAAACATAGAATAAACTAGCCGAGCCCTTTAAACTCCACTAGTAAATTACTTTGCATGACCCATCCCCCTTATGCCATAGCTGCTGCAACCATAGCTGTAGACTCTGAGAGAAAGGACCAGAATACTGTCACAGATGAGGCCAGTCCATTTGAACTTGCAAAGAGTGCATAACAAGGGATAGAAACAACAACAACTACAAAAAGTCTATTTGGATGAATATACCCCATAGGAATATTATAAAGGCAAAGAGTAACCTATACAAAGTTATATAGGAATGAATGAATTTAATTCCAGATAACTTAACTCTGCCCTTCTATAGGGTAGAGCTTAACTCCTCCCCCACTTGAGTATGGGCCATATGTGGTAACTTGATTCCAAAGCGCAGAGTATGGAAAGAGGAAACGAAAAATAACTTTCCAGTGGAAGAATCTAGTAAACACAACCTCAGTCAGGTGATCCAAGTTAACATTATCAGTAATAAGTCATGTTTTAAGTATGAACCCTTGCTCTGATGGCATAAAAAATGGCACTTCTCTTCTGTGGTCTTTCCCTCAAAACTCCTAACTCTAGTCTCATAATGAGAAAATCCAAACTGAGAGACATTCTATAGAGTATCTGACCAATAGTCCTTAACACTGTCAAGTTCATCAAAAATAAAAAAATAAAAATAAATAAATAAAAGTCTGAGAAACTGTCACAGCCCAAGAAGAAGAGAAGACATGACAACTACAAATGATGTGGCATCGGGATGGGATCCTGGAACAGAAAAAGGAACATTAAGGATCCCTGGGTGGCGCAGCGGTTTAGCACCTGCCTTTGGCCCAGGGTGTGATCCTAGAGACCTGGGATCGAATCCCACGTCGGGCTCCCGGTGCATGGAGCCTGCTTCTCCTCTGCCTATGTCTCTGCCTCTCTCTCTCTCTCTTTCTCTCTCTCTGTGTGTGTGACTATCATAAATAAATAAAAATTAAAAAAAGAAAAAGGAACATTAGAGGAAAAACTAATGAAATCTAAATATACACTGTGAAGTTAATAGTATGTACCAATGGGGATCCCTGGGTGGCGCAGCGGTTTAGCACCTGCCTTTGGCCCAGGGTGTGATCCTAGAGACCTGGGATCGAATCCCACATCGTGCTCCCAGTGCATGGAGCCTGCTTCTCCCTCTGCCTGTGTCTCTGCCTCTCTCTCTCTCTGTGTGACTATCATAAATAAATAAAAAATTAAAAAAAAATAGTATGTACCAATGCTAGTTCCTTAGTTGTGACAAATATATCATCATAATGTTAAATGTTAGCAATAGTGGAAACCAGATGAGAGGTACGTAGGAATACTCTGTACTATCCTTGCAATTTTTGTAAATTTAAAATTATTCTAAAAATATTTAAAATAAAGGACTAGTAGGAAAATCACAAAATATTCCCAACATACCATTAAGTGTAAAAAGCAATATAACAAACATATGGCTATCTACTAATGCTGCTTTAAGTAATATTAATATTTGTCATGTCTTATTTTTTACAAGAAATATATTATGAACAGTTCAAGTCCTTTTGAACCCTTTCATCCCCTGCAAAATGTTATATTTTTACTACATATGTATGCTGTAAATAACATAGCTATACAAATGCACATTGTCTTCTGCATATTTGTGGGCATATTTAAGTACACATCCTTGTGTAGCTACATGTAGTTCTAGATGATTCATTCTAACTGCTGACTGATATTCTATTGTAAGAATATGTTATAATTCCATTTAAGATTTGGAGTTTTGTTTTTGTCTTTTGCTATTTAAAGTTGCAAGAATATTCTTGTGTATATATTTTTGAGTACATATTTGAGAATTTGTTATATATACCTGGGTTTTCGCATTTGATCACCTTGACCTGTACAACATAGCCGAATGGTTTTCCAAAGTTGTAGCTGCTAATACTCCCATAGAAATGTATGAGAGTTCCCTTTTTTTTTTTAGATTCCATATATGAGTGAAATCCTATGGCATTTGTTTTTCTCAGCCTGACTTACTTCACACAGCATAATACTCTCTATATCCATGTGCATTGTTGCAAATGGCATGATATATATTCATATATATATATTCATCTATCAGTGGACACTCAGATTGCTTCCATATTTTGGCTATTACAAATAATGAAGCAATAAACATAGGGGTGCATATTTTTTTTTAAATTAGTGTTTTCATTGGCAGGGGGGACCCAGTAGAGCAATCACTGGATCATATTTTCAATTTTTTCAGGAATTTCCATACTGTTTTCCATAGTGGTTGCACCTATTTGCATTCCCACCAATAGTGCATTAAGATTTCCTTTTCTCTATGTCCTCCCCAACACTTTTTTTTTTTTAAGATTTTATTTTTTTATTCATGAGAGACACAAAGAGTCTCTCTCTGTATGACTATCGTAAATAAATTTAAAAAAAATTTAAAAAAAAATTTATTTATTTTATTTTTTAGATTTTATTTATTTATTCATGACAGACACACACACACAGAGAGAGAGAGAGAGAGAGAGAGAGAGAGAGAGGCAGAGACACAGGCAGAGGGAGAAGCAGGCTCCATGCAGGGAGCCCAACGTGGGACTCAATCCCGGGACTCCAAGATCATGCTCTGGGCTGAAGACAGGCGCCAAACCGCTGAGCCACCCAGGGATTCCCCCCAACATTTATTTCTAGTCACTTTGATACTAGCCATTCTGACAGGTGTGAGGTGATATCTCATTGTGGTTTTGATTTGCATTTCCCTGATGATGAGTGATGTTGAACATTTTCTCATGGGTCTGTTGGCCATCTGTATGTCTTCTTTGAAAAACTGTCTATTTAGGTCTTTTGCCCATTTTTTAATTGGATTGTTTTTTGGGGTATTGAGTTTCATAAGTTCTTTATGTATTTTGAATATTAACCTCTTATTAGATATATCATTTGCAAATGACTTCTCACATTTACTAGATTGCCTTATGACTTTGTTGATGGTTTTCTTTGCTGTGCAAAAATTTTTTATTTTGGTGCAGTCCAAATAGTTTATTTTTGCTTTTATTTCCCTTGCCATAAATGTGTTGCTAAGGGTGATGTCCAAGAGATTATTGCCTATATTTTCTTTTAGGAGTTTCATGGTTTTCGGTTTCACATTTAGATCTTTTTTTTTTTTTTAGATTTTATTTATTTATTAATGAGAAACAGATTGAGAGAGAGAGAGCTGCAGAGAGCGAAGCAGGCTCCATGCAGGGAGCCCAATGCAAGACTCGATCCCTGGTCTCCAGGATCACAACCCGGGCTGAAGTAGGCGCTAAACCGCTGAGCCACCCGGGCTGCCCTCACGTTTAGATCTTTAATCCATTTTGAGTTTATGATTGTGTACGGTGTTTTTGTTTTTTAGTTCATTATTTTGAAATTTATGATTAAGTGCATATGAACTCATAATGTATCTTTTTTTAAATATTTTATTTATTTACTCAGAGAGAGAGAGAGAGAGAGAAATAGAGAGGCAGAGACACAGGCAGAGGGAGAGGATCATGGCCTGGGCCGAAGGCAGGCGCTAAACCGCTAAGCCACCCAGGGATCCCCATAATGTATCTTTTTGATGGACTCTTCCATAAAATTATTCCGTCTTTTACTAGACTATTCCTTGTATTGTCATAGATATATAATTAATCTCTAATGTTCTTTTCAAATTAATCTTTTTGTCCTAATATTATTATATCAGCCGTTTTAAAATTAGTATTTACTGTAATATATTTTTTCATTATTTATTACCTTTCTCTCTTCCTCCTTCTTTTTGTGTGTGTGTGTGTTTAACAAGGTAAATGTGTTTGTGCACCTGGGTGGCTCAGTCTGTTAAGCGGCTGCCTTTGGCTCAGGTCATGATCCCAGGGTTCTGGGATTGAGCCCCACATCAGGCTCCCCGCTAGATGGGAAGCCTGCTTCTCCCTCTCCACCACTTGTGCTCACTTGTTCACTGTCTCTCAAATAAATGAAATCTTTTTTAAAAATGAAATGCATTTATATTTAATATGATTACTGGCATATTAAGATCTATTTCTTCCTTCTAATTGAATGCTTTCTATTTAGGAATCTTTGTCTTGCCTTTTGATGAATTCAGAGAGTGTCAGATACCTCTCTAATTTATTCTGCTGGTTTGGGAGCTACAGATTGTATTGCTATTCTTTTTGTGACTATTTTAAAAGAACTAACAAAATTTTTGCTTGAAAAAAAATAAAATTTTTGCTTGAACACAAATATCCAAACTAGCTTTAACTATTTGATTAATCTCCATCCTATTTTGCTATTATCTAGAATTTTAATTTTACCTTTATACTTTTCTTCCAAATTTTTATTTAGGGATCCCTGGGTGGCGCAGCAGTTTGGCGCCTGCCTTTGGCCCAGGGCACGATCCTGGAGACCCGGGATCGAATCCCACGTCGGGCTCCCGGTGCATGGAGCCTGCTTCTCCCTCTGCCTGTGTCTCTGCCTCTCTCTCTCTGTGTGTGACTATCATAAATAAATTAATTAATTAAAAAAAACAAATTTTTATTTAAATTCTAGTTAGTTAACATGTAATATTGGTTTCAGGAGTAAAATTTAGTGATTCATCACTTACATGTAACACCCGGTGCTCATCATAACAAGTGCCCTCCCTAATCTCCATTATCCTTTTACCCCATCCCTCCCCAATCCCCTCCATCAGCCTTCAGCTTGTTCTCTAAAGAGTCTCTTATGGTTTGCTTCCTTCTTTTTCCCCCCTTCATATAGTATTTTTTTTTCAGTATTTCTTTCCATTATGTCCAATCAAAAGTTTCTCATATTTTGAGTTTTTATTCATTTCATTTTCAGACTATTTTGCCAGGTAGTATATAGCCACTCAAACTCTTTTTTTGGCTATTGTTTATATGCTATATCTTTTTCCATCCTTTTGATCTCCACCTATTTGTGTATTTGAATCTAAATTGCGCCTCTTATAGACAGCATATAGTTAGATTATGGGTTTTTTTCTAACCCATTCTGCCAATCTCTGCCCTTTGGTGGGGGTGTTTGCTCCATTTACATTTAATGTCATTTCCCTACTTACTTTCTATATGTCATATTTTTTCCTTTTTTTAAAAGATTTTTATTTATTTATTCATGAAAGACACAGAGAGGCAGAAGACATAGGCAGAGGGAGAAGCAGGCTCCCTGCAGGGACAGCGATGCGGGACTTGATCCTGGAACTCTAGGATCACATCCTGAGCTGAAGACAGCCACTCAACTGCTGAGCCACCCAGGCGTCCCTGTCATATTTTTTCCTATTCTTCCTTTACAGCTTTCTTTTGTGTTCAATATTTTTTAGAATACTAGTTTACTTCTCTTGTCATTTTGCTTTTCTTAGTGATTGCCCTGGGGACTACAATTAACAATTTAAAGTGGGGGATGCCTGGGTGGCTCAGTGGTTGAGCATCACAATCCCAGAGTCCCAGGATTTAGTTCCACACTGGGCTCCCTACAGGGAGCCTACTTCTCTCTCTCTCTATGTCTCCGCCTTCTCTCTCTGTGTCTCTCGTGAATAAATAAAATCTTAAAAAAAATGTTTTTAAGTGATCTAGTTTGTATTAATACAATTCACTTTTAATATAGCCCTATTCCCTACTCCTTTGTTCTATTTTTTTTTTAAGATTTTACTTATTTATAAAGCTCTGCAGGACAAGCAAAAAAAAAAGATTTTACAAATTTATTTGACAGAGATGGAGAGAGAAAGAGAGCACAGCAGGAGGAGTGGTGGGCAAAGGGAGAGGGGGAGAAGCAGGCTCCCTGCTGAGCAGAGAGCCTGATGTGGAGCTGGATTCCAGGACTCTGGGATCAAGACCTGAGCCAAAGGCAGACACTTAACTGACTGAGCCACCCAGGTGCCCCTGTGCTATTATTATTATACAAATTACATCTTTAGGGGATCCCTGGGTGGCGCAGCGGTTTGGCGCCTGCCTTTGGCCCAGGGCGCGATTCTGGAGACCCCGGATCGAATCCCACATCGGGCTCCTGGTGCATGGAGCCTGCTTCTCCCTCTGCCTATGTCTCTGCCTCTCTCTCTCTCTCTGTGTGACTATCATAAAATAAATAAAAATTTAAAAAAAAAACAAAAAAAACAAATTACATCTTTATACAATATAAATCCATTAGTCATTCACACAGTCTTATAATTGCTATATGCAGTTATATATATTTTTTTATTTTTTAAAGTTAGCTCTATGCCCAATGTGGAATTTGAACTCATGACCCCTAGATCAAGAGTTGCATATTCTATTGACTAAGCCAGCCAGGCACCCTTACACTGTTATATTTTAAATCAGATAGCAGAGTTACAAATACAAACAAATTTATAATGATTTATCCTGCAGTTACTTTACCAGCGTGAATTCAAGTTACCGTCTAGCAATCTTTCTTTTCAACTTAAATGACATTTATTTCTTATAAAGCAAAAAACAAATTTAGTTTTTGTTTATGTGGGAATGTCTTGATTGCTCCTTTAGTTTTTTTTTTTTGAAGGATAGTCTTTCTGGATATAGAATTCTTGGTGACAGGTGTTTTTTCTTATAGAACTTTAAAATGTCCTTTCATCCTCCATGGTTTCTGATGAGAAGTGAGCTGTTAATTTTATTGAGGACCCTTTTTACATAATGTATTGCTTTCCTTCATGCTGCTTTCAGGGTTCTCTTTTTCTTTTGACATTTTAACCACAATGTGTCTAAATGTGGATCTCTGAGTTTTTCTTTCTTGGAGTTCACTGAACTTCTTTAATATGCAGATTAATATTTTTCAGGCATTGTTTATTCAAATATTCCTTCTGTTCCTTTCATTATCTCCTTTTCTTCTGGGACTCCCATTATGTAAATGTTTGTATGGTTCATGGTGTCCTATTGTTCTCAAAGGTTCTGTTCATTTTTATTGATTTTTTTTTTGTGCTACTCAAACCGGAAAATTTCAATTGACCTAGTTTCAAGTTTGGCAATTCTTTCTTCTGCCAGTTCATATATGAGGTTGTGCCCTCCACTGCTCCTTTTAGTGATCTTTGAGGTTCAGTTTCTGTACTTTCCAACACCAGAATTCTTTTTGAATCTTTTTTCTTTTTTTAAGATTTTATTTATTCATGTGAGACACAGAGAAAAAGAGAGGCAGAGACATGGGCAGAGGGAGAAGCAGGCTCCATGCAGGGAGCCGGATGTGGGACTTGATCCCAGATCCTGAGATCACGCCCTGGGCCAAAGGCAGACACTCAACTACTGAGCCACCCAGGCGTCCTACTTTTTGATTCTTTGTTATTATTTATATATTTTTTTAAAAAAAAGAAAAAAAAAGATTTTATTTATTTATTCATGACAGAGAGAGAGAGAAGCAGAGGGAGAAGCAGGCTCCATGCAGGGAGCCTGACATGAGACTCGATCCCAGGTCTCCAGGATCACACCCTGGGCTGAAGGTGGTGCTAAACCGCTGGTCCACTGGGGCTGCCCTATTTATATATCTTTAATGATATTCTCTAATTGATCAGACATCATTCTCATACTGTTCTTTAATCATTTAGATATGGTTTCCTTTGTTTTTTTGAACATATTTATAATAGCGGATTTAAAGTCTTTGTCCATTAAGTTCAATACCTGGACTTCCTCTGGGACAATATTTATTTATTGCTTCTTCTCCTTGTATGGGTTGTACTTTCCTATTTCTTTGAATGTCCTATAATTGCTGAAAACTGGACATGTAGTATG
The DNA here is from genome assembly GCF_905146905.1 of Nyctereutes procyonoides. Lineage (NCBI taxonomy): Eukaryota > Metazoa > Chordata > Mammalia > Carnivora > Canidae > Nyctereutes > Nyctereutes procyonoides. The sequence goes on along the minus strand of NW_026575124.1, from coordinate 1,812,510 downwards.
GCAACTCTGGAAATTAAATTGTCTTCTCTTCCCCTATCATTAGTTTTTTTTTTTTTTTCCAAATTGAAAGTGGTCATTTATTAATTTACCAGATTACAAAAATAGTCATGGTAGATACTTCAGTTCATCCTTCTAATAAACCTATTGATCTGGTCTTCCCTGTAGCCAACATCTCACCTTCTACAAAATGGGTGATCTTTTTCTTTATTCCCCCTCATGGTGAAGATAATTTAGAGGGCCATAAAGAAGTTGTTTGTTTTTTTTAAACATTTTCTGACAGTATAGATCTCATGAATCAGATCTTCCATGCAGATCAGGTCATACATACCAAGAGATGAAGCAATCAATGTATTATCTGTCAGAACAATTCACTTCTTGTTGACTTTGCCATAACTACGTTTGTAGGTCCATTCATTTGTGAGCGTCATATTTGGGTACCCCCATGCTATGTATGGTTCCACAAACCTTAGCTTGGTAACTGAAGCCTTGTTGAATTTAACAAAGATGCCATTGAAGATCTGGCAAAGGTGTAGAAACTGCAACACCTTTTGAACCTCTCGGCTCACACCACTGACACCTCTTCCTGATGACAAACGCCAATTTGGGTTCTGCACATATGAAGAAGTTGCCAGCTTTTCTTGCCATTCCAGCCATTTGAATCTCAGTTCTGTACATCTGCCTATATTCTTTGTGGTAATCTTAGCTTTTTCATAGATAAGTTTTCTCCTTGCCTTTTTCTTCCTTCCTTCCTTCCTTCCTTCCTTCCTTCCTTCCTTCCTTCCTTTTTCTTTCTTTCTTCCTTCCTTTTTTTTCTTTCTTTCTTTCTTTCTTTCTTTCTTTCTTTCTTTCTTTCTTTTTTCTCTTTCTTTCTTTCTTTCTCTTTCTTTCTTTCTTTCTTTCTTTCTTTCTTTCTTTCTTTCTTTCAGATTTTATTTATTCATTCATGAGAGACACAGAGAGAGAGAGTCAGAGACACAGGCAGAGGGAGAAGCAGGCTCCATGCAGGGAGCCCAATGTGGGACTTGATCCCAGGACTCCAGGATCATGCCCTGGGCTGAAGGCAGGCGCTAAACTGTTGAGCCACCCAGGGATCCCCAGTAATTTTATTTTTAAATGATTTCTACACCCAACATGGGGCTTAAACTCATAACCTCAAGATCAAGAGTTGCATGTTCTGGAGCACTTGCATGGCTCAGTGGTAGAGCGTCTGCCTTTGGCTCAGGGCATGATTCTTGGGTCGTGGGATTGAGTCCCACATCAGGCTCCCTCGAGGGAGCCTGCTTCTCTCTCTGCCTATGTCTCTGGCTCTCTCTGTGTGTGTCTCATGAATAAATAAAATCTTTAAAAAAAAGAGTTGCTTGTTCCACCAGCTGGGCACCCCTACAGTCTTGTTGTAAAGTCTTCTTTGTCTGGTATAATTGTTGCTACTTTGGCTTTCTTTTGACATTCATTTGCATGATAAATGTTTCTACATCCCCTCACTTTCAATCCGCAGATGTCTTTAGGTCTAAAATGAGTCTCTTGTAGGCAGTGTATTAATAGGTCTTGTTTATTTTTCCATTCTGTCACCCTATGTCTTTTGATTGGAGTGTTTCCAAGTAATTGTTGATAGATATGTATTTATTGTTACTTTATTACTCATTTTGTTTTTGTTTCTGAATATTTTTTTCTGATTCTTTCTTGTCTTTCTTCCATGGTTTGCTGGTTTTCATCAGAGTGATACTTGTATTTCTGTTTATTCTTTGCATAATTATTAGTGGTTTTTAAAAATATTTTATTTTAGAGAGAGAGAAAGAGAGCGCAATTGGCAGGGAGTGTCAGAGGGGGAGGGAGAGGGACAAGTAGACTCTGCACTGAGCATGGAACCTCATGTGGGGTTCAGTTCCAGGACCCTGAGATCATGACCTGAGCTGAAGTCAGACCCCTTAACCCATTCATTACTTCTCTCCTCTCCACGTTTTAGGTATATGGTGTTATATTTTACATGCCCTTACTTTGTGAATTCCTTGACTGATTTTTTTACAGAAATATTTATTTAAAAAAAAGAAATATTTATTTTTGCTACTTTTGTTTCCTATTTTAATACTGTAATTTATGGTCTTTCCTTTCCACTCAGAGTCCCTTTAATATTTTCTACATTACTGGTTTAGTGGTCATGAATTCCTTTAGTTTTTGTTTGTCTGTGATGCTCTTTATTTCTCCATTATGAATGATAGCCTTGATGGATAGATTATCCTTGGCTGCAGGTTTTTCCCATTCAGCACTTCAGTTATATTCCCCTCTCCTCTCTAGCTTGGAAAGTTACTGCTGAAAAATCTGCTGATAACCTATGGGCATTCCTTTATCTGTTAACTGTCTTTTGTTTAATGCTTCTAATATTTTTGACTTTATCACTACATTCTGCCATTTTAATTACAATATGTCTAGGCATATATCTGCTTCTTTGGTTTTGTTGGGGTAATCTGTGTGTCCTGGATCTGGATATCTGTTTCCTTCCCCAGATTAGGGAAGTTTTCAGCTATTATTTCTTCAAATAAATTATCTGCCTTTTTTCTTTTAAAAAAAAATTTATTTATTCATGAAAGACACACACACAGAGGAAAAGCCATAGGCAGAAAGAGAGAAGCAGGCTCCATACAGGGAAGCCCAAAGCAGGATCATGCCCTGGGGGAAGGCAGATGCTCAACTGCTGAGCCACCCAGGCATCCCTCTCTCTTCCTATTATGAATGTTACTACAACTGATGAAATCACTGAGTTCCCTAAGTCTATTCTCATTTTGCATAACTCTTTATTCTCACTTTTGTTCAGCTTGATTACTTTCCATTACTCTGTGTTCTAGGCCATTCTTTTGTTCCCCTGCTCCTTCCAGCCTGTTGTTAATTCTATCAAGTATGTTTTCCATTTCATTTACTGAGTCCTTTATCTCTGCTGTGTTATTCCTTATTTCTGTGTCAATGGTCTGACTGATGTCCTTCACTCTTTTCTCAAGTCCAGTGAGTATCCTTATGATCACTGTTTTAAATTCTCCATTGAACATGTTACTTATATCTGTTTTGCTTAAGTCTCTGGCTGTGGCCTTGTCCGGGTTCTTTAATTTGGGACAGATTCCTCTGTCTTCTCATTTTGTTTAGGTCTCCATGCCTGTTTCTGTACACTTGAAAAGTCAGCTTTGTCTCCTATTCTTGAGGGGAATGCCTTTATTTTTATTTTTTTTTTTTAAATTTTTTTAATTTTTATTTATTTATGATAGTCACATAGAATGAGAGAGAGAGAGGCAGAGACACAGGCAGAGGGAGAAGCAGGCTCCATGCACCGGGAGCCCGATGTGGGATTCGATCCCGGGTCTCCAGGATCGCGCCCTGGGCCAAAGGCAGGCGCCAAACCGCTGCGCCACCCAGGGATCCCGAGGGGAATGCCTTTATGAAGAGGTCCTGTAGCCCCTGCAGTGTAGTGTCCCCTGTTCTTGAGAGCCTGGTGCTTCCAGGAGTGGCTCCAGTGTGTGCTGTGTTCACTCTGCTGTTGTGCCTTGGCCACTTTATTGTTTAGGCTAGTTGTCTGCAGAGGTTGTCTTTGCCATTTGTGGGCTGTGTTTGGTCCCTGGCCTGAATGTGGAGTCCCAAATGTGATGTATTTTAACGTGTGCTCTGGTCTGCTTGTGAAATGAGATCTGTTGCCACAGCCAACAGAACCAAGGCCTCTCAAAATTCCTGTGTTGGGGGATCCCTGGGTGGTGCAGCGGTTTGGCGCCTGCCTTTGGCCCAGGGCGCGATCCTGGAGACCTGGGATCGAATCCCACATCAGGTTCCCGGTGCATGGAGCCTGCTTCTCCCTCTGCCTGTGTCTCTGACTCTCTTTCTCTCTCTCTGTGACTATCATAAATAAATAAAAATTTAAAAAAAATTCCTGTGTTGGGAGGTGTGGTGTGAGCAGGGGTTTTGGCTGGGCTTCTGGATGAGGGGGCTCATTGCTCTGGGACTGAGGCAAGTGTGATTGGGACGGGTGGTCCAATCAGAGGAAGGGGGGGGAATGTGGTTTGGTGTAAGCAAGTTAGGGAGCGTCAGTGCTCTGCTGGTTCTGGCAAGTAGCCCCATGCTTATTATGCAGAGTGGTGGGGGAAGAAAACAGCTCTTGCTAGTTCCTTTGTTCCCTGAGGGGTCTTTCCATGAAAGCTGCCTTTTTGAGACACATTCTGAGTTGAGCAACTGAACTCTCCACTCTGTGCCCCAGGTGCTCTCCACATTGTAAGTCCATGGGTTATTTGCTCTGATTTCTCTCCTCTGAACTCTCCCAGAGCCCAACACATTGACCTTTAAAACTCCAGGCTTGGGCACCTGGGTGGCTCAGTCGGTTAAGTGTTTGCCTTTGGCTCAGGACATGATCCCCGGATCCTGGGATTGAGCCCTGAGGCAGGCTCCCTGCCAGGGGGGAGTCGGCTTCTCCCCCTGCCCCTCCCCCTGCCTGTGCTTTCACTCTCAAATAAACATATAAAATCTTAAAAAAAAAAAAAAAAAAAAAAAGAATAAAACTCCAGGCTTAAAGTCCTGATGCTGGCAAGAATTAATGAAATTCCAAATCTCTCGCTTTCCAAGGCAATTGCTATGGGGATTCATTTTCCCTGCGTGTTCCCATGTTCAAGTTTGTCTCTCACCCTTGTCCACAACTGGGGATCCCTCCCCACCATAGTGGCCACAATCTGTTTCTCTTCCAAACTGCATCCCCACATTTCCTACCTTTTTTTTTTTTAAGATTTTATTTATTTATTCATGTGAGACAGAGACAGAGAGAGGCAGAGAGAGAAAGAAGCAGGCTCCACGCAGGGAGCCAGATGTGGGACTCGATTCCATCCTCGGTCTCCAGGATCAGGCCCTGGGCTGAAGGCGGTGCTAAACAGGTGAGCCACGGGGGCTGCCCATTCCTACCTTCTTTGATGTGGCCTTTTCTCTGCCTTTATTTGTGAAGTTTGTTCTGTCAGTCTTGATGTCAATTTCTGGAATATTTAGATGATTTGATAATTATCTAGTTGTATCTGTTGTGGGATGAGGTGAGCCTAGGGTCTCCTCTTACTCCACCACCATCTACCCCTATAGATTTTTTTTTTCTTTTTGAATATTGAACTCATAGGTCTCAGTATAGAGATACAGGAATAAATACATATACGTGTGTGAGTGCATGCATGTGTGTTTGTGGCAATGAGCAGACCTGGTGATCAGATCTTGATTTTTATTTATTTAAAACATTTTTTAAAAAGCTTAATTCCATTATAATTAGCATAAGGTGTTATATCAGTTTTAGATAAGAGACTTTTTATTTATTTATTTATTTTTTAAAGATTTTATTTATTCATTCATGAGAGACACAGAGAGAGACACAAGCAGAGGGAGAAGTAAGCTCCATGCAAGGAGACCGTCACGGGATTCGATCCTGGGACTCCAGGATCACACCCTGGGCTGAAGACAGGCGCCAAACCATTGAGCCACCCAGGGATCCCAAATAAGAGATATTTTTAAAAGAAGACTTTATTTATTCATTTGAGAGAAAGAGAGTGAGAGAAAATGAGTAGGGGGAGAGGTAGAGAGAGAGGAAGGAGCAGACTCCCCATTGAGCAGGGAACCCAACATGGAGCTCAATCCCAGGACCCTGGTATGACCTGAGCTGAAGGCAGACACTTAGCCAACTGAGCCACCCATGCATCCTGACAAGAGATTTTTTAAAACAGAAAAAACTTGAGAAGTAGGAAAATTTTAACACTAGATCTTTAGGAATGATTATTATATTTTTACATATGGCAATGGCATTGTGATTATGTAACTAAAAGACTACTTTTTTGTTTTAATTTTTATTTATTTACGATAGAGAGAGAGAGAGAGAGAGGCAGAGACATAGGCAGAGGGAGAAGCAGGCTCCATGCACCGGGAGCCCGACGTGGGATTCAATCCCGCGTCTCCAGGATCGTGCCCTGAGCCAAAGGCAGGCACCAAACCGCTGCGCCACCCAGGGATCCCCTAAAAGACTACTTTTTAAGGGAAAAACATACACAAATATTTATGGGTGAAATGGTATGCCTGAGATTTGCTTCATAAAAACCCATTGGAAGGTGGGGTGGGAAGAAAGTAGAGGTATATATGAAATAACATTGGCTAAAATTATAATAATAGAAGTTGGGTGATGAGAATATGCAAGTTAATCATACTATTCTATTTTTGTATATATTAAAAATGTTCCCATATCCAAACATTTTTAAGCACAAAAAAACATTATTTCTGCATAAGTCCATTGCTTTGTAATTTTATCTTGTTCTATTTTACCTAATATTGATGCATATGTAAGATAAAGGACACTTCAAAACATGAACCTGCAGAACAAACTTTACTGAAAGTCTCATAATTATAATGGCTGAGAACTTAGAAATATTATCTACCCAGAAGTCCAAGAGAATCAACTAAAATACCATCATTCATTTATTCATCCAAACATTGGGTTAATGTAACATGTTAGGCACTGTTCATCCTCTCATAGAGCTTACAGTGTAGTTTTATCAGACTTATGAAAAAAATGTTTAAAGTGGCTTACGATTAAGGTCAACGTATAAAAATAAATAACTTTCCTGTATTAGAGCAATAGTGAATTGAAAAAAAAATCCATTCACAGTTACAGCAAAACATAAGTAGGCACAAACCCAACAAGACATTTATAATACTTGAATGAAGAAAATTGTAAAAGCTAACCGAATGTTCTAAAAGAAGATGTAAGTGGAAAGAAATATATAAATATAAATACTGGGATCCCTGGGTGGCGCAGCGGTTTGGCGCCTGCCTTTGGCTCAGGGCGCGATCCTGGAGACCCAGGATCGAATCCCATATCGGGTTCCCGGTGCATGGAGCCTGCTTCTCCCTCTGCTTATGTCTCTGCCTCTCTCTCTCTCTCTCTGTGACTATCGTAAATAAATAAATTTAAAAAAATAAAAAAATAAATATAAATACTATGAAAACCAGTATAATTTTTATTAAAATCTTATTGTAATTTTCTAAATTGTAACTTGAGAAGTTAGTCCTAAAGTTTCAGTAGAAGATAAAATGTTCAGGGCACCTGAATGGCTCAGTTGCTTAAGCATCTGCCTTTGGCTCAGGTCATGATTCCAGGGTCCTGGGATTGAGCCCTACATCAGGTTCCCTGCTCAGGGGGGATCCTGCTTCTCCCTGCCACCCCCACTGCTTGTGCTTGCTCCCTCCCTCTCTTGGTCAAATGAATAAAATCTTAAAAAAAAAAAAAAAGATAAAATATTCAAGGAAAGTAAAGAAAAATTAAACGTAGAAAATTTAAAAGGAGAATTTGCCTGAACAGAGATCAAAGCATACTAAAAAGCTACAAGCCTCAAAACCAAAAGTCACTTCTCCCCAAATTTCCTGTTTAAGTGCAATATAATATCCATAGAAACCTCAATAGAATTTTAAAACAAAATTTGTTAGGTGATTCTAAAATTCCTGTTAAAGAAAAAAATCACAAGGATAGCCAGACATTTTGACAAATAACAACCATGGAAGCAATTTACCCTTTCAAGCAACAAAATATACTAAAAGTTACAGGACTTAAAATGAGGTGTTATTTTTATTTTTATTTTTTGTTATTTTTATTTTTTAAGATTTTATTTGTGAGAGAACACACACACACACAGAGAGACAGAGAGAGAGAGAGAGAGAGAGAGAGAGAGAGAGAGAGAGGCAGAGACATAGGCAGAGGGAGAAGCAGGCTCCATGCAGGGAGCCCGACGTGGGACTCGCTCCCAGGACTCCAGGATCACACCCTGGGCCAAAGGCAGGTGCCAAACCGCTGAGCCACCCAGGCGTCCCAAATGGGGTGTTATTAATGAAGGAATAGGATAAAAGGAATTTGATAAAGCTTGAAGAAACAGACTAATGCATAACTGGGAATTTCCTTTATGATAAAAGTGGCATCTTAAGGGAGAAATCTCAAGTATTTAGAAATGTCCACTACTGGACATTTAAAATAGGCAACTGGCTTCCCTCTACTTTCCAACCTCTTTTCAACCCTGTATTATCCACGCTCCTATTCGTAGTCTATTAAATTAATCTGGTAATGTTTACCAGTAACTGCCAAATTGTCAAAGCCAATGGACTCTTCATTCCTCTCATTTATGCGGCATTTATCTGCAACACTCTACATGTTAACATTTTCTTCTTTAACATCCCTTTCTCCTACTTCTCTTGTTGGAACATTTAATGCCAGTAGTGTTTGAGAACTTTTCCTCTTTTATATTTTCTAAGAATTGTTTGTATTTGAAAACATTTCTAAGTGAAAAGAATTATACCTGTATACCCATCTTCACCACCACCTATTTCTGCTTCAGAACTTAAAGACACTATAGATACTTGTGAAGGCCCTCTACATCCATCCCTGTTTTTTTTTTAAGAATTTATTTATTTATTTATTTATTTATTTATTTATTTATTTATTTATTTATTTATTTACTTACTTACTTATGAAAGAGGAGAGAGAGAAAGGCAAAGACTTAGGCAGCGGGAGAAGCAGGCTCCAGGCAAGGACCCAGATGTGGGACTTGATCCTGAGACTACGGGATCACGCCCTGAGCCAGGGGCAGGTGCTCAACCGCTGAGCCAGCCAGGGATCCCTCCACCCCTAATGTTATCCACCTCTGCCCTCCCTCCTTCCCCAAAGATGGTTATTTCCATCTTGCAGCTGGTATCATTCCCAAGCATATTAGTACATTTTTATAACTTTTATTAGATGTACCCATAATATATAGTACACTTAGGACTATTAAAAAGTATCAAACTCTATATGCCAATGTAACTCGTTCTTTTGACACATAAGAGCTTCCAGTTCATTTTAAATGATGGATAGTTTATCATCATAAGACATAGTATAATTGATAGAACATTATACTGATGGACATTGTGTTTAGCTTCTCGTTGTTTGGGGGAAAAAAGAGCTGCAACATTCTCGTAGTGTCCATGAATAAAGTCCAGTAGTCCCTCCAGGAAATATAATCCCGAAGTGGAATCGTGATTTTGCAATGTGTGCTTGTCACTCTAACTACAGCCGAATTGAATTGCTCTCCAAAATGGTTTTATAAATCTATACTTTCAGAGCAGTATATAAAAACTATTTCCATAAAAAAAATCCTGTTATTTCCTAACTTTGCCAAAACTTGGTTTATTTTTATTTATGATAGTCACACACACACAGGGAGGGAGAGAGAGAGAGAGAGAGAGAGAGGCAGAGACATAGGCAGAGGGAGAAGCAGGCTCCATGCACTGGGAGCCCGACGTGGGATTCGATCCCGCGTCTCCAGGATCGCGCCCTGGGCCAAAGGCAGGCGCCAAACCGCTGCGCCACCCAGGGATCCCTAAAACTTGGGTATTGATTATAAATGCACACACGTCTTTGTGCCAGTTTTGATATTTTCCCAGATTCTGTACTTACAGCCCTCCTCTCATTCTGTAACCTATTTAGTATTTAGAACCTTAGTCACTCATGACATGTCAGGTTATTTAACAGGCATCCTAAAAATTTCCCCTCATTCCCACATCCAACCAGCTACCATTTCCTGTTTATTCTATTTCCTTAAAATCATGGATATGTCCCTTTCTCTCTATCTGATTAGTTTCCTATTGCTGCTGTAACAAATTACCATCAATTTTTTTAAAATTACCATCAATTTAATGGCTTAGAACAACACATTTATTCTTACAGTTCTTGAGGTCAGAAATCTGAGTTTCATGGGGCAAAAATCAAGGTGTTGCCCAGAGGATCTAGGGGGGAATCTTTTCCTTGCACCTCTTCCAATTTCTAGAGGTGTTTCTTGGCTCGTGGGTGTATCGCTTTACTCTTCTCCCATCATATCTAATTCTGATCTGTCTCCCTCTTATAATTACTTTTGTGACTACATTATGCCACCTGGATTATCACCTCATTTCAAGATCCTTAATCACAGCTGCAAAATTCCTTTTGCTATATGAAGTAACTTCTGTAGGTTCTGGGGATTAGGAAGTGGACATCTTTGTGGAGAATTACTCATCCTATCACACTATTTTCTAACTGCTGCTCTTACTTCTAAACATTCTACTCACCTGGACAATCCCAAACTATTTACATAGCCACTAGAATCGTGTTTTCAGTTTCAAATCTATCCATAATCCTCTGAAGACTTTTCGTGATTCTCTATTCTCTGCAAAATCAGGCAAAAACTCATTTTCTTAGCAAACAATTGGTCATGATTTTAACTACAAATGAAAATTTTCAGCTTTTCTCTTGCTATAGTCTTACTGAAATCTACACTCCACCCATTCCAAACTATTAGGTTGAATTTGCCTTTTTCACTTGCACTCTTACGGGTATCCTGCCCATCCCTTTGCCTACCCTAGCCAACACATACTGATCAAGAGTCAACTTGAAAGTTAGTATCTTTCCGTACCAAGAGGGTTGACCATTTCCTGTGTATTCCTAATACTATCAAAGCATCCTATACAGATTATAGCAATATGTTGGCTTATGATGCTTGACTGAAGTTATTAAGGGTAGTAATTTAATAATTTTAGCATCCTATGTACCTAGTATCTTGTCTTATAGTAAATATCATAATCTTAAGTAGAACAATCGAGGTCCTAAGAGTTAGCGTGTGGGGACACCTGGGTAGCTCAGCAGTTAAGTGCATCTGCCCTTGGCTCAGGGTGTGATCTCGGAGTCCCGGGATCAAGTCCCACATCAGGTTTCCTGCATGGAGCCTGCTTCTCCCTCTGCCTATGTTTCTGCCTCTCTCTCTCTCTCTCTCTCATGGATAAATAAAGGAAATCTTTTTTTTTATTATTTTTTTAATAAAGGAAATCTTAAAAAAAAAAGAGTGTGTGGGCAGGCTTGAATACTGATGAAAAATGGTATGCTTCACAAATAGCCATACATCCACAGGTAAATAAGATAGTGAGTGGTAAGACACAACAAAATCTTAGAAAAATTTTTACATTTGGAAACTTTGAAGAATATTAACTATTACTCCACAATTTTGCAGATGAGCAAGCAGACAGAATTAAATGATTTGCCCAAATATACTAAGATTAGTAGCAGAGCTGGCTTTGGGTATAGGGAGCCTAAAATTTAAGGGGAGGGGAGTTTGATAAATACCGGTTTGCTGAGGCTGAGATGAATTGTCTTTTAGAGATCTATACATGGAAAAATGGCAAATCGTGAAGAAAATATCTAGAAGTAACAGTAGTAAGTTTAATGCTTTTTAATCCTCTCCAAATACATGACAGACCTTATTAAGTCTTGAATGAAATTGTATGTTAAGTAGTTAGCACAATAGTTGGTAGCCTGGAAACTGCCCAGGTGGGAGAGAGGATGATTGGGATTAATGTACCAATAATTAAGACAGAGAAGTAGGGGCAGATATAAACATTTTTTATTTAGCCTTGTCCTTAACGGTCACTTTTTAAACTAGCTGTAAGAGGAGTGGGGGCAGGGCATGGTGCAGGGGGAAAAATAAAATTAGCTGAAAGAAAATGTAATCTAATGGAAACCACCTTATATTGGAAGTGAACTATTGTCTTTTGGACCTAAAAGGAATGATTTTTAGTTTAGTATTATTTTTGCTCCCCCATCTCTCCATTTTTAGAATTATCAGAAATCGTGCAAAATGAACAAGCCTAACATCTCAAAACTGTACTCGTATCTCCCTCCCCACAAAAAGTTCCTTGCTAATGTATCCAATTAGAGTGAATGGCACAAACTGCCATCTAGTTCCAAAGCCATAAATTCATGAGTCATTTTTGATGCTTTCTTCACTCTTCCATCATGTATCCCATCCATTCAAGTCCTGTTCCTGAAAGTTTCTCAAATCTTCCACTTTGTTCCAAACTATCACCATGAGGTATAATCTAACTTGTCTCCCATCTGTTCTTCATAATGCACAAATTTCAAATCCTAGTCGTCTGGCTCTTTTCTTCAGCCCGTTTGAAAGATAAACGTCACCTATGCTGCATGCACAGGACCCTATAATTCTTCCAGTGCACAGTAAAGTGCTAATGCATAAGTTGTTCCTCATCTGAACACTCTCCTGCTCACCTAATTAACTTTTACTCCTTCAGATCTGTCCTTTCTCAGGGAAAGATTTATCCCTGCACCATCCCTCACTTCCAACTACATAGGTTTTGATTCTAGATTTCATATTTACTACTTGTCTAAATTTGTGATTGCTTATGACTATTTGGTGTTAAGCATGATAAAGGCAGGAATCCTATTTTTGCTGCCTACCACACTGTCTAGAACACAGCATGCAATAAATACTGGCTGATATAATATATATGACAATTACTCCACTCATAACAATTAACTCTGATGGCAAGTCAATACCTTCAGTTTGGATAAACTGATGTTACTTGTACAGGGAGAACGTGGAATGCAGAACTAGAGCTTAGATGCGTCATTCAAAATACAAGTGTGTAAAGATAAAAGCAGCCTACAAATTATAGGGATGCTGGAGTCCTACCTTGGTTCATTGAGTCTGATACAATAGGCATACGAAAGGAACAGGAAAGAGCACAGCCTCCAGACTCCTGTGTGGCTCAGTTGTTGAGCATCTGCCTTTGGCTCAGGTCATGATCTTGGGGTCCTGGGATCGAGCCCTGCATCAGGTTCCCTGTGGGGAGCCTGTTTTTCCCTCTGCCTCTGTCTCTCATGAATAAATAAATTAAAAAAAAACTTTAAAAAAATACGAAAGAACGCAGCTTCAAGGATCTGCAGAGCAGCTCCAAAAAATCAATTATAAAAGATGTTTAAGGGCGCCTGGCTGGCTTAGTCAGAAGAGCATGCCACTCTTGATCTCAGAGTTGGGAGTCTGAGCACCACCTTGGGTGCAGAAACTAATTAAATGTATATATATTTTAAAAAATAATGTTTAGGGATGTCTGGGTGGCTCAGTGGCTGAGCGTCTGCCTTTGGCTCAGGGCGTGATCCTGGGGTCCTGGGGTAACTGAAGGATAAATAAACCGTGGCACAAGAGCTATGAAACACTTCATTTTTGCCTTACCAGTTTTAAAAAGAGAAAGATTCATTTAAATGTCCCAGAAAACTTTCCCTTTAAAAAGCTCCCCCAAACCATTTAGATTTAGCATTTGATACAAAACAAAGATGTGTGAAAAGCTAAAAATAACCTACTGGTTTTCTCTTGGAAATATAAGTTTAAAAGCCTAGAAGTTAGTTACATACTCAGGTCAGTCCATATCTGTCTCATAAAAGCAAAATCCTTAAGCTGCACCCATCAACAACTGCTTCCGACAGTAAAATAATTTAAGAACACCCTAGGACCATAAAGCTGAATCTTCTGGCTCTATTCTCTCACTTTACAGATGAAATATCACATATCCTGTACCCCATCCACTCCCCCAGCCAAACCAAACCAAACCAAACCAAAACCAAGTAAGTCGAGACCAGAATAATGATAGAACTTATAGAATGGGTAACATAAAATTATGGAAAAATAAATACAAGTAGTCATTAGACATAAACCACCTAGAGAAAAGGAAACCAGTCCTGCTTTTAAATAATTTTATTTTTTTTCTAATTTTGTGTTACTTTAATTTCCCATAGCACCTTGGCAATGTTGAAAACAGAAATACAAATACAAGGATGTTCTCATTTTAACATAATAAGCATGAGCATGTGTCACACCATCTTTTTTTGGGGGGAGGGGCAGTTTGGACAATAGAAACAAACTTAAGCAATGGACAAAATAGAAGCTGGATAACTGGTTCTGATCCCCGACCCCGAACATTTAACAGGGGTCACTCAAAAGACATGTAAATCAGGCAAATAAAAAAAAAAATCAACATTGATGTTGATGTTTCTTTATATAGACTGATCAGTGTTTTGCGCTACAAAACTGAAAATAAAACCATTTTATTTTTATACACAGCCTGCTGACATCTGAGTTGTACTTTTAGGAACTGTCTACTCAACAATTCATAAAAAGTTGTTAGTTTTTAAAAACAAATCATTTAATAATCAGGTGATTTTGAAAGAGAATTTATTTTTAACCTGAACACAGATCCTCTTTCAACTTCTTAAAACGTCTCATTCAGTTGATAAAAACTGAAAGGTCTATGTATTTTCTTGGAAGCTCAGACTAGCTATGTTAGCATACGCCAAAAAAAAAAAAAAAGCTTAAAGTTAAATTAATGACCACCAAATTTTAAGGAAATCTAAAAAATTAGGAAGAAACCTCATCTTAAGAATTTATAAAAACCCTCAAAAGGAATACACGGTCTTCTTGCTTTTCTCTTTTGTGTAAAAATAAACAAAATATGTACTTTTCAAATATAGTTAATACACATGCCCAACACAAATATCAAGAGACTTAACCCCAGTGCCATTCAACTGTGTCAAAGTAAAACCAGTGGACATTTAATAAGCCAAAAGACTAAATATTAAGACCATAACTAATAAAGCTAAAGAAAGCATTCAGTAACTTTTAAATACTATTTTCTGCTCCAGCAGATGCAAATACTCCATCATTAAGCCTTTTGCAAAGCCAACCTGGTTATTTAAAAAGGAATGTGAAACAATATTCAAGCTACATTAATTTTAGGAACCAAAAATAAATTAAAAAATCGGCATGTCATTTGAGATTACATGCAAATCAAGCACATCAGATGACAATAAATCCCTATTACTGAAAGATCTTATCTTCTTTCAAAATCCAAGTGAATAAAATTTAGATGGATCACTTTTGAATGCCAGTGTCTATATTTGCAAAAATGAAATCACTCAGAGTAGAGACAGGCCCTAGATATCACAAAAACCTCAATTATCAGGACAGAAAATGGAGACAGGATTTACAGTATCTCCATATACCTTCTCTATGAAGTGCAAACTGATGAACTTGTGTGACTCTTGTTCTCTTCATGCAATAAGAACGACAGAAAACCACCATACTATACACTCAGTATCATTTGTATCTATTTTTAGCCTCCAACAACCCAAGGAAATGTTAAGTCATAAAGATGAAGAGAAAAATTTGACATTTAAATTTAAATTCCTCCTTCTACAGAACCAAATAAATAGTTGAACTACCACAAACACCCAACCCGCATCAGTTACAGAGAACTGCTGGAAAAAATCCACACAGTTTCACATAACTCATAGGCATCATTTAGATACAAACCTTAAATCTGCTGTAATAAAATAAATGCTAAATACATACTGTGAATATATATATTACACACATACACACACAGACACACACACATACACACATATTCTTCCCTATACATCCCACCAAATTGGGAACTACTAGCTGTAATGAGGCAAATTAAATTAAAAACACTATATATTATATAAGAAATGTAAAAACGATGTCTTCAAATTTCTACTTTCAATAACATTTTGAGTAAAAAACCCAAGAACACAGTTGCTTTCTTCAAAAAGACGACTCTTTTCTTGTGTTTCAATTAGAACATTTAGTTTTTAGAAGTTGGGTGGACTAACAGTAAGTCACACAAGCATACAAGGAATATAAGCCTATTTCTGTGACACATTGTAAAAAAGTAATGTTTCATTTTAAGTGCAATAATTAAGTTTATAATCCTTACCAAGTGATTTTTATAAAATGTTTATTCTCTTAAATCCAATGCATTCACAGAGTGTTAACACTTTAAATGTTTATCAATTCCACCAACTGCATTATCTAAGTAAACCAAAATAAGCACTTTTATCATAGATGTAGTCAATGATTATTAATACTTTTTTTTTTTTTAAAGGACCTAAACTTCCCCCAAATTTCAGCACAGGTAGTTTTATTGTATGTTTCATCTAGTAGATGATTTTTAAAAATAGTGTGTAGAAATGAATAGTTTCAAACTGCTTAAATATATTATACCATGTTATCAATCCACCAAATCAAAAGCAATTACCAAGCTGAATAATAAGTTACAAAGAAATTATAATCCTGGCTTGTACAGAATGTGCAGTGTTTAGTTACCTACTAATACAAATCTCCAAAGCTTAACTTAGAGTTGGAAGAGGAGTTTCACAGTAATGTAATTTTAACCTCCATTTACATTCATTTTCATATATTACTAAGATGTTTACTCTATGTCACAATGGTGCTTTCCAGTGTTCACAATTTACAGTTTCGATTTGTACATATGTAATTTACTCACATAAGGGACAGTTATTACTATTAAAAACTATCCCTAAAAAAGAAAACAAAACCCCACCTTACATGGAACTCTGAAAATGGTATGACTTAAAACATTAAAATGCAACATGGTTTTTAATATTTTAGCCATTTTCTAAACACCAGCATGTAAACTTGCCTACCTTAATATGACAGCTACTTTATTCACTGAGAAAGTATGTATTAATTTTCTTCGACTATCTTTCTCACCTTAACTCAAAAATCTCATGACTTGCTGGTTCTGTTTCTGTGAATTCCAAACTGTAATTTTTTTTTTGGGGGGGGGAGAGAAAGGGAAGGAAGAAGATGATAAAATACATTGTAAACAGAAAAAGGTTACCCCCGAATTAAGCCTTTACATTTTTTTTTTAACCTCTACACTATTTAACACTTTAAGAAATCAGTTACAATGTTTCATCTTTAACACGAACACAAATTACTGTAGGGTCAGTCTGACCTACCATTCTGGGATCTAAAGTTCTAAATACATGAACAGAAGAGTTAACTACTTCAATGTTCAATCGGAGATTTAGAACAGTTATATGATTTGACTAAACTGGTCAAGGCAGTTAGAAACATACAATTCTGTAGAATATTGGTTATTCTGCTTTTGGGGGTGGGTAGTCAAAGAGCAGAGAATAACAATGAAGTAACAAAAAAAACTGTCTCTCCTATTTTAGAGTTGGGTTGACAGGAAATCACAAAGCAGTTTAAACCTCTGAAGTCCATTTGACCTATCCACTCAGATGTAAGACAAAGTTTTGATTTTTTGAGTAACCCCTTTTTTTTCCTTGAGTATCAAACTGATTGATAGTCACATCTCTAAGTACAATCAGAGTTTAACAGCTTGTTGAATGAAATATTAAGGTAAAAAAGACAGACTGAATTTCAAAATGGAAAAAAAAATATCTACTCAAGTATTACATTCAGTTTTTCAAATCATTTACTAACATGACAACAGATTTGGCTTCAGTCACTCTTGCACACACTCACACAACAGGCACCCCAGCCACTGATCTGCTTTGCAACACAAGGCCATATAGGCAGAGATGGCATTCTCCAAGCCAAACTTTAAATAGATTAAAAAAAGTAATTTCTAATTTTACAGAAATGCTTCTTCAAAAAATATTTTCTCTCACTCCCTCATCTCCTGTACTGAAGGATGTGTAATATGTTTTTTTCTCAAGCTAAATCTGAACCCTCAAAATTGATTCTAGGCAGAAGATCTCTGCAAATTAAAATCAAAAACAAAAATAGAAAAATTATATTTTTATATGTATACACATATATATATATATTTATACTGATTGGAATCCTCCAGCATTTTAAAATCATTTTAGAGATGAATTTTGGGATTCTACTGCTCACAACTCCAAAATCCATAATGATTTAAGGACATACACTTTTCTGTTTCCTTCCTGGCTACCCCCTCTCCTCTAGAACAGTTCAATATAGCCACGGCTCAAGTTTAATGGGAAGAGAGAGAAGTTTTTGAATAGTTTTTGTTTTTTTACTTTGGTGATCTGGGTGGCACATATTGCTCTTTGCCATTACGTCGAGTCACTCCCTGAGGTATAGCCCTATGGCCAAACTGGCGTCTCTGTTCCCTGATTTTTCCAGCTGCTCCCCTGGGAATGGTATTGCCTCGGAAGCTAGAATACTCCTTACTAGCCCTTGCTTCTGGCTTCTCATGTGATTTCTCAATGGACTTCTCAGGAGCTCCATTCTCTTCGTTTTTGGTGGGAGACACTACATTGGAGCGAAGTTCTCGTAGTGGCTGCACAAGAACTGGAGATGGTTCTTTAGGGGGCTTCTGGCACACTTCAGCATAACTTAGCTTTCGAGGTTCCTTTGAAGTGGAGAAGAAACAAATTTATGGTACACATTCTCTAAATAATAAAGTACAAAAAGGATAGTGTGTCCCACAAGAGAATCAGTAAGTTATCTTCTAGGAAAGGGCAATAGGCACTTTAATAACACTATTAAAGTTTATTGGTACAATCATTTTTTAAGGATTTTATTTATTTATTTAGAGAGAGTGAAAGAGTGAGAGCGTTACTGAGGGGGAGGGGCAAAAGGAGAGGGAAAAGATGACTTCTGAGCAGGTACCCTGATGCGGGGCTTAGTCCCAGGACCCCGGAATCATGACCTGAACCCAAGGCAGATTCTTAGCTAACTAAGCTGTCCAGGTGCCCCATGTATTGGTACAATCTTAAATTATTTTTTGTTGTTGAAAATAATAAAAAGTCTTGACAATTTATATATGATACAGTAATTTCACCTGAGGAATTTGAGAGATGTTCATGTCAGCACTGTTTATGGTGATGAAAGAAATTGGAAACTTAAATGTATAAGAAAGGACAGATTAAGTTAATAATGTACTTTCATATGATGAAATAAAGTCATTCTATTCTCTCTTCCTTGGCTACAAAGAACCCCGAGATGGATTCCACAAGGATCTCAACAGAACAGCTGGGAACCAATAATAAACTAATAGAAGACTAATTAAGAGTCTTAATTATCTCATCTGAAAAAAAAAAAGGACAATAGGAGTGTTATTAGAATGGGACAGGATAAAGCGTGTGAAAAGTATTCAGCACTGGTCTTAGCATAGAGCAGGCATTCAGCTGCCATTGTGCTATTATTAAACAACAAAATAAAATGTCCTTAACCTAGAAAAAAGGAACTACACCAAAATGCAACTAGTTATATCAATGAATGAAAAGTTGTGACAATTAAAATGGGAGTGGCTGTCGTAAGACTTGTTACACATTAAAAAAGAATTTCCAGGGGGCTCAAAGCCTCTTTAGCCCCAAAATAATATATTCATCATAACCTAAGAAAGAAGCTTCAATTAACTAGAAGATGATCAAAAAGTCATTAAAACAACACATAATGGGGGCACCTGGGTGGTTCAGTTGGTTAAGTGTCTGCCTTTGGTCCAGGTCATGATCTTGGGGTCCTAGGATCAAGCCCCACGTGGGGTTCCCTGCTCAGCTGAAGCAGAGAGCCTGCTTCTTCCTTTCAATCTGCCCCTCCCCCACTAATGCTCTCTCTCTTGCTCAAATAAATAAATAAATAAATAAAATCTTTTATAAACTCCTTTAGCTTCATTTGAGGCAGATGGCCTCCATTTGGCTACTTCCAAATGACTCTGCTCCAGCAAAGACTTTTGTGGAGAATAAAAATCTCATTATTTAACCAATTATTTTTTTTCACATATTAAATTCATCAAGTTACCTGTAGGGCCACAGCTACAGCTGCATTTATGTTTATATTACATGGTGAAGCACTATGTGTCCTTGATGGCTTTGCAGTACTTGGGGGAGAAACTGTATTTGTCTGGTTGAGCACATCCTTCTGAACAGTGGAATCCTCCACTGGATCCTTTTCTTGCTGAGTTGTGCTAAGGAAAAGAAAGCTTAACATCAGACTTAATACAGCATACAGAAACAGCTGAGCACATGATCAGAAGAGAAAGTCACCTTAATGTGGAAGATCTTCTATACTGAAACTGTACCTTAATGCAGGAAGCTCAGCTGTAGAAAGAGGACTGGTACTCATACTTAGTTGCTGTGCAGAGGTGCAGTCTGTCTGTTCATCCTCTGCAGGCAATGGGCAACTAACTCTCAACTCTTCGTTATCCTTAAAATAAAAACATATTTAAAAATTAACTCATATAGACCCTTCTCCAAATGGCCAATAAGCACTTGTAAAGATGCTCAATCATATCAGTCATTAGGGAAATGCAAATCAAAACCACAATGAGAAACCACTTCGCACTCACTAGGGTGTCTATAATCAATAAATAATGTCTGTGATGAAATGGAGATACTGGAACTCTCATACACTGAGAGTGGCAATGCAAAATGGTGCATCTTGGAAAATAGTCTGGCAGTTCCTCAAAAAGATAAACAGTTACCATATGACCCAATAGTATATACCCAAGAGAAAATATGTCTACACACAAATGTTCATAGTAGCATTATTTTATAGCAGCCAAAACACTGGGAACAACCCTAAATGTTCATCAATTGGTGAATGGATAAACAAAATGTAGTATATCCGTATAATGGAACATTACTGTGCAATGAAAGAAATAAAGTACCGGTACACACTACCACAATGGATGAACCTTGAGAACATTATGCGAAGTGAAATAAGCCAGTCATAAAAAAGACAAATACTATATGATTCCACTTATATGAGATACCTTGAGTACTCACATTTATATAGACAAAGTGGAATGGTGGTTGACAGGGG
This sequence comes from Nyctereutes procyonoides, assembly GCF_905146905.1. Lineage (NCBI taxonomy): Eukaryota > Metazoa > Chordata > Mammalia > Carnivora > Canidae > Nyctereutes > Nyctereutes procyonoides. The sequence goes on along the minus strand of NW_026575124.1, from coordinate 1,792,039 downwards.
CTGAGGGAAGGGGGTAGAAAAGGGGAATGGGAGTCAGGTATAACAGGTATAGTGTTTTATTTTATTTTTTAAAGATTTTGTTTTGTGAGGAATCTCTACACCCAATGTGCGGCTTGAACTAACAACCCAGAGACCAAGAGTTACATGCTCTACCAACTGAGTCAGCAAGGTGTCCCCTATAGCATTTTTTATTTACAATATAAAGAGTTCTGGAGATCAGATGCACAACAATGTAAATGTATTTAATACAACTGAGTTGCACACTTTGAACAATGCTTAAGATGGTAAAATTTTTTTAAGGATTTATTTGAGAAAGAGCGTGTGTGTGTGTGAGAGAGAGAGAGAGAGAGGGAGAGGAGAGAGAGGGAGAGGGAGAGCAAGCACACATGTGCACACTAGAAAGAACACCTGAATTGGGAGACAATTTCAAGCAGACTCTACATTGAGCGTAGAGCTTATGTGGGGCTCCTTCTCACCTCAACACCCTGAGATCAGGACCAAAGCCAAAAAAATTGACTGAATCACCCAGGCACCCCTTAAGATGGTAAATTTTATATAATGTGCATTTTGCCACAATTTAAAAAAGAAAAAGAAAAACAATAGTGAGTTCTGGATATTAAAGTCGATTGATGAAATAGAAATTTCAGCAGGTTCAGAAAAACTTTGTAGGAAATATAGACAAGAACAAAAATTAAAATTAGGAAAGCCAAAACAACAAAATCAGAGGTTCAATCTACAAGGTGCAATATCAAATTAAGAGTTCAAGAAAAAAGAAAAAAGTGAAGGATTTATCAAAGAGATAATACAGGAAAATTTTCTAGCATGCAAGGACGAGTTCCAGACTGAAAGGGTCTACCCAGTGCAATAAATTAAAAAAGAGCCATAGCAAAAGACACCTTCACGACACTTCACTGGATACACCAGGGATAAATAAAAGATCCCAAAGGCCTCCAGAGAGGGAAAAAAGAAGTCACAGGAGAATCAGAATGAAGATTTCTGGAAAGGATCTCAGAAGCCTGATCATTTCCTAAGCAACATACAAAAAAAAAAAAAAAAAAAAAAACCCCACAAACCAAGAAGACTGATAAATATGAACCTACTAAATAAAATGAGAACTTTTCACTCACAAATACTAAACACTGAAAACAAATCATAATTAGTAACATACATAACTGACAATGGATTAGTATCCAAAATAAAATGTAGAATTCTATGAATCTGTAAGATAAAATACAACCTAATAGAAAAAAAAAGCCAAATATCTGACACTTTACAAAGAGAACTCAAATGGCCAATAAAACATGAAAAGGTAACTTAACCTCAACAGTAATTAAATTTTAAAAGATGCCCTATCACTCAGCAATTCCACTGTGTACAGACCCTAAAAACAGTGTGTATGTGTGGTTAGAACATTCACAGCAGAATTGCTTGTAATGTCAGACAACAGCTTAAGTGTCCATCAACAGAATAATGACATTTTTACAAAAGACTACAATAGTGCAAAATGAACTAGTCATTTTTATCAACAGTGACAAATTTGACACAATATAGAATGAAAGAAATAACAGAAGAATACATACTCCATTTATGTTGTGTTAAAAAACAGGCACACTGAACAGTATGCTCTGTAGGTTAGGGGTTGACAAACCAAGGTCTGTTGGCCAAATCCAGCCTCTGACTTTTGTTGGTATGGTCTATGAGCTAAGAGTGGTTTTTAAGTTTTTAGCATACAGCTCACAAGCCTAAAGTAGTTAATATCCAGCCCTATTCTACAGAAAAAGTTTCCCATCTTGGAATAGTAAAACTATAAAGAAAAGCAAGAAATGTATTACTGCAAAGTCAGGATGTTTATCTCTGATGAGGAGGAAGAGAAGGAATAGGAGGAACTGTAATAGGGGAGGGGAGCCATATGGTATTGCTAAGATGTTGGTGATATTCACTGTTCATCACAGTTGTGGGTTGGGATTACAAGGGGAAATACATCTTATTACTATTCTTTAAAAATATGTGTGTGTGAATCACACTTCAGCAAATGGGAGAAGCCATCGATGGTAAGACACATCATTATTTTATGTATTACTAATAAAAAACACTGCTACTTAAACTATAATAACTTTCAATTATAGGATAGTCTGATTTTCAAAGGTAGAAAACATGAAAAAATGTCTATCTTAAAGCCGATGAAATGAATGCAATATTGCACGATTTTTTTTTAAACAAGGAAAGACAAAGAAATACCTTCAAAATTCCATGGGAAAATGATTTCTAATACAGAATTCTACAGAAATAAGCTACTGATGCAATGTGAAAACAGAAAAACATTTTTAAATTTATACTAAAAAACACTTATTCAGGAAGCTCAGGAAGACGTGACCCACCATAACACAGCAAGAAAAACAAGAGTAAGAAAAAGAGGATCCAACATGAGAGAGTAAGGAAAATTCTCAGGATGATGGTAGTCAAGTCCCAGCTATAGTTGTGTAGTAGGCCACTGAGAGTATAAGAAAGGAGAAATAATGGCAATATACTATGAGGTTCAGTTATGAGGGGAGAAAAAGGTAATACCAAGGGGTGACTTATAAATGATGGTATATCCTAATATAACTGGCAATGCTTTTTTTTTTTTTACTTTCTTAGTGATACTAAAATAATGGGCATCTTGTAATGGATGGTATCCTAGATATGATGCAATACAGTATACAGGGAGGATGAGAAAAGTATGTTGGCTTGAGAGAGCTAAATCCTTAGGTTCTAAATGGAAAGCTAATAGATAATTCCAAAAATTGGAAAGTCAAGAAATGAAGTATATTGGGATGTCTGGCTGGCTGTCAGTGGTGCACACAACTCTTGATCTTGGGGTTGTGAGTTCAAGGCCCACATTAAAAGCCCCATACTAAGAAGAGGAAGGAGAGAGAGAGAGAGAGAGAGAGAGAGAGAGAGAGAGAGAGAGAGAAGAGAAGAGAAGAGAAGAGAAGAGAAGAGAAGAGAAGAGAAGAGAAGAGAAGAGAAGAGAAGAGAAGAGAGAGAATGAGTGAGCAGTATAACCATGTTAATTAGAAACACAGGGGAAAACAATAGGAGAAAAAGTTACTAGAGTCTTTTTTTTAAATTTTTATTTATTTATGATAGTCACACACAGAGAGAGAGAGAGGCAGAGACACGGCAGAGGGAGAAGCAGACTCCATGCACCGTGAGCCTGACGTGGGACTCGATCCCGGGTCTCCAGGATTGCGCCCTGAGCCAAGGCAGGCGCTAAACCGCTGCGCCACCCAGGGATCCCAAGTTACTAGAGTCTAAGTGGTTGCAGGGACCTACTATTTTTCTCCATAAGCCTATGTATGTATATATAAAATAAAAACAGAAATTGAATTAAGAAAAAAGGGGAAGAAAGTGAGAAAAATTTGTGTAGTGTAAAAAGCACTGGAAGAGGTCTACACTCAAAAATAATTTTGGATGGGATACCTATCCTAAAGGTTGATGTCCTAAACTTTTGACATCAACTCTCCATTATTTGAAAGCCTGAGTTTACCAAACTAACTTAGAATTCATTTACATCATTGACTAATTATAGACACCTAAGCACAAACAATACTTTCCACCAGTTTGCATTAATTGATTCTACCAAACTGAGCTGATTGATTCAAAGACATGCAAAAGAGAAGAAACATTTTATTGGCCTGTGTAGCTTTATCGTAAATCTTTCTATAATACTCAAAGTATGCTGACAATCCCATGAATAAAAACTATGATAGAAATACATATTGCAGGGCAGCCCTGGTGGCACAGCAGTTTGGCGCCGTCTTCAGCCCAGGGTGTGATCCTGGAGACCCGGGATTGAGTCCTATGTCGGGCTCTCTGCATGGAGCCTGCTTCTCCCTCTGTGTCTCTGCCTGCCTCCCCCGCTCCACCCCCTGTGTCTCTCATGAATAAATAAATAAATCTTAAAAAAAAATACATATTACAAAAAAATAATAAAAACATATTACGTGCAAATAAAACTTCAAATAATAACTCCAAACAAAGGCTAACTTTGGTCCCATAAGGTACAAGATTGATGCCTCAGTGTTTACCTTTTCTTTGTAGACACCTTTAACAACATCAGACATTCTACTCTCCAAAACAAGTTCACCTGGAGTTCTTGATGAACTTCCAGGTAAAGGAGGAAAATTTGAGGCTAGTAAGTCAAACTTTGGTGTTGGAGCCTTTGCTTCAGCTGATGAAGACTGGGGTCTCTAAAAGACACAAATCATAAAACAGGTCAAATGCCAATCTCATTCTCCAATCCTGTACCCCAGAAGCTGCAAGCTGCAAGGAAACAAACAAAACTCTATGCTAAGACACAGAACTGTTTTTCCACTACAATTCCTGGCTTCTTGTTTCAGTTGAGCTTTCATTTTTCTTTATCAATCCTACTTACCTTTAGTCAACTCCCTCTCCTGTTTCTTTTGCAAATTTTGTCACTCTTAAGCCTGTTAACCAATCTCCACTATTTGCTTTTTAAATTTGTGATATTCCCTCCAGAACAAAAATAAAAACAAAAACCCCTATTGTGACCTCAATTTGCCATCAGCTTTTCTCCTTTCACATAGTCTGAAGAGAGCAATATCCTTCCTTGAAAAATCTCCTATCTGCCCTTCCAAACCCACTGTCCTGTATACTCTGACAAGCCTCTCACTTGTACTTTCTCCCTTACTTCCTCATCTTTACTCATCACTACTAAAACTGCTTTGACAAGTCACCAATGCCTTCCACAATGCAAAATCTGACAGACTTTTTTCCCCCTAAATTCATATAGTGCCTGGCATGGGAGTTCATTCCTCCTTAGCTTCTGTGATACTGCTTTCTCTTTATTTTCAGATCTCACAAGCAGTTCCTTTTCTCTCTCTACCCATTCACTTTGACAGTTTTAGTTTCTATGTGGTTACTACTCTTTCAATTCCATACTTTCCCTGTGTGATAGCTACTATTCATGACTTCAACTGTTACCTATATGCAAACAACCCTTACCAACAATCCTTGTTCACTTTTGGTGACTTTTTGGCTACACTCCACTGGAAATTTATCAAAACTCACTGAATTGCACACTTATAATATTGTTAGCCCAGACCTTTACCTAAAATCTAGACATCCATTTGCCTTTTAGCCCTCTCTATTCACATTTTGCTTGGATACTTCAAATATCATAATAAATAGCCTCATTCTTTTTTTTTTTTAAATAATCGCATTCTTCAGCTCAAAGCTACTATGTTCCCAAAGTTCCCTTCTTGACCACTCTATTTAAATTACTGTGCAGAGTCCCCAGAATAATTTTATCCCTCTTAGGATTTCAATTACTTCGTGTAAGCTTGCAAATCCTAAATTTTATCTCTAGCTAAAATCTCCTTCCTGGGGATCCCTGGGTGGCGCAGCGGTTTGGCGCCTGCCTTTGGCCCGGGGCGCGATCCTGGAGACCCGGGATCGAATCCCACATCGGGCTCCCGGTGCATGGAGCCTGCTTCTCCCTCTGCCTGTGTCTCTGCCTCTCTCTCTGTGTGTGTGACTATCATAAATAAATAAAAAAATTAAAAAAAAAAAATCTCCTTCCTGTACAAAAGCACCTTTACTCTGCCTTTCCTACTGGAAAGCATGCTTGTCTTCTTTTTCTTCACCCCAACCTTCAGTTCTCAATTCTTGATATATTTTCAACATATTAAACGGACTTCAAAACTAATCTCTCCTCCCCTCAATTGTTCAGGGCCACTTGAGGATTCATGTGGGCTACTGTAATAGTATCCTAAGAAAGTTGTTGCCATATCATGGCTACTCATGGTACAGAAATTTATAAATGAGAAAACAATACTGTTTTAAAAAGTTCACAGTGAGCCCTAAGGACCATTCTGTGTGTTATAATGCAATACGTTTTCTTTTTACTACTTATGTATGTCATATACTTGTATGTATGTATCGTATATGTAGCCTATATGCTATATGTATACTACACTTATATATGTATACAGTTCACTTACTTATACATGTAAAATAAGTATTATACTACAAATTTATGATTTATCTGCAAATTCTAGGCAGGGTGTTCTTGAGACCTCTGTGTGTTCCTACATCATTCTGATTTCTCAACTCCTTTTGCTCTCAGTTAAGGCTTCGGCAGCACATATATACTAAGATATAGCAAACGTTCCCCATGAACAAGCCACCAAAAAAACCAAAAAACAAAAATGTGACTAATTTGAAGGTAAGCCAAAATTTAAACAAAAATATGTCTAGAACTATAAAACAATCTTTTTAATCTATAAGCAGCTTTATAAGATTAATGGATAAGTAGTAGGTAGAAAATTGCTCCCCGCAAGTAACAACAGTTTCCAACACCATCCAGAGAACTTTATAAGTGAATGATAAACTTTATCAAGTTAGCAAAAAAAAAAAAAAATCATATATTTATAGGGCTATCAATAAATGGGAACTTTCGTTCAATGTCTGTCAGAGTGTACATTGGCACAACCCCTCTAGAAAGCTGTAAGCCGGCAGCAACTTACTGAATTGTGACCCAGAAATCCTATTTCTAGGGATTCTCCTTCAGGTGTTATTGCACACACATCAGAAATGATGGTTATATGAAATTATCATAGCACTGTTTGTAAGATTGAAAGATTCAAACTACTTAAATTTCCATTAATAAAGTAATAAACTTTCCATTGAATATTTTCATTTTTAAACCATGTGAATATTAAAAAAAATAAATAAATAAACCATGTGAATATATTAGGTATTCAAGTAATTCTTAAAAACCATGAGTAACCCAGATAAAATCCCTAATTATATATGGCTTTAAGAGTGGGACAGGTGGTAGCAGTGGATATTTTAGGGTCAAAGCACAGGTTCTATTTACTTTTGCCTGATATAATAATCAATAAAACAAAAACCTGGAAAGACCAACCACAAGCCAGTGCCATACTAACAAAAATAAAAAATAAATGAATAGATGTAATAAAGGTAAAAAAAAAAAAATACTTACTGGGACTCTATCATCTTCCCGTCGTCTTCGACCTCTGAAAAGAGTTCTCCTTTTAACAACGACAAAAAAGGTGAGGATGATGGGAGGTACAACTCATAAGTTTCTTCAAATATATATATTCTGTCAAAGATGGGTGAATTTCTAGTTTAACTAACTATATTTTCTGTATCTCCCTTATTATTAAGAGATGAATATATATTTTTCTGAAAAGATCCTAAACTAATCTACCAAAAACTTCTTCTACTACCATCGCCACCAAGTTGGGTCCATTTTTACTAAGTAGTGCTCCTTGCACACCAGAAGTATATCAGGGTTCAGTTTTTTGTTTCATTCAGGCAGAGCAGGCAATAAAGTTTAATCCCATCCCCATTGTTACAAAGTTGTAAGAAACTGAACTAGAATACAGATAATAGCATCTAATCTTTCTAAGCTATTCTTTCCTCAGTGAACCATAAAGAACTTCAGAGTAACTTTATAAACCTCTGACTCAGAACTATATTCTATATGGGTAATATAAATTTCTTAATAGTTATCAAAACTATTAATCCATATTATGTGAGTGCTGTATTCATTTAGCATAACCATACACCAAGTTAAAACAAAAACTACTCACTAGATCACATTTTTCAAATATTCACATTACAAAGAATTTTCATATACCTTATCCATATTTATTACCATATTTCCTTACCTGCCCCTACCATAGTCCCCATTCTGTTCCATCTGTAAAACAGGAGTTTCTTTTGGCAGGTAGCTTTGCTCCTGATGCCCTGTTACTGTAGGGTTATGCCGTTCAGTTGGGAAGTTCCTTGAACTAGATCTGTTTAATGGTCCATCCCCTAAGGACACAGAGCCCTCTGTCGAGTGTTCTGAACCACTCGATGACCTAAAATGAGGCTTCACACTACAAGAAATATAAGATCACAAATGAGAAGATAAATCAAGACAGAGAATCTTTCCTCTTAATGGTAAAACTATCTAACAGGACAAGTTAAAATTGCATTCTACTATATTCTGATCTTCCACAAATTAAGTTAAACATAAAAGGGTCACATTATAAAAATATAAACTCTTTTATATCCCAAATATATTATTTTTAAAAGGCAAGGAATTTTTACATTTAAAAAAGTTGTTTGGAGAGATGTGGTGTAAGATCCCAAATTCTTTAGGATGAAGCTACTTCTACCTCAATGCTCAAGATACAATTAGGATTTTTAGCTAACTTAACACCGTTGCAGTCTTGACATATCTACATCAGCCAGGTTTTAAGCTATTAATGAGTTTATGCCATATTTCTCAATGGGGCAATATCACCGTGCCTAGTCGGAATAAAAAAGGTTCATTGGGCGGAGGAGGGGGAGGGTGGGAAGGGATAAAAAAATCCTAATCTTATCCTTTTATAAAGCACAGATACACATACATTACATAAATAATGTTAATCTCCAATACTCAACTTTCACAGGGAAAAACTGGGAGGGGAGTCTAAAGAGGCTCTTTAGGGGAGTGACAATGAAAACCAAAGAACAGTGCAATATATTAAAATCCCAGCTAAAAAAAAAATAAAAAAAAAATCCCAGCTAAATTAGTTGTTCAAAGATCATATGTGGGGGAAAAAAAAAAAGCTAGGAAAATATAATGATAATGTAACAAACAGCCTGGCATGGTTTCATGAATTAAGTATGGAATCTAGTAAAAACAAGCAAGAAACCCCGATAACTATGAACAAGGGTAGCTTTTATATTGGATGGTGGGTATAAACACCCAATAACAATGTGTAAGCAGGTAAAGCTAGGGTACAGGAGAGGCTGTATTCAACCAACAGTGAAAACCTCTAAAGTAAGCCCAAGCAATGGAGGTTCTTGGCTCTATAGCAGATTTACAAGAAGGTATGAGATTTTTTTTTTTTTTTAAAGATCTTATTTATGAGAGACACAGAGAGTGTGAGAGAGGCAGAGACACAGGTAGAGGGAGAAGTAGCTCCATGCAGGGAGCCTGATATGGGATTCAATCCTGGGACTCCAGGATCACGCCCTGGGCCAAAGACAGGTGCTAAACTGCTGAGCCACGCAGGGATCCCAGATTTTTTACTTATAATTTATATATTCTATTTTACAGTCTATTTTCATAGTTATAAATTTATATTAATAACACATTGACAATTCCTGGTTCTCTGAATTCGGATTTAAAACTTCAAAATAGGGGGGATCCCTGGGTGGCGCAGCGGTTTGGCGCCTGCCTTTGGCCCAGGGTGCGATCCTGGAGACCCGGGATCGAATCCCACGTCGGGCTCCCGGTGCATGGAGCCTGCTTCTCCCTCTGCCTGTGTCTCTGCCTCTCTCTCTCTCTCTCTCTGTGACTATCATAAATAAATAAAAAAAAAATAATAATAAAAAAAATAAAACTTCAAAATAATTTTAAGCCCAACAATTAAGCATTAATTCCAAAAACATCTCTAGCCTATTCCAACATCTCCAACCCTATTTCTTCACAGAAAATAAAAAATTAGGTTACTACCATTTAATTTAAATATAAAAACAAGGCTACAAAGTTGGTTTGACTTTCATTAAGATTATACCTTTCAAAGTAATTATTTGTCACAAAATAGATTTTTAATAGCGACGAAAACTGTAGAATGTCAACACAAAGTTTTTTCAAAATATTTATATTATCCGTATCTGAAAATGACTTCATGAGCTGTTTACATATCTGTTCAGAAACTATCATTCACCTGAATCTTCTCATTGCATTTCAATATACCTAACAGCTAAGTCATTAGGTTTAAACAGCCCTCAGATCTCATAATCTTACCCTTCACTGAGAGGGACTTACAATCTCAGTCTAGGCAAAAGAAAAAAATAAAGATAAAAAATAAGTGATAAAAGAGAGAAAGGAAGAAGTAAAATGACAGGAAGATAAAGTATGAAAGGTAGAAAAATGCCCAGACTTCTGAAAGTTAGTCCTACTCTAAGTAGGTCTAGTGATCATCACTGGGCTATTAACAAGGTTCATATAAAATCACAAAAGGGCTTTCTTAAAGTTACTTTCTCCTTGACCAAGAACCTTAAATAAGTAAATAAATAAAAAAAAAGGTCTGGAAGTGGTCACTTTTTAGAAGAAATAAGAATTAAGGTCAGTTAAAAAGCTATCTTAGTTTCATCTGTAGTATTTACATTTTATAAGAAAGTACTACTCATGTACAATTTTTGTAACTAAAAACTAACAATCTGTATTGGTCAAGTATACGAAAAAGGATGGTACATGGTTTTGAATAACAAGCAAAATTATACTAAACTTGTCTTATACCTTTAAAAGCATAGGCACATCTCTTATAAGCAAGGATGACTGGACTATCATTCTTGGCTTTCTTATTGTAATTTCAACCTTTTCACCAAGAAAGCACAGCAAATAAAAACAAGTGACAATAAAGGAACACCATGAACCCATTTAATACATTTTTTAGTCAAAAATCTACAAATTGCTAGTACTTTTAGTTATTAGTTAAAAATTGCTTTTAGTCTATCTGATAAGAAAGATGTATACTCAACTGTCTAAAGCAAAAATCACTCTTTAAAAAAAAGGTGAAATCAATAGATACATATTTCTTATTTCGAAACAGAGTAATCTGTATTTTCTAACAAGGAAGTTGCAAGCTGTCATTTATTCTAATTAAATTATTTTTAACAGAAAGCTTTACCAGTTATGGTAGAGGAAAGGATCTAATCTCAAGTCTGCTGATAATACCTAGTCATGTAACTCTAAGCAAGACTTTTGTCCTCAAGAGCTTTCACTTTCTTCATCTATAAAAGGAGTTAAAACTACACCATTAACAAAGGTCTTTCCAGATTTAAACACCATTCTATGTGCTCACTGGAAATTAACCTTTTTGAACAGGATGGGATTAAAGGACAATATATGAGGCTCCCTGTACTTCTATTCGTATGTCCTAGGAATACATGAATTTTGCAGTTGTTACTTTATTACCAGACTAAGAATCATCTACAAGAGCACAATAATCTATTTTTCATTTATTTTTAAAAATTCTTTTATCTATGAAGAATCTTTCATCTTGTCATATGAAGAGATTACATTTGAAATTTCTTAAAGCAGTAAGAATGGGCATATGTAGTAAAATTTTTTTGACACTTAAAAACAATCTTCAAATGCTCTAACTAATTGTGACAATTAAAGTGAATACAAGAAACTATGACTATCAGAGGATGGTACACACGAATGCCTCCAGAATCCATTGAGAATATTTAATACTACGAGTATTCTTTCTCCAGTGAAGCATGTTTCAAGTAAACCTTATAAAAAAGAATTAAGTTCCTAGAAGTAATTTCAGAAGAACATACCCCATCTAGTCTCCTTGCCAAAAAGAATTAACTGGGAGAATGAGATCTGGCAAGAGAAAATCACTGGAGAAATAATTTAAAAAGCCAAAATCCAAAACTCAGGAGGCCCACAAAATAAGCAAACAAAAATAATAAATGTGAAACTATTAAATAAATCTAAGCAACTATATAAGCCCTTTGTTCTTAGGTCACTCATACTGTCAAAAGCCATAATATATACCAAGTTATTTTTTTTTTTAAGATTTTATTTATTCATTCATGAGAGACACAGAAAGAGACAGAGACATAGGCAAAGGAAGAACCTCCGTGCAGGGAGCCAGATGTGGAACTCAATCCTGGGACTCCAGGATCATGCCCTGAGCTGAAGGCAGATGCTTAACCGCTGAGCCCAGGCGTCCCCAAGTTATTATCAATTGTTTATATAAAAATAACACTTAGAGACTTATCTTTTATATGATAGCAAATAATTCCCAGAGTTCTCAATAATTTATTTAGAACACTTTTTTTTTAAGTGTTGGCTTTGAAGTCAGATTGTGTGGGCTCAAACTTTTGGTTCTGTTACTAGCTACATGCTCACAGACATGATATTTAATCTTTTATGTCTCAATTTCCTCATCTTAAATAGATATACTATCTATCTTACAGGGTTATGAAAATTGTGATAAAATATGTAGTCTTTAAGACAAAGCTTTAGATATTAATGTTCCATAAACATTAGTTTTGTCTGCTGAACACTATAGTTCGTGGAAATTTCAAAAGTCAATTCTCAAAAATCCCAAATAACTCATATTCCCAGCATACAATACTGAAATCAGCTAACACTTCTATCCTCAAAAAAACTCTCATTTTCCAAAATGTTACCTATTTAACATACTAAATGGTACTTAAATACCAGATTTTGTTACTATCATAAAACAATTTTCTATTTTATTAAAAAATCAGTATGTATTATGTACAATCTCAGTTCTAAGTATTTTTTACACACATTACCTAAAGTCAAAGTGTGTTTATTAATTCTAAAGTAAATCATTTAAGTTTTTTTACTAAATCTGTAAATAAGCACTGCTATTAACACAGTAATACTTTAAGAACTACTGGGAATTGTGTACATTATCCACTATATTTTTGTTTTTTTAATTTATTTATTTTTATTTTATATTTTTTAAAGATTTTATTTATTCATGAAAATACACAGAGAGGAGAGAGAGAGAGAGAGAGAGAGAGAGAGAGAGAGAGAGAGAGAGAGAGAGGCGCAGAGACACAAGCAGAGGGAGAAGCAGGCTCCATGCAGGGAGCCTGATATGGGACTCGATCTTCGGTCTCCAGGATTCCAGGATTACGCCCTGGGCTGAAGGCGGCGCTAAACCGCTGAGCCACCCAGGCTGCCCTATTTTTGTTTTTTAAAGATTTTATTCATTTATTCAAGAGAGAGAGAGAGAGGCAGAGACACAGGCAGAGGGAGGAGCAGGCTCCATGCAAGGAGCCCAACATGGGACTTGATCCCAGGACTCCAGGATCACGCCCTGGGCCGAAGGCAGGTGCCAAACCGCTGAGCCATCCAGGGATCCCCATTTTTGTTTGTTTTTATGTAGGCTCCATACTGAGCATGGAGCTCAATACAGGGCTTGAACTCATGACCCTGAGACCAAGACCTGAGCTGAAAGCAAGAGTTGGATACTTAACTGACTGAACCACCCAGATGCCCTTATTCCCCTACGACTTTTACCTTACCGATTTTTTTGGAATGGTCGAGGCATATTGACAGCAGCAGCATTTGTTTTATAAGATCCTGGTGCATTAAAGCCATTCACAAAACTACCATTGGGAAAGGGAGCCTAAAATAAAATGCAATGTTTAAAAGCAATTTTTAAAAAAGGGTAAAACCTAGTGTAAAGGTTTAATAAACTCCTGATGAACTAACCTAGGATCAAATTTTTAAGATTTTTTATTTTTAAGTAACCTCTACACCCAACATGAAGTTTGAATTCACGACCCTGAGATCAAGAGTCACATGCTCCACCAACCTAGCCAACAAGGCTCCCCCTCAGTTTCTTTTACAATGCAAAAATAATCTTAAGCATTTTACTTACTCACTTTTGTAATAGTCACTTGTTCAAGTATCACTTGATTTACAGAAAAAGGAATCATTAAGTCATTACTTAATAAATGTACTTTATTTTTATTTTAAATTATTAAATATAATAAAGTACTTTATTGTACTTTATTTTAACATTTCTCTCTGAAAAAGTTTAAATAAAGCATTTTAAAACTAATCAGGATTTATCCAATCTCTTATTTTAATTTATTCAGCAAAATCTAAAGAATAAAATAGGAACCAAATAGCTCAACTCTTAGTCACATGGGAATTAGATATCCTTATCACTACCTTAAAAACCAGAAAGAAATCAGTATCAACACAAAACACAATAATAAAAAGTGATTACTCTAGTTGATTTCTTAAAATTTCAGCTTGAATGAAAAACTTTATAATTCTCTAAGGATCTCACTTACCAGTGGTGTTTCAAAGTAAGGTGCAGGATTTGGTGACCAAGACTGAGGCACAATACTATAGACCGAGTACTGTTGGTGAGGATTATATACAGGCTGCATAAAAACTGGTGAGGCATACTGTGCTTGAGTTTGAATGGGCTGACTATACATACTAGAATCCATTAATCGATAACCATTCTTAGCAAAAAATGTATTGATGGCTTTTATCCTTGCCTAGAAGAAGAACACATTATAAATGAAAAACTCAATGTATATTTTCACAAGTATATTTAATTTACATTTTAAACATATTTAACCAACCATATTATTTTTGCCTACTTATAGAGTCAGTAGAGCAAAAAGAAAGGATAGCTTTAAGCTTTTTAAAAAACTTTTGCATGGCAAGTACAACAATAAACAACGTAAAACTACAAAAGTCAAAATAGTCAAAAGAACTGCAACTTATGGGATCCCTGGGTGGCGCAGCGGTTTGGCGGCTGTCTTTGGCCCAGGGTGCGATCCTGGAGATTCGGGATCGAGTCCCACGTCGGGCTCCTGGTGCATGGACCTGCTTCTTCCTCTGCCTATGTCTCTGCCCCATTCTCTCTCTCTCTGTGTGACTATCTTTAATAAATAAAAATTAAAAAAAAAGAACTGCAACTTATGACAAAGGGGCTAATATTCATAGTATACAAATTCTAAAAACAGAGATAAAAAATGTATTAGAGAAATGAACAGAGTTCACAGAGAAATGGAAGGCAAATGACTCTTAAACATATGAAAAGATGCTAAATCTTGCTTGTAGGAGAAATGCAATTAAAATGGAATTAACAGGGAAGCCTGAGTGGCTCAATGGTTGAGCGTTTGCCTTCAGCTCAGGGCATGATCCCAGCGTCTGGAATTGAGTTCTACATCAGGCTCCATGCAGGGAGTCTGCTTCTCCTTCTGCCTATGTCTCGGCCTCTCTATGTCTCTCATGAATAAATACAATCTTAAAAAAAGTGGAATTAACGTTTCTTGCTTATAGGACTGGCAAAAATACAAAAATTTGACAACTACTTTGTTGATAAGGTTGTGGGAAAATAGGCACTCTAAATATACTGATGATGGGAATATAAAATAGCGTAATTCTTATAAACAAAAATTTAGCAATATCTTCCAAAACCATGTATGTATTTACCATATCTCATTAATCTCACTTCTAAGAATTTTTTCCAAATATACACTGAACTAAAAAGTTTAAAAAAAGAATGCACACAGCTGTTCACTGATACTAATTGTAATAGGGAAGGGGAGGGAACTACTCCTCACACACATACACTAAATAACTGAACAGTCCATCAATGGTTGAATACACTATAGTACATCCACACAATTGAGTATCATGCAGATGTAAAAAGAACTGAGGAACTGCTCTAAATACTATTAGAGTGATTTGTAGAATACATTATTACTGTTTAAAAAAAAAAGTAAAGCAAGGAGGATCAAGAATATATATAGTAAGCTATTGGTTAGCTAAGTCAGATAGTGATATAAAGATATACTTGTACACATATGTATCTATGAATATGTACTTAATACACTGTTTGAGGCATTACTTTTAAACCATAAACACATTGAAAATAAAATTTTAAAAATCAACTGTAAAAGTTAAAAGCAAAATTAACCTAAATGTGCATCCAATTAGTAATAGAGAAATCCTAAGTGATTTTGAGCCATAATAAAATCAACTGTTATGAATGTTCCTTAGGAATAAACCACAAGGCAAAGTAAAGTAAAAAAAAAAAAAAATCTTAATTTGTTTCCAGAATTATAATCCTACTGATACTGCTATTCTGATACTTTTGTGTGTGATTATGGGATACAGCAAATCAGTAATTATACTGGGGTCACTGAGATCTGAGATTTTCACATGGGATAAAGGAGATACAGATATGAGGCTGAAGAAGTAAAAATCATGTAAAGCCTGAATTTAAATCAGAAGTATCAGCATAAACTCATGATATATTTTTGTTGAAAACAAATACACACATTCTTTCATAGCTTTGTCCAATGAAAGGCTTTGAAACGATGAGCATACCATACCAATAACCATGAAAACTTCTTGTACCTACCCAGTGGGCTGCAAAATATCACCTCCCCATTAAAGTGAGGACTCTGACTTAGGACTTGACTGACCCTAGGCCTTTGACACAAAACATACAAGACACTGGAACATCTTGTCACACTAGGAATAAGCAAACCACTAAAAATTACTAGGAACAGGCAAACCACTGAAAATTTGACCAAAGGTTAACTCAAAGAGGCCACAATTCATCAATGAGGATAATAAATACACCAAATATGTTTAAATATCCAACAACAAAAAACATCAGAATAGTCACTTTTTAAGGTTCCCAGGGAACACATTATTTTCAAAAACTGATAATAAAAGCTAGAACCAAGCACTTATCATGCATTCAATATGAGCTATACCTCAAGGTAATAAAAATGATGGCAAGCTTTTCTTTATAGAAGTCCTTCAACTAATAAATGGAAAAAAGAAAGCCTGAAACTAGCACCTCTTTGTAGCCTTTAATTAATAGATTTAGTCAATGATCAGTAACACCCAGCATAAAAGACAGACACAAAAACAGGTTTTTTGTTCTCTCTCTGCTGCTTCCAAATCATTATTTTGATCAAGCCTCTAAATCTGGCTACCAATTTGCATGAAGTACAGGGGACAGAGGATCATGCTAAATTACACTAAAAAAATATAACTAGCCAATTCAAAAGTGGGCAAAGGACTTGAATAGACATTTCTCCAAAGACAATATACAAATGGTCAATAAACACATGAAAAGATGTTCAAAACCATTACTCATTACAGAAATGCAAATTAAAACTACAATGAGATACACCTCATATCCAATAAGATGACTACTATTATAAAACAAGCAGAAAAGAATAAGTGTTGGAGAGGATGTGGAGAAATTGGAACCCTTGTGCACTATTGGCAGGAATGTAAAATGGTATAGATCCTGTGAACACAGTATAGAAGTAGCTCAAAAACCCCAGAATTACAACATGACCCAGCAATTCTACTTGTGGGTATATACCCAAAATAACTGAAAGCAGGGTCTCGAAGAGACAGCTGTATACCCAAGTTCACTGCAGCATTATTCACAATAGCTAAAATGCAAAAGCAACCCAAGTGTCCGTCAACAAATTAACGTGTTAAGTAAAATGTGGTATATACATCCAGTGGAATGTTATTCAGCTTTAAAAAGGAAGGAAATTCTACAATATGCTACATGGATAAACCTTGAAGACATCATGTTAAGTGAAATAAACCAGTCACAAAGAAACAAATACTGTATGATTTCATTTATATGAAGTAATTAGAATAGTCAAAAATCACAGACCAAAAGAATAATGGGGGTGATTGTCAGGGGCTGGAAGGAGGAGAGAATGGAGAGTTACTGTTTAATAGGTATAGAATTTCAGTTTTACAAGATGAAAAGAGTTAACATGAATGGATGTGGTGAATGTGTTTATTTAGTACAATTGCACTGTATAAAGATAGTAAATTTTATAAACACAATAAAAAAATATAACCAGCAAAGTGTATGAGAAACTCTGAAAAACAAGTAACAGTTATTTCAACATACTTCCCAAAGAAAAAATAAATAGGTTTAAGATGAAACTACAGATTTAAACTGAGAACAAAAAAAAAAAAAAAATGGGAATCAGGAAAAATCCCTGGGACGCCTGAGTGGCTCAGTGGTTGAGTATCTGCCTTCGGCTCAGGGCGTGATCTCAGAGTTCCAGGATCCAGTCCCAGGATCAAGTCCCATATCGGACTCCCTGCGTGGAGCCTGCTTCTCCCTCTGCCTGTGTCTCTGCCTCTCTCTCTCTCTGTGTCTCTCATGAATAAATAAATAAAATCTTAAAAAAAAAAATCTAAAAGAGAAAGTTTTTAAATTTTTTTTTAAAATTTTTATTTATTTATGATAGAGAGAGAGAGAGAGAGAGACAGAGAGACAGAGAGGCAGAGACACAGGCAGAGGGAGAAGCAGGCCCCATGTACCGGGAGCCTGACGTGGGATTCGATCCCGGGTCTCCAGGATCGCGCCCTGGGCTAAAGGCAGGCGCTAAACCGCTGCGCCACCCAGGGATCCCTAAAAGAGAAAGTTTAAGGTCTAATTTAAAGGCATTATTCTAAAAAAAATACATCATTTTATTTTCACATATTTTAACTACTTTAAAATAAAAGTAACTCTCCATTAATACTTTTCTTAAGAACAGAATTACAATATTTCCATTTTGTATTTGTATACACTGTACCTATAGAGCAGAAATCAATATATTGTAAATTAATTTTACACCGTTTCGAAGAGTATTAAGTAGTAAATATGTCATGTTAATATGCTGCAAGTAGGTTTTTTTTACATTTAATACAGTATGTTTTATAGATTTAGGAAAAGAATTACAAGGAGATTTTTATTGGTTAAGTGGACTACATCAATGCAACAAATACACACAAAATTTCAAAGTCCCAAACACACAAAAATGATTATTTCTCTTACTTAATATTAATAGATTTGACAAAATAGGCAAAGACTTGTACACTGAAAACTAGAAAGCAATGCTGAGAAACCAAAAGCCTAAATAACTTTAGAGAGCCACATTAGAAGATTAAATATAATGAAGGTGGTGATTTTCCCAAATTAGATGAAATCGCAGTCAAAATCCCAACAGGCATTTTTGTAAAACTGACACACTGATTTGAAAATATCTATGGAAATATCAAGGACCTGGAATACCTAAAGTAATTCTGGAAAGTCAAAAATTTGAGAACTTAAGACATTACCTGATCTTGTAACTTTTCATAAAGCTACAGTAATCAAGACGGTAGGGAACTGATTTAAAGATATACAGATCAATGGAACAGAGTCTAGAAATAGACCAAGCATATATGATCAAGAAATAGTTAACAAAGTGACCAAGAATCTTTTCAACAGGTAATGCTGGAAACAAATGTATGTACATTTTGAAAAAGAACCCTGACTCTTCACAACATACAAAAGAAACTTGAAGTAGATCATAAAATCTAAATGTGAGTATAAACTAAATGTCAAAGTATACTTCTAGAAGAAACCACAAAAGAAAATATTCATGAACAGAGAAGACATTGATTTCAGGCAAGACAAAAATAATGAACCCTAAAAGAAAAGTGAGGTATAAAAACAGATTTTATTAAAATTAAACACTAATTTTTTTAAGGATTTATTTATTCATTCAGAGAGAGCGAGAGAGAGGCAGAGACACAGGCAGAGGGAGAAGCAGGCCCCATGCAGGAAGCCCGATGTGGGACTCAATCCCGGGTCTCCAGTATCACACCCCACACTGCAGGCGGCGCTAAACCGCTGCGCCACCAGGGCTGCCCCTAATTTTTCTTTTTTAAACTTCTGCTCTTTGGTCAATTACTTTTTGACAAAGGAGGCAGGAATATACAATGTGGAAAAGACAGTCACTTCAGTAAATGGTGTTGGGAAAACTAACAACATGCAAAATCACGAAACTGGACCACTTTTTTATACTACATACAAAAATAAACTCAAAATGGATTAAAGACTTAAATATAAGACCAGAAATAAAAAATTCCTAGGAGAAAACAAAGGCAGTAAGCTCTCTGACATCAGTATTAGCAGTATTTTTTTTGATGTGTCTCCGCAGGCAAGGGAAACAAAAGCAAAAATAAACAAATGGACTATGTCAAACATCAAAGCTTTTTTTTTTTTTTTTAAAGATTTATTTATTCATTCATTCAGAGAGAGTGAGAGAGAGGCAGAGACACAGGCAGAGGGAGAAGCAGGCTCCATGCAGGAAGCCTGATGTGGGACTCGATCCCGGGTCTCCAGGATCACACCCCGGGCTGCAGGTGGCGCCAAACTGTTGCACCACCAGGGCTGCCCAACATCAAAGCTTTTGCACAGTAAAGGAAACCATCAACCAAATGGAAAGGCAACCTATTGAATGGAAGATATCTGCAAATGATAACAATGATAAGGAATTAATATCCAAAATACACAAATAACAGGATCCCTGGGTGGCGCAGTGGTTTAGCACCTGCCTTTGGCCCAGGGCGCGATCCTAGAGACCCGGGATCGAATCCCACGTCGGGCTCCCGGTGCATGGAGCCTGCTTCTCCCTCTGCCTGTGTCTCTGCCTCTCTCTCTCTCTCTCTATCACAAATAAATAAAAAAAAAACAAAAAAAATAAAAAAATAAAAAAACAAAAAAAAAAACATAAATAACTCACACAACTCAATATCAAAAAAACACAAAACGATTTAAAAAACAGGGAGAGGACCTGAAGAGACACTTCTCCAAAGAAGTCATAGAGATGTCCAAGACACATGAAAGGATGCTCAACATCACCAACCATCAGGGAAATGCAAATCAAAATCACAATAAGGTTATCTCCTCACACCTGTCACAATGCTATATTTAAAAAAAAAAAAAAGTAGTTACAATGTTGGTAAGGATATGGGGAAAAGGGCAACTTCTGTACACTGTTGGTGGGAATGCAAAATGATGCAGCTGCTATGGAAAAAAAGTATGAAGGTTTCTCAAAAAATAAATAAAATAAATATAATAAATATAAAAATATAATAAAATATTATTTTTTAAAAAAAATAAAATAAATAAAAACCACATAATCCAGCAATCCCACCTCTGCATACTTATCCAAAGAAAACAAAAATGCTAACTTGAAAAAAACATATCCCTATGTCCACTGTAGCCTTACTTACAATAGCCAAGATATAAATGCAACTTAAGTGTCCATCAATAGATGAAAGCATTGTACACACACACACACACACACACACACACGAATATTATTCTGCTCTAAAAAAGAACAAAATCTTGCCATTTGCCACAACACTGATAATATCATGCAAAGTGAAATAAGTCAGGGAAAAAATACTGGGTGATTTCACTTATATATGGAATCTAAAAAAACGATACAAACAAAACAGAAACTCACTTATTCAGGATAAAAATCTGATAATTGCCAGGGGGGAATAGGGTGGAAGGATGGATGAAATAGGGGAAAATTAAAAGGTACAAATTTCCAGTTATAAAATAAGGCATGGGGATGTAATGGATATATATGGAATGTAGTTATAAATATTGTAACAAGTTTGTATGGTGACAGATGGTAGCTAGCTTTATGATGGTGATCACTTCCTATGTATATAAATTTTGAATCACTACAATGGACACCTGAAACTAATATTGTACATCAACTACACTTCCATTAAAACAACAATAACAAAAACTTCCAAAACTTCTGCTCTTCAAATATGCACTGTTAAGAAAACAAGAAGGCAAGTAACAGCCTAGGGGAAATAGATTTGCAATATAAACACACCCCTGACAAAAACCTTATATCCAGGAATTATAAAGAAGTCTTATAATTCATAGTAAGACCAACAAACTTTCTTAAACTACAGTACATTCCTACTATTTGGCAATAAAAGAATGAACTACCAATACATGCAATAATATGGTTCACTAAAATAATGGCAAGTGAAAGAAGTCCAGCACAAAAGAGAATATACTGTACAGTTTCATTCAATATGAAACTCCAGAAAAGACAAATCTATGGCTGCAGAAAGCAGATCAGTGACTGCCTAGATTGGTGGTTGTGGATGGTTGGAGAGACTGGAAAAAAAAAAAAAAAAAACCTCAAAACCCAAAACTAATAAAAATTTATGCTTAAAACAAATATCTTATGCAAATTATACCTCAGCAAAGTTGATTTAAAAACAGACTAAAAAATAAGCTTTTCTGGAGAGGGAGGGCCTTAGCTAAACTAGACTAAAAATCCAAAGGCATAGGGGATCCCTGGGTGGCGCAGCTGTTTGGCGCCTGCCTTTGGCCCAGGGCGCGATCCTGGAGACCCGGGATCGAATCCCACATCGGGTTCCCGGTGCATGGAGCCTGCTTCTCCCTCTGCCTGTGTCTCTGCCTCTCTCTCTCTCTCTCATGAATAAATGATAAAATAAAATCTTAAAAAAAAAAAGGAATAAAATACTAGTATGAATTTAAGTTAATTCTATTAAACAAAGGCATAAACTCTTCAACTTAGCAATTTCATTTCTAGGAATTTACCCTAAAATTATATTTGCATATATAGACCAAAAAATGTATAAAAATGGCAGAATAGTGTCTAAAGGTAATTAATACTCAGAACATCTAGTTCTCAACAAAAAAATTACAAAACACACAGAGAACTATGACCCATTCACAGGAAAAAAAAGAATTTGATAGAAACCACCCCTTAAAGGAAGCCCAGATATTGGAATTACTGCTCAAAGATGTTAAACCAGCTATCTTAAAGGTGTTCAGTGAACTAACAGAAACCATTACAAACCTGAGATTACAAACCTGAGAGTAATCAGGAAAAAAACGTAGGAACAAAATAATGTAAAGGAAATCAGTAGGCCTATCCTACAAAAAATGCTAATGGGAGTTATTCAGGGTGAAATAAAGATACCAAAGGGTAACTCAAAGCCATAAAAAGAAATAAAGAACATTGGTAAGGATAATTACATAGGTAAACATAAAAGAAAATATTACTATACTTTTGGTATATAATTCCTTTTTTTTAGATTTTTATTTATTTATTCATTCATGAGAGAGAGAGAGAGAGAGAGGCAGAGACACAGGCAAAGGGAGAAAGAAACAGGCTTCCTGTGGGGAGGCTGACGCGGGGCTCAATCTCAGGACCCCAGGATCATGCTCTGAGCCGAAGGAGACGTTCATCCATTGAGCCACCCAGACATCCCTTTTTTTAAAAAAAAAGTTCTTAATTATTTGAAAGTGTACATGTGCACAAGTAGGGGGGCAGGGAAGAGGGAGAAGCAGGAACCTCTTCTCAGCACAGAGCCTGATGTGGGGTTCGACTTCAGGACCCTGGGATCATGATCTGAGCCAAAAGCATACGCAAAAACCATCTGAGCTACCCAAGCACCCCACTCTTTTTTTCTTATCAGATTTATTTATTTTTTAAAAAAGATTTTATTCATTTATTCAGGAGACAGAGAGAGATAGACTCAGGGACACAGGCAGAGGGAGAAGCAGGCTCCATGCAAGGAGCCCGACGTGGGACTCGATCCCGGGACTCCAGGATCACGCCCCAGGCCGAAGGTGGCGCCAAACCACTGAGCCACCCAGGGATCCCCTCTTATCAGATTTAAAAGAGAAATGAGAAATGAATAAAACAAGTACAGAAGCAGAGTATTTGAATACTATTGTAACTAAGCATTAAGCATTATTCACATGAGGTTTTTATAAATTTTATTTTAACCCCCAAGAGAACCCCCCCCCACACACTTTAACAAAATATGGAATAGGAAAGAAGGAAATAAAAAAGGCAGTAATAGAAAAGTTGGGGGGTAGAGGCACACCTGGGTGGTTCAGTCTATTAGGCATTTGCCTTCAGCTCAGGTCATGATCTAGGGTCCTGGGATCAAGCCCTATCTTGGGTTCCCTGCTCAGCAGGGAGTATGCTTTTCCCTCTTCCTCTTATCCCTCCCCCATCCCTCTCCTGCTCTCTCTCAAATAAAATCTTGAAAAAAAGAAAAATTGAGGGGGAAAATAAACATGAAAATCATACAGAAAATACTAAAAAGGGAAGAATTATTCTTCCTTATCAGTAATTACTTTAAATGGCTTAAATTCTATTACTGAATTAAAAAAACAAACAAACCAGGATCCATCTATATGTTATCTATAACAGATTCATTTTAAATCAAATAAACTGGAAGTAACAGGATGAAAAAGGACATTCCAAGTAAACAGTAACCAAAATACATCTAAGAGGTCTATACAGTTGACCCTTTCAACAACACAGGTTTGAATAGCACATGTCTACTTATATGCATGTTTTCAATAAATACAGTACAGTACTGCAAATGTATTTTCTCTTCCTTTATTTTATTTTTTAAAAAAGATTTTTATTCATTTTAGAGAGACAGTACTCTCGAATTAGGGGAAGGGGAGAGGGAGAACGAGAGAGAGAATCTGAAGCAGAGCCTTGCTGAACACAGAGCTCAACTTGGGGCTCAATCTCATGACCCCGAGATCATAACCTGAGCCAAAATCAAGAGGTGGACGCTTAATCAACTAAGCCACCCAAGTGTCTTCCTTTATTTTAATAACTTTTTCTCTAGCTTACTTTATTTTTTTTTTTAAGATTTTATTTATTCATGACAGACACAGAGAGAGAGAGAGAGAGGCAGAGACACAGGCAGAGGGAGAAGCAGGCTCCATGCAGGGAGCCCGATGTGGGACTCGATCCAGGGTCTCCAGGCCCTGGACTGAAGGCTGCACTAAACCGCTGAGCTACCCAGGCTGCCCTCTCTAGCTTACTTTATTGTAAGAATAAAATACATACAATATACAACGTATATTTGTTAATCAACTGTTTGTTATTATAAGGGTTCCAACAACAGTAGGCTAGTAGTTCTAAGTTTCTGCAAGTCAAACATTGTATGTAGATTTTCAAATGCTGGGTAAGGACAGGTCAGCACCACTAACCCTCATGTTGTTCAAGGGTCAACTATATCATTAGGCAAAACAGACTAAGTTACAAAAGGTTACAAGCCACAAGGGACATTATATACTGATAAAAAGTTCAATCTAGCAAAAAGATAAAAACAAATATAAATATATGCATCTGCCAACAGAGCCTGAAGATAAATAAAGCAACACTGACAGAAGTGAAAGGAGAAAAAGACAATGCTACAATAGAGACTACAATAATTGTCTTTCAAGAATAATGAGACAGAAGAGCAATAAATAGAGAACCTTACCTATAAAAAAGAATGAAATCTTGCCATTTGCAACAACATGGATGGATCTAGAGAGTATAGTGCTGAGTTAAGTCAGATAAAGACAAATACCATGATTTCACACTCATATGTGCAATTTAAGAAACAAAGCAAATGAAGAAAAAAAGAGACAAACCAAAAAACAGACTCCTAACCACAGAGAACAAAATGATGGTTACCAAAAGGGATGTAGGTGGGAGGATGGATGAAATAGATGAAGGGGATTAAAAGTACACATATATTTTTTAAAGATTTTATTTATTTATTCATGAGAGACATAGAGAGAGAGAGAGAGAGAGAGAGAGAGAGAGAGAGAGAGAGAGACTGGCAGAGGGAGAAGCAGGCTCCATGCAAGGAGCCCGACGTGAGACTTGATCCCAGGTCTCCAGGATCACACCCTGGGCTGCAGGCGGCACTAAACCACTGTGCCACCAGGGCTGCCCTAAAAGTACACTTATCATGATGAGTAATGTATAAGACTGAATCACTACATTGTACACCTGAAACTAATATAACACTGGGTGTTAACTATACTGGAATTAAAACTAATAATAAAATAAAATCCCTGTCAGGGAAGAAAAAAAAAAGAAATGGAGAACTTTAGTAATACTATAAACCAATCTGACCTAATAAGGCAGTACTCCAAACACCACAACATACATTTTGCACAAGTGTACATGAACATTCTCCATGATAAACTATACGTTGTGCTAAAAGCAAGTTTTGACAAGTTTAGAAAGACTGAAACCATACTAAGTATCCTGGAATGAAACTGGTAATTAAGAAAAAGCGGAAAATTAGTAAATATGTGGAAATTCAACAATGCATGTTCTTAACCAATGGGTCAAAAAAAAATGATAAGGAACTTATTAGAAAATAACTGGAGGGGTGTCTGGGTGGTTCAGGTAGATGCTTAACTTGGTTAGGATCCCAAGAGTCCTGAGATCAGCCTTGCTTCAGGATCCCTCCTCAGTGGGGAGTCTGCTTCTCCCTCCCCCCTGCCTGGTGCATCCCCTGCTTGTGTGTTTACATTCTCTCCCTCTTTCATATAAATAAGTAAAATCTTTAAAAAAAGAACTGGAGATGAATGAAAACAAAAACACAATCCATCAAAATTTACTGGATGCAGGGAAGAGTGCTAAGAGAGACATTTATAGCTATAAGCACCTTTGTTAATAAGAATGATCTCAAATCAATAACCCCAGTTTTCATCTTAAAAACGGGGAAAACAAGCAAACCAGATCTAAGGCTAGATACTGCATGATTCCACTTAACTGCAGTATCTAAAATAGGTAAATTCATAAAGACAGAGATTAGAAGAGAGATTACTAGAGAGTGGAAGGATGAGCAGTTACTGTTTCATGGATTTTCTGTATGGAATGATGCAAAAAATTCTAGACAAATACTGGTGATAGCTGCACAGCAATGTAAATGCAAATGCTAAAAAAATGGTAAATTGTATATATGTGTACTCTACTACAAAAAAAAAATCCCAAAGAAAAATGTAAGACACGATGTTCATAACACTAGAAAAATAAATTACTGCTCACTCACGGAGAAAAATGGATAATTAAATCGTGATGTGCATGAACAATATTGTGTGTATACTTGAAATAACAGTGAATGAAAAGATCTTGAAGATCTATTAAATGAAAAGAGGAGGTGGATGTCTACTGTACATTCTTTATCGTGTAGAGAAGAAAATTCCTAGGTGGCTATAGAAAAATGCTCATCACCTCTGGGGGAAAGGACTGAAGGAATGTGGGAAAGAGAGACTGAATTAATTATTAATTATTTATTTAATACTGTTTGAGTTTTTTAGAACATGCAAGTATTTTCACACTTTAAATTCTGAAATAGACATATGAAAGGAATATATATATATTCTATTTGACATGTTCTGTAATATTTATCAGTTATGACACCCAAATAAAACTTAATATTCTCAGTCATAAAAAGAAAATTAAAACATGATGAGGCACTGTGTCTTAACGAAATTATCAACAGATGGACAATATTAGTCATTTAATCATTTTGTCCTCCAAGATCACTGTTTGTGAATCACAGAATTTCAGAAATGAAAAGCATGCACACTTCAAAGAAATAAACCAGGACCTCAGAGGTAACCTGACATGCCCAAGATCAAAGAGCTTGTAGCTGAAAGCAGGATCAATGGTTGGAATATGATTTCTGGCTCCTGCACCTGTCTTTCTGGGTCTTAGGTCATTTGGTTTTAATGAATGATATAAAAATTAATGCGAATTTGTAAATCTCCTAGCGAGAACATTGCAATGTGACGGCTAATTAAAGGAACCATAGGGATGCCTGGGTGGCTCAGAGGTTAAGTGTCTGCCTTTGGGTCAGGTCATGATCCTGGAGTCCCAGGATCGAGTCCCATATCGGGCTCTCCGCAGGGAGCCTGCTTCTCCCTCTGCCTGTGTCTCTGCCTCTCTCTCTTTCTCTGTCTCTCTCTCTCGTCGCCTGTGTCTCCCATGAATAAATAAATAAAATCTTTAAAAAATAAAAATAAAAAAAAAATAAAGGAACCATAAACAAAAGCTAAAATGGCAGACAACAGTACTTATACTGAAACATATCTATGCATATATTTTTAAAAGATTTATTTATTTATTTGAGAGAAAGAGAGCTCGGAATGTTCGCACACAAAAGGAAGCCAGGGGAAGGGCAGAGGGAAACAGAAAAGCAGACTCCCTGCTGAGTGCAAAGCCCAATACAGGGCTCCATCTCATGTCCTTGAGATCTCAACCTGGGCCAAAATCAAGGGGCAGATACTAAGCCAACTGAGCCACCCCGGCACCCTTAGAGAGAGAGAGAGAGAGAGAGAGAGAGAGAGAGAGAGATCAAAATATCAAAATAAATATAATATCAAAATAAATATAATATCAAAATAAATATATATATATTTAATACTACATCTAAGATTTCAAAAAAGCAATCAGTTCTAAGAAATGGGAAGTATAAGGAATAATCAAAATGATTATTTATAGATGACATGCTCTCTGCCAGATGATCTTCATTAGACATAATACAGGAATTCAGACAGGTTCCTACAGTGACATTTTTTACTTTAATTAATTAATTAATTAATTAATTAATTAATGGGGGGGCAGTGACATTTTTTTAAAAAGATCACTAAGATACCAAGAAGGGGAAAGCAACAAAACTTACTTTAAGGAAGAAATTATAAAAGTCATACAGAAAAAAATGGTCTGAGAATAACCAAGACAATCTTAATAAATATAAGTAAGGAGGGATGATTTGCATAAGGACATAGGATATTCTAAAACTATGGTAGTTAAAACATATTTATATTGATAAATATAAAACATAAATTGAAAAAAACATATTGATATTGGCTCAATAAAGATGGATAGAATAGAGAACCTAAAGCCGACCTGACAGATGCAACATTACACACAAGTTGTGGAAAAATAGACCACTCAACAAATTATTAAGTGTTGAGATAACTGCCTTTCCATATATGGAAAAAAATTAGATTCCTATCATGTCCTGTACATGATAATTCCAAATGTATCAAAGACGTAAATTCCTTTGATAGGAATTAGATTCCTATCATGTCCTGTACATGATAATTAATTCCAAATGTAACAAAGACGTAAATCTGACATACAAAACTTCAAAGCTATTAGAAGACCTAGAAGATCTTTACAGCCTCAAGTAGGAGAGAGGGATAATAGGGAGAAGCAGAGGAAATAGAATAAATGACAGGTCTCTTCATTTCTAATTATAGAAAGTAATAATACCACCTGCCACACATCAATAATGAGATTTAAATATGTCCAGTTTTTAGAATAGAATATCAAAAGTAAGCGAATGTTTAGGATTCTATTTTATGCATTTATTTTTATTTTTTTTAAGTAGGCTCCATGCTGGGGATTCATGGAACCCAATGTGGTGCCTGAACTCACAACCAGATATCAAGACCTGAGCTAAAATTAAGAGTCAGATGTTAACTGACCCAGCCACCCAGGTGCCTTAGGATTCAGTTTTAGACGGTAGCTCTGATATCAACTGGAGAATGGAAAAGTTGGGGGAAAGCTGAAGGCATAATCATTAAAAGGCTACTCCAACTGTTCAAGCCTAAACAATAGTAGTAATAATTGAAAGAAGTTTTATTTTATTTTTTTAAAGATTTTATTCATCTATTCATGAAACACACACAGGAGAGAGAGAGAGAGAGAGAGAGAGAGAAGCAGAGACACAGGCAG
The DNA here is from genome assembly GCF_905146905.1 of Nyctereutes procyonoides. Taxonomy (NCBI): domain Eukaryota; kingdom Metazoa; phylum Chordata; class Mammalia; order Carnivora; family Canidae; genus Nyctereutes; species Nyctereutes procyonoides. The sequence goes on along the minus strand of NW_026575124.1, from coordinate 1,763,053 downwards.
AGGGAGAAGGAGAAGCAGGTTCCATGCAGAGAGCCTATGTGGGACTCAATCCTGGGATTCCAGGATCACACCCTGAGCCGAAGGCAGGCGCTAAACTGCTGAGCCACCCCTGGGATCCCTGAAAGAAGTTTTAAAGGTAGATTCCACTGAATCTGAGAAAAGGTAAGACCTGTAAAGACAATGAGCAGGTGTCATCAATGATAATTCCCAGATTCCCAAACGGACGAACGTCAATATGGTGACACAATTTTGAGATGAGGATGACAGTATAGGGAAGGTTTTCCACCTCTGTCACTAAAAAATTATTCCTGCTCTTCATTTTGATTATCTTTCATGTTGTCAATGAGCATCTAACTAAAACTTCATGCGGTCTAAAGGTAGGCCTCTGGAAAGAATTGCTACCCTATCAACTAATTTTCTAGCTCATCATATGAAATTTCTTTGAAATCATGACAGGTTTTATAAAATATCCAAATGTGTTTTTTAAATTCTCAAACAGACAAGCAACAACAATTTTCTGGCTTCACACTAGCCTCTACTTACAAACATTTCTTACCATGATTGGCTTGCCCTGAAATGTTTTAACTTCTTCTCTTAAGTATTTAAAAGCCTGTTAACAAAGCAGAAAGGAGCTTTTATTAGCATTCAAACATTTCATTAAAGCCATCTTTTTTTTTTTTAAGATTTTATTTATTCATTCATAAGATACACAGAGAGTGAGGCAGAGACATAGGCAGAGGGTGAAGCAGGCTCCCTGTGGGGAGCCTGATGTGGGACTGCATCCCAGGACCCCAGGATCACAACCTGAGCCAACGGGAGATGCTGAACCATTGAGCCACCCAGGTGCCCCAAAGCCTTCTTTATTTTATTAAGAGTTTGGTAGAGTTTAGTAACTATCTCCAAGCTAAACAGTAAAAAAATTCTAAAATCAATTCCATTATTCAGGTGGTAAGGAATGAAAATGTAAAAACACCTCAGCTAAAATTCAAATTTACTGTAGATTAGCTACTATGGATTATTGCAGAAAAAATGCACAAAACCCAACAGACCCAAAATATCACTACATATTTAGTTAAGAATGGTTCAATCAGACAGCTTTCTAAGATGAAGAATTAAAAAAAAAAAAATCAGTGGGGGTGCCTAGGTGGCTCAGTTGGTGGAGTATGCAACTCTTGATTTTGGGGTCATGACTTTGAGTCCCACACTGGAGGTATAGTTTACCTCAAAAATCAACCAACCAATCAGTGAGCAGTTTTAAAATGCTATTAGAGATATTTTTGTTTTTTTGTTTCAATGCGAATATTACTTCTCTTTAAGTTGGATATGACAACATGTAAGAGTAAAATCATTAATGTCAAAATTCCAAAAATCAGAAAGGAAGTTATATATTTATTGCAGGCCTAGTATGTATATACTAAAAATACTAACTACTGAGTACATGGTTCCCAATTTTTAATTTTAAAATTGTGCTTTTTATCGGTAGGAAACTTCTTAAATTGAAACTGTAAAGGCTTTAAGAACACAATCAAAAAGGATACCAATTAAGCAAAACCAAAAAGGTGAACAAGGTGATCAACAGTCTTCACAAATATTGCTGTAAGCATATATTTCTCAGTTGAAATATACCATTACTTTTTTTTTTTTGCCACCAAGACTTCAAATCAGAAGAAAAGTTTTCTTCTCACCTGCTGTGCATCTGTGTCTGACTGGAAAGTGATATACCAGTTGCTATTGTGTGCAAACTCACAGCTTATCACCTTGGGGCAGTTTTCATTTTTGAACAAAGCTTTAACTTCCTAAAAAAAGAGAAAACTTTAGTGTACATTTTGTATATGATTGAGATAGAATCTAATTTTAAGATCAGCTAAACTGAAGTATTTCACTTTTAGTGGCAAGTGAAATTTCCCTTATTGGTAAAATCTCTATAGACCTGCCATTATCCAAAAAAAGAAAAAAGAAAGAAAAAAGGTCCTCCATTAACATTTTCTAGGTGTATTTTCTCATCCTCATTCAATCCAGGTTGCTCTGTCTATATCAGAGTCACAAACATGAACTCTGTGCAAAGGTATCTTTACTTTTCCATTATTGAAACTGAAATTTCATAACTGAACCCTAAAACAAATACATGTATTTCAAAAAAGAGGATTACCAAAAAAATTCAAACCTGTGTAAACAGCTCACAGCTTGAAAATAGTTCATAAAAAGAAAAGAAAGAAAATAACTGGAAGTCAACATTAAGCATTTCTAAATGGTTATAGAGGGAAAAGAAACATCTACTGAAATTACATTCATGCAGCAGGGACACAGATTTACAATGAAAACAACTCTGTTTAAAAGATTTATCATCTCCATTTTACAACTGAGGAAATGGTAGCTCAAATTGTTTAACCTACTCACACTGTCACAAAGAAGAACTCAAACTCAGATTTGTATGCTTCCAAACTCCATTCTAATACCTATTTGAGTTCAAGGAGAAGTTCAGTAGTAACCAGTAATTCCCAAATATAAACAATCTGATCAGGTTAAAATGCCCCATAAAATACTAAACTACCATGAGGTATCCATTTTTAAAAAGGTAATTACTAAGCTGATGGGACAATCAACATGATGACAGTGAAGTCTAACCTGTATTTTAACTCCCTTAAATTTTTACTGCACTGAATTAAAAGAAGAATGTCTCTACTTATAGAGATATTTGCTTGGGTCAAATACTACTTGAAATAAATACATATGCAACCAGCTGAGTTTTGTGACACTATAGAAGTGGTGAAATATCACCAAGTTTAATTAATAAAATGCTCATCCAGTCCAGGATTACATTTCTGTAGAACTATCTGTGGAACTGTTAGACTGCCACCCACCAATCTCTACCTTCAAAAATCCACAGATATACTCCAAATATTTCTAATTCCCTTAAATGAATAATGAACTGATTCGTTTATATAATCTTTGTCGAGCTATCTTAGTCATCTGCACTTCCTTCACTTTTTCTTTTTCTTTTTTTTTTTTTAATTTATTTATGATAGAGAGAGAGAGAGAGAGAGAGAGAGGCAGAGACACAGGCAGAGGCAGAAGCAGGCTCCATGCACCGGGAGCCCGACGTGGGACTCGATCCCGGGTCTCCAGGATCGCGCCCTGGGCCAAAGGCAGGCGCCAAACCGCTGCGCCACCCAGGGATCCCTCCTTCACTTTTTCTTAATGAATAGTATGTTGCTGCCTTGTTCCTTCCTGCTTTTCATGTGTGACTTGTTTATGCATTCTGAGTGTAAATTACAGTAACTATAAAAATATTACCTAAACTTTGATTGGTTTTACATGCCAAATAATGCTCTAAGTTCTTTATATATTAACTCACTTAATTCTCATAAATTTAATGAGTTACGTATTTAATATCCCATTTAACAGACAGAGAAAACAAAGCAAAAGAGGTTAGGTATTGAATCCAAGGTCACAGAGCTAACAGGTAAAAGCTAGAATTCAAATACCTAAGCAGTTTGGCTCATATATCCTATACTGTTTCTTAATAATGCAAAATTCTTCTCATTCTGCGATTTTCCTTTCAATTTGTTACTTTGACATATAGCTCATAATTTTAAATAGAAGATCTATCTAGCGACAGTTTCTTTTCTAATTTTTCTCACTGCTTCTAAGTTTAGGAAATCTTCATTCTGGAGAGTTAATACTGAATGACTCTGGGCAAAACGATTAACTACTAATGTGCCAAATTTGTTAGGTGGCAAGAGTCTAAAAATTCTTTTTAAATGGTTGACCAGGGGATCCCTGGGAGGCTCAGTGGTTTAGCGCCTGTCTTCGGCCCAGGACGTGATCCTGGAGTTCCAGGATCGAGTCCCGCGTCGGGCTCCCTGCAAAGAGCCTGCTTCTCGCTTTGCCTGTGTCTCTGCCTCTCTCTCTGTGTCTCTCGTGAATAACTGAATAAAATCTTTAAAAAAATAAAAATAAAATAATAGAATGGTTGACCAATTACTGTCTATCAGTTACTAATTACTCCTCTTCATCTCTAACTTATCATTTTTTAAAAGATTTTATTTATGTATTTATTCATGAGAGACACAGAGAGAGGCAGAGACACAGGCAGAGAGAGAAGCAGGCTCCATAGGGAGCCCGACGTGGGACTCCATCCTGGAACTCCAGGACCACGCACGCCCTGGGCTGAAGGCAGATGCTCAAGCACTGAGCCAACCAGGTGTCCCTCTAACTTATTATCATTAACATGGCAAACCAGTGTAAAGTTCTGTGGTTTACTGGTTAAGAAACATGGGCTCTGGAATCAGAGAGAACAAGTTCAACTCAGATTCTGCCATTTAAACAGCCCATGTGTCCTTAGGCAAGTTATTTAACCATACTAAGGCTCAGTTATTCTATCTGTGAAACAGAGATAACAAAACCTTAGGCTTTAAGTAACCATAAAGTATACTGCACAATACTTGGTTAAGCCTAATTATTAAATAAATGTTGTTATACATACATTACTATATAAGCATCTATTTCTGGATTATATTGTTTCATTCAAATGTTATTTTATTCTTGTACCTGTACCACACACCATCTTTATGCCTGCAATTTTGCTTTATATTTGCTAGCTAGGAGAATTAGTCTTGATTCTTATTTTTCTTTATTCCTAAGTTTACTCTTTCAGATGAATCCTCAAGTTCTCAAAAGAGCCTATTTATATTTTGCTTGCCATTCAAATCAATAAACTGACAACTAGAAACACTGCAATACTCAGTCTATCATTCTAAGAAAATGGAATTATGTCTTCCTCCCTCTGTACCATTCTTCCAGTGTTTTAGAGTTTACAAAACAAAACTTATCCTATTCACAGTAACTGATATGAGGGCACTGATTTATACCTTGTTTATACTCAATTTAAACAGTTAAAGAACACACTCATCTTTAACAACGCTTAATAATTTACCTCTATAGGTGTTGTTTCAGGAATCTCTCTAAGAATCACAATACAACGCTTATGACTTGGTCTCACTTTCTCACCCTTCTCATCAACTTGCACCATGGGAGAAGCTGAAATTTAAAAAAGCGTTTCATCCAAAAGTGACAAGGAAAGATGTTAATATTGCCATTAAAAATCATTCATTTCTGTTTCCAAGTGAATACATTAACAGAGGTTAATATCTTAAAGAAATTAAACTGAAGAACCAAAGATTACAGCTGCAACAAAGTATTTTGAGAATACACAAAAAACACTGTCAAATGTTATTCTTTGAATATACAGGGCACGTACTTTGTGTCTTGGGACTGTGTTGGGGTTGAAAAACTTTTAGGAGTCTATAATACATAGCTAACAAGGTAATTACCCTGTGTTTAACTACTGAATTCTGGATTTCTGGAGATAACAAAAATTAGTGTATTTGCACTCCACTCTTATGATTGGCTTACAGAACTGCATTCTGACATGTGAAAAAAATTCTTAAAATTCTTTTTTTTTTTTTTTTAATTTATTTATGATAGTCACAGAGAGAGAGAGGCAGAGACACAGGCAGAGGGAGAAGCAGGCTCCATGCACCGGAAGCCCGATGTGGGATTCGATCCCGGGTCTCCAGGATCGCGCCCTGGGCCAAAGGCAGGCACCAAACTGCTGCGCCACCCAGGGATCCCCTTTTTAAAAAAAAATTTTTTTTAATAAAAATTCTTAAAATTCAAGTTTAAGAAGCACTTAAACCAAGAATTAAACTCAAATGACTGTAATTTTCCCTTGATTTTAACATATTTATTCTTACCTACTATTACAGACACTGAGAAGACATCTTATAGATGCTGACTTTGAGGAAATATTTAATGAAGATAGTACCACATAGCGAAAACTTTTATTTCCAGTCTCTTCAGATAGATAATATGCCCTATCTCTCTCTGAACAGGTAAGTAGTGAGAATAGAAGAAACAGGGAAGAAAAGTTGGGTGTAAGTACTAGGTTCCAGCCCTTAGAGGTGGAGGATTCCAATGATCTCTTGGTTAATTTTTTTTTTTTTTTATGACAAGACTGGGTTGTTTTAAGAAACCACTGCACAAACCAATTAGAGATTTCATAAATGTTTTTAGCCTTCTGAGAATGGAAAGCCTCTACGCTCATTTAAGTCTATTATTAGACTTGTTATATTTAACTTTTAAACATTTTCAATGACACATTTCATATAAAAGTGAAAATCTGCCTTTATTCGGGTAAGCAGTTAAAACTTTGGTATAATTTTCCTAAGAGAGATTACCAAGAAATACTGATATAAGACTATAAGACACAAACACCATTAAATATGCTTAGAACCTCAAATTCTTTATCAAACTTTAGAGTAGTTATTTGTCACACTACAGACTGCACTTCTTTAACAGGTGGTGGAATCAGTTTAGGGAAAAAAAAGTTAATTCCAAGTATTTAGTATTTATCTGAATTATTACCATTTCAGTTGTCTGTGGGTTTGTGTTGTGCATGTGTATAAAATGTACTTCTTACTTGGGCTCAAAAGTTTGAAAACAGAAGGATTCACAAGATGTGATAATGATACATATATATGACTTTCTAAAAGCCCAGAAAACTGAGATTTAATTGCTTATTCTTGAGTAAGTGGGTATTAGGATGAACCACTACAGTGCAGAATTGATAGAGAAGCTATATACCAAGTCAGTAAAAATAAAGATAAATTATTGGAATTAATAGATTAACAAAAAACAGGGAGTTAACAATTCCCTGTCTGGTGAGCACAGCTTAATGTATACAACTGTGGAACCACTATATTGTATACTTGAAAATAATACGTGTCAACTACAATTTAAAAAAACAGCCAACAAAAAAAATTCCCTGTATGATCAGAAATCAAAAGAATATTTAATTTAGCTTTTTGACTTTAAAAATAAGCTAAAAGGTATGATTTACATACACCTCAACACTTCAAGAATTAGATCAGGGTCTGTAGTCAGCTTTTTTATTTCTTCCATGTTGGCAACTGTCCAAATTGGGATGAACTGATCACTGTCCATCTGAGATATCAGGTAAAGATCCTTTGACAAATTTTCTCTGAAAGGAATAAACAGAAGAGTCCCATAAAACAAACAATTCTTAAAAAGTACCTAAAAAAAGAGATGCCTTATTTACTTTTGTCACTAAGTCTAGGAAAACAAGATTATGCTACCAGAAATAACACAATGAACTATGAAAATACATAATACACAAGTATACTCTTAACTTTCAGAAAATTTCTGAATTGCCGAAAAGTTTCTGAATCATGCCCAAAAGTTTTGAACAAGGGAACTTTATGGAATTATACTGACATGCAGTGAAACTTAATATTAAATTGAAAAATGCGCTATAAAATATTACATACAGTGTAGTTTCATCTTACAAACACTTTATCATTGATGTTAGAATATGCATATAGGGAAAATTATGGCTTCAATCGTGAGTTTAACTGTAAGGGGTTTAAAATTTCTGAATGTTTTCATTTTTTATCAGTATGTCTTAACTTTTTATTTTAAAGATATAAACAGGGACGCCTGGGTGGCTCTGTGGTTGAGCATCATCTGCTTTTGGCTCAGGGCATGTTCCTGGAGTCCAGGACTGAGTCCCATTTCAGGCTTCCTGATTTCTCCGCCTCTTTTTCTCTGTGTCTCTCATGAATAAATAAATAAAATCTTAAAAAAAAAAGATATAAACACTTCCATCTTACACATAAAATCTTGTAACACACCGAAGTAAAATCATAGTCTCATAATGTCTTATTCATGGCAGATCTCTGAAGCAAAGCATATCTTTGCTTATAAGCCACCTTTTCTCAATGACCCTATTTAAAACTGAAACCACCCAAGCACTCTTGATGCCCCTTCCCTTGCTTACAGGTGTTCTAATTTTTTCTTTTTTAAAGATTTTATTTTATTTACTCATGAGAGACACAGAGCGAGAGAGAGAGGCAGAGACACAGGCAGAGGGAGAAGCAGGCTCCACACAGGGAGCCTGACGTGGGACCCAATCCCGTGTCTCCAGGATCACGCTGTGGGCCGCAGGCGGCGCCAAACCACTGCGCCACCGGGGCTGCCCTCTAATTTTTTTCCACAGACCTTATCACCTAGCACACTTCTAAGTTATTATGCTTTAAAAAAAATTATGTTTGTTTTGTCTCCTCCAGCCAGAATACAGGTTCCATGAAGAATCTTTGTTGTTCAAAATATATTTCAAGGCCCTAGTGCCTGGCAAAGAGTAGGGCCAAAAGACTTTGCATTCATGTTTTACTAAGATAAAGTAGTAATTACTTCTTAAAAATTAAAATTGTCAACAGGTTGCTTTGGGGGGAAAAAAGAATAGAGAAGACACCAGTAAAGGTTAAAATCATTTTGGCAAAAAAGGAGGAACATAGTAAAAACATTTTCATCAAGAGATTTTCTTAAAAAAAAAAAAAAAAAAAGATATTCTTTTCTTGTTTTTTAGAGAGGGAGAGGAAGGAGAAGGACAGAGAGAGAACAGAACCTTAATTAAGCAAGCTCTATGCCCAGAGCTGACCCCAACATGGGCTTAACCTCACAAACCTGAGATCATGACCTGAACTGAAATCAAGAGTCAAATCCTAAACTGACTGAGCTACCCAGGTGTCCCTGTACACAAAATATTTATACAACTAAAAAGCTATAGCCTAAATCAACTCTGACTTTCAACATGTCTATTCTTATAAAACCTTGGTCAAACTTTTTTTATTTTAAGATTTTATTCATTTATTGGAGATAGAGCATGAGTACCTGCACGAATTGGGGTAGGGCCAGAGGGATAGGGAGCATATTCCAAGCTGAGTGTGGAGCCCGATGTAGGGCTCGATGCCACAATTCTGAGATCCCGACCTGAGTAAAGTCAGATGCTTAACTGACTAAGCCACCTAGTGGCCCAACCTTGGTCAAACTTTTAAAGAAATTGTATCTTGTCAGAAGTCAAATTAATGGATATAAATCACATCTATGATTTGAGTACTCATGACCAATACCTGATATGCACTAATAACAATTTTTGTTGAGTCACAGACCAATCAGATAGTTGGTTTGAACTTAGTATGAAAGTTCTGAGTAGGATGTTGGAAATCATGAAAAACCAGAGCTCCTACCTACTCCAACAACTAAAAAGCCTGGCTAAATTCCAAAAACCATGTTTCTGGAGATGGAGGAAAAAAGCTAAAAGAACAAAATTAAATTCCAGAAAGATGATCTTTCTTTCCTGCAGGCATTCAAAGATCCGGGGCCAGGGCGAAACCAGCAGAGCTTTAGGCCGCTGCCCAGGACTGGCACTGTGAACTGCCAACTATAGGAGCTCCTAACATACAGCAGATTTCCCCCCATATGACATTTCCTGTGCTCTAAGGAGGGAGATGGGAGTCAGGCTGAAAAGGGAGAGTAATATCTCTGTGGTTTTGTGGAAGTTCCTGGGGATGGACAAAGCTTGCATCAAACACAAGTAGGTCTCCCCCATAAGACATGTGCCAGATTTTGAAGCTTAACAGGGTTAAGAGACTAAAGAGCTAACCTCAAACCTCTCAAGAAAAGATTAAATTCCCCTTGGTGTTTCAGGATTGAGGTAACAGTTAACAGGCAACTTCTAAGTCAAAAGACTAAAAAAAGGTGATGCCTAAGGAACAGAGATAAATCAGACAAATCAATCAGTAGATTGAGTCTAATTAAAGTGGCTGCTCAGCCCTAACCCAGCTCAACTCCTGAATGGATTGAAGCAATGAATCTATTTCCACCTACTAGAAGCTCAAATCTTGTCTAGAGGGAAAAATTACATTACTTGCAGCTCCTAGTTTCTTTTATATGTAATGTCCAGCATATAATCAAAATTTGTAAGACAACAAAAAGGCAGGAAATTATGACAGAGAACAAAGAGAAAAAAACTCAAATATAAGCAAACACATCAAGTTAGTAGGCAAAAATTTTTAAATAACTATTGCAAGTATGTTACAGAAAAAGAACTGTATCACAGGTACAAATGACTAAAGACAGAAAGCTCCTATTTTTATTGTTTTATCCTGTACTAGATTATAAAGTCAAAGAATAAAAAGGAGGGGAAAAGGGAGGGCTATTTCAGATAAAGAATCAATTAAACTGGGATGCCTGGGTGGCTTTAGCGGTTGAGCGTCTGACTTCGGCTTAGGGCTGACCCTGGTCCAGGGATAGAGTCCTGCATCAGGCTCCTAGTGAGGAGCCTGCTTCTCCCTCTGTCTTATGTCTCTGCCTCTCTCTATGTGTCTCTCACAAATAAACAAAATCTTAAAATTAAAAAAACAATTAAAACTTGAGTCAAGAATGTATCATGTATAAAGAAAGAAGTCTAGGTGCGCCTGGCTGGCTCAGTTGGTGGACCACATAAACTCTTGATCTCAGGTCCATGAGTTCAAGCCCCATACTGGGCATAGAGTTTACTTAAAAAATAAACAAAAGAAAGAAAGAAAAGAGAAAGAGAAAGAGAGAAAGAGAGAAAGAGAGAGAGAGAAAGAGAGAAAAAAGAAAAAGAAAAAGAAAAAAGAAAAGAAAAGTTAGTTTATGATAAAATCCAGGTTTCCAGCTTGAAAAATTGGTTTACTGGTCCTACTTCTCGCCACATATAAGAAAATTAGAAGGTGTTACCTTTGCATACATATCCAGACTTCTGTTTATTTTGGAAGGGGCAGTTTTATAATACTGAAGTTTTATGAGATCTAAACTATTAATTACCTACATAATTGTTATCTATAAATAAGACATCTTGAGGGGTGCCTCAATGGCTTAGTTGGTGAAGTAGCTGACTCTTAGTTTTGGCTCAGGTCATAACCTCAGGGTTGTGAGACTGAGGCTCATGTCAGGCTTGCAATCAGCATGGAGTTGGTTTGACATTCCCTCCTTCCCCTCCCCATTCCCTGGCCTATGAGTGCACTTTCTAAAATAAATTAATTAATGAAATCTTTTTTTTTTTATTTTTTTTAAATTTTTTTTTAAAAGATTTTATTTATTTATTCATAGAGACACACACAGAGAGAGAGAGAGGCAGAGACACAGGCAGAGGGAGAAGCAGGCTCCATGCAGGGAGCCCGACGTGGGACTCGATCCCAGGTCTCCAGGATCATGCCCCAGGCTGCAGGCAGCCCTAAGCCGCTGCGCCACTGGGGCTGCCCAATTAATGAAATCTTAAAAAAAAGAAAAGACATCTTGAAACATTTGCCTGAAAGAATTCCTTATTTAATAGAAGACACTGGTAACATAAATTCTATGCCCATCCACCTATCTTGCTAAATATAACTCCATGATCACACGTTATACAAGTTAATTACTGAAAATATACATTAAGATATAACCACTTTTTTCTTTAAATATTATTTATTCAGGAGAGGCAGAGAGAGAGAGAGAGAGAGAGAGAGAGAGAGGGAGGGAGGGAGAGAGGGAGGGAGGGAGGGAGGAAGAGACATAAGCAGAGGGAGAAACAGACTCCCTGCAAGGAGCCTGATGCAGGACTTGATCCTGGACCCCGGGATCACACCCTGAGCCGAAGGCAGACACTCAACTGCTGAGCTACCCAGGTGTCCCAAAATATAATCACTTTTAATGAGAATCCTAAACCTGAATATGTTCCTAGGAAAAGTATCCAAGAGCCAATCCATAAGTAATCCAATCCAGTATTTCATTATCTTTCCACGAAGACTAGATCCTTAGTATATCCAATCAGAGATTACATCTTTAAATTTAGTTAAGAAACAGACTAAAGGGATCTCTGGGTGGCGCAGCGGTTTGGCGCCTGCCTTTGGCCCAGGGCGCGATCCTGGAGACCCGGGATCGAATCCCACGTCCGGCTCCCGGTGCATGGAGCCTGCTTCTCCCTCTGCCTGTGTCTGTCTCTCTCTCTCTGTCTCTCTCTCTCTCTCTCTGTGACTATCAGAAATAAAAATTAAAAAAAAAAAAAAAAAGAAACAGACTAAAGAATATACTCCCCCCCAAAAATCATTGAAGTAAATTAAAACCACCATTACTCACTCTATTTCACAGATATTTTACATCTACTAACCAAACTATTCTTTGTTGTTGTTGTTGTTTAAGATTTTATTTATTTATGAGAGATACAGAGAAAGAGGCAGAGAGAGAAGTAGGCTCCTCGCAGGGAGCGTGATGCAAGACTCAATCCCAGGACCCCAGGATCACGACCTGACCCAAAGGCAGACGCTCAACCACTGAGCCACCCAGGTGCCCCACTAACCAAACTATTAAAAAAATGAGAAATCTCAGTAAAAAACAGAAATGAATAGTATTACCGGGAGAAACAGAATTCCAATTGCTTCTTCAGACATTCTTTTAGGTCTTCTGCAGAAATTGCTGAACTGCTTTCTCCTAAAGTTAAAAAACAGAGAAAAAAGTTAATACCAAATTATCACAGGTAGTAAACATTACATATTGTACTCAGAATATGTCACAGAGTATGAACAAATTAAAATTCACAACAAAACCGAATTATTTTTAGAATTCAGCTTAACTGAATTATAACAAAGTCAAACTAATTTCAACCTATCCTTTCTTTAGATAGATTTCAGATCAGTTTAAAAATTATTTTATCAAGTAATGAACACAACACTATTAATACTGAAGGTACCTGGCTACCCTACTGTAAAACACTATCTTAAATACTTTAAAAATGTGATAACTGGGGATCCCTGGGTGGCTCGGCAGTTTGGCGCCTGCCTTTGGCCCGGAGCGGGATCCTGGAGTCCCGGGATTGAGTCCCGTGTCGGGCTCCCGGCATGGAGCCTGCTTCTCCCTCTGCCTGTGTCTCTGCCTCTCTCTCTCTCTCTCTCTCTCTCTCTCTCTCTCTCTCATAAATCAATCAATCAATCAATTAATCAATCTTTTAAAAAATTGTGGTAACTATTTATTCCTTTAATGAAAGCTCAAAGAACAAAAGTAATAGTAATCTAAATTTGAAGAAACTAAACAAATTAGCATATATATCTATACATGTCTACACATCTGTATTGGTACTAAATCTGATTCTTAGTCATATTTTTAAAACATTTATCTCTTAATATTTTTTTTAATTCATGAGAGAGACAGAGGGGCAGAGACACAGGCAGAGGGAGAAGCAGGCTCTATATAGGGAGACCGATGTGGGACTTGATCCCGGGTCTCCAGGATCACGCCCTGAGCCAAAGGCGGCGCTAAACCTCTGAGCCACCCTGGCCGCCCTATTCTTTTCTTTTCATTTCTTTTTTTTTTTTTTTCATTTGATTGTAGAGCACTATATCTTCCTAGGACTATTTATTTTAAGATTGTATTTATTTATTTATGAAAGACACAAAAAGAGAGGCAGAGATATAAGCAGAGGGAGAAGCAGGTTCCCTGTAGGGAACCCGATGCAGGACTTGATCCTAGACTGGGATTCCCACCCTGAACCAAAGGCAGATGCTCAACCACTGAGCTATCCAAGCGTCCCTTCCCAGGAATATTTAAAACAAACATCCAAAGGATCAAATCAACTCTCACAGCCCTCTATGCTTTCAGTTATTTAAACTCAGATCACGAGACTTTTTCAGAACTCAAGCCTGAAGAACTTTTTTATTACAATCTTACACAAAACATTATAGACTCAAAGCATGTAAATTGTTCTCTTCTTAAAAAGCATTAGGGACTAAGCGCTAATTGCGTTTAAATACAGACAAAAGAATGTATATAAAAATACATTTTGCACCTGATTTTGCTACGACTTTGTCTTACTACTCAAGATTCAAAGTGGTATTAGGTATTAGATTAACTTCATTAAACATGAATATAAGAAAGGGCACCTGGGTGGCTGAGATGGTTAAGTGTCTGCCTTCAGCTCAGGTCATGATCTCAGGGTCCTGGGATTGGCCCTGCCTCAGGCTCCCTTCTCCCTCTATCTCTCTCTCTCCTTCTGCCTCTGCCCCTCCCCTCTGCTTTGGGTGCGCTCTCTCTGAAATGAATAATGAATAAATAAAATCTTTTTTTTTAAAGATTTTATTTTTTTAATTTATTTATTCATGAGAGGCACAGAAAAAGAAAGAGAGGCAGAGAGACAGGCAGAGGGAGAAGCAGGCTCTGTGCAGGGAGCCCGACGTGGGACTTGATCCTGGTCTCCAGGATCACACACTGGGCCAAAGGCAGGCGCTAAACCGCTGGGCCACCGGGGCTGCCCTGAATAAATAAAATCTTAAAACAGCAAACAAACAAAAACACGTAAGAAGCATACTATCTCTATGTATATGCAATCCTTCTATCCGGGCTGCCCTTATTTTTTTTTTTTTTAAGATTTTATTCACTTATTCATGACAGAGAGAGAGAGACAGGCAGAGGGAGAAGCAGGCTCCATGCAGGGAGCCCAACGTGGGACTCGATCCCGGGTCTCCAGGGTCAGGCCCTGGGCTGAAGGTGGCGCTAAACTGCTGAGCCATCCAATCCTTCTAATACAAAATCCAACCACCTCAATGTGCTACCTAATATGAACAATAATTTTACTTTTCAATGTCATTACAGGATACTTTTCAATGTCATTACAGGAAACTTATTAAAATATCAACTAGTTGCCACATTACTAAAACCAACTCTATGTTTAATATACCCAGTGATCAGGTATATTATGACCACAAGTAGGAAGGAGAACGTACCACCTTAGATTATTATATGGAATATCACCTATGCCATTTCAAAAATCAATTTAGAAGCTGACAAAACTTAGAATCCAGTCCAAATATTTATAATAAGTAAGGAAATTGGAGACAAAGGTTAATGTATCTTGACTGAAGTCACAGAACTAAGCAGCAATAGAAAGACTACTCCCTATTACATTTTTTTAAAATTTTTATTTATTTATGATAGTCACACACAGAGAGAGAGAGAAAGGCAGAGACACAGGCAGAGGGAGAAGCAGGCTCCATGCCCCGGGAGCCGGACATGGGATTCGATCCTGGGTCTCCAGGATCGCGCCCTGGGCCAAAGTCAGGCGCCAAACCGCTGCGCCACCCAGGGATCCCTCCTTATCACATTTTTAAAAATTTATTATTTTTTACATTTATTTTCCAAAGAGATCCTTTATTATTATTTTTTTAAAGATTTTTATTTATTTATTCACCAGAGACAGAGACAGAGAGAGAGAGAGAGAGGCAGAGACACAGGCAGAGGGAGAAGCAGGCTCCATGCAGGGAGCCCGATGTGGGACTCGATCCCGGGTCTCTAGGATCACACCCTGGGCTGAAGGTGGCGCTAAACCACTGAGCCACCAGGGCTGCCCCAAAGAGATCCTTTAAATCAGAAAAATTAAGATAGGTAGTTGGGGTCTAAGGTCCATTTTTAGTTTCTTTTAAATCTTATCCATTTTAAGTCCAAGCCAAGTACTTACCCTTGTTAATTAAATAAATGTGAAAAAAATTTGTTGAATTGCAGTAGAACATTGTTTTTAATACAGCCATTTTCTCAAAATTAATCCCTGCAATTTCATATTTATAAATGCATTTCATACTAACAAAAGTAACGGGAAAATTGACAACTTGCATTGATCCCAACTAATCAATGCCAAGAAACTTGGGCTCTCTGAAAAATTGTAACATAGGTCTAGGTCTCTTAACTATATTATTTTTTCCTTTTATCTTTAATTTCATATTATCTTTTAATAGGATCTTTAAATATTTTTTAAATCACAATTTTCACATTTGTCCACTTGAAAGCAGATTTATAAAAATAACCTAGCATTTCAATAACACACAGTTCTCTTCAAATAAGAAAACAGAGTGATCAATGCCAAAGGTTTAATAGAACAATAAATGATAAACTGTAAGGGGAAAAACACTAGCGTACTGTATGCTCATTTTACCAATAAAAGTATAAAGTTTACCAGAAACGTCATATATTTGGTAACTCAGATCTTCTGGCCCTAAAATCATCCCATCAGTTGATTCTTCAATGCCTATAGTATTTCTGGTGGTTTCGCAAGATGAATACATTACTTCATATTCTTTACACATATCATCTGAAAGCTCTGTATTACCTGTATTAAAGAAAACATACTGAAAGTAAATAGGAATTCTTTAAATCCTATCTTTAGGAACCCTGGGCACTAGATCTTCTATAATAATAATATTTTAAGGAATCTGATCAGTTGGGAAAATGTCCACATGGTTGTAGTAAGAGTTTTCTTCTTGAGGGAGATAAGTTTACCATTATGGTCAAGCTAAAATGATTAACAATAGTTTAAACTCATATAGCGCTATGTACTAACTATGTGCAGCTTCATGTACTTAGTTCACTCGATTCTCAGAAAATCCTATGCCAAAAGTAATTATTAATGTTTTTATAGAAGGAAAGGAAACAGGCACAGAGAAGTTAAGTTATACCCATAGTTAAACAGTCAGTAAATAGCATTGCCAATGATGGTATATCAAAACTAATTTGTAACTACCATATCATGAATGGGTTAAATGCTAGACCGAAAGATAGAGCTACTATTTGAAATTAGTGATAATCCATTCATACTAAAAATAAGTAAGAACTGTGTACAAACTACATGTTAAGCATGTATAAATATATTTAATCAAATAATCAAAAGATATACCCCAAAGTTCTATAAACTGGTTTGGTTATATGTTAAACCAAAATATGATTTGTACTGATGAAATATTTAGGACTTACCCTCAGGATGAGACCCTGATGTGGCTGCTGTTTCATGCCAAGAGCTTTCAGTTCCATGAGTTACTTGAGTGGCATCCGTATTTCCAGGAGGAATTTCTTGCCATACTTTGGCATTAGGATTTAAACCAGTTCCTTTAGATGTTACCTGCTAAATAATCAAAGGATCTATTTTTAAATTTTAAAAGCATATTAAAATTACAAATTTAGATAATAACTTTTATTTTAAACGTGAAAGAAACCCCAATAATACTAAGTAACTTAATAATAAGTATTAATTTATATTTTAAAATTTTGGGCTCATCTTGAAAATAAATTTTTTTTAAGGTTTTATTTATTTATTCACAAAAGACACACAGAGAGAAGCAGAGACATAGGCAGAGGGAGATGGGGAGCCTGATGCGGGACTTGATCCTAGGACCCTGGAATCACGACCTGAGCCAAAGGCAGACGCCCAACCACTGAGCCACCCAGGTGCCCCGAAAATAAATCTTTTTAAGGAGACGGACTTGAAATGTACATGTATAAAACTTAGCTACCTATACAACAAAAAATATTACCCTGTTAACAATTAACATAAAATGCTGCTTATTCCAATCTACTTACAAAGGTCATAAAATTTATTCAGACTATTCACCTATCTTTGGCATTATTGTGTATTTACAGCAAATTGAGTTACCTAGAAATATTTTCCAGGGAACGTAATTTTTATTGCCATCTATGCTGTGACGAGAGACCTTTGAGTCTGAGTGATTCTATCACTGGAAATTTTTCCCAAGTCAAAAACAGTAATCTGGTTGACTCAGTAGAGTATGCAACTCTTGGATATTGGGGTCACAAGTTCGAGCCTCGTGTTAGGTGTATAGATTACTCAAGATCTTAAAAAAACAAAACAACAAAACAGCAATCTTTTTTTTTTTTTTTTTTTAGATTTCATTCATTCATTCATAGAGATGCAGAGACACAGGCAGAGGGAGAAGCAGGCTCCATGCGGAGAGCCCGACATGGGACTCGATCCAGGGTCTCCAGATCACGTCCTGGGCTGCAGGCGGCGCTAAACCGCTGCACCACTGGGGCTGCCCCAAAACAGCAATCTTGATGCCATTGTTTTACTTGAGTTTTGAGTTTCCACTACTGTGCAGTTAGCTGGACCAACATGACTTATATGTATGATGAAACATTGTTTCCTTGTTACAGCTTGTAATATATTTTTTGATTGCTTCCTTTTATCAACTGAATCACAATTTTGGAAAAAGGAGAAAGTTGAGATACAATGTCCTTTTCCATGTTAAGGTTTATTCACCTCTTGGGAACAAGAGCTGGGCCTTAAAATGGTGGTGGCAGTGGGCAGTATTTTATCGTTGACACTGTTCAGAATTGTCAGTTATAGGATAATAACAAGTATAGCCCTGTTAGTTAATTTCATTATTGTTATAAAATTCTCTACAGATAATATAGCCCCCCTTTTGCCTTTACTAGGGCAATACCTTCCCAGAACCTTACCTTTGCAGCTAAGCTGATTTTGATTTAATAATTTACGTATAGCTTAATTTCTGACTGATAGGAGAGAACTGTCAAGAGCTTGTGATAACCTAGATGTCCTATCAGTGAATAGCGTTTAATTTTTAAAAAAATTTTTTAAAGATTTATTTGACACAGAGTGTGCACTAGCAAGGGGAGCAGGAGAGGAAGAAGCAGACTCCCCACTGAGCAGGGAACCCCATGAAGGGCTCAATCCCAGAACCTTGGGATCCTGACTGAGCCAAAGGCAGATGCTTAATTGACTGAGCCACCCCAGTATTTAATTCTATAATAAGCACTTTAATAGAATAAAACCTATATATTTACAAACTTACCCCTTTATCACTTTCCTCAATTCTGAAAATACTACTTATGTCTCTACCCAAGGGAACGGCAATTAACAAAGACTACAATTCTCAGAAAGAGAAATCAATTTCTGAGTCTTGATAAATTCAATAAAAGAGTAAAAAGATTCATTTAATGAATAAGATTTGTAAGTGAAAAAGATACAGCAAACGGGCCACATAGCTACTAGAAATACCCTTCATTTATATAATTGTTATGCAGAGTAGTATGTGGCTTTAATAAAGCAAAATAGAATTATTCCAAGGTAGTTAATAATTATTATCTAAACATACAATGGTTGAAGCTCTAGATCATACCTGAATTCAAAACCCAGCTCTGATATTAACAAATGTATGGTCATAGGAAAACTTAATTCCCCTCTCTCGATTTTTCTCAACTATAAATTGTGGTTAGAAGTCTGTATTTTAAGAACCAAAAAAAATTTTTTTTAAAGATATTATTTATGAGAGAGAGGGCAAGAGCAAGAGAGCATGAGCAGAGCAAGAGGGAGAATTAGGCTCCCCGCCGAGCAGGAAACCCGATGCCAATGCTGCTGATGCCAGGGCTCGATTCCAGGACCCTGAGATCATGATCAGAGCCAAAGGCAGACACTTGACCGACTGACCCACCCAAGTACCCCAAAAACTAAATTCTATCAATAATGGAAAAGCAATTAACACTCAGTATAAAACTTCATGTCCTTTTTTATAAGGCACATTAGTTTTGAACGGAAGATGATAAACTGTCTCACTCTCAAGAGTATACTACCAATCACTAATGCATATCAAAATAATTGCAAGGTGAGGTTAAAAGTTAAATATAAACTACTATGTCACAGAAAACTCACTTTGAAGAAACAGGTACTAATCACAAAAGATAAACTGAGAACTACAGAATAACATAGAACTCCAACAAAAAACCCATCTAAAATAAATTAAGACTAGGAAAATAAAATTCTAGAAAAAATACATATATATGCACACAAATAGGAAAATAAAGTACTACTTAGCACTTACTAGATTAGTAAAGCACTTTAAAAATTCCCGTATCAGCATAAAATTTACAAACTCATTCTTTAATGTAGACTGTATAAAATGGTGCACCTCATTCTTACGTATTAGCATTATTTATAAGAGCCAACAAATGGAAATAACCCAGACGAGGACTAAAGGAAATTATGACACACTCACTAGGTAAAGCATTACACAACCATTCAAAATTATAAAAATACATCACCATATTTTATAAAATCTAAAGAGGTACTACTATATCAAAGAAAAAACTTATTTATTAAACTGTGACATAGAATATCATTAAGATGTATCCCAATTTCGAGAGAAATTATATGCAACAATGTGCATCAGAGGATTAATGAAATATGAAACCATCAAAAATGGAAAATGCTTTCACAAAATGAAGTGAAAAAAACCATAATCACCACAATAACAAAAGCAAATATGTGAAGCAATTCTGTGGGCTAGGAATTCGTACTTTTGAAAAAAAATTTTATTTACTTATTCAACAGAGAGAGAGAGGGAGAGAGTATAAGCAGGGCGAGCTGCAGCAAGGGAAGGAGAAGCAGGTTCACCATTGAGCAGGGAGCCCCATGTGGTCGGGCTCAATCCCAGAACCTGACCTCAGCCGAAGGCAGCCACTTAATCAACTGAGCCACCCAAGCGCCCTGAAATTAGTATTCATATTAGTATCTTCCTTTTCCAGATTATCCCATATGAGAAATAATATATCCAATTAAAGACACACAGAGATTAAGTGGAAGTATTAACCACAAATGATTATAGTTCACAGATTATTACAACTGCAAAAAAGTACATAAACATGGTTATGGGCTAGAGGGGGACATGATCTGCTTCAATAATCAGGGATTTTTTTTCCTTTTATAAAGCATTCCATTAAAATGTTACCTTAAATCTGAGTCATAAAAAAATATAAAACTGAAAATAACCTTTTTTCAAACAGCATAAATGTTACACTGTGTAGTACATTAACATCAAAGATTATTTTATGCATTTTGTGCCTGTATATATGTAATATATACATTTTAGTTTTAACCAGTCAATATTTATTAAGTTTACATAAATGCTGATGACTTTCTTTGGACATCATTCTTTCTCACATTTCACATCTTTCTTGTGGAATCATGTTCCTTCTCCCTCAAGGACATAATTCACTTTTTTTTTTTAAGATTTTATTTATTTATTTATTTATTCGAGAGAGAGAGAGAGAGAGAGAGAGGCAGGAAGAGACACAACATAGGCAGAGGGAGAAGCAGGCTCCATGCAGGGAGCCTGAGGCGGGCGGGACTCGATCCTGGTCTCCAGGATCACGCCCTGGGCCAAAGGTGGCACTAAACCACTGAGCCACCCAGGGATCCCCCCTTTTTCCTCAAGTCAACTCTTAAAAGTTGTGGTACCTTGAAAATGCCTTTATTTTTACCATCTACCTCTGCTGTATAAAGAATTTTTTTTGTAGAAAGAATTCTTACTAGGCAAATATTCCCTTTCAGCAAATTTTTTAAAAAATATTTTATTTATTCATGAGAGAGAGAGAGAGAGAGAGACAGACAGACAGGCCGAGGGAGAAGCAGGTTCCATGCAGGAAGCCTGACGTGGGACTTGATCCCGGGTCTCCAGGATCATGTTCTGGGCGGAAGGCGGCGCTAAACCGCTGAACCACCCAGCTGCTCTCTTCATCTGTTTCTAAGATGAAATTAACTTGTCCACTAAATTTCTAACTCTTCTTTTTTTTTTTTTTTTAAAGATTTTTATTTATTCATGAGAGACAGAGAGGCAGACACATCGGCAGAGGGAGAAGCCTGCAGGGAACTTGATGTGGGACTCCATCCCAGAACTCTGGTATCACAACCTGAGCTGAAGGCAGACACTCAACCACTCAGCCACCTAGGCGCCCTTCTAAGTTCTTTTCTTAAAATAATTTTCATTTCCAAAATGAAATCTATCTAATGCTTTTTGTCTTCTTTCCTTCCTTTTCTCTTCCTCCGTCCATCCCTCCCTCTCTCTTTCTTTCACGGAGAGAGAGAATCTTAAGCAGGCTCTATGCCCAGTATGAAGACTGATGCAGGGCTGTATCTTACAATCTTGAGGTCATGACCTGAGCTGAAATCAAAAGTTGAATGCATAACCTATTAAGCCCCCAAGCACCTCATTTCAGTATTTTCAAGCATATAAAATATTCTAATTTTATAGTCCATATTTGATAATTACAATAGCTGCAATCTTTGAAGGGTTGCTTTTGTAGTATTATTTCTGCTAAACCATGCTCATTATGACTCTCACATGCTTTATGATTTTATATTGTAAGCCCATTTTCCTTGGAATTTTATTTACGGGAATATTTTATTTTATTATTTTATTTATTTTATTTATTCATGAGAGACCCAGAGAGCAGCAGAGACATAGGCAGAGGGAGAAGCAGGCTCCCTATGGGGAGCCCAATGCAGGACACAATCCCAGGACCCAGGGATCACGCCCCAAGCCAAAGGCAGACGCTGAAAACTGCTGAGCCATCCAGGTATCCCTATTTGTGGTTAATTCTTAAGATTATGTTTAAAATGTGCTTTCTAGGAGAGGACTGTCTTCCCTCTGCTAGATGACTGCATACTAAAACTACAAATCTGGTATTAATTTTCAACATGGGTTTGTGTTTTTTTGTAACAACACATAATGTGAATTTTTGCTCTACATTGGTAAAAAAAGCATCTGTGGTTAAAATTATTAGGGAAGACCTCTGCCTTACCCATCCAGAGCCAAAGCTAAAGCTGACAAGTTTCCTTTTCCCTGGGAAAGTTTGCCTCTTTTCCCCCTAGTTTACCTTGTGTCCTATCTCTAGGCACTGCCAATTAAAACCAAAGCTCTGGGCCACTAAGAACCAGCAGATGACCTGCTTACCTCTTTGGATGAGTATTACTTGATTAATTTTGGTCTGATGATTTCATTTGCTTTCTTGACAAGCTTAAAGTTCTGCTTAAAAAAAAAAAAAAAACTTTAAAAAAAAGGTATTTTAGGGCAGCCTTGGTGGCACAGCAGTTTAGTGCTGCCTGCGGCCTGGGGTGTGATCCTGGAGAGCCGGGATCGAGTCCCACACTGGGTTCCCTGCATGGAGCCTGCTTCTCTGCCTGTGTCTCTGCCTGCCTGCCCCCCCCCTCAATAAATAAATAAATAAATAAAATAAATAAATAAATAAATAAATAAATAAATAAATAAATAAATCAACAAATCTTTAAAAAAAATAATATATATTTTAACCAATATTTTCAGTTGTTATCCAGAACATCTAATTCATAATACTCCTTAAAAAAAAAGTGTCAATATTGTCTCAAAGAAGCTAAATTTATAGTTAATTTCAACAACTGAGAGACAAGTACTATATAACAACTTTATTCTGCTACCCAGTAATCACACAATTACTGGCCCCAATTACTTCATTTTTAAAAACATACTACCTACTCTACCTAAATACGTTATAGTTTTTACATACCTTGGGCACCTGATTTTATTTTGTCCATTACGTCCATTCTCCCTTCTATTATTTGTACATTCCACTATTTTGCTAAGCACTGTAATAGGTTATTTAAATGTGTTCTAAAGCTAGGTAGTGGCCTCAAGGAAGGCAGAAACTAGGTCTTCCTGTTCTATATCAGCTACCAACACAAACCAGGCTGAGTAGATCTTCAACTCTCTACTTGAATGAAACAGTAGAGGCATAAGGGCAAAAAGAATTTTTAGCAAGTTTCCTTACTCTTCAGAGGTGCTACAAGATCTGAGTTGATACAATCTCTCTTTTTTTTTTTCATGTGGACTAAGTTTAAAATGGAAGTCTAATGTTGAAGTGCCTTTCTTTTTTTTTTTAAAGATTTTATTTATTTTGGGACACCTTGGGTGGCTCAGCGGTTGAGCATCTGCCTTTGGCCCAGGGTGTGACCCCAGAGTTTCAGAATCAAGTCCCACTTTGGGCTCCCTGTGAGGAGCCTGCTTCTCCCTCTATCTACATCTGCCTCTCTCTCTGTGTCTCTCATGAATAAATAAAATCTTAAAAAAAAAAGATTTTATTTATTCATGAGAGACACACACAGAGAGAGTGAGAGGCAGAGACACAGGCTGAGGGAAAAGCAGGCTCCATGCAGGGAGCCCGACGTGGGACTTGATCCCGGGTCTCCAGGACCAGGCCCCGGGCTGAAGGCCGCACTAAACCGCTGAGCCATCTGGGTTGCCCTCTTCTTGGTTTTTTTGTTTCAGGGCTGCTAAAAGCTTTTATAGTAACATCAAAGTCAGTAACAAAATGCCAAACCATGCAGCAGAGCAAACACATCTCTCAAAGTAGTGCCATTTAAATAATCACAGCAACATCTTAAAGATATTAATTCACAATACTACATCAACCATAATTAGCTCAGGGAGGAAACCAATTAGTTTTTTTACAGCACCAGGTGTAGCCACCCTCTCACCCAGGTACCAAGATACTATTTAAAGGTAGCCACTTAACTGACCCCATGAATTTGCAATTTTAGAATGCATATCATCTTTACATTTGCCACTAAGTAGACACCTGAACAATGTCTGCTATACCAAAAATATCTTACCAAGGATTTTTATTAGTGAATATTTAGGATCCACCTAGGTAAATTAACAGAAAGGTAATTTATTCAAGGACAGTGTCACTGCCATTGTGTCACTGAAAAGGCTGAAAATAGGTGCAAAGATAACATCACCCAAAATAATGCTGACATGACTTGATGAGGAAATCCCTATCCCTGCCACAGACAAGTGCTAAATGCCAAAATTCAAATCCATTACCATGCCAGGACCAAAGTCACTTTTTCATTAGGAACTTAACCTTGACACCTCCACTTAAAGGTGACCATCTCTACTTCCGCTCCTTCCTGCAAAATCGAAAGTTATGAATAGAACCCTC
This sequence comes from Nyctereutes procyonoides, assembly GCF_905146905.1. Classification (NCBI taxonomy): domain Eukaryota; kingdom Metazoa; phylum Chordata; class Mammalia; order Carnivora; family Canidae; genus Nyctereutes; species Nyctereutes procyonoides. The sequence continues at coordinate 1,738,588 of NW_026575124.1, read as the reverse complement.
ATTTCCTTACATCGTGTATTTTCAAGCAAAAGTGATCTATGGGTGTGTCTGACTAGTGGCTCTTAATGTTATTTAAGATGCATCCATCTAGATACAAGAGCATCTGGGAATTTGAATTCTGACTAGTACATACACTGCAGAGGCCTGACTCAATATGGGCATTTCTGCAAATATAGAAAGCTACTCAAAAATTGGGGGCTCCAAATATGACAAATACTCACTATTAAAGAGATTGAGGTTGATATTTAAGATACAAAATTATGTCACAGGGACTCCTGGGTGGCTCAGTGGTTGAGCGTCGTCTGCCTTTGGCTCAGGGCATGATCCTGGGTCCAGGGATGGAGTCCCACACCGGGCTCCCTGTGGGGAGCCTGGTTCTCCCTCTGCCTATGTCTCTGCCTCTCTGTGTCTCTCATGAATAAATAAAATCTTAAAAAATATATGTCACATACACTTAATTTATAAATAAATACCCAAATATTGTGGGATTACAATGAAAAATTCACCTTTTACTGATGAGATGTACTATGCATGTGCAAGCAAAGAGTTGGAGGGGGGAAGAGAGAAGGACAGAGAATCTTGAGCACAATCCATGCTGAGTATGAGGCCAACACAGGGCTCAATCTCTTGACCCTGAGATTGTGACCTGAGCTGAAACCAAGAGTCAGACGCTTAACCAACTGACCCACCAAGGCACCCTGAATTTTTTTAATTCCAGTATAGTTAACACAGTGTTATATTAGTCAGGCATACAATATAGTGATTCAATAATCCTACATATTCTGAGTGCTCATCATAAGTATATTCTGTATTCCTCATCATCTATTTCACCCAACCTCCTCTACCGTCCACCTTTGGTAACTATCAATTTGTTCTCTATATTTAGATTAACGAGAACAGAATTTTGGACCACGAAGTTTTTCAATGTTTCATCATATTTTTATAAACAAGTGTTTAAAAGTATTCAAACTTGTCATTCCTAGATTATAGCAGAAATTGACAAATCAAGGAACCAAAAATGACAGACAAGTGATTTTACAAGTGATTTTTACAAGTGATTTTAGATGTCGCTATATTTTATGTCAGAAGTCAATTACTTATTTAGAGATTACACAGATTTACTCAAAGCTCAACTTCTAGAAGGCTTCTCAATTTAGTCAAATAAGTTATTAAATTTGTCTTTAGCTATATGGAGATTATAAAGAGTGATGTCCTGCATATTTAATATAATTCAAAAAATATGCCCCAAAGCAATCAGATTAGATTTTAAACAGAGTATATAAAAACCAAACGCATTTCAGTGCAGGTAGTGATGGGAAAGAGCCCACCTCACTTCAGAGACAAGAAGAGACTACAAAGATCAAGGGCCAAAGTCAGGAGCTGTTGCTCAGTGCCCCCCCCCCAAAAAAAATTCCTGGTAAGCTCCCACTCAGGTGGTATCCTACCACACAGCAATTAACTTTTGATATTGAGAAAGAAAGCTTGTCTTTTTGTTACTGAGAACTCAGTGCCTGGCAGCATCATGTTGGTACAATGACTGTTATTCTGCTTTCTATCCGCCTCCTGGAATGACTGAGCTTCCTACCTTCTGAGATATTAATGGTCTGCCCATGCAAAGTCCATACCCTAAGCATGTGAGGATAGAAAAAAATCAACTCAATAACTAAAGGACCAGAGCCCATTTCTGCAAACTTGGGGAATTAGCCAAGAGTCAGACAAGAGCCCTCAAATCACCACTACCTCTGCTACTGAAGAGATAAAAAAATTAGTGATAGCCTGATGCCTTCTTATTCTGTCTCAAGACAGGATGCAGGGGTTTGGCACACACCGCTCCCAAGTATTGCTAACAGATGTTCCCTTTTGACCCAGCCCACTGATAATTCTTATTCCAAAAGGCACTAAGCTTGCCCAAGGAAAAGGGGATGAACTATTTCATTAAACATTTAATTAATCAGGCAGCCCCGGTGGCGCAGCGGTTTGGCTTTGCCTGCAGCCTGGGGTGTGATCCTGGAGACCCGGGATCGAGTCCCACATTGGGCTCCCTGCGTGGAGCCTGCTTCTCCCTCTGTCTGTGTCTCTGCCCTTCTCTGTGTCTATGAATAAATAAAATCTTAAAAAAAACATTTAATTAATCAAAATCATTAATTAGATGCCTTTTGGTAGCATACTATCCATAAATCCTTGCTAATAGTATCACGATTAATCCAAGTGTGAAGTCGATGGCATACAGACAAGCAGTACTCCTGGGAATATTTTTATTTTTCACCAAACTAGTTAGTATATTAGCCATTAATGTACACAAAAACACACTTATAAGGATATATATTACAGCACTGATTAGTGAAGTGAAAGGCTAAAAACAAATATAAATCTCTAAGTAAATGGTTAAATGAAATGTAATATACTTGTAACAGGAATACTATGAAAGTTAAAAAAAAAAAAAAAGGATAGGCCTGTATATACTAACAGGGAAAAAAATTAAGTTGCAAAACAAGTACTTTGTTTTCTCATTTATGTCAACAAACATAAAAAATCACAGGACAGATAAATACAAATGTAAAAACAAAAAAGGTCTAGGAGGTTACAATACCAATCTTATTAACAACAGAGCTGGGCAGCCCTGGTGGTGCAGCGGTTTAGCGCCGCCTGCAGCCCAGGTCGTGATCCTGGAGACCCTGGATCGAGTCCCACGTCAGGCTCTCTGTATGATGCCTGTTTCTCCCTCTGCCTCTCTCTGTCTCTATGAATAAATAAATAAAATCTTAAAAAAAAAAAACAAAAAACAGAGCTATAAATTAATAAGATTATTTGTCAAAGAGGGAAAATGTACAAAGAACAAGCAGAACAGTTATTTACAGAATATCATTTTTACCTACTGAACTACTTAATGTCATTTTCATAACTATAAAAGGAAACTATCAGTTCACTGCTGTAATTCATACGATTTTCCTAAGAGTTAGCAATGCTTATCAAAAGCCTTAAAAATATGCATTCTTTGAAAAATAGAATTACCGGGGTGCCTGGGTGGCTCAGTCAGTGAAGCATCTACCTTCAGTTCAGGTCATGATCCCAGGGTCCTGGGATACCTGGCAGTGGGTTCCCTGTTCAGTGGGAAGTCTGCTTCTCCCTCTGCCCCTCCCCACACAAGTGGGCATGTGTGAGTGCATGTACTCTCTCTAATAAATAAATAAAATATTTAAAAATAAATAATAAAAAAAGAATCACCATATGCTTTTAGTAATTCCACTACTGGGTATCCACCCAAAGAAAAAGAAAACTAGTTTGAAAGATGTACTCCTATGTTTATTGCAGCATTACTTGCAATAACCAAGATACGGAAGCAACCCAGGTGTCCATCCATAAACAAATATATGAAGAAGATATGATATATATAACTATGAAATATTACTCGGCCATAAAAGAATAAGATCTTGCCATGTGCAACAATATGGATAGACCGAGAAAATATAACAGTAAGTGAAATAAGCCAGACAGAGGAAGATGAATATAGTATCATTTCACTTATATGTGGAATTTAAGAAACAAACCAAAGAGTCAAAAACTAGACTCCTAAATACAGGGAACAAACTAGTGGTCGCCAGAGGGGAGGTAGGTGAGAGGATAAGTAAAGCAGATAAAGGAGACTAAGAGTACATTTAATGTGATGAACACTAAGTAATGTTAGAATTACTGAATCATACTGTACACCTGAAACTAATAGAACACTGTATATTAATAATACTTCAATTAAAAAACATTGAAAAAAATACATTCTTCAATCTAAAAATCTACTTGTCATTCCTATTCAAAAGAAAGAGACATGCAAAACTACCTAAGTACAAGGATGTTCACCATACTAATTTTATAATAGTGAAAAATTAGAAACATCCAACTGCTATGGTCTAAATGTTTGTGTACTCCTCAAATTCATGCGTTGAAATCCTAATCCCCAATTTGATGGGATTGGAAGGTGGGGCTTTTGGGAAGTGCAAAGTCAGAAGACTGGAGCCCTCATGAATGGATTAGCACTCTTCTAAAAGAGAGCACAGTCCCTAGCTCCTTCCAACATGTGAAGACATAGTGAAAAGGCACTACGAACCAGAAAGTCCTCACCAAGTACCAAATCTGCTGGCTCCATGATCTTGGACTTCCCAGAATTAAATTTCTGAGTTTATAAGCTACCCAGTTTGTGATGTTGTTATAGTAGTCTGAGTGGACTAAGACATCAACCAAAGAGGATTTGTTCTATAACTGTAGTCTACCCATACATATAAAGAGAATATCCCAGAGCCTTAAAATCAGATTTAATATACAACTGGTGATGACTGTACCAGTATCAATCTGTTGGTCTATTACATCATACTATAGTTATGGCAAAGTGTTACTGGAGGAAACTACACATAAAAGTACATGACACCACTCTGTACACTTTTTTGGCAATTTGTGAAATGTGTAATTATTCCAAAATAAAATTTCTCATAAGTGGAGGGAAATACTATAGAAAGCATTGAAAGTGTTCATGGAAACTTGGGGGAAAGCAAGTTGCTACCTTATAGAAATTCTGAATTTTATGAAAAGACTGGAAGACTGGAGAGACTAAAAATCAGTGTTATGGCTGGTTATCTGTGAGCAGCATTTTTATTTCCATTTTTGTACTTTTCTGTACTTTCCTACAATTAACATCTACTGCTTTTACATTCAGGAAATACATAATGAAACATTTAAGATCCAAATTAAAAGACACATGAACTGGGAAAATCATTTGAAGCAACTGACATAAAAGGCTACTGTTTTCAAAGAAGGTAAGAAAAGCACAAAGCAAAAAGATAATTCAGTTAATAAACACAGAAAAATATTCAATCACATTAGTCACTGGATGCAAACTAAATCAATTATTTCATTTTAACCTCTATGGTAAATTTTCATAAATTAGAATGCCAGATGCTGACAAAGATGCAATAAACTGGACAACAATAAAAACTGTCCTAACACTTCTGGAAAGCAATTTGCCAATATTGATATGAAATTACTTTTAAAATGTTCACTCTTTAACCTACTGCAGTAAGTTTAAACCTTAAAGCTTTATACAAGAATTGTCCTATACTGAATTACTACATAAAGAAAAACTGGAAACTGAAAATGTCCAACAAAAGTGTTTTTCTATGACAAATCTTTAAAATGATACAATAACGAATCTAACAAGACAGTTTAACTACAATAAAGGCTTATTTTTCTCATTTAAATTTTCAAGAACCATGCTTGATTCATTTTGTCTAGGGTTTAATAAAAAAATTCCATCAAAATCCTTATCTCTTCCACGGAACTGGAAGTAAGCCCCTGAGGCTACAGTTACATAAAACATCTATTAAAGGATGTAAACTGTCCAAGTGCACTCTGAAACGATCTGCCAAAATCACCACAGAAATATCCAAATTGTCAGTCTATAAAAATGAGAGATCAATCACCACCTTCTATACCTAAACAATATGTATCATCACCAGATATGCCAAAAGCAGTCTTCATTATTGGTCCATTTTATGCCAGTTCCTATGTGAGGAGTTATATAAATGAAAGGAAAAAAGAAAGACATCAAATTCTTGGCAAAACCCTCCAATCATAAAAGACAGCAGTTTTAAGGTAACAGAACCGAGTCAGGAAAAAGTCATCATGAATATGGTGAAACTCTCTTTGGTCGTGTATAACCATCTGTTTTACTTACCTATTTACTATCAGAAACAGAAAACCCATGCCACTTAATCCTATAAATGCTGAAAAACAAAGTGTGTAAGTTGATTAAAGTCATATGCTTCATGGCAAATCAATCGTCCAGGTTTAATTTTTACATCTCCAATATTGAAAAGACCACCAAATTACAAGTACTTAAAAAAAAAAAAAAGGACATAAAATAAACATCTGTCATTTCATCTAGCATAAAGCATCAGAGTCCTTCCTACTAGAATATGCTTAGGGTAGTTCACAGGAAACAAAAATAAAAATTAAACTGAGGATTTTCCATCCATTCTGACAGAGAAGAATAACAACTAACATTTATGGAACGCTTGATTCATCTTCATAACAACTTCAGTTAAATGTCACTATCACTCACATTTTGTAGATAAGAAAAATGTTACTTTAGAGGAACCTGGCTGGCTCAGTTGGTGGAGTTTGTGACTCTTGATCTTGGGATTGTGAGTTCGAGCCCCACAATGGGTGTAAAGATTACTTAAAAATAAAATCTTAAAAAAAAAAAAAAAGTTACTTTACCTTAAGGTAATGTGCCCAATGTTGCAAAGCTAGTAAGGCAGAGGCAGGATTTGAACCTAGGCAGTTGGGAGAGTCTGCCAGTACATTTTTACAGTGGTTATTAACTATACTACAATTACCTTAGAGAAAACTTTTTTAAGACAACCAGTTATTTGAAAAAAAAAAAGAAAAGAAAAGAAAAAGACAACCAGTTACATACCATTTAAGGAATATTATCAATCTCCTCAACAAGCCAATGGTCTCTGGCTCAGTTCTGCCTATAATGGCTAATAATCCAGAAAAAATGGATATGCCACCAGATAACTAGGGTCCTCAGAGCAGAAGTCAATGCAGCTCTGGCATGATTTCTACCTCGGGGCCAAGGTAATTTGCTATCCTAGGGTCATTTAATTTTCAGTTAAAAAAAGATAATATTCATGGCAGTTTATGCAATAAAACTTACCCTCTATCACAAACACTTATCTTTATCTGAATTATTTTGTCAGCAAGCTCCACAATGGCAGTGACCTTATGTACAATTTACTATTCTCTAGTACCTTGAACAGTGACTAGCACACAGGAAGCTAACAACATTTGTTAAATGAATCAGTGGATAAATAAATGCTACATGAGTGTTTCTCAAATTTTAATGTGTATAAGAATCATCTAGGGCAGTCTCAGCGGTTTAGCCTTTGGCCTGGGGCGTGATCCTGGAGACCGGGGATCGAGTCCCACATCAGGCTTCCTGCATGGAGCCTGCTTCTCCCTCTGCCTGTGTCTCTCATGAATGAATAAATAAAATCTTAAAAAAAAAAAAAGAATCTAGGGATCTTACTAAAATGCACATTCTGATTCAGCAGTTCAGCAGCAGAGGCTGAGAGTTAGTATTCTGAGAATCCATCCCCTGGGTAACTAAGTCTGCTGCTAGTCTATGACTCACTTTGAATAGCAAAGTAACTAGACCACCTGAGCTCTGCAAGTAGTCAAAAATCAGAATTCACTTATTCTCCACTGTGGAAGAAAACCTGAGGTTTATTCCCCAGTAAAGCTATTACTATACTGCCAATCCTCTGGTATCAGAAGGAAAGACTTATATCCCCAAATTCCCACTACACCTCAGTCAGATGGCATCTGTTGCTGCTTCAAAACAAAACAAAATAAAACAAAACAGGCTTCCATGTATCAGTGGCTTAGCTTTTGGTGGAGGGGGAGGCCCAAAGATTACTCTGAAAATATAAAACTACAGACTTCTCCCTAGAAAGTTCTATAGAAGATTCATGAACTAACCCCCTTATTAAGATTAAGAACCCTATTGCTATTTAGCATTTAAGTAATTTAAATAGTCCTCAATGGGGCACATGGGTGGCTTAGTTGGTTAAGTGTCTGCCTTTGGCTCAGGTCATGATCCCTAGGTCCTGGGATCAAGCCCCAGTCAGGCTCCCTGCTTTCCATGTATATAAATGTATCTTATCATTATTACTCAATCACTGCCCCACTTTTTCTTTCACCTAACTCAAAAAGCTAGAATAATCCTATATTTCTCTTACCTTGCTTAATTGCAAGTTTTTGTAAATCCTACAAATTTAACTCCTCATAGCTAATTCAACAACAAATATATTAGTACCAATTATGTGCACTATGTTAGTAATATGGGGAAAAACACTGCCAATAAGCAGACAGTGAATCCCTGGTCTCTTCTGAAAAATAAAAGGTATCATACAAATCAGGACATTTTTGAGAATTAAACAGGGTGGGATATCTGTTCCAGAAAAACAGGTATACACTATAACCATCTGGGACAAAATGAGGGGTAGGATCAGACTAACCTATTTTGTAGTTTGCAGTATCTAACGGTATGAAGTACTGGCCAACTAAGTACAACACAAACCCTGGATTATTCGTGACTTTTTGCTCTGACACAGAAAATGCTTTTTTCTCTTCCCTCAATAATATAGAAACCATGGGCAGCCCCGGTGGCGCAGCGGTTTAGCGCCGCCTGCAGCCGAGGGCCTGATCCTGGAGTCCCGGGATCGAGTCCCATGTCAGGCTCTCTGTATGATGCCTGCTTCCTGTGCCTGTGTCTCTGCCTCACTCTCTGTCTCAATAAATAAATAAAATCTTAAAAAAAAATAATAATAATAATATAGAAACCAAACAAAACTTAACTTCTCATCCTTGGAGTCTGGCTTTAAGTCTACTGTTCAAAGGCTACCCCTAGTAAGATTCATCTAAAGTACTTCTCTGAAAGTAAACAAAGTACTTCTCTGTCTTTGGCTTAGAGCCAGTCATGTATAAGTATAGAGGTTTTTTTTTTAAAAAAGATTTATTTATTTATTTACTTACTTATTTATTTATTTGAAGCACACACAGAGAGAGGCAGAGACACAGGCAGAGAGAGAAGCAGGCTCCATGCAGGGAGCCTGATGTGGGACTCGATCCCGGGTCTCCAGGATCACACCCTGGGCTGGGCTGCAGGCGGCGCTAAACCGCTGCGCCACCGGGGCTGCCCTAGATATATTTTTCTAAACCCAAGTTTGGCTCTATCACAAGATAACAGACAAAAGAAGACACAGGAGTACATGATATTCAAAAGTTTCTTTTTCTTACATTTACCTACACTTAACCATTAGAAAATTGTTTTCTAGGGATCCCTGGGTGGCTCAGCAGTTGAGCGCCTGCCTTCAGCAGAGCGCGTGATCCCCGAGCCCCGGGATTGAGTTCCACATCAAGTCCCACATCAGGCTTCCTGCATGGAGCCTGCTTCTCCCTCTGCCTCTCTCTGTATCTCTCATGAATAAATAAATAAAATCTTTAAAAAAAATTTTTTCTAAAAAAGGAAATATAAACCATCTATTTCCTTTTCATTATTTGTATTCCTTTAAATCTTGCATGTATGAGTCTATATTTTAACATACTGCAATCTTCATTCTTGTTTTAAAAAGTTTTATTTGCCCAATTAAAAGTATACTCTTAAAAACTATAAAAAAGTTAAAGGTAACCTGTTGGCTTACCCAGAATAAGGGTAAATTAGTAACAAGGCTCAGATTAGAACTCAAAAAGTATCTCTCTCTCATTTTATTTTTTAAAGATTTATTTATTTATGGGGGTGGTGGTAAAGACACAGGCGGAGAGAGAAGCAGGCTCCATGCAGGGAGCCCGATGCGGAACTCGATCCAAGGACTCCAGGATCACGGCAGGCACTAAACTGCTGAGCCACCCAGGGATCCCCCCCCCCTTTTATTTTTATTTTTTTTTAAATTTTTTTTTTATTTTTTTATTTTATGATAGTCACACAGAGAGAGAGAGAGAGGCAGAGACACAGGCAGTGGGAGAAGCAGGCTCCATGCACCGGGAGCCCGACGTGGGATTCGATCCCGGGTCTCCAGGATCACGCCCGGGGCCAAAGGCAGGCGCCAAACCGCTGCGCCACCCAGGGATCCCCCCCCCCCTCTCTTTTAAAAAGGTATGTAGCTCTTAAATCAGTGCTACCTCACAGTGGTTTTTACAGTTACCAGTGCCACTATCATGTAGTTTTAATACATTTTCCAAAAATGTTCAACATATCAAACACAAATTTCGGTCATTTTGGAAGTGACTATTTATATACTGGACAATTTACATCACAACCGAGTTGCTTTAATGATCAAACGATAATTGTTAGTTAAGCTCTTCTCTAGACTGTGTTACAAGGCTTAATACATAAACACCATAAAAATCATAAATATCATGAACACTAACTTTGTCAGAAGAAATCATTATTTCCAAATTTCCAAATAACAGATAAGAACTTGAGGTTCCAAAAAAAAAAAAAAGAACTTGAGGTTCCAAAAAGTTGTCACTTGTCTAAGGTCATAAACTAACATTTGAACCCAGGATTCCAAAATCCTTACACAAAAATCACAGTGCATAATGAAAAAGTTTATAATATTTTCAAGACTAGAAACCTTCCTCAAGAACTAAACTTTAAGGAAAATAAAAATGTAAGCAAAATACAAGGACAATAAAATAAGGTGCAATAAATACCATTAGAGCTAAAGAGTCATTTTCCATTTTCATTTAAGGATCTTCAAAGAGGTTAAAAAATCTTAATGACTTCACAATTAGTTGGATTAGTTTCTCAACTTCCTCTACTCAGCTCCTCTGCAATAGAGCCTCAGACCCCATTTCAACTACAAGGTCAAAATCTTTTCTTAAGCTTCTAGGTAGAAAATCAAAATTACAGATTTGAAATGTTCACATCTACTATCAAAGATAATTTCCATTCGCTGGAAGTAATTTGGAAGCAATATGGAACTACCTGATAGCCCAAACAAACCCAAATTGATACAAAATATGTGAATATCAGTATTCCTAGCTTCTGGTTTTTCAAAAACTGTAAACCAGTTCACTGTAATTTGAAGCACATAAGGTACTTTTACATCTTTATGTTCATTTCTGAGCATTTTATTCTACTTTTCACATTTCAAAAATAATTCCTACTGCATTTTCAGTCCATTGTATCTGAAAATATTTCTACGTGAAAATGTTTTGTTCATTTTTAAATCTGCATCTACCTCCAACAAATATTCCAAAATCAAATTGTTCAAAAATCACTATTCACTTATTTATAATTTTTCTTGGCAGTCATTTCACGATTTGTTCAGGTACTTCCTTCCTCTAAGCCATTTTTTTAAAAAATCTTTTTCAGTCAGTGACTCTTAATAACTTTTTATAACTAAATTATTTAAATAAATGGGAAATATAATACTGCTTGGATTGAAAGGCACAACCTTATGATTACTCTAATACAAAATAAATGAAAAATTAGGTAAATTATCCCACTTATTTCAGATTCTAAGGTTAATCTAAAATTTAAAAATGTTATAACCTAGGGGATCCCTGGGTGGCGCAGTGGTTTGGCACCTGCCTTTGGCCCAGGGCGCGATCCTGAAGACCAGGGATCGAGTCCCACGTCGGGCTCCGGGTGCATGGAGCCTGCTTCTCCCTCTGCCTGTGTCTCTGCCTCTCTCTCCCTCTCTCTGTGTGACTATGATAAATTAAAAAAAAAAAAATTTAAAAATGTTATAACCTAAAAAAGCATTAAGCTTTAGAAGTTAGATAAATCATTTTAAAAATTGTGGAAGAGCTGGGGGAAGAAGGGAATGGGCAGTTATTGTTTAATGCATACAGTTTCAGTTTTGCAAGATGAAGAGTTCTGAATGTGGAGAGTGGCAAAGTTGCTTAACAATGTAAAAGTACTTAATAACCCTGAACTATACACTTAAAAATGTATGAAATTAAAATTATGAAATTAAAAATCATGAAATTCTATGTTATCTGTATTTTAAGTAAGAATATTTAAAAAGTTATCTAATAGTTATTAAAGTATCCTAAAGTGCATAAAAGTCACTGCTACTTAAGTAAGTGATTATTGGTATTCATTCTCAGGGAAAAACTCAAATTGAGACAGAAACCCAATTAAAACATGGCCAAACAACTAAAGCAGATATAACTGCTAGAAATATTAGTAGAGGAAAATGATCTGAAGAACAAAAATGTCAGCAGTCATAAAAAACATTTAGAAAAAAAGTGCAAGCTGTCGTTTACATAATTTGATAGAAGGGACCATGATGCTGTTTTGAACTTAACAGAATGCGTTTTAACGGGATTTATATTGGTACATGTCTGACAATTTTGTGAATTATTCAAACATTTTTGCCTCTTCTCAGGGAGCCAGACTCCTTCAAAACAGAGTAAGGAAAAAACCAATCAACTATTGAAGTCAATACAGCCCTTTGTCTGCAAGACTAAGTTAAAAAAAGTTACATATAAGTATTACTCAAAAGAGGAATCCCAGTCAGCTTGTAGATTTCTATTGCAGTATAGTTAGGTAGCAGAGTTGTAATTCCAGATTTAATATTCACTAGCTGTATAATCTTGGGCAAATTTCTCTGTGCCATAGTTTATCTCTAAAATAATTATTCCACCTACCTCAGAGATAGGCTTGAGTACACGTGTATACACGTATATATGCAAAAACACATAACAGGCCTGATACACAGTAGGTACAATATATGTGTATATCACTACTATTATAGTGTTATCATCATTACTACTATTTATCCCACAGATTCCAGTTATAAACTAGTTAAGCTGGAGTCTTTACAGAGAAATGCACGCAAGTAAAAGATCTTGAACACAAGTGCGAAAAACTTAGATTCCAGGTTAGAGAAGCCCTACCAAAGATGATCCACAAGCAACTTGGTTTACAGTAAAGTGGTTCCTAACCTGTCTTCTGCAGTGGACCTCTTCGGTAGCCCAATTAATCTGTATATCTCTTCTCAAAATTATTTAAGTCTTGAAATGCACAGGATCACAAAATAAACCAATTATATTATCGTTATCAAAATATTTTTAAACTCCTACTTTAGTAATGTGCTTTACTAACGCATTAAATAATAAGACTTTTAAACATATAACAAGGAGAAATTAACATTAACAGTACTTCAAGATACCTGCAAATACTGTAATATATGAAAATATTTCTCTTGTTGCATCCATTAAAATTTCAAGAATTTTCAATTCTCATCAATTCTAGAATTAGAAGCTAGTCAAAATAAACAGGCAAATTTTTTCCCTCAACGAAGTTCACAGACTTCCTCAATTCTAACCAGAGACCCAGATTAAGAATCCTTGGCTTCGGAGAAAGTGCAAAAATAAGTCCTGGAGCCAGAGACTTGTGTTCTAGACACCAGACTTCAGACTTTAGTCCCACATTATTTGCACCCGAATGACCTCAGACATCAGACTGAGCTTTGGTTCACTCATTTAGAACTTAAATTCTAAAAGTTATTCCTATAGTTGTAAGGATCAAACATTAGCTAACAAAATGCCACATGACCAGTGTTATTTTTTTTTTTACTGATTTTAATACCATATATTCAGCCCCAAATGTTTAGTGTCCTTGTTAACTTTCAATAACTCATTACAGGAGAAAAGTTAAAAACCACATACCAATTCACAAATAATTAATGGAAATATTAATTTAACAGTTTAATAAGAACCATGATTTGGCACCAGAATGACACGTATCTAAATCCCAATTCCAAGACTTCACTTCTAAGTTACTTCACCTCTCCACTTAAGTTTTCTCATCTGTAAAACATTGCAATGTTGTTTTAGAAACAAGAGAGGATCTAGCTTAAACACTCAATAAATGGAGCGATTATTAAAGTTCACATTTTCACAAAGCAAAGGAATCAATTTGGAACTCAAAAGTTTATTTTGGAATTCAGTTAATATAAATAAAACTTCACATTATCTTGCCCAGCAAAACACATACACACTTAAAACCTGAAGCATTTGCATGGCATAACGTTTCTAATACAAATTTGCACGGTTTAAAATCTTACCTGATTTCTTATCCTGCCAAAAACAAAAACAAAAAAACACACACAAAAAAAAACCCCTACAATGAGAATAAAAAAACGGTAAACAGAATGGGTTCAGCAATCTCAAATCTTCTCATGATTTACTTGGGAGTGTTCCAGTGAATGTTTATTATCAAGGTCGGACATATACTAAGGTAGTTGTGTCTCTTTAAAACGCCAATTTAAAGATCTCAAATTTACTAGCTACACACTGTCGGTTAGATTTAAAAAAAAAAAATTATAGCATGTTATTTACTTTATGCCGGAATATTACGGAGTAAGATCCATGCCACCCTCGGGGGTGGGGGGAGGTGGGGGGTGGGGGAAGGGTGGGCGGGGGGAACCCGCCACAGACTTGTCTCCAGCTTCCTGATCCATTATACAACCTGTAAATTCCTCCCCTCATTGAAAAGATTCTTTTTATGGGCATAGTTAACAAGTGCCAAGTTGCGAAGTTGCAGCTTTGCTGGTTTGACGTTTTCACAATGCAAGAACAATATGATCTGGAATCTACTCAAAAGCATTTAGCCAGGCAGTCAGCTGATGCTCACCGCACACAAGAGAAAAGACACAAATAAGAGAAATTAAACCTCGTATTTGTGTAGAGCAAGTAGCCACTACCTTTAAAACTAAAATAGGCCAGGCGCAGCAGACGTTCCAGTTTAAAAAAAAAAAAAAAAAGTACTTCTATTGTTGGAAAGATTAAAAACAAACAAACAAACAAAAAAAAAACCCTCGGCCTTCCTCGGACTTGGTTTCTCTCATTCTTGGAATTTTCCTCGTATGAGGGCTTTTTATCCGTTCATAAAACCGAACCCTCATCACGCAGCCACGGCCCCGAATAACTTTTACGAAAGGTCAAAGCGGTGCCTTTCAAGGCTCCCAACGCCTAGTGGCGTCTCCTCCGTTCGCAGTAATTCGCCTTCCACCCACAGAACGTTCCAGAGACTTAGGGACCGGGACCAAACAAAATTTGGGGGGGGGCTGCTGAAGAGACGCTTTCAACTTTCTCCTCATCACTCGCAGGCCGGATTTCACCTTCCTCCCTCCGCGGCCCCACATGTTGCTGCTTCCCTCCCAGAGGGCCCCGCGAGACCTCGCTGCCCCCCACCCCCCCCCAGCCCAACGCGCCCACCTGATTACCCTTTTCTCCGTAGACTCCGCCCCTGCCCTCCCCCCACCCCCCCCCCACCCCGCCGCCTCCTCTCGGAGGTCCATATGGGACACTTTCCCCTTCCTCTGATTCCCACCTCACGCTAGACAAGCCTGGATTCGCCACCTCCAATCCTCCCCCGCCACGGCCCTCACTTCCCACAGCCTCCCGAAGAGCCGTGGGAGCGCGGCGTGGAGCCGCAGGCCTGCACGGCCCAGGTGCTGTGTCAGCCTATCTGCCGGTTCCGCGGCGTGTACGGCCTGGAAAGTCACATGGCGGTAGGACCGGCCGGCGCCTCCACACTCCGGCTCTCCTCACGGCAGGACGACGTTACCAAGTCCACTCACCTCCACGAAGAGCAACATGTCTTCCTCCGCTCGGCCCAGTCGTTCTCGCCGCCGCGACTCCAACGGGCTTACAAGGCCCGAGCCCCAATCGCTAGGATAAGGACACTCGCCTGGCCCCTCCACCCGGCAGTGGACCCGGCTCCTCCCCCGCCGTCAGCCGCTGCGGCCTGACCCGCCCAGTCCCACCTCCCTTGAAAGAGCAACTGTTTCCGGTTCTGCAAGAACAATCGCTTCCGGGACAAGAGAAACCCCTCGGCGCGCTCAACTTTTGCGCTACCTTTTCCAGCGGCAGCCCGGGAGGTACTATCTTCAGTCCGCGGGGGGGGGGGAGGGGGGCGGGGAAGGGAAGCGATCAGCGGAAAGCACCATTCTGTGCCAAGGCGGGGGGGGGAGTGTAAAAATCCTACGGACGCGTTTTATGTCTCGCCCAACGGATGGCTGCCGCTGCCGTAGTGATTACGCAGCTTTCCATCGTGCAAAATCTAGATCCTGTAAAGATCTGGACGGGACGGACCTCCAGTCCTTCGGAAAAGGTGGTGGCTCTCAGGAAAAAAGTAGAGAAGGAAAAGAAACAAGCAGCGGTAACAGTAAATGCATTAATACCGGCTGCTGTCTATTCAGTGCTTACTGTGTGCCTGGCGTTAGTCTAAATATTTTATGTGGATTCATCGGTAAGAAACCTTATGCAATAGATTTTTATCCCCATTTTGCAATTCAAGGAGCCCTTTAGGAGAGCGAATTTCCTTCAGGCACGCCTTTAAAGAACTTTGCCCCCTGTTAACTTAAACCAGGTAACCCACCTCTGTGCTACTCAGTGCTTAGTCTGGACACCCTCCTGGTTGATGTTCTGTCGCTGTCACTTCCAAAGAAGTACAATAAAAACAAAAACCTTAAAAAATGGTCTTTATACTTTTCTGTTACCGTGATCCAAATTCCTCATTTTCTTCGGCAGCGCCTAGGTAAGCGTCGCCCCTCCTCCGCAGTCCCACTTCTACATCCTATGTCAGACACTTATCCTTTGAAATAATGGTTTTGACCTTTTGCACTGATTTTTCCCCATTCCATTATTTCAAAGGTCTTTCCGAATTAAAGGTTTCATTTTCACCAGTTGCTGTGACTTGCTTTCAAGACCTTAACCGTTCTGATCCCGTGTAATCTCCCTTTAGCTCCAATGAATCTACTCACTTTCTCACTTGAATACCAAAGGAATTGCTCCGTCAAATTCCTGATGTTTCGTGTGCCATCACTCCCCCCAATCTGGTCCACAGTAAACTCCACATTACTTCATCTCAGTTGAACCATTGTCACCTTTCCCCTGAAAGACAAACTCAACACTCACCTCTAAAGCCATGGCTCAAGGTGTCTTCACTATCTGGAACGCTTTCATTTGTCAATCAGCCTTCTCTCTCCATAAGGTTTTCCCAAAGACACTGCTCCCCACAAATTTCTTCTTCATGTCCCTTATTAGCCCTTGAATATTCTATTTTAAATTATTTTCTTTTTCTTTTTTTTTTTTCGTGTTTTAGTTTCTTCACAGGTATCCTATCATATATTCTTCACAGTCTAGGATAATGGTGGTCACATACTAGTATCTCTCATCAAATGCTTGCCAAGTTGAAAAGGAAGGAGGGATCTTTAAATTTTTGCTTTAAAAAGCCTTCATTTCCAGTTGCTGACAAATTCCATGCTGCAATAAAAAATATGAGAGAGGGAGAGAGCACAATAATGCTAAATTAGTTTAGTTGACAAGCATGTAGGCGGCTTTGCGAATGCCTACTGGGGTAAGCAATGTAAAAAAAAAATCAAGAGAAAGGAAAGTTATTTAAGGATCTCATAATCTAATATCAACAAAGTAAACAGATTAATTGATAAGTTCAAGAAATGCTGGATAGTGATGGATATTTTAATCAAACTTTTATCAAAATGATTCTTAATTGCGGTCCTTTCAGAAAACATTTTTAGGGATCCCTGGGTGGCGCAGCAGTTTGGTGCCTGCCTTTGGCCCGGGGCGCGAACCTGGAGACCCGGGGTCGAATCCCACGTCAGGCTCCCTGCATGGAGCCTGCTTCTCCCTCTGCCTGTGTCTCTGCCTCTCTGTCTCTCTCTGTGTGACTATCATGAATGAATAAATAAATAAAATCTTAAAAAAAATAAAAAAATAAAAATAAATAAAAATATTTTAAAAAAAGAAAACATTTTTAACTTCCTTGAATGGACTTAATTGTGATTTATAGGAAAGGAGGGAGTAATTTTTATGACTGGGTTGGGTGGAGGCAATCTAACAATAACAGAAAGTGTTCTGTGGCTTAGGAAATTTCTGTAGGAATTGAGTCTGAAATAATAATGAATATCCAAATTTTAGAAAGTTTCTGTGGAGGAACTGAGGAAGAATATGTCAAATGTCTAAAACAAACAAAACCCCTAAATCATAAACCCCTGTTTTTGAGAAGTTCACCAACTAATGGACAGAGACAGATAATAGTTACATTTCAATGAGATAAGTACTGTAATAGAAAGTTTACAGTGTTTTGGGAACAAAGCGGGGAGGTAACTTAGACAATGGGATATTAGAAGGGAGAATATTTAATTTGCTGTTTCTATATTGAGTGATTTCTTAAAAGACAACTACTTTATTTTCCCCTATCTCCCATTCTCTGAAGGACTGAAATACATAAATTGTTTAACTTTACAAGTTTACAGCAAGGACTCAACATAAGACTTAAGTTTACAGTAAGAACTCAACATAGGAAGTTCTTGTAGAGAAATTGAGTTATATATCCATAATTTATAAAATCTAAAACCTACAAAATATTTAGTTTATGAATACATACACCTACAGTAAAACTATATAAACAGAGACTAGACATAAATATATCAATACATTCATGACTGCCATTGTCTCCGAAAAGGGACAGAGGGGAAGGAAGGAGTCTAGGGAGAACACCAAAAGGGACTCCAGCTTTATCTCTAATGCTTTATTTTATTTAAAAATTTCTGAAGCAAATATGACAAAATCTTAATACTTGTTCATTCTATGTGATAGGCACATGGCTATTTGTTATATATATTACTTTCTGTACTGTTTCGTATTTTTTTAGTTAAAAATTTTTTTAAAAGCTACATAGCCAACAAAACCATCCTGTCCTTTCATTGCTCCAGTGTCCTAAATCCTTTCACGTCCTCTGCAATCAAAGGAGCTACCCAGACTACTCCTCTGTCAGTTACAAAGCAGCGTCCAGTGTTCCCTTCAATTTCTCCAGCCAACTATGGAATTTCAAAACTTTCTTCAGTCAGGTTCCTTGGAAAAATGAGTTAACTAGGCTGTGCAAAGAGTGTGATCTTCATCCATATAATAGCTTCCAGGGCAGCCCAGGTGGCTCAGCGGTTTAACGCCACCTTCAGCCCAGGGCCTGATCCTGGAGGCCCAGGATCCAGTCCCATGTTGGGCTCCCTGCAGGGAACCTGCTTCTCCCTCTGCCTGTGTCTCTGCCTCTCTCTCTTTCTCTCTCTCTCTTTGTGTCTCTCATAAAATAATAAATAAATAAATAAATAAATAAACTCTTTAATATCACCTTTAAAAAAATAGCTTCCAAATTATTGCATATCTAGAACAAGTTGAGGGGCAGCTGAGGACATTGTAACACAACTAATCCATTACACGCTTAAAAATTCTTAAAACCTCAGGAAGAGAGAAGAATCAGGAGTTACATTTGATATACTGGCCTTGAATTCTAACACCTAGATTTTAAGCTTATTTAAGCAGGGCTCTATCTTCTATTTCTTTTAGCGTTCCTGTTGTCTATTCTTTCCTACCCACCCTCCCCCCTTCACCCTTCTACCATCACAGCATATAGAATGCCTAGTTCACTGCATTATAGTAAGCACTCTTGAAATGTTTAGGTCACTGATGTCACAATGGATCTATTATGACATCACCAGGACTGGAATACCATGGTTATTAACAGGGTAAACCACAACCTCTGGGAGCAGGAAAGACCTCTTCTAGCTTCCTTGTGGACACCTTTATTAGCATTTGCCTATATTCTGTGAAAAAAGAAATAAAAGAAAATCATTCAACTTTTCAAAATATTTATCAAAATGCAAAGTCAGATAGACAGCAAACCTGAATCAGAAAAAGAAGTTGCGGATTCCACCATCATGTACAGAAAAGCCTTTTATAAACCAGAAGTCCCTGAGCTGGAGATCCCATTTGCAGTACAGGATATCATCTCTAGGATTGAACAAGCACAGCTTCATCGAGCCAGAGAGGTAGGTCATAAATGAGAAGTTTACAGATTATAGCTGTTTTTTAACTTTCAATGAAGAGTTACATTTTTTGGAACTCATTTTATTTTCATGATCTTTGTGTTTGAGATAATTTTTATTTCAAATGACAATTTCACCCGACTGTGGGAACAAGCTTCAATTTTATGTTAGTCTCTGTTACTTTCCTATCAGAATTAATCAAGCCTTTTAAGAAATAAATCACATGTGCTATTGAGTGATTGGGATGGAAAGAAAAGTTAAAATATGTAGCTATTAGTGATATCTAATTTCAGTCAATAGTTTTCATTTGTTCTTAACTAAACTTTTGTCAAATAGTTGTTAACGAGAAGAAACATAATTAGATTTGAATTCTAGCTCCCTTTATTTCCCTTGATCACCTCATGGAAGGGAGATTTATTGGCCAACAGAAACCCAATGAACAAAAACCTTGACTAATATAACAACCCAATAAATCCCAAACAATTAAGGTATCTATTTTCTCAAACAGAATACAACAAAATCAGTCGGGTTAAAAGAAATTAATTCAGGTAAGTTTTTTCATTTAAGGAGTGCTAAATATTTGTACTTTCCCATTCTCCTCGTAAACTTACTCCTGCTCCAACTCCTCACAACTAACAATGACCTGGTGTTTGCTTTTAACATCTTTATTGAGGTATAATTGACACATAGTAAGCTGTATATATTTTTAAGTATACAAGTTTTGATATACATAAACACCTATGAAAACTTCATCACAATTGGGGTGCCTGGGTGGCTCAGTGATTGAGCCTTTGCCTTTGGCTGAGGGTGTGATCCCGGCATCCTAGGATCGGGCCCCACATCAACCTCATTTCTACCTCTTCCTCTGTCTATGTCTCTGCCTCTCTCTGTGTGTCTCTCATGAATAAATAAATACTTAAAAAAAAACTTTATCACATTCATCAACATAATGAATTTACCCATCACCCCAAAAAGTTTCCTAACGCTTAGTTCAATTCCTCCCACACACCCTTCCTAAATTTCCCACCCCAATCTCTAGGCAGCTGCTGATATGCCTTCTGTCACTATAGATTATTTTGCATTTTTAAAAGAATTTTTTATGTAAGTGGAATCGTATAGCATCTACTTTTTAAAAAAAATGGAGGATTATTCCTCTATTGGAATAATCATGTGGGTTTTGTTTTTTTGTTTTTTTTTGTTTTTTTGTTTTTTTTTTTTGGCTGAGGCAGAGACACAGGCAGAGGGAGAAGCAGGCTTCATGCAGAGAGCCTGACGTGGGACTCAATCTCAGGACTCCAGGATCACGCCCTGGGCCAAAGGCGGGCGCTAAACCGCTGAGCCACCCAGGGATTCCTCTCTTTTCTGCTTTCCAAAGATAAATTGACAGTCTAGTTGTGGGTTCATTTCTGGGTTTTCTATTCTGTTCCACTAAACTATGTGTCTAGTTTTGTGCCAGTACCACCATCAGGGAAATACAGATCAAAACTACATGAGATTCACCTCACACCTGTCAGAACGGCTAGAATTAACAACTCAGGAAACAACAGACGTTGGCAAGGATGTGGATAAAGGGGAACCCTCTTGCACTGTTGGTGGGAATGCAAACTGTTACAGCCACTCTGGAAAACACTATGCAGACTACTCTAAAAGTTAAAAATTGAACTATCCTATGACCCAGCAATGTCACTACTAAGTATTTACCCAAAGGATACAAAAATACTGATTTGAAGGGGTACATGTGCCCCTATACTCAAAGCAGCATTATCCACAATAGACACATTATGGAAAAAGCCCAAATGTCCATCAGGTGGTAAATGAAAAAAGAAAATGTGATATACATATATAATGGAATATTACTCAGGCATAAAAAAAGTGAAAATTTGAATTTGCAACCATGTACATGGAGCTAGAGAGTAGTATGCTAAGTGAAATAAGTGAGAGAAAGATAAATACCATATTATTTTACTCATATGTGGAATTTAAGAAACAAAACAAATGAACATGGTTGTGGGGGAGGGAAAGAGGCAAAGTAAGTGACAGATGCTTAACTATAGAGAACAAACTGATGGTTACCAGAGGGGAGGTGGGTGGGAGGATGGGTTAAATAGAGGATAGGGATTAAGGTGTGTACTTGTAAGGAGCACCAGGTATTTTGTGGAAGTGTGGAATGACAATATTGTACACCTGAAAATAATATTACACTGCATGTTAGCTAACTGGAATTTAAATTAAAACTTTTTAAAAAGCGGTTATATTACCACAAGCAGTATATGAGATTTTCAGTTGCTCTACATATTTATCAACACTTGATGTCAATCTTTTTAATTTTAACCATTCCAAAGGTATATAATAGTATCCCATTGTGGTTCTAATTTTCACTTTCATAATGACTAATGATTTTGAACAACTTTCCATAAGTGTATTTGCACTTGGTAGGTCTTCTTTGGTAGTTCAAATATTTTGACCATATTTTAAATGTTTATTGGTCTATGGGCTTATTACGGAGTTTTAGGTATTTTTATGTATTCTGATTACAACTTTTATCAGAGAACCAATTTGCAAATATTTTTTTCCCGTTCTGTGGCTTGTCTTTTTCTTCTACTAATTGTGTCTTTCAGAGAACAAAACTTGTCAAAAACAAACAAACAAAAAGAACAAAACTCCTTAGTCCAATTTATCAGTGTTTCTTTCTTTCAAAGCAAACTTTGACTAACCCAACGTCACAAACATTTTCTCTTATGTATTCTAGGAGTTTTATAATTATACATTTTACATTTAGATCTATGGTTCATTTTGTCTAAATCTTTGTATATGATGTCAGATATTGATTGAGATATTGTTTTTTTCTTAAACAATTATTCTAGATCCATTTATTGAAAAGACTATCCCTTCTCATTGCATTGCATTGCACCTTTACTGAAAAATCAATTGACCATATATGTATGAGTTTATGGACTCTCTAGTCTGTCCTCTTGATCTATTTATCTATGTTTATGCTAACACTACAATGTCTTGACTACTGAGGTTTTATAATACTTGACATCATGTACTTTTAGTTCTCCAACTTTGTTCTTTTTCAATTATGCCCAACTTCTCTCACATCTTCCTTTTATCCCCATTTCATCTACTTGGGCTTCTTTCTCTGGAGTGACACACTCAAACACTCATAACCTAAAAACTATATTGACACTGCTTTCTCCCTTTGCATTTCCATGTAAAATTTAGAATAAGCCTGTCAAATTCTACTGGGGGAAAAAGCCTGCTGGTATAGATCAATTTGGGGAGAATTCAGAATTAACAATATTGAGTCTTCTGACCTATGAACATAGCATATCTCTGTTTTTATTTAGGTAGGTTTAATAAGCACTTCTTAGAAGTGCTAGATCTTGAATATCTGTTGTTAGATTTGCCCCTAAGTATTTCATATTTTTTTACTCTTGTGAATAGTATTGCTTTTTGATTTCCATTCTCAATTTTTCACACTAATATATAGAAATACAACAGGTTTTTGTATGTTCCTCTTGTATAATAGATTTTCTTCACACTTACCTTCAGATTTTCTACAGAGACAACCCTGTTATATGCTAATAGAAGCAGTCTGATTCCCTCTTTCATTTCTGTGTGCTTTTCAACTTTGTTTTTTTGGGGGAGGGAGGAAAATAAACAAACCTCCTTTTTAACTTAGTAGTCAGGCAAGGAACTTCAGTATAAAGTTGAATAGTAGTGGTGAGACATCCTTGCTTTCTTCTTGGTGCTAGGGAAAAACATTCAGTCTTCCCCCATTCAGTATGATAGTAGCAGTATATTTTTTAATGATGTTCTTTATCAAGTTGGGGAAATTCTCATCTTTACCCAGCTTGCTGATATTTTTAATCAGGAATAGATACCTGGTTTTATAAAAATGTTTTACTACCTCTATTGGAATAATCATGTGGGATTTTTTTTTCGTCTTTTCAAATCTGTTAAAATAGTGAATTACATTGATTTATGACTGATAAAACAACCTTGCATTTTTTGGGTAAATTCCATTTACTCATAATGTAGCATTCTTTTTATTATCTTGTATTCAATTTGCTAAAATTTTGTTAATTTTTGTGTCTGTGTTTAAAAAACATATTGGTCTGTAGTTTTCTTTTAATACCTTGGTTTTGGCATCAGACTAATGCTAGCTTTATAAACTCAGGTAGAATATTCATTTCAATTTTCTGTAAGACTTTTGAGAATTGTCATTTCCTTTTATGTTTGGTAGAAACCACTAAGTATTTGGGTTGGGTAGGGAGAAATAGCCAGTGGAACCATCTAGACTTGTGGCTTAATTCATGGGAAAGTTTTAAACTACAAATTCAATTTAAAAAACTCTATAGGGGGATCCCTGGGTGGCGCAGCGGTTTGGCGCCTGCCTTTGGCCCAGGGCGCGATCCTGGAGACCCCGGATCGAATCCCACGTCGGGCTCCCGGTGCATGGAGCCTGCTTCTCCCTCTGCCTGTGTCTCTGCCTCTCTCTCTTTCTGTGTGTGACTATCATAAATAAATAAAAAATTTAAAAAAAAATGGAAAAAAAATAAAAAATAAAAAACTCTATAGGGATCCCTGGGTGGCGCAGCGGTTTAGCGCCTGCCTTTGGCCCAGGGCGCAATCCTGGAGACCCGGGATCGAATCCCACGTCGGGCTCCCGGTGCATGGAGCCTGCTTCTCCCTCTGCCTATGTCTCTGCCTCTCTCTCTCTCTCTCTCTCTGTGTGACTATCATAAAATAAATAAAAAAAAATAAAAAAAAACTCTATATTCAGGTTATCCAGCATCTTTTTTAAAAAAGATTTTATTTATTATTTATTTATTTGAGAGAGAGACAGAGTACAAGCAAGGGATGGGGGCAGAGAGGGAGGGACAAGCAGACTCCTCACTGAGTGGGGAGCCTGTTGCGGGACTTGATCCTGGGACTCCAAGATTGGGACCTGAGCTGAAGTCCAACACTTCACCTGTTGAGCCACCCAGCCACCCCTCATATTATCTATCTTCTTGACTGAGGTTTCACAGTTTGTGTCTTGTAAGTAATTTGTCCATTTTATCTTAGATAATTTTATTGGCCCAAAATTGTTCATGTTAATACCTTATTATCCCTTTATTATCTGTAGAATCTATAATAATCATCACTTTTCATTTCTGATATTAGCAATTTGTCTTCTTTCTCTCTCCCCTTACAATATGGCTAGAGGTTTAGCAATTTTCTTGCTATTTTCAAAGAACCAACTTTTTTAAAAAGTTTTTAAAAATATTTATTTACTTATTTTAGAGAGAAAGTGAAGAGGGGGAGGGGCAGATGGAGAGGAGAAAGAATCCTCAAGCAGACTCCCAGCTGAGCATGAAGCCTGATGCAGGGTTTGATCCCAGGACCCTGAGATCATGACCTGAGCCAAAATGAAGAGTCAGCTGCTCAACTGACTGAGGCACCCAGGTATCCCAAAAGATTTTATTTTTAAGTAATCTCTACACCCAAGATGGGGCTCAACCTCACAACCCCAAAATCAAGAGTCACATGCTCGGGATGCCTGGATTGCTCAGTGGTTGAGTGTCTGCCTACAGCTCAGGATTCAGGTTGTGATCCCAGAGTCCGGGGATGGAGTCCTACATTGGGTTCCCTGCAGGGAGCCTGTTTCTCTCTCTGCCTCTTTCTCTGTGTCTGTCATAAATAAAATAAAATAAAATAAAATAAAATAAAATAAAATAAAATAAAATAAAATAAATAAAATAAAAATAAAAAAGTCAAATGCTCTACCAACTGAGCCAGCCAGGTGCCCCAAAGAACCAACTTTTGATTTCACATATTTCCCTTAATTCTGTTTTCTATTTTACTGATTTCCACATTGATCTTTATTATTTCATTTACTCTATTTACTTTGGATATACTTTGCTCTTTTTCTCAGTTTCTAAGGTGGAAACTGAGATCATTGATTTGAGAACTTTTCTCTTGTAAGAAGTGGTTTTTTCTCAATATATATCTCCCTTTGCAAATGAAAATTCTGTGTTTTCATTTTTATTCAGTTTTATATACTTTCTAGTTTCCCTTTTGATTTTTTCTTTGATCTATAGGTTATTTAGAGGAGTATTTATTTTCCAAATATTTGGATTTTTTTCTCTTATGTATCTCAAATATAATTTCATTGGCATCAGAGAATTTATTCCATATGATCTGAATCCTTGTAAATTTCTTGGAATTTGTTTTAAGGCTCAGAATATGGTCTGTGTTGATAAATGGCATATATGTGTTGAATATAATTTGTATTCTGTTGTTGAGTGATGTACTTGATAAATAATGATTATGTCAAGTTGGTTGATAATATTGTGCAAGTCTTCCATCATTTTTCTCAACTTTATCAATTATCAGAAGAGGGGTATAGCAATATTTAACTATAATTTTGAATTTTTCTAGTTCTTCTGATAGTTTTCTCAAAGGTTTTCCTTTTTTTAAATGTTATTTATTTAGGGGCACCTGAGTGGCTCAGTGGTTTAGCATCTGCCTTCGGTTGAGGTCACGATCCCAGGGTCCTGGGATCGAGTCCCGCATTAGGCTCCCCACAGGGAGCCTGCTTCTCCTTCTGCCTGTGTCTCTGCCTCTCTGTGTCTCTCATAAATAAATAAATAAATAAATAAATAAATAAATAAATAAATAAATAAATAGGGATCCCTGGGTGGTGCAGCGGTTTGGCGCCTGCCTTTGGCCCAGGGCGCGATCCTGGAGACCCGGGATTGAATCCCACGTCAGGCTCCCGGTGCATGGAGCCTGCTTCTCTCTCTGCCTGTGTCTCTGCATCTCTCTCTCTCTCTGTATGACTATCGTAAATAAATTTAAAAAAATAAATAAAAATTTTAAAGATTTTATTTATTTATTTGACAGAGAGAGAGCAATAGAGCACAAGCAGGGGGCCTGGTAGAGGGAGAGGGAGCCCAACTCAGGGCTCAACCCTAGGTTTCTGGATCATAACCTGAGCCAAAGGCAGATGCTTAACTGACTGAGCCACCCAGGTGCCCCTCTCAGAGTTTTTCCATGTACTTTGTGGCTGTGTTTTAGATGCCACAACATATGCAATTGCTATGTCCTCTCGATGAATAGGCCATGTTACCATTATGAGATGATCTTATTTATCTCTAGTAATATACTTTTCCCTGTAATCTACTTTTGTTTGTTATTAATATAGCCACTCTAGCTTTCTTTTTATGAGTGTTACCATCTTTGTACTTTCTCCATTCTTTTACTTTAAACATATTGAGGTAATTATATTTAAAGTGGATTTCTTATAGGAAAGCATTTAAATGGGTTTCTTTTTTAATCCAAGCTGAATCTCTGCCTTTTATAGGATGGTTAGACCATTTATACTTAATGTAATTATTGATATGGTTAAGTTTAAATTTACCACCTTGCTATATGTTTTGTTTGTCCCATGTATATTTTGTTGCCTTTTTTTCTTTTTTTAGATTTAATATATTATGATTCTATTTTATTGGCTATAACACTGTTTCACCTTTTTAGTGAATGCTTTTGGGTTGTAACATATTTATCACCCAAGTGGTATCCTACCACTTTTTTTTTTAAGATTTTATTTATTTATGATAGACATAGAGAAAGAGAGAGAGGCAGAGACACAGGCAGAGAGAGAAGCAGGCTTCATGCTGGGAGCCCGACGTGGGACTCGATCCTGGGTCTCCAGGATCACGTCCTGGGCCTAAGGCAGGTGCCAAACCGCTGAGCCACCCAGGGGTCCCCTATCCTACCACTCTTGAATAGTGTAGGAACCTTATGGCAATATTCTACCTTTTTCTCTATCCTGGCCTTTGTGATATTCATATCATACTTCTACATATGTTATAAATATTTGTTACATTTCAATTATTGTTTTAAACAGGCAATTACCTATTTTCAAATTTTATTGTGGTAAAATATACATAACATAAAATTTATTATTTTAACTTTTTTGAATTGTACAATTCAGTAGCATTAAGTATATTTATAATGCCTTGTAACCATCAACACTATATTTTCAGAAATTTTCATCCCAAACAGAAACTCTGACTCATTAAAAATAACCACTCATTTTCCACACACCTTGGAAACCACCATCCTAATTTCTGTCTCTTTGAATTTGCATACTTTAGATACTTTAAGTGGAATTATAAAGTGTTTGTTTTTTTGTGCCTGTCGTATTTCACTTAACATGTCTTCAAAGTTCATTTATGTTGTAGTATATATCAGAATTTCCTTTGTTTTGAAGGCTAAATAATATTACATTATATGTATATATCATATCTTATTTATCCATTCATTCATCGGTGGACATCTTGGCTACTTTCACCTCTGCTATTGTGAGTAATGCTGCTATAAACATAGGAGTACAATATATCTATTCAAGTCCCTGCTTTAAATTCTTTGTATATTTAGGAGAAGAATTTCTGGCTCATTTGGTAATTCTATTTTTAGTTTTTTGAGAAACTTCCATACTTTTTTTGTAGTGGTTGCAGTATATTACATTCCCATCAGCAGTGCACAAAGGTTCCAATTTCTCCACATCCTCACCAATACTTGTTATTTTCTTTCCTTTCTAATAATAGACATCTTAATGGGTGTGATGTATCTCTTTGTGGCTTTGATTTGCATTTCTGTAATGATTAGTGATATTGAGCATCTTTTTCATGTGCTTATTGACCACATATATATACTCTTTGGAGAAATGTCTATTCAAATCCTTTGACCATCTTGGAACTTGGTTTGTTGTTCTTGAGTTCTAGGAAGTCTTTATATATTCTAGATATTAAACTTATCAGATATATGATTTGCAAACATTTTCCTCCATTCTGTGTACTGGCTTTTTACTGTGTTGATAGTTGTACTAAGTAATTTTATGTGTCAACTTGACTGGGCTACAGTGTGCCCAGACATTTAGTCAAAATTCTGAGTAAGTCTATGAAGATTTCTCTGGATGACATTAACACTTGAATCAGACTGAGTAAAGCAGAATGTTTTCTCTAATGTGGATGGGTATCATCCAATCAATTTAAAACCTGAATAGAACAAAAAGGAAGTTCTACCTCCCTGCCTTCCTTGAGCTAGGACATCAGTCTTTTCCTGCCTTCAGATTTGAACTGCAGCACTTTTTGAGTCTTGAGCCTGCTGGCTTTTGGACTAGACCTACATCATAGGCTCGCTTGGGTCTCCAACTTGGCAACTGAAAATTGTGAGACTTCTTAGCCTCTGTAATCATGAGCATCAATTCTTTATCTCTCTCTAAAATATATACACATATATTTGTATACATATATAAATTTATATTTATAAATTTAAATTTATATTTAAAGATATATATGTATATATTTGAAGATATATGTGGGGATCCCTGGGTGGCTCAGCGGTTAAGTGCTTGCCTTTGGCCCAGGGCATGATTCTGGAGTCCTGGGATCAAATTCCTTTTTTTTTTTTTTTTTAATTTATGATAGTCACAGAGAGAGAGAGAGAGAGAGAGAGGCAGAGACATAGGCAGAGGGAGAAGCAGGCTCCATGCACCGGGAGCCCAACGTGGGATTCGATCCCAGGTCTCCAGGATCACGCCCTGGGCCAAAGGCAGGCGCTAAAGTGCTGTGCCACTCAGGGACCCCCCTGGGATCAAATTCCACATCAGGCTCTCTGCGTGGAGCCTGCTTCTCCCTCTGCCTGTGTCTCTGCCTCTCTCTCTGTGTCTCTCACGAATAAATAAATAAAAATCTTAAAAAAAAAGATATATGTACACAAATATAAAGATATATATTCATCTACTTGTGTCTATATATGTATATATTAATCTACCTGTTTTATATACATATATATGTAAAATATCACTATTGGACACTCCTAATCAACTGCTTGTAAGAAGCAAGAATCTAGGTGACTTTGTATGTGATACTTTCAAACACATTTGGCAAACTAACAAACATAGTAAGACTGATTGGTTGCTCCTAATGTCACTGGATAAAGTAGGGAAAGAAAAGGATGAGTTCAAGGATTTGAATTTCTAGCTCAAGCACCACATGAATGACCTGAAAGCTTATGAGTGTGTTTTGAAGGAGATCCTGATCTCCAATAGCTGCAATACTGAGATTGCTGATAATTAAGCCAAGAATCTCATTCTCTGGACGAATTACAATGTAAATTGAATTTCAAGCCTTGCAGAATGTCTACTGTTAAAGTGAGGGCACTGAGTGGGAAGGAACAGGACTCTGACAAAATTGGAATGAGGAAAAAAAAAAAATTGGAATGAGGATGTATGGGAAGGCCCTGGTAAAGCCTGAGACATAAAGCCTCTAAATTCTGATGAGTATGCTTCATGAGGGGAGCCACCTCTTCACCACCCACTTCAGAGTAGCCTCTTCGTTCTGATGGGAGTGGCCACTTTATCCATAGTTGGAGTAGATAATCCATTCCTGTCTGAAGGGATTAACCCCGCATTGTCTGAGAAAACTGTAATGACCTTTGCTGAGGCAGCTGCCATGCAAGATAGTGTTGAGTTTCTCCAGGAATCACTCCTAAACACTTGTTTCTAGACTTATAACTACATTCAAATCCAGCAGGCACTAAAGGTGAGGTCCAAAATGTGATCCATGAGGATATGGACTACATTCCAAAAGAATGACTTGAGTTTTCTAACTTTTACAGACAGAAATCCAGGGAATGGATATTATTAAGAGTGTGGGATAATAATGGTGGAAGGAACATAAAGTTGAGTGAGGCTGAATTAATTGATATGATTCATTAAGCAGAGATTTTGTATTTAACATTGCAGGTGGGGAAATTAGACAAGGTTCTAACAGTTAGGTTGGTTGGTTGAAACATGGACCTAGGTTGCCCACAGTGAAAAGAAATGCCCTAGTTTAAGGTAGAGAAAAGAATTCAAAGGCTCAGGGAAACGGGAATGTTAGAGTGGATTTGTCACTTATTACGTACTCACTAACCCTGGGAAAGTCTAAAAGATATACCTTTCACCGTAAGAAATGAATTTATGAGAGAGGCCTGAGTATCCTTGGAGAGCTCTGTGATTGCCCTTCAGGCCAGACTTCACAGTGGGAAACACAGTCACTGAATTGGGAAACCTAAATGCAATGGGAGTAATTGAATCCTGAGGTGGCAAGGGCCAAGTCATGGCACTGAACCAACAAAGGCCAGGTGTGTGTGTATTTAATGTGATGGAGAGCAGAGCCAAAGCATGGATCAAAATGGCCTGACTTCTAAAGAACTATGGCATTAGCTAGTTGATTATGGTGTTCCTACAAGGGAAATAGATAGGAAGCTTATTAAATTCTTTTTTTTTAAGATTTTATTTATTAAAAAAAAGATTTTATTTATTTATTCATGAGAGACACACAGAGAGAGGCAGAGACACAGGCAGAGGGAGAAGCAGGCTCCATGCAGGGAGCCCGACACGGGACTCAATCCCCAGATACCAGGATCATGCCCCAAGCCAAAGGCAGATGCTCAACCCCTGAGCCACCCAGGCTTCCCTAAGTTCTTTTTTTAAAGATTTATTTATTTATTTATTTATGTGAGAGAGAGAGAGCATGAGCAGGAGGGAGGGGCAGAAGGAGAGGGAAAAGCAGACTCCCAACTGAGCAGGGGGCCCAATGTGGGACTCAGTCCCAGGACACTGGGATCATGACCTGAGCCAAAGGCAGATTCTTAATAGACTGAGCCACCCAGGTGTCTGCCTACCAAATTCTAATTTTATTTATATAAATAAAAGATTTCTAGGCCAAGTGAACAAAAGTCTAACCTAAATAAAAAAACAGAGTCTTGGCCTTTCAATCAGTTCCCAGACTTGAGACAGTTTGCAGACCCAGAAGGCAAGACTGGGTCCCTTTGAGGAAGGACCATAGTTCGTTGACAAAAATTTATGCTGAACCCATCCTATGGTTGTCTCACCAGATCTGAAATGCACAAGTGGAACAGACATACTCAGCAGCTGACGGAATCCGCACATTGTTTCCCTGACCTGTGGAGCAAAGGTTGTGATGGTGGGAAATGCCAAGTAGAAGCCACGAGAACTTCCTTTACTTAAGAAAATAGTAAACCAGAAATAATACTGCATCTTTAGAGGGATTGCAGAAATGAGTCCCATCATCAAGGAAAGATGCAAGAGTGTAGATTCCCAGCACCTCTTCATTCAACTTGACTATTTGGCCTGTGCAGAAGACACACGGATCTTGGAGACTAAAAGTGGATTATTGTAATTAATTAACCAGGGAGTGACTCCACTTGCAGCTGTGTGTGTGTCAGATTGGTTTCATTGCTTGAGTAAATGAATAGGTCCTCTGGTATCCGGTATGCAGCCACTGATTTGACAAATGGGTTTTCTTCATACCTGTCAATAAAGACCACCACAAGCAGTTTGCTTTTAGGTGGAAGGGCCAGCAATATACAATTTCAATGGCCTACCTCAGGGACATACCAACTCTCCAGTTTGGTGGAAGCCACCACTGAAGCCACCTGGCATAGGGTTTTTCTTTGTTGGGAGGTTTTTTTGTTACTGATTTGTTTTCCTTTATAGTTATAAGTCTTTTCAGATTGTATATTTCTTTGTAATTTAGTCTTCATATGTTTTGTGTTTCTAGGACTCTTTCCATTTCATCTACGCTGTCCATTTGGGTGACATGCAACTGTTCATATCACCCTCTAATAATCCTGTTTATTTCTGTAGAATCAGTAGTAATGTGCTCATGTTGGTTTCTAATTTTAGTAACTTAAGTCTCTGGTGTTTGTGTTTTAGTCAATCTAAAGGTTTGTCAAAGTTGTTTTTTTTTAGAAGAAGCAACTTTTGTTTCATTGTTTTTCTCTCCTCTCATTATGTCTGCTCTAATGTTTATTAATTCCTTCCATCTGCTAGCTTTGGGTTTATTTTATTATTTTTTCTAGTTTCTTAAAGTGTAAAGTTAGGTTATTAACTTGAGATCTTTTTTCCCTGTAAACTTCCTAGAAGTTTTTTTACCACAAATTTCCCCTTTAGCACTGCTTTTGCTGCATCCCATAAGTTTTGGTATGTTGTGTTTGCACTTTCATCCATACATATTTTCTTTTTTTTTTTTTTAAGATTTTATTTATTCATGAGAGACACAGAGAGAGAGAGCAAGACAGAGACACAGGCAGAGGGAGAATCAGGCTCCATGCAAGGAGCCCGACGACGTGGGACTCGATTCTGGGTCTCCAGGATCACACCCTGGGCTGCAGCCGGTGCTAAACCGCTGTGCCACCGGGGCTGCCCCATACATATTTTCTAATGTCCCTTGTGACTTCATTTTTGACCGACTTACTGTTTAAGAATGTGTCAGTTTCCACACATGTGAATTTTCTATTTTTTCCCCCTGCTTGGATTCTAATTTTAATCTCATTGTGGTTGGAAAAAAGTGCTTTGTATGACACATTTTTTAATATGTTGAGATTTGTTTTGTGGGCTAATTGTCTCTCCTGGAGAATATCCCACATACACTTGAGAAAATTGTGTATTCTGTGATTTAATGAAGTGTTCTGCATACATCTGTTATATCTAGATGGTTTACTGAGTTGTTTTAGTCCTTTATTTCCTAACTTATCTTCTGTCTACTTGTTCTGTTATTGAAAGTGAAGCACCGAAGTTCCCCACTATTGTAGAACTGCTTTTCCCTTCAATTCTGTCAGTTTTCACTTCTTAAATTTTGTTAGTCTGTTATTTAGATGCATAAATGTTTTTAACTGTTTCTTCTTCTTGTATTGAACCTTTTATTATTATCTCTTGTAATATGTTTTTAGAGGAGGGAGAGAGAATCTTTAGCAGGCTCCATTTCCAACATGGAGCTCCATCTTATGACCCTGAGATCATGACCTTAGCCGAAGTCAAAAGTCTGACACTTAGCTAACTGAGCCACCCAGATGCCCCTCTTGTGATCTCTTTTATTTAAAGTCTATTTGGTCTGACATGCTTACTATAGCCACTCAGATCTCTCTTGGTTATATATTTTAGAATATCTTTTTCCATTCTTTTATTTTCAACCACTTTGGATCTTTGGTTTTAAAATGAGTCTCTTATAAACAGCATACAGTTAGGGCAGCCCCGGTGGCTCAGCGGTTTGGCGCCGCCTGCAGCCTGGGGTGTGATCCTGGAGACCTGGGATCGAGTCCCACATCAGGCTCCCTGCATGGAGTCTGCTTCTCCCTCTGCCTGTGTCTCTGCCTCTCTCTCTGTGACTATGAATATATAAATAAAATCTTAAAAAAATAAACAGCATACAGTTAAATAATAGTTTTAATTTTTAAATTTTTTATTTATTTTTTAAAAGGTCTTATTTATTTATTTGAGACACACAGAGAGAGAGAGAGAGAGAGCACAGCTGAGGGGAGGGGCAGAAGAAAAGGGAGAAGCAGACTCCCCACTGGGCAGGGGCCCAATGCAGGACTCAATCCCAGGACCCTGAGATCATGACCTGAAATGAAGGCAGATGTTTAATTAAGTGAGCCAGCCAGGCACCCATGAATCATAGTTTAAAAATCTTTTCTGCCAATTGTTATATTTTGATAAGATATCTTAATCCATAATATTTAAAGTAACTACTAATAAGGAGGGATTGGATTTTTGCCACTTTATTTTCTCTTTGCATTATAGCTTCCTCCCTCATTTTTTACATTATTGTCATCTTTTGTGCTTAGTTGATTTCTTTGAGTGAAATGTTTGTATTTTATTTATTTATTTATTTATTTATTTATTTATTTATTTATTTTATTTTATTTTATTTTATTTTAAGCAATCTCTACACCCAACGTGGGGCTTGAATTCACAACCCTGAGATCAAGAGTCATACACTCTTCCAACTGAGCCAGACAAATGTCCCTTTAGTGAGATGTTTTGATTCCTTTCTCATCTCTTTTTGTGTATATTCTATACTTATTTTCTTTGTGGTTACCAAGGGGATTACAAACAATATTGTGAATTTATACACTCTTAGTTTGAATTTATACCAGTTTAACTTTAATCTCATGTAACAACTTTGCCCCTATACTGTTCTGTCCCCACTCTTTTCAGTTACTGATATCACAAATTACATCTGTACATTGTGTGCCCCCAAACAGACTAATAGTTGTTTTGTGCAGTTGTATTTTAAATAATGTAGAAAATAAAATATGGAGTTATAAACCAAAATTACAATACTACTAGCTTTT
This sequence comes from Nyctereutes procyonoides, assembly GCF_905146905.1. Lineage (NCBI taxonomy): Eukaryota > Metazoa > Chordata > Mammalia > Carnivora > Canidae > Nyctereutes > Nyctereutes procyonoides. The sequence goes on along the minus strand of NW_026575124.1, from coordinate 1,703,969 downwards.
GTAATTGCCTATGTATTTACCTTTATCAGAGATCTTCATTTCTCCATAGAATTTTGAGTGCTTTTGTTTCAACCTGAAGGACTCTTTTTAGCATACCTTATAGGATAGGCCTAGTGGTGACATACTTTCTCAACTTTTGTTTGTCTTCTAATGTCTTAATTCCTTATTTTTGAAGGAATTAAGATATAGAATTCTTGATTGATTTTTTTTCTCTCAGCATTTTGAATACATCAAGCCACTGACTTCTGACCTCGAAGGTTTCTGATGAAAATTCTACTATTCTAATATTCTTAATAGAGATCCTTTGTATGTGATGAGTTGTGTCTCTATTGCTACTTTCAACATTCTCTCTTTGGCTTTAAGAGTTTGATTATTTGTCTCAGCATGAGTCTCTTTGAGCCTAGCCTACTTAGATTCATTGACCGTCTTAGATTTGTAGATTCACATATTTCCTTAAGTTTGGGGAGTTTTCAGCCATTCATTCTTTAAAAAATCTGTCACTTTCTCTTGTCTCTTTTGTGAACTCCCACAATGTATGTATTGATATTTTTATGGTGTCCCCCAGATCCTTCAGGTTCCTTCACTTTTTTCTTTCTATTCCTCTGACTTGCTCATTTCAATTGTTTTATCTTCAAGTTTGCTAATTCTTTCTTCTGCATGCTTAAATCTGCTTTTGAATCCTTCTACGGGGTCTTTCTTTCTAAGTTTCAGATATACTTTTCAGCTCCAGAATTTCCTTTTGTATCTTTTTTATGTTTTTTATCTCTTCAGTGATATTTCTGTTGTGTCCATACATAATTTTCCTGACCTTGTCAGATACTCTTTAAGTATCTTTAAGACAGTTGTTTTATTTTATTTAAAAATTTATTTTAAAATTTTATTTATTGTATATTATTTTATTAGAGTTTGTGTCTAGGAAAACTGCAATCTGGTCTTCCTTAGTGATGGTTTCTGTAATTTTTTTCCCTTTGAATAGAACATACTTTCCTTTTTCTCTGTATCTCTTGTGACTTTTTATTGTTGCTAGAAATTGAACATTTGATCTTATAATATGGTAAGTCTGAAAATCAGATTCTCCTCCTCCTCCACCCGAAGATTGTTTTCGTTTGGTTGGTTTCTGGCTTTTTCTTTACCCCCTTTCTTTTTTTATCTCTATGTGCCAGGAATCAGCCTGCATCTTTTTCTGGGCATGCATAATGACTTTCTAAATTCCTCTGAATATACAATTGCTTTTGCATGTCCTAATCTTTAAATGTCTGGCTCCCAAAGGGGAGAAAAAGGAAAACTGATCCCCTGAAAAGCTGCTTTACCCAGTGGAGATTGCATTAATGATAACCTGCACCTCTGTAATCTGAAACAGTAATTCACAATCAGGACACAGGTCTCTTACTTGGAAGACAAGATTTATTTTATTTTATTTTATTTTATTTTATTTTATTTTAAAGATTTTATTTATTTATTCATGAGAGACAGAGAGAGGCAGAGACATAGGCAGAGGGAGAAGCAGGGTCCTCATGGGGAGCTGGATGTGGGACTTGATCCCAGAACCCTGGGATCACACCCTGAGCCAAAGACAGACACTCAATCACTGAGCCACCCAGGTGTCCCAGGAAGACAAGATTCATATTGGCCACACTGGGTCTTGTAGGCTGTCCTAGGAATGTTTCCTGTCACAGAGGTAGAGAGTGGGGAATGGATACCTGCTATTGTAAAGGCTAAAATTACAATTTACTGGTCAAGCCTTCCCTTAAAAGTATAAACCACTGAGTAAACCCCAGAATCTCAAATTAGTTAAATCAGATAGACTCTGCCATTATGGTTGTTATTTAGTTGGAGAGGTGGATTCCTTGTGCTTCCTACACAGCCATCTTCCCTAATATCCATCCCTTTCCCTTATATTTTTTTATTGGATGTCAGATATTGTGCACTTTATGTTATTAGATGCTGGATATTTTCCTAATCCTATACATATTTTCAAACTTTTAGGACACAGCTATGTAGTAGTAGTAGTTTGATCCTTTTGAGTTTTCCTTTTGTGTATTGTTGAGTGAGACTATAGAAGCATTTACTCTATGGCTAATATTGCCCCCACTATAAAGCAAAAACCTTTCTGAGTATTCTATCAGATGTCACATGAACAAAGCTTTTTACTCCATTGGGGAACAGAAAATACTTCTCCTTGCTGTCTGAACTCTGGCATTTGTTTCTATTAATCATTTTTAGGCAGCCCCTTTTTAGTTGCTTTAGATAAAAGGATGACTCTTGTCCCTGTAACTTCATCTAAGATGGAAGCATAGGTTGAATTCTTCTTTTAAAAACTTTAAAAAATGATAATAAACATAAGTGAAGGCACACAATTGGAAAAATTCCATGAATTATCACAAAATATACAAACCCAGATTTAGATTATATATATATAATCTGCACTACAAAAACCTCCCTATTTTCCCCAAAGACAGTTATTACCCTCATCTTTAAACTGTAGGTTGATTTTGCCTGATAAATGGAATCATGCAGTATATATTCTTTAACATCTGGCTTCTTTTTTTTTTTTAAGATTTTATTTATTTATTCATAGAGACACAGAGAGAGAGGCAGAGACACAGGCAGAGGGAGAAGCAGGCTCCATGCATGGAGCCTGACGTGGGACTCGATCCAGGGTCTCCAGAATCACGCCCTGGGCTGTAGGCGGTGCTAAACCGCTGCGCCACGGGGGCTGCCCAACATCTGGCTTCTTTTGCTTAATACTATGTTCATGAGATTCTTTGTATGAAGCTATATTCATTAATTTTCATTACTATCATTCCACTTTATGACTTTATCCATTCTGCTGTTGTCTACTAGAAATAATGTCACTGTAAACATTCTTGTGAATATCTTTTGATGCGCATATGAATGCATTTCATCTATGATTGGAATTGCTGGTCAATCAGGTATGCATAAATTCAATTAAGGCAGAACAGGTTTTTTTCTTTAAGCTTTTTATTTCATATTAATTTTAGACATAAAGAAAAGCCACAAAATAGAGTAGTTTCCATATATTTTTAATCCAGCTTCCCCTGGTGTTAATATAGTACATAGCCATAGTACTCTGTCAGAAATAGGAAATTATAATTGATACAATACAACTAAAGATCTCGTTTGATTTTACCAGTTTTCCCACTAATATGTTTTTCTGTTCCAGGATCTTATCCAAGGTCTCATATTGCACCTACTTCTTTCTTTCTTTCTTTCTTTCTTTCTTTCTTTCTTTCTTTCTTTCTTTTTTTTTTTTTCACCTACTTGTTTCTTAGTCTTCTGCAGTCTATATCATTTCCTTAGTCATTCATTGTTTTCATGATCTTGGTATTTTCAAAGAATGTTAATTTTTTAAATGTCTCTTAATTTTGGTTTCTTTAATATTTTTCATGATTGGATTGGGGATATGTGTTTTGGGGGCAAAAATACTCGTAAATGATCTGGATCCTATTACATCCTATTACAGGGATTTATGTTATGACTTAATGCTAACCTTGATCACTTGGTCAAATGGTTTGTTCCCTGTAAAGTTACTGTTTTTCCCTCTGTAATTAATAAATATCTTGGGGAAGATACTTTGAGACCATGCACATTCTATCTTCTCTGACTTCTGTTCCTTAATTTTGGAATTCATTGATAGATACTGCCTGCAAGAATTATTACTATAATGTTACCTAGTAGTAATTTTCTATTCCCTTCTTCTTCATTTGTTAATTGGAACTCTACTGCAAGGAAGAGTTACTTCTTCCATTATTTATTAACTTATATTGATAGAGATTCATAGATATTTATTCTATCCTGTGGGTTGTTATTATTATTAATTAATTAATTAATTAATTAATTAATGGCTTCAGTTCCAGATCTGGCCATTAGGAGCTCCTTCAGGTTGACTCCTATGTTCTTTCAATAAGTGGCTATCTATCTATCTAGAACCATAAGATGTTCCAGGCTCACCTTATACATTCCCTGCCCAACCCTGAAATCAATGACTTTTTCCAAAAACTCTGTTTCCTTTTTCTTGGAGATTGAGATTTAGAAACCAAGACCTGGGGCTAGGTGTATTCATTACTACTGCAATGTCATTTCTTGTAGGCCCTCTTAACAGAAAGCTAAGAAGTATATATATATATATATACACACACATCTATATTTATTTACCTATCTGTGCATATAATTAAAACATGACTTAGTACTGATAGTTCAGATTCTAATTTTATACCATAGGGCTCATTTTAGTCTTTTCCTGTTCATTATTTGTAACTTCTTTCACAGGAGTGAGAAATTCAGTTATTATCTATAATATATTTATTCATTCATTTCTAGTGTACACATAAAGTAGTTTCACAGTTATTAGCTTATTTCCCTGCAGGAAATACATTTAGTGACTAATACAGTATTTATGTACCCTTCTTTTGTATTTAACCTTATATTATTCAGTCAGGATATTGTTTTCCAAAGTTACTAGCTAGTTCTTTTCTTCTCAGTGTGGTTATATTATTCATTTCTATACAACTAGCTTCAGTTGTAGTGTTTGTATCCATTTCTTGTCACCCTACATACTGGTTGGTTTTAACAGTTTATTTAATGAGTATGTGAAGGATATAAAAGATTTTATAGTGGTAAGTCAGATTATATAAAAACATATACTGAGGGAGAATTTGCTGGGAAGATAGCAGAGTAGGAGGACAAGCTCACTTTGTCCCATGGATACAACTAGGTAACACTCACATCAGAACCCAGAAAATGATCTGAACTGACAGAACAAACTCCACGCTAAATGTAGAGAAGTCACATTGAAGAGGGTAGGAAGGGTGCAGACACACTAGGGAGCTAAATGGATTCACAGGACTGTCCCCTGGTGGAAGGGACCCGTGGGCATGAAGAAGGGAGAGAAACAGACTATTACACCAGGGAGCCTGCATGAGGAGGATGATTCACCATAACATTTGGCTTTGGAAACCAAGGGCCAAATTTATTGAGTTCTTCTAAGTAGTGAGACTTACAGCCTGGAATCTATTCTCTTTTCTTTTCTTTTTTTTTCTTTTCTTTTTGCCATTCTGCAGGGACACAGCCAAAACCTGGAATTTAAAAAATCAGTGGGTTCACTCTGGGAGAGCCAAGAGGGCTAGAGGAAACTGAAAATAGAACAACAAATAGCCCATAGAGATACAGCATAGAAGCAGCAGTTTGAAAGATGCCTAGGGTATATGTGAGAGATTTGCTTACTAAACTCAGAGCATGGGATCCCTGGGTGGCGCAGCGATTTGGTGCCTGCCTTTGACCCAGGGCTCAATCCTGGAGACCCGGGATCGAATCCCACGTCGGGCTCCCGGTGCATGGAGCCTGCTTCTGTCTCTGCCTCTCTCTCTCTCTCTGTCTCTGTGTGTGACTATCATAAATAAATAAAAATTTATAAAAAAAAATAAACTCAGAGCATGTACTAGAGGGGCAGGGTGCATTGAGAGACTTCTTTAGGAACAAAGGAGCTGGCAGGCACTACCCCCCACCCCCCCACACACATCCCAATAAACATATGGCCACCTGTGGGAACCAGCACTGCCTTGACATTTACCACCTAACTTGATTACACCAAGCTCCACACCCACAGGCTTTGGGGACTTGCCCCCTTTAGCTGGGCTTGCCTCAGTACTGGTGCTGCAAGGCCCCTCCCCCAGAGGACCAGCACAAACCTTGCCAACACTGTGTCTCCTAAAAATGTGTGCTTTGTAGAGCCTTAGCCCTGGTAGCAGCCATGGACAATCCCCTCTCTGGGACCACTGGTGTGCAAATCTTGTTAAAACTGTGCACTCTGCCTGTGAGCTTTGTGGATCCACCTCCTCTAATACTTCTCAACTGAAGCACATTCAAATTAGGGTCACAAGCTTGGCAGTGTGCAAGTAGCCCCAACAGGGGCCAGCACCACTCTGAAGTGACTCCTGCCCTGAGGAGAGGGAAAAACAATACACCGAGTAGTCAGACTTTGGCCCCACCAGCAGGATGGGGGCAGACAGCTGGTCTGAGTGCATCCCCCACCCACAAATGAAAGCTTCTTAGGGGACAACACAGGAAAAGCACCCTGAAGTTTGGTACTACTTTATCTATGACCAACACCTTGTCTGATTAAACTCAAGCCCAAGGCAGCCCTAGACTGGTCCACTAGCACCAGAAGGACCAAACACTGCCCACAACAAGCAAAGAGAGCCACTGTAGGCTACTGGACTAAAAGAAAAAGTGGCTCAGCCACAACAGCAGCCTGCATGCAACACACAGAGGAGACACTCCCTGAAGTACCAGGTTCTGGTAAAGAGGGGATACTGCATTACAGGGCAATATAGGACCTTGTCTTCATACACTACTTTCAAGAGCTGGAGATGTGGCTGACTTTTCTAACACAGAGAAACAGATGTAGAGAGTTAGATAAAATGGGGAGGCAGAGGAATATGTCCTAAGTGAAAGAATAGGGTAAAATCACAGCAAGAGACCTAAACAAAACAGTGATAAATATGCCTGATAGAAAATTTAAAGTAATGATCATTAAATACTCAGTGGACTTAAGAGTGTAGTCAATGGACTTAAGAGTGTAGGACATCAGTGAGACCTCTAACAAGGAGCTAAAAAAAAAAAGAACCAATCAGAGATGAAGAACATGACAAATGAAATTTAAAATACAGTAAATAGAAAAAAATAGCAGACTAGAGGAAGAGAAAGAGTGAATTAGCAACTGAGAGGACAAAGTAATGGAACATAGTCAAGCTGAAAAGGTTAGAGGGGAAACAATTAAGCAAAATGAGAATAGACTTAGGGAATTCAGTGACTCCACCAAGGGTAATAACATCCATATTAAAAAGATCCCAGAAGGAGAAGAGAGAAAAAAAAAAAGAGGAATAAAATTTATTTTCTATGAAAATTTTCTAAGAACTCAAAACTGAAAACTTCCCAAATCTGGGGAAGGAAAAAGCAATTAAGATCCAAGAGGCACAGAAATCCAACAAAATCAACCCAAGGAGATCCAGATAAAGACACATGGTAATTAAAATGGAAAAAAGTGTGATAAAGAAAGAATTTTAAAAGCAGCAAGAGGGATCCCTGGGTGGCGCAGCAGTTTGGCGCCTGCCTTTGGCCCAGGGCGCGATCCTGGAGACCCGGGATCGAATCCCACGTCGGGCTCCCGGTGCATGGAGCCTGCTTCTGTCTCTGCCTCTCTCTCTCTCTCTCTCTCTCTGTGACTATCATAAATAAATAAAAATTAAAAAAAGTTTTTAAAAGCAGCAAGAAAGTTACATATAAGGGAAACCCCCGTAAGGCTATCAGCCTTGTTTTTCAGCAGAAACTTTGAAGACCAGAAGAAAGTACCATGATACATTCAAAGTGCTGAAAGGGAAAAATTTGCAGCCAAGGATACTCTATCCAGGAAAGCTATCATTTAGAATTCAAGTCAGTCACATCTCCTGCTCTTGAAAGTAGTGTATGAAGACAAGGTCCTGTATTGCCCTGTAATGCAGTGTCCCCTCCTTACCAGAACCTGGTACTTCAGGAAGTGTCTCCTCTGTGTGTTGCATGAAGCCTGCTGTTGTGGCTGAGCCACCTTTTCTTTCAGTCCAATAAAGAGTTCCCCAAACAAAAGTTAAAAAATTATGACCACTAAACCAGCCCTATAAGAAATGTTAAAGGAGACTCTTTGCATGGAAAGACCATATAAGAATAAGAAAAATAGGATGTGTAAAAGCATTTTAAAAATATATATCTGTAAAAATCAGTTAAGAGACACTGAAAATTAAAGGATGTAAAGTATGACACCATATACCTAAAGCATCAGGGAGAAAGGAGTAAAGAATGGATTCAAACTTGAATAGCTAACAACTTAATATAGACTGTTATATGCAGATGTTGTATCAAAACCTAATGGTAATCACATGCAAAAAATAAAGAGAAAGGAATCCAAGTGTATCACTAAAGAAAGCCAACTATCATGAGAGACAAGAGCAAGGGAAGAAAGGGACAGAGAAGTACAAATACAACCATAAAACAAGTAAGAAAATTGCAATAAGTACATAGCTATCAATAATTACTTTGAATGTGAATAAACGAAATGCTCCAATCAGAAGACATAGAGTACAGGAATGGGAAAAAAAAAAAACCCCACAAGACCCATTTATGCTTACAAGAGACTCATTTCAGACCTAAAGACATCTGCAAATTGAAAGTGAGGGGATGGAGAAATATTTATCATGGAAATAGATGTCAAAAGAAAGCCTGAGTAGCAATACTTATATTGGACAAAATAAACTTTATTTTTTTAAAAAGATTTTATTTAGGGGTAGCCCAGGTGGCTCAGCGGTTTGGCACCACCTTCGGTCTGGGGCCTGATCCTGGAGACCCAGGATCGAGTCCCCACATTGGGCTCCCTGCATGGAGCCTACTTCTCCCTCTGCCTGTGTCTCTGCCTCTCTCTCTCTGTGTTGCTCATGAATATAAAGATAAAATCTTAAAAAATAAAAATAAATAAAAATATTTTATTTATTCATGAGTGACACACAGAGAGAGAAGCAGAGGCATAGGCAGAGGGAGAAGCAGGCTCCCTGTGGGAAGCCTGATGTGCGGCTCAATCCTAGGACCCAGGGATCACAACCTGAGCCAAAGGCAGACTGCTCAACCACTGAGCCACCCAGGCGTCCCTAGACTTTTTTTTTTTTTTTAAGATTTATTTATTCATGAGAGACACACAGAGAGGGGCAGAGGCCTAGACAGAGGGAGAAATAGGCTCCTTGCAGACAGCCTGATGTGGGACTCTATCCCTGGACCCGGGATCATGCCTTGAGCCAAAGGGAGGTGCTCAACCACTGAGCCACCCAGGCATCCCTAGACTTTATTTTTTAAGATTTTTTATTTATGTATTTGAGAGAGAGAGTCAGAGAGAGAGCATGACCAGAGGGGTAGGGGAGAGAGGGTACCTGACTCTCCACTAAGCAGGGAGCCAGACTGGGGCTTGATCCCAGGACTCTAGGATCATGACCTGGGCCAAGGGCAGATGTTTAACTGACTGAGCCACCCAGGCACCCCTGGACAAGACAGACTTTAAAACAAAGACTGTGGGGATCCCTGGGTGGCTCAGCAGTTTAGCACCTGCCTTTGGCCCAGGGCACGATCCTGGAGTCCCAAGATCGAGTCCCATGTCGGGCTCCCAGCATGGAGCCTGCTTCTCCCTCCTCCTGTGTCTCTGCCTCTCTCTCTTTCTCTCTGTGTCTATCATAAATAAATAAATAAATAAATAAATAAATAAATAAATAAATAAATAAATAAAACAAAGACTGTAACAAGAGGCAAAGAAGGACACTATATAATCATAAGGGGACAATCCAACAAGAAGATATAACCATGGTAAGTATATATGTATCCAAAATTGGAGCACCCAAACACACACACACACACACACACACACACACACACACACAGTTTTGTTTTGTTTTGTTTTGTTTCACACACAGTTAATAACAAACATAAAGGAACTAATATATAGTAATACAATAATAATGGGGGACTTTAATGCACACTTACATCAATAGACAGATCATCCAAATAGAAAATCAGTAAGGAAACAATAGCTTTGAATGACACACTGCACCAGATGTACTTAACAGATATATTCATAACATTCCATCCTAAAACAGAATACACATTGTTTTCAAACGCCCACAGAACATTCTCCAGAAGAGATCATATATTAGGCCACAAAACAAACCTCAATAAATTAAAAAAGGCTGAAGTAATTCTATGTATCTTTTCTGACCACAATACTATAAAACTAGAAATCAACCACAAGAAAAAAAATCTGGAAAAACCACAAATACATGGAGATTAAATAATAATCTACTAAATAATTAATGGATCAACCTAGGAATCAAAGAGGATATAAAAACATACATAGAGACAAATGAAAATGAAAACACAATGGTCCAAAACCTTTGGGATGCAGCAAAAGCAGTTCTAAGAGGAAAGTTTATAGCAGTACAGGACTACCTCAAGAAGCAAGAACAATCTCAAAAAAAAAAAAAAAAAAGAAGAAGAAGCAAGAACAATCTCAAACAAGCTAATCTTACACCTAAAGGAGCTAGAAAAAGAACAACAAACAAAACCCAAAACCAGCAGAAGGAAAGACATAATAAGTTTGGAGCAGAAATAAATAAAATAGAAACTAAAAAAATAGTATAACAGATTAATGAAACCAAGAACTGATTCTTTGAAAGGATCAACAAAATTGATAAACTTCTAGCCAGAATCATAGAAAAAAAAAAAAAAAAAGACAGGACTCCTGGGGCTCAGTGGTTTAGCACCTGCCTTCAGCCCAGGGCATGATCCTGGAGTCCCAGGATTGAGTCTCACATCAGGCTCCTGCATGGAGCCTGCTTCTATCTCTGCCTGTGTCTCTGCCTCTCTCTCTGTGTGTGTCTCATAAATAAAAAATAAATAAATAAAAATAAATAAGTAAATAAAATAAATAAATAAATAAATATTTTTAAAAAGAAAAAGAAAAAAATACCAGAAATAAACAAAATCAGTTATAAAGGAGAAATAACGAACACCACAGAAATACAAAGGAGTGTAAGAGAATATTATGAAATACTATATGCCAAAAATTTGGACAACACATAAATATAGATGCAAAAGCTCCAAGTAAAATATTAGCAAACAAACTGTGATAGACAAAATTGTGTGTCCTGTACCTGACCAAAAAAGAAAAAAAAGAAAAAGAAAAAAAGATATCAGGGCCTAAAACTTGGGAACCTTGTAAATGGTACCTTATGTAGAAAAGAGGTTTTTGTCAATGTGATTAAATGAATGATTGTAAGACACATTATCCTGGATTTTCCAGATGAGGCTTAAATGCAATCACAGTTGCCTTTATAAGAAACAGGCAGAAAGAAATTTGATACATACAGATGAGAAGACAATATGAAGACAGAGCAGAGAGAGATTCGACAATATTCAATTTGAAAACTGGAGTGATGTGACCACAATCAACTAATGCCAGCAGCCACCAGAAGCTGCAAGAGATAATGAGTTGTTTGTTCCCAAGGGCATCCAGAGGGAGTGTGGCCTTGTTGATACCTTGATCATAGCCCAGTGACATAGATTTCAGATGACTGACCTGCAGAAATGTGAGACAATAAATTTCAGTTTCTTTATATCACCATGTTTGTGGAAATTTGTTACAGTAGCCACAGGAAACTAACAAAGTGAAGCCAAGTATAAGGAGGATAATATATTATATTGAAGTAAAGTCTGTTTCAGGAAATTTATTAATGTGTTATTGACCACGTTAGCAAATTAAATGAGAAAATCATAAAAGGTAAACTCAATAGTTGTAGTATGTATGTATGTATGTATGTATGTATGTATTTATTTATTTATTTATTTATTTATTTATTTATTTATTTTTGCTAAACTCAATTCATGCATGATATCTGTTAGCAAACTAGGAATAAAAAGAAATATCCTTAATCTGATAAGCTAACTATAAAGTACTTATAAGAAACATCATACTTGGGGCACCTGGGTGGCTCATTTGGCTAAGCATTTGACTCTTGATGTCAGATGTCGCGAGTTCAAGCATCATGTTGTGAATTCAAGCCTGGTGTGGAGACTACAAGAAAGAAAATAAAGAAGAGAGAAAGAGAGAAAGAAAGAAAAGAAAGAGGGGGGTGGGGGGAAGGAAGGAAGGGAAAGGAAGAAAAAAACTACTTAATGGCATAGTATTAATATTATACCCTGTAAAACATGGATAAAGCCAAAGACTCCCACCATTATGACTTATAGTCTCATAGTTCTGGAAATTCTAGCCAACACATTGAGATAAAAAGACACAAAAAGAAGGGCACCTGGGCAGCTCAGTTGGGTAAGCACTCAACTCTTGATTTCAGTTCAGGTCATGATCTCAGGGTGGTGGGACTGAGCCCTGCATCATGCCCCATTCTCAGTGCAGAGTCTGCTTGTCCCTCTCCCTCCCCCTCTGCTCCTTCCCTCACTCGCACACAATCTCTCTCTAAAATAAATAAATCTTTTTTTTAAAAAAGACACAAAAAGAATGAGGGTTGGGAAGATCTGACATATAATTATTTGTCAAATAAATAATTATTATACATACACATACACCAGAAGAATGTACAAAATATTACAATTACCAAGAAGCCCAAAAGGTTCCTGAATATAAGATTAATATTATAGATCAATTGCATTTCTATATACTGCCAAGAAACAAAAAATTTAAGAAAATACACCATTTATAATAATAGAAATACAAGTACTATCTTAGTCAGTTTGAGCTGCTATCACAAAGTAGCATATACAAGGTGGCTTATAAATGACAGAAATTTATTTCTCACAGTTCTGGAGCCATGAAGTCAAAGATCAGGGCACCAGAATCGTCAAGTTCTTGTAGCAGCCCTCTCCCAGGTTGCAGACTGTTGACTTATTACTGTGTCCTCACATGATGGAAAGGAGTTCTCCATTATCTCTTATAATCCCATTCATTAGGGCTCCACTCTCAAGACCTAATCACCCATCAACGACCCCACCTCCTAGTACCTTCATATTGGGGGTTAGGATTTCAAGAGATGAATATTTAGGTTATACAAACATTCAGCAAACTAGAAATAATAAAAAATAATGTGCAAGACATTGATATAAAAATTATAAGACTTTATTGACAAAAAATTACATAACCTTATTGAAAAACTATATAATGCTGTACACATGAAGCTCACATCACATTGTGTGTCATCTATACTTAAAAAAAAAAGAAACAGAAAAAAGAATGAAAGACTATAAATTATGAGACAAAACAAACCATGTTCATGGATAGGAAGACTCAAATATGTCAATGATCCCAAAACCAAACTTTTTTTTTTAAGATTTTTTTTTTAATATATTCATGAAAGACACACAGAGAGAGGCAGAGACACAGGCAGAGGGAGAAGCAGGCTCCATGCAAGGAGGCCAATATGGGACTCAGTCCCAGGACCGCAGGATCACACCCCGAGCCAAAGGCATACGCTCAACTGCTGAGCCACCAAGGCATCCCCAAAGTAGAGATTTTTAAAGCAAATCCTATCAAAATCCCAAAAAGGTAACTCATGATGCATGACAAGGTGATTCTAAAATTTAATAGAGGAGGTAAATTCCAAGAATAGCCAAAACAACACTGAAGAAGAACAAAGTATGTTACTATTCCTAACAGAGATAAAGATTTATGATAAAGCTATTCTAGTTAAAACAAGAAGTCAGGGATCCCTGGGTGGCGCAGCGGTTTAGAGCCTGCCTTTGGCCCAGGGCACGATCCTGGAGACCCGGGATCGAATCCCACATCAGGCTCCCGGTGCATGGAGCCTGCTTCTCCCTCTGCCTATGTCTCTCCCTCTCTCTCTCTCTCACTGTGTGCCTATCATAAATAAATAAATAAAATAAAATAAAATAAAATAAAATAAAATAAAATAAAATAAAATAAAAACAAGAAGTCATTGGCACAGGGATAGATAAATAAGACCATGAAACAGCTCAGAAATAGACTGTCATGCAATGTAATAAATGACATAGCTGGCACTGAGTATCTGAGAGGGAAGTGGATAAAATTTTTAAAATGATGTTGGGGGGAATGCCTGGGTGGTTCAGCGGTTGAGCATCTGCCTTTGGTCCAGGGCGTGATCCTGGGGTCCCAGGATCGAGTCCCACATCGGGCTCCCTGCATGGAGCCTGCTTCTCCCTCTGCCTATGTCTCTGCCTCTCTCTCTCCTTGTGTCTCTCATGAATAAATAAATAAAATCTTTTAAAAAATTATGTTGGGATAACTGGTTAGGTTTATTGAAAATGATTTTAGTTTCCCATCTCACACTTAAATGTGAGGAAGAGTATTTTTATGACCGTAGGGTAGAGAAAGATTGATGACTTTCTCTGTATTAAAAAGATCTTATGTTGATCAAAAAACACTATAGACAGAAAGAAACAAACCACAAACTGAGAGAGATTTTTAACACCATATAACAAATTAAAAATAGTATTCAGAATATATAAAGAATTCCTATGAATCAATAAGAAAAATTGGGATGGCTGGGTGGCTCAGCAGTTTAGAGCCTGCCTTCTGCCCAGGATGAGATCCTGGAGTCCTGGGATCAAGTCTCACAACGGGCTCCTTGCATGGAGCCTGCTTCTCCCTCTGCCTGTGTCTCTGCCTTTCTCTCTCTCTGTCTCTCATGAATAAAATAAAATAAAATAAAAATAAGAAAAATAATCCAACAAAAAGTTAACAAAAGACAAAGTCATTTCATAGAATAGGAAATCATAATTTAATAAATGCTTAAAAAGATGATCAAGTTCATTAATTATCATGGAAATACAAGTTAAACCCGTAACTGATACAATTTCACACCCATTGGATTGCAAAAAAAATTTTAAGTTTAATAATACTACACGTTGGCAGGAATGTGAAGCAATAGATATACCTTTGTTATAGAAGTATAAATTGGTATGATTATTTTTTAAAACACTCTGGCATCATCTAGTAAAGTTGGAGATGCACATATTTATAATCCCACTTTTCTAATATTAATTATATATCCTAACAGCACTATTCAGTTGAAATTTATTTTAGTTTTATTTATTTATTTTTTAAAATAAGCTCTACACCAATGTGGGGCTTGAACTCACAAACCTGAGATCAAGAGTCACATGCTTTACCAACTGAGCCAGCCAGGCACGCCTTAAAGTGAACTACATGTGTAACTTTAAATTTCCTAAAAACCGGGATCCCTGGGTGGCGCAGCGGTTTAGCACTGCCTTTGGCCCAGGGCGCGATCCTGGAGACCCGGGATCGAATCCCACGTCGGGCTCCCGGTGTATAGAGCCTGCTTCTCCCTCTGCCTATGTCTCTGCCTCTCTCTCTCTCTTTCTCTGTGACTATCATAAAAAAAAAAAAAAATTCCTAAAAACCAGGCAAGCAAAAGATGTCAGTGTAGGAGGATCCTAAGCTCACTTGTCATATGTTTACAACTAGATATCACTCACAACTGAGTTTTTAAATTGGAGAGTGATATGAAGATGGGCAGAACAAACTCCACAACTAAATGTAGAGAAGAAGCTGCATGGGAGAGTTTAGGGAGGGTAAATATGGTGGTTGGGAGCTGCCTGCAAGGGGAGGGAGCTGGGGTCATGGAGAGGGGAAAGCACCAGAGAGTCCACACAGAACAAATGAATCCCCATAATGTCTGGCCTTGAAAATTAGAGAGGCTGAATTCTAAGAGTTTGTATAGCCAGGGGTACTTGGAGCCTGGAGCTTTAAAAGTCAGCTGAGTCAGCATTGAGTGAGCCAAGAGGGCCAGTGATGGCTGGGGTCCCCACCCTTAAAGAAACAACAGCTTGAAGAGAGACAACATAGAAGCTACAGCTTGCACAACAGGAGGGAGATCTGCTTATGCTGATTCTGGAGCTTGCTTGGGGTACTTCTCAAGGAGATGGCAGGTATCATTTCCCTCCCACCCCATCCCCACCCCCAGAAAAATACAGAGCCACTTGCAGGAGGTGGCACAGCACAGATGCTTGCGACCTAGCCTGCTAGCAGTGCAGTCTACCCATGTCTTCTCCTGAGGACCCAATCACTAGAAGTCTGCTGGTCTGGGCAGTGGGCTTAGTGCACTTTTTGTTAATGCTGCATGTACCTTGCTCAGCTTTCTCCTGCACAGACATCACCCACCCCCCACACAGATGCTGCTGCACTTTGGGGAAGCCAGCTGTGGGTCAGTAAAAATTTCATAATGCTGTGCACATGCCCTGCCCAGCCACTGTCCTCACAGATGCCTGACACCCCAGGTTGCCACAACTATGCCTGTGCACTGTATCCCAGGTAATCACCCAACTGTGGGGGATTCGGCCTAGAACTAGGCCAATTGAAAATTTTGCTAACACCACTGCCCCACCCCCAAGCCTTTTTGCTGTCACATCCCCTCAGAGCCAGCTTGCCTGGATCTCACTAACATCACAGAAGAGCAAGCAAAACCCATAACAGAGTCAGTGTAGTCATCTGGACTGAAAGGAAAGGTGACTCAGACACAATAGCAAGACACTAACAACACACATAGGAGACTCCATTGAGATGCCAGATTCTGGTGGGACTACACTGCAGGGCACTACCGGACCACCTCTTCATAAAATCACTACTTTCAAGAGCAGAAGACATAGCTGACTTTCTTAACTCAGAGAAACAAATAGAGGAAACAGAGAAATATGTCCCAAATGAAAGAACAAGACAAAAATCACAGCAAGAGATCTAAGTTAAAAAGAAATAAGTAGTACACCTGATACAGAATTTAAGGTAATGATCATGAAGATACTCATTGGACTTAAGGAAAGGGTGGGGAACATCAGTAAGATTCTTGACAAAGTGATAAAAAATAACATCTCAGACATGAAGAACTCAGTAAATGAAATTAAAAATACAATAGATGGAATAGTTGGCTACAGGAAGTAGAGGAACAAATTAGTGACCCAGAGGATAGACTAATGGAAAGCAATTGAACCAAACAGGTGGAAGACAAACTAATATTGGATAGAGATAGACTCAGAGAACCCAGTGACTCCATCAAGGATAACAACATTCACATTGTAGGGACTCCAGAAGGGAGAGAGAGAGTTAGGAAGGCAGAAAATGTACTTGAAGAAAAAAACAGTTGAAAATTTGAATCTGAGGAAAGACACAGAGATCCAAATTCAGGGGGCACAGAGATCCCTCCAAAAATTCAACTCAAGGAGGTCCACACCAAGACAGTATTACGATGGAAAAAAAAAGTTGTGATAAAGAATTTTGAAGGTTGCAAGAGGAAAGAAGACATACATACGAAGGGAAACCTCAGAGATCTAACAGCTGATTTTTCCCCCCGAATCTTTGTAGACCAAAAGGGAGCGGCATGATGTGTTCAAATTGCTGAAAGGGAAAAATCTGCAGTAAGAATACTATACCCAGCAAGGCTATCATTCAGAATAGGAGAGAGAAAGAGTTTTCCAGACAAACAAAAGAATTCATGACCACTAAACCAGCTCTACAAGAAATGTTAAGGGAGACATTGTGAATGGAAAACAAAAACCATAAGAGTAATAAAAACAGGAAGTACAAAATAAAAGGATGTAATTATGATACCAAATATCTGAAATGTAGAGGGGAGAGGAGTAAGGAATTAGTTCAAAAATAAGTGACCATCAGTTTAGTATAGACTGTAGAAGATATTATATACAAAACAAATGGTAAACACAATCAGAAATACTAATAGCTATACAAAAAATAGAGTAGAGAACCAAAGTATATCACTAAAGAAACCCAGCAAACGATGAAAGATAAAGAGAAGAAGGGATAAGGGAAAAATCACAAAAACAACCACAAAACATGTAAAATGACAATAAATACATACCTATCAATAATTACTTGAATGTAAATGGACTAAATACTCCAATCAAAAGACATAGGGTGACAGAGTGGATTAACAAACAAGACCCATTTATTTATATGCTGTGTACAAGAGACTCATTTCAGACCTAAAGACACCTGCAGATTGAAAGTGAGGGGATGGAGAAACATTTATCGTGCAAATGGATGTCAAAAGAAAACCTGAGTAGCAATACTTATTTTTTCTTTTAAAAAAATAAATTTAATTTTTAAATTTAAAGTCAGTTAATTAACATATGTATTATTGGTTTCATAGGTAGAGGTCAGTATTTCATCCGTCCTGTACTCATTACATCAGATGCTGTCCTTAATGTCCATCACTCAGTTACCCCATCCCCCACCTGCCTCTAGTGACCCTTGGTTTGTTTTTTATGATTAAGAGTCTCTTCTGGTTTGTCTGCCTCCCTGATTTCATCTTGTTTTGTTTTTTCCTCTCTTCCCCTATGTTCCTGTTTTGTTTCTTAAGTTCCACATATAAGTGAGATCATATAATTCTTTCTCTGATTGACTTACTTTGCTTAGCATAATACCCACTATTTCCATCCATGTCAATGTAAATGATAGATAATCATCCTTTCAGATGGCTGAGTAATATTTCATTGTGTATATATACCACATCTTTATCCATTCATCTGTCAAAGGGCATAATGGCTCCTTCCACAGTTTGGCCATTGTGGACATTGCTGCTATGAACATTGGGGTGCAGGTGCCCCTTCAGATCACTACATTTGCATCTTTGGGGTAAATACCTAGTAGTGCAATTGCTGGGTCATGGGGTAGCTCTATTTTCAACTTCTTGAGGAACCTCTACACTGTTTTCCAGAGTGGCTGCATCAGCTTGCATTCCCACCAACAGTGCAAGAGGGTTCCCCTTTCTCCAAATCCTCGCCAACATCTATCGTTTTGTCAACTGTTTTCTTTGTTGTGCAAAAGCTTTTTATCTTGATGAAGTTTCAATTGTTCGTTTTTGCCTTTGTTTCCCTTGCCTTTGGACACTTGTCTAGTAAGAGATTGCTTGTGGCCAAGATCACAAAGGTGACCTTGTGTGCTTGTGTTCTCCTCTAGGATTTTAATGGATTCATGTCTCACATTTAGGTCTTTCATCCATTTTTGAATCTATTTTTGTGTGAGGATGTAGGCCAGTTTTATTCTTCTGCATGTGGCTGTCCAGTTTTCCCAACACCACTGGTTGAAGAGATTGTCTTTATTCCATTGGATCTTCTTTCCTGTTTTGTTGAGGGTTAGTTGACTATAGCGTTGAAGGTCCATTTCTGGGTTCTCTATTGTTCCAATGACCTATGTGTCTGTTTTTGTGCCAGTACCATACTGTCTTTACGGTTACAGCTTTGTAATACAGCTTGAAGATTGAGATTGTGACCCTATCAGTTTTGGTTTTCTTTTTCAACATTTCTTTGGCTATCTGGGGTTTTTTCTTGTTCCAATCACAATTTAGGATTACTTGTTCCAATTCTGTGAAATAAATTGATGGTATTTTGATAGACTGCATTGAATGGATAGATTACTCTAGGCAGAATACACATTTTAACAGTATTTGTTCTTCCAATCCATGAGCATGGAATCTTTTTCCATTTTTTTTTTTTTTGTGTCTTCCTCAATTTTTTTCATTAGTGTTTCATAGTTTCCTGAGTACAGATCTTTTGCCTCTTTGGTTAAGTTTATTCCTAGGTATTTTATGGTTTTGGGTGCAATTGTAAATAGGATCCATTTCTTAATCTCTCTTCTCTCTCATTGTTAGTGTATAGAAATGCAATTGATTTCTGTGCATTGATTTTATATCCTCCCACTTTGCTGAATTCCTATATGAAATCCAGCAATTTTGGGGTGGAGTCTTTTGGGGTTTCCATATAGAGTATCATGTCATCTGCAAAGAGTGTGAGTGTGACTTCTTTGCCAATTCAGGTGCTTTTTGTTTCTTTTTGTTGTCTGATTGCTGAGGCCAGGACTTCTAGTACTATGTTGAACAGTAGTGGTGATAGTGGACATTCCTGTCCTGTTCCTGACCTTAGGGGGAAAGCTCTGTTTCCCCCCATTGAGAATAATATTTGCTGTGGGCTTTTCCTATATGGCTTTTGTGACATTGAGGGATATAATCCCTCTATCCCTCCAATGTGAAGAGTTTTAATCAAGAAAGGATGCTGTACTTTGTCAAATGCTTTTTCTCCATCTATTGAGAGGATCATATGGTTCTTGTCCTTTTATTAATGAAGTGTATCACATTAATTGTTTGATGTGCAGATCCTGAACCACCGTTGCAGCTCAGGAATGAACCCCACTTTGTTGTTGTGAATAATCTTTTTAATGTACTATTGGATCCTATTGGCTAGTATCTTGGTGAGAATTTTTGCATCTAAGTTCATCGAGGATATTGGCCTGTAATTTTCCTTTTTGGTGGGGTCTTTGTCTAGTTTGGGGACCAAGATAATGCTGGCCTCATAGAACAAGTTGGGAAGTTTTCCTTCTATTTCTATTTTTTTGAAGTAGCTTCAGAAGAATTCTGATGGTATCAATTCTTCTTTAAATGTTTGGTAGAGGGACTTCATCAAAATGAAAAGCTGCACAGTGAAGGAAACAATCAACAAAACTAAAAGACAATCTACAGAATGGGAGAAGATATTCACAAATGATGTATCAGATAAAGGGGAAGTATCCAAAATCTATAAAGAACTTATCAAATTCACGCCAAAGAAACAAAGAATCTGGTCATGAAATGGGCAGAAGACATTAACAGGCATTTCTCCAAAGAAGACCTACACATGGCCAACAAGCACATGAAAAAATGCTCCACATCACTTGCCATCAGGGAAAAATACAAATCAAAACCACAATGAGATACCATTTTACACCAGTGAGAATGGCTGAAATGGACAAGACAGGAAGCAACAAATGTTGGAGAGGATGTGGAGAAAGGGGAACCCTCTTGCACTGCTGGTGGGAATGCAAGCTGGTACAGCTGCTCTGAAAAACAGTGTGGAGGTTCCCCAATAAATTGAAAATAGAGCTACCCTACAACCCAGCAATTGCACTACTGGGTATTTACCCCAAAGATACTGATGTAATGAAACGCTGGGACACTTGCACCCTAATGTTCATAGCAGCAATATTCACAATAGCCAAACTGTAGAAAGAACCACAATATCCTTTGAAAGATGAATGGAAAAGAAGATGAATCACATAATGGAATATTAGAACATTAGTCAACCATTGGAAAGGATGAATACCTACCATTTGCTTTGATGTGGAGGGAACTGGAGGGTATTATGCTGAGTGAAATAAGTCAATCAGAGAAGGAGAATCATCATATGGTTTCACTCATATGTGGAATATAAGAAATAGTGAAAAGGACTATAAGGGAAAGGAGAGAAACTGAGTGGGGAAAAAATTAGAGAGGAAGACAAACCATGAGAGACTCCTAACTCTGAGAAGCAGATGGTTGCAGAACAGGAGGTGGGTGGAGGGATGGGTTGACTGGGCACTGAGGAGGACACTTGATGTGATGAGCACTGGGTGTTAATACTATATGTTGGCAAATTGAATTTATTTTATTTTATTTTATTTTATTTTATTTATTTATTTTTATGATAGTCACACAGAGAGATAGAGAGAGAGAGAGGCAGAGACATAGGCAGAGGGAGAAGCAGGCTCCATGCACCGGGAGCCCGATGTCGGATTCGATCCCAGGTCTCCAGGATCGCGCCCTGGGCCAATGGCAGGTGCTAAACCGCTGCGCCACCCAGGGATCCCAGCAAATTGAATTTAAATAAAACATTTTTAAAAAATGTTTGGTAGAATTCCCCTGAGAAGCCATCTGACCCTAGATGTATTGTATTGTTGGGAGTTTTTTGATTATTGCTTCAAGTTTTCTATTTCTTCTTGTTTCAGTTTTGGTAGTTTATACGTCTCTTCCAGACTGCCTAATTTGCTGGTGTATAGTTGCTCATAATATGTTCTTATAATTGTATTTCTTTGGTGTTGGTTGTGATCTCTCCTCTTTCATTCATGATTTTATTTTGGTCCTTTCTCTTTTCTTTTTGATAAGTCTGGCTAGGGGATTATTATACTCATTAATTCTTTCAAAGAACTAACTCCTAGTTTCATTGATCTGTTTTACTGTTCTTTTAGTTTCTATTTAATTGATTTCTCCTCTAATTTTTATTATTCTCTTGTCCTGCTGGATTTAGGCTTTATTTGCTGTTCTTTCTCCAGCTCCTTTAGGTATAAGGTTAGGTTGTATATTTGAGACCTTTCTTATTCCTTGAGAAAGACTTGTATTGCTATATACTTCCCTCTTAGGACTGCCTTTGCTGCATCCCAAGGGTTTTGCACCATTGTGTTTTTATTTTCATTTGTTTCCATGATTTTTTAAAGTTCTTCTCTAATTTCCTGGTCAACCCATTCATTCTTTGTAGGATGCTTTTTAGCCTCCATGTATTTGAGTTATTTTCAAATTTCTTCTTCCAAAGCATTGTGGTCTGAAGATATGCAGGGAATGATCCCAGTCTTTTGGTACCAGTTAAGACCTGATTTGTGAGCTAGTGCATGATCTATTCTGGGGAATGTTCCATGGGCACTCAAGAAGAACGTGTATTTTGTTAGGATGGAATATTACGAATATATCTGTGAAGTCCATCTGGTCCAGCCACCTGGGTGGCTCAGTGATTGAGCATCTGCCTTCAGCTCAGGGCGTGATCCCATGGTCCCAGGATCCAGTCCCACATCAGGCTCCCTGCATGAAGCTTGCTTCTCCCTCTGCCTCTGTCTCTGCCTCTCTCTGTGTGTGTGTCTCTCATGAATAAAGAAAAAACAAAAACAAAAACAAAGCTTGTTTCCTTGCTGATCTTCTGCTTAGCTGATCTGTCCATTGCAGTGAGTGGGGTGTTAAAGTCCCCACAATACAATACTATTATTGTATTTTTATTGATGTATTTCTTTAATTTTGTTATTAATTGACTTATATAATTGGCTGCTCCCATGTTAGGGGCATAAATATTTACAAATGTTAGATCTTCCTGTTGCATAGGCCCTTTAACTATGATACAGTGTCCTTCCTCATCTCTTATTACAGTTTTTGGTTTAGAATCAGTTTGTCTGGGGGATCCCTGGGTGGCGCAGCAGTTTGGCGCCTGCCTTTGGCCCAGGGCGCGATCCTGGAGACCCGGGATCGAATCCCACGTCGGGCTCCCGGTGCATGGAGCCTGCTTCTCCCTCCGCCTGTATCTCTGCCTCTCTCTCTCTCTGTGTGACTATCGTAAATAAATAAATAAAAAAAAAAATTAAAAAAAAAAAAAGAATCAGTTTGTCTGATATAAGGATTGCCACCCCTGCTTACTTTTGATGTCCATTAGTATGATAAATTGTTTTCCATCTGCTCACTTTCAATCTGGAGGTGTCTTTGGGTCTAAAATGTGTCTCTTACAGACAGCATATCAACAGTTCTTGCATTTTTATCCAATCTGATACACTGTGTTTTTTGATTGGGGCATTTTTTTGGTATATTTTTTTATTGGAGTTCAATTTGCCAACAATGATTGGGGCATTTAGCCCATTTACATTCAGAGTAACTATTGAAAGATATGAATTTAGTGCCATTGTATTACCTGTAAAGTCATTGTTTCTGTATATTGTCTCTGTTCATTTCTGGTCTATGTTACTCTTGAGCTCTCTTTTTGCTTACAGGATCCTCTTTAATATTTCCTGCAGGGCTGGTTTAGTGATCACAAATTCTTTTAGTTTCTGTTTGTCCTGGAAGGTTTTTATTTTTCCTTCTATTCTGAATGACATCCTAGCTGGGTAAAGTATTCTTGACTGCATATTTTTCTCATTTAGCACCCTGAATATATCAAGCCAGTCCATTCTGGCCTGCCAAGTCTCTGTGGACAGATATGCTGCCAGTTTAATGTTTCTAACCTTGTAGGTTATGGATCTTTTGTCCCAAGCTGCTTTCAGGATTTTCTCTTTGTTTCTGAGAATTGTAAGCATCACTATTATATATCGGGGTGTTGACCTATTTTTTATTGATTTTGAGAGGGTTCTCTGTGCCTTCTGGACTTGAATGCCTATTTCCTTCCCCAGATTAGGGAAGTTCTCTGCTATAATTTGCTCTAATATACCTTCCGCTCCCCATTCCCTCTCTCTTCTTCTTCTGAGATCCCAAATATTCTAATATTTTTTTACTTTATTTCTCAAATTCTCCCCTTGTGATTGACTAGTTGTTTATCTCTTTTTTTCTCAGCTTCTTTATTCTCCATCATTTTGTCTTCTATATCACTAATTCTCTTTTCTGCCTCATTTATCCTAGCAGTAAGAGCCTCCATTTTTTATTGCATCTCATTAATAGCCTTTTTAAAAAATAGCCTTTTTTATTATAACTTGATTAGATTTTAGCTCGTATTTGTCCAGAAAGGGATTCGTTTGTTCTTCTAAACTTTTTTCAAGCCCAGCTAGTATCTTTATAATCACTATTCTGAACTCTAGTTCCAACATCTTACTTATATCCATATTACTTAGGTCCCTAGCAGTCAGTTCTTCTTTTTTTTTTTTTTTTTGAGGTGAGTATTTCCGTCTTGTCATTCTTGCAGAAAGTGGTCACTTTTCTATTTGTATAATTGCAGCAATTCTTTGCTTATTCAGTTGAGTTCACAGGTGTTCAGAATGATTAGCTATCTAGCTGAATCCCTGGGTTGAGACAAAACCAAGGTCTCCTACTCCTCCACCATCTTGGACTCTATCCAAAGGGTAGGCATTATTCTTCATCCTATTTCACAGATGAGAAAAAATGAGATTTTTCAGATTGCCTTAATGTCATAATTGATGTGTGGTGGATACTGGAATCAAATCCAGATAGTCTGATTTTACTGCCTGTACTTTTTGTATTGGACAATTTTTAAAAAGAAATCAAGATAAAGTTCATGTACAATAAAATTCACCCTTTTGGTGTCTTGTTCTGGGAGTTTTAGCGAAGGTATACAGGTGTCTAACCACTATCAAAATCGAGATTTAAAATAGTTCCATCTCCTCAAAAAATTCTCCTGTGTTCTTTTGTAGCCAACCCCTCCCCCATCCCCTAGCAGCCATAAGTTTTCTTTCCCTATATTTTTCCCTTTCTTGAATGCCTTATAAATCATATCACCATAAGTAGTCATTTGACTTTGTTTTAGCATAAAATATCTGTTCAGCAGTTGGAGGATATTTGGGTTGTTTCAGTTTGGAACAGTAATATGAATAAAGTCACTCTAAACATTCATGTATTAGTTCTTGTATAAACATAAGTTTTCATTTCTCTTGAGCAAATACCTAGGAATGGTATTGCTAGATCATATGGAATCATACATTTTCTAAAAAGATTTTATTTATTTATTTATTCATAGACACACAGAGAGAGGCAGAGACACAGGCAGAGGGAGAAGCAGGCTCCATGCAGGGAGCCCAATGCGGGACTCGATCCCGGGTCTCCAGGATCACACCCCAGGCTGCAAGCTGTGCCAAACCGCTGTGCCACCAGGGCTGCCCTGGAATCATACATTTATAAAAAATTGCCAAACTCTTCTATTTTTTTAAACTGCTTTATTTTTTTTTAAGATTTTGTTTATTTATTCATGAGAGACACACAGAGAGAGGCAGAGACACAGGCAGAGGGAGAAGCAGGCTCCCCACAGGGAGGCTGATGTGGGATTTAATCCCAGGATTCCAGGATCACGCCCCAGAGCTGAAGGTAGACATTCAACCGCTGAGCTACCCAGGCATTCCACCAAACTGTTATCTAAGTGGTTTTGCTTATTGCATTCCCACCAGCAATGTATGAGAGTTCCACTTGCTCTATATCCCTTGTCTGTCCTGGATCTTATCATTTATTTAGATCTTTGATATATTTCATCAATGTTTTGTATTTTTCTTTTTTAAATAAATTAATGGGATTTTAATTTTTTTTTAAGATTTTATTTATTTATTCATGAGAGACACAGAGAGAAAGAGAGAGGCAGAGGCACAGGCAGAGGGAGCAGCAAGCTCCATGCAGGGAACCTGCCATGGGACTCCATCCCAGGATTCCAGGATCACACCCTAGGCTGAAGGTGGCACTAAACCACTGAGCCACCCAGGCTGCCCTGTTTTGTATTTTTCAGTGTACAGATCTTTGCTTTTATTTTGTTAGAGTTATACCTACATATTTCATGTTTTTATTGCAATTGCAAATGGTAGTTTTATTAAATTTTAATTTCCAATTTACTGCTAGCTTATAAAAATAAAGTTTTGATTTTTTTCCCCCTAAGATTTACTTACTTTAGATAGAGAGTGCACCAGCAGGAGGGGCAGAGGGAGAGAGAGAATCTCAAGCAGACTCCCCCACTGAGTGCAGAGCCCAGTGTGGGCCTTGATCCCACAATCCATTAGATCATGACCTGAGCCAAAACTGACAATCAGACTTTCAACCAACTGAACCACCCAGGCACCACTACAGTTTTGATTTTTGTATACTAAATATACAAAACATACTGTTTTTATGTGAACATGTTAATAGTAGCTTTTTTGTAGATTATTTGGGAGTTTTCACATAGACAATATTTTTGTCTATAAATAAAAAACATTTTATTTCTTCCTTTCCAAGCTTTATTCTTTCATTTCCTTCTTACCTTATTCCAATAGGTAGAACCTTCATACAATGTTGAATAAAAGTAATTAGAGCAGAATTCTTAGAGCACTTTAGATTTTCACCAGTAAGTGTGATGCTAGCTATACATTTTTTGTAAATTCTCTTTATCATTATGTGTATATAACACATTTTGTTTATCCATTCATTAATCACTGGACCGTTGGGTTGCTTCCACTTCTCTGCTATTTTAAGTAATGCTGCTATGAACATAAGAATACAAACATTTGTTCAAGTCCCTGCTTTAAATTCTTTATATACCTAGAGTGGAATTGTTGGATCATACAGTAATTTAATTTTTAATTTTCTGAGGAACCATTATACTGTTTCCTATAGCAGCTGCACCATTTTATATCCCCATCAACAGTGCACAGGAGTTCCAATTTTCTACATCCTCACCAACCTTTGTTATTTTTTTTTTATAGTAGCCATCCTGATGAGTGTGAAGTGATATCTCATTGTAGTTTTGATTTGCATTTCCTTAAAGATTATGATATTAAGCTTCTTTTCATATGCTTGTCAGCCATTTGCATATCAGTTTTGACTGTTTATTTACAGCCTTTGCCCATCTTCAGGGTGCTTGGGTGGCACAGTTGGTTAGGTGTCCAACTCTTGGTGTCAACTCAGGTTGTGATCTCAGGTTATAATATCAAATCCCATGTCGGGCTCTGGGATCAGTGTGGGGTCTGCTTGAGACTCTCTGTCCCTTTCCCTTGCTCTAAAATGAATTAATCTTTAAATCCTAAGCCTATTTTCAGATTGGGTCATTGTTTTTTTAAATGTTGAGTTGTAGATGTTCCTTATGTATTATGGATATTAACTCCTTATCAGAGATTTGCAAATATTTTCTTCCATTCCATTGGTTGCCTTTTCAATCTGTTAATCGTGCCCTTTGATGCACAAAAGTTTTACATTTGATTTAGTCCAATTTATCTATTTTTACTTTTGTTGCCTGTGGTTTCAGGGTCAAATCCAAGAAGTCATTGCCAAATCCAATATCATGAAGATTTTCTCTCTATGCTGTCTTCTGTTTACAACTTTAGGTATTATGGTGAGGTTTTGTTTGTTTTTTTGTTTGTTTGTTTTTGTTTTTGTTTTACCCACTTTGTTAGTTTTTGTATATGCTGTAAAGTAATGGTCAAACTTTATTCTTCTGTGTGGATCCCCAGTTTTCCCAACACCATTTGTTGAAAGACTGCTTTTTCTCCATTGAATGGTCATGGTACCCTTATTAAAAATCACTTGAGGGGCGCCTGGTGGCTCAGTCAGTTGAACATCCAACTCTTGATTTCAGCTCAGGTTATGACCTCAGGGTTGTGGGATCAAGCCCCACATCAGGCTCCATGCTCAGTAGGGAACCTCCTTGTGATTCTCTCTCTCCATCTCCCTCCACCCCTCCCCCTGCTCACTTGCTTTCTCTCTCTCATGGATAAATAAATCTTTTTAGAAAGATCACTTGACCATATATGCAAAAGTTTATTTCTATGCTCTCTATTCTATTCCTTTGGTCTATATATATGTCTTTATGTCAGTATACTGTTTTAATTACCATTGGTTTTGTACTAGGATTTAAAAATGAGAAGTGTGTGCTCTCCAATTTTATTATTCTTTCTCAAGACTACTTTGGGTATTCAGGGCACCTTGAGACTCCATATGAATTTTAGAATGGATTTTTCTATTTTTGCAAAAAATACTATTGGAATTTTGATAGGGATTGCATTAAATCTGTAGGTATGTTTTGGTAGTATTGGTGTCTGAATAATATAAATCTTCCAATCCATGAACATGGAATGTCTTTCTATTTATTTTTTGTTTTCTTTAATTTCTTTTTGTTACATTCTTTTAAAAAAAAAGATTTTATTTATTTATCCAAGAGAGACACACAGAGAGAGGCAGAGATATTATAAGGCAGAGGGAGAGGCAGTTTACCTGCAGGGAGCCCGATGCAAGACTTGATCCCAGGACTCCAGGATAACACCCTGAGCCAAAGGCAGATGCTCAACCACTGACCCACCCAGGTGTCCCCTTTTGGTAACATTCTGTAGTGAAAATTACAAGTGTACAAGTCTTCCACCTCCTTGGCTAAGTTTATTCCTAGTATTTTATTCTTTCAATACTATTGTAAATGGATTTGTTTTCTTAATTTTCTTTTCAGATTATTCATTATTGGTGTACAATAACACAATTGATTTTTGTGTATTCATATCCCACAGCTTTGGCTGAATTCATTCACTAGTTTAACAGTTTTTTTCTTTCCTCTGGATAATTTGCATTTTATTTTTAAATTTTTATTTTATTTAAATTCAATTAATTAACATAAAATGTATTATTAGTTTCAGAGGTTGAGTTCAGTGATTCATCAGTTGCATATAACACCCAGTGCTCATTATATCACGTGCCCACCTTAATGCCCATCATCTGGTTACACCATCCCCCCACCCACATCCCCTCTAGCAACCCTGTTTCCTATAGTTAACAGTTTCATGGTTTGTCTCCCTCTCTGATTTTGTCTTATTTTTCCTCCCTTCCCCTATGATTCTGTTTTGTTTCTTAAATTCCATATATGAGTGAAATCATATGATATTTGTCTTTCTCTGACTGACTTATTTCATTTAGTATAATACCCTCTAGTTCCATTCATGTTGTTGTAAATGGCAAGATTTGATATTTTTGATGGCTGAGCAATATTCCATTGTGCGTGTGTGTGTGTGTGTGTGTGTATCAATCTTCTTTACCCATTTATCTGTTGATGGACATTTGACAAAATATAGGATCCTTTCTTTTTTTATTATTTTATTATTATTTTTTTATATAGCATCCTTTCTTGAATAAAACTCTCTGCAGTGTAAGGGATAGAGGGTACATACCTCAATGTCATAAAAGCCATATACCAAAAGCCCACAGTAAATATCATTCTCAATAGGAGAAAACTGAGAACTTTTCCCCTAAGGTCAGGAACATAATAGGGATGGCCACTCTCACCACTGTTGTTCAACATAGTACTAGAAGTTCTAGCGTCAGCAATAAGACAACAAAAGGAAATAAAAGGCACTCGCGGGACGCCTGGGTGGCTCAGCGGTTGAGCGTCTGCCTTCGGCCTAGGGCATGATCCTGGAGTCCCGGGATTGAGTCCCATATCGGGCTCCCTGCATGGAGCCTGCTTCTGCCTCTGCCTGTGTCTCTGCCTCTCTCTGTGTCTCTCATAAATAAATAAACAAAAAGCTTATTTAAAAAAAGGCACTCGAATTAACAAAGAAGTAAAACTCTCACTCTTTACAGATGACATGATACTTTACATGGAAAACTCAAAAGATTCTACCCCAAAATTAGTAGATCTCATGCAGGAATAGCAGTGGCAGGATATAAAATCAATGCACAGAAATCAGTTGCATTTTTCTATACACTGAGACAGAAGAAAGAGAAATTAAGGAATGCATCCCTTTTACAATTGCACCCAAAACCATAAGATACCTAGGAATAAGCCTAACCAAAGAGGTAAAGGATTTGTACTCTCAAAACTATAGAACACTTACGAAAGAAGTTGCAAAAGACCCAAAGAAATGAAAAAAATTCCCATAGAAGAAATGGAAGATATCTTCTTCCATAGGTCAGAAAAACAGATGCTGTTAAATGTCTATGCTATCCAGAGCAATCTACACATTTAATGCAATCCCTAATTTCTTGCCTAATTACTCT
Organism: Nyctereutes procyonoides; assembly: GCF_905146905.1. Taxonomy (NCBI): domain Eukaryota; kingdom Metazoa; phylum Chordata; class Mammalia; order Carnivora; family Canidae; genus Nyctereutes; species Nyctereutes procyonoides. The sequence goes on along the minus strand of NW_026575124.1, from coordinate 1,674,111 downwards.
GGTTACAGAGTAATATGTTGCTTTGTTTCTGACTTTAGAAGAAAACCTTTCAGGCTTTCACTATTGAGAATATTACCTCTGGATTTTTTTTTTAAGATTTATTTATTTTTTTAATTATTTTTTTAATTTATGAGAGAGAGTGTGTGAGCATGGCAGGGGCAGAGAGAGAGGGGGAGATAAGCAGTCTCCCTTATGGGGAGCCTGACATGGGGCTCGATCCCAGGAACCTGAGATCATGACCTGAGCAGAAACCAAGAGTCAGGCATTTAAGCCACTGAACCATCCAGGCTCTGGATTCTTAATATATGTGTCTTTATTGTGTTCAGGAAGTTTCTTTCTATTCCTAGTTTTTCTGTATGTTTTTATCATGAAAATGTGTTGAATTTTGTTAAATGCTTTTACTGCATCAATTGAAATGATGTGTGGTTTTTCCTGGTTAATTTGGTATATTTCATTGGTTGGCTTTAAGCCATTCTTGCACTCCAGGAATAAATCCCACTTACTCATAATGTATAATCCTTTTAATGTGCTGTTGAATTCTGTTTGTAGCTATAACGATAAATGCATTAAAAAGCAAACTGTGAAAAAATTCTAGTTAGATACACTTCTCTTTTTACTGAATAGATTAATAGGTACTTATTAGAGAGACACTTAAGACAAACTTGTACCAAACTAACTTTCTCTTGGCCTAATCAAAAAGACTGAAGCAGAATTGAAAGGTCCAACATCTGCAGCAGGGAATCGGTGATTTAATATCTGGCCCTCGCCCATCTGATAGCAGCAAGAGGCATCAGAGTGAGTACACTCCTAGAGTTTGAACAGGGTGTTGGAGTCATATAAACCCTGCCTCACACACTGACTGTTGGGGATTTTTGCATCAATATTCATCAGGGATGTTGGTCTATAGTTTTCTTCCTCCTTCCTTCCCCCCTCTTTCTTTCTTTCCTTATCTCTCTTTCTTTTCTTTACCTGGCCTTGGTATCAGGGCCTCAAAAAATGAGTTAGAAAGTGCTATTGCCTCTTTAGTTTTCTGTAAGAATTTATAAAGATTTGGTATTTTTTCTTCATCACTATGCTATGGGTTAGCTTGTAGTGTTATTTTACATCACTTGGCTTATTCAACTTTGTCTCCACTCTCCTGTGTTCCTGACAAATTATTTGCGGCATCTTATCCTTCCTTCTTCCTCCCTTTCTTTCTCCACCCCTCCCTCCGTCTCTCCCTCCTTCCCTTCCTTTCTTTCTTTTGCATCATCTCTGTTTCTAATTGCAATATTTCCAGCACCTAATATCTGGTTACTTCTTTTCCATGATGATTTGGTGTGCAAAATCCAAATCTGACTTTTACTGTAAAGAGTGTGGAAGGAGTTCAGTTTCTCTGTAACCAAATTTAAAGAGTAATTAATAATGTTGGAAAAGGTGGAGTGGTGTTTCATCATCTCTCAGATTCATTGTGCCCTTTTAAAATATTTTAATATCCTTTCATTCCTGAGGTGAAATTAACAGATAAAATACCTATACTTATACTTTAAATAATATAAGTGTGAAGGTAAATAAAGGAAAGTAATTGTGTAAATTCTAGGTCAAATTTCACTAGAAGACATAATAAAGAGGTAGACAGAGGCTTGCACCTATATGTAGAATTAAAATAAAGTGAAAGCTACAAATATGGGTTGATACAAATGCAGGTTTATTGTGTTGACACTACATACTATTAATGTTAGTGAATTACTGTGGTACTATGGTGTTTCAGAATGGTAAATTTTGTTGGAGAAATTCTAAATAATATTTTTCTTTGTTATTTTCTAAATCTTTTTTTTTTTAAGATTTTATTTATTCATGAGACACAGAGACACAGGCAGAGGGAGAAGCAGGCTCCTCAAGGGGAGCCCAGTGTGGGACTCGATCCTGGGACTCCAGGACCACACCCTGAGCTGAAGGCAGGCGCTCAACTGCTGAGCCACCAAGGCATCCCTAAAGAATATTTTTCTTTTGATTTACATATATTTGCATTCCTGGAAATTTCAGTATATAATTAAACTAAGTAAAAAATACTTTGTGTTTATATTTTTAGATATAAAAGAGTAAATTTTTTCCTTTTAAAAGAGTAAATTTCTAGGCTCAGATAAGTATAAACAGATTTTTAAAAAAAACCTATATGAATGTCTCACAGGATAATCAAATTTATGCAAGATTGGGCCAGTTCTTCATTGTGTGGACTTTTTATTGCTCTGTAAAATGAGCTAGCATTCTTTTTTAAAAGATTTTTATTTATTCATTTGAGATAGAGAGAGAGCTCAAGCCAAGGAGCAGGATGAGAGGAAGTAGCAGGCTCCCCACTGAGCAGAGAGTCTGATGTGGGGCTCCATCCCAGGACCCCGTGATCATGATCTGAGGCAAAGGCAGATGCTTAACAGACCAAGCCACCCAGGTGCCCACCTTTCACTGAATACCAATAAACCCTTCCTCCCAATTATTGTTACAACCAAAAATGAATCTACGAATTTCCAAATGCCATATATGAGGCAGTAATTTACTCCTATTGAGAATAGTGGTATAAAGTGATAAGCAAAAGAAATTTGCTGATAGATTCTTGAAAAGGTAAGTTAATGAAATAAAAGTTATGTTGAGAAATATCTGATACGTGCTTTCCAAGTGTGAGGTCTGGGTAAAGAAAAAAAAAAGCAACTTCCTTTTGCTTATTTGCTTCAGGAGATATATCTAGAAAAAATGTTGCTACAGCTAATGTCAGAGAAATTATTGCTTGTTCTCTCTTCTAAAATATTTATGGTTTCAGGCCTCACATTTAGGTCTTTAATCCACTTTGAGTTTATTTTTGTGTATGGTGTAAGAAAGTAGTCTAGGATCATTCTTTTGTATGTAGCTGTCCAGTTTTCCTAACACCATTTGTTGTAGAGACTGTCTTTCTCGTTGCCTATTCTTTTCCACTTTGTCAAAGGTAACTGACCATATATTTGTGAGTTTATTTCTGGACTCTCTGTACTGTTCCATTGACCCGTGTGTATATTTTTGTTCCAGCACCATGCCATTTTGATTACTCCAGCCTTATAGCATAACTTACAATCTAAAATTTACCCCCTGAAAATTAACAAGGCAGGAAACAACAAATGTTGGAGAGGATGTGGAACCCTTGCACTGTTGGTGGGAATGTGAACTGGTGCAGCCACTCTGGAAAACTGTGTGGAGGTTCCTCAAAGAGTTAAAAATAGACCTGCCCTACGACCCAGCAATCGCACTGCTGGGGATTTACCCCAAAGATACAGACGCCGTGAAACGCCGGGACACCTGCACCCCGATGTTTCTTTCTAGCAGCAATGTCCACAATAGCCACACTGTGGAAGGAGCCTCGGTGTCCATCGAAAGATGAATGGATAAAGAAGATGTGGTTTATGTATACAATGGAATATTACTCAGCCATTAGAAACGACAAATATCCACCATTTGCTTCGACGTGGATGGAACTGGAGGGTATTATGCTGAGTGAAATAAGTCAATCAGAGAAGGACAAACATTATATGGTCTCGTTCATTTGAGGAATATAAAAATAGTGAGAGGGGAATAAAGGGGAAAGGAGAAAAAACCAGTGGGAAATATCAGAAAGGGAGACAGAACATGAGAGACTCCTAACTGGGAAACGAACAAGGGGTGGTGGAAAGGGAGGTGGGCAGGGGGTGGGGGTGACTGGGTGACAGGCACTGAGGGGGGCGCTTGGTGGGATGAGCACTGGGTATTATGCTATATGTTGGCAAATTGAACTCCAATAAAAAATAAAATAAAATAAAATAAAATTTACCCCCTGCTTTGTTTCTTTCTTAAGATTGTTTTGGGTATGTAGGGTCTTTTGTGGTTGCATATAAAATTTAGTATTTGTTCTGGTCCTGTGAAAAATGCCGTTCATATTTTGATGTGGATTAAATTGAATCTATAGATTGCTTGTGTAGTATGAACATTTTAATAATATTAATTCTTCCAATACATGAATACATGAATATAGAATATCTTTCCATTTGTTTGTGCCATCAGTTTATTTCATGGATCTTTTTTTTTTTTTTTTTTTTAATTTTTTTATTTATTTATGATAGTCACACACACACAGAGAGAGAGAGAGGCAGAGACACAGGCAGAGGGAGAAGCAGGCTCCATGCACCGGGAGCCCGATATGGGACTCGATCCCGGGTCTCCAGGATCGTGCCCTGGGCCAAAGGCAGGCGCCAAACCGCTGCGCCACCCAGGGATCCCTATTTCATGGATCTTTTAAAGCTTTTAGAGTACAGGTCTTCCACCTCTTTGGTTAATTTTATTCATAGTTTTTTTTTTTTTTTGGTGCAATTGTGAGACTGCTTTCTTAATCTCTCTGCTTTATTATTATTATTCTATAGAAATGCTACTATTTTCTGGGTATTAATTTTGTATCCTGCAACTTTGCTCAATTCATTTATTGCTTCTAATAGTTTTTTTTGGTGGAGTCTTTAAGGTTTTCTATATATACTATCTGTAAATAGTGACAGTCTAATTTCTTCCTTACCTCATTTCTTTTTCTTGTCTGATTGTTATAGCTAGCACTGCCAGTACTATGTTGAATAAAAGTGGTTAGAGTGGACATCTTTGTCTTATTTCTGATCTCGGAGGAAAAGCTCTCAGTTTTTTACTATTGAGTATAATGTTGGCTGCGGATTTTTCATATATAGCCTTTACTATGTTCCCTCCAAACCCATTTTGTTGAGAGGTTTTATTAACAGATGTTCAATTATATCAAAAAACTGAGTATTAATATATCCTCATTCTTACTTTTATAGGACATTAATATGCAGCTGAATGACATACTGCTCAATGTGCAGCGGATAATAAATCGCTATACTCTTGATGAGAATGTGCACTCTGGAAAAAAAATCTCCCTTATAGAACATAAGAAACGGAGAATATATTTCCTGGAGAAAATAGTTACTTATGCTAAGAATGCTGAAATTAGAGAAAAGATTCTTGTGTATATCCTGGCCTGGTTGGAAGAATGGAGTAAGTTTTCAAAGGTGGTTCAAAGGAAAACCACTAAGTAATGAAAAAGCTAAAGAACAGGATCTATAAGTAAATTTTAAAGGGTAAATCAAACTAAAGACAACTAAGGAGGTTATTGAGAGAATAGTTATCCACTGTTTCAGTAAAAATAAAATAAGAAAAATATTTAGTGCCTTTGCTCATTTAGTGCCAGCTATTCTGCGCTCCTTGCTTTTCTTGAAGCATGCCAGCATACCCTTGCCCAGTGTCTTTATGCTTACTATTCCTTTGCCTGGAACATTGTCCACAAGTAGCCATGTGGCTCATTCTCTGTTCATATCTTGCTTTGAAATGATGTGTTCTCTGACTGTCTGCGTTCCCTACTCCTTGGCACTGTCCATTACTCTTTTATTCTTTATTTTTTTCTATAGCATTTGTTACATCTGAAATACTATATAACTAATGTTTTTATTTTGACTTTTTCGTCTGTCTCCTTTCACTAGAATGCAAGCAGTATGAAGTCAGGAAATTTGCTTTATTCAGTGCTATATCCTCAGCATCTAGAATAATACATGACTAAGGAGACATTGGTTGAATGAAAGAATGAATAAGCTCAGAATACAAAAAGAGGAATGTCATTAAGTTGCAAGAAATCTCATGTAATGAGGGTTTAAAAATACTAAATAGCTTATGAAAGGAGTTAATTGGGGTTTAGTTTCTCAATATTAAAATACATGCTCACATTTTAGATACCAAAGTATTTCAATGATTTACTGTTCAGCTTTCTATTCCAAATCTCTTTTTCATTTTTTCATAAAGAAATGCCTCAGAATAGCACTAAATGTGATACCTACATTTACTACAATATAGAGTAATTAGGCAATATTATAAGCCTACATGGTTATAGTTATTTTTGTGCACAAAAGTAATTTTTTTTTTACTCTCTTCAAGATCTCATTTTGTCTGAGATAACTGCAATGGATATTGAGGAACACCACCACTGGATTGCACAAATGGAGTTTTTACCAGAAACGTTCAAAGCTATTGAGAGCAATGTCAAGATACTGAGTAGAATTAGTGTATCTTTGTTTGAAGAAAGGAAGAGACAAAAGAAAAGAACAAGTAAGGGTGCTTTAAGACATTGGAAACAGATTTGACTTTTTCTAAAAAACGTCTTTATTAACTTACAATTTACATACCATAAAACTCATATATGCTAAGTATACAATTCAGTGACTTTTTTTAAATTTTTATTTACTTATGATAGTCACACACAGAGAGAGAGAGAGAGGCAGAGACACAGGCAGAGGGAGAAGCAGGCTCCATGCACCGGGAGCCCGACGTGGGATTCGATCCTGGGTCTCCAGGATCACGCCCTGGGCCAAAGGCAGGCGCTAAACCGCTGCGCCACCCAGGGATCCCCAATTCAGTGACTTTTAGTAAATTTAGAGCTGTGTAACAATCACCACAATTCAATTTTTTTTTTTTACCACAATTCAATTTTAAAACATTTCCTTCATCTCAAAAAGATCCCTCAAGCCTATATGCAGTCAATCCTCATTCCCACCCCAGGCCCAGACATGCACTAATCTATTTTCTCTTTCAATAGGTTTGCCTTTTCTGCATGTTCCATAAGATCAAATCATATTATATGCAATTTTTTATATCTGACTTCTTTTATTTAACATAATGGTTTTGAGATTTGGCCATATTATAGGATGTATTAGCAGTTTCTTCCTTTCTATTACCAGTTGTATATCACTGTTTGCGTATACCACATTTTGTTTACCTACTCATCAGTTCATGGACATTTGGAATGTTTCTACGTTTGAATTTATGAATAATGCTGCCATGAACACAAGTGTATAAGTCTGTAGGACATATGTTTTCATTTCTTTTGGGTAGAGTAGAATTTCTACCCACAGAGTAGAATTTCTGGGTCATTTATCAATTGCTGGTAAATTTATGCTTAACTTTTTTTTAATTTTTAATTTTATTTTTTATTTATGATAGTCACACACAGAGAGAGAGAGAGGCAGAGACACAGGCAGAGGGAGAAGCAGGCTCCATGCACCGGGAGCCTGACGTGGGATTCGATCCCGGGTCTCCAGGATCACGCCCTGCGCTAAAGGCAGGCACTAAACTGCTGCGCCACCCAGGGATCCCTATGCTTAACTTTTTTTTTTTTTTTAATTTTTATTTATTTATGATAGTCACAGAGAGAGAAAGAGAGAGAGGCAGAGACACAGGCAGAGGGAGAAGCAGGCTCCATGCACTGGGAGCCCGATGTGGGATTCGATCCGGGATCTCCAGGATCGCGCCCTGGGCCAAAGGCAGGCGCCAAACCGCTGCGCCACCCAGGGATCCCCTATGCTTAACTTTTAAAGAAATTGTTAACTTATTGCCCAAGTGACAGCGCCATTTTACATTCCCTTCAACAATGTATTAAGGTTCCAGTTTCTCCACATCCTCAATGACACACTTGTTATAATCTTTTTCAAAAAGTAACCTTTCTAAGATGTGTGAAGTGCTAACCCACTGTGGTTTTAAATGGTATTTTCCTGAAGATTAATGATGTGCATTTTTTCAGGTGCTTATTAGCCATTCTTATATTTATTTTGATAAAATGATTATTCAAATATTCATTTTAATTATTGAATTTTAAGAGTCCTTTATGTATTCTAGATACAAATTCTTTATCAGAAACGTGATTTTTCACGTTTCACTGAGCCTGGGTGGCTCAGTCTGTTAAGCATCTACCTCTGGCTTGGGTCATGATCCTAGGATCCTGAGATTGAGCCCCGTAATGGGCTACCTGCTCAGCAGAGAACCTGCTTCTCCCTTATCCTCTGCCTGCTGATCCCCCTGCTTGTGTTTGTGTGTGCACTATTGCTCATTCTCTCTCTCTCAAGCTGTCAAATAAATAAAATCTTAAAAAAAAAAACCAACAGCAGCCAAATATAGATTCTTTTCAAGCACACATGGAACATTATATAGTTATAAATTATATATAAATTATATAAATATGTAGTTGATTTATATTCTTGTTTTAGTCTTCCATATATATCCTTACTGATTTTCTATCTAGTTGTTCTATCTATTACTGACAGTGGGATGTTGAACTTTCCAACTATTGAGTTTATTTCTCCCTTTAATTCTGTATTTTAAGGCTCTGTTATTAGGTGCATATATGTTTATAATTGTGATAGCTTCCTGATGAACTGAGCTTCTTATTATAAAATGTCCCTCATTGTCTCTAGAACCATTTTTTAAACATTTTATTTAAATTCAGTTTGCCAACTTATAGTATAACACCCAGTGTTCATCTAATCATGTGCCTTCCTTCATGCCTGTCACCCAGTTACCCTATTCCCCCATTCACCTCCCCTTCTGCAACCCTTTGTTTGTTTCCCAAAGTTAGGAATCTTTCATGGTTTGTCTTCCTCTCTCATTTTTCCCCACTCAGTTTCCCCCACTTCCCTATGGTCCCTTTCATTATTTCTTATATTCCACATGAGTGAAACAATATGATAATTGTCTTTCTCCAACTGACTTATTTCAGTCAGCATAATAACCTCTAGTTCCATCCATGTCAATGTAAATGGTAGGTAGTCATGCTTTCTGATGGCTGAGTAATATTCCATTGTGTATATACACCACATATTCTTTATCCATTCATCTGTCGAAAGACATCATGGTTCCTTCCACAGTTTGGCTACTGTGGACATTGCTGCTATGAACATTGGGGTGCAGGTACCCCTTCAGATCACTACATTTGTATCTTTGGGGTAAATAGCCAGTAGTGCAATTGCTGGGTTGAAGGGTAGCTCTATTTTCAACTTCTTGATGAACTCCCACACTGTTTTCCAGAGTGGCTGCACCAGCTTGCATTCCCACCAATAGTGTAAGAGGGTTCCTCCTTCTCCGCATCCTCTCCAACATTTGTTGTTTCCTGTCTTGTTAATTTTGGCCATTCTCACTGGTGTAAATGATATCTCACTGTGGTTCCTGCTTTGTTGAAGACGAGTTGACCATAGAGTTGAGGGTCCATTTCTGTGCCTAGAACCATTTTTTACCCTGAAGTCTATTTTGCTTGGTGTTAGTATATTAGCATATTCTCTCCAGCTCCCCTGTGGTTACTGTTTACTAGGTTGAATCCAAAATGTGTTGCTTATAGTTGGATCTTGTCAGCTTTTATATGTATCTATCATCTATCTATCTATCTATCTATCTATCTATCATCTATCATCTATCTATACATACATACATACAGAAAACACACATAAAATTGGTAATCTTTGATTTATGATTGGAATGTTTAATTCATTCATATTTAATGTAATTATTGATATGTTGGATTTATACATGCCATGTTACTGTTTTTCATGTTTCATCTTTTTTGTTCCCCTGTTCTTCTTTTACTACCTTCTGTGTTAAACAACTTTTAAAAACATTATAACACCTTTTTAAAAAGATTTTTATCTATTTTTCAAGATTTTATTTATTTATTCATGAGAGGCACAGAGAGAGAGAGAGAGAGGCAGAGACACAGGCAGAGGGAGAAGCAGGCTCCATGTAGGGAGCCTGATGTGGGCCTTGATCTCCAGGATCACACCCTGGGCTGAAGGTGGCGCTAAACCGCTGAGCCACCTCGGCTGCCCAAGATTTTTATTTTTATTTATTTATGAGAGACACACAGAGATAGGCAGATACATAGGCAGAGAGAGAAGCCTGATGCAGGATTCGATCCCAGGACCCTGAGATCACAACCTAAGCCAAAGGTAGGTACTCAACCACTGAGCCACCAGGTGGCTAAACAAATATTTTCTAGTGTACCATTTCAATTCCATTTTTTCCCTGTATTTTTGGAGTGATTTCCTTAGTAGCTGCTCTAAGGGATCACAGTATACATCAAAAATTATCACAATCTGCTTAAGATTAGTACTAATTAACCAGCAAAATATAGAATTTTTGCTTTAATAGCTCCATTCTCTTTCCTTCTTTTGTCATATATATTACATTTTTTTGGTACCATAAGCTCAACAATATAGTTTCATAATTATTATTTTATGTGACTTTTTAATCAGTTGAGAGGAAAAATATTTTTACTTTCTTTTATATTTACCTACATATATTATTGTTCTATATTTTTTGTGAGAATTTGAGCTATCCTCTAGTATCATTTCCTCTCAGCCTGAAGGACTTCTTTATATTTCTTGTAAGACAGGTCTATAAGAAGCAAATTATTTCCATCTTTGCTTTTCTGGGAATGTTTTCATCGCATTTTCATTTTTTTAGGCAGTCTTAGATTAGAAGAAAATTGAGAAAAATAATACAGAGAATTCTATATATTTTTCCATAGTTTCCCCTGTTATTAATATATTACATTTGTTACAATTAACAAACCAGTATTGACCCATTATTAAGTAAAGTCCATAATTTATAGATTGAATTCATAATTCCTTAGGGTTTTTTCTGGGGTTTTTGCTGTTGTTGCCTTTTAAAGATTTTATTTACTTATTTGACAGAGAGAGAGGAAGAGAGCATAGCCAGGGGGAGAGGGCTGAGGGAGAAGCAGACTCCCTGCTGAGCAAGGAGCCCAGTGCAGGGCTCTATCTAAGAAGCCTGTGATCATGACCTGAGCCAAAGGCAGATGCTTAACCAACTGAGACACTCAGGCACCCCTATCATTATTTTTACCTAAATATCCTTTTTTCATTTCAGGATCCCATCCAGGGTACCTGATTACATTGTTGTCATGTCTCCTTAGGCTTTCTTGGCTGTGACAGTTTCTCAGACTTTTCCTTCCACTTGATGTTCCAGACAGGCTTGAGGAGTACCAGTCAGATATATTATAAAATGCTCCCCTATTGGAATTTGTCTGATGTTTTTTCTCATGTTTACCCTGGGGTTATGGGTTCTGGGGAGAAAAATCACAGAGGTAAAGTACCATTATCATCATATAATTTCAAGAGCATATATTATCAAATGATTTATGATTTAATGTTGATCTTTATCACCTGGCTAAAGTAGTGCTTGTCAGGTTTCTCCACTGTAAAGTTACTCTTTTACCTCATGTTCCATGCTGTGCTTTTTAAAAGTAAGTCTGTATGTGCAACCCACACTTAAGGAATGGGGAGTTATGCTCCCTTTCTTTTAGGATGAATAGCTACATAAATTATTTGAAGTTCTTAGGTACTAGAGTTTATCTCTTCTTCCTCATTTATTAATTTACTTCATTATTTATATCAGGGATCCCTGGGTGGCTCAGTGGTTTGGCACCTGCTTTTGGCCCAGGGCGTGATCCTGGAGTCCCAGGATCAAGTCCCACATCAGGCTCCCTGCATGGGGCCTGCTTCTCCCTCTGCCTGTGTCTCTGCCTCTCTCTCTGTGTCTCTCATGAATAAATAAATAAAATCTTTAAAAAATAATTATTTATATCAAAGTGAACTCACAGATATTTATTTTATACTTTGAGTTATAATCTAATACTCCTTTATTTTGTTGCTCAAGTTCTACCTTTGGCCATTGGGACCTCTTTCATTTGGTTCCTGTGCTCCTTTAACATAACATCATCAATGTGGTTTTTTCTTTTTAATTTTTTTAGCCCATCACTACAAGATGCTTCAGGTTCTCTCAAATACGTCCTGCCCCAGTCCTAGAATCTGCCATTTCTCCAAGGATTTCTGGTCTCTTTTATTGGAGAATAGTATTGAAAAGCAAAGTCTCATTGTTAGGAGTGCTCATTGCTGCTGGGGTGTCATTTCTATTCAATCCTTCCATCTGACAGAGGAAAAAAATGTGTGTGTGTGTAGAACCAATGTGCACTCACACATCTATAAATATAAATCTAACTACTTTATACAAGTTCATGCTGATTTCTCTAATTCACTATCACACATGGATCATTCTATCTTCTTCCTCTTGCTTATCTATAAATTACAACTCAATGAGAAACTTGCTCCTACCATCTGCTTTACTTAATTGTTCAATTCCAGTATACATACATAGCAGTATCAGAATTATTAACCCATATCCTAGTTAAAGAATAAAAATGAAGAAAACATCAGTATCAGAATTATTAACCCATATCCTAGTTAAAGAATAAAGTTGATGAAGAATAACATCAACTAGAGTACAGTACCTACGTGCAGTTCCCTTTGCCTTCAGTCTTACAGACTCCATTTCCAATTACTTAGGTCAACACCACCTACATTCCTTTAAGTGGGATTGTACCATACATCTTTTTATACAGTTAGACTGTTAATCACAGTCTTCATTCCTTCCTAGGATCCCCTGACCTCCTAAATAGGTATTTTTTAAAAATTTGCATACATTAAGTTTCACTCTTTGTGCTATAGAGTTCTATAGGGTTTGACAAATATATATTGTCATATATCCACCATTACAATATCAAATGGAATAATTTCTCCACCCTAAGAATCCTCTGTTTCACCTATTTATCCTTCCTCTCTCTCCCAAAGCCCCAAATAACCATCGATTCTTTAATGTCTCCATAGTTTTGACATTTCAAGAATGTCATATAGTTGGAATCATGCAGTATGTAGTTTTTTCACAAAGGCCTCTATCACTTAGCAATACATATTTATGTTTCCTCCCTATCTTTTATTGTGGCTTAGTAGCTTTTTTCCTGCTGAATAATATTCCATTATATAGATTCACCAGTTTGTTTATCTACCTACTGAAGGACACTTGATTGATTCCAGATTTTGGTGCTTAAGAATAAAGCTGCTATAAATAGGGATGCTGGGGTGGCTCAGTGGTTTAGTGTCTGCCTTTGACTCAGGGCATGATCCCTGGTCCGGGGATTGAGTCCCACAATGGGCTTCCTGTGAGGAGCCTGTTTCTCCCTCTGTCTATGTCTCTGCCCCTCTTTATGTCTCTCTCATGAACAAATAAAATAAAAATCTTAAAAAAAAGCTGCTATATATAAACAGTCTCATGGACATAAGTTTTCAAAATAATTAGATAAATACCCAGGAGCATGATTGCTAGATTATTTGATAAGACTATATTACTTCATAAGTAACTTTGTAAGAAATTGCCAAACTGTATTCCCAAGTGGCTGTACCATTTTTCATTGCTCCATGTCCTTGTTAGTATTTGGCATTGTCAGTTTTTTTTTTTTATTTTAGCCATTTTCATAGTTGTGTAACAGTATCTCATTGTTGTGATTGGCAATTCTCTTTTTGTTTCAAGTTTTAAATTAAATTCTACTTGGTTAACATACAGTGTAATATTGGTTTCAGAAGTAGAATTTAATGATTCATCACTTACATCACTTACAGTGCTCATCACAAGTTCTCTCCTTAATCCCCATTACCCAGTTAGCCCATCCCCTGCCCACCTCCCTCCAGCAATTCTTTTGTTCTCTATAGTTTGCCTCTCTTTCTTTTCTTCTTTCCCTTATGTTCATCTCTTTTGTTTCCTAAATTCCACATATGGGTGAAATCATATGGTATTTGTCTTTCTCTGACTTATTTTGCTTAGCATAATATACTCTAGAGACATCTATGTTGTTGCAAATGACAAAATTTCATTCTTTTTGATGGCTAAGTAATATTATTCCATTGTATGTATTTGTGTATGCGTATATATACATATATATATATATATGTATATATGTATATGTGGTGAGTGTGTGTGTATACCACATCTTCTTTGTCCATTTATCAGTTGATGGATATTTGGGCTCTTTTCATAATTTGGCAATTGTTGATAATACTGTGATAAACATTATGGTACATGTGCCCCTTTGAATCACTATTTTTGTATCCCTTGGGTAAATACCTAATAGTGCAATTGCTGGGTCATAGGGTAGTTCTATTTTGACTTTTTGAGGAACCTCTCTACAGCTTTCCAGGGTAGCTTCACTGTTTACAATTCTCTAATGACAGATGACACTGAGCATCTTTTCATATCCTTAGTTGTCATCAGTATGTCTTATACTTTCATTTAAAAAATAATTGTACATACATGGTACTTTGAAAAGAGTTATTTCAGGGAATGGATGTGATAGACATTCTGTAATGCACTTAAGAGAAGTGTTGAAAACACATTTACTATGGATATATGAGTGTTCACTGCAAGCTACTTTGAGAGGAGTGTTATTTCAGTGAATACTCTAACTGCAGAGAACTGGTTAAAAACACCAGTATAATAAGGATGGTTATATGAGCTGTATGTGCATACTACTTTGAGAAGAATTATTTCAGGGAATGGATGTAATAGAAATTCTGTAATGCAATTACAGAGAAGTGTTTAAAGATACATGTAATGAGGATAGTTATGAGAGTCTCACGTGCATGCTACTTTGGGAAGAGTGTTATTTCAGGGAATGGATGTCTTGCCTTTGTTTTTTGAAGAGTAGTTTTCCTGGATAAAGAATTCTTGGTTAGCAATATTATTCTTTGAGCACCTTGAATTTGTCATCTCACTGTCTTCTGGCCTCTATTATTTCTACTAAGTAGTAGGCTGTTAGATTAGCTATGGCTCCCCTGTACTTTGATTTGAGTTTCCTTTGATTGTGATCAGTCATCTTTCTCTTTTTGTTTTAAAGATTCTTTGTGTGGCTTTCGATAATTTGACCAGATATATCTAGGTATGGATCTTTTTGTTTATCTTAGAGTTTGATGAGCTTCTTGAATGTGCAGATTAATGTTTTTCATCAAATTTGAGATGATTTGGCCATTATTATTTCCTCAATACTTTTTAAAAAAGATTTTATTTATTTATTCATGACGGGGGGGGGGGGGGCAGCAGGAGAAGCAGGCTCCGTGCAGGGAGCCTGACATGGGACTTGATCCCAGGTCTCCAGGATCACACCCTGGGCTGAGGGTGGCGCTAAACCACTGGGCACCGGGGTTGCCCCCTCAATACTTTTATTTTATTTTATTTTTTAAAAGATTGTATTTATTTATTCATGAGAGATACAGAGAGAGGCAGAGACACAGGCAGAGGGAGAAGCAGGCTCCCTTTGGGGAGCCCAATGTGGGACTCGATCCCAGGACTCCAGGATCATGCCCTGAGCTGAAAGCAGATGCTCAACCTCTAGCCACCCAGGTGCCCCACTAATCCACCCAGGTGCCCCTCAATACTTTTAATGTCCCCCTCTTTCTCCTCTTCTTCTGGGAGTTCTATCACTTGTACAATGGTATGTTTGATAGTGTCCCTCAAGTCTCTGAGGCTTTGTTCATTTTGCTTTATTCTTTTTCTTCCTTGTTCTTCAGATTAGACAGTTTCTACTAATCTAGTGCCAAATTTGCTGGTTATTTTCTTCTGTCACTTCAAATCTGTTGGGCTCTTTTGGTAAATTTTTTATTTCAGTTATTGTACTTTGCAAGTCTAAATTATCCACTTGGTTTTTCTAATTTGCATCTCTTTAGTGATATGCTCTGTTTGATGACAAATGCTATAATATTTTTCCTTTATTTTAAAATATGACTTCCCTTAATTCTTTGAACATAGTTATAATTCTTCTTTCAAAGTCTTTTTTCTGGTAAGTCCAACATTTGCTCCCCTCCCAATCCCTGAGGCAATTTCTATTGACTGCTTTAATGCCCTGTGTATAGGTCATACTTTTCTGTTTCTCTGCATGCTACTTTTATGTTAAAAACTGGACATTTTAGGGGCACCTGGGTGGCTCAGTCAATTAAGCACCTGACTCTTGATTTCAGCTCTGGTCATGATCTCAGGGTTGTGAGATCAAGCCCCATGTCAGGCTCTGCACTGGGCAAGGAATCTGCTTGAAATTCTCTCTTCCTCTCCTTTTGCCCCTCCCCTAAAAAAAAGAAAAAAACCTGGACATTTTCCCTATAACCTCCAGGGTTTCTTTTTGTTCCTTTTTTGGTTTGCTTTTTAGTGACTTGCCTGGACTAATTCAGTGGAGTCTGTCTCCCCAGCTGTGCAACCACTGATATCTCTGCTCAGTTATTCTTTTTTCTTTTTTCATTTTTAAAATTTTAATGTCTGAATTCCTAAGGTCAACTTTGGGTCAGCACAGCTTAGTGATCAATAATTGATCCAGATTGATTCAGTAAGGCTTCTATTCTTTGCTAATGGTTTGTGTATGGGTTAAGGAAGTAATGTTTTAGACAATGCCCCTAAGCATAGTTTTTTTCCTTGCTTTGTTCCAGATCAAATCAGCTCCCTTAGGCAGTAAAGCTGTCAGTCTCCACAGCCTGCCTCACTTTAGAACTACCAGGCCTCTGGTGGGGGAGTTAGAGACAGAAGAAACTCCAGGCTAAAACATCACAGACTTCCACTATTCTTACTGAAATCTAATCATTTTTCTTGAATAAATGCTTACCAAAATGTTATATGCCTTTGGTCAATTTCCAAAGTCCTAAAATGGTTGGTTTTGGTAGTTTTGTCAAGTTTTATCATTGCTTTTGGTGGGGGCTTGGGGGGTGGGGGGTGAATTTGCTGAGTTTCTCATTCAGGCTTTCTGGAAATCCTTTCAAATGTTTGACTTTTGTCTGGGTTTTGTTCTTTTTTGTTTTGTTTTGTTTTGTTTTGTTTTTTAACTCTTCTAAAGAACTAAGATTAAGTGTGATTGAAAAAATGAGAAAAGAAAGACAGAAACTCAAGGAAGAAAATAGAAAGCACCAAGCATAATCAGAGCCAAAGGAAAGTTTCATTATATCTAATCCCAAATTAGCAACTGAAGGTAAATTGAGATTATAAATAAAGACTAATAAAAAAAAACAAATAAAGACTAATGACTAAACTTTGGAAGCATGAGTTCTAGGTGATTATGGGAAAAGTGTTCTTTTAAAAATAGTGCTATTTTTTTAAAAAAGATGAACTTTTTTTTTTAAAGATGAACCATTTTGAAGACAAAATTTTTGTTTTTTCTTTTTAAAGATTTTATTTTTAAGTAATTTCTACACCCAATTTGGGGCTTGAACTCACAATCCCAAGGCCAAGAGTCACATACTCTATAGACTGAGCCAGTCAGATGCCCCATTGGAGCCAAAGCTTTCTGATGAATCTTTATCCTATAGCTATCTATAGATTTAGACTAAATTCCTTAGGCAATAGCATAGAGCACAACACAGAAGAAGAAATGCAATCTCATTATTTTATGTTTTCTTGGGTTTTTTCCTTTAGCATCTAGAGGTACTCTATGGAAATCTTGGAAAGAAAGAGTTATAAAGCGACCTGCAACAGCTCATGCTTTAAGACCAGATCAGATGATTAGTGATGAATTTGCAACAAACACAAAGGTTTCAGAAATCCAAGATATGCTACAGGAACTCATAAACACTACAATGTTCAACAAATTGGAAAACAATGCTATTAAATATATATCATCAACAATAGTAAACCTATCTAAAGCTTTGAGTACACTAACTGATGAACTAAAAGTTTTTAACCTCCAAAGTGCCAGTATGTACATAAACGAGACAAATGAAAAAGAAAAAGAGCTCTCGCTGAAGATAATGCGAGAGCTCAGTGAAAACAATGAGATGCTTCAGCAGAAACTGCGAGATGCAGAAGAAAAATATGAATACCTTATTCGGTCTAAAGGTGTTGTACAACCCCGAGGAGGTACAGCATTGCCCGCATCACCCTTGAATGTGTTACCTGAGCTTTCTTCACAATCATCCATTGCTATTAGCAAAGCTGACAGAGAAGACAGTACAGATGATATTTTGGTTAAAGAATTTGAAAATATTCTAGATGAGGCCCAAACAAAAGGGACCAAGGGCTTGGGAATCAAGTGGGACTCAACTATTTCATATACAGCCCCAGTTGAAATAATTCCAGATTTAACTGAAGAGCAATATCCTTTACCTGAAAAAAAACAAAAAGAGGCTTCTGAAGATAAGATATCACTGAAGAAAGGTGATATCCATCAGAAAGATGTGACTGACCAGCATCAATCACAGAAGAAAAAGCAAACTAAAGGCCCATATACACATGAGACCTCTGGGTCAAATCTGAGTGATGATAAAAGTAAAAAGAAAGCCTCAGAGACCAAGTTTGATCATCATTTAGAACTACAGGCACTGGAAAAGAAGAGAAAAGAAATAAAATCCTTTTCTGAAGCCAAATCAAAGCCATCCACTGAATCAAAAAGTCAACATGTCCTTGCTGATTATCCTACTGACACAAAAAGCCAACATGGCAAAGGGGGAACAAGTAGTTTATGGGAACAACTCAGGAAGGTCAAACCTGAGTATTCACATGACAGGAGCCAGATTTCTTCAGAGAATAAAGAGGAACCCACCACTGAGTCAGGGGACAAAGAGGGCATGAGTGAGATGAGCAGCCAAGAAGAGCAATTCAGGTTGACCCAACTTGGTTATTCTCCTCAGAAAGTGAAAACAAAAGGAAAGAAGCACCAAGACCCTCCAGCAACCATCACAAGCAAACAGGGAAAACTTGAAGAGGACATGTTGGTATTCACAAAGAAAGTCAAGTCTCACAGACTTGCTAAGTCACAATCTAAGGTAACAGAAGAGACTTCAGAATCTACCAGAGTTCTTGGAAGTGCAGATGGCAAAAGTGAAGAGAGTAACCTGGAAGAATTTCAAGATGCCATAATAGCTTTCCTAAAAGAGAAAATTGATAACATAGGAAAGCCTTTGGACAAAAAGATTGTGCCAAAAGAGGAGTTATTATTAAAAGGAGCAGAGGTTGAAAAATTAGGAATCATAAAGGCAAAAATAGAGGAATATTTCCAAAATGTGGCTGAAACTGTGACAAAAACCTTGAGAAAATACAAAGATATAAAAAATGTAGGACAAGTTGGAGAGAAACGTATGAAACAAAAAAAGGAAGTCTCATTTATGCCAGGATTGCATTTTCAGAAGCCAATTAGTGCAAAGCCTGAAATTAGCACCTTATTCTCATCTAAGAGCATGGACCCACTAACTGACAATTTAATACAAACAATCTTGACTGAAATAGAAGGGGAAATAAATGCTCCAGTAACCTCAACAGTAGGGAGAGACCACAGGGAAAAGGAAAAACAAAGGCAGGAGGAATATATGCAAGAAGGTCAAGAAAAAATACTTGGTAAACGTCTCAAACACCAGTTGAAAGAAGAAGGGAGTTTCTGGAAGAAGAGCTATGAGGTAATAAATAAAAAACCCCAGGAGGAAGAGTCATGGCTCCAGATGAAGGAAGGAAAGCAAGGACAACGGAAGTACAAACAGTGGCAGGAAGAGGAAATATGGAAGGAGCAGCAGAAACAAAGGATGCAAAAGCGGACTGAGCAAGAAGAGGAGCAAATGCAAAGAAAGGAGGAAGAAGAGTATCAGCAGCCAAAACAGCAGAAGCTGGAAGCATGGAATGAAAAAATGGAAAAACCAGTGGTGCCCTTGGAGAAGGAGAAAGGACAGCAGAAGGAAGTGAGATATCAAGAGCTGGAAATTAATTGGAAGGAAGAGAAGCAGAAGCCAAGAAGAAATGCACAGGACCATGAAGGGCAGTGGCAGAAAAAACCAAAGGATCAGATGAAGATTAATGAGAAAAACTCTGAAGAACTAGAAGAGATGTTCAGCCAAACTTCAATGACATTGTTTCCCAAGTGGAAGAGCATACCGAGAATAACATCCCAGTCACACCAAAGAAAAGAGTTCCTTGGGCGTTTTAAGACATTAGACAGTCCTGCTAGTGGAAAGCATCCCATCCCAACCACTCCTCTCTCTACACAATTACTGTCACCAGAGGCCTTTCCCATTTCTGGACACTCTCCCACAGGGTTCCCCACTCTAACTCCTCAACAGGCCCAGGCACCGGTCATCACTGTTACCTCTCAAAACGCAGAGGCACTTGGAATCACTGTGGCCCCAGAACAGGCCCAGGCACTAGGGATCACTCTCACCCCCGAGCAGGCCCAGGCACTGGGGATCACTCTCACCCCTGAGCAGGCACAGGAACGGGGGATCACTCTCACCCCTCAGCAGGCCCAAGCAGGGAGGGTCACTCTCACCCCTCAGCAGGCCCAAGCACTGGGGATCACTCTCACCCCTCAGCAGGCACAGGAACGGGGGATCACTCTCACCCCTCAGCAGGCCCAGGCAGGGAGGATCACTCTCACCCCTCAGCAGGCCCAGGCACTGGGGATCACTCTCACCCCTCAGCAGGCACAGGAACAGGGGAACACTCTCACCCCTCAGCAGGCCCAGGAACAGGGGATCTCCCTCACTCCTCAACAGGCCCAGGCAGGGGGGATCACTCTCACCCCTGAGCAGACACAAGCAGGGAGGATCACTCTCACCCCTCAGCAGGCCCAGGCACTGGGGGTCACTCTCACTCCTCAACAGGGCCAGGCAGGGGGGATCACTCTCACCCCTCAGCAGTTACAGGAACGGGGGATCACTCTCACCTCTCAGCAGGCCCAGGAACAGGGGATCACTCTCACTCCTCAACAGGCCCAGGCAGGGGGGATCATTCTCACCCCTGAACAGGTCCAGGCAAGGAGGATCACTCTCACCCCTCAGCAAGCCCAGGCACTGGGGGTCACTCTCACTCCTCAACAGGCCCAGGCAGGGGGGATCACTCTCACCCCTCAGCAGGCCCAAACACTGGGGGTCACTCTCACTCCTGAGCAGGCCCAGGCACAGGGGATCACTCTCACCCCTGAGCAGGCACAGGCAGGGAGGATCACTCTCACCCCTCAGCAGGCCCAAGCACTGGGGATCACTCTCACTCCTCAGCAGGCACAGGAACGGGGGATCACTCTCACTCCTCAACAGGCCCAGGCACTGGGGGTCACTCTCACTCCTCAACAGGGCCAGGCAGGGGGGATCATTCTCACCCCTCAGCAGGCACAGGAACAGGGGATCACTCTTTCTCCTCAGCAGGCCCAAACACTGGGGATCACTCTCACTCCTCAACAGGCCCAGGCACTGGGGATCACTCTCACCCCTCAGCAGGCCCAGGCACTGGGGATCACTCTCACTCCTCAGCAGGCCCAGGCAGGGGGGATCACTCTCACCCCTCAGCAGGCCCAAACACTGGGGATCACTCTCACTCCTCAGCAGGCCCAGGCACTGGGGATCACTCTCACTCCTCAACAGGCCCAGGCAGGGGGGATAACTCTCACCCCTCAGCAGGCCCAAACACTGGGGGTCACTCTCACTCCTGAGCAGGCCCAGGTGCAGGGGATCACTCTCACCCCTGAGCAGGCACAGGAACGGGGGATCACTCTCACCCCTCAGCAGGCCCAGGCACTGGGGGTCACTCTCACTCCTGAGCAGGCCCAGACACAGGGGATCACTCTCACCCCTGAACAGGATCAGGCACTGGGCATCATTCTCAGCCCTCAGCAGGCTCAGGCACTGGGCATCACTCTTACCCCTCAGCAGGTCCAGGCACAGGGCATCACTCTTACCCCTGAGCAGTTCAAAGCATTGGCGGTTACTCTCACCCCTGAGAAATGCCACAGCTTAGGTATCACAGTCACCCCTGGGAACGTTCAGACATGGGGGCCACCTCTCACTGTAGCACAGGGTTGGAATTTTGGAGTCCCTCTTACTCCTGAAAATGTGTTGGTGTCAGCTGTCACTTTTACACCTGAACAGATCCAGGCTTTACGTGCCCCTCTCTCTTTGGAACAGGCTGAAGCATTAGGGATTTCCATCTCTCCAGAATACTTCTGGAAATTTGGGGTCCCTCTCACCTCAGATAAATTCCATGCCTTAGAATCTCCCCTTGAACAAGTCCAACCTTTGGGAGCCCCCTTCATCCCAGGACAATCCCATCCCATGGGTATTACTCTCATGTCTGAGGAAGACCAACAATCAAGTGAACAGCCCTCACCACTTGGAGCCCATCCTCCTTTAGAACATACCTTGAAAGTTGGGATCATTCCTGTTACTGATAAATCCATTATACCAGGTGCTTCTCACATTTCCAAGCAGTTCCCCACATTGGCTCCTTCCAGTCCTAGATCATCTCAGAGATTAAAGGCTTCTGTCCTCCCTGGGAAATCCATTATATCAAGCCCCAGGCAATCCCTAGCATCTGCTCCTATTTCTGAGAAGTCCTCTGTATTTGAAGTCTTTTCTACTCCTTTGCAGATATCCAGGTCTCCTCTTTCCCAAGCCCCTGGGAAATTGCTAGGAATGAGAATTCCTCCTGACCCTGGGAAGCTTCTGGCATCACAGACTTTTCCTTCCTCTAAACAGACCCTGGTTTCTGAAGGTCAATCCACCTCTGTTCAATCTGTACCACCAAAAGTCCCTCTGCCTCCTGGGAAGCTTCCCACAGGTGAGGACCTTCCGACTTCAGGGCAGCCCCTTACACTAGAGACCCTTCTTAGTCCTAGGAAGTTCTTTACCTCTTGGAGTCCTCAGCTACCTATGATATCAGAGGCCCCTTTTGCCCTCAGGGAGCCCCTTCTATCTGGAACCCCACTCTCCTCTGCACAGATGCCCAGTCTCTTGGCTCCTCTTTCTCCTAGGAAGCCCTTTGTTCCTGGGGCCTCTTCCACCCTTGAGGAGTTTCTGGAACCTAGACCCTTAACACACTTTGAGGAGCCTCAGGCATTCCAGCCCCCTGCCACCTGTGAACAATCTCCCTATCTACGAGTCCCTTCCACCCTTGAGCAGCATCAAGCTTCCCCACTGCGGATCCCTCCCATCCCTGGGCATCCTCCAGCACTATGGACCTCCCTAACTCCTGGAAAGCCCCAGAAAGATATGTCCTCTTCTGTCTCTAAGGAAACGTTTCAGTCCTATCTTACCGATTACAGGTCACCAGTATCACAAATCCCCTACATTGGTGGGAGAGCCCTTCCCAGTCTCATGAAGCCTCTTACAACTAAACTACCTAAAACATCACAGGTATCTTCTAAATGGGACAAGAAAACCCAGTTCCCCCCTATAGATAAGTCCTGGATATTGACTTCAGATTCAGTTACCAAGAAACACAAGATGATGGTGCCCCCTTCCTCTCCCCAAGAGTTCAAAGAGCAGAGATATTTTGTTGATGTGGAGGCTCAGAGAAAGAACCTGACACTCTTAAATCAGGCCACAAAATCTTTTGGACTCCCTTCACAGCTACACACAACAGCTGCGAATCTCATAATTGAGACATTGCATACGGACAGAGTTCGGCTGGGATACCTATTCCGCAAGTACATTGCTTACAGGCTGATCCAGCGTGCAAGGTAGTTGTAAATATTGAATGTCCAGTTTTCTGGTTTAGTCCTGATTTCAAATATCCTCCCATTTTACATATCTGCCAGATGAGATATTCTAAAATATTCTCTTATAGAAGGTCTGTGGGATGAAGCCTATTTAAGATCCCAAAAGGAGATAAACTTTATTGGAAATAAAAATTTTTAAAAGATTTTTATTTATTTATTCATAGAGACACACACAGAGAGAGAGGCAGAGACACAGGCAGAGAGAGAAGCAGGCCCCATGCAGAGAGCCTGACGTGGGACTCGATCCAGGGTCTCCAGGATCATGCCCTGGGCTGCAGGCGGTGCTAAACCGCTGTGCCACCGGGGCTGCCCGGAAATAAAAAATTATATAAGAATCTATTTCATCCATTTATATATCTAGCAGAGATGCTAAGATATATTTTGTGGATTATAGTTGATCTCCAAAATACCAGCTTCAAAAGCTTGCTTGCAGTTATTCTAAACTTCTAAATATTCTAAATTTCTTTCATCTTCTTGAGTTCACCAGAAGATGTATGATTCTTAAAATGGGAGATGCAGGTTATATACAAAGTGTTGCCATGGCAACTTTGCTGCTGAAGTGACATGGAGAAAATAGGTCCTGGTCTTGATTTTTTAAAAATGCAAATAACAGAAATAGATCAGGGAAAGTGACAATTCTCCTGCTCTCCTTAGCATTTTTATGTGTGAGGTTACCAACCTATTATTTGGTACTTTATTACCTAAAATTATAAGATGCCAAACTAAACCTATATTAGAGAAGGTTATCATTAATTATAGGGAAAACTTATGCTATTTATTCAACAAATATTTATTGAATGCCTATTATGTGGCAAATATTGTATTGGGGCCAGGGATACAGCAGTGAATTAAACAGGCAAAGTAATCTGTTCTCAAGAAATTTACATTTTTGAGGACTGAATTAATTTAGGAACTAAGGATTGGAACAAGGTACAAAAGACAAACTTATTCAAGATAGCATCAGAACATAGATTTCTTTATTTTTCATTCTTTCAAAGTTTTATTTAAATTCAAGTTAGTTCACATATAGTGTAGTATTAGTTTCAGGGATAGAGTTTAGTGATTCATCAGTTGCATACAACACCTAGTGCTCATTACATCAAGTGCCCTCCTTAATGCCTGCCACCCAATTATCCCATTCCCCCCATCCTCCCCTCTAGCGACCCTCAGTTTGTTCCCTATATTTAAGAATCTCTTATGGTTTGCCTCCCTCTTATTTTTCTTTCCCTTCCCCTATTTTCACCTGTTTTATTTCTTAAATTCCACATGAGTGAAATTATATGGTGTCTTCTCTGACTTATTTTGCTTAGCATAATACACTCTAGTTCCATCCACATTGTTGCAAATGGCAAGGTTTCATTCTTTTTGATGGCTGTGTAATATTCCACTATAGATATATATACCACATCTTCTTTATCCATTCATCAGTTGATGGACATTTGGACTCTGCATAATTTGCTGTTGTGGATAGTGCTGCTTAAACAATGGGGTGCATATGCCCCTTCGAATCACTACTTTTGTGTCCTTTGGATAAATACCTAGTAGTGCAACTGCTGGGTCATAGGGCAGCTCTATGTTTAAGTTTTTGAGGAACCTCCATAGTGTTTTCCAGAGTGGCTGCACCAGTTTGCATTCCCACCAACAGTATAAGAGGGTTCCCCTTTTTTCACATCCTTGCCAACATCTATTGTTTCCCGAGTTGTTAATTCTAGCCATTCTGACAGGTGCGAGGTGGTTTTGATTCGTATTTCCCTGATGATGAGTAATGTTGAGCATTTTTTCATATGTCTGTTAGCTGTTTGTATATCTTCTTTGGAGAAATATCTGTTCATGTCTTCTGCCCATTTCTTGACTGGATTTATTGTTTTGGGGGGGGTTTAAAAAGAATTTTAGTAACTTCTTTATAGACTTTGGATACTAGCCCTTTATCTAATAAGACATTTGTAAATATCTTCTCCCAAAAGTTGCCTTTTACTTTTGTCTACTGTTACTGTTGCTGTGCAGAAGGTTTTTATCTTGATGAAGTTCCAATAGTTCATTTTTACCTTTGTTTCCCTTGCCTCTGGAGATGTGTCTGGTAAAAGATGTTGCTGTGTCCAAGGTCAGAGAGTTTTCTGCCTGTGTTCTCTAGGATTTTGATAGATTTCTGTTTCACATTTGTGTCTTTCATCCATTTTGAATTTATTTTTGTGTACGGTGTAAGAAAGTGGTCCCATTTCATTCTTCTGCATGTGGCTGTCCAAATTTCCCAACATCATTTTTTGAAGACTTTCTTTTCCATTGGAAGATTGGTTGACCCTCTAGTTGAGGGTCCATTTCTGGCTTCTCTATTCTGTTCCATTGCTCTATGTAGCTGTTTTTGTGCTAGTACCATACTGCCTTGAGGATTACAGCTTTGTAATAGAGCTTGAAGTCCCAAATTGTGATGCCTCCAGCTTTGGTTCTCTTTTTCAATATTGGGTATTTGGGGTCTATTCTGGTTCTTTACAAACTTGATAATTGGTTATTCCAGCTCTGTGAAAAAGGATGGTGTTGTTGATAGTGAGATTGCATTGAATGTGTAGATTGTTTTGGGTAGTAAACATTTTAAAAATATTTGTTCTTCCAATCCATGAGCATGGAACATTTTTCCATTTCTTTGTGTCTTCCTCAACTTCTTTCATTAGTGTTCCATAGTTTTCAGAGTATAAATCTTTTACCAAGTCTTTGGTTAGGTTTATTCCTAGGAATCTTACAGTTTTTGGTATAATTGTAAATGGGATCAGTTCCTTGGTTTCTCTTTCTGCTACTTCATTATTGGTGTATAGAAATGCAATAGACTTCTGTGTACTGATTTTATATTTCGCCACTTTGCTGAATTCCTCTATCAGTTCAAGCAATTTTTTTGGTAGAGATTTTTGGGTTTTCTCCATAGAGTATCATGTCGTCTGTGAAGAGTGAAAGTTTGACTTCTTCCTTGCCAATTTAGATGCCTTTTATTTCTTTTTGTTGTCTGATTGCTGAGGCTAGGACTTCTAGTACTATGTTGAATAACAGTGGTGAGAGTAGACATACCTATTATGTTCCTGACCTTAAGGAAAAGCTTTCAGTTTTTCTCCATTGAGGATGATGTAATCAGAATTTTTTTAATTTAATTTTTTTTTGTAATCAGAACTTTTAATTGCAAAGTGTAAGTATCTGAGATTTGCTGAAAAATATTTTACTCTAGATCTGTCTTTGGCTTTCTCTTTCCAGACTGAATATTCCTAGAATTTTTTTTCTTTTTGCAAAATGAAAAATATTTAATACACCAAAAAAGCACAACAGAATCAACAGGTATTAAAAGCATTACATAGTGCAAAACCCAAAAAGAAACAGAGCTACTAACTTTCTGTGCTTACAATGACCAGGCAATGGTGGCACTTGGGTGGTTGTCAGTTAAGCATCCAACTCTTTTTTTTTTTTTTAAAGATTTTATTTATCCATTCATAGAGATGCAGAGAGAGAGAGAGAGAGAGAGGCAGAGACACAGGCAGAGGGAGAAGCAGGCTCCATGCAGAGAGCCCGATGCGGGACTCAATCCAGGGTCTCCAGATCATGCCCTGGGCTGCAGGCGGTGCTAAACTGCTGTGCCACCGGGGCTGCCCCAACTCTTTTTTTTTTTTTTTTTTTAGTATTTTATTTATTTATCCATGACAGACACAGAGAGATGCAGAGAGAGGCAGAGACACAGGCAGAGGGAGAAGTAGGCTCCATACAGGGAGCCCGGCGCGGAACCCAATCCTGGGTCTCCAGGATCAGGCCCCGGGCCGAAGGTGGCGCCAAATCGCTGAGCCACCTGGGCTGCCCAAGCATCCAACTCTTGATCTCAGCTCACGTCTTGACCTTAGGGTTGTGAGTTCAAGGTCTGTGATGGGCTCCATGCTGGGTGTGGAGCTACTTAGAAAAAAAGAAAAAGGGATCCCTGGGTGGCGCAGCGGTTTGGCGCCTGCCTTTGGCCCAGGGCGCGATCCCGGAGACCCGGGATGGAATCCCACGTCGGGCTCCCGGCGCATGGAGCCTGCTTCTCCCTCTGCCTGTGTCTCTGCCTCTCTCTCTCTCTCTCTCTCTCTCTGTGACTATCATAAAATAAAAAAAAAAAAAAAAGAAAAGACTAGACAAGAACACATGAAAATATCTCCTTTCCAGGGAGATCACTGGGTGGCTCAGCGGTTCAGCACCCGCCTTTGGCTCCGGGAGTGATCCTGGAGTCCCAGGATGGAGTCTTGCGTCGGGCTCCTGGCATGGAGCCTGCTTCTCCCTCTACCTGTGTCTCTGCCTCTCTCTCTATGTCTATCATGAATGAATAAATAAATAAATAATCTTAAAAAAAAAAGAAAGAAAATATCTCCTTTCCTCACTTAATGATCTGGCTACTATTAGAAGAGTTATTTTAAATTGCTTTTTTGGTTTATGAAAACACATTTGCTACCCCTGTTGATTATGCCTACCTGATCACATGTGTTATTTGGAAAACTGCATATAATGACAGTGCATTTTGTGCCACCTCCTCAAGTGTATATAGAAAATTTTGGTACATGAAGACCATAGTGACTAGTAAATGTTTTGCTTCTTCCTTACCAATTTGGATTCCTTTTATTTCTTGCTGTCAACTAATTGCTGTGGCTAGGACTTTCCAGTACTATGTTGAGTAAAAATGGTGAGAGTAGATATCCTTGCCTTATTCTTGACCTTAGGGGAAAAGCTCTGTTTTTCATCATAAATTCCACTTGATTGTAGTGAATTTTTTTAAATGTATTCTTAGATTTGGTTTGCTAATACTTCATTGAGGATTTTTTTTTTAAGATTTTTATTTATTTATTCATGAGAGACACACACAGAGAGAGAGGCAGAGACACAGGCAGAGGGAGAAGCAGGCTCCATGCAGGGAGCCTGACGTGGGACTCGATCCCGGGTCTCCAGGAACAGGCCCTGGGCTGAAGGCGGCGTTAAACCACTGAGCCACCCGGGCTGCCCTCATCGAGGATTTCTGCACCTATGTTCATCTATAGTTCATCTATACTATAGTGGCCTGTAGTTGTCTTTTCCATAGTGTCTTCAACTGGTTTTGGTATCAGGTCCTGCTGGCATCACAGAATGAATTTGGAAGCTTTTCTCCCTCTTCTCTTTTTTGGAATAGTTTGAGAAGAGTGGATATTAACTCTTCTTTAAATGTTTGGTAGAATTTGTCTGTGAAGCTTTCTGGTCCTAGACTTTTGTTGGGAATTTTGTGATTACTGATTCAATTTAATTGCTGGTAATTGGTCTGTTCAAATTTTCTATTTCTTCCTGCTTCAGTTTTGGGAGATTATATGTTTCTAGGAATTTATCCATTTCTTCTAGGTTGTCCAATTTGTTGGCATGTAATTTTTCATAATACCCTTATAATCCTTTGTATTTCTGTGTGTTTGGTTACTATTTCTCCTCTTTCGTTTGTGATTTTGTTTATTTGAGTCCTCTTTTTTCTTTTGCAAATGAGTCTGGAAGGTTTGTCAATTTTGTTGATCTTTTCAAAGAACCAGCTCCTGGATTCACTGATCTGTTCTATTGTTTTTTTAGTTTCTATCATTTATTTCTGCTCTAATCTTTATTGTTTCCTTCTTTTTACTGGTTCTGGGTTTTACTTGTTGTTCTTTTTCTAGCTCCTTTGGGTGTAAGGTTAGGTTGTTTGTGATTTTTCTTGCTTCTTGAGTTAGGCTTAATATTCCTAGACTTTTAAATCTGTTTTTACAGGTAAACCTTTTGAGCCACTTGAGAATTTTAAATAACATGTTTATGGTCATTCTCCAACTCCCTATGTCTTTTTTCCTTCGTCATATTTAAAATAAAAAATAAGTACATTCATCTGGTAAAATATTTTAAAAATACACATGGTAGTGTGAGAAGTCTCCCTAATAGTTCTATTCCAGCACATTTAGACTCCTCCCCCAGGGCTACTAATGTATGTCCATCTAGAAATATTTTCTGTATATGTAGAAAAGCACATATGCTCTTTTATCCCCATTTTACATATTTTAAAGTTATGACCTTTGATCTTTTCCCATAACTTAGAAATTAGGGATTAGATAATTTAGGTATCAATATATAAAGCTAGTCATTTTATAGCTTCATACTATTGCAAAGTCTGGGTTTATCAGAATTTATCTAACCTCTGATAGAATTTATGTTATCTGCAACATTTTGCATATAAAAATATACTTTAATTAAAAATCTTAGGGGCAGCCCGGTGGCTCAGCGGTTTAGTGCTGCCTTCAGCCCAGGGCCTGATCCTGGAGACCTGGGATCGAGTCCCACATCAGGCTCCCTGCATGGAGCCTGCTTCTCCCTCTGCCTGTGTCTCTGCCTCCTTCTCTCTCTCTCTCTCTCTCTCTCTCTCTCTCTGTGTCTCTCATGAATAAATAAAATCTTTAAAAAAAATCTTATATATACACATGTATATATGTATATATATTCCTAAAGAATTTCTGGATCAAAGGGTAAATGTTTTGTAATTGCAATTGATTTCTGTCAAACTGTTCTTCAATGAGGTTGTGACAATTTACATATGGTCAGCATTCTAAAGGACTATTTCCCCACATCAAGATCATTATTCAAATATCATTATTTTTGTTTCAAGTTTTCATTTAAATTCTAGTTAACATACAGTGTAGTATTAGTTTCAGGAGTAAAATCTAATGATTTATCACTTACAAAAACACCCAGTACTCATCACAAGTGCCCTCCTTAATACCCATAACCCATTTAGTGCATCCCCGCCCACCCACCTCCCCTCCAGCAACCCTATGTTTGTTCTCTGTAGTTAAGAGTCTGTTTCATGGTTTGCCTCTCTCTCTCTCTTTTTCCTCCTGTGTTCATCGGTTTTGTTTCTTAAATTCCACATACAGGTAAAGTCATACGGTATTTGTCTTTCTCTGATTAACTTATTTTGCTTAGCATAATACACTCTAGCTCCTTCAGGTCATGGCAAATGGCAAGATTTCGTTCTTTTCAATGGCTGAGTAATATTCTATTGTGTGTGTGTGTATATGTATATATGTATATGCAAACACACACACACACACATATACCACATCTTCTTTATACATTCATCAGTTGATGGACATTTGGGTTCTTTGCATAATTTGGCCATTGTTGATAATCCTGCTATAAACATCAGAGTGCATGTATCCCTTTGAATTTGTATTTTTGTACATTTTGGGTAAATGCCTAGTAGTGCAATTCCTGGATTGTAGGGTAGTTCTATTTTTAACTTTTTGAGGAATCTTCATACTGTTTCCCAGAGAGGCTGCAGCAGTTTGCATTTCCACCAACAGTGCAAGAGGGTTCCCCTTTCTCTGCATTCTCACCAACATCTGTTGTTTCTTGAATTGTTAATTCTAGCCATTCTGACAGGTGTGAGGTGGTCTCTCATTATAGTTTTGATTTGTATTTCCCTGATGATGAGTGACATTGGGCATCTTTTCATGTGTCTGTTAGCTATTCGGATGACTTCTTTGGAAAAATGTCTATTTCTGTATTCTGCCCACTTTTTAATGAGATTATTTGTTTGGGGGGTTTATATTTTTTTAATTGGGCTCCATGCCCAATGTGGGGCTTGAACTCACAATCCTGAGATTTAGAGTCACATGCTCTACTGATGAGCAAGGTAGGCACCCCAGGGTTAATATTTTTATTTTTTTAAAGATTTTATTTATTAATGAGAGAAAATTAGCACAAGTTGGGGGGTGGGGTGGGGGAGGGAAGGGCAGAAGGAGAGGAAGAAGCAGACTTTGTGCTGAGCAGGGAGCTGGATGCAGGGTTTGATTCCAGGACGCTGAGATCATGACCTGAGCCAAAGGTAGACGCTTAACTGACTAAGCCACCCCGGTGCCCCCAGGTTTGTTATTTTTAACAATATTTTGTACCTTATTTAGAGAGGCCTTCTCCACAGTAAGAAGTACAAAAAATTCTTTCTAGGTTTCTTTTGGTACTTTTATGGTTGGTTATTAGTTTTTTTTGTTTTACATTTAAGTCCTGATTCACAACTTTCTGTTGAGAGACTTTATCATGGCTACCCAGCTGCCCCATCACTACTTACAAAACAATCTAACTTTTCCCCTACAGATTCATAAATTCTTGTATCATTTAGGTCCATATATAGACTTTCCATTATTTTTTGTTGATTGCATATAGATGAGTCACTTCTATTCTGTATTATTCTTGTGGTTTTATTATGATGATGCTGAATCTTTGTGATGGTCATTAGTTCTGTTTGTCAGAACTTGTCAATGAAATGTAAACAGGATTGACATATGTCATGTCTGTGCTGAGCTTGTCATTGCTAGTTTGAGACCCTCTACAGTCCCCTTTTCCTCTGTCATCACCTACAGTGCTCAAGGTAATGGCTGTTCAGTTAGCCTGTGTCCTTGAAAGTATATAGTGAAGCTCACTCCCTGATGAACCATAATAGATTTGTAATATGAGCAACAAGTAAAGTTTTATTTTTAGCCACTGAGATTTGGGTGTTATTTGTTAAAAACAGCTAATCCTACCATATCTTCCCTAATACACTCTCCCTATCCAAGAATAAAATATACCTTTCCTTTTGTTGGGGCTGTGGATGTGTGTGGTGCGGGGAGGAGAGTAAGGTGGCTGTTCTTCAGAAGCATTTTAAAGTTTTCATCTAATTCTTGCATATTCTTTCATAAGTGTGTATATCCTGGTAGTTTTTGTTTTGTTTTGTTGTTGTTGTTGTTACTATTGTAAGTGGACTCTCTTCTATGATATCTTCTTCTAACTTGTTATTTGTATAAATGAAGGCTAGATTTCTCTATATCCATTTTGTATGCAGCCATCTTATTGTATTTGAGCATGTAAAAAAAAATTTCAGTTAATATTCTTGAGTTTTCCAGGTATCTAACTTTATCACAACTCATTTCTGTCTCTTAACTACTTGAATTGGTTAGCAATTCCAGAATCATGTTTAAAAATAGTGATTTGGCTTCACTTGACTTGCTTTTGAATCACAGCTAAGAGTGCCTCTCCTTGGCCTCATGTTATTTTTTTTCTAGGAAAAGTTCTTCAAGAGTGTTTAAAAGGATCACTTCTATTTATAGTTACCTTTCTGAGATAGTTGCAAAACATCCTTAACTGCAGTCAATTTCTTTTGTTATTATTTCCTCCATTCCTATGTAACTCAGATTGCCAAAATATAAGTTCTTTCATTGCTAATTATTAAAACACATATATAGGTTGAAAGTATAGTGGTGATAGTAGACATCTTTCTAGTATTTGTCATTAAGAAAAATGCTGATTTTGGGGTGAAATACTATTTTATTATATTAATGTGGTATCATCCATAATGTTCTGTTTCACTATTTTTTTTTTAAATCAAGAATGGATGTCAAATTCTGTTCAATTTGTTACATCATATTTTGTTAAAGTGTGATTTCAGGACTTTATTTTCATATGTATTAAAATAAATATGATTTTCTCTTTAGACCTATTAGTACAGTCAATCATATTAAACCATTATTGAACTCCTGGAATAAGTCTTATTTGTCCTTGGTGCATCCTTTGAATGTGTTATGAAATTTGTTTGTTAATATTTAGGATTTTTTTCTTTTGCATTGCTATTCATTAGTAAGTTTAGCTGGTGGTTTACTTCTCTTGGTGCTGTCACATTTTTGGTGTCATTTTCAGCTTATATCACTAAAAAATATGAAGCTTAACCTTTTTTTATGCTCTGGAACACCTTAATAGTAAAATTAGCTGTTTTTTTAAGGTTTGGCAGATTTCACCTATGATATTATGTGGGCCTGGTGCATTCGACAAGGGGGGTGTTCACTGACAACTTTCTCAATTTTTATATGGCAATTGGTTTATTTAGATTTAGTGGATATTTGAAGACCTAAGTAACATAAACTGACCTGTTTTTATAAGTTCATTTAAAATTTGAAACATAAAAATCAATATTTTGAAACAATATTTAACTTACACAATTATAACTTTAATCCCATCAAGAATCAATTCATTTTTTTGCAGAAAGTTCTTCTTTATGCTTAATGTTATAATAATCAAACCACCAACAGTGTGACAAGGAATGAAATATTGACAGATTAAAGATTCCATAACAAGGATGGCTGAATCAAGGAGACTCTAACATTATATGGGAGGGAAAACTAAAAATAAAAAATATAAGCTATTTTTGAATAAAAAAGTTTTGTAAAATCTCTGTAAGTGAAGATTCCATATTTAAATGCTAAAATATGGGCAGCCCGGTGGCTTAGCAGTTTAGCGCCGCCTTCAGCCCAGGGCCTGATCCTGGAGACCTGGGACCAAGTCCCACGTCGGGCTTCCTGCATGGAGCTTGCTTCTCCCTCTGCTTCTCTATGTGTGTGTGTGTATCTCTCGTGAATAAATAAATAAAATCTTAAAAAAATAAATGCTAAAATATAGTTTTAGGGTCGTATTAGCACAAGATCAAAGCAATATACCTGAGAAGCAATAATGTAAAATTAGACCAGATGATGATAACATTTCATTTCCATACATATTGAAGAAAGTCCTCAAAGGTATTAAATATTATGGTGACTTAACTGGATTTATCATTTAATTCATCAACATTTTTGAATATCCACTATTTGCCAGCAACTGTGGCAGACCTAGGGGATTGAGGGTGGAAGGATACAAAGATGGATAAGCCACATACCTGCCTTGAGGTCACTCAAAGACAGCCATACAAACAGATGGTTATACAGTATGATGTGGAAAGAAGAATGATGGTACATGTACAACATGTATAGAAGATGACTGAAGACAGAAAGTCCAGCAGAGCACGGAAAGGGAGAAAAAAAGGGAAAAAATGCAGTGTGTGTGTGTGTGTGTGTGTGTGTGTGTGTGTGTGTAAACTACTCTGCTGCTGGTAGAACACAAAGAATAAGCAACATGTGATAAGAGATGAGACTGCAAAGGTAGGCCAGATCAAAGGGAATCCTAAATGGCATGCTAAAGAACTTGTATTTTACTTTGTACACGATAGAGAATAATTGAAAGATTCTTTTTTTTTTTTTTTAAACTTTTTTTTAATTTTTATTTATTTATGATAGTCATACAGAGAGAGAGAGAGAGAGAGAGAGAGAGAGAGAGAGAGGCAGAGACACAGGGTGAGGGAGAAGCAGGCTCCATGCACCAGGAGCCCGATGTGGGATTCGATCCTGGGTCTCCAGGATCGCGCCCTGGGCCAAAGGCAGGCGCTAAACCGCTGCGCCACCCAGGGATCCCTAATTGAAAGATTCTTAACAAGAGAAGTAAAATGCCAATTATATGAAAGATGGATTTAAGGACAGTAAAACTTCATGCAGAGGCATAAGTTAGGGCCAGATGGCATCCACTTAAAATTTTTGAAGCAATATAAGGGTATATAATAAAATAACCAACAAGTGTAAAGTATTTCCTGTTGTCTGGATGGGATTCTATGCTAGGGTGATATTTTAACACTAACTCCTATTAAGGAAGGGCATCCATGCCAGGCAGTCTGGTGGAATCTATAATAAAAAGAATCATTGCACTCTTGAAAAAGTAAAAACTGATAGACTAAAGGAAATACAAATTTTGTAGGGAAATCAAACTTGTTTAATTTCCTCTAGAATTCTTTGAGGAAACATTGCATAGACAATGAGAAACTAAATAGAAATAAATTATTTAAAGCTGGCTATATACATATACAAAGGGGTTATAAAGCATCTATAAAGAACAGAAACTTTAGATACATTATCGCATTTAACTTGTAGATGGGGAATTGGGTTCAGGAAATTCATCCTATTTGCCCAAGTTACACAGCTAATAAGTAGTAGAGCTGAATTCAATAAGCCCATTTTCAAAGCCCATGCTGCCTTGAAGCAGGAAACTATAATGTTGTTTTTTTTAAGATTTTATTTATTTATTTGAGAGAGAGCGAGCAAAAGCATGAGTGGGGCAGAGATGCAGAGCAAGAGGGAGAAGCAGACTCCCTGCTGAGCAGGGACACCTACCCGCATCCCAGGATCACAACCTGAGCCAAAGACAGACGCTTAGCTGATCTAGCCATCCAGGGACCTCGGAACTATAATAGTTTCAAATCCAAATCTTAATCATGTTTTCCTCCTAAACAAAGACTTTGAAGCAAAGAAGACCTTGGCTCAAATTTCCAGTTCTGAACCTCTCCAAGACTCAATTGTGCTGTTTGTAAAATGGATGTGATAATATTTACTGCAAAGAATGGTTGCAAAGATTAAACGAAATAATGTATTTTGAAATCTTGAAAATAAGGGCACCTGGCTGGCTCGGTTGACTAAGCATCAAACTCTTTGTTTTGGCTTAAGTCCTGATCTCATGGGTTGTGAGATCAAGCGCCATCTGGAGCCTGTGTCCAGCTCCATGCTTAGAGGGAGTCTGCTTGGATATTCTTTCCCTCTCCCTCCTTCTCCCACTCATGCTTTCTCTCTCTCTCAAATAAATAAATAAATCTTTTAAAAAAATAAAATACTGAAGATACTTAATATAAATTTAAAAATATAAATAAAATTTCTAGTACAATGATTGACACATAATAGATGCTCAGTAAATGGAAAGCACCTTCCCTTGGACTGTGATCCTATATCAAATACTGTAAAAAATATATATATTTCTTAGGATGGGGGCAATATTTTATCAGGGTAAGTGAAACTTTCTAACAGAGTGGGCAAAACAGTAAGAAGAGATGAATGGCCATGATTTTAGATGGGGCATTACAAATAATGAGATTCTTCAGCAGTTACTACTAGACTGAGTGCTTACATTAACAAAATGAATTATCTTTAAAAATCCATGAACAATAATTTCCCTAAGCTTGAAATGAAACTATGAATTTTTGAAGTTTCTAATAATTCATTATTGAATTGTGATTTCAATTTGAAATTTTTTTTAAGATTTCTTTATTTCTTTATTCAGAGAGAGAGAGAGAGAGAGAGAGAGGCAGAGACACAGGCCGAGGGAGAAGCAGGCTCCATGCAGGAAACCCGATGTGGGACTTGATCTCGGGTCTCCAGGATCACACCCCAGGCTGCAGGTGGCACTAAACCGCTGCACCACCGGGGCTTCCCATCAATTTGAAATTTAAATAGAATTTCAATAAGAAAGAATTATGGAGAAAGTCTAAAAGACTGTGTGAATAGACAGAAAAATAGTAGGAAAGATTTGATATGAAAACCAAGGCTTGTTGGAGATATAATGCACAGCATAGTGATTACAGTCAACAACATGGTATTATAAATTTCAAACATGCTCAGAAATTAGATCTTAATTATTCTCATCACAGAAAAGAAATTATAATTATGTGACATGATAGACGTGTTACCTAAGGCTATGGAGGCAATCATATTGCAATATATAAATGTATCAAATCAACACACTGCATACCTTAA
The DNA here is from genome assembly GCF_905146905.1 of Nyctereutes procyonoides. Taxonomy (NCBI): domain Eukaryota; kingdom Metazoa; phylum Chordata; class Mammalia; order Carnivora; family Canidae; genus Nyctereutes; species Nyctereutes procyonoides. The sequence goes on along the minus strand of NW_026575124.1, from coordinate 1,637,475 downwards.
ATGTATACAATGTTGTATCATTCTATCTCTTATATATATAACCATCAAGGGCACCTGGGTGGCTCAGCAGTTGAGCATCTGCCTTCAGTTCAGGTCGTGATCCTGGAGTCCTGGGATTGAGTCCCACATTGGGCTCCCTGCAGGGAGCCTGCTTCTCCCTCTGCCTATGTCTCTGCCTCTCTCTCTGTGCTGCTCATGAGTAAATAAATAAATAAATAAATGAATAATATATGCATATATATAAAACTATCATATATACATGATTAAATGAATGTTATCTACTTGCTTCATTGAGAACAATGTTATTTGTGGGAATGGATGTGATAAACATGTAATTCATGCAGAGAAATGATCTAAAACACATGTAACAAAGATGGTTATAAGAGCAAAATAAATCACCTACAGGATGTGAAAAAAAAACAAGGCTATTGGAAAATTAATTAAATTAACTCAGATTTAATACATTTAAGTATCAAATAATCCATATATATGGTAGGTTCTAAGTTACTAATTATACAAGAGACCTAAGAGTTATTCTATGTATTTATATGTGTGTGTACATAAAATACATATATTCAGAAAAATATCTGCAATGAATTACCATTGCCGACCCCCCTCCCCAAAATCCAAACTCCTTAATATGTTTTTTATGGTCTTTCAGAAGCCAGCCATTCCAATCTCATCCCTCACTATTTCCTTTCACATATCTATGGTCTAAAAGTCTCAGACTACTCACCTCCCAAAATATAACTTATTTTCCAGTTTATAGTATTCCCTCAACCGTGGAATTACTCTTCCTCTTTTCCCGAAGTTTAGTGACAGTAAGATTTACCTGAGTAAGTAGTTTGATAACTATTTTGTTTAAAATACTTACCCTGCGATGCCTGGGTGGCTCAGCGACTGGGCACCTGCCTTTAGCTCAGGTCATGATCCCAGGATCTGGGATCAAGTCCCACATCGGTCTCCCTACAAGGAGCTTGTTTCTCTCTCTGCCTATGTCTCTGCCTCTCTCTCAGTCTGTGTCTCTCATGAATAAATAAATAAATCTTTTTAAATTAATAAATAAATAAATACATACATACATACATACATACTTATCCTGAAGCCTACAAGATTTTGATTCAAAAGGTCTAGGAGGCTGTGGACTGCGGGCCGCCGGGGTCGGTGAAGGATCTCAAGATGGCTGGGCAAAATCTTGCTCTAAAAACCACTGACAGGGTAGCTTTTGGGGAGATCATACTCCAAAACCAGAAGGCCATTGCCAACTCCCTGAAATCCTGGAATGAGATGCTTACCTCCAGGTTGGCTACTCTTCCTGAGAAACCACCTGCTATCGATTGGGCTTACTACAAGGCCAGTGTGGCAAAGGCTGGCTTGGTAGATGACTTTGAGAAGAAGTTTAATGCCCCGAAGTTTCCTGTGTCAGAGGATAAATACACTGTCCAGGTGGATGCTGAGGAAAAAGAAGATGTGAAAAGCTGTGCTGAGTTTTTGTCCCTCTCAAAGGCCAGGATTGAAGAATATGAAAAAGAGCTGGAGAAGATGAAGAACATAATTTCGTTTGATCAGATGACCATTGAGGACCTGAATGAAGTCTTCCCAGAAACCAAATTAGACAAGAAGTATCCCTATTGGCCTCACAAGCCAATCAAAAATTTATAAACTTGAGTTGAGGAGAAAGCCCTGGCCCTCATATTATAAACATTGGACATTAAAAATAATGATATGGAAAAAAAAAGGTCTAGGAAAGTACCCTGGAATCTGCATTTTTAATAAGCACCACCATCACTCCGTCATCCCTACTCAGATGATTCAATCCAGGTGATTAGGGTCCACATTTTGAGAAATATTGATATTATGGAGAGAGAGAAGATTTGGGTTTGCTTCCCAAATCTGATACTTATTAATTATGTAACTTCAGAAAATTACTTAACTTTGCTCAGATTCCCTTTTCTTTTCTGTAGAACAGAGATGGCAAAACACTATCTGTTCAGAAGGCTCAAACATAGTGATATCCGTTAGAGTAGAGAAAGCATATTTTTATGACTGTTTCTCAAGATCCTATGCAACATCTTCGTATGAGGCTGTTTTATTCCTCTTGTTAGTATGAATTATGCTCTCCTTTTTGCTCCAACAGCATGTTTATATTTCTATTTAGCATTTATTTCATTCTCTGTGGCACAGGCAATTGATTAGTCTCCTATTCTGGCTTGTAAGTGCTTTGAAGGCAAGGACAATGTCTTTTTCACAATTGTATTAAGTATCTTTTATATGTCTTATACATAGTAATACTAAAATTTTAATATAGTAAAATAATGATATAACACTAAAAAACTCTAAAGTTAATGAAAACTTGATTGTCACAGATTTTTGAAAATTGTCACATAAGGAACCAAATTAAGGTCTCATCAAGCAAGCCTCCCACCCCTATCACATCCCTCTCTACTTACTAAGGATGAGAACTAAAAGTAACTAGGCCCAGGTTTGCTGAATTAGGGTCAGTTGTTATATTAACCTCATTCTTATTTTTTTTTCAAGAAACAACATAATCAGACGATTACAAGCTGTCCAAAACACTGGGAAAGGTTATGAGACCCAGAACCTCTACATAATGCTGAGCAGAATTGATGACTACCAGAAAAAGGTGATGCAGGTCTGGACTGACAAGCAGAAATCTTTAGAGCACAAACGGAATCAGTGCCTGAGGAACATGATGTCCTTATTTAGCCAGGTAACTTGTTTTCCCTCTGACCAGCGTATTGTGTGAAAAATGAAAGTGGTAAACTTGGAAAATAACATTTACCTAGAGAAAATATGTATATTAGTCTCCTAGGGTTGCTGTAATAAATTACCACAAACCCGATGGCTTAAGACAACACAACTACATTCTCTTGCAGTTCTGGAAGCCAGTTAATGAAATTAAGGGATTGGCAGGGTTGGTTCCTTTTGGAATCTCTGAAGGAGAAATTTTTCTATGCCTCTCTCCTGGACTCTGGTAGCTGCTGACAGGCCTTGACATTCCTTGGCTGATAGCTGCATAACTCTAATCTTTGCTTCTGTCCATCCCCTGGCCTTCTTCCCAGCATGTCTTAGGTCTTCTCTTCTGTCTCTTATAAAGCCATGTGTCATTGGATGTAAGATCTACCTGGCTAATCCAGGATGCTCTCATCTTGAGATCCTTTTTTTAAAAACTTTTTAAAAAATATTTTATTTATGTATTCAAGAGAGACACACACAGAGAAAGAGGCAGAGACATAGGCAGCGGGAGAAGCAGGCTCCCCACAAGGAACCCAATGAGGTACTCCATCCCAGATCCCGGAATCACGCCCTGAGCTGGAGGCAGATGCTCAATCACTGAGCCACTCAGGCATCCTCATCTTGAGATCCTTAATTACACCTGTAAAGACGCTTTTTCCAAATAAGGTCACACTCTATCTTTTGAGGAGTCACCATTCAAGCCAGTACACCATGACCTCTGTGAAAACTCTTAAATTGACAACAGGGATCCTGGCTGGACTCTCTAGCTGGGAAAAGATTAGAAGAGAGAAGACTTCCAGAAATGCTCAACTCTTTCCTAGTCAACCCACATCTACCAGCCTCTAGACATGAAACCTCTTAAACCTCTTAAAGTCTTATTTATTTATTCATTCATTCATTCATTCATTCATTCATTCATGGTTATTTCTCTCCTCTAAACTATCAGAAAGTGGGGTGCCCAGCTGGCTCAGTCAGTGGAAGATACAACTCTTGATTTTGGGGTTATGGGTTTGAGTCCCACATTGGATGTCGAGATTACTAGAGATAAAATCTTTTAAAAAAACTATCTGAAAGCAAAATTTAATAGCATGAGTTTATAACAATAGACATAAGAGTTTATTTAACTTGCTTACATAGCACCAGGCACAGAAGATCCTATTAAACTCTGACATCCACTCATTATGTCCTAGAGCTCATCTGAGATAACCATTTGTATGCTTTGGGGAGTGATAGTGACCTTCCAAAAAGTTGTAAACTGAGATTACAGTTCTTTGCTCTGAGATTATATATTCCCATTACATGCTCCAGCATGGAGTTCTGGAACATTTTTGGCATGCTAGGAATATTTTATATCTATATATCCTTTTCTTTCACTAAATTAATTTATAAAATTACTTGATGTTTTAGAAGATATAAAGAGATTTCTCATCATAGCCTGATCCAAATCAGACGTATTCTGAATTTTCCAGAACAGTTATATTTTAAATATTAAAGCTCTTTAACAGGAAAAAAAAAGATATTTTTGAGGTTTTGGTTTAGAAAATATGGCCAATGTAGGTGGAATAAAATGAGCTGAGTTGGCAGTGTCATGAACTATCTAATAGGAATCACAATATTGAGGACATTTCAGAGGATGAATAAGGGTGTGGGGTCAGGGGATCCACAGTCTAGATGATGAAGTGGTTATCAAGGTATAAGAAGGGAGAGGAAAAAGCAAAAGGGAGAAGAGGGTAGAAATTAATAAATACCTTACATTGGTCAAGAGGTTGGTTCTCCTACCAGATTGTGTGGGTTCAAAACAGTTTCAACATATATTCCCTGAGACCTTGGGCAAGATCTAAATTTTCTGAGCTTCAGATGTCCATATGTAAGACAAGGATAACAACAGTACTCACCTTGTGAGATTGTTGTAAATGCCAAATGAATTAATACATAAAAAGCATGTTATATTAAGCATATATTCAGTAAGTTTTACCTGTATCATTAGACTTGCATAGTGCTTCACAATTCATGAGGTACTTCCATACACTCTTATATAGCACTCACAACCACCTTGTGTTATTATCCTTGTTTTAGAAATGAGGAGAAAAGGGCAGATAAAATTAGCAACTAACCCAAAGTCACACAGCTAGGAAATGAGAGGACTAGGACTACAGTTTATGTAAGATCAAGGAGTTTTTTTGTTTTTTGTATTTTTTAAGATTTATTTATTTGGGAGAGACAGCAAGTGAGCACGTGGGAGAGGGGCAGAGGGACAGGGAGTCTTAGACTCCATGCTGAGTGCAGGGCCCCAGGCAAGACTCAATCCTAGGGCCCTGAGATCATGACCTGAGCCAAAACCAAGAGTCAGATACTTAACCAACCGCGCCACCATGGCGCCCCGGGACCAAGATTTTTATATAACATAGCTGAAATGGTGTGTTGGAGGTGGAGGTGTGATTGGAGGAGAGGAGAAAGAGGATGGAGGAAATGGATTTGCAAGTCCATAGGAAAGGAAAACTCAGTTTAGTTAGGGCTAACTCTAGGATCTTCCTAGAGACTCTGATCCTTTTATCCCCATGGCTTCCTTTTCTGATTATTTCTTTTTAGCTTCAAACGATGTATAAACTGAATCTTAGACAACCAATCCCTTTGATCATCTACAAAAAGCAGATACCTGCCTCTACCAAATTTGTTCAACAGCCATTCCTAGAGCTGCTAATAGAAGAAGACAGGAAGTCTGACACATTCAAGAAATTTCGGTATGTGCTAGAAAAAGACTGACATTGAACCTTCTTTGGATGCTATGCGGGACCTAATGCTCTTTTTTTTTTTTTAACCTGCCCAAGAGCTTCCCCTTCCCCACAATTATGATATGTTACAGTGGAGAGTCTAAGGCAGTATTAATTTTCTTAGCTATTTTAACAAGAGGCTTATTTACATATATTCTTACTTAAATACTTAACATCTAATTTTGAGTCCCTTTAAAAAAAAATGATGCTGGTCTGCTCCTTATCTGCTCTTTTCCAGGAATGATGTAAGTCCAGTTTTCCCTTTAGTGGCTCTCCTTTGTAACAATCCCAAGACAGGGGCTCTCTTGTTCCTACAGGTGACATGACAAGTATGGTCCTGGAGGGAGACAGGTTGATGATATCCCTTCTTTATCATGTGTCTTGGGTGCCTCATTTCACATGCATGGGCTTACTACAAAGATTCAGCTAGGTGTTATTTTTTTTCATGTCATTAATTATGAATGCTAAAGACTTTAAATAAATGGTTGAATGAGGCAGAACTTTTTGAATAAAGTATTAGAATTCTTTCCCCATACTTTTAAACTTATATCTAAGTGAATCATAACTAGTGTCAATAGTTTTTTCCAGATGAAAGATTAAATTCATTAATCACATGAGCATTTACATTTATAGATTTGTGGAATAATTGTTAATATGTGATGTTCTATTTGAATTTGAATTGTTTTACTTTTGCTCACTTATTCAATTTCAAAAAAATAAATTAAAAACAAAGCTGGTCTTGTAAAAAAAAAAAAGAAGCTGATTTTTCCTTACTATGAAACAAATTATTTTGACAGAATTAAGGAGCTTAAAAACATTACTTTTTTCCTTTTCTTAAAAAAGAAGGTAGAAGCTTTGGGAAGGAAGGGGGAAAGAACATTGCTGGGAAAAAAACAGTCTGGATATGGTTTATATACTCCACAAAATTAAGAAGATAGTTTTAAAATAGATTACTAGGTAAAGTCATGGAAATGCAGTTTTCAGGGAAGAAAAAGCTATTTCAGCAAATTCTCTATTTTAATCCATCTCACAGTGAAAGTGGGCATAGCTAATGTTCTTCAGTGCCAGAGAGGGCATTATAGGACAAGATGGTGGTGAAGAGAAAAGGAGAAAATAAAAACCATACATTTTGATTGGATATGGAGTTCAGGAGAGTTTGGCAGTTTCAATTAGTGTCTCTGATTCTCTAGACAAGATCAAATGGGAGCTATCTGGAATGCTGATCTGTCTACTTCAAGCTACCCAATAACAGAGAAGACATCAATACATTCGCTCTGGGCCCAGCTGGGTGGGTACCCAGATATTCCTATGCTACTCCAATTAGATGTTCAATCTACCTTCAGAAAATCTCTTGCATCCATTAAATCACGGTAAGTTAAGAAATGGGAGCACTTTGGAAATTGGGCCTTTGGTCATATACCTTCTATTTCCCTAACTTGACCTCATCTTATAGCACTAACGAGTTACCAAAAGCAGGTGCTTGGTGTGAGGTTAGACATTACCTTTACCAGAATGCCCTATAAATAGAAGTATACAGTATGAAACCTTTTGAATCTGGCTTTTTCACTTAGCATAACTCCTATGAGATTCATCCATATATTATATTTATTTCTAATTCATTTCTTTTTGTTTACTGACTAGTATTATTCCATTGTATGGCTGTACCACAGTTTTTTATCCATTTACCAGGTGAAAGACATTTGAGTTATTTCCAGGTTTGGGCAATTACAAATGAAACTGCATTGGGGCACCTGGGTGGCTCAGTGGTTGAGCGTCTGCCTTTAGCTCAGGCCGTGATCCTGAGGTCCTAGGATCGAGTCCTGCATCAGGGTCCTCATGGGGAGCTTGCTTCTCTCTCTGCCTATGTCTCTGCCTCTCTCTCTCATGTCTCTCGTGTCTCTCATGAATTAATAAATAAAACCTTAAAAAAAAAACAAATAAAACTGCTATAAAAATTCACAAACAGGCTTTGGGGTGAATGTAAGTTTTCACTTTTCTTAGATAAACACCCAGGGGTGGAATTGATGGGTTAGGTGTTATGTTTAACTTTTATAAGAAATTGCCAAGCTATTTTCCAAAATGAAATTTCATCTTTACATTTATTCAACAGGACTAGTTTTTGCCCTGCCTCTGGTAACTTCTCAGTAAGATGTTTATCTGGCTAGCAAAATGTCCAAAACCAGGTATAACTTTGCTTTTGTTTTAAAGTTGAGGCTTCTCCTCTCTTCTAGCTAAGGCTATTACAACTTATAGTCAGAGAAGGAGGATATGAACAGCTTTTTTTTCCTGGCCTACTGTTTCTGTTCTTATTTTTCTAGCTTGCTAACTTTAGGGATTAGAGCTCCAGAGAAAAGAGAGGGGAAATGATAAGTTCTTATTGACTATTACTGTTGTGTTTTCAATACATCAGCACTTCTTGGATATGGCAGATTTCTAAAGCTGATTCTTTCATGCGGTACTTTCATCAGTTCCTTGGAGATCGCCATCACTGGAGATCTCTTATCTGCAGATCTCTTGATCCTGTCAAATATATTTCTGTTCTGGGGCTCCTGGGTGGCTCAGTCGGTTAACCATCCAATCCTTAATTTCAGTTCAGGTCATGATCTCAGAGTTGTGAGATTGAGCCCTGAGTTAGACTCTGTGCTAAGCAAAGCTGTGCTCTATCTCTGTCTCTCGAAAATAAAATAAAATAATAATAAAATAAATTAATTAATTAAATACACACACACACATTTCATGATACCTCTGGTTGCTGATGTTCGTGATACCTCTAGCTTCTCTCTACTGAGATGTGTTTGCATATTTATGCAGTTCTCTTGGACAGAATCCAAGACAATCCTATGCCATTTTTCTCAAGTAGATGTGTCTATGTGGCCCATATCTAGTCTACAGGAAACAGTGGAGCTTACTTTGTCCAGGTAAACTCTGAGGTCGAAGGCTTATCCTAATGCAGCAGCAGCCTCTTCTTTGCTTCTGCTATTTGTGCAGCTAGCCAATCAATCAATGCCTTAGCCTTTTTTCAAGGACTGAATCAGCCCCCATTCTATGGGCCTCCAAAGTGCAGGGTAAGTTCTTGGAGTGGAGAAATGGTAGGAGTGCTCTCAAAGTCCTCTTCTCCCTGATCATTTCATACTCTGAGAGTGAGTTAAAAGATTAAGAGTCAATTACTTTGTAAATCCTAGTTTAGCACTCCTCTTTGAAATCTGGTATCTATTGTTAGTATTTCCAGATTTAGCAAATAAAAATATGTCACCCAGGTAAATCTGAATTACAGATACACAAAAATGATTTAGGGGCACCTAGGTGGCTCAGTTGGTTAAGTGTCTAACTTTAATTCAGGTCATGATCTCAGGGTCCTGGAATCAAGCCCTGCATCAGGGTCCAGACTGGGCAAGAAATCTGCTTGTCCCTCTGCCCTTCCACCCACTCATGCATGCAGCACACACTTTCTCCCTCTCTCTCTCTCAAATAAATATATATATTTTAAAAACACAAATGATTTAGTATAAGTACGGTCCATGCAATTTTATATTTACATTTAAAAATTATTTGTTGTTTATCTAACATTCAAATTTAACCTGGCATCCTGTATTTAATCTGGCAATCTTTCCATTGTGCTTTGTCAAAATTTCTGTTTTGACATGCTACTACATATAAAATATGTATTAGAGGAGTTTCTATCTTGTATAGTAAGATGCCTGAAAACTTGCAGAGTAGGAGAGGGTGAAAACTGAAACAAATTAAGTTTTAATAGGAATAGGAGAACTGAAGTCTTGGATTTTTGCTGTTTTTTCACTAAAAATAGAAACAGAAAATATACAGTTGTAAGACATTTTAAATTAGTAATAATGGACACTATATGATCAATTACTATTTGCCATCCACTTTTTTTTTTCTCACTAGAATCTCTTCAAGGTTGTCCTCCCTCAAAAAGGAGAGATTTGTTTTTTGTATTTGTTTTATTCTGTGGAAATTAAAGTACAAACAAAGAAACTTTCTTTCCCTCTGGGTTTAGTTATTTCTACCATCCTTTAGATCTCAGTTTAAACAATCATTCTTTCTGAGCCATCTTCTCTAACTCTTCCCATGTGTTTCCATAGTATCTTGTAACTAACAGTATCCTAGCATTTACCATTCTATATTGTGATTTGCTTCATTACTTAACTCCCCTGATTTTAGACATGTTTTGGAGAGATTAGCTGCCTGTTGTGTAGCACTGCCTCTACTGCTCTGCCTGTTTTCCTTTCAAAAATATTTACTACTTACTATGTACCAGGTACTATAACTAGGCACAGAGATACAAGATGTAGGAAGTGTTCCAGAGATCACAGATGCCAGGCAGAAGGGAAAAAGTATGTGTAAAGATCTAGACCAATAGCATATTGTTTTGTTTGTTTTATCTCCTAAAACAAAAACAAAACTAAAATAAACAGTACCTCCCCCTACTGCTCAATTCCTTTTCTTACTATTTCCAACAGAGGTGACTACAACTAAAATTTCTCTTCTTGCCTGGATGTGACGCTTGGAGCTACTGCAATCTTTGGCAATCCTGAGGTGATAACCACAGGATGATAAGACGATATACCAGGAATACAGAGAAGGAAAATAAATAAAACCCTGTCCTTGATGACATCTAGTTGCTAGAACAACCCTGAGTATACTTGCCTCTGGGCTTTTGTTAGGTGAGCAATAAATGGCCTTAGTTGCAGCCTTTCTTAGGGATTCTGTTACTTGTAGTCATGTGAGCTTGAAAAGAATGTATAACCTGCTATTGTTAGATAAAGTAGTCTAGAGATGTCAATTATATTCAGTTGATTGATGGTGCTGCTGAGTTCAACTACATCCTTAATATTTTTCTGCCTGCTGTATCTGTCCACTTTTTTTTTTTTAAGATTTATTTATTTATTCATGAGAGACACACAGAGAGAGAGGCAGAGACACAGGCAGAGGGAGAAGCAGGCTCCATGCAGGGAGCCCGATGCGGGACTCAATCTGGGGTCCCCAGGATCACGCCCTGGGTCAAAGGCAGCACTAAACGGCTGAGTCACCTGGGCTGCCCCTGTCCATTTCTGATAGACTATTAAAGTCTCCAGCTACAACAGAGGATTCACCTGTTTCTCCATGCAGTTCTATCAGTTCTTGCATTCTTATAGTTCGATACTCTGTTGTTAGACAAAACATTAAAGATTACCATGTCATCTTAGAGTATGATCCCTTTATCTTTATTAAATACCCCTCTTTACCCCTGATAACTTTGCCTGTTCTGGTCTACTCTGTCTGAAAGTAATATAACCACTCCTTTCTTTTGATTAGTGTTATCATGGTATTTTTTTCCTATCCATTTATTTGTGTCTTTATTTATTTTTAGGATTTTATTTATTTATTTGAGAGAGAACATGCGAATGGAGGGAGGGATAGAGAGAGAGAATCTTTAAGCGGACTCCCTGCTGAGGGTGGAGGCTGCTTTGGGCTTGATCCCATGACCCATGAGACCATGGGTCAACCAACTGAGCCATCCAAGTGCCTTTCTTTATTTTAAAGTCAATTTCTTGTAGACAACATATATTTGGGTCCTGTTTTTGGATCCACTCTGATAATCACCATCTTTTAATTGGTGTATTTAGATCATTAACATTTAAGGTGATTATTGATATATTTGGATTAATATCTACCATATTTGTTACTGTTTTCTATTTATCGCCCTTGTTCTTTTATCTTTCACACTTTTCCTGAATTTCGTAGTTTTAAGATTTATGATTCCATTTTCTCTTTTCTTCATTTATACTTTTTCTTTACTTTTTAAATGAATCCATGTCTACTTTCAAATGACTCTATTGCTTCACAGGTAGTGCAAGTACCTCATAATAACAAAATATTCCTAATTCTAACCCCATTCCATCCCTTGTGTATCATTTCTTTATCCATTTAACCTGTATGCAAGCATGCATACATCATTGAATACATTATTGCTATTATTTTTAATAAACTATTGCTAGACCAGTTATTAATAAGAAAAATAAAACTGCTTATTTATTCCTTCCAGTGCTCTTCCTATATTTATGTAGAGCCACATTTCTGATTTATATCATGTCCTTTCTCTCTGAAGAACATCTTTTAACACTTCTTGCAAGGCAGATCTACTAGCTACAAATTCCCTCAATTTTTATTTGTCTGAGAAAGTCTGTATTTCTCCTTCACTTCAAATTTTTTTCAGGGTACAGAATTCTGAGTTGGTAGTTTTTCTCTCAACACTTTAAACATTATACTCTTCTCCCTTATTTACATGGCTTCTAAGGAGAAGTTGGATGTAATTCCTATCTTTGCTCCTTTATTGGTAAGGTGTTTTTTCTTCTGATTTCTTTCAAGACTTTTTTACCTTGAATATGATATGCTTAAGTGTGGTTTTTTGGGCATTTATCCCGCTTGGTGTTATCTGGGTGTCCTAGTTCTGTAGTTTGGTGCCAGACATTAATTTGAAGAAATTTTCCATCATTATTACTTCAAATACGTTCCTTTCTTCTTCTGGTATTCCCATTACATATGTTATGCTTTTTGCAGTTATCCTGCCATTCTTGGATATTCCATTTTCTTCAGTCTTTTTTTTTTTCTTTGCTTTTTAGTTTTGGAAGTTTCTATTGCATATCCTCATGCTTAGAAATTCTTTTCTCAGCCATATCCAATCTACAAGGAGGCCATCAAAGGCATTCATCATTAGTTAGTGTTTTTAATCTCCAGTATTTATTTTTGTTTGGGTCTTAGAATATCCATCTCTCTGCTTACATTATCTATCTGTTGCTGTATGTTGTCCACTTTTCTTTTTAGGATTTTATTTATTTATTCATGGCAGACACAGAGAGAAAGGCAGACACAGGCAGAGGGAGAAGCAGGTTCCTCGCAGGGAGCTTGACACAGGACTTGACCCTGGACCTCAGGATCATGCCCTGAGCCAAAGGCAGACGCTCAACTGCTGAGTCACCCAGGCATCCCAGTCCACTTTTTCCATTAAAGTCCTTAGCCTATTAATCACAGTCATTTAAAAATTCTCAGTATGGTAATTCCAGCATTCCTACCACATCTGACTCTGGTTCTGATGCTTGTTCAATCTCTTCAAACTGTATTTTTTGCCTTTTAGTATGCTTGTAATTTTTGTTAAAATCCAGACATGATGTACCAGGTGAAAGGAACTCTCTGGCAAATAAGCTTTTAACAGTGTGGTATAAGGTATAGGAGAAGGGGAAACATTGTATCGTCCTATAATTAGGTCTTGATCTTTTGAAAAAAATATGCCTCTGGTCCGTGAACTTCACCAGTATTTTTCAGTATCTCCCACTCCCACCTCTGGTGGCACAGGATACTAGAGGGAGCCGTGATTGGTATTTCTCTTCTCTCACACAGAAGAGTAGACTTGACTAGAGTTGGGTATTTTCCTTCTTTGAATTAAGTTAGGCTCTAATGAAACACCCATTTTACTTTGGTAAAATAGTTTTTCTTGAGGGCAGAACTTGGTAGGATGATCTGGTATTTTTCAGAATGGTTACTTTCCCCTTTCTTCTGAGAGAAACATGAGGGAATTTTTCTTCAATCTTCACTGTGAGGACCTGGTAGTTTCTAGAGATCCCTTTGACTGGGTCTCCTAGAGTTTTTAACTCTCAGACTTGTCTGTACTGAGCCTCCCACAATTCATCAGCTAAAGTGTAAGTTTTCTACCAGTCTGGTTCCTGCAGAAGTGTCTGCTCATGAGTTCTGCTCCAGTAAGTTGTGATTCTCTGTATTCCCTGTCTGTCTCTCCAATTTGGGGGCAATGGTATGCTCTATGATCTCATGTCTTTGAAGGATCTAAGAAGAATTGTTAGTTTTCCGTTTGTTCAACTTCTTACATGTTGTTAGGATGGAGCAGCAACTTCCTGCATATATCTTTCCAAAGATCTCCGTGCCTTTTTGGTTGCAAAAAATGGGCTCCTACTGAACATGTTCTTTATTTTTTTTTTTAAGATTTTATTCATTTATTTGACAGAGAGAGAGCACAAGCAGAGAGAACAACAGAGGGAGAGGAAGAAGCAGACTCCCTGCTGAGCAGGGAGCCCAATATAGAGCTTGATCCCAGGACTCTGGGATCATGACCTGAGCCGAGGGCAGAGGCCTAACCAACTGAACCAGCCAGGCACCCTTGAACGTGTTTTTTAATGCACTTCAGTGTTTCACTTGACAGCACATTAAAAAAAAATTTTTATGGTAATACAGACTTACATCATCATTTTATTACTATTGCATGATGTTCATTGTATAATTCTATCAAAATTTCTTAAACTGCCCTATTGATAGAAGTTTGGATATTTTTCAACATTACAAACAATGCTGCAGCAAATATCCTTGCATAAGCATTTATACTTAATGGTGATTTCTCCATGAAAATTCCATTAAAATAATAGAAATTTTTCCCCATTTGCAAAAGTAAGGCATGTTCATCATAGAAAATTTGAAAAATACAGAGAAGTCCAGGCCCAGAAATAACCACTGTCAATATTTAGGTCATGTTCTAACTTTAGATATAAGAAGACAGTCTAATAAATAATAAGCTATTGTCAAGACTTGCTCTTCCTAGGAGACATTCTGCCTTATTAAGGTGACTTTTATAGATTACATATCAAATTTACTAGTTGAACTTTGTGAGTCCTAGAGGCATCTTATTTTCCCTATATTCCTACAAATGTATTTAAGAGCAATTTGTAATAAGATTAATTTTCTTGTCTTGTTTCCAGGTTTAAGAAGATTCCCAAGTGGCTGTAAAATTAAACACAAGTATATTGAAAGCAAATTGCAGTGTTGCAGTAAAATTCCTATCTTGCTCTTTCATGTATGTGTATTGCTCTGCCTATTCTTTTTTTTTATTTGAGAGAGAGATAGAGAGAGACAGCGCAAGCGCACACATTACACATAAGTAGGAGGAGGGTCAGAGGGACAGGAAGAGAGATAAGTAGACTTCCTGCTGAGCAGGGAGCACAACCAGGGCTCTATACCAGGACCTGGAGATCATGACCCCAGCCAAAGTCAGAAGCCAGACACTTAATCAACTGAGTCACCCAGGCGCCCCTATTGTTTTGCCTATTCTGTGCTTGTACATTCTGCCTATAGTTCTTTAGATTAAACTTCTTCATTTCCAGACTGTTAATATGACCACTCAAGAAAGAATATCCTTTGCTCTAGATTACTAGAAACACACAAAGCTTCAACAAACACTATGGTAGGCTGTCATAAAAGGGATATAATATGGCCTCTGACATTATGGCAAAGTGGCACAGTCTACCTCCCAGAACCTAAATCCAAAGATGCCTCAGAAATAAGAAATAAATGGACACACAAAAAAGAAAAGAAAACCAGAAGAAACCCCAGGAGGGTCAGAAGGTGATTATGATTTGGTAAAGAAGGGAAATAGCAGCTCTTTACAGAGGAAAGACAGGTTTTAAACATGGGGAGTGAATTTGCAGAGGAATTTTGAGTTGGGCTCTTTTCTAACCCCCACATTCCCCAGACTTAGATCACTGCTTTCCCTATCAGTCCTACCACAATACTGGAAAGCAAATTCATAGGGGAACACTACAGGGATGTAGGGTAAAAATTTTAAAAAGGACAGTAAATGCTAGCTTAACCAACAAGCATCAAAGGGTTTCCTCCTACCTTCCTCAACCCATAGACCTTTTCATTCAGAGGACTAGATAATACATTCTTAGAAAAGAACAAAGCCTAGGGTAAGATACAGAGAGGTTCCCTAAATGGCAGTCTTCTGATGAGAATGACACACAGGAGGATATTCAAAGTCAGAACCCTGCTCACCAGTGGTGGCACAAACTAAGGCTTAGGTTTTGATTCCTCCCACCCCTTTCTTCGTCCATTATCTACCAAGATGACTGATAACTGATACCCATGAATGAAAATGACCTTGCAGGGAAAGAAAACTAGAAAATTAGAAAGGCAATAAACTAAATAATCTATGACAAAAATTAATAGAATACACATGAAATAAATGTCCCTGAAGAGGATATTGATAATGAAGCAGAAACAATTATAAAGAAACAAGTAGGATTACTGAAAATTCAAAACACAGTTGAAATAAACTCATTAGATCACATAAACAGCAAAAGACTGATATTGGAGGTGATAAATAGGGTTGATATGGGAAAACAAGTACTTACTGATACTTTAATGAAATTTAAGTAAGGCAAAGAGAAAATTCTAAAACCTTTCTAAGAAGAGTAGCTCACCAATAAAGAAAACAAATCAGAATTATGCCAGACTTCTCAAAAGGAACATTAGGGGTAGGAAAACAATGAAGAAATATTTTCAAAATATCAGAAACAGAAACTTTGATTCTAAAATTTTATTTTATTTTACTTTTTAATACAAGATTTTATTTATTTATTCATGAGAGACACACACACACACAGAGGCAGAGACACAGGCAGAGGGAGAAGCAGGCTCCATGCTGGGAGTCTGACGTGGGACTCAATCCCGAGACTCCAGGATCACGCCCTGGGCCTAAAGGCAGGCGCTAAACTGCTGAGTCACCCAGGGATCCCCATGATTCTAAAATTTTATATTCAGCTAAGCTATCAATTAAATGTGAAGGCAAAATAAATATACTCTCAGACCTTCAAGGTCTCAGCATATTATTATAAAGACCTCTGAAAATATTTCTGGAGGAAGTAATAAAACAAAATTTTTAGGAAATGCTATAAAATATAAGATAGTAAGAATGAGAAAATAACTTTCTAAAGTTTGTCTAAAAAAGCATTTTATAGAGTTGTCTGAGTGGCTCAGTCAGTTGCCTGTTGGACTCTTGTTTTCAGCTCAGGTTATGATACTAGAATCTCGGGATCTTGGGTCCTGGGCCCACGTTGGGCTCCCTGCTCAATGGGGAATCTGCTTGTCCCTCTCCCTTTGCCCCTCCCTCTGCTCATGCTCTCTCTTTCACTCACTCTCTCTCTCTCTCTCTCTCAAATAAATCTTTTTTTTAAAGAAAGGCATTTTATACACACACATATACATACTCAAGATACAACAAAGTAGGGTACAGAATGCAATATCCAGAGATAGAGAAGAGTGCATGTGTTAAAGTATTTATTCTACTAAGGGAGGGATACAGATAGGTGTCAATAAATTTCATAAATTAGGAGAAAAAATACAAGTAAATCCCTTAACAAGTTAGGGATAATCAATTAAGAAAAAAATAAAATGCATGCCTTTTAAACCCTTAGATAAAACTGATTTCTCCAAGGAAATGAGCAAGAAGCAGGAGAGAAAGAGAAAAAATTTTAATAGTTCTAACACAGAAGTAATTTAATATATTAGGTAAACTCACCAAAGAAAAGAAAAAATTCTCAGATTGAATTAAAAAAACAAAATCTAGCAGTATAATGTCTACATGAGACACATTTAAAAGAAAGATTGGACAAGTTAAAACAAAAAGATGGGAAAAGACAACTATGAACCAAAAGAAAGCCAAGTAGATATCTAATATCAGACCAAAAATAGAATTTAAGGCAAAAAGCATCATTAAGGGCAAAGAGAGACTATAAATAAAGAATACATAAAATACAGAAAATATAATGCATGTATATTAACATAGATGCTTATTACAATACAACTTCAAAATATACAAAATAGTAACTGACCCTTGGCTCTCCCTGTAGCCCTCTAAAATGCTATTTTTTTTGAGTTGCGGAAGGTGCCAAGGGAAAGGAAGAGAGAGAATCTCAAACAGGCTTCATGCCTAACATGGAGCCCAACGCAGTGCTTGATCTTACAACCTGAGCAGAAATCAAGAGTCAGATGCTTAACAGACTGAGCCACCCAAGCATCCCTAAAATGATGTCTACTTTAACTCCCATAAGCCCCTCACCAGTTGGCCTGAAAATGAGGTGGGGGTCTTCCTCACTCCTCAATGCTACTTCTAGATCATTATTCCCTACTCTCCAATAATATTCAACTTTAGGTCTCCTGTCATTACACTATATACCACCCATTGCCTTCTCTATTGCAGTCCTTTACCTCCTCCTTGCTGTCACTATATCCAGTACTTCTGTCAATAATCTTTAACAATTTCAATATTCATTTAGCTCTTTCTAACACCTGGCCTTGCAATGTTTTGATCTGTTCTCTTTTGGTGACTTAATCCTCTAGCCATTTAGTCATACCAGTGATCTTGTCATTGCAACCAAAACAAAACCCTGCAACCCATTCCATAATCCAGTTTCAAATAATTCATTCTCCAAATATCACCTCTTTATAGCTCACCCCAGCTAGTATCCCAACTCCAAACAATCCTTTGATCTCCATATAGACCTTTTATTTCATTGATTCCACCATGTTCATAGCATCCCTCACCCTTTCACATCCTCAATTCCTTTGTAACTACTTTAAATATGATAATTATAATCAATCTCTTGCATATACTCTCAATTCAAACTCACTTGATCCTCTTCTTGTTCCAAAGTACTCTGTGGTTGACCACAGCCTAGCTTAAATCAAATCTTCTCAGCCTACCCCATTCCAGCACACTACATTCTGAAGCTAAATGTAGCCTCAGAAAAACATTCAAACTTGCTAACTAGTCTTACATTAAACGATGATTAACCTCAGCTGGCAAAAAAAAATACTGCCTGGCAAAAAAACCAAAAACACAAAGCAAAAAAAACCCACAACTGCCTGGCCAAGAAAAAAAAAAAATACTGCCTGGCAATATTTCCCTAATCCATTTACTTGGACTCTCTTGGACAGCAATTTTATATTTTCTCCTATATCCCCATTATCTCTGAGGCCTTCTCTTCCATCTTCTTTCAGGAACTGATGACTGAGTTCCTTATCACACTGAGAAAATGGAAGCAATCATTATTAACTCCACATGCTTCTACCACCACATCTCCCTAAGTATTTGCTTTTGTACCCATATATCTACTTTCTACTCTTGTTATCTGTGGATAAAGTATCTGACTCCTATCTCATGCTAGCCCCTCAAACACTAGATCCTATGTCCCCTGTTCTATTCAAGGACATGCTTCAGTAATTCTCCCATCTCTCTCTGTACCATCATTTTTTCCCTCTCTAACATGATGTTATTTTTCTCAACTTTGAAAAAAAAAAAAAAAACCTCTTAGGCCCACTCCCTCCACCACTTACTACTGCCCCATTTTTTCCCATTCCTTTCACACCAAAATTCCTTTAAAAAATTATGTAAACTGGGATGCCTGGGTGGCTCAATGGTTGAGCATCTGCCTTCAGTTCAGGTTGTGATCCTGGGGACCTGGGATGGAGTCCCACACTGGGCTCCCTGCAGGGAGCCTGCTTCTCCCTCTGCCTGTGTCTCTGCCTCTCTCAGTGTCTTTCATGAATAAATAAACGAAATCTTTAAAAAAAATTATGTAAACTAACCGTCTCTAATTTCTCTCCTCTCCTGAACCTACTGTAATCAGGTCTTTCTTTCTACTCCATCATTGAACTTGCTTTTGGCATGGTCACCAGCAACCTGTTAAATCTAATGATCAATTTTCAGTCCTTTTACTTGATGTATCAGCAACATTTGGAACTATGATCACTCCATTTATTTGAAATAATTTTTTCACATGGGTTCCAGGAATTATACTCTCCTGGTTTGCCTCCTAACTTTCTGGCCACCCCTACATCTTTTTTGCTTCCTTTTCATTTCCTGAATGTTGGAGTAATTCAGAGTTTAATTCTTGGACCACTTGTCCTGTCTACACTCCCTTGATGGTCTCATTCAGTCTTATGGTTTTAAATACCATATATATGCTGATGATTCCAAATTTATATCTCAGCTTTGACTTTGCCTCTGAACTTTCCCCCAAATTCTAGTCCTATATACCAAACTATTCACTTGATATCTCCACTTAGCTGAGCTCATGATAGCACCAGCCCTATCCCTTATGCTTTGTCCCTGATGATACTTTATGCCTTGAATTTGTAGCTTCAATTTATCTTATATAAAATAGCTACCTGTTTTGTTTCTGTTTTTCATTTTGTTTTGTTTTTGGTGTTTCTGTTCATATTAGCGTGGAATATCTACTTACATTTCTTTTAACTTGTCCATAGCCTTTCATTTTAAGTGTGTCTCTTATATAGATAATATATTGCTAGACCTTAATTTTTAAATCCAGTCTGAGATCCAACCTGAGTTTTTGCCTTTTCATTGATGGAGTTAACTGATAAACATTTATTGCAATTTCGGCTATATTAGGCCTTATTTTTTCCATCTTATAACGATGAATAAAATAGACACCTCTCTAATGAGCTTAGGGAAAAAAGATGATTAAAATAACCAAATCACATAATGAAATCATGAAAACTAGTTACAGATACAACAGAGACAGAAAAGACAGTTAACTGGGTGACGGTCACTGAGGAGGGCACTTAATGGGATGAGCACTGGGTGTTATACTATATGTTGGCAAATTTAATTTAAATTTAAAAATGTAAAAAACAACAACAACAAAAGAAAAGACAGTTAAGTGTCTGCCTTCAGCGCAGGTCATGATCTTGGGGTCCTGGGATAGAGCCCCACATTGGGCTCTCTGCTCAGCAGGGAATCTGCTTTTCATTCTCCTTCTGCCTTTTCCCCCCTGCCTCACTTGTAATCTCTCTCTCAAATAAATAAAAAATTTAAATTAAAAAAAAAAAAAAAGAAAAGAGGGGCGCCTGGGTGAATCAGTTGGTTAAGTATCTGCCTTCAGCTCAGAGCATGATCCCGGAATCCTCAACAGGGAACCTACTTCTCCCTCTTCCTCTGCAGCTCCCCCTGCTTGTGTATGCTCTCTCTGTCAGATAAATAAATAAAATCTTTAAAAAAAAAAAAAGAAAAGAAAAGAATATGATAGTCAATTATAAGCTAATACACTTAGATGAAATTGGTTGATTTTGGGAAAATTCTAAAATTCCAAAATATTTAACAATTAATTCACAAATATGGTATAACACCTTTACCCTGAAAAATTTAAATTCTATTTAAGGACATAAACGAATATCTAAAAAACACTTAAAGTATGTTCTTAGATGAGACAAGTTAGTAAATATATCAGTTTTTGGAAAATTAATCTGTTAAGTTCAAATCTTACTTTTTAAAAAAGATTTCATTTATTTATTTATTTATTTATTTGACAGAGAGAGACAGCACAGAAGGCAGAGCAGCAAGTAGAGGGAAGGCCTTCTTGCTGAGCAGAGACCCCCATGCAGGGCTTGATCCCAGGACCCTGGGATCAGGACCTGAACTGAAGGCAGACATTTCACCCACTGAGCTACCCGGGCACTCCTCAAATCTTATTTTAAAATGTTAGTGGGGACATTTTTAGGAACTTGACTAACTCATTCTAAAATGTATATTGAATAGTAGCCCATGAAAAGATGAATCAATTTTGAAAAGAAAAATGAAAAAGGGGTAATAACACAATTATTTAGAGCTGGTACACTATGGAAACTAAAATAAAAAAAACAATAGCAGCAAGGTGGAGACCTGAGAACAGAAACCAACAAACAGAACAAACAGAAAGCTCAGAAATAGACCCATGATGTACAGAACTTGACATATGAAAAAGGTGGCATCATAAAGGTGGCAAGGCCATATTTATGAGAAAAAAAAACAGATTGCTTAGAAATTATGTTGCTATATGAAAAAAAATTAAGCTAGATCCCTACCTGACACTGAATACAAGTGAACTTCAGATGATTGAAAGATATTAATAAAAAAAATAAAAATAAAACTATCAGGTTAATGGGAAAAAATGTAAGAAAATGTCTTTGTGACTTATTCCTCAATTATATCTCAATAAAGCCAAAATTAAAAACAAACCAAAATGAAACTTGAGGCCAAACTTGATAGATTATTTGCCAGCATGGCAAAATTTAAGAGTGGTTATTACCAAATCTTGGCATAATGTGTAGGGAGACTGACCTCTTGTGCATGGGATGTGGAAGTGTAAACTGTCTTAGCTATTCTGGGAAGCAACTGAAAATATTTAAGGAAGTATGTGTATCCATCTCTTGGGTATATGTCCTAGAAGAAAATGTCATGTGGGTTATCATGAGAACATATACAAAAGTTCATCTAGCTTTTTTTCAAGATAGTAGGGAGGTAAAAGCAATCCAGAAAATGTCATGTGGGTTATCATGGGAACATATACAAAAGTTCATCTAGCTTTTTTCAAGATAGTAGGGAGGTAAAAGCATTTTAACCAGGGGAACAGAGGGTGGATGCAGACTGTGGAAGAAATGTAGTAACTAAAAGCAACAAACTAGGTGTACATATAGTGCACAGTTAGATTTTAAACACAATATTAACTTCAAAGAGAAAAAAAAGGATATTTAAAGCATAAGATTATTTATGCATTTTAAAAACAATACACATCTTTGTATGTATTCTTCCCACACCTCTTCCCATAGCTCTTCCTAAAAATTACACACAGGAAAAAGGAAAGCAAATAAAAATTCCTACAACTGATACTAAAATTGGAGGAAGGGGGGAATCTTGAAATCTCTATTTTTTTTTAAAGTTTTATTTATTTGTTCAAGAGAGACACAGAAAGAGGCAGAGACACAGGCAGAGGGAGAAGCAGGCTCCCTATGGGGAGCCCAATGTGGGACTCAATCCTGGGACTCCAGGATCACGCCCTGAGCCAAAGGCAATGCTCAACCTCTGAGCCACCTAGGCATTCCAACAATCTTTAATTTAAATGCAAGTTGAGAAAGATAAAGTAGGGGCCATCCAGAACTCCCAACAAGGGTGTCAAGGTCACAGAATCTGCTTGAAAGAGTAGAGAATATGTAGTCTTAGTGGAACCTGGTAACATCAATAAGGGTTTGCTCAGAGAAGGAAATCACCCAACCGTTAGTGGAAACAGCTGAGAGTTGGTCTGAAATCTGGCAGATCAGCAAGAGCAACAGGAATGAAAACATATGGGCTTGGAAAATTCGATAGGAACAAGGGTACAGTCTTGGGAAAGTGCCACCTTCAGGATAAAGAGGGACTTTGGAAAGTGGGCATTGCTCCTTGAAGACAGCAACCAGTGGTAAATGGAAGAAAAAAAAGAAGTAACTGGTAATAAATATCCCACTGAGAAAACAAATAGGAGACTCAGAAATCTGACCCCCCACCCCCACACACAAAGCACTTAAGAAAACTGCTTTTCACTATAGCAACAGAAGAGGGAGCCCTTGAGCTGAAGAAAACAAAACATAACAAAACCAAACCCAGGGAAGGCCCTTAAAACACTATCCATTCCCCCCTTGAAAAATCTGTTAAAAGCTGATTCAGAAAAATCTAACATGTTCAAGGATGAATAGCAATTACAAAAACTGAGGATCCATACAAAGTTACTATAAGAAAACATTCACCACAGAGAATCACAAGTTTTGATAGATGAAAGCATACCAGAAAAAATGGTGTCCCAAAGAAGAAACCAAGACTAAACTACAACATACATAAGTGTAGTGGGACCTGTGGAATCTTCTTCAGATAGCCTCTTCAAGACTGAAGCACTCATACTCCAAGTTGCTAGAATGCTGGTGACTGAGTCCTTCTCTGGGAATTTCCTCTGCCCAAAAAAACTTCCTTCACCCAAGGTCAAACCCTCTTCCCATTGTTCACCTACATCCAATGACTTGTCCATGCCAAGATATCTGGGGGCCTTGCCTCAAGGTGGGACAATTCTAAGTTTTTTTTTAATTTTTATTTATTTATGATAGTCACAGAGAGAGAGAGAGAGAGAGAGAGAGAGAGAGAGAGAGAGAGAAAGGCAGAGACATAGGCAGAGGGAGAAGCAGGCTCCATGCACCAGGAGCCCAACGTGGGATTCGATCCCGGGTCTCCAGGATCGTGCCCTGGGCCAAAGGCAGGCACTAAACTGCTGCGCCACCCAGGGATCCCAAGGTGGGACAATTCTAAAGGGCCATTCCAACCTCAAAATTCCTCATGGGCTAGGCTTTGTTTGACTGATCATGGTCAGTGGTATATTAGAGCTGGCTTCTACTGGTCCATAAGAACCAACTGTTAACATTTTTTAAAATTTTGTAAGCAATAAAAAAAAAAAAAAAAATTTTAAAAAAGGGATCCCTGGGTGGCGCAGCGGTTTGGCGCCTGCCTTTGGCCCAGGGCGTGATCCTGGAGACCCAGGATCGAATCCCACGTTGGGCTCCCGGTGCATGGAGCCTGCTTCTCCCTCTGCCTGTGTCTCTGCCTCTCTCTCTCTCTCTCACTGTGTGCCTATCATAAATAAATAAAATTAAAAAAAAATTAAAAAAAAAAAATTTTGTAAGCAAAGGGTTCCTGGGTGGCTCAGCCAGTTAAATGTCCAACTTGGTTTCAGCTCAGGTCCTGACCTCAGGGTTGTGGGATCAAGCCCTGCACTGGGCTCTGTGCTCAGTGGGAAATCTGCTTGAGATTTTCTCTTTCCCTCTCTCTCTCTCTCTGCCTCCCCCTGCTTGCACTCTCTTCTCTTTCTCTCATATAAATAAATAATTTTTTAATGGACAAGCAGGTTGTTAAATACAGCTACCTCTAGAACTTATATTATGTAAACTCAAAATTAAATAAATCCTATTTAAAACCAAGGTAATAAATACACAATACTCATTATTTCCTAATTACTTTAATACATTTACTATTATCTATGCTCCTGAGGTATAAAGTCTATTGTTTCTGTATGGGGGTTACTATGCATTTCTTCCCAGATCATTGTTCAGTGATGTCATGTTTTTAGCTTAAAATTGGCCATGACGGAATATTTATATGCTAGAAAACATTGCAAATAGAACTTTTTATCCCTCTGAGAATTATTAAAAATTATTATTATTAAAAATTTAGCGGCACATCACTAATTACAGTTCAGTATCTCTTTCTATCCAATCCTCCTTCCTTCACATCATCCTAAGTGCCGATCCCAAGGTTAATCTCTAATAAATCTGGTGCATGCAATTTTCTGTCTCAGAGTCTATGTCCCAGAGAATGCAACCTAAAATGACAAGAATAGCTAGGATCAAGTATACCATATAGGACATAGAGGATGGAAATAAGCCAAGAAAAATGAAATAAAGATATTAAAACAATCGAGGAGAAAATAATATAAAAACCAGACACCCAACATCCAACATACATACTTCTGGATGCCTTGAAGACAATCAAAATAATAAAATAGAAGTAATATTTACAACTATAACTCAATAACACTTCTTTTGTAAGTATGGAGCGAAAGAAGACCTAAATCTACATATTGAAAGGGCACATGATATACTAAATTAAACAGACCCAGATTAGTCAACACTTAGATTTATCCTAGAAAATTATACCTTAATACAAAGGAAAAAAATTGCCTGTGCTTCCTGGCAAAAAGATCAAGGCACTTTCTAAAGATAGCAAACCAGTTTGGCATCAAGTTCTCAGCTATTTTCAAAGCCAGAAAATAGTAAAGCAACATCTATAATATAATCAAGGGAAAATAATTCTAAATGCAGACAAACTATCCTGCAAGTAGCAAGGCTATAGAAATAGTTTCTCAGTATGATAAACATCTGGGATTATTATACTCATGAGTCCTTCCTGAGGGCAAACTGCACCCAAGTAAGAGAGGACCTAGAAAACTTTACCAAAGATACTGGTGTTGTGCACTGAATACACCTAGCTATACATCTAAGATTAAAACAAAAGTAGGAGTCAGAATAGCATATACAAATTCTGTGCTCTGACAATGTAGTAATAACTAAAAAAAAAAAAAAAGAATGAAGTGGGGAAAGAGATGGAACAGTTCACTAACAGGTAAATAGTGAGGGTTAAAGGGTAAAGGGGATCATTTAAAGCCAACAGATTGTAATCCAAAACATATTCAGGATACGAATCAACATTAAGAAAAAGAATACTATTAACTAAAATTGGATGGTGGAAGGCACAGAAGAGAAAGAAAAGGAGGTGGTGTCAAATTCTTTCATTATTGCTCTGAATAGGAAACTAATAGTCAATGTATAAAGAAAAAGAGGACCAAGATATATGAGTATTGCTATAAAGGGAATTTAGAACAAAAATATAAATTTCTGTAATCATCAAGAGAAATACACACAAATAAAACAACAAAGAGAAAAGGAAACAAAACATAGTTAATGGAAGACCATGCATGGTTTTGAATGACATAAATATGACATAATTGATATCAAACATAGCAGTTGTATAAATCTATAAGTATAAAAGTGGGCTTAAATCACTTATTAAAAGAAAAGATTTTTCAGGATCACTCAAAAATGAAACCCAACTCTGGATTGCATATAGGAGACCCTAAAATAAAAGAATAAACAAAGATGTATTGGGCAAATGCAAATTTTAAAACGGGCAATATCAGGCAAGGTAACATTCAAGCAAAAAAGTATTAAATGAGACCAAGACGGACACTTTATAGTGCTAAAAGCTACAACTCACTATGAAGATATAATAGTCGTGAATATCTGTGCAATAATATAGCAACTGCTTTTGTAAAGTAGTAACTATGGAAGATTAGAGAAATAGAAAATGCTAATAATGACTTTAGTACATATCTCTCAGTCCAAGACAATCTAAGAAATAAGAGCAACAAAATAAAAGAATTAGGAGAACTGAACAATGTTGGTCTATAAGACAGTCTTATAACACAAATCTTGTAGATAAAAAGTTTATCAATTTTACTACAAAATGTTACATGATGGTATATCAGTTATTTATTGCTGCATAACAAATTACCTCTAAAGTTTAGTAGCTTAAAGCAACACACATATATTATCTCACCATTTTTGTGGGTCAGGAGTTCAGTACTGGCTGGTTCTGGCTGAAGGTTTCTCATGAGGTTGCAGTCAAGAGGTTGGTTGGGGCTGCAGTCATCTGAAGGCTTGACTGCAGCTGGAGGATCTGCTTCCAAATTGGCTCACACACAAAGCTGATGACTCAAGGCCATATGGACATCTCCAAAGAGCTTCTTGATATGTGATACTCAAGGGAGTATCACAAGTGATCCAAGAGAGACAGAAAGGATGAAGCCACAATGCCTTTTATGACCTAGTCTCAAAAGTGCCACACCGCCATTTTGCCACATTCTGCTCATTAGAAGCAAGTCCCTAAGTACTGTCCCTGTTCAAGGGGAGGGGCCCCACCTTTTGAAGGGAGAAATATCAAAGAATTCATCAATTATGTATTAAAACCACCATAGATTATGTACCTACCAAAAGTAAAAATTTGGATTGTTTATTAAAATAAAAAACTGATCTTTGGATATATAGTCTACTGTCAATACCCAGATAACAGAAGTTTCTTAAATCACAAAAATACTCTACCACAAGAGCCTGTTAACTTTTAAGTCCTGCATACACAGTAGTCATTCAACAGGTATAAGAAAGGAAGAGCGGTGGGATCCCTGGGTGGCGCAGTGGTTTGGCGCCTGCCTTTGGCCCAGGGCGCGATCCTGGAGACCCGGGATCGAATCCCACATCGGGCTCCCGGTGCATGGAGCCTGCTTCTCCCTCCCTCTGCCTGTGTCTCTGCCTCTCTCTCTCTCTCTCTCTGTGACTATCATAAATAAATAAAAGTTTAAAAAAAAAAAAAAAGAAAGAAAGGAAGAGCGGGGGATCCCTGGGTGGCGCAGTGGTTTAGCGCCTGCCTTTGGCCCAGGGCGCGATCCTGGAGACCCGGGATCGAATCCCATGTCAGGCTCCCGGTGCATGGAGCCTGCTTCTCTCTCTGCCTCTCTCTCTCTCTCTCTCTCTCTCTGTGTGACTATCATAAATAAAAAATAATAATAATAAAATAAAATAAAAATAAAAAAAAGAAAGGAAGAGCGGGAAGATAAAAAGTTACAGCCAGAAATACACAGAAACTATGTTTGGTCAGCATGACTCACTAATGGGAATGCTCCAACATTATCTGACTTATTTGGAAGACAAAGACCTTTTAAGAATAGTGGAATTTAAGGATTTGGACTGGTCCTGTTTGAGTTTAAAGAGTTTTGCCTTAATTAAGAGGCTCAAGCAAAGGAGATAATAAGTATAAAGTCTTTTTTATATGTATATGGTGATTATCTCCAACTAGGATAAAAGCTACTTACAAAAGACCTTATCATTCTTTTCTATCTAGTTACTTGTTCTATCTAGTACTTTTTTATCTAGTACTTGATAAATGGACTAATAGATATCAAGATAGAGAAATATGGGCAACACATTCATTTCAAGTACCAATTTATAATTACAAGATGCTAAACAATTACAATTACAATTACAAGTGCTAAACTAGCCCTGGCTTCCAATTCTGCTAATTGGGGTTCACAGTTATAACTCTATTGACCTTCTATTAAAAAACTCAGGTTTAGGGGTACCTTGATAGCTCAGTCAGTTAAACATCTGACTCTTTCTTTTTTTAAAGGTTTTATTTATTTATTCATGAGAGACAGGGAGACAGGCGGAGAGACACAGGCAGAGGGAGAAGCAGGCTCCATGCAGGGAGCCCAATGTGGGACTCGATCTCTGGTCTCCAGGATCAGGCCCCGGGGTGAAGGCGGTGCTAAACCGCTGAGCCACCAGGGCTGCCCAAGCATCTGACTCTTGATTTAAGCTCAGGTCATAATCTCAGGGTCCAGGGATTAAGATCCGCTTTGGGCCCCCACATTCAGTGGGGAGTCTGCTTCTCTCCCTCTGTCCCTCCTCTTGCTCACACTGTCTCTAAGATAAATAAATCTTAAAAAACAAAAACAAAAAACCTCAAGTTTACCAGATCCTGGAATTCTCTAATATTTAAAAAGCAAAATCAGGGGCACCTGGTTGGCTCAGTCAGTTAAGCATCTGCCTTTGGCTCAGGTCATGATCCCAGAGTCCTGGGATCGAGTCCCACATCAGGGTCCTTGGATTGAGCCCCACATTGGGTTCCCTGCCATGGTGTGCCTATTTCTCCCTCTGCCTGCCACTGCCACTCCCCCTGCTTGTGCTCATGCACTCTCTCTGTGTGTCAAATAAATACAATCTTTAAAAAAAAAAAAAAAAAAGCGGGGGGGATCCCTGGGTGGCTCAGCAGAGTCCCGGGATCGAGTCCCACGTCGGGCTCCCGGCATGGAGCCTGCTTCCCTCCTCTTGTGTCTCTGCCTCTCTGTCTATCATAAATAAATAAATAAATCTTAAAAAAATTTAAAAAATAAAATAAAAAATAAAAAAAGCATAAGCAATCAAGAAACCTAAAACACAGTTCTCTACTTTTCTAACAAATCAAATGAAAAAATCTCCCAGAGAGAGAAGATAAATTGAGCACATCTGGGACTACTTTTAGGGTAACGCATCTGTGGATTACCATTTAGAACCAGAGCACAATTACCACAAGCTTCTTATCACATTTAAATGATCTGAATAAACAGTTTGCTTCAGAGATGAGGTCAGTTCCCATAAGGCTATAGCCTGGATGAGCTTGTTGACCTTTTCTCACTCCTTGGGAAAGCATTATACATATTTATTCCAACATGCTTTAACCCAATCTGATATTCTACACAATTATCCAATGGATCTAATTCTGAGGACATTCCCTTTATGTTAGGATCTGAAAAATGTTAATCCTGTTTCTGACAATTACAATAACTAAAATGTTTAGTTCCTTCTACTCTACTTTTCCCAGTTTATTTACAAAGAAAGAATATTTTAGGACCAATTTAAAACACATATGATACAAAGAGTAATACATCTGAGGTCTACTAAAGAGTGTAGGATCTTTGTAAGTCATCCAACCTCCCTTTGTTTCAATTTCCAATGTCTAAAATGTCAGTTGTAATATTCAGTCTATATCACCAGATTACAATAAGCAATTAATGATTTAATGTTGGCTGAGCTCATTTCAACAAAATCTACAGAATCCAAATTGCATGTTTTATTGCAGGAATTGGCAAACTATATAGCCTGTAGGCCAAACCTGGTCCATGGCATATTCCATATGGTTCACAAGCTAAAATAGTTGTTACGTTTTTAAAGAACTATATAGGTAAAAGAAGAAGAGGAAGGAGAAGAAGAAGCAACAGAGATTGTATGTAGCCTACAGAGCCAAAAATATTTCCTAGTTGGCCCTTTACATAAATCACTTGCTGATACCTATGTTCTACTGGATTCAGCTATCATGAAGACATTTCTAGAAATGTCTATATTTACTGAAAAATATAATTAAGAAAGTCAAATACCACATGATTTCACTCATACATGATATTTAAGAAAAAAGAACAGATGAACATAGGGGAAGGAAGAAAAAAAAAAGAGGGAGGAAGGCAAACCATAAGAGACTATTAACTATAGAGGATTGCTGAAGAGAAGTAAGTGGGGGATGGGCTAAATGAGTAATGGCTATTAAGAAGAGCACTTGTTGATTAGTACTAGGCATTATATGCAAGTGATAAATCACTGAATTCTACTCCTGACCAATATTACACTATATGTTAACCAGAATATAAATAAAAACTTGAAGCATAAAAAATGTGTGTGTGTGTGTGTGTGTGTGTGTGTGTGTATAATTATAGAGATTTATATATTTCAAAGTCATACTATGGGGAGTTAAAGGGGGGAAAAAGAATGAGGAAATTATATTTGAGATAGTTCATTAAATAAATATTTTAATATCTATACTTGTGTTAAGCACTGGTGATATAATAGTGAGCAATCAGATAATCCCTGCTCTCATGGATTGGAAGAAAATAGTAAGGGAGACAAATAAGAAACTACCATATTAATTTTTTTAATTTAAATTCTAGCTAGTTAACATACAGTGCAATATTGGTTTCAGGAATAGAATTCAGTGATTCATCACTTACATACAATACCCAGTGTTCATCATAACACGTGCCTTCCTTACTACCCATCACCCACCTAGTCCACCTACCCCAGCAAACACCCTTTGTAGGGACGGGTGCACCTCCCAAATAACTGCTGCCTGGGGGTAGGGGAGCCAGTCCCACTTACCAGAACACCTGAACAGGTATAGTGGGCCTGGTATCACAGACCTTGTAGCCAACCACACCAGATGCTAACCCTACCCACCAGCATGCCTGCAATGGTCACAAATGAGCCTCAGTCAGCCTTGCTGGGGGCCAGCCTTGACCACCAGCATGCCTACATCAGTTACAGCTAAGCACTGTAGCCAGCCAGGCCAAAGGCCAGTTCCACTCACCAGCAAGTCCATAGCAGTTACAACCCAATCACAAGGAGGGCACGTGTAGCACACATAGAGGACACACCTGGAGTACCTGGTTCTGGTGATCAGAAAGGACTGCACTTCCAAACCTCAGAGGATGCCTTCTACATAAGACTACTACCATAAGACCAGGAGATGTAGCTAACCACAGAGAGTCACACAAAATGAGGAGATCAAGGAATGTGTTACAAACAAAAGAACAAGATATAGCCCCAGAAAAAGAACTAAATGAGATACAGATAAGCCAACTACCTGATAAGGAGTTCAAAATAATGGTCATAAAGATGCTCATTGAATTTGGGCAAGAGTAGGTAAACTTAGTTAAGAACTTCAACAAACAGAAAAATGTAAAAAGAGAACCAACCATAGCTGAAGAATACAATAACTAAAATGAAAAATAAATAAAAGAAGTAGATTAGAGGATACAGAAGAGCAAATTAGCAATCTGCAACAAAGCAAACTGAAAATCATCCACACTGACTAGCAAAAAGAAAAACTTTAAAGCTAATAGATTAAGGGACCTCTGTGGCAACATCAAACCTACTGACATTTGCATTATAGTGGGTCCCAAAGGGATAAAAGAGAGAGAAAGAGGTAGAAAACTTATTTGAAGGAATAATAGCTAAAAACTTTCCTAAGTTGGGAAGGAAATAAAAATCCAGGTCCAAGACACACAGAGAACCCCAAACAAGATGAACCCAAAGAGGTCCACACAAAAAAAGTATGTACACATATTAAGATGTTAAAAACTAAAGGCAGAATCTTAAAAGCCAGAGATCAACAACTAGTTACATATAGGGTAATACCCAAAAGACTATAAGCTGATTATTCAGCAGAAACTTTGCAGGTCAGAAGAAAGTGGAATGATATATCCAAAGTGCTAAAAGAAAAAAAACCTACAACCAAGGATACTCTACCTAGCAAAGTTATCATTCAGAATTGGAAAGAAAAAGAGTTTTCCAGACAAAGAAAAATTAAAGCAGTTCATTGCCACTAAACCAGCCTTACGAGAAATGTTAAAGGAACTTCTTTAAGTGGAAAAGAAAAGGCCATACCTAGAAGTAGAAGATTATAAAAGAAGAAATTTCATTGGTAAAAACATATAGTAAAGGTAGCAGATCAGTCACTTATAAAACTACTATAAAGGTTAAAAGAGGGGATCCCTGGGTGGCGCAGCGGTTTGGCGCCTGTCTTTGGCCCAGGGCGCGATCCTGGAGACCCGGGATCGAATCCCACGTCGGGCTCCCGGTGTATGGAGTCTACTTCTCCTTCTGCCTGTGTCTCTGCCTCTCTCTCTCTCATTCTGTGTGACTATCATAAATAAATAAAAATTAAAAAAAAAAAAGGTTAAAAGAGAAAAGTAGTAAAATCAACCATATCTATAGTAATTAGTTAAGGGATACACAAAATAAAAAGGTACAAAATATGAAATCAAATAAATTGTGGGAGGGTAGTAAAAATATAGTGCTTTTAGACTGTTTTTGAACCTAAGTCACCACCAACTTAAAAGAGACTGCTATATACATAGGGTATTATATATGAACCTCATGGCGACCACAAACCAAAAGCCTATAAAAAGGACACATAAAAAATAAAAAGAAATCTAAGCATAACACTAAAAGTCATCAAACCACAAGGGAATACAGCAAGAAGAACAGAAAACAACCAAAACAATTATTAAAACTGCAGTGAGTACATACCTTATTTAAAGGTAATGATTACTTTTTATAAATGACTAAATGCTCTAATCAAAATACACTGGGTAGAGAGAAGCTGGGAAGATACAACTAGATAACACTCAAATCAACATAAATATCCCAGAAAACAACACAAAGTCTGGCAGAACAAACTCCACAACTAAAAGTAGAGAAGACGCCACATTGAAGAAGATAAGAAGAGCAAACATGGAGTTTGGGAATGAAACAGATCATGTCTATCCATGGTAGGGAGGGAGCTGATGGTACAGAGAAGGGCAAAAACCAGACTGTCATACAGAGGGGCCCACACATGAAAGACAAATCCTCATAACAATTGGCTTTGAAAGTGAGAGAGGCCATATTTCATGAGTCCTTACAGCCAGTGGACTTAAAGCCTGGAATTTAAAAAATCACTGAGCTTGGGGCACTTGGGTGGGTGACTCAGTTGGTTGAGCATTTGACTCTTGATCTCAGCCCAGGTATTGATCTCAGGGTTGAGTCTGAGCCCCACATAAAAAATCAGTGAGATTTTAGGAAGCAGAGTCCCTGCCCTTAAAGTGACAGCACAACAAACACCCAGTGGAGATACAATGTGGAAGCAGCAGTTTGAAAAACACTGCAGCAGACAGGAGGGAAGGTTATTTACTCATCTCAGAGCTTGGCTCAAAGAGGCAAGGATCACAGGGAGAGCCCTCCAGGAACAAAGGAGTTGGCAGGCACCATTTCCCCCATTCCACTCCCCAAAATAAACATATGGCCACTTGCAGAAACCAGCACAGAGAAGACAACTGCTACCTAACTTGCTTATGCCAAGCCCCATTTCCCATGATTCAGTGAATCTGCCCTTCCTAGTCATGCTTGCCTCAGTACCAGTGCTATGGGACCCCTCCCCCAGAACAGTGGCACAAACTCCAACACCTTGTCTCTCCACTCACATGTTTTGCAGGACATCAGTTCCCACAATGGAGGCAGGTGCAAGCAAAACAGCAAACACCTCATTAAAATGTGCCTCACCCAGCCAGGGACCAAACACTGTCCACAAAGGCAAAGAGAGCCTCTGCAGACAGCTGTACTGAAGGAAAAAGCAGCTAAGACTCAAAAGCAGGGCACCTGAGATATGGGAAACACTTCCTGAAATACCAGGTCCTGGGGAACAGAGGACACTGCACTACAGGGCACTATAGGACTTCTTTTTCATAAACCTATTCCTTCAAGAGCAGGAGATGGGGGACCCTGGGTGGCTCACCGGCTTAGTGCCTGCCTTTGGCCTAGGGCATGATCCTGGGGTCCCGCGGTCGAGTCCCACATCGGGGTCCCTATATGAGTCTGCTTCTCCTTCTGCTATGTCTCTTGCCTCTGTGTCTCTCATGAATTAATAAATAAAATCTTTTAAAAAATAAGAAAAAAAATAAAATAAATAAGAGCAGGAGACGTTGTTGACTCTCCTAACACACAGAAACAGAAACAGAGAGTTAGACAAAATGAGGAGAGAGAAAAATACATCCCATATAAAAGAATAGGACAAAACTATAGCAAGAAACCTAAGTGAAACAGAGATAAGTAATATGCCTAATGGAGAATTCAAAGCAATGATCATAAAGATACTCATTGGACTTGAGAAAAAAGTGAGGGACGTCAGTGAAACCCTTAATGAAGAGATAAAAAAAAAAGGACCAATCAGAGATGAAGAATATAACAAACAAAATTAAAAACACATTGATGGAATAAATAGCAGGCTATAGAGGAAGCAAAAAGATGAATTAGTGACCTGGAAGACAGATTAATGAAAAGTAATCAAGCTGGGCAAATGAAAGAAAAAAGAATTATGCAAAATGAGAAGAGACTTAGGGAACTCTGTGATTCCATCAAGCATAATAACATTTGCATAATAGAGATCTCATAGAAGAAGAAAGAAAAAAGGGGATAGAAAATTTATTTGAAGAAATAATGACTGAAAGCTTCCCTAATTTGTGGAAGGAAAGATATCCAGATCCAGGAGGCGTGGAAATCCCCCAATAAGTAAACCTAAGGAGGTCTGCCCCAAGACACATAGTAATGGCAAAAAGTAGTGAAAGAATTGTAAAAGCAACAAGAGAAAAGAAGATAGTTACATACAAGGGGGGGAACCACCCCCCCAATAAGGCTATCAGGATTTTTCAGCAGAAAGTTTGCAGGCTAGAAAGAAGTAGCAGGATATATTCAAATTGCTGAAAGGGAAAAATCTGCAGCTAAGAATACTCTACCCAGGAAGATTATCATTCAGAATATAAGGAGAGATAAAGAGTTTCTCAGACAAAACCTAAAGGAGTTCATGACCACTGAATCAGCCCTATAAGAAATATTAAAAGGGACTCTTTGAGTAGAAAGGAAAGACTGTAAGTGAGAGTATAAAAGTTGGAAGCACAAACTCAGTAAAAATAAGTATATCTGTAAATATCAATCAAGGGATTCACAAAATTATATGATGTAAATTATGATACCATATACCTAAAATGTGGGGCAGGGAGAGGAGTAAAGAATGGGTTTAAATATAAGGGATCATCAATTTAATGCAGAAGATATTATATACAAACCTACTGGTAACCACAAATCAAAAACCAGTCAGAGATATGCAAAGAATAAAGAGAAGGGAATCCAATATATCACTAAAAAATATATCACTAAAAAAACAACAAACGATGAAAAAGAACAAGAGAAAAAAGGATCAAAGGAAAATATGAAAACAACCATGAAACAAGTAACAAAATAGCAATAAATACATATCTACCAATAATTAATTTGAATGTAAATGGACTAAATGGTCCAATCACAAGATAGGGTGACAGAGTAGATTAAAAAACAAGACCCATTTTTGCTTCCAACAGGAGCTCATTTCTGACCTAGAGATACATACAAATTGAAAGTGAGGGCGATGCAGAAATATTTATCATGCAAATAGATATCAAAAGAAAGCCAAGGTAGCAATACTTCTATCTGACAAAAGAGACTTTAAAACAAAGACTGTAGGAACGCCTGGGTGGCTCAGCAGTTGAGTGTTTGCCTTTGGCTCAGGCTGTGATCCCGGAGTCCCGGGATCGAGTCC
Source organism: Nyctereutes procyonoides (assembly GCF_905146905.1). NCBI lineage: Eukaryota > Metazoa > Chordata > Mammalia > Carnivora > Canidae > Nyctereutes > Nyctereutes procyonoides. Next base: position 1,601,952 of record NW_026575124.1, on the reverse strand, counting down.
CACATTGGGCTCCCTGCATGGAGCCTGCTTCTCCCTTTGCCTAGGTCTTTGCTTCTCTCTGTGTGCCTCATGAATAAATAAATAAAATCGTTTTTAAAAAATTAAATAAAACAAAGACTGCAACCAGAGACAAAGGAGGACACTATATAGTAATATGGAGAAAAATCCAACAAGAAGATATAACAATTATAAATATTTATGCATTCAACATGGGAGCACCCAAATAGATAAAACAGGTAATAACAAACATACAGTAACTAATTAATCTATAGTAATACAATAATAATAGAGGACTTTAACATCCTACTTATATCAATGGGCAGATCATTCAAACACATAATCAACAAGGAGATAAGGCTTTGAATGACATACTGGGCCAGATGTACTTAATAGATGTGTTCAGAGTATTCCATCCTAAAACAGCAAAATACAAATTATTTTCAAATGCACATGAAACATTCTCCAGAATATACCACATATTAGACCACAAAATGGGTCTCAACAAATTAAAAAAGACTGAAGTCATCCCAAAATCTTTTCTGACCACAACACTGTGAAACTAGAAATTGACCACAAGAAAAAAAATCTGGAAAGAGCACAAATATTTGGAAGTTAAATAACATGGTACTAAACACTGAATGGGTCAACCAAGAAATCAAAGAGGAAATCAAATATACATGGAGACAAACGAAAATGAAAACATGACAGTCCATAGTCTGGGATGTAGCAAAAGTGATCCTAAGAGGGAAGTTTATAGCAATACAGACCTACCTCAAGAAGCAAGAAAAATCACAAACAACCTAACCTTACACCTAAAGCAGCTAGGAAAAGAACAACAAAAAGAACAGCAGAAGAAAGGAAATAATGAAGATGAGAGCAGAAATAAATGATATAGAAATTAAAAACACAACAGAACAGATGAATGAAAACAGGAGATGCTTCTTTGCAAAGATCAACAAAATTGATAAACCTTTAGCTAGACTCATCCAAAGTGTGCATACTTCAAATAAACAAAATCACCAGTAAAACAAGAGAAAAAACAACCAATACAAAGTGAAACAAAGTGAAAATTATGAAAAATTATATCGCAACAAATTAGAAAACATAAAAGAAGTAGATAAACTCCTAGAAACATATAACCTCCCAAAACTGAAGCAGGAAGAAACAGAAAATTTGAACAGATCACTTACCAGCAATGACACTGAATTAGTAATCACAAAATTCCCAACAAACAAAAGTCCAGGACCAGAAAGCTCCACAGGCAAATTCTACCAAAAACATTTAAAGAAGAGTTTATACCTACTCTTCCCAAACTATCCCAAAAAAGGAAAAAGGAAAAAGAAAGAAAAGCTTCCAAATTCATTCTATGAGGACAGCATTACCCTGATACCAACACCAGATAAAGACACTACAAAAAAGACAACTATCTCTGATGAACAAAAATGCAAAACTCCTCAAATATTAGCAAACTGATTCTAAGAATACATTATAGAAATCATTCACCACAATCAAGTAAGATTTATTCTCAGGATGCAAGCATGGTTCAATATTCATAAATCATGGGCACCTGGGTGGCTCAGTGGTTGAGCGCCTCTGCCTGTGGCTCATATTGTGATCCCATGGTCCTGGGATCAAGTCCTACATTGATCCTCCTCTCTGCAGGGAGCCTGTTTCTCTCTCTGTCTATGTCTATGCCTCTCACTGTTTGTCTCTCATGCAAAAATAAATAAAATCTTTTTTTTAAATCAATCAACATGTTACATAACATCAATAAGAGAAAAGATAGGGGCACCTGGGTGGCTCAGTTGGTTGAGTGTGTCTGCCTTCAACTCAGGTCATGATCCTGGGGTTCTGGAATCAAGCTCTGCATCAGGCTCCCTCTCCCTCTGTCCTCCACACATGCTCTCTCTCTCACTCTCTATCTCAAATAAATAAGTAAAATATTTTATAAAATAACAGAAAGGATAAAAACCATATGATCATTCCAATAGATGGAGAAAAATCATTTGAAAAAGTACAACATCCATTCATGATAAAAACCCAGAACAAGTAGGTCTAGAGGGGACATACCTCAAGATAATAAAGGCTTTATATGGGGGCAGCCAGGGTGGCTCAGTGGTGTAGCGCTGCCTTCAGCCCAGGGTCTCATCCTGGAGACACAGGATCCAGTCCCACATCGGGCTCCCTGGAGAATAGCCTGCTTTTCCTTCTGCCTGTGTCTCTGTCTCTCTCTCTCTCTCTCTCTCTATGTCTATCATAAAAATAAATAAATAAATATTTAAAAAATAAATAAAATAAATAAAAAATTTAAAAAAGGCTTTATATGGAAAAACTCACAGCAAACACAATTAATGGTGAAAAACTGAGAGGTTTCCCCCTAAGGTTAGGAATAAGACAAGAATGTCCACTCTTATCACTCTGATTTAACATAATACTAGAAGTTCTACCTATAGCAATCAGATAAGAAAAAAGAATAAAAGGCATCCAAATTGGTAAGGAAGAACTAAAACTTTCACTATTTGCAGATGACATGATACAATATAGAGAGAACCCTAAAGACTCCACCAAAACTCTACTAGAACTGATAAATGGATTAAGTATACTCATAGGATAAGAAATCAATGTACAGAAATCTGTTGTATTTCTATATACTAATAATGAAGCAGCAGAAAGACAAATTAGAAAATAGTCCCATTTACAATTACACCAAAAATGATAAAATATCTAGAAATAAACTTAACCAAGAAGGTGAAAGACCTGTACTCTATAAGCTATAAAACATTTATGAAAGGAATTGAATATAACACAAAGAAATAGAAAGACATTCCATGCTCATGGGTTGGAAGAACAAATATTGTTAAAATGTCTATACTATCCAAAGCAATCTACATATTTAATGCAATCCCTATTAAAATACCAACAGCATTTTCATTTTCATTTTCCTAAAGATTTTATTTATTCATGAGAGACACAGAGATAAAGGCAGAGACATAGGCAGAGGGAGAAGCAGTCTCCTTGCAGGGAGCCTGATGCAGGACTCAATCCCAGAGCCCTGGGATCACAACCTGAGCCAAAGGCAAGCTATTCAACCACTGAACCACCTAGATGCCCTACCAACAGCATTTTTAATAGAACTAGAACAATCAATCCTAAAATTTGTATGGAATCACAAAAGACCCTGAATAGCCAAAGCACTCTTGAGAAAGAAAAACAAAATCTGAAGTATCACAATTCCAGACTTCAAGTTATATTACAAAGCTATAGTAATCAAAACAATATGGTGCTGGCACAAAAATAGAATCATATATCAATGGAAGAGAAGAGAAAACTCAGAAATAAACCCACAATTATATGGTAAATTAATCTTTGACAAAGAAGGAAAGAATACACAATGAAAAAAAAAAAAGATAGTCTCTTCAAAAAGTGGTGTTGAGGGGCGCCTGGGTTGAGCATGTGTCTTTTGCCCAGGTCATGATCCCAGAGTTCCAGGATAGAGCACCAAATCTGGCTCCCTGCTTGGCGGGAAGCCTGCTTCTCCCTCTCCCTCTGCCTGGTATTCTCTCTGCTTGTGCTCTCCTCTCTCTGCCAAATAAAATAAATAAATAAATTTTAAAAATCAATCTTAAAAAAAAGAAAAAGTGGTGTTGGATGGGGCACCTGGGTGGCTTAGTCAGTTGGGTGTTTGACTCTTGGTTTCCACTCATCTTAGGGTCCTGGGATCAGGCTCTGGGGCAGGTTCCATGCTCAGCATGGAATCTGCTTGTACCTCTCCCTCACCCTCTACTCCTCCCCTCGCTCATAAGCTTTCTCTCTCTCTCTCAAATAAATGAAAAAAATCTTAAAAAATAAATGGTGTTGAGAAAACTGGACAGCTGCATGCAAAAAGATGGAACTGGGCCACTTTCTTATACCATACACAAAAATAAACTAAAAATGAATTAAAAACTTACATGTAAGACCTGAAATCATAAAAATCCCTGAAGATAGTAAGTTCTCTGACATTGGCCATAGCAATATTTTTCTAGATATGTCTCCTGAGGCAAAGGAAATAAAAGCAAAAATAAACTATTGGGACTATATCAAAATAAAAGTTCCTGCATAGCATAGGAACAATCAATAAAACTAAAGGCAAGTTACTGAATGGAAGAAGATATTTGCAAATGACATTATCTGATAAAGGGTTAGTATCCACAATATATAAAGAACTGATATAACTCAATACCCTCAAAACAAATACCCCAATTAAGAAATGGGCAGAAGACATGAACAGACATTTCTCCAAAGAAGACATTCAGAGGGACAACAGACACATGAAAAGACACTCATCATCACTAATCATCAGGGAAACCTGATGCAAACAAAAATCATAGTGAGCTATCACCTCACACCTGTCAGAATGGCTAAAATAAAAAACACAAGAAACAAGTGATGGCAAGGATGTGTAGAAAAAAGAAACCTTGTGCATTGGTGGTGGGTATGCAGACTGGTGCAGCCACTGTAGAAAAGAGCATGGAGGTTCCTCAAAAAGTTAAAAGTAGAACTACCCTATGGGCACCGGGATGATTCAGTCCATTGAGCATCTGACTCTTGGTTTTGGCTCAGGTCATGATCTCACAGTTATGGGATCAAGCCCCAACGTGGGTTCTGTGCTCAGTGCAAAGTCTGCTTCAGATTCTCCCTCTCCCTCCCCTTCTGTTCCTCCCCATTCACATACACACACACTCTCTCTCTCCCTCTCTCTCTCTCTAACATGAATAAATAAAATCTTAAAAAAAATAGAACTACCCTATGATCCATTAATCACACTACTGGGTGTTGACCCAAAGAATACAAAAACACAAATTCAAAAGGATACATGCACTGCTATGTTTATTGCAGCATTACTTACAATAGCCAAATTATGGAAGCATTCCAAGTATCCATCAATAGATAATGGATAAAGGAGATGTGCTATATATATGGTGTAATATTATTCAGCCATAAAAAGAATGAAATTTTGCTACTTGCAACAACATGGATGGAGCTAGAGAGTATAATGCTAAGTGAAATGTCAGAGAAAGACAAATACAATATGATTTCAATCATATATGAAACTTAAGAAACAAAACAAATGAGCAAAGGAAAAAAGAGACTGAGAGAGACAAACCAAGAAACAGATTCTTAACTATAGAGAACAAACTGATACTTACCAGTGGGTGTATGGGTAGGGGGGATGGGTGAAATAAGTGATGGGGATAAAAGAGTATATCTATCATGATAAGCACTGAGTGGCATATAGAATTGTTGAATCACTAAATTGTACACCTTAAACTAATATAACACTGTATGTTAACTATACTCAAAAATTCAAAAAATACAAAAAAGGACTGGTAAGAAAAAGATACTGGGTGATGGAATGGATAAAAATGGAAGACCCATCTATATATGCTTCCTATAAGAGACTCACTTCAGACCTAAAGACACATGCAGACTGAAAGTGAAGGAACAGAAAACAATATTCCATGCAAATGCAAACAACAACAAAAAAGCTAGGATAGCAATACTTAACACCAGGTACAATAGACTTTAAAACAAAGACTATGGGGCACCTAGGTGGCTCAGTTGTTTGAGAATCCAGCTCTTGATCTCAACTCAGGTCTTGATCTCAGGGTTGTGAGTTCAAGCCCTGTATTGGAGCCCCATATAGAGGCTACTTAAAAATCAATCAATCAATCAATTAAAGACTATAACAAGAGAGAAAGGCATAGCATAATTATAAAAGGATCAATTCAATAAGAGAATATAACAATTATAAATATTTATGCACCCAACATAGGAGTACCTAAATACATAAAGCAAATATTAATAAGCATAAGGGGAGAAATGACATTAATACAATAATAATAGGGGATTTTAATATCCTCACTTACATCAATAGATAGATAATCCAGACACAAAATCAATAAGGAAACAGTGGCTTTAAGTGACACATTAGACCAGATAGACATAAGATATATACGTTCCATCCAAAAAACATCAGAATACACACTTTTTTTCGAGTGCACATAGAACATTCTCCAGGACAGATCACATGTTAGTCCACAAAACAAATTTCAGTAAACTTAGGAAGACTGAAATCATATCAAGCATTTCTTCCTACCACAGTGGCACAAAACTGGAAATCAATTAAAAGAAAAAAAATGGAAAAAACACAAATATGTGGTGCCTAAGCAACTTGTTCATAACAACCAATGGGCTAATGAAGAAATCAAAGAAGAAATCAAAAAATACCTTGAGACAAATGAAAATGTGAAGACAACGTCCAAAATCTTTGGAACACTACAAAAAAAAAAAAAAAGAAAAGAAAGACAATTATAAGCCAATACCCCTGATGAAGACGGATGCAAAAATATTCAACAAAATATAAGCAAACCAAATTCAACAATACATTAAAATTAAATACATTTACCACAACCAAATGGGATTTATTCTAGGGATGCAATGACAGCTCACTATCTGCAATCAATCAACATAAAATTAACAAAATGATGGATACCAATCATAGGATTATCTCAATAAGTGCAGTTAAAGTATTTGACAGAATTCAACATCCACTCATGATAAAAACTTTCAACAAAGTGGGTTTAGAGGGAACATACCTTAACATAATAAAAAGCATATATGACAAACCCACAGCTAACATCATACTCAACAGTAAAAAGTTGAAAGCTTTTCCTCTAAGAATAGGAACAAGACAAGAATGTGTTGCCACTTTTATTCAACATAGTACTGGGAGTCCTAGTCACAGCAATCAGATAAGAAAAAGAAATGAAAAGTATCTGATTGATAAAGAAAAAGTAAAATTGTCACTATGTGCAGATAACATGAAACTATACATAAGAAACCCTAGTGACACCAGCAAAAAAACTATTAGAATAACTACTATACAGAAACAAGTTGTATTTCTATACACTAATAAAAAAATCAGAATGAGAAATAATGAAAACAATACTATTTATAATTATATCAAAAAGAATAAAATATCTAGAAATAAATTTAACCAAAGAGGTGAAAGACCTGCACTCTGAAAACAATAAGACATTGATGAAAGAAATTGAAAATGACACAAATGGAAAGATATACAATGCTCATGAATTGGAAAAATTAATATTGTTAAAATGTCCATACTTCCCAAAGTCATCTACAGATTCAATGTCATCTCTATGAAAATCCAACAGCATTTTCACAGAAGTAAAACAAATAACAGAAAATTTTTATGAAACTACAGAAGAAGGGATGCCTGGGTGGCTCAATGGTTGAGTGTCTGGCTTCAGCTCAGGGCACAATCCTGGAGTCCAGGGATGGAGTCCCACTTTGGGCTCCCCACAGGGAGCCTGCTTCCCCCTCTGCCTATGTCTCTGCCTCTCTCTGTGTCTCTCATGAATAAATAAAATCTTAAAAAAAAAGAAGAAGAAGAAAGAAACTACAGAAGATCCTGAATAGCCTAAGTAATCTTGAGAAAGAAAAATGAACCTGGAGGTATCACATTCCAATATGTCAAACTACACTACAAAGCTATGGTAATCAAAACATAATAGTGTTGGGATGCCTGGGTGGCTCAGTGATTAAGCATCTGTCTTCAGCTCAGGGTGTGATCCCAGCTCCCAGGATGCAGTCACTGCATCACGCTCCCTGTGAGGAGTCTGCTTCTTCCTCTGCCTATATCTCTACCCTTTTCTCTGTGTAGTTCATGAATAAATAAATAATCTTTAAAAAAAATAATGGCATTGACACAAAAATAGATACATAGATCAATGGAACTAAACAGAGAGCCCAGAAATAAACCCATGCTTATATGGTCAATTCAATTAATCTATGACAGAGGAGGCAAGAATATATATATATATTTTTAATTTTATTTTATTATTTTATTTTTTAATTTCTTTTAAAGATTTTAGTTTTTTTTAATTTTTTATTTATTTATGATAGTCATACAGAGAGAGAGAGAGAGAGAGAGAGAGGCAGAGACACAGGCAGAGGGAGAAGCAGGCTCCATGCAGGAAGCCCGATGTGGGACGCGATCCCGGTCTCCAGGATCACACCCCGGGCTGCAGGCGGCGCTAAACCGCTGCGCCACCAGGGTTACCTTTTTTTTTTTTTTTTTTTAAAGATTTATTTAGTATCTTTTTTTTTTAATAAATTAATTTTTATTGGTGTTCGATTTACCAACATACAGAATAACACCCAGTGCTCATCCCGTCAAGTGTCCCCCTCAGTGCCCGTCACCCATTCACCCCCACCCCCCGCCCTCCTCCCCCTCCACCACCCCTAGTTCATTTCCCAGAGTTAGAGGTCTTTATGTTCTGTGTCCCTTTCTGATATTTCCCACACATTTCTTCTCCCTTCCCTTATATTCCCTTTCACTATTATTCATATTCCCCAAATGAATGAGAACATACCGTTTGTCCTCCGATTGACTTACTTCACTCAGCATGTGGGTTGCTTGAGTACTGAATGAGGAAATGTTACGCACAGAATAAATACTCCGCAATGCCTTTGATGATAAGTTGATGAGCAGAGTCTATGTAGAGCTTTTTCCTCACACTCAGACCAACAAGAGGCAATAATACAGGCTATAAGGATCCCTGTATTTATACAGCACTCTACAGAGTGCTTTCATGTTCATTGACCCCCCCTAACAACTAGACAGAATGACTACTTCTGTTTTACAGATGACGAAACAGGTTCAGAGGGGTTATGGCAAGAATATATATTGGAGAAAACACAGTCTCAATAAATGGTGTTTGGAAAACTTGACAGCTACATGCAAAAGAATGAAACTTTTATCACACCATATACAAATATAAACACAAAATGGATGAAACACCTGAAATCATAAAATTCCTAAAAGAAAACAGAGGCAGTAGGGGAATCCCTGGGTGGCTCAGCGATTTAGCCCCTGCCTTCGGCCCAGGGTGTGATCCTGGAGTCCCGAGATCAAGTCCTGGGATCAAGTCCCACATCAGGCTCCCTGCATGGAATCTGCTTTTCCCTCTGCCTGTGCCTTTCTCTCTCTCTCTCTCTCTCTCTCTCTCTCTCTCATGAATGAATAAATAAAATCTTAAAAAAAGAAAACAAGCAGTAAACTCATGGATATTGGTCTTAGCAATAATTTTTTGGATCTGCCTCAGGGCAAGAAAAACAAAAATAAACAATTGGGACACATCAAACTAAAAATCCTTTGCACAGCAAAGGAAACCATCAATCAAATGAAAAGGCAATCTACTAAATGAGGGAGGATATCTGCAAATGATATTTCTGATAAGGGATTAACATCCAAAATATATAAAGAACTCCTACAATTCAACACCAAGAAAAACCAGACAATCCAAATAAAAAATGGGCAGGGGGCCTACATTAACACTTTTCCAAAGAAGACATACAGATGGCTAATAGGTAAAAAGATGCTCAACATTATCAATCATCAGGGAAATGCAAACCAAAACCACAATGAGATACTACTACCTCATACCTGTCAAAATGGCTTATCAAAATACAAAAATTAGTAAACGTTAGCAAGGATATAGAGAAAAGGGAATCTTTGTGCGTTGTGCGCTGTTGGTGGGAATGTAAATTGGGAGCAGCCACTATGGAAAATAGTGTGGAGGTTCCTCAAATATTAAAAATAGAACTACTGGAGTACCTGGGTGGCTCAGTCAGTTAAGCGTCCAACTCTTGATTTTAGCTCAGGTCATGATCTCAGAGTCATGAGATCAAGTCCTCTGTGGGGCTCCATGGAACCTGCTTAAAACTCTCCCTTCCCCTCTGATTCTCTCCCTTCTCAAGTAAATAGAACTACTATATACAATCCAGCAATTACACTTCTGGGTATTCACCTGAGGAAAATGAAAACACCAATTCAAAAAGATATGTTTAGGGATCCCTGGGTGGCGCAGCGGTTTGGCGCCTGCCTTTGACTCAGGGCGCGATCCTGGAGACCCGGGATCAAATCCCATATCGGGCTCCCGGTGCATGGAGCCTGCTTCTCCCTCTGCCTGTGTCTCTGCCTCTCTCTCTCTCTGTGACTATCATAAATAAATAAATTAAAAAAAAAAATAAAAAATAAAAAAAAACAAAAAGATATGTTTACTCCTATGTTCACCACAGCATTATTTATAATAGTCAAGGTAAGGAAGCAATCTAAGTGTCCACAGATAAATAAATGGATAAGGAATATGTGATGTATACACATGCACATGCACGCACACACACACACAAATATTACTCAACCATAAAAAAGGAATGACATCTTGCCATTTGTGACAACATGGACAGATCAAATGGGTAGTGTGCTAAGTGAAATAAGTCAGACAGAGAAAGACAAATACCATATGATTTCACATATATGTGGAGAAAACAAAACAGAAATACTTGTAAATACAGAAAAAAAATCAGTGGTTGTCAGAGGGGAGGGGCATGGGGATGTAGGTGAAATAGGTAAAAGGGATTAAGAGGTACAAACTTGCAGTTATTAAATAAATAAGTCACACAGATGTAAAGTACAGCATAGGGAATATAGTCAACAATATTGTAGTACTTTTGAATGGTGACAGATGGTAATTACACTTACTGTAAACACTTTGTAATGCATATAAATGTTGAATCACTATGTATATTTGAACATAACATAGCACTGTATGTCAACTACACTTCAATTAAAAATAAACTGAGGGGATCCCTGGGTGGCTCAGCGGTTTTGTGGCTGCCTTCGGCCCAGGGCGTGATCCTGGAGTCCCGGGATCAAGTCCCACATCCGGCTCCCTGCATGGAGCCAGCTTCTTCCTCTGCCTGTGTCTCTGCCCCTCTCTCTCTCTCTCTCTGTCTCTCATGAATAAATACATAAAATCTTTAAAAAATAAATAAATAAAAATAAACTGAAAAAAATTACAAAGAAATAAAAAATTAAAAAAATAAATGGTTACTGAGTTCAAATGCTTGTTCTACCTCTATTGAGATGATCACAGCTTTTTCCCTATTATTCTGTTAATACCATAATTTACAAGGAAAATTTATTTTGTTTTGAATGTTAAACCACCCCTGCATTCCCGGAATAAACCTAACTAAACCATGTGTATTATCTATTTGATATACTATTGGATTCAGTTGACTAATAATTTACTTAGAATTTTTTATCTGTGATAATGAAATTGGCCTTTAATTTTCTTTCTCTCCTTACCTGGTTTTGGTATCAAGGCTATCACGGTCTTATGAAGAGAGTTGGGGAATATTTCTACTTTTTCTATGTTCTAGAAAAGTTTAAGATTTAACTAAGCTAGTCTTTGATAAATAAATAAATAAATAAACAAAGAAACAAATAATAAGTCAGTCGGTCAATTAGTTAGTCAGTCTTTGAAAATATGGAACACCTAAATAAAGCTATCTAAGTCAGGTGCTTTAATCAGTGACTGAATTTATTTAATGGTGCTTTCTGCAGCAAATATCAGAATATCCATGTAACAATGGCTTAAACAATAAAGATATTTAATTATTTCTTCTAACTAGAACTCTCTCCAGAAAAAAAGTGTTAACAACTGTTTTTCTTACTCATGTAAGGGTGCTGCATATGAGTGATACTGTAACAGAAAGTTACAGTAAAAACGTTTGTATATACATCTGAGCAGGCTCAAATTTATATATTCACTAAAGGGGAATAAGGAACGAGCTTTTGGAAATCAAACAATAAAATATTATTTGACAGGGATGCCTGGGTGGCTCAGTGGTTGAGTGTCTGTCTTGGGCTCAGGACCTGATCCTGGAGTCCTGGGATCAAGTTCCGCATCCGGCTCCCTACATGGAGCCTGCTTCTCCCTCTACCTATGTCTCTGCCTCTCTCTTTCTGTGTCTCTCATAAATAAACAATAAAATCTTTAAAAAATATATTATTTGATAGGTGTTACAGTCTAAGTTAAACATACATACATACATGGGAATCTATCTTACATATAGAATCAGAGAAAGAGTTCTGCATATTTTTGTGTCGGAGATAGATCCAATGCACTATATAATTGAATTTTGTCATGTGAAGAAGCAAAATTAGCAACTTTGAGTTCTAATCCAGCTTGCCTTCCTTATGACTTAAGTATTAAGGTCCAAATCTTGTGTTTTTGTATTCTCAGGGCCTAACACAGTATATAAACAGTTTATAGAAAGTCCGTTCTTCGTTAGAATAGGAATACTGATATAGACATAATAAAGTTAGTATGAGGGCAGCCCCGGTGGCGCAGCGGTTTAGCGCCGCCTGCAGCCCAGGGCGTGATCCTGGAGACCCTGGATCGAGTCCCACATCAGGCTCTCTGTATGATGCCTGCTTCTCCCTCTGCCTGTGTCTCTGCCTCTCTCTCTCTCTGTCTCTATGAATAAATAAATACAATCTTTAAAAAAAAAAAAAAATAAAGTTAGTATGAAAAAAAAATAAAGTTAGTATGATCAGTATGACTGATTGAGAGTATTCTGTGTTTTGGCAGATATTACCAAAATAAAGATTGTTAATTTTCCTGCAATATCCCAAACGTACATTAAGATAGTTGCACACATAACTGAGAATCTGTTGTTTGCTAATAGTGATGTGCAGATCTTCCCAATAAGTAGCTAGGGCATTTTGAAGTTTTTTCTGCCTTTAGGAATAAAATTAATTGTGAAAGGGCAGGAGTGTTGGGGAGCAGGAGCAGGAACCAGAAGCAACTATCTCTTAAATTAAGCAGTACCACTATCTCTTTCACAGGATAAAGGTGGGAGGAGGTAAAGAGGGCCAGAATCTGGTAATTTAAGTTGACAGGCACTAATAAAAAGTGTCTTTGAATTTAAAAGCTACAGCAAGAGAGGACATAATTAAATTACAAGAGGACAAAGAAGGATAGAGAAAGACTAAAGGGTGTTCTCAGGTCAGCCTTCCACTACAGCTGAGTACTGTTCTCACAGAGTTCCCTAGAGAGTCTTCTACCATCAAGTGACATTTGAGGTATTAAACATGTGAGATAGGATTGGACACCTTGAGCATATGATCCTTAAGGGGTTGACAGCGCATACTTCCTGCTGAACTAGTTTCTTATCCTAGAGTCTGATCCCTGAGCTCAGATGTTCTCCTGTTTTCCAGCACTTTACAAACTTTTTATCATTTTGTTACTAAAAGAATGAGGAAGAACCAACCAAGATCAGCTTCTGCTGTGGGGTATGCAATTTACCTCCAGAAGACAAAGCCTATATGAGGAAGGACTGGGTGAAATGGAAAAGGAATCTAATATTTACAATGTGTATTATATGCTAAGCAGAGGGGCGCCTGGGTGCTCAGTGGTAGAACATTTGCCTTTGGCTCAGGTCATGATACCTGAGTCCTCGGACTGAGTCCTGCATCAGGCTCCCCGCAGGGAGCCTAGTCTGCTTCCCCCTCTGCCTATGTCTCTGCCTCATTCTCTGTGTGTCTCTCATGAATTAAAAAAAAAAAAAAGCTAAACAGAATACTAGGTATCATTTAATTTAATCTTCATGACAACACTGTCACCCAAGCATTGCCAAGGAAGAAGCTGAGATTTAGAGAAGCTACAAAACTTGCTCCTGACTCATATTAAGAAGTCAGAGATGAAATGCAAATGAATTCTGACTCCAAAGCCTACACTGATTCCAGCAGAGCAAGGAATCCCTCCTAGCCAAGTGTTAATGCATGGGTGTTCCCCTTCCTCTTAATAATGCATCATCTCCCTGGTTCTGTAACATTTCTACAACAGAGTGACTTTTTACTGAAACAATTTAACATTCTGCAAACTAAGAATCTGACAAAATTCCAAAGATTTATGAAGTTCAGAAATATTAGTATAGATGTATTTAAAATCCTAAAAGATTAAAAGGAAGTATACTAATCCTGCCAACAATAAGTATTTTAAAAAGGAAAATCACTTCCTCCTTCATTTATTGGAATTGCTTGGAAGCAGAAATCAGGAAATCCCCTTCCTTGATTTGTGTTATTTATGGTTGTTATTCCCAAAGAACAGAATTTATTCTGCTTTATCTCTGAAATTTTCAATATTTTTTTCATTCTTCATTAATAGAACATAGTTTGGTTGTTTTAAAGATTTTTACATGACAAGAGTTTATTTTATACCCTTTTCTACATTCTGAGAAAATGAAGCTATAAGCAAAGAACACCTAATTATTTCTTATACATAAAGAAATGTATACTCCAGGAGCACCTAGCTGCCTTAGTCTGCAGAGTATGTGACTCTTGAACTTGGGGTCATGAGTTCAAGCCCCATGTTGGGGCTTTTTAAAAGAGCTTTTAAGGGGCTTACTTAAAAAACAAAGTATAGGGGATCCCTGGGTGGCTCAGTGGTTTAGCACCTGCCTTTGGCCCACGGCGTGATCCTGGAGTCCCAGGATTGAGTTCCGCATCGGGCTCCTGGCATGGAGCCTGCTTCTCCCTCCTCCTGTGTCTCTGCCTCTCTCTCTCTCTATGTCTATCATAAATAATAAATAAAAAATATATTTTTTAAAAAAGTATATTCCCTACAATGATAACTTACTATCCTAGGAATTATGGAAAATACCTTTCATATACATATACATTTCTGGTTTGAGTAATAGTTGGGAAGAATGCAAATTTTTCACATGTATAGGATTCAGCCCTTTTTCATAATATCCAACAATAACTTTATAATACTTTTCACAAAAGCAAAATAAATTATTTTCATTACTGAAAGATTATCATTGACATACAGTTTAATGGAATAGAATAGAATGTCCAAAAATAGATCAACCCAGGGGTGCCTGGCTGGCTCAGTCAGTAGAGCACGTGATTCTTGGTCTCAGGGTTGTGAGTTCAAACCTTACATTTTTACTTAAAAAAGTAAAAAAAGAAATAAAATAAAATAGACCAACACAAATATATTCATTTAATATACAAATGAATTACAAAAGCAATTTAGGGCAGCCCGGGTGGCTCAGCGGTTTAGCACTGCCTTTGGCCCAGGGTGTGATCCTGGAGACCCGGGATCGAGTCCCATGTCGGGCTCTCTGCATGGAGTCTGCTTCTCCTTCTGCCTGTGTCTCTGTCGCTCTCTCTCTCCTCTCTGTGTATTCTCATGAATAAATAAATAAAATCTTTAAAAAAAAAAGCAATTTGATGGGGGGCAGATAGCCTTTTCAACAAATGGTGCTAGAACACAACTGGATATCCATATGGAAAAAACCTTGACCCTTACCCCATACCATATGCCAAAATATTAACTTGAAGTGGATCAGAGACCTATAGGTAAAAGCTAAAACTATAAAACTTCTAAAACTTAAAACAGAAAGCTAAAACTATAAAACATAGGTGAAAGTCTTCATGACTTTGAGTTAGACAAATATTTCTTAGAATGCAAAAAGCATAAGCCATAAAAAATTGATAAAGTGTACTTCATCAAAACTTAAAACTATGTTTTGAAAGATAGTATTAAGAAAAATTGAGAAACAGACCATACACTGGAAGAAAATACTTTCAAAGCATGTATCCAATAAAAAGCTTATATCCAGAATATATAAACAATTTTTACAACTCAATAATAACACAAATAATCCAATTAATAAATAGGCAAAAGATTTTAACAGATAGTCCACCAAAAAAAGATATATGAAAGGCAAAGAAGCACATGAAAAGATGTGCAACTTCATTAGCTAGTTATTAGGGAAATACAAACTAACCACAATGAGCTATCACAGCACCTATTAGAATGGCTAAAATTTAAGGGGCACCTGGATGGCTCAGCAACTGAGCATTTGCCTTTGGCTCAGGTTGTGATTCCCGGGGTTCTGGGATCGAGTACCGCATCGGGCTCCCCGCAGGGAGTCTGTTTCTCCCTCTGCCTATGTCTCTGTGTGTCTCTCATGAATGAATAAATAAAATCTTTAAAAGACCAACAATACTAAGTACAGTGGAAAATGGGGAGTAACTATAACTCTTACACATTGTTGGTAAGAATACAAAATACACTTACTTTGTAAAAGTTTGGCAGTTTTTTAAAAAAAGTTAAATGCACATTACAATGCAACACACTCCTAAGCAATCCAACTCCTAAGTGTTTACTCCAGAGAAATGAAAAGATGTCTCTATGAAGACTGGTGTATGCAAATGTTCACAACAGCTTTATTAGTCCCAAACTAGAAACAGCCCAATTCATCAACTCTTGAATTGATATTCCACATAATAGGATATATTACTTAGTACTGAAAAGGAATAAACTAAACATAAACAACCTGGATAATCTCAAAAGTATTATACTAAGTAAGAGAAGCCAGAGCTAGACACAAAAGACTACAAACATTTATATGAAATTCTACTCAAGTCAAACTTGCAATGACAAAAAGCAGATCTGTGGTTGCCTGGAGACAGAGTGAGAGATTAGGGGAGGAGATGGATGAAAAAGGGGCACAAGTGAACATTTGGGGGTGACAGAAATATTGTACATCTGAATTGTCAAGGTGTATACTTTGTCAAAAATATATTGAAATATATACTTAAAAACTGATGAATCGGGGCACCTAGGTGGCTCAGTAGGTTAAGCCTTTGGCTCAGGTCATGATTCCAGGGTCCTAGGATTGAGCCCATTAGGCGCCCTGCTCAGTGGGGAGCCTGCTTCTCCCTCTCCTTTTGCACCTCCTCCTCATGGTCTCGCTCTCTCTCCTTCTCTCAAATACATAATAATTTTTTTTTTAAAAGGATGAATCTTACTGCATATAAAGCATACCTCAATAAACTTATTTTAAAAAATAGTCCTCTGGGATACCTGGGTGGCTCAGTGGTTGAGCATCTGCCTCCAGCTCAGGACGTGATCCTGGGATCCCTGATCAAGTCCTGCATCCAGTTCCCTGCATGGAGCCTGCTTCTCCCTCTTCCTGTGTTCTGCCTCTTTCTATCTCTCTCTCTCTCTCATCAATAAATTTTTAAAAACCTTTAAAAAGGGATCCCTGGGTGGCGCAGCGGTTTGGCGCTTGCCTTTGGCCCAGGGCGCGATCCTGGAGACCCGGAATCGAATCCCACGTCAGGCTCCCGGTGCATGGAGTCTGCTTCTCCCTCTGCCTGTGTCTCTGCCTCTCTCTCTCTCACTGTGTGACTATCATAAATAAATAAATAAAAAAAAATTAAAAAAAAAAACCTTTAAAAAAATAGTCCTCTTCCTTTGTAAGAATCAAAGATTTAAAATAGACACATTTCTAATCGTGTGACATTACTAAAGATTCAATAGCAACCTTTGACAGTTTTTAAAATGAAGAAGAGAGGGATACTTGGGAGGCTCAGAGGTTAAGCGTCTGCTTTGGCTCAGCACATGATCCTGGAGTCCTGGGATTGAGTCCCTCATTGGGCTCCCTGCAGGGAGCCTGCTTCTCCCTCTGTCTGTGTCTCTGCCTCTCTCTCCCTCTGTCTCTCATGAATAAATGAATAAAATCTTTAAAAAATAATAATAAAAATAAAATGAAGAAGTGAAGGCCATTTTTTGAACTAGATTTCTTAAGGCAAAAGTATCTGATAAATGCATTTTATATATGTATATTATATCATGTAATATATAGTAAATATCTAATTCCAAAAGAATTTAGATAAGAACCACAAAGCTTCTTAAATTTTCATCCCTCTTCTAAGATTTGAGAAAATAGGGGTACCTGGATGGCTTAGTCAGTTAAGCATCCAACTCTTGATCTCAGCTCAGGTCTTGATCTCAGGGTCATGAGTTGAAGTTCTGCGTTGGGCTCCACACTGGGCATAAAGACTACTTAAAAAAAATTTTTTTTAAATACACCAAGAATTTAATTTTTTCATACATAGTTACCAAAATGATTGCTTATGGGCCTACTCAAAAAGGCATATTTACCTAATAGTTTAATATAAATATATAACACTTTTAAGTTCAACTAAACTATAATGTTATTTTTGCGGTCACAAACTCTTATCTTGCTTTTTAGATATTTCCCCCTCATTTTTCTCTATACCTAATTTAAAACAATAGTCGTACTTGGAAAATAATGTATAACATAATAAAACCCCTGCTGTTTTTTGCTCTATACATTCTTCTACAGCAATCTCATTCTTTACAGGGTCCTTTGTTACTGGTTTTACCTATAAAATGGTAATGATTGATGATTTTGACTTATAGCTCAGAGGCCAGCCCAAAGTTTTCTGAGGCCTGAAGCTTACACATATAGGGAGACCCTCTTAAGAAAATTAATATAGCTCTTCAAATATAGAATTGTTAGAGCCTGGGACACACGAGTGGCTCAGTAGTTGAGCTCAGGGCATAAACCTGGAGTTCCAAGATCAAGTCCCACATCAGGCTCCCTGGATGGAGCCTGCTTCTCCCTCTGCCTATGTCTCTGCCTTTCTCTCTGTGTCTCTCATGAATAAATAAATAAAAGCTTAAAAAAAAAAAAAAGAATTGTTAGGGCCTGTCTCAGGGCCTTGGAAAGAACATTCACAAGAGAGGCCTGAAGGTTAACTTTATCAGCTTCACAGCAAATCTGCCTCTGCTATAGCTAGATCTTAAACCCAGATATTTTTTTTTAAGATTTACTTATTTATTTGAGAGCACACGTGCACATGAATGCATGACAGGGGAGGGACAGAAGGAGAAGGAGAGGGAAAGACAATCTCAAGCAGACTCCCCACTGAGTGTGGATCCTGATATGAGGCTCGGTCACATGACTCTAAGATCATGACCTGAGCCAAAATCAAGAGTTAGACACTTAACCAACTGAGCTACCCAGGCGCCACCCCAAATGTTTGTTTTAGTGACTGTGGAACTATCCTCCATCTGCCTACTGGATATCTTTTTTTTTTTTTTTAAGATTTTATTTACTTATTCATGAGAGACACACACAGAGAAAGAGAGAGAGGCAGAGACACAGGCAGAGGGAGAAGCAGGTTCTATGCATGGAGCCCGATATGGGACTCAATCCCGGGTCTCCAGGATCAGACTCTGGGCTGAAGGCAGTGCTAAACCGCTGAGTCACCCAGGCTGCCCATATCTCTACTTTTAAGTCCCTCTTAAATTAATAGACCCACAGTTGAACCTAGTGTCTCTCCCTCTTACTCCCATACCTACCCCCAGAAATTGCTAGTTTTCCTTCATTCTCCAGATTAAATAGCATCAGCATTCATCCAGTTGCACAAATTTCCTCCATATCCAAACAAACCATCAAGTCTTGATAATTCATCTTCCAAATAATTTGACATTCACCTCTCTAGTTAATCTACTTCTCTCCAATCCCAATCATACTCTAGTTCAGGCCATCAACTTCTCTTATCCAGTTATTCCAACAGCAACTAATGGGTTCCCAAGACTCCAGTTTTACCACCTTCCAAACTATTCATATTGCAACCAAAATTATCCCTCTAGAATATACATCTGATCACATCATCCTGTAAACTCAAATACTTTACTGTACAAAATTACATGGTAGTATTATTAAAAGATACAGATTTAGAGACTTTACCCCAGTGATTTTGATTCAGTAAGTCTGGGGCAGAATATAGGAATGGGCATTTTAAACAAGATTTTTAGGTGATTCTGATGTAGGTAATCCATACTTTAAGGTACAATATTTAATGGCTCCCCAGTTGTCCTACAGTAGAGTTCAAAACTCTTTAACATGCCTTCCAATGTCTTGTAAAATCTGGTCCCTGCTAACATTTTCAGCCTCATAGGAGACTACCACCTCTCATACCCCAGGCTTAAACTTTTCTGAATCCCCACCACCATTTTTAAAGTAAGCATAGCTCTACCATGTACTTTTTTCCCCTATTGATCCTACCCCACCTATCTATCTCTTCCAGCAAACCAACCACACACATATACCCTTCTGCCTTGCTAATTCCTACTTACTATACAGTTTAGACACCAATTCCTCTAGAAGATTTCTGATTTCCAAGGTCTGAGTTAAATACTCCTTCTAAGAGCTACCATAGCCTCCTGTATGTTCCTCCATCATAGCATTTATCTAAAGCATTCTAACTTAATTATTTGTCCCACTGAATCACTGTCTTGTTCTCCATGAATAGCCCAGTACTTGGCACTGTACCTGGCATATATTACTTGAATAACAAAATAATGACTTTTACTTAGAAGTATGAAGTTAAGGAAAAGATGATGAAAAACTGTATTTATGCAGCATAAAATATGTATACCAATGAACAAATAGTAGGAGGGACTATAGAAAAATAACCACAGCAAATGAACAAAGAATTTGAATAAGTAATTTAAACAAAGAAATCCAAGTGGCCAATAAACATCAAAAAAGGATATTTATTCTCATTTTCAATTAAACAAATGCAAACTAATGATATTATCATCCTATACCTATCAAACTTATGAAGATTTAAGTCTGATAATACCAACTTTTGACAAAGATGTAGAGAAATAAAATCTTACTGTAGATGAAAGGGTAAACAGGGGCACCTGGGTGACTCAGTTGGTTAATTGTCTGCTTTCAGTTCAAGTCACAATCCCAAGGTCCTGAGATCTAGCCCCAAGTTGGGCTCCCTGCTCAGTGGGGAGTCTGCTTCTCCTTCTCCTTCTACCCCTCCCTCATGCTTCTGTGCTCTAATAAATAAAATCTTAAAAAAAAAAAGAAAGGATAATCTGGAGGTATGTACATAGAAACTCCAGCATACAAATATAAGAATGTCTTTCTAGGGGATCCCTGGGTGGCTAGGTGGTGTAGCATCTGCCTTTGGCCCAGGGCACTGTCCTGGAGTCCTGGGATCGAGTCCTGCATCGGGCTCCCAGCATGGAGCCTGTTTTTCCCTCTGCCTGTGTCTCTGCCTCTCTCTCTCTCTCTCTCTAAGCCTATCATGAATAAATAAATAAAATCCTAAAAAAAAAGAATCTTTCTAACATTGTTTGTAATAGTGAAAAATGGAAATAATCTAAAAATCCATCAGCAGTGGCATACGTGTCAACAGAATACTTCAAAATATGAACTACAGTCACACATATGAATATGGATAGTCCCCCATGATAAAGAATAAAGCATTATAAGATCTATATGAGGAAAACTACAAAACTCTTATAATCAAAATCAAAGAACTGCATGTCCTTTTAAGAATTTATCTTCTTATAAGAACTTCTTATCTGTATGTTCACAGATAAGAAGAGTCACTATTGTCAAGATGTCAGTTCTTTCCAAATAAATCTACAGATTCAATGCAATTCCAATAAAAACCCTAGCAAGTTATGTTGTGAGTACAAACTGATTCTAAAGTTTAAATGGAGGGCAGCCCAGGTGGCTCAGTGGTTTAGCGCTGCCTGCAGCAGAGGGTGTGATCCTGGAGACCCTGGATGGAGTCTCATGTCCGGCTCCCTGCATGGAGCCTGCTTCTCCCTCTGCCTGTGTCTCTGCCCCTCTCTCTCTCCTCTCTGTGTATTCTCATGAATAAATAAATAAAATCTTTAAAATAAAAATAAATAAATAAATAAATAAATAAATAAATAAATAAATAAAGTTTAAATGGAGAAGCAAAAGACCAAAGATAGCCAACAATAATATTGAAAGAGATGAATAAATTTGGTGAATTGACACTAACTTCAGGACCTACTACAAAGCTACAGTAATCAAGATAGTGTTATATTGATGAAAAACACAGAGTGACCAATGGAACTGAATAGAGAGTCCAGAAATAGACTCATATAAATATAGTTCACTGAACTTTGACAAAAGAGAACAAATACTACAAAAGAGCAAAGATAGTCTTTTCAATCAATGTTGCTGGAACAATGGACATTTACAATGAAAATAATGAATCTAGACACAGACATTATACACTTCACAAAAATTAACTGAAAATGGATCATAAACCTAAGTGTAAAATGTAAAACTATAAAACTCCAAAAAGATAGCATAGGAGAAAACCTAGACCTTAGGTATGGCAATGATGCTTTAGACACAATAACAAAAGCACAATCCATGAAAGAAATATGTATAATCTGGACTTCAACAAAATTAAAAACTTCTGCTATGTGAATAACAATGTCAAGAAAATAAGAAGATAAACTACACACTGGGAGAAGGTATTTGCCAAAGACAACCAATAAAGGAGTATTATCCAAAATATAAAAAGAACTCTTAAAACTCCACAATAAGAAAACAACCTAATAACAAAATGGGCCAAAACAGGTACCTCACTGAAGATATACAGATGCTGAATAAGCATATGAAAAGATGTTCCACATTATGTCAGGAGGGAAATGGAAATTAAAACAATGAAATACCACTATATACCCTATACCCTATATCCTTATTAGAATGGCCAAATCTGGGAAAATGAAAACACCAAATGCTGATGAGGATGTGGAGAAATAGGAACTCTCATTCTTTGCTGGTGGGAATGAAAACTGGAACAGCCATTTATTTTTTATTTTTTTATTTATTTTATGAGAGCCACACAGAGAGAGAGAGAGCGAAAGAGGCAGAGGGAGAAGCAGGCTCTATGCACCGGGAGCCCGACGTGGGATTCGATCCGGGGTCGACAGAATCGCGCCCTGGGCCAAAGGCAGGCACCAAACCGCTGCGCCACCCAGGGATCCCTGGTACAGCCATTTAAAAAAATAGTTTGGTAGTTTCTTACAAAACTTGGAACCTATGAAAAGACACAAAGGAAATTTAAATGCCTATTAACTGAGTACATGCCAATCTGGAAAGGCTACATATTATATGATCCCAACTATGTGATACTCTTAGAAAAAGGCAAAACTATGGACACAGCAAAAAGATCAGTGGTTGGGGGCACCTGGGTAGCTCAGTTGGTTAAGCGACTAACGCAATTTCAGCTCAGGTCATGATCTCAGGGTCATGGGATTGAGCCCCACATCAGGCTGTGTTCAGTGGGGAGTCTGCTCGAAATTCTCTTTCTCCCTCCCCTTTTGCCCCTTCCCACCACCTCTCTCTCTCTCAAATAAATAAATAAATCTCAAATAAAAATATTAAAAACATCAGTGACTGCCAAGGTTGAATTAGAAGGAGGGATGAATAGGTGGAGCACAGGATTTTTAGTAGTGAAAATCAGAGTATTTTCAGTGTTAAAAATCCTCTGAATGATGCTATAGTGATGAATATATGCCACTGTACATTTGTCTAAAGTAAAAATAATGCCAAAAGTGAACCCTAATGTAAACTATAGACTTTGGATGATTATGACATGTCATGTAAGTTCATCCTTGGTAAAAAATGAAAAAAAAAACATAGCAATCTATTCACCTGATAGTAATGTAACATTATTTGTCAACCATACTCATTAAAAAAAATTTTTTAATGTACCATTCTGGTGGGGGATGTTAATAGGACAGGCTGTGCCTATAAGCGGACAAGGAGTATATGAGAAATTTCTGTACTGTCCTTTTAATTTTGCTGTGAACCAAAAACTGTTTTGTTTTGTTTTGTTTTTTTAAAGATTTTATTTAGGGGATCCCTGGGTGGCTCAGTGGTTTAGCGCCTACCTTCCACCCAGGGTGTGATCTTGGAGTCCCAGTTTATTTATTTATTCATGAGAGACAGAGAGAGAGAGAGAGAGAGAGAGAGAGAGGCAGAGACACAGGCAGAGGGAGAAGCAGGCTCCATGCAGGGAGCCCGATGTGGGACTCAATTCTGGGACCCCAGGATCATGCCCTGGGCAGAAGGCAGGTGCTAAACCACTGAGCCACCCAGGGATCCCCCCAAAAACTGCTCTTTAAAAAAATCTTATAAGGGCTTTAACATAAGTGGAGAAGGGGAAGCATTTTAAAGATTTACTTTAGAGAGAGAGAGCATGAGCTGGGGAAAAGGCAAAGGGAAAGAAGCTCAAGTAGATTCCCTGCTAAGTAAGGCACAGAGCCAACTGTGGTTTCTCAATCCCACATCTCTGAGATTATGACCTGAACTGAAATCAAGAGTAGGACACTTGGGTGCCTGGGTGGCTCAGTTGGTTAATCGTCCACCTTCAGCTCAGGTCATGAACTCAGGGTCTTAGGATTGAGCCCTGCATCCTGCATCAGGCTTCCTGATCAACAGGGAATCTCCTCTCTCTCCCTCTGCTCCCCCCCCCAACAACCTCCCCTTTACCCCACACCCAATCGTGCATGCACTCTCTCTCGAATAAATAAAATAAAAAAGAGTAAGATACGTAACCAACTGAGCCACCCAGGCGCCCCAGGGGAAACACTTAAAATCAATAGCTTTGGGGGATCCCTGGGTGGCGCAGCGGTTTGGCGCCTGCCTTTGGCCCAGGGCGCGATCCTGGAGACCCAGGATCGAATCCCACGTCGGGCTCCTGGTGCATGGAGCCTGCTTCTCCCTCTGCCTGTGTCTCTGCCTCTCTCTCTCTCTCTCTCTGTGACTATCATAAATAAAAATTAAAAAATATAAAAAAATAAAATAACATAAAATCAATAGCTTTCTAAGAATATCCATTCTTCTTACCATTTTCTAAGTTAAGAACTTCCTTTCATAGTGCTGTGTTACCTACTGGACAAAGTAGTTCAAGCTAAAATGATTAAACCTTGTCCTGAGATGTGACAGAGGCTCAAGAATGTAAATGTCAGAATGGGCACATTTCTCTGAGGCTAAGGTATTTCTCAACTATCCTACTTACTTCTCAAAGATACATGCTAATGGATATGTTACTTCCTTTTTAAGATTTACTTATTTATTTTAGAGAGACAGAGTGAGAGAGAGTAAAAGACTGGGGGCGGGGGAGCAGAGGGAGAGAAACTTCAAGCAGACACCCCACAGAGTGTAGAGTCCAACAAGCCCACAACCCATGACATTATGACCTGAGCTGAAACCAAGAGTCAGACACTTAACTGACTGAGCCACTCAGGTATCCTGGAATGTTACATTTTCAAAATAAAACACGAAAAAAGCTCAAGAAAAAAGAACAAATTAGTGCCAATGTTGAGAAATCAGAAGTAAAATTAGATTAATGCTAGTTAATCTCTTTGCTAAGCCAGGATAAAAAGAATGAGAAAAATGCACATATAATGAATGATATGCCTGATATACAGCAGTGACAGTTTGTAAACTACATACTACCCATCTCAACCTCAGTATTTGACCAGTTTTAATAATTTTAGGTTCTTTACAGTTTTTAACTCAATTTTAATTGTATTGGATTGGTTATAAAAAGACTAAATTTTATCCAGAATATTTAAAAATGATTGACTTGTATTTCAGATACTGAATTGTAACTGATGACTTAGTGCCAAATGATGACTTCAGGAAAATTTTCTAACAAATTTGTAGCTTGACTCCAGACTTCCTTCCCACTATTGTACAAATACCATTAGAACAAAATGCAATTAAGTTCCCTTTCAAACATTCATTATCAAAGCTGCAATCATGTATCAGAAATACACGCCTTTGTGGCTGACACCAATTCTTTTAAAGCCACAAATAGTAGTACAAAACCCGGTTCAATTGTGTACTGCAGATAATTCACCAGGTGTTTTCTTCAGAAGTGTAAATGTTTAATCAATTTTAGCACATATTTGGAATTCTCTTCTGTAACATTCCTAAATGGGACACCTGGGTGGCTCAGCGGTTGAGCGTCTGCCTTCAGCTCAGGGTGTGATACCAGAGTCCCACACATAAATAAAATCTTTAAAAAAAGAAGTTATATGAAGATATTCAGGAATTTTATATATATATATTTAAAGATTTTATTTATGTATTCATGAGAGACAGAGAGAGAGAGAGAGACGTTTAACCGACTGAGCCACTCAGGTGCCCCAATCTGCCGGTTTTATGTTGGACTGTTTGCTTATTTGCTATTTTATTGTATGAGTTCTTTATATATTTTGGATATTAGCCCTTATCAAATACTTAATTTGCAAATATTTTCTCCCATTCAGTAGGTTGCCTTTTCATTTTTTTAAAAGATTTTGAGAGAGAGATAGAGAGAGAGAGGGCAAGAGAGACTGAGAGAACATGAGTGGGGTGAGGAGCAGAGGCAGAAGCAGACTACCCACTGACCAAGGAGCCTGATGCAGGGCTCCATGGGATCATGGGGTCATGACCTGAGCTGAAGGCAGACTCTTAACTGATTGAGCCACCCAGAGGCCCCTGCCTTTTCATTTCACCGATGGTTTCCTATGTTTTGAAGAAGCTTTTTATTCATTTATTTTTAAAGATTTTATTTATTTATTCATGAGAAACACAGAGAGAGAGAGAGGCAGAGACACAGGCAGAGGGAAAAATAGGCTCCATGCAGGGAGCCTGATGCGGGACTTGATTTCAGGACTCCAGGATCACAACCTGAGCCGAAGGCAGATGCTCAATCACTGAGCCCCCCAGGTGCCCCTGAAGAAGTTTTTTAGTATGATGTAGTCCCACTTATCTATTTTTGCTTTTGCTTCTATATCATATGCAAAAAAGTACTGCCAAGGGGTGCCTTGGTGGCTCAGTTAAGCATCTACCTCTAGCTTAGGTCATATCCCAGGACCCCACTTCTCCCCCTCCCCCACCCCTCTCCTCTCTCCCTCTTACCCCTCCCCACTCTTGTGCTCTTAGGCATACTCTCGCTAAAATAAATAAAACAAATAAAATAATAAAATAAATAAATAAAATAAAATAATAAAATAAAATAAAATAAAATACATTGCCAAGATCTGTCAGGAAGCTTACTGTTTTCTTCTAGGACTTTTATGGTTTTGGTTCTTACGTTCAAGTCTTTAATCCATTTTGAGTGAATTTTGTGTATGGTGTAAAATAGAGGTTGAGTTTCATCCTTTCACATGTGGCTGTCCAATTTTCCCAATACCATTTATGAAGAGACTGTCGTTGTTGGCTCATTATATATTTTTGACTCCTTTGCTGTAAATTTATTGACCATATATGTTTGGGTTTATTCCTGGATTCTCTATTCTGTTCAATTGATCTATGTGCCTGTTTTTATACCAATACTATACTATTTTAAATATAGTAAGTGTGATATAGTTTAAAGGTGCATGATACTTCCAGCTTTGTTCTTCTTTCTCAAGATTGCTTTGGCTATTCAGGGTTTTTCAGAGTTCCATATACATTTTAGGATTATTTGTCCTATTTGAGAAATGCCATTGAAATTTTGATAGAGATTGCATTGAAACCATACATTGCTTTGGGTAGCATGAACATTTTAATAATATTGATTCTTCCAATCCATAAGCATAGAATATCTTTCCATTTGTGTTCTCTTGAATTTCTTTCATTGTTTTATAGTTTCCAAAATACAAGTCTTTCACCTCTGTGGTTAAAGTTAACCACAGGTATTTTATTTTATTCCTTTTGATGAAATTATAAATGGGATTCTTTTATTTCTCTGATAGTTTGTTATTAGTGTTGAGAACAGACTTTTGTGTATTGACTTTGTATCCTACAACTTTACCGAATTCATTATTAGTTCTCATAGTTTTTTTTTTTTTTTTTTTTTTTTGATGGAGTCTTTGGCAGGATTTTAAAACTAAAATACTTACTTTGCTTTTTGGCTTACATCTATATTTTGTGTGACCTATTTCTTGAAAATCCATCCATTTTGATTCATTCTTTTTCCAACAATATTTCACAAAACCAGACTATGAATTGGACTATGATCAAATGCTTGATTATAATTTACCAAAAAGATGCTGACATCACTGTCAAAGAAGTGTTGTTTAGACACAGATGTTGGTTGATATTTTTATTTAACTTAACCAGTGAGACAAAAGTAAAATAGTGAAAAAGTATGTTGGAACTTCATTCGTCAATGACATTATCAACTCCTTTGCTGAATTGGATAATAGTTTTTGAACACTGAAAGAATATTTCCTCATTCTCTGTGTGGTTCACAATATCAAGGCAGAAATGTGATACACTGTTAAGTTTAATTCTGCATTATCAACGTTTTCTCTACCAGTCTACTGACTTTTGTAAATAAAGCTTTACTGGAACATGGCCACACCCACTTTCCATGTAAAAGTTGAGCAACTGTGACAAAGACCATCTGTAGTAGAAAGCCTGAAAAACTTACTGTTTGCAGAAAAAGTTGCAGATACTTGGGCCTGGAAAATCAACAAAACAACAGACCAAACTCTTATTTATAGCATTTGCCAACTTCCATGGTGTAAATATTCCTATTGCGGCCAATTTTTTTAAAAAATTTATTTATTTATTCATAAGAGAGGCAGAGACACACAGGCAGAGGGAGAAGCAGGCTCCATGCAGGAAGCCCAATGTGGGACTCGATCCCCATCCGGGGACTCCAGGATCACGCCCTAGGCTGAAGGCAGGCGCTCAACAGCTGAGCCACCCAGGTACCCCACGGCCAATTTCAAAGTACAAAAATGACCTCTCTGATGAGAGGTGGGAAGAGATGCATACAGTCCCATCATGTAGGGATGGAGACAGAGTTCTCAGTAAAACTAAGTTTAAAAAAAAAAAAACGATGAGTTTTGAGTATTACCTGATTTTAACATATTTCATTGTAAATTTATAATTTGACTTTTAACAGTGGTTATGCTTAACAACTGGCTCATAAAATCCCCCCAAATTTAGCAATCAGTCTTGCAAACTGGTAAAAGTCAGCTGTGGTAGACTACTAGCTCTTTTTCAAAAGGGACTAAGGGAGACTTTTTGGAGGTAATTTGCCTAGTTAGGTAAGTGGCTTTGTCAAGATTCAAATGTAGGGCTAAAACTCTGACTCAGGTGAGGCTTCTTAGCCTTCTCAGTGGAGATTAAGGGCCCTTATTGGTTGACTTGATTGTTTAAAAATTGGTTGTGTGTCTGTGACATACATTGAAGGAACTAAACCTGCAAGGGAAATGTATTTTCTGGAGTACCATCTTATGCTGATCCGCTCTTACATTCCCACGCCGCCTGCCAGTGTTGCTACTCTTGGTGCTGGGTATTTGGAGGAAGAAGGGAACGGATTGGTCTATCCATCATCAGCTGTTGGGAATTTCTATTAAACATTTTTCCTTTAACTGCTTTAGGAACTGTAAGTACAGACATTAGTACCACAAGCCCCTTGGAGTACTTATCAAACTACACGAATTCCAAAAAACCTTCAGGGAACTTATGATCTAGGGACACCTGGGTGGCTCAGCGGTTGAGCATCTGCTTTCTGCTCAGGGCGTGATCTTGCAGTTCCGGATTGAGTCCTGCATCGGGCTCCCCGCATGGAGCCTGCTTCTCCTCCCTCTGTGTCTCTACCTCTCTCGGTGTCTCTTTGGAAAAGAAAGAAAAGAAAAGAGAAAAGAAGGGGAGGGGAGGGGAAGGAGGGGAGGGGAAGAAGGGAAGGGGGGAGGAAAAGGGAAGAAGGGAAAGGGAGGAAGGGAAAGGGAGGAAGGGAAAGGAGCGAAGGGGGGAGGGGAGGGGGAAGGGAGGAGCAAGGGAAGGAAGGGAAGAGGTGGGGGAAGGGAGGAAGGGAAGAGGAGGGAAAGGGAAGAAAACTTGTTATCTAAAAAAAAAAAAAAAAAAGAAAGAAAATTCGTGACCTGAATCCTCACTACACTTGCGGTCCAGGGAAAGGGAGGCCACTGCCGGCGGGGGAAGAGTTGGGGCAGAACGGCCGACCCGCAGGCCCCCTTGGCGTACTCGGTCTTGGACACAGCTCCAACCCCCAGTGTGGGAACGATAACGGTTAGAGCTGTTGGGGCACCGGATCTGCCGTCCGACCGCCTCACTTTCACGAGGAAGCGTGGCCCTAGGGCGGGGAAGCGACCTGACGAACGTCACCCGCGGCTCCGGCCGCGACGCCGACACCGCCTCCTCACAAACACCCTCTCTGCACAAAACTTACCCCGAAAGCACCAGGAGTCTGGGCGGGGACCGACCTACACTGAGCCCAGGCCAAACCTCCCAGTCGCTCCCGAGTCACACCGCGGAAACTGCGCGCCAGAGTTAAGGCCGGAGCAGAGCCGCGCCACGCTCGAGGCTTTCCCACAGGGGCCTGGATGTCCCACAGGGTCGCCGGGAGAACGCGACGCGGCCCCGTCGGAAGAGCAGCCACGCCCCCCAGGACGCCAACGCCGCGCGCGGCCGAGCGGCCCGAGCCAGCCGGGGACGCAGGGCACGCAGTCGGCGGCGCGCACGCACGCCCTGAGGCCGCACGGGAGGCCGGCGGGCGTGCGCGCCCCCGCGGCGGGGGGCGGGGCCCGGCGGGGGCGGGGCGGGGCTCGGCGCCGGGGCGGGGCGGGGCCGCAGGCGCTGTAGGTGTTGCAGCTGGGTCGCCGCGACAGGTGCGCGAGGCAGAGCGCCCGGGACCCGCGGCGGGGCTGCCGGCAGCAAAGAGGAAAGACCGATTTTAGCCAGGTAAGCGCTTCCTCTCTCTCCACATCCTCCACGGCCGGAGAATGCGCGAGACCCCGGCTGCCCCCCACGGTCTCTTTCTCCCGCGCCTTCTGGGGCGGGGGCAGCCCAGGGAGCGTGCACCCCTCCCCCCTCCTCCCGAGAGAGATAGAGAGAGTAGAGGAACCGCTCGCTGATCCTGGTTCCTCTGCTCTTTCCTCCCTTCTGGCTGCTGCGCTGGTCTTGGGAGTAATTATCTTGGGGCCGAACCTTTGCTGCCAGAGGGCGGGAGCTCATAGGACCAGCTCTTCCATCGGGAACTCTCTTTTCTAGCTAGATACTACATTTTTGGTGTAGTGGAGGAAGGCGGCAGTTCTTCAGAATTCAAAATAGTCTCCTAGGGAAACATTCTGATACTCAGCTGCTCCTTTCCAAGCTGTCCCCTCCCTCTTCGATCCCCCCCCACACACACCCCTTCCATTCTGCCAACCGAACTCTAAGACACTGACACCCCTTTGAGGTATGTTGAGACTATAGCAGTCCTTGCAGCCCAGTGTCATCCTGCAAGCGCTATCGTGTATATATCGCTGGCACCTGTCACCGACATACGTAGGTGTTAATATAAGGTAATTGTACACCTGGGGCTGCACCTACTGAGCTTGAAGTTGTAGGTGCTAGGAGCCAACCATCTGGCGTCTTTCCTTGCCTCCTTACTGGTGCGCTTACAACAACGAGTTTAGCTGATCCCGGTAAG
Source organism: Nyctereutes procyonoides (assembly GCF_905146905.1). NCBI lineage: Eukaryota > Metazoa > Chordata > Mammalia > Carnivora > Canidae > Nyctereutes > Nyctereutes procyonoides. The sequence goes on along the minus strand of NW_026575124.1, from coordinate 1,570,928 downwards.
GGATATTTGAACTACTATTGTCTTTCACCTCATTCTAGCTTTCAAAAGTCTTGCCTAATCCAGATGGTTCTACTGACTTGGCCTGTTGAGTTAGTTGAAGGTACTCAGGGAGTTATCAGCCTGAAGACAATACCCCTTTAGGGGAGAGGTCTTTTGCATTAAGTGTTCTTTCTTTCACCACTGTTGATTTAAGTGGTTGAACGGAATACTTTTTTATCCTCATGGTTACTACTGCTATTCACAAATGACAAACATTTTAGGAACCGTGAAATAACTTTCTTCTGAGATCTGACGTAAACGCAAAAAGAAGATGACCCTGCCAAACATATTCTAAGTTTCTGTGGAGTTGTAGCCTGAATGAGGGATGACAGTGTCTTAGGTAGATATTCAAAAAGCTATAGAATTAGCAGGAAAAAAAAAAAAACACAAGATTTGCATGCACGTGTATTTCCTTTTATTAATTTTTTTTTTGCATTGACAGAACAGTACGTAACATGGTATTAGATAATTACGTTAGGAACTTATATCATTTTCTGGACAAAACATTTATCAACTGCCTCTTGTTTCGTCAGTCCCACTATGGATTCAAAGTTCCCAACATCCCTTTACTCTAAAAAAGCTTAATTAAAATCAAGTGGATTAGGCAAAAATCAGCAGATACAACTTACAGGTTTGTTGAGATTAGTGCTGTACGAGAGATCAGCTCAGAGTGCTGTGGGTAGATAATAAAGTTTTAGAAAAATGTCCCTCTTTGGGTGCCTGTGGCTCAGTTGGTTGAGCGTCTGACTCTTGATCTAGGCTGGGGTCTTGATCTCAGGGTTGGGTTCTGGTCCTACATTGAGCTCTGCGCTGGGTGTGGAGCCTACTTAAAAAAAAAAAAAATCCCTCTTCTACTTTTCCTTAAAACAAAATAATAATAACAAAAAAACTTTTTAAGTATTGTGAATTATTTTCTTTACATGTTTGTCTCGCTCTTATTTCTTTTTCTTTTTAAAGATTTTATTTATTCATGAGAGATACCAAGGGAGAGGCAGAGACATAAGCACAGGGAGGAGCAGTCTCCCTGCAGGGAGCCCAATGTGGGACTCGATCCCAGGACCCGGGGATCACGACCTGAGCCAAAGGCAGACACTCAACCACTGAACCACACAAGTGCCCCTTGCTTATGTTTCTTGAGGGGTGTTTTGCCAAAGGTTTGGCCTTTTGAAGATGGGGTAAGGACCTATCCTTAATTCTGCATCCGTTCAATAAATAGTTGGTGGAGCTGTTTTTCCACTGTTTGGGATCAGGCCTCTAAGTGTTGTCACCATGTAGTCCCTGAACTGTAGAGTTTCTGGGAATAGCTTATTGGAAACATTAGTGAAACAGTGCCATTTTGAAAAATTGCTTCATTGTGTAACTTTATTTAACTTGGTACATTCAGATTTTGTTCCAGACTCTGGTTAAAGATGGGCCAACTTTCAACCTTCTAATAATTCTGAGAAAGTTTCAGAAGTGAAAATAGTTCTTTAACAGCACATCTTGATGACAGAGGATACTTTTTCTTGCTAAGGTGCCTTCCAAATGTCTCTTTCTTTTGAAGGGGCAACAGGATGGGCAAATGAGTGGAGGAAAGGGTTAGAAATGTCTGAAGATTCTTTGCAGAGTTTTGATGATCTGAAGTCTCCGGTAGTCTTAAGCACTCTTCATGTAACTGCAGGCTTTTATTGCCTACTGTGTGTCTAGTGTACAAAAGATAAACATGACACAATCCCTCTGTGTAATTATGTTTTTCATTTTTCTCATTTGTTTTTTTTTTTGTTTGTTTGTTTATAAGTAGGCTCCATGCCCATCGTGGAGCACAATGCCAGGCTCAAATTCAAGACCCTGAGATCGAGACCTGAGCTGAGACCCAAGAGTTGGATGCTCAACCAGCTAAGCTACCCAGGCGTTTTTGTTTTCATTCATTCATTCATTCATTCATTCATTTATTTATTTATTTATTTATTTATTTAGTCAGTCAGTCAGTCAGTCAGTCAGTCACATAGAGAGGCAGAGACACAGGCAGAGGGAGAAGCAGGCTCCATGCACCGGGAGCCCGATGTGGGACTCGATCCCGGGTCTCCAGGATCGCGCCCTGGGCCAAAGGCAGGCGCCAAACCGGTGCACCACCCAGGGATCCCCTGTTTTTTAAAAATAGAGATTCTGAGTTAATAAAACAGATAGTGGTTGTCTCATTTGGTAATTTGAGCCATGGTACTTGATGAACACATTTCCTTGACCTTCTTTTCTTTCTGTTTACACTCTAGTTAAGTGGTAGCTGCTGGACATTTTTGGAAAGCCAGTCAGTATTTGCATATATTTTGGGTATCTACAATGATTATGTTGTTTCCTTAAAATATTTTCAAGTACAGTTTTAGTGATTGTTCTTCTTAGAGTTTCAAATTCGTGGCTTTCCTCTGATATTTTTCAACAATCAATTGTAATTAACTTAGAGCTTCTGTACCAGAAAGGTTCATCAAAGACCTATACACCCAAACACAAAAGAATGTTGAGAGTATGGGAGATCATCAGACATCTTTGCCATAAAAGGCCACATAACCACAAATTGGGAAAATTTGTCACTGTTTATGTTGACAACGAAACTAGTTTTCAGGTGTTCCTAATTCCGTACTCAGAAATAGGTGACTTTTATTTAGATTGGAATTGTACTCTTTCAACAGATAGAAAAATGTGTGACTTGTCGGGAATTTCCATAAAAAAAAAGACTTTTTTTCTTAAGGTTGCTATGGTCTTTCACTGTGTGTTTTGTGATAGGAAGTTAAAGTACTTTATTTTGGATTGTGTACTGTAATCTCCAGGTGATGTTAAATTACTTAACACAGACTCTCAAGGTTCTTTAGTAACAAATGAATGGTTGTAAATTGAGTAGTTTCTTACTTAATGATTGGGGAATTGAGATTCTATGGTAAATGGTACTCTTGGTAGGATGTGTTTATTGTGTGGCTGTATGCAAAGTCCTTGAGAGGCAGTCAAGTTATTGTGCAAATGAAGATCTCTTTTTATTAAAGGGACAAGATTTGACCCAATAAGCAATCCATTATTTAGCATGTCAAATGATTTTGTATACTTGAAAATGTTTCTAGAGATTTCACATGTGCAGTCATGAGAAGTTAACATGACACCATGATATTCCACATTCTTTTTATTTTCTTTTAAAGAGTTTCTTAATAATGCTACACTGAAACTAAGAACTTTCATCTTTAAGGGAAAAAAGATGCAACTTTTTGTGCTTTTTTTTTTTTAAAGATTTTATTTTTTATGTAATTTCTCCACCGAACATGAGGCTCAAACTCATGACCCCAAGATCAAAAGTTGCATGCTCTACAAACTGAGCCAGCCAGGTGCCTGCTCCCTTTTTTAAAAAAGATTTACCTGCTGTACTTCTGATGACAAGCGTGGAGCTATTTTTTTCTCTTATGTATCCTGTAACAGAGCTTACAGTATGGAAAACTTCATAACCCTTCAAACATGATTTTTCTTGCCAATTTTTCATTACCCATAGATTAGTAATCCTGGTATACTTTTACTTGGTTTTAGATTTCCACAATCTTTTTTCCCCCATAAACTGAAATTTAATCAAATGGCCCAGGACTTCTTTTCCTCATAGTCACTTTCACTGAATAGGTAATTTTTTCAGGTTTGGCTTTCACCTCCAGCACTAGAAGAAACCTGTCTGTCCTTGCATTGTACCCAGTGATTTCTCTGTAATGTCTCTGCCCTTGCTCTCCTCCTAATCCTTTGGCAACGTTTGACCAAGTGGACAACTTTTTTTGTTCTTACTTTTACTTGGCTTTCTTGACATGACTTTACCTGGTTGTCCATCTTCTAATCTAACCACTTCCTCCCATGCCCTTCACTAACTCACAGTCTTTTTTTGCCCCTTCAATGTGGGTGTTTGCCATGGTCCAGCATCCTGTTCTTACTATATAGTCTCCCTGTGCAGTCTGATCTATGTGCATGGCTTCAACTAACATATCTCCATCTGAGTGATTTGCAGATTATTTTTTAAACCTCTTTTCATATTATATATATATAATTCTTGTTTTATTTTCACATATACAGACATGCATATCCATTTAGAAGATAAGAATTATATATGCTTATTATAGAAAACTTGAGGAAAAGTAAATTCTAAAGAAGGTAAAATATTCCATATTCTGTTCCAGATTGGTGTATATCCTTTCAGTCTTTTTTTTCCCCCTTTGATACACACAGGTTATTGGGTCATCTTATCACAGTAGATATATAGTTTTGTATCTACTTTTTCACTTTACATTATGTTATAAGCTTCCATGGCATCAAAATTATTTGAAAAGAATTATAATGGATGTTCAATATCCTATTGTATTGGTGTTGCATAATTTAACTCTATACATCAGTATTTTGATTTTTACATTATTAACAAGTGAAAAAATTGAGAACAAATTAATGCGTAAATCTTTGTACAAATCACTCACTATTTTCTTAGGTTAGATTTCCAGAATAAATAGGGAATAGGGAATAAAAATTTAAAAACACTAACACTGCTGTCAAATTGCTTTTCATAGAAATTAGACTAATTAACATTGTCATCTGCACTGATTGTGAGTGCCCATCTGAGTGTGTCCTTCATAATACTGGATCATATTTTTTTTTATCTTTATTGACTTGTTAAGCAAAAGTTATTTAACTTGTATTTTATTACTAGTAAGGGTGAACATTTTTCATATATTCATTTCCATTCAGTTTCTTCTGTGCATTGTCTTTTGGTTGATCCATTCCCATTTTTATTTGAGTCTTACATTTTAATTATATTGTTTTCTGTCTAGAGTCCTTTTATTTGGGACTTTGGGGGAGGGAGTACAGATATTTTATTAGGCCAAATCGAATAAGTGGAGTATGAAGTGGAAAGTGTATAGAAGTTGAAATTGTGGCATTTTAAATGCCTGTTGGTGTGAGAAGCCAGAGCTTGTGATTGTTCGAGCAGCACTGGAAAAATGGAAAAACTGCTGACCTGAAAGTCAGGATTCTCAACTTGGGAACCAACCACTTAGGTGATATCTTGGGCAAGTCATTCATCCTCCCTGAGCCTTTTCTGTAAAGTAGGAGGGTTGGGTTATTGATCCCAAAGTCCGGACAGCCTCTGTACTAAAAGGATGCCTTGCAAGACAGATCTCTCTAGACACTGAAATTATTTTTTGTCCCATCCTTTACCCTTCACCCAGTTTAGATATATCGAGCCCAAGAAAAAAGGCTAGATGCAGTAAAGGCAATTTTTCATACTGGTAGCAAGGCTAATGGAACCTAGAGGCACTTTAATGTGTTTGTGCTCTCATAACAATAGAAGTTCCAAAGACTGGCATTTTTGAAGCACTCCCATAGATTGACACTTGGCAACCTAGTTACGTAAGTCAGAAAAGCCCTGCTGATCTATGCCACAAAGCCCCATCATCTCTAATGGATGTAAAGCAAATCTCATTTTATGACAAGAGATTTTACATTGCCAAGCCAAGTTACTTAACAACTTCCACTATTCCATACAGAAACTATTCTTAGTTGGTTTGTTCCTCTGTCATTTGTATAAGCTCTTTATTTTAAGAATATTAATTCTTTGCCCTATGGTCAAATGTTTAGTTATTTGCCTTTACATTTTATGTATGATATATTATTACTTATCTATAGATCTTTTTCTTTGGGTTTTCTTTTGTTGCTTTTACATTGAGAAGTCTTTTGTCATCTGAAGATGGGTTAAGTATTCACTTTGCCTTCTAATTTTTATTATTTTTACTTTTTATAATTCTTTAATTTGTCTTGAATTTACTTAAGAGTACTAAAGCAGGGGATCCCTGGGTGGCGCAGCAGTTTGGCGCCTGCCTTTGGCCCAGGGCGCGATCCTGGAGACCCGGGATCGAGTCCCACATCGGGCTCCCGGTGCATGGAGCCTGCTTCTCCCTCTGCCTATGTCTCTGCCCCTCTCTCTCTCTCTCTCTCTCTCTGTGACTATCATAAATAAACATTAAAAAAAAATGGACTTCTTGTCTTTAAAAAAAAAAAAAGAGTACTAAAGCAGTATGTTTAGTGCGTTTGCATAGCTTCTTGAGTTCCAGATCCATATTTCCAACTACCTGGCAGATCATGTGGATATTCTCTATGTACCAGGCACTTGTGTCCACCTCATTTCCATAAGGAGAAAGCTTGAAGTTGTCTTGAACGCCTCAGTCCTCTTTTCTCATATTTAATCAATCACCATGTTTGGTTGATTCTACCCAACAGTGATAATGGCTCTTTGTCATTGTTCTAATTCATAACACCCCCCCCTTTTTTTTGCTACAGTCCTTAGAATTGGCTTCAGTTTTTCCATTTTAGTTCAGAGTTGTCATTAGAAAAAAAAAAAAGTACAACACTGGTTTTCAAAATCTGGTTTCCTTGATTACCTGCTTTAGAATCACCTGGGTGTTGGTTAAAAAGGTAGGTTTCCAGGTCCCGCTTGGACTTACAAATCAATATATTGATTTGTATATTTATTTGGGGGGAATGGGGCCTGGGAATCTGCAGTTTTAACAAGTACCTCAGGAGATTCATTTACACACTTAAGGGGAAACAAAGCCCCAAATAAATTAAATCTAAATTTCTCTAAATGCCACTCAAGACCCCTTCTCCCACACCCTGACAGCCTATTTTTCCAGGCTTATCTCCCACATCACTACCCACCCACCTGGCATTGTAGCCATGCAGTGATTCATGGCTTCCTGGACCCACCCTGTCCCTTCCTGCCTCTGTGCCTTTGCTCATGCAGTTCCCACAGCCCCAGGCTCCTCTCCCTCCTCCCAGTCCTGCTTAAATCCTTTTCCTTAAGAGCTCAAATAAAATGCTCCTTTAAAAAAATAAAGCCTTTTAAAATTTCTTATGTTTTAATCAGTGGCTCCCTCCTCAGTCATCACTTGGCATTTCATTTTAATTTTGTTTTTTTACCTCAGTCCTGTTACTATTTATGAATATTCCTTCCTTAAAAGATTAAGTGTGAAAACTCTGCCTTTCCTTTTCATTCATAGCCATTATACATAAACAATTTTCATAGAGTATGTGAAATATATCTCATTTTGCAAGCACTGTTACATAAATATGTTTGGCTTTGCCTTACACTTAGAATAAAATTAAGATCTTTGACCACTGCTTATTTAATTTGGCTGCCACTCAGCTTTGTCATCGTCTCATACTTTTCATTCACTCCCTAGCCATATTATTCCTGCCTCAGGGCCTTTGTATTTGCTATTTCTTCCATCTTGAAAACTCCCACGTCTCTTCTCTCCACCTGGCTGGCTGCCTATCTCCTCCCCATCATTCAGGTTTCAGCTCAAATGTCATTTACCCAAAGAGGCCTTCCCCAGACCACTATCTAAAGCATCTGCCCCTTTTCCTACCACCATTCCAGTTACTCTGTATTTCCTTCACTGCACTAATCACAGTATTTAATTGTCCTGTTTGCCCAATAGAATGGAAGCTTCATGAGAGCAGAGACTTTGTCACTTTTAACATTTATACCTTTAGCAAATAGAGCAGCACTGCTTGACACATGTAAGTCCTTAATAAGTATTTGTTTTATGCATGAATAAGCCTTGAAGATAGATTTCTCATTTTAACTAGTCTTGGTTTGGTTTGCAGTTCAAAGTTTTGTTGTTGTTTAATGGACAACAGCTGATATAGTTCTATCAGGGTTCAGAAGAGGTTGCTACCTCTGAGGATTTTGGAGGGGAGCAGGACAAATGGAGGCTGTGATCGCCAGGATTCAGTTCCTTCTGAGTGCAGGTTTTCCAAGGTGTTCCCAGGATCCAGGGCACTATTTTAATACTACTGTCAGCATCTATTTCCAGGATTGTTACTCCTGCCCATACCAGTCTTTTAGCTCTCATTACTTTTTTTTTTTTTTTTTTAAGATTTTATTTACTTATTCATGAGGGACAGAGAGCCAGAGACTTAGGCAGAGGAAGAAGCAGGCTCCTGTGGGGAGCCTGATGCAGGACTGGATCCCAAGACCCTGTGATCACATCCTGAGCGAAGGCAGACGCTCAACTACTGAACCACCTAGGTGCTCCTCATTACATTTTTAATAGCAAGCAAAACTGGAATCCAACTGACGACTTACAACTAGATCCAGCCAACTAGAATCCAGGTACTGAAAGTTTTCTTCTGCTTTTCTTCTCTAGAAGAAAAATAAGAAAGCTACCTAGTATCCTCAAGGAAAGATGAAACTATCTTCATTGTATTTACTATATGCCTATTGACTTGAAAGATTTTTAGCAACAGCTTCAAACAAGGGGTTTCTTGTTAACATCTGGTTGAATCAGACAGTCAAAATCATCAGTTCTAATTTCCAATTTCCTTTCAGTGGGTAGACTTATTCTTTAATTCCATTTTTTTTCTTGAAATTAGCTGAAATCTTACTTAAACTTAAAATAGTTTTTATAGCAACTTACAGTTTTCAAAGTACTTTACTTTTATTCTCTCATTTAATCCTCACAACCATCTCTAGGTGCCTGGGTGGCTCAGTCAGCTAAGAGTCCAACTTTTGATATTGGTTCGGGTCATGATTGGTTGTAAAGTCATGCCCTGCATCATCAGGATCCTTGGAGGAGCATGGAGTCTGCTTAAGATTCTCTCTCTCTCTAAAAAAATAAAACAACAAAAAAACTGGTAATCCTTAAGACTATCCCTTGTGAATATGTTTTTGAGATGAAGAAACTAAGACCCCCCCAAAATTGATTGACTTTCCCATGCCAACTAAAAGACCACTACTCAATAAATGCCTCTCAATAACTTTTTAGAACAGCACCATAATTTGAGGTAATTTTTAGGAGGTAAACATTAAAATGTGGTTAAAACATTAACATTGTTGGTGACAATTCCCTAAGAAATAAGATGCATAGCATTGATTGGGATAAGTAGCAAAATTTTATCACTTCTATGGCTCTGTGGTTTATAAGTCTGTTTGACCAGCTTCAGCTATGTTTGTCCTCGATTAAAGCATTGTTCTGGGTTAGCTTCTCAGATTTGTACAGAAAGGAGAGATTAGAGAACTTGCCTAGAGAAGAGTCACTTTTCAGTAAACCTGTTTTAATTCTCTTGCTTGAAGGGATTTGGTTAAATTGATCTGAACTGGCTTTTCAGATTGAGCGAGTCCTGAAAAAAAAAAAAAAAAAACACATCATCTAAAATTTCAGATAAGAAGAATGGAAGCCAGGCCCTTCCTGGAAATGGCCAAGCGTGAAACTAAGAAGCCCTGTATTTGGAGAAAACTCAATTAATTATTAAGGACAAAGGACTGGTATAAGGAGGTTGTATCCATAAGGGAAGCTGCCTTCTTAAAATAAGCATACATATTTCTTCGGCTTTGACATTGTAAAGCAGACACATTGTAAAGCAGACTTAATTTAGCTACTTTGTCTTAATTAAGCACCTAATTGACAAGATCTGTGAGCATGTGGTTTCTAGAGGTTCAGTTATGTGGTTGGGCCTTTGTTGAGATATGTGGCAACTGAAAACTAGCATAATGCTGTTTTTTATTTATATGACATATTGATTGAGCCTCTGTACCCTACCAGGCACTGATATTTTGTTTAAAGATTTATTTATTTATTCATGATAGAGAGAGAGAGAGAGAGGCAGGCTCCAAGCCGGGAGCCCAACGTGGGACTCGATCCCGGAACTCCAGGATCGCACCCTGGGCCAAAGGCAGGCGCTAAACCACTGAGCCACCCAGGGATCCCCTCAGGCACTGAAATTTGATGCATCTGATGTTAAAGCACGTAATGGTACAAAGGCTGAAGGAGAAACAGGCTATTCAGAGTAAATCTATGCTTGCTGTAATGGTCTTAGTTGACTAAATTTCCACATTCTTTTTCTGATTAACTATGCCTTTCTCCACTTTTCACTTTAAATTTGAAGTTACTGACATAATTATCCTTTTTTTTTTCTTTTTACCTATCGATAGAGATTTTTATTATGTATGAAAAATACTGAAAAAAAAAAAACCCTCAATCCACTAGATTATGTTTGCCCTTACAGTAAGTTAATTATCAACTGGGCAGGGGGAGGAGGAAGAAGAACCAAGCAAATAAATAACAAATTAAATTTGAGAGAGAGGTAGAATCAAACTTGCAGTAGATTGGGTAATTTTTAATTTAAAGGAGAAGAAAACAGATTAGGAAGATTCTTAGGTGGTTCTTTGTGACCTAAAAATTTTAGATCCAAAATTGTTTTTATTTTTTTTTTAAGACTTTATTTATTTGAGAGAGAGAGAGAGAGAGAGAGAGAGCAGGAACAAGGGCAGGGGCAGAGGGAGAAGCAGGCCCCCTGCTGAGCAGGGAGTCCCATGCAGGGCTTGATTCCGGGACCCTGGGATCATGACCTGTGCTGAAGGCACGTAACCGACTGAGCCACCCAGGGGCCCCCAATGGCTGTAATTGCACGTTACTCTTTTACCTATCTAAACAAGATATGTGAAGGTTACCACAGTTATGTAAAAAGCTAATTTGGGTTTCCAAAGTACAAGAAGATAAGATATTAAAATTGATGAATAAAGTAATAGAGGCCATGTTGCATGTTGATTTTTCATTTTCTATTTAGAGTCTTTACAGAGGTATTGAGAACACCTAAAATTTGGCCCTTATGCAGTGAGAGAGATTTGAGAAAGATTTAGACTTTTGGGTGCAGAGAAATGGTGTCAGGGTTTTACACAGATCTGGTGTTCCTGGTAGTTACTGCCAGTTTCTCAGAGATGACATTAGAGATTTTCTTTTCTTATTACTGATTTAACAAAAATAAGTTGACCCTGAAATACAGGGTACATTAGCATGATTTATTCTCTGTGCTAGAGGTCATTTTATTTTCATCTCAGTCTCCTAAAAAAAACGAACGTTAACATTCATTTGACCTTTCTGGGCCTCAGTTTCTTCATCTGTAAAGTGGGACAATAATATTCTAAGTGTGTTACTGTGAGGATTAAGAAACTTCTATGTGCAAAATAACACAGTATCTATCACATGGTAAGTGTTCAGTAAATGTTCACTATTTTTATTACCACCACCACTATCACTTTATAAAGTATTTATTTTAGCACTGAGCTAAAGGAACATTTTAGAGATGATGTGCTAAGACTTAGAGTAATTTTCTGAGTGTTACCCAATAGGTTAGTGGTAGACTCAAGATGTCAATTTGAGCTGAAAGGGGCAGAGTGGGCTTAGATGTAGAACAGGCTGGGACATTTGAATTAGCCCTTCTAATTTCAAGATACTTAGGATAAGACTGGCCCAGACCACCCCCAGATACCATCTGTCAGACTAACTAGTTGTGTGATCTTGAGCAAGTTATTTAACCTTTCTGAACTTCAGTTTCTTTCCCTATAAGATGAGAATAATATTTGTTTCATGGTATGGTAAGTACTAAGGGAGTAAAATCAAATGGAATGAATCACCGTGCGTATGACCAGTGCCCAGTAACCGATCCCCAGGCTTATGCTAAGGTGGCCCAGATTCTTTACCTAATTCTGATACAGTCCATCTGGATGGTGGGTGATTAGGGCTAGTGTCTGCCTCCCTGATGGGACCTAATAACTCTGGGATCAAGCCAAATTTAAACTCCCAAAGCTGTTTTTACATTGGAATCGTAGGGGACTCTTTTAAGAAAAATTAGAAGTGGGGGCACCTGGGTGGCTCAGTGGTTGTGTGTCTGCCTTTGGCTCAGGGTTGTAATCCTGGGGTTCTGGGATCCAGTCCCACGTCAGGCTCCCCGCAGGGAGCCTGCTTCTTCCTCTGCCTATGTCTCTGCCCATCTCTCTGTGTCTCTCATAAATAAATAAAATCTTAAAAAGGAAAAATTAAAAGTGTTTGGATTCCACATGAGAAATTCAGATTCTAATGATCCAGATATTCAAAGCTCCCTCTCCAAACCCTCCCTCACCTCCCTCCTCTCACCCCCTGGCACAACTGAGAATCATTAGATTGGCTAGTTGAAGGTAGCAGCTGAAGTGATCTTAATGCTTGGATTCTCAGTGTCAGGCTTCTCATAGGATTGTGCTCTGGTGGAAATATTAATAAGCAGTCAAGGGGTGGGTGCCCTACAGAAGGGAACTCTATAAAAACGATCTCATCTGTATAGTCAAGCAACATTTCTGTTTGGAAAGAATATTAATGAGATCTGGATAGGAATCAGACACCAGGAAAGGACAGCTGCTGTGAGAGGCAATTTGAATTGTACAAGGAGTTACACGTGGTATTAAGAAAGTCCTTCTGCAACTTTAAAATGTAATTAAGTTGTAGAGCTAATAAACAATTTATAAACAATGTTTAAAGTAAATGTAGTTTCAGAAAATAAGTGTGTTGAGGGCCCCCCCCCGCACACATTTGAAAATATGTTCAACCTTCCCCATGATTAAAGGAATGAAAACTAAAACAATAATGTACCATTTTTTCACACATCTAGCAGATTGGAAAAAATCCAAAGGATTAATCATGCTCAGTATTCATAAGGATGTGGAAAACAGTCTTTCTCATATAGCTAGTGGTTCAAATATAAATTGATGCAAAATATATGTATAAATTGATGTAACTTCCTTGGAGGAAAATTTGGGAATGTATATTAAAATTTTTAATGCATAGTCCTCTTAAACTAGAAATGCTGCTTCCAGAAATTTATACCATAGATGCACACCTCCAAATAGGCAATGGTAGAAACATGTTCATTTTAGTCTTGTTCTTAATTATGAAGAACCTACAGCAACCTATATATTCATTGACAGGAGCCAGGTTAAATAAGTTATAGACTGTTGGGGAGTGAAATTGTATCTGGTACTGAAAGGCTGAGGTAGATCTAAATGTCCTCCTGCATCTATGTGTCCTTCCCTATATGTCCTCCTCTTGTGTGTGGTAAGATGTCCAAGAGGAAATAAATAATTGCTGGATAGTACATTAACATAAAATCATTGTAATTTTTTAAAAATGTAGGTGTTTATAAGTTGGCACTAGTATCTCCATGCCTCAGTTTCCTGGTTTGTAAAATAGTCATCGGTATAGTATCTCAAGAGTTGTTATGAGGATAAAATAATATATTGTAGAATGCTTGGGACAGTGACTGACCTATTGTGCTGTGTGCTATAATTATCACGTATAGATATCAGAAAATTTTTACTACAAAGTATGACAGGTTACCTCTGGCAAGTCAAATCGTCTTGAGGGAAGCGGTATACAAGAGTGGGCAGAGACTTCTTTTGCTTACATTGTATGTTTGCACATCATTGTTTATGATAAGCAGCCCTATCACCTGCCCAGTCACAGACAAGGAAGCTAGGCAGTGAACAAATTGGGAGCCCTTGTTGAGAACTGAGAAGAGGTTCCCCAAAAGGAAGAAGGTTAAAGGAGGGTGGTGTGGGGAGATAGGAAGGATGCCGGGTAATTCCACCTTGGCTGCTTGAACTTTGAAAATCACTGATTTAATCAAAGATTGAAAATTTTTAAATTGCCCAAGAACCTTATGAAGGCCCAACATTTATGTCTGGACTTTTCCTTCTTGCAATTTAGTTACATTTATACTAAAAAAGTGATTCATGTTTAATTTGACTTTTGGAAAACTACAAGAAGTAATTGCTCATGTGTCCAAAAGAAACATTTAAGATGAGATAGGGATGCCTGGGTGGCTCAGCCCTTGAGCCTCAGCCTTTGGCTCAGAGAATGATCCCGGGATACTAGATTGAGTCCCACATCCAGCTCTCTATGAGGAGCCTGCTTCTCCCTCTGCCTCTGCATGTCTCTCATCAATAAATAAATAAATCTTAAAAAAAAAAGATAGGTAATTTTTCTAATAATTATGAAATTAAAAATTTTTTAAATATTTATTGTTGAGAGACACACAGAGACAGGCAGAGACAGAGGCAGAGGGAGAAGCAGAGCTCCCTTCAGGGAGCCCGATGTGGGACTCAATCCCAGTACTCTGGGATCACACCCTCAACCCAAGGCAGATGCTGGACCACTGAGCCACCCAGGCATCCCTACAATTTACCTATTTAAAGTGTGCATTTCAGTGGTTTTTGGTATATTCACAGAGTTGTGCAGCCATCACCCCCAGTCAATTTTTTTTAAGATTTATTTATTTATGATAGACATAGAGAGAGAGAGAGAGAGAGAGGCAGAGACGCAGGAGGAGGGAGAAGCAGGCTCCATGCAGGGAGCCCGATGCGGGACTTGATCCCGGGACTCCAGGATCGCCCCTGGGCCAAAGGCAGGCGCTAAACCGCTGAGCCACCCAGGGATCCCACCCCCAGTCAATTTTATGATGCTTTCCTTACCTCCCAGAAAAACCCCATACTCTTTAGCAGTCCAATCGTCTTCAAACCCCACTGCGAGGGCTAAGTGACCACTTTGTTTCTATAGGTATGTCACTTCTAGACATTTCATATAAATGGAATCATGTATGATCCTTGTGACTGGTTTCTTCTACTTGGCATAATTTTTTCAAGGTTCATTCATGCTGTAGCATATATCAGTACTTCATTCCTTTTCATGGCTAAATATTATACCTTATATGGATAGACCACATTTTATCTGCTTATCAGTTGATGAACATTTGCAATGTTTCCAGTTTGGGGCTATTGTGAATAATGGTTATTATACACAATCTTGTACAAGTTTTTGTGTGGCCATATCTTCTTTTTTCATTTCTCTGTGTGTGTGTGCCCTCCTAGGAGTAGAACTGCTGGATCATATGATAATGATGTGTTTAACCCTCTGAGGAGCTGCCAGCTGTTTTCCAAAGCAACTGCATTATTTTACATTCTCATCAGCAGTGTATATGAGAATTTCAATTTCTCTACATCTTTGCCAACACTTGTCAAACTGTAATCTTTTTAACCACATCCCACAGTAAGAAATATTTTACATTCTTACCCAGTTTATACACACACAAATAACTGAAACTAAAGTCTTATAAAAGAATACTTACACTTTGTGTGATGCAGCCTGACATTATGGGTTTCATTCTATTCTTCTTCTCTAGTACAAACAAACATCTTGGTTCTGATCTGTTAACATTGATTTCATAATTCACTAACTGTGACCTGCTGTTAGAAAAAATACTAGGTAATTTTAACCCATTCATTTTACACAAGAAATGACTTCCTAGCAGATAATACTGCTAATTAGTTGCAGATTAAAGATTAGAGCCCAAGTCTTTTGGCTTCCTTCTTTAACTTTTGACATCTCAACTTCAGCTGCTTTCATATGCAGTAGGTAAAAATAAATTGGAATTTCTGCTCAGATACCATTTTTAAAATTTTGTATACTTTTCTCAAGCAGCATTTTAAATTCAGCAACAAATCAAACTCGAGAAAAAAGGAATAAAAACACAATTTTATTATCATGAGTCAGTTACAGAGTAATTTTGTGCCTTCTGGGCAGGCAAGGTTTTTGTTTTGTTTTTAAAGATTTTATTTATTTGTGAGAGTGCAAGTGTGAGTGGAGGGAAGGGCAGAGGGAGAGAGTCTAAGCAGATTCCCCACTGAGCACAGAGCCCTATGCAGGCCTCCATTTCACAACCTTGAGATGATGGCCTGAGCCAAATTCAAGAGTCAGATGCTCAACCCACTGAGCCACCCAGGTGCTCTTTGAATGGCAATATTTGAAAGTAAGCAATAAAAAAAAAATATTTTATCCTTATCTATTTTTCTTGGAATACATATGGGTCTTAAACCCTTTTATTTCAATATTTTCCAACATGTGATGGGGAAACCTCTGACACTAGAACCACTGCAAGGTTCTTGTTAAAATGTGGTCTTCCCAGGCCCTACTCCAAACCTAATGAGTCAGAATTGTGGATTGGGACCTGGAAATCAGTATTTAAAACAAACTTCCCTGGAGAGCAGAAAATCAAGACAATGTTTCTAACTTGGTGATTGATGACACAGAGCTGAAACAGGTGCCTTACATATACAAGTGTGTCACGTGACATTGCAAATCAAGAGCAAATGAACTCCATTACAGTAGATAACTATCAGAAGCTTGGTCTCGGGGGTGCCTGGGTAGCTCAGTCATTTAGGCATCTGCCTTTGACTCAAGTCATGATCTCTGGACTCGAGCCCCACATCAGGCTCCCTGCTCAGCAGAGTCTTCTTGTTCCTCTCCCTCTGCTCCTCCCCTCCACTTGTGCTCTTTCTCACTCACTCTTGCTCTCTCAAATAAAATCTTTAAAAAAAAAAAAAAAAAGGAAGAAACTTGGTCCAGTGTTTAATGAAGTGGTGGGCATTATGGAGATAATCAATAGTAGGGATGTCAAAATTCAGATAATAGGTAAAGTGTCAGCCATTTCCATCAACAAAGTCGGGCTGCCATGTTTACCTGAGCAAGTACTCCTGGGTTGCGTGACACCCAGCACCAAATGTGAGATGAAGGTCTTCGTTCCTACAGAGGTGGTGACTAATGAATTCCTGAGTTGTTCAAGACCCTGTGGAATGGGCAGAAGTTGGTCCCCACAGTGACAGAAATTGCTTGCTGGATGAGCAAAGTGCCACTGGGCTCTTTGCCCACTCCTTCATACCATGGGATAAATCTATCAAGATGGTTCTTTTTTAGTTTTCCTCTACCTTTCTGCTCTTAAACTGCTTCTCTGCTTTCTGCTCTCAATGAAATATACCTCAGGCTGAGATTTGGGGGCAGTAGAGCAGATCAGCTGATCTTTGGCAGGGAGGTAGGGCTTTTCCCTATCAGCTCAACCACACTGCTAGTCCATTCTTTTTTTTTTTTTTAAAGTTTTTTTTGTTTGTTTGTTTTTGTTTTTTGTTTTTTGTTTTTAAACCTGAGAGAGACAGAGATAGAGCCTGAGCGGCAGGAGAAGGGAGAAGCAGGCTCCCTATTGAGCAGGGAACCCAATGCAGGGCATGGCGCTCCATCCCAGGACCCTTAGACATTGGATCATGACCTTAGACAAAGGCAGACGCTTAACCGACTGAGCCACACAGGGGCCTTGCCCACCAGTCCATTCTTAAGAAATCACACACCACAGTGGTGTGTTTTAGCATTCAGCTTTTGGGGGTTATTTGATCAACAAACAGTCTTTGGGGAAAGAATAAAGCAGTCCCCAGGAGTTAGCAGATCAGAATGTTCATACAAGTTCATCTTTTTCTAACAGTGAGCATGAAGGTAGCAGAAGCTGGTGTGATTCTAGCTGGTTCTTCTAGCCAAACTAATTTTTCACTGTTGACAAGTGAGGCAGGGGTTGCACTGGACCAAAGGCTAAGGTTTGACCATATAGGTTTCCAAGAAAAATTGTTTCCTATAAGCATTCCTTTTATTCTGCATTCCATCCTGGGTCTGCCTGAATCTGAGAGAGGAGATTCTCCTCTACCAGCTGCTGTGGCAGTGCCTGGCACCCAGGCCAGTTAAAGGAGTCTTGGACCCTTCCTTTCTCTGGGATCCCTGCCCAGCACCTTCCTACAGAGATGACTTAAACAAGGGACGGAAAAAAAGAAACACACCATTCCAAGGAATCTGGAATTCCTTTCTCCTTCCATGCTGGTGCCTGTCTTCCACCTTCACTGCCTCCTTTGCCCTGTCATGCTCAACTGCTTTTGGTTTCTGTCCAGGCACCGGAGCAGAGGACTAAAATTTCCACTGCAGCCTGCTTTTTTTTTTTTTTTTTTTAATTTTTATTTATTTACAATAGTCACAGAGAGAGAGAGAGAGGCAGAGACACAGGCAGAGGGAGAAGCAGGCTCCATGCCGGGAGCCCGACGTGGGATTCGATCCCGGGTCTCCAGGATCGCGCCCTGGGCCAAAGGCAGGCGCTAAACCGCTGCACCACCCAGGGATCCCCTGCAGCCTGCTTTTAAGTCAAATGTAAGAGTCTTGCACAGCATTACAAATGTAAATTACAGTTTTTCTCTCTAGGACACTTACCAAAATACGCAACTTTGTTGGTGGGAAGAGCCATTGTCCTGTAACTTCTACCTATTTCCTGAGGCCTGTGAAAATAAACCTTTATGTACTTAAAGTTATACATAAAATAGAATAAAATTCATATCAAACTTGAAAAAAAAAGTTTCCTAGGTGATTGTTGTTTTACTCAAAGTTGTGACCTACTAAATTAAGGGTTTCAAAAGCCAAATGGTTATTTGTAAGGAATAACATTTCTAAGAAAACACCTGAATTATGACAACAAAAGCAGTTGACTAAAACAACCTGTATTGATAGGATTCAGTATTATTCTACCTGAGGGAAGAACCATTTTTGATGCTGTATCCACTGGTTTCCTATAGTTTGGAAATATTTGTCTTGAAATAAATAGCCCACTGTTTCATCCCTCCCCCTCAAAAAAGCACTAGTCTATAAAAATAGTTGAAATCCAGGAAATCATTTCAAATGACTGGTATTCCTCCCTTTATTTTACAAATACTTGAGTACCCCCCCCCCCACCGTGTGTGTCTTTTTTAGCTGGGAGGTAGCATAAGCCCAGGGAGGATCCAAAACATTTTCAAACAGAGTGGGGAATATGTATGAAGAAAGACAAGAGATTAAGAGAGAGAAATTGAGCCTGCCTAAAGATATGAGAAAAAGTTTGTATTAAGTCTACATGTGAAAGGGTGCCTGTAAAATAATGCTGATTAAATAATAATAAACATTTTGAGCATTTATTAGGTGCTTGGTAGTGTCATTCATACATGACATTTAGGAGCTTGTTTTATTTATTTATTTTTAAAGATTTTATTTATTTATTCATGACAGACACAGAGAGAGAGAGGCAGAGACACAGGCAGAGGGAGAAGCAGGCCCCATGCAGGGAGCCCGATGTGGGACTCGATCCCGGGTCCCCAGGATCGCACCCTGGGTGGAAGGCGGTGCCAAACCGCTGGGCCATCAGGGCTGCCCTAGGAACTTGTTTTTTTTTTAATTTTTTTATTTTATTTTATTTATGATAGTCACACACACAGAGAGAGAGAGAGGCAGAGACACAGGCAGAGGGAGAAGCAGGCTCCATGCATCAGGAGCCCGACGTGGGATTCGATCCCGGGTCTCCAGGATCCCGCCCTGGGCCAAAGGCAGGCGCCAAACCACTGCGCCACCCAGGGATCCCCTAGGAACTTGTTTTAATGATCAAAACAAAGCTATGAAATAGGTTCTTTTATCCCCAATTTGAGGAAACTGAGGCAGATTATAACAGCTAGTATATGGTGTGAGATTCGACAGCTAGATTCTACTCGATTGCCTATATTCTTAGCCTCTTTTTTTTCTCCCTTCTATATGTCACTGTGTTAGACATTTTATGAAGAACACTTGACAAACTCAGGTAGGTGACGGTATACTCCTCAGAGAGGTGACAAAATTGCCAGTAGTCACCACAATTAGAGGGAGAGCAAGAGCCTGTAAGCCCTCTTTTTAACTTTAGAACTTGTGCACATTTTGTTAGATCATACTATACTTCATGTTGTATTATTTTATTTAGTAAAAGCAAAAATGTATATGCCAGTTCATCATGGGAGAAAAATTTTTTGTGGTTAAACTTAATTCGAGGAGTAAAGATAAGAGAGAATGACACACATGATTTGCACTGTGTTATGTTGTTTATTTATGGAACATATGAAGCTATTCAGCATGCAGTAGAAATTCTGGGGCTGGAAGTTAAGAAGCTTACAGCTTAAGATATATCTTTGGAAATTGTCTGGTGTTAAGTGATCTTTGATGAGTTGAGAGTGGCTGAGCTTACCCAAAGAGAGGAGAGAAACTGACCTTTCAGTAATGCCTAGGAACAGAGGTGAGCCGAGGGAGAGTGAAGGGATTCAGTCCAAAAATTGAAAATGATTTGAAATTAGGAATCAGGAGAGTTCTAGTTAGGAAAAAAAGGAAAATACAATGTCAGAAATGAGAGACTAATCAACAAACAGCAACAGAGAATGATAACAACTAAGACATGGTCCTTGGATTTGATAGCAAGAGACCTTTAGGAGAGTAACATCTGTATGATGGTAGAAGTAGAAGACAGACCCAAGTGGTCAGAGGGATGAATGGAAGGTGAGAAAATGGAAACAGTGAGCACCTAGAGACTAAGGTTTGACTGTGAAGTTGGATCAAGGTTGAGGTGATAGATTGAGGGGAAAAAGGCTTAAGAGAAAAAAACATTATTTATATATACGAATTTCAGATATGTGTACACAAACACATCAGAAATGTGAGCTTGGGGGCACTTTGGGTGGCTCAGTAGGTTAAGCATCTAATTTTTGGTATGGCTTAGGGCAAGATCTCAGGGTTGAGATCGGGCCCTGCCTGGTCAGGCTCACATGCTGGGCGTAGAACCTGCTTAAGTTTTCTCTCTCCCCCTATCTCTCTGCCCCTCCTCCCCTCTAAGAAAAAAATATGAGCGTGTTTTTAGGTAGGGAAGGCAAGGACAGAGGCAGAGGTGAAATGAAAGTTTTGAGAAGACAGAAGGGAAAGGTTGGTAACTCAGATAGATTTCATAACAGTTATTTTTCCCCAGACATAGGTAAAAGGAGGGAAAGATGATACTAAGTGTGCTTCCTTTTCTTCTTTTTTTTCTGGAGTGGTAAAGTGTGAATCACTAAGGGTGAATTTTGTAAGCGCCCAGTGAAAGTGGCTCTAATTCTTTGGTGAGCAGTTTCCAGAAGTAAAATTGCTTCTCAGGATTACACAACCAACTTTTCATTACTTTGGCTCTGCATCATAGTGTTTTTTTTTTTTAAGAGCAAAATATCCTTAAAAGGAGATTTTTAAAAAGAGACAAGATGTTATTGAAGTGATTTTTGTCTTGATGCAAACATCTACATCCTTGTTGACCCCTAGGAATTTGATCATTGTTACAATTTTCTTATTGTCTAGGATACAGATTTCTACAGAGACCTGTCTAAAACTCTTCCAAGAACACTAGCAGTGATAATTCTAACAGACTCATTAGACTTGCCTACAAACTTCTGTGTCACAGTGTTGCTGGATAATAGAGTAGTGAGCCTTTTATGTACAGTATTTATATTTACTGGTTCCTTTTTTTTTTCATATCTCTTGAGTATATCTTTTTTTAAAGATTATTTATTTATTTATTCATGAGACACAGGGCTGGGGGGGGGGGCAGAGACAAAGGCAGAGGGAGAAGTAGGCTCCATGCAGGGAGCCCAACATGGGACTTGATCCCAGGTCTCCAGGATCAGGCCCTGGGCCAAAGGTGGTGCTAAACCACCAAGCCACCAGGGCTGCCCTCTTGAGTATATCTCAAAGTTTCATTCGCTAAAATTACTAATTCATGGTTCCGAAAAGTGATATGTACTTTCTCAACAACTAGACTTAAGACTGAATAATAAGCATTCATTTTCTTGTGCTGATAGTGTTTGGATAAAATTTAAACGTTCATGCAATTTCATTCAAAACATATGCATAAAGTTCCTTCTATTTTATTCATAAAGTTCCTCTGAAGCAAGAGGGCAAGAGGCAAAGTGGACCTGTCCCCTGATCCTAAGAATCTTTCTAACAAGGAGAATTTATAAAATTATAGTAAGATAAAGGGAGTGACCCGTGCTGATTGCGAACAGGGCTAGGGCAGTTCAGGAAAGGGTTCTTTGAGGAGAACCCTATGCCGTCTTTCCTGGAGTCTTGAAAGGTGAATAGATTGAGGAAAGATAACATTCGAGGTGGAGTGAAAAAATATATGGTGTATCAAAGGAGTAGAAACTGGTCATGGCATAATTTTGGATATTATCTTTTCATGTCAAAATTCTATAGAGTTTGGGGATCCCTGGGTGGCACAGTGGTTTAGCGCCTGCCTTTGGCCCAGGGCGTGATCCTGGAGTCCCGGGATAGAGTCCCGCGTCGTGCTCCTGGCATGGAGCCTGCTTCTCCCTCCTCCTGTGTCTCTGCCTCTCTCTCTCTCTCTGTGTGTGTGACTATCATAAATAAATAAAAATTAAAAAAAAATTCTATAGAGTTTGGCTTCTCCCTATCAGAAAAAAAGTTACAAATAAATAAAAAGAATGCTAGAATGAATCTTGTAATGCTAGATTATGTGTGTGAGTGTGTATGTGTGTGTGTGTGGATATCTATATATATCTATATATATTTATATATATCTCTACACCAACACAGGTATAAAGATAAATATAAAAATATAGATGTGTATTATATACATGAGTTAATACACATACATATATTCCTGGTTCTGTATTCCAAGAGAGCCTAGAAGCAGTGACATCTCAGTAGCAATGAGCACATGTAGTGCCTAGATTTGGTTTCTCCAGTCTTCATCAAGGAATCAGAACTCCTTGATGAAGTGGTTGATTCCAGGGCTGAGGCCATGCAAATATGTTTGGAACATCTTATAGTGCTAAACAGCAGGACTGCTTAAAAAAAAAAAATTGGTGACACATTGAATAGACACTAGAGCCAAGCTGAAAGAGCTCCAAATGACCAAAGCTGGGAACAATTTGAGCAAGAAAATAAAATTAGCTTGGGAATAAAATAATCCAAGAATTACTATAACCCAGGAAATAAAATAATATCCCTGGGTCTCTCCTAATATAAATAAATGATTGAATAAACAAGAGGAAAAGGACATTTCTTCCTTATAGAAGAATTCCAATTAATAAATGCAAAAGGAATGAGGGCAACAGAAAATCGCCATTGGAACACGGCAATGATAATTAATGAAGGCAAGATCAGCCATGAATGCTAAAATTAATGAGTAAAAGTTTAAGAAGGAATAGGAATAAAATATCTCCCCCAAAACATTTATGAATTATAGAGGCAAGTGTAGTAGCAAATGATCAAGGTTAACATCACCAATAATAACACATCAACATCTTGTGCCTTCTTATAGGAGGATACACTGAGGATGAAGCCACGTGAGTTCTGTGGTATTCTTCCTAAAATTCTATAACTTCGATCTAATCTGAGAAAACATCATATTTTAAAAAGGAAAAACCTTTTTTTTAAAGGATTATGAGATGTCCCAAGTTCATCAGGTATATTTGTCCCACCCCAGTTCAACTACTTCTTCAAAGAGCCCTGGTTCTTTTTATTGGAAAAAACAAGAAACTCAAATTGAGGGGCATTCTACAGAATACCTGACCAGTACTCTTCAAAAATGTCATAGTTGGGATGCCTGGATGGCTCAGTGGTTAAGCATCTGCCTTTGGGTCAGGTCGTGATCTCGGGGTCCTGGGATCGAGTCCCATATCAGGCTCCCCAGAGGGAGCCTGCTTCTCCCTCTACCATGTCTTTCCCTCTGTCTCTGTCTCTCATGAATAAATAAATTAAAAATCTTAAAAAAAAAAGTGTCATGGTCATGAAAGACAAAAACAGAGGAACTGTCAAAGAGATTGGAAGAGACTTAAGAAGACATGACTATTAAATGTAGTGTAGGCTTCTGGAACAAAAAGAAGACTTTAGTGGAAATCCTTAATTTGGATAATTGTCCCGTGGTAATATAAGACAGAGCTAGGTGGAAGTTGCATGGGAACTTCTGTGTATCTTTGCAACTCTTGTGTAAATCTAAAAATTGTAAATTAAAAAAACTATTAACGGGATCCCTAGGTGGTGCAGCGGTTTGGTGCCTGCCTTTGGCCCAGGGCGCGATCCTGGAGACCCGGGATGGAGTCCCACGTCGGGCTCCCGGTGCATGGAGCCTGCTTCTCCCTCTGCCTGTGTCTGTGCCTCTCTCTCTCTCTCTCTCTCTCTCTCTCTGTGTGTGTGACTATCATAAATAAATTTTTAAAAATTTAAAAAAATAGGGATCCCTGGGTGGCGCAGCGGTTTGGCGCCTGCCTTTGGCTCAGGGCACGATCCTGGAGACCCGGGATCGAATCCCATATCGGGCTCCCGGTACATGGAGCCTGCTTCTCCCTCTGCCTGTGTCTCTGCCTCTCTCTCTCTCTGTGACTATCATAAATAAATAAAAAAAATTAATAAAAAAAAAAGAAAAAAAAATTTAAAAAAATATTAACTTTCAAAACCTTTTTCAAGTATGTGAATTTAGTCACTATTTTTGTAAAAAATAAGAAATTTTAGAAATAAATGTAGGGGTGCCTGGGTGGCTCAGCTGATTAACCATCTGACTCTTAACTCAGGTCTTGATCTCAAGATCATGCATTCAAACCCCACTTTGGGCTCCATACTAGGCATGGATCTAAGAAAGAAGGGAAGAAAGAAAAAGGGAAGGAAGGAGTAAGTTTATATCATTATGTGGGAACAAATTTCAAGTTGCTTTTGTTTAAAATTTCCCTTTACACCCTGAATTCTTTTAGGTTGGTCTTTTCCTTTTAACTAGTTGTTCCCTGATGTTCAAATCAGGAAGAGTTCTTGATTAAACAAGAAAGAAAAAAAACTTTAGAACTCTACAGTCTGTTTCTAAAAATAACATTTTCTTTTAACGAGTTAGTTTGTACTTTGTTCTCTCTAATTTTTTTTTAGTCTGTGTTCAGGCAACTATGCCTCTTGCACAAGTAACTATCTCCTGAGGGAAGGAGAGAGAGAGAGTGAGAGGAGAGAGAAAGATACGATGAGATTAGGAGATTAGATTTATAAGAACAGGACTGTGTTAGTGGCAGCTTTAGTCTCAGCCTGGATTCTGCAAGACAGTTTGCTTAGTTAGGTGAAGTCTGTAAATGACTTTATTAAAGTAGGTTTCCTGGAGCAGCTACAGGCCTCACCCTCAGCAGGAGCTCAAGGAAGCAGATACCTGGGACCAAATTTTCCAGTGAGTCATTGCCCAACCCTTAAACTTTTAAAGGACCTTTGTTCAAGGTTTTATCTCCAGGCTACCGCTCACCCATAGGACATTTAGCTATCCTACCTCAAGCTACCAGGTGTGATAAAAGAACTTTGAACTGGGAATTAGAGCTCTGGCTCTCATACTAACTAGTTGGTGAGTTGGGGAAAATTATTGGCCCATAGGTCAATTCTCTTACTGTAAGAAGGGGGACTTGGCTACTTGATTTCTAAGGTTCCCTCTTGATGTTAAAATCTGTCCTATGTATCTAAAACTGAAGACATCTTCCTTCTCAGGAAGCAGTTACCCTTTCTGTGTATCCCATTATTGTTCTTTATACCACTGTCCTTGCAGTCTCTGAGGCTAAAATCTTAAGAGTTGTTTTTGTTATATCCATTTCCTTTAACTCTTCCACACAATTGACAACCAATCCAGCAATTTCTTCCATCACAGTTGAAGTGACAGTAGAATGCATTTGACCTAAGAGGTTGGGTTTTGGTGTCTGAACACTGATTTCTGTGTGGGCCATATATTAGCCGTATGACCTCTGACAAATTACTCAACCTCAATGGACCATTTTTTTCTTTTTTTATGGAAATAACACTGTCTCCAGGGTTGTAAGGATTAAGTGAGTTAGTAAATGTCCAATAAGTGATAGTGCCTTTTATTATTTGTACATAGCAATGCAACGGATTGGATCTTGAAGTCAAATGGGCCTCTGGAAAAAAATATTCAAAGATATTGCAGCCCAAACTGAATACTTCCTTCTAGATATGTCTTTCCAGTACATGCCCTTCTCACTTTTTTTTTTTTTTTGAGAGAAGGAGGATGGAGAGAGAGAGAGAGAGAATCGTAAACAGGCTCCACAGTTTGCTCACAGAGCCCAATGTGGGGCTTCATGTCACAACCCTGAGCTGAAATCAAAAGTTGGACACTTAACTGAGCTACCCAGTCACCTCCATTTTTTTCCCCTTCTCATTCTTAACAAGATTTCTAGGATTAAGGAAGTTGTCCTAAAGTCTGAGAATGAGATTCCCATCTAAGAGTGTCGGTAAGTAGGGAGAGCTATCACACCTTTAATTCAAGCCCACGAAAGTCAAAATATTCACAATGGAGAGTATTTCAAGCAGGCCCAGTATAACTCTAAGTTTCACTGAAACAACAAATGGTTATCCCTGATGCTGACCATTCTAGGAAGATCACTGCACTATATTCTTACTGAAAGATAATTTGTATGGGTTTGCAGCTAGATGATTCAAAATTTTTGTTATCCAATTTTCCACCTTGGCTAAAAGTGACGATTTTAATCATTATTCTTTACTTGTAGTGGAAAGAAAATGGATTTTGGAAATCAAAGAGAATATGGATTTGAATCCCATTTCTGCTACTTTATAACTAAGAGATCATTATAAAGTTATTTAATACCTCTGAGTTTTAGTTTTTCATCATAAATATAAGACAATAAAACCAATCTTGTTAAGTGGTTTTGGGAATTAGATATGTACTTTACATAAGTAGATGTTGTAAAATGTTCATTTCTTTCTAAGAGTCTAAGATTTTTAACCTTAGCCTTGAATTTTTAGCTTCCTATGGTGTATCACTAGGATTTTTCTTGTGGATGTGTATATTTCAACATGTGTAAAGCAAAACTCATCATTCTCCCACTTCTTCCCCTATTTATTGTCTGTTAATGACATCAACAATTTTCTAATCATTTAAGTTTGATGATGCCAGTGTTGATTCCTTCTCTATCCCTAAGTCCATTTTATTCTAAGAACTGTGACTACCTCTCACTTTGACAGTTTTAGGATCTTTTTGACAAGTAAATTAGACTTCAATCTTTTCCCTTCTTATCAAGTTATACACTGCTGCAGAATTAGCTTTTAAAACATGCTTTCTGGAGTGCCTGGGTGGCTCAGTCAGTAGAGCATCTGCCTTTGCCTTTGGCTCAGGTCATGGTCCCAGGGTCCTGGGATGGAGCCCTGCATCAGGCTCCCTGCTCAGTGGAGAGTGTGCTTCTCCCTCTGCCACTCCCCGACTGCTTGTGCTCGCTCGCACTCGCTCTCGCTCTCTCTCAAATAAATAAAATCTTAAAAATAATAAAAATAAAGGAGGGCATGTGATGTGATGAGCACTGGGTGTTATAGCTTGGTAAATTGAATTTTATTTTTATTTATAAAAATAAAATAAATAAAAAATAAATCTTAAAAATACAACGTGCTTCACATTATGTTACTTGCTGTTTCAGAAGTTTTCATGTTCCAGCATATAGACTATGAGTGATCCACTACAAAGCTCTTATCTTACAGATGTGCGTATTGGGCTCACAGAAATTATTTTTTTTATTTGCCATGAAAGTCACATTTGTGCTGGGGAGTGGCATGTTAAGACTAGTCCTTATCTCTGCTCACTCACAGACTAGTTCTTTCCATCCCTTAACATCATTTTCAAGGCTTTTCTCATTCTGGCCCCATTCTTTCTCTACCTTACCTTCAACTACTCTTATACCTACTACTCTTGTACCTTCAACTCCATTGAAGTATTCTATGCTATTTCAACTCCCTAATAGTGTAATGCTGTTCTCCCTACCTGAGATGCACTTTCTTGCTCTTGCCCTCAGTTGATGAAATTCTGCCCATCTGTAAATCCCAAGTCAATCTGATGCCTCTTCCCTTCCCTCTCATCAAGCCAGAAAATCAGATCCCCTACTCCTAGACCTTGCATTACCTCTAACCACATTTTGCTTTGTAATAGAATTATTTGTGTACATGCCAGGAAGCCAACAGATTTATAATAAAGATTTTTATTCAATTTATTAGAGAGAGAAAGCATGAACAGGGGGAGGGGAAGAGGAAGAGGGAGAAGCAGACTCCCTGCTGGGCAGGGAAAGCATTCCAAGCAAATAGATTTTACACTCTATTTGGGCAAGGCCCTCTCCCTACACACTATAGAAAGTAGCTAGTTACTCAGTAACCTGATACCAGAGTCTATCAAAAATCATGTACTGGTTCTTACCTTTATCTGTTTCATAGGGTGCTAATCACATTGTTAAGAAATTAGTAGTGCTTCTGTAAAGAGAAATGTGGTCAGGGTGTGAGCTACCTCATTCCTTAAGTAGAAAGTATGCTTATCCTAGCCTTATACCAAGATAGATATTCTGACTTTTCTTGGATTTCTGGCCAGGATCAATCAAAGCCATGGAATTAGACCTGGGAATTAAACTCTTTTTTTTTTTTTTTAACCACACTTAGTCCCTCAAATAATGAATGATTTTTCCTTTTTATAAATACATTTGAGAACATATCTTACATATTTTTTCTTTGATCCAGAGTGATTGCTATAATAACACTGACAATATTTATACCAACACCTACATTGGAAGCATAATTGTACAAACAGTGTCTTAGTATTGTTTAATATTTCCTAAACTTGGCCCAAGGGTCGTTATTGTGGTTTTACATGACTAACTTTAACTGAATTGTTGCTTCTGTGTCTTTTTCTTTTTTTAAATTTTATTTATTTATTCATGAGAGAGAGAGAGGGGCAAAGACAGGAGCAGGCTCCATGCAGGGAGCCCGACATGGGACTCCATCCCAGGTCTCCAGGATCAGGCCCTGGGCTGAAGGCCATGCTAAACTGCTGAGCCCTTGTGTCTTTTTCTTATTAGAATAATGGCTGTCCTTGTTTGGTGGGTCAGATGCAAACTGGAAGGCAGATAGACAAATATATATTATTTGATTCATTCTAGTGCACTTCAAAGAACATGTGTAGAGGAACACTTGGGTGGCTCAGTCAGTTGAGCGTCCAACTCTTGATTTTGGCTTGGGTCATGATCTCAGGGTTATAAGATTGAGCCCCTCATCAGGCTCTGTAGTCAGCATGGAGTCTACTTGAGATTCTTTTTCTCTCTCTGCCTCTGCCCCACCTCTGCTTGCACACACACACACACACACACACACACACACACAAACACACTCTCTCTCTCAAAAAAAAAAAAAGAAAAGAAAAAAACCTTTGTAGAATTAAGATTATTTTATCCAGGAAGAGAGATACTATTTAAAAAAATTTATTACTTATTCTGTATCAGAGTCTTTTCTTCTTTATCTTATTTATTCCTCATAAGGATATTATGAAGGAAGTATTATTAGTATGGGGGAGAAATCTAACTCCCACTTAGATGCATCTAACATCAGAGCTCCTTTAAAAAAAAAAAGATTTATTTATGAAACAGAGAGAGAGACAGAGACAGAGACAGAAGCAGGCTCCATGCAGGGAGGCTGATGTGGGACTCGATCCCAGGGCTCTAGGATCATGCCCTGGGCCAAAGGCAGGTGTCCAATCGCTGAGCCACCTAGGCATCCCAAACACCAGACCTCCTTACCATGAGGGTTCTATGTTACCTTCCAACATGGGGATTAAAACAAACAAGTAAACAAAAACAATAAAATTAGCATTGTTTTCAGGCAATGCTTTAATGGAAAGAACAAGTACTACATGTGGAAAAGTAGCGTGGTCTTCTAAGGTTGCTTGTTAACTCACTTTGCCTAACATGACTCTTAGTGTGAAATGGCAGCCCACGTTGCTTGGTTAAGCACACTGTGTGTTCCGTTGTTGTCAAGGTTGTTAGAAGCAGTACCTGATGAACCATACTTTGTGCCAGATCGGTTATGCTCTGTGGTTGTCAGGAGACATACAAGCAGTATTTTTCACTCTTCAAATAAGGAAACTATTGGCTCATTTCTAATCTTACCTCTTCTGGACAAAGGTTGGAACTCCTTTGGAATTACTAGGGCAAAAACTCCTTTGTTAATTTCTGGAGGCAAAACCCAAAAACTCCAGATTAATGGGTAGGGACTAGATGATTTCAGGGGCATGGCTTTATGTATTCTTTGACTCAAAGGGATTTTAGAAAAGAATTTCAGAATAGAGGTTTTGTCCCCTGAATATAAAATGCAGTATACTGGGGTTCCTGGGTGGCTCAATTAAGTGTCTGCCTTCGGCTCAGTTTATGATCCCAGGGTCCTGGAATCAAGCCCTGCATCTGGCTCCCTGCTCAGCACAGAGTCTGCTTTTCCCTCTCCCTTTCCCTCTGATCCTCTCCGCAGCTGTACTCTTGCTCTTTCTCATTGTCTCTCTCTCAGATAAATAAATTAAAAATCTTTTTTAAAAAATGTATTATAACAAAAGCCAATTCTAATATATCATTCTTAAAATGTTCTTAATACTATTATAACATACTTAGTATTTTAAATATATTATCTCCTTAAATCCATATCAAAACATTCTATAATGGTAGGTAGTCTCATTTTTCAGTTGAAGAAAACTAAAACTGAAAGATTATATAGTTTGTTCAAGGTAACAAAAGTTATGATTTCAAGTAAAGTCTATCTTGACTTAAATAAAATCCTTGCTCTTTATATCTTCCTATACTGTCTCCCCAGCTCTCTCTCCAAACCAAATGGTCAGTGCTACAGAGTTTGGGAAGAGAGCAGCCAAAAGAAAGTTGGATGTAGGTAGAACTTAATTTGGACCTGAATCTACAGAGATGCCAATTGTACTTCCCCTGGGATGTAACTCAGAATGGAACATTTCACTCCAAATGTGAGTTTGGAACAGACTTAAGTTCAAGGGAAGGCCAATTGATGTTTGCACAGTGAGGTCAGTCATAAGATGATGGAACTGGAAGGGACTTTAGAGATCATCTGGTCTAACCTTCTCATTTTACGGGAAACTACAACCCATATATTGAATCATTTGACCAAGGTTCCAGTTTTTGAGAGAACAGGTAGAGGAGTGTGGTTCTGCTGGCCTAGGGCTTTCTACTCTCTCATGGCACAGCACTGCCAGTCCCCGGATGCTGGAGAATCTTCTGATTCTAATATTCTGACTTTCTTTATTGCATAGGTATTTTGGTATCTGTAGACAAGATGGAATCGACTCCATTTAACAGACGGCAATGGACTTCAGTATCATTGAGGGTAACAGCCAGAGAACTTTCTCTTGTCAACAAGAATAAGTCATCGGCTATTGTGGAAATATTCTCCAAGTAAGTGCTGATCCAGGTCCAAAAGGACCATCTGTCTTGAACAAATATTACCACCTGTCAGGGAAATCAGTAAAGGAATTACATGGTGTAAAATGGCTTTATTGAGCACTTTCTCAAATTTGAGCACCATACAAGGCACTGTGAAGAAGGATGAAGATAAATCAGGAGACACATTCTCTATCCGGGAATTTTTGTTTAGTTGGGGAAAGAAAAAGTTACAAACAGAAAGATAATTATAAAACATGTATCATTAAGCAAGTCCAAAATGAATGGGAATAAGGGCTAGAAACAGAGTAAGAGAGAGAAAATGACCAGTATGGGTAGAAGCTAGTCAGGAAGGCTTTCCAATTGAGATGAGTTTAGAGGTAAGTTTTGATTTAGTTGAAGGGAGTGTTAGGCATTCTCTGTATCTGCATTATCCAATATTGTAGCCACTACATATGTGCCTATTTAAATTAATTAAAATTAAATAATATTTAAAATTCCATTCATCAGCTGCATTAGCCACATTTTGTGGCTCCCATATTGGAGATCACAGAAATATTTCATCATTGCATAACATTCTGTTGAACAGTGCAAACTATGTGGGCAAACTATGAACTGCTGGCTGCCTGTTTTAGTAAATAAAAGTTTACTGGAACATGGCCATATCCATCTGTGCATTGTCTATGGCTGCTTTGATGCTACAGCAGCAGAATTGCAGCAGAGACCATATGGCCTCCAAGTCTAAAATATTTATTATCTGCTCTTTTAAGAAAAAGTTTGCTGACTCCCTGCTTTGGACCATGAGTTCTTTGATATGAAGGCCCCTTTCCTGCCTATTTTATATGCCTAGTGTACAGCACAGTGACTGGAACACAGTAGGCACTCAACTGATGTTGAAGGGATGGTTTATATAAATAATATACCAGAGATGGCAAACATTGACTTCACTCAAATAGATGCCATACTGGGGAAGAGCTTAGGACAGGTGGTAGGTTTACATCACTAGGAGAGTTTATTAAGTAATAGGAAGCTATTATACCTTTAAGAGAAAAAAGATGGTCAAGATTTGAAGAAAATGATCCTGGGACCTGTATCTAGGATACAGCTAAATACCTAAATAGGAGGTTTCTGTAATCTACAATGTCACCTTTACTTCAATAACAAATCCATCACAGACTTACTCTGTGGAAAACATTGCCCTTCGAATCTGTTAACCTTGGTTACTGCTTAAGGTAGAGTGAAGGTGGAAGGAGATTGCATAGCCCTTTTACCTTCCACATTATGCATTTTGTATTACTGTAATTTTATAGCAAATATGTATTCTTCTCAAAACAAAATCAGTAGAGCTATTTCAGAAAAAAGGGATAGAGATCTTAAGATTACCCTGCCCTCAAGGAAATTAATAACTTAGTACAGTTTACATAGTAGACGAAGTCTCTAACTTCCTTCATCTTAAGAATCAAGTGTGGTACCTGTTAATAATATGGTGTTCTAGTTATCTATTTCTGCATAGGGAAAAAATATCCCCCAAATTTAGTGGCTTGAAATACTAACATTTATGGGTGCCTGTGTGGCTCAATTGGTTAAGTGTCTGCCTTCCACTCAGGTCATGATCTTGGGATCCTGAGATGGAGCCCTGCATCAGGCTCCCTGCTTGGCACGGAGTTTGCTTCTCCCTCTGCCCCTACGTCCCGCTTGTGCTCACTTGCTTGCTCTCTGTCAAATAAATAAATAAATAAATAAATAAATAAATAAATAATAATAAATAAATAATAAAGTCTTTATTAAAAAAAAAAAGAAATACTAACATTTATTTTGCTTGGGAATCTCCAATTTGGGTAGGGCTTGCCTCTACTTCTTAGCATCAGCCAGGGTGGCTCATAGACAGGGCCTATAGTCATCTAAAGGGTTGCTCGCAAGTTGAGTCATTACTGCTGGTAGTCACCTGGGATCTCAGCTGGGGTCCTGGTCGGGATACCTCTACACATGGCTTTTCCGTGTGGCTGCTTGGCTTAGTTGGCTGGGTTCCTAGGGCAAGCATTCAGAGACCAAGGGAGGGAGGGAACAGAGGAAGAAGGGGGTCAGGGTCAGGGGTCATGTGGCCTTTTATGACAAGTCCTCAGAAGTTACACAGAATCACTTTTGCCACATTGTCTTCATTGGAAGCCAGTCCCTAAGACTGGCTCAGATTCAGAGGGAGGGGAATTTGACTCTACTTTTGATGGTAAGAATGTCAAAGATTTTTTGGACATGTTTTAAAACCATCTTATAGGGGCAGCCCCGGTGGCGCAGCGGTTTGGCACCGCCTGCAGCCCGGGGTGTGATCCTGGAGACCCGGGATCGAGTCCCACGTCGGGCTCCCTGCATGGAGCCTGCTTCTCCCTCTGCCTGTGTCTCTGCCTCTCTCTCGCTCTCTATGAATGAATAAATAAATAAATAAATCTTTAAAAAAAAAAAAAAAAAAAAAAAAACCATCTTATATGGCTTCCCAGGCCCCTCCACTAAAGATTCTCATTCCACCTGTTTGGGATGGGGCCTATGATTTTGTATTTTTGACAAGTATTCCAGGTGAATTTTACCTTCAGGGAAGTTTAGGAAGCACACTGGTAGTGTAAAAGATGGACTTGTGAACTTGCAGCCATGAACTTGAACATAAAGCAGAATTAATACAGTTTCTGATAGGTTCAAATAGAGGATCATGGAAACTGACCATGAATAAAGAAGCAACTTGTACAGTTTGGTGTAGGCCAGGTTATAGAAAGCCTTGAATGCTATATTAAGTTTAAGATTTAGTTAGATAAACAATGGAAACAGTTGAAGGTTTTCATGCAGAGAATGACATGATCAGACTTGTATTTTAGAAAGATGTTTCTGGCAACAGGATAAAAGGTAGACTGGAAAGGTGTGAGACAAGCTGTAAGGCTCTCTTGAAAACCCAAGTGAAAGCTCTCGAGGGTGGAGGGCAGCAGGGATGGAAAGGAAGACAAAGAATTGAGACATTGTTGAGATGTGATTAATGGAAGTTGGAAACTCCCTGTTCTGCAGAGAAACTTCTCCACATTCTTACCCTTCTCACCCCCTCTAGCCCCAACTCTTTAGCTGAACTTGGCTCTCCCTCCACTTGCATTCTGTCTCTGAGCAGTGGCTGCCTCTTTCTGCACATGCTTGCCTGAAATATCCTGGGGTTGGGAGTCAGGGTTCTTGCTCTCCTACATCTCTCCTACTGGTTCCCATCCATCATGTTTCACTCTTTGTTCTGCAGTTCTAACCCTGTGATTTGAGGCTCACATCTCACTGTGCTATCTTTATCCTCCCCTTCATTGCAGTGGTGTGCCAGCCAGCTGGCCAAACTGATCACCTTCACTGGGGACACTGGCTTGCCCCTTCATCATCTTCTCAGTAAGGGTGCTACAGGCATTTTCGATGAAACAGACCTTCCTTCTGTGAGCTGGCCATCATCTTGCCTTTCTCCAAATGCTAGTAGTACCCCCATGATGTTGTAGCATCCAAAAAAAGAAAAATGGGGCAGAAGGGAAACCCCAATAAGAGTCCCTCACACATTTCCAAATGTCCCCCAGGGTGAGTAGTGCCCCGGGTGAAGAACCACTGGACGTGTCTCATACTCTGGACTCTTCATTTCTTGATCTTCCCTACTTCTTCAATCCGCACATTGTCTCCCATGGGCCTGCATCCAATCCCAGACTTATCATCACACAGAATCTATCTCTGGAACATGCATTTGGAAAACTCTGTCTGGGGTGGAGCCTCCTGTCCTAATGCCATTCCATTCTTTTATTTGCACTGATGGCTGCTTTTGGGCCAAAACAGGACACCCAGACCCTGGATGTTGGTCTGCTTCCTGGCTTCACATCCTTGCCTGCCTACCTGTCTACCTCACTTCAGAGAAACTCTCCCTCCTTCCCGAATTCCCTTCCCACCCCTTTGTTCTGTCATGGCCCAGCCCAGCCAGTTCTCAAGATAGAGGAATTGGGTCTTGTAGCACTGATGAGAGTTAGAAAGTTGGAAAAAGCTGTTCATCTTAGGGGCAAATTGCAACTATGCAAATCTGTAAGTCCTGAACCATTTACAGGATCATTGTGCTCAGCACCGTGCTAGGTTCTTAACTGAAACAGATACTATTTCTAATCCTAACAAAAACTGTATGAGGGAGGGACCTGAGGCCTGTTGTATAGCTGAGCACACAGGTGTAGGGAGTAACCTGCCCCAATTGAAATCTAATATTTGGATTTGTTTCTGTCTAGTATTTTCATCTGATTCGTATATTCGAATGTATTGAACAGGTTTTGAATGAATTGTATTTTTTAGGCTGAGAGGATGGTGGCGACATTGCAGAGAACCACAGGAGGTAGAAGGCACAGAAGTAGTACAAGGGGGTGATGTGCACTTAGGACAGTGAAAACCAGAGGCTCGGCCTGGACCTCTTCTCTGTTTCATGCTCAGTAGAGACACTAAATCCACATTGCTGCTATTGCTTACAGCTTTTAGAGTTCACTCACCGTAGGTTCCCACAGCAGATTGCAGGACTGTAAATACTCATTTCTACTTCCAACACCTGGTAACCTGATTTTCTCTTATTTTCAAACACGCCCTGTTTGAGGTTTAGAATTAGTAAATCCTGCACAAGCCTAGTTAAGAGACTGTAGAAAACTTTAGGATGTTTCTGGTCAGAGATTAATATAAAAGTGGTATTAGGGGGAAACTTAATCTTGACTCACGTTTATACAATTAGCTGGGCCTTCTAACAGCATGTTTTACATTTATTTGTACAGAAGAGTAATTTTTCAAGCATCAGAGCTTGCGTCTCATGAATAGTTTATCACTCCAGACATTTCTTTACTGAACCTCTATATTATATTCATAAGTAAATTTGAGGTAAAAAAGACCCTGTTGATAGTCCATTTAATCGGCTAGCTTTAGTTTTACTCACCACTGACTTCCACGTGACATAATCCTTTGCTTGTTTAAAATGTTCTCTTTTGGTGGAATTTGGTTTCTTTGCAGAAGACTCCTCTTTGACTCTTAGATTTTTGGCAGTAAAGGGAATCTAGCTCAGTGGTTTTCAGCCTATCTTAATTGAATTCTTCAGAGGAACCTCAGGGGCCAGTACTGGGAAGACGGGAAGATCTAAGGGGCTTACTGAGCCAGAGACCTTCCACACCAGCTGTCCTGCTTTGATCTCTTTTATATGTTAGGTTTTAAATAAGATATCATTTGAAGAGATGATTCTGCAGGAAAGTTTTAAAACCACTAATCTAACCTTTGCCCCATTCCTCTGACAGACAAGGAATTTGATGTCCAGCGATTATGACTGAAGTTCACACCCCAAGACAGTGGCAGAGCTGAACCCAGCACACTGATCCCTGCCCCCCCACACACACATCATGCCTTCCCTCTTGTTACAACTTTCCCCATAACATAGTCTGAAGAAAAAACATGGTTTATATTTAGCTTTCTCCGATTGTTCATCCTTCATTAAGAAAAGTTGACCCTCAAATCTCCCTGGCTAACTTCCTCTTTTTTTTTTTTCCCCTCCCATTTTTGCTTCTCTGTAACATTTTAGTGGTGAAATAGTTCCAGAGGAAAATACATTGCCTAAAACTCAGGAGTTTCCATTTTCCCTTTGCTCTATTTGAGGGCATACAAGTGAGAGTCATAGCTCAGGAACTCTATTCTGGCCTTAGAAAAGTTTGAGGCACTGTTATTACTCCCAAGATAATTTTAGCATCCTCCATCAGCTGCCTGCCTCACAGCTGAGCATTAATGAGCAGTTGCAAGATTAAATTCTGTGAAGAAGAGCCTGGGAGGACAAGGCAATCTAGGAAGGGAAGAGGGATGATATTTTAATTACAGAAATGTCACTGCAAATTTTTTTACCTGAAATTTGGATCTTCAAAATGCCTTTCCCTTCCCCAGTCCCCCCCAAAAATCAGCAACCTTCACATTTTGTAGTCAGAATAATGCTAGTTGCTTTAAATGCCTTTGAGGACAGTCTGAGGCCTCAATCTAACACTGAATTCAGAAGTATGGCACCTCAGCATTTCTTAGCATCCTGGGAGTGCAAACTCTAAAAGTACCAAAGCACTGACTTGGAAGGAAGCAGTGGTAGACAACCTTACCTCCCTGTGTATCTACTATTCAGCAATACCTCATTATAGGGGGATCCCTGGGTGGCGCAGCGGTTTGGCGCCTGCCTTTGGCCCAGGACGCGATCCTGGAGACCCAGGATCGAATCCCACATCGGGCTCCCGGTGCATGGAGCCTGCTTCTCCCTCTGCCTGTGTCACTGCCTCTCTCTCTCTCTCTCTCTCTCTCTCTCTCTGTGACTATCATAAATAAATAAAAAAATTAAAAAAATACCTCATTATAACTAAAGGGTAAGGATATTAGGGTGGGAGTTTGAAAACATAATTCAAGACAGCCACCAGTGTCTTGCAGATGCCTCAGTGCTCAAAGGACAGGATTGAAAACGAAAGCTATTCTGGTCTTCTTTCTTTAAATCTGTATTTCTGTTAAGACAGTAAAGGGAAGGGGACCTTTGAGCTTATTTGTTCAACTAACCACAATGTAAATACTTCCTTGGAGAACAATTGCCTAAGAATAAACTTGTCTGCCGATTGGCTCTGGCTCTCATATATTGTATTATTGCTGTAATATACTGTAGATGATTACCCAGGGGGTATGGGAACAAGGTTCAAGGCCAATTGTAAGTTCCTTTCCCTCTATAATCCATAGATTTTATATATTTTTGTATTTCCATTTTTAGGGACTGTCAGACGATGTATTAGTACAAGTGGGGGAAATATATGTACAAGGACATTTACCAAAGTTCTATTTATAATGATAGAAAACTGGAAACAATCCAAATGTGCATTAAAAGGAGTGTGGGTGAATTAATTATATTTATGATGGAAGAGGATTTCCAGGGTTTCCAAGAGCCTTCTCTGTTTGTAGCCTTTGTCTCACATGACCTCTCAGCACTTTTTTCTTCCTTCATTTTTCCTTCTTTTGCCTTCTCTGGCAGTTTCTTGGTTTTCCTACGACCTCTCTGCCAGGTCCTTGTCATTCTTTCTCATCATCTCTCTCTCCTTTTCTGACTTCTCCATGTTAGTCTCCAGCTCCTCTTCT
Source organism: Nyctereutes procyonoides (assembly GCF_905146905.1). Classification (NCBI taxonomy): domain Eukaryota; kingdom Metazoa; phylum Chordata; class Mammalia; order Carnivora; family Canidae; genus Nyctereutes; species Nyctereutes procyonoides. Next base: position 1,532,989 of record NW_026575124.1, on the reverse strand, counting down.
TGCACTATAAACTCTTCATAGATGATATCATTCATATACTCCCATGGCTTTAATACCATCTGTGGACAGACAAGTCCTAAATTTATATTGCTAGCTCAGATCTCTCTTCTGAGCTCTAGACACATGTATCTAATCACTAACCCAAACTAAAAATGAATGTTTTAGTTAACATGGCTAACACTGAACTCTTGATCTTCGCCATCCGCAAATTTGCTCCTCCTCCAGAATTCCCCATCCCAGAAACAGTAATTCCATTGACTTGGCTGCCAGAAACCTGGGAATCGTTTTTGACTGCTTCTTCCCTCTCCCCTCATTACAATCCTGTTGATTTGATTCCATCTCTGAAATACATCTCAAGTCTATTCACTTTTCTTTCTAAGGCCACCGTCCTGGGCCAAGCCAGCATCACCTCCCACTGAGACCACTTCTTTTCTCAGCCCCTCCAGGCCATTCTCTGCATAGCCTCTGGAATACTCTTTATTTTATTTTACATTAGGCTAATTTTTAATTTTTTAAATTAGTTGCAGAGGAGGAACTTAGTGATTCATCAGTTGCCCATAACAGCCAGTGCTCATTATATCAAGTGCTCTCCTTAATGCCCATCACCCAGTTATCTCTTCCCCCACCCATCTCCCCTCCAGCAACCCTCAGTTAGTTCCCTATAGTTAGGGGTCTCTTATAGTTTGCCTCCCTCTCAATTTTCACCTTATTTTATTTTTCCTTCCCTTCCCCTATGTTCATCTGTTTTGTTTCTTAAATTCCACATATGAATGAGATCATATGATAATTCTTTCTCTGACTTATTTCACTTAGCATGATACCCTCTAGTTCCATCCACATCGTTGCAAATGGCAAAATTTCATTCCTTTTGATGGCTAATATTCCACTAGATAGATAGATGATAGATAGATAGATAGATAGATAGATAGATAGATGATAGATAGAGAAATAACCTAAGAGGGCAACCAAATTGAGAAGGCAGTGTGTGTGTGTGTGGTATGTATGAAGGAAAGTCTTGTTGAAAAAATGACCTTTAGGGCAGCCCGGTGGCTCAGCAGTTTAATGCCGCCTTCAGCCCAGGGCATGATCCTAGAGAACCGGGATCGAGTCCTATGTTGGATTCCCTGTGTGGAGCCTGCTTCTCCCTCTGCCTGTTTCTGCCTCTCTCTCTCTCTGTGTCTCACATAAATAAATAAATAAAATCTTTAAAAAAAAAAGAAAAAATGACTTTTAGACTGAAATATATATATATACACACACACATATATACATATATATATCCACACACATACATACATGCATATACATACATACCACATCTTCTTCATCCATTCATCTGTTGATGGACATCTGGGCCCTTTCCATAGTTTGGATATTGTGGACACTGCTGCTGTAAACATTGGGGTACATGTGCCCCTTCAAATCATTATGTTTGTATCCTTTGGATAAATACCTAGTAGTGTAATTGCTGGGTTGTAGGGTAGCTCTATGGAGGTTCTCAGGAACCTCCATACTGTTTTCCAGAGTAGCTACACCAGTTTGCATTCCCACCAACAGTGTAAGAGGGCTCCTCTTTCTCCACATCCTCATCAACATCTGTTGCTTCCTAAGTTGTTAATTTTAACCATTCTGACAGGTGTGAGGTGGTATCTCGTGATTTTGATTTGTATTTCCCTGACGTTGAGTGATGTTGAACATTTATTTGTTCATGTGTCTATTGGCCATTTGTATGTCTTCCTTGGAGAAATGTCTGTTCATATCTTCTGTCCATTTCTTGACTGGACTTTTTGTATTTTGGGGTTGAATTTGATAAGTTCATTATAGATTTTGGATACTGACCCTTTATCTGATAAGACATTTGCAAATATCTTCTCCCATTACATAGGTTGCCTTTTAGTTTTATTGACTATTTACTGTGCAAAAGCTTTTTATCTTGATGAAATCCCAATAGTTAGTTTTTGCTTTTTTTTTTATCCCTCTTGCCTTTGGAGACGTGTTTAGCAAGAATTTGCTGCAGCTGAGATCAGAGAGGTTGTTGCCTACATTCTCCTCTAGGATTTTGATGGATTCCTGTCTCACATTTAGGTGTTTCATCCATTTTGAGTTTATTTTTGTGAAGTTTTTATTTTTTATGAAGTTTTTAAAAACATAAATTGGATCAGTAACCATTCCTTGTACCTAGGATTATATTCAAAATGCTCACCATGGCCCTGCCTCTCTGCACCATTTCTTTCCCTCTCCCTTTCCCACTCTGTTCCAGCAACACTGGAGTTCTTTGTGTACCTTGTATACCGGAGATGCTTTCTTGCCTTGAGGCCTTTGCATGTACTATTTTTTTGTGCCTGGAATGCTTTTCCTGCGTTGTTTTGCCTGGCTAACTCCTCTGATCAAACCTCAGATCTCAGTCTAAAGGTCAGGTCAGTTTTTCAACAAGACTTTTCTTCAGACATACAACACACACACACACACACACACACACACACACCACCCACTGCCTTCTCAATTTGGTTGCCTTGTTAGTACTGTGTACTTTTCCTTTAAAGAATTTATTGCTCTGTGTGTGTGTGTGTGTGTGTGTGTGTGTGTAGCCTGTGTATATATGTTTTATGCTTATGTTACTGTATCTCTTTTGGTTATTTCTTTTACTATTTTTTCTCTAGTGCTTAGAGCATATTGCTTGAATGAAAACTCAGGTATTCTAAAATGGAGAAAGAGAGATGCAGAATAGTATATATAGGGGTGCCTGGGTGGCTCAGTCAGTTGAGCATCTGACTCTTGGTTTCGGCTCAGGTCATGATCTCAGGGTCTGGGGTCGAGTCATACATTGGGCTCCACACTCAGCGGGGAGTTTGAGGTTCTTTCCCTCTCCCTCTGCCCCTCTTCCCCTAAAATAAATAAATCTTTTTTTTAAAAAAAAGAATAGTATGTACAATATTATCCCATGTTATTTTTTAAAATTTGTATATTTTGAATGCTAATCCCTTCTCAGATGTATGATTCATGAATATTTTCTTTTATTCCGTGGATTGCCATTTCACTTGGTGGTTTCCTTTGATGCACAGACTTTGTTAAAGTTCATTTTGTCTACTTTTTCTTTTGTTGCCCATGCTTTTATTCCAAGAAAAAATTGCCAAAGTCAACATTATGAAGATTGGTCCCTGTTTTCTTCTAAGAATTTTATAGTTTTAGTTCTTACACTTAGGTCTTTAACTCATTTTGACTTAATTTTATATATGGTGTTAGGTAAGGGTCCAAAGTCATTTTTTTTTTTTGCACCTGTATATCCAATTTTCCCAGGATCATTTGTTGAAAAGACCATCCTTACCCTGTTAGATGGCCTCGGCACCCTTATTGAGAAGCCTTCGACTATATTACTGGGCTCTGTTCCATTCCACTGATCTATATGTGTCTTTAGACCAATATCATGCTGTTTTGTTGTGTTTAATTGTGGCAAAATATACATAACATATAATTTTTAAACAATTTTTAGTATACAATTCAGTGGCATTAAAAACACAGTGTTTTTCTTTTCATAGCTGCATAGTATTCCATACATGAACATATTATAATTTTTTTAAAAGATTTTATTAATTTATTCATGAGACACAGGGAGAGAGAGGCAGAGACACAGGCAGAGGGAGAAGCAGGTTCCATACAGGGAGCCCGACATGGGAATCGATCCTGGATCTCCAGGATCACACCCTGGGCTGAAGGTGGCGCTAAACCACTGAGCCACCCAGGCTGCCCCATATTATAATTTTTTTTACCAGTCCTCTGCTAATGGACATTCAGCTTATTTTCAGTCTTTCATTATTACAGTTAATGCTATGACAAATAATCTAATATAAAAGTCATTTGTACTTGTGAGACAAATTCTGAAACAAAATCAATGAATCACAACATTTGTGCTTTTGTGATTTTTATAAAATTGACAAAATGCCTCCCATAGAGGTTTTATTAATTTCCCCTTGGCATATTAGCTTTTTAAAAAAAAAATCTTTTCCGATTTCATAGGTAAAAAATTTTAGTGTTTGAATTTTCACTTTGAAATTGAACATCTTTTTTAAGAGCCATTTAACATCCTTTTGTGTGAACAGTATGTTTGTATCTGGGCCTGTTTCTATTAAGTTGTTTGTGGCTTTCTTTTTCTTTTTTTAAAGATTTTATTTATCTATTTACTCATGAGAGACACACAGAGAGGGGCAGAGACATAGGCAGAGGGAGAAGCTCCCTCCCCACAGGGAGCCTGTTGTAGGACTCAATCCCAGGACTCTTAGGATCACAAGCTGAGCCAAAGGCAGACACTCAACCACTGAGCCACCCAGGTGCCCTTGTTTGTGGATTTCTTTTTTTTTTTTAAATATATATTTTTTTTAACTTTTTTATTTATTTATGATAGTCACAGAGAGAGAGAGAGAGAGAGAGGCAGAGACACAGGCAGAGGTAGAAGCAGGCTCCATGCACCGGGAGCCCGATGTGGGACTCGATCGCCGGTCTCCAGGATTGTGCCCTGGGCCAAAGGCAGGCGCTAAACCGCTGCGCCACCGAGGGATCCCTGTTTGTGGATTTCTTATTGATTTGTAAGGGTTCTTTTTAATTTAGGAAAATTAGCTTTTGGTCTTTAATGTAAGCTGCCAGGTATCCTTCCAGCTTGTTACTTGTCCATTATCTTCCATAACCTATTTATGGTCAATGAAATACCAGAGAATTTTGGAAGTCTTCCACCCTACTTTATTAGAAAGCTCTGCTCAGAGTGATGCCTGGCCTGGCCTGGTGAATGAGGCACTTCTTAATATCTGATTGTTAAAATTTAAACAGTGACAGAGGGCAGCCCAGGTGGCTCAGCAGTTTAACACTGCCTTCAGCCCAGGGCACGATCAAGACCCGGGATCAAGTCGGGCTCCCTGCATGGAGCCTGCTTCTTCCTCTGCCTGTGTCTCTGCCTCTCTCTCTCTCTCTCTCTCTCTCTCTCTCTCTCTCTCTCTGTTTCTCATGAATAAATAAATAAAATCTTAAAAAAAAAAAGTTACAGAACTGGAAGAGACCTTAGAAATCTTACACAGTCATTTAATTTTGTAGATGAGGCCCACGTAAATGGAGTGATATCACCCAGATTATACAGGAGGTAAGCAATGTTACCAGAACCAGGGCATTTTTCTGGCCTTCATTTTTGAATAAGGCTATCCTGTCTAATACACACACACTAAGAAAGGCCTGAGTTTATGAAGGTATTTTTTAATTGAAAGTTGGTTTTGGTAGAGGCATGGGCCCTTCCCCATTCTGCTTTTTATATTTTTTCTCTCACTTCCTTTTCCTTCCCCAAATGTCTTGTGAATTCAGAAATCCTATCTTAAGAGAGAGACAAGCGGCCCTTTTCTGTGGTTGGTCTGGTGCTGAGTGGTAGTCTTGTAGGCTCAAGGAGAGTCACAGGGTAGGGATTCTCTGGGTGATGACCCTTTCTGTGGTTGACTCAGAGGCCCTGAGGATGCCAGGTTAAGGTTGTTCTGGGTAGTCTGGGGATTTGCTGCTGCCTAGACCTCCTAGTCTATCTTTGTCTTCAAATAGAGAAAACATGATCCCCCCCTAAAAACCCTTGGGATTTCATTGTTTCTCAGGGATCTTCTGATCCAAGTAATACAAATGATAAAATAAGTACATTAAAATAATTAAATTATATATCCCTGTTTATCAAATTTAAGATGCTATCCACTGTAGCCCTGCCACTATTTTATGCATCACTAAGAAAAAATAATGCCATTTAAAAGGACCAATGCTTGCTTAGCGCATAAACTTTTCTCACTTATCACCCTTATATATACCTGAAACAGTAAAACAGGTTTTCTTTTTTCTTTTTTAAAATATTTTATTTATTTATTTATTTATTCATGAGAGAGGCAGAGACACAGGTAGAGGGAGAAGCAACCCCCCAGTGGGGGCCCTATGCAGGACTGATCCAGGATTTCTAGATCACAACCTGAGCCAGAGGCTCAACCACTGAGCCACCCAGGCGCTCCCAGTATTTCTTTAAATACCAAGTCATACTGTATTTCTTTAAAGATACTTTAAGTGGCATTTAAAAGATGTGCAGGGATCCCTGGGTGGCACAGCGGTTTAGCGCCTGCCTTTGGCCCAGGGCGCGATCCTGGAGACCCGGGATCGAATCCCACGTCGGGCTCCCGGTGTATGGAGCCTGCTTCTACCTCTGCCTATGTCTCTGCCTCTCTCTCTCTCACTGTGTGCCTATCGTAAATAAAAAAAAAAAAAAAAAAAAAGATGTGTAATACCATCAAATACATCAAGCTAAAGTGGTAATACCAACAACTTAGATTAAATTCACACACATACAGGTAGTATGACTATGCATCATTTGGCAAGAATTTATAAGATTTCAGAGGCATTAGTGTGGGTGAAATGTACATCATGGATCAATGCAATGTTATATCCTTTGACTAATTCTTTTTTATTTTTTAAGTTTTTATTTATTTATTCATGAGAGACACAGAGAAAGAGGCAGAAACATAGGCAGAGGGAGAAATAGGCTCCTTGCAGGGAGCCCGATGCGGGACTCAATCCCTGGATCGGGATCACACCCTGAGTTGAAGGCAGACCTCAACTGCTGAGCCACCCAGGCATCCCTCCTCTGACTAATTCCAAAGCACTTTTACACATGTAATCTCAATCTTCCAAGCAACTTGGAAAGTAGATATATAAAGCCATTTTCTAGATAAGGAAACTGAGACTTGCCAGAGATCACAGTTAATAAGTGATAAAAGTGGGACTTAAACCCCAGACTTTCTGCTCTACCCAGTTATTTCCCAGCTTTTGACCTCCTCACCTTGGGTCTTTCCGTTATATCAGACCAGATGACTGGAACAGTGCAGGAAGGGGGCCGCTCTAATTTGGTGCTGCTTCTGACAGGGTTGATTAAAGACACTTGCTGGCAGAAATACATAGGCAGAAGTGGTTTTCTTAAATATTAAAAAAGTAAAAATATAAATTTAATTTGAGGACATTCTCTTTCTCCCCCTCTCCTCTGAAGGTACCAGAAAGCAGCTGAAGAAGCAAACATGGAAAAGAGGAGAAGTGTAAGTATTGAAAAGCTCTGAGGCATGTGGAACTTCCCGAGTGGAGCCTGTGTGGCCCAGCCACCTGCAGCCTCTGTGGGCACCACGTCAGCTGAACTGGGCATTGGTGCCAGCTGCTCTGATTTGTGCACATTTGACGCAGGAGAATGTGGCTCGGGTGTGGGGAATCTTATTTTTCAACTGAGGTTCTCCTTTTGAACCCTTTTTCTCCCTCCCTGAGTTAAATGAAAGATAGAAGGCCAAGTGCTTTGCCTGAGGTTAGTAATACAGTTTACTACTTCTGCTCACAGTAGAATACAGGGTCCCTGAGGCTTCATCCCGTGTTCCAAATCAAACAACCAGAATTTCTGTATTTCTGCATTTAAATAGTAGCAGCTGTGCAGCTGTTGTCCTCCTCTGGGTTCTTTGTTTCAAGCACACTTCTTGACCCCATCTAGTTAGCAAATTTCTCAGCTGCAGGATCCATCAAAAGCTAAACCCTTAGAACAAGCTCTCCACTCGTAACCATTCTGCATTCTCCCTGCTGGCTAGCTTCCAGCTGGGCTGGATAATGGATTTCTCTTGAAATCTTACTTGATTTAGTCTTATGAGGGAAAAACCTCACATATTTGGGTAAGAATTCTTTCATTTGACTGGCATTACAAAAATACCCTCCTGGCAGTTTTTAGTACCTAACCTATTTAAATTAGTACATAACATGCCCCTGTCAATTTGTTCTAAGGGGATAATGCTGACCAGGTCTTAGGCTTAATTTTCCTGTAATTAAAAAAAATGTATTCACTCTGGCACACTGTAAACAAACGCTACCATCATTTCACTCAACTGCTGGTTTCTTTTCTTTCTTCCTCCTCTCTCTCCTGCCTGTTATTTTTCCCCTGTCTCCTTTCCTCCTTCCTTCCTTTCTTTTGACTCATTCTTTTAGCAAGTATTCACAGATCACCTGCAATGTGCCAAGCACTGTTTTAGGCATAAATACAAACCACATTTCTGCCATCATGGAGTTTACATTATAGTGGGAAGGATGAACAATAAAAAAAATTGTGTCAAGTGGTCATTAGTGCTTAGAAACATGCAGAGCAGATAAGAGGGATAGAATGTAGGGTGGTCCAAGAAAACCTCTGATGAGGGGACATTGGAGCAGAGATCTGAGGATATGAACCAGGGAGAAGAATGATTCAAGTAGAAGGAAGAGCATATGCAAATGACCTGAGGGAGGAACATTCTTGATGTGTTTGAGGAGTAAGGAAAGTGAAGTCATAGGCACTATGAGGACCTGAGCTTTAACTCTGATCACTTGGGAGTCTTTGGAGGGTTTGTGTGTAAAGGAGTGATGTGATCTGACTTAAATTTTATTTTATTTTTTTAAAGATTTTATTTATTTATTCATGAGAGACACAGAGAGACATGGACAGAGAGAGAAGCAGGCCCCATGCAGGGAGCCCGATTTGGGACTCTATCCTGGGACTCCAGGATCACGCCCTGGGCCGAAGGCAGATGCTCAACCACTGAGCCACCCAGGCGTCCCTGAATTAAATTTTAAAAAGAGGAGGAAGGGACTATAGGAACAATGGCAGAAGCATGGAGTCAAATTATAAGACCATTTCAGTGATTTAGCAAGAGATGGTAATGGATTGGGCCGAAGTAGTAGTTATATAAGTGATGAGAAGTAGTCAGGATTTATACTGAAAGTAGAGAAAGAGAAAAATTGTGAATGGCAATAGTGGTTGGAGCTCAAACACCTGGAAAAATTAATTAAGATGGAGACTAGTAAAAGCAAGTTTAGAGAAGGGAAAGTGATAGAAGCTCAGTTTGGGGCATGTTAAATGTGAAATGTCTTAACACATCCAAGCGGAGATGTTATATAAGAACTTGTATATACAAATCTGGAACTGGAAGAGATGCAGTCTAGAGATAAGATGTGTGCGCATCAGAGTATTAGTGGTATTTAAAGACATAAGGTATATGAGATCACTTAGGGGTGAATGTAGATAGAAGAGAAGAGGTCTGAGGACTGAGCTCAGGAGCACCTTGATGTTTCAAAGTTAGAGAGATAAGGAAGAACCAGTAAAAGAGACTGAGCAGGAGCAACTGGTAAAACAGCAATAGAAACAAGAGAATGAATGCCAGAAGCCAAGTGAAGAAAGTGCTTCTAAAAGGAGAGTTAGGAGCAGAGTCAAACACATAAAGAAGTGGGAACTGATCATTGGATTTGACAACATGAAGGTCATTGGTCACCTTGTGCTGTTTGAGAGTGTTGGGATAAAGGCCTGGCTGGAGTAGGTTCAAGACAGTGTAGATAGATTTCTAGGAGTGTAGTCAAACATTTAAGGAGCATCTCTTAGGTGCCAAATGCTGAGGACATAAAGGAATAAGATGTGGTCCTTGCCTTCAAGGAACTGTGTAGAGTTTGGAAAGTAGAGTTTATAATCACAGCACCATGAGTACCATGTTAGAGAAATACTCATGGTATTAGAGAATTTAGGAGGAACTCACAAACTGGACTATGCCATGTCAAGGAAAGCTTCCCAGAAGTGTGCCTGACTAAATCCAAAGGACAGATAGGAATTAGCTAAGCAAAGGAGGCAAAAAAGTGGCAAAGGATGTGACACATGCACAGCTTAGACACATGAGTACAGGCACATTTGACATTTGAAAAGATGATTGTCACATTCACCAAGATAGAGGATTCAGGAAAAGAAACAGATTAAAGGGTAAGGGGTAAAGAGAAGAGAAAGGAGACTTCAGCCTTAGACAAGGATGAGTTTAAGATGCTTCTAGGATTCTCAAGTAGAATTCCAGGTAAAGAGAGAGATCCGGCTAGAGTTATAGGATATGAGTCATCAATAGGCAGCTGGTGGGTAAAAACCAGAAGGTAGATGACATCACCTGCAGGGAATATGTAACTGAGCAAAGAGGACCTAAGATGGAACCTTGAGGGACCCCAGCATATGTGATAGGGGTGGAGGGTCAGAGGAAGGGAAACCTGTAAAAAAAAAAAAAAAAAAAACTGAGGAGTGGCCAGAGAAATGGGAAGAAATCTAGAAAAATAGGGGTATCTCACAGAAGCCATGAAAGGAGAGAATTTTCAAAAGGGAGGAGTAGTCAGTAGTGTCAAATGCTATAGAGAGAGCAAATAAAATAAAGCAGAAGTGTCTGTTGCATTTGCCAGTCGAGGTAAAAGGATGTGAATAGGTAATTAAAGAAGAAATAATAAATATATGAAAAAATGCTTAGTCTTGCTAATAATAAAAAAATGAAGTAACTATGAGATATAAATTGTAATCTAAACAGTTGGCAGCTTTTTTATTAGATAATATTCAGTATTTGAGGAAATATGAACTCTCATATGCCGGTAGTAATAGTATGGTAACCATACTAAACTGTTCTGTATCTTGCTTTTAAGCACTTAATGTGCTTTTTTATATCTTCTCATTTAAATATACATATTTATAATATCTAAATATATAGATATGTAGTATATTAAATAAAAGGGGGAAAAAGTTGAGAGCATATGCACCAAACTATTAGCAGTGGGCATCTAGGTGGAAAGGGATAGGGAAGTCAAATAGGGAGAATTAGAGTATATATTCAGGTATCTGAACATAGGGAAAGGGAGAGAGACAATCTCAAGCAGGCTCCACACCCAGCACAGAGCCCAACTCCAGACTCAGTCCTACAACCCTGAAATCATGACCTGAGCTGAAATCAAGAATCGGATGCTTAACCTACTGAGCCACCCAAGCTCCCCTTTTATTACTTTTGTAATTGAGAAAATAGTAATTTAAAAGCAAGATAATAAAATGAAAATGTTAAAGAGGTAATGGGAGATCTTGACTAGAGCTGCTTTAGAAATGTTTAGGCAGTAGAGTCAGTATGAATGGAGAACGAGGAAGTGGAAACAGCAAATACAGAGAGTACTTTCAAGACCCTTAACTATAAAATGCAAGAGACAGCAATAGCTAGAGGAACACACAAAGTTGAGGGAGGATTACTTTTTTTTTAAGCAAACTTTCTGAAATAATTTCAGATTTACAATAGAGTTTTTAAGATAGTACAGAGAATTCCTATATACCTCCACCGATCTGCCCCTAATGTTAACGTCTGGCACAACTCACAAACATTTATCAAAACTAAGAAATTACCCGGTGTAATCCTATTAACTAAACTGTGGAATTTATTCAGATCCACTAGTTTTTCCACTAATGCTGGAGGATTGCTTTTAAGATCTACTAGAAGCCTGTATTGTCTCCTGAAGAACAGGGAGAAATATCCATATAAATTTACAGAAGTGATTGACCAGATGAAAGAATACTTACTTACATTTTGCCATGGAAAGCAAGTTAGAGGAACATTCAAGAGCAAGTAGGTCATTTATTCCTTCAGTAAATAGTGGGATCAGGTTACATAATAGCCTAGATTCCCAGAAATTTACTTCCTTCTTCTCCCTTTCTCCCTTTTTCTTCCTTTTTCCACTTACATATAGGAAATGGAAACATAGACCATTAATACTGCCATCAGTATATTTCAGGATTCCTTTCAAGCATGCAATATACCACTTCTTGAAATCTGTGCTGTTTGGGCACTCCTCTCCAGAATGACTGGATACCACTTTTCTGAGAAGCTCTCAGGCTAGGAATTTCTTCCCTTCCTTGGGGGCTGTACATTCAAGAAGTCCATGTTTCCAACTGCACTGCTATCTCCTACCCAACATCCTCCTGCTTTTAAGATGAAGATACCCTTGCCAAAGTTTAAACACTAAAGCTCATTTGACCCAGCCTCTTCATTTTAATGTTGGAATAACTGAGGATCCAGATAGAGGAAAGGACTTATCCAAGATTATACATCTCAGATGGACAGTGCTGGGACACGTCCCAGTACCAAATCACATGCTCCTGCAGAAAGGACATTGTGTTGCATTTCCAGGTTGTATCTAATCTTGATTCAGGCAGCCAATTATGGTCCAGAGGCAAATGTGCCAAGATTCCCAGCCTTGCTGGGTAGAATAAACCACATACTGGATGTCACTTTGAGAGAGAAGGCTGGAGTACTATAGCAGCCAATGGGCCCTTGAAAACTTGCAGTGTCAGTAACGTCCCACTGCCTCTTCTAGGAAGAGGGAAAAAGTTAAAACCAACTAGAATATCACCTTATTTTGTGCCCCACACTCCCCACTCTGGAACAGTGGAGACTACAGAGAGAAAGAAAAATAAGAGATTGTAACCCAAGTTCAGGATTTGGGAGATGACTGGGTACTGTAGTTGGTTGATCATCATGAGGTATGGCTGGAGGAGTAGGAAGGACCACACACTTAATATTTATTGTCAACACTTATAGGGTGCCTATTTATGTCACATACTATACTACATGCTTTAATATAGTCACATCTGTTCTCTACAATAGGCCAGTATGGTGGGTTCCAGAAATTAAACATGCCCAAGGTCACTTGGCTGGGTAGAGCTGGATTATACTAGTAACACATGTTCATTGTAGAAAATACAGATAAAGAAGAAAATAGAAGTGACCTGTAATCTCTTCTCCAGTGATAACCCAGGCCATCTCAATATAATATTCTTGCCATTGTGCAATCCAGACTGCTTTTAAATATTGCTTTTGTTCTGTACCTCTTTCTTTTTTTTTCCTTCCCCAGAAAAACTGTAATCACTGCTTCTTCCCCATTTTCCCTGCCTTAGGTCCTAAAGACCTACACAGCTGGTGTTGCCTGGGTATGCTGCCAAGAGTGATTTCTGGGTATGGGGCCTTTAATGCTGTCAGACCACACAGCCCTCTTTGTCCCCACTTACACACTTTTGAATGTGTATCCTTAATAACTACTTTTAATAAAAGAGCACATTTACTCCTTGTTACAATGCCCCCTAAGGGATGTCCTCCACCCAGGCCCTTTGTGGGACACTGCTGGTACTCCATTCCATAGATCCCTCTCTTCCTGGTCATCATCAAGTAAAGTAGAAATGGTCATTTTCGAGCTGCTTACAGTAACATCAAAAAGTTTAATATTCTGTAGAAGATTTTTGTGATATGAAGATGACATATAGTTTTATTTATTCATTTGTATTACATAATGAATACACATTTATTATAAAAAGAAAAGAAATACAGATGCCCATAATCCATGATCCGGAGGTAGCCTATTAACATCCTGATGTCTTTTCTTCCAGAGTACTTTTCTACGTTTATATTTATAAATATACATTTGTATTATAAAATGGGATTATGTGGTCTTAAAGTTTGCTTTCTCCACTCAAAAGTATCTTACAAGCATTTTTCCATGTTAATAAATATACTTGGATCACATGATAACTGAGAAAAGTAGTGTCCAGTTATCAAGGCAAAATGCCACTTAGATTCTCAGGGCGCAGGGCAGGTGAAGTTGGAGACCCAGATGATTCATCCACTGTGTGGCAGGAGCTAGCATCCAGCAAACATGCTGCCAGTGATAAGGCAACACCAGTGTCCAGAGCAGTTTGCTTTTCTAACAGGAAAACTTTTTTGTGCTTCTTGTATCTCTGATCCTTCCATGCGTACACCAATGAATCATCTTTTCAGTAAAGATTTAAACGCTAAAATTAAGCGGTAGTTCTCTGTACGTTTTTTCAAACGTTGGTGCTATTTGATGAAGTAGCTCATACAGTGTATTCAGGAGAGTAATAGAGTGAGAGACTTAATTCCCAATATAGCTGCTAATCCTGTTTAATTCCCGGAAGTCTTTCAGTCCTAGGTGGTTTGTCCTTTCTTTCTTAGTTGAAAGACGGTGAGTCACAGACCACAGGAACGGAGGGTACGAAGGTATTGGAGTTCGTGGTTTGTTGGGAGGTGGTGCTGCTCAGTTTATTTACAGGAACGCTTTCAGAGTATGGGACACTGAATTTAGTTCATCATGCATGTTTCCTCTGTTATTGTGGCAGTTTCCAGGTTGTTTGCAATCTTATATGTATAAATTAATTCCGTTTTGACCCAGGTGAAAGTGAACTCCCTTAGATGTGTCAATGTGTATCCTTCAGTCAAGAAGGTGGGTGGTGGTGTTTTCATATGAAGCCTGGATATTTTTCTACCAGAGGATCTGTGAAATAGCAAATTTTCTGATAACTGAGAATTTATACATGGATAAACATGTAGAGAAGAGCAGGGGAAAAGAGGATTAGATTCTTATGTAAAAATAAAAGTTGACTGACTTTTCATATGCATGTGGATTATGTCAGATATGATGAAATATCATTGATGCAAATACATGTAAAAATCTGGTGAGTTCTTTAAATTTCTACAAATAGTTTCAATCTTTGATGATACTGCCCACAAGTAGGGTATGGCATAGTTTCAGCTATACTTCATCTTTGTCATATGTAAAAGAAAAAAAAAACAGGATTCGCCATATAATTTTGTGATTTGTATTAATGCACATTTGCAGTGTTTCAAGTACATAATATTTTGCTTTCTCTTTCTTGTTTTCCTTATTAATCTTTGGATAAAAAAATCCCTTGTCTCCCATGTAACTATCATTAGATCTGGGCTCTCCTTTCTTCTCATTTTGTCCTTATAAGGCTATCCTGTTTTATCACTTCCTGCTTCAGCTCCTGACTTTTTCTCTCTTCCCCTCTCCCTCTCCCGGGGTGGATGCTTTCTCCATGTGGCAGGGCTGTAACCATTCACAGCTGTCTGAAACGCCAGTGGACCAGGAGCAGCTTAGAGTTTTAACTTTCATTTTGCAAAGAACAACATGTTTGAATGTTTCAACAGGCAAGTTATAACTGGCACTTACCTCTTGTTCTTCTAGAACACTGAAAATCTCCCCCAGCACTGCAGGAGGGGGATCCTGACGGTGTTAAAGAAGAAGTGGGAGAACCCAGCACTGGGAGCAGAGCCTCACCCAGACTCCCTGCGAAACGGCAGCACTGAGGTCAGACCCGGAGGCGACCATCCTCCGGGTGAAGTGGCAAGAAGCTCTGCCTCTGAGGCCGAAGCTGACCAGGAAGAAAGAGCCCACCCCAGACCTAGGCACGGATCACCTCCTGAAGCCCTAATTCAGTGTCCGTATCCCCGCACTGAGGGCAGTGAGCGTCTTAAAGACCACTCGAAAGAAAGTAAAAAAATGGAAACGTGTCTAGGAGAACCCAGGCATGAAGTAGGAAAACCTGAAATCAGTGAAAACACAGAAGGCGCAAACAAAATAGAGAAATACAATGTTCCGCTGAACAGGCTTAAGATGATGTTTGAGAAAGGTGAACCGACTCAAACCAAGGTAAGGACTGGGCCGGTTTCAGACCTTGAGAAAGCCAATTCAAGTAACGAAACAAAGCTCTTTTTCTGATCTAGACAGTTTGAGTGGTGGTCAGTATGTCTTTTGATTCAAACTTCAAGGAAACTAACAGTCTCGAGTTATTTACATGGAGGCTAAGATCTGCGGGTCTCTGACCCAGTTTCCCGTGAAATCAAGCACATACTGGGATTCAGGTTAGTATCTAGAAATGAAGGCAGTTTGGTGCCGATTGGATTTTGTGTTTTTGTACGCTTGCCCTTTTAATTTATCTTCCTGTGCCTTTTGTCATTTGTAGCTTTGGGGGTGGAATTACTGCTGAATCTTTCTCTGCTTGGACACAGCTGCAGGCTGAGTGTTAAGGCCAGAGTTTAACATTAAGACTGAGGCTTACTTGTCTCTTTGCTAGCTGACTCCTTCTCTTCTCAACTTCCTCATCTGTGCCTTCCAACAAATGTTTTCTATCAGCTAAAATCCTCTCCCAGGCAAAATCAATGAGGATAGCCAGACTAGCTGTAGCCTTCAGGAGTTTTGACTTGCAAATGCACAGGGTTGCATTTTCCTACAACTGCTAATGAAATTTGATCCTTCGTGTGGATTGCAGACCGGGTACCCAGAGGGAATTACTTAACTAGAAAATGAGTTACATATGCTGGTGACTTATAACACAGTCCAGGGATGGCTGAACTGGTAAATTTTTCCAGTTTTCTCATACTTTCCTGCATATCTGGCTTTGTACATGGGGATGGTTTGTTATAACAGTCATTATAATGAAATAAACAGATCTGACAGGAAGCAAAGCCATCATTTTCTCTCGATTCCATCTAGATGGGAAAGCTGAAATTTTTTAAGCTAAATATTTGGCCCAAATCCCTACATGTGTGAAGTAATGGTATAAGACCTTCTTTCTGAGACAAAAATTCGATAACTCGTCCTATAATCATCGGTTAAGTTTGACGTGATTTAGTTAATCTCCTCCCGTCACTTGCGGTGCCTATTGCTTTCCTGCCTAGAAAAAAGTTCTTGGGTGTTTAAAGGATCATCTATTTTGAGGATGTAGTAAGAATTTTTAAAGGTCTGCAAACCTAGAACTCTTTCCTGTGCCTGAGCTTTAGCTCTATTTTAACACTGAAACCAGTTGGCAAGAGATGTAACCACAAAGCAGTTTTATGACTTTTCTTAAACTCTCATCCCTCTCAATTTTTAGCCCTCTAGGCCTGCCAATTCCTTTCTCCTTTACAGTCTTAATAAAACAAAAAATTTTTTAGTTTTCTTTTTCTTTTTTTTTTTTAATTTAAATGGGAAGAATTTTAAGTGGAAGGGGGAAAATGTCAGAAATCCTAAATAGAGAGGAAGGGGTTTTGTTGTGACTCAAAGCACCATTGTAAGCCTCCTCCTCAGAGACCCTGTTAGGGGCAGGACGGCTGATGTCATGCCAGCACACACAATGTCGATTCAGTGCAAAAGCCTAGTGCATGTCGAAACTGGCCTAAGGTAGGAAATGACTGGGATTGCAGCAAACAAAAATGCTGATTATGTGTAAGGATCTGGTGAGAGATTTTTTTTTCTCATAAATGTCTGGTGAGAGATGGGTCAGAACAAGCCTATCACTTTGTGGCTGGTCAGAGTGGAGAAAGATTCCTCATACAAAGATCCTTCTAGATTTCTAATAGCACTGGGCAGGCAGCCTGATTTTTAATGGTATAGGAAAATAGGGGCCGAGGGGGGCGTGTCTAAGATTGACCTGGGCTTTTTTAGGTGCCTTTTCAAACTTCCTGATTAAATAGGCATTTGTCACTTAATGGACTGCTTAGTAAAACAGAGCTGCCCTTGGTTTTATAGCTGTTTCTAAATAAGCATCATTATCCATGTTAGAAATTGCTTAGTTTACTTTTAAAAAGTTTTCGTCTAATATATTTTTTTAATGTTTAAAAAAGTATTGTCTACTTTAGCTTAAGGAGTAACTAGTTTGAAACTGCATTATGGTTATTGTTAACATAATTTCAGCTTTAATTAACATGGATACTGCTTGTTTTTTAAGATTTTATTTATTCATTCATGAGAGACAGAGAGAGAGAGAGGCAGAGACCTAGGCAGAGGAAAAAGCAGGCTCCATGCAGGGAGCTCGATGTGTGGGACTCGATCTTGGAACTCCGGGATCACGCCCTGAGCTGAAGGCAGGTGCTCAACCGCTGAGCCACCAAGGCGTCCCAACATGGATACTGCTTTAATCGGGAAGTTCTATAGCTGGATCTTTGGAAGGAAGCTCTAAGAAATATGGGAGGGACACTAGAAATCTTTTTAGGAGCAAGAGTCTACAAGAAGGAATATATATTTCAGAGCTAACAAATGAGAACCTTAGCGAGACAAATAGAGTAGGTACAAATTGTGTGAATCTTTGGTTCTGTAATTTTAGAGAACTGGACTGAATCTGAGCTGGGCAGGGTCTGAGAGCACGTAGATAATGGAAATAAAAGGTCTAATGTCATATCCTCCTAAATCTTTTTATCAATTATTTACAGGAGACAAAGTTAATTGGCTTGAGCTGCCAATTCTTAGTCTCTCTTGTTCCCTTTGCCTGAGATGGTTTCTGTTCTTGTCTACTTTCCTTCCTGGTCTCTGCCCTCCTGTTTTTTTCCTCTCTCTTTGTGAAAAATCTCTTTCCATGACACCAAGAGGTGAATCCCCAAACTAAATTCTTTTTTTTTTAAATTTTATTTATTCATGAGAGACAGAGAGAGGCAGAGACACAGGCAGAGGGAGAAGCAGGCTCCATGCAGGGAACCTGACAGGGGACTCGATCCTGGGTCTCCAGGATCACACGCTGGGCTGAAGGCAGCGCTAAACCGCTGAGCCACCGGGCTGCTCCCCAAACCAGATTCTAATCCTCCATTCTTAACCCAAGCTTCAGACTCATCTTTTTGGTTGCCTGCCAGATCAGACATCGCTCTTTGAAAATCTCTTAGGCACTCACATTTAAGAAAGCTAAAAAAGAATCCATTGTCTTTCCTGCTTTACCCTGGTGTACCTTAATACATCTCCATGCACCAAATCTCCTTGTCAGTAAAACTTGGAATCAGTTCTTCCTTCTGCCTGCCTCCTCTCCCCAGTCACTTACTAAGCCATCTTAATAAGCCTACCCTCCACACATCTCTCAAGTATGGTCCATTCAGTCTGGTCCCATAATATTGCTATGGCCTCCTCTATCAGCCTCTTTTCTTTCTTCACATCCATTCTCTACACTCTTGCGATTTATTTTTCTAAATAGAGTTGTAAATTTGTTGACTCCCTAGATCAGGAACTTTGATGCCCCGGGGTGCCTGGGTGGGACAGTCCGTTAAGCATCTAACTCTTGATTTCTGTTCAGGTTCTGATCTCAGGGTCAGGAGATCGATCCCCATTTTGTGCTCCATGCTCAGCCCAGAGTCTGCTTAAGATTCTGTCTACCTCTGCACCTCCTGCTCATTCTCTTTCTCTATCTCTAAAATAAATAAATATATCTTTAAAAAAAGAAAAGAAAATTTGATGCCTCAAAATTAATCCATATTCAATATTTGGTTCTTCCACAGTCTGAGCTCAACTTACCTTTTAGTCTCAGAGCAAGTCTTATACTTAAACCCTGGATCACTCCCCACTCTCTAAATCATTCACGCCTATCCCCCCATCACTGACTTCTGAAATCTTACTCCTCGAGGTCTGTCAAAACTGTGAGACCTTACCTCAGTTTCTCTCAGATTAAATTAACCCTTCTCACTCTGCTATAGAATTTCCTTTTTACTTCTGTTTGGGCATTTATATTGCGCTTCCCTTAATAATCATGTATAAATCTGTATATTCCTGGGGTCCTGAGTGGCTCAGTCAGTTAAGTATCTGAGTCTTGATTTTGGCTCAGGTAATGATCTTAGGGGTCGTGGGTTCAAGCCCCCCATTGGGCTCTGTGCTAGGATTAAGGTGTCTGCTTGTCCCTCACACTCTGCTCCTACTCCCCTCTCCCCCGTGCTCTGTCTCTAAAAAATAAATAAAATCTTTTTTAAAAAATTGTATATTCCTAAAGTCTGTAATTTCTTTCAAAGTAATGATGTTTTTCTTCCCCAGTGGTTAGTACAATGACTTAGCTCTTAGTGCTTATTTAATAAAAGGAAGAAACAAAGCTTAGAATTCAAATAGCTTATAAATAATAAGAATTGATTAAAGGCTTTTCCTCACTTTTTCTGTACTTTTAGTGAATAGATACATTATTCAGGACAGATGGTTCAGTTGAACATGATAGTTCTAATTCCTAGAGTAAATGATTGGTGGATGGATTAATATAACCTACCATCATTACTAGGAAAAAGACACACACACACACACACACACACACACAGTGGCATATACTGAGGTGGTTTAGCAATCCTAACTTCATGTATATGTTGATCTGGATTTTATGTAGCTGAGGTTTAACTATTCTGGACATCCTTTTATGAAAAAGATAGCTGATTAACTAGACATAACTGATGTTCAGTTATCATCATGTTGACATTTGAATCCATAATCTTTAGAAGCCAAGATGTGGTTATTTAAAAAATTAAGTACCACTTCTTCTATGCCCTGGAATGACCAAGCAATGTAAGGAGCATGTGACAGGCTCATTAAGTCTCACTTCTTCCTGTTTGATTCCATATTTGGTTCACACAAAGCCTTCGATAGGAGAATAAAGGCCAAGTATTTGGATGACATATTTCTACCTTCATAACCTATTTAAAGTATTGTCTTTTGCTTGGGTCAAGATTGAACCACTTAAGTGTAATGCAAGAAAATAAGACTAGACTGTGGATATCCATTGATTCTTTGATACAAATGCGGAGTACTGCTTCTTCCATGAAGTGTTTCCATTTTCTTGGAGAAGACTTAGATAAAGGAAGAAAGGAGAGAAGAAGAGTGAGAACTTCCTCACCAAAAATGATTGTTTCCTAAAACATGTAAACTCACTCATTTGCTTCAGAGACTAATCAAGGATGGGAAGTTGTAAAGAGAAAATAATGAGAAAGTTTGCCCATAAGTGAAAAAAAAAAAACTATTTAGAAATTTTTTTCTTTCTGATTTTTTCCCCACTATATGGTATATTTTAATGTGTCCAGTTAGTCATATTTTAATTATGTTAACTTATATTACAAAGGCAAAACAGTACATTCAGCTAAAATAGGAATATCTAAAATAAAAACGGAAGTTTCCTTTGTCCCAGCTCTTTTTTTTTTTTTTAAGATTTTATTTATTTATTCATGAGAAACACTGAGAGGAGAGAGAGAGGTAGAGACACAGGCTGAGGGAGAAGCAGGCTTCGTGCAGAGAGCCTGACGTGGAACTCAATTCTGGGTCTCCAGGATCACACCCCAGGCTGAAGGTGGTGATAAACCGCTGAGCCACCTGGGCTGCCCCCAGCTCCCTTTTCACTTGTTTACTACTTTTCTCCCTTTAGACTCCTAAGCCCTTAAATTTCCCTTAGAATTTGTTTCTCTTATCACAAGGATCGTTTTATGAATGGCTAGCACCAAAATACCAACAAAAGCTGCACTTGTTAATAGGAGAATAAAACCATCCTTCTTCAGACCAAAATTTTTGTGGTTTTCTTCTTGTAATTTCCTGGAAGTGACATTTGGCATTTTGTTTAGCTTTCTGTAACTTGTATATAACAGTGTATACATGTTGGTGTACTGGAGCAAGCCCTTGAGAAAATAAGGCAACCAAGCTAAAGTCTGATCTGTGTTCACTGGATATTCTATCTATAGCCAACCAATCTATAATCTATATCATAGAAACAATTTGTATTTGCCTTCTTGAAGAATGAGTAGGTGTCCATAGGAAATCTCTACATTGTTACAAAATTATCCATAGCATTTTATTTTCTCCTTTCTTGGTTAACAAATATATGTGTTCTCTTATCCACTTACTGTTATGTTTTTTTTAAAATCTAAGTTCTGTTTGCCAACATATAGTGTAACACTCAGTGCTCATCACATCATATGCCCTCCTTAGTGCCCATCACCCAGTTACCCCATCTCTCCACCTACCTCCCCTTCAGCAACCCTCAGTTTGTTTCCCAGAGATAAAAAGTCTCTCATAGTTTGTCTTCCTCTCTAATTTTTTTTCCGCATTTAGTTTCCCCTCCTTCTGTAATTGTCCCTTACACTATTTCTTATATTCCACATATGAGTGAAACTATATGATAATTGTCTTTCTCTGATTGACTTATTTCACTTAGCATAATGCCCTCTAGTTCCATTCACGTCAGTGTAAATGGTAGGTATTATTCCTTTCTGATGGCTGAATAATATTCCATTGTGTATATATATACCACATCTTCTTTATCCATTCATCTGTCAAAGGACATCTTGGCTCCTTCTACAGTTTGGCTATTGTGGCTTGGCTATTGTGGACATTGCTGCTATGAACATTGGGGTGCAAGTGTGCCGTTGTTTCACTACATCTGTATCTCTGGGGTAAATACCCAGTAGTGCAATTGCTGGGTCATAGGTATCTATTTTTAGCTTCTTGAGGAACCTCCATACTTTTTTCCAGAGTGACAGCACCAGCTTGCATTCCCACCAACAGTGTGAGAGAGTTCCTCTTTCTCCACATCCTCACCAACATTTGTTGTTTCCTGTCTTGTTAATTTTAGCCATTCTCACTGGTGTAAAGTGGTATCTCATTGTGGTTTTGATTTGTATTTCCCTGATGGCCAGTGATGTGGAGCATTTTTTCATGTACCTATTGGCTATGTGTAGGTCTTTGGACAGATATCTGTTCGTGTCTTCTGCCCTTAATGTTATCTTAATAACATTTTTCTTCTGCTTTCTTAATGTCTTAAGTAAGTCATTTGAAATTATATTTCAAGAAGAATAAAATTTTGAGGATGTGCACAATTGGTATAAATTGCTATTTTAAAGTAATAATTTTAAGGTAGACTTAGGAAAGGGACTTGAATAACTGTCAACATCACTGTATGATCTAATATAGTCATCCTAATGTAGGGGAGTATATCTTTAATTTGCTAATCACCAAATCATAAATCTTAAATTTGACCCAACATTAAACCTCTAAATAGATACCTTGCTAGAGCTTTAAATGTCGATACAGTAACTGGTTTTGTTAAATAAACACAAACATTATCTTTGTTTTCTATCAGTGCCATCTTTCTCAAATATATTCTACTAAAAGTAACTTTGTACTGATTTATTATATTCATCTATGATTTGTATCTTCTATAATTTCAAAATGTAAGTACAATGCTCTCAGTGTTATTTTGACTGGTCTCCAGCAGATCATTTCTAAATTTTTTTTTTAATTTTTTTTTTTTTTTTTATTTATGATAGTCATACACACACACACACAGAGAGAGAGAGAGAGGCAGAGACACAGGCAGAGGGAGAAGCAGGCTCCATGCACCGGGAGCCCGACGTGGGATTCGATCTCAGGTCTCCAGGATCGCGCCCTGGGCCAAAGGCAGGCGCCAAACCCCTGCGCCACCCAGGGATCCCTCTAGCAGATCATTTCTAATAAAGATGTCACACCAGTACAAATTTAATTTTATTTACCCTTAATTAGTAACAGTAATTCTTTCAGCTTTCGTGGTAAGGTAATAATGGATCCAAGTGTAGAAATACTGGTCAAGGAATTCTGATATTTCTCACTGTTTGTTGTCCTAAATGACTGATCTTGATGTGCTAACTGGAGACCAGTCACCTCTTTTCTGTTTACTTTCAGGCCATCTAACTACTGGTTTCAGGCCATCTGCTTACTGGTTTCTAGCCAGTTTCATTACAATAAAATGTGTTGAAAAGTTAAAAACAAAACAAAAACATGTTGAAAAGGAATGTCAGAGGACTGGAACATTCCATAAGCAAGATTGACTCCATTAGAGTAGCCAAAAAGACTTCACTTACCCCCTCAAATATGACCACCTTTATCTTTCTGGAATCAGACTCAGTCCTGGATTAGACAACATAGGTGTGTATATCCAGATGAACATATTAGTCATTTCCTCTAGTCTTCTAACTCATCAGTGAGTTACAGTGAGTGAAAAATCCCTATCAAAATCTTTGACATAAATCCTAGAACTGTACAGGACCGTAAAGTTATTTAATCCAGCTCAGTGCTCTCAGGATATTAAAATCCTTAATGCATAGATGGAAACAGCTGAGGTCAGAGAAGTTAACTGACACGCCCAATGGGATTGGCTAATTAATATCCGAACAAGGACTGAAATTGTTTAGTACCCTATCTCTACCATGTAACAGTATCTTCATTAATATAACTGGGAGTGTGTGGGTGGCTCAGTTGCTTGAGCGTCTATCTTCAGCTCAAGTCATGATCTCAAGGTCCTGGGATTGAGCCCCACATCAGGCTCCCTGCTTAGTGGAGAGCCTGCTCCTCTCTCTCCCTCTATTGCTCCCCCTGCTTATGCACGCTGTCTCTGTCAAATAAATAAAATCTTTTTTAAAAAGTTAAAAAAATATTGTAATAACTATTTTTTAGGTAAAAACAACTAGCCATGGCCTTACTTATCTGAAATCTAAGGAAACCAGGAAAAAATTTTATATATATATATATATATATATATATATATATTTTTTTTTTTTTTTTGGAGTTTGATTTGCCAACATATAACACCCAGTGCTCATCCCATCAAGTGCCCCCTTCAGTGCCCATCCCCCCATCCACCTCCCTTTCTACTACCCCTTGTTCATTTCCCAAAGTTAGGAGTCTCTCATGTTTTGTTACCCTCTCTAATTTTTCCCAGTCATTTTCCCTCCTGTCCCCTATAATCCCTTTCACTTTTTTATATTCACCGTATGAGTGAAACCGTATAATGATTATCCTTCTCCAACTGACTTACTTCACTCAGCATAATACTCTCCAGTTCCATCCATATTGAAGCAAATGGTGGATAGTCGTCCTTTCTGAATGAAAGGATGAGTAATATTCCATCGCATACATAGACCACATCTTCTTTATCCATTCATCTTTTGATGGACACTGAGGCTCCTTCCACAGTTTGGCTATTGTGGACTTGCTGCTATAAACACTGAGGTGCAGGTGTCTCGGTTTTTCACTGCATCTGTACCTTTGGGGTAAATCCCCAGCAGTGCAATTGCTGGGTCATACAGTAGCTCTATTTTTAACTCTTTGAGGAACCTCCACACAATTTTCCAGAGGGGAAATGTGACCACCTTTGGTACCACTGTACCAGTTCACATTCCTGCCAACAGTGCAAGAGGGTCCCCCTTTCTCCACCGGGAAAAATTTAAAACATAGCAATTATACTCTCAAAGACTTTAGTTCTCTGTCTTCCCTCTTCCCACATTTTATAGTCTTGTAACTGAATTAAAAGCATAGGACAATGAAGAGAAGAAATACACTGGAATGCAAGAGATTTGTACTAAAACTCTTGAGTTAGAAGCTTGTCTCTACCTGCCCCCCACCCCTACCTCACAGTAAACCAGAGAGGAAAAGAAAAAGCCAAGTAAACCATGAAAAAACAGTGACTTTCACCAGGAAAAAAGAATAAAACAACTGTGCACAATGATATCCTATCATTGCATAACTAGTTTTTACATGGTTTTAGTCCCTGTGTGCTCAGTTTTGTTTGGTCTTTTTTTTTTTTTTTTGATCTTTTTTATATAGACCTTTCTATGTATTTTCCTAGTTCATGTGGTTATCTTTTTTATGGCAATTTAGTATTTCATTTATAGTTTAATCATGCCCCAGTAATTAGATATTTTTCTAGTCTAATAAAAATTCCAAGCATCCTGGCAGAAATATTTTGTTTTTAGTTATTTTGGTGGGAGGGCAGTATTACTGAGGTAATGTTCTCATGATCAAAAGCCATAATTCGGGGGTCCTTGGTGGCTCAGTCAGTTAAGCATCTGCCTTCGGCCAGGTCGTGATCCTGGAGTCCTGGGCTCCCTGCTCAATGGGGACTCTACTTCTCCCTCTGCCCCTACACCCTGATCATGTTCTCTTTCTCTCTCTCATGCTCACTCTCTCTCAAAATCTTTTTTTTTTAAATCCATAATTTATTAAACATTCTTAAATATTTTCAGCTGATTCTCAAAAATTACACTGTTTTAGGGTACCTGGTGACTCAGTGGTTAAGCATCTGCCTTTGGCTAGGGTCATGATCCCAGAGTCCTGGGATTGAGTCTCGCATCAGGCTCCCTGCAGGGAGTCTGCCTCCCCTTCTGCCTATGTCTCTGCTTCTCTCTTTCTCTGTGTCTCTCATGAATAAATAAAATCATTTTTAAAAATTACGCTATTTTATAACACTACTAGCACAATCTCAGGGCATATTTAATTCTCCAGCACCTTGTCAGCATTTGGTTTTTATCATTTTTACCTATTCATATCAATAAATATGAAGTATTGCCTCTCCTTTCTTTACTTTTTTTCCTAATTATATAAGTAGCACATAATTTTTGTAGAATGCTTAGAAATACAGGAAACAGCGAAATCCCACAACCTGGATATAAGTGCTCCTTCAATATATATTATTTTACTTAAAAGAGCTCCATTTTTTTTTTTTCCTGTTTTCTTCTACCTGAAGAAAGAGAAGTTTGGGACAGCCCAGGTGGCTCAGCGGTTTAGCTCCACCTTAAGCCCAGGGCCTGATCCTGGAGACCCAGGATCGAGTCCTACATCAGGCTCCCTGCATGGAGCCTCCTTCTACCTCTGCCCCCCCCCCCTCTCTCTCTCTCTCTCTGTCTCTCATGAATAAATAAATAAAATCTTTTTTTTAATTTTTATTTATTTATGATAGAGATAGAGACAGAGGCAGAGACACAGGCAGAGGGAGAAGCAGGCTCCATGCACCAGGAGCCCGACGTGGGACTCGATCCAGGGTCTCCAGGATCGCGCCCTGGGCCAAAGGCAGGCGCCAAACCGCTGCGCCACCCAGGGATCCCAATAAATAAAATCTTAAAAAAAAAAAAAAGTTTGTCTCTCAGTACTTTGAGAAATTAAGGCTAGGTTTTATTTACACCCTATGCACAGTTGAACAAAGCCCCATTTTCCCTAAAGATCATCCTTCCTCTACCCTTGACTTTGGAGGGATGAGAGTCTGAAGGAAAGTCAAAGTTGAAAGGTTAAAGGAAGTGACTGAGAGAGGTAGGAGGTAAATTAAAGTGTTGAGAATCAACTTTTAAATAGATTTTTTTCCTAAAAATTAGGGGCATAGGAAATCCTGCTTTTTACGTGGTATTTGGGACCCCACTTATTTTATTTTATTTAAGAAAATTTTCCAGACAAAAGAAATTCTACAGACTACTGGCTCAAAGCCCTCAGCTCTTTTTTCTCTTATTGGTATGTGTTGATGCGTTTGGTTTATGGATTCTGAGAGTGTACTTTAAGGGGAGGTCCCACTAAGGAGAGTTACTATAGTCAGCTGCCCGGAAGGAGGACTTGTGGGGTGGGGTGAGGCCAAGCCTTAGGAAATTCCAGAAAGTTTTAAAGTGTCTTGTCTTTTCTCCCTGCTTTTAATAGGCTCCCTCAGGCATCTGAGTAAACAGTGCTGAAATGTGATAAAAATGTGTTACAGAAGAGTATTTGAGTATCAGAATTCCTGGTTGTTGGGTATTTTTTTCTCTTTGTGTTCTTCTGCTTCCTTGAGAAATATTAGAGGAAACTCCTCCTTCTTCCTGTACCTCAGACTACTACTTGTAAAATGAGGATCACAAAATTCATTGTAAATGCATTTGAGTTTTTGTTATTCTCCATATTTGAGTGATTTGGAGGTGAACTGGTATTGAAAGAAATGCTTAGTGCTTCATCTGGGATCTCATTAAAAGCTTTCTCATCTCAGAGCTGTGTTCCAGCATCAGTATAGCTTGATTTCCAGAGGCATTTCTCTCTCTTTTTCTTTAAGACCAAATGGCTTTGTACATTCGCTTTTTTAGTGCTTGGAAGAAAAGAATTCAAGTACTGATAGCCTCATGTGTAGAAGGCTTTATTTTTTTTATTTTTTTTATTTTTTGTATGTAGAAGGCTTTAAAAAAGAAAAAGGCTCTTAACTTTATTTAACCTGAAGGTTTAAAGAAAGCTAGCAAAGATGGAAAATTTTATGCCTCTAAAACCAAAATAAGCCCCTGTCCTGGCAAGGCATATGTTCTGATTCTACATGGGTTTGCTCCCAGTAACGCCAGGGCAGGGTCTCTGCGTGAAACAGAGAGGGATTTGACTAAAGTACAGACAGAAAACTGAGCTATCTGCAGGTTGTGATACAACACATATTCTTGGAATCATACTTGAACTTTACCTTTAACAAAATATAAATATTTGAAATGGTCCCTTTGTTCTTAAGGATACAGAACCTGTTACCTTTTGCTTAAAAAAAAAAAAAAAAAAAAGGTGTATTTCCAGGCTTTCTCCCCTTTTTGAGTCCAGAAAATTCTAATTTTTATAATAACCTTCTTACAGTGATGCAGCATTTGGAATATGTCTTTGGACTTTCCTTTAATTATCTACACATGAAAAATGCTTTGAAAATTTAAAAACGTGGATGGGGAAGGTGTCCTGCCAAATTTATCTTTTCATTTCAGCTGGTGATCTTTATTTCTAGATGGGGGGCTGCGCCTGGAGCACGAGTGTGTTGCATCATATGAGTCATGTGGATGTGGTTGATGTTGGTACATCTGACTTGAGTATGATATGGGAAGGTTAGAGTAGCTACAGCTTATTTTTTTAAATCAATTAATAACATAGCAAAGCTGACTGGAGAGAAATTTTATTAAATGTATATCGAATTTGCACGAAACTATTGCCATGGGTATGGTACAAACAAACTTGGCTCATGTTTTCTCTCTCCATTGGGGGCAGGGAAGGACTTGAAATAGTGCTAGTTCACAGCCTTAAACTTTACTGTGGAGTTATTAGTCCATTGAACTTAAAGGTTTAATAACAATGTTGAATACAGAATGATGCTAAGTGTTTTACTCTTTTGTCATACTAGATTTCAGGTATCTTTTCCCCGTTTCAAGCTATCTGGAAATAAACTGAGATTTGAATGATAGGATCTGGGTGAAGGTTCTCCTTACAAGCTGAATAAACATGACATATTAAATTATAATTTGTGACTTTAATTAGACATCTACCCTAGAGATTAGAGAGATTAATGTAGTGATTTACAGGAATCACAAAATAATTTATTCAAAAAATCTGTACCATCCACATTTCTATTCAAAAAACAAAAATGTGGTCCCTGCCCTCAGTCGACTTCCAGTCCAGTAGAGGGACACACAATAAGCATTGGAGTGGAAGTGTGACCAGGTACCTTGGAAAGAGAGGAAGAACTACTTAGATTTATGTAGGAGGGGTAAGGTAGACTTCACTGAGAATATGTTGCTCAGCCTCCACTGAGTCTTAAAACAACAAACAGAAGGATAAAAGGGCAATAAGGGGAAGGGAACTCAATTACAATCTCATAGACCTCCCAGCTTTTCCTGTAGGGTAAAGGGTAAGGAAGGGAATACTCCGGGGCAGTAGGGACTAGATGTGGAACTGGTGATCTTCTGTGACATATGAAGCACTTTAGATTTAGTTCAAGGAATGATTAAGAATTTTTAAAGCATTTTGAACAAGAGAGTAATATAGCTTTACATTGGGAGATAATTGCAGCTATCACAGATACTTGATTGGAAGGTGTAGAGGAACCAATTAGAAATGTGATACAGTAGTCCGGGGAGAAGATGAAGATGTGAACCAAAGCAGCAACCTCAGAAGGGAAACAAACAGCAGATCCTGCCATCAGGACTTGATGATTTGGGAGACATGTCAGTGTCATCTGGGACATGAGAGTTCCCCTCCATGGCTGGTTAAAGTATTTCGTTTCCTGGTGAAGCTGGTTAGACAGCAATGATTACCAAAGAGAATTACCTGTATAGAGTTACTTATTTCTCCCTGGGCACCTGTGAATATGTAGTACTTCATATTTATAATGCTAAAAACACATTCTGTGGAATGTAAGAACTAATATACAATCTCATCTCTTGTGGATTTTATTAATAAAGGGGATTTGCAGACCTCTTCTTTGAACATTCATCAAGATTTCCCATCTTCTGGGATCCCTGGGTGGCGCAGTGGTTTGGCGCCTGCCTTTGGCCCAGGGCGCGATCCTGGAGACCCGGGATCGAATCCCACATCGGGCTCCCGGTACATGGAGCCTGCTTCTCCCTCTGCCTGTGTCTCTGCCTCTCTCTCTCTCTCTGTATGACTATCGTAAATAAAATAAAAAATAAAATAAAAAATAAAAAAAATAAAAAATAAAAAAGATTTCCCATCTTCTGTGTAAAGCTTATGGCTGGGTTTTGTTTTCTCAGCAGATTCTTCGGACCCAGAGCCGTAGTGCAGGTGGGAGGAGGATCTCAGAAAACAACTATTCTCTGGATGATTTGGAAATAGGCGCAGGTAAGCAATGTTCCGTGTGTGTGTGTGTGTGTGTGTGTGTGTGTGTGTGTGTGTAGTTCCCTACAAAGTACTCATCAGTAGCAATACCTTTTAGCCTCAAAGCCAATGTTTTTAGGAGAAGAGTGGCACAAATTAAAAGGAAATCTGTTTGTGACAGACAACGGGTATCTTTGCAGGGTTGGGAGGGGAGCACTGCTGACAGTTTTGGCTCTACGGTCATCTGGGGCTTGAGGGCTTCCACGGATGGGCAGCAGTGTCCTTGTCAAGATTTGTTATCCTGTATTACCAGTGGTAACATAACACCTTGAGAGCATAATTAATATGTTTTGAAGAGGGCATTTACAGGCATTTCACAAAAGAAAAAATTAACAGGAAAATCATCAGCCTCCTGGCAAAGAAATACAAATTAAAATGGTGTTGAGATCTAGTTTTTAAACCGTATTAAATAAGCTGAGGTGTTTATGTAATACTCAGTTATGGTAAGAGTTCTCCTTTTAGTGGTGGGAAAGTGAGTAAATATTACCTAGTAAATGAGTTACATTCCTGATTTCCTTCTGTGTACCTTTAATAGAAGAAAATGATCACACCAGAATACAATAGCCTAAAATTTAGAATCTTGAAACCATTCACATCACATTCTATCTTCTGATAGAGCATGTTATTTGTATGTTTCCAGGTCAGGTGTCATCCTCTACATCCAACGCAGAGAAAAGCGAGAATAGGCGAACTCTGGACTTACCACGCCTATCAGAAACCTCCATAAAGGATCGAATGGCCAAGTACCAGGCAGCTGTGTCCAAACAGAGCAGTTCCACCAACGCTATAGTATGTGTTCCGTATCATCCATTCCCTCATCCAGCAAATGGTCACTGAGCACAGAAACTAGAGATGTCCCCCAGACTCCAACCTGAGAGCCCTGCTCTCTCCCTGGTCCCTAGGCATTCTCCTTCCATGGAAATCCATCCTACCCTAGCCTCATCCATAATCCTTATCATGTTCTAATCCTGACTTTGCTTTCCTAGGCCTCATTCCCACCCCACTCATTTGTTTGTAACATTATCATCCAGTAATATCATTGAGAGTTTTCCTGTCTCTTCTACTTAATTTTTTTGTTGTTGTGTGAAAAGTAGTAGTCTGTTAGTTTTAACAGAAACACTTATTTTTGAGGAAAAAAGGAGAGAATACTGGCGGGAAATATAGGATGGATTTGACATTAACATGGGATGGGAAAAAAAAATAACATGGGATGGGGAGGTTTTTTGCAGGGTTTTTTTGTTGATAGAGAATTCATAAGATGTAAAATGACATACAATTCAGTGATTTTTAGTATATTCACAAGGTCATGCAGCCATCATCACTGTCTAATTCCAGAACATTTCCATCACCCCAAAAAGAACCCCATACCTGTGTAATCACTCCCAATTCCCCCTCCCTTCATTCCTTGGCAACCACTAATCTGCTTCCTGTCTTTATTGATTTACCTATTCTGACGTTTTATTTTTTTTATTTGTTTATTTATTAATTCATGAGAGACACAGAGAGGCAGAGACACAGGCAGAGGGAGAGATTTTATTTATTTGCTCATGAGAGACAGAGAGAGAGGCAGAGACACAGAGGGAGAAGCAGGCTCCCTGCAGAGACCTTGATGTGGGACTAGATCCCAGGACCCCGGGATCATCACCACCTGAGCTGAAGGCAGACACTCAACCACTGAGCCACCCAGGTACCCCGAAGATACCTTTTTTTTTTTCCCCCGAAGATACCTTTTAAATGCCATCTACTCATACATACACATGCATATAAACACTCTACATATATATATAGATATGTATCTCTCAAACATTTGTTCCTTCTGAGATTTCAAAACACAAGCCATGAATCTCTTGGTGTCCTATGTTGTTGTTGTGGTTTTTTTAAACAAATTTGGAAGAATAGTATTGAATTTTATGTGTTCCCAGGCAGTCTAAAACCAGTACCTCTTAGAAATCATAGCTTGTATTCCAGAAGTTGAGCCTTCTTTTCCTCACATTATGAAGTATGCATTCTCCAACAGTATTGATCAATGAATAATTTGATCTGGGCCATGAATAATTTCATCCTGAGTGTTCACTGTGGTTTTAAGAAGAGATGATGCGTCGAACTCGATTGTAAAGTGGAACACCACAGGCTCATTATTCACTGACTGCGTGAAAATGAGCAAGGTTAGACTTCTCTTAGAAAGCAGGTCAGGAGATACAGCAAGCAGGTGATTTTTGGAGCTTATTTCCCTTGTTTCAAGATTTTGCTGCTTCTCTGTGCCCTCCTGCTATAAACATTCCAACCAGGTGACTCCCTAAGTGGAAAAACCTGTTTAGTGACCTTTAAAAAAAAAAAAAACCCTCCCGACAGAGTTTCTGCATCACAGTTCTCCTGCTCTGTAAATTTTAAGAGTTGAAAAGTCTTTAGGAATTCTTGTAAAAAGTACATCTTATCTCATCCCAAAAGAATTTCTCAGGCCCTTTACAGAGGATGGCTGTAACAAGGCACAACTCTGGCAGTGATTCTGGAGACGGGGCTTCAAGATGGGGTCAGGAATGAGGCTGTCCTGATGTGTTCTGCAGCACTGGCTGCCAACTCCTCCTCAAGGATGCTCCTCCAGAGCCTTGTCCCTTAGCTGGGATCCCACACCCCCATCAGCACACTCACCCCTTTTCACTGGCCCTGGGGCCATAAATTGCCTGTTTTCTCACCCTGGCTAAAGAATCACAGGGAACAGAAAGGTACAAGACTTTCAGAAAGGTAGCAAACTAAAGGTAGGAATTGTCCATATTCATCTACCACTATAGTAATTTTGGATCTCGTAGATAAAGTTAAATATTTTGCTCCAAGTGTTCTTTGCAAGGAAAAAAAAGGTAATTAGGCTTACTCCTTATGACCGTATTAATACCTGCTTTTTTATGTTGAGGTTCTGTTCTGAGAAGTAGAATAAGATACGTCTCTAGTACAATGTATGAATTTTATGCAAAAAGAAGCATGCTTTTGAAAGTCTCACAAAAAAGGGTTGTTTTATGGTATCATTAAATACAATTTCAGTTTTTATATGTATGCATCATCCCTGTCTCTCTTTCCAGGCCGAGCATTTATATATATGGTCAGTATATTTTCTTGATTATTGGCACTTGGCATCTCCTTTCCCCTGCTCCAGAATGGTCTTTTCTGATAAAACTCACAAGCTTTGCATTCCCACAAGCTCTGCTGCTAGAGGAGTGAATCACAAGAACATTGTATGCTGGGGGTGGTTTCTGTGTGTGTCTGTGTTGATATGTCTGTATTCTAATGAGCATCCAGTTTTAGACTAGTATACAAATATTTAACTCTGAGGTGGGTGTCCACAAAGCCGCTTTTGTCATTCACTAGTCGATGGGTCTCGCTTGTGAGAATTAGGGGGATGTTTTGACCCAAAGCTTCTTAAAAGAACTTTTATTTTACGTTCCAAATTTATTTAATAGATGTGCTATGAAGAGTGTAGAATAGTGAGATTTTTAAATTTTAGTTCACAGATTACTTTTATTTTGTAGAATGACTTGAGAGCCAATTGTGGTGAAATCAAAACTCATAAATTGGAGCAAAAGGAGAATGTGCCCCCAGATCCTGAGGTCTGCATCTCCCATCAGGCTGGAGAAAAGGTGAGTTGAAAAGTCTGATGTCCAGTTGCCAAAGGAGCATGTGTTCTAAATTAGATGCTTAAAATTAGAAACAACTCTAACTCTAGGCTGCAGAGTGTCTGGGAATTTGGTAACAGCTGCCAGGACAGATTGTCATTTTTGCAGGTCACATAATTTCATTTGGGGAACTCTGCAACTTATAGCTGACCAAATAATGAACCTTCACTGGAAAATTCTTTTGCTCAGCAAATGATCAGATGGTGTGGAGCTAAAATCTGTTTTGATTAGAGATGATATCTTCAAGGAATTTATATATTCTTAATTTAACACATTTTATGCAAGACAATTTCATTTTTTCATTCAGACTATTTTGAAAGCTAGGCACCATGCTAAGTACAGACAATGCTAAGCTTAAAAGCTAAATATGAACAAACTATTCCATGTGGTCTTTATCTGCAAGGAAGCTAACAGGTAACAGGGTGGCTGTCTTAAAGCAGTGTGGTAAGTGCTGTGAGAGGGCTCTGTGGGGCCATGGAAGCTCTGACTAATGACATTTAGCCTGACTTCTTCAAGAAGGTGATGTCTGAGCCAAGTCCTGAAGAATGTGTGGAAAGAGACCAAGTGAATAAGGGAAAGGTTGAGGAAAGAGAAAGAAGGGCATTCCAGGCAGACACAAACAGTTTTGGAAACCAGAGATCCAAACCAAGATGGCTTGGCTGGAACACAAGGCACATATAGGTAATGGAGAGAGACAGTGGAGGGAGGGCCACAAGGCAGGTCTTGAAAAACTTTATATGCCATGCTTAAGATTTTGGATAGAATCCTGCCAAGGTGGAAAACCACAGGAAGATTTTAAGCAAGTCATATTCGTGTTTTATGTACCTACCATTAGGTGAATGGCTTGGTTGGAATACATAAGATTTATGTCAGGTGAATTTATAATTTTCTTTGCCAATCTGTTACCCAGGTTTTTTTTTTTGTCCTCTGGTCAAGATGATAACCAAATGTTAAGTTAGATGAGGAGAGAGAACTTTGACAGTGATTAATCACAGTGATTAATCTTAGGAGAAAAGCCATTGCTTCTGTTCCACATATTGATTGATACCCTTAAGGCCATTCTTCCAAAAGGTGAGGAGATAATTAAAATGGATTAAGAGCAATAGTTCTCAAATTTGACTATATGAGCCTTTAAAAAGTATGATGTATTGACAGAACACCAATAGAAACTTAGGAAATGCACTACCTACTTGGACCAAGGTAGGCACACAGGAAAATGGTCTCAGATCAATGGCTACAAAATTTGAATTATATGATAAAACAGGGGAAAAAATTAGAAAAATTAAATCTCTTTATTTTACAAAGATATATTGCCAAGTGTATGTTGAAATAAGGCAAAATATTTGGCAGCAGTGTGTTTCATAGTCATAAAATCAATAAATTACATATGTCCTTACAACAGGGGGCTCATCCATGAGTCACATGCCATGTATAAAATGAGTTCTCTTACTAGACTACCTGGTTTTCCTATTTTTAAATGGGAGATTGTGTTTTAAGAGTAAAAGGAGTTGGGATGCCTTGCTGGCTCAGTCAGTGGAGCATGCAACTCTTGATCTCGGGGACATGAGTTCAAGCCCCACACTGGGTTTACAGAGTACTTAAATATAAAATCTTAAAAAAAAAAATAGCTGAGTTAAAATGTTACACACCATAAAAAAGAAATTTAAGAGAAAAATATTCCCAGCATTGAAATCTCCCCATTTTTCCTAGGAGCATAATTTGAGAAATGATCATCTAGGAAATAATATTTGGATTGTCCCTAATCTGATTTTGTGTTTCTTTCTTGATTGTCTTCACACTGATTTGAAACTGGAACTCTGAGGTGAATTAGAAGATCAAAACACTTTAATTATAGCCTAAAAGGGCATCAGTGTAACTAAACCATGAATTGAGGAGTGGGTGGGGAAGAACGGAGATAAAGACAGTACATAGTCTTCAAGTACATACTGCAGGTTTATAAATCCGTGGCTACCTTCACATTCATAAAATTTTTCAGAGCCTCAGTTATCCTTTCAGCTGTTTGCCTAGCTTTTGTTAACCGATACCTAAGAACTATTTGAACTTCAGCTTGCTACAAAGGGACATTAATGCTATGGTAAACTTGCCTGAAATAGAATATTTTGTCAAGGTATTGTTCTTCCCTTTCTCCCTCTTGTAAGTGAATTTGTGCTTTCCCTTAATAAAATTTTTGAGCAAAATCTCACTTGCTCTCTCCTGGCTATTCCTGCAGTGAAGTCAGCTGGTTGGGCATGTGCGATGATGTCATGATTGGCATTAAATTTACCCTGCAGGTTCAAGGTGACCAAAATTAGAGGTGAGAGAAGAACATCCTGGGATGGATGCACCTACTAATTAACAAGAATTGGAGAGCTTTTAATTTCTTTCATATCATTAAATGAAATAACACACAGAAAGTGATCATTCCAATATCTGGCACATACTAAACGCTTTAGTAAATGTTGGCTGTTGTTATAGTGGTTTGTTCTATGCCATGTCGGAATTCCTGTAATGAAAAGAGAGTAGGGATGCCTGGGTGGCTCAGTTGGTTAAGTGTCTGACTCTTGATCTCAGTTCAGGTCTTGATCCCTGGGGTCTTGATCTCTCAGGGTCAAGAGTTCAAGCCCCCGCATTGGACTCTATGGTGAGTGTGGAGCCTACTTAAAAAGAAAAAAAAGAGAGAGACTGGGAAAACAGCCATGCTAAAATTCAGGTGCAGTTAGCCAATGACTTAATCTCCATTGTAAATTTACTCAGTACGTTAGACATCCTGATATAAACACTCAGCATTGCCCATAAAATCCCTGACATCTGAATGAAAGACTTTTACATAAAGACTACACATTAGGTCACCTATTGACCCTTCATTATTTTGAGTGTGTTGGAGGATACCTGGAAGGCCGCTGGGGCCACTAAAAAGGAGAGAGATAGTAGAAAGTTTGTATTTAAACTTGACGGCTTCTGGGGAAGAGATTTGCAAGTATACCTGAGATCTGCTGTTTTGTTAAACACTGCCATTTTGAGACTTGGGATGGAAAAGGAAAACTTGAAGATTAATACCGGAAGTCGGGGGGATCCCTTGGTGGCGCAGTGGTTTGGAGCCTGCCTTTGGCCCAGGGCGCGATCCTGGAGACCTGGGATCGAATCCCACGTTGGGCTCCCGGTGCATGGAGCCTGCTTCTCCCTCTGCCTCTCTCTCTCTCTCTCTCTGTGACTATCCTAAGTAAATAAAAATTAAAAAAAAAAAAATACCAGCAGTCGGTTTTTTGGTAAATTTGTTTTTTAGCTATCAAAAGGTCTTCTGTACTGGCAGACTTGTTTCAGCAGAATATATCTGGTTGGGAAATAAGGAATTAGGAAATAAAGGAATAAAAATAGTTCTTAATGTGAAAACTTCATCTTGCCTTGGAGTGAGCTATAGTTATATGGTGAGGAGCTTTGTTCTCTCTGATAGAGGGTGTTGTTTTGTCTTTTTTTTTTTTTTTTGACAGTAGAAAGATACGGTTTAGAAGTTCTTTTATAAAGGGAGATGATGCACACTTTTGGCAGTTGAGTGCAGTCTGTTTCTCCCGTTACTCTGTAATTGAGAGGCATGTTAATATCCTCATAAAAGACATTTTGCTGCCTCTTGTTTAAATGCTCAGCTGTTCTGGGGCCCGTTATTTCCCCCAGGCAGCCAGTGACTGACTAGCGTCAGCAGGTTTTTATGGCATTAACAGCAGTTTGCTCTTTTATTTTTAATGTGATTCTTAATTCCTCCCTTTTGTAGGTCTCTGCAGCTGAGAATAGCCTGGCAGTCCATTCCACTCCTGCTGAAGATGACTCCCGTAAGCATTTGTTCTTAGATCTGGAGGGTGAGGTTCTTGCTCTGTATCCTGTATTTGGTCTGGGAATGTCCCCCTTGCTGTCAGTGCTGAGAATGTAGCAGACTAAATCCAGCAATTTAGCTGATCAGATCTTTCACTGGATTTCAAGGACTGGTGCTTGCATACCCTTCACACATTCCATGGCTTAGGGAGAAGTTAAATTCAATATGACTACTTGGGGGCAAACTGAATACCTTTGGTGCCTCTCTCAGTGAACTTACCCTGCCTTTTGTCAGGGTTCAGGCTATAAAAACTAATTTTGAAGTTTCATTTTAATAGGAGTTTGGCCAAGAAAGATTTTATTCATTTACAGGGATAAAGAATTGGCATTTGAGTAACCTTTTGAAAATATATCTTTCTCTGCTTACCTACATGTGTACCATTGTCTGCCTTCTAGCCACATTCTAGAGATTTTCCTTTTGGTGCTGAATTTTATCACCTTTTCATCCATTCCGAGCCTCACTTTTCTCAAAAACAAAAATTGGTGTTTTTTTTTTTTTTCCTTACTATAGCCACTTCTGATTCTGATTTTCAGTATTTCTTTTAATATATGTGGATTTCTAGCTTCTCTCCAGGTTAATTACTTTCCTAGGCATTGAAAACTCAGCAACTAACGTAGGAGTTTAACAAATCTTTAGTAAATCCTACCTTAAAATTTCAGAGAAATTTGCTGCTTGAATCCAAGAACATTCCTTTTGCAGTCATTTTGCTTAGACTAGAAATTTTTCTGAGTTTTGACTAGGTTTGCAAAACATTTGAAAAATAAGCCTTAATCTTTTAGTATGTTGTTGACTTAACTCTACATTTTAAGGAATTCTTTTATGGTTCCTTAGTAGCACTTTTCTGTGTTCAGTTTTCCACACAGTGAATATATTGCAGGAAATTAACTAATGCAGGTGACACATCAATGATTATGAAAAAAACCTTCATGGAATGTTTTTCCAAACATATCTCCACCCATAGATACCTGCTATAGGACTGATCAAAAAGACCACATCAGATTACACACACGTATGTACACAGTATGAAATTTATACCCTCACATTCATTTTTCCATCTTCAATTGAAGCACCCCAGAAGGAGTTATTGGGGGTGCTAACTACCAAAGAAGCTATCAACATCTACAAACAGGCTTTAAAAATGACAAATACTACAAGGGGAGGGGGGAAGAAAGCTCTTCTGATAGGGTGATCTGGATTCCTGCTGTGTGTGGCAACAGGTGAAAAAGTCTCCTAGCCCAGAACCTAAAAGCATAGCTTTTAGCATTAGAAGAGCTGTGTTTTCCCTAGTGTTGAAAAGACCTGACCATAGTGGAGGTGCCAAAACTTTGAGGAGTAACTCTTTCTGAGATTTCCCCTGAGACACTATAAAATGTCTTCCTTTTGTAATTCAAGCAGGTAACTTCCAGGTCAAGAGTGAGGCCCAGCAGCCTGTCCATCCCAAGCCACTAAATCCAGATGCCAGAGCCTCCAGCCTTTCTGAAAGTTCTCCACCCAAACCAGTGAAGGTATGATAACAATTTCTCTCAGAGCCTTTAGACATTGGTTTACTAATAGAGCTCATTGCACCTTCTATCCTTATATTCATTTGAACCTATTTTTACTTTCCTGGGGAAGAAAACATCAAATAAGGGCATACTTAAGCCTATCACTTTTCCTAGAAATTTTGTTTTCTTCTGCTCAGATGTTTTTGAGCCAGGAGATGTTCACTAATAGCTCTTAGTTTGAAATCTGGAAACTTCATGAAAGCTTTAAGGAAACCCAAAGTTAAAGAAAATGATGGAGGTTTTTCTTGAGGGAAGCCCATAAATCTGTGAATGGGCAAAAGATCACAAAATGAGAAATTCAAGAAATTCAAAAATGATCTGTTGAATAAGATCAGCCCATTGGATGGAGACATGTATGTCGACTTAAAGAGGGTGGCTCCCTGGTCTTTAGAACTGGATTGTAACATAATCAGTGGCTAGCTTCTTTAAGGAAAGAACATGTACACTGCAGCAGGGGTTGGCCAGCCAATTTGCTGTAAGATGGGGCATTCAAGTTAACACTTACACTACAGTATATAATATTAGATGTTAGGGAAAGTCCAAAAGTTTTGTGCCCTAAGAAGACTTCAGTAGGCTATTCAATCTCTGGCCACCTTTTATCCATCAGTTTTTTAAAAAGTCTTTTCCCTTTCTACAAATAAATAATCTCATATCTATATTTGACCTTTATAAAAATAAAGGTCAAAAAATAAAACCCAGTACCTACTTTGGATTTTATTACCTAACTTTTTTTTTTTCCTTAAGATTTTATTTATTTATTCATGAGAGACAGACAGAGAGAGAGAGGCAGAGACACAGGCAGAGGGAAAAGCAAGCTCCATGCAGGGAGCATGATGTGGGACTCGATCCCAGGACTCCAGGACCACGCCCTGGGCTGAAGGCAGGCACTAAACTGCTGAGCCATCCAGGGATCCCCTACCTGACTTGTTTTAATGGAATGCTTTGCTAATGCAGTCCCAATTTAGCCATTTTGATTAATAACCAAACAAACCCATACTTCTTTAGTATCTTCCTCCTCTGGTATTCTCTTAAGTAGCTGGGTTTTATTTAGAAAGGTCTAACATTTGAAAGAAATGCAATAAGTAGAATTAGTGGGCTTTTTTTTAAGACTTTATTTATTTATTCATGAGAGATACAGAGAGGCAGAGACATAGAGGGAGAAGCAGGCTCCCTGTGGAGAGCCCAATGTGGGACACAATCCCAGAGACCCCAGGATCACGACCTGAGCCAAAGGTAAACACTCAACCACTGAACCACCCAGGTGCCAGAATTAGTGTTTTTGGTGGTTTGTAACTGCCCCAACTTCATACACCCATCAGCCGCACTTTTATCTCTCAACTGTGGGCATATTTGGTGCCTTGATGAAAGTCCTAGTGTATGAAAAGGATGAAGGTAACAGGACATAGGTGAAAGTTTAGAACAAAAGGAGGAAAAGGGGAGAATCCAGAATATAAAGGGTGAATTTAAAAAGGGAAGGGAGAGGGGTAAAGAACATGAATGAAAATTTTATGGGAAGCTAGGATTTATGAAAAGGAGCAAAAGGTGAAGAAAGTAGCGAGAGAAGTGAGTAAAGGGAGGAAAGATAGTTAATAGTGATTGAGCTACATGCGCATTCAACATGACCCCCCTCTTCTGGCCTTAACATTCTGCTCATGCTGTCATCAGCACTTTCTTTGTCCAGTATCTGGAGTCCAACGAAGTAGCAACTGTCATGGGGTTAATTTCTTGTCCAAAAGCAACCCTACCCAGATGTGAGTCCTTGGGTTGTGGTTCTGGATCAAGAGCAGCCGGAAAATCTGACTTGGCCATGGACTGAGGGATTAGGGAAGTTCCGTGGCTTGTCTAAGAACTAAAATTTGTTCTTGGGTGTATTTGAATTCTCATCGCAGTCTCATTTCCCTCCCTCAACTGCTAGGTCAGACTTCTTGGTGCTGGGTTGGACTTTTGAGGTCCCTCCTTGATTCAGACTCCAGGCTCTGAGCTGCTAAGTGAGTAGGGATAGAGTACACCCCACTTAGGTCCTCCCTAGCATACCAGGGATATGAGGAGGTGGAGATGAAGCTCCCAGACTCATGCCTATTCTTTGGCCCTAGTCACTCAGCAGTAGAATGCAGACAGGTCTGCTTTCACCAGACATACACCTCAGGTTTTGAACATTTTATAAAGACTGAAGTAAGTTGGCCTGGCTCCCTATGTTTGCCTATCGTCCAAAACTCAAATGATTATGGTGTACAGATGCAGATGGGATTCAATCACATCTCCACTTTTATTTAAGGGTAGTGTATTTCCTCCTCCTCAAATTTATCCCTTACATTCTGAAGGCAAGTATATATATACTTTAGTGTTTATAGGAAGACCTGCTGGCGTAACTGGTCTCATGGCTATAGACTATGCAACAGAAGTTATTTCTCCACTTGGGGAAATTACATACAGCTAAGAATAAACTTGTTCACTCAGAATAGATTTTTAGGTCCCACACATCCTGGAAAAACTGTTCCTTAGTGCCTATGTGTCTATTATTGAAAAAT
This sequence comes from Nyctereutes procyonoides, assembly GCF_905146905.1. Lineage (NCBI taxonomy): Eukaryota > Metazoa > Chordata > Mammalia > Carnivora > Canidae > Nyctereutes > Nyctereutes procyonoides. The sequence continues at coordinate 1,491,561 of NW_026575124.1, read as the reverse complement.
AGGACATCTAAGGTAGAGATGCGATTCATTTCAAACTTTAGCTTGATAAAGTAAAAAAATGAAACTGGTCTTTACAAGTAAGTTTTATTCGTCTATTTTGAACACTGGTCAGCGCAGTTGATGAGACTCGGTGCTAGTGAAATTGAAGTTGCAGGTTCACTCTCAAAAAAGATGTTCTGGGAGCAGAGCTCAGTAGACCTTGTGAGAAAGATCAGGACCTTTCTACTTAAGATACCCAGAGGTCTCTTAGGCTTTATGTCCTTCCATTGAGGGAAGTTATCCCCTAAATATTTCCAGGAGGAAAGATAGGAAGGAAAAGGCGAGGACATGTGGCCAGCTCTGGGTACACCCACTTGTCTCCACTAGGACAACCAAAGCTTCCCTGACTGGTCCTGCTGATGGATGTGGAGAGAAAACATGGCAGACTGCATGAGAGGAGGACACTCTCTCTGTGCCCTGCTAGTGTTCCTTCCTCTATGGACAGGGTAGGAGGTTTTATGCTATTTTGCAAAGCTATTGGAATTATGCTAGAAAGGCATCTAGAATCTTTTTTTTTTACTATCTACATTATTACTGCTTTATCAGAACACTAACCTCGACATGTAGAGCAGTCTATTTAAGATGTATCTCCAAAATGTTGTCAGAAAGTTTCACAGAAAGCCAGGGGAAGGGTTAAGGCTGCACAGAACTGGCCCAACCATTTACTGTATGTGAAGAATTTCAATCTAATTACCTAGATATTTTGCACCGATTGGAAAGGACGGAATGAAAGGCATTTTGTGGTGTTCTGCGGGATGGAAGCCTGACATCAGTACATAATTTTCTTCTGATTTCACCATGTCCAAAGGCTAGTTAGCTTCACTGTCTGTTGCCAGCTCTCCCCACCAATATATATGTGTTGTTTATATATTATATATATATAAATACATACATATCTATAATCTCCCAACTACACCTTTCATTGAACTGAAATATATATGTAAGGCAAGAGGGTGAAAGAATGTAGATGAAGCCATACACATTTATTAGAAAAATAGCTTTGTGGAGATGCTGATCAACAGAGGACCTGTAAGATCCCTCATATGGAAAAGACATGAGAGTGGTTATAAACATCAATTATGTATATATTACCTCATTCATTCCTAAATATCTCAAAGATACTATCTCCATATTTTAATTTGAAATAAAGTGAGGACCGTAGTTTGTTGGAAGTGCTATAGTGAGTTTATTTTCATTTGGGTTAGCATCTGCTCTTGTCCCCAAAGAGTTTCCTTTAGTTACGGAAAATTACATGCCAGGACAATTTAGAAAATGCTCTTTTGGTTTGTGAATCGGGAGTTCTGAGTTTTAATTTGAATTCTGTTAATTGACCGTGTGAGCTTTGATAAGGAACCTGACATCCTGGTGCTGTAGTTTCTACATGTGAAAAAGGGTGAGGGAGGAGAGATGAAAAACATCTGACCAAGTGAAAAAAATATATTTTAAAGATTAAAAATGTCTAACATTCTAATACTGACAGCGTTTTAAACATGGCTGTGCCAAGTCCGAGCATGCCATGAAGGCATGGGCAGGATATATGCCAGGCCTACCATAATGGTAGAGATTTTTGGGCACTGACTATGCTTCCTGTTGTCTGAATAGACATGGGGGCAATTACAGAAAAGTGGCTGAGAGCCCAGGACAGAGGAAGTAAAGGGGAGGCACAGACGCAGCCACTCTGATTTTGGCATTTTACCAAGTTGGGATCCTCTTGACTTTATGAAACCAGAAGGCCCTTGGGCAGCTGCCACATAAACGTTAAATAATATTGAAAAGGATCTGTGTAAAAATTGGATAGGAATAATGGGACTCTGGTAGGTCTGGTTAGTTAGAAGCTTGTGATTAGTCAGATGTTTGGGCTAGCAGTCTATTAATTTGATGTTAAGGAGGAGGAATGGCTTTTCACTTGCGTGGGTGAAGGCCCTATTCAAGAGAGAGCCATTGTGGGTCAGGTGTGGGAGATAATAAGACACTAAAGAATTGTTAATGAGACACTCCTTGTGTGGGTGAAGGCTCAGAACAGCTCGCTCTCCTGAACTGGGCCATGTCCCAGCCTCCGGTAGAGAGGGGTGAGGCTGCTTTCGCCACAATTAGCCGAATTACTTGAAAAAGAGAAAACGTGGCCTTATTCTTGGCTCTGAGTCTATACCTGAGTTTCAGCTCAGCTGCGGTAAAGCGCTCCAGGCCGCCCCCTCCCCAAATGCTGTGTATTCACTGAAGGTTCCTGTTTGTCTCTTGCAGCTTCTGCTTCCTGCTCCTCCGGTACCTAATTTCTGCTCCTGCCTTCCACTTTCCTAACGTGAGCTCAGCTTTCAGCTTTCTCTCAGGTTCTCCTTTCTGTTCCCGGGGCTGCACCCTCCTCCAGTGTGTCGTGTGTGTGTGTGTGTGTGTGTGTGTGTGTGTGTGTGTGTGTGTGTGTGTGTGTGATGGAGGTGTGCTCAGGAGCTCCAATCCCCATTTGCACAGGAATGCCCATCTCCTCTTGTACCCTGGGAGATTCCTGTCCCCTGCTCTGTCTTCACTGACCAGAACGAATGCTGTCCTCCTAAGGGCTAAAAAAAATACGAAAGCCAACCTGCAGCTGAAAAAGATTTTCAGTCTGAGAAATAAATACATTTGACCTATGACTTTTATATCAGGTGAATTGTGATCTGTACCAGTTCTCTCCGATGCGGTCAACTGAACTATTATACCCAAATTTTATTTGGCATTTTAATGGATTTCCTGCATGCTAGACAAGGACCTAGTTCTTTTTAGAGCAAACCTAATTAAAACTATGCATTGACATCTCCACTTAATTCTGTCTTGTTAGAAGTGTCCATATAAAAATTCTGAGCTCCCAATAAGGCCCTAATTACTTCCAACAGTATTCAATTACAATAACATTTGATCATATTTAAACACCTCCCTTACGCTTGGTAAACTGGGTCAAACTGGTCTTTGATTCTTAGGAATGGAAGGAGGCTGTTGAGCCATTCCACTCAGTTCTGTTCCTTTGTTCTTCAATCCCTTGATGCTATTTGGGAGTTTACCACTAAACTCTATTAAACTCCCTTTTATAGAGATTTCCCTTTATGGCTTTTTTTCCCCCTCATTTTCTACTTTTGTTTCCTGTCCAGATCCACTTGGAAAACCATTCCTATTTTTTGCTTTACCTCCTGGTAAATCATGTAGCAAGTGAACCAGCAGACTATTTTCAGGGTGTTGTTGTTGTTGTTGTTTTAATGAAAGTTCTGTCTTCCCCATGACCTAGTTTATTTTTGGCTTATCTTAACCATTCAAGTCCTGCACCTTGGGACTGATTTGCATTATTTCCCACCATATGGGTCTTGGCTGCAGAGCCTCCCCAAACCCTTGCCCCTACCCAGGTGCCTGTGAGAGCTTCCCGGCCACTGTAACCCAAGCTGCTCCTGCATTTGCTGGATAAGGTGTTTCTGCTGGGGCAAGTCAAGAATTGTTTACATACACCTAGGGACTTCTTACCCCCAGCCCTTAGTAGCCATGTAACCATTTCTTATGTAAAAACTTAGCTGTTAGAGAATTCTGACTTTCCTCAGTGCTATACTACCAACTATTTTATGTTCTTTAGGATTGGGTTTACCAGCTAAAACAGCTCTGCCCAGGCCACTCTATTCCACACTGTACAGTTCATGAATTCCCAGTCTATTATGATCTTTAACTCCCCATTACAATAGGTTTATTCTCCATTGTTTTCATGTCTTTTGTTTTTTGTTTTCTAAGTAGGCTCCACACCCTGTGTGGGGTTCTAACTCACAACCCTGAGATCAAGAGTCCATATACGCTCTCCCAACTGAGCCAGCCGGGTGCCCCTCTCCATTGGTGTCCGAGAAGATGATAGAACCAATAGCTTTGTTGGGCTATGCTTTCTTCTGGAGTCCTAATAAAATAGTTTGTCTCTTTAAAATTATTACATTTATATGTCAGTTTTGACTTATTTAAAAATATTGTGCCTAATGGATAAAATATTATGCTAAATTGCTCTTCCTCTCCTTTAAATTTATCCCCTTCCAAATCTGTTCTTATAAAAGTCTGTCCTGCTTTTACCAGGCACTTGAATGATACAAACTTCTGTGCGTGATGACATTTTCTCCTCTAATTTCCTGTCCGTGGAACCATTTTGTGTGTACCTTTGTGCGTGTATGGTGGCTTATCCAAGCCTTCCTCTGTAGTCCAGCCTCAGTGGCTGCTACCCTTGGGGCAGCCAGCCAGTCAGGGAAAGGGATTCAGGAGAGCTTCCTGGCCTTAAAAAGTCAGCTATAGCGTCATAACAGGCTTAGTGTTCCTATGAGAATTGACAGGTAAGGGAGCCCTTAGTTAACAAAGTAAAACTGGGGCACATCTCAGCAGAGTACAAACTCATCCCTGCCTGTGCTAATGTCATCGTTTTCATTCTAGAAATTTCAGGCACCTGCAAGAGAGACTTGTGTGGAATGTCAGAAGACAGTTTACCCCATGGAACGTCTCTTCGCCAACCAGCAGGTGTTTCACATCAGCTGTTTCCGTTGCTCCTACTGCAACAACAAACTTAGGTAAGCCAGACCAGAACGGGCTGTTTGTGTCATTGGACCACCAAAGGGAGTCTTTGGTTTTTAGAGTACTGGTACTAGAAGCTATTGTACGAGGAGTGTGCTGTCGAAGGTCCTTGAGAAAAGTTAAAGTACCATTTACTTTTGGTGTTTGGTGTTGGACAAATATTTGGTGTTTGGAACTTCTTGGTACATTGATACTTTACATGTTTAGTTTACATGGAGCTTAAATCCTATGGGTGGCAGGTAAAACCCCTGTGACTTAAATTAGTAGAAGATTCCCCTTTGGTCTCATAGAATCACAAAGTTTAAAAATCTTTAGAGTATACTTGTCTAAGCCTTTACTTGAAAATGTCCCAAACACTGTATAAATGGTAATAATAACCATAATAATAGACCCTGAAGAGCATGTATTTCTGAGAAAATTATGTATCATTTCTTCCAAGTAACTCAAAGTATGGATAAAAATGTGACAAATTGGAGCACCTGGGTGGCTCAGTCAGTTAGGCATCGGAACTCTTGATTTTGACTCGGGGCATGATCTCAGGGTCGAGGGATCAAGCCTGTGTTGGGCTCTGCGTTCAGTGTGGAGTCAGCTCCTCTCCTCCCTCTCCCTCTGTTTCTTCCCCTCCCCCATTCACACACGCACTCTCTATCTCTCAAATAAATAAAATCTTTAAAAAAAGAGGGAGAGAAATGTGACAAATTTGGGACATCTTCCATATTAACTCATTTTAGTCATAGAGTCTTAGAGAAGAAAGTAACTAGGCTGTCACTTCCTCCAGCTTTCTTTTCAGAGTAAACATTCCTTCTAAAATACTCTTGAAAGGTGTGCTGGCATCCGTGTGGCACTTCCACAGGGAATGATACCTCACTACCTAGCTCCCGTGTAAGATCGCTCTAGCTTGACCACTTTCCCTTCTACTGAGCCAAAATGTGCCTCTGTAACTTCTACTCATTGTTTCTTCTGCCCACAGTATTTTTTCTCCAAGACATATTTTTCTAAGTTTCTGAATTTTTATAACTCCTCTGTGGAAATGCTATTGTTTTTATATCCCCTTTAAAATTTGTTATCCTGCAAGAGACACCAAATCTCCTAAAAGCCTGTCCAGCACTGACATTAGAGTAGATTTACTTCCTGGCTACTGCTTACTGTGCTCCTATTAACCATATTCAGTCACTAGCATCTAGTGAGTGCAGACCATTTGCAGAGCATTATACCTACTCCTGTAGAGGTGTACTTTTAAATTATAACACAAATGGGAAACACGGAGGGAAATGATTCAACTTTGTACAAAGGAATATCATTATAAGTAGCTATAGATTGTAAATAGGAAATCTATGAGTGGTTGGAGAGAGGTGGGCTTACCTAGGGAAGACTTCCTGGAAGAAATAGTTGTTGTTGTTGTTGTTGTTTTAACAGTTTTGGCAGAAGGGAGTGAAATCATTTGAAAATAGGGGGATGTAACACATGAAAGAAGTCTTGTGAAGGTTCGGGCCTAAAAATGAGCATGTTTTTATAAGGGTAATAAAACAAATGTGCTTGAAAGGGAGAGATAAAGAATTCCAGGTGATTGATGTGTTTTTAAAGATACTTTTCTCACTTAGCATCTTCTGAGAACACTGCAATTGCCAAATTTCAGCCTGCTAGTATAAATGGGAGCATACAAATCTATTAACTTTATGTTCTTTTTCTCTTAACAGTCTAGGAACATATGCATCTTTACATGGGAGAATCTACTGCAAGCCTCACTTCAATCAGCTCTTTAAAGCTAAAGGCAACTATGATGAAGGCTTTGGGCACAGACCACACAAGGATCTGTGGGCAAGCAAAAATGAAAATGAAGGGACTTTGGAAAGACCAGCCCAGCTTCCAAATGTGGGGGAAACCCCTCAGAGCCCAGGGGTAGAAGATGCCCCCATTGCCAAGGTGGGTGTGCTGACAGCAAGTATGGAAGCCAAGGCCTCCTCTCAGCCAGAGAAAGAAGACAAGCCAGCAGAAACCAAGAAGCTGAAGATTGCCTGGCCGCCCCCCACTGAACTTGGTAGTTCAGGAAGTACCTTGGAGGAAGGGATCAAAGTATCCAAGCCCAAATGGCCTCCCGAGGATGAAATGAGCAAGCCTGAAGCTCCCGAGGATGTAGATCTGGATCTGAAGAAGCTAAGACGATCATCTTCGCTGAAAGAAAGAAGCCGCCCATTCACTGTAGCAGCTTCATTTCGAACCACTTCAGTCAAGAGCCCAAAAATCTTGTCCCCACCTATACGGAAAGGCTGGAGCATGTCAGAGCAGAGTGAGGAGTTTACGGGAGGAATGACCGCAGAAAGGAAACAAGTGGAAAATGCCAATACCTCCGAAAAGAATGGTAGTGTGGGAAAAACAACCCGGCAAAGCCAGGAGATTGGAGGAGGGGAACCAGGGAGGAGAATCAAGGAATATCATGGTTTTGAGATGGGGAATGAGAATCTTATAGAAAATGGTGCGAACGTAGATGAAGAGGATAGAAACCTCAAACAGCAGTCTCCACTAGAACCCAAGTCTACAAATTGGTCCAGCTTTGCAGACAATACCTCCCCTAAAGAATTCACGACCCAGAATCAGAAATCCCAGGATATGGGATTCTGGGAGGGAGAATCAGTCAAAGAGCTGTCTGTGGAGGAACAGATAAAGAGAAATCGGTACTATGATGAGGACGAGGATGAGCTTGAGGAATGACCAACTGTAAATGGTGCTGGGCCTTAAATTTGTGTTAGTGTTAGCGAGCCGCTGCCCTTTATCAAAGTGATGCGTGTAGACAGGTATCTTGCATGAACCAGAATTTATGTGGAAGTCATCTTGGAAGAGTTCTTGCTTCAGAAAAATCCCATACTGCCGCTTAAGTGAACCAATTCTAAGTGCTAGAGGTAATATTACTTAAGTTCTCTAGTTTAGCAATAATGATATATATAAGTGCTTTAAAGTCTTATGGTGAGGGGGGAATATGCCAACTGATACAGTCCAAACTCCACTGTATTCCCAAGTAGCAATACAGAATAGATGGTTAGTAGCACAGTGTTACACTAAAAATTCAATTATGGAATTAGGGAACATTCAGTAGGGGTTTAGGGACCTAAACATTATGACTGAATGCACTTTAGTATAAAGGGCACAGTTTGTGTATTTTTAAATGAATACCAATTTAATTATTTAGCATTCATCTGTTAAGAGATCAAATATTTAATCTTTAAGACTTTTTTTTTTTAGGTTAATTTTCTTACTCTGATATGTATGGGGAATTTATTGCTATGCATCCATTCTCTAAACCACACCCTGAACTGGATTATTGGGCTATAATACAACCATTCTTTGGGAGCACTTTTTGAGCACATTTGGTGCTTGGAGAGATCCACTGTCTTTTAAATAAGCTCTGATATTTGCCAATGAGTTTGATTCCACCCCAAGTGATTCCTTTTTTCTTTGGTGGTATCTGTGCAGCTCACAATTTACTGAAAGCTGCAGTATTTTTATAAGATCTTCTGTGTCGTTTGCCATGTTCCATGTTAACACAAAGTGAGGAGTTTAAGGAGGAATAACAGAAAATAACTGCCTTAAACCACTTGAGCCCAGACCCCTCTTCCCCAACCCTATATTCCACTTCTGATATCTCCTTTCTGGGACACTAGTTATTTTTTTTTTTAAACTTTTCAGCTCTGAAATGTATTGATTTTTATGGCAGACAGTATTTCCAGGGTGCAATTAAATCAATTATAGGCTTTTTTTTTTTGGGGGGGGGGGGAGATGGTTTTCTAGTAGTTAAGGCTTTGGAACATTATAAACTTGAGTACATTTGTTGTACATAATTGATATTCCAAACTGTATGTGGGGGAGAGAGGTATTTTAAGCTATAGACTTTTCTTTGTACTGCATTTTTAGAGATTTAGCTCTAATATTTTTTAGAGATGTAAAATATTCTGCTTTCTTACAGTCTTGCTTAGTCTGAAACATTTTTATTCAATAAAGCTTTTAATTTACATTTGAACTTTTCAGTGTTCCTTTTCATTATTATTTCACTTTGTGACAGTCTCCGAAGGGACCTCCTTTTAATCGAGCAGTTTGGGAAGAAAAGGCAAATGGATCTGGTGCATTTTAAGCGAAGAGTAGTGTTATGAGTATATCTCACCACTAGGTGGTAGTGTTGGGTCGATCCTGGGCCCTCATCTGCCCTAAAGGAGGACAAATTTTTCTTAAAAAATTGAGGGCAACTTGCGTTAAGAAAAATTAGTGTGTACATTCAAAATGAGCTGTTTGGTTTCACAATTCAAAATCTGATGGTGTTTTTTTATTGTTAATTGTACTCAACATTTAATAATTCACCTTGCAATTATGCCTAACATGCTAAAGGGAATTTCCAAATGCCTCTACGTGAAAATGGATTTGTTTTCCACTCTGGGCAGAGGCATAGTTGGTTATTTCATTTCCTTGACTGTAGAGGCAACTGCCTCAAAAGTTAAAGCACTTTTTTAAAAAAAAAATGGAAGTGTGGGAGTGTGAGTTTTCTTGGAGATAGGCATGGTTTTTGAGTCATCCATTACATTTTCCAGGGTCACTATATGTTCTAGGGTCTTGCTTGGTCTTCCAAATGGATGGCAGGGTACTACTTTCTGCTCTTGGCCCCATCACAGGCTGAAGTCATTTAGAAAGCCCTGTTCACCGAACAATTAATCCAGAAGCTCCTTTAAAAAAAAAAAAAAAGATTTTTATTTATTCATGAGAGACAGAGAGAAAGAGAGGCAAAGACATAGGCAGAGTTAGAAGCAGACTCCATGCAAGGAGCCCAATGTGGGACTCGATCCCAGGACTCCAGGATCACCCTCTGGGCTGAAGAAAGTAGGCTCTAAACTGCTGAGCCACCCAGGCATCCCAACCCAGAAGCTCCTGATGGCATCCATAAAATATCCAACCCTGGCTTGAGTTTAGCTACCTTTACTGTGTGATTCACTGCTACTCCAACCCATTCACAGGGTACTCACCAAATCTACTGATTTGATACAAAAAAGTCTGAGTGCTTATGGCTGGTATTTATGGATCTTAGTTGAATATGTCACCATATATCAGATATGCAGGGACTGCAATTAACTTGAGAAGAACCGCTTTCTTTGCCTTTCAAGAGCTAAGTAGACATAGGTTTTCTGTTAGTGAAGCAAGAAAAGGGGCCCACTCAGGACCTGAGATGGTTAAGGAGACTCTTCATGACTGCTACACAGCCAACTTCGTTCCTTCCACCAGCTTGCTCGTTGGATCACTCCTGGACCAAGTGAAAGCTGCACAGTTTGCTCTCATTACATGTTTTGTCAACTACATATTTTCTAACAGCCAAGATGTTGAGAAATGGTACAAATGTGGTTTTGGGGGGGATAAACCTTGAGACCAAGGTCACTGTGTGCTTGTTCCTGCATGCCAAGCTAGTACGTTCCTTAGGACTCTGAATTCCCATGGGATCCGAGAGAGTTTACCTCTCTTAAAAGGTACCTTGAGGGGCACTACTTGGTGGTTCAGATGGTTAAGCCTTCAGCTCAGGTCATGATCCCAGGGTCCTGGGATCAAGTCCAAAGTCACATTAGGTTCCCTGTTCAGCAGGGAGTCTGTTTCTCCCTCTCCCTCTGCCCCTGCTCATGTGCTCTCTCTCACTTTCTCTCAATATAAAAAAAAAAAAAAAATCTTTAGGGGACCATAAGGGAAGGGGAGGAAACTGAATGGGGAAAAACTAGAGAGGAAGGTAAACCATGAGAGACTCCTAATCCTGGGAAACACAGGGTTGCAGAAGGGGAGGTGGGTGGGAGATGGAGTAACTGGGTAACAGGCATTAAGGAGGGCCCATGATGAGACGAGCACTGTGTGTTATGTTGGAAAGCGAATTTAAATTAAAAAAAAATTTTTAAGAACAAAATGAGTAGTTAAGTCCAATAAAAATCTTAAAAAAAAAAAAGTACCGTGAATATAGTGTAGTTACCATTAAGCTATTGGTGGGTTAGGACAAAAATGGCTCCAGGCAGTGGTTCTCAGACCAGCTGTCTTGGCATAGCCTATGAGTTGGTTAGAAATGAGAAATGGGGATCCCTGGGTGGCGCAGCGGTTTGGCGCCTGCCTTTGGCCCAGGGCACAATCCTGGAGACCCGGGATCTAATCCCACGTCGGGCTCCCGGTGCATGGAGCCTGCTTCTCCCTCTGCCTGTGTCTCTGCCTCTCTCTCTCTCTCTCTCTGTGACTATTATAAATAAATAAAAATTAAAAAAAAAACAAGAAATGAGAAATGTGGGATGCCTGGGTGGTACAGTGGTTGAGCATCTGCCTTTGGCTCAAGTCATGATCCTAGGGTCCTGGCTTCTGTCTCTGCCTCTCTCTCTCTGTCTCTCATGAATAAAAAAAAAAGAGAGAGAAGAGAAATGTCAATTCATAGGCCCCACACTCCTCATCTCCTGAATCAGAATTTCTTTGGATGGAGTCCAGAAGGCTTTTAGAAATTCTCCATGTGAGAGATGGGATAAGCTAATTTCCAAGGTGTGTACCCTAAGCGTGAGAACCATTGAGCTAAAGCAAAGCTAGTCTACTTAGGATGGCACCCTTTTTTCCCCTTCTTCCTCTCCCCGTGAAACTCTAACTTCCGGTGTAAGCATGTCTTACTAGTTATAAAGTTACTTTATCCTCGAACAAGAAGTAGAGATTCGATTCTTTTAATCTTAGATCATTCTAGTGAGCCTGTGGTAATTAGCCTCGTAGCCAGGTTTGAACAGACCACACCCAAGGTTCAGGAATCTCCAGCAGTTGAGGGACAGTTTTTAATTTAGCGTTTTGAAGGTTTCTTGCCTATGGAGACCCACAGAAGAGTTAAAGGTTTGGTGTGGAAACCTAAAATTAAGGAGGGCTCAGGGTTCCAGAGTCTAAAGACTTTCTAGCTCAGAAGCCCAGTTCTACCCTGATTCTATGTAGCGTTGGGCACGCTGCTTAACCTCCCCGGACCTCAGTTTACCCATCCATAAAAGGGTAAAGCACACCTACGTCATAGGATGATGCAGTTAAGTAACCGGTGTAGAATGATGAGTGCAGTACCTGGCACTGGGTACGCCTCCTTAAATACTGGCCATCATTTTTTTTCCTTTGTATTTTTCTTGAACGATATTCTTCGGAGATCTTCCATTTCCTTTTACCCATGAGAAGAATAAAAGGATTTTCAAAGGTCCATTTTGAGAGACAGAACAGTGAAAGGGAATTGAGATCATGGTGGGACAAGAAGGAAGAAAAAGGTTGGGGGCACAAAACGCGAGGGGTGGGGGAGCTTCGGCAGAAGCATCTGAGATGACGAGGCAGGCTCCCGCGAGAGGGGCCGGGCGCGGGAACAGCCGCGGGGAGGGCTGGGCTGAGCAGGAGGGGCGGCCGGCAGGGAGCGGGGCCCGGGAGCTACGCCCGCAACAGGGCGAGGCGGCGGCAGGCGGCGCGAGCGACAGAGCAGCGAGAGCCGCGGCGAAACCCGGGGCAAAAATGGGCGGGACCAATGAGGGCCCGGCGGGGGCGGGTCGTGGGCGTGGCCGCGCGGTGTGGGCGTGGCCGCGCGGTGTGGGCGTGGCCTCGCTGGGGCGGAGTCCCAAGGAGACGCGGCTCGGCGGCCGGCAGTCCGGAAGGTGGGTGGGCGGGGTGGCAAGATGGGCGGTGGAGAGGCCCGGCCCCCCGGAGGAGGCGGGCTGAGACTTGCCCGGGACGGGAAGGGGCCGGAAGGGGGTGGCCGCCGGCCCGGCCCCGCCCCGGGGCCGCCTCCCCGCGGGTTCCGTTGGCTGCGGCGGCAGCTAAGGCTGTGGCGGCGGCGGCCGCGGGGTGGGAGTAAGATGGCGACAGCGGTGACGGGAGCCCTGGGCCTGCTGTGGGGCTGGCTGTGGAGCGAACGCTTCTGGCTGCCCCAGAACGTGAGCTGGGCCGACCTTGAGGGGCCGGGCGACGGCTACGGCTACCCGCGGGCGCGGCACATCCTCTCGGTGTTCCCGGTGGCGGCGGGCATATTCTCCGTGCGGCTTCTCTTCGAGCGGTGAGTCCGCAAGCGAGCGGCGGGGAGGCCCGGGGCCCGGGGCGCGGGGCGCGGGCCGGGGCCGGAGGGGCCGGCTGGTGGGGAGGCCGAGCTCCGGAAGCAGAACTGCCGGGAAAGCCCGGAAGCAGGGGGCTGGGAGGGCCTGGGCCGCGGCGCGGGATGCTCGCAGGGGGCCGAGGTGTTCGCGGAGCCCAGGAGGCACTGACAGAGTTTGGGGTGTGGACCGAGGGGGGCGGGGAGGGCGATGCGGGGCCTCCCCGCCTCAGGTCCCGGCGGTCGCCTGGCGGGTCTTCTAGGCCTGCTGCCAGCCTCCAGAGATTGTCCGGGCGGCAAACCGTGAGTGTGAGCTGCGGCCCAACACCCGAAGCGAGAAACGAGGAAGGGCCACGGGAGCCAGAACTGGTCGGGGCTGTGGAAGCTGAGGGGTTAACGTAGAAGTCCGCGCTTCCGAGCGAAAGGAGCAGGTTCTGAGAGTTGAGGGGAGCGGGGTTAGGCCCCAGGCCTTGGTTTGTCTCGGTTTGCCCGTTCACGGACGTGTGTGTGTTTCCAGAAACTGCTGCCGGAGCCCGCGGGAGAGAAGTCCGGTGGGGATGAGGCGTGGTGGAGCCTGAGGCTTCCAAAGTATGGGAAGGTGTCAGGGGAGTCGCGGGACAGGCTTGAGGCCGGAGGTGCAAGGAGCGGTCCCTCAAAAGGATGGAGCCGTAGGGCTTCCGAGAGGACACGGGTCTCGAGCCGGCTTCCCAGGGAGTTTAGCAGAGTCACAACATTCTTTTCCCGACCGTGTGTTCTTGGTAAAAGTGATTTCGCTTTTCTCTGAGCGGTTGGTATCTGCTCAGATGAAACGTTTACAGGGACTTTGTGTGGTGATTTTATAATGTGGACTCACAGCTGTGGGCGATTTTGATCAAAACTACTCAGACTGGGCAGCCCGGGTGGCGCAGCGGTTTAGCGCCGCCTTCAACCCAGGGCGCGATCCTGGGGACCCTGAATCGAGTCCCGCGTCGGGCTCCCCGCATGGAGCCTGCTTCTCCCTCTGCCTGTGTCTCCGCCTCTCTCTCTCTCTGTGTGTCTCTCATGAATAAGTAAATAAAATCATTTAAAAAAAGGACAAAAAAACCTACTCAGACTGCGGGAAAGGAGACTGCTTTCCACATAGGTGGTAGGTCTCTGAGGATTGCACTTTGACATCTTTTGTTCATTTGGCCCTCTTGTAGAGCAGAAATGCCCTTTTTAGGATGCGACTACATTGCAAATGTTGCTCTGAAAAATTAATATGTGTTTTGGATTACTTTTCAAGATTGCCTACTATTTCTGACTAATCTTTCATAAAATATTTGTTATATGTAGCTAGCTTGTCATTCATCCGTTTATTCATAGTGTTTGTGTATTGTTACCAAAATGCTCTATCAGACATTCATGTACAAAAATAAAGATGTTTTTAACTGAAGCAAATGAAACTGAAAGATCTAAGTGCCTTTTCTGGGTCCTTGGGAATTTAGTGTTGCAGGGTTTGTTTGTTTGTTTGTTTAAGATTTTATTAATTTATTCATGAGAGACACACACAGAGAGAGAGAGAGAGAGAGAGAGAGACAGGAAGAGAGAGAGGCAGGCTCCATGCAGAGAGCCTGATGCAGGACTCGATCCCGGGACTCCAGGATCATGCCCTGGGCTGAAGGCAGGCGCTCAACCACTGAAACACCCAGGTGTCCCCTGTATGCAGTATTTATTTAAGTATAGTCAATTGTATTAAGTATTCTTGGGGTGAGGGCACAAACCAATTTTCCCTTTTAGCGATAACCTAGATCCAGGTACTCTCTACCTTGGTAGCTGTATATGAGGGCTGAGAAAAGAGAAAAAAGAAAAAAACACAATTCAGGACAGAAAATTTTAATTGTCCAAAAGATTTTCTGCTTTTCATATAAATATATACCAATATGGAAATTTCTTCACATCATTGGTAAGTGGAAATAGCTTGTTGCTTATAAATATCCATTTCATATAATGAAATAAGATATAAGCTTGCATTATCTTCAGATTTCCAGAGTACTCTTAAATGACTGTGAAGACTTATATATGCGCTGGCAGAGCCACTGGAAAGGATCCTTTACCTATGGGAATTCTATCTGAATGTTTCTACGGTGCTCCAGTGTCAGAACAGTAGAGGTGGCTGGGAATACTGAGCTTGAAAGCATTCTAGTATTATATTCCTTGACTAGTAAGGTCAGGCATCTTGTTCATCTCATGTTTGATCTTAGGAAGGTTTAACTCTAGAAGCAGTCTTGCTATTTTGTTTCTTTTTTATAAAACCTATTAATTTAGCAGTAGAATTGACAGAGATTATCAGTTCCTCTCTTGCTACACTGGTCTTCCATAAAAGTAGTCCAAGCCACTCTTATAGTAAAAGACATATTAGAAATATTAGTACAGTTAATTGTCCTTCCTGTGTTTTCTTATTTCTCAAATCCTATCTACTTGGTTTCTAGAAGCGATTCATGTAATCAGTGTAAGAGCTAGAACCCCCCCCCCTTTTTTTTTTTTACAGACAGTAAACTAAAGCTTAGAAACACCCTGCAACTTTTCAGAGTGGGGGAGGAACTAGAACTAAGATTCAGATCATTTTCCCAAGCCTCTTGTTCTTTCCACTGTATGATGATGTGGCCATCTTTTTCCTGTTCTTAAACCCTCTTTCAAGGATTAAGATTTAACCCCCTCTTCCTGGTATTCTAGGATTTGGAGACTAAACCTATGCTCATCTTATTCTTGGTTGTTTAATATAATGCATTTGACTTGAAAATCGTATTTTCAAATTTTTGTTTCAAATTGTTCTGCATGGGATCCCTGGGTGGCGCAGCGGTTTGGCGCCTGCCTTTGGCCCAGGGCGCGATCCTGTAGACCCGGGATTGAATCCCACGTCGGGCTCCCGGTGCATGGGGCCTGCTTCTCTCTCTGCCTGTGTCTCTGCCTCTCTCTCTCTCTCTCTCTGTGACTATCATAAATAAATAAATAAATATTTTTAAAAAAAGCAAACAAATTGTTCTGCATATTTTAGTGAGTCTTTACACTATGTCCCTTGATAATTTATTGCTATTTGTGTTGTCTTAATCCCCCAAGGAATAGGGGTCCCTGGTTAGCCCAGTCGGAAGAGCATGCAACTTTTTTTTTTTAATTAATTTATTTATGATAGTCACAGAGAGAGAGAGAGGCAGAGACACAGGCAGAGGGAGGGAGAAGCAGGCTCCATGCACCGGGAGCCCGATGTGGGATTCGATCCCGGGTCTACAGGATCGCGCCCTGGGCCAAAGGCAGGCGCCAAACCGCTGCGCCACCCAGGGATCCCGAGCATGCAACTCTTAATCTCGGGGTGGTGAGTTCCAGCCTCAGGTTAGGTGTTGAGATTACTAGTAAATAAATAAATAAACTTTAAAAAAAAAATCTCCCAAAGAACAAACAGCATTTATAGTTTGGTCTTACTTTCTCATCCTTTTCATCAACCACACTAAGCATTTTTTTTTTTTTTAAGTTCCCACATTCCCTGAAGAACTATTATCTGATAAGGATGACTTGAAAAGCCACCTGAGCATAATAAAGTGTTTGTATCTAGCCAACTATTTTGCTGAAGAACTGCAGGCTGGAGACTGTTACCTACCAAAGAATGGAGGAGGCTTTCCTTTGTGGGCCTCTGTTCAGTGGTTGTATTGTGATGGCCTTAGCCTTGCAAAATGCCTCGGGTGTAGCATGTGGTCAGTAAATATCTACTGAATGTTTGAGAAGGGTCCATCCTTATCTATACAGATGCCCAGAGGAGTGACTGGAATCTAGATCTTCAACCTGAAGGAGATGTTTGGCTTGACTGAAAGAGGCAAAACTAAAATTCCTTTGTTTCTGTGGTTAAATTTCATCATACTATATTTGCATGTTGTGCACCTTTCTACAGCTTTTTTCTTTCTCCCCTGTCCCCATACACGTATTCACACTACCCTGTGTCCTATCAACACGGGGATAAGAAACTCTTCCATGTGTTCTTTAAAACTTCAAAACTTCTTATCCTATTATGTTCATGATAAAATTGTTTGAAATTTAATATCTAGTCACTTGAGCACTTGTTTCTTGGGATCAAGTGGAGCTTGAGACTTAATATTGACACCATCGGAGCTATACTGGCTCATTTATTTTGAATATGGTATTCCAATAGGAGCTTTGTGTTACCAGAAGAAAATTATTTTGTGAATTATGCAGGAGAAAGATTAGAGCTCTCCTTGTTACTCATTCATTATTCCAATCCCCTCTTCTGTCTTCTTCCAAAGCCACCTCACTGGGGTGTGTAAAGAGCCTTCTCATTATCATTCTCTGTCACAGGAGACTGAACAGATTCACTTGCTGGCCTGTCATGTAACTGGCAACAAGAGCAGTGACTCATTTTTCCTGTGCACGTTTCTCAACTGCTCATTTCATCTTCTTGTAAGCCTTGCAACCTCTGCTACATACTGCCTTTTTTCTTTTTCTTGTTTCCCCCCACTTCCGCTAATCAGAGGAAGAACTTTTTTCCTCTACCTGACAGGCCGGCTGCCTTCCTCCCAGATCCATGTCAGGACACAGCATTGCAACCCGATATTAATGGGTCCTTCAGACAGGGTTAGAGAGGCATTAGGAAGAATGGACATAGCTGCTGACTAGGCTGGAAAGAAGCCTGCTCATTTCATTGCATCCCTAAAAGTATTCTATTGGGTGTTATTGAATTGTAAATCACAGATGTAAATCAGATTTGCAGATCCAGCAGAGCAAGACTGGAAAAGACGATCATGTGGCCCTTCCCTTATCTAAGAATCCACCTCTTGATAAACTCCAGATGATCAGAAGCCTTATGTGTCCTTCCTCTTTTCTGGGTAAACTTCTTTCCCCAACCCTTTGTGTTCGGGGGTGTCGATGCTCTGCAGAAAACTGAATACTGTCATGCCTGAGATCAGGTTCCTGACTTATCCCTGGAGACAATATATTTGTCACAGAAAAGAAACATGTCAGATACTTTTGCTTTAGCCACTTCCTGATTCCGAAAACTGAGGACTCCTAGATGGGTAAAGAAGAAAGTAATGAAGAGGAGGCCAGCAGGTGAAATCTGCACCCTTCTTAGAGAGTAGAAAGGGAGATGTACCTCATTTTGGCTTCCTCTCCAGAGGTATTTTTAGGCAGATAAAGGCTGCCCTGCACTGAGTTTTGGACTCTTTTTGAATTCACTCTTGCTTTATCTTTGGGGAGATCAATTGAAATGTTACTGCAAAAGGAGTTAACCAGTTAACCATCCCTGGGTGGCGCAGCGGTTTGGCGCCTGCCTTTGGCCCAGGGCGCGATCCTGGAGACCCGGGATCGAGTCCCACGTCGGGCTCCCGGTGCATGGAGCCTGCTTCTCACTCTGCCTGTGTCTCTGCCTCTCTCTCTCTCTCTCTCTCTCTCTGTGACTATCATAAATAGATAATAAAAAAAATTAAAAAAAAAAGGAGTTAACCATAATCACGTCTAACTAAAAAAAAAATCTGAAACCAGCTTTCCTAGAAACAAAGACAGTTTTCCTAGATGTGAAGAATTCTCTCTGAATTATCTAAAAGTGTGCTGTTCGCTACAGTAGCCACTAACTAGTACAGTAGCTACTAGCTTTTGAGTATTTCAAATGTGATGAGTCCAAATGTGATGTGTTAGTTACATGTGTTCTAAATGCAAAATACAGGGATTTTGGAAAGGGGGGGGAATGTAATGTATCTCAAATATATCTCAATTTTTAACATTGATTATATATTGATGTGATTATATTTTGGATATATCAAGCTAAAGTATGTTATCAATTTTGCCTGTTTCTTTTTTCCTTCTCTGAATGTGTCTGTTAGAAAATTTTAAATTATATATGTGGTCTCCATTATATTCTGAACAATGCTGATAGTAATTCAAACATATTTATAACTAAAAAGAATTTTAATGTAAATTCAAATTTGATTCATTTTTTTTTTAGGACCAGAAGGTGATCAGGCCTAAATATCTCAGACATTGCTTTAAACAACAGGTCTTTCTAAAAATTGTGGTAAAAATGGGGTTTAAAAATGTAAATCAGGGCAGCCCCGGTGGCTCAGCGGTTTAGCACTGCCTTCAGCCCAGGGTGTGATCCTGGAGACCTTATATCCGTCCCATTCGGGCTCCCTGCATGGAGCCTGCTTCTCCCTCTGCCCACGTCTCTGCCTCTCTCTGTGTGTCTCTCATGAATAAATAAATAAAATCTTTTTTTAAAATGTAAATCATTTCCTGAATGATATAAATGACTAGTTATAGTCTGTTTTGAGTAATCACTGAGTTATTGACAGTCTAGCCAAGCATCTCTGTAGTCTTGCTTTTCTGCATATATTTTCTTAGTTGAGTAAAGATCTGTAAACAAACAAGTTTGTCAAGTAGTTAAATGTACATGGGGTGCTGCACAGCCCTGATAAGACATTAAGAACAATCACAGTATTTTATCTGTTCTCAAAATTATGGAGTTTCTTAAAAAGGGTATTCCTGGGCACCTGAGTGTCTCAGTTGGTCATGATCTTGGGAGTCCTGGGATTGAGCCTCACATCGGCCTCCCTGCTCTGTAGGGAGTCTGCTTCTCCCTCTCCCTCTGCCCCTCCCTCTTGCTCATGCTCTCTCTCTCTCTCTGAAATAAATAAAATCTTTTATTATTTTTTATTATTTTTTAAAGATTTTATTTATTTATTCATGAGAGAGAGAGAGACACACACACAGGCAGCAGGCAGAGACACAGGCAGAGGGAGAAGCAGGCTCCACTCAGAGAGCCTGACATGGGACTCAATCCTGGGACTCCAGGATCATGCCCTGGGCTGAAGGCCGACGCCAAACCACTGAGCCACCCAGGGATCCCCTAAAATCTTTTTTTTTTATAAAGGGGTATTGTTTGTAGTCTTTTGGCTTTTGGGTAGTGTCAGCAGTTGTAAGAAGTCTCACTTAGTCAGCACAGAGGGACTCAAACCCAATCAGGTTGTTGTGGCTATGAAATTTCCAGTTATACTGAAATTGGTTAACTTGAATTTCTACTGATTCCAGAAATCTATGACCTTCTCCTACATGGAGCTGGCAGGTTATCTGATGACTCAGGAGGACAAGTGGGCACAATTCCTTAAAACACTTCACCTTTTATTTGAGAATTAAGTTTCTATCCATTTTCTTTTTTCTTCAGCAATTATTTATTGAGAGCTTAGTATATGCCAGATGTCAAGCTACGTGCCACAGATAAAAACGTGAATAAGTCATGGTGTTTGCTCGTAGGAAGAAAGCAAGAAAATCAGTGATTTAAGATACAGTGTAATAAACATATACACAAGGCTGTTATGAGAGTTTGGAGGAGGTGGGTTCACTTCCTTTTAATAGTCATTAACTAAAATGTAGACTTAATGTCTCACTAACAAACACTTGTTTCTTGGACTCTATAGGATGGTAAAAACTTCGTAAGGCATAAGGAAGAGTTTCTTGTTAACCACCTCTTGGCACTTGGACATTTGTGTTTCTACTTTAAGCAAATACATTAAGTTGTATGGTCACTTGTCCATTTTAAAAAGGTAAATTATTTTTTTTAATTTATTTATTTATGATAGTCACAGAGAGAGAGAGAGAGAGAGGCAGAGACATAGGCAGAGGGAGAAGCAGGCTCCATGCACCGGGAGCCCGATATGGGATTCGATCCTGGGTCTCCAGAATTGCGCCCTGAACCAAAGACAGGCGCCAAACCGCTGCGCCACCCAGGGATCCCTAAAAAGGTAAATTATTTGTAATGATGGGTGGCATAGTTAGTTAAGCATCCGACTCTTGATTTTGGCTCAGGTCAGGATCTCAGGATTGTGAGATGGAACCCCCAGTCCTGCTCTGTGCTGGATTAAGCACTGGGCTTGGAGCCTGCTTAAGATTCTCTCTCTCCGGGCAGCCCTGGTGGCTCAGCGGTTTAGCACCGCCTTTGGCCCAGGGTGTGATCCTGGAGACCTGGGACCGAGTCCCATGTCAGGCTCCCTGCATGTGTCTGTTCCTCTCTCTCTCTGTGTGTGTGTCTTTCATGAATAAATAAAATCT
Source organism: Nyctereutes procyonoides (assembly GCF_905146905.1). Classification (NCBI taxonomy): domain Eukaryota; kingdom Metazoa; phylum Chordata; class Mammalia; order Carnivora; family Canidae; genus Nyctereutes; species Nyctereutes procyonoides. The sequence goes on along the minus strand of NW_026575124.1, from coordinate 1,470,824 downwards.
TTAAAAAAAAAAAGATTCTCTCTCTCTCTCTCTCCCTCTGTCCCACCCCCCCCAAAAAAAACCCTAAAAAGATAAATATGTGTAATGAAAGAAATGTATGTATATAGATATAGTTGGAGAGGGAGAAATTATTTTAACAATGAGAGTCTCAGGGACCCCGAGCTGTTCTTCAATCACATTTTGAAGCCTGCTGCTCTCTATAGCAAGTAAAATATTCACTCACTACTATACAATGATACTACAACTTAGTCTTAAATTGTATCTATCTAAAGCATTTTAACATAATACAGTATGTAATTTACTATCTAAAGACTTTTGACCCTTACAGAGAAGTTAATGTAAGCAGAATGCTGATCCTTCTCATCACAGCACCTGGTAGGTATATCACATTGCACAGGTATTAGTCATCTTAATGCTTTAAGGCCCTGTTAATAGGTCTAAGGGAAGATAAATCTGATGAAAGTGGGAGAAGGAGGGAAGAATAATCTGCTATAAATACATGGTGTGTTGGGATCCCTGGGTGGCGCAGCGGTTTGGCGCCTGCCTTTGGCCCAGGGCGCGATCCTGGAGACCCGGGATCGAGTCCCGCGTCGGGCTCCCGGTGCATGGAGCCTGCTTCTCCCTCTGCCTGTCTCTGCCTCTCTCTCTCTCTCTCTTTCTCTCTGTGTGACTATTATAAATAAATTTAAAAAATTAAAAAAAAAATACATGGTGTGTGACTTGCTATAGTTTAGGGTAATATATATTATAGAAGTCTTTTTCTTTTTTTAGAAGTCTGCTTTTACTTTAAGAGCAAATTTGCCAATTAAAAAAAATAGTCCTCAAAGGAAACTGCAAAGAATACATATATATGTACAATTAATGTATATAGCATATGTGTTTGTAGATGACAAATCCTATGCTCAAGAATGTACTCAGAAGGGGTGCCTGGCTGGCTCAGTCGGTAGAGCATGAGACTCTTAGTCGTGGGGTTGTAAGTTCAAGCCCTATACTGAATGTAGAGATTTCTTAAAAATCTTTCAAGGCGCCTGGGTGTCTCAGTGGTTGAGTGTCTGCCCTTGGCTCAGGTCATGATCCGGGGGACCTGGAATAGAGGCTTCCTACGGAGAACCTGCTTCTCCTTCTACCTATGTCTCTGCCTCTGTGTTTCTCATAAATAGATAAATAAAATATTTTTTTTAATCTGTCTTTCCTAGTTTTTGGCAGCAGAAAACAAAAACCAAAAACAAAATCTTTGAAAACTTAAAAAATGAAAAAAGAATTTACTCAGAAAAATACACTTACATGGGTGCATATGTATAAGGGATACACCAAATAATATATGGTTGGGAGTCATCAGCACATAAATGAATAATTTAGTGATTTTTGAACTTTTTATTCTCAGCATTCTTTTTCATTCTTAGAATTTACTGAACATCTCGGGCAGCCTGGGTGGCCCAGCAGTTTAGTGCCACCTTTGACCCAGGGCGTGATCCTGGAGTCCTGGGATCAAGTCCCACATCAGGCTCCCTGCATGGAGCCTGCTTCTTCCTCTGCCTGTGTCTCTGCCTCTCTCTGTATGTGTGTGTCTCTCATGAATAAATAAATAAAATCTTTATTTTATTGAATTTATTGAACATCTCTTATTCCTATCAGTTTTTCCATATTTGAAAATAAAGTTGAGGGGTGACTGGGTGGCACAGTGGGTTAAGCATCTCCTTTCAGCTCAGGTCATGATATCAGGGTCCTGGGATCGAGCCCCACATTTGGCTCCCTACTCAGTGGGAAGCCTGCTTCTCTCTCTGTGCTCTCCCTCTCTTAAATATTATTTATTAAAATAAATACATAAAGTTGAGGAATTTAAGAAATGTATTTATTATTTCATTAAAAATAACAGTAATAGCCATGTTACATGTTAACAAGAATAACATTTTTGAAAAGTAATTATTTTCCAAAAAAAAAAAAATTTAGAACAGCACTGATTTTACATTTTTACAAATCTCTTTCATGTCTGACTTAATAAAGATAGTTTGATTTTTCTCTGTGGCTTCTGCATTCAATCTCTTGTGATACATTGTTTTGGCTGAAGTATAAAAATAAAAGCTGGCCTCACAAATATGTCATGGAAAGGGGACTTATTTTTTCTTTGATACAATACTGAAGCACAACAAACAAGTAGTAGCGTGGAGCCCAATCTGGGGCTTGAACTCATGACCTTGAGATCAAGACTTGAGCTGAGACCAAGAGCCAGATGCTTAACCAACTGAGCTAGCCAGGCACCCCTAAGTAGTATTTCTTAAATAATTGGTTGCATCGAGGAAACCCTATCAATGAGCTTTTCATTAATGTTAAAATTGGGGCAGCCCAGGTGGCTCAGCGGTTTAGCGCCGCCTTCAGCCCAGGGCATGATCCTGGAGACGCGGGATTGAGTCCCACGTCGGGCTCCCTGCGTGGAGCCTGCTTCCCTCTGCCTGTGTCTCTGACTCTCTCTCTTTCTGTGTCTCTTATGAATAAAGAAAATCTTAAAAAATAATAATGTTAAAACTCATTATCTGTCTTAAATTTTGATTGGCTATCATGGATTGGTCACTTTGTCTTGTTGCATCCACGAGAGCAAGGTGGGGTCACCAGCAGCTCTACTGGAGCCATCTGAGGAAATCTGGCAAGAGTTCTCATGCTTGCCACGTCACCTTAAACTGGCATAGTCTGATCTGGAAATACAGCCTCATTATGTGCTGCCATTGTTTCTATCAGTATGTGAAGAATATAGGCTGAAGTTGGACTAAATGAACTTCCTTGATTGGGTCATCCAAGATAACCTACCTTAACTGCAGATATCCAAGATACCTACCTCCTTCATGCTAACTCTTTGTACATAAGAGTACATCAGTTAAGAAAAAGAAAAATACTGGTTCATCGAGTTACATAGATCTCCCACGTGTCAATACATTTCCTTATACAATATTCTTTATGCAATATTTTATACAATGTATTTCTTTATACAATATTTTAAAAATCTTATTAGTTAATCTCATCAGAACCAGTTTTATCATAGAAGCTTGTAGCATTGGGAAGTTGTCAAGCTGAAAGATGGATATAAGTTCTCTAAAATTCTAATTTTCATGTGAAAGCTTGAATTTTATCATTGGCAACAATGTTTTTTGAAGTGACAAGCTTATTTTATTCATTTTCAAGAAAATATTTTCTAAATATCTAGATCCAAATAACCTTGGTTTGTCTGTTCCCCACTTTTTCAGGTAAAAATGGCATTCTGTCAAAAAAGTGATTTATTTCAGCACACAACTCCGTCAAACAAGTGTGTTTCTTTGAGACAACTATATACTTTGGTATACAGCAAAAGTGCTTTCTATGTACTTCCCATTTTATTACAAAATGCTTTTTAAAAATATACTCAGGGATCCCTGGGTGGCGCAGCGGTTTGGCGCCTGCCTTTGGCCCAGGGCGCGATCCTGGAGACCCGGGATCGAATCCCACGTCAGGCTCCCGGTGCATGGAGCCTGCTTCTCCCTCTGCCTATGTCTCTGCCTCTCTCACTCTCTCTGTGACTATCATAAATAAAAAATATATATATATATATACTCAAAGGCTTAGATTTATTAAAATCAATAATTGTATTGCTTCATCAAGACATTAAGTGAACTGGCTTAAACAAAAAAAAAGAGGAAATAGCAAGGAAGAACACAATAAGTATTACTACAGGGACAACTGGGTGTCTCAGTGGTTGAGCATTTGCCTTTGGCTCAGGTCGTGATCCCGGGGTCCTGAGATCGAGTTCAGCATCAGGCTCCTCGCAGGGAGCCTGCTTCTCCCTCTGCCTGTGTCTCTGCGAGACGCAGAGACACAGGCAGAGGGAGAAGCAGGCTCCGTGCCAGGAGCCCGATGCGGGACTCGATCCCGGGACTCCAGGATTGCGCCCTGGGCCAAAGGTGGCGCTAAACCGCTGGGCCACCCAGGGATCCCCAAATAAAATCTTAAAAAAACAAAACAAAAAAAAAAAAAAAAAAAAAAAAAAAAAACTATTACTGCAGTTTGCTGCCGCTACCTCGATTTGTGCTCAAGTGCTGTAAGTTTTACCTACTGTTGCTTTGCACTGTCATTGCAAATGTCAACACAGTAACAAATGCAAGTGTCTTAAAATTATTTTGAAAATAGTTTTTACTTTCTGGGACTCTAGAAGCTATCTCAGGGACCCTCTGGGGTCTGTAGACTATACTTTGAGACCTTCTGCTATAATTGAATGAGATCATCCAGAGTGAATGTGTAAAGTGAGAAAAGAACCTGCATAGAGCTGTGAGAAAATAGCACATTTTAGGAAAAAGCGGGGGGTGGGGGGGACAACCAACATTTGATAATATCAGTAGTTAAGATGTAATAAATATTTATTTGAAAAAAAAATTATTTGTCCTAGGCACTGTTCTGAGTGCTAAATACTAAATCCTCGTAGTAACTTTATGAAGTAGGTGGATATTACAGTTATCCTCATTTTATAGATGAGAAAACGGGAGCACAGAGAAAGTTAAGTAGCATGTCCAAGTGACTCAGCTAGCAATGCATACCAGGCAGTATAGTTCTACTGCCAGAGAGACGGGGGAGAAAACTAGGAAGAGTATGTCAATAAAGAAGAAGCTAAGGAAAAAGCATTTCATGAGGGAGGGCATGGTCAGTAATGTGGGAAAATGCCAAGTGGTCAGGTAAGATAGAAGACTGAAAAGGATCCATTTGATTTCACAGTGAGATCACTAACAGCTCTGGCAAGAGCAGTGCCATTGGAGTGTAGGGACAGAAGCCAGATGAGAGAGGATGAAGGCTGAGGAATGAGTGGGAGTTAGAAGAGAAGGCTTGAGGAGAGAACTTTTTCCAAGAACTTCAGCTGTGAGGTGGGAGAGCACCAGAGGATCTGAGGGGCAGGAAGAGCTGTTGAAGATGAGAACAAGAGCATGTTTAAGTTATCTTGAGAAGAAATAGTGAGGCTGAAAAAAAGAATAAATAGAATGAAATTTCTGGTCAGGAAGAAAATGGATCTGAAGCACGGGGATCTTAGTTTATAGAGTGATTCCAATGCCAGAAGTTGAAGGGATTCCCTTCTCAGTCAAAATTCTTAAGAATCTTAGCTATTTCCACTTCTTTCTTCTTCCTCCTTTCACTGCTGTAATTCTCTCTCTCTCTCTCTCTCTCTCTCTCTCTCTCTCTCTCTCTCTCTCAATTCCACTGGAATGTCTTTGGTGAAGGTTACCAGAGATTTACAAATTGCCAAATCCAGTGGATATTGAAATCCTTGTCTTATCGATGCCTGCCTCATTTGATATGACTCTGCTCTGGCCTTCCTAGCTTCTAAATTCACCTTTAATGCTAGTATTTCCCAGGATCCTGATCTTGGTTTTCTTCTCATTTTGTGTTCCTTCTTATTGCAATCACATCCACTCCTACAATTTTAGCTACCACCTATATTCTCATTCTCTTGCTCTTTTTTCTTTCTTAGATCTGTGTGTGTATGTGTGTGTGTGTGTCTGTCTGTCAAGCCCCTTTTCAAGTTTATTTGCCTACTAGATAGTTTCATTTCAGTGTCCCAAGGGCATTTCAAATTCAGCCTAACACTGAATTCACCTATCACTCTAAATTTGCTTTCTTATTGTTTGCTCTACATAGTCGAGACACCATAATCACCTTAGTTTTCCCAAGCCAGAAATATGAAAGGAACGCTTGACTCTTTCTTTTCTTTTGCTTCCTACATCTGTTCAGTCACCAAGTGCTATTAATTTTACCTTCTCAGCATCTCTTGAATCTGTCCTTTCCATTTCTATAGCCTTAGTTCAGTGCTTTATCACTTATAGCATGGAGTTTTTACAACAGACTATAACTGATGGCATTCCTTTGTTAATATACAAATCTGTATCTTTTCTCGAGCCCTGCCTAAAGCCTTGCAATGACTCTTCATCAACTATCGGATAAAGTTCACGCTTAGCATAACGCATAAGGCACTCGTGACCTGGCCTCTACCTACCTGTATAGTTTTTTTTCCCTGTTGCCAGCCCCAGATTTGAACTTTGCAAAGTTCTCTAAACACAGTTTCTTATTTCTAATGCATGCTGTTCCAGCTACCTGAATGTCTTTTTTACTTTTCCCTCTTTCTACCCTACAGAAGTGGCTCAAAAATTTTTTTTAAGATTTTATTTATTTATTTGAGAGTGTGAGCACAGGCAGGGGAATTGGATGCAGAGGGAGAGGGAGAAGCAGGCTTCCCGAGGAGTAGGGAGCCCGAGGAGTAGGGAGCCCGATGCAGGGCTCAGTCCCAGGACGCTGGAATCATGACCTGAGCTGAAAATAGACACTTAACTGACTGAGCTACCCAGGTACCTTGCCACTTAAGCTTTTAATGTGATTGGTTTATTAAGAATTCAGTTGCAGGAGGATCCCTGAGTGGCTCAGCAGTTTGGCGCCTGCCTTCAGCCCAGGGCATGATTCTGGATTCCCGGATCAAGTCCCACATCAAACTTCCTGCATGGAGCCTGCTTCTCCCTCTGCCTGTGTCTCTGCCTCTCTCTCTCTCTGTCTCTCATGAATAAATAAATAAAATCTTTATTTAAAAAAAAAAAAAAGGTGGGCAGGGGGAGAGTACATGGATGGCTTAGTCAGTTAGGTATCTGCCTTTGGCTCAGATCATGATCCTAGGGTCCTGACATCAAGCCCCACATGGGGCTCCCGGCTCAGCAGGGAGTTGTCTTCTCCCGCTTGCCCTGCCCCTCTCCCCCTAACTTCTCTCTCTTAAGTCTTTTTAAAAAATCGCTATCTTCTTTCCTTTGTGTGTGTATGTGTAATGGTGAGCATTCAGGTTCAGATATTGTTACTCAATACTCTAGTGATATACCATCCTCATCAGTCTGTATAAGATCTTTGTCTTTTTATGGTATTTTTCTCTTCATTCCCTATTTTGATTTCTTTGATGGTAATTTTTCTTTTTTATATATAAATTTTGATACTTAATAGTTTTCCAGAAATTTATCCGAGCTGCTGCTTTCCAACCTAATCATGTTGCTGCACACATAGAAAATGATTTGTGTATAGCACAGTGCAATATTTGAGGCCAAAGGCTATATAGACTGAGCAGTCCTGGTGGCACAGCAGTTTAGCGCCGCCTGCAGCCTGGGGGGTGATCCTGGAGATCCAGGATCAAGTCCCACATCAGGTTCCCTGCATGGAGCCTGCTTCTCCCTCTGCCTATGTCTCTGCCTCTTTCTCTCTCTGTGTGTGTGTGTGTGTGTGTGTGTGTGTGTGTGTGTGTGTCAATAAATAAAAATAAAAAATCTTAAAAAAATAATAATAATAAAATGCTGATTTCCCAAAAAAAAGGCTATAGACTAAGGTTTCCTGACTACCATGGGCCCCATGGATCAGCCTGAGAGCTAAGTAAGAGCAGTATCTCAAGATTAATATAGCTCAAGTATATTACTTGCCATGATATACCAGTTGAGAAGCTTGATCTATACTTTGAAATAGATCTGTGTTTAGTTCATGTCTATCAGTGATGTTGTAGTGAATCACAAAGATAGTAGAGCTCCTGTCTTTGGTATGAAAAAGCAAGGTAGTAAGTAATTTCATCTTAATTAGCCCAGGCCTCAGTCAGCTGCTGCCATGTATCTAGAGGGCAGGAAAAGGGCAGAATGAAATGATGTATATGAAGCAGAATAGATATGTTACAATCAGATTGGATCATTAGACTCCTGTTCCTGGAGTGGCAATGGAAAGGAGTAACTTACCATTTATTAAGGGCACTAAATGCCTACTAATTCAGACCTGCAAGCAAAGGGAAATCTGGTTTTTCAAATTATTTTAAAACTTGGGCAACAAATTGATCCTGGAGAGGATAAAAAAAAATCACAAGACAAATTTGATTTCTCAGTGTCATCCAGCACAGCAGTTTTCAAACCGTGATGTCAGGAATCTTTTACACTCTTAAAAATTAAGGATCCAAGAGAGTTTATTATTATTTTTTAAAGATTTTATTTATTCATGAGAGACACAGAGAGAGAAGCAGAGACACAGGCAGAAGGAGAAGGAGGCCTACCCCCTTTGGAAGCCTGAGAGGGACTTGATCCCAGGACCCTGGGATCACAACCTGAGCCAAAGGCAGATGTTCAACTACTGAGCCATCCAGGTGCCCTGAGAATTTATGTTTATATGGATAATATTAACATGGGTTAAATTAAAATGGAAATGTTAAAAAAATGTTATTTATTTATAAATGACAATAAATTGATTACATTGGCATTATAACCAATATTTCATGAAAAATATTTTCTAAAACAAAAAAATATGAGAATAGCATTATTTTACATTTTTGTCTCTAGTCATTTGGAAGCTGTATTCTCATGTCAGCTTCTGCATTCAGTCTATTGCAATGTCATGTAACCTATGGAAAATTACACTGTACGCTCATGAGAGAATGAGAGAGAAAAGAACTATTATGAAGTTATAGAATGATTATGAGAGTGTTGTAGACTCCTGAAAGGGTCTCTGAAATCCTGCGAGTCTCTACGACATGCTTTGGTTTAAGTGCCTATCTAACAGAAAGAATGACTACCCGGCAGCCCAGGTGGCTCAGCGGTTTAGCGCCACCTTCAGCCCAGGATGTGATCCTGGAGACCTGGGATCGAGTCTCATGTCAGGCTGCCTGCATGGAGCCTGCTTCTTCCTCTGCCTGTCTCTCTCTCTCTCTCTCAGAAAAAAAAAAATGACTACCTAATTTCACTTTCTTCAGCAAGGTGACTCATTAAGTACATAAATAAATCTATGTATTTAATTTTTATCAGAAAAAGATTATTTTCCAATCATAACTCCTTATTTATGGTTTTGTGCTTCATGCTGTAGCACAAAATAGGTGCTTCATAAGATTTGTCAAATAGATAAATTTTCAGGGTCTGTATCTGTATAACTGTAACTGACTGGATGCCAGTGACAGTCTTTCATTGCACTCTGCAAACTAATGAGGTCAGGATATGAGCCAATTACAACTTTAGGATATTAAGTCCACTCCAAGGTCCAGATAATAAAATAAAATAAAAATTATCTTGGCTTCGCCCAGGTGAGCAGGGTACAAACTTGTCCCTGTTGTATGAAAGAAAACTTCTTGGGGCACCTGGGTGGCTCAGTCTATTAAGCATCTGCCTTTGGCTCTGGTCATGATCCCAGAATCCTGGGATCAAGCCCCACATCAGCAGGGAGCCTGCTTCTCCCTCCCTTCCCCCTTGCTTATGCTCGCTCTCTCTGTCAAATAAATGATAAAATCTTAAAAAAAAAAAAAAAGAATTATTTCTCTTTTTGCCTTCTGCCAGAGATAGCATCAGGTAGAACGAAGACTGAACTGTTTCTGGTAAAAATAATAGCTGCCTTCCAAAATAATAATAATAGTAATAGCAGCTGCCTTTTAATGAATGTTTACTAAATATCAGATACTAGGTTAGGCATGGGTCATGTCATCTCATTTTTAAAATAACCCTGTGAAGTAGATATCATCTCCATTCTATAGGTGAGTAACTCACAGAGTCTCGTAGCTGGTAAAATCTAGCTTCAGGGCATTCATCACCTGACTGCTTCTGGGTTGAGGAAGATCCCTAGATCAGGGAGCAAGAGTAGGAATTGGAAAGGCTATTTCTGTTATTCGATCTACCTCTTCGTATAATTAATGTAGATGAGAGGAGACAGTGCTTTTGTCTCTCATACAGCACCAACTCAAAAGGAAAGAATGACTGACTTCATTACTCCTCTGGATGCTGATCAATCCTAGGTCCCAACTGAGTTCCACTAGAGCAAGGGTAGGATTTGCAAGACCTGTCACTTGTCAGTTACTGAGCAACTACTGAGCACAGACACAGAACCATGGTAAACAAAAACATTATTCTCTGTATATTCTGTGTTCATAATGTTTTTAAACATGAGTAGGATGCTAACAATTTGGTACACAGAATAATATACAGGAAGTATAAATTAAAGTATCTACTAGTGTTGGTATTTGTTTTTTTTTGTTTTTGTTTTTGTTTTTTTTAGTGTTGGTATTTGAATGAAACTTTTGCACCACCTGTGTGAAAGAGGTGAGAATAGGCTACAAATGTGGCTAACTTTGTGCTCTGAATAAATACTTCTCCATGGCTCATAACATAATCTTTTGATTAACTTTGGTGATAGGTTTTCACAGAGGAAAATAATAAAGTTTCTTATTCTCAGTCCCTCCCTTAGAGATAAATTCTGGATTCAAATGCAGATCAAGAAAATAGGTCAAGAGCACTCCATCTTATACTTCCCAGTCACAATGTCATCTAGGGACTCCTTAAGATGCTAAGAGAACTAAAACTGGTTTTGACTTATCCTGAAAGTGACTACATAGAGTTTTTCCTAGAGCTAATGCTCACAGAAGTTTATGGTTGTGGAGAAGAGAGATTTTTCTGTCTTTTTCTCTCTTTCTTTCAGCAGGCTCCACATTCAGTGTGGAGCCCAACACAAGGCTTGAAGTCACAACTCTGAGATCAAGACTCGGACGCTTAACCAACTGACCCACTGAAGTGCCCTCTTTATTTTTTATTTTTTAATAAACTGTATGCCCAACATGTACACTGAACTCACAACCTTGAGATCAAGAGTCATATACTCTACCTTCTGAGCCAGCCAGGTGCCCCAAGAGAGATCTTTTTTCTTTTCTTTTCTTTTCTTTTTTTTAAGATTTTATTTATTTATTCATGAGAGACAGCACAGGCAGAGGGAAGAAAAGCAGGCTCCATACAAGGAGGCCGATCCCAGAAATCTGGGATCACACCCTGAGCCAAAGGCAGACACTCAACTGCTGAGCCACCCAGGCATCCCAAAAGAGAGATCTTTCTTGAAGAACCAAAGAACAGTTCCTTATTTTCAAAGATCTACAAGTTAAAAATTAACTATAATCAATGATAACACCATGGAATCATAAATACAAAATCTTAGGAATCATCTCATTATTTCTTCTAAACGATCAAACCAAGACCCAAAGAGTTAAGTGACTAGATAAAGTTTATATGACTTATTAGTGGTAGATTGGGGATTAGAAACTAAATACTAATAGGTAATTTATTTCCCATCTCTAATTTCCTTCCAGGCTACTGAAAGTTCTAAGTATTTCCATATTTCCATAATTTTTTTTTAAGATTTTATTTATTCATTAGAGACACACAGGGAGAGAGGCAGAGACACAGGCAGAGGGAGAAGCAGGTTCCATGCAGGGAGCCCGACGCGGGACTCAATCTCCGGTCTTCAGGATAACGCCCTGGGCTGAAGGCATTGCTAAAACCGCTGAGCCAACCGGGCTGCCCTATTTCCATAATCTTTTGATTAGTCATGAAGGTGACCAAGACCCAAGATATTTGTATTTAGGAAGAACACAGTCTCAGTTCTACTTTGCCCTCCAATTAAGATCTTTTTGATCTTTTGATGTAAGGAAAACTACCATTTATTAAGCATCTCATTTGTGCCATGGTCTTCATAATACATTGTCTCGCTGAATACTTATAAAGTTTTTGTAAAGTAGACCAGTGTTTCTAACATTTTAATGGGCAAATGAGGATCACCAGAGGATCTTGTTAATGCAGATTCTGGTTTTGCAGGTCCTGGATGGGGTTTGAGATTCTGCATTTCTAAAAGGGTTGCAGGAAAAACCAATGATGCTTTTGGTCTGTGGCCCTTATATTGAGTAGCAATACTCAATAGCATTGTTGATATTACCTTCATCTTATAGATGAAGAAAACATTCTTATAGAGGTTAAGTAAATTGCCCAAATTCCTATGGGCAATAAGTGATAGACTGGTAGATAAAATGATAGGTTTGACCTAGATCTTTATGACTCTAAAGCTCAAGATGTGATAAGGGAAGTAGGGAAAAATGGAAAGAGAGCTTATATTCTAATATTTCTTATCCAGATCACTTCTCAAGTGAGTCAATGGCAGAATCCAAAACTAAATCAAAAAATACCTAGTTCCCAGCCAAATGTTTTCCCTTTTGCCTCCCCTCAGTAATCAGAATCTTTCCTTCATGCTTAGCAAACAGGATTTAGAGTTGGCTTTGGATTTTTATCATTACAGGTTTATTGCCAAACCCTGTGCACTCCATGTTGGCATCCAGGACAATGATCCTTATCTGGCCCAACCCAATGCCATCCTTGAAAAGGTGTTCATATCTATTACCAAGGTAAGTGGGCAAAGAAATAGGAAGATTCTTATAGGGTAGGGGAGAGTAGAAAACAAGTATCTCCAAGGGTAGAATAGGACAGAATGATCTTTCACATTTGGGTAGACCATATAACTATAAGGGGAACTTTATCCCCTCAGGGAAATACCTTTGGGTCAGGATCCCTTAAATAAGTCAAGTTTACATACATTTGAATTTTAGACCTAGTAGCCACCACAACCCTTCCTTCCCCAGACACATGTCATATCTTGATTTTGTTTTTCCCTGTTCTAGCTTCTGTCGTCATCTAGTTGCATAATCAAGATGGGGATGGTACTGATAACCTTTGTGGTTTGGGTTTTTAATAGCTTTTTTTTACTCAGCTTGGGCTGGAGGGAGGAGACAAAATGAGGACGTGTATAAAGGTAAAGGTCTTTGATATGTGAAATAGGACTTCCTACTAAAAATGAGTTTGGGGATGAAACCTAGAAAGATAAACATCCCTTAAACTGCTATAGTTATCCCCCTTTTGCCACTCAGCTAGTCAAAGGGATTTAATGAGAGGGATGAAGAGAAAAGGATGTTCTGACTCTGGTCATACATCTACAGTATCCTGATGAGAAGAGGCTGGAGGGCCTGTCAAAGCAACTGGACTGGGATGTCCGAAAAATCCAATGCTGGTTTCGTCATCGGAGGAATCAGGACAAGCCCCCAACGCTCACTAAATTCTGTGAAAGCATGTAGGTGTGAATAGGGATGTGGGGAGTGAGGAGAAGGAAGGGTAGGGTATGACTGGACTGAGGTTTTCTTTTGGTAGGACAATAGTAAATGGATGTAGAGGGCTAACTCTATTTATTATAGGCAGGAAAGAAGATAACTGGAAGACTGGTTACCCTTAGTGTCTTGAACATGCTTGTCACTAAGCTACATGTTGTAGTTCCATTTTGTTCCCCTTTCCCAAACAGTTGGGGAGTGCATTCCTATAACTCCATTTATGTAGGTAGACAGGCACACCCTTGTACACCTTGGTAGAGATAGTACCGGCTTGCTCTAAATTGGCATTTTGGTGGGAAACCTCCCTTTTCTGGACATGCTATATTTCATTTCACTGGGTTTTTACTAATTATCGTCTGGCCACAGAATACAATTTATCATGTCATGCAAAAAAATATTAGGCACTATCACTAAAGCGTGTATAGAAGAAAAGGATTAAAGGCAGTACACACTTGTGGAAATCTTTTAAACAGGGCTGAAGATGTCTCTATCATTTTAGTTTTTTAGGTAACAGTATTTGTCCCTATTCTGGGAACTTATCTATTTTCTTTTTAATATCTATTTATTCATGAGAGACACACAAAGAGAGAGAGGCAGAGATACAGACAGAGGAGAAGCAGACTCCATGCAGGAAGCCTGATGCAGGACTTGATCCCAGGACTCCGGGATTATGCCCCGGGCCGAAGGCAGGCACCAAACTGCTGAGCCACCCAGGGATCCCCTATTTTTTTTTAATTTATTTATTTATTTATTTATTTATTTTGTATTATTTATTTAATTTTTTTTAAAGCACACTCTATGCCCATTGTGGCACTCAGACTTACAAATCTGAAATCAACAGTTGTTATACTAACTGAGCCAGCCAGTCAGGTGCCCCTCTGGGAACTTATCTTATTTCTCAGCCATAATTATCTTATCTCCAAATCTGCTATCTTGACTTCCTCAGCTTCAAAGACTTTCTTTTGAGTGAATATTCATTTAATCTCTGTTCTTTGTCCACTCAGGTGGAGATTCACTTTTTATTTATGTATATTCTGCTACGGAATTAAATTTCTCTGGTCGGTAAGTCTAAACTCTCTCTGGTCCTCTGCTGGGTTCTAATCATGCCTTCATCTCTAGAGATAAAAGTTAAATACCATTAGTTCTTTATCTTCCCTCTCCCCTTTTATTTTTTCTGTAATGCCTACAGCCCAGGTTTATATGCTAAATAGATTGTCTGGCATTGAACTTCAGTAACTTTATAATTTTACTGTTTCTCCCCTTATTTAAGAGAGATAATAGTAATAATAATTATAATAATTTAATAACTAAATCAGCATACCCTCTGATGGTTTATAAAACATTTGACACAAAAAAAATAAAATAAAATAAAATAAACATTTGACAAAAATTCCTGTTCTTCCAAGGAGGAGATATTGGTAGAAATGGAACTAGTAACTCTTTAAAGTGGATAAATCAGGTATCATTCCTGCTCTTCAGTTATCAGAGTCGAAGAATTTCAGGCTTTTTGATCCTGATTCCATGGTTGTTGTTGGTTTGTTTGGGGTTTTTTTCACTGTACCACATTAATTTTCTCTAAATGTTGCAATTGAAGCTTCAGAATACAGGAAGTAAAAAGGCAGAATTGAAGGAAAGGAATAGACAAATACCATTGGTGATTTTAATCTTCTTTCAGTAACTGACTAAATCATTAGACAAAAAATTACTAAGGATGTAGATTTGTAGAACACAACCAATTTGACCTGACATTTACAGAACACTATGCCAACAGCTAAAGAATGTATATAATTTCCAAATGCGCATGGAACATGAATTAAGACCAAATGCTAAGCCATAAAATAAGTCTCAGTAAATTTTAAAATTTTGAAATCTTACGAATACGTTCTTTGACCATAATGGAATTAAGTTAAAAATCAGTAATAATAAGATATGTAGAAAATCTCTGGAAGTTAAACTCTTCTAAATGACCCATGGATGAAACAAGAAATCACAAGGGAAACTAGAAAATATTTAATGGAATCAAGCTGAAAACCCAACGTACCAAAACTTGTGGAATGCAGCTAAAGCGTGCTTAGAGGGAAATTTATAGCTTTAAATGTTTATATTAGAAAAGAAAGTTTTAAAATCGATATAAGTTTTTAATTTACGATCTGGAGAAATATCTGGAGAAAGAAGAGCAAAGTAACTCCAAAGTAAGTTAAAGGAAAGAAATAATAACCAAAAAAAGGTAAAAGATTAATGAAGTAGGCATAGACAATGGAGAAAATTAGTAAAGCCAAAAGTTGATTCTTTGAAAGGTTTAACTAAAACCGTTAAACCCATAGGAAAAAAAAGAGAAAACAAACGATCAATGTCAGGGAGAAAAGGGGTCTCTTAACTATACATTCTGTAGACATTGAAAGGATAATAAGACAACATAATGAAAAGTATGGTTTTTCTATTTGTAATAACATTTTCTTGCTCAAGAAGAAAAACCTAGCCATTTATTGACCCTTTAAGGACCCCTAAATTCCATCAAGAGGGATTCCCTTTTCTTCCCCATCTCTCATGTGGCTCCTAGCATAGACAAAGGGATTTATAGGTAAGCCAGGGTTGAATCCTAAAGCCTGACCTGGATTCTCTGTTTTCTCTTAGTCACCTTGGTTCTGGGACATCCGACAGTGCTGGCATAGCTATCCATATCAGGTACAGTCTGAGCCCTTTCAAAACAGGGCCCTTATGTATATGTGTAAGGTAGGGTAGGTAGGGTAGTCCTAGGGCAGATGGCATGTTTTCTTGGTATTCTTGAGGGATTAGGGGCTAAGTCTCTTTGAGTCATATATTTAGGGTACCTATTTCTGGGGCCCCCATAGCAGTGAAATCCAGTGATCTTTTTGTTCCAGATTCCCCATTATATTCATCCTAATTGGACTGGAAGATAAACAGCTTCCTGGCACTTAATGAGATGCTTTCTGGCTCAGGTGTCCTTTTTGAATCAAGGGTAACTTAGAGTCCCCTAATAAATGTCTCAATTCTAATCTATACTAGAAAAATGTCAGGGGCTGCTAACAGGGTAGAAGAGAAGACCAAGTGTCTTAAATCCCCTGAAAAGCACTAATTGTCCAGAATTCTAGACACTGATTCAATTGTGTGCTAACATTATCTGATCACTAAAGATGCAAGATGAAAATGTGTATGGGGAGGGGCAGAGGGAAGAGGTTTATTTCTCTACACCAATCCAAAGTCTGTTAGCTATTACAGGTCTTGGGAGATGATGGGGAGGAAGGATGTCTAACGATTTTGGGTATTGATTGGTCCTCTGAGATAAAGTAACAAGAGATGGAATGAATTTTTGACTAGCCAACATTTTAACTACTACTTTCTTTCTTCCAGCCTCTCACAAGTGGGCTTTATTACTATTATATCATGGAATTGGCCTTCTATTGGTCTCTTATGTTTTCTCAGTTTATAGATATTAAACGAAAGGTAAGGACCCTGGCTCTGTCAACTCTAATTTATTGCATACTCCCCCTTTCTAGCAACCACTACTACTGTCACTGGATTCTCTGCCCTGACTGGGACCATAAAAAAGGGAGAAAGTAGGTTTAATGAGACTGTTAGCTTTTTGTAATGTTCTCAGAAATGAGACTTTACTAATGATGAAGTATATCTGAGGCGTTCAAGACAGCCCA
Organism: Nyctereutes procyonoides; assembly: GCF_905146905.1. NCBI lineage: Eukaryota > Metazoa > Chordata > Mammalia > Carnivora > Canidae > Nyctereutes > Nyctereutes procyonoides. The sequence continues at coordinate 1,454,195 of NW_026575124.1, read as the reverse complement.
GGATAAGAATAGTTAGCAAGCCTTTTCCTTATATTTTCCTTATTTTTTCTCTAAGGTTCTTACATGTATAAAAGCTCTGGAGGGACGCCTGAGTGGCTCAGTGGTTGAGTGTCTGCCTTTGGCCCAGGGCATGATCCTGGAGTCCCAGGATTGAGTCCCACATCGGGCTCCCTGCAGGGAGCCTGCTTCTCCCTCTGCCTGTGTCTCTGCCTCTCTCTCTCTCTGTGTCTCTCAGGAATAAATAAGTAAAATCTTTTTTAAAAAAATTAAAAATAAAGCTCTGGAAACTAGTCAGAACTTAGGGATAGCAAGGTCTCATCCAGGAAAAGGCCTGCTTTCAAAAAAGCAAGATCTGGCTTTTGTTTAGCATTGGAGATCCTTGTGTGCACACTTGCTCTTGCTCGCTTGCTCTCTCTGTTTTCCCTTCTTGGTAACCCCACCTACTCAGAGTCAACTGGAAAGCATTTTAGATGATTTATTTTATTGTTTATTGCTATTGCTTAGGAAACAAAGATTCAGAGAAGCGAGTTGACTTGCCCACATGGTGACAAAGGTGGAAACAAGTTTTTGGGTTTTTTTTAAAGATTTTATTATTTATTCATGAGAGACAGAGAGGGAGAGAGGCAGAGACACAGGCAGAGGGAGAAGCAGGCTCCATGCAAGGAGCCTGACGTGGGACTCAATCCCGGGACTCCAGGATCACGCCCTGGGCTGAAGGTGGCGCTAAACCGCTGAGCCACCCGGGCTGCCCTATATGGGTTTTAAAACATCCTAGAACATACACTTGTGAACCCATCCCCAACTCAAGAACTATAATGTACTGTCATATACATGTGGAGATATGACATCCTTGTTTCTCTGACCCAAATTTACCTGTGTTCTCCCATCCCTCTGTCTCTCAGTGAAATGAGACTGAGGTTTTTGTGTTTTTTTTAAGACTTTATTTATTCGGGACACCTGGATGGCTCAGCGATTAAGTGCCTGCCTTTGGCTTAGGGCGTGATCCTGGAGTCCTGGGATCGAGTCCCACATTGGGCTTCCTGCAAGGAGCCTGCTTCTCCCTCTGCCTGTGTCTCTGCCTCTCTCTGTGTGTCTCTCATGAATAAATAAAATCTTTAAACTAAGAAAGAAAAAGAATCTCAAAGATATAACTTCTAGGTCTGATTGCCAACTGGGAAATTATTTCCAAGTGTCAGGTCAACATACGTGGTCTACATATTCTGCAACTTCCAAATAAAATGTTTATTTTCTGTGCTTAAAGAACCTCTGAGGTACGGGATGAGATCCTCAGAGAACCATGCAGGGACTGAGTTGGCTAGTATCTCTGTAGCTATGCCGTTACCTGCCTCTTCTATTTCCATTCCTTCCTAGGACTTCCTGATCATGTTTGTGCATCACTTGGCCACCATTGGGCTTATAACCTTCTCCTACATCAACAACATGGTTCGGGTGGGAACTCTGATCATGTGTTTACATGATGCCTCAGACTTCTTGCTGGAGGTAAGATTCCCCCAACCCCTCTTTCCTCGTTATTCTTCTCTTTGTCTCCTTTTCTTCCTGATAACTGGCTTTCTCCCCAATTCAGTTTTCTTCCCCCACTCCCCAACTCAGTTTTTATCCTCCTTTCCCAGGCAGCCAAACTGGCCAATTATGCCAAATACCAGCGTCTCTGTGACACCCTCTTTGTGATCTTCAGTGCTGTTTTTGTGGTCACTCGTCTAGGAATCTACCCATTCTGGTAAGTGTTAGGGCCATGGAGCTGTGGTCAGTATGTAGCTAATGGTACTTTTTGCCAATTTAGGGAATAGGCCACCAAAACCCCTATTGCCCTGCTTTATCCTGAGCCTAACATGACCCCTTATGGACTCTCATAGGACCTTACTTCCCTCTAACAGTATTTCTAAGGAGGTGTGATCCATACTGAGAACATCCAACTCACTTGGCTGTGGCTTTCTAGACTCCTCTCTGAGAAACAGCCCTCATTTATGCCTAAGTAATTCTTTTGCCTTCTTTTACACTGATTGCAAAATTCTCAGGCTCTTATTTTCCTGCTCTTATACCCTCTCCCCCACCGTAACCAACATGTACACCACTCTCACTTTACACTCCTGCTTATGGTGCAAAGCCAATGACTGTAGGTTAGAGATTTCCCCTTAGTCTGAGAGAGGCAACTACCAAATTGTTCTTTCTGTACCTAAGGATCTGAGGAATGATGAGGATTATGATTAAAATTGCTGCCCCGGTTTTGTGAAACTCTTCATATTTGAAACGATTAATAATATCATATAATCCATCAGTTCCTAAGATTTACATCTTTCCCTGCCCCTTAAGATAAAAAACTTCATAGCCCCCTTTCTTTATCTTTCACTGTGGATGAACGTTGCTGGCATTTCAACTGTTAGAATGTACAGAGAGAAAACATACTGGGTTTCCCGGAAACCAAGCTTCATTGCTAACTGCCTGGCTGTAACTCTGGAATCTCACCATTGGCCTCTTCTTCTAGGATTCTGAACACGACCTTCTTTGAGAGTTGGGAAATTATCGGGCCTTATCCCTCCTGGTGGCTCTTTAATGGCCTTCTCCTGATCCTACAGTTTCTACATGTCTTCTGGTCCTACCTAATTGTGCGAATTGCTTTTAAAGCTTTGATCCGAGGAAAGGTGAGGAGGAAAGATGGCTTCTTTCTTTGGGGCCAGGGAGGAAGATACATATTACTCATAGACCTTTTCTATTTAGCTTAGCCGCAGGTACTCAAGCAGAAAGCTTGGACTCCAGAGTTTTCACCTTTTCTATAAGTGTTTAGCCTGTTAAGACATGACTTAGAGCCAGTAGACCATGTGACTCTTGATCAGAAGATCAAGCCCCTCGTTGGGTGTAGAGATTACTTTAAAAAAAAAAAAAAGACATAGGTGCAGGAGGAAGGATCTGCCTTCTTCCTGTCCTTTAGGAATGACTATGGTTAAATAATGAACTTTATTACTTTTTGAGATGGCTTCAACCATTTCCTACCCCTAACCTACCTACTTCAGTGCACTTCATATTTTTGTTTTTTATCAGGGAAACCTTTTTCCAAAGGAAATTGTATGCAGAGCTCTAAACTACATATAAAAACAGCAGTGTTTGATTGCCTAAGAATGGTGTTCACAAGCTACTCCAAGATCCCAAGATATGGGATATGGATGTTCAAGATATGAGACTAAGTACTGGCCTCATCCCACTGTTGTATGAGGCAGTGATCCTACACGAGATAGGTATTTAGGGTTTCAAATACCCACCTTAAGCCACCAGCCCAAAAATACAAAGGACGGTGTCATTTAACAATCAAACTCCTAGCTGAATTGTGCAAGTTCGGAAGCAGTCAGGCTGGGATTTGCCCACGGGCTAGGGATTCAGCCTTCAGCAATAGGAGTGGCAAGGGGGAGGGGCTCCGCCAGAGAAGATACTGACTGTAGGACAAAGGGATGGAATGTAACCCAAGTATATACAATCTGTTGTGTCCCTGTTCTTTATGGCTGCAACTGGTTTTAGAACTTGCTCAGTGTGCCTATGCATTCTGCTGTAGCTACTGGGTGACTGGACATCTCTTCTCCTGCTTTTCTTTCCTGACCAGGTGACCTATCCAGGAAGGATTAGACCCAGACTCTGTACTCTCCACTCTTTTCTCACCTCCTTCCTTTTTTCTATGCCTGGTGGGAGCTGGACAGTTTCATCTCTTGCATGTAAGTGTATCTGTGCTTCTAGTGTTCAGTAAAGCATGTCTGTCTGAATGTGTTTCTCTTCCTTTCTGCTTTCCTTCCTGTTGGCCTTGTTGTCTCTGAGCATGCCTCCCTCCTGACCTTGTGGGGCCATTGTTGACTAGAGCTCAAGTTGGCAGATTCTTTTTCCTAAATGGAGGCAAAAGTTGAGTCTACTCTTATTTTCTCCTTTTTGAGCCTCCCTTTACCTCAAATCTAGATAGACTCTGCCCTCTGGTAGAAATTTCCTAAAGCTCAGATAATACAGTTGCCTGGGTTCACAGGTCAACAGCTGCAATAAACCAGAGTCTCAGAACTAACCAAAGCAACCGCCCTACTCCTTGGCAACAGCATTTCTAGCTTTGTATCCTTCTCACCCCCTTCTTGTTCTTTTTTTTTTTTTTTTTTTTTAACAAAACGTATTGAGGGGCATGTGGCAGGCTCAGTCTGTACAGCATGCAACTCTTAATTTCAGGGTTGCAAGTTCAAGCCCCACACTGGGTGCAGAGCTTACTTAACAAATTAAAATAAACAAAAAACCCACACTGATTGTCCTTCAGTCCTAGGAGTTAGAAGTCTGGCAGGTCTCACTGGGTTTCTCTCCTTTACTTTTTATAGTCCATGGTAGAGAACTGGAAATACATTGATGTCATAGGGTACTGAGTCCAGGAAGAGTAGAACTATTGAAAAAGGCCTAGTTATGGATCAGCTCTGGGGATAAACAAAAGTCAGGATAATCAATATGGGGAACTCCAGTGGCCATCACCCCCATACGACAGAAGCAGTGATGACAGCCATCTGTGTTGTTTGTATTGGTCTTTTCTAGCTTTTGAGGTGGGAGAGGAGAAAGAGTGTGTGTAGTTTCCCTCAGACCTACACCCAGACTCAGTGAATGATTTCAGCTCTCCTAGGCTGCTCCGGAGGGAGAGACATACCCTTACCAAAGCAGCTCCTTATTCTATAGGGAACAGAATCAAAGATGATGAGAGAGAAACCGAGAAAAAGTCAGAGGATGTTCACAATGGTAGCCATGGCCCAGACAGTATTTGGAGTCAGGTGCCACCAGAAAGTAGGCCACAGTGGGAGCAGTGGCCAAACATGGGCTCTGTGGGCTGAAGTCTGTCTTATGGTAGCAGACGAGTTCTGTCCTCACCTTTCCTATCTTTGGCCCCATCCCACCCAGGTGTCTAAGGATGACCGCAGTGATGTGGAAAGCAGCTCAGAGGAAGAAGATATGGCCACCAACATGAAAAGCCCCTGTGGCAACAGCTCCAGCAATGGTGCCAATCGGGTGAATGGTCACATGGGAAGCAGCTACTGGGCTGAAGAGTAAGGTGGTTGGTGTGGAAACTACAGCACACATGGATTTGTAGGGCCACTGGCAACGCACTCCTCTTGGGCCTCCCCACATCTACGTGCTTGTGACTAGGGGTCTGCAGGGCACTGAGGAGAATGAAAGAAGCAGATATTTTCACTTTTTAAAAAAACTCTGCCATTTTGTATTTAATAGCCTCCAGGTTCTTTCAGTAATATTATTTGCTGTGTGCGTGTGTGTGTGTGTGTGCGTGCGCGTGCCCGTACATGTATATGCATATGCATTTGTGCATGTGCACGGGTTTCATTTCCTGGGTTGGGGCACAATTGTAGGCTGGGGCCACTAGACCTTATGCCCCCTTTGAACCCACCTCAATCTCAGACTGACCTGCATCTTGAATGGTGCTGGCTCTGACCTGTCCCCTCCCTTGTTGTCCACGGCTCTTGAAGCTCTGGCCATCTGAATGGAACAGTAAAGTTCAGCTCCAGGTTTCTGCACTGTTCCTCTTGGAGCTGGAAGATTTCACATGAAGTTGTACAGAAACAGACAATGATGGATGGATGGATGGATGACCAAGATTTTTGGCCCCTAGCTAGATTCCCTTCCTGCCACCTGGTAGTTACAGGGACAGCTGCTGATACCCTGCTCTTCACTAAATGGTACGCAGGGAGTGGGGGGGGGTGGCAGAGGGTACACTGAGGGCTGGAGGGGGACAACAGCCACTGGGTGAGCCGTTAACGGTTTATACTATTGTTTACTCTTCTGTGATTAAAAGTGCTTCAACCCTCCTCTGCTGTCTCAACCTCTTTAGTGACTCTATCCCCAATTCCCTGAATCCATAAGCTAATTAAGAAAATTTTCAGGTCTCATTCTTAAGGTTCTTAGGCACCCAGTTTTTTCTTTCTGTGCATGCTGCGAAGAGAGTGTCCACATTTTATGGCTCACTAAACGTGCATAATAGTCACAGAAAAATACTGAGCAGATAAAAGTATGTGTCACCAAATGGAAGAGAGATTTGGTGAAGACACTTCCAGTTAGAAATTTGTATTTCCCATATAGAGACTACCAATTAACACTTAAAAGATTGTGATAAATGAGTCTAAGATGTTTTCCTTTAGTTCTGTTTTCTTTTAGCCATGGAAAAAAATCTTCCTAATCCAGACTTTTCTGTAGTTGAGGTCTTGGCAAAATTACCAATGGTAGTTTGGTAATTCATCTCAGATAGTCTTCCATTTAGTGAATATTCAGATTATCAAAATATTTCCAGATGTCCTTGTGTACATTAAGGCATATGGTGCTTGTCAGGGAAATGGATGAAAACGGAAAGATACAGGTTCCTGTTCTAAGAATCAGGTACTCGGTGTTCATTGACAATATAGGGGTATTGACCCTGCTAGGTTTCCTTAATGAGTGGCTGACTGTTTTTTGGGTTTTTTTTTAAAGATTTATTTATTCATTCAGAGAGCGAAGAGAGGCAGAGACACAGAGGGAGAAGCAGGCTCTATGCAGGAAGCCCAATGTGGGACTCGATCCTGGGTCTCCAGGACTACACCCCAGGCTGCAGGTGGTGCTAAACCGCTGCACCACCGGGGTTGCCCTGTTTATTTTTTTTTTATTTTTAAAAGACTTTATGCATTTATTTATGAGAGGCAGAGAGAGAAGCAGGCTCCCCGCAGAGACCGATCCGGGACTCCAGGACCACGCCCTGGGCCGAAGGCAGGCACTAAACCACTGAGCCATTCAGGGATCCCCCTGGCTGACTGTTTTTAAAGAGCGTGTGCACAAGTACCAGGGAGGGGCAGGGGCTGAGGGAGAGGGAGAAAGAAAATCCCAAGCAGGCTCCACGCCCAGCACAGAGCCCAACACAGGGCTTGATCCCACCACCCCGAGATCATGACCTGAGCCGAAATCAAGAGTTAGACGCTTAACCCAGGTGCCCTTGAGTGGCTGGCTTTTAAAAAGACTTATGTTGGGGCCTGTAAAAGCTATTTCTAAAAAGTTTTACATAGTTTTTTGGTCAGAGCTAGCCTGAGGTCTTAAATTTAGCTCTTCAACTTCCCCTAGTGTTGACTCATGGATTTGTGAAATATGAAATACTTTTAAAAGATACGGTTTTAAGCCTTTGCAATCTGAACAGCTACTCTGTATATCTGTTGGTTGTCCCAGTTAATCTGTCAAAAGATGCACCTGAGTAGTATAACATAAATAATACCACATAACTCATTACATGCCAGGCACTATATAAAGCACTTCATATATGATAAAAATGAAGCAAAAAGAAGTTAACTTGCCTAAGGTCAAACAGCTAATCAAGAATCAAAACCCAGTGTCTCTCTTTTTCGAGAAGGAAAGAATATCCAGCAGGGTCCGTGTTCAGCACAGGGCTCGATCCCACGACCCCGAGATCATGAGCCGAGCTGAAACCAAGAGTCAGGTGCTCAGCCAACTATACCACCCAGGTGCCCCAAGCACTCGACTCGATCTCAGCTCAGGTCTTGATCTCAGGATCCAAACACAGTGCGGAGAAGAAGAATGTCCTGTAGAGCTGGCACACATCACCTCCACTGTATTCTGATCAAAGTAGTCACGGCGACCACCTTGATTCAAGAGGGTGGGGACACAGACGACAGTACCTCTAGATGAGGAGTAGCAGGGCTCCTGCTGAAAAGCACATGGAATGGGATAGAATTACATTCATCTTTAAAAACTTCAACCTGCCACATTGAGGAAATTGAGTCTTCGTGCTTAACACCAACATCAGGATATCTGGGTGGCTCAGTCGGTTAAGGGTCTGCCTTCAGCTGAGGTCATGATCTCGGGGTCCTAGGATGGAGCCCACATCCGGCTTCCTGTTCAGCAGGGAGTCTGCTTGTACCTCTCCCTCTGCCCCTTCCCCTGCTCACGCACACTCTCAAGTAAATAAATAAAATCTTAAACACACACACACCAGGGTACCTGGCTGGCTCAGTCGGTGGAATATGCAGCTCTTGATCTCAGGGTCATGAGTTCAAGCCCCATGTTGCAGAGGTTACTTTAAAAAAAAACAAAAACAAAAACAAAAAAACAGGGACACCTGGGTGGCTCAGTGGTTTAGCGCCTGCCTTTGGCCCACGGTGTGATCCTAGAGACCCGGGATTGAGTCCCACATCGGGCTCCCTGCATGGAGCCTGCTTCTCCTTCTGCCTGTGTCTCCCTCTTTCTCTCTCTGTCTCTCATGAATGAATGAATAAAATCTTTTTTAAAAAATAAAATCCCACAAACATCTTCGATTGCCCATCATATATCATGAGCTTTCATGTTATCACAATCCTAAAAATAATCACATCACATAGGTTTAGTTAGGAGGTTTTGATTCAGTATGCTGATTGTAAACCAAGTTCTTAAGACTTTAGATCCAATATTCATGCAGGGAAATACAGTTCAATAAAATGATTAAGTGCCTACTTTATGATAGGCACTGTGGCAGACGCTGGAGGCATAAAGAGGACCACGATCTGGTTTCTACTACTCTCAAAGAGCTCATATACCCCAGGTAAGGAGGAAAGATAATACAGTGCAAAAAGAACTATTAAATTATTCTTGGCAAGGTGGGAGAAAACTTGAAAGCAAAGGTATGCTGAGAAGAGATGTCAAAGTATATAAAAGATACTAGTTCTGGCTTAATGCAGGCTAAAATAACCTGAGACAGACATCTAGAAATGGGAAATAAAAGTTTGGTTTGGTTTTGAATTTGTTTTTAATGCATAGCTGAGCTTCCAAGAACGGGGACACCAAAGACCTAATGAAAGGAATTGAAAACTAGTGCAGAAGGTAAGACAGCAGAAGCAGTTACTAGAGGGATTATAAGGAAACCTAACTGAAGGACTTGGGTTTTAATGCAGACAAGAGAGCAGGCCATGCAGGAAGCTGGAAATGAGACCTCCAGTTAAAGCTGGGACCGTGAGATAGCAACAGCCTTAGTGAAAGGGGGGAAACTGAAAAATTCATCCAGTTGGCAAAAGGATAAAGCAAGGAAGTTTGCTTGGGCTTATGGGGCCAGGAGACTCAAGAATTTCCTCAAAGTCTGGGCCCACACTTCATGTGAACTTGAGGACATAAATACACACTTCCTGTGTGGTTGGTCTAGGAAATGTCATGACTCCTCCCACCTCATTCCCGGGTAAGAGTCACATGAAAATGGTCTCAGGTCAGTTATCCGTGGCATTGCTCTGGAGAGTCCCGTGCATGATGACACAGACCACGTGGGATTCTTATACCACTACCACTACCTCCCAAATAACAAAGCTCTAAAACACCATCTCAGTCAAATCTGCAAGACCTATAACTAACAAACTACTAGTATCCAGAGTACTAGTATAATACAGAATACAGACCTAAAAAGAAATAAAAGACAATTCAACAGCAAGACAAAGGCAGAAGAGGGAGCAAAGGATAGGAATAGGCAATTTCTAGAGGAAGAATACGCTAATGGTAATAAATCAAGTAAAAAGGTACTCTACTGAAAATTAATAATACATAAAACTAACAGAAACCACTCCATACCACTTTGGAAGACTTAACCAAAACCAGCAAAGCCAAATATTAGTAATAATTACTCTTGGAGAAACTAGCAGATGGGCCCAAGAAAACATACAAGGATACTATACTTTTGCTATTTTTATTTATTAAGAGGGAAAAAGTGTAGATGACTCAGTGATCTTTCTCCAGAGGAATAAAATAAATTGATTTATTCATGCAGTTGGGATATTATATAGCAATTAAAAACAGGGGTTTTTTTTTGGGGGGGGGGTAAATATGGATGTACTAGTCTGAACCAATAGGAAATAAATATATATATTTAAAAGATTTGTTATAAGGAATTGGCTCATGTGATTGTGGAGGTGGGGAACTCCTAGGGTCAGAAGTCAGGAAGCTGAAGAACCAGGAGAGCCGATGATGTCCCAGTCTGATTCCGAAGCCTTTCCACCTGGAGAGCCCATAGTTCCAGTCCCAGGCAGAAGGCAGAGAAGTTGCATATGCTGCCTTTCTGTTTTATTCCGGCTGACAATGGATTGGGTGAGACCCAACCACACTGGGGAGGGTGATCAGCTTTACTCAGTCTGTGGAATCCAATGTTAATCTCATTCAGAAACAGCCTCACAGATGCATCAGGAATACTGTTTAACCGGGGATCCCCAGGTGGCTCAGCAATTTAGCGCCTGCCTTTGGCCCAGGGCATGATTCTGGAGTCCCGGAATCAAGCCCCAGGATCGAGTCCCACATCGGGCTCCCTGCATGGAGCCTGCTTCTCCCTCTGCCTGTGTCTCTGCCTCTCTCTGTGTCTCTCATGAATAAATAAATAGAATCTTTAAAAAATAATATATATATATATATATATTTTTTTTAAAGGAATACTGTTTAACCAAGTATCTGGGCACTCAGTCACCACAGCAAATTAACCAGAACAATGGACAAATAAATGTCAAAAACAATGTTGAGTGAAAAGGGCAAGTCTCAAAAGAAAAATGTCCATCTGATGCAGTTAACATTACCTTTTTTAACCCCCAAATACTATTAAGTGTATTTCCATAGTAAAAGTACAGAATCTATACAGCATGACAAGGATGGAAAGTGTTTATCTTTGGGAAGGGAAGATGTGGGTAAAATGGCTAAGTGGTATAATATTTTATTTTTGGTGCTTTCAATACATTTGGAATAATTCATTTCAAATATTTTTGTAATATAAAAAAGTATGTGGCATTTTCAGGAAACTGTAACCTGCTGGAGTTGGATCAAAGTGGCAGGAGATGAGAGTAAGACGACTTGGGGCCACAGAGTGAAGAGCCTGGACTATCATGTCTAAGAGTTACATTTTAGATGGTAGGTTATGGGAGCCCTCGAAGGTTTTAAAGCAACAAATGAGTTGTGAAAAGTACTCAGGGGAGGGTATCCTACTATCTGAGACTGGACATTAGAGCTACGAGAAATGGCTTTATAAAGAAAGGGCCTAGGGGATCCCTGGGTGGCGCAGCGGTTTGGCGCCTGCCTTTGGCCCAGGGCGCGATCCTGGATCTCCTCCAGGATCGAGTCCCACATCGGGCTCCTGGTGCATGGAGCCTGCTTCTCCCTCTGCCTGTGTCTCTGCCTCTCTCTCTCACTGTGTGCCTATCATAAATATATTTAAAAAAAAAAAAATAAATAAATAAAGAAAGGGCCTATGGGTCGGCATAAACCGACAGATAGTAAGGTTCCAGTCTAGACCCCCCCTCACCTCAGCCATCTGTATACAGTTGTTCTTTCTTGTTCAGTAAAGTCGTCCGCAGAACAGGCCTCACCAGCAGAGGTTAGCCACAAGCCCTAGGCCTATTAAGGAAAAAAAAAACAAACAGATCTGGGAATCTTCTTTCACTCAAATGACTGCTCTATAGAAGACACCTGGGAAACACCGCTAACCGTTTTGGCAGCGCGAGGCTCTCCCGTCTGATAGGAAGATATCATGAGGAACTGGCTCACAGAGTTATAAGGGCAGGCCTTGTTAGGGCTCCTCATTGTCTGCCTGGCTGTCCCCTCCCTCCAGAGGGCTCCCAGGACAAACTATAACCTCGCCACCCAAGCTGTCCCTGACTAGCACAGGGTGGGGAGAGCCGTGGGGTCCCAGGCAGTGCCTGTTAGTACTTCTCTCCTGAGCCTTTGCCTCTGAACAACAGAAGAAACCAGAGAAAATTCAATCTACACTATGTGCATGTCAACACACTGGAGATGGGCTGGAGGGGTACACCAAGCTGGGAACCCTGGTAATTTCTGAGCAGGGAAACGGTGGAGAGAAGAGGGAATAACAAGGGGTACTTGTATTTATCTCTATTTTTAAATATTTTATGAGAAAACATATTCATATAAGCAGCTTACAGACGGTGATACAAATAAACATTTTTCCTTAAACAAAAAAGTGTCTATTTTTTTAAAGCAAGTGTGGCAGTAGGTTGATAACAGTTAAAACTGAGGAATGGGTGGGTATAAGGGTTTTATTTCTATTCCCTCAGCTTTAGTATATGTTTGAAACCCACAAAATATTTTTATTATACAAGATATATATGCTCATTGTAAAAAATGCAGTTAAGGAAGTTTATGACATTTCCATTTGCCCCAGTAACTATCAACACTCGGTAGATAGCCTTCCAAAACCACTTCTCAGATGACCACATGAATACAAATGTACCTTTTTGGGTTTTTTTAAGATTTCATTTATTCATGTGAACGAGAGAGCGTGGCAGACACAGACTCGATCCCAGGGCTCCAGGATCACGCTCTGGGCTGAAGGCAGGCGCTCAACTGCTGAGCCACCCAGGCGTCCCCAAATGTTCCTTTTATATTTATTTGAGAAAGAGAGAGTGAGCAGCGGGGGTGGGGGTATATTTATTTGAGAGAGTGAGCAGTGGGGGTGGGGGTAGAAGGAGAGGGGGAGAATCTTAAGCAGACTGGAGCATGAGCCCTTTATGGGGCTACATCTCACGATCCAGAGATCATGACCTAAGCTGAAATCAAGAATCAGATTCTTAGCCAACTGAGCCACCCAGGTGCCCCACAAATGTTCTTTTTAAAACAAAAATGAGGGGAGCCTGAGGGACTCAAGTTGAGTGGCCAACTCTTGATTTTTGGCTCAGGTCATTTTTTCAGGGTTCTGGGATGGAGGCTTGCAACAGGCTCCCAGCTCAGTGGGGAGTCTGCTTGTCCCTCTGCCCTTCCCCCTGCTGTGCTATCTCAAACGAACTCTTTAAAAAAAATTTTTAAACCCAAAAATGAGATCATATTCTGCTAGTTTTGATTAACATTCCACTTTATGGATATACCATTATTCTTGAATTTACTTAAGATTCTTTATTATTGGAGAATCCCTGCGTGGCTCAGCGGTTTAGCGTCTGCCTTTGGCTCAGGGCGTGATCCTGGAGACCCTGATCAAGTCCCATGTCGGGCTCCCCGCATGGAGCCTGCTTCTCCCTCTGCTTCTCTCTCCCTCTCATGAATAAATAAAAATCTCAAAAAAAAAAAAAGATTCTTTATTATTAATATATTGTGAAACAGGGGCTCCTGGGTGGTTCAGAAGGTTAAGCAGCTGGCTCTTGGTTTCGGCGCAGGTTATGATCTCAGGTTCCTGGGATCCACCTGCCTCAGGCTCTGAGCTCAGTGGGGAGTCTGCTAGGGATTCTCCCTCCCTCTCCCTCTGCCCCTCTCCTCTGCTTCCTCTCACTCTCAAAGAGATGGATTTTTTTTTTATTGCAAATGATATCCTTCTACAAATATGCTGTGCAGTTGTGTGAATATTTTTTTAAAGATTTGAGAGAGAGAAAGAGAGTCTGGGTGGGGAGAAGTGGCAGAGGGCGAGAGAAACTCTTTACATTAGTAAATGATCTCTTTACTGTTTAGTATTTGTTAACTTTTCTTAATATTATCACTCTTTACATCTGCCTACATTTTTCAGGAATGTCTTATCCATCTATTTTCAATCTCTATTAATGAGCATGTTTATTAAAACTACATATAACTTGATTTCTTTTTAGCCAAACCTATTAGTCTTTTTTAATTGTCCATTGATAGTGAAATAACTGATGAATTTGATTGTATTCACCTTAATTTGACAGCAAATATGTCTCTTCTTTAGTAAATAGTTCATGCTCAGTAAAGACTAAACAATTGATTTAGACTTTGACAAGCTGCATTTGAAATGGCAGTAGGTGTTCCAAGTGAAAATGACTCTTAGACCATTAGAGGTAAGGGAGGACTGGAAAGCAGGCCAGAAAACCAGCTGGACAGCAACATATTGGCATTATCTGCTGTATCAGAGGGCTTTTTGTTTTTATTTAAATTTCATTTAGTTAACATACGGTGTAATATTAGTTTCAAGTGTACAATACAGTGATTCAACACTTCCATACATCACCCAGTGCTCATTACACCAAGCGTACTCCTTGGTCGCCATCACCTATTTCACCCATCCCCCCACCCACCTCCCCTCTGGTAACCACCATTTATTCTCTATGGCTAAGAGTCTGTTTCTTGGTTTGCCTTTTTTAAATTTGTTCGTTTTGTTTCTTAAATTCCACATATGAATGAAATCATATAGTATTTGTTGTTTCTCTTATTTAGCATAATACTGTCTAGTTCCATCCATGTCATTGCAAATGGCGAGATTTCTTTTTTATAGCTAATATTCCATTGTACATACACCACCTGTTCTTTATCTGTTCATCAGTTGATGGACAGCTGGCCTATCTCCTTAATTTAGCTACCACAGATACTGCTGCTATAAACATAAGTATGAATGTATCCCTTTGAATTTGTATTTTTGTATTCTATGAGTAAATACCTAGTGGTATATTTTGCTTGAGTAGTGTAAATTGCTGGATCAAAGGGTAGTTTCATTCACTTTTTGAGGAAACTCTATACTGTTTTCCACAATGGCTGCATTTTGCATTTGCATTTCCACAATGCAGTTTGCATTCCCACCAACAGTGCACGAGGGTTCTCCTTTTTCCACATCCTCACCCAACACCTGTTGTTTCTTGTGATGTTCATTTTGGCCATTCCAACAGGTGTGAGGTGACAGCTCACTGTAGTTCTGATTTGCATTTCTCTGATGATGAATGATGCTGAGCATCTTTTCATGTGTCTGCTGGCCATCTGTATGTCTTCTTTGGAAAAATGTCTATTCGTGTCTTCTGCCCATTTTTAAAATAGATTTATTTATTCATCTTATTTTTTTTAAGATTTATTTGATAGAGAGAGAAAAGCACAAGTAGGGGGAGCAGCAGGCAGAGGGAGAGGGAGAAGCAGGCTCCCCACTGAGCAGAGAGCCTGATGTGGGGCTTCATCTCAAAACCCCAGGATCCATAATGACCTGAGCTGAAGGCAGATGCTTAACCGACTGAGCCACCCAGGTGTCTCTATTTATTCATTTTAGAGAAAGAGAGCATGCATGTGAGCAGGGGAGGGGCAGAGGGGGAGAGAGAGAGAACCTCAAGCAGACTCCTCACTGAGCTTGGGGCCCAATGCAGGGCTCGATCCCATGACTCTGAGACCACAACCTGAGCCAAAATCAAGAGTAGGACATTCGGGGGATCCCTGGGTGGCGCAGCGGTTTGGCGCCTGCCTTTGGCTCAGGGCGCGATCCTGGAGACCCGGGATCGAATCCCACGTCGGGCACCCAGTGCATGGAGCCTGCTTCTCCCTCTGCCTATGTCTCTGCCTCTCTCTCTCTCTCTCTCTCTGTGTGTGTGTGACTATCATAAATAAATAAATTAAAAAAAAAAAAAGAGTAGGACATTCAACCAACTGTGCTACCCTGGCAACCCCACCCATTTTTAAATTGGATTATGTGTTTCTGGGGTGTTGAGTTTTTGTTTTGTTTTTACGATTTTATATTTTTTAGAGATTTTATTTATTTATTCATGAGAGACACAGAGAGAGAGGCAGGCAGAGACACAGGTAGAGGGGGAAGCAGACTCCATGCAGGAGTCTGATGTGGAACTCGATCCCTGGACTCCAGGATCATGCCCTGGGCCAAAGGCAGGCACTAAACTGCTAAGCCACCCAGGGATTGCCCAAAGAAATACTTAATATGAATGATCTCATTTTTTCTTCAAAGTAATCTTTTAAATTAGAACTTTTTTTTTTAAAGATTGTATTTATTTATTCATGAGAGACAGAGAGAGAGGTAGAGACACAGGCAGAGGGAGAAGCAGGCTCCATGCAGGTAGCCTAATGTAGGACACAATCCCGGGTCTCCAGGATCAGGCCCTGGGCTGAAGGTGGCGCTAAACTGCTGAGCCAATCAGAACTATTATTTTTTATATCCCCATTAGACACAGGTAAAATGAGGAGTTAAGAGTTAAGTAATTGGCCTAATGCAATATAGCAGGAATGGTAGAGTTGGGATACCAACACTGAGCACTTAATTATTTTCATTGAGTGCCTAGAATAATCTAGGAAAAACATACAGATGAGAGCAATGGTCTAAGAACAAAACTTTGAAGTATCACTGTTTAAAGTGGGCAGAAGGGATCCCTGGGTGGCGCAGCGATTTAGCGCCTGCCTTTGGCCCAGGGCGCGATCCCGGAGATCCAGGATCGAATCCCACGTCGGGCTCCCGGTGCATGGAGCCTGCTTCTCCCTCTGCCTGTGTCTCTGCCTCTCTCTGTGTGTGTGTGTGACTATCATAAATAAATAAAAATTTAAAAAAATAAAGTGGGCAGAAATTCCCAAAGGAAATCAAAAGGAAAAGTCAAAGGCATAGGAGGAAACAAGATAGTGGGCCCACGCTATGACCAAAACAGAACTTCAGCGCAGCAGCGAAACGGCCAGGGAAGGACTGAAATCATCCATAGGTGCAAAACAAAGGAGGCCATGGTAACCTGGAGTTTCAACACAATGGTGGAGGTGGAAGGAATTTTAAGTCCGTGCAAGTGGCATCACCTCTCCTTAAATAATCTTGAATAGTCTGTTTTGATAGGAGGCGGGAGGCCTTATGCAAGTTTGTACACTGAGAAGAAAGAATATGAATTAGAGACAACTAATGAAGCAAGGCTTGGGATTGAAAAGGGTAATGAGGAAGGCAAAAACCACAATGGAGCTATCTGAAGGCTCTGCTCTGGGCACAGGCTAGATAGGAAATCAGTTTACGTCAAGGGCAGACAGATTGGAAAACCGAAGAAATCAAAAGACTTGAAGTTCTTTTGACTCCAAGTTCTGGAGTAGAAATGAGAATGTAAGAGAACATTTCCAAAAGGAATGATGTAAAAGGGGGGGGCAGAGGAAGGGGGAAAAAAAGACAGATGTTACACTTTTTGAAAGTGCACAGGGGAGCTGGGAGAATGATGCCTCTACCATACAGGGAAGTGAGAAAGCAGAGGCAATGGAGTTCTTGGTTAACACACCAAGAGAGGCTGGGAATAAAAGGGCTGGTGGTATAGGAAAGCTGGGTTTTTTAAATCACAGAAGAGGGCTTTTGGGTGAAATGTTTAGGAGTAGAAGGACAATGGTAAGAGCAGTACGCACATGAAAGCAGGAGAGATGACAAACATCCAAGGGGACTGTTATTTGGGGCGATTACCAAGAGTAAGAATGAAGTCAACTAGCAAGGCTCAAAGCTCAAAATGGCATAGTGGCAAGAACAGCACTCTTCATAGTTGAGTTTTACTTTGAATGCACTGTTTTCAAATCCTCTTCACAACTTTGCAGAAAGACCTGCAGGTAGATTTCCTGTGCACTGGCACAGTGGGAAATCAGCCCTGTGCTAATACTATGCCCACTGCGCTTGAGGAGTTGGATTGCATTACTATAGGCTGGCTGCCCAACAACCCTTCCCTCTGGGATCTCTGCCTCCCCCACTTTGGGCGTTTTTGGTGGGGTTGTTAAACAAGGGCCTCTGCCTTCCTTATCTGAGAGGTGCACGCCTGGCCAAGAACTGGCCAGAGTAACCCTTTACCTGGACACAGTAATTGGTCTAGGAATGGTCACTGACCAATGAAGAGTTCTGGTCTTTACGGAGTCTTTTCAGGGGATTTGTACAGATGCTGGGACAGTCTTCCATCTGAGATCATGAGATGACACCGCTACTCCTAAAACTGCGTACCTCCCCTTCATGGGCGCTAAGAGTTCAAAATATAGAAATCCAGTCTGGTAGTCAAGCAGTAGAAAACTGGTAGTCAAGGCCCCATCTCTGCAGTTCATCCTCTATTTAAGTAAACAAAAATACCAAGACACAGACATGGCAAAATATTTAATCTCTGTAGGTGTGCCTCATCCTCCCATTCCTGTTGTGACTCAACAGCCTCCCCAAAACGGCAGTACCAGAGAAAATAGGGGGCACTTTTTCTCAGCAGGATTCGAAAACCATTAAGGCCCTAGTTCTCTTGACTTGGAAATGATTGCAGGTGAGATCATTCCACAGCACGCCTCAGGCCTCTCTGCTCCAGGAGAAAAACCCCCAGTTCTATGGGACTCCTGAGGTCTTCTGTTCTTCTGCAGCCTGGCGCTGAAGGCTGCGCCGCTGGAAATAGCGGTAGGCTCGGGCACTACAGAGGTAGCCCCCATACACAGTGAGGAGCATCATGGAGGTAGAGAAGGTCTTGTAGCCAATGTCAGCTAGTTGCTTGGCAGTTGGCATGTTGTCCCCTACAAAGACAGACTGGATTTAGACCCAAGGATAAGGCCTCACGTGCCCAGCCCACTTCTTTGTTTAAGGCCATACCACATCTTCTGCATCCTTAGTCTGTCTGTACTCTACTCTGAACAGTCCCTACACACATGCAGATATTGTTCAGGAACTCTGAAGATTCAGAAAGACAGGTGCCTGGGTGGCTCAGTCGATTAAGCATCTGCCTTCGGCTCAGGTCATGATCCGAGTGTCTTGGGATCGAGTTCCGCATTGAGCCCCAAATCAGGCTCCCTGCAGGAAGCCTACTTCTCCCTCCGCCATTCCTCATGCTTGTGCTCTCTGGCTCTCTCCCTCTGTCAAATAAATAAAATCTTAAAAAAAAAAAAATGATTCAGGATGATAGATAAGCTCTGCATACGAGATACAGAAATAGGTGCGTTTCAATGATGTTACAGGTAAAATGTGGCCTTCTATATTTGTGGAGACAAATGACTGGTATGAACCACCCAGAAATGTTCTTAACTGACCTATGACTGTAAGCACATATCAGTTTTTCTGGCTAGTAGGGAATTAATGCGGTAGCCAGGGATTAAACATTAGCAATGAATTATTCTCTCTAGGAGGATCAAATGGGAACCTTCTACACAATAACCAATTTGTTTTGCCATAAAAACAATCCTATTCTTGATGGTGAAGTTCCCATGTTAGCCCTCAAGCATCCATATAAGCCAGATACACCTGAAATAATGCCAAGAGTATATTTATTTCAATTATACTTAACCGTCTACAGCATTAACTCTAAGTTCCAAACGTAATACCAAGAACCTAACCCAAGGGTTAAATAGAAACTTACTGAGTCCCCAGCAAACTGTTAATTCACATTTGCATAAGATAAATTATTGGTAATTTAACTGTTCCCTGGATATTCTGAACTAGGGAACAAGATAAAATTTACCACAGGACACTTTCATCCTCAACAAAACATTCTTCCATTTGGGTCTAGGAACATGTTCTCAGGCTCCTCACTGTTGAGGGAATTGACATTAAAAGACTGAAACAGAATAGGTTTCTTAAAAGTCTTGAACTTGAAAGAAGAAAAGCTCAGGGTTAGCTGCTTTCAGGGGGCCTAGAGTAGGGTGAGACACATAAGCACTTCTCCGAGTGCATCCTATGGACTAACCACTGCTATTGAGCCAGTCCTGGAGGGTGGAGCCCAAGTTGAGCTGAGCCACAGCTTCCTTGAATCATAATTCCAAGTGACTACATTAAATAAGGTCAAAGGAGAAAGAAAACCAAATGGCACAGGTTCAGGTAAGAGACAGTTGTGTTCAGGTTATCTGAGGTTTGAAAGGACCCCAAACTGTGAGATGTGAAGAACACACACACCCACACACACACTCACACAGGGCAGGACACTAAGGTAAGCAAGCTTCCAGCAAAGAGACCTGCAACCTTCAACATCTTCCTCATTTACTCCTTCTCCACCTGTCCCCCGTTACCCCGGCTCAATGTTAATCAGCTACAGGACCACTTCTTCAAGGGGCTGGAGGAAGAAGGCTGGAGGCATTCAACAGCTTATAAAAGGATGGTATACCTTGCTTAGACAAGTGACAGATGACCTACTAACAGATGTGATTTTGCTGTCTAGAACTCCACTTCATCTCTTGTCTAATCCAAACCAACATTTCTATTTCCTTTTTTTTTTAAGATTTTATTTACTTATTCATGAGAGACAGAGAGAGGCAGAGGAAGAAGCGGGCTCCATACAGGGAGCCCGATGTGGGACTCGATCCCAGGACTCCAGGATCACGAACTGAGCAGAAGGCAAATGCTCAACTGCTGGGCAGCCTCGGTGGCTCAGCAGTTTAAGCGCCACTTTCAGTCCAGGGCGTGATCCTGCAGACCCGGGATCAAGTCCCACATCAGGCTCCCTGCATGGAGCCTGCTTCTCCCTCTCTCTGCCTGTCTCTGCCTCTCTCTTCTCTCTCTCTGTCTCTCATGAATAAATAAATAAAATCTTTTTTTTTAATTTTTATTTATTTATGATAGCCACAGAGAGAGAGAGAGAGGCAGAGACACAGGCAGAGGGAGAAGCAGGCTCCATGCACCGGGAGCCCGACGTGGGATTCCATCCCGGGTCTCCAGGATCGCGCCCTGGGCCAAAGGCAGGCGCCAAACCGCTGCGCCACCCAGGGATCCCCAATAAATAAAATCTTAAAAAAAAAAAAAAGCTCAACTGCTGAGCCACCTACGCGTCTCCAAGATTTCTATTTTCACACTAACCAAAACTCTCCACAGACCCTGAGCTAATGCAGGGCAGTAGAAAAGGAGAGGACAGATGTAGCAGTTATTTTGGAAGTAGAACAAAGATTTATTAATGGAATGGATTTGGGCAAAGCTGGAAATATCTCCAAGGCAGCCAATCCGTTAACTCTGTGGATTGGGATACTGTTAATAGGACTAAGAAAAGAAATGTAACAGACGTGTTTCACTGTGTGTATGGGAGTGGTAGTGGCAGTGAGTGGCAGTCAAGATCATGAACTGGGTTCTGGACCAGAAATTAAAATTAAGATGCTCAACCCAACACTCATGTGATGAGGTCTACCAGGCAGATATATACAGATATATATATATACACACACACACAAATCTGGACAGATCTTGGGAGAGACTAACCTACTGATACAGAGGTAACAAGTGACACCAAAGCAGAGGATAAGACCAGAGACAGGGATGCCTAGGTGGCTCAGTGGTTGAGTGTCTGCCTTTGGCTCAGGGCGTGATCCCAGGGTCCTGGGATCAGTCCCACATCAGGATCCCTGCAGGGAACCTGCTTCTCCCTCTACCTATATCTCTGCCTCTCTGTGTGTGTCTCTCATGAATAAATCAACAAATTTTAGGGGGAAAAAAAAAAAAAAGACCAGAGAGAGAAGCCAAGGGAATGCTAGTTTGAAGGATAATAATGAGTGAACGAATGCAGATGGGAAACTCCAGAAACATGTTGGGTGGCTTTTTCATTCAACTACATCTCTTCCTCTTCCTGATTGACAATAACTGCTGTATCAAGTCACTGCCACTGATGGAGGTGTGCTGTATCCTTCCCACCTGTTGAGCCAGAATGAAAACTGGAAACCATTACTGCAAGTTAAGTGCCATGAAGGCTGGTCAGATGGGATAAGTGGATGGGAAAAGATGCCATGAAGGCTGGTCAGATGGGATAAGTGGATGGGAAAAGATGACTAGAGGACATGTAAACAATCCTACAGAAGTCAATTTAGTGCACTGAACTGAAACAGGCATTAAATAATGGCACAGATTCTTTTTTTTTTAAAGTAGGCGCCACGCCGAAGATAGGGCTCGAACTCAGCACCCTGAGATTGAGTCGCATGCTCTACCTACTGATCCGGCCAGATGCCCCAATAAAGCACAGATTCAAAGCCAGGGCTCCAGCAGGTCCACAAGCCCAGCCCCTCCAATGCAGAGGCATTTTTCAGAGACAAAAAACAGATTATTCAATTATACCCCCTTCACCTCAAAGAGAAGAATTCTTGTGATTTTTCTGGTTAACAGAATAGAAGTGATAGGGCAGTAGCTTGAGAAGGCAACAAGATCAAGGACATTCTAGTTATGTTTTGCTTATTGATAAGGAAGATCTGAATATGCTTTAGAGAGAAAGAAGCTGGTCGCCAAACACAAGATAAAAGAAGAGGCGGGCAGGATGGAACAAGATCCAGGATGGCCCAGGAAAAGGTGAACTTAGACCCGGGTAGAAGGATTCACCTTAGAAATGACACTTTTGAGGTGAGCAGAACATTCTCACTTGAGAGACATCCATTTTCTCAAAACAAAACAAAACAAAAAACAAAAAAAGCTCAATGCTGGGTTTATGGGGTGATGCAGTTAGACTCGAGGTTTTGAAAAACAGAAAAAGACTCAAGTACCAGTATAGAAAATCCCACAGAACAGAAGTGCACGCTGCGAGGTTCTGGCTCTTCTCTTTTTCTGCCCAACCCCCCCCCCCCAAGGGAGCATCTCAAGGCTCCAGGTTCTCCTCTGGAAAATCATTTCCTCAAATGTGTTTCATCCACCTCAGCTTAGACACGATGGATCTGTCCACCTTTTACTAGTGCTATGAAAGCCACAGAGAACAGGCTTCAGTCTCAGAGCAGCCTACGGTCTGGGGGGGGGGGGGGCAGAGATCCCACATTCGGTTACACAAGGTAGGAGACGGGCGGTGACCAGAAGAGAAGGAGCGAGGCGAGAGCTCGGAGGGAAGGTGGGTGGGGGCCCAAGAAGTTAGCAGCCCCCTGGGGAGGGGGCGTGGCTGTGTCCTTCAGAAGGGCGGGCAGGAGGGGGGCGGGGACAGAGTCTCAGGGGCTGAAAGCAGCAAAGGACTGAGGCCGTTTCGTCCGTAAGCACCAAGGACGCGGGAGAGCCACCGGCCAAGGCGCCGCTGACTGTAAGGCAAGGAGGGGTCGGAGCGTGGAGGACCACGGCGGGCCCGGAGCCTACGGCCGGAAGGGGCCGAGAGAGCGGCTGGAGGGCCGCGGCGCAGCACGCGCGGGGGCCTCAGGGCACCGAAGGCCGCCGCACGGGAGGATGGATAAGCAAAGGCCGGGCCCAGACGGGGCGCCTCCGCGGACTGGAGGCCCCTGCACGGCCCTCGGCGACCGCGGGCGGGGATGCGGCCGCTTACCGGGGCCCGGCCGCCGCCGCCGCCTGCGCAATTTCCTAGCGCAGCCCGACGCAGCATGCCGGACCACGTACGCGGGGGCGCCCGCTCCCGGGGCGCACCTGGTGCGGAAAGCCACCCTTTCTGCCTCCCACCTGTCCCGCTTACCCTCTAGACTCGGCTCCCGACCCGGAGAGAGGACCCCACACGCCCGAAGCAACACAAATGCGCCCACTGAGGAGACCGCCCGCGCACGCCGCAGCTCGGCCGGCTGCCGCCTTTGCGCTTCCGGGCCAGTCACCCTTACTACGCATGCTCAGACCGGTCTTCCTCTCGGGGAGGCCTGTTGAATTCTGGGGCTTGTAGTCCATCTCCGTCGCCAGAGAGGCCGTGGTGACTGCAGCTCCGGAGCCGGACACACGGTCACACTAGGGAAAGACGGGCCTTCTCGCCGGCTCGGAGGCAGCCAATCAGCAGCCTCGGCGCGGTGACGCCTCCGGGAGCTGGGTGGATTCTCGGGGGGTCGGCTCCTGGAGGGGGCCCGCGCGCCCCCTGGAGCCCGGAGCGGCCCTTCAGCGCGTGGCTGGCTGGGGCGGGCGAGCGCGCGTGGGAATCCGAGGCCGGCCACGCGGCGGGGCACAGCGGGGGCGGGGCCGGGGGACGACTGTCTAAGGGCTGTGGCCCGGTGCGACCTCCGCGCTTGCGGGAGTCGTGCGAAAGCCTAAGACGCGCCGGGAAGGGGGCAGCCCTTGGGGCAGAGGGACCGCGTGGGCCCCCTGCCAGGGCCAGCAGCAGCTGCGATTATCCAGGAGGGAACTCCTCTTTGGGTTTTTTGTTTGTTGTTTTTTTCCCCCGTGACATGCCTGGAAACACATGCAGTGATTTACCACAGCATAGGCACTGCCCCAACTCCGCTCTGGAAAAAACGCGATTTATTGAGTAGACAGGTAGTAGACTTGAAGGGAAGGCTTCAGATGTTAACCGCGGAGTGAACAAAAGTAGGCAGAGGTGTCGGATTGTCTTATCAAGGTCACAGCTGCAGCCCAAGTTGAGCCGAGCTGCCTCCCTGCCCCGACCTTGACCTCCTGGGCCCCCCCCCCCCCCCCCCCCCCCCGCCCTGGAGTCAGGCAGTGCCCCAGCCTGGGCCCAGCCAAAGCTGGGGTAGCTGTGCCCCCCTCCTGCAGCCCGGTCCAGGCAGCTCTGCCCTTCGCTGGTGAAACAGTGAATCCTCCAGGTCTTGGGCTGAGAGGAGCGGGCCTCCCGGACTTGGCAGGGAGTAGGAGAGGATTAACATGACGCTGCCAGAGCCACAGTGTGCCAGGTGCTGCCACATAGGAAGCTGAGAGGCCCTGCTGAACGTGGCTGGAGCCTGGCAGGCCCACAGGGCCTATTTGTAGCTAGGGGCCCGGACTGCTGACCTGTGACATTCCCTGCCTGCCAACCCATCCTGGAACAAGGCCAGTTCAGAACACATTCCCTTCTCCCCTTTCCTGCTCTTCCCTCACCACAGCGGGTAGGGTGGGCTTTAATTTTTTTCTCCTTGAGTCTCCCAGCTCCTGAGGTGCTGATGTAGTCAATATCTCGTGAGAAAGCCTTCCAGTGACAAAGAAGAGCTGGCCTTGAATGTCAGGGGCCATCAACATGCACCTGCTCCCCCTTCCCTGCTCACAGTCCCCCATCAGCCTCTGGGCCACTCTGGCCCCCTGGCCTCCTGCTGCAGGTGCTGGTTAGCTGCCCTGGCTGCTCTGGGGGCAGCTGAGAAATAGGCACAGGGCTTGAGGGAGAAAATGGGTGAAGCCCAGGATGTCCTTGGGCAGACAGAAGCAGGAGGGACCCAGCTGACACCTCCCCCAACCAGAGCTTCAGAGAAGAGCGGCAGGACACACACAAAGGTCATAGGGAGCCGAGTGATCCGAGCCTGTTCTGAAATGGTGTAGCTGTCAGCAGATTAGGGGCCTGATCTCCAAAGAGGGTGCTGGCCAGCAGGGCGAGGGAAGGCCTAGAAAGGTCAGGCATGGTGGGGAGGAGCTGGCAAGAACTAGGAAGTCCCTGGGGAGAATGACAAGTCCTAGGGCCAGAGATGCCAGCATGGCAGCAACTCTGGTGCCAGGGCAGCCTGGGGGGGGCGGGTTCTGGGTGGGAGAGGAACAACCAGAGGTTTCTGAGGACGCAGATGTTGCTAGGAGAAGCTAGGAGGGGGTTGAGAGCTTTGTATTTTGTTAACAAACACTGAGATCCATTGACGCGGTGCGGGGCCTGGCAGAGGTCAGAGCAGAGGGGTCCCTGAGGCCTGTGTCAGCCCAGAAGCCCAGACCCCTCCCTTGGCAGCCCTTGCCTCATTCCTCTTGTGGCTGAGGTACTTCTTTAGCCATTTAACTGAGCTTGGGGATGGGACTCCTGGTCTGTGTGAGGCAGCAGTGGGTAGCTCTTGCCTCCCGACACCTCTACCCTCCCCGCCGCACACACACCCAGAGCACGCGGCACTGGGGCTTGACACTACCCATCCCAGAAGACAAAGAGAAAGGCCCACTTGCGGAGAGGGACAAGGCAACTCCATTTCTGGTGAGATGTGGTGGCAAGAGGCTAGAGGCTGCTTGATGGTTTGGGATCCCCCAGTAGGTAGTTGCACCCCACAGCCTCCTGTCCTCCATGAGAAGAAGCAGTTCCGTATAGGGTCCCAGAGATTCTGGGGGCCAGGTAACCCCAGCCTTGCTGGAGTAGAGAAGCTGCCTGGCCTGGGCCCCAGGCCCGCTCACAAATGTTCTGGATGATTCTGCAAGCAATAGATGAATTCACCCACAGGCTGGCTCTCATAGCATATCTTGTACACAGCCATGAACAGAGGAAACCTAGAAAGGGGAAGGAAAGACCCAGCTCAGCCTTCCAGTATACCCCGACACCCTCACCCCCACCAACTCCCCAGCCACCTCCTAACCCTCCACTCCCCTACTTTCCCACATTTAAGCCCAGGCGGGTGCTGGCTCTGAATTTCTAATTGCTGAGAATCTGAACTTCCTAGTCCTGGGTTCAGGGTCAGGTTGTTTTTTAATTGCCCTCCTCCCTGTTCTATTAAACTTGCCTGCATGATTCCCTGGCATGATCTTTTTGTTCTAGATGGGCAAGTCACTTAACCACTCTAAAGCCTCAGTAAAAAAAAATAAATAATAAATAAATAAAATTTTAAAAAAAGTAAAAATAAATAAATAAAGCCTCAGTATCGGACTGCCTGGGTGGCTCAGCAGTTGAGCGTCTGCCTTTGGCTCAGGGCGTGGTCCCTGAGTCCCAGGATCGAGTCCCACATCGGGCTCCCTGCATGGAGCCTGCTTCTCCCTCTCTGCCGGTGTCTCTGCCTCCCTCTCTCTCTCTCTCTCTCTCATTAGTGAATGAATAAAATCTTAAAAAAAAAAAGCCTCAGTATCATCAACTGTAAATTGGGACCAATATAACAAAGCAATAAAGTGATTATGTATTAATGTAAAGGGCTCAATAAATGCATTTCCTTCCTCCCATCCCCTTGCACAGCCTGCTTCCTTTACCTGGAGGCTCTCCCCTGACCAGCCATGAGCTGATCTTCTGAGCCTGTTTCATACTCTCTTATTCTTGGATCCTTTCCAGATCAACAGCTCTGCTCTGACCGCTCCTCCCCCCCCCCGCCCGTCTTTGTGCTCCCTGAAAAGGAGCACCTTGACACAGAGACTGTCCTCACACCTCAGCACCCAGGACAGGATTCAGGGTACAGGGGGGTTGGCCTCCGGATAGCGGCTGAGAATGGGGTTGATGGAGAGAGAGGTGGGACAGTCAGTTGAGTTTATTTCAGCTGCCCCAGAGCTCCAGTCCCCAAAGCAGAGGACAGGAGGAAAAGGACCGAAAGTGAGGCTACGTGGAGGGGTCCAAGCGATGCGGTATGAAGAACACTGACCCGGAGGTGGTTCAAAGGCTATGAACTAGCTGGGGGACAGCGGACAGACCAGACTCTCCAAGCTCTAGTCTCCGTAAACATAAGGTGTGCCCCCCCGCCCCAGGTCGAGGAGGATGAGAAGCTGAGGCAGCGAGCGCTTCCCCGGCGGGGCTGGGGCCGACACCTACTTGTCCACCATGCCCTTGTGCTTGAGGACGCTGTGCAGCTCCCGGGCTGTCAGGGGCCCCTGCAGCTTCTGGCCATTCAGCATCTCTTTCTCCAGCTGCTCAATGGACTGTGAAGAAAATAGGACGGGTAGACGGAAATGCGAGAGGAGGGTTGTCCGTGGGAGGTGGAGTCTGGGGTTCAGATGGGGGGTGAGGCCTTAGGAGGGTGGAAGGGCTGGGAATGCTCACAAGTCTTACTGTTTGCGCTCAAGAGATGCCTCGAGCCACGTTCTTCTACCTTGAACCCATAGGGCCCGCCCTCCTTTCTCCAGTCTCCCAGGTCCCACCTTTCCTGTGCGGGCGAAGGCCTCGGCCACCTTTCGGTTCCGCCCTCCGTAGCAGGTAGTGATGAGGTCAGCGACACCGCAGCTCTCCAGGAAGGTGTCACAGGACACAGGGCCGCTGCAGAAGAGCTTGGCAAAGGCGATCATCTCCATGAGCCCCAGTCGGATCACTGCTGCCTTGGTGTTGTCGCCAAAGCCCAGGCCGTCACAGAAGCCAGCCCCCACGGCCACTATATTCTTTGGAGAGTGGAGGTCACGGGTGAGGAAGGATCCCCTCCTGCAGGCCCCTCGGCACCTGCCTCCTGCTCCTTCCTTCAGCCGTGACACACCGCTGGGTAAGTGAAGTACAGTGGGTGAGCTCCTCAGCTATTTCCACCTATTGATTTTCCCATTTGCTGTACCCCACTCGGCCTGTGCTCCCTGGTTCCCCAACCCTGCCCCATATTCCATCCTGAAAACCAGTCTTCTGCCCCCCGGGCCCTCCCAGCCATGACTATGCCATTCCATATCCCTGATGTCCTCGGCTCTATCCAAGATCCAGAGTTCTAGCCATCAGTCTGCCTGGCTGCCCTGGATGTCTTATCTCCCATTAGCCTGGGTGCCTCCCCAGGACATCTCTTCCCCCAGACCGCCCCCTGGAGGCAGGGATAGGGATGTCCCACAAGGAGCTGAAGGAAGAAAGGAAGAAGGAGGCCCAATGTCTGAGAGTAACTGGCAGGGTGGAATGACCCTGACCTTACTGCGGCAATTCTTCGTCCCAGTGTGTGGGACTTGGTGGGGAAGGGGCCCAAGAGTGAGAGCCCGGAGCACACCCCATGGCTGCCTCTGTGCCCCTCTCACCTTTAAGGCCCCACAGATCTCCACCGTATCCACCTCTTTTACAACTGTGATGCGGAAATTGGGCGTCTGCATCAGCATTTTCAGAAGCTGTCCTTGGGTCTGGTCCTTGCATCCTAAAGTGGGAAGGGGGCAAGGCTTTAAGAGGAGATTCTTGACTCTTCCCACACCTGCCCTAAGCAGGACCTGTACCCCTTTCCCTGGGTTGGGGGGGGTCCCAGTCCTCCCTCACCTCTGATGCTTGGGTCTCCTTCCTTTGCCTGATTAATGGGGAGAAGAGGGCGAACTGGGGGAGAGGGGAGAGTGGAGGGGGTGTAACAAGGTGCGCCGCGTGTGTAGGTGATGATAGGGCTCTCACCAATGGTTGTCTCACAGAACTTGTCATCAGCCACCTCGTTGGCAATGTTCGCCCCCATCAGCACACTCATGGGGATGCCAAGGTGCTCCCCAATCACTTCAGAGATGAGCTTCAGCCCCTTAGGGCCCTCGTCTATCCCCTGGGCACAGGATGGAGCTCAGGCCAGATGCCCTCTATGCCCAACTGAGGGCTTCCCCCCCAGAAGTCCTGCCCCTTCCAAATTCACCATTCATCAGGGTCCCTCCCCAGAGGCCCTGCCCCATTCCAACCCATCCAGAGCTTGCTGTGAGGAGGGTAGATTGCAAGTGAAAACGAATCCCTTAAAAGATTCGTCTTCCAAAAAAATAAAAATAAATAAATAAATAATTAAAAAAAAAAAGATTCGCCTTCCGTATACCTTCAATCGATCTACCTCTCCAAGGCCATGTATCCCCTCCACATCCCTAAACAACCCCCACCAAGTACCAAGTACCCCAAACCAACTTCCATCCCAGCCACTGCCCCAAACCGGCTTCCCTTTCACATTCCTCACACTAGCCCACTTCTCATACCCCTCGGCATCCCTTGTGTGCCTCCCAAATTCCTCAAGATGTTGGCCTCCAAACCAATCGCTTAACTACTCCCCCACCCACCGCCCTCCCCAGTGGCCCCAGCACCTATTCTCAGCCTCCCTCAAGCAACTCCTCCTCTCTCTCTAAAAGACCCTTGGCCTACTTCTGCCGTTTTCTGTTCTCTCTTCCCCAACCCTGCCCCGCCCCCGGCAGTTATCTGCACCCTCCCCATCCACATGGAGATATTTCTGGCACCTTAATAAGAGATACACCAATGGCATTTGCCTTCAGGTGGCCCTTGAGCTGACCACAAATCTTGCCGATGAACTGATGGGGCACCACAAAGATCAGGATGTCAGCGTCCGCGGCAGCCTGGACCACGTCTGGGACAGCCACCTGTGGGGGTGACCAGTGCTCGTGGGCCTCACAGCCTTCTCCCAGCCCCCGTGGGAGCCTGTGCAGGAGATCTAGGAGCTCAGGAGTGAGGCTGGTGGGGGAGAAGGAAGGGCAGTTGGGAGGCTGAATCTGGGAGGGCTGGACTCGGAATGAAACACCATAATCCCTCCTGTCGCAGCCATCGTGCCCTCTTGCTCCAGCCGCCCGGGGCTCTTGAGGACTCCTGGGAGCCTCCTCTCAGTGCTCGCCTAGCCCTTGGCTGTGGGACAGCGAGGGAGGCCACAGGACGCCTGGGCTTGGCAGGAGGAAGAGGCCAGGTACGATTTCATCACCACCAGCAGCTTCACAGGGCTCCCAGGCTGGGAAGGAGAGCCCTTCCTGCTGTCGTCCCTGCTCGTCCTCTCCAGGCTGGGAGCAAGCCACACGGTTTTGACCAGGGACCTTAAGTCCAAGGAGTAGCCTCCAAGTCAGTGAATAAGTAACAGGATTACAACCTGAGGCAGGTGCTTCCCAGACCCCCAGTCTTTGGTTGCCATGGAAACTAACTTCCTTGCCCTCTCCCCCTCTTTTCTGCCTGGGAGCCCCTCAGTGTATGGGGTGCTGGGAGTTCAAGTTCTCCTCAGTCCCAGAAAGTGCCAGGAGAGCAGTCTGGGGGGTGTGCAGAGGGGGGCCCTGTGCCTAGAGCTGCCCTCCCAGGATGCTTCCCAAGTCCAACTAGCAGCTGAAATAGCCCCCTCTCAGGAGGAAGCACCCTCCACTTCCCTCTCCCTTCCTTGCGGGGTTTTGGGGCTCACCACGTTGGGGGGCAGCTTGTGCCCTGGCAGGTATTTGACATTCTCGTGCTGCGTGTTGATGATCTCTGTCAGCTTTCTCCCCCCGACATCTTCCTCAAACACCCACATGGTCACCCGTGGGTCAAAGTGTGACAGCTGGGCTGCATTGCCACCCACAATCTTGGCAATAGCTGAACCCCTGGTGGGAGGGGGAGGACAGAAAGTGGAAGAGTCAGGGCATGAGGGAGGAATGGTGGTGGGGAGGAGGCACAGGATGGCATTAAGGGATGGCCCAGCAGCCCACCAGATTTACTTGCCATCGTCCTTGTGACCCCCCACCGCCGTGAAAGTGTGGCCCTGTCCACCCTACACTTTGCAGCTGGAGAAGGGGACCAGCCTTCTGATCTGTCCACCCACACCCCCCAACCCAAAGCAGCTTTTCAGGCAGGGAGCACTGGAGAGGCTCCGTTCCTGTGGCAAACAGGTGCAGCTGCCCAGGTGGGCAAGGACGCGAGGTCTGGGCACCATCTGCCCTGCGGGGGTAGGCACCGAAGACAGCAGGGGTGGAACAGAAACTGGACGGCGTTTCCTACCCACCAAGCCTCTCTCCCTAGCCCCGTGTTCTTAGGGAAACCTCCCCTTGCCCCCACACTCCTTGGCTGAGCCACTTACCAGTTGCCGGAGCCTATAATGCAGACTCGCTTGCCAGCCATGGTGCCACTTTTCTAACTGATTCAGCTCAGTGCTCCGCGCCCCAGCTCCTCTGCCGACTAGGAGCATATAACTCCCCGCACGTGGGTGCAGCCAAGTCCCGCCCTCCAGGGGCGGGTGGGGAGGCGGGTGCCCTGATAGACAGGGACTCTGGCAAAGCCAGGGAAAGGGGAGAAAAGGGTAGAGACAGGTGGGGAAGAGGAATGGGCCAGGGGCCAGGCCCCTCTTCCGTTTAGGTTTGCCAGCTGATGGTGCTAGTGAGCTTCTTCCCCTGGCCCTAGCCCTCCCTCCCTGTAGTGGTCTCATTTTGAGATCTGCCAAGAAATAGCTCAGATGAGGAGCAAGTGACTGGCCCCACTGGCCCCGCCTTATTCCCTGCTGTCCCCCAGCACCAGAATAGATTGTTTTCAGTCCTATTAGCAGATACAGGAGTGCTTTCTCTTCCAAGGTAGGAATCACCCCACGTAGCCTCTTAGGACCCCAAAATCTACTCTGCAGGTTTGTCCTCTAGCAGTGACAAAAACTACATGTCACTGGCCCTACACTAGCTCTACTGCCGGCTGTGTGTGAGTGAGGTGGGTAGATGTGTGCTCACCTTTAAAGATAAGACCACATAGGAAGGACGCCTGGGTGGCTCAGTGGTGGAGCGTCAGCCTTTGGCCCAGGGCGTGATCCCAGAGTCCTGGGGTTGCCCCTGTGGGGAGCCTGCCACTCTCTCGGTCTCTCATGAATAAATAATAAAATCTTAAAAAAAAAAATAAGACCACATAAGAGGTAAGGGTCTGCTTTGGGGGTATCCTAGCCCAAGAGTAAGAAGAGACTCCAACCCGGGATCGAATCCCACGTCGGGCTCCCGGTGCATGGAGCCTGCTTCTCCCTCTGCCTGTGTCTCTGCCTCTCTCTCTCTCTCTCTCTCTCTCTGTGACTATCATAAATAAATAAAAAATTAAAAAAAAATAAGAAGAGACTCCAGGAGCCCAGAGAGACAAGGTCATCTCAGGGACTCACCCTTGGGCCTCTCTCCTCACCTCCAGGGATCCTCACCTGATTGTCTTCTACGAAGAGAAGGTGGGAAAGGTCAGAATTAAAAGCTCTGATGCCAGTGGCTTACATTGCTCTTGCAGACTCTGGGCTTAAGGAAGAAAAGGACAGGAGAGGAAAGACAGTGACTAAAGGATTCCCTGTCCTTGAGGGGCTTTGAGCTTCCCTCAATCCTTTCTCGGGTTTCCCAGCTACCACACTAGGGGCTTCCTCAGGGTGGTGACTAGTTTGCAAGCCCAAAAGGGAAAGGGAGGCAGGACCTGGGGCAGCTGTAACTTCTGCTGAGCTTTGTGGTCTCAGATCCTGTAACTGAGAGTAAGTGAGGGGTGTGATTTGGGACACAGAGATTGGAAAGAACACATCGAGCAGCCCCGGACTCCGTATCACCCACAGCCATCTGTTTGACAAAGGAGAGCAGCAGCTCTGGTTTCTAGGCTGATCTGGAGTGGGGCAAATGCCCCTAGCACTGCAGCTGTCTGTGCACCTTGGCCTAGAGGGCAGACACCACTGTCTGCTCACGTGCTGACCTCCTGGCTTGGCAGACTGCTGAGTGGGTGTTTCCAGCCCTCCGGGCCACTGCCTGCAGGCGACAGCCACGAGCACTAGGCCAGGGGGGAGTCTGTGTGCAACCGCTGAGCAAGGCTAAGTGGGTCTGAGGGCAGGACTGTGGAGAAGAGGTTTTTCTAAGTTCCAGGGACTGGCCCGGAGGAGCCCATCGTATCCTCTCTCAGGGCCGAGGAGTTCCCACACGGGAACATACGTGAAGATGGTAGCTGATGGTTTCCCTGAGGAGTGAAACCGCACCTGCTACAAAGGCGGCCTCCCACGGATCGCTCATCATCGCACTGGCACGGAGACAAAAGGCACCAGTGCCAAGTGCCAGCTGGGAACACTGATTATGGGTGATGGAAGAGAAAGAATGCTTCTGTCCCCGGTGCACGTGGTGGGAACCCCAGAGAATGGAGGTTTATGCATAAAATAACCCCCTTATGTTTGCCTAAATTCTCCCATCTCCTGTTTGGCCCTCAAAATTATTGTCAGTAGTATGGAGACAAAGAATTTGTGCATTTATATAGGAATAGAGTGTGCAGATTCAGAACGGGCTCGTCACAGGAAGTTATCTCTACCACTAGAGCTCTTTTCCCAAGAGCGAACTGTAGATTATTTGCTTGAAATTAATAATGGTTCATCAGCCATTCATTACACATGTAATTAGCCTGGGTGAAAACAGATGCCATTTCAATGTCCCTGACATCAATTTTTTCCACTCCAAGTTATCACCCCACACGTTGTTTTCCCATCCTAAGTCAGATAAACCCCCAAGTTCCAAACTGGGAACAAGCTGCAACCTTGGCGGGTCTGACCGCATGCAGGCAGCACTTGGGCGTTCCCATTCACGAAGACAAAGGATAATTTTTTTTCACAACTTGGGAATGTGGCCGCACTCATCCTACATTCTAAACCCCCTTCTTGGGCAGAACTAAGCTAGATAGTGGTGCCAAGGAGGCAAGTAGGAGCCACCAGGCGAGAGGCAAGCATATTAGGATGGCGACTGCAGAATGTCCCGCTTGTGCTAAGGGGAGCTCAATCCTGAGCTGTCTTCCCAGCCCTGCCGAGGGGCGCCAGGCTGTACTGGGAGGACAGCACAGCCCTCCCATGCTGCTCGGAAGAACTGAAATCTCACTCAGGGCCCTGAGAGTGGAACCTTAAGGGAACGGCAGGCAGAGGCACACAGAGGTCTTCAGCTAGGACCTGGCTAGATAGGGGCCCAAGAGGACCTGCCCCCAAGGTGGCTCAGGATCGGCAAGCCTACGGCGCCTGCGCACGCCATGGGGAGAAGATAAGATGGTAGTGGCCCGGCCTTGGTAGTACCTCCCTAACCAGAGCCCGGGGCGGGACTCTCAGATCCACGGAGGAAGCCCAATGATCCGAACCAGTACCCAGCCTGCTCAGACCAGCGGGCTGACAGAGCAAGCTCTGGAGAACCTGAGGTCCACAGCGCAGAAACCTCGTTTTCCACCGTATCCCTAGTGCCTAGTACCGCAGCTGGCACACAGCAGGTGCTCAGTCAATATTTGTTAAATAAAATGAACAAACACCATGAGTGTGGCTAATGGTATTGGAGAAAGAGCTCGGGGAAAAGCTCTCCCTCAGTAGGTAGGGGGACCCATCCTTCAGAAGATTCTTTTATTAAAACTGGGTGACATCGATAAGGGGACAGTACAAAAAAAATTTTGGTCCATGAAAAAAACATAATAATTCAGTTAATAAAAAGTTATCTTCAACAGGGACACTATGTAGGAGTGCTGAACTTCCTTCTCCTGGTTCCAGCCCCAAGGACAGAGGTTGTCCAGTGTCTGTGGGGAGAACCTCTTAAGGGAGGGATGGGACAATGGTCAGAAGGGGAAGATGGAGAGAAAATTCTGTCCCCGGTGTGGAACAGGCAGGGTTATGGGGCTGGAGGATGTGCTCGCAGGAGCCTGAGGAGGGGGTGGGGAAGCAGGGGCTTTGTCAGTTCTGTGGGTTTAGAGCCCAGGCTGAACGGAGTCCCCCTCTGTGCCCAGCTGTCTCCCACCCTGCTATGTTGAGTCTGCGAGCCTGGGGTATGCTAACTTGGGGTGATACAACCTGGAAGAAGAATCTGAGGCTCTCCTGGAAAGATGCAAAACCATCTCAGTTCCAAGGGGCCAAGATCACAAGGTCCTGCTGCTACCTGAGGGGTCTGAAGCTTTGAGGGCAGGGGCTGGGGAGTCACAATCCTGTGAGGCAGGGAGAGGGAAGAGTCACAAACCCAACTCAGAGCTATTCGCCAGCCCTAGGCGCTTTCACTCCTCAGTGCCCTAGAAGTCACCAGTGGGTGTCAACTGGGCAGACAAGGGACAGGAAGACAGGGATGGCCCAGGGCTTATACCCGTTTGATTTCAGGCCTGTTTCTCCATGAAGGGGTGGGGGTGGGAGGGGCAGGGTGGAGTGAATAAATGAGTCACACCTCCAAGCAACAGCAGGAAGGAATAGCCTCTGCTGGCAATGACAATACCCCAGGTTAGACCCCTGGGGCTCTGACAGGGAAAGGCAAGATTCCCCCACCCAAATGCCCTGCGTTAGGACAGATAGATAGCAGGGGAGCCTAAAAAGAGCAGCTACAGGGAGTGTGCTGGGAGGGAGCAACAGTTAAAGAACAAACTCCAATACTGATGTGGACCCCCTACGAGGGAGTAAGAGAAGCACTGAGACAGCAGGCCAATCCAGAGGGCTGCAGACTGACCTGGGGCTCAGTGGGGCCCAAGAACCGGGGTTCCTTTAGTGCTAGAGGGCAAGAAGTAAAGGGAGAGTGTGCTCCAAACCTGTGGAGGGAAGGAAGGAAATTGGATTCTGTTATCCAGAGAGCCAAGATCAACTAGCTTATAGAGTGCCCCCAGGCCTGAGTC
This sequence comes from Nyctereutes procyonoides, assembly GCF_905146905.1. Classification (NCBI taxonomy): domain Eukaryota; kingdom Metazoa; phylum Chordata; class Mammalia; order Carnivora; family Canidae; genus Nyctereutes; species Nyctereutes procyonoides. Next base: position 1,418,841 of record NW_026575124.1, on the reverse strand, counting down.
TCAGAGAAGGGGCTAAAGCTCCCAACTCCTGGGTCTCTGAAGGGCAGGATCAGTGTAGCCGGTCCCCTTGAAGACCACCTGGCCTTAGGCCCAATCCATTCAATGCACTGATTACCACTACAGGTTCTCTCTCTAACGCTACCTAGAGGTCCTATGTAGACCAGGGGAGGGTAGAGGCACATGGGAACTTTGTGGGGCAAAGGGAAGCTGGGGGACAGGAAGGGATGGGGTGGGAGAAGAGGGTGACAGGTGTCTTATGAGACAGAAATGTGAGACCCTCTTCTTTCTGATGTTGTCCTTGAACCAACAGCATCCCCTGGAAGGCCCCAAGCAAGGCCAAGGCAGGTGCTATGAGGCAGGTAGCACAGGGCCCAAATAAGAATCGATGGAGCCAGCTCAGCACTGTGGGAGAGGCCCTATGTATTTCGGATTCCCAGGGCTTGCTCTAATTCTTGTCGTCTCTGCTGCACCTAGAGAGAAAACAGTGGAGGAAGCAGAAGATGAGACAAGCCAGAAGCTGGCACCTCATATTACTGACATCCATCAGGGGTTCAGACCCCTGCCTTTTTGTCTATTTCCCACACCCAGGCACCCACCTTGGAGTAGAAGTATCGGCACACGGCCTCCTGAGCCCAAGGCTGGAAGTAAAACTCAGCTCGGCGTTCTTCCTCTGGGTTACCCACCACATCGGTCATGGTCTGGGGGACAGGGAAGGGGGGAGAAAGAGGAGAAGGACTTGTTTCCCTCCTTCATACCTGTTATGGATGAACTGTATCCCCCCAAAAGACGACAAAATCCTAACCCCCAGTACCTGTGAATGTGACCTTATTTGGAAATAGGGTCTCTGCAGATGATCAAGTTAAGATGAGGTCATTAGGGTGGGCCTAATCCAACATGACTGGTGTCCTTATAAAAAGGGGGAACTTGGACACAGAGACAGATATGCACAGAGGGAAGATGATGTGAAGACACCTGGAGAACACCATCTGCAAACCAAGGAATGACTGAGGCTATCGCAAGCTGGGAGAGGGGCCTGGAAACACATTCTCCCTCCCAACACCCTGACTTCAGACTTCCAGCCTCCAGATAAAAATAAATTTCTCTTGTTTAAGGCACTCAGTTCCTGGTACTTGACTACGGCAGCCCTCGCAAACTACTAACACAACGACCAAAGTCACCCCCTGCTATGAACGAGTCATTGCTCTCTTCTGGGAGAAAACTGAGGGCACGTTTCACTCTTTCGGTACTCACTCCCACCTCCTTGCCTGAGCTTATGGTGCTCTCCTCTCTGAGGAATACCGCAAATCCGAAATTTGCCATGGAGCGTTCCCCGGCTATTCCAGCCTCACCCATCTCCTTCTTTGAATTATGTCTTTGGTAGTGGTGAGTTCCGATAATGTCTTACATGCTTTACAACTTTTTAAATTGTATCAGTCAGTTCCCTTCCCTCTAAAAGAAAATAACCTAGTCTGAAACAATCCTTTATTTTTTGCTAGTAACCTCCTTGCTATCAAAACCTTCCATTCTGTGCAAGTCCTCAGAATGCCTATTTACTAGAAGGGATGCTGCCCAGTTCATGAATCATTGAATAAAACCAATTAGATCTTCACATTTTAAGTAAATGAATAAATGAATGAATGAATAAATAAATAAATAAATAAATCCTACGAGCCTAGTTTCTCCAAACAGAACGCAAGCTGCTTTGAAAGCAGAGATCCAGTTTTCCACTCTGCATCCCCTCCGATACGGTACACCGGTGACACCTCATAGTACGTACTAGATGAACACTCGATGGTGCCACCTCCATTTCCCTACTTGGTTGTAAAACGGACCTGAGAACATGCTAAAGAAAATCTGGTCCTTCACCTCCCCTCTGGCTCTTCTACCAGATGCTACAGAAATAAAGCAGATGTGTGCCTCACTGACCTAAGTCCCTTCGTACCTTTCCTGGGTTCTTTACCTTGAGGTCCCGGCACTGGGACTGAAGCCAATCATTGATGAAACCCTGAGGGTCTCGGGCAAAGCTCAGCATGAACTCCCGCTGGGTCTTCAGCTGATTGATAGTTTCTATTGTCTCATGGATCTGAAAGGAAAAGAAGGAAGCTTAATAACATTTCAAACTGGGAAATGCGACATTAAATGGCAGACGGGGGCAGCCCGGGTGGCTCAGCGGTTTAGCGCCACCTTCAGCTCAGAGCGTGATCCTGGAGTCCCACATCAGGCTCCCTGCACAGAGCCTGCTTCTCCCTCTGCCTATGTCTCTGCCTCTCTCTCTCTGTGTCTCTCATGAATAAATAAAATCTTTAAAAATAAAAATAAAATAAATGGCAGATGGTGTCTGCATTTCCATGTGCCGACCACTCCCAACCTAGGCCCAGAGTGCTGCCCAGAGCCTGAACTGCTCCAGCACACGGCATTCTTTCAGCAGCTGTGTGCACTGTGTCACACGCCCCACGGGAGGGAAGTTTTCCTTCTGATCCCTACAATGTCCACTACAGGTGAAGCCACATGGTGAATACTTAATCCACAGGACAAATAAGTGCAAAAACATTCTGAGGTAGGAGCGGTGGTACAGGCAGCTGTCTCAAAAGCCATGGTCCAGGGGGGTTTGTCCCTGCCCTTCTCTCATCATCCACACTCTTCCTGGCAACTTCCTTCACTGGCACATCTTCCATTACCACTGATGGGTTCACGAGTCCTCAGTTTGCAGACCAGAGTCCACTTTCTAAACTCCAACCACTCTAGCTGCTTGATAATCCAAGGCACATGAAACTCTGAAACAAAATTCACTACCTTTCCCCCAATATTCACTTCTGTTCTCCAGCTGCCAATCTGAATGAACACTACTATGCATCCAAATTAAAACCCTGGGAGTCATGATGCCTTCTCCTCCCTCAAGCCACACTCCACTGACCCCATCTGAAGAGTATCCGAATCTCTGCAGGTCTAAATCTTGACACCTCTGAGATCTGTCCACTTCTTTTCATCCTTATTGTCAGTACCCCAAGTTCAGGCCCTCCAAACCATGTCACAGGCGTTACTGCACTGGACTCCTCAGTGGCCTTCCTGTCTCCAGATCTGCCTCTCTTACAACTTGCTCTCTGCCTTCCTGCCAGCGGTCATTCTAAATGCAAAGAGCATCGCTGCCTCCAGTCTTTGGGACAAAGTATAAATAAACCAGTTTCCCTTCTAAAGCTTCTTTAGAATTAGACTCCTGCTTCCCTATCCAGTTTCCTTCCCCCAAACTTCCCATTCCTAGCACCCTAAGATATATCTAGCACACTAAACAGCTTGTATTTCTTGAACATGCCAGGCTCACTCTCTCATTTTGGGACCTTTACCTACCCTGTTCCCTCTTTCTGAATGTCCTCTGCCTCCCACACCCCTAGGCACTATCCTTTCTCCCCCTTCATTAACTCTCACTTTGTCCTTCAAGATTTAGTTGGGGTATCAACTGATCCAGGAAAGCGTCCCTGTGCTCCTTTGTGTTCCTCAGAATGCTTTCTAGCTTTACCTTTATGGACAATGTCTATCGAGGAAAATAACAGTAGCAGCAGTTACCATTTGTTTTCACTTGCCAAACACTGTGTTGTCTTTATGTACATTGTCTCATTTAATCCTCATAACAATCTTATAAAAAAAAATGATACTGTCGGGCAGCCTGGGTGGCTCAGCGGTTTAGCGCCGCCTTCAGCCCAGGGCCTGATCCTAGAGACCCGGGATCAAGTCCCACGTCAGGCTCCCTGCATGGAGCCTGCTTCTCCCTCTGCCTGTGCCTGTGCCTCTCTCTCTCCCTCTCTGTGTCTCTCATGAATAAATAAAATCTTAAAAAAAAAAAAGATAGTGTCTATTTCATAGTTCAGAAACAGGCTCAAAGCTATTAAAAGCTATAGCAGAATCATAACATCCAGCTCCAACTGGCACCAAGCACAGTGCCTGGCATAGATTAGGTGTTAATACATTCTGAATGAGTGCTAAGAATCAAAAGACAGCCTAGGAGCTGTGGCAGAGGGCTGGTGGCACCCAATGTACCCAGGACTGGGGCCCCCTACCTTGTTGTCTAGAGTAGCAATCTCCTGCTGGCTGGCGGTAGATAGCAGGAAAGAATTCATCTGAGTCTTCAAAGTATCATCCACTTCCACATCGATGTCATAACAAGCAGTCTTTTTCTGATCATTTGGGTCAACACTGGGGAGGAAACCAAAGGGGACTAGTAAAGGGCTTGTCCCTTAAGACCAATTTACACAAGGTCCAGAAGAAGGCCTGAGAATGAGGGTAAAGGGTTGAGAGCAAAAACACATAAGAGAACTTTCGCACGTAACTGAAATTTCCCATACCTTCCTTGTGATGGTAGCTACATGGTGTCATGTTTGACAGTCTCAAACTATACTTCAAGAGTGTATGACCTATTGTATATAAACCCCAATAAAGCTGTTGTTTTTTTTAAAAAAAATCAATGGTAAAAATTCAAATGGTACAAAAGATATTCAGTGAAAAGGAAGTTTCTCCCGCCCCCAAAAAAACTACTACTGTAGTATCTTATATATCTTTCTCCCTATTACACAAAATTGACCCTGAAAATAAATTCAAAAAAAACACACACCACACAAAATAGAGTAAAAAAGTGGCTTAACTTTAGCACAAGAATACAAGAGAGATCAGCTTCTAATGATCCAACATATAAATTGTAGGAGTTACTATTGGCTGAGTGACAGTTCAGGATATAAAGAAAGGAAAGCCTTTATCAGAATTAACACGGAGTAAGGGAAAGGCGGCACAGAGACTACAGGCAAGCCACCTGCTGCTCTGAGGAGGAGGAAAGGCATTCCCTCACCCTATATCTAGTGGGATGGAGTGTCCCAACTAAATCTTGAAGGACATCTTCTGAACAAAAAAGTGGGAAAGGTAATGGAATTGTTGAGTCTCAGGTTAGAATGTTTTATCAACCACAGAGGAGATGGTAGCCCATCCACAATGAGCTGGTAAATGTCTAGCAACCAATTCTCCAAAATAGGAGGGAAAAAAAGCCAATTTGCAGCATTTGTGGATTTCTGTGGTTTAGATATTCCCAACCTGGTTGATTTCAAGCTGCCAAAGTTGTTTTACTGATCAAGGAGCTGGGATGAAATGTGCAGTAACACATCCTAACACTAGTATCCCCTGCTTCTTTCTTTATTTTCCCCCCTGCTTCTTTAAAGTTCACATTATGCTGCTTTGCTTTTCCGAAAGACTTACATTAGTTTTTCCAAGGATTTTCAGGTCTATGAGAACCGGCAAGAAGTAACACTAGCATTCAGGATTTGTGCTGCAGCAGTATCACAGAGGCAGTGCGCACCCCAAACAGCAAGTGGTGCCCCCAAGCTCCCTCTCTGGGAGATCTAGAGTCAGCATCTCAGCAGCAAGCCACCACAGCTTTGATCTGTGTCTGTGAGCATGTGGACTTTATTTCTGTTTATCTTGTGCAAAAGAGGTCATTTTGGGCGTCTGAGACATTAAAATTTTTTTCCATTTAAATTAATGGTAATCACTTTGCCTTTTTTTTTTAAGTTTTTATTTATTTATTTGAGAGAGCGTGCACGAGAGAGCACAGAGGGAGAGGGAGAAACTGACTCCTCGCTGAGCAGAGTGTGATGTGGGGCTCGATCCCAGGACCCTGAGATCATGACCTAAGCCAAAGGCAGACACTTAACTGAGAAACTCAGCCATTCCTGTTTTCTTGCTTTATGCCATTTCAGCTTAGAAAAGCTTTCATAGGAACACTCTACTTTTGGATAGCAGGGGAAATGGGCTAATATTTCCACTATACAAACACAAAAGACATAAGAAACCTCAAAACCTGGGACGCCTGGCTGGCTCAGTGGTTGAGCGTCTGTCTTTGGCTCAGGGCGTGATCCCGGAGTCCCGGGATTGAGTTCCACATCAGGCTCCCTGCATGGAGCCTGCTTCTCTCTCTGCCTGTGTCTCTGCCTCTCTCTGTGTGTCTCTCATGAATAAATAAAATCTTAAAAAAAAAAAGAAAAAAAAGAAACCTCAAAAATATAAATACCAGTAAGATCCAATAAAATAATCAAGAAGTAATGAGTTTTTTGGGTATAGGTTAGCCTCTTTTTAACTAAACTATAGATTTGAATAATTTAAATAATTGCTATTTGACAACCTGCTTCCTGGAAATTTGACAACTGGATTGTCAAAGTTGGTACCAGCCCACTCCATCACACTGCTGCCTCTCCTATACATGCTCACCTGATGACATGATTAATGATGATGGGCTCTGGTGGCATAAGCAAGGCATGGAGCCGCTGAGGGATCTCTGAAAACTTCATACGTTGAGACTCAAAGATCTGTGTGAAAGAGGAAACGTAGCTAAGAAGTTGGCATTATGAGCACAACTAGAGCTCCACTGGACTCTGGCAAAAGAATGGGCCCTTTTCTTACCTGCTGGAGGTACTTGTCACAGATGACAAACTCCCGCTCATGAGGGTCCTGGAGCTTATGTGTCTTAATATATTGCCACAGTGCTTGGATGATCACTGGACGGGTCTGGGTGTGGATGCCCAGGAGCCGAGCCAGACGAGGGTCTAATTTAAACTGGGGAGGCTGCAGAGAACCAAAGAATAGAGGGATGAAGCTAGGGAGCTAGGTCTAATGTATTTTGGGGTGCTTTAGCGTGGCCATGCATTCAAGCCATTCAACAAGCATTAACATAGTGTTTTCTCTAGGGCCAAAAAACACTAGAAGAAACTCAGAGATGATTAAGACCCTTTCCTTCTTTTTGGGGAGTTTATCATATGGTGACAAACTACCCACAACTAGACATAAACCTTTAAATTATCCGGAAGGCTGCTGATGGGAGATGGCTGTGAAAGCAGCAGGGTCCCCAGACATCACCACAGAATACCTGGTAGTCTAGCATCAGGAGGACAGTACACCGTACATTCACATCTCCTGGCCGTTTCACCTGGAAGCCATCCGTCTCCTGGGTAGTGGCGGTCCTGTGCCACTACAGAGAGGAAGATGTCAGGGGGTGCTCTCCCAGAGGAAGAGCTGGGGTGGGAGGGAAGAGCGTCTGTAATGACTGAATATTCAACTTTGATTACTGAGGCTATTGGAAAAGAGCAATAGGATGAGACATTTCTAAACATCACATAAAGCTCTGGGATTACTGTCTGTACATAAACAGATTTAACCTTTGATTCTGTTTAGAATCACATTTAAATTAGCCTAAATGGATAACACATATGTGCACAGTAAAATAATGTGGCTATCGTTTCTTGAATACTTACTATGTTCAAGAGTATTCTAAGACATTTTGCTGGGATCATCTTATCTAATTCCCACAACATCCACATTAAGACACAATTAAACCTATTTTATAGGTGAGCAAGCTAATGCTTAGAAGAGTGGAATAACTTGCCAAAGGTCAAACAACTACTAAGTGGTGGCACTAAGTGGTGGCGCTGTGACTTGTGAGCTCTGGCGTGTCTGATTCTAAGCCCAAGTTCTTAGCCACTATACTCTACTGCTATAAGATCAAATTAAATATATTTATAAATTTCTATTGATTCTATGACTTACTTCCCTTATTAGATGGTAAAGACCTTCCCATGTCTCTTAGTAGTTGAGGTTAAGGGATTGCGGCTACACTGGCAAAGAAAGGAGCAGGTTAAGTTCACTCAGAGAGCTGGACTGTCTCATTCTGTTTTGACTGTACCCCAAAGAACACTGTGTAACCAGGCTTTACAACAAAGGATTTCTGATGATGTGGGATGTGAATCTACACAGAACAGGAACCAAAAGGAAGTCCCAGATCTATCTATAGAGGTAACTTTGTAAGGACCAGAAAGAAACCTATTAGTTAACCCCCCCACCCCATTACAGCACCTGCTATCAGGAAAAAGTATGAGGAGGGTGTGGGTAACTACATCTCACCATTATTAATAAGTAAGATGCAGAGATGACCTGGAATGTATAAGAGGCCTCCATCAGAATTTCCCTTAGGGCAGCAACCAGGAAAATAACATTAAAAAGGTGGGGCAAGTCAGACTCCAAGAGCTCTTGGGTTCAAACAGTAGCAGAACTAGACAGCTAGTGCCACCTGGAGGTCAACGTGCAAACTGCAACAGTAGTACTGCATCCAGGGGGAACCCTTTATACCTCCCCCTCTCCCTAAGCATTAAAGTTTGGCTCCCAAGTCCACCATCCTCCAGTCATGGAGTCAAAGCCTACAGGACGGAACTACTCACTTCTACCAGATGGTTGTCTGGCCCATACAGGTCTTTGTCCAGTTCGATCACCAAGGACTTAAAAAAGGAAGAGAATTTCCTCTTTTGTTTGGTGGCATCATATTTGGACAAGGCTGACTAGAGGAGAGAGAGGAAAGGTCACATTAGAAAAGACCAGAAGGAATTTCTAAAGATAAAGTCTCATTAAAAAGGAACCCACAATAGCAATGGGGGAAAAAAAAACCCTCAAAAATGTCTGCAGAATCTCTCTCAGGAGATGATAAGATAGGTGTCTATGGGTATTAAACCAATCAAGGTAGCCACAGAACCCTGAAGAAGCAGCCAATAACACGTACAGGGTCACTGATTTACCCACCTCATTTCCCTTAGGGAAATGAGGCAAGTTAAGCCAAACTGCTGCCTGTAACAAAGCGAGTCTGAACAGAGAAAAATCTGACTCTAGAGGGGAAATGAATCACAGGCAATAAGCAGCCAGAACAAAAACAGCTTTATTTGGATGGAATGACACCACCAGCAGATGGACTGGACCTATATAGAGAAGCTCTGACACAGAGCCCCAGTTCTCCTGCAAAAATGCATCCAAATTAGCTTGCTTATGAAAAGCTAAAAATAGAGAATGTAAGGGAATGAAAGGTGAACTTCTGGGGTAGGAAGTTTTGGGGGCTGCCACCTGTCAGCTGATGTTCCCCATGAAGCAAAGAAAACTATCCCACTGCCACTGTGAGAAGTCTCCAACGAAAGTTGCGAAGGTGGAGATACTACAGTGGGAATCGAGGACCTCCAGGACTCAGAGAGAAAAGTAGGTCTTCAAGTGCTAAGTGCAAACTCACTTGATTTTAAAGAAACAAAAACCAAAAACTGAATAACCTGCAGATGCTAAGTCCAATGGCCAGCACCATCAGGAGGAAGGTAAACAACAAATCAAGTCCTGGAACAATAAGGTTCTCGATATGATACCACAGCGAGGGCCAGGCTGTGGGAGCGAGACACAAAGAACCATTGTCTTTTAGTGCAGGGAACACAGTGATCCTCTCCCTGCTGTTCTCAACAGGAGCTGTGAGCACCAGTCAGGATTCCTGCCAACAAGACAACACCGCTTGCTCCCAGCAGCTCCCACCCTAGACGGCAACCACAGTGGGCTTTGAACTCACATCCTCCAGGAGCCGTCCTTCTACCCGAAGCTCCCAGGAAGCCACCGTCCCTTCCCCATCCTCGGCATCTGACTTAGCCGGGTTGAAAGTGTTAGAAATGAAAATTCGCAGCTTCCGTTTTTGCTGAGGAAGGCAGAAACAGGATTGATGATGGGGCTTCAGTGGTTTGATACTGAAGACAAGAATCTCCCCCAAACCCACAAATTACTCCTAACAGACTGGCTTACTATCTATCCAGTCCCTGGGGTGGGTGGACAGAGATTCCATCTAGAAGAATACTGGCCCGAGTGCAAGTACATACAGTAGGATGCCAAAAGAGTCATGCAAGATGCCGGGTTCCCAAGGTGCCAGAACAGTTATGGCCACAACAGGGACAGGGCAGATTTCTGGTGCAAGAGACAGCAAAGGCCCCTCCCCGCTGGCTGTTGGATTCTAATGTAATTCTCAGTTCCTAGGTTCGTAGGCGGAAGGGAGACGTAATTTAAATGCCAAGGAGAGCTGTGCTGTGCCTTTGATTTCTCATCCTAAGCCTACTGAAGGTTCCCGAGTCCTCTCCTTTGGCTCTCTGCCTAGCACTCTCCTGCATTACCTTAATGGGACGTTTCAAGGCCTCCTGGATATCTAGCCGTTTCCTCATGATAGTCTGGTCCAGCTTCCTTTCAAAAGCCAAGAGATCCATATAGGCCTGGGATTCTGGTACCAGTTCACGAATCTTAGGAACAAAAAAAGGTATCACTGGGGTCTAGAGCTGACCGCTCCTATTTTCAAACTCAGCACCTCCTCAGGAAGACCCTGGACTCACCCTTTGAGGTAGAATTTTGTCAGCCATCTTCTTTTTCTTTGCACTGTTTGGAATAAATACTGTTATCAGGTTGGGATGGAACTAGCCAGAACATGAAGACAGACTGGTCAGCACCTCCATTTATAGGAAAATGAAGGGACTGCAAAGCGCCTCTCAAATCCTAGGCACTCTGCCCACGCCCACGCCCACCCCCTACCCATGCATTCTGAAGCATTCTGAAGAATGAGCACCCATCTGCTGACGCAGCGTCACCACCTCTGGGTTCAGGTTCTCCCATCACCTGTGTCCTCATGGGCTGGCTTCCCCCCTCCTTCCCTCCCTCCCTCCCTCCCTCACCCCAGGGTCAGCTTACTTGTGGTTTCGATTTTGGACCGCCTGCTGCTGGACCTGCTGTATCTGCTGAGGTGCAGGTCTCTTGCGGGACTGGTCCATCCCTGACTGGGCCAGGCCAGGTCGGACTGAAGGGTTCCCCCCATAGCCAGGGGGTCCCATGGAAGGTCCCTGAGGTGTCATTCGGCTGCCTGGCAGCATGCCTGGTCTCTACGGAGAGGAGAGGACCCAGAGATGTCATGGCTTCCCCACTAACCCCACCGACAAGTGGGAGGTGCCGGAGTCCGCTGAATGAACGAGGCTGGGGGCGGCGGGGGCGGGGGGCGCAGTGGGGGGGGGAGCCCCTCTGTCTCTGAGACCCGAACAACTGGAGCTTCCTGAGCCCTCCAGGGGCTACAGCCCCAAGGCTAAGGGGGCCCGACGACACCCAAACGCTCCCCAGCCTCTCTGGTAGCCGACACTCGGGGGGGGGGGGTCCTCCCCGAGTCCCGCCAGCTCTCTTCCCCGCGGCGGCCGACCTCCGTTTGCTCCCTACACCCGCGCTCCTCCGGGCACCGGGGCTGCCCAGCGCTCTGCCCCCTCCAGTTCTCTCCTGCCCCCCGCTCGCCCCGCTTCATCCGCGCGGGGTCCGCACCCCGACTCCCCAGCGGGAACAATGCTCCCGGGGCCAGGTGGGGATGCTAACGGCCTCCCCTCACCCCGACTCGGGGCCCGAAGCCTCCCGCCGGAGGCCCTCCCACTTCTCCGCCACCCCCGTCACTGCCAGGCCCCCGCTCGGCCCCGCCCCCGGCCCGCGCGCCCCTCCTCCTGCCCCGCTCACCGGATAGGCCGCTCCGGGCATCGGGGAGCGGTACAGCCCTTGACCCGGCGCCGGGCCCATCCGCACGGGAGGCCCCGGAGTCCCGCCCGGACCCAGGGCAGCGGCCGCGCCCGCCCCTCCGGAGGCTCCGGCGCCGCCGCTCGGAGCCACAGACTGGAAGCCCGCCCGGGCCGCCATCTTCCCCGGAGCCGCCGCTGCAGCCGCACAAAGAACCGGAACCGGAACTCCCCCCGCCCCCCGCGCGCCCCCCGCGCGCCCGCCTGTCCGCCCGGCCGGCCGGCCGGCGCGGGAGGCTCGGGGCAGCGAGACTGCGGGCTAGAGCGGGGGTGGCCAGCGGAAAAGGCGTGCTGACCACTCCCTCCCGTCTTGGCGGTCCGGGAGCGGAGGCCATCGAGAAGAACTGCGGGATAGAGAGGCCGCGTGAGCGGGCGCCCCCAGGCCGACGGGAGGACGCCGAGGCCCCGAGGCCCCGGGCCGGGGACCGCACCTCGGCCCCAGCGCTCTGAGGACCGGGGCGGGATGGGGGACCTGCGCGTGCAGGCCCAGGAGGTCCAACTTTCCAAAGCGCTTTGTCTTTTCGTTTCCTTCCTACTGCTGCAAGCCTGGGGAGCCGAAGAGGAGAATGCACCGTTTATTCCATTTTACAAACCGGAAAGCCGACCTTAGTGAGTGAGTTGGCAAAGACCAACCCAACCCGCAAGTTAGCAGGAACGCCAGAGCTCCGAACCCAGGTCTTCCGGCTCACGGCCCAGGGCTCATTCTGCAGACACAGTGCCTCCGTAGCTACCTCACACCAGAATTTGAACCCAACTCTCTCCCTGACCTTAAAAATCCTAACCTGCTTCCAGGTTTTAGTTTGGATTTTGACCCTGCCCCCTCCCCGAAGAATCCTTTGTGCCAGGACTTCCCTTTAGGACTTCTCTTGCCTTTGACCTCTCTCCCCCTTTCCCTGCCCAGTAGTGGAAACCATTTCCTACTGCGATGGTCAGTCGGGCCCCATCCCAGGAGGACCAGGGAGGGTCTCCTTGCTTGAGCCTCCTGACTTCTCCACGATTGTTTGGCCCCAAGCTAAGGTCAGCTGGAGGCACTTCGTGGGAGACCTAAATACTCTCGAAGAGAAGAACGACACCGAAGAGATGGTTGAAACCCAGTTTATTAGACCAGAGGCATGCGTCACCCATAGCCCTGCCTGCTGTTCCCCATCCGGTGCACACCCATTGGCCTTGCTCCTGCTTCCCTTTGGAGAGGTCTGATCTCCAAGGAATTTCTAGGAACCAAGAGTTCCCGAAAATCCCATAGCTTCACTCTCCAGCACCAGGCCGATGTACAGGTGACCTGCCAAAGTCCTGTTCTGGGGTTGGAAACCAAGAGACAGCTGGGTAGAGAAGGCCTAGGAAGGGGTAGGCCTCTGGCCTAGGAGGAGTGCCTGGGGGAGGCGGCACGACGGGCCCTCTACCTCACTTGTTTCTCATTAAGATAGGAAGGAAGGGACAGAACAGCAGAGCTTTCAACTACTCTAAGCCTGTATTTTTCCCACCATTACCAAACCATACCTCACCAGAAAATACAAGTGGTGGGCTTGGGTATTAGGTGAGGAAAGGAGGCTGGGCACCCAGAAGAAAGGAAAGGTCACTGACTGAGGACCTCAACTTCTGCTAGTCTGCATGCCGCTGTTCCAGCTACAAGAATCACCAATCCACAGTTCCCCTTGTGTCTGATACCCTTGGCTTAGTGTGCAGAGCAGATCCACTCCCTAGGTGGGGGGCTCTGTCTGTAACTACCCCTTCTCGGGGGAGGCCACAGTCAGCCAGGCAAAGGGCATTGGGATGGTGGGACAGGGGAGGGAATGTTAAGGCTACAGGGAGGGCGTAGGGTGCCCGGGATTGGGGGGAGAGGGTGAGGCCAGAAAGAGGCAGAGCTTGTGATTCACAGCTTCCTTTATGTCGCCACCGAGACAGTGCGAAGGTTACAATGCGCGTGTCGTCTCCTTGTGCTTCTCAGAGGGATGTGTGTACACAGTACAGACACCAGGGGAGAAAGTCCAACTCTTTATACAGGCGAAGGCATTCAGAGACCAGGGAGGGCGTAGAAACACAGAAAGGGGAACTTTGGGTGGGAAGATGGTTCTTAGAGACAAGAGGGGATGGGGGTAGAGACAGACAGAGTTAGGGGAAAGTATATACAGAGATATAGCAATATAGAGTCTGTATCATATAGAAATAGAAAATGCAGATGAGGTTGTTGAGAGAAGCAAATGAAGTTGGGGAAGAGGACTTGGGAGAGTTCCATAAGAAAATTTATGGATGTGGCCCTCTGCAAGGGCCCCAGGGAGAGGGACCAGTGAGGTTAGGCACCAGTGCCCCTCTCCCTGAGCTGGAAGCCAACCAGCTGGATCTTTCATGGGATGGTAAAGGAGTGCTACCTCTTGGGATTTCTCTCCAGCAGTTCTGGGGTGGGGGTAAACTTACAGATATCAGGATGTGGCCTACAGCACCAGGGCCACATCTCCCCATCATCCACTTCTTCAGGTGATCCCCCATCCCCAACTCCCTAGAGACTTCACATGTAAGGGGGTGGGGATGGGGACTAGAGTCTTAGTTCCTGCCTGGAGACTTGGGGTTGGGGGGGGTCACTGGGCTGAGAGGGTCTCTTAAGGCTGGGGAAGCCCCCCCCCACTAGCCCTCCCCTTCAAGGTACATTCTCTGGTTTGGGGCCAAATTCCAGACCCCAAGGATCCCCTCCACCCCCCCACTGGGAGGGGCTTTGGTGACTGGTGGCAGCAGAATGTAGGTGGACACTCAGATGACAGACAGCCAGACAGACAGAATTCAGGCTGGGAGCTGGGGGAGGCAGCATGGAACAGAGAGGGGCAGCCTGAGGTCACCTGCCCCATTCTCTCTTTTTAGTTTGTTTAGTTTAGTTTTTTTAAGATTAGTTTCGGTAAAAATAAAAAGAATGGGGTAGAGGCAGGGAGAGGGCTCTATGGTCAAGATTCCTTCCTCTGCAGACCAGAGGAAAAGGCTGCCCAGGAGTGGGAGACTACCTTGGGAGGGGGGAGTGAGTCCCCAGGGCAGATGTGGGGGGGTCGCAGCTGAGGGCCCCCTTACTCTCCTAGCCCTCCCCACCTAGGCCTTTGGTACAGTGGCCTGCGGGGCTCAGCAGGTAAAGTCCTCAAAAGTGCCTCGGGCCGGATGGTGAGGTAGGATGTTGGCAGCATACGTCATCCCGGCAGGGTGGCCCCGGAGGCTCTCACACGGGTTCTAGGGGAACAGGACAGGGACTGGTTATCAGAAGGGCCACAGGTGGTGCTGGGGCGTGGGAGAGGCAGAGGAGAGAAGGTGGGGGGGGGGGGGGGGGCGTGGGCCTGGGGCTGGGGGTAGGGGCAGGACTGGAGGGCACCCCTGTCTCGCTCCCTCACATGTCTTTTGACGTCATCCAGGCTGAGGGCCACACCCTTGTCCGCGCTGCTCCTTTTGGCCTCCTTCTGGCACTTTCCTCTTCGGCACAGCTTGTGTTTAATAACCTGGGACAGAGGCGGGGCGGCGAGAGGTTAGACGGCAGGACCGCCGCGCCGCCCCTCCGGTGGCCCCGCCCCAGCGCCCCGCCCCCGCTTACCTCATAGGCGTAGTCGAAGAGCTCCAGTACTGTGAGGATGCTGGCCCCAATAAACAGCCCCATCTGGCCCCCAATGTCACCTGCAGGAGTGGGGAGGGCACGGGGAGGTCAGAGGTGTCAGGACACCGTAGAAGCAGCAGAGCTCCCTGGGACAGGGGCAGGCAAGTCGCATTTGCAAAAAGATGGACCGCCTTTGTATAAAGGGAGCACAGAGCAATTCTGGTGGGGTTCTTATTTTCTTCTCTATGTTTTTCTACATTTTTTCTACTTTTCTAAAGCGAACAGGTATTCAGAAAATATCAAATACCCCAGCATTCATTCTCTGGGTGAATTTTCAGAGGCTTATCAAATAGTTCCCCATTCATACCCACGGGCCTGTCTCTTCCACTTTGCCCTAAAAGAAGGTTCACCCCCTCCTCCCACCAAGACAACATAGTTTGGGGAAAGGCCCTGGGAGAGGGGGAGAATGGCAGGGGACAAAGGAACTTGTGGGACCGAGGCGGGCAGCCTGCTTTGGGCGGTAGGATGTCACACCATGCCCATGGCATGGGAAGGGGACAGTGCCATGAGCAGCTCACCCAGGAGCCCTGCAATTTCATAGGCCTTCTTCTGCTCAATAGTCTCATAGTTGAGGACTTCAAAGAAAATGTCCAGCACCAGGATGTTCTCCCTGCAAAGGGGTTGGGGGAGGAGACCTGGGTTCAAGTCACATCTCTGTCCCTCACTGACCAGGTGACCTTAGCAAGTTACCTTCTCTGAATCTGTCTCCATACCCATAAAATGAGATGTTGATGGGGGTACCCTCAGTGTAGAACTGTCGTGAGGATTAAATGTGATGGCAAAAATGAAAAGATGCTCTGCACACTGGCAAGCATGGGGTTGTTCCCAGTTACAGCAGTGAGGATGAAGATACAGAATGATGCAAGGAGGAAAGAGAGCTGCTTCCATTGCTTGTTCCAGCTTGATCTGCCCCCATGCCCATCCCAGACTCTTTGGTTGCCTTCCCCTTTTCATCTCAATTTCCTCCTGTCTACCGGCCCCTCAAAGCCCACTCACACCCTCTATAGTCCCAGCCCAAGGGCCCTGCCCTGCACAGCCAGAGCCCTTACCCTATGTACTGCTCAGACTTGTTGAACTTCTTGGCCAGGTACTTGGCTGACGCTTTGCTGGGGATCTTGACCATGGACAGCTCCTTGCCATAGCGGGTCAGGTTGCAGGGCATTTCACACACACAGTACTCCTGGTCCTTCTCCACCAGGAAGTCTGTGCCCGACCAGGCGAGAGGCACCAGTTGAGTGGTGCCCTTCGGCCAGCTCCTTCCCAACACGAACATCCTGGCCCTGTCCGAAGGAAACCTAGGCCCCTTTCTCTTTTTCTGACCTGTTCTTCACCTGAGCCCTGTGTCTGCCCTGTGCTGATCCTCACCCAGCCTCCCCATGGGTATTTCTTAGTCCTATAGCTCATTGGGGCCCTCAAGGGTCAACCAGCTGAGGTGCTGATGAGAGAGGGTGAGGGCACAGGGGCCTCTAGAGATATTATTCCCAGCCTTGCTTAAGTCAGACACAAGAGATTCCAAGCGAAGCCTGATCCAGGAGTTGTTGGAAGCTTCTGGGAGCTTGGCCTAAAACCCCTATGCATGTGGCTCCTTCCTTCCTTCCCCCAGACTGCCCCAAGACAGGGGTGCTCACCCAGAGCAGGATCCGCACACTCCTTGTACTGTTCTGGAGTGCAGTATGGGGCATCCCCTAACAGAGGAGAAAAGACAGTGGTGCAGGATGGAGATTAAAGGGGTCTTGTGATGATGATGGTGGTGGTACCAAGCGCCTAGAGACTGGAAGATGGGAGTGGGTGGGAAGGCAGGACTAGCCAGCCCCCAGTATGTCCTGAAGGTAACCACACACCACCCACCCCACAGTCCATCCCTCCTGGACCCCTTCCCACACATTTTTATGGGTACAGGTGGGAATTGAGGTTAGAGGGACAAGAGCCATGTGAGTATGGAATGGGGCTAGAACTGGGGTGCAGAAAAGCCATTTAATCTTGCTTCCATGTTGGCAGAAGGTTGATGGGGAGCTGGTGAGGGGCAATGCAGGCTGAGGGGCTCCAAGATTGTGTTTGGAGCTTTGGGGCCTGACCTGGCATATGCACCATGCGGCAGTTACAGTTCTCCACCAGGTAGCGTGTCTCACAGTCGATGCGGCAGGCAGTAATGCTGTAGGAGTCGAAGAAATCCGAGTCCATGGTAACAGCTTTGCAGGTGCCCCAGGGCGGGGGCAGGTAGATGAGCTGCTGGGAGAGCCGGGGAGCTGGGGGGTGTGGGGACTTCTCCCCAAGTCACCTTGATGGACTTCTCTGACAAGATGCAGAGCTCAGGAGCCTTGCTCCCTGTCCCTCCACAGACTCTGAGGGTCTCAGAGTTTGCAGAGCGCTCCTGTTCATTCATGCTTCTCACTAGTCAGATCAGCCCCCAGGCCCTAGCTCACCTGTTCCTCCTGTATTGATTACCCACCACTCCATCTTGACCCCTCAATACATACCCCCTGGGACCACCCTCCCGTGGCCCTCTCACCCTCTGCTCCTGGCAGGACACAAAGGTCTGGAACCCTGGGGCCACACCAAAGCCCAGCTGGTCGATGAAGGGAGGTTCATCCTGACTGTGGATCTGCACTTTGATGCCCGCTTCGAAGGACGTCTCATCTATGGGAATGAGGAGCAGGGGTGTATTGGGAGGGCTTCTGACTCCCTAATCTCATTCAGAGCTGGGGCCATGCTGCCTTTCCTAGGGGTGAGCACAGTGCACACTGGGACTGGGCGAGGGGTTAGTCTCTGGGGGTTACTAGCCCATTCCCAGCCTCCTTTCAGGTTCACTAGCTCCACGCTGCCCTGATGAACACCACATCCTACACGCTTTTCTTACCGGGCCCTGGGTATGCATCTTGCAGTTTCAAATTCTTTCCCAGACACTCTCTATTTCTCCCCCTCCCTGTCTCCCTTCTTCCTATCTCTCTCAGCCCCAAGGTCCCTCGAGACCAGACTGACGGCAGGCAGCCCAAGAAGAGAGGGAGTTATTTATAGAGTGAGTGGCGGCCACTGATGGAAAGCGACGGCTGGTTACCTTGGAGAGTAACTGAGCCAGGAAGGGGGAGCCAGGGAACTGTGAGGGTGGCAGTCAGGTAGAGTCGGAGATGGAGATGGCAAGATGCTGGGAGGAAGGGAGGAGGGCCAAGACCTGTCTCAGGTCCCACAATGGATCTCAGGAGTCCCCTGGTGGAGGCTGATGGCTAGGGCCATGGGAAGGGGCCCCTGAGAGAAGTGACATACCAGTCTCTCCCCATACAGGCAGGTACTCATCCTGCTGGATGTCCAGCATGATCTCCAGCCCATTGCCAGTCCCACCCTTCATGGTCTTCAGCCGTGGACGCCCATCTCGGCCCGAGTTGAATGTATAGCACTTTCCATATCGTGTGAAGACCTGGCGAGGGCAGAGTGGAGAGCCTGAGAGTCCTGCCAGCACCCGCTACCTACCAAGGGTTGTCCCCAGACCCCTCAGCTGCTGTAATCTCAACACACTTCTGGAACGATCCCTTCTGTGCAGCACTTTCTCCATTTGTCCTCCTTCCCACCCATTCTCTGCCTTCCTTTGCCCTGATGTGCACCCTAGAAAGCTGATCCCTGTGGGGTGCATTGCCCCATGCTCCTTTGCCACTTGGACAGGCTTCGGGGTGGGTGTGGCCAATGGGAGCTTATCAGAGAGGGATCAGAGAGCAGAAGGAGGGGAGATCAGGGTTTTCATCCTTCCCCACCCCTCATGGCTCTGAGAATGCTCTGGCAGTAGTTTAGACCCGCTGAGACTGCAGATCCCACCAGGAGGCCTCCCTGCAAAGTCCTGCCACTTCCCTGTGCCCCTCTAGCCTTTATGTGACAATTTTCCCACTATCACGAAGTGCCTCAGGCCCCTTCAGGCAGTTTCCGTTACTCTGCCCACAGCTCTATAAACAGTCCCTTTGTTCAAGTCTTTTCAATTAAACTATCTGAGTGGCAGTCCTGGGAGGACCCTGACAAATATACCTCCATCACCAGGATCCCATCACTGCCATACTCCTGGTCCCTCCTAAGGACCCTCTCCTCAGGCCCAAGTTCCTAGGACTTCTGAGATATATCTTCTCTTCTGGATTTTGCCCCAGGCATCTGAAATCCTGCTCTCCCCAAGGTTAATTCCCCCCACCCCCAGCCATTAGCCCTTTGTGTCCATCATTGTCCCATCATCACCAGAACCTGAAAACTGACCCAGTTGCCATCCCAAGGACCATGCTCATCCAAGCACCAGTACCTCCTCCCCCAGGATTTGGTACTGAGCATCCAGGGCATGGCATGCTTGGCAACACTTGTGCAGAACTGAGGGGGCCTCAGAGGAGCTCTCAGCTTTGGGGGCAGTCTTCCTACTCCATGCCTCAGAGCAGCCCTTATCAAGGCCCTGATGACATAGCCACAAAGAGAAGAGTGAAGCAATTCTTTGTGGCCTTCTTCCCACAGTTTCTCTGAATGTTTCCAGGTTCCCACAAAAATGAGGGGAGTGTACTTTTCCTACTGCTTGATGGCAACAAAATCCACAAAGTGAGTTAGAAGGTTAAGTACACACATATGCCAGAGAAAGAGAGAGACAGTGTCAGGCCAGACCAGGGAAATCAGGGGTGTGGGGGTTACTAGGAAATAGAGTCCTAAATGTTCCCTTTCCCCCTTCCTAGAAGACCCTCTTCCCCATCCAGAAAAGAAAGGGCAAAGTCCACAGATGAAGTTGAGAGAGAACTCCAAGGACTTGTCCTCCCACCACTATGAGGTTTTGTGGCATTCGGTCACAGGCTCCCAACACACACCCATGCCTACCCCTCCCTCTGGGAAAGTGGGGGGCTGAGAGCGCTGGCTTACTTGGGCTGAGAGCTGTGCAGGGGACCTGTGGGCCACTGCTGCCACCTGGTGGTTCTGTGTGAGAAGTGTCTGCTCTACCTTTTGGTCTAGAGGAAGCCAGGTTGACTCCTTTCTTATCTCATGTTCCTTTATTTCCTGACCTCCCTGAGGCCCAGTGGCCATAAACCTCCTGGTCTCTGTCTGCAGCTGGTCCATGATGCACTTATATGACGACACCCACCTGCTCCTGTGCCAGGGAGGAGGTGGAGGACTGAGGGGATAGATGTGTGGGAAGGGAAGGCCTGGCATCTGGCATCGGGACGGGGCACAAGAGGAGTCAGGCCAGACAGAAGGGGAAGCTGAACTGGGTAGGGGATGGGGTGCTACTTGGTCTCTCAGCAAGGAAGGCCCTAGACTCCAGAATGGGAGGGCAAGCAGGAGGCTGACCCTGCCACTGAGGACTTTCCCAGGGAAGAGGATTCCTGATTACTTAGACCTGGGGGAGGGAGAAGATTCAGAGGAGGATTGTTATTCTCCCTCGACAGACAGACAGACAGACACACACACACACACACACACACCTGTAGAAGGAGCACTGAAAGACCAAGTGAGGATGCACTGAAGTCCCAGCTTTGGTCACTGCTGAGAAGGCTGTGGTGGGGTGGAGTCAGGGACTGTCCTCACCCCTCCACCTGCATTCCACACCCTTCTCCTGCATCTCCAGAGACCAGGTGACACCTGCTCTGGCTCCAGCCCAGGGGTCACAATCAAAATTTTTAAGGCCAGGTCTAGGTACCCACCAGCAGAGCAAAGTATGACCTCAGAGACACAGTAAGGTTCTAGGCCCTGCTGGATCACAAGGAGGTCTGGGGAAGGGCAAGGGCTGGAGATGCTGGAGAATATTCAGGGAGACCCTGGGGGCCTCCAGGCAGCAACTAATTACCAATCAGCACAGATGTATTTCCAGATTCTAACATGAAGAGCGGTACCAGTACAGACCGGAAAACAGCAGCCCAGCCCCAGCCCCAGGGCAAGCTGGGCCTCCCTGAGTCCTGTCGGGAAGGGTGGGTGGCTCAGGTGAGGTGGAGGAGAGGCAGGATGGCCACCAGCCCCAGTCCCAGGAGGTGATGCTCAGGGTAAGCCGTGGCGGACACTCTTGGGGTGCTGTGCCAGGCATGGGCCCCCACTCACCACCGAGAAGTTGTGAGGGCCACAGGGCCCCCCGCAGTAGGAGCAATCGAGCAGCATGTCCTCCAGCCGGTGGCAGGAGCGATTGTAGAAGCGATGCAGGTTAAAGGGCTCCCCAGAGAAGGCCTCGGGCCCCGGTGGGGCAAGAGGCACCCCAGGGTCATCACTTTCATCCAGCCCCAGCATGGGGGCCAGGTAGAGCAAGTCGGGGTAGCTGAGCTGGGACAGGCGCACGGCATTCGTGTTGCAGAGAGTGACTGCCGGGAAGGCCAGCTCCGTGGTGGCCACCTCATCTAGCAGAGTCACGTGCGGGTAGCTGAGGTAATAGGCGACGCGGTCCCCCACCTGGCACAGGAAGGCGCCCAATGCCAAGACAAAGGCCACTGCCCACAGGGCCTGCCTCGGCCCCAGACCTCCCTCCACGAAGATGTGGCTGGCGCCATGCAGGGTACAGCTGTTGGCAAAGGCCACCAGATCCATGGGCGAATCCTCCTCTCTAGCCTCCTTCCTCACTGCCTCCTGTTCCTTCTCTTCTTCCTCCTCTTCTGATTCTGAGTTGTCCCGCTGCCGCCGCTGGTGGGGACCCCAAACATCTCCCAAGGGCCCTGGGGCCTCCTCTCCAGAGGAGAATGACACAGAGCAGAAGATCTGGATGGGCATCTTCTTCAGGGCCTTCCACTGGGGGATTGGCAGGAGAAACGAGAGGCAGATGTGTTCTCAGGCAGGGACCAGCAGGGCCAGCCACCCCGCGCCTCCGCAGGTGTCCGAGGCTCCGTTCTTCCTCCGTCCACCCTCCTGCCCCAGCTTCGGCGGCAGTGTGGCTGCTCGGCGGCCGTGTGGCTGCTCGGCGGCGGCGGGCCGTGTGGCTGAGCCTGGGCGGGGCGGGGAGGAGAGGAGGACCTGCCTGCCCTGCCTGGGAGGGCGGGTGTCTGGGCTGATGAATAATGGATGGCAGCGGGAAAGGGAGCCAGATGGAGAGGAGGCGGGCCACAGCCCCTTTCCGGCCACCAGCTCCAGCAGGACAGCGAGGGTTGAAGACAGTGGAAGCCCTGGAAAAGCCTCGGGGCTCCAGGTGAGACTCCTTTGCTCCCACAGCTCACAGCAACAGCCCCTGCCCCTCCCCCATGACATTCAAGCTGCCCGTCACCCTCTCATCTGCTCCTCAGCATCTCCCTCCACCTTCCTACCCCAGTTCTGGGTCCTCGCCCCCATTCTCACTGGTGCAGCCATTCCCCTGAGACATAAGAGCCTCTGCACTCTCTCGGCTCTCTCTCTCTCAGAACTCTCATTCCTCCTTGACTGCCCCTGAGTCATAATCTCCCCAATTATTCCAATGATCATGCCCCCACCTTCTCCCAATACACTCCTAAGACCCCAGTTCCCTTCCTGTCACTGCCCTAACCCCAATTTACCCGGTGACTTCCTGAACCCTTAATTCCCCTGCAATCATTGCCTTGACCTCCAGTTTCCCTCCAGCCAGTCCCCAACCCCATTTATCCTTCCCTCCCTCCCCTGACCCGGCAGAGCTTCAAGTCAGCACAACCCCTACATGCCCCCCAACCCCCCCCCCCCCCCGCTGAGCTGTACTTAGGTCACTTTCTCCTCCTCCACCTTTCCCTTCTGTGGCTTGGGGGGCAGCCCAGGTTCCATTAGCAGAGGTCTCTCACTGACCACAGACTCATTTATGGCCAGTTCCCGGCACCAGGAGCGGGGGCAGGGAGGGACCCAGTCTCTTGCAGCTGAAAAGCTTCCAGGCAGATCACCACTCCCCCTCCTAGCTTGCCCACCCCTCAGTGGTCCAGGAGAGGAGTTCGAGGAATTCTGTCCAGGAGGCAGAAGAAATGAGATCAGGGCAATCTCCCAGGTCAGGTGGAGAGCCTCGGGAATCAACCTGGGGTGCCCCCCAAACCCTCAGCCCCAGCACCTTAGTCTCTGAGGCTCCCCTTGCTCCCAGTTTACCATTCTCTGACCCCAGGCCCCTGGCCCCACTGTGTGCTCTGATTACTCAGGGCCACTGATTGAGGAACTTGAGCCATCAGTCAAGTCTCCAGGGCCTAGAAGGTGACCTGAGGGAGGAGTGGAAGGGAGGGAGGGAGGGGAAGCAGGTTAACCCTTCCTCTGCAGGACCAGAAACAAAGCAGTGGGGGTCCGATGAGTCTACTTGGGCCTTGCCATTCCTTAACCATCCACAGCCCCAGACCCCCTCCCTATTCTCCTTCCCCCCTCCCTCCCTCCCTCCCTCCTCCTCCAACACCTCTCCCCTTCTCCATTTGCATGCAGAGACCCTGGAGGGTGTTAGGGATGGCAGGCAAGATGCCAAGTTCAGTGGCACTGACTGATGTGGGACCTCTGGCCTCAACTTTGCTGCCAGGGACACAGAGGCCCCAAGGGAAGAGCAGTCGTTGAGATCTGGCCCCTCTCCATCCTTTCACCATTGCCCTCAGACTGGCCTCATCTCTTTTGCCTAAACATCAGCCTTCCACCTGACCCCCTAACTCCCCGCCTCCCCACAGTTTCTCCTCACCTTCTATAATTCTGACCATTCTCCTGCACAGAGACCTTCTTCAGTCACCAGTGCCTCTTGGTAAAATCACCTCCATCTCAGGAAAAGCTATATGAGGCCTTGGCAATTTCCCTTCCAGCCCTCCTTCCCCACCCTCCACAGCAGTCCAGCACCCAGCCAGCGTGCCCTTCTCCTATTCTGTAGATCCCCTAGGCTCATTCACAGCTCTGTGCCTTCCTCGGATTCCATCCGGAGAATTTCTCCTCATTTTTCGAGACCTTACTCACACGTCACCTCCTCCAAGAAGCCTTCCTTCCCTGACTGCACAGGGCATAGTTAGTACCCACCCAGCAAACAGAACAAAGGGTCCCATCCTGCTCAAGTCCCTACAGGCTTGAGTAGTAACCAAGAGCTCCTTGACGACAGAGACTGTGAGAATGAAAGAGCAAGACTCAGGGACCATGTGAAGGAAACCAGAACTGAGAAAGACCAGGAAGACCCAGGGCAACTGCAGAGGCCACTGCAGAGATGAGGAGAGAGAGAACCCCCCACCACACACCTTCAGCTATTGTCCTCAGGCTTCTTCTGTATGAACTCAGGGGTTCCTTTTCTGTTTCTGGTCCTGTGTGCATTTGCTCTCCCCCCCTCCACCCCCCCCCCCCCATCAGACCTCAGCTCTCAGAGGGCTTTGCACATCCTCAGGATGTTTCAGAGGTAAATTAAGTTCTAGGCCTGGGTGGGAGGTGGGGAAGCTGCAGCTGCCCATGCGTTCCACACCCACTAGAGGGCATTATGCCCCTCCTTCAGACTTCCTGGAAGGGGAAGGAGATTAGACTTCCAGAGGGAAGAGGCTAAGGGAGGGGATGCTTCTATCCTGGGGCTTCACCAGAGAGGGGGGACATGCACACCCAGCGGCTTTAGAGGACAGCAAATCCGGGTATGGCGGGACAATTCTTCCCCCACACCAACATAAAGACCCACACTGCACACCTACACAGCACTACACACAGCTCCCTTGTGGGGCAACAAACACACACACACACCCCAACCGCATTTCCTCCCTCCTCTAACATTCCCTCCCGCCTCATCTTGTTCCAATAGACAAATCCGAATATTTCACAGTAATGGCACGTAAGGAAAGTATCAAGCAGCACACACAGAGGCCCCAGGAGAAGTGGCCAAGTAGACATGCGCGCAGAACAACAAACCAATTCTGTACGCTCTGTCCAAGGGTGCAACCCTTCCCCGTGTCCCCAGTATCATTCTTAAACTGTGTGTGGCAATTCAGTGGTTTCTGACTTTCTCTGCATCTCTTTCTAAAACCCCCTCACAAAAATAAATAAGTAAATAAGTAAATAAATAAATAAATAAATAAATAAATAGAAATAACCCCACCCCACCCCCCTGCCAACACTTGTAGAATGTTTCATGCTTCTCAGTAGATATCTCAGGGATCCTTATACAACCTAGCGAAAGGGTTTGAGTAACTTTACCCTCAGTTGACAGATGAAGAAACCGAGGCTCAGTGACCTGTTCAAGTTTCATGGAGAGCAAGTGGTGGGCACTAGAATTAGACCATCCCCCTCTAAATCCCTTCCTCCTTCATTCTTTCATTTATTCATCAAATAGTCACTGAGTGTTTATGGGCTGAGGACACATGAAGAATATATGATGAACCAGGATCCTGCCTGTGTGGAGCTTACTGTCTAACTGGGGGAGACAGATACCATTTTCTAAAAATTGCAAAAGTAAATACTTACTTGCAAATCATGATCAGGGCTATGAAAACATAATTTGGGAGTGAGTGACAGGAGGTTCTGACACAGCCCGGGGAATCAAAATAGGTTTCTCTGGGGAAATGATGTTTGAATTGTGATCTGAAGAATAAAGAGTAATTAGGTCTGTATGAGGTGGGGCAGGGAAAGAGTATTCCAGAGAGCAGAGTTATGCAAAGGCCCTGAAGACCTTGGGTGGGGTGGGGGGAGAGCTTGGAGGAGGAGGATATAACTGGACATCCAGAGCAGGGTAAGAACAGGCTGGAGAAACAGGCAGGACCCAGAGCCCTCAGGATCTTGCAGGCCAAAAAAAAAAAATTAAAATTAAAATTAAAAAAAAAAGGATCTTGCAGGCCACAGCGAAGATTTTTTTTTTAAAGATTTTTGTAATGAGAGACACAGAGAGAAAGACAGAGGGAGAAGCAGACTCCATGCAGGGAGCCTGATGTGGGACTCAATCCTGGACCCCGGGATCACACCCTGAGCTGAAGGCAGACGCTCAACTGCTGAGCCATCCAAGTGTCCCCACAGCAAAGATTCTTGTCCAAGGACAATGGGAGGCACACCGTGGGAGGACTTCAAGTGATCAGAGCAGTATTTTGAAAATTTTGGATTTGTCTACTGGAACAGCCAGAGGGGGTGCTGGAAGACCTGTCAGGAAACCATCACAAGGATCCCTGGGTGGCGCAGCGGTTTGGCGCCTGCCTTTGGCCCAGGGCACGATCCTGGAGACCCGGGATCGAATCCCACGTCGGGCTCCCGGTGCATGGAGCCTGCTTCTCCCTCTGCCTGTGTCTCTGCCTCTCTCTCTCATTCTGTGTGACTATCATAAATAAATAAAAATTTCAAAAAATTTTTTTTAAAAAGGAAACCATCACAAGGTCAGGTGAGACAAGGAGTAGAAGTGGACTGGCTTGGAGCAGGGTGATAGGGTGGAGATGTTTAGGAGGCATCAGTAGCAGATCCTATTAAGGGAGATGAGGGAGATGGAGTGTTAGGTGCTTCCTAGTTTGCATAAGTGGCTGAATGGTGGGGTGGTTTACTGGGCCAGGAACACAAGGAAAGGACTAGTTTGGGAGATAAGATGATGAATTTGGCTTTGCACATACTGGGTTTTTTGAGCCTCAGGTCATCCAAGTGGAAATGTGAACAGGGAGACTGGCCATTAGCACAGAGGCTGAAGACAGCCAGGCTGAAGCACACATCTGGCACCTGCCAAGGTCTAGATGCTGACATGAGTGAAGAAGAGATGGCCCAAGAATAGAATAGGAAGTCAAAAGAAAGAGAGAGCAAGCCTAGATTGATCAATATCCACCAAAGCCAAACAGAGTCCCAACCTGTGACTTAATGACAGCTCCCAGTTATATGAGTACATAGGACAACTAAAAAACATAAACAAGAATGTTCATGGTGGCTTTACTTCCAATAGCCAAAAAACTAGTAATAACCCAAATGTCTAGCAAGAGTAGACTGGATAAATACATTTTGACATATTTACATAATGAGTACTACACAGCATTGACAAAGTGCTACCACCACACAAAACAAAACAATCTCACAGACAATATCATGAGCAAAAGAAGACAGACACAAAAGTGTGGGTACTGTCTGGAGAATACATATAGTCTAGGAACTTCAAGAACAGGTGGAACGTATCTGCACCACCAGAAGTCAGAATAATGGTTAACTCTTGTGTGGTAGCATTGACTAGGAAGGGGCCCAAAGGAACTTTCTGGGGTATTAGAAATGTTTTACACTTTTTTTCCTCTTTTTTTTTTTTTTTTTTAGAGACAGAGTATGTGCAGTGAGAGGGGTTAAGGGTAGGGGCAGAGGGAGAGGGAAAGAGAGAATTTCAAGGAGACTTCCCACTGCGCGTGGAACCATCTCATGACCCTGAGATCATGACCTGAGCCGAAATCAAGAGTTGGACGCTTAACCCACTGAGCCACCCAGGCGCCCCAGGTGGCCTCAGCTCTTAGTTTTGGTGGAGTGCTGGGAGTGGACAGAAGGCAGCCTGAAGTGGATTGGAGCATGAGTTTGAGATGAGAAGATGGAGACAGTGGAATATATACATTACTTTTCCGAATTTTATCTGAGAAAGGAAGCAGAGAGAGTGTGGGAGCTGGAGCTCAAGCCACGGAGTTGAGAGACCTTTGGTTTTTGGTTTTTATCTTAACCTCAACCCTGATACATAGTAAGTGCTCGATAAATGTTAGCTGTCATTGTAGCTACATATTTCAAGATGGGAGAATCTTCAGCATGTTTCATGTGTCAACAGGTAGATTCTCCTGGAGAGGGAGAGACTGACCATAGCTGAGGGAGAGGCAAATCTTTAGGGTGAAATTCCTATACTGGAAGAAGGAGATCGGTTGGAAAGAATAGGTTGAGGGGATCCCTGGGTGGCTCAGCGGTTTAGCGCCTGCCTTTGGCCCAGGGCACCATCCTGGAGTCCTGGGATCAAGTCCCGCATAGGGCTCCAGGCATGGAGCCTGCTTCTCTTTCTGCCTGTGTCTCTGCCTCTCTCTGTCTCTCTGTTTATCATGAATAAATAAATTTAAAAATCTTAAAAAAAAGAATAGGTTGAGATTTCAGCCTAGATAAGAGGGATGTTCCCCAATGGGAAGGGGGAGATCTTGGCTGAGGCTTCTTCTTCTTTTTTTTTTTTTTTTTTTGGCCGAGGCTTCTTTAAAAAAAAAAAGATTTTATTTATTTGAGAGAGAGACAGAGAGTATAAGAGAGAGAGAGAGCATGAGAGAGAGAGAGCAGGAGCAGAGGAAGGGGGAGAGGGAGAAGCAGACTCCCCACTGAGCTGGGAGCCTGAAGCCATGCAGGGCTCAATCCCAGGACGCCAGGATCATGACCTGAGCCAAAGGCAGATGCTTAACCCATTAAGCCACCCAGATGTCCCTTCTATCTTCTTGGTGAAGCAGGAAGCAAAGTCTTCTGCCGAGGGTGCAAGGGGGGCTAGGAAGGGTGGCTGAGATGAGCAGAGAAGCTTGAAGGAGTCATTGGGATGAGCAAGGTGACCCGGAAAACACAGTGGGGTTGCTTGGCGGCACTGCATGCCCATTTCAGGATGTTGATCATGAGCACAAGGTGATTTCAAGCTGGCTTGTCGAGTGACCTCCTCTGGCAAAGCTTGGCTGCCCTGGAGCCACCTGAGGAAAGCCAGTGGCGGGTCTACCTTGCAAAGCTGGGATTTGGCCAAATGGCACAATGGAAAGGCAGAGGAGTCAAAAGACTTGGTGTCACCAGCCTAAGTCTGGGGTTCCTTCTCCTTTGCACCTTTTCTTTTCCTTCCTGCCTCCTGCTTCTTGAGAGAGCATGGCAAGTGGGGAGCCAGACACCCTGCTCCCCTTGCTCCACAAGGCCCACTCCAAAGTCACACACAAAGAACCTGGACTTAGAAGATCTGAAGTCAAGGTCCCAGTCTGGCATGCACTGGCTGTGTGACCTCAGCCAAGTCACCTAACATCGCTGAGCCTCAGTTTCCTCGTCTCTCAAGTGAAGATATTAATATCTGCCTGCCTCCCAGAATTATGAGGATCAGGAGCTAAAATAAAGGGAATTTGTAAATTGCAAAGCTCGACTGGAAGAGATGATTAATTTTGCTGGTATGTGCTCTGCATGCGACCAAAGGTTTGTCTGCGCACGAGCTCCCTCCCACAATTGCACTAAGAGAGCTGCGAGTGCCCCCAGGCACATCCACACACGTCCACTTCATGCCCTAATCTACGTCCCCCATTCCAAGACACCCCCACCGAGGTGCACCTGTGTGCTTGCACACTTGGAGTGAGTGTGGCATGGGCACAGGAAGGCTGAGTTGGCTGCTGTCCATGGTAAGGCCACTGCAGCGGTCTCACCCCCGGGATGTCCCCAGCCTGGCTCGATGATGTGACGCATCAATTAGAGACACACAGCACTAAGCCATACAGCCCAACCTCCCAGGGCCCTGGGGACTGCAGCCTGGTCAAGGGAGTGCGGATGAGATGGATGAGAAAGGGATGAGAAAGGGTTTCCTTTCCAAGAACTCACAGTAGCCCAGAAATCCACCACTTGCCCTCCCTCTACCTCGGGAGTAGCCCTGGAGAGCCTGGGGGCCTCAGAGTCTCTGTCCTTGTGGTTTCTTAAGGGAACCTCCCCTCCAGGTGAATACACGGCTGTTTCGTGCTCATGTTAAAATCTTCCACGAGGAAAGTGTCTGATCCACGTGTCCAGGCAAGTCAGCACCGCGCGTCCGTTCCATGCATGGGCCAGCGTGGGCTCAGCCAAGAGAGTCCCAGAGGCTGAAGGAGGGGCTGCCTCTTGGCAAAGTAATTTAGCCATCTACTTAGAGCCTCCTTTCCTCACAGGAAATTGTGCCTAGAAGCTGAGAAGTGGAGCCAGATGAAACTATGCCTAAAATAGAACCGAGGGGTCCCGGTGCCCAGCCTCATCCTCCGCCAGAACTAGGTACCACTTCTCAGTCTTGCTCTCTGCTTTCCACGTTTGCCTCCCAGAATCCCCACACAAGCATCCTGACTGGAAGGTTCTCAGCCAGAGGGTAGAAGTTGCCGGAGCCGCCACCTCAGACCGACTCATCTCCCCTCCCCCCAGCACTGCAAGTGCCTTCCACAAAGTTGAAGCATGCTCAGAAGCCACCTCCACCCACAGCAGAAACGTGGGCCTCTCTGCAGGCCTCACCCCTGCTTCTTGGATGCACACCAGGTGCAGCAGTGACCATGCCGTTGAGCTTTGGGCAGGCTGGCAGGCCGGCAGGCCGGGGCAGGAGAAAGGCCCCTGGCTTGGAAGCACTCCTCCTCCCCACCCTTGCACTTCCCACTCTGCCCCCAGAGGCACTTAGTTACTTACATCAATTCCCTATTACTTTAGCCAGCAGCCGGGAGATCAATTAACTTAGAGTAGCCTCTTAGCTAACTGCAGTCTGGGAGAGGGGTGGAGTCCAGGACGGCAGGGGAGGAAGGAAGGAGAGGGAGAGGAGGTGAGAGAGGAAGCTACGTTATCCAAAGGAGGTTTGTGTGTATATGCATCTGAGAGAGAGACAGAAAGGGAGAGGGGGGGAGACCCGAACCAGGGTCCCCCGTATTCTTGCGTATTCTTGCGACCAGCTCCTCTCCAGCCACCTCCCTCCAACCTCTAGCACTTTGAAGGGAGGGAGGGAGGGAGGGAGAGAAAGGAAGGGTAAGGCTGGAAGGAATGCCCTCCTCCAAAGTTAACCTCTCCACTCCAGCCTCTCTCCTGTCCCGCTGCAACGTCTGCAGGTTCCCCTTGCCGCTGCCGGACCCCCACGAACACACACACAAAGACGCGTAGGGTCCGCCCCTGGGTGGGGGGGTGGCGCTCAGGACCCTCCTTCCCTCTGTCGCAGTCTGGGCAGCCCTTCCGTGCAGAAGCCCCTCCACTCCCTGCTAGCTGGAGGGAACACACCGGGTAGTGAGGCTGGGCTCTCCCCAGGGACTCCTGGTCTGAGCTGCTCGGGGTTGGAGGGGGGCGAGGTAAGCTAGGGTGTGTGGGCGCGAGGGGCAGAGCTAAGGCGGGGCTAAGGAAGCTGTCTCTGGCACCTGCCAGGCCCGGTTCAGCTTTAAGATGGCCTCTCCCTCCCCTCTCCAGGTCTCAGGATCACCCACCTACACCCACTTCTATCACCTTCTAACCCCTCTAGGAGCTCCAGAAGAGTCCTGCCCCCTCCAGACCTTAAGGGGATTTCTGTCCCACCCCTCCTCCTCAGTCCATCTCTCGGGGAATTCCTGTCTCTACTCCAGGGACCTGGGCAGAGGGTGGGGGGTTGGGGACACTCCTGTAGGCCACCTCAAGGATTCGTGTCCCCCAATCCCTTGTCCCCCAATTCCACCCCCCAAGAGAGAGAATACCATCTCCACTGCATGCCCACCCCCAAGATTTCCATTTTCTGCCCTCCCCTTCCTTCTCTTCCAGGGCCCAGAAATGAATTCCCTTCTCTCTCTGCCCCAGGCAGAGGCTCTGGGTCTCAGCTGGAGGAGGGGGATGGCATAGGGCTGACTGGGCAGCCATCTGCCAGCCCCCTCCCCTTGGCGCTGCTCAGCATTCCAGCCACATAGGAGCTCCCACTGCCAGGGACAGATAAGGTGCAGCTGGAGGCTGGCACCAGCTGCGGCTGTGCTCACTCCCTCCGGCCCCCACCCAGACAACGGCGGACAGCTGCGCCCCGTCCCCCTCCAGGAACCCCTGCCCTGCCTTGGCCTGACTGGCCTTGAGGTGGGGTGGGAGAGCAGAGCCTCAGACCCCGTTGCCCCGGCAACCAAACATCCCACCTCAAAGGAAAAGCCTTGGCCAGGGAAGAGGGGTCCTTGACAGTGGGTCTTTGGTAGCTTCCTCTTTTGGTAGCTCAGGAGAGAACCACTACGGTCCACCCTCGGCCTCTGCAGTCCCAAACTAGTTTCTCCCAGATTAACCCAGGTTCCCCATATTTATCCTCACTCTCCCAAGCTGACTCAGCTACAGCTGGGGGGTGGGGTGGGTAGACCCAGTCAAACACTGTGACCACCAGTCCATCTGCTGCAGTTAAGCTGGATTCTGAAGACATCTGAGGGGAACACTTGTCACTGCAGATCCCTGCTAGAGGGACCAGGGTCTCTGAGGGACCAGAGTATGCCCTTATGCCTCCTGAACTGTCCTCTATGAGCAGGGTTCTCACTGTCGGATGAGCTTGGCCCCTGGAAACCTGCAGAGGAGTTCACATGTACCTGTGCACACTGTATTTTGCAAAATCTCTGAACCAGGGCTTGGACTCTAGGTTTCTGTTTCAAGGCAGCAGAAGATGCCAAGATGGTCTCTCCTAAGCTCTGACCCAAGAGGCAAATGTTTTCTTCAGTGCCACAACTGTCCAGGGGCTAGATACATACCTCTCGACCTAGCAGAGAATGGCAAGGATGGAGAGGAGAGGTTAACTATTAGACCAAAGTAGGTGGAGCTTCGGGCAAGGAGTGTCGACGCCCCTAAGTACCAGGGACCTGGAGGAGAGCGGCGGCGCAGCCCCTCTCTTCCCCTCGGGAGATGTCAGACATGGACTCACAGCCAAGCTCCCATCTGTGTAGGGACATCCCTATGGGCAGAAGTGGGAGAGCTCCGGACACAGAAACAGTGAGCAAGGAGGTCAGTGAGACAGGGTAGAAGGAGGCGCTGAGAGGTTTGGGTGCAGCCAGACTCAGAGTCAGGTCTTTGACATGGGCTCAGAAACATCAAAAACCTGGTCTTCCCCGGCAACCCAGAACCAAGAAGAGCCAGGGCTGGGACTGCAGGCTATCAGCTCTCATATCTCCTCCCACCCCAACCCCAAGCAAGAACAAGAATTCCAATTGCTCCAGAACTTTGTGAACCAGTCATATCACCGTCTGACACTTAGAATTGTCCCCTCAGATAACATGGACCAATCACATTTCAGTATCTCCATTTTCATGAATCTAACATGTCTTGGCAATCACCACTTGGAATCCTTCCAGACATGAGGGACAAACGGAGCCTCAACTGAACACTTTTTATGGACGAACTGTATCCCCATGTTATGCCTTCTTAGCCCTTCATTCAATACTACAAACCATCCAAGCTACTGGGTTTTCTCTTTCTTGCTGGTCCCTTCTGCTATATATTGGGTATGTTGCAGAGGAGGACGGCTCTCTGCCTTTCACCCTCACCTAACTTCTACTACTCATGGGTACGTAATTGATGAGCCTGGGAACCCTTTGGTCTCAGGTTCTGGAGAATCCAGGACTTCCCTGTTTTGAGAAAGGAAAAGAAGGAAGTGGTTAAGGCATCACCCTATGCTCCCCATCAGCTTGGCTCAGCAAGGAGTATGGGCATGTAACCTTCATCTGGCAGGATTGACAAAGGACCATAAAACTGGTCTGCAGAGCAGGGCTTAAAGAGGTGGGAATTCTTCTGTAACCTCAGCAGGAAAAAACAAGGATGACCATGGCTCCAATATTTCTACACAAACAAGTGCAGTTCATGCTCCCATAATGCTAGGAGGATGCAAGCAAGTAGGAGAGAAATGGGAAAGGGAGAAAAGGGAGTCTCTGAGAGCAGAGCATTAGAGGCAGGCATGGATAGGAAGGGGATCCTAGAGAGACTGGGTTTTCAAAGAGCAATGACCAGAATTGGAAGTGGACATCACCACTCCAGGGTTGGCAGTAGTAATAAAAAGAGCATACTATGTTGGAACTTTACAAGATATGAGTTCTAATCCTGAACCTGTCACTAACCCGCGACTCATCCTATTGTTCTGTCTCAGTTTGCGCATTTGCAAAATAGAGATAATATGGCTGTTTATCCAGGGGATTGCACGAGAGCCTACAAAGCATTCTGAAGAGTTACAAGCATCGTTCTCTCATCTGGTGTCATTTTTCACCTATGGCTTCAGGTCCTCTGGTCCCGTTCCAGCCTCTGTCTAGTTGTAACCTCTCAGGAACCTGTATGACTTGCCCAGGATCACCTGGCACATGAGATGCAAGTCACTTCTAACCCTCCCTGGGATCCTGGCTTTGAGGCAACCCCATCTGCGGGGAGCGCTGTGTGGGACTGTGGGGCATCTCCATTTTCAGAAGCAAAGAGATGAGGGAAAAAAAAGAAGCAAAGGAAGCCTCCAGTTCAGCCATGACTTTGTACCCCAAATAACCTCTCCTTCCTCAGACACTGGCTCTTGCTGACAAGGGGAGGAACCCAATCAGAGAGCATGCGTGTGTATGTGTATGTGTGTGTGTGTGTGTGTGTGTGGAGGGGGTGTGTGGCACAGAGAGAATTACCTGTCTAGCTATTTAAGAGAAAGCTTCCCTCACTTCCTATGTTTCATGGTGCTTCTCAAACTTAAGTTCAAATCACCTGTCAAAATGCAAATTCTGATTCAGTAGGTCTGGAAAGTGGGGTGGCTAAGTCCTGCAGTTCTTTCAATCTTCCAGGTGATGGTCCTCAGACCTCCTTTCTAGTAACAAGGCTGCGGCTTACCCACCACCACGTCCAGGTCTGACACCTGTAGCCCAAAAAGTAAGCTTGATGGGGTTGGGGTCATGCCAGACTCTGTGGGTATGTCTGCCTGTGTGTGCTGTGCACTGTGGGCTCTCTTTCCTGTCGCCGTGGACACAAGGCTGATGCTCAGGCCCTCCCACAGAGCAAATGAGCCCCTGTACTGAACTAAGATCCCTCCTGACAGAAGCAAACCCCAGGGACACTCAGCTTCCTCTCCCGGAGTAGCAAGCTTGACAGAGGCCCCAGGGCTCCTAATCTCCTCTTCCTCTTCCTCTTCTTCCTCCTCCTCCTCCTCCACAGGCCTGACTCGGACCCCACACCAGGGGACTCACTCACCACCTTGAAGTCTTCAGCGCTGCAGACCTCCCCACGGAAGTGGCAGGAGAGCAGCATGTCTCGAATGTCGTGCCCCGCGCGGTCGTAGAACTCCCGCATGTTGAAGGGCTTGGGCTTGAAGCTGCGGAAGTTGGCCTTGTCCTGCAGTATCTCCAGCTGCTTCTCATCTGCCATCTGTGTGTCCGGTATCTCATACCTGGAGCCCAGGGTGAGCAGCGAATGGATCAGCATTTTTCGTCCCTGCCTCCATTAGGCCTCCAGAACCCCAAACCCAACTGGGGGTGGGGTGGGGGTGGCAGGGGGCAGAGTTAGCCCTGGGGATCAGGCCTGGGCACGGGCACAGGAGAACTAGGTGTGTCCAGAGGACCTACCCCATGGGGTCTGAGGAGACAATAGGGTCTGCAGTGGCTGCATGGGTAAGGGAGGGGAGGGCAGAGAGATCAAGGCAGGAGCTATCTTTTATATTACAGTCTCTACCCAGTAAAGATGGTCTGCCCCCATCCCTCAAGTAAGGAGAAGAAGATCAAGACACAGGGGCAGGAGGGTAACAAAGGTCACTCTAGAGAGGGTACTGATGTCTCACAGCTCAGGCTGGGACTATGCTGGGGTCAGAGATTGGGTGCCCTGCACTGCATGCTCAGCAGTACTCCAATTCCTTTGCTGTGAGTGGCAGGTCTGGGGAGCCTGGAGGACAGGGTGGTCTGGGCTCTATGGTGGGTTTAGGAAGGCAAGCACCCGATGGGAATAACTAGGAGCTGGGATGCATGCAACTCCAGGGAGCCGAGGATGGGTGGGAGCCGCCCACCTGTTGTTGAGCAGGGCCAGCAGCTCCCCAGCGTGGTACAGGTCATTCTTGGAGACTTGGCTAAAGCGGAACTCGTTGAGATTGCACAGCGTGACGGCGGGGAAGGTGAGCTGGGAGGCGGCCACCTCATCGAGCTTGGTGACGTGGTGGTAGTGGAAGTAGTACTGCACCCGCTCGGTGCACACACACAGCAGCACAGCCAGTGAGCCCAGGAAGCACAGGGCCCAGAGCGCCCGCTTCAGAGACAGCCGTTCGTAGGAGAAGATGTGGGCCAGGCCGTGCAGCGTGGAGCTGCTGGCGAAGGCCTGGATGCTCACCGGCTGGACGCCTCCCACCTCCTCCTCCTCGGCCTTCAGTTCCATCCTGGCCGAGGGGATCCTGGGGAAGATGGGTAGTCTGTTATTGTCCTGCGGTGAGAGTACACATGGGGGGCGGGGGGGGGGCTGCAAATGCGTCCCTTGGGAATCCCTGTCACCAGAGGTCACCGCCTCTGGGGCAGAAGACTTCCCTCTGTGTGAGCCCAGAGGTGGCTGGCCAAGGGACACCCTCCTAGAGGAGGGTTCCTCCAAATGCAGGGGCTCTGGGGTCAGCTCAGGCCAAGAGAATGCTCTCCCAGGGAAGCTTCCCAGGCCAGGGGAGACCCCAGATGTAGTCATCCGAGAGCGAGAGGAAGTCCCAATATTTCCACAGGCAGGCACAGGAGTTCCCTCCAGATGTGGGGTCAGTCTGGGACAGGAATGTCCGCCCCATCCTGGAGACGAAGACTCCCCCAGATGGACAGACCCGGGGGGGGGGGGAGGAGCTTCTGGCCACGGGTGTCCCCAGGACTGGGCTTTCACCCGGGTAAGCGAAACCGGGGCTAACCGCCCCCCACCCCGGGGAGGCGGGAGGGGCCCGGCCCGCGTCCTCACCTGCGGGCGGCTCCAGTTCTCCCAACGGCGGCGCGGGCTGTGTGTGTGCATGTTTGGGGTGAGGGTGGGGTGGGGGTGGGGGTGGGGGTGGGGGAGGGGGAGGGGCGGGGGGCAGCCCGAGGTGGACGCATGGGGGGCGCGGTTCCCTGTGACAGCAGCTGTCCCCGCCCCGGGCGCAGCCCCCCTCCGGTCCAGCTCCTCGACGCAGCCCGGTCCCCTGCGCGGCCCCCGCCCCCCTCCCAGCCGCCGAGCCGCCCCGGCAGCCGGGGGAAGCGAAGGGGAGGAAAGTCCTGGCTTCGGGGCGCTGGGGAGTCCCGCGGCCCGAGGCGGGGGCATCGGAGACCCACCTGGGGGGGCTTCGGGCACCCGGCAGGCGGCGGCGGGTCCTGGGGCGCGGGGCGGACGCGGGCTCAGCGCCGGGCGGCGGAGGGGCTCATGGCCCGGAGCGGGAGCCCGCGGCCCGCGGCGCACAGCCCTGCAGGGAGCGGCCCGCCCGGCCCGGCTCGGCCCGGCTCGGCCCGGCTCGGCCCGGCTCGGCTCCGCTCGCTCGCTCGCTCGCTGGCTCGCCTGGGCTCGCGGTGCCGGGGCTCGGCGCGCTGCGCGGTGCTCTCAGCCCCGGGATCTGCAGGGATCCATCGTCCGGCCGGGAGGCGGCGGGGGAGGGGAGAGGGTGCGCGTGCGCGCCTACGAGTGTCTGCGAGGGTGTCTCCGGGCCGGGGTGCGCGCGGGGCCCCCGGCCGCGGGAGCGGGACCGAGGGCGCCCCCCGCCGCCTCGCCCCCTGCGCCCGGCCGCTCCCCGCGGCGCCGCCTCCCGCCGGTCGGGGAGCCGCGTCCCTGCCCGCGAGGCCCCGCGGCTCGTGTGTGTGCGACCGTGTGTGGTGTGTGCGCGCGCGCGCCCCCGCGAGCGCGAGGGAGGGAGCCTGCCCCCAGCGTCCCCCTCCCCGCGCTGTCTCCGTCGGATCGATGCTCCTGCCTCTTGCTGCTGCTTCCCCCGGTGGCGGCACACGCGCGCGCGCACACACGCGCACACACACGCGCACACACACACGCGCGCGCGCGCAAGCTCCGAGTCACACTTGACTGATTCAAGCACTTGCTCGTGTGGAGACACAGACACACATAGGACCAGAGTCGCGCCACGCCACTCACAGCCACACACGCACACACGCACATCCCAGAGGCCTGGCCTGCAGGGTAGGCACTCAGGAGCTTACCCTCAGGCACCTGGTCTCATCCCTCCTCCCGCCTACATGTGACACGGACACACATGCACGTATGTAAACAGACCTACAGCTTGGTCGCCCCGACCCCATCCTTGGGCTTGCCTTTGGAGGGTGGCGTTCGCAGCACCTCCCCCCCCTCCCCCCCCCCCCCCCGCCAAACCTCCAAAGAGGGAGCACAGAGACAGAAGAAGAAATAGCCAGAGGTCAAGGGAATTTGGACCGAAGTCAAGAAGCAGGGAAAGGACAGGGGGTGGGACTAGGACGAGGTGGGAAGGTGGAGGGGTGGGGGTGGGGTGGGGTGGACGGGATGAGGACGGGATGGAAGGAGGAGCAGAATTCTGGGGCACTGAGCCCAGGCCTGGGGGCTGCTCCTGTAGCCCTCACTTCTCTCCTTCTCTCTCTCTCCCTCCCCCCTCCTCTCTGAGAGGCCTTGGGGGGCCCTCCCTATCCAATTAACAGAGAAGGAGCAATCAAAGGGAAGTTGTTAATTTGCTGATGCTCATTAGGGGCTCTTAGCACGGAGACTGTTGAGGTCTGATGGTGTCAGATGATGAGGAGGGGGATGTGGGGGACCAGAATTCTATCTCTAGAAGCTCCTTCAATCCACTTGCAGGCTGGCACAGCTCTGGCAGAAGGAAGGTGAGAGGTGTGTTCCCAGGGCTTTAAGTGAGAAGAAAGAACCTGTAATGAGCAGAGGCTGGCACAATGGAAAGAAGTTGGATGAGAATTTGAGAGATGTTGGGGGCAGGGAGTACGTGAGAAACCAGAGAAGGACGCTGGAGATCCCTAGAGGGAGTGTGTGGGATCCCAGGAGGTAGGGTGGGATCCATTTACTGCCCCCCTCCCCCCCGCAGGTGCTGCCAAAGGGAAGGGGGGATCTTAGGTTCTGGTCTTGAGTTGGGGAGCTGTCCAGCAGCACCAGACGGTGCTGGAGGGCTGCCATATCCCTGGGCAGCCACTGGGTGGCAGCACTATCCCAGATACTTAGAATCAACCCAAGGGGGGCATTTGGGAAGGGAAATTTGGCCTCAAACGTGGACCTTGGACCGGAGGAAACGCGGGGCAGGATTCTTGAAATCCAAGTGTCTTCAGGGGAGGGGAGGACCGTCTTGGAGCATCTGTAATTCCCCTAACTCCCCACTCTCGCAGGTTGAGTGACACATGGAGCTTCCTCAAATGGCTGCAAATTGCTTCAGTCACCTGGGATGTTATTGAGGGAGCAGCGGGGGTGGAAGGAAGGTGATGAGGTGAGGTGGAGGCAGACAAGGACTAATCGAGGCCAAGGAGCAGCCTCAGGAGTCTGCGGGAAGATGAAAGTTGTGAATCAGGTAATCTCAGCTTCCAGAACTAGCCCTGCCATTCATTAGCTTGGGCAGGTCTCTTGACCCCTCTGAGCTCAGTTTCCTCATCTGTTAGATGGGGATAATATTTATTTCACGGGAATTTCTGAGAATTATGTAAGCTAATAGCACATTAGCTTGTACCTGGTAAATCCCCAATAAGTAATTATAAGTAGTAGTATGTTTGGGATTCAGCCATAAAGGCACCAGTGCAGCCAAATCAGGACAGAATCCGTGAGTGGTTCTCAGCCCAGGCTGCACATTTGAATCACTTGGGGGGCTTTTTAAAGTGATGCTGTGGCCCCACCTTAATCCAATTAAATCAGAATCTCTGAGTGTAGGGCCCAGATTTCCTAGCTTTTCAGGACCTTTAATATATAGCAGCCCGTCTCGAGAAACCTTGATCTTGAGAATCCACAGGTCTGAATCAAAGCTTCAGTATGATTCCTTATATGACAGGCCCAGATCTAGAAGTTCTTTTCTTTCTTTCTTTCTTTCTTTCTTTCTTTCTTTCTTTCTTTCTTTCTTTCTTTCTTTTTTAAGATTTTATTTATTTGAGAGAGAGCACATGACATGATGAGAAGCAGACTCCCTGCTGAGCAGCTGGGCTGGACGTGAGGCTCCATCCCAGGATCCCAGGATCATGCCCTGAACTTAACTGACTGAGCCACCCAGGTGCCCCAGAAGTTCTTTCTTTCTTTTTTTTTTATAAGATTTATTTATTTATTCATTCATGATAGACATAGAGAGAGAGAGAGAGAGAGAGAGAGAGAGAGAGAGAGAGGCAGAGACACAGGCAGAGGGAGAAGCAGGCTCCACGCAGGGAGCCCGACATGGGACTGGATCCCGGGACTCCAGGACCGTGCCCTGGGCCAAAGGCAGGTGCCAAACCGCTGAGCCACCCAGGGATCCCCCCAGCAGTTCTTTCTTATGCACAATCTAAGTACCTCATGTTATTGTTTTCGATTCATTGGAGATGGATTCCCCACACTGGTCCCCCATCCCTGCCCTGTGCATTTCAGCAGACCTACACTGTTTCAAATCCCAGGACTGGCCCTGAGGACATGGTGAAGAGTGGCATAGTCACTGTCTTCAAAATCTCCCCGTGTCCAAGGACAGAGAAATGTGTTGACGAGTGACTCTAGTGCAAAGGCTGGGAGTAAAAGTGAGGGATGAGTGGGGGGGGGGGCAGAGGAGCAAGTCATACCGACAGGGGTTTTGAGGAAAAGGAGAAGTGGGCTTCAGCAAGATGACACTGAGGGAACCAAGGACTGTGATTAGTGTCCCATTGCTTCTTTCTGCTTCTCTGGACCCACCTACCTCTTATGCAGGAAGTGACAGATCCCTGCTCCTTCACCCTCCTCCAAGTCCCTTGCCCACACTTCCCTCCTCTTCGGCTCCTATAGTCCCTAGACCTCAGTGCCCTCTCTCCCTTGGGGCAGAGAGAGTGAGAGAGAAGGAGGCCTGGAAATATTCCTCCCCCCACTGGCATGAGCCCTCTGGCCAGGAGCCCCACCCACCCCACCCCCAAGCATTGGCACTGGGCTCACCACTCACCGGAGTCTAATCCCACCTTTGTCACACCAGTGCTGTGTGATTATGGCCGAGTTACTGAACCTGTCTGGGCCTCACTGTTTCAACAAGGCATAAAACCTGGCTAAAGCTCACAATGATGAAATAACGTATGCCTAGTAAACAGTAGGTGCTCCATCAGTAGTAGTGAGTATTATTTTCTTCCTGAGAGGCTGATGGGGGCAAATTCCCCCCGGACCCTTCCTTTGCAGATCGCCCCATCTGCTCTAGGTACAGAAGCACCCTCCAGCCTCTCAGAGACAAGGGGGAAGGGAGGAGGGCAAAGAGGGGGCGAGGCCCCCTGGGACTCCCAGGCAGCTCTTCTTTGCTCCCCCATGCGTGAAATCACACAAGCCCCAATCTGTCTGCATCCACTTCATCTGCCAGCTCAGCAAATGCAGAGACAATTAAGGAGTTAATTAGCAGGCGGGTGGGAAGGGGCTGTGGACCCGAGGCTGATGGGGCCCATCAACACACCCTCCCTCACCCCTCTGGGCTCCATGTTGCCCCTGCTATCCTCATCTTCCCTCCTTTCCCCCCCAACCCCCGCTGCTTGTATTTTCTGGTCCCAGTGCTCCTCTTACCCTCATGGCTCATTTCTCTGCTACCCTCACCCTTTCTCCTGAACCCAGCTCTGTCTTTTCTTCCCTGATCCTATCTCTGATCTCTCTCTTCCCCCATCTAGCTTGTCCTCCCTTTCCTATCCAAGTCATGGCCTCTTCCATCCTTTGGGGCTCACCCTTCTCCCCATGTCCCGCTCTTCATTCTCCACCCTTTCTCCCTCTCCCTTCTCTAACTTGAATGTGGGTCTCAGAGGATGTGCCTTGTTCACTCATTACGAGTGTGGGGTTCCAGGAGCCAGTGGGTTCAGGGGCGCCTGCCCCACCTCTGCAATTGGAAGGGGTCTCCAGGAAGGTCCTTACCTTCTCCCAGCATCTCTCACTCCTGGCTCTGGTAGGGGGAGGGTATTTCAGTGTCTTCCCTGTGCCAATGCCTCTGGGGGCTCTCTCCCCAAACTGCTACCGCTGCTATTCTCAGAGTCTTGGCAGTTCTTCTGCACACCCAGGACATGTTGGACCCTTCTTTTTTTCTCCCTTCCCCCCAGAGAAGGGGACCAGCAGATGGCCACCCTTCTTCCATCATACAGCCCAATTTGTGTGTCATTGTATCACTCTGGGAGTCATGGCTCCAGAAGAAATGGATGATTAAAGAGAAAACAGAGAGATTGAGAGACAGAGAAAGGCAGAGTGCAAGAGAGAGGTGGAGAGATTGGGGTCAAGGCAGAGATTAAAAGGGCAGGTGTAGAGGAGGGAGAAGGAGGAGGGAAGAGAGATTGAGACGGAGAGAAAGGGTAAGGAGAATGTAGTGATAGAGTCTACAAGATAGGAAAGAGACCGCTAAGGTCCCTCCCCTGCTTTAAAATTCTGGGTCTTTGAAGAGCGAACAAAGGAGAAACAAAAGACCCACAGAGTGCCCGGGTGGAGGAAACTTCCCTGGTTAATCCCTCACTCTGGCACTGACCTCCCATTCCCTGCTGCACCAGCTGCCTTGGCCTCTGTGTTGTGAGCTCTAGCCCCCCCAGCAGGTCTGTCCTCTGTCATCCCCTGGCACCCCCTCCTCAAGGTGAAGTGCTTCACCAGAGGGGATAGTAGCTGTCTAGACCTCCACAGGAGGGAAGGGAGTACGGGTGGTGGACAAGGCAGATGGAAGGGGGTGAGGGGATGACAGGGCTCGGCCCACACTCAGTAGGTGCATTGGATCCTAGGCACCCTGAGGGCAGGGACTGCGTCTCCAGCTCCGGGATGCCAGGCCCTGGCCCTGGCCTGGCACTTACAGCTGCTCAAAAGTGTTTAGTCAGTTGCATAAATGAGGAGCATCCCTGAGGGCCAGAGCTGGGTCTGAGGGGGCCCTTGGGCTTGGGGACATCTTCCATCCTCTGCATCCCTTGGCCCTGTGGGGTGCTTGTGTCTCTGAACAGTCCCTCAGTGGAGTACAGTCCTCCCCTCTTCTTGCCCCCCCAGCCCAGGAGGACCCTTCTAAGCCCATGCCTTCCCCATGGAGCC
This sequence comes from Nyctereutes procyonoides, assembly GCF_905146905.1. NCBI lineage: Eukaryota > Metazoa > Chordata > Mammalia > Carnivora > Canidae > Nyctereutes > Nyctereutes procyonoides. The sequence continues at coordinate 1,376,262 of NW_026575124.1, read as the reverse complement.
TCCTCCCACCTTACCCAGGCCCCTCTGGAAGGCGCAATCTCAGCGCTCAGGGCAGCCTTTGAGCCGGAGGAGGCAGTGCCGGTGAATAATTCATGGGGCTGGGAGGCCCTTATCTCCCAGGCCGGTCCCACCCGGGGCCCCTGCGCTGGGCCGCTGTCCCGCGGCTCCCCGCTTTATCTCGACGCCCAGCTTGTAATGCAGCCCGCCATATCACAGGCAGAAGGGGAGATTAATTTTCTGGTTTTGCATGGGCGGGGAGGAGGAGGGGGCGTGGGGAGGTGCTGGGGAGCAGAGGCTGGGATCTTTCCGATTTCAGACTCCAGCGGCTTAATCCTCTCCCAGGCCTGCAGGAAGGGGAGGAAGAGGGTGTTGCAAGCCAAATTTCATCATCAGCGGCAGCCCCAACAGAGGGAGGAGGAGGCAGGGGCAAACAGAAGGAAGAAGCAGGGCGCTGGCGCAGAAAAGGGACTTGTTTGGAAACAGGGTGAAAGGCAGCCCTCTCAGCCTGGGCTTACAGACTGCTCGGCTCGTCGGGAGAAGAGACTTGGACATGTGGGGCGCACATGTGGCCACATATGTGTACACACGGGAGTTCTGGGCACGCGGGCGTACCTCTCAGGGAAGCGGCACCAGCATCAGGGTCCGCCACACGTCACATGCGGCCTGGCATGGAAGAGGGAAAAAAACAAAAACAAAAAACGTTGACTGACTAGAGGGTTGAATGTCTGGGAGAATGCTGATGAGCTGAGTGGATATAGCTCCACATGCTCCTGGAATGCGGCTCTGCCATTTTTCCATCTGCCCCGTGGGCCCTGGCACACAGGGACTGCTGGCTCCTTCCATTTCCTGTGCTCCTCTGGTCTGCGTAAACCAGCAAGGGTGGGGACACTGACCTGGGGAGCCTGGAGGTCCCTGCTTCTTCTGCTTCGATGACAGGCCCCCAGAGCTAGAGGAGTCCAACACCCGATAACTGAGCACCTATTAAGCACCAGGACCTGGGCAGGGCAGGCACGTGTTCCCCAAGATCAATATTAGAAGTGAGCCTCACCTTCAAGGAGCTTCTGGCCCAACTTGGAGGACCAGGTACATACCTATTTGACTGCGATGCTTGACAGAATGTGATGCTTGCCAGGAAAGAACTGCTAATAAAGTGCTCCACGGAGGAAGAAAGTTGAAGATGACGGAGCATTTGAGATGGGTTTTGAAGCATGGGTAGGAGTTTGAATTAGCCATAATGGCATAGGAAAAAGAGGTAAGACATTTTAGGAGGAAAAATAAATGGAAGAAATGACCACAGAAGGTGAGGGTGAAGCAAGGAGATAATAACTTTGTCTGGTGGGTGAGGGGGAAGAGTAAAGGCCACACTGCGAAGCAGGCACAAGTGAGGACATGAAGGTTCTTGACATGTGGAAGGAGCCTGCATTTGTCTGGAGCCACTAGGGAGCAGCTGAGGGTTTTTGAGCAGGAGGTGGCGTGATCAAAGTGGTACCGGGGATGATAAAGATAGCCAACGTTATTGAGCTGTTGTGCGCTGGGTATTGTTCTAAGTGCTATGGAAGCAATTCTCTCATTTAATCCTCACAGCTACCCTCTAAGTAGGTAGTAATATTATCCCATTTTATAGATGAGCAAATGGGGTCACAGAGGTCTTGGCAAGAGGATGGGAATTAATTGAAGTCAGTAGATATCACAGATGGGAAGTTTAGGATGATAAATTCTTTAACGTCTCACACTTTTGAACATGGAGGGGAATACTCATTATTTTTTTCTACTTTGATGTCCAATTTATTAATCTTTATTCAATTATTAACATTCCCCTAAATATTCTCATACCACTTCTTATACAACCAATAAATCAAAAACTTATGAATTTGGCAAATTGCGTTTCCCAAATAGTTAAACATTGATTGCAAATGAAATCAATTAAACTCTTCATAAATCAGGTTTTCTTAAAAACTTTCAACATCTTGAAGAGCAGACAAAACAACGTCACAATGGTTGCCCCACCCCCAAAGCCCATAACAAAAAAATCCCTGAATATCATGAATTTAAATTTCTTTGTTCAATATTTCTAACATTATTTTCTTCATTCTTATTCTTTTTTTCTTCCAGGGGTAGGATTTTTTCCTGTCTTAAACTAGAGAGTCAAGGTTTACCTGTTCCAGAAAGCTGAGGGTGCAGAGTGGGTTGCTGGTTGCTGATCTGGGACCAGGCACAGGGCCCTGGCAGGGTGGGGCTTCCAGACAGATTCTCCTGGACTTCATTATGCAGCCCTTCACCTATTCCATCAGGAACTGTCCTCTTTATGCTTGGACCAATCGCAGATTCTGAGTTTTTGTGTGTGACCCTAATCTTTTCCCCAGAATGATTCTACTTCTGAGTGCCTTATCTTTACAGTACAGCCCACTGTGTTCTGAGTGGGGCCTGGTCTGGTTCAGCTAAGTCTAAAGCCCTTGGTCAATTGGTTAACTGGAGCTACATCCTTCCCTTCTCCTCTGCCGCTAAGACCTACACTATTGTGAGCTAGGGCGCTGAAGCAAGGGTCTAAGACGAGGCATTAAAGACTTGAATTAAAGCAGTGGCAATGGAAATAAAAAGGCAAGGACAGTTTTCAGAGACTCCATGAAGGCACAATTGACTTCTATTAAATGGGAGAGAATAGTTTACCTCATAGAATCAAATAAAAATACATGGGAAGGTTCTTTGTGGCGAATAAGAACCACTAAATCTGAGTTGTTTTTGCTTTTGTTATTATGTTACCATTATGAGATGGCCAAGGACAAAGCCTTAGGGAGGTCACCCAAATTTAAGGGACACGAAGCGAGACGGAGGGCAGGAAAGGAGGCTGGAAGAGAAAGGGAACTGAGGAAGATGGCTCAAAGAGAAGAACCAGGAGAGAGAGGTGTCATGTGGACCAAGCGGGTGGGAGGCATGAGGACAGTCAGGTGTGTCTTCTGGAGGTCCAGGAGAGAAGAGGCTGAACTAGTGTGGGGACAATATGGGTGTGTCGGGAGGAAGAAAGGAAACAAAAGAGGTGAGCAGAAACTTAGAGACAGAAGTGACGGATGGGGACTGTCTGGACATGTTGAAGAAGGGCCAGAGGGGGAGCTGGCAATTCTAAGGTCATGCATCTGGGGGTGGAGGGCATGGGCAGATGTGGGAAAGGAAGGTTGGGGTGGCCCTGGGGCCCTATCGTGCATAGAGCGAAGTCCCCCCCCCCCCACGGTGAGGTTTGACTCTCCTTTGCAAACAGACACTATTCCGTCAGCGCAATGGCTCTTGGCTTTCTAGCCTGGCCATTACCCTCCACCTAACCTCCACTATTCTCATGGGAATTAGAATCAGAGAAGTTCAGAAGCAGCAGAGTCTTCAGAGGTCATCTGATCCACCCTCCACCTTCAACTACCACCATTAAATAGATGAGGACATTGAGCAAAAGTGGCACGATTAGTGAGTGACAAATCTGGGATTAGAATCCTGATGTCGGGGATCCCCGGGTGGCTCAGCAGTTTAGCGCCTGCCTTTGGCCCAGGGCACGATCCTGGAATCTCGGGATTGAGTCCCGCGTTGGGCTCCCTGCGTGGAGCCTGTTTCTCCCTCCTCTGCCTCTCTCTCTCTCTCTCTCTCTCTCTCTGTCTGTCTATCATAAATAAATAAATAAATCTAAAAAAAAAAAAAAGAATCCTGATGTCCTTACTCCCAATCTAATATAATTTACCCCTGTCACTCAACCTGATGATTCTACTGCAGGAGGACTTGGCTCCATGACACCCAATATCACCTGGCTACTTAAAGGGATTTTTCGAGATATAGGCTTTATTTTGGCTTACCAGACCCAAAAACCTTGGCACTGGGGGGACGATTAGGGTGTTTAGTAGTAGTCATGGAAGGTATGAGACATCAGAAAAGATGCGTCCTTTCTGTGCTTATCAAAGAACAGAGGTAATATTGGGGGGATTTTAAGAAATAGTAGGTAGTCAGAAGTGGGGAAAGATTAGAGGAAGGAGCTAGAGGCAGAAGAACTGGAGAGGATGGGCTCCCCTGAGCTTAGCAAAGCTCTAGCCTAAAGCCTCTGAGAAGAATTGAGAGAGGGAAGATAAGGTGGTGGTGGTGGTGGGCTTTGTCCTATGGGAATGTGGAGCTGGAGACCAAGGATGGGAGGACTCAGTATAGGACCGGGTGGATGGCTTCATCCAACTTTCGGGAACAGCAACCCTGCCCCCAAACTGGCAACACCTCTCTGTCTCCCCTGGGCCTTTGACCACTCTCTTCTCCTTCCTTTGATTGCTGGTGGTAATTGCTCTCCATTTGGCCATTACTTAGCTCATTAATTGCCTAAAGGAGAACATCATCCTAGGGTGGGGGTGATTGGCAAAGAAAGCAACGGGATAGGAGGACTCTAGGGAAACGGAAATGGACCTGGACCTGGGAGGGGGCTGGAGTGCAATAGAGGAGAGTGGGTCTTGTATATCTGGGTCTAGTCAGTGGCGCTCCTCTGCTCAGATCTAGTTTGGAGGAACCGCTTTTCAACTCTAATATAGACACTAGGGACACCTGGGTGGCTCAGTGGTTGAGCGTCTGCCTTTGCTCAGGGTGTGATTCCGGAGTCCCAGGATCAGGTCCCGCATCCCGCTCTCTGCATGGAGCCTGCTTCTCCTCCTTCTGCCTGTGTCTCTGCCTCTCTCTCTGTGTGTCTCTCGTGAATAAATAAATAAATAATCTTAAAAAATAATATGGACACTAATACTTTAATTCTCTGATACCCTACCATCCTATTTTTTTTAAAGATTTTATTTATTCATGAGAGACACACACAGACAGAGAGGCAGAGGGAGAAACAGGCTCCATGCAGGGATCCTGAACGTGGGACTCGATCCCAGGTCTCCAGGATCACACCCTGGGCTGCAGGTGGTGCTAAACCGCTGTGCCACCCAGGGCTGCCCCTACCCTACCATCCTTGATGCAATCATACTCTCCATCTTTCCTCCTCCACCATCATCATTACCACCATCACCATTGCAGTAGGAACCTCTAAGGTAATTCCCACTGGCCATTGCCTCCCAGTAATTCATGTCCTTATATAAGCCTAGCCCCTCAAGTATGGGCTGTATTAGTGTTGGTGAGGATGTGGAGAAAAAGGAACCCTTATGCACTGTTGGTGGGAATGCAAGCTGGTGCAGCCACTGTAAAAACAATAAGGAGTTTCTTCAAAAAGTTAAAAATAGAACTACTTTACAATCCAGTAATTTCACTACTGGGTATTTATCCAAAGAAAACAAAAACACTAATTCAAAAAGATATATGCACCCCATGTTTACTGCAGCCTTATTTACAATAGCCAAATATGGAAACAAGCTAAGTGTCCATGAAGAGACAAATGGATAAGGAAGATGCGATCTGTGTGTGTATGTGTGCACACACGTGTGTGTATAATGAATATTATGCACCTTAAAATAGGGTGATATATGCCATTTGTTACAAAATATGTGGATATAGAGGATATTATGCTATGACCTCACTCATATATGGAATCCAAAACAACAAATGAATAAACAAAATAAATGCAGAACCAGACCTATAAATACAGAGAACAAACTAATGGTTGCAGAGGGGTGATGGGGTGGGCAAAATGGGTGAAGGGAAGTGGGAGATACAGGCTTCCAGTTATGGAGTGAGTAAGTCATGGGAATGAAAGGCAAAGCATAAGGAATATAGCCAATGGTATTTTTTTTAGTTTTATTTATTTATTTATTCAGGAGAGACACAGAGAGAGAGGCAGAGACACAGGCAGAGGGAGAAGCAGGCTCCATGCAGGGAGCCCAATGTGGGACTCGATCCTGGGACTCCAGGATCATGCCCTGGGCTGAAGGCAGGCGCTAAACGGCTGAGCCCCCAGGGATCCAATGGCCAATGGTATTGTAATAGTGTTGTACGGTGACAGACGGCAACTACACTTGTGGTGAGCGTAGTGTAACACATAGAGAAGTTGAAGCACTGTTACACACCTGAAACTAATGTAACATTGTATGTCAACTATACTCAATAATTTTTTTTAAGTATGGGCTGTATTTAATGGCTGCTGATAGTAAATAGAATAATGACTCGCTTCTAGTGAGGGGATTGGGTGATGGGATGTTACCTCAAGATTAGGTTACAAAGAGACTGTAGCTTCTGTCCTGGGTACTCTCTCACTTGCACTGAGGAAACCCAGCTGCCATGTTGCCAGCTACTCTATGGTGACAAAGAACTGAGAGAAGCCTCAGGCCAACGCCCAGCAAGGCCCAAGAGCCCAGGAGGAACTGAATCTTGCTGATAATCACGCATGTGAGTTTGGAAGCAGATCCTCCATCGGTGGAGACTGCAGATGAGACTGTAGCCCCTGCTGACACACTGGTTGTAGTCTTATGAGAAAATAAGCCAGAGGCACCTACCTAAACCCAGATGCCCAGATTCCTGACCTGCAGAAACTAGGAGATGATAGATGTGTGTGTGTGTGTGTGTGTGTGTGTTTCTGGTTTTTTAAAAAGATTTTATTCATTTATTCATAAGAAACACACACAGAGAGAGGCAGAGACACAGGCAGAGGGAGAAGCAGGCTCCATGCAGGGAGCCTCACGTGGGACCCGATCCCGGGCCTCCAGGATCATGCCCTGGGCTGAAGGCAGGGCTAAACCGCTGAATCTCCCAGGCGTCCCAAATGTGTGTTTTGAAGCATTAAGTTTGGGGGGTAATTTGTTCTGCAGCCATAGGTAGTTAATATGGCCACCATCACCACCACCACCACTATCACCACCATCACCATCATTACCACCATCTTCAAACTCACATCATCTAAGTCACCACCATCACTACCAACACCACTATGCTCAGCTCACCACCATACCAGCCATTACAGCTATCAGCACGTCACCACCATCCCCACCTCTACTTTATATTTTTAAAGATTTTATTTATTTATTTGACAGAGAGAGAGAGAGAGAGAGAGAGAGAGAGAGAGAGAGAGAGAACATAAGCAGGAGGACTGGCAGAGGGGGAAAGGGAGAAGCAGACTCCCTGCTGGGCAGAGAGCCCAACATGGGGCTTGATCCCAGAACCCTGGGATCATAACTTGAGTTGAAGGCAGATGCTTAACCGACTGAGCCACCCAGGGCCCCCCTCCCCACTTCATCTATTTTAAAGATTTATTTATTTATTTATTTATTTATTTATTTATTTATTTATTTATGAGGGACACAGGCAGAGGGAGAAGCAGGCTCCCCGCAGGACTCCATCCCAGGACCCCAGGATCATGCCCTGAGCCGAAGGCAGATGCTCAACCACTGAGCCACCCAGGCATCCCCCACCTCTTCTTTAAATTCAAATGTGGATTCTATAATGAGCACCGTCACCACAATCATCACCTCCAGCTGTAAATGTTTTCCTAACACCCCATATGTACCAGACTCTATGCAAGCCTCAAGATTACAAAGAGGTAGGAGTTAGGACCATAGTCTGGGCCCTCAGAGAATCAGTTGGGGACTCTCTTGTGGGATCAGGATACGTTCATAAAAAGTGAACAGTAAGTCAAGGAAGGCTAACCTTATTGCCACTTTGCATGGCAGGCAAGGCTTCATGGAAGTGTCAAAGGATGGGTGAGACCCGATAAGCAAAGAGGGAGGGGAAGACATGAATCAGCCTGATGTGTCAGGCTGAAAATAAAGTGAGATCTGCCCAGAGGGGAGGACCATGTAGGGGGGCAGTGGGAAATGAAGTTGGAACTGGAAAGGAAGCACATGAAGGTATAATGCATTTGTGCAGGGCTCTACTTTCTACACAGAGCATTCTCTGTGCTCAGTTGGTTAAGTAGTGCCATCCCCTCAAAGATCTGCCCAGGTTCCCAGCTCAGTCAAAGGAACCAGGTCTGGGACGGAACCTTCAAACCGTCTGCTCCAATCGGAGGAAGCATGGAGTGATGTCCAGCCCACCTGAATCACAGTTCCTCCCATATAGCCCTTGCATATAAAAATGGGCAAGTTAACCAACCTCGAGCTGGTACTGGTTACACCTCCTTCTCAGGCTGTTGCAGAGACCAGATACCATATGAAAAACACTGCAGATGTTTCCAGGCAGCCCAGAAATGAATGTTATTTCCATCCCCTAGGCTCCCTGTGCCCTCTCCAGCCTAGCACCTTGTACGTTTGCCTGGAAGCTGGACAGAAGTGGCCTCATTTGCATCCATCGCACAACTCTAGGGGGCAGTTAGCCTGTAAACATGAGGGTAGGAGGTTGGAAAGATACGCTATTGACCAGCTGCTTCTAATACCTCCCCCTCTAGAATGTCTTTCAGGATTGGCCCAGGAGCGTCAACTCCTCAGTTCAGGCCTGTTTGACAAAAACAAAAACAAAAAAACAATCCTCTTCTGCCTTTTCCAGAAAAACTATTCCCTCTGCCTACTGGGGAGGGTGGGACCCAGAGCCACGATCCTAGGGCTGGAAGGAACCCTCTAGAATTTCTGGATGAAGCTCAGGCCCATCCTCGGCCAGGGAACATATCAAGAATTCTCACATAGCAGGGAGACAATGCTATGTCACACGTACTTACAGCTTGTCTTATCCTGAGGCTTTGCTGACACTCACTACCACCCCAGGACATAGGTAGGCCTTATTATTTGCTTCATCTTCACTTCATAGATGAACAAATGGGAGCTCAGAGAGGTTAAGTGATGTGACCCAAGACCACTGAAGTGGTGAATGTCTGCGCTGCCCTCAGGATGCCCAATGCCCCAACCCCACAGTGCCCTAGGCTCTGAGACGCTCAGCGACTTGCCTGAAGTCCCTCATAGATGCTGCAGGGGGTTGGAACCCAGGTCTCCTCTCCAGCCCCTAGAGCACTGTTCTTTCTGCTCCATCACCCTGCACTGGGTAGAAAAACTGCTCCAGGGAAGCACAAGTTTGGCAGTGGGGAGGGAGTAATGATGGGAGGAGAGAGGGGAGGGAGCTGCAACCCTGCGGGTGACTGCAGAGGATGGGGTCGATATGGAGATGGGAGGGCTGGGACTCCAGGGTCCCCAGTTGGCTGGAGCTGGGACCAGCCCTCCCCACTCCATCAGGCCTGAGGCTGCGGGCTGCCAGTGTTCCTCCGCCAAGACCCCTGGAGAGCCCGAAATCAAATATTCCTCTTTCCCTGTTCAGGCAGCCTTATTGCCATTGACAGCAAATGTATTGCTCTAATCTTTTCTCATTTTGCCAAGATGGGCTCCATCCTGACCTCCCTCCCAGCCTTGGAGGCTTCACAGAAGTGGGAGGGATGTGCTGAGGTGGGAGGGAGGTGCAGGGGCTGGGCTGTAAATGGGGCAGCTGCAGTGACCCTAGATTTGATAAGGCCTTGTCTCTAGAAGGCAAGAAGACTAAAAAATTGGGAGCTCTCTGGGTGGGGGTAACCCATGGCTGAGGGTTCCCCTGTGAAAGCAGACGGGAAAGGCTTGGTGGGCAATGGGGAAACAGCCCTGGGGGCCTCAGGGAAGCGGACTTCTGCAGAGCAGACGGGCCTGGTGTGTACGTGTACACTCACATGTGTGTTGGAGCCAAAATTCTAAGCTTGGGAGATGGTCCTGTTCAGATAGGGGAAGGCAGGGTGTGCCCACCCTCTCCAGAGTGGCCAGCCTGCCCCGCCTGTCCTGCTGTCCATTCTGCTGTCCAGAGGAGCCTTGCCAATATGAATGCCCCCTGCTTTTCTGGTTGCTTCTCCTTCTGGTCTTCTCCACCTAGAAGAGCACTCAGGCTTGGCAAACCTCAGAAAGGCATCCTGGGAGGGCCAGAGGTGTGGGAGGGCAGAAGGAATGAGGCTTGGGAGACACTCAGCCTGGGAGTCAGGGCTGGTACCCAGAGCCCAGGCCAAGGGGAAGAGGGGCTGTGTTGGGCAGTGTGGTTGTGGGAAGCAATTCACTGCTTAGGGCCAGCCAGGATACATCAGAGAGGAACAGCAGATGAGTGGAGCTTGGCCAGGAAGGAGAAGGGGGTGGCCCATCTAGAGCAAGAGTAAGGCTGTGAGGCGTGAGGATCCAGTGCTCTGGCCCAAGGGAGCCGGGAGCCCCGGGTCCTTCTTCATTTGTTCTGCTAAGATCAAGCCTGAGAGAGAGAGAGAGAGAGAGAGAGTCAGTTCTAGGGTGGTATAGAGTCTCTGTGTCCCATCACGTTCCACTCATATACCCTCAGGTTGGGCTGCAAGGTCTTCTGGATCCCGACAGTTTGACTTTGACAGTCTCAGCCTCTGGAGTTTGTATGTGACCCTTCCCTCTGGCTCTTGCCAGCGAGAAATTCCTGACTGGAGAGGCTGAGCTGGGTCAGAGCTGTGCCCAGGGTTCAGCAGGGCTGGGGTTGAGGGGCGTGGGGGTGTGGTGAGAGGGTGGAGGGAGGGCGATGCCTCTCCTGTCCTCCTCTCTTGCCCTGAGCCACTGCCTTCTATTCTCAAGTGATCTTTATTTCCCTTTTTATACAGAACTCCTGCCTGGACTCACCTTCCTGCTCCTCTCTGATCGTCCTCAACTCCACCTTCGGGAAGGCTTTCCTGCCTCCACGGGTCTTCCTCAGGTCCCTGCATTCCCGAGCTGTGTGCCAAGGCCACTCGGGATGGCCATCTGTGCTTTGTTTGGTACCTTTTCTGAGGATAGCTGAGGTGAAATGGGAGGACCCTTCTACATGGCACACTAGGACCTGGAGCTCAAGGTTCAACCAGATGGGAATCACCACTCACTGCCACAGGTGTATGCAGTGCTAAGTGACCAGGGACACAGGTCACTGTCCTCTCTGAGTCCCTTACCTCCCTCAACTCTGGAGCTACATCTCTCTTACAGAGCCTCTGTGTGACAGGTCTCAGCTGCGGTCTATAGATCCAGGACTGGAGCCTTGGACCCACCCTATCTCAGTTTGGAGGAGCCCTCTGGCCCTGGGGGGTGGGGGTGGGGGGGGTGGGGGGGCTCAGTTTCCACATCCTACAGGGCGTCAGCGCCCTCTGGCGGTCGAAGGCCCATTCACCAGTACAGCTGCGCAGGATGGCAGTTGAAAGGGTCTTCTGAGGACATCTTAGCCCAGAGGTTTCCAACCTTTTAAATTCCCAAAAAAGTTTCCATGATCCTGCCATATTAACAAGTGTGTGTGTGTGCATGTGTGTGTGTTTAAGTAAACTCTTTGGCCAACTTGGAGCTCAAATCCACGACCCAAGATCGAGTTGCTTGCTCTACTGTCTGAGTCAGCCAGGTATCCAACAGTTGTATTTTTAAAATCTATTGGTTTAGAACATGCGTAATAACTGAGTTTGGGGCTGCATCACTAAAACTCATTTGTATTTTATCCCACCCCCCCGCCCCCGCCCCGGGCAATCACACAGTTACACAGAGACAGGTTCCTCAGTCTTCATGGGGCCTGGGGACCATGATCGATCGATCGCTCTATGGCCTCTACAGTTTGGGAATCAGAGATTTAAGCCACTCCTCATGTCACAGATGACGAGACAAGCTAGAAGGGGAGAGATCTGTGTTTTTGTTTGTTTTTTTTTTTAAGATTTTATTTATTTATTCATGAGACAGAGAGAGGCAGAGACACAGGCAGAGGGAGAAGCAGGCTCCGTGCAGGGGACTTGACATGGGACTCGATCCCAGGACTCCAGGATCACGCCCTGGCCCGAAGGCAGGTGCTAAACCACTGAGCCACCCAGGGATCCCCGGGAAAGATCTGTTTAAATTCACATAGCTAGTGCGGATGTTGCACCAGAATTTGAATTCAGGGTAGATATTTGCCACACAGACAGCCAGTGGCAGTTCTATAGGGGCCTACACAGGGAGGGAGTAGCAGGCAGGGAGTTAGGGGGAGGCAAGAGAACAGACCCACCGCCAAGAAGTGCAGAGAGCCCCAACCTTGTCTTCTTATCATTGGGATTCAGGTAAGACACACCCAGAGGAGCTGTGAAAGGGACCTAAGGGAAGGAGGTGGCAGAAGAATAAACAGAGGGAGAAGTAGAGAGGGGCATCTAGCTCTGCTCTGAGCTCTTTCCCCAATTTCCCCAAACTGCACAGGCTCTAGACAAGTCCTTTAACTTCCCTGAGACTCAGCTTTCTCATCTGTACAATGGGAGGGAACTAGCAGTTGAACATCCCCCTCCCTGTGGGAATAATGCTTCCCAATAGGCCACAGGGCTATTGGGAGGATCTAATAAAAGGTGTGTGGAAGTTCTGGCTAAACAACAAAGTGATTGGGGAAGCGAACTCGGCATCTATAATCCCCTTCGTCATCATCAAATCAAACCTCTGAGAAGTAGGTTTTGTTATTCTCCTTTAACACTAGATGACAGAAACTGAAGAGCGAGGGAGAGGGTCCAGACCTGACTCCTGAGAACTAGCTCTTGGCTGCACTTTTAGGTTAACAGTAGAAGTGGCACTTGCTATGGTTTACATAAATCTCGAGTCTTTTTAAAGAACCAGCTACTTTCTTCTCCCACTCAATAGCCATTAGAGAGCAGTGGTTCTCAAAGTGCGGTCCCCAGGCTAGTAGCATCAGCATCACCTGCAAATGTGTTAGAAATGCAAATTCTCAAGCCCCACCAAAGACCACTGAATCAGAAATTCTAATGGTGGGGAAAAAAAAATTCTGATGGTGGTACACAGCAACCTGTGTTCTTTTTCTTTTTTCCTTTTTTTTAAATTTTAGCAACCTGTGTTCTAACAAGAACTCTGGGGGCACCTGGGTGGCTCAATTGGTTAAGCCACTGTCTTCAGTCAGGTCATGATCCTGGGGTCCTGGGATAGAGCCCTGCCTTGGGCTCCTTGGTCAGCAGGGAGCCTGCTTTTCCCTCTCCCTCTGCCTGTCACTCCCCCTGCTTGTGCTCTCTCTGTCAAATGAATAAATAAAATCTTAAACACACACACACACACACACAACACAAAAAACAAAAGCCAAGAACTCTGGAAGGGATTCTAATGCACATCAACATCTGAGAATCACTACTATAGAGCAGGAGCTACTGAAGGTCAGGCATGTTGTCAGAGATGGGACAAAGTGGGGCTGAATGAGCTGTGGTCTCCGTTTTTTTAAAGAGACTGGAATCTAGGGGAGCCACGTTCAGCACAGTAACTACACCCTTCCTGTAAGCAAAGCTCCTGGGTGCTTGGGAGAGGCACTGGTGTGTTTCTGAAGGGGCCTTCGTTCTATTATACTCTGATTTAGTTCAATACTTTATTCATTGTGATTCCTAGGCATGAAGTGGGGAAACTATGGATTGGGGGGAGATTTTTGTTTTTGTTTTGATGAGAGGGAGAAGCATCATCAGAAGAAAGTGACAAAAGAAAGAGAGAGGAGCACAGGGAGACATAAAAATAGTAACGGATACTTATGGAGCCCTAAGCATGTGCCAGGCAGTGTGCTGAGTGTTCTGCAAACACTGGTTCATTGAATCCTTCCAACAGCCCTTCACATTATCATTCCCATCCCCATATAATAGGGAAATAGAGGCACAGAGAAGTCAAATTGCCCATCACACAGGTCATGGGGATGGAAATAGACTTTGAACCAGGGCCAGTATAACCCCAGAGCTCACCCATTTAACCACTCACTATACTTTGCCATTTCTTTTAGGGAAATAGGAAGAAGTAGGGCTGACAGGGCGCCTGGGTGGCTCAGTCAGCTCAGGTCATGCTCTCTGGGTCCTGGGATAGGTGGGGCTCCCCACCTATGGGAGAGTCTAGTCTCACCTAGTGGAGAGTCTGCTTCTCCTTCTGCCCCTCCTCCCACCCTCACCCCTACATTCTCTCTCTCTCATTCTCAAATAAATAAAAAAAATTTTTCAAATAAATAAAATCCTAAAACAGACAAAAAAAGGAGTAAGGCCTGTCCTTTGCTCGGAAACCTTCAGTGGCTCACTAGGGCCTTGAGAATCACATCGAACTTACTTGGCCGGGTATTCAAGGTCCCTCACACTCTGAAGCCAAAATTGTTTCCAGTCTTACCCCGACTCACCAAGCAGGAACCTTGCCCACTGGATCGCCTTCTCTGTTTTCTCTTGACACTTCCTACTCCCACCCCTGGGATCCCGTCCTGCCTGCACAGCTGGGCTCACACGCCTCCTCCTCCAGGCCGACTTTCCTGCGGGTCAGCCCGAAGGGGGGGGCTGGCTCTCCCTGCCCCCCGAACACAGTCCCCACCTCTGCACTCTGCGCCCCTCGCACCCCCACCGCGCTGCCCGGAACGCAGACGCGCTCCAAACCTCTGGGTTCTCGGACGGAGGGAGGCAGGGGGCGAGACCTCTAGGGACGCAGGGCGGGCGGGGAGCGCGGGAGGCGAGCCCGGGGTGGGGGGCCTACACGGATCGCGGCGGCACCGGGTCTCCCTCGCCGCGCCGCGGGGACCCGCGGGGACACTTCCTCTGTCGCGACTCCCGGGCAGGCTGCCGGGCCCGGCGGGGCGGGGCGCGGGGGCGGCGGGGCGCGGGCCGCTCCGGCGGTCACCCGCGTCCTCCTCATTAGCATAAATCCCATTAGCGGCTCCCGGCGCCAGGCGGCTCGGGCGGCGGGGGACGGGGACAGGGGGAGCGGGCAGGGGGGAGGGGGAGGGGATGGGAGGATGGGGAAGGGTGATGGAGGGATGGGGAAGGGGGACGAGGAGAGGGGGAGGGGGACTAGGAGAGGGGGAGGGGGACGGGGGAAGGGTGAGGGGGATGGGGAAGGGGGACGAGGAGAGGGGGAGAGGGACGGGGGAGGGTGAGGGGGGTGGGAGATGGGGAGGGGGGAAGGGAGGATGGGGAAGGGGGATGGAGGGATGGGGGAGGGGGATGAGAAGGGGGACGGGGGAGGGTGAGGGGGGTGGGAGATGGGGAGGGGGGAAGGGAGGATGGGGAAGGGGGATGGAGGGATGGGGGAGGGGGATGAGAAGGGGGACGGGGGAGGGTGAGGGGGTGGGGGAGGGGGGAAGATGAGGGGAGATGGGGAGGGGAAGGATGGGAGGGAGGGGGCAGGCTCAGGTGACCCGACTGGGGGGGGGCGGGGAGACGGGAGGAGGATGGGGGAGGGGGTGGGGGATGGGGGTGGGAGATGGGGAGGATGGGGAAGGGGGAGGATGGGAGGGGGGAGAGGGAGGGGGCAGGCTCAGGTGACCCGGCTGCGGGGGGGGGGGGCGAGGGGGGCGCCCGGGGGGCTCCTGAGTCCTCCGACAACGGTGCATTAGGAGGCAGAGGCCCTTTTACAGCCATTACCTCGCTGGCGTCGCCGGGGCACCGGCGCGTGAGACTGGAGGAGCAGGAGGGGAAATAACAAGCCCAGATCTCGCCTCCAATAAGTGGCGGAGCCGGGAATCAAACCCCTGCTTTCTGGCACCAGCTTTCAGGGTTTTCCCTAAACAGGTGCAGCTCCAGGATGCCGCCCTCACCGGAGAGCTGTGGTTTGGGAAGAAAGGCGTCAACCCCCACCGCCACCCTCGCTCACACACACACACCTTTACCTTTCCTGTGCCTCTTCTCACGGGGCTTGTGCAGCAGGAAAGGGGCTTGGGTGGACACGGAGAGGTGTGGTGGCGCCTTGGGTGGAGGGCGGTGAGGCTGGTGGACAGTGACTCGGCCTTCAGGGCCACCACCAGCCCGCTGCAAAAGCAAGAGACCATAGGAGTAAATGAGAGGAGTGCCCACTCTCGTTTGCTGGGGGATCATACTTTAGTAGGGAAGATAAGGCTATTTCCTGAGCACTTACTGCGGGCCAGGATATCTCATTTATTTCTCTCGACAACTCTATGAAGCAGGTACTATTATGATTTCCATTTGTTGATGAGGGAACAAAGGCACAGATGACTTGTGAAAGGCCCTGTGGAAGAACCATAGTACAAATGGGGTGACATGTTGGAGAGGGGCTGGGGACAGGGTGCTAAGGGAGCTTCTAACAAAGGCATGGCTCCAGGCCTCAGAGACCTCCCTGAAACACACAGAAAACTCTTAAGCTGCCCAGGAAGGGTGAGTGGAACTTGGCTAGGGGAAAAGGCAGTTGGGGGGGGGGCGGGGAGGAACTGCAAACAAATGCTAGAAGGGTCAGCAAGTGGATCTCCAGGGGCAAGCCAGGTCAGATGAGGGGAGCCTTGGTAGGGATCTTGGTCTTTCCTGAGGAGGAAGTTGAAATCCTTAATGATTTTAAACAAGACAGAGACATGATTAGAGTTGCGTTTTTAAAAGATCACTCCAGGGGCGCCTGGGTGGTTCAGCGGTTTGGTGCCTGCCTTTGGCCCAGAGCATGATTCGAGTCCCACATCAGGCTCCCTGCATGGAGCCTGCTTCTCCCTCTGCCTATGTCTCTGCCTCTCTCTGTGTCTCTCATGAATAAATAAATAAAATCTTAGAAAAAGGATAAAAGATCACTCCAGGCAGGCTTAAAGAATGTAAGTGGGGTGGGGGGCACCTGGGTGGCTCAGTGGTTCAGGGGCTGCCTTCGGCTCAGGTCATGATCTCTAGAGTCCCAGGATGAATCCCTCATTGGGCTCCCCAGGGGGTCCTGCTTCTTCCTCTGCCTATATCTCTGCCTCTCTGTGTCTCTCACGAATAAATAAATAAAATCTTAAAAAAAAAAAGGTAATGTAAGTGAGGGTTAAACAATTTCATTGGTGGCTACGACTGCTGAAATGGACTAGGGTGATGAAGGTAGGAGGGAGAAGAGTGTGCACACAAGGGATACTTAAGAGTTGCACTCAGTGGGATCCCTGGGTGGCGCAGCGGTTTGGCGCCTGCCTTTGGCCCAGGCGCGATCCTGGAGACCCGGGATCGAATCCCACGTCAGGCTCCCGGTGCATGGAGCCTGCTTCTCCCTCTGCCTGTGTCTCTGCCTCTCTCTCTCTCTCTCTCTCTCTGTATGACTATCGTAAATAAAAAAAAAAATTAAAAAAGAAAAAAGAGTTGCACTCAGTAACTGGGCAAGAGGTGAAAGGGAGAGGAAGAAAGCTGAGTCATTTCACACCCTCTTCCCTCTTTCCAATCATTAGGTCCAATCATTTAATAAATGCACTTCGTTGCATGAATATCTTTCCCATCTGCCCCTCCTTATCATCCCTCCTGCCACTGGCCTAATTTGGCTCATGTCTTTTTTTTTTTTCCCCTAATGGCACAAGAAGAGTCTTTTTACTTTCAGATTTTTCCCTCTTAGGCAATCCTCCATGCCAGCTGAGCATATGACCCATGTAAAATGCAAACCTAGTCAAAGTCTGACTAAATCCCATTGTCTTGTCATGTGTCTGTTATAGGACAAGTCAAATTCCTTCCTGGTCTAGTCTCTACATACTTTACCAGCTGCAGCTGCCTCTTTTCCTCCTCAAGCCAAAGCTGCCTAAGAAGGCCTCATACCCACTGAACCCCCAATGTCACCTGAGTGTTAAGGTAAATGTTCCTTCATAGCCCTAAACCTTCATAAATTGTTTGCTTGTGTATTTATTAAATATACACATGACTCATTCCTGAGAGGTCACAGGATCCTCCCATTGCTAGGAATGTGCCACCCCCTTGTATCTGGTAAATTCCTATTCACATTTCAAGTCCTAGCTCAGACATCAAGTCTCTAGGCTTTTCGAACACTTCCACTCCCCAGATAGGATTACTTGCTTCTTCATCTGTACTTCTAACTCACTTTACACATATTGTGTCCTCATACTTACTGTAGGATAGGGGTCTAAGGAGGCACAGACCAATGAAACAATGAGTGCTCCTGACCTTAAAGGGTTGTGGGAAAGGATAAAGTGGTATAATAATGTAGAGTTAATATTTACTTTCTTTTTATTTTCCCTAATAATATTAATAACAGGGCAGCCCGGGTGGCTCAGTGGTTTAGCACCGCCTTCAGCCCAGGGCGTGATCCGGGAGACCCCGGATTGTGTCCCACGTCAGGCTCCCTGCATGGAGCCTGCTTCTCCCTCTGCCTGTGTCTCTGCCTCTCTCTCTCTCTCTCTCTCTCTCTCTGTTTCTGTCTCTCATGAATAAATAAATACAATCTTTAAAAAAATAATATTAATAACAATATGTATTACAGCTTCTATAAAGTGTAAACTTGAATAGTGTTCCAGACACAGTTTGCTCTGGGAATAAACCTGTGACACAGGGATAGTACTATTATTTCTGTTTTATAGTTGGAGAACACGAAGTACAAGAAGGGTTACAAAGTGATAATACAAGTGGTTCAGTGGTGTGCCTGCTGCGCAAAAGAGCTCCAATGGTATTTGTTTAAATGGAGTCAAGTTTTCTGGTTATGAAACCTGTGACCTTTCCTTTAAAACACGCTGCTTCCTGTATGCCTTGGCCAGTATTTTTTAAAATTGCGGGTAGCCACTCATTATTCAGTAATGAATTCAAAGACATAGAGAGGACTGATAACGAGGTGGGGGTGGGGGAGACTAGAGAAGTTCAGTACATCGCATTGTAGAAGGATGAGCGGAATTCTGTGACACTTGGCTGTAATGTCAAACGGATTTCTCACTGTGAATCTGCGCGACGACTTAAGAAAGCTCTGTGCTTAGCACAATGCCAAGTGCTAAGTGAACATTTATTAAACAGAATCATAGCACTTTTATTTTGCATTTATTCCTCCCCCCACCCCCCCCAGCTGTCTCCTCCATTCTTGGCTACTGGAAAGCAGAGATCGTATCATCTGTATTTTTCTGATACCTAGTAGACCACTTGTTACGAATTTAGGCCTCCCAATAAATGCGTGTCAAATAAAAACCTGGAGGAATGCATCCGTGAATGAAGGCATTATATAGCTCAATAAATATGGTTACAAATGACTGCTGTTCTATCACCTTCCGGAATTCTTCCTATTGAACAGCGAGACCTGACACTGTTCAATTGACAGTTTCCAAAAGCCCTCTTTTCCTGCCTGGGGGAAACAGCAAGGCCGAGCATAATCCGCACTCAAGAAGCATCATTTGCCCTTATTTTTATTTATTTAGCTTATTTATTCATGAGAGACACAGAGACGGAGAGAGAGGCAGAGACACAAGCTGGCGCCACGCAGGGAGCCCGCCGTGGGACTCGATCCTGCGTCTCCAGGATCACGCCCTTGGCCGAAGGCGGCACCAAACCGCTGGGCCACCCGGCCGGCCCCTCATTTGCCCTTAGTCAACATGGTACCCTGAACGGCTTCAGGAAGGGGATCCGGGCTGGGGGGGAGACCCTAAAAACAAACAACGCCCCCGCCCATCTGTCAACCTTAGTCAAAATGGCTGCCTTTGGCGTCGTCTCGTCAGCACGCGCATGCGCAGTGCTGGCCTTTCCCCTCCCCACTCGGGGGCGCTGGTGCGTGCGTCGCTGCGTCGAGGGCCAGCGCGGGAGGAATAAATTTCTCTGTGATTGGTTGGTGCAGGATTTCAAACCCGAGCCGGAGGCGCGGTGCGGCTCCGCCGTTGGGTGAGGCGCGGAGGGGAGCGAGTGGAAGGCGGCCCAGGTCGGCCCGGGTCGGGCCGGGTCGGGGCGGGCGCACCCGGCTAGGTGGGCGCCGGGGGCTGCGAGAGCAGGTGCGTCCGGCTCCGGGCTTGCGGTAGGAGGGGGAGTGTCCCGGGGGCTGAGCCGGGGCCGCGGCGGGTTCAGGAGGGGACCGGCGTCGGCAGCCCGCCCCCGGGGCTCCCCGCGGAGGGCTTCTCTCTCCTCGCAGTGTTTTGCGGGCAGCCGGGGGCATCTTTTTGGGGCGGGGGCTCGAGCAGGGCAGGACCCACCCCCGGAGAGGGGAGTCTCACTGGAGAACGAGGCCGGGAGCGGGTGGGGGTAACACCCCCATTCTCTTGGGCGGAAGCCAGGGCTTGGGGGCAGGGGGGAGGCCTGGTGTGTGTTTGGGAGGCCGGGGCGGCTTGAAGTGGAGCCTCTCCCTGTGGGCTGTGCGTGTCCAGGTGCGCTGGCCGAGGCCGCGGCTTCCCGCCCGCCCCATCCTAATTCTTAGCTTTAGGAACAGCGCTGGGCCTTAACTTGTACGGTTCCACGTAGGTGTCTCTCTTCATTGGATTTTCGCTCGCAGCCCGAGGGAGTGTCTAGCAACGTAGGGTGGGTGAGAAGATAAGCCTCCCCCCCCCCTTTTTTTTTTTTAAGAATTGTCATTATCATTCTCTTGAATGTGTAGGGTGAGCTTTTCGAGTTACTGAAAGGGTTTAGAGAAGGCGCCTTTCCTGTAGCTTAAGTATTCAACAGGTACTCAGTGCATAAGTGTAAGTACAAGACAGTCTTCTTCTTCTTCTTTTTTTTTTTTAAGATTTTATTTATTTATTCATGAGAGACACAGGCCGAGGGAGAAGCAGGCTCCATGCAGGGACCCCGACGTGGGACTGGATCCAGAGTCTCCAGGATCACGCCCTGGAATGAAGGCGGTGCTAAACCGCTGAGCCACCCAGGCTGCCCGCAAGACAGTCTCTAGCTTTCAAAGAGCTGGCGCTTTGTTCGGGCCAATAGAGCTTAAGACTTAACACTGGTGAATCTAGTAGGCCTCTGCGCTGTTGAGTATACCGTACAGTAGTACAGCCCTTTTAGATAATATTTTGGCAACGTTTATCAAGAGCTGGAAGAGGTTTTTACCCTGCAATATAGTAATCCCAGCCTTGGAAAACTGTTCTAGGGAATCCAGCCACCTAAAGAGAAGAAAAACAAAACAAAACTGTTCACAGTGATGTTCATTCATTCATTCAGGGAATGTCTATTAATCATTTGCCAAATGTCAGGCACTATTCAGGGTACTAGGGGCTCAGCAATGAACAAAACAGACAAAAATCAGTGGCTTCTTGGAACTTAAACTGTTGAGGAGGCAGAGCATAAAATAAGTTGTTTTTTTTTTTTTTAAGATTTTATTTATTTATTCATGGGCGACACACAGAGAGGCAGAGACACAGGCAGAGGGAGAAGCAGGCTCCATTCAGGGAGCTCAATGTGGAACTCCATCCGGAGACTCCAGGATCACGCCCAGTCCAGGATCACGCCCTGGGCCAAAGGCAGGCGCTAAACCACTGAGCCACCCGGCGATCCCCAGCAAATAAGTTAATATATAAATATGTTAGATGGAGATAAGTACTTTGGAGGAAAATAAAGCAGAGAAGTGTTAGGGTTAAAGGCTGCAATTGAAAAGTGGGTAGTTAGGAAAGACCTCACTGTGAAAATGACATTTGAATATATCCCTGAAGGAGATGAGGGAGTGACCATGCAGGAGATCCCATGTAAATGTAACTGGAAAACTGGAAATTCCATACATATCCAAAGAACAGAATGGTCAAGTTAATCCACTTTTTGTAACTTAATGGAAACATGATAGAGAAAAGCAAAACACAAAATTATATCTATGATTGCAATATTGTGAGATATGAATATATAATGGGCAAAGTTTAGATAAGGAGATGCAGGTAATTAGAGTGATGAGGTTTTAGTTTCACTATTAAAAAACATTGATTTTTTTGAACTTAGAAAATTCAGAGTGTGAAGCAGTGCCCTATCTCTGTCAAATGAGTGCTATTGACAATAGAGGTAATTTTGACTGAAACTGTTAGGGAATGCTTTAGTGAATTGGGAAGACACTAGACCTTGAGGAACGGAACACTGAAGAATGGGAAGAATTCACAGAATAAGAAGGAAAAAGAACTTTACTAAGTATACTAAGCTAGTGATAATTTTCTGAGACATAATAATCAGCTCGTCTCTTGGTAGTCTTCATTCACGTTGGACTGAGAACATTCTGTTTACTCTTTCTGCAGTTCATTTGTTCATAAGAACATTTGGTTTCAAGATAATCCTTCTGTCTGCCAGTTGTGTAGAAGCTTCTGACACAGTGAAGCAGAGGCTGGACTTTCGGGAAAAAGAATTGCTCTGAAATACTTTCATATGAAAGAATCTTGTAGTATTGAGACTGTCTTAGGGAATGGTTTTCTTTGGCAGTGGAAAACCTGTATTGCTGAATTCTTGGGAATCTCCAGATTTAGTTTGTGAGAATGTTTTTCATTAAAACTGTTACCTGAAAAACTCAGGCAACCTTCCATTGCTTTGTCTTACAATATTTAGTTAGCACCCTTGGTGCATCTAAAACGTGATGTATGGGTCTCTTAATAATGTTGTTTCTAGGAGGAAGAAGAGGATAGAGACTTTTCCCAGGATACTCTGCAGTTAAGATCTGTAATAGTCTGTTATTCTGAAGGACGATGTCTGTCTCTTGGCTGGGTGATTGGAATTAAATTGGGGACTCAAAGCAATCACATCAAGCTGAGACTCTTTCCTGGTGATGTGAAATTGCTCCCTCAGGGATACTCACAGATTGGGAATCTGTAACATAGTGACTTCTCCACCTCTGGGGCTTCTCATCAATAACAGCTGAGATTCTCTAACACCTTTTTGTTTAAAGTGCTCCGCAAACTGATTTCCTTGCTACACGCAGATCATTTCAGCTTTCCCAAAAGACAGCCGCCTCTGTAGTGAAAAGTGACAGCTGTTTTACAGCTGCAAAGCAATGTACTACAATATGACTTTGTTTTTGTTTCCTTTCACATTAGTGTATCTCCTAGCTATTGAGCTACATAATAAAGGGGGAGAAATAAAGGAGTATTCATGTGGGTGGAAAATGTGACCCAACAGAAAAATTAAGACCATTTTTAATTGACATTGAATAGGATGAGTAAATTTTAGCTGTTTGAGTTACAATTTGGCTGAGATATCAGAGTTAGTACTGATGCGGAAAGATATTTTTGTCATCTATAAATAATTCCTGAATGTCACTTCTATAGAACATTAATAAAAATACATAGTCCCTGGCATATAAAGAGAAGAGGATTATATTTTCCTAGTGCCGTTTTTGGATTACCCTAAGTAAACCTGTGTTAGAGGAAAAGCTATTCTCGGATGCTACAAGCCTTGTGTAAGACAGCCTGCCAAAGAGCCTAGACCTGGTCAAATTTTGCTATCTTCTCCATTCTTCTTGGTCTGGATTCCAGCTATGATTTGGTAATCACGTGGTAGGATGTAAATAATAACCATCAGACCAAAACAAAAAACAAAAAAAAAAAGTCATACCCACTTTTAATAGTAAGGTTCGATTTTTACATTATAAAACTTATACATACATGAATCGATGATACTCTGTGAGGTAAATGGGCCAGGTGTTATTGTTCCCCCTTATAAATGAGTCTCAGAATTTGACTTATCCCAGGTTATACTAGCAAATAGAAGAACTCAAACTTTATTCCAGGGCTTCTGTCCAAACCACCCCTTTTTAAAACTGTTGATTCAGTTTTCATCAGTATTATACATTGATGTTCAGATGGAATGGAAATTCTTTTGACCATAGGATCATGGGTGTGTGTATGTATTCTCTGATTTCATTCATTTATTTATTTAATAAACTACGCCCAACATGGGGCTCCCACTCATGACCCCCGAGATCAAGAGTAGCATGTTCTATTGACTGAGCCAGCCAGACACCCCATCAAATATTTATTTTTAAATACCAAGTGTTACTTGGTTTCAATAGTGCCAAAGGTAAGGTTCCCGCTCTCATGTATAGTCTACTTGGGATATAGGATAGAAATGTGGTAAAGTTAGAGTGCAAGGTTTATGTGTCTGAGTGCCAGCTGAGCAGAGCAGTGGGGGAAAGGCCAGTTGAAGTGAGTGATGACAGCCTGCCAGCAATTAGGGGATGGTTAGAAAACATGAGAGAAAAATCCCATGGGTAATCATACTTGTCTGAAAGGGAGTAACTTAAGGTGATTCTGAGGTTTGAAACGGAGTGAATGATAAGGAAATCAAAATTGGGAGTCAATAGGGTAAGTCAGTTGGTAGAGTAGTTGCTAATATATAATGGGGAAGGCTAGAACAAAATCACAGAATCCTGCTTCACCTCCAGGTCACCCCAAGCAAACCGAGAACTATAGGACTGGGTTAGGAGAGAGGCCAAAGAGGAATGGGTGATCATCTGGAAAGCTGTAATGACTAACATGGCATAGTTTGATAAGTTCTTTAAGAGATTGGAGGATTGAATTTCAGGGAATCTCTGGTGTTGAGAGGGAAGAATAGAAAAAAAAAATCCATAAACCCTTCATAAAACTCTAAATCTGGAGACTCTGATGGTCTGACAGTTAAGGTTTACTTACCTCTGTTTTATAACAGAGCACTGGGAGTTCAGTTAAGCAACTGTCTCCTGGGGACCAGGCATCATATTTGAAGCATAATGTAGTAGATGGAGATAGTTGTATGTGATAACTGTTACTACGATGAGGAGATGTCCCCAGGTAGGTTCTCTGTGTCTTTAGTCTTTTTAGGAATCTGGTTGTTTTCAAGAGCCAACTCTCCCCCCGCCCCCCCCCCCCCAACCCTCACTCTAGGGAATGGTATGCACAAGACACAGGCAAGAAGAATAATGGGCTAGAGGAACTTGAGAAAATGTGAGGATTTCTTTTAAAGGGGACAAAGGATGAGGTTGTATTGTCATTTAAAACAACAATCCTCCTGATTTTTTTTTTTTAACAACCAGTTTTTAATACTCTAGTTGCACTGTGCAATCTTCCTTTTCTGCATTCTTGGGCAGTTAGAGGTTTTCCTATGTACTGAATTCACTGCCTTACAGTCTCAGAATATATAGGTGAGTGCTGAGATAATGGAAATCAGTGCCCTACATTAAAACTGATCAGTCTCTTCCCATTTTTACTGGAGCCAAAGGAGATCATCATTTAAATAAACTACTGAATGCCCTGCTCCTGCCCCGTAGCATTTGGGTATATATTGCCTGTTTTGTCATACTGTTAAACCCATGGGCATCTCCATGACTTCTAGATCTCTTCCTGTCCATTTTAATGCTATTCTTTTAGTTTTGTTCTTAGTTTAGAGAAAGATCTTTGTAATAAATTTGTTAGTCTGGTTGCTTAGCAGCTTGCTGTGATTATGTAGCTTGGAACAGATACATTGCCATTTGAAATCTTGGTTTCCCCGCCCTGATTCAGGTGTATGTTGCCTCCAAGCTTGAAATTGAAAGCTTTTTGGCTATTAGACCAATCATCATTTGAGTACAAATGAATAACTCTGTAGCATTTAGTAGAAAATATCTTTATGTTTATATATTCCTTTGTGGTTTTTTTTTCCCCCTGTACTGCCCTCATAGCTTCTGGTACAATCTTCTAAACGTTGTAAAATAACTAAACCTTCATAAAAGAGTTCTTAAAATTTAATTTAGATGCATGAACTAAGGACCTGGACTAGAATGTTGAAGGAGGACTTGGAGAAACAGAAGAATCCAATGGTGGGGAAAAAAAAAAAAAAAAGAATCCAATGGTGTTTCTAAAGACATTCAGTTTTCAAATGAAATTTATTTTTTATTTCATTTCCTTGATAATTTTTTCCTTGATAATTTTTATTTTTTATTTTTATTTTTATTTTATTTTTTTATTTATGATAGTCCCACAGAGAGAGAGAGAGAGAGAGGCAGAGACACAGGCAGAGGGAGAATCAGGCTTCATGCACCGGGAGCCCGATGTGGGATTCGATCCCGGGTCTCCAGGATCGCGCCCTGGGCCAAAGGCAGGCGCCAAACCGCTGCGCCACCCAGGGATCCCCTTGATAATTTTTATTTTTTTTAATTTTTTAATTTTTTTTTAATTTTTTATTTTTTTCCTTGATAATTTTTATACTGTCCAGTTGATGTCTTCTTTTTCTTGACTGTTAAATGAAGATCTTATTTCCTAAAAGTGTTTCCAGTTAAAGTCCATTCAGAATAGAACTGTCTGTAAGGACACCATTTTTTTTTTTTAAAGATTTTATTTATTTATTCATGAGAGAGAGAGGCAGAGACAGGCAGAGGAAGAAGCAGGTTCCCTGCAAGGAGCCTGATGCGGGACTCGATCCTGGACCCTGGGATCACGCCCTGGGCCAAAGGCAGATGCTCAACCACTGAGCCACCCAGGCATCCCAAGGACACCGTTTTTAATGTAATATCAGCAGGTCTTTGGGGGGAAATATGAAGCCTGAAATTCACTATATAGAACACAGTAGGAAATGATTTTTTTCCTTTGCCCTTCTAACTGTGAAGGTGGTGTATTGTCTCCTTGGTGCCAGAATGTGGTACAACATAATCCTTTGCCTATACTTAGTATAAATTTATTAGACATAGTCCCTGCACACAGTCCAGCAGAGAGCCCTGCATTACAGAAATAATTCTTGTGCTGCTGAGCTGGCGATTTCCTCACTTAATCACTTGTGTGACGTCATCTGTGCCGTTGGTAGGAAATGTGCTGACCATGTCCTGCGTTTTAAAAGGCAGTTGCAATAGGGTTACTAGCTAAAAATGAAATTAAAAATAAACCTTTTAAGTTACGTTGAAGGGCTTCAAAGTCCAGAAGGATTAAAGTGGCAAAAGCGTTATATTAATCAATAGACTAAGAACCACATTTTATAGTTGGTTACCTAGTAATCAACTCACATGCTTGTCCCTAATTGCTTTCCTTGCAGCTCCAGAGTGATTGCAGAGTGGAGGAAAAGAAGTAGGCAGGAAGGGGTGTTATATTTGGAGGTCTGAAATGCTTTTCTGATTTTCAAATGAGTGTTAAACATTCCGACTTTGTTTTTATAATAAAGATTATACAAGACCGATTGTTGGCTTGAGATCCTTATAATGATAGCTACAAATGGAAGAGTCCAGATGTTAGTCACTGATGGCTGTATTGGATTGCTACTGAATCTTTTGTCTGGGGGAGAAGGCTGGACCCCTAATGTATATTTGATTTCTTGGCAGAAAGATGGATACGACGATGCTGAATTTGCGGAATCTGTTTGAGCAGCTTGTACGCCGGGTGGAGCTTCTCAGTGAAGGAAATGAACTCCGTAAGTCATCCTGAGCTGGCCTGTGTGAAGAGAAAAAACAGATTTCAGATTTTGGTTTTCTACAAAGCTGAAGTGTGTTCCAGTCTTAAAATTGTTTTTCATTGGGGCTTTCTAAAAAGAATGTGATAATCACTTATCCATGATCAAAGCTTAATGGACACTCATTCTAACTGGTCACTTTTTTCCTATAGTTCTTAAATGGGTTTGCCCAGATTTCTTTCATTATCAAGATTCTCTTTCCCTTGAATACTTGGTATTAGTTGCCAATATCACTTTCATACTATGAACTGAGTAAAATCTGAAGTTCTGAGGATGTTGCTTCTTTCTTTAGAGTAGTAGTTGTCTGCATTTTTTTTCCTGGGCTTTCCCTCTGTGCTATAAAATATTTTCAGTTGAGAAGAAAAATGTCAAAATTTCATTTTGAAGAAGGGACTATTCATCTGCCTTCATCTGTGTCATATTTGATTCTTAGAAAGGGTTGAAATTGGGTAGATAGAAAGCTAGGGAGGAAAAGGAGGTGGTGATAGAACAGTGGTCTGGGAGGTAGATTAGTGAGAAAAGAGGTGGGGCTGATGGCCCTGACTTACGTGATCTAAGGGAATTATTTTTTTAAGAGATTTTATTTATTTTTTTCATGAGAGACACAGACACACACACACACAGACACAGGCAGAGGGAGAAGCAGGCTCCATGCAGGGAGCCTGACGTGGGACTTGATCCTGGGACTCCAGGATCATGCCCTGGGCTGAAGACAGGCGCTTAACCACTGAGCCACCCAGGCTGCCCAGGGAATTATTTTTTATCAGCTTTTCTTTGGGTTGCCATTCTCTTCTATTTCAGATTTTCATTAATATCTAATTTAGTAAGCATTGCTCTTAAGTCAGCCTCATTGGCATAAAAGTAATGTAAGAACTGCATCTTCAACTTTTATTTTTTAGTTTTTTAGATCTTCACAGTACTTAGCATGGTGTCTTATGCCATTCAGCATTTTCTTTAATTTGATGTTTTTAATAGCTCTTATCCACTTATAGGCCTTTAAAACAATATTCTATTTTTTCTCTCAGTAGTTGTTGCATGGCCCTATCATCCGATACCAGCTCAGTTACCATGATGGCATACTAATTAGGTTTCTCTTTGAGGTCACATCATCTCAGAAGATGGATTACTTTGGAACCCAGTGGGGAAGAGTATTGAATAAGAGATCTTAAAATTCACGCTCATTCAGCAAATATTTAGTGAGAACCTAAAACAGCTTCTAGCACATGTTGAGTTGAGGGAAAGGAATGACTGACTAAATGGCTTTTTGGACAAAAGTAGGGTTTGAGTATAGCTGTAGATGTAGGGTAAGGTCCCAACAGACACAGGTGAGAGAGGGCAGTTAGGATGGAGGGAAGCGGGTGTGGGGCTTGAGGGGAGTAGGAGTAGGGGGAGTGGCATAATCAGCAGAGCTTTTGGAAGATGACCCTGGCAGAGGTGGAGTATGAGAGACTAATGAGGATGTGGTTGCCATAGGTCAGGGAAGAGTCAGAAGGAGCCCTACCTAACTCGAATGGTGTTTGTGTAGATGGAAATAAGGAAAAATGGAATAGAAGAGACTGTGATTAATAAGATCTCTAGGAGGAGACGGCCAATAGGATATGGGGGCAGAGGGAGGAATCTGAGGTTTGGAGTCTAAATAACTAGTGCAGGCTTTTAACTTATTTCTGTATCTGTTTCTCCATCTGTAAAATAAGAATTCAAATGTCTTTATCTTCTTTGTGGGAGTGCTGTGAGCATTTGGGGATAAAACGAGATACTAGTTGTGAAAATACTTTGGAAGTAATTATGCCAAAAAAAAGATACTTATTTTTTACAGGTATCCTTGTTTTATAAACACATTCCTATCTTCCCATTGATTTCTGTTATAAAATAGTGGTATGTTTTGCCTCCCTCTCTAAATTCCTGACTTGGAATGTTGGCTTTTGAGGAAATAGAGTGGCTTTGTGTTTTCCAGACTTCTAGAGTCTTCTTTCTGCAACCATCTCAGTCTCTGTCCTCTTCTTTGATTCTAGGAATTCCTCCTATGGTTAAGTATCCTGACTCCTTGTTCTTGTCTTTCATCAGTCACTTCATTCTTCTCTCTCCTTTTTATATAGGTTTGTTGTTGTTTTTAGCGAAGTCTAAGGTTCCTGCAAGATCAGAGTGAAGGTTAATATTCAAATAAAATGACTTTTAATAACCTAGTTATCTTTGATTTCCCCAGTCTACATTGTTTCTCTCTCTCTCTCTCTCTCTCTCTCTCTCTCTCTCTCTCTCTCTCTCTTTTTAGGAGATTTTATTTATTCATGAGAGACAGAGAGAGAGACAGAGACACAGGCAGGGGGAGAAGCAGGCTTCCCTATGGGGAGCCCGATGCAGGATTCGATCCCAGGACTTTGGGATCACGACCCGAGCCAAAGGCAGACACTCAGCTACTGAGCCACCCAGGTGCCCCTTTATCTCCTGTTTTTATTTTATCATGAGATGCCCGAACTTTTTTTATGTTGTTGGTGTGTAAATTGGGAATAAATATAACTGTATCAGGTACCTGTTGTGTGCCAACACAATGCTAGGTTTGTTATGCTATATACAGTAGGTGAAAACTACAGTGTATATGACATGGTAGTCTTCATGGAAGATTATGGTATTTAAGTTTCAGAGATAGGTTTCTTATGAAACAGAAGATAATACAAGTGTCAAAATACATGCTCTTGGGAAGTATAGAAAAATGTAATGTGGAACAAACAGATTAGGAAAGGATTCATAGAACAGATGGGACTAGAAGAATGGATACATAAAGAAGAGTGTAGGTAGAGCATTCTGTTTGGAGTACACAGCTTGGTCACAAGGGAGAAGGCAGAAATAAGCATGGGTCTGTTCTGGGAGCAGGGACCAGAAAGGGTATTGTGTAGTGGTGGGAGGGAGGTAAGTTTGAATAGACTGGTGAGGTGGACTTGGATGCCTGGAGTTTAAATTTGATCTGAACTGCAATTCTTCATTTATTTGTGCAATGAATATTTAAGTGCCTACTGTGTGCTACAAGGTACTGGAGATAAGAGACACTGCCCCCTTGCCCTTAAGAAGCTTAGAGAATGGTGGGGAAGACAAAGGGAAGCAGAGGCTGTGCAAAGGCCCAAGGAGGAGTGAGCTGAGAAAGCAAGATCTCTGGGACGGTTTTAATCTATTTGCTGAGCTGTGAACCAAATCTTGGGGTTTTTTTGTTTTGTTTCTAACGAATCAGAGATTATCCCCAATTTGTTTTAAGGAAATTTCCCTTATCTCTCTTTTGATAGATGCATTTCATAGTTTAATATATACATAACTTTTTAAAGGAGATAATTTGAATTTAATAAATCTTTTGAATGTGTACTTCATGACAGGGGCTAGTACCAAATTGGAATTGTGATTCACAAACTGACCCAAAAAGTGTGATGCATACTGATCTCCAGTATCAGAATTTTTCTTGGTCTGTCATCTAACGTGCCATTTTGACCCATTCTGGCAAACTTATTTCTTAACAGATTTATACATAAGTAAATAGTTCTGGTTAACATCTTAGCAGATGTTCTGGTTTTGGTCTAACATAAACTAAGTTGAACTAGTAATTGAATCATTCATACTATTAAAATAGGAATTCTTTTCTGGAAATGAACTGATACTCTCTTTGGTTTGAGTTCCATGGTCCAATTCAGCTAGACCTATAACATATGCCAATTAACAATGGATAGGGATTAAAACCCAAATTTAATAAGGCTTATCAAGAAGGAGTGTCCTAAAGAGCAAAATTAGGTCCACTGGAAATCTTTTCATTCTCAAAATTGTTTTTCAGTTCAGTAAATATTTGAGTGTGTGTGCAGTACTATATTCAGAAACATTTAATTGACCACAGTGTGGAGCTAGAAAGTTTTTAGATGTGTAGTTGAAAAGTATATTTCTTGGGTGGGGGTGACTGGGTGACGGGCACTGAGGTGGGCAATTGACGGGATGAGCACGGGGTGTTATTCTATATGTTGGCAAATTGAACACCAATAAAAAAAAATGAAAAGTATATTTCTTCTTTATTTTTATGAAATTGAAGTACTATTCATACATTAGAAAAGTATCCAAATCGTAAGTGCAGTACTTGACAAATTGCCAGAGTGAACATGGCTAAGAACCAGCTCTTTATAAAAATTTTTTTTATTAATCTACGTTGTTGAAATAGTTAAATTTGCAAAAAGATATATTGTTTTCTTTCTTTTTTTTTTTTTTTAAGATTTTATTTATTCATTCATGAGAGACACACACAGAAAGAGGCAGAGGCACAGGCAGAGAGAGAAGCAGGCCCCATGCAGGGAACCCGATGTGGGATTCCAGGATCACGCCCTGGGCGGAAGGCGGCGCTAAACTGCTGAGCCACCCGGGCTGCCCTGTTTTCTTTTTCTTTAAGAAGGAAAAAATTTAGTTATTTATTCTAAACTGTTAACAAAACCAACATACTCTCTAAAGCTATTTGAATTGTAGTTATATCTATATAACTATATCTATATCTATCTTTGATACTTTTATTGTCTAAGATAACTAGATCCTAGTATTCTGCTTAAAACTGGTCATTTGTTACAAACTGAAGTGTCCTTATGTGTAAGACTTGCTTTCTCTAGATTGAATTCCCATCCTAATTTGTAAGTTTGAAATTATTAAGTCAAATTATTAAGACTGCTTAAAAAGGACACTATGTTCATTGTTTCTATGCTCTTAGGTTAAATTCAAATAGGAAAAGTGCCCTTACTACCCAAGAATCTGCTAGCTTTGTGTGCCTATGGCCTAGTTTCAGCCGTAAACTGGGTTAGTTTGGCCAGGTGCAGATGTACACCTTGGGAACTTCCATCATGGTAGTGGTAGGGAGCGATGCATAGAAATTGATGGAGGGTAACTAGAAAATAGGAAGGCAGTGTGGAACAGTCTTTGCCAATAGCAGGTGGCAAACATGAATGCCACCAGGGTTATCGTGCTTTGAGGCACCGTCTTGGAAGTGATGCTCTCTGCAGACATGTGGAAAGAGTCCACATTCCACCAACAGTGACTCACCCAAAGTTAGTATGAATCTGTTCTTCCTGTGTCTTTCCCACTAAAATGTTTATCCACCCTTCAGGGCAGTGTTAAACGGCACAAGCAAATTGGCTTTTTACTTTCAAATCAATATTTGTATAATTATATAGTTGAATGGAATTGCAGGCCTAGATGACTATAATATTAATCTACATCTATTGGAGCATACTACAACAGTTATATTTGAATTTGCTGTTTAACGTCTCTCTGGCGCAGCAATGTGTGACTCTAAAGGAGGCTGTTTTTGTTTTATAGCTGTAACTGTCTTGGTGCGTGACAGCTGCCCCAAAGGTATCCCCCTTTGATTGCCTTCTGCTCAGGAGCTTTCAGTATTGATAGTACATCTGGAGCCAGGTGACTAATGAGTTACTTACTCCATAGCAGATGCCACTGGCTAAGCCAAAGTAAGTGGCCTATCGAAACAGGAATTGCTCTCCACAAAGCTGTCATGTAGGGTGATGAACATATATCCAAGATCTGCTCCTGGTTTTTTTCTTTTCTTTTTTTTTCTTTTTTTTTTTTTTGCTCCTGGTTATTTTCAGCTGGCTTTGCCTATAGTTTCACTGGTCCCTTAATTATGTATTTGGAGGAAAACTAACTAGAGGACTCAGTCATTAGAACGTTTGTAATATGTTTGGTGCTCAAATTATTGAAGTTTCCCACTTTCCTTAGAATTCATCCAGTTGGCAAAGGATTTTGAGGATTTCCGTAAAAAGTGTCAGAGAACAGACCACGAGCTGGGGAAGTACAAGGATCTTTTGATGAAAGCAGAGACTGAGCGTAGTGCTCTGGATGTTAAGCTGAAGCATGCACGCAATCAGGTGGATGTCGAGATCAAACGGAGACAGCGAGCTGAGGCTGACTGTGAAAAGCTGGTGTGTATTGTTCTCTATGCCAGAACTATGGCAGTGGGGGGAGGGGGCAGCATCATCTGGTCATGTTTCCATCTGCCAGTTATACTCAGTTTCCTCTTCCACATTAAAGAACTAAAAGTAATCTATCCGTTGACAACTTGACCTTGACTGGAGCTGAAATTGCAGCATAGGAATCCTGTTCTTCATAGACTGAAATTAAAATATTTTTTCTCTTTTAGACTTGAAACTATAACTTCATAGATTTCAGATGAGAATTTAAAGAATTAAAATTAGGCAGGGGATTCCTAGCATGTTGATCTGTCATAAGATGTTGATGTCTCATGCCACCTAGAGTATCCTCATCCTTTTGTCAATAGCTAGTACTTTGTTATTGATAACAGGCAAGACAACTCTAAGGTTTTCCATCATTACTGCCCCTGGTTCAGGGGAAGGGGCTAGATGTAATCTGCCAGTTGAGCAATGTGACTAAGGTAGAACACTATCATTTTGATGTTCCAGGGTGGGTCATGGTACAAAAGAAAGCCTGTATGAGGAGGCACTAATCCATCTTGGTACAGTGTTAAATGCCTCAGTAAGCTCAAATTGACTGGTTCCAGTGTGTCACAGCTTTGTATCCATTTCAATGCATTTTGCTCCACTATTTAGAAAGGTGGGTGGCTGCTTTGATCCATAGAGGAAGCCAATAATTGTCCTGATAAAATGACACTAAATTGTTTTTGCTATGTGAAATCTATTTTGGGACTCTCATTTTGCAATACTGTCTTGAATTAGCAGCTTGACCCAAAAGTCTTGTAGCAGAAAGCCCACTATTCTAGATGGAGTTCATTTTACCAGTCAGAAATCAGAGACGCAATCTGGGCTTGATGTGAATTAATATGCTATTGGTGTAGCAGGCTTCCTGAAGGCTCATTTGCATAATGCTGTATTTTAATGTCTTCTGGTGTGCCCGTCCCATAAATTTGAGGTGAAGCTTTCTCCCCTGGTTAGTTAGGATGTTTTACTCTGCTTTGGTCTGCAGGAAAGACAGATTCAGCTGATTCGAGAGATGCTCATGTGTGACACATCTGGCAGCATTCAACTAAGCGAGGAGCAAAAATCAGCTCTGGCTTTTCTCAACAGAGGCCAACCATCCAGTGGCAATGCTGGGAACAAAAGGTGGGGAAACTGCATCTGTTGTTATCTGATCATGAGCAATGCAGCTGTCGGAAGTTCTTGTTATCTGAACTCTTAAATATACTGCTTCTGGAATGTGTGCTGAATAAAGCAGAAAAAGACTTTGGAGGAAGGGCGAGTGGGAAATAAAGGCACAAGGGCCTCCCACTTCCTTTTATCTTATTTTGTTTTTGATCTTTCCTTGGGATGTTGTTTCACCATGGGTAAAATTTTGATGTTGGTGCTAAATTGCACATCAATAACTAATTCCACTCATTGCTCAGAAACCTAAAGGTGAAAGTGGCAGTTCAGCAGTACTTTGAATGTTTACTCTCCAGAGAGCTCTTGTAGCTCTTCTGGTTTAGAAGGCCTGTGAGCCCAGACCAGACAATAATTTTGGTTTCACTGCATCACTATTTAAAATAGTCTCAACCAGGCTTTGAATTTAACACCCCCGATACAATACGTAGGGAAAGGTCAGCACTCTTAGAGCTATTTATTTTGTTGCCTGGTTGTTTTATGGGGAATCTTTATAACTAAAAAGATATATGGGCTTAATTTCTTCAAAAGCTAATGCTGGGTGATACTCTTTCTTATAGAAAGCAACCACAATTGGGATCAGATTAAACTTCACTCTTCTGCCTATGAATTTTTAGTAGCCTGTTCCGCAGGAGTAGCACCCATGCTCCTGACTGTAACTTTCAACTGATGTTGCGAGGTCTTTGCCAAAAAAGCAGGTGTGCTGCATGTGTTTTCGTGCATGCACAGACACACTCTCCCACAGAAACCAGCACAACTAGGCTTTGAACTTGTAGTTGTCTCCATAGGAAGGCACTGCTATGAAATTGCTGATTTTACTTGACCCCTGTGACTTGTTCTGAGTGTTCATGCATTTTACTTTCCAGAGTCTTCTGTATCTAATACTGTATTGTTTCACTCATTTAGATTGTCAACTATTGACGAATCTGGTTCCATTTTATCTGATATCAGTTTTGACAAGACTGACGAATCGCTGGTAATAAATGTTTGATCTCTGAAAAGTGTCTATTTTTCTTACCCCTGCTCCCTCGGGAATCTCCTTTCTGTCCTCTCTTCTGATATTCCTTTATTACTGTTGTAGTAATTGATGTGTTATAGATACTGAGCTAGCATTTTGTTTTATTAATTTCAAGGTTCTTATTTATTTATTTGAGAGAGAGAGAGAGAGAAAGAGTGTACAGCTGTGGGGGTGAGGGAGAGAGAGTCTTTAAGCATATTCCACACTGAGTGTAGAGCCCAACGCAGCGGGGCTCAATCTCACAACCCTGAGATCATGGCCCGAGACCAGGAGTCAGACGCATAACCAACTGCACCACTCAGGCGCCCCTGAGCTAGCATTTTAAAATAAAAATCCACATAAGCTATAAGAGACTGGCTTATATATTTAGTTTCTGAAAGTGAGAATATAGAATTCAGGATTTGGCATGAGGTTAAATTTATTTAACGGATCTGTGAGCTACATGTACTAATTGACTGTATCTTCTTGGCTTATTAAACAGCCACAGCTAGCAAAACAACAACAACAACAACAAAATTAGCAAGATTCTACCCAGGCAGGGCTTATTTGCTGCTCTTGGAGAGAATAGACTTGTGCCTTATTTCAGAGTTAGTTCGGTTCTTGAGAAAACTTAGTCATACTTCACAATTTAGAAGGAAACCAGTGCCTTGGAACTTCAGCCAGAAAAATGCCAAAGTTTCTAGGGACTCTAATGCTTTGTTCAATAATGGTTAATAGGTCTGAACTCTTGTACCCTACCTTTGTGGGGCAGCACCCTTTTCTTAACTTACAATGATTTCTGCATAAAAGGTCATCTCTGATATTTCAATCTTTGATGTTCAGGATACTGGTGGTTTGTTGGTTTGTGTATCTTTCCTATTTTACTGGCTGAAAGCTAGCAAACAAAACAAAAAATCAGGAGGTAATTCCTGGTTGGTTTTCTGATAGTGTGAAACAAGTGACAACTACTTGTTAAATGGGCTAGGAGCATTACATCCCAAATCAGTGTTTGGGGAAATCATTGCCATTTTATAGATATAAATAGTAGGTATCACCTTTTTGAAATATAGAATGATATGAATAGGTTTGGGATATATAGTAAAACTAGAACCTATTAATAACTGATTTGGGAGCTAGACCTATTTATGGTATATCTGTTATAATCCAAACTGAATCAGATAATCAGTAGCTAAATTAAATTACTTGACCAGGAATTGGAGAGTTTAGATTTCATTTAGCTAAGCTACCATTTGCTCTCTACTACTGTTTCTGGGTTTTGTGTTTTCTGAGATTATCAGGAGTAAGTCATAGGTGGTTCCTAAAAGTGAATGTAAATGGTTAAAATAAGGGAAGTGAAACTAGACCACGGTAAAAAAATTCTTCAGTGGTGAATGTCTTTGTTGGGGCCCAAGGAAGAGGGATGTTTGAGAAATGTAAAGCCTGAACTAGAACTTGTTAAGTGGCTACATTGTACAGAACGTCTGGTTAGATGATAGCAATCCCTTAAGAGCAAGAAGGACATGTAACCTGATCAGTATAGTGCCTGAGCTTCTGTGAGTTCTACAACTAATTACAGAAATAGTCAGAAATAAAGGGCCAAGCACTGGAGATAATCACGACAGAAGTTGATTCTTTAACCTTTTCTTGCCTCTGTGGTATTGACTCCTGACTCTATTATAATAGCTTCAATTTTGGAGAGAAAGCAAGTTAACTCACCATGGCTCTATAGCTATAGCACTTGAGACCTTCCCCTTTCCCTCTCCCCAAATTGTCAGGCAGTCTGTCTCAAAAAGCTTTTTGAGGGGCGCCTGAGTGGCTCAGCAGTTGAGCGTCTGCCTTCAGCTTAGGGCATGATCCTGGGGTCCTGGGATCGAGTCCCACATCAGGCTCTCTGTGGGGAGCCTCCTTCTCCCTCTACCTGTGTCTCTACCTCTCTCTCTCTATTTCCCATGAATAAATAAATAAATTCTTAAAAAAAAAAAAGCCTTTCAAGTTTTCTGTAAATTTATTTGCACAGAGTTTAGGGGAGGCCTAACCACAGAGAGAAACTAATGCAGTGTAATTGTCAACAGGATTGGGATTCTTCCTTGGTAAAGACTTTCAAACTAAAGAAGAGAGAAAAGAGGGTACGTATGGTTTTATTTAGTTTTTGCTGCTGTTTTTACAAAATTACAATAAAGGAATTTTCTCTAGAAGTTTTTCCATGATACAGCATTCCTGACATATGTTGCTCTAATCATTTTTAAACACCTATTACAAATGAATTCATCCTGGGGGCAGTATTGCCAATCCTCAAGGTAGTAACTCAGGACAGAATCTTGTCCTATTTCACTGTTCTGGCTGCCTCAGTTCATTCATATATTGGAAAAGGATTTACTTAAGTTTGTTTTGAGTTGTCATAGGAATTTTTACGCAGGACTTTTGTACTCTAATATAATTTTCAGATGAAGTACGTGTATAATGAGATATGCAGAGCTCTGTCTGTGTGTGCTTGTTTAGGGTACTT
The DNA here is from genome assembly GCF_905146905.1 of Nyctereutes procyonoides. Taxonomy (NCBI): domain Eukaryota; kingdom Metazoa; phylum Chordata; class Mammalia; order Carnivora; family Canidae; genus Nyctereutes; species Nyctereutes procyonoides. Next base: position 1,338,781 of record NW_026575124.1, on the reverse strand, counting down.
ACTATGTTTCCAAAGACTTCATGTCTTTTGATAGGATTACAGCTCTACTTTTTCTGGTGCTGTCATCTAAATTTTTCCAAAGCTTGGTTGTTTCTTCCAGGGCACTGAGGGCATTTTTGTGTTGGTACAACTTAAGCTTTCTGTGGAAATAGAATGAGAGAGAGCACATTGTTATTTACCATAGCCCTGGTACCTAGGACTTGCACCCAAGGTGTCTAATGGAATAATGTTATCTTCTGTGCTTCAGGTCTTCTATTTGGCACTAAACTAATTGGTCTTTGTCTCCTTTCCAGCGCTCTAGTAGCCGACAGTTCATTGATGGTCCCCCTGGACCTGTAAAGAAGACTCGTTCCATTGGCTCCACAGTAGACCAGGTAAGAATAGTCAGGCCAAGAGAAATGTGGTTGTGAACACATTAGAGATTAGTGGCCCCAAGCACTAAGAATCCTGAGTCAAGGGGCACCTGGGTGGCTCAGTCTGTTAAACATATGATCCTTGGGGTCCTGGAATCAAGCCCCACGTTGGGCTCCCTGCTCAGTGAGGAGTCTCCTTGTCCCTTTCCCTCCCCTTCTGCTCCTGACCCTGCTTGTGCTCTCTCTGTCTCTCTCTCAAATAAATAAATAGAATCCTGAATCAACGCTGTAATGTTATTTTGAGAGAGAGATTTGGTGAGTTTTTCTGTGTAATAATAGGATCCTTATCATCCACATGAATGGAATCACTCTGAGTAAACAACTGTTGGTTTTGTATTTGATTCTATGTAGTTGCTTATGTGTATGCCTCTGTGACCTATATTTCTGTTCTAAAGTACAAGGTTTCAACTGAGTGTTTTGAGCTAGGGCCTTAAGTCCTGGCCAAGATTTAGGAGTTTTCAACCACTCCAAAACACTGTATAGTGGAGAGGAAATGAGATTCACATGTTTGTTCTTCCCTCATTTCTACTTTTGTTTCAGGGGAATGAATCTATAGTTGCAAAAACTACGGTGACTGTTCCCAATGATGGCGGGCCCATTGAAGCTGTGTCCACAATTGAGACTGTACCATATTGGACGAGAAGCCGAAGGAAAACAGGTCCATTGGGTTTGTAACTAAATTGCCTGTGTAAAACAACTAGTAAAATTGGGGGAGACTTGGTTTTTTAAGAACCTTTTGAGGCAGGAAGTAGATGTTATGGGTGGTTTCTTAACTGCTGCTTACTGAAGGCCAGGACACTGTCATACTCTACCTTTAGATTGCTAGCCTGCCCTATGCCACTCACATGTAACTCATTGTTGTTGTTGCTGTTGTTTTTTTCCTACAGATTATTTAAGAGTGAGAGTGGGGGGAGGGGCAGAGGGTGAGAATCTTCAAGCAGACTCCATGAGCATGGAGCCCACATGGGACTCGATTCCATGACTCATGAGACCCTGACCTGAGCCAAAATCAAGAGTCAGATACTCAACCTATTGAGCCAGCCAGGTGCCCTATAATTTGTTATTCTTTTTTTTTTTTTAATTTTTTTTATTGGAGTTCAATTTGCCAACATATAGCATAACACCCAGTGCTCATCCTGCCAAGTGCCCCCCTCAGTGCCCATCACCCAGTCACCCCAACCCCCCGCCCACCTCTCGTTCCACTACCCCTTGTTCATTTCCCAGAGTTAGGTGTCTCTCATGTTTTGTCATCCTCACTGATATTTTTACTCATTTTCTCTCCTTTCCCTTTATTCCCTTTCACTAATTTTTGTATTCCCCAAATGAACATAATGTTTGTCCTTTTCCGATTGACTTATTTCACTCAGCATAATACCCTCCAGGTCCATCCACGTCGAAGCAAATAGTGGGTATTTGTCATTTCTAATGGCTGAGGAATATTCCATTGTATACATAGACCACATCTTCTTTATCCATTCATCTTTCAATGGACACCAAGGCTCCTTCCACAGTTTGGCTATTGTGGACATTGCTGCTAGAAACATCGGGGTGCAGGTGTCACGGTGTTTCACTGCATCTGTATCTTTGGGATAAATCCCCAGCAGTGCAATTGCTGGGTTTTAGGGCAGATCTATTTTTAACTCTTTGAGGAACCTCCACACAGTTTTCCAGGTAACTTGTTATTCTTGAGATGATTTTTCTGCATAGCGATTGTAGTCACTTCTGATTATGGTTACAAATTACTGGTCATCTACCAGTTATATTAAACTTGGGGTTAAAATTCAGAAGGAACAAAGTATTAAGCTTAAAGTTGCTTGTTTTCTAGGTACTTTACAGCCTTGGAACAGTGACTCTACCTTGAGCAGCAGGCAGCTAGAGCCAAGAACTGAGACAGACAACTCTGGCACCCCGCAGAATAATGGAGGGATGCGCCTGCATGACTTCGTCTCTAAGACGGTAAATCTGTGATCACTTTGTTCTTTTGGGCACGCTTAAGTTTTTGATTGTGAAAGTAAAATATACTAGGAACAAATTTAAATAACTTAATATTAGAAAGTTAAATGTCAGATCTCCTTCTTTCAATTCCACTCTTCAGGGTTCACTATCAGTTACAGAAGATGTCTATCTTTCCATTTTGTGAGGAATATTAAATTAAAACAAGCCAACTTTTCAGAAGCAATTGTTGGTACTTTTTAGTGATGCACATTTACAGTGTATGCTTGAATATAGCACGTTTTTCCTTTGTCCCATTGGATTTCCTCATCAAAACCTAAGCAATCTGACAGGCTCAGAAGAGTTTATTTGAGCCACAGGAAAGTAAGTGGCAGAGTTAATATGGAAACTTTGTTAACTTCTTGTCAACAGATTCTTTCCACTAGTGTACACTGCCCCCTTCCATTCCAGCTGGATGACCTCATGCAAGTGACACAGCCTCTTTTGGCTTCCGTTTCCTTATCTTAAAAGAAAGAACAAAAACCTCTTCTGTAGGATTATTGTGAGAATTACACAAATAGGTGTAAAGGGATTAGGAAGTTATTTGGTACTAAGCGCCTAATAAATTAACTATTGATGATGATAGTTTTCTAAGACCACTCTGTTCTTTCTGCCCTCTTTTGTCCTTAGGTTATTAAACCTGAATCTTGTGTTCCATGTGGCAAGCGGATAAAATTTGGCAAGCTGTCTCTGAAGTGTCGAGACTGTCGTGTGGTTTCTCATCCAGAATGTCGGGACCGCTGTCCCCTTCCCTGCATTCCTACTCTGATAGGAACACCTGTCAAGATTGGAGAGGTACGACCTGTGGGGGCTGTCTTTGTGGTATGGCTTCTTTGACTTTTTCAAAGCTAAATGTCAGTTTTTATCCTAAAATTAGTAATGCCAAGCATAGTTTTTCCCCAGGAATGATGAAGAGAAATGGTAAAATGTTAACTTTCAGTAGACTCCTGTTTGGGTTTCTCTGTTTCTACATCAGACTCTTCTTCCCTTCCCTCCTTCCACCCTCTCCCCGCTTCTCTATTCATCCTCCCTCCCTCCCTTTCCTTCTTTCCTTCCTTCCTCTCCCTTCTCCTTCCTTCCCTCTTCTTCTCCTCCTTCCCCTCTCTACATGCTATTCCTGTTTTATAAAATCTCAAACATACACAGAAGTAGAGAGATTAGGACAACTGACCTCTGGTTCCTGTCACTCAGCTGTTGTGATTACTAGTTCACATCCAGGCTTGACTTATCAGTACCCCCCTGTCCTCCTCCTGGCCCGTCCAGTAAATTATCTTGAAACGAATCCCAGCCATCACGTGATTTCATCTGTGAATGTACTTTCTCTTATGTTAGAGGTATTCCATACTAGGCTATTAAAATTAGATTGCTTATTTCTAAAAACTGATTCTGTCTATAAAGAAATTATTTGTTGTATGAACAACATTAACAAGATTCAAAACAAATGATTATGCTGCTACCCAGCCCCTAGCGAATCAAATGTTACTTTTCTTTAATCTTAACAGTTCTTATTTGTGCGTGTAATCGGTTACAGATTTTCTCTACTCCAATAGAGAACCATGGACCTCTCCCCTTCAGATAGGTTTGTGTCCTGATCAACTGTTAATTGTATTAAGTAATTTTTCTTACTACTAATAATTTAGGGGTAAAAAAGGTTTTCCTTTTTTAGAATAATAAATTACTTCCTATTAAAGGCCATACATATAATCTCATTATTTCTTGTTTTCTGAGGCCCTTGAATAGAGGACCAGTGGGGGCAGAGTTGTAGCCAGTCCATCTTATTACTTGTTCACGCAAGAGTGTGGTATATGTGACCATAAATCAGTCCTGTTGTGGTTGTAGGAAAAGTATAGTTGAGAGTCTCTGATCTAATATATGCTCTGGGAATAGGAATTTAAAAGTAGACATGATGTCCCAGCCTCAGTATTAGTTTGGAGATGGTTTTTCCTCCTCCTCTTGATTTGCTGGTCTAAGTGATATAAATAATAATTTAAAACTCTCCCTTTTCAGGGAATGCTGGCAGATTATGTGTCCCAGACGTCTCCAATGATCCCGTCCATTGTTGTCCATTGTGTAAATGAGATTGAGCAGAGAGGGCTGACTGAGGTAAGAGTCGACCTTCAGAGGCACCTGGGTGGCTCAGTTGGTTAAGCGACTCTTGATACCGGCTCAGGTCGTGATGAGATCGAGCCCGTGTCAGTCTCCTTAAGATTCTCTCTCTCCCTCTCCTCTGCCCTGCACCTGTCTGGCTCTGCCCCCGACTCTAAAGAAAAAAGTTAATCTGCAGAGATCGTGAATTTGTTATTTGTGTTAATAATTAGGAGTTCTTAACTGAAAGTGTCACCTTAATAATAGACGGGCCTGTATCGGATCTCTGGCTGTGACCGAACAGTAAAAGAGCTGAAAGAGAAATTCCTCAGAGTGAAAACTGTACCCCTCCTCAGCAAAGTGGATGATATCCATGCTATTTGTAGCCTCCTGAAGGACTTCCTTCGAAACCTCAAAGAACCCCTTCTGACCTTTCGGCTAAACAAGACTTTCATGGAAGCAGCAGGTAAGAGTAGATCTTAATACTGGAATGTGAGTTCCACAAGGGCAGGATTATTTTGACTCTTCATTTCCTGCCCAGTACGGTGCATGCAACATGGTGGATGCGCAAATGCTTTATGGAAGAATAACGATCTGTGTTCCTGGTGCCCATCCTCTTCCTGTCTAAACTATATAGAGTACTTTGTTTGTTTTGGGGTCAAGTTTGATGCTGTCCTTTTGAACTTGGAACCATCATTGATTCCTTTTCCCCACACTACCTTTAATCCATTGGCATATCTTGCCAGCAAAAGTCTTGTAAAATTTATCTTTTTTTTTTTTTTTAAGATTTATCTATTTATTTATTCACGATAGACACACACACACAGAGAAAGAGAGAGAGAGAGAGAGAAAGAGAAAGAGAGAGGCAGAGACACAGGAGGAAGGAGAAGTAGGCTCCATGCCGGGAACCCAACGTGGGACTCGATCCCGGGACTCCAGGATCGCGCCCTGGGCCAAAGGCAGGCGTTAAACCGCTGAGCCATCCAGGGATCCCCAAAATTTATCTTAAACTTGAAATTTGGGACGCCTGTGTGGCTCAATGGTTGAGTCTGCCTTTGCCTCAGGGCATGATCCTGGAGTCCCGGGCTCTCTGCATGGAGCCTGCTTCTCCTCCCTTTTCCTATGTCTCTGGCTCTCTCTGTGTGTCTCTTGTGAATAAATAAATAAAATATTAAAAAAAAATTAATTAAAGTTGAAATTTGCCACTCCTGCTACTACCACTCTTGATATCTCTCACCCTGGAGTGATGGAGGAACCTACTCATTTTCCTCTTTCTACTCCTGCCCTCTGCACTATGATCCTCAAACGGTACCTAAAAGGGTCCTTCTGAAATTTAAATTAGATGATGTCTCTTCTGTCTTTAGTATTCTCCAGTGACTCCCCATCACTCTCAGAATAAATCCATGGTCCTTAACATGGCCCCAAAGGCCCCACCTGTCTGATTTGGCTCCTGATTCCATCTCTAGTATCATTTCTCTCAACCCCTCCCTTCTTTCTTTCTTCTCCATTTATCCTGGAATACTTGGTATGTAGTTCTTGATACATAACCAAATTTATTCCCATCTTGAGGCTGTTGCATCAGCCTGTAATGTATTATATGATTTGCTCCTTTATTTCTTTTCAGGTTTCTTTTTGGGTATCTAGTCCTCAGAAACACCTTTCCTGGGATCCCTGGGTGGCGCAGCGGTTTGGCGCCTGCCTTTGGCCCAGGGCGTGATCCTGGAGACCCGGGATCGAATCCCGCATCGGGCTCCCGGTGCATGGAGCCTGCTTCTCCCTCTGCCTGTGTCTCTGCCTCTCTCTCTCTCTCTCTCTCTCTGTGACTATCATAAATAAATAAACATTTAAAAAAAAAAAAAAAAGAAAGAAACACCTTTCCTGACTGACCACCTTGTCCAAAGTAACTGTTCCCATTACTTTCTAGCTTCTACTGTGTATCACTACCTGATCAAGGCCTGCTTTTTGACTAACTCCTCCTATAGAATGTAGATTCAGTGAGGCAAGGTCATTGTTTAATTGTGCTTTGCCTGAGCACTTAGTATCTGGTCCATAGTAGGGCCCTGACTATGTCTTACAAATGAACACCTTCTTGGTAATTATAGTCAGGGCAGTTGTGTGCCTGCCTCCCCAGCATATGGGTTGCTAGCTGCTTTCCCTAACTGCAGGAGCCGATATTTTTTTAAAGGTTCTGATTTCTGATATTGAGCTGTTGGCCAGTGTTCTGCTTGTTAATGAAACTGGAGTTTGATGCAGTCATGAACCTAATCAGAAGTTTCAGAAGCTTACTGTATAGATGAGACTTTGTGGTCGATCACTTGGAAGCACGCTGTCAAGGGAAAGAAGTCAGACCTCTTGGTGCTTTCTTTTCATTTACAGAAATCACAGATGAGGACAACAGCATAGCTGCCATGTACCAGGCTGTTGGTGAACTGCCCCAGGCCAACAGAGACACATTAGCTTTTCTCATGATTCACTTGCAGAGGTGAGTACAGCATAAACTCACTTTTGGGAGTTTGGGAATTTGCCACTGGGAACATAATGTGGGTTGGGTGTTAGGGAGGAAATGTGATGGGTGAATTGTTCCCTGGTAGATCTTATATTGTGGTCTGTGTTTAAGCAGAAGAGCAAGTCTTTTAATTGAATGTTCTCTTGCTTAGAGTGGCTCAGAGCCCAAACACTAAAATGGATGTGACCAATCTGGCTAAAGTCTTTGGGCCTACCATAGTTGCCCATGCTGTGCCCAATCCAGATCCAGTGGTTATGTTACAGGACATCAAGCGTCAGCCCAAGGTAGGCAAGTCCACCATATATATAAAATACATAACCATGTATAAACCTGTGTGACGTGATAACGTGAGAGACTGGGGAGAGATAAGCCCTGAGCTTTGGAAGTGTGCTAACTTATTTAGTGGCTTTTTAGGTGGTAGAGCGCCTGCTTTCCCTGCCCCTGGAATACTGGAGTCAGTTTATGATGGTGGAACAAGAGAACATTGAACCCATTCATGTCATTGAAAACTCAAATGCCTTTTCAACACCGCAGACACCAGGTAGTAAAGGTAAGGCCCAAGTTGTGTTTCTAAGGGACCTGACTCTGTTCCTGGTTTTAGCAAAGGCCAGCTCTGCCTTTGCTAGATCTGTTTGGAATTCATATTCTTCAGTAAAAATTAAATTCATTGTGAGTATTCTAACATTAAAAGAAAATTTATACAGTTCTATCATCCTAATTTTTTTTCACTTTTATGGAACATCGTTCTTCTTTTCGTTATATATATGGATATTTTAGAAATATAATAACGATTCAGCTATGATTTAATCTTATTTCACTTAGCATATTGTGAGAACTCTTTCTGTTACTATATAATTTTATCATTTTTATGATCATAAACTGTAATTTACTTAACATGTTCTACTAGAGGTTGATGTTATTTTTGAATTTTCCATAGTTACTAATAATGCTGCTATCAGCATTATATGTGTCTACCTTTGTTTTCCCCTAATGATAAATTCCCAAGAATGGGAATAGTTGAATTAAAGGGCTTGAACATTAAAAAAAAAAAAAAAAAAAAAAAAAAAAAAAAAAAAAAAAAAAAAAGACAAAAAGGGCTTGAACGTTTTTATGTTTCACCAACTTGATTTCTTAAAGGCTTTTGCCATTTTGTATTGCCACCAAAAATGTTTGATGTTGGTTTCTTCCAATTTGTACTGGCATTGGAGACCTGATCTCTCATTTTTACAAGATCTTTTTTAAGAAAGAATGTTGTTTTTTTAACACTGGTCAGAATCAAGTGGTCAGACATTAGATTTGTGAATGTTGGAGTTTGAGAATGGCCTAAATCAGGAAACAAATGTCAGCTATTCATTGAGCAGAGGCCTGCATGGTTCAAAAGATATACTGGTGTGTTAGAGACGATGACAAAAATGATCACTGGGGCTTTGCTTGGGTCTCTAACCTTAGCTATTAAGTGCTTCATAGAATATTCAGCTCAAAACTGGACACCTACAAGGGTGCTTTCCTTTTTGCCCCTCCTTTAAAAATGTGTCTTACCTTTGATTGAAGTGAGCTTACTGGGGCCCGTGACCACTCCTGAGCATCAGCTTCTCAAGACTCCTTCTTCTAGTTCCCTGTCACAGAGAGTGCGCTCCACCCTCACCAAGAACACACCCAGGTATGTGGAACTGGCCGGCTTAGGAAGTAAAAAAGGATTCTTCCCTTAGACCTCTTTTCCCAGCATAGTGAAGCTTAGCGAAGGGAAAATTGAATGAGGCCTCAGCTTAGCAGCTAGCCTTTGAAAGCTAATCTGGAGCCATAATTACCCCTTTTTGAGACGGGCCTAAAGGTTTTGTTTCCCCTCTCTCCTCTCAGGCGACAAAGAGTAGTTTATAGAGTAGTTGTTGAGGGTTTCCTATTTTTAGCTGATAATATCAAGTAATGTTAGAGTTGTTTATTGACCTTCTTTTTATGGAATACTTTTTCGGTTCATTCTCTTTAGGTTTGGGAGCAAAAGCAAGTCTGCCACCAACCTAGGACGACAAGGCAACTTTTTTGCTTCTCCAATGCTTAAGTGAAGTCATGTCTCCTGTTACTTGCCAGCATTTACTGAGCAAGGAAGGGCACCTGTACTCTCTGCTCTGCAGCCTCCTGTACTCATTACTACTTTTAGCATTCTCCAGGCTTTTAATCAAGTTTAATTGTGCATGGGAGTTTTATTAAAACTATATATATCTCCCTCTCTTTCTCCTCAAGTAATGTAATATCAACACCTTGTGCTGTCGTTGTTGGGAACTTTTAGATGGGAGATCTTTACAGCAGTAGAAGGGAGAATATGGAATTCATTGTGATGTGGGGAGGGCTGGGGCGGCCGCATCCCTTTGGCTTAAAGCCAAATGCTGCTCATGGACTGATCTTTCTCTGGTGTTATTCAGAACTAATTTCCATGAGACAGTGACAGAAGCCACACCTCTTTGGTAAGACTGACTTGTCTCAGGGTGGGAGGTGGGAGGGCAGGGTAAAGAAAGATTGGACAGAAGATTTAGGATGGCTCCTTCTGAGAACTTGGAAGGTCCCCTTCCCCCAACACGAACTAAGCTATAATGTAGAGCCTTTATAAAAATGGGATTGGATGAGGACAGAACTAGTGATGGGAGTGTGCTTAGCTTTGATTCGGATTGATTAGGTTTAATAGTGTTAAGTGGCACAACCCTGTAAAAGTGATACCACAACTTGTATTTATCTCTAATGGGCCTCTGACTGGACTTTGAATTGAATTTGTTGAATTTGTTCTGATGCTTGACTCTCCTGTCCCCTATTTCATTGGAGCCCTATTTCTAAAGGTCATATGCCGTCTATTTGGTGTCCCAGTTCACAATTAAGAGTAGGCTATGAGGGGAGATTGTCAATAGTTTGTGTGGCAAGAAAAGCCACATTTTGTCTTTGCACTTTGGTTGCTAAAATCTTCCTATGGAATATAGCCACATCTAGATAAATATGAACTTTGCCTTTTATTAAAATTATTTCCAATGTCTATAAAAATGCTTTTTTCTATGGAATGTTTTTGACCGCCAGTGACCTTTATCTGTAAAACACATATTTGGAATAATATTTGGAAAAAAGTAAATAGTTTTTTCAAAAGGACTGCAAAGTTGGTTTTCTTGTTCTGGAAGGTAACCTTCAATGCCTTTTTTAAGAAATATTTTTCCTCAGTGTTTTGGTCTATTGTTCATTTTCATTCTATCTCTGCCCGCCACCCCCACCCCAGTGCAGCCACCGCCAGGGGTTTCTTCGTTTCTCATTCAGTTTCTTTCATTGTCCAAATTGAAGTCCTAGATTTGTCCTTTGACTGTTATCCTCTCATTTGAAGAAACTACTTTAAACAAAAACCAAACTTTTTAAACAAGTCTTTAGGGACCACAATGGTGCAGTTTAAAAAAAAAACAACAACAAACGACTCTGGCTGGCTGACTGCCTGGAACATCCTTCACTGCTGGAAGTGCCTCTGGAGTGAGCTGGGATGATTAACTGAGGGCACCTGCACTTGGAACTCTGAAGCTGGTGAACAGAATGTAGCTGAGATTGAGCGTAAACAGTTGCAGGCTTAATATGTAACCACGGAGAGAGGAGGCAACCTGCTGGCTTTTTTCCCAGGAGGTGGTGGCTCTCACAGCAGGGAGATTTTTGCCTCAGCAAATTGGAAGAGGATGGGTCCCCTATCCTCTTACCCCCCTTTACATAGACACACACACACGGACACACACACATTAAGTTTTATTTTATTTTATTTTTTAAACTTTGTCCTAGATGCCATCTCTTTTCTTGCATCTGTGCGAGGCTGGCGTTGGCCTGGTGCCATATTTGCTGTTCTGTAGTATCTCCCCAAGGTGCATTTTAAGTCACTAATGTGAAAGAAGTAAATGGATTGTATAATGTTAGTGAAGGCAAGACTACCCTATGCAGGAACTGATGGCCCATTAACGAAAAAGGAAATGGTCCTGTGTGTCAAATGTTGGCAGCCAGTGGCTTAGTTTTGGGGTAGGCCAGGAGACCTCAGCCATGAAAATAATTCTGATATTAGCAAAGGGAAATATGTATCCACCTCCAACTTCTTTAATAGTACTTCATGTGGAACAGCTTGACTTTCGAGGGCTTTCTTAATTAAATTCTATTTCCTTGATGTGAGATTTAAGGAAAGGGTCCAGTGCTTTGGAGCAGCTGTCACCCCAACTCCTGCTCCTAACCCTTTCTGATGCTGTCTCTTACTCCGCCATTAATGCAGTTTAACTTTACTCTCTCGCTGGCTAATAACCAGAATCTAAATCTTTAAATCCCTTTTCCATCAGTCTAGGTAAGACTCCTAAGTTTGATGTTTAACTGGCCACGCATTATATGGTTTGATTTAGCAGCAACAATCTGCTTTTGTTCCTGGGTGTCTAGTGATTTCTGCTTCCTTAAGAAGGTGAATTCATTGCAGAAATAGAAAGCATCTGAGTTTCCATCAAAGGACTATAGAGTGTTCAAGTGATTTACCATGACAAAAATGGCCACTTTTGGCCATAAACTGTACCCGTGGCATTGAAAAGGGTCTTGAATTCTTAAATTCCTGCTTAAATTATTGGGAGTGCAAAGCAGCGAGTGGTGTGTGAGTGCAGGGAGCAAAGCTGTCAGCCTTGCTGGGTTGGTTTTTGACAGCAGGGCCCCCCTGCCCTCCACAAGCTCCAAACAGACCTATATGCATATACATAGGGTATGTGATTTCCTGTTGGAAAAACATTCGGGAGACCCGCTGTCGTGAGCCTGGTACACCTAACAGTGGTTTGCTTACTCATGTGTCCCCTTTTCTGAGGCTCAGCAAGGGGCAGGGAAGGGCTGTGACGGAGTCCAGATCTGAGAAACAAGGAACGTACAGAGTTCACCGTTTAGGTCGGCACAGTTCATACAGGAGGGTCTTGAGATTCCTGTGTTCCAATGATAGCCTCGATCGTGACTCAGGTTTCAGCCACTGGAGCGAAAAGCTTTTAAGCATGCAGTCTTGGGGCATGTTATTGTGCTTTTAGTGTAAACAGGATTTAGAGAATGGCCACTTAACCTAGGAATTTAGTGGTTTAAAAAAAAAAAATCTCCCTGTAGTTAGTCTGTTTTGTAAATAAGAGAAGGCCCCAGACCTGGGGGTCCTTAACTTGTATAATTTATTGGACTCTGGTTCTCAGTCTGTATTTGTTGATGGTTTCTATTCACGAAGTCAGGCAGAAGGCAGTTTGACGTCACTAGGAATAACCTTGTAGTGTGTGGGAGCCTTGTCCTCCACATTTGTGTGGGATGGAAAAGGAGGCCACTTTTCAGGGACTCAAGAGCTGGAAGCAGGAATTATCCTTTTGTCTACCTTCTCTCTCTAGAACTCTTGCCAGCTTCATTTAGTTGCATTGTTTTTATACAGATTGCTCTCACATCTCACACAGTTGGACACCATCTGTGTGCTAGGCTCAGACACGTACAAATGGATGTTTAGACTTCTTATAAAGCACTTGCTAGTTAATATCTTCTCTGGTCTTCGGTGAAGATGGAATTAACCGATTCCTCATAAAGCCGCTAGGAAATGTAATATGGTGATTGACAGTGTACCAAGTGCTTTCATTCATCATGTTACCTGATGCCACCACAACCATGTGGGGTGGGCAGGTAATCTTATCCCACTTGACAAATTCAGAAGGGTGATTTGGCTTAAATTCCCACAAACTAATCTATAGTTTAGCTGGGATAAGAACCCAGGGATTACAGCTCCTACTGGAGTTCAGCTGTGGTGCTTGCTATTTTAGATCAGCATTGTGGGGTTTGTTGATATATTATTAGGTACGTAAATGCTTCCACTCGAGGCTGTATATGGATGTGCTTATTCACAGATGACCCAGAAGAAGCAGGGAGGCCCAGACTGTGGGGAAAAAGCATTTGGGACAGGACAATTATTATTTTTTTTAGCTTTTTTCTTTTTTTTAAGATTTATTTTCTTCGTGAGGCATACAGAGGGAGAGAGAGAGAGAGAGGCAGGGGCACAGGCAGAAGGAGAAGCAGGCCCCATGCAAGGAGCCTGACTTGGGACTTGATCCCGGGACTCCAGGATGACGCCCTGGGCCGAAGGCAGGCGCTAAACCACTGAGCCACCCAGGGATCCCCGGCACAGGAAAATTAAATGCCTTCTTGGTTGGGCTTATTGTCTTGTAGAGTGGAAGCCCTGGGCTTGGTCGGTGATCCAGGTCTTTTCTGTGTGGAAGGAGGAGGACGAGCTGGTGTGTTTGAGGTTCCTCCTGGTTTGGGAGTCCGTTCTTGGGTCACCCATGTGCATCTTGTGTGCTCTGAAGCTCAGAGCCAAGAACAGGCAAGTCTCTGAGCCAAAACCATCAGCCTGCCTCTAGAAACGTGTCAGCGGATTAGCTTATTGGCTTTCCCCCTGAGTGGCATTAGCTCTCACCCCGTCTCATGTTCACCATCTGGCTCTGAGTAAGAAGTCTTCGAGTGATCGCTCTTCAGCAGCCTGCTCTGTGCCAGGGCTTTCTGAGGGCTGTTCGGCTTTCTTCCTCATCAACCCCAGGGCCCAGTGCTCTCCGAGAAGAGGTAGTCAGTCTGTTGTGTCCACACATATGCATACCCGAGATCAGAATACTTTAGACCTCAGAGGAAAAAAAAATTCCGCTCAAAGGGGAATGCGTCTGTGTGGTTAGTGGCCCAAAGTTTTGTTGTCAAAACTAACAAGGGAATCTGTCCTTAGGTGAGTTTTAAAAACGGAGGTGCTCCTGCCACAGAGAAAGCTCTCCCTGCCTGCCTGCAGGATGATACAGTTGGTCCAGATTTTAGCAGAGCAAGACCTACAAAGGGGCTGGGACTTTTCTTCCTCGTCGGAAAGCAAGGCCTCAGGTGGGGTGCTTAAATGAACCACCTCTCCTCCTCCCCGGGAGCTGGCTCCTCTCCCCTCCTAGGTTAGTATACGTCGTTGCCTGGGGCTAAACGCCTGATGCTTCTGGACAGAGTCCAGCCCCTCAGCGGAGAAGCCGCACTGGAGATACAGCTGCTGGCATTAAAGGGCTAAGCCCTTTCCAGCTGCTTTGCTTTAACGGGAGCTGCCTGCAGTCGGCAGCTTAGCGGAGCTGTCGTAGCCCGATTAGGAGGAAATGACTAATCTCGGCATCTTCCCACGGCACTGGCCTGGAGGCTGTGGGGAAGATAACCCGGTGGGGTGGGAAGTGGTTGGATAAATGGTATTGGAGTGCTAGGCGATTATCCCCTCAAAAATGGTGGTCCCTGCTTGGCATGGCTTGTGTTTTATTCTGTCTCCGTAAAAGATAGTGCGGGGATCCCTGGGTGGCGCAGCGGTTTGGCGCCTGCCTTTGGCCCAGGGCGCGATCCTGGAGACCCGGGATCGAATCCCACGTCGGGCTCCCGGTGCATGGAGCCTGCTTCTCCCTCTGCCTGTGTCTCTGCCTCTCTCTCTCTGTGACTATCGTAAACAAATAAAAATTAAAAAAAAAAAAAAAAAAAGATAGTGCGGTTTTCTTCACTGGCCTCCCTGGCACTGGGAGATGTTAACCGTGGTATTGAACAGCTGGAGTAGAGTTGAGAGAATATGAGGGCAACGGTGCCCATCCTCCTTAGAGGAAGAAGACTCGAGACCTTCCAGTGTGGTCCCCACTTTGGCCTTACATTCCCCTTCACTTCATTTATTCATTCATTCATTCATTCATTCATTCATAGTAGGCTCCATGCCCAGCATGGATGGAGCTTGAACTCAAGACCTTGATATCGATTGTGACACTTAGCTGATGAACTACCCAGGTGCTCCTCCCCTTCACTTTAAAATCTGATCTAAAAAGCCAACATCTGGGGACGCCTGGGTAGCTCAGTGGTTAGGCATCTGCCTTCGGCTCAGGGCATGATCCTGGAGTCCCGGCATCGGGTCCCGCATTGGGGTCCCTGCGTGGAGCCTGCCTCTCCCTCTGCCTGTGTCTGTGTGTGTGTCTGTCTCTGTGTATCTCTCATGAATAAATAAAATCTTCGAAATAAAATAAAAGCCAACATCTGGGGCACCTGGGTGGTTCAGTTGGTTAAGTGTCCAACTCTTGGTTTTGGCTCAGTCACGATCTCAGGATTGTGGGATAGAGGCCTGCATTGGGCTCTGTGCTCAGCACCGAGTCTGCTTGAGATTCTTTCTCTCTGCCCCGCCTTCCCCATCTGCCCCTCCCTCCACTTGTGTGCATGTGAGTGTGCTCTCTCTCTCTCAAATAAATAAATCTTTAAATAATAAAAAAAGAGCCAAGATCTGAAACAGAAAGGATCATTTCCTTAGTTGTAAGATACACTTAAAATATGTTTTAATATTTGAGACTTGGGATATCTTATAATCACTGGCATCGTACAAAAGCAACGCAGTGTTTTTCTCTTCTTTAGTGGGTCATAAAATAGGGGTGCATCTTATTAGCAATGTTATTTGGGCTGGAAGTGTTAGCTGTTCACGGGAGATAGACTGTTGGCTAGACCAGATGTGGAGGTCCGGGAACCTGCTACTTAGCTGTGGTCCAAGAGCTTTAAAACGGAGTTCCCTGTGTCTGAGAGAAGCTGCAGGATAGAAAGGGCAGTGCTCAGCCCCAGAACATCTGGCTCAGAGAGGCAGACAGGCAATGTGTAGGATAGGGTCAAAATCTGCCCCACTAAAGAAAAAAAGAAATCTACCCCACTGATGACCCCTAGTGCCACTACATGTGACCCCCAAGTTGGGGAAGTGTAGGAAAGAAGTCCTGGTGTATCAGTGAGGCCACGACCAGAATAAATAGTACTTCCTGGTGGAGTTTTGAAATCAGCACAGTACTGAAACACGGGGGGATTTCGTGCAAAGAAGATTAGAGGTCTGTTTGGGCATCGAGCTGGGAGTGCGTATTGTAATTCTTTGTCCAATTTGCTCTCCAAATCCAAAATATCAGAGGCCGTTCCTCCCTTGAGACTGGAAGGCCATGGTTTGGAGACCAACAAAAAAAGGACAGTCAAGGAAACTTGCCCTGAGACGAGAAGTAGACTAAAAATACAGTTTTGTTTAAGAAGGGTCTTCATGTTGCGGTAGAAAGAGGTGTTCAGAGAACCGTGAGGTAGTATGTTCAGTGCCAGGATGGAGGTGCGTGTGTGCAGAGTGCTGGGGGGAGCTTAGGAGCCCCGGAGATGATGACGCTACGGCTGCAGCTCAGGACCAACAGGGCAGCTAGAGAGGGCCGGGAAGCCGATTCCAGGCGGAGAGGCACCTCCAGCCTGGTGCCTCATGCCTGGACACCAGCAATGTCCTGGCCTCTCCCCTGATCTCAGGCTGGGCCTGGCCTGGCTGGGCCTTGCTCCATCTGTCCACGGAGCTGGGGTGCAGTTCTGGTCTCTGCCGGCATCAATGGCATCCTCACCGCCCCCCACCACCACCTCCCCTGGCAATAACTGCCCCCTTGGCTGACTTCATCAGAGCTCTGGAACAGTTTGCATTTCCCCCTTTTCTGTCCCTTACCTGCAGCCTACTAATTAGTGCTGTCGGACTCCACACTCTCATAAACCCCCTTCACTCCCCGAGCCTCCCCTCTAGCTTCTGTAACTGCGGACTGCTCCTCTGCGTGGCTGCCCCTCCCTGAGAGGTGATTGCAGATCCTGGCTGTGCAGCCTCCCTGCCCCGGCTGGCTGCCTAAGTGGCCGCTGTTTGGCTGGAGGATGCTGGTTCTTGATTAGCTCTTAACTTCTCCCCTCCCTTCACTCCCTGTCTTCCCCCTGACAGTGCCGGATAATGCCCCCTGGGCGCTGGCTCTAGGTTAACATCCCTCTTGATGAGCTCTCTTCCCCGGGGGCTCCAGGTCATGGAGTGCAGCGCCGTGGGCCATGGGCCGTGGGCCGTGGGCCGGGAGGGACTGAGGCGATCCCCGCTCCTGACCTAGTGCATTCTCCCACCAAGTCCTCAGTCAGCCTGTTGCAGATCATTTGACCTTATAGAGATCACACACTTTGATTTGTGCTACCTCTTCAACCCTCAGCTCCGATGGCTGCTCCCCTTTTGTTTTCTTAGCTTTTGTATGAAATTCCAGACGCTCAAAGTCCTATATCTTTTTACTCCTTTTATACCTGCCCGGCCTCCTTACCCTCATTCCCTGGATCTTCCTGCAAATCAACTCTCCACCATGATCACCCCCAGTGCTCCACTTCTCTGTTCTGGGGAGGTCTTTATTTCTTTCTTGGGTTTGATTCTTTTTTTTCCCCCTTTTTAAAAAAAATTTATTTATTTTTAGTAATCTCTACAGCCAACATGGGGCTTGGACTCACAGCCCTGAGATCAAGAGTTGCATGCTCTTCCAACTGAGCCAGCCAGGCGCCTTTTGGGTTTGATTCTTGACTCCTCTTTCCTCTGAGATCTTCCTGCACCAACACACTTACACTCTCCTTTGCTCTAGCTAACTAAGGCTGGGCAATGGGGAGGAAGAGGTTCCTTCTTTAGTAACAGCCGGCTTGCATTAGAAACTGCTGGGGAAGCGGCTGAGCCACTGGCAGGGAATGGCAATCTGTGGTGGTAGATCGTCTATGTATTGTGTGTGTTGTATATGTCACACGATGATGGGGACAGCCCCACCGCCCACCGAGATCTGTGTCAGGTGCCTTGCTAAACACATACATCCCATGTGTTCCCAGCCCCTTATTTAATAGACCCCATTTTCCAGATGAGTGAAGCGAGGCTCAGGATCCTTAAGGAATTTGCTTAAGTTCACGCAGCTATAACTGCCTGAGCCTTTATTTAAGCTTTTTCAACCCTTTCAATCCCTATTATACTTTTATGTAGTCTTCCTCCTTTTTTTTTTTTTTTTAATATGGTGCACAGAATCTTTTAAGTCAAAGTGATATTCTTTGGAAAGTGAGAGTCTCTGGATCATCATCTTCGCCCCTCAGTCCGAGCAGCCCAAATGTGTCCCAGAGCCTGGCCCCTTCGGGGGCTGCCCCCCCCCCCACGCCCCTGCACTGCACAGTTGGGTCCGAGTGTGTCCTCTTTCCAGCCAGAGGTAGCAGTGGCGGGGGAGGAAGTGGAGAGGGGCTTCCTGCCAGCCAATGGGGACGCGGCAGCCTATGCTCTGGGCTCACATCATCTGCTCCTGCTAAGACAATCATCAACATAAAAGGCTAATTGTATTAATCACCAAGGCACCCCCTCCCTTTCGGGAGAATTATGAATTGCAATTGCAGATGGCTCTGCTGATTGAAGGCAGTGCTCAGCGGGGAGAAGGGCCAGATCAGATTACACACCATTAATTAAAAACTTCCCCTGACAACCGGGAGGAAGGGAGCGCGCACCACCGAGGGTGAGGGTCTGCCCGGTTGGGTCTCAGCCCTCCCCGTGCTCCCGCCCCCCACCCAGGCCCAGGGGCTGGGACCGGGAAGCCCTGCTGCCCCTGGCTGGAGCCTCCGACTTTGGGAATTTGGCTCCCGGAGGCCCAGCCCTTCCCTCAGCCAAACAGATGGCTGGCTGGCCTATTAAAGGGCTCGGAGAAGGAGAAGCTAACCTTTGGTTACTCGTCCCTGTGTCTAACTTTGGATGCTCTTCAGATTCTAACCTAGTTCCTCACTTTTCAAGAAGCTTGTGTCCTCTTGCTCCACTCTATTCTCCGCTTTAAAGAAGTGTGCTTGAAAATAGCCCCCAGCTCCCTCTCCAGCAGCCTCCTTCATCCTTTGGGCCGGGGACGTTGCCCCTGAGACCGAGGATTCAGTCCGCTCTGGGGGAGCAGCCGGGGGCTGGGCCCAGCTCCCCTTCCCTGCCAGCACAGGCGGCCCAGCGGCTCTCCCCGCTCATCTGAAGTTCTAACTCTTGAATCCTCTTGATCAAATACCGCCTCCCCTCCCTCCCCAGTCGCCCAGCCTCAGTCATTCATTCATCAAACTTTTTTTTTTTTTAATTTTTATTTACTTAGGATAGTCACACAGAGAGAGAGAGAGAGGCAGAGACACAGGCAGAGGGAGAAGCAGGCTCCATGCACCGGGAGCCCGACGTGGGATTCGATCCCGGGTCTCCAGGATCGCGCCCTGGGCCAAAGGCAGGCTCCAAACCGCTGCGCCACCCAGGGATCCCCATTCATCAAACTTTTACTGAGCACCCAGTGTGTGCTCAGCTCTGGGGACGCAGAGATAATTTGTCTAGGAGCTTCAGAGCCTGCCGCAGGGACTCCACACACACACACACACACACACACACACACACACACACGCCCTCTTCAACCTTCTAGTTCTTGCTTCCTTCCTTTCTTCCTCTGGCTGTAACTTGTAGAAGCCACCCCCCCACCCCCAGCTCTATTTTGGAAAATTCTAAGCTGGGAGCTGGGGAGACCTTAGGGGGCTGTGGTACTGAGCTGGATGACCTTTAGCAGGTCCATCACATCCCTCCCCCCCACCTCCACCCTCAGCTGTCCCTGCTCAGAAAAGGGCACAAGAAGCCCTGGGCTCTGAGAGATTGTGAAGATGGATGAGCGGGCCCGGCTCGGACAGACGTGAATAGCAGTCCACACTGACGGTATTATGGAACGCTGACCGTGGCCTCCGTGGCCATGGGCACTTGGGGACTCAGCTCTTGCTCTGGTCCCAGGCTGGGCTCGGTCACTCGGCCCCTGGAAGACTCTGGTAGCCCCTCCCGTCCCCAGACGCCCTCTGGAGACATAATGGGAAAGGCCCTATCTTTTTTATGGATCTGGTTGCTGTATCTCAGGGTACCATGGTGATGGGCACCATAGAGATGAGCAGAACAGACTTTTATTGGCTCATCTCTTTGTCCCAGTGTCCCTCCTCAACCCCCTCCACACACACAAAGCGTCCGGGTCAGTAGATCCAGGAGAGAAGGAGGTAGTTAGTGCAAGTAAGTGGAACAGATGAAAGGAGGAAAAACCTACTCTCTCTTCCCTCCCTCTCAATCATCCCCCCCTTCTTCCCTCCTCCCTCCCATTACCAACAGCCATTGTATTCAAACCCGATAATTACGGTAACAGCAACAATAATCATCATTTATTGGGTTTGTTTTTCCAGCATCTTAACTTCGAAAACATTTCCATCTCTCGAAAACATTTTCCCATCTCTCGTTTGCTTTCACAGCAGGCCCTGGGGGAGGACCGTGCCCATTTGATAGCTGGGGAAGCTGAGATCCAGGTAGGAACCCACGTCGCAGGGAGAGTATATTTACAGCAGCTTGTAAATATGAACCAACCAACCGAGGCTAGTAGTCCTTCAAAGGCAAATCTTGGTTTCTTGGGTCATTCCTGCGTTCTTATCATCCCTGGAACTTATCTAGTAGCTTTGGGAAGATGCTGGCAGAACTGAGAATGCGGCTGAAGAACAGCTTGTGGCCCAGTTGTGGATGGGGAGCTGGGATGGAGACTTCTCCCTCTTAGGACTTTCCCTATGAATGGGGCTGCAGGGTGGAAGGTGGGCAAACATATGGGGAGAACCTGCCCTGGAAAATGCCTGTTTGGCCCAAGCCTCCCTTGCCTATATTCTACCCGTGCTAGCCCTAGAAAAGGCTCTTGTCCTCTCTCCGCAAGGGTGGGGTCCTCCCCTGAGCAGTTAGACATGTGAGGAATGAAGATTGATTGGAGGGACAGTCTCTGTCCTCAGGAGGCCGCCAGGCTGAGGGCGGGTCTGTAGCCTAAACATGCCTAAGGGCAGAGGTAGCCCTGTGAGAAGCTCAGAGACTGTCCCAGGACCTGATCCTTCTGGGAAGCCTGGATTTTCCCTCAAGGGTGAGTGAGATGTTGGGGTTCCCCAAGGTCTCTGTAGCTCTTGCTGTCTAAGCTGAGTGGTTGTCTGGGCCTCAATACCCAAAACAATGTGACTGGGGAGGCCCGGGAGGCCCACTAGGTTCCAGATGGATGAGAGAAGGGGAGGGCAATCATGAATTCCCTGCCTCCTTCTGCTCTGTCCCATTAAGGGATGGAGGAGGAGAAAATGGAACAGATTTGCTCCCCAGATTCTTTCTATCTAGAAATCGAATGCCAGGGATAGGGATTGACATTCCCTGCCCACCCTGTTAGGACAAGAGGCCTAGCTTCCCCAACCTTCCTGCCCTTATCGTGCCCCCCCAGCACTCCCCCCATAAAACCTGAAGTCTGATCATACCAGGCATGCCACCAACCTAAAGGGTTCCTCTCAGAAGCCCAAAGGTGGGGGCCAAGTTCTATGCCATCTGACACACATTCTCCATTTCAGTATCCCCTGAACTGGGCTGAGATTCTTTATTCTCTTGCTCCACCTTGGCCACTGTCTCTACTGTTTCAGTCCCCATGAGGATGGCCAGCCGCTGGGCCATGGTCTTGGTGTCAGGGAACAGGATAAAGTTGTAGATCAGCGAAGCCAGGACAGCTCCTGTCAGGGGTCCCACCCAGAAAACCTGAGGGGGCAGAGAAAAGTGGGAATGAGCTATCAGGATTATAGGGTAGCTTTGGGACCCTTGCCTGCTTCCCTACTATTAACTTGGTCTCCCAGGACCCCTCGGGCTGTCTACAAGGTGACAAAATTGAGAAGCAGACCCACCAAGTCTATGCAGGTGAGGTGACCTTGCTTTCCACAGGGCGGGCCCAGTCTCCTCACCATTCCTGATTCCCTCCTCTCGCCTCCTGTTCCAACCAGGAGCCCTGGCTAAGGGCTGTTCCTGCCTATGCTGGTGTGTGTGTCTATTTCTGTTTGTCTTTTTCTTTATCCAAGTTTGGAAACTGGTCCAGCTGGAGGAAGTGAATAAAGAAACAGCCAGGACTGGAGGCCTGAGCCCAGGCTGCATCTCCTGCCCTGGCCCATTTACTGACAGTCCACTGGGTGCCCCTGGCCACTGAAGCTGGAAAGAAAGGAAGTACGGGCCAGGATGCTTGCCTGTGTCTTCCGACCTTAGGGAAACCCTCACTGAGGGGGTTGAGATGGTCCATGATACGGGCACTTGTGTCCCTGAGTCCCTGTGGCCCCTCTTGCTGGTGAAAGCCACTGTCCCTACCGCCCCTGCTCAGGCCCTCCCCTCCCACGGCTGCCAGCAGAGGCTCTCACCCAGTGGACCTTGAACTTTCCAACGATGATGGCGGGGCCGAAGGAGCGGGCCGGGTTCATGGAGCAGCCGGTGAAGTAGATCTGGGGGGCGAATGTAGGTTCAGGATGTGAGGGGGCTTAAGGCCCGGGAGGGGACAGCCCCCTCTGCCCCGACTCAGAGGCTTGGTCCCGGTCTTGGCCATTGCAGCATCGAATCCCAGACCCAGATTGTGGGAAGACAGCCTCGGCCCGACGCATGAGGGGCTGGGGAGGGACCAGTGTGTGCACGTACACGGCGCCCCCTTCGCCTCTTACCCCAATGAGGTGGCCCAATGACAGAGAGATCCCCATCATGGTGGCCGGGGAGCCTGACGTCTGACGGCTATCAGTGGAAGCAAAAATACAGAGCACCAGCTGCAGAGTCAGAACCAGCTCCACTGCCACGGCCTGGCCGGTCGAGGTGCTGCTCCGGACCTGGGTGAGGAGGCGGCGCTGGGAGTGATGCAGCTCCGCCAGGGGATGGTGGCCCCCTCGGGCTCGCGTCCCCTCTCTGCCACCGGTTCCTGGACTCGGGGTGGAGCGGGCAGAGAGCTGCGCCCTGGAGTCGGGGTCAGCCCTGGACGCTCTGTCCCCACAGAAGGGAGTGGGTGGCATCCCTCCCTGCCCACCGGTTGGCGGAGGGGGCACCCAGGACCCAAGTGGAAGGGAAGGCTCAGGGCAGCCGAGGGGCATGTTTTCAAGCGGACTGGGAGGAGACCTGGGGAAGTAGGCGGAAGGCTAGATGAGGAGGGGAATCTGGGGGAGCGAGGCCAGTCTTGGGGTGCTGCGGAAGGAGGAACATGGGCACCCAGGGGAGCAGGCCCATGGGCATGCCAGGTCCCCTGCGACCACCCGCAGCCCCAGGCCTCTCTGGCTACCCTGACCCTTCAGTGCCTGGTCCTTCCCTGACTCCTGCCCCTTGGTGTGGCTTCTATCTGTCCCACCTGTTCCCTGTACCATAGCCCCATTCTCGCTCTGCGCACTAGGGCCACAGCCTGGGTCCCCGGGGGCCCGGGGCTCAGCCCCGAGCAGCCAAGGAGCAGGTGGCTGAGTTACTACCCCCCAGTCCCCTCTTCTCAGGCCTGGCCCTCCACCCTTACCGCCTGTGCGGCACCCCTGCACCTACCATGTTAACCCCCAGGGTCTCTCGGATGTCTCCCGGTATGACCCCGTAAAGCACGGCAGCCCCCAGGGTGGCCCCCGCCAGCTGGGCAGCCACATAGGCCACGGCACGGGGCAGGGAGATCTGGGAGCCCACGAGGAAGGCCAGAGTCACAGCAGGGTTGATGTGGCCCCCACTGGTCTTCCAGGTGATCTGCACAGCCACGGCCGTGGCCAGGTTGAAGGTGATGGCCGTCTGGAGCACGGTGGGAAGCGCCGTGGGCCAGGGCAGGGCCGAGCCCACCCCGAAGAACACGTAGAGCCCAGTGGCCAGGAACTCCGCGAACAGCGCCTTGCTGGCCGCTCTCCAGAGGGGGCCCAGCAGCATCCCGGCCACGCTCCCCGCTGCCCCCGGCCACTTCCCGCCCCACTGCCCTCCTGCCACCTCGGCCTCCGCTGCTTCGGGCCGTGTCTCTGGCCTCTGATCTCGGCTACCTCCTGGGGTCCCTTGCCTCTGGCCTGGCTCCTCCGGCCCCCCACCTGCAGCCCCTCTCCTTGGCTACTGCCCCAGGGACCCACTGCTCAGACTGGCAGGGGACAGGCCAAGGGGATCCTGTGTGTCCCGAGGGGGAGGCGTGGGGCTGATATGCCGAGCGCTTACGTGCTTGCTCCACCCCAGCTCACCTGACAGCAGGCGGAGGGGAAGGGGGGCAGCCCCAGGCGCTGAGCTGGAACCCCTGGGTTCCCAAGCTGGACAGGGGCCCAGCCTGAGGGTGACAGGTACGGGGCAGTGGCAGGTGTGGGATTCCAGGCTGCTCACATCCCCATGTCGGCGTAGATGCGGCAAGCTCATCAGATCCCTGAGTCCAAGGCCCGCTCAGAGGGTCCCGTGTGCTCCCAGAGCCCCCCCCCCCCCCCATTCTCCTGGCTCCCTCTGCCTGCGGGGCTCTGCTCCAAACGGACTCACACTACTCTGCCCCATAACCCCGGATGGGAAATGAGGCTCTTCCCTCCGTTCCCGCCTAAATCCCTACTCACAGAAAGAAGATGCGCCTAGAGCCAAGTTTACTGAGGACCTGGGCCTGTGTGGGTGCTGAGGGGACAGAGGGAGGAGGGGTTTGTTCCACAGCTGAGCAGATGACACACACGGCAGTGGAGAATTTCCCCTGCGAGCTGGGAATTTCCACTGGCTTGTCCTTGGCTTCTCCCTTTCAGCCCCTCTCCTTCCGCCCTGCTCTCCTCCTTCTCAGGGGCCTGAGCAACTCCTCTCAAGTCTCACACAGGACAGCTGAGTCATTTGCGTGGCAATGCTGGGCCTAAGGTCACCCGTGCCCTAGGCTCTGCCCTTGTAACCCCAGCAGCATATCAAGGTATTTTCTCAAACCAAGGTGTTCCCTCCCTAAGAAGCAGCTGCGGAGCCGTTACAACAGTCTTCGCCTCCCGACCACATGACCACATCGGGGTGCCCTGACCTCGCCCCTGGCCAGGACTCCCTGCTGCTTGGATGTGCCCTCGTTGTCCTCAGGCTCCTCATCTCCAAAGGGGATCCCCATCCCTCTCTGCGCCCCCCTCCAATGCACTCTCCCTGTTTTCTCCAGCTCAGTTGGTGGCACCTGGGAAGCATCCTTGAACCTTCTCTCCCTCCTGCCCCCAACCAATAAAGGCAGCAGGTCCTGCAGAGTTGAATCCTAAATATTTCTTGACTCTGCCCTCTTCTTACCACCCCTGCTGCCCTGCGGCCTTGAACCACTCTCTCTGTCTGCTCCCTCACTCAGCGCCAATCAATTATCCACGCTGCAGCCCGAGTGATCTTTCTAAAATGCAAATCTGATCCTGCTGCTCCCTTGCTAAAATCCCTTCAAAATGGCCCTCATGCCCGGCCTCCAGGGTCCTGGGGGATCCTGCCCCTCCCACCTCATCTCTCCCCACTCCACCTTTGTCCTTTGCCCTGTGGCCTCACCAAATGGCCGGTAGCTCTGGAACATTCCACGCTGGTGGCTCCCTGGAGGAAGCTCTGTCTTTTCCTCAGACAGCCCTTCCCGCGTCCTTTGCCTGGGTCACTCCTAACTCATCCCCAAGGCTCAGCCTCAGGGTGGCCTCCTCCTCTCCTGGGGGATGACCCCTCCCTGTGCTCCCACCATTCCCGGGCACCTTTGTGCACCTCAGTCCTCATGGGGGGCGGTCATGGTGCTAATGTGCCCCCTTAATGAGGTGGTGGGGCAGGAACCGAAATTTGCTCTTCTCTACATAGAGGGCCTTGCACAGGGATTGGCCATAGTTGGGCCTCGATTAACATTTGTCGAGTGAAAGACATCTCGGGTAAAAGCCCCTGGACCTCCCGGAAGCAGGTGACCTGCAGATCTATCTCGTCTTGGTCTGGGGCCTGCTCGGGTAGGGCCCTGTTCCTCTCCCACCCGGAGCGCGCCCTCTGGAAGCGGCAAGTGGGCTACCCCAGCTCTGCTGCAGGCTCTGTCCCTCACCTTCCCCCACCCGCCTTCCTTCCTCCAGACTTCCTGGCCTCACCCTCCCCTCCCCAGCCGGATCCCCTGGTGCCCGCTGTCCTGGCTCCCTGCTCTCTCCACCGCCCCCAGCCCCCCTTCCATTCTCCTCTGCAGCCCCTGCCCCCACCTGGATCTGTGCTGCCAGCACCGCAGGAGAAAGCACCAGGCCACCGGGCTGCTGCCATGACCTCAGCGGGGGTCACAGCTCTGCTCAGCAAGCCTGACCCCGTCCTCCTTGGTGGGCTCTGTCTCTCGCCACCCTTCTAAGGCCTCCGAGCAGGAGGCAGCCAGTCAAGGGCCCCTCCTTGGGCTCCCGGCTGCCTCTGAGCAACTGGGGTTTTCTCTGGGCTGCCCCCAGACCCATCTGGGGTTTCACTTCTCCCGCTCCTGGCTGCTACTTGATAAGGGGGCCTGGGTAATCCCAGAGCAGTGGAGAAACCTCGGCTTTGTTCCGCCTGTCCTGTCTCTCAAGCCTTTGCTCAGGTCGGGTTCCTCCGTGAAGCCTGCCCGCGTTCTCCTCTCCGGCCAGCAGCTACTTCTGGATTCGGCCTCCTCGCGCCTCCCCTGTTCCAGTGCGGACTCCCATGCTTGCCTGGTAACAAAGAGGCTTTCAGTGAATGCCCGAGGAGTGAAGGAAGGTGGCTGTGGGTGCAGCGTGGGTGACGCTCCTCCCTGGCGCGGCGGGCGCTCTGCCTCGGCCTGTCCCAGGGAAGCTCAGGGCATCTGTCTCCTTCCCTCCTGCAGACCGGGCCACAGAGGCTCCCCACACCTTCCCTAGCACCTGTGCACCGAGCACTGAGCACTAATGCCTTCCTGCCGAGAGCCTCTGATGAGGCAAGACAGGCAAGAGCACTTGCACGCTGCTGTGTATGCTGCACCCCTGACCGGGCGTAACTCCCGCGAGCTCAGTTTCCCCTCTTATAAATGGAGATAATTGGGATGCCTGGGTGGCTCAGCGGTTGAGCACCTGCCTTCGGCCCAGGGCGTGATCCTGGAGACACGGGATCGAATCCCACATCGGGCTCCCTGCATGGAGCCTGCTTCTCCCTCTGCTTGTGTCTCTGCCTCTCTCTCTGTGTCTCTCATGAATAAATAATAAAATCTTAAAAATAAATAAAGATAATTCCCATTTTCCCATGCGTCATTAGGGGTAAATGTGCTGATACCTAGGAAAGTGTCCCTGAGCCAAAAAAACTTGGGTTGTTAGGATTGTCACTTCCCTCACCCCTCCGGGGAGACAGGTGTGAGGACTGGGCTGGGGTGGGAAGGGTCCTGGTTGCTGCGGCAGCTCCAGGACAAGCAGCTCCTGGGGCTTCTGTTCTGGGTGGGCCCTGAAGGCTGAGAGAATTCAGTGCAGCAGCAGCCCTTGTCTCCAGCTGGCCTAGAGCAGAGATGCCTGGGGACAGGACAAGATCGTTCACCCCTGAGGCCAGGTGGGCATTGGCCAGGGCTTGCTCAAGCTCTAGCTCCAGCCGGCACCTCCCTGGGCCTGGCCAGTCCTGGGCTCTACTGCGAAGCTCTGAGGTTTCTCTCATGCCCTGAGGCCTTTTAGCCAAGGCCCCACACCTGGCTGCCTACAGCTCCTGTAGCCGTGTGTGTGCCTCTCACTTCCTAGAGGCCTAGCTGCTGGGGTGACTATCGCCATCCGCCATCCAGGAGTGGGGTGTGTGTAAGTGCGTGTGCACATGGGGGCAATGTGAGCTCTGACTGAGGTCCTCTCAGCTTGAGGGGGAGCAAAAGGGAGGGGAAGGAGGGAGGTGCTGGGAGAGAAGGGGAGAGCGTGAAAGAACGTCAGAAAGGGAAGGATTGGGACGCCTGGTGGCTCAGCGGTTGAGTGTCTGCCTTTGACCCAGGGCATGATCCTGGAGACCCGGGATTGAGTCCCATGTCGAGTTCCCTGCATGGAGCCTGCTTCTCCCTCTACCTGGGTCTCTGCCTCTCTCTCTCTCTCTGTGTCTCTCATGAATAAATAAATAAAATCTTAAAAAAAAAAAAAAAAAGAAAGAAAGAAAGGGAAGGGAAGGATTTGAGACGCTTGGGTGGCTCGGAGGTTGAGCATTGGCCTTCAGCTCAGGACGTGATCCCGGGGCCCTGGGATTGAGTCTGGCATCAGGTTCCTCGCAGGGAGCCTGCTTCTCCCTCTGCCTATGTCCCTGCCTCTCTCTCCGTGTGTCTTATGAATAAATAAATAAAATCTTTAAAAAAGGAAAGGATTCAAGGTAGCTTCCCACGCATCATCTCGCCAATCCTCCCAAACTGTGGCAGCCACGTCGACGCTCCCCTCCTCCCTCCTCCCGCTCCCCTGGCAGCCCACCTGGCACACATTCCGGCCCTCCGCTGTCTCCCAGGTGTGCGCACGTCCGCCTTCCTACCTGGTGAAAACCAGCAGCCTTGGGGGGGAGGGGCACTCCCACGGGGGAGTCAAGGCTCTCCCCGGGTTGCAGGTGGAGCAGAGGGTCGGGGAGACTGAGCCTGTGTGTACTGAGCATGGGTGCGCGTCCACGCCGAGCAGACAGCCCCGGAGCACGACTGAAGGTCGATGTAGACGCGCGGGGCTGCGGAGCGCGTGTCCTCCGGGCTCGGGCCGCGCCGCCGGGACGGTCCCGCCGCGGAGCACAGCGCCCTCTGCCGGCCACGCAGCCGCCGCGGCGTCTCGTCGCCCGAGCCCCGCGGGGACCCTCGCCGTCTGGCCGGGCGCCCCCCCCGGGCCTGTCTCCCAGGGGCCCCCCGTTGGCCACTGCTGCTCTCCTTCGGACCCATCGAAGAAAGGGACGCGGGTCGCGGGGCCGCAGGGGGCGGCCAAGCCCCAGTCGGGCTGAGCCTGAGCCTGAGCCCCACGCGGGGGGGGGGTCGTCTCTCCCGCGCGCCCTCCCGGGGCTAGGCAGCTGCTTCCCGGCGGCCTCGGGGACCCAGGCCCGAGCGGCGCCCCCGGCCCCCACGCGTGGTCGGGGACGCCCGGCAGCCGCGGATTCGGTGGGCGAGGGCCCCCCCTGCTGGTGGGAGCTGGCATTAGCGGCCTGGCTGGGGTAGGGGCGGGGGGGTGAGGGGGGCGAGGCCGGCGAGGGGGGCTCCTTGAAGGGGGCCCTGCGGTCCTCACTCCCCCCCCCACGCACGAGCGCGCACACACGGTGCGAGCCCGGCCCGGGCGGTGCAGCCGCCGCTTGCGAGTCCTAGGCTGGAGCCTGCAGGAGGGCCAGGGAGTCTGCCCCTTGTCCCCCAGCTCCCTTCTTCCACCCTGGCCCCCCGGCCCCCCTCAAGGGAGAAGCTCCCATTCCAGAGAGGAAGCAGGAGCTCAGGTTCACTCTCAGGAGAGCAGGGGCCCAGATGTGCACGTGCCGGTTCCCTTTCACTTGGTCCATTGAGCATTCACTCTGAGGCGCGTGGCTGTTTGCACGGGCACCTGCCTTCCGCCCACTGTCTCATGTTCACAACAACCCAGGAGGTGGGTACAAGTATCCCCATTTTATAGGTGAGGTAATTAAGAGAGCCCACGGGCACCTGGGTGGCTTAGTTGGTTACGCACCTGCTTCGGCTCCGGTCATGATTCCCGGGTCCTGGGTCCTGGTGGGGTCCCGGGACATGAGGCTCCCTGCTCAGTGGGGAGTCTGCTCCTCCCCCTGCCCCTCCCCCTCCCCCTCCCCTTGCTCGTGCTAGCTCTCTCTCAAGTAAATAAATAAATCTTAAAACAAAACAAAAACAATCCTCGGAGAGCCTGTTACCCAAAGTTGCAAAGCAGGATTTGAACTCCAAGCCAGACTCCTTAACTATGACACAGGGCTGTGTCCTGAGCTGCTCTTCTGCAAGACTTCCACCGTCTTCCCTACAGAGAGCAGACCAGTCCCAGGAATCTCATTCCCTTAATCTCCAAACGTTCCCACAGCAACCCTGTGAGGGAAGCACTTTTTAGTCTCGTTTTATAGCTTAAGAGATGGAGCCTCGGCGAGTTTAAGGTTTCCTAAGGAGTGTCAGTGACAAGGGCACAAGGGGAGAGTGGAGCAGAGCCACAGGCCCAGAGGGGACGAGAGTGGGAACAGCGGCTGGAGACCCAGAGAGAGGCTGGGGCTCCCGGGTATGTTGCCATGTGGGGCAAGGGGCTTCTCCCTCTGACCACAGGCTCCCACATGACACCTTTTGGGAACAGTGAGGAGCAAAGAGGGGAGTGTAGGGCTGTTTCCTCCTTGATGACAGCTCTGGCTGGTCACCCCCTTGGCATCTCCAGGGGCTGCCAGCTGGTTCACTTTTCCTCCACCCTGCCTGGCACACCCTGGCACTGGTGCCAGGCCCTCCTCAAGTGGCAGAGACTTGACATAGCTGAGGTGGGAGGGGCCAGCAGGTGGGTGACTTGGTGAGGACCCCTCCCCTGCTCCCACTGCCCCCTCCTCACCTCCAGCTCAATTTCTATGTTCTGGTCTCTCCTTTTCTCCCGACCTCTCTTCCCCATGTCATCTCTCTGACCAAGCCTCCCCTGGCCTCAGCTTCCCTGTCTTCCCGCAGAGAACCCTGGGGAGCGCAGAGGATGACAAAGAGGAGACAGACTGTCTGGAGGGACCGAGGTGAACAGCCAGAGAGTCCCAAAAAGAGACTCCGGGGAGAGACAAGGCGAAACCTGAGTGTCAGTGGTTTATTGGTAAGCCCCTGCCCCAAACACCAGCAGCCCAACCCCGTGCATCCTTGAGCAGAAATAAATAAGGCAGCATTTAATGAACCAGTCTGTCTCCCTCTAGGGCGATGTGGGGAGGGGCAGCCTCTGCTGTCCTAGGGACTAGGACCCCGCCGGCTCTTAAGGGGGCGGGTCAGGGAAGATAGGGGTGTCCAGCCACGGTCACCCCTTCCTGGCTTGGCCCCAGGGAAGCCTGTAAGCTTGGTGCTCCTTTCACGGTGTCTGAGATCTGACCTCATGGCAGCAGTCTGCCCTGTTCCAGAGAGACCCTTACCCCATCGGACACCAGCCTGGGCCCCCACCTAAGCGTCCCCTTATGGGTTCCTGCTCCCATCCCTAACTGTGAAGCCGAAGGAGCCAGCACCTCCTCCTGAGCCCCGAGGACCCAGCTGTAGGGGAAGGAAGCCTTGCTGTCATTTATATATATGTATACATTTTTTTCCTCCTGTGGTTCAGGGACTGGGAGGAGGGGGGCTGGCCCCTGCCTGACACTGGTCAGCGGGCGGTCAGCTCCATGGTCTTCTTTCGCTCCTCTCGTTGCTCCTCCCAGTCCTCCTCAGGTTCATACGTGCCCTTGATGACGGCCATGCGCTCACTCAGGCTCAGGGAGTTGGGGAATAGCAGGTAGAAGTAGAGGATGGCAGCTAGGATGGCCCCCACGATGGGCCCCACCCAGAACACCTGGCGGGGACATGGCGGTGTCAGGGGGCTGAGTCTCAGGCCTCAGAGACCAACAGCTTCCCCTCCAGAGGACAGACCCCTGGACCATCAGAGCAGGTGGACATACGGACTTCCGGACCTCCAGAGGGAGAGATTTCCTCCTGCCTCAGGAACAGATACACTGACACCCCATTCCTCAATGACAGGGACCTGGACCACAGACGCTCCAATCTTCAAAGGAGACAGATCCCCAGAAGGACAGGGCCCCCCAACCTCACCCTAAAGAGAGACAAGTGACCCTTCGAAGGAGACATGTAGATTCCCGGGGAGACCACAGAACTCCTCTCCCTCCCACACAGGGAACGAAACAGACCCTGGAGAGGGAACGTGAGCTCTCAGCAGAGGTGACAGATAGACTGTGCAGAGGGACAGGCCCACAGGAAGGAAGACTCCCTGAACCCCCTGGGCAGGAAAAGATATATAAAACATCAGAGAGAGGACAGACACACAGACACACTGCCCCCAGCCGCCCCACCCCAGAAGGACAGACACAAAATCCTCAGAGATCTACACAGAGGAACCGATCTCCTTCCCTTCCTTAGAGGTACAGCTACCCAGGGTTGCCCCGCCCCACCCCAGCCCTAAACCAGGGTCCTCTGCCATTTAACTCCCCCTGTCCTTGTTCTGGCTGCGTCCCATCCCTGTCTGTATCTCGATCTCTCTCCAGCCACGCCTCTCAAGGCCACCCCGAGCTCGGGGCCCACAGCATCCAGAAGATCCAGGGAGCTCAATGAGGTTTCCAGGCCCTCATTGCCAGGGAGCCAGGGAGGGCCCAGACTCACCCAGTGAGCAGAGCTGAAGCGCTTCATGACCACTGCGGGGCCGAAAGAGCGGGCCGGGTTCATGGAGCAGCCGGTGAAGTAGATCTGGGCAGAGAGAGGGAGGCGGCAGTGAGGAGGGCAACATGCCTGTCCGCTCCTAAAGGCCTGGTCTTTCCCAGAGCCACCGAGAAGTTCAGTGGCTCAGCCAGGTCTCTGAATCTAGTCTCCCATTTGCTAGGCTGGTGAGCTCTCCCTCTACTGGTCCCCATGGACCCCTCTTTCTTCTCCAGTCCTGTGCTCAGGCTGGATTTCCTGCCCCCCCCCCCCAGCTCACACTTCCTGCCATATTTCCTCAGACTAGAGAAGATTTGTGGGGATCCAGCCTGGGACAGAGTATAGCAACCCTGCTCCAGGCCTTAACTGCTAGGTTCCCTGGTTCGGAGGGGTGCTGCTCTAGAGCCCC
Organism: Nyctereutes procyonoides; assembly: GCF_905146905.1. Taxonomy (NCBI): domain Eukaryota; kingdom Metazoa; phylum Chordata; class Mammalia; order Carnivora; family Canidae; genus Nyctereutes; species Nyctereutes procyonoides. The sequence goes on along the minus strand of NW_026575124.1, from coordinate 1,306,516 downwards.
ATTACTTGCCCTGGGGGGCTCCCCACAGCTGCAACCAAGTGGCAGCATTGCTCACCCCCACGAGGTGGCCCAGTGTGACGGAAAGGCCGATGGACAGGGCCGGAGAGCCCACAGGACTGGTGCGGCGGGAGTCAGTGGAAGAGAAGATGCAGAGTGCCAGCTGGAAGGTCAGAATCAGCTCTACTACCATAGCCTGGCCCTGGGTTGTGTTGTTGTTGAGCTGCAAGGGGAGGGTGGGTTAGGACCCCTGCCTTCTGGCTCTATGGCCAGGGGCTCGGGGGATGAGGCTTTTGGCCTCCAAGGACACCTAGGGCCACTGTCCCTGGAAGCCAAGCCTTGCGCACATCAGAAAGGTCATTTGCTGAAAAGACTACCTACCTGACCCTGTGCACAAAGCTTGGAGCCCAGGCCGGTCGGTGGCCAAGGAGCTGAGTGTGAGGGGAGCTTTTCCTGGACAAGGTCCTGTCAACGGTTCTGCCCAGTTCCAACCCCCACAAGCTGGCATTTCCCCTCCCTCCTGTGGGCAGCTGCCCAGTTTGCCTACTGCACCCCCAGCCTGCCTCCCGCCCGTGTCTGACCCGCTGCCAGAGCCAACCTCAAACCCGTCTCTCCGGTGGGGCTGACTCACGGCTTGACAATGGCCGAGAAAATCCTCCTCTGTGTTTGATTAATGAACCCAGTTTACATGGGACATGGGGACTGAATATGGGACTGTGGAAGGGGGTGAGAGCAGGGGACCAGGAGCGGGAACCCGTATTCAACAGACCCTACACACTGGCGCCGCACACGCGGTTTCTAGATGTAACCCCCTTGACACCTGTTGCGGTAGGTTATGACCACCGCCGTGGAACAGCTGAGAACGGTGGGGCCCAGAGGGGCAAGGGGGGCCCAAAGCCAGGATTACAACCCACCCCTGATGGCTCGGCGAAACCACTCCAGTGCTGCGCAGACAGCAGCAGTGGCAGCAGCAGCAGCAGCAGCAGCAGCAGCAGCGGCAGCAGCGAGGGTCCCAAGCGCAGGGCAGAAGCCAGACAGGAGAAAGCCAGAAGTCTCGGGCAGAGAAAGGAGAGGCCGCGGGCTCCAGGAGGGCGGCAGGGGAGGAGGTGGGTCTGACCAGGGAGGCCGAGCCCGGGCACCCCGGGGAACCCCGGGCACCGTCCGGCCTGGAGCTTGGCGCCGCCACCTGCCAGGCGGGGCCGTGCCCTGGCCCGGGCCGAGGCTCCCACGCCCCAGATGTGGTCTGGGCCCGGCCGGGAGCCCACCCCAGCGCGCCCCCGCCCCAGCCGCCCGGGCACTCACCGAGTTGACGGCCAGGTTGCCGCGGGCGTTGAGCGGCGCCAGCCCGTAGAGGATGCCCGCCCCGGCGATGGCCCCCGCCAGCTGCGCCGCCACGTAGAAGGCGGCCCGCAGCAGCGAGATCTGGTTGCCCACCAGCAGGGCCAGCGTGATGGCCGGGTTGATGTGGCCGCCGCTCACGGGCCCCAGGGCCTGCGCCAGGGTGCCGATGGCCAGCCCGAAGGCCAGCGAGATCTGCAGGATGCTGGGCAGCGCCGACGGCCACTTGAGGGCCGAGCCGAGGCCGAAGAAGACGAAGATGAGGGTGGCCAGGAACTCGGCGAACACGGCCTTGAGGAAGGCCACGGAGCACACCTCCTTCTTCATGGTGGCCGCGAGGGCCCGGCGGCGGGGCACGCCCGGCGGGGCGGGGGCGCGGGGCGCGCGGGGCGCGCGGGGCTGGCTGCGGGGCGCGGGGGGCGCGGGGGGCGCGGGGGGCGCGCGGGGCTGGCTGCGGGGCGCGGCGCCCGGGGCGTGCTGGCGGGCGGCCTGGCGCGGGCCGGGCGGGGGCGCGCTATATAGAGGCCGGGCGCCCCGCGGGGGGGCGAGCGCGGGGGGGCAGGGGGCGGCCCCGGCGCCCGGGACCCAGCGCAGCGCGCGGGGCGGGACCCCGGCGGCCGGCAGCCTCTCGCCGCGGCCCGGGGCCCCGCGCGCCCCCGGCCCCCCCGCGCCCGCGCCCGCGCCCGCGCCCTCGCCCGGCCCCCCGCCGGGGCCGCCGCGGACGCGCCCGGGCCACGTGACCCAGGCGGCGGCGGTGTAGACGGGCCGGGCGCCCGCGGACCCGCGCATGGTGCGCGCCGCTCGGCTCCCGCGCTCCGGGCCGCGTCCCTGGACGGCTCCGCCGGCTGCGGCCTCGAGCGTCCTGCCGGCTCCCGGCGCCTACCTCCGCGGGCCCTCTGCCTGCGTCCCCGCCCTTCCCCGGGCCTCGCCGCGCTCTGGGGCCGGCTCCTCCCTTCCCTCCTGCGGCCCGGGCATCCCGACCCGGCCTCACCCCCGCGGGGCTGGAGCGGTGCGACTCCGAGGCGCGCGCGGCTCCGCTCCCTGCCCGGCGGGGGCGGGGCGGGGCGCCGCGGGGGCGGCTTGGGCAAGCGGCCGGCGGAGCCCGCAGCCCGGAGGCGCCCTCTCCCGGCGCCGAGCCCCGCGGCCTCGCAGCGAGCCCCCGACGGGGTGCGGGGCGGGACGGGAGGGGGCGCGACCGACTTCGTTTTTGGTGTGGGTCGGGGGGAGCCCCGGGAGTCGGGGGGCGGTGCGCTGCGGGGACGGCGCGGGCGCCCCGCTGACCTCCCGGCCTCCGAGGCCCCCTACTCTGGTCCCCCCCCCCCCCCCCGTTCCTTTAACTCCACGGCTCACCTCCTCCACTCCCCTTCGTCTTCCCTTCCCTCAAACTCGCAGTCTTTTTTTTTTTTTTTTAAGATTTTATTTTTAAGTCATCTCTACACTCAATGTGGGGCTCCAGCCCACAGCCCTGAGATGAAGCGCTGCATGCGGGGGCGCCTGGGTGACTCAGTCCCCCAAGTGTCCGCCTTCCTCTCAGGTCATGATCCCAGGGCCCTTGGGACCCAGGCCCGCGTCCCGCTCTGCTCAGGAGTGATTCTGCTTCTCCCTCTCCCTCCGCCCCCTGCCTGCTTGTGTGCTTTTGCTCGCTCTCTCTCTCTCTCTCTCTCTCCCTCAAATAAATAAAAAATCTTGGGGAAAAGAAAAGTCGCATGCTCTACCTCCTGAGGCACCCAGGCACCCCAGGCCTGGAAGACTCCTGGAAGCAGACCCCTGGCCGAGGGTGGGTCCCCCACACGTGGGTCCCCCCAGGACCCTGGGATCATGACCTGAGCCAAAGGCAGATGCTCAACAACTGAGCCCCCCAGGTGCCCTCTACCTCAGTTTCCTCAGGCCCATCTCTCTTACGTGTAGTCTTTTCTAGTCCTTCCAGCCCTGGACTGGGTGATGCTCTCTTCCTGCTCCCATCCTCCTCCTCCTGTTCCCATCCCTTCCCTCTGAACTCCAGGCTGCTCTCCTCTGGCTCTCCCACCCTTCCCTCTTCCTGGCGCCAGGTTCCGCATTCAGGGAATGAGGCTGGAGATCCCTGCAGGGCTTGGAAGAGGGGCAGGGACCCACCGCAGGATCCCACAAGAGGAGTTCCACAAAAGACTGTACCACCTGCTACTGCCACATGTCCTTGGGAAGCACTCTGCTCGGTGCCTGGTACAGAATAAGGCTCAGTAAAGTTTCCTCATGTTGTGTGTGTGACCATAATTTTACAGGCCCCCTGAGGGCTCTGTGTGGAGTTCTGCAGAGGGTGCAGCAGAAGGAGGGAACAGGTAGCTCCTCTGGTCTCTCCAGCAGGGCCTAAGAGGGTTGGGCCCAGAGGAAAGCCAAGGACCTGGAGGAGCGGGTTCTGGGCTCTGTGGCAGCTAAGAGGCCAAAGAAAACAGGGACCAAAGAAACCCCACTATTGTTCCTCCTCAGTTCCGTGTTTCCTGCTGGAGCAGCTCCTTTCCCACTTCTCTCATCTTTTTTTTTTTTTTTTTAAGATTTTATTTGAGAGCGAGAGGGAGGGAGAGAGAGAGAGAGAGAGAGAGAGAGAGAGAGAAAGCCCACAAATTGGGAGGGGGGGAGAAGCAGACTCCCTGCTGAGCAGGGAGCTGGATGCAAATGTGGGGCTCCATCCCAGGACCCTGGGATTATGATTGGAGCCAAAGGCTTAACGGACTGAGCCACACCCACTTCTGTCCTCTTAAGGCAGGAGGTCTGTTTGTCTTTCTGCCATGGGTCCTGGAGCCCTGCCCCTGGAGGAGCATGGCAAGTGTGTACTGGATTTTCATCTGGGCTTGGGGCTCAGGGCTCAGCGCAGGCCTGTCCCTTACTGGAATGATGACCCAGATGACCCCACAGACTCAGAGGGACCAGCTGGTTACATTCGCTAGGCCTGTGCTTGAGGTCCTTCCATCTCTCTCCAACCATCAGGGTTACTCTGTTCCAGTGTTGTCCCAAGAAACTACTGCGGCTGGAATTGTCTTTGCCCTGAGCACTTGGGCCCTGCCAGCCCCAGAAGGATGCTTCCCTGGGATCTCTCTGGGCTGGGCGACAGATCTCCCCATCTGTGGCAGGGAGAATTAGAACCTCTCAGGGAGAGCTCCCTCCCTCCTCTCCTGATATGGGGCCCCCTGTATTCCCTGGGAACAGTTGAGGGCTGCAGGCGAAACGGTAGGGTAATTGGCAGCAGAATATTCCCCTGAGGCTCCACGCATTCCCCAGTGTTGGGGAAGAGTCATTCCTTCCTTCCACAAAGACTTATGGAGCAGTTACTCTGTGGCAGGCACTGTTCTAAGCCCTGGAGAAGTAGCCGTGAGCTGGCGAACCCCTTCTCTGCCTCGAGGAGCTAACATTCTAGGGGAAGGAGTCAGACAATAAACAATGGGTATTGTAAATTATGCAGTATGATAGAATCTGGTAAGTGCTATGGAAAAATGGAATAAGCTAAGGGGGGCTGGGCATGCTGGGGTGGGAATGGAGGTTCTTCGAAATTTTAATGGGGTTTCAGTGGAGGTCTTATTGAGAAGGTGACATCTGAGCAAAGACTTGAAAGAGGAGAGGGAGAGGGTACTGAGTGGCACAGTCAGTTAAGCATCTGCCTCCAGCTCAGGTCATGATCCTGGGATTCTGGGATGGAGTCCCTCATGGAGCACCCCCCCCCCCATTGGGCTCGCTGCTCACCCAGGAGCCTGCTTCTCCCTCTCCCTCTGCCACTTTCCCTGCTTGTGCTCTCTTGCTCTCTTTCTGTCAAATAAATGAATAAAATCTTAAAAAAAAAAAGAAAAAAGAGAAGGAGAGATCCATCCCTATATCTGAGGGAAGAACATTCCAGGTAGAGAGAGCAGCCAGTGTTGCTGGAACAGAGGGAACAAGAATGAGCATAAGGAGAGGAGGGCAGAGGGATACACCACCAGAAGGCCCACAGGCTTCTCGGCCGGGATGAAGAAGTCGCTGAACCAAGGACTGGCACAGTCTGACAAGGTTTTTGACACGACCCCTCTGCTGCTGTGTCGGCAGGAGACCAGAAAGCAGGGAGACGGGTAGGTGCCTAGCCAGGGAGAGGTGATGGTGGCCTAGGCCTCGGTGGGGGTGCTGAAGGTGAGAGGGATCAGATTCTGGATCCCTCGTGAAGGGAGCATTCGCCGGGACTGCCGGATGGAGCACTGGTGGTGTGTGAGGACGAGGAGTCAGGGGGGCTGGAGCCTTTTGGCCTGTGCATCCAGAAGACTGAAGTTGGATCCTTTGAGTTGGGGGAGGGGATGGTGGGAGGATCAGTCAGTTTTGGACGTGTTGAGGAATAGGTGTTGTCCCAGACTATGGAGTTCCCTGTCCTGACTTTGCAGCACGGTGCTAAGGCCAGCATGAGAAGACCGAAAGGGGCCATTCTTTACTTGCTCTGGAGGCCACACAGCCTGCCCGTGTCTTGGTGCCCTCCCCGTGCCACCTGCATTGCAAAGCCTGGGATGCCCATTTTGGCCAGGTTGGCTGTGGGAGTTGCCATCACAGGCTACCTTAGCTGACCTGCTTATTTTGCATTGAAATTCCTTCTGCACCATACCCAACAGCAGGTCTGGGGGCCTCAAGACATCAGAGACCCTGATGTGTCTCCTGGTCCTTTGGACAATATTGACCATTTCTAAGTTGTGGAAGAAATAGCACTTATTGGCAAATGAGCATTTATTGAGTGCTTATTATATGCAGTGCACTGAGCTAGCCAAGACAGATGAAGGCGAATAGATAGGAGGAGGCCATCCAAGAGCTGGAGGGAGCCCTGCCCCCAAAGGGCTTACGGTCTTGCCTGGGAGGCACTGCACATATACAGGATCACAGCTTAAAGATACAAAACACCAGGAAAGCAACATTCGCAGGCACAAAGTCATCCGGCACAAAGTGGGGATCTGGGAAGGGATGCTGCTGGGACCCAGTGCTCAGCCACCTTTTCCCTTCAGTTCAAAGTCTTCTCTGTTTCCCAGCTTGAGGACCTGGAAGCCAGTCCACCTGCCTCCATGCTACCTTGCTGCTGTCTGGTTTTGGGTGTGTCTGACCTCCATCCTCCTGCACACTGGGAGCTTTTCAAGGGCAGAAACCAGCCTGGTGTCCTTTGTCTTTTTCTCTCTACCCTGCTGCAGCCGTCCCCAAGGGTCTGTGTCCACCTCCAGGCAGAGGGCTGGGCTGGACAGGCTCAGTGGTGTACTCCGGTGTTTGCCAGGGGCTCCCAAGGGGCAACTAGGACTTGCCCCAGAGGCTCCTCTGAGCTCTGAATGGACAGATCATGGGATTTTTGACTAAGAAGGCCTGAATTCAAGTCTTGACTCCACTACATACAGCTGTGTGACTTTAGACCAGTCTCTGAAATGCAGAGACTTTATCTATAAAATAGGAAGAACAATATTTGCTCTGCCTGTTGTCACAGGGTCGGGAGATAATCGCGGGCAATAATAGGGGATGCATCGGAAAGGTTAAAACCCTGCATAGCTGGAAACTGTTGTCCTTCCCTAACCCACCTGAAGTTTTTTTTTTTTAATTTTTATTTATTTATGATAGTCACACACACACACAGAGAGAGGCAGAGACATAGGCAGAGGGAAAAGCAGGCTCCGTGCACCGGGAGCCCGACGTGGAATTCGATCCCGGGTCTCCAGGATCGCGCCCTGGGCCAAAGGCAGGCGCTAAACCGCTGCGCCACCCAGGGATCCCCTCACCTGAAGTTTTAACCCAGAGTCTGGGACACAAGAGATGCTCTGGAGGTGTCAGGTCCTCTCCCTCCTTATCATTTTGAATCTTGCCTTGACCTCTGACCTTAGTGACCCCAATCTGGGCAATCAGGGCAAGAAGTCATGGTGATGTCACATTAAGTTTTAGGTGAGGTACAATCCATCCAGGAAGTGGAGTCCAGGAAGACATAAAGAGAAATTCTTGGTGGGGTGGGGATGAAGTGCCTGAGACACATCCAGGCTTGGTTCACAGCTCAATGCCTTGCTGCCTTTGAACTGCCAGAGCAGTTCAAAGTACCGCCCCAGGGGTCACTTTGGTCTCTGATACAACCCCTCCTCTGGGAGTGAGGCCAGGTGGCTGTCACCAGCTGTCGGGGGTTTGGGACCACCATCTCCATAGCACCTATGGGCCAAGGCAGCCTTTTTCTGACTCCAGAGGGAGCATTGGTCAAGCAAGACAGAAAAAAAAAAAAAACCCATAGATAAGGAGGTGGGCACAATCACAGGGATGTTCCTCATACATGGTCCATCTCTGAAGGGCTGGAGGGCGGGAAGGGGCTGGAGACTCGGGTACACAGAGGGTGCCTGGTGTAGTGTGAGACAGACATGGTTAAAAGCCTGGAAAGCACGGAGGCAGCAGTGCATGGAGAAGGGGGCTCAAGTTGTGATTCTCAGGTTAGCTATGCAGCAGACTGGAGGGGGAGGGAGAGGACGCGTGGTCTGGGTGATGGGAGGAAGAAAGTGGGGGAACAGCGAGGGGCGCTCAGGGCCAAGAGAGGTTAAGAGGCTGGACCAGGATGGGGTCAGCCTCAAACCCATCCCCTTCTGCCTGGGTTCCCAGGGCTGTCCTTTGCACTGGCCACCAACTAAAGGTAAAAGAGGCTGAGGATCAGGACCCTCAGTGTTCTACCAACAGGAAGCCGAAATAATGAAATAATCCCAATAACACGTGCTAATGGTATGAGGAATTACAGTTCACGCAGCATCTTTACATGCATCATCTCACTTAATCCCACTTAATCTCATTTGAGAACCATTCCACTGGCCTGGAAATTTAGAAGCCCAGGCTCTAGCCACAGACCTGCCACTGCCTGGACAAGTCATTTCCCTTCTGTGGTCCTGAGAGTGCGCTAGGCTGCTCTCCCCCACCCCAGTAACTGAAGTGCGGTGGAAGGAAACCTGAAGGGAGGGAGAGGAAGAGAGAGTGAGGCCTGCGGTTGCGTGCCTGACCACCTCGACCAGCCGACCATGGGTACAGCCGGGAGGGAGGCCTCACTTGCGAACCGGAGTGTCTCCTTTCACCAAGTGTCCAGTTGCAAATCTCGCCCTCTCCCAAGACAAAGGCCGTGGGGCCCATAGAGGGCTTTGTTTGCTCTGCCACAGGCTAATCTCTGGGTCCGGAGCCCCCTGGAGATGGGGGGGGGTCTCATGCACACGTGTGGGACATATACACACACATACAGGCACACACACACATATGCGGGCTTCCTTTTTTGAAGAGGTCTTCCCTCCGGGCAGAAGGGAGGTCCTGGGCCACCCAACCCTCCCTTTTTCCAGAGGCCACTTCTGGAGAAGCCATTCTCCGGTTGATACTTTTCTGTCTCTAGCAGTGGATGCTGGCAAACCTTAGGGCTGCGGCTTGGGGGAATTTTCCAGCAGAGGCAGGGTAGGGGGTGGCAATCCGGGCTCTCCAAGCGGCCTCCAGGCCCTCCCCTTCCTTGTCGCAGGGAGCACTCTCTCAGAGCTCCTGGGGAGGATGTGACTGCAGAGGAAGCAGATTTATTGCGCTGGGGAGGATCTGGTGGAGAGGGGAGTGGAGGTTGGGGGTGGGGGGGCGCACTCGCCCGCCACAGGCACAGCCACTGGCCCCCAGGAGTATGCACAACCGCGCACCTGGGGACACAGAGGCACTGGGGAGGAACACACTTCTGCACACACGCGCCCACGCTCGCAAAAACCCGCCGCGGGTTCCCAGGTCCTCTGCCTGCTGGCCTCGCTCCCCAAGGGTCCAGCTCCCTGCGGGGGCCAGAGGGTGGGACCGCGGACAGCGCGCAGCCTGCGGGGCTCAGCGCCACCCGCCGCCCTGGCAGCGGCTCCCGGGGCGCTGGGACCGGGGAGGGGGGCGAGGTGGGCGGCGGGCCCGCGGTCGCTGGAGCCCCCCGGGGCCGGGGCTGGGGGTGGGGGCGGCGGCGGCTCAGGCCTTGCTGCCCCGGGGCAGGCTCTGCGGCGAGTGCAGCTCCACCGACTGTCGCCGGCGCACCTCGCGCTCCTCCCAGTCGGCGTCGGGCTCCAGCCCCTTGAGCACCGCCAGGCGCTCGGCCAGGCTCTTGGCGGGCGGGAACAGCACGTAGTTGTAGAGGAGGGAGCCCAGGATGGCGCCCACCAGGGGTCCGATCCAGAAGACCTGGGGGCGGCGGAGAGCGCGGTCGGGGCGGGCATCGCGGGGCGGGGGGCGCCGGCCCCGACTCCCCGCACCCCTGGGCCTCGGCACGCGCTCCCCGCCCCTACTTGGTGCCGAGAGGGAGGGGGGGTGCCCCGCGATTAACGGTGAAGCGGGCAGATTGGCGGAGCGGGGGGCGGACAGCAGCAGCTGTTGAGGGGTTAAGGGTGCGCGGCCCCGACGGGGGGGGGGGGTTGCTTAGGGGCGACCTGCCCAGGCTGTCTGGGCTTCTGCTTCCTTCCACTGTAACGATGCCCACCTCCCAGGCGGGTCGTGAAAACCACTTTAGTGTTTGCAAAGCGCGCGCACACACACACACACACACACACATTTGCAAAGCACTTAGGCTGGCCTGGCCCATACTAAGGCTGGGTAAGTGCTAACTAATGAAAATGTGTGTGTTAGCAAGCTTAAACATCGCCATCTGCGGGGTCCCAGCGCCCTGGGCGTGCAGCTTCCCATCTCACTTGAGGAGCATCCCTCAACCCTCCCCAAAGCCAGTGAGGCCAAAAGTGCCACTATCCTCGCTGCGGGGGCGCAGGCCAAGTGTCCCGCACAGGGTGCCAGCCCGCAGCGGGGAACCCAAGGCGCCCAGGAGGGCGAGGCCCGCAGCCCCCAGCTCTGCGCCCCTCTCTTCCCGCCCTGGCTGAGACGGGCTTGGGGCGAGGGGAAGGCGGGAGGTCTCGGCCATTACCCAGTGGTCGTCAAACTTGCCGGTGACAACAGCAGGAGCCAGGGAGCGGGCCGGATTCATGGAGCAGCCGGTGTAGTGGATCTAGAGTGAGAGGCGGGAGTCGCAGGGGAAGGGAGAGGATGAGGCGGGGCAGGGAGTCATCCAGCTCCTCTCTAGCCCCTGACCTCAGCCTCCAGGGAATCCCTGTGATGGGCGGTGGGTCCCTATATTCCCGGGCTTCTGTATTCACTTGAGGCTGGGGTGCGATCTGTTCCTTTGGGGTATCTGGGAGTCACACCTTCTGGGGTGTCCCTCTGGGGAGTTCTGTGTATCTGGCACCCCCCCGGGGGGGGCTCTGTGTCTGTCACTACTGGGGGGGGTCTGTGTGTCTATTTCTTTTTTTTTCCTAAGATTTTATTTATTCATGAGAGACAGAGAGAGAGAGAGAGAGAGAGAGAGAGAGGCAGAGACACAGGCAGAGGGAGAAGCAGGCTCCATGCAGGGAGCCAGATGAGGGACTCGATCCCGGGACCTGAGCTGAAGGGAGACGCTCACCGTTGAGCTACTCGGGCATCCCTGTGTGTTATTTCTAGAGTGGTCTGTGTGTCTGCTTCTTGGGGGAAGGTACGTATGGCTGTCCCTCCAACAGTGGTCATGACCTACCCCAAGGAGGTGGCCCAGGGCCACAGAGAAACCGATGGAGAGGGCAGGGGTGCCCAGGTTGTCTCCACGCCGTTCATCCGTGGAAGCGAAGATGCAGAGCACCAACTGCAGGGTCAGGAAAAGCTCCACGGTGACAGCCTGGCCAGCTGTTGTATTGTTGCTGAGCTGGGGAAAGAGACAGGGTGGGTGGGGGATCGCTGAGCAGGCTCCCCACTGTGGCTCCATCTCCCTGCCCATCTGCAGTCAAGGCTCCAGAGAGGCTTCCCGGCTGGGACTGGAACACCTGGGCTCACCTGAGCCCAAATGAATGATGGCTTTTCCTGGGCTGTGGCCCAAAGGTCAGAGGAAGGACCCCAGGACTACTGGTGGTCCCTAGGCCAGAGGTAGGAAGACTGACTCCATAGCCCATTAGATTCGGGGGCAGTGATTGTGTGCCTAATGTGACAGGAAAAGGATGCTGAGGTCCAGATTCTGTCTCCTGAAGGAGAGGGGAGAGGTCTTGACTGCGGCAGGAGGCTTAGGGCAGGTATAACAGAAAAGCCTTCTTTGCTCTCTAGGCCACAAGACACTACTGGTATCATGAGAGGCCTGTGGTCATTCTTCCTGAGGACAAAAGGCCCCCAGGAAAGGGTCTTAGGACTCGGGTCTGGGGATGGTCCTAGTACATGAGCCCAGTGTACAACCCTTTCCTTTCACCTGAGCCTCTTCCCCTAATCTTGCCTGTTCCGCACCGTGTTTCAGGCCTGAGTCTGGCCCTGCACATCCTGTGGAGGTTGGGGTGGGGCGCTGGTGCCCTGTCCTGTGGTGGGGGGGCCTGTGACCAGGTGGGTTGCCCATGGTCCCGGCAGACCCTGCCTTGGGTAATGAGAGCTTGGGGCCGAGCGAAGAAGTGATTTCATAACCAGGCCGCACCCAGCACTGGATTTCTCCCTCGTTTTGTCATCCTGTGCTCTACACCCTGCCCTCAAGCACTGGGCACTGCACCGGTTGGCACTGTGACAGCTCTCAGCTCCCACGCTCCTTCTTTAGGCCATGAACCCCCATTCTTGGGCCCTAGCCATTGGACTGGCACACTTGGGTCTCTAGGGTCTAAGCTCAGTGCCCCCTGTTGTCCAATGGTAGAGTATCTAGTGTGTGGGGGGCAGTGAAAAGAGCTTTGAAGGCAGGTACTTTGGAGGGTTGTAACTTATTTACTACTTCAGCCTCAGTTTGTCTTTCTGTAAAATGGGGATGACAAAACAGATTCCGGAGCACTGTGTGAGGACTGGAAATGACAAGGGCAGAGCCCCAGCCCCAATCCCACTGGTAAATGGCTTTCCATTTACCAAGGGAGAGGTGTGGATGTGGATTTGGTGTCAGACAGCTCTGCGTCCATCTCCAGCTGCTGACACCAGCTGGCTCTGTGATCTGAGTCAGTTGAGTGCTGAGCCTTGATTTACCAATCAGGGTAGAAGGATCACATAATTCATCTTACAGGGTTGTACCAAGAAGTAGGTGATATCTGGCCTGGCAAAGAGCAGGTGCACATCAATGGTAACTTCCTGGTGGCCAGGCTGGCCTCTCCAGGGACCTCAGCTGACACCTGGAACAAGAGCCTTGGGGTGGGGGGGTCTTCTAGCTTTCTAGCTTCAGGGCAACTCAGCCCCACTGCTGCTCCATTCCAGCCAGGCGGGGATCTCCTTAGTTCTTCAAAGTGGCAAATGCTGAGCAGGAACTTGGGGGACCTTTCCCAGACCCTTCCTTTCTGAGAGCTAGTTGACAGTTGACTAGGCCTTTCCTTGCTGGAAACAGAACTAATTTCATTCTCACTGGAAGTGGCCACTTTAGCCTTTTCTCATCCCTGAGCCACCAGCCTCATCGTATTTTCCATTCTGAAGAAGAAAAAAGTTCCCCAATTGGGACACCTCTGCCCCTTGCGTGAGGAAGGGCCAACTGTGCAAAGGAGGGGGTGGCCACAGAAACCATGTAGGACTTTCCAGAGACATCAGACCTTTTATCCAGTGGCCCAGGGGTAGAGGAGGCCAGGAAAGGCAGGGGTTTGAGGTGTGAATGGGGCATTTGCTACCCTGATGTGGATGGGGGGTGGAGCGAGAGGTGGATTGAGGGGACCCAGACTCTGCCTCCCCACCCATGGCCTGGGATGCCAGGGTGCTGCGCGGACCCAGGAAGGCAGGAGCGTGGAGGGGAAGGGGTCGTGGCATCCCCTCCAGCTCCCAGAGTGCTTCAGGGGTCTGACTAGCACCGTTCCCATAATCAGCAGTTGGTCACGGGCTCTGGGGACCTTTTCCAGGGTCTGGAGAGACCTTGCCTCTTCAGGTTTCCCTTGAGTTCTGGTGCTTTCTCTGGTATTGACAAACTGTAGGACTTTAGGCCCATCCCTTCCCTTCTCTGTGCCTCAGTTTCCTTGTTGGCTAAACAAGTCTCAGTTGACGGCTCAGGGAAGGTACAGTGATCAGGTGGAAAGAGCATGAGTTTTGCAGTCAAGCCTGGGTTTGAGGGCTCTTCCTCCACGAGGCTCAGGGCAGAAGGTGCCAGCAGACCCGCATGCGTCCTGCCTCCTGCCTCCGCTCTGACCTTATTGTGGCTCCCACCCCGACTCCTTCCCGCTCCTGCCTTCCTGGCTCCAGCACCTCCGTCTCCCCCTCCCCACCCTTCCATCTTTCTCCGTCCCCTCCCAGACCCTCACCCAGATCTGGTCCCTCCTGTCTCCCCCTGTACAGGGGACCTCCCAGGGTCAAAGGACACTCACTGCGTTGACAGCCAGGTCCCCTCGAACGTGCGGTGGCGTGATCTCGTGGAGCAGAGCCGCCCCTGCCACGGCCCCCAGCAGCTGCGCGGCCACGTAGAAGGCAGCCCGGAGAAAGGACACGTGGCAGCCCACCAGGCAGGCCACCGTCACGGCCGGGTTGATGTGGGCCCCGCTCACGTGGCCCAGGGCCTGCACCAGGGTGCCGATGCCCAGGCCGAAGGCCATGGCGATCTGCAGCACGGACGGCAGGGCCTGCGGCCAGTTGAGGGCTGCGCCGAGGCCGAAGAAGACGAAGAGCAGCGTGGCCAGGAACTCGGCGAACACCGCCCTGGAGAAGGCTATGGACCGCAGTTCCCACATGCTGTGGGGCCTCTGTGCGCTGGCCGGTGGGCCCGACGACGGAAGCTCGGAAGCTCGAGGAGCGCTCCCTCCCTCCCTCCCTCCCTCTCTTCCTCCCTCTCCCTCTCTCCCTCCCTCCCTCTCCCTCTCTCTCTCTCAGGGTCTCTGGGGAGGCTGGGCTACGGGCATTTATAGGGCGCTTCCATCTGGATTTGGACACGTGAGGCGGAGGTGGAGTCTGGGCCCTTACCTTGTCTCTCCTCTGGCTGCCTCCTGCCGCCCCCCCCAACCCCTGCCCACCCGCATGCCTATCACCCCATCTTGGCCTTCACAGCTGACTAATGTTCCCCATTAATGAGCTCCAGATAAGGACTGACGTCCCCCTGGTTTTCCGTGTTTGTTCCCTGGCTCCCCCAGGGCTACTGCCCCAGGGCCTCCCCTACCCCCACTGGTCCCCCGAATGGGGATTCTCCAAGGGGATGATGCCAAACCCCCCTCCCTCCAGCTCAAACTATTGTCAAGGCAGGGACAGCACCTCACTCGACACTGACCATGAGACAGGATGTCAATGCTACCCCTTCTGGTGATGGGGGAGCTCTTCCTGTTGTTAACCTTCCATTATCCCCCCTTGAAAGGGATGGAAAACAACTGGTTGGCTTGGGACGTGAACTTTCCAAGGCGTAAGGTCTCTTCTGTGCTCCCTTTCTTGCAGCCAATTACCCATAAGTTACTAAGTTTCACCTCCTCCCTGGAACCCCAGCCAAAAGGCAGCTTCCATAGCCTGGAGGGAGGGGGTGGCTTCAGTGGCGGGGGGGGGGGGACCCTGGCCCCCCATGATGGGATCAACCTGTGGTTGACTGAGGAAGCTTCAGGCTTCCATTGCAGCATCACCCTGCTCTGTCTCTGAGATTTACCCTTTCTTGTCCATCTCTGTAAATAGGGAATAATCAATTTACAAGGGATTGGGGTTTGAATGAAATGAAATGATGTAAAGTGCTCAGAGCCGCACCTGGCCCACAGTAAGCCATCATTATTAATACGTCAACTAACATCAGCTATTGTTAATAGCATTATTTATACTCTGACTCCTTGGAGGGGGAGAAAAGGTCTTCCTAAACTCACATGGCAGGGTCCCAGAAGCTGTGACAGGTTGTAGGCACCCCCTGGAGCTCAGAGCCACCCAAGCCACATGGGAAGGACATTTCTGTGAGGCAGTGAGCTGTGCAGGCTCAGGGAGGCTGCAGTGATCCATAAGTGACTCTTTAGCCTCGGTGCCCACTCAGCCCAGCATATGGGCAATGCCACCTCCTGCCGTCAGTGCTGCTCTGGCCTGGGATCTAAGAGACATTTCGGTCTGGGAGTCCCCGGGCCCCACTCCCCACACTCTTCCCTAATCCCTCTGGCCCTGTTCCCTCTCCCGGATACCCAAACCCCAAACGCGGGGTCAGGCTCAGAGGGCAGTTAGGACGATTGGCTCCAGACCCTCCTCTACCTCCTGTCCAGCGGGTCCCCAGGTAAGTCACAGTCCTAGGAACAGAAGTCTGGGAGGGATCGGAGACTGCAGAGTGGAGCCCCTCGTGTGCCCTTAGTTGGACCATGCACCCCTCTGGTCTCTCCTCTTTGGTCAAGATGTTTATGATCTTGAGAGACAGAGAGAGGGAGTGGCCTGCTGACCCCTGATTCTGGGCAGGACCTGCCCTCACCTAGTCAAGTGAAAATCTCTTACCTTCCCATAAACGCAGAAGTGTCACAGTTTCTCTCTGCAGCCTATGAACTCCCAACCCAAATATGTGTGTGTATGTGTGTGTGTGTGCACATGCTCATTCAATCATAGTCACAAGTTTAGAACCCAATGGAATCTTTATTTTAAAAGATTTTATTTATTTATTTGACAGAGAGAGAGAGAGAGCACAAGTAGGGGAAGCAGCAGGCAGAGGGAGAAGGGGAGAAGCAGGCTCCCTGATGAGCAAGGAGCCCCATGTGGGGCTCCATCCCAGGACCCTGGGATCATGACCTGAGCCAAAGCAGACACCTAACTGACTGAGCCACCCAGGTGCCCCACAGTAGGATCTTAGAGGTCATTGAGACTACGGATCTTACAGATAAGAACCTGAAGTCCAGAGGGATTAAGACTTACTCAGTTCTGGAGGAGGGGAGGGCACCAACATGACTGGGTCCTACTTGTGCTGTGCATTCCTTTTGAGCCAGGGAGAAAAAAGGTGCACCTGTCAAAGCCAGGGGGTTCGAGCTGGGTGGGCAGTGGAGCTCCCCCAGGGGAGGACTGCATTTTGTCTACGCTGACCACTACGCCGTGTCTTATGAGGTCCAAGGTGCCATCAATTGTATGAGGTACCACGAATCAAGCACCACGAATCAGGCACCACGAATCACCACGAAAAATGCTTCCTTGGCGATAGATTGTGGTAATGGTTGCACAAAAAAGTGTATGTACCTAAGACCACTTAACTGTGCAGTTATAAATGGTTAGGAAGGTTTTATGTTCTGTGCATTTTTGCCATAACCAAAAATAATTTTAGAAAGCCATGAAGGAAAATGACCCCAGAAATGCTTCCTTACCAATTTTTGTTTTGTGCATAATGAAAGAATTTTCTCAGATTTATTTCAATATCACTTTTTTTTTTCGAAGTCAAAATCACTCTTATGCCTGTACCAGAAAGGAAATGATAGGTAAAACAAGTTGGCTAAAATAGTCCCCAAATGTCTTCACATTCAGAGTCCAACATCCCTAAAATTCTTTTTGATTCAGAATCCTCAGTGTTTTCCAACCCAGCATCACCCTCTGGGCCATCAGGAGTGTAGTGACGCACCACTTCTCACACCATTGTCCGCTATCGTGTCCCGAATTTCTTTCCAGTCTTCAGATACTCCTGTAGGCTTTGCCACACACCCGTGTTTCTTGCCTCACATGTGACTTGGCAATCATTTGGCCTCGTCTAAGTAATCAAACGTAACACAGTTTCATTCCGGGACTCTTCCTTTCCCAGGTCCCACCAGACACCGGGCTGTTGTTTTCCATGACAACGTGGATGCGTGTGTCATCTGCTGGGGGCTTGAAGGAGGGGCTGAGACCCTGCAACAGCACAAGCAGGAAGAGGGTGTCTGTGAGGAGCTGGGCCCCCGAGGATGCCCCTTGTGGGAGTGCAGGGACGGGATCCTGGGATCCAGGCCCCAGGCTGTCTGACAGTTGCCACAAGGTGTGTTTTCTGCTGGAGCTGAGCTGCCAATGCCCTCCATTCTCCCCACAAGGTCAGTAAAAGTGGGTCACACGCCACAGCCTGTGAGGCTGGGACTTCAGGGAATGAGGGAAAAGGAACAGGGCAGACCCATGGTCAAGCGGAGCTGGGACAGAGAGAAGAAAGAGGCAGCCCCAGGCAGGAGAGTGGGAGAGGTGGGAGACTGGGGCCGGCCCCTCTGGAAGCCTGAGAACTATTCCAGGGTGTCAGGTCCCTGTGGTTTGGGGACAAAGTGTGAGCCACTGGATTTCTTTTTCTTTTTCCTTTTCTTTTTTAAAAGATTTTATTTATTCACGAGAGACACAGAGAGAGGCAGAGACACAGGCAGAGGGATCCCTGGGTGGCGCAGCGGTTTAGTGCCTGCCTTTGGCCCAGGGCGCGATCCTGGAGACCCGGGATTGAATCCCACGTCGGGCTCCCTGCATGGAGCCTGCTTCTCCCTCTGCCTGTGTCTTTGCCTCTCTCTCTCTCTCTCTCTGTGACTATCATGAATGAATAGATAAAATCTTTAAAAAAAAAAAAAAAAAAAGAGACACAGGCAGAGGGAGAAGCAGGCTTGGTGCAGGGAGCCCCGACGTGGGACCCGATCCCAGGATCCCAGGGTCACGACCCAAGCCCAAGGCAGCCGCTCAAGCGCTGAGCCACCCAGGCACTCCTGTGCCCCTGGATTTCTACGTAGGGTGACAGATAAAATACAGAATGCCTGAGTCTGTTTGAATTTCAGAAAAATAACAAATACGTTTTTAGCGTAGGAATATTCCAAGCCATACCCAGGACATACTCATACTGAAGAGTATGAAAGGACGGAAAGTCCTTACAGGGACTCTTGGGGACTTTTGAGGGGAATCTTACTCTAGTAAGACTAGACTCCTCCTCCTCTATACTCCTCAGTCTCACTAGCCCCGTGCTATCCAGAAGGAAACTGAGGCACAGAGAGGTTGTAAACGTTGCCTGAGATCCCAAGGCTGGTAAGTAGAGGAAATGAGCTCTAGATGCAGATCTGTTTGATACAGACGTTCAGGCTTTATCCCCATGGATTGGCTGACTTTGTCTTATCGCCGGAGCTACGATCATCCCAGCCTCGACCTCAGAGGCCAGGCAGCCTTAAGGGTCACGGCCTGGGTCACCTGGGTCGAGGCAGGGATGATTGTAGCTCCAAGGCCTGGGGAGGCGCAAAGACAGCTTCCTGCCCCCTGTCTCCTTCCCATGGGGTGGGCCCTGGGGATGAGGAAGGTGGGAATCTCACCTAGCCTCACAGAGACACCCCCCTCCACCCCGGCCATAGGACAAGGCAGGACTTTGTGCTTGGCACTCCTCCTTCCAACCCCATCATTGGGCCCTGGTAAGCTGTTCCCTCTGCCAGGAACATGTGTCGCCACCATTTCCTCATGGCTAACTCTTCCTCAAACTCCAGGCCAGGGGCTTGCCAGCCTTTTTGACGGAGGCCTGCAGGAAGACACACTTTTTTTTTTTTTAATTTAAATTCAATTAATTAACATAGAGTGTATTACTAGTTTCAGAGGTAGAGATCAGTGATTCATCAGTCTTATATAACACCCAGCGCTCGTTACATCATGTGCTTCCTTAATACCCGTCTCCCAGTACTGCGTCCCCCTACCCCCTCCCCTCCAGTGACCCTCAGTTCGCTTCCCATAGCTAAGAGTCTTTTATGGTTTGTCTCCGTCTCTGATTTTATCTTATTTTATTTTCCCCTCCCTTCCCCCATGATCCTCTGTTTTGTTTCTTAAATTCCACACATGAGTGAGATCATATGGTAATTGTCTTTCTCTGACAGACTTATTTTACTTAGCATAATACCTTCTAGTTCCATCTGCGTCATTGCAAATGGCAAGATTTCATTTGTTAAAAAAGATTTTATTTATTTATTCATGAGAGACACACAGAGAGAGGCAGAGACACAGGCAGAGGGAGAAGCAGGCTCCATGCAGGGAGCCCGATGTCAGACTCGATCCCAGGACTCCAGGATCATGCCCTGAGCCAAAGGCAGACGCTCAATCGCTAAGCCACCCAGGCATTCCAAGATTTCATTTTCTTTTCTTTCTTTCGTTCTTTTTTTTTTAATATTTTATTTATTGATTCATGAGAGACACACAGAGAGAGAGGCAGAGACACAGGCGGAGGGAGAAGCAGGTTCCACTCAGGGAGCCCGATACAGGACCCGATTCTGGGACCCCGGGCAGATTCCGACTGCTGAGCCACCCAGGCATCCCAAGAATTCATTTTCTGATGACTGAGTAATATTCCATTGTGTGTGTATATATATATATACCACATCTTCTTATCCACTCAACTGCTGATGAACATCTGGGCTCTTTCCATAGTTTGGCTATTGTGGATATCGCTGCTACGAACATTGGGGTGCAGGTGCCCTCTGGAAGACACACATTTGATACCCTAACCTATAGACATTATGTCAATATGTAGATGGATAATATAGATGTAGATATGGCTATAGAGAACTAAAACTAATATTTCCCAAACAATATTTCCTAACTGAGAGGCTTTAAACTATTTCACTAAAAAAAGCAATTTAGGTCACAACTATTAAATTGATTTCATGACCCACTAATGGGTTGCTACTCACAGTTTGAAAAATACTGCTTTTGATTCTATCTCAAAAATCACCTTCTCATTGGGGAAGGCTTCCTGTAGCCCCAATAACATGCACTCCTAGGACCACCCACCCAATGGTGTGCCTTGCCCGTTCATATCACTCAGAGGCTTGCAATGATCTGCTCAGTGTCTAGCTCCTCCCCTGGACTGTGAACTCCCAGAGGCAGGGCCTTATCTGGGTGAACTCACCATTGCACCCCCAGTGCTTAGCATAAGGCCTGACATATTATAGGTGTTTGATAAATGCTCATCAATGAATAAATGAGCAAAACCATCAGCTCTTATCCCTCCAAGCTCCCCTGCACCCTGCCTGGGGGTTGCAGCCTCATGGCATTCTTCAGGGGCCTGATTTAGGAGAGAACTCAGAGCTTGAGGGCACCTGGGTGGCTCATTGGTTGAGTGTCTGCCTTTGGCTTAGGTTGTGATCCCAGGGTCCTGGGATCGAGTCCTGCATCGGGGTTCCCGCAGGAAGCCTGCTTCTCCCTCTCTGCCTATGTCTCTGCCTCTCTCTGTGTCTCTCATGAATAAATAAATAAAACATAAAAAAAAAAAGAACTCAGAACTTGGGTGGAAAGAGGGAGTGTGCATTTGCACCCTGGTGGGATGAGGAAGGGTCAGGAACAAGTCTGTCCTCATTTGAAAAGGATCAGGTGTGAGTAAGGGGCTGGGGGCAGGAAGACCTTCTAATAACCCTGCCTTGTGGAGTGGTGAGTTCCCAGTGGCTTGGGAGAGTCCCCCCCCACCCAAAAAAAAAGCTGAGCAAACACGGAGGAAGCTGGGGCAGCAGGAGTTTCTGTATGAGAAGGAGGGTCGGACCAAGGCCTAACAGGGCCCAACACAGCTGGCTGTGCAGCGTGGAGAGTCCAGGCTAACGAAGCCTCCTTAAGGGGCAGGCAGCTGGGAGCCCTTATGGGTTACACCCATCAGGGAGACCAGGAGACCAGCCGGGAGGGGGAGGCTGCAGGAGGCCACATTGCTCCTTCCTTGACTGAACTTCTAGCCCCCGGCTTCTGGGGGAGGCGGCCGGTGGGAGGCCCCAGAGAGCCAAGGGTGCCTTGGTTTCCACCCACCCTGGGGGACTCCTCCCACAGGGCTGGAGGGCAGAGTGGGAAAGTATTTGCCAGCTGGCCAGGAGAGCCGGTGTCCCTGCCCTGGAGGGAGAGAGGGGGGCTGTAAATGCCAGGGCACCCCGGGGTCATTACCAGAGAAGAGGTGGTAACAAGCTGGAAGGGTTACAGGCAGCGCCCCACAACCTTGCTTGCAAAGGTCACCCAAACCTGTTTAACTCCCCACTCAGAGCAGCTGCGGCCAAACCACCCTGCTCCCCAGCACCTGCCTCCAGGGAGGGCTCCGAGGGCGCCCGTGACTGGGTAACTTGCAGGCCCCGTTCAGACCCTGTGCGGGGTCCCTCTCCTCCCCACGGTGCCATCGTGCCAACCTTCCCCACACCCTGGTGCCATACCCCACCTTGTCCCTCCCCGACCTCAGCCTCTGTCAGCCTCACACCTCCCCTCGAGACCTGCTCTGCTCGTCCACCGTGTGAGTGCCAGGCTCACACTCCTCTCAGCCAGTCACCTCCTCTATGTGGTAAAGTGGGTGCCAACCCCATTTCAAGGATCGGGGTAAGGGAGGCCCAAGGACATTAGGCTGGCTACCACCTCCTCTGCTTCCGCCCCAGAGCCCCCTGCTCACCTCCAGGACGGCACAGATCATGCTGTCCTGGCCCAGTTGCTAAGCTCTGAGGACAGGAACTGTATCGGATTCACCTTCGTAGTCTCAACGCTTAGCCTGTGATTGGCATGCTCGAGTGGACCCTCTAAAGAATGTGTGTGGAATGAACTGCTTCCCCAAGGTCAAAATAGCTAGGAAGTAGCCAAGTCATAATTCAAACTGATGTCTTCCTGAATCCCGACCCAGCCCCAGCCCCACACCCTTCACCCTCCTCCAGGAAGCCTTCCTTGACTTAGTCAAGGCAGCCTCCTCTACCCCACTCCCCAGAATCCTGGGCGTTTGTGTGTTCCTCTCCCCCTGCCCCCTACAGTCCCTAAAGGCAGGGTCCTGGGGCAGCATCCCAGTCTGGCTCTGATCCCCCAGTTCTGCCCCCAGAACCTAAGAGGAGCTCAGTGAATGTGGGACGCCCAGGCCTGGACGGGTAGGGGGGCTGCCCCGGAAAGAAGACCTTAGCCCAAACGACTGTCTTCCTGCCCGTGGCCTCAGCCACCGCCTTGTGACCCCTGTTCATCCAACCACATTTCCGCCTGGTACTGGGCCTGCCAGCTTCTCACGAGAGCCAGCCCAGGCCTTGGTATTCTCCGGGGCTGGGTCCAGGTGGGGCACCTAATCCTCTGCTCATTTTGCTGCAATTCAATATTACCCTCCGATTTTCACGCTCTGCTGCCATCCTTCCCTCCTCCCTCCGGCCTCTGCTGGGGGAAGGGAGAACTGAGGACTCCCTACAGCACCTCTGAGGGCCCCAGGGGAGTCTCCACCCCCCCACCTCCCCACCCCCTACCCTCGGCTGACCACACGCCAAGCTGAGCCTTGGCCTTGGGAGGGAGGGACTCACCAGGGGAGGAAGGCCTGGAGGTCCAGCAGCCTGGGGGGGGGGCGGGGATCCCGGTTCCACCTCTTAGGCTTCCTGGCTACCGATCCAGAGCCACACAGGCCCTCCTAGTGTGTCCAGGTAAACAAATGTAAAAGGGCCTGCACGTGGTGAGTGCTCACTTCCCCAGGGGGGCGGAGGGCCCATGGCTCTGGGAAGTCCTTTCCTTACCTAACTACCCACCTTCTGGCTGCAATGTTGGTCCATTCTCTCTGGTTCTAGATGACGAATGTCCATTTTCTTGGGATTTTAGAGCACTTGAAACAGTTCATTGTGCTTCTTTATTCATGCGGCAAATAGTTATTGAGCACCAGCTGTGTGCCAACCACTGTTTTAGGCTTGAGATACGTCAAGGAACAAAACTGACAAAGATCCCTGGCAGGGATCCCCATGGGCCAGTTTCTCCATCCGAGGGGCAGTTTATCAGATGGCCCCTCTCAGCCTGTTCTCCTCTGCTTTACACATCCCGAATGACAGGAGATGAGAAGAAACTGAAAATATTCAAAAATAACCGTGTTTACTCTCCGATGTCACCTTGGCCCCTGTCTGACTGCTACAGCTCGAACTTAAGTCACATCAAATGGGTGCAGTGAGCAGGGTGTGCTGTTCCTCCGAAAGGTAAACAGTTATCTCGTGACCCCGCAGCTCCACTCCTTAGGTGTATAGCCAAAAGAGACGAAATCAGGTCTTCAAACAAGAACTTGTGTGCACATGTCCATAGTAACTCCGTTCACAGTAGCCCAAAGGTGGGAACAGCCCAGATGTCCACCTACAGATGAGTGGATAAACAAAATGCAGTCTGTTTACACAATGGAATACGATTCAGCCATAAAAAGGAAAAAAGTACCAATACATGCTCCAATGTGGATGAAACTTTTAGATTATTGCCGAGGGAGAGAAGCCAGACACAAAAGCTGGGCCTGGAAAGAGGTCTCTGGGGTCAGGGGTGGAAACACTGGCTGTTTGGGGAATCACTGGCTGTTTGGAGGCACAAAAGGCCACAGACTGGTGAGTCCACTGATAAGAAATGTCCAGAATAGGCAAATCCACAGAGACACAGCAGATGAGTGGTTGCCAGGGGCCCCAGGGTGGTGAGGGTGGGGGGGAAGAGGGGGCAGGGGAGTGGCTGCTTAATGAGTATAGGGTTTCCTTCTGGGGTTAATGAAATATTCTGAAACTGGATAGTGGTGGCAGTTGCACAACACTGTGAATTTACTCAACACTCCTGAGTTGCACATTTTGAGGTGGATGAAATGGTGAAATTTGTGTTATGCTATTTTATAGCTGAAAAACAAAAGCACGTGCTGTGCGGGACTTCTGGCCAGTGTGTTGCCTCTACTTCCCCCAGGGCCTTTGCACATGCTGCTCCCACCACCTGGGATATTTATCCCTCCTGTCGTCTTTTAGTCCGTCCTTTAGGTCTCAGTATAACCGTGATTTCCTCAGAAAGCCTCAAGCCTCCTCTTACATGCTTGGCCACCATGGGCCATCCTGGTGGAGCACTTGTCTTGGTCATAATTATGACATTTATATGATGAATGTCTCCCCCCACTATGCTGTAAGCTTCTGGCCTGTGTATTTTTAGCTCCCTGATGTGTCCCTAGGGCTTAGCTCAGTGCCTGGCGCCTTGTAGATGCTCAATAAATGTTTATGGAGGGCATAAATTAATAAACATCCCTAAGGGAATTTTGATCGAGTCACTTCCCCCAGCAGCCCCATCTCACATGGTTTCTCCACGACTGCCACTGCAGAAATCGAGCCTTCATAGCCACCTTCGTAACCTTCATGGCCACCACAACTCATCCGATTGCCACTGAGAGTCAGGATGAGGCCAGCAGAACCCAGATATGGCAATGAGGAGGAGCAGCCGAACTCCTGGGCAGCTTAGGAAGTAAGACAGGGTTGGTCAACAAGGGTGGAGTTCAGGTCGATCACTGGTGTTAGGACGAGGGAAGTCAGGTGGCACGTGGGGCATCTGTCGGAGTTGGACTTGTGAACGCAAGTCAGTCGGTGCTGCCCAGGAGGGGCTTTCCAAGAAACTCTTGTTGAACGAATGAGTGAAAGAATAAACCAGGAACTTGCAGGGTAAGTGCTGGGCACCTACCAGAGCATGATGATGGGTTCTGGGCACATTAGAGGGGAACCTCCGGGGGCCTTGGTGAGATGGTGGGGTCGAGAGTGGGAAGAGGACAGAGTGACAAGACACCCTGCACAGAGTACTTGAGCCCTGCAGCCCCTTACCAAGAGGGGAGCCCCGGAGGAGGAGCAGGTTGGGAGACCAGCGATGAGATGGGATCTGATGTTGAGGTGCTTCTGGGACGGCTTAAAGAGGTGACAGGCCGGGAGCTCCACCTGCCTGCTGCTGTCCAGCTGGATGAGGTGGCCCAAGGCATGAAGCCAGGAAGGCAACTCATCGGCCCAGCAGGTGCCAGGTGGGCACAATGGGCAGCCGGGCAGGGGAGGCTGAGGCCAGAAGGTCCTGGAGGGAGGGGAGGAGGTGGAGGCGCGGCAAGGTGGAGGTCCAGGGGAGCAGAGCTGCAGGACAGGAGGCAGGGGTGAAGGAGTGAGAATCAGAAGCACAGAGGGACGTGTTTCATCGAAGCTTTGAGAAGTGCAGGCATTTTAGGAGAGGCAAGCTCCAGGGTGTGGCTGCGGGAGGCACCGACCGAGGTGGACGTAGGGAGGCCTTTGGGTTTGAGAAGGTTAATGAACAGAACGGAGGTGGACTGTCCCCACACAGGAGGAGAACCGGGCATCCAGCAGGTGGAGGGGAGGTTTAAGGACAAAGCTGAGGAACTGGGAAGACTGGGGAGGGAGAGAGGAAGAGAAGCAGGGGCAGGAAGAGGCAGGGAAAAGCTGGGTGACACGGATGGTGAAGGCTGGACACGAACCTCCAGAACAACCCCCTCTGAAGGCACCTGCTGCCTGGCGGAGGCGGGCCTAGCCACAGCTGGAGTTGTGTTTCTGAGGAACCCAGGCCCTCTTCTCGGCCCCACGGACACTCTTCACTCAGGCCTTCAGCCTCTTTTGCTCTGATTCCCCAAACAGCCAGTGTTTCCACCCCTGACCCCAGAGACCCCTTTCCAGGCCCAGCTATTCCCCAGAGCGACCCTGGCCCTGCAGTCTCCCTCAGATCCCTTCCTCGCCCGCACCCCCTCCTCCCACAGGATAAACTCCACCCTTTGGTCCCCCCAGAATGCTCTCACAGCACACAGGCTGAGCTTGGGACTACTCGCACTTCCCTGAACGGTCTCTGTTCTCGCCTCCAGGCGGTGCACAGCAGCTTCCTCCTGAAAGGCCTCTGCTCTCCTAGCTGGATCCTCTTCTTTCCCCAAGAAGCCTTTTCTAATGATCTGACACGGCCCCTCCTAGGTGTTCCTAGAGCATTCCAGACTTTCCTTATCACAAGCTGTCACACCACTGTGATGTCTCTGCTCTTGCCTGCCTTCCCCACCATGGATGGGTCCTGGGTCTCTAACCCCGGGCCTAGGGTCTTGTCCAGTGTAGAAGCTCCATAAAAATAAAAATGCGTTGAATGAATATACTAGCTGGTTGAATTGGGCTGGGCTGAGCTACTGGTGGCCTAATGAGTTCAAAGGAATAGTTAGGGGATGCCTGGGTGACTCAGCGGTTGAGCGTCAGCCT
Source organism: Nyctereutes procyonoides (assembly GCF_905146905.1). Classification (NCBI taxonomy): domain Eukaryota; kingdom Metazoa; phylum Chordata; class Mammalia; order Carnivora; family Canidae; genus Nyctereutes; species Nyctereutes procyonoides. Next base: position 1,280,438 of record NW_026575124.1, on the reverse strand, counting down.
TCAGCTCGGGTCGTGATCCTGGAACCCGGGATCGAGTCCTGCATCGGGCTCCTGCGAAGAGCCTGCTTCTCCCTCTGCCTGTGGCTGCCTCTCTCTGTGTCTCTCACGAATAAATAAATAAATCTTAAAAAAAAAAAAAAACAAAGGAGTAGTTAGTGTCTTGTTCCTTTTCCAATGGCCTTCCTGGACCAGTTGTTCTGGGGGAGAAAGACAAAGTGTCAGGGATGGATCAGAATTACCTGGAAGGCTTTTCAGAATACAACGGTCAACCTCCTCGGAGGTCATATTGTCTGAATTATGTATGGGTGAGAGTGGGGAGGGGTGGCACACACACACTGAGAAAGCTCCCTGGGCGATGCTGGCTTTCACACCTCCCAGCCCTCCAGAAATGGCTTGTTCAAGGTTGAATTCTGGGCCATCTTCGAGGCAATAACAACCATCCCGAGGTTCAAACCAAGGTGTGCTGAATTCTGAAACTGCCGCCCTAGCCTCCAAGCCATGCTGCTCTCACCAGGACCACCACTGCCACTGCCCCCTAGAGCACTTCTGGTTACTTCATTCCTGTAGGAGTGAGTCCTTGGGTGCCCCATGTACTTTCCTACTGCCCAGAATACTGCATGGAGACTGTTGGAGCCAAATGACCCCCCACAACACCTGATCCCATATAGCTTTGCCCCCTCCTCCTTCCACATTACATCTTTGCCAAGAAGCTCTCTTGGATCAAGTGCTACCCCTCCCAACTCCCTCCCAGTCCCCAGCTCTGGACAGATTCTGATTTCTTGGGGGTGTGGTGCTATACCCCATCAGCAAGCACAATTCCTGTCCTCAAGCAGACTTCATCTCATCCTTGGGTCATGGACAGAAATGCAGACAGGGCTGGCAAGTAGAAAGCTCTTAGGGCTGCACAAAACGGAGTGAGGCCCCAGAGCCTGAGCTCTGGGCAGCCAGGAGTGGAGGAGGAGTCAGTCTCTGAAGGGGGTGGCAAGTCTTGTTCCTGAAGAGAGCACTGGATTCTCTCCGCAGGGGACTGCCTGGACCTGCAGCGGGCAGTTATCACAATACTCCACAGATTCAGGTTCCCTCAGCACCTTCCAAAGAGTCCCTGGAGCAACGTGAGCCCTGGGCCCCTGAGGACTTGTCTAGCTGTGGACACAGAGTGGGGCATTGGGGGTTGAGGTCACCCTGAGAAGGTGACCTCCCCAGGAGAGGAGAGCTTATGGGAGCTGGAAGGAAGTTAGTGACTGCCTTTCATCATCAGTGGTTCCTGGGTGCAGGGCTGCACGACGGCTGGGATGGGGGTTCTCAGGCTATTCGGTATAATTTATCAGTTGCACCAAGCTTTGAACATTTCCCTGACATGAAGCTGCCATCAAGTAGCTCAGCCATAAAGAGCCTCTGCTTTTTTTTTTTTCCCAGAATTCCATCAAGCCGGGGTGGCACCGCTTGCTATCTGCTACAGATCTGAGTCTGCACCATACATCTTCCATTAACAAAAAATGAGGAAACAAATTAATCATTACTTACATGTGGTCCACTCAGAAACATTTTTCAAAGCATGACGTCCATGGCACAAGTGGGGGGAATAGATAACAGAAGGTGTCTTTGGTGGTGAGAAGGTAGGATACTATTATCCACTCCAACCCTGCAGAGGAGGTCCAGAGAGGGAGAGATTTTTCCAAGGTTGTGCAGCAGATAAATATCACATTTGAATCCAAGTTTCCAACTCCTAGACCAGAGCACTGTCCACCAGGCCGCTTGCCCTATCCATCCTCCCAGGGAGCACAGAGACTACCCCTCAATACACATGATTGACTCTACTTTACATTTGTGGGTTCCTATTCCTTATTGAGATCAGTCTTACAAACACCTTCTTCAGAGTCTTTGACCAATCTATTTATCCAAGGATGGTGCCCATAGTCAATTATATTGTATTGCATATTTATTTATTTACCTTTTTAAAAAAATATTTTATTTATTCATGAGAGATAGAGAGAGAGGCAGAGACACAGTCAGAGGGAGAAGTAGGCTCCCTGCAGGGAGCCCAGTATGGGACTCGATCCCCGGTCTCCAGGATTATGCCCTGGGCTAAAGGCAGCGCTAAACTGCTGAGCCACCCAGGCTGCCCTATTTATTCACTTTTTTAAAAAAAAAACTTATTTACTTATTATTTTTTAAGATTTTTATTTATTTATTTATGAGAGAGAGAGAAAGAGAGCAGAGGGAAAGAGACAAACAGACTCCATGCTGAGCACGGCATTTGACTTAGGACTCAATCCCAAGACCCTGAGATCATGACCTGAGCCAAAACCAAGAGTTGGGAGCTTAACCGACTGAGCCACCCAGGTACCCCAGATTTATTTACTTATTTGAGAGAGAGAGAGAGAGAGGGAGAGAGAGAGAGAGGAGAAAGCAGGGGGAAGGGCAGAGGGAGAAAGAGAATCCCAAGCAGACTCCCTGCTGAGTAAGAAGAGGTAGGATCTCACAACCATGAGATCATGACTGGAACAAAAACCAAGATGCTCAACCAACTGAGCCACCAAGATGCCCCTATTGTATTGCATATTTAAATGTTGCTAAAATAGTCTTAAAAGTTCTCACCACACGGTTTGGTGATGTTTGGCAACTAGACTTATTGCGGTGATCATTTCACAGTGTATACAAATATCGAAGGGTTATGTTGTACACCTAAAGCTAATATAATGCTATATGTCAATTATACCTCAATAAAAGAAAAAAAGTGCCAAGAAAGTCCCTACTATGGATGAACTTTGAGAAAATTATGCTCAGTAAAATAAGTCAGAGAAACTGTATGATTTCACTTATCTGTGGAATCTAAAAACAAATGAATAAACAAACAAAACTCATAGATACAGAGAATGGATTGGTTGTTGCAGAGGTGGGTTGAGGGGTTCAGGTGAAATGGGTCAAGGGGATCGAGAGGTGCCAACTATTGGTTATAGAATAAATAAGCCACGGGGGACAACATGGTAACTATAGTCAATAGTATTGTACTGTGGGGATTCCCTGGGTGGCCCAGTGGTTTGGCGCCTGCCTTCGGCCCACGGCGTGATCCTGGAGTCCCGGGATCGAGTCCCACATTGGGCTCCCTGCATGGAGCCTGCTTCTCCCTCTGCCTGTGTCTCTGCCTCTCTCTATATATATCTCTCATGAATAAATAAATAAAATCTTTAAAAAAAATAGTATTGTATTGTGTATTTGAAAGGTGCTAAGTGAGTAAATCTTAAAAGTTCCCATTACAAGACAAGAAAAATTGCAAGTTGGTATGGTAACAGATGGCAATTAGACTTGTGATCATTTTGCAATGTATAAATATATCAAATCGTTATGTTGTACACCTGGAACTAATATAATGTTATAGGTCAATTATACCTCAATTGAAAAAAAAGAGTAAGTGCCAAGAGAGTTCATACTATATGATTCCATCCATCCATATAAAGTATAAAATCAGACAAAATTGATCTATCCTGTCACAAGCCGGGACAGTGGTTATCCTTGGGACAGGTGATACCGAGGAAGGAATGAGAGTTCTGTGGTGCTGGTCACGTTCTGCATCTTGATCTGGGTTCTGGTTACACAGGTGTGTTCAGTTGGTGAAAACGCATCAGGCTGTATACTGATGACGTGTGCATCTTAATGTATGCTGCAATACGCCAATTAAAAACCCTAAAAGGGGGCAGCCGGGTGGCTCAGCAGTTTAGCGCCGCCTTCAGCCCAGGGTGTGATCCTGGAGACCCAGGATGGAGTCCCACGTTGGGCTCCTTGTGTGGAGCCTGCTTCTCCCTCTCCCTCTGCCTGTGTCTCTGTCTGTCTCTCTCATAAATAAATAAAATCTTTAAAAAAAACACAACAACCCTTTAGGGTATATGATCAATAAATACTTGTCATCGATCAATGGAAGAAAGCACTTTGGGACTGTTTCTAACCAATGCTTTAAATATTGGACAAAGCTACACCCCCACCCCCCATCGCTGGTCCACAGTGTTATGGAGGCCTCCCTGCCCCCACAGCTTGGCCAGACAGCCAAAGGGCCCAGCAGAGGCAGATGGAAAAGTCCACGTCTTACAACATCCAAGCTTCATCAGGACTGGTAACCTCTGGCCCAGCCCGCACTGGGCCTCCTGCGACAGTGCCAAAGTCTGCGGTGAGTAAGGACCCTAAGGAGAATGTCCAGCTGGGGACAGAGAGAGGGCCTGCGTTGATGGGAAGGAAGGCAGGGGATGGCAGACATGAAAGCCCTCCTGAGGAAGGGCTAGCTGGAATCCAGAGCCCGGTGAGAATTTGAGCTGTATGCTGACTCAGGTGGACATATGACATCTTTCAGATCGTTTCTGACTTGCCCAGTTCTTGGGAGAAGGATGCATTTGACCTCAAGAGCGTGTATGGGCACCTGTGTGTGTGCCTGTGAACATGCCTTTGCTCTCGCCGTTCCAACTGCCTGGAACACCTTGCCCACCCTGCCTGAAATCCTCCAGCCCTCGTCTCTACCTGACAATATCCTAGGCAGGCTTCCAAGCTCAGTTCAAAGGCCTGATGTGGTCTGACACCTCCCTGCCTCCCAGCCAGAGTTACTCCCAGCCTCCTGCTCTGCACCCTTAGTGTGAGACACCACTCGGCCCCCTGACTCAGAAGACTGGTGTGTGTACTGGCTCCACTCCTGCACCGTGTGCTCCCCGAGGGCAGGGACTCTAACCCCGGAACCCCAGCTCTCCAAAGGACCACTTAAAGGACAAATGCATGCATCTAGCTCTGGGAGCATGTATTAGGATTGATTAGGGCTAATCCTTCTAAACAAAGAAAATCATTAGCAGATTAATTAAGAGCCCTGTTTGGAGTGCTAATTCAAAGGCTAATAATCTTTTAGGTTTAAGCAAGTTCTGATGCTTTGATAAGGCCTGTCATTGTTACAGTATTGATTGAAGCCAGGCCCTGGCTGTGGAATGCCTGAGTATGCAATTCACACCTAATTCCTCCAGTAATTTGGGCACATTTTTCTCTTATTGACAAGCATTATAATGACTATAATAAACTATGGAAACCTCAGGTGAAACAACACATGACTACACTTCTCAATAGAGGTGTAACCATGAATTTAATGAATGCATTTCCTAAGTCCTTCTTTGTAAAGGATGTTTGTCCAGGTTCTGATCAGAATATGAACTATATGAGTGACTCAATAGCGTTCATTTATTTGTCCACTCATTCATTTATGCACACAGCGTATACTCAACCCCACTGTAGTTTTAGGCTCCGTGCCAGGGAAACACTTTCAAGTAAATTAGACACCATCCTTGCCTTCAATGAGCTTGTCTTTCAGTGAAATTGGTGATCCTAACAACCTCATGAGGGTACAAGATGCTACAAGAGAAGTACTCTAAAAAATGAAACGTCCAGAGGAGGGTAGATCCTGAATGGAGAGTCTGGGAAAAGTTCCCTGGAGGTGACTTTTGGGTTGGAATGAGTGAAATATGCAGGATTTTTTTAAAATAATTTTTTTTCTTTCTACAAAAGAAATTCAAGCTTTGGCATGGCCAAAACAATCTTGAAAAAGAAGAACTAAGTTGGAGGAGTCACACTTCCTGATTTGAACTTACTACAAAGCTGCGGTGGCACTCTATATCAACTATAGAGACTGTGTGCTGCTGGCGTAAGGATAGATTTAACAAAGGGCGCCTGGATGGCTCAGTCCGTTAAGCATCTGCCTTCGGCTCTGGTCATAATCTCAGGGTCCTGGGATGGAGCCCCGTGTCAGGTTCCCTGCTCAGTGGGGAGTCTGCTTCTCTCCCTCTACTCTCTCAAATAAATAAATAAAATCTTTAAAAGAAAAAAGGATGGATAGAGCAGATCAATAGGTTGGACTTGACAGTCCAGAAATAAACCCATATATTTATGGGTAAGTGATTTTCAGCAAAGGTGTCAGGAGATCAGTGAGGAAATAATAATTTTTTTAACAAAGATGCTGGGACAACTGGATATCTAACATGCAAAAGAATGAATTTAGACTCCTTGACTAAAATTAAGGGGACAAAACGATCAAAAATTAAGTCAAAATGAACCAAGACTTAATGTACGAGACTATAAGTCTGTCAGAAGAAAACATACCGTTAGTCTCTTTGACCTTGGAGTAGTTGGTTTCTTAGACATGACACAATCAGGGGCACCTGGGTGGCTCAGTGGTTGAGCGTATGCCTTCTGCTTAGGTCATGATCCCGGGGTCCTGGGATTGAGTCCCACATCGGGGTCCCCACGGGGAGCCTGCTTCTCCCTCTGCCTGTGTCTCTGCCTCTCTGTGTCTCTCATGAATAAATAAAATCTTTAAGGAAAAAAAAAAGCACAATCAAGGGGCGCCTGGGTAGCTCAGTCAGTTGGGCATCTGCCTTCGACTGGAATCATGGTCTTGGGGTTGTGGGATCCAACCCCACATCTGGCTCCCTCCCCAGTGGAGAGTCTGCTTCTCCCTCTCCCACTCCCCCTGCTTGTGCCCTCACTCTCTCTGTCAAATAAAGAAAATATTTTTTAAAGGGTAAATTTTATATTATGTGAATTGTATGTCAATAAAAAAAGTTAGTGTTGGTTCATAACCCTCCTGGGTGCTTCCTGGGTGAAATCCAAAATTGGCCCCCAATGTAGAAGCAGACCTCTCCAGGTTGGAAGGTGATGGTGTTATGTTATGTTATGCTATGTTATGTTATGTTTTTTATTTTAAATATTTTATTTATTTATTCATGAGAGACACAAGAGAGAGAGGCAGAGACATAAGCAGAGGGAGAAGAAGTCTTTCTGAGGGGAGCCTGACATGGGACTTGATCCCAGGACCCCAGAATCACGACCTGAGCCTAAGGTAGATGCTCAACCACTGAGCTACCCGGGCATCCCAGGAGGTGATAGTTCTAATAAGTAAAGGGAACTTACATATGAGGCTTGTTTGGGGTTGGAGGCAAGACAAATGGATCCCTACACCTGCCCACCAAACCTTAAATGTTTATAGAGGCCTTAACTGGATTCAGTCACGTGTATCATGTGGGTGTTATCAACACCACATCACTATCTCAAGGCTATGTCCTTGGAGCTGCTTCTGGAAGTGGGAAAGGTAAGCAGAACTGTATTCCAAGGACAGGGGAAGGGGTAAGGAGCTTCTGATCCCTGGGTCCAGATCATGGGTCAACTGGTGGTCACATCTTTTTAATGACCTTCGCCAACATGCTTATCGTAGTAAGTTTGGAAACAATTATTTTTAATAATAAGAAAAAGCACCTCCCACATTCTCAGCTGGATGGTGTCACAGGCTAGGGGACAGACACATCAGCAAAGGAGGCGGGAAAAGATGAGGTGAGTATAGCCAGTGTCAGGGATTATGGGCACAGACCTTTGGCAGACCTGTTTGCCAGCATAGACCACATGCAGGACAAGGAGAGCCATGAAGAGTTCTGGAGACACCAAGCTGGCCCCGGTTAGGAGGTCCTGCAAGAATCTGGGCAAGAGAGAGGCCCGCATAATGTCACCATCCCGTTGAATACTGAAAATATGTTCTTACTGTAAACCAGCAAGTGTTCATAATGTGTATGCACAGTAAACAATGAACGGGGTTGGCAGCATTATTTACAATAGAGGGAAAATGGAAACCACACCAGTGTCAACAATAGGATCTCTGCAGTTGGAGAGAATGTCACATGGAAAGATGCTCAAAATACATTAAAAGAGGAAAGCATTCACAATAAGAACATCATTTAAAAAAAAGTCATTTATAATTTCCATCTGTATGTACGAGTGGACATAGATAAGCTAAGATGTTACTGATAGTTCTCTGCTTGGTGGAGTCAGCTTGACTTCCTTTGTCTTGTATTTTCTGTTTAAAAATTATTTTTCTGGGCAACCCTGTCGGGACCCCCTCGCTTCTGAGAGCTTTCTCTTTCTCTTTACTTAATACACTTCTGTCCCTCTACTCACTCGCCTGTGTCTGCGAGATTCATTCATTTTTCGACTCTGTGAGACAAGAACCAAGCTCTCCCGTATCAGAGGGAAGAATAACCCTGGTTTGACAATAACAAGGCCGTGGGTGTCCTGTGGGTCTTCTTCAGTGTATGAAAATCCTTTTGGAACTTCCCTTCCTATTACTACCACCAACCCCAAAGTATATAATCAGTTGCTCCTCACAATTCTGGGACAACAGCTCTTTCTACCCATGGGTCCTATCCTCCTGCTTTAATAAAACCACATTTTTGCACCAAAAAATAAATTAATTAGTTGAAATAAAAATTATTTTTCTATAATGAGCATTATTAATTAAAAGATAAACATTAGTTAAAGTGGTAGGAAAAAAGTCCTATTTTGCCAATTGTCTGGTTATTCATGAGAGAGTCCGGTGAATCCAGGGGCAGCGGGAGGCAATATTGACAGGTCACCTAATAATTCAAAAGCAATTTGCTTTTTACTTTCAGCTCAAAGGCAGAGCCGGGAGTTCAGAGGACCAGGGCAAGGATGCGATTCTCAATATTTGGGAGTCAAAGAAGAGAGGCAGGTCCATACTACCAGTGGGGAGAAAGTGTAACACTTTAGCATAAGAAAGAACTTTCATCCATCCATGCATTCATTTGTTCACTCATTCATTCACCTGTTTGGTGAGCACCGGCTATGTGTTAGGCCCGGGAGCTCAGGTCTAGAGTTCACTTGTACTGAGAAACGGTGCTTGCCCTTGCCAAGCTAGGAGTTGATTTATAATAAATCTATCAGCTCTATATTGAAATTGCCTCCCTAGTAAAGAGTTTGAGTGATTTCTATGTGTCATGTGCCAAGTGCTTTATATAGATCATCCCATTTGCTCCTCTCGACATCCATACGAGGTAATTGCTAGTATTATTACTCCCTTTTATAGGTGATGCAACTGAGCTCCTGAGAAGTTAGCAGCTTATCCAGGTTTCTAGGTTTGGAAGTGGTGGGCCTTCCGCCTACTAACCTGCCTGACTCCAAAGTGCACGTAAGGGCAGCCTTCGTCACCAGCCACGAGACATGTGCTCACCTTGACCATGTTTAGTGAGTCCCTGCCCACTGCCTGGGTGCTTGGGACCTAGTGGTGACTAAGGCAGGGCCTGTCGTCAAGCAACACGAGAACTAGGTGGGATGCAGAGATGGATACTATCCTCATTCCACAAAAAAGAAAATGTTTGAGGGGTGCTCGGTTGAGCCTCTGAGTCTTGATTTCCACTCAAGTCATGATCTCAGGCTCATAGGATGTGCTGGGCTCCATGCTCAGCATGGAGTCTGCTAGTCCCTCTCCCTCCCGCCACTTGCGCTCTCTCTCAAATAAATAAATAAATAAATAATAAATAAAATCTTCATTTAAAATATGCCTGAGAACTACTATCCTATAGATCTAGATATTACTTTTAGAAATTTCCACCATATGTAATGAAATAAAAAGGTTTGTAATTTTTTGTAACAGTGATAATGTATCATATGCCATCCATTATTTTGTTTGTACGTGATACATAAAATTTGTGCCTTAGTTCTGAATCCAAGTATTGCTTTGAGAATTATATTGATAATTTCCAGCCTCAGCAGAGTGAAGTTTCTCCAAATTGAAGTTAATAAAAAGCTAAGAACTATAATGACTCAGGGAAGGTTGTCTAATTTGGCATAACTGCCAACAGAATACAAATTATGTGAAAATCTCAATTATACCCATATAATTGGTGATCTTCCTATGACAAAGGCAAGAAAAATAAATTTTATTGAACAAACATGTCATCACTTGTGAATTCTGCGTAACTATGTATACATTTATTACTCAACTGAACACTGACACCCATCAACAGCACTCCCAGACAAGCACAATAATAATTAAATTTAGTCTTTCAATGTTTTGTCAATTTTCAGCTCTATGATAATCATAGCTTTACATATTTAAAAATTCTTTGTTGTTGTGAAAATATATCGTCAAGGTAGATTGATAGAACATGTTTTATTTACGCTTTGACACCTTGTTGTCTTGACTGACAATTTTTCAGTATTTAAGCACATGGTTTGGGAACCTCACCTGGGTCCTGCAAAAGTTGGAAGTGGGCCTGGTACCATATGCTGGGTTATCATTTTGCATAGAAGTGGGCAAGAGTTTCCAGAATGTTCAGATCCCCCTCATCACCCATTTTTCACTCAAGCTGGTAGTTCTGCTACCACAAAAAGAGAAGAAGGTGTGGAATCCACATTTCAGCTTGAATCCTGGTGTTCACTGCCTTTTCTGTGGCCCTGGAATTGCCCGAGCAGCGTGAAAAGTCATCATTCCCTATCCCCTGTACCAAAGGAACCTCTTGGAGCATGTTCTGTGAAGCAAATATTTTATATATGCAGAGACCAAGACAGGGAGACCACCTAGGACATTTCTGCAGTCCCCCAGCACTCTCTTGTGAGTTGCAAGGATGAATCCAGAATGAGAATGAAGGGCAAGCATCTCCCTTGAGCATGATCGTCCTTGCGTGGGGCTAGGTCTCTAGCTGTGACTGGCTAGGGGAGCTCCAGCCCTGAGGTTCTCTGTGGCTTGCCAGGTGTGGCTACCCAAGCTTGCCTGGACACAGTTTCTCAACATGGTTTGCCTGTCAGTCCAGGAAATCTGGGTCAGAAGGCCTAGCCCAGACCTTAGGTCTCTTTCTACACATCTCCACAGAGGCTGCTCAGAAAAAGAGCCAGGGGGTGGGGGGAGCCAGAGGTAGAGGATGTTGGTCGGGGGGCACCCAATGGGAAACCAGCTCAGGGTCTTGCACTGTAGGAGATGGCATGGCAGAGGAAGCCCTGTTCCCTTCACCTCATCTTCAGGGTGCAGCTTGATCTCCCTGCTATCTCTCACATTTCTGCCCCCCAGGCCTGAAGGAAGGAAGGACAAGAAGAGGCAGAAGAATGACCCTGTCGACTTCTGCTGTCCCCTCTGCTCAGCACAGATCAGTTGAGTGTTACAAGGCAGAGAAAGCCATGACCTTGAGTCCTCCTCTTCCTCCTCCTCCTCCTCCTCATCACAAGTTACCACTACTACTGGGTGCTACACAAGGTTCAAAAGGTGATACCATTTCCTACCCCTCAGGCATCTCCGGGCCAGGAGACCAGGAGGTCAGATATACCAGTCTCCACCCAGGATGAAACTCAAAAAGATTTGGGAGCTGATTGGACCAGGCAAAAAGACTCAGGGGGAAGGGTGGAGATAAGGGCAGAGTTGGGGTGTGAGGCAGATTGATTGTTCTGGGTCCCAGCCCAAAGAGGATGATGAAGTGATGGAGGCCCTGGGTGTGGCAGGGTGGAGTCTGGGGCTGAGGCTATGCCCTGTCGCTAATTCATGGGCACCTACTACATACCGGACCTTGTTCCATGCAAAAGTGGTCTCTTTCCTCATAACACTTATGTTGCTTTCAAATAAGATATGCATTTATTGTGCACCTACCGTATACCTGGCTTAGAGTTGGCCATCAGGGTCTCAAAGAGAAGTACAATCCTAAAGAACTTACAATAGAGTGTCAGAGTGACCTGTGCGGAGAGGTCAGTGCTAAAGACCAGAGTGATTGGAGTAAGTCACTGAATCTCCAGAGGACTTGAGTTTTCTCATTTATAAAATGAGGGGATTGGACCATTTATTTATTACATCCCCCTGCTTCCAAAAGATTTTGAGATAGCTTCCAACTAATTACACACTTGTAATAATTTTGTTAAACTAGAATTAGAAAATTGAAAAGCAAGTGGAAGGAGAGAAACCAATTGAAGGAGAGAGGGGAAAAACAGAGCTCAAATGAGGTCAGACTGAATTAAGAAGTCAGATGTCAACCACCCTAGTTATGCTGTTGCTGTAATGGACCATAAAATATGACTCTGAGCTTCCCGGTTGCCGAGGCAAAGAGAAAAACAGGAAGGGTCATATAATTACCATTATCCAGTGAAATAAAACATCAGGTTTTCAGGAGAGATAATTTTCTCCTAGTAGTAAATAATAAAGATAATTTGCTGTGTGGGTCCTTCCTTCTATAAGTAATACAGATTACCAGGGTAGATAATCCCTTTAGGGGTGGTTTTTCCAGGACAAAAGCAATGCAGTAATTTTTATAGGGTCATTTCTTCTACCAAACATCAATGGATGCTGAACGTGTAACGTTAAACTGGAAATGGACTGAAGGCATCTTTGCATTTGGTCAGCTAAGCCAATGTGGTTCAGTTGTAGGGTTTTCTGCAGATACGAACTGATACCGACGTAGAACTCCAAGTATGTACACAAAGGATTACAGAACAGGGCGTTTCCCCAAGCCCTCAGAGCTCGAGTATTGGCACATGATGCCAAGAAGCGAGGTGCAAAAGTGATGGGTAAATTCTAGTCGGACTTTGTGTTTCTTCAGTTATGAGTCGTATCAAGCATCCTTCACGATGTCTATTGGCTTTATTTAAGTAAATATATCAACATTTTTATTGATCTATTGATAGTTCTTTTTCTGTAAACTACTTGTCTATATTCTTTGACTATTTTTTTTTAAAACTGGTTTTGGATGCTCATCTATAAAGTGGAAATAAGGGGCACTGGGTGGCTCAGTGGGTTGAGCATCTATCTTCACTCAGGTCATGATCTCCTGGTCCTGAGATTGAGCTCCACATTGGCCCCCCTGCTCTGCAGGGATCTTGCTTCTCCATCTACTGCTCCCCCTACCTGTGCTCTGTCAAATAAATAAATAAAATAAAATAAAAATAAAGTGGAGATAATAGGGTGCCTGGGTGGCTCAGTCAGTTAAGTGTCTGTCTTCAGTGCAGGTCATGATCCCAGGGTACTGGGTACGAACCTTGCATTGAGCCCCACATGGGGCTCCTTGCTCAGCAGGGAGTCTGCTGCTCTCTCTCCATCTGCCCATCTCCCTGCTTGTGCTCTATCTCTTTCTCTCTCAAATAAATGAATCTATTTAAAAAAAAGTGGAGACAATAATATCACCTGTCTCATAGGGTTACTCACTGTGAGATTTAAATGAAGTTACTTCTTAAGGAAGTAACCTATGGGACACCTGGGTGGTGCAGTGGGTTGAGCATCCAACTCTTGGTTTCTTCTCAAGTCATGATCTCAGGGTGGTGGAGCTGAGCCTAGTGTCCTCGGGCTCCATGCTCAGTAGGTAGTCTGCTCCCTCTCCCCTTTGTCTCTCCCCTTGCACTCTCTAAAAAAAGAAAGAAAGAAGAAAGAAAAATATAAGTACTAAAATGATAGTAAATTATAGTAAATGATCAAGTATTAGCTATTATGATGATTAGACTTCTTTTTGTTCATTCATAGGAGTTTCCTTATAAGTTAAAGAAATATTACTTTGGCATATGTTTTCTTGGTTATTGGAAAAAACATCTTTTATGGTGGATTTCCATATAGAAGTTTTTTTCTTTTTAATTGTGTGGTGGAATATATCAATTTTCCTTTATGACTCCTGGGTTTTCCATCTTGATTAGAAAAGCCTCTCACTCCAAAATTATTAATCAATTCACCCACACTTTGTTGTGGCACTTCAATGGTTTTATTTATTACACTTAGATCATTGATCCAAATAGAGCTTGTTTTGGCCCTATCTTTATTATCTACCCCACCACTCTGACAATAATCTGGGTATCCCAATGCCATTTATTGAATGTTCTCTTTTCCCCATCAATTTAAGTGGAAATGCTTAGGTCTTTCACTAACATTCCCAATGCCCTGGAAGAGACAGGCGTGGGTGTGAGCACTCGACTGGGAGGTAGACAACCTGCGTCCCAAATCTCTGTACTGTTGGCTGGATGAGGGATCTTAACAGTTCAGTTCTGCCTTCTGGGCTTCCGTTCTTTCCTCTATAAAATGAAGAAGTAAGACTAGATAGTTCCTAAAGTCCCTCCTAGTTTTAATACTGTTTGACTCCAGGCATTACAGAGAGCACACGTGCGTGAAAGCATGAGCAAGAGCTGGAGATGGAGGCATCTGTGGTATATGTCAGTCTCTTCAGCGCCAACCCTGCCCTGTCTCACCATCCATACCCCGATCTCCTCTGCTCAAGGCTCCAAGGCCTGGGAACCAACTGCCTGCCACCCTAGAGATGCTGGCATGGAAGGCAAGGCCCAAGAGAAGCTGTTGAGGGTCAGTGGGCAGATGGCACAAGTCCCTGAGGAAACCAGCCCTGGGAGAGCACCGGTGGAGTGTGCCCATCTCCAAGGCCCTAAATCTACCCCAAAAGTGGAAGGCCCTACTCTAAAGCCTGGAAGTGACCACATGCATGAGTGTGCACACATGTCATGCCACAATGCACACATGCAAAGGAAAGCAAAATTTATTAGGTTTTGAGGTGAGACAGACCTGGGTTCAACTCCCTGCCTCATCACTTAATCTCTGTGAGCTCGGGCAAGATAGTTAACTTCCAGAGTGTTCTAGAGAATGAACTTCGCAAGATTTTTGTGACAACTCAGTGAATTCTAACAGTGCCTGAGACAGAGTGGGAGGCCACTTCAGGAGACTCCATGGCCATTCTTGCTCCTTCCCTCACCATCCTGGATGCTTGAACCTTTGAACAGGCCATAGCGTGGAGCTGGGCTTTGGTGTCAGAGCAGCTGTGTGGACTTGTTAGCTTACACCCCTGGAGCACCCAGCATCGGGCCTGACCCTCCGTGAGTGTGCGGTAAGTGGCATTAATGCAAGCTTCCCATTTGATATCTCCTCGTGAGCCTGGGAGCTCACCCAGAGCAGCATCCAAGTAGGTGATAGCAGGACGGGGCATCCAGGAGTCATGCCATGGCCGCAGTGGAAGTGTTGACTTTCATCCAGACAGCCTTTGCAGAGCCGTTTCCTGGCCCCACATCCCTGTCATGCCCAGCCAGCCAGTAAACTGTCATCAAAGAGGTTTCTAGATAAAATCCAGGACACCTGGTTACATTTGAATTTCAGATAAACAAATAAAACTTTTGTATAAATATGTCCTGAAGGGTGGCGGAACATGCCAGCCTCAAAGATGCCACTCTGACATGAAGATTATTTTGAGCTGAAGGCCCATGAAAAACAACAGACGTGAGAAGAGCGGCCTCAACTCCCTTTTCTTCCCGTGTGACAGATGCCCTCCCTGTACCAGGAAAACAAGAAACATTCTTCAAAGGTGAGTCAAAGCCAAGAGACTTTGCTAAAATAAGTTGACAAACAGCCCTTGCTAAAATAAATTGGCTTCCTTAGCTTCCTTCCCATATTTTGGTTCGGTTATTTTTCCACATTTGCCTCTCTTTGTTCAACCCAATATAAACGCGTGTGGTTTTGCTATTTCTTCGGGTCCTCCCTTCCTTATGGGGGTTCCTGTGTTTTGGGAAACTTATATCGATGTGTGTGCTCTTCTCCTGTGCACCTGCCTTATGTCAATCCCCTTCTCAGACTGGGCCAAACAACCCAGGCAAGAGGTAGAAATCTGCCTCCCCTGCCACCCCAAATGTTGTGTGGGACAAACTTATGCTAAAGGGAAAAAGTTGTTTGTCTGAGATTCAAATTTAACTGGGTCTCCTGGATTTTTATTTGCTAAAGCTGGCAAGCCTAGCCATTGATCGGCCATCACGATGATGTCCACTACGGGCATCACAGCTGACGTTTGTAGGACACTTTAATGACCATTGGATTAGCTGTGTGCTGCCCTTTGCGGCCAAGGTCACATGCACCAGCTGGTATCATCCTCCTTTCAACAGACATGACCTGGTGGTACACTGGGCACCGCAGTGCGGGGACGTGCAGGTGTTGCTGAGGGGACAGCCCGAGGCTGAGGACAGAACAGTGAGCTTGGAAGTGGGCAGAGGCTGGCTCTGGGGAGCCCTCAGTCAACAATATTTCTTTTTTAAGATTTTATTTATTTATTCATGAGAGACAAAGAGAGAGAGAGAGAGAGAGAGGCAGAGAGAGAGAGAGGCAGAGGGAGAAGCAGGCTCTGTGCAGGGAGCCTGACGTGGGACTTGATCCCGGGTCTCCAGGATCAAGCCCCAGGCTGAAGGCGGTGCTAAACCGCTGAGCCCCCCGGGCCGCCCCTCAGTCAACAATATTATTATTATTATTACTTCCATTTGCATGCAAGGAAACCAAAGTGCATTCATGTAAAAATATAGAGTTCAGTGCTTTTCAGGGCCTGGGAGGAGAAGTTAAGGGATTTGCACAGGGTCCTCCAGTTGGAGATAGTGGCCAACTGAACTCTGCAACCCTGGGGGCACTTACCTCTCCTCCCTCTCATCATGCCAGCCACTGGAGAAACCTAAGCAATCCATTGTATATGGATTAGAATTTTAGAATTAGAATTTTCTGTGTGTTTGTCCCCTTCCCTAGCCAGCTTCGCTTCACCTCCCTGCCCCCAATCTGCCCCAGGCTGAGGTCCCAAAAGGTAGGGGCAGTGTTTTTTTTTTTCTCAAGATTTTATTTATTTATTCATGAGAGAGAGAGAGAGAGAGAGGCAGAGACATAGGAAGAGGGAGAAGCAGGGTCCCTGTGGGGAGGCTGATGCAAGACTCGATCCCACGACCCCAGGATCACACCCTGAGCCCAAGGCAGATGCTCAACCACTGAGCCACCCAGGTGTCCTGGCAGGGGCAGTCTTATTCACCTTGAGATTCCCAGTCAGGAGCTAAGAGTAGGTGCTTAGTAAATGTGTATTCCGGGGAAAGTTACTCGCAGGGGGCCCCTCTTTCCTAGATGTTATACCCTAAGCCACTGCTTCCCTGGGGCCACACCAGCCACTGCTCTCCTGCTGCCCTGCTCCCCTACCTCCAGGCCACAGAGGAGAAGGGAAAGGAAGGGCAGATACCTGGGTGGGACAGAAGACAAGGACAGGTTGAAGACACACAGGATTAAGGAGGTAAAATGCCACATGCATACCTAGGCACATAACACTCTTTTTGATTTAGCACGTCTGGCATTTATAGTACGGGTGGGTCCCTAACATTAAAGTTCAGAGAGAGAGGAGTCAAGGCAGGGATGGGTTCAGGGTCAAGATCAGGGTCAAGATGCTTGGGCAGGGCTGAATATGTCTTAGCACGTTGGGGCAGCATTCCATGGCTGTCCCCTTCCCCAGTGCAGCCTCAGCTCTTGCCACTGGCTCCAGTCACACGGGCTACCTTGCACACACGCTCTCACTCCAGGGCCTTTGGTCTAGCTGTTGAGTCCTCAGAATGCCCTTCCCCCAGATGTCCACCCAGTTACTCCTTGCCTCCTTCAAGTCCCCTGCTCGGTGACGCTGGCCCTTCCCCATGCTGCCAAATGCTGTAACGTCTCCACAGGCTCACACTCCTCGTCGACCTTGCTGGGCACTACTTTCCTCTTTCCCAGAAATTTTACTTATTTACCTTGTTGTTTTGTTCACTAACATACCTCAAGCCTGTGGAATAGCACCTGGCAGAATGGGTGCTCCATAAATTGAATTTGTTAAACTGGTTTTGGAAGAGACCTTGATAATCTGGTAGTTTCTATTTTGGAAATTCCAATGGGGCTCATTAAAATACCCCAATAAAAAAAATACCCCAATCAAGGGGCACCTGGGTGGCTCAGTGGTTGAGCATCTGCCTTCGGCTCAGGGTGTGATCCCGGGGTCCCTGGATCTAGTCCCGCATCGGGCTCCCTGCAGGGAGCCTGCTTCTCCCTCTGCCTGTGTCTCTGCCTCTCTCTCTAATCATTAAATAAAATCTTTGGGAAAAAAAAATGCCCCAATCACCGTCCCTTCCCTGGACCTTCTGAGTGAGCTCGGGATGCTCCCCAAGGCTCCTGATATAAAAGCCCCTTCTCTGGTGCCATCCTCTCACTTTGCAAGGCCAGTTCCCAGAAGGGCCTGCATTCTTGTTCAAGATCACAGCATAGTTAGGGCCCAAGCCAGCATTCTGGCAATTCTCACTGGGCCATTGGGGCCTTTTCTAACTCTTCAGGCAGATCTGGGCACCTTCTAATCCATTGTGGGGATCCTTAAGTCAGAATATTAGTTATCAGTGGTGTTGATCTCTGTCTAGCTTTTTCTTACCCCTGCTACCCCAGCACATAGTTGGAACCCAGGGGATGGGCTCTTACTACTTACTGCCATAGTCTCCGTAAGCAGATGCCTGGGACCTGGGCATCGCCCCAGTGGACCTTCCTTCTGCACTCCCCAACAAGGCTGAGCAGGGGCAGGGCCGGGGGCATCAGGAGCTGAGGGATGCCTCTGCTTCTTCCTTTCATTCTGCCCTGAGTTTTGGAGCAAAGTCCTGTGGTATCTGGAGCACTGGGTTTGGGGCCAGGCATTAATTCTCTGTGGCCTGAGCCTTTCCCATAACCATTCCAAATCTGTTTGCTAATCTGTAAAATGGGCTAAATTCCAGGATCCACTTGAGGTTTCCATCTGATGATGAACCTCTGGAAGTTCCTTGTAAACCACAGATTATCATACAAACCCAAGTTACCATGCATCAGCCCTCTTGCTCAGTGCCTCCCGTGGCCCCCCGGCCCTCCAAGAGCAAAGTTGCAGTGCCTTGCCCCAAAAGCTGAGGTTCTTCTACCCAGCACCTCCCAACCTCCAAATCCGTGTGCTGCCACTCCTCCCCCACACCCTTCACTCTGGCCAGAGTTAGTCACCACCCTGAACAGGCCATACCCTTTCACGCCTCCACACCTTGCACAGACCGTTCTTCCTGCCGGGAATGCCCCCCTCCCTTTGCATCACCTGCTTCCTTATCTCCCTAGACCCGAGGTGGAGTTAGGCAGTCTGCGTTAGACTCCTGGCTCTGCCACCTGCCCCCGGCTGAGTGACATCGGGCAAAGTTCCTTAACCTCTCTTAGCATCGGTTTGCTCATCTGCAAAATAGAGATAATAACAAGACCCACCTCTGCGGGGCACGGTGAGGATGAGCTGAGCTAACGCGGGGCCTGACCCCTGCCCGACACATGGCAGGAGCTTGGGAAATGATAGCTAACGTTGCTACTTGTAGTGTGCTTATCCGTACCTCCTGCGTCCTGGCTGTACGCAGGATCTCTGCCCTCCCCAGCAGCCTGGGAGGTCCTGGCCTGTCCTCAAAGACTACCCAAGGGAAGTCCTTGAGAAAGCAGAGGGAACTTTCCTGCCCTTACTGATTAACAAGGCAATTAGGAGGAGAGCCATAACCAGTAGAAATAGAACTCACCAAGGCCAGCTGCATTTTCAGAGCTCTCCTCTCAGCAGGTGAGGGATATACCATGGCTGCAATAGATTTGGCCCCTCCTCCACTGTGATTGTCTTTCATTTCTTTTTTTTTTTTAAGATTTTATTTATTTATTCATGAGAGACACACAGAGAGGCAGAGACACAGGCAGAGGGAGAAGCAGGCTCCCCATGGGGGCTGGATGCAGGACTCGATCCCAGGACCCAGGGATCTTGACCTGAGACAAATGCAGATGTTCAACCACCGAGCCACCCAGGCACCCCTGTTTTTCATTTCTGAGGAGAAGTGCCAAGAGCCAAGGACATCCCCGCTCAAACTCTGGCCTCTGTCCTGACCTTCCACCTGCCAGGGCCTGCTTTTTTCCTGGTTAGCTCCTTGCCCCATCCCTCACTCTAATGGTGGTTACTTCTACAACCATTCTCACTAATTATGCAACTACAAGCCAGCACTGTGAAAATAGGGTACCAGCTAAGAGCCTGGGCTTTGGAGTCAGGTCAAGTATCCGGCGTGATGCCTGGCATGTATTAGGCATAAGATGAATGATCACCATCATGATTTCAAAGCTTCACAATTACCACTCCACTACTTTGGAGCCAGCCTGCCCTGGGTTCAAGTCCCTGCTCTACCACTTTCTAGGTGAATAACCTGAACAAACTGCTCAACCACTCTGCTTCAGTTTCCTCCTCCTCTCTGAGATGGGGATAAGAATAGCTCCTACCTGGGATGTCCGGCTGGCTCAGTGGTTGAGCGCTTGCTTTTAGCCCAGGGCCTGATCCTGGGGTCCCAGGATCGAGTTCCACATCAGGCTCCCTGCATAGAGCCTGCTTCTCTCTCTCTGTGTATGTCTCTGCCTCTCTCTGTGTCTCGCATGAATAAATAAATAAAATTTTTGAAAAAAAAAAAAAGAATAGCTCCTACCTCATTGAGCTGATATGAAGATGAAATGTCATCATGTCTTGGAAGCACTTAGCACAATGCTTGGAAGATGGCAAACACTCAATAAATGTTAGTTATTATTAACCACTTCTCTATTTGGGGGATGAAGAACCGGACCTATAAGTGGTGGAACCAATATTCCACTTTCGGCTATTTGGCTCCAAAGTCAGAGTTCTCCTGGCTTTTCCATGTTGCCCCTTATTTTTATGACCCTCATTTAATAAACTTAAGTCAGAAAAAAATTTAAAAATGTATGCTAGGGGCACCGGGGTGGCTCAGTTGGTTGGGTGTCTGCCTTCGGTTCAGGTCTTGATCCCAGGGTCCTGGGGTTGAGCCCCAAGGTTATACACCTAGAAGGTGGTGGAGCAGGGAGCCTGCTTCTTCTTCTCCCTCTGCCCTCCACTCATGCTTGCTCTCTTTCAAATAAATAAAAAAAAATCTTTAAAGAAAAAAGTTAACCTAGGTTAACCAAGTAGTTGAGAGAGAGGGAGGTAGGTTTTTTTTAATAAAGGTATTTCGGCTAGCAGGTGCAGGAGAATGACAGCCTCTCACTGTTTTGCTTTAATGAAATCATGGATCTGAGCGTTGACTATCAACAGCTGCTTACAATGTGTATCTCTTGATAAAAGAACACGCCACCACCTGCAGAGTAACCGTCCCAGATGTTGAACCTGAACCGCATGGACTTTCTACAGAGAGAGACACAACCAAACTCCAGACTGTGGGAAACTCTACCAGACAAATGACCTGGTTTTTCCAATGAATAAAGTGCAAGGGGGGAGAAAAGAGAAAAAGGTGTACCTGTAGTTTAAAAAAGACAGGAGTGACATCAGTCGTGCATTATACAGACTGTATTTGGACCCCGATTTTAGATGGATCCTTTTCAAAATGAGACAACTGGGGAATATGAATGATCAGATATTTGATGACATTAATACATTGTCGATAATTTTTTTAAGTGTAAGAACAGCAGTAGAACTATTTAAGTCCTTATCTCTTAGAGATACATACTGAAATATTTATAGATGAAATGATGTGATATCTGAGATTTGCTTCAGAAGAACCCAGGGGTAGGGCAGGGCTGGAGATGAAACTCAGCGGGCCATGCGTTGACAATCATTGAAGTGGGGTAGTGAGTACATCAGAGTTTGCTATATTATTCTTTCCATTTTTATATGGTTGAAATGTTCCATAATAAAAAATGAAGAGAAAAACCCCAAATGATATAATTTTGTCTTTATTTTATTTTATTTAAAATTTTGTCTTTATAAGCCTAGTTATCACTCCTCTCTGGGCTTCACGTCCCCAGCCCTGCAGCCAGGGAGCTGGACTGTTTGTAACACCGACTGTCTGCCTTGTGCCAGGTACAGGGCTGGCTCCTTGATTTGTTCTCAGCCACTGAATCTCTGAACCACATAAGGGCAGGGAAACCGCATTGTGCCCATTTTAAAGGTAAGGACGCTAAGGTCTAAAAAGACTAGTTAACTCGTTCAGGTCACACGCAGCGAGTAGAGAATCTGAGATCTGAGCTTGGGCATTCCAACTGCAGAGCCCTGGTGCTTATGTCCTACCGGATGCCTCAGCATGAGGCCTAATCATCGGCCCTCTGAGCCCCTCTGGGGTCCTTTTCGTATTCCCGGGTGCCCCCCAGCCCTCTGGTTTCCCCACCTTGCCTGCTGCCAGGCAGAAAGGGGCGAGCACTGTGGGAACCTGCCCGTGGGACCCCACCTGGAGAGTGGAGGTGTGCGAGAAGAACGCTCCTGAGAGTCTCTGACCCATGACTTGGGCAAGGGTGGAGTCCTGGCTTGAAGTGGGGGCAGACCTCTGCCGCGCAGGAGTAGCTGAGCCTTTCTTCCTTTCCCAGGCTGCCAGCAGCCTTTCCCTTCCTGGCCTGAGTGCAGGGAGGCCCGATGATGCCCAACCCAGGGGTGTGTGCGCCTGTGGGGAGGACCAGGCCGGAGCCAGCTGACTGACTGCAGGAATGGAAAGAAGCTTCCCCTCTGAGCAGGGAAGGAGGCAGGAGGCTGGATAGGATGACACCCTCTCCCCATCCTCTCCCTCCCCTCATTCATTAATTCAGCGCGTGCTTTCAAGCGCTTCCTCTATGGCAGGCACTGTGCCTCACGCTGAGGATATAAAAGTGAATAAAACCAGGTTTTATAGACCTCAGGAATCTCACAGTCTGCTAGGGAAGCAGACACAGGAACAAAGAAATATGAGGGTGACAGACAAGATACCTGCTCCCCACTCCCTTCTCCCCAGGAGCCACCTGCAGACTGGTCTGGGTGGGTCACAGGCCCTCCGCGAGGCTCCCATCCGCAGCTGCGGGTTTTCCCTTACGAGAGTGGGCAGGATAGAATGGATCAGTCTAGATCAGCGTAGTTCAACGGAAAGAAATCTGTGAGACACAGGTGCGAGTCACATATGTAATTTAAATTGTTTTCATACCCACATGAAGATAAGCAAAAAGAACAAGTAGAATTAATTTTATTTCTTTTAAAGATTTTATTTATTTATTTATTTGACAGAGAGAGAACACAAGCTCGGGGAGTGGCAGGCCGAGGGAGTAGGAGAAGCAGACTCCTCGCTGAGCAAGGGGCTGATGTGGGGCTCGATCCCAGGAGCTCGGGATCATGACCTGAGCTGAAGGCAGGTGCTTAACCAACTGAGCCACCCAGGTGCCCAGAATTAATTTTTATTTATTTATTTATTTATTCATGAGAGACACAGAGAGAGAGAGAGGCAGAGACACAGGCAGAGGGAGAAGCAGGCTCCATGCAGGGAGCCTGACACGGAACTCGATCCCAGGACTCCAGGATCATGCCCTGGGCTGAAAGCAGTGCTAAACCTCTGAGCCAACCAGGCTGCCCCAGAATTAATTTTAATAATGTATTTTATTTAATCCAATATACCCAAAATATTATCACTTCAACATGTAGTCAATAGAAAACAATTATGAATAAGATAGTTTGCATCAGGTTTTCCTATTATCTTGGGAAATCCAGTGTGTATTTTACGCTTACAGTACCTCTGTTTTGCCTATTCACATATTAAGCGCTCAGCAGCCCATGTGGCTACCTAGTGGCTGTGATATTGGACAGCGTGGATCTAGATGATCAATCTTGGGGTTTGGGCTGCCTGACTTAATTTTGGAGCTGGAAACTCAACTCCATTACTCAAGAAACAGGCTCTGTCTGCTGTGCCGGGAAGAAGGGCAGCTGCAGCCTCACATTCCTCCCCAGAGCAAGGCCCCGGGGTACCAGGCAGGAAAATGGGCTGAGGTTGGGCCAAGGGTGTGGTCCATTAACCAATCAGAGAGCTGAGAGGCTGGGGGCCCAGGGAGTTCGGATCCAGCCTGCCTGTGGGCTCTGACAACCCCAGTGTGGGCACATAAAGAGCTCAGAGGCACCACACCTTCAGTCTGTGGTCTCCTTCATGCCTTTCTACTCCTTCCTCCAACTGCGTCTGCCAAAATGCTACCTTCGAAATGCTGAAGCTACAAAATCAAGTGAAAAAAGAAAGCAGCATAACATGGATAAAAGACCAGAAGAAAGCACACCTACATATTTTTGAAGATTTTATTTATTTATTTGAGAGAGAGAGAGAGTATGAGCAGGGGGAGGGAAAGAGGGAGAGGGAGAGGGACAAGCAGACTCCCCGCTGAGCACGGAGCCCAGGGAATCCAGGCCCCTGGGATCATGACCTGAGCCGAAGGCAGATGCTTAACTAACCGAAGCACCCAGGCTCCCCAGCACACTTCTATTTTAACCATGAATTTTCTCTGGGTTATGGAGCTAAGCATTTTTTTTTCAAACTTTTCTACATTTTCTTAAAATTTTAAAAATTTATGAACACATTTCAATTGCTTATATAACTGGAAAAAGAGATCTGTATTAATATATAGATTTTGAAAATCCTGTCTGGTCTTCAAAGACCAGATAAAACCCCAACTCGCTTGAAAGCTTCCTGGGCCTCCCTCAGCATCACTTCCCTCTGTTATGGTTCTTACTACAGCCTGGCCGGTCCTGGGTTTAACCAGGGGCCTGTCTTCTCTCCTCTCCAGCCTCTGGAGGGTGGGGTCTGCATCTTGGCATCACCATAGGGCCTGCCTCTGTCTGCCACCCAGCAGGGGCTCACTACATGTTGTGGAATGGATGATTGATGCAAGCTAGAGCCAGTCCAACTGGACTGGATACTTTAGGGCTCTACAGAGTCCCCCTGTTCTTTCTTCGTGGGGACCCAGGCCAACTACTTTGCCCCCTGACTTCCATTACCACATAAAACCATTACCATATAAAACCACAAAGTCCACAGGTGCCAGGGACATAACTTGAGAGTTCACATTGTCCCTAGTGTCATACTCCCCCCTTCCTCTCCTCCCACTGTTCCTGGTTATGTGCTTTATCCACTTGGGTCCAACCTGGGGAAGTTGTGAGCATGTCAGAATTGAAAGTCCCCCAATGCCAAAAATGCCGGATAGCCTAGAAGAAATGCATGAATTCCTAGAAACGTACAACCTTCCAAGACTGAATCATGAATAAATAGAAACTATCAACAGACTAGAACTCATAAGAAGTTGAATCAGTAATCAAAAACCTCCCAACAGGGACGCCTGGGTGGCTCAGTCAGTTAAGTGTCTGACTCTTGATTGAGGCTCAAGGGTCATGAGATCCAGCCCTGCGTTGGGCTCTGTGCTGGACACGGAGCCTTCTTAAGATTCTCTCTCTCCCTCTGCCCCTGCCCTGCTCTATTCTTTCTCTAAAAACAACAACAAAAATCCCTCCTGGCAAAGAAAAGCCCAGGACTATATGGCTTCACTAGAGAATTCTATCAACCTCTTTTTAAAGAACTAACTCTAATCCTTGTCAAACTCTTCCTAAAAAGTGAAGAGAAAGGAACACTTCCAAATTCATTTCATCATGCCAGCATTACTCTGATACCAAAGCTAGACAAAGGTATCATGAGAAAAGAAAACCACAGGCCAATATCCCTGATGAATATGGATGCTAAAGTCCCTAACAAAATACTAGCAAACCTAATTCAATACGTTAAAAGTGGGATTTATCCTAGTGATGCAAAGATGGTTCAACATACCAAAATCAATTAATGTGATACACCACATTAACAGAATGGAAGTTTTTTTTTTTTTTTTTAAAGAACCACATGATCATTCCAAAATGCGTTTGACAAAATTCGGTATCTTTTCATCATAAAAACTCTCAACAAACTAGGAATAGAAGGAAATTATCCCAATATAAAAAAAGGCAAGATATGAAAATCTCATCACTCATATCATACTCAATGAAACACTGAAAGCTTTCCCTCTAAGATTAGGGTCAAGGCAAGGATGTCCACTCTCACCACTTCTATTCAACATGGTACTGGAAGTCTTAGCCAGAACAATTAACAAGAAAAAGGAATAAAATGCATCCAAACTGAGAGAAGTAAAATTATCAGCTTGCAGAGGATATGCTCTCATATGCAGAAAACCCCAAAGACCAGAAACCCCCATCAATCAGAACTAATAAACGAATTCAGAAAGTTATGGGATATACGGCTCACCAGGGTGGCTCAGGTCATGATCTCAGGGTCCTGGGATTGAGTCCCGTGTTGGGCTCACTGCTAGGGGGGAGCCTGCTTCTCCCTCTCCTACCTGCTCATGCTCTCTGTTGCTATTTCTCTCTCTCTCTCAAATAAATAACTTTTTAAAAAGATTTATTTATTTATGATAGGCAGAGAGAGAGAGAGAGAGAGAGAGGCAGAGACACAGGAGGAGGGAGAAGCAGGCTCCATGCAGGGAGCCCAACGTGGGACTTGATCCCGGGACTCCGGGATCACGCCCTGGGCCAAAGGCAGGCGCTAAACTGCTGAGCCACCCAGGGATCCCCTAAATAAATTTTTTAAAAAAAGAAAGTTATGGGATACAGACTCAACATACAAGCTATTGCTTTTCTATATGCTAACAACAAAGTATACGGAAAGGAAATAAAGAAGACAATCTCAGGACCCCTGGGTGGCTCAGTGGTTTAGCACCTGCCTTCGGCCCGGGGTGTCGTCCGAGAGTCCTCGGATCGAGTCCCGCATCAGGGTCCCTGCAAGGAGGCTGCTTCTCCCTCTGCCTGCATCTCTGCCTCTCTCTCTGTGTCTCTCATGAATAAATAAATAAAATCTTAAAAAAAGAGAGACAATCAAACTTACAATAACATCAAATGGAATAAAATGTCTTGGAATAAAGTTAATTAAGGAAGCAAAAGGGCCTCAGAGAGATATTTAGACTATCGTGTCCATTGCAGCATTGTTCACAACAGCCGAGACGTGGAGACGACTCGATGTCCACAGATGGAGGGATGGATAAAGGTGTGGCCTACACAGCGTGGAATAGTCCTCAGCCTTCAAAAGGGAGGAAATCCTGCCATTTGTGGCAACATGGATGACACTTGAGGACCTTATGTCAATGCAATAAGCCAGCCACAAAAGGAGAAATGCTGCATGATTCCGGTTTTATGACGTATCTAAAGTGGTCAAACTCATAGAAGCAGAGGGTCAAAGGGTGGTTGCCGGGGGCTGGGGTGGGAGGGGGAGGAGGAAATGGAGATTTGCTATGTAATGAGTATAAAGTTTCAGCTGAGCAAGATAAATCAGTTCTAGATGTTTGCTGTACCGCATCATGCCTATGGTTAACAATACTGTATTGTGCACTCAAAAATGGAAGTGGGTACATCTCATGTTAAATGTTCTTATCACAATAAAACATTTATTTAAAAAAAAAAAAACAGAATTCAAAGGCACTGACCCAGGTCAACTTGCCCTCAATTCTAGCTTCGGCCCCTGGTGCAGGGGCACAGCCTGTTTCTCTTATTTTCTTTCCTGGGCTCCCTACAGTCCTTCTGGGACCCTCAATGTGACTGAACCCTTGCCTGGCACAGTTTATGGGCTGGGGTATAGTTGGGGGGGGCACAAAGGAGTGGGGTGCGGTGGGTGCAGAGGAGCCCATGCATGGGTGTTGGGCCTTGGTCATGGCCCCTTTGGTAACATGAACCCTCTGCTGGTTCACCTTCTGGCCTCATTCCAGAAAAAGTCTGCAGCTCTGTCTCATGCCAGTGACTGTCAACTGTTGCGGGGAAAGGTTTTTTTTTCTTGGAACCTGAGGCTGACGCTCGTAACAGGCCTGAGACATGCACCAGCCCTCGCTGTCACCAGTGCCACAGAGCCCGGGCTTCACAGCCTCAGCCACACACGCACCACTGAAATATTTACAAGGCTCCTGGCTCGTGAAATGGAGCTTTCCGCTTAGGAGCAAGGGAAGGGACACCGTCCGTGTGAAGTATCTACAACATGTCACGCCACTCAGAGGGGGTTCACGTTCATCTCTGGGGCCCCAAGGCTCCGTGAAGCAGCTGCCACTAACCCCATTTATCTGGCTGGGAGACTGGGCCAGGAGAGCCTGTGTGGGGTTGACCACCGGGCTTTAGGGTCTGGCTGCTGACCCGCAGCTGTGGGAGACCCTGGGCAGGTCACTACTGTCCTAAGTCTCAGTTTCCTCATCTGTAAGAAGGAGACACGAAGGGGACTCTCCTCTGCTTCCCAGAAACTGTGCAAGTGGCACACTTAGCAAGCGTCTCGCGGACGAGTGCGCCCCACTGCTCCCAGGCCTCTTTTCCCCACTTCTCCCTCCTGGGCCTGCGACCACCCTCCTATGTTATTCTTCTGGGGATGGTTTGCTTCTGTCAGGGACCTCCGGGAAGCCGATGCTTGCTCAAGGAAATGCATTTCTAATGGAATCCTGAGCCTGGTGTAGGCTTGGCCAAGGTATAGGGCTAGGAAGGGGTCCTCAAACCCTATCTCCTGGACGGTTGTCCCCTGTGCTTGTGAATACCGCTGCTTTGCCTGGATCAACCACCATCCTCATCCATGTCCTCATCCTCAATCCCACCTCGGGATTAAACACAAATTTAGTGCCTCTTGTTTTCCTTCCCCCAAGCCTTGGTTTGTGTGCCATTCTTGTCCCCTGAAGGGCTTCCCTTTCCGTCTCTGCCACCGCTGTCTCTTTCTGTGGAATCCTATGCTTTGCTTCCAAATGTAGTTCAAAAAGCCACCTTCCCCAAATCCTTTCTGATCCCCCAACCAAATATAACCACTCCTTTTTCTGAACCTTCCCAAAGCACATCAATCATGTACGACTTAGTCTGCAGGGTACCAGGGAATAAACACTCTTCTGTGCTGCACCCGACATTCTAGAATTTTATGACTCTTTGTAGCAGGCAATACATGCTGGTGCTTGTAATAAGCTTCCGAACAATGATGAGGGTAGTGCCCATTCAACATACATTACGGGCATTAGACCGTGAGCTCCTTGAGGATGTGGATGGCTGTTCCACATCTTTGTCTCCCTGGCACCCAGCACAGAGCTGGCACCCAGAAGATTCTCGATCAGGGGCTCTGAATGGATATTTACAACAACAGCTCTCATCTGCCAGGCCTGCCAAGTCAGGCACTGCGCTAAGTTTGTTCCTAAGTGAGCTCATCGAGCCATCCCAATCACCCTTTGAGACAGGTGCTAACATCCCCCACTAAAAAGCAAGCCCCACAGGACAGGGATTTGTGTCTTTTGTGTTAGTTGCTGTATATACACGATCGCTTGAGATGTAACAGGGCCTCGATGAATATTGGCTGAACGAGCGAATCAGCTCATGAATAATCCACTTTATAGATGAGGAAACTAAGCTTGGAGAGGTTTACTGACTTGCCTAAGTGGTAAGGTCAAAATTTGCACCCAGATAGATCTAGTTCCAAAACCTGTGTTCTTTATCACTGAGCTCCACCAGGTGGAAGAGGAGCGGGGGCTGGAAGGATGGAGATACACAGTCCACCTTTAAGGAGCTCTCCTGGTGGAGAAGCAGAAACGCACCTATGGAAATCACATGGCACAACACGTGATCATAACAGAACCCGTGACCATCCCAGGAATCAGCAAAAGCCCAGGAGTTGGGAGGTGGGGAGGAGAGGGACGGGAATGTGGTTTCACACCTGTAAGCAATCCCTGCAGCTGGGAAGAAGGGTGATTCAGGGTGTTGATGCTTGCCAAAGGTTTCATGTCCCTGTGCTTTGGAGACCGTATCTGGGGAGGCAATGTGGGGGGCGGGGTGGCGGAACGGAACCCCAGCACAGAGGAGTTGTACAACCAGGCTACAGCTGGCCAGTACAGGAGGTCGGGTTCTTTGCTGCAGGGCTGCCGGAGGGGGAGGTAGGAAAGGCCCCTCCGGATAGCAGTGAGGGGAGCAGGGGGCCAGGGACTTGCAGGGCAGTGACAGGCTTTGAAATTTGTCAAGGCTGGGGGTGGGCAGCCAGGGCTGAGGCTCGGGTGAAGCCTGAGGGTGCACTGGCATGCCTGGGCTCCCCTGGACCTCCAGCTCTTGCAGCCCACCCTGCCCACCCTGAGAAACCTGCCTGCTGTGAGCCACCTGGGCTCTGGTGCCTGCCTCTGCCCTTTCCCCTCACGGGCCTCAAATACCAGCCCAGGTCCTCTCTTCATCCCTGGGGGGGGGGGGGGGCAGGGGCCACTGTGGTTATGGGTGAGGATCTGGGGAGAGGTGCCTGGAGAGCTCTGCTTTCACCCACCTAGGGAGACTGAGAACCCCCTGTGCCCCCCGAATCCCCAAATAAGTGTTGTCTCTGAGACACTCTTGGCCTGATGGCCCCAGAGCTGGGGTCACGTGCACTCCTCTCATCTTGGCTTGGCCCCCAGCACGTCATGTAGCTTTGGGTTAGTCTCACGCCCTCTTTGGCCTTTGCTGCTATGGCTGTAAAAAGAGAAGCCTCGCCTCTGTCCACACCTTCACCCCCTCCCGGCACTTGCCACAAACAGAGCTGGTGAACAGAGCAGAGCAAGGGTGGGGATGGGTGGCCTTGCTCCCATTGGCCTGAGAGGGGGAGGAAATGCAGGGGCCCACATCTGCCCTACCCCGAGAGGCGGCCCTGACACTGACTGGTGGTCCTGGGGTCTCTCCCGTCCCCCGCGGCCTGGTCATTGGAGCCTGTGAGGGGGTCTCGGAGAGAGGGAAGACTTTCCTTCTGACTCTACCTCCCCCCCACCCCAGGACCCCTGCCCCACCCACTGCACCTGCTCTCCCCCTCTTCTCTCCCTGGCCTCACTCTGCAGGATGTTGTCACATACACCGTGATTCAGCCACTGTCCACCTGCTAATGACTAAGGAGCCCCACACCTCCAAATCCAGCCCGGCCCCAGCTGCTCCACTTGAGGAGGCTCCAGAGTTGGGCTCCGGGGTGCGAAGGATGTGGCATTCCCCTAGAATACAATGCAAGGTGCCCCCTGAGCGACGCAAGGCCCCGTTGGGACGTCTCTTCTGGGCACCTGGAGCCTCTAGCTTACTGCCTCCGGGCCATCTCTACCTACATGTCCCATGGGCACCACAAACTCAGGTGCCCCCCCAGACACATCAGCTCCTCCCTTCCCTTTACTAAAGGCATCATTCTCCCAGGGACTCAGCCTCCCAGCCCCGACTCTTCGGACTCCCCTTCTCCCTTCGTCCCACACCCAGCCTCTTCCTTCAATCTTGCCCCAAGCTGTCCGCCTGTCTCCATCTTTTCTGTCCCTGGATCACTTGTCTGATTTTTAAATGACCAAACCTGCCTGGAGCACCTGTTAAGTGCGTGGCTCTGCTGCAGGTGCCTTACCGATACTAAGGCACAGGCTTCGTTCGACAGATGAGGAGACGAAGGCCCAGCAAAGCGTCTTGCCCAGGCTGGGATCTGAGCTTGGGCAGGGGGCTCTGAAACCCGGGCTCCGGCCTGCCACAGAGCTCACAGAGTTTGCAGGCTCCGTGCTCTACCTCATTCTTGCCCTCCTTCAGGCCCTCCCCATGTTGCTCCCAGACGAATCCTTCTTCCCCTCCTGTTGAAGAAAACACACTTTTTTTTTAAATTTTTATTTATTTATGATAGTCACAGAGAGAGAGAGAGAGGCAGAGACACAGGCAGAGGGAGAAGCAGGCTCCATGCACTGGAAGCCCGATGTGGGATTCAATCCCGGGTCTCCAGGATCGCGCCCTGGGCCAAAGGCAGGCGCCAAACCGCTGCGCCACCCAGGGATCCCCACACTTTTTTTTTTTTTTTTTAAGATTTGTATTTATTCGTGAGAGACACACACACAGAGGCAGACACATAGGCAGAGGGAGAAGTAGGGAGCCCAATGCAGGACTCGATCCCAGGACCCCAAGATCATGCCCTGAGCCAAAGGCAGACCTTCAACCAACTGAGCCACCCAGGTGACTCCACATTTGTGGAACCCCCTTTTTTTTTTCATTTGTGGAACCCTAAAGGCTCATACCAGCAGCTGACGCTGAGAGCTTATTATATGCTGGGTACGGTGTGAAGTGCTCTCTATATATCATGACCTAATCCCCTCTATAGTCTTAGGAAGTCAGTATTATCACTATCTTCCATTTTAAATGAGAAAACTGAGGCTCTGAGAGAGGGACTGACTTGTCCAAAGTCATACAGCTTTTAAGTAGAGAGGCTGGGGTAGGAACCCAGGCTGCTACCTGACTCTGGAGTCCGTGATCTTGACCCCACATCTGATTGCCTCCAGAGGCCAGAGGAGTATGAAACGAACATCCTAAACTCCGGGTAATGGCCAAAGACCATGATATGGGGACATACAGATGATGTCAAGATAATAGAGTCCGGCATCTGAGAAACATCCCAACACTGACAATGTCAAATGTTTGGGGAATATAAAGATTGTATATTGTTGTACTTCGCTCATCCAAACATTTGTAGACCCCTAGTACCCACACCAAGTAGTATTGTAACCCATGGGTGTAGACCCATCAAAGTGCCTCCTTTCATATAACTGCCATTCTAGTAGGAAAGAGAGACCAAAAATCTAAACAAAAGGTCTATGTCAGAGGTGACAATTGCCAAGGAAGGAAAAATAAAGCTGGGTCAGGGAAGAGACTGTCCAACGAGCTGGGTGGGGGTATGTTGGTGGCATTGTGACTTACATAGGATCAAAAAGACCTCCCCGAGAAGGTAATGTCTGAGCAGAGCCATGAAGTAAGTGAAGGAGTGAGCCATACAGCAGTCTGTAGATATTCCAGGCAGAGAACATAGCAAGTGCAAAGGCCCTGAGCTAACAGCATGCGGAGCCGGTTAAGGAACAGCCAAGAGGCCTGTGTGGCAGGAATGGAGTAAATGGGGAGAGAAGGAGCAAGTGAGATTCACAAATAAACTCAGGCCTACATGAATTCAGGCTCTGGGTAACACCATATGTCTGGGTAATCCGTCATAGCTAGGACTCACTGAGTGCATTCCGCATGCCTGGCACAGTACTCAGTCCTGCGGACGTAAAAACTGCTAGACAGGATCTCTTAGAATCTACCAGGAGACAGACAAAGAAACTCCACGGTGCCACGTGGCAGGTGCTATGAAACTATGGAAGCAAATATTCAACCAGGACTAGGGGCCATGGGGGCTTCCTGGAGGAAGTGGCACTTGAGTTGTCAAATAGGAGAAAAAAACTACTCCAGAACACAGATTCGGAGAGGGGAAGGGGCAGGCCAGGCTGACTTTGGGCAGTAGTGGGGTAGGGGTGGGGGTGTGGACCCATGACAACAGATTGTAGGAGGAAGGGGTGGGGAGAAGGGCTGGGGGAGACAGGGAGGGGGCAGGAAGAAGGATGGGGAGGGCCTCGGCTTTGCAAGGGCGGAGAGAGCCTCTAGACAGGGGGGCCTCGGCTTGGGTAAGCATGTGGGCAGTTGGTAGCTACAGGGTAGGGCACAAAGGGTGAAGAGAGCTGGAATCAAGACTCAGTAAGTTACCTGCCCACCAGGGCTCTGCTTTCTTAGTGTCATGAGGTGGGTCTGGCTGGGAGGTGACAGGGAAGCAGAAGGTAAGGAACTACACACCCCCCCCCCCCCCCGTCCCCTCGCATCAGCCTTGGTTTCTTTTTTTTTTTTTTAATTTTTTTAAAAATTTTTATTTATTTATGATAGTCACACACACACACAGAGAGAAGCAGAGACATAGGCAGAGGGAGAAGCAGGCTCCATGTACCGGGAGCCCGACGTGGGATTTGATCCTGGGTCTCCAGGATCACGCCCTGGGCCAAAGGCAGGCGCTAAACTGCTGTGCCACCCAGGGATCCCCAGCCTTGGTTTCCCATCCCATCCTAGGAGGTTCAGATCCCTTAAGGCAGATTATCCTCACCCTGGGGCAGCCCAAGACACTCGGGGAGGAGATTCCTCAGGTAATAATAACTCGCACGCTGGCCCCACTTTGTGGTCTGCAGCTGGCTTCCACCGCCAGAGCCTGCGTGTCCGCAGTCAGTCTGGGATGGCAGAGCTCCTCCTTGCCCTAGGAGATGCTGCAGCTCCGGGAGATTAAGGCCTCGCCAAAGTCACAAGGCCAGTGGGTGATTAAATTGGGAATCCAGCCCAGCTCTTGAGATTGCAAACTCCACAGTGCCACTGCGGCAGCTTTGGAAGACAGGGCCTGGGGATGGCCGATTCCCAAGGACAAGCCTGGGAAAGGGGATGCGCGATGGGCTCCTGAATGGGGTGGGGGGGGGGAGACAGAGGCAGGGGTGATGGAGGCTGAGCGTGGAGGCAGAAAGGGAGCAGTTGGAGGATGAGGGGATGGAGGTTGGAGAGATTTTGAGACAGAACTAGAGGTCTTTCCGGAAAGGCCGGGTCAAAGGGTGCAGCAGAGTTGAAGAACACAGCAGCTGAATCCTCCCACACCAGGCCTCTGTGACCAGGAAGGGGGGGCCGTTGCTCCCATTTCACAGGCGGGCAAACGGAGGCAAGAGAGGTGCTCACTGGCTTGCCCAAGGACCCACGGGAATCTGGGGCCCGGGGGCCCTGTTGGGAGCGGGGAGGGTAGACCAGCGTGGGAGACTTCCCCATCCGCGGTGGCTGATGAACAGGAGCGGAGGGCGGTGGTGGAGACAGAAATCAGGGAGGGCGCGGGGGAGGCGCGGCCGGAGAGAGCCTGGTGCTGGGCTGAGGCCTGACACCCGGCTCCGGTTCCAGCCGCGGCATCGGCTGCTCGGGTGTCACGGTCCCCGCCTCCCGCGCCCCGCGGACCCATCCACTCGCCCCGCAGCGCGCGCTCCCGGCCGGGATGGGGGCCCCGGGGGGGGGGGCGGGGGGCGCTGCGCCGCCTCCTCCCGCCGGGAATCCGCAGCGGCCTCCGCAGCAGCCTCCCGCCGCCGGCCCCCTCCTCCTCCCGCGCCGGAATGGTACATTCCGGTCCGCCTGGCCCGGCTGCAGTGGATGTTGCTAGAACCCACGCGGAGGAAGGAAGAGACGCAGGCAGGCTGCGGTGACCCAAGCGGCCGCCCCTGCCTCAGGGACCCCTTCCCGGAGACACGGCACCATGACCCAAGGAAAGGTACCGGCATCTCCCCCCACCTGCACCGTCCTCCACCCGTGGGCTCCCAGCTCCCTGGCATCCCAGGCAAACTCTCTGGACCACTCTGAGCATCCTCCCCGGGCGCTGGGGCCACGGTCCTCTGTGGTCCCTGCTGAAGTCCGAGGACCAAAGGCCCCTTTCAAGGAATGGGTTGGGGCCTTTTCCTGCCCAGCAGGCCCACCTCTCCTGCCTCCCCGCCCCCGGGGGGGCTTTGGCATCTTAGGACCCTTCAGGTTCCCTTGAGGAATCAGCCTGGGTGTCCAGGGTGTGGTTGGGGGGACCGGTGGAGGGCACCTGAGTGAGCCCCGAGGGGCCATGCCGATCCTGCACCTTCCTCTGCTCCAATCTCAATCCCAGCCACATTATGCTCATCTTTCGCCTCTCCACAGTGACACCCCCCACCCCAGTCTCTGTCGTTATTCCACACCTGGACACATCCCTTGTGGTTGGGGTGGGGAGGCATTTACTATGTCAACCCTGCATCAAGATGCTCTAATTTTTGTTTTTGTTTTGGCTGGGCATGGGACTAGATGGGACCAGATAAAACGTCTTCTCTTTTTTCCCCAGTTCTAGGCCTGAAATGGAGGGGAGGGGCTGGGGCAGAGACTTGGCTGGCCTAGTGTGGTTACATAACATCAACAGCCTGTGGAATTATACAACAAGCAGGGCCTGGGGCAAGGGGGGAGGGTCCTCTGGCCCTCTGTTTTGGGGGTGCTAAGGATTGGGCAGAGAAAACAGAAGAGGAACCTCCCTTGCACTCCCCCTTCTTTTCTCCAAGATGAGCCTCAGAGCCAATGGCATCTTTCCTTGGGCTCTCAGATCCTCCTCTCCCTGTTTTTAAGCTCCTGAGACCTCAAAATGATGTCATTGGGTGATACCACCTCCTGCCACTGGGCAGACCTCACTTGGGAATGCCGGATGTGTGTGTGTGTGTGTGTGTGTGTGTGTGTGTGTGTGTGTGTGTGTGTGGTCTGTGTAGGGGAGGCAGGGCCCTGGAGGCCCTGGAGCTGATCAGCAGGGTGGGGGCTGGGGAGGAGGACCTGTTCTGGACAGGGCTGAAGTCAGAGGTGCCAATCCATTTCCTGGGGCTGGGCTCAAAGGACCTTGATTCTGTTGGGCTGAACTGGATTTTCCTGGATGTGACCCTTCTGGTCTGGGTGATGAAGGAGGTCAGGAGAGTGGGAGGGCATCAGGTGTGGGGTGGGGGGCATTCCCAGAGGCCTAGGCTCTACAAGGTTCTCTTCCCTAAGGATGTGCATTGTGGTGAAAATGAAGAGCTTCCACCCCCCACTCCCCCACCGCTGCTGCTGATTCCACCCCCACCCCCACCCCCCCAGTCACTTTGCTGACACTGCTTCCTGTCCTGGGGTGAATGCCCTGCATTGCCCCTGCCTCCTCTGCCTCTCCCCTCCAGCTTGCTCACAGGCTTTCTGGCGATGGAGAAGAACCTCCATTTCAGTGGTCCTTAGGCCTACATGGAGGCAAGAGATCTTCCGGTGCTCACTCACGTCTGGGCCGCCTCAGCCAGAAGCACCCTGAGAAGAAGGAACTCTGCGGCCCTTGCTCTACTGCCCTTTGGGTTTAATGCGTTCTTTCTGAAGCCCAACCTCACTCCCATTCATTCTGTCCCCATTCTGAGGTTCAGTCCTCCTACCACCTCCTCCCCCACTGTCTACCCTCTCTGGGTGGCATTCGGGCCCTCCTGGCTCACATCCTGTCACCAAGGCTTAAGCGGACACTCTAGGGGCAAGTGTAACGGAGTGTAAAATATAGACTTGAGTGTTCAACCTGCCACAGTACATTTCCCTCTGGGCCTCAGTTTCCTCTTCTGTAAAATGAAAGAAAGGGCTGAACTAGATGCCTGCTTCCAGCGTGACAGGGTGCGGTTCTGTTCTGGTTTAGGAGAGAGGCTGGGGTTCCAACAGCATGAGGCCAAAACAGGACCCTTTCCTTTTACCTGGCACTTCTTGCCCTTCCTGCAGTCCCCATCCTTCCTCGGGGCTCGCCAGCCTCACCTTCTCACTGTCATCTCCAGCCCAACACCTGTCCCAGTAGCACCTGGTCTCTGCAGCCCAATGGGCTGTGCAAGTGTGGCTTCATGAGCTTGGACACTTCATTCTTCTCTTCTGAGCCTTAGTTCCCTTGTTTTATTTATTTATTTATTTATTTATTTATTTATTTATTTATTTATTCATTCATTCATTCATTCATTCATGAGAGACACAGAGAGTGAGGCAGAGACACAGGCAGAGGGAGAAGCAGGCTCCCTGAGGGGAGCCTGATGCGTGACTCGATCCCAGGGTCCCAGGATCACGCCCTGAACCAAAGGCAGACGCTCAACCACTGAGCCACCCAGGTGCCCTCCTTCGTTAGTTTTTTTTTTTTAAGATTTTATTTATTTATTTATTCATGATAGACAGAGGGAGAGGCAGAGACACAGGCAGAGGGAGAAGCAGGCTCCATGCCAGGAGCCCGACACGGGGCTCAGTCCCGGGACTCCAGGATCACACCCTGGGCCAAAGGCAGGCATTAAGCTGCTGAGCCGCCCAGGGATCCCCTCCTTCGTTAGTTTTTATACCAGCTTCAGTGTGTTCCCCGGGGCCAGCCCCGACCCTCCTGGAGCTCAGTTCTCCCATCTATGAAAAAAAGGTAGAGTCTTTCCCTGTCACCCCCCAGCTTTATTGGGGTATAATTGACAAATAGAAATTATATATATATATATTTATACATATATATTTAAGGTATACAGCTTGATGTTTAGATATATGTATATATGGTGAAATGATCACAGTCGAGCCAGTGAACAGAGCTATCACTTCACAGTTACCTTTATGTGTGTGTGATGAGAACGCTTAAGATCCACCCTCTCAGCAAATTTCAAGTATACAATACAGTATTGTTAACTATAATCACCATGCTGTACATTAGATCTCCAGAACTTATTCATCTTGCACAATGGAAACTTTGTGCCCTTTGACCACCATCTTCCCATTCCCCCCACCCCCCACCCCTGACAACCACCATTCTGCTCTGTTCTTCTATGAGTTTGGCTACTTTCCATCCCCAATATAACTGATCTCATGCAGTTTTTACCTTTCTGTGTCTCGCTCATTTCACTTAGCATAACATCCTCCAGGTTCACCTATGTTGTCGCAAATGGGAGGATTTCCTTCTTTCTTAAGGCTGAATAATATTGCACACCCTGCACAAAACAGGGAGACTCTTGTCTGTACCCCCACCCTTCTAGGTGAGAAAGTACCCAGGGAAGTCCCAGAAATTAGGAGCAGGTGAGAATACCCATGGAAGTTCCAGAAAGCAGAAGCTGGTGAGGAGGATTTGGAAGGCACCCTTTCCCTGGTGACTGTCTCTGTCTGCCTCTACTCCACAGATCTCCGTGGCTAATAAGGCCCCCGGGACGGAGGGGCAGCAGCAGGCCAATGCTGAGAAGAAGGAGACTCCAGCAGTGCCCTCGGCCCCGCCCTCCTACGAGGAGGCCACCTCTGGGGAGGGGCTGAAGGCAGGGCCCTTCCCCCCAGCCCCTTCAGCTGTGCCTCTCCACCCCAGCTGGGCCTACGTGGACCCTAGTAAGTCTCTCAGCTCCTGGAGGCAGGAGCATTAGGGGGAGCAGTGGGCCCAGAAGAAAAACCTGGGTAGAAGGAAGTTGCCCATAAATAGATGCATTGTGTGGTTATATGAGGCCCTGTTGTCAAAGGCTTGGGCTTTGGTGGGCTATTCCAAGGGTAGGTCAAGGAGAACTCTGGGAAGAGGGAGAGACATCGTGTCTGCAGTCACAGTACTCTTGGATGGGGAAGAGCGGATTTTTTTCAAGTCCCCAAGCTAGGGCAACTCGAAGGGACAGATGGGGAGAAAAAAACAGGGACTATTCTAGAAAGGCTCTTCTCAAAGAAAGGGGTGCAGAAGAAGGATGGGGAGAGTGGACACAGGAAGGGGCAGGGTAAAGCTGTGAGTGGGGATGCAGTGTGTTTCCATGTGGGCTGATCTGAAACCAGAGTGGGGACATGTCCCCATGAAGGCCCCAGGGCTGGTGGGGCCAGGGGTCTGAGGATCACTTCACCCTCACTTTCCCTGTCTCTCTTCCCTTCTCCAAGCCTTTGTTGGGGACAGGAGGATATGAGGTGGGGAAGGTGTGTGGGTGCCAGCCTTCGTGCCCCTCGTGGCGGGGCGTAATTCATAGGCAGACTCACCCAGGCGAACTCCAGCTCCTTGCAGACCAAGACTCACAGCCAGTGGGAGCCCCTGTTGGGTTGAGCAGCTTGTGAGAGCTTTGCCTCAGGGCTGGGAACATGCAGCTCCGACAAGCTGTAAGGAAGGGCCCCCTCTCAAATCTTCCTCGGCCCCTGCGGCCTCCCTCAGCAGCCCCTTCCGACCCACCCACCCACCCAGTCCCATCGTATCAACTCCCACCCTCCCCAGCAGAATTCTAGAAGGCATGTCAAGAACAATGCCTCCGACAGAGCCTCTACTCACCAGGAGTGGCCACCATGGTCCGCACCCCTTACCACAAACCCCCTCAGTCCAGAGCCAGGCAAACCTACCCCACTGTGACCTACTGGAGGGCCAGTGAAGGTCTGGCATTTGTGGGAGCCCTTCTCACTGCCCCGGATACACACGGGAAGGCTTTCTCTCTCCTCTTCTCTGTGGCCTGGCCATTCAGGCCTGGGCAGGGGGTGTAGACAGAACATGAAAGAGAAGTGAAGGATTAAGGGAGGGTCTCCAGGCCCCAGGTGTGCAGCGAGCTTCCCCTCGCCCCCTTCCTCCGTTTCCATTTCCAGGTTGCCCAG
Organism: Nyctereutes procyonoides; assembly: GCF_905146905.1. Lineage (NCBI taxonomy): Eukaryota > Metazoa > Chordata > Mammalia > Carnivora > Canidae > Nyctereutes > Nyctereutes procyonoides. The sequence goes on along the minus strand of NW_026575124.1, from coordinate 1,241,121 downwards.
ACTAGCCCCTTAAGAAAGGGTTTCCAGGGAACCATCGGGGCAGGAAGGAAGTTCCTTTCAGTCAACATATGACAAACATTTCTAAGGGTGTGCCACGCGCTGTGTCCAGCACTCAGCTAAATTCCTAGGGACATGCTGATTTGCAAGACTTGCCCTCCCAGACCTGACTGTAGAGACAAGTAGGCAGACGAGTACCACACAGTGGAGATGCGGTGACAGAGGCCTAGGCAGCTTGCCGAACCCACCTGGCAGTCAGGGAAGACTGCCTGGACAAAGGGGTAGCCACGCTGAGTCCTGAAGGACGACGAGAGTCAGCCTGGTAAAGAGGCAGCGAAATGAGTGTTTGGGTTGAAAGAATATGACATGTGGAGGCCCAGAGGCAAGAAAAAAAAAATAGAGCCAGGCTGGAGAAAAGTAGGAGAGAGGAATGTGCACCGGGGCTGAGCGCTCAGGGGAGGCTGTGGTGGCTTTGGTAAGGGACCTGAATGTGAGCAAAAGGCAGTGGGGAGCCTCAGAGAGCTTGACGCAGGGTCAGCTTTGAAAGACCAACACTGACGCTTTTGCCGTGGGGGGTAGGACCCTGGACGAATGGCAGGAAGGGCCCCTGGAATCGAAATGACAGTGGAAGAGAACAGAGCAGAGGCCTCTGGAATGGCCCAGCTGACGGGTGCAGAGGAGAGGGCAGCATGGTCCCCACCAGGCCCGGGGCCATAGGCTTTCACTTCCATCTAGTTTTGTCCCCGTGTGTCAACTGGTGTCAACCAGAGTGTCAACTGACCCGTATCATAGAAGAGACCCGGAGATGCTGGTGACTGGCTCAAGGTCACACCGCTGGTCAGTCTTAGAGGAAGAAGACTGTGTGGCTGTGGATCCCATGCTCTTCCAAAGGCCTGACATCTGGGTTCTGAGTTCTGAGAGCTGACCCCCAAACTTCATCCCCTCCTTGCCCTGTCTTGGCTTTACTCCCCCCTCCAGGCTTCCCCCTGCCTTGATTCCCAGCTGGAGTGCCAGCAGGTGCTTCCTTCCCACCGGGTCCCCAGGTCTCACCCCAAGGGTCTCAGAGCAAGTGGGGGTAGGACCTCCAACCCTGGATGTGCAGGGTGGCCCTGGGAGAGTTGCTGTCCCTCTCTGGTTCTTAGCCACAAGGGAGCCAGCACGTCCAGGGAGGAGTAGGGAACGCTAGAGGAGAGGGTCGCTCATAGGCAGGCCTTGGCCCCCGGGGAGCCCCAACCAGCGTGCATGAGGGGGAGGGGAGGTGACGGTTTATTCTCAGGACTCAGGCAGGAGAAGCAGGTGGGGAGAGATCTGGGGATGGGATGGGGTGTGGTGGGAGGTTTGGAACGGGGCTAGAGAGACAGGCTCGCCGGGTCCAGAGAGCCACTTTGACCAAAGTCAGCTTCGAGCAGGTGGCCGTTGGGGGCAGCGTATATATGTGTGGGAGCCCTCATGGCCCTCCCCATGTCCATCCAGACAGTTATGAGAATGGCTTCCCCACCGGAGACCATGAGCTCTTCACCACCTTCAGTTGGGACGATCAGAAAGTTCGCCGAGTCTTCATCAGAAAGGTAACCGCCTCCCCCCAACTTTCCAGGACTGGTGGGTTAGGTTGGGGGAGTCCCTTGAGGAGACCCTGGCCCATCCCTCAGTCTGCAGGGGTCTGCAGAGGCCACCCCTGGCAGACAGCACCTGCTGGGAGGTGCATCCTTGGGCTTCACCCCACCGCCCCTTGCTACGCCGAAACTGTGTCTCATCCTCTCTGTAGATGCGTGGGGCCTCTTGTCCTGTGGGGGTGGGCTCTGGAGCATCTTTGCCCTTCTTCCACCTTGTCCTGGGTCCCCTTCCACCTTGTCAGTGACCCCTGAGAGGGAAAGTGGAGGGCACGGGATGCAGGTTCTGGAGAGGACATGGGTCGCTGGGAAGCTGAGCCTCACTGGGGGCCCAAGTCTCCCTGGCCTCAAGTGGGGCTCCCCAAGCTGAAAAGAACTCCCTCCCCCCCCTAGGTCTATACAATCCTGCTGATCCAGCTGCTGGTGACCTTGGGTGTCGTGGCTCTCTTTACCTTCTGGTGAGTGGGCAATGTGGCCCGGCACCTTCCAGGTCGGCCGTGGCGAGGCCCGACTCTCCGGGAATGTTGGGGCAACGGATGCCCTTGTGCTGGGGAAGAACTTCAGGTAGTGCCCACGGAGGAGTCCTCCGTCCCCCGGGGGAGGAGCTAGTGCCTTCCAGGGCGACAGGTGCCTGGGAAGCAGTCATTCCTCTCAGATCTTCCAGCCCCACAGCCAGGCACCTCCACGCCTCGGCCCAGCCCGGGACTGGGGCTGGGGCTCCCTCTGCCACTGGGGTGCCTCCCTGCTTTCTTCTCGTGGGTCCCGTGAGCCGTGGGGGGCAGGCGCAGATGTGGAAATGGAGACAGGGTAAATTCTGATTCTCTCGCCCTCCTTTCTCTGCAGTGACCCCGTTAAGGACTACGTGCAGGCTAACCCAGGATGGTACTGGGCATCCTAGTGAGTATACCCCAGGCCTCCCTTGCCAGAGAACCCTCAGTGGCACGAGGTGGGACGTCTCTGCTGACAGATTCCAAGCCCATGGCCCTTCTCCCCTCTAAAGGAAGACTGTCCTCACAAGAGCATGGCCGGGGGGGCCCTTGTGGTGTTTAGATCCGAGGGGGAGGGACGACAGGCACAGGTTCTGGTGCTCGCACAACGAGGAGAGGGTGGGGCTGGGGCCCTGGCTAGAGAGACCCAGACCTTGGCCCTGAGGGGAAGGGGAGCTGGAACACCTTGACCCACACTAATGATGATGTTGCTACTCTTATTAGCATTGTTATTAATGCTTATGGATTATTAATCATAATAGCTACCACTTACAGGTGCCTAATGAGGGCTGGGCCTTGTTCTGTGTGCTGGATGCACAGTATTGCATTCGATCCTCAAGTCGGCTGGGTATGATTACCTCAGAAAACTAAGGTTCAGAGAGGTTGAGTCATTTGCCCAAGGTCACACAGCTAGTCTGTGGCAGAGCTGGGATTCAAACCCAGGATGCAGGTTGAGGCTTGTGTTCTTAATCACTCTGCTTGGCAGATTCCCTTCTTCTCAAGCCGCTTGGCTCACCTGCTTGTCCTATACTCTGTAAGGAACACTGGCAGGGGACTTAAGGGGAGAAGTTTGACGGTGTAGGTGATTTTTGACCCTCTTATCTGGGCAATTAAGGGTCAACCTGGATAATCTACGGTAGAATTATCCTGGGCTCAGGGCGGATTCACTTGCACCTAAGCCCTCTTCAGCACCCACAGTGAGCTCGGCCCTGTACTGGGTACTGGGGTTGCTGGGTCAAAAGCCTCTGTAGGGGAAGGTAGTGAGCGGCACCAGGCTGCATGGGCTCGAGCAGCACTCAGAGGAGAGGAGGCAGGAGGGCGTGAGGTCGAGACACCCAAGCCCTCAGTCTGCTTTGGAGGGAGCGCCTCAGTGGAGACCGGAGTGGCTCAAGCAAAAGCACAGAAGGGGTCTGCACGTGGCATATTCGGTACATAAGGGACGAGACTGGCAGGGGACTAGAAGCCTCCATGTAGGGGAATCTGAGACATCTCAGAGAGCAGTGGAGGCTTATGGGGTGGCAGCTCTGAAAGGCTGGCAAGGAGCTTGCACACTACAGCTGTCCTACGCCTGCTCCTGGGTGGGGATCCGGTGGAGATGTTGGCTCAGCCCAAAGCCTTCTGGGCCGCCCCAAGCCCAGAACAGTTCTAAAGCTGGCCTTGATTAACACCAGCCAACCAGAAGCAGACGGGAAGGAGGCTCATCCTGGCCTCTGTGGCTCAGTCAGGTTGGGAGTCCCAGGGGAGAAGACCTTCTCACCCAGAGCCTTGCTTAGGGCATAGGACAGAGGGCCTGTCTGCAGCCCAGACAGAGAGGCGTACAACTGGGGGAACTGGGAGGCTCTGTGTATAAAGCTAATGAGGCCCCAGGGACTGCCACCCGGGCCAGCCCACATGGCAGGTTGGCATGGCTCCCAGCACGTCAGCACCTCCTGGCACACCCGGGTACCCTGAGGACTCGAGAATGGAGTCCCCAGGCCCTTCACCAGGCCTTCTGTGGGAGGGTCCGCAGGACTGCACGTCCTGAGCAGACGGTGGCAGGGACGCAGCCGGGAATGAGCAGGCTAGGAAATGGGGACAGAGTCCACCCTGCTGAGGGTGGGCATGAGAATCTGGCCTGGGAACGAAGAGATTTAGCGGCCCTCTAGAAAAAAAGCAGAGATGCTCTCCCCGGCTCAGGGGTGGGTGGGGATGGGGATGGAGAGAAGTTGGGAGTGGGCATGGACCGTCTGCTTTGGATGGGGTGTCTCAAAGCCTTGGAGGTACTTGGGAACTCCACCACCGAGATGCTAGGCTTTTCTCCAGAAAGCCAGCCGGTGGCTCTGCCCTGCCCTCCCCCCCTCCCCACCCCTCAACTCTATCCACTTTGCTCCTAGAATCTGCTTCTGGGTCTGAGGCCTAGTGGGTCTCACCTCCTACAACATACCAAGCCCTTAACATCAGTAAGAATAAAACCGCTCTTTCTGTGTGTGTGAGGCCCTGTGCTAAGTGCTTCATAGGAATTTGTCATTTGATCCTCATAACAACCCTAGAAGGCGGATGCTGTGGTTATCCCCATTCTACTGATGAGGGAGTGAGGCTCAGCGGGAAGTCATTGCTTCCTAAGCAGCATTGTAGGGCTCTTCCTAAGAGCACTTCCCCTGAGTGCTCGGCTGCCTCCCTGCTGGCCCGGGATTGGCCCTAGAGCGGGACACTAGGAGGGGAGACGTTGGGTTTGGCCCCCACCTGCACCTCACTCCCCTGTTCTGACACTCTGTAAACAGACCATGGCTCCAGCCCAGGCCCTGGGGCCCGGCTCCGACATGCAAGTTAGTCTTTCTTTCCCTTCTGTGACTCATTCTCTGGCCCCTGGGGTGGCGGCCTTCCAGCACCCCGCTCCGCTCACTGCCTTCGCAGGGCCCCAGCCATCTCCCTTAGTGGGCTCTTGCCGTTTTGTCTGATTGCTCCCTCTGAGCCCTGGTAATGGGGGGGGCGAGGGGGCCCCGGGCAGAGGAGGAGACTGGGAGACCAGAGATGGGAGAGGTGGAGCAGAGCCTCTCCAGGAGGCGGGTTTCTAATTGTAACGACTCCCGAGTCCTCACCCTGTGCGGGGCCCTGTGCTCACTGCTGAGCACATGCTCTCAGCCAGTCCTGCTACAGCCTCTTGAATTGGTACCAGGATTCCTGTTTTACAAAGGAGGCAACAACAAGGCTCCGCAATTAAGTAACTTGCTCAAGGTCACACAATAGTGGCAGAGCTGCGCTAAGAATACTAAGAATACGAGTGGCAGGTTCCAAAGCTACATTGTAACCCCCAGGTGATGCCCCTCTGCCCTCCCTCCGACCCCCCTCAACCCACGAGGAGCTCTGGGCCAGAGAGGAAAGGAGACTGGCCCTTCTGCTTTGGCAGCTCCCATTCCTGCAGGGAGATGGAATTCACACCCAGGACGCACATAGACAAGGGTATTATTATTATCAATATTGCCGCAGTGACTGATCAATGACTCAAGTGAGACCAGAAGAGAGGGGATCCTGGACTGTTTCTCATCTGGGACAGGATGATTCTCCTGCCCCTCGCTGGTCCCTGGCACTAAGAACCCCTCAATCACCATGACAATTGTTCCACATCACTTGAGAGCCACTGATACTTATAGGAGAAGGTGAAGACGGAGAAGTCCTATTTGCCAAATCCAGTAGACTTTTCTCCACCCCTAAATCCCCTATGCTTTTGCATTTCATCCAGAAGTTATTTTTTTTTTAGATTTCTTTATTTATTTGTTTATGAGAGACACAGAGAGAGGCAGAGACACAGGCAGAGGGAGAAGCAGGATCCATGCAGGGAGCCTGATGCAGGACTCGATCCCAGAACCCTGGGATCATGACCTGAGCCAAAGGCAGACGCTCAACCACTGAGCCAACCAGGTGTCCCTCATCCAGAAGTATTTAAAGGTCACCTAACCATTGCCAGGCCCTGGGCAAATGGTAGGAATGTAAAATGACTAGGTCACTCCAGATGCTACATCTAGGTGGGGGTTCAGATGATCAAGCCCGTCGGGTGTGTGGGTGCTGGCCTCAGTTGAAGAATGTCCATGGTGCACGAGGGAGCCCCTCTAATCCCGGCCTTGGGCATCCCTGCCAGTTGGTCCTTTCCAGCAGGAGCAGAGTGCGGCAGGCACGTTATAAGGGCGCAGAGGGGAGGGGGAGGTACGTAGGGCAGATCTAGCAGGGCCTCACCCAGGTCTTTGGGAATTTTAAACAAGGGAGTCCCATGGTCGGATCTGTCACTCGGAGGGTGGGAGGTAGGGCTGGAGGCAGCAGGACCAGATAGAGAGAGAGGTGGCCCCACCTAAAAGGGTGGTATTGGGCATGGAGACAAGGTGACAGATCCGAGAGCTGCCTGGGTAGGAGGATCGGCAGGCCCAGGTGATTAATCGGGTGAGGCCGGTGAGAGTGAGGATGCTGAGCTCTCTGGTTGGGCGACTTGGATGCGCATGACGTCCTTGTCCTGTCCTCGCAGTAGGAGACACAGGAGCAGGGGCAGGGAGGAGGGCGAGTTCACTCCTGACCTGTTGGGTTTGGCACGGTTCTGAATGGCCATCTCTGCCGAGTTGGCAGTTGCCTATTCAGGTCTGAGGCTGAGAGGAAACATCTAGATCAGAATCAAGGGTGTGGGAGCCATGAACATCTGCCTGCTAGAGGGAATCCCGTGGAGGAGCAAGCCAGTCGGATGGGACCCGATATCAAAGGAACAGGGCATATTTAGATGCTCGGCAAGGAGACTGGGAAGGAGTGGCCAGGGAGGTAGGAGGGGACCCACAAGTGTGTCATTGTGGAACGAGGGGAACAATGGGAGTGAGCAGATGTTGAAAAGTCAGGTAAGACAGGGACTGACTAGTGTCACTTGGGCTCATCAAGGTCACAGGGATGTGGCAAAGCCAGCTCTCATTACGTGGGGCTGGGTTGGGATTTGTGGGGTTGAGGAGTAATGCGGAGATGGAGAAGGAGACAGTGAGGGGAGATAGATTTTTCTTTTTCTTAAAGATTTTATTTATTCATGAGAGACACAGAGAGAGGCAGAGACATAGGCAGAGGGAGAGGTGGGCTCCCATGGGGACCCGATGCAGAATTTGAACCCAGGACCCAGGGATCACGACCTGAGCCAAAGGCAGTTGCTCAACCACTGAGCCCCTCAGGTGCTCCAGGGAGATAACTTTTTGAAGAAGCTTGTCTGTGAGGCTGGATAAAGTGGCGTAGCTGGAACCAGGGAGGACATTGGCTGAAGATGGAACACAGCTGAGGAGGGTTGTATGGGAGGAGAGGCGCCAGCAGAAGGGGTGAGTTGTTGGAGCTAGAGAGGGCGAGGCAGTTGAGTGTGTGGGCCCGCAGCCCAGGCTGGGGAGATGGGCCTGGGATGGAAGACAGGAGGAGGGCCACGTAGATGCATGATACGAGACTTGCAGGTGGCAGGCGGGGAGCCGAGGGAGCCCCGCATCATCTCAGATCTTTCTGGGATGCATCAGGCCAGACCGTGCAGGAATGAGGCAGCCGGGAAGGATGGTTGGAATTGCTGCTGTGGGGGACAGGTGACGAACCGAGGGGCAAGGATGGCAGGCGCCGTGCTGAGGGCCCACTGGCGGCTGGAGACCGTGCATTGGTGGTGGCACCAATCTCATTGGGCACCCAAGAACAGGTCCCTTGGGTCCTCAGCCCCTCATCTTCCACCTCCTGGACTGGCCTTCACCTCCACTATTGTCTAAACAACCCTCGATCCTCTGCCCCTGTTGCTGAGGGCACCTGAGCTCCTTGCCCACCGTCCCCTGGACATGGCCGTGATCCAGAAATCCGCACAACAGGTACTTTCTGCTCGTGCCAGGGGCTGGCGGGGCAGATGAGGACCTTCCCCTGACTTGCTGGCAGGCCGGTAGGGTAGACCAAGAGCAAGTGGCAGGGGCATTACAGGTAGTGAGAAGGGTGGGAGGGGCTGCGGGGCGGCGTGGGCCGGTGGTCAGAAGCAGGCTCTCTGGAGAAGGTGCGAGGAGCCCATCAATCCTTATTCATAAAGCACTTAGTGCTCTGCTTGGCACACAGAAGACACCGTGGGCAAAGTTCCTGTGCGAAGTATCGGGAGCGTCGGGGAGGCCACCTTGGGTGGGGCAGCCAGCTGTCCCGTGGCATCCAGGACTCGGTACCTCCAGAAGCAGGCTCGTCCGAGTCCCGTTCCTGTCTTGGAATCGGACCAGCGGCCTGCCCATTGCGGCCTTCTAAGATGACTGTCATCCTAAACGACCCCCTCCCACCCGACCCATCGTACTGCCCGGCACCTGTGGGCGGGGGTGGCAGAGAGCAGAGTGAGCGGGACCGAGGGGCTCGGGGGCACAGCTGACCTGCCCCTCGTCTGTCTCCTTGTATAGTGCTGTGTTCTTTGCGACCTATCTGACCTTGGCCTGCTGCTCTGGACCTAGGTACGTGATGGCTTGAGGAGCAACTTGCGGGAACGTGAGCAGAATCTTGAAGGATCGGGCCCCAGGCTGCCTGCCATGGCGCGCTGTGCACCTGAGAGGGCTCTATCCCCCGGGCTCCATCCGGCCTGCCCTCCCGCCTCTTCGTTGCTGCCTCTGAGGCAGCAGCAGGGTGGCGTGGATCTACTGATGGGGATATATGGGGATGTGGCTGAGGGAAGGGGCTCCGAGGAGTGGGGATGGGGAGCCCCCCGCCCTGCTGCAGTGACCCAGCCTGTGGCTGTCGGCACCCCCCCTTCTCCTCTGAACTCAGTGGCTTGCCTTACAGGAGGCATTTCCCCTGGAACCTGATTCTCCTGACCATTTTCGTAAGTGATCTAGGGGTGGCTGGGGACAGATGCTGCGTGGGGACGGTGGGAGGCGGAAGGAGGGTGGGCTTCGAGGGCCAAGAAGCCTGGGCTGGGCATGTGCAATGTGAGCTCACTGGTGGAGGCAGGAGTATTTTCATCCCACTTCTGCTGCAAAGATGTCCTACCTTCCCTTTGCAAATGGGCTTAGTTTCCCCTTCCCCCAGCTCCATCCACTGTCCCTTTCCTTGGTGATGTTTTGAAGAGGTTCGAATGAGGCATCCTAGAGCCATGGCTAATGAAGAGTAGAGTAGAAAGCGAAGAGAGAGCAGGGCTGCAAAAGAAAGGAGGAGACAGCTAGCGCCGGCCCGTCGGGGACGCTCCTCACCAGGCCTGAGTTGTGCAAGTGAATGTGTGTGGGGGTGAGGCACATGCAGAGTTAAGGGGTGTGCAGGGGTGGAGGCCCAGGCCGGGCCTTGAAGGTGCCTGGGCCCCCAAAGGCCGAGTTCTGGAGCGTTCATCCTGCTTCTCCTTCCAGACCCTGTCCATGGCCTACCTCACTGGGATGTTGTCCAGGTAAAGGGGACAGACAGGTGGAGGGGGATGGGCCACACCCTGAAGGGAGCTGCCCCTGAACAGTGTCCCTTCAGAGAGCGTTAAGATGGGGAGGGGGTTCAGGCAGGCGGGAACATTGGCCCAGATCCCTTGTCTTGCACACTCAGCAGTGACAGCAGGACGTGGCCAGCTCAGTGGGGTGGAGGTGGGGAATGAGGGGACCAAGGTGACCTCTCTCAAGCTGTAGCTTGAAAGACCTCGGACCGGGTCAGACCCCATTTCCTGTAAGCCACCTCCCGGCAGCAGCACAAAGCCCTCCCCACCCTTCACTCCCACCTCTTCAGGATCCTTCCAACAGGAGTTTGAGTCGAAGCATGCTGGCGAGGGCAGGACCCAGGGAAGAGGTTAGGAAAGCAGAGAGAGGGGGTAGGACCCTGGGAAGGGAGAGCGTGGGGACCAGAGGTCTAGAGATCAGGGCCTGGCAGAGGAGGGTGGGCCTGGGAGGAGGGCCGGGGAGACCAGAAGCCCGGCCTGAAGCCGAGCCCCTGGCCCTGCGTCCTGCAGCTACTACAACACCACGTCCGTGCTGCTGTGCCTGGGCATCACGGCTCTCGTCTGCCTCTCAGTCACCGTCTTTAGCTTCCAGACCAAGGTCAGCTCTGGGGCTTGTGGGCAGGTCCTTGGGATGGTTGGGGGGTGGGGCTCCAATCTTGGGTCCCTGGCTACGGAGAGGTAGCCAAGAGGGTGAGAAGAGGGCGAGAAGGGTCTGGGGAGGCCACCTGGAGGAGGAATGCTGGCTTCTAGGGGGGAGCATGAGACAGCGGCCTGCTGCGTAGGCCCCAGCCTTCTTGCCAGTACGCTGCCCGGTTGGGGCCCCAGGAATGGCAGGCCGTCGTTCCGTGCGGGCCCAACAGCTGACGCCTATCCCTTCCCTGCAGTTTGACTTCACGTCCTGCCAGGGTGTGATCTTCGTGCTGCTCATGACTCTTTTCTTCAGCGGACTCATCCTGGCCATCCTCCTGCCCTTCCAATATGTGAGTCCCGGGTCTCCCGGTGGGACCCCGGGGAGGGAGAGAGAGCCTGCCTTGCCCAAGGGTGCCCTTTCCTCCCACACCCTCCAGGGAAGGCCCAGAGCCAAAGGCCTACAGCCTGCCATCCTGTCCAACCCTCCTGGCACCTGCCCTGGGCTTGTTGGCAGTATAAGCAAACAAACAGGGAGGCTTTTCTTGGCAGGCCTGGGCACCTGCTTGCACCATGAGCCATATCCGGCTTCACCTTTCTCATCCTCCCCTTGACGGGGGGAGGTGAGCCTGAGGGGGAGAGCACAGCACATTTAAACCCTGGGCAGGGGAGGGAGCACAGGAGCTCCATAGGGCCACCGAGCCCGGTCCCCTGGAGCTCTTGAGGGATCAGCCAAGGCCAGAGACAGAATCCGGCTGGCCAGGCTGGCAGGTGGGGCAGTGGGGCTCTGAGCCTACCCCCACCCCGTTAGAGTGTCAGTGGGGCCAGCCACATCTCAGCTGTCCGGTTGGCCCTGGGAAATCCAACTAGGACTGCACAGGGCTCACTGGTGACTGAGGCAGGCAGGCTGCTGCAGATGGAGAAGGGGCGGCTTGAGGGCATCCCTGGGAACCCAAGGGATGAAGCTATTAGACCCCTGCTAAGGGCTCAGTCATTATACCGCCCCAGCCCCCACCCAAGGCTCCTCTTAGCCACCTTTGGTGCATGATCTCCCCACTGCCCCTTTCTGTCAGCCTAGGAGCAGCATTCCTCTCCCCCACTTCCCCTTCCCCATCCTGCCCGGCCAGGCCCCCAGGGTATTGGCTGCAAGTCCAGGACATCAGGATTGGTTCTAGCATTTCCTTGGCACTTCCCAGGATCCTGTTGACGAAGGGAGGGGCCGGAGCTGGTCTGGGGGCCCTCTGTGTATCTAGGATGGGGGCGCGGTTACAGGAAGGGGCCTCAGAGCTTCAAAGAACCCTTTATTAACTCAGGTCAGGCTAATAGGGTGCTTGTGTTTCCAAGAATCTTCTGGGGGTAGGCCGTGTGGAGGGTGCATGACTGAAACTTGAAGGGTTTCCACACCCACCTGGGTGCCCCGAGACCTGGGGGAGCCAGGGTTGGGCAGGGTGCTGTGCCAGTCTCTGCGAGCAATCCCCTGCAGCCGGCAGGGACTCCAGAGGACCACCTCCCCCCACACACCTCTGAGCCCCCTACTGCTTCAGGCAAAGCTCCCCCCACAGAGGAACACACAGACCCCACACAGGACAGGGATGGGTTCGCACGGCAGGGAGGTAGCAGCCTGAAGCCAGGCTCAGGCCGAGGGTGACAGGGGTCCAACTGGATGAGTCTCCCTCATCCAGCCTGAGCCTGGGATGGTGCGTGCAGGGCACAAGTACCAATGGACTGGGAACTCCCCTGCCTGTCCCTCCACCATCACTGTCATCCTGGGGCTCCCCAGACCCCACCTGAGCACACAGAGAATCAAGGACCCCTCTCTGACCTGCTTCTTAGGGACTGCGGGGGAGGCATGGGGGTGCTATGAGAGACGGAATCCACTAGGGAGGTCTTGCTGTATCCTCTGGCCTCTGGACAAAGCAGGACCTCCCTGCCCCTTCACCCCCGCCACCCTGACTCCTTTCCTGCCTGCCCCACAGGTGCCCTGGCTCCATGCAGTGTATGCCGTGCTGGGAGCAGGCGTGTTTACGTTGGTGAGTGTGGCTCCCTGGAGATTCCCCCCCCCCCCCCGCCGCCGCACCTTCTTGGCCTCTGATCACCTCCCCAGGTCCCTCCACTGTCCCTGTCTTCCTCATAGTCCTCCTCCCTGACACCCCAGGAAGCTCCCGTGGGCGGGTCAGGGCTCAGTGCCGCATTCAGGGCTTCTCTGGGCAGGGGAGGAGGAAGGTCGTAACAACGGGATGAGGCCTTTAGACAGAGCTGAGGAGAGGCGGCCCTAGCTCGTGGGGAGGGCCCGTGCTGCTTGTGAGGGTGGGAGAATGAGGGTGCCCTGGCCGCGGGGACTAAGTTAGGCATTGCTCTCCTAGGGGTAATCCGGGAAGGCTTCTTGGAGTCAGGGAGATTCCAAGTGTGAGACATGCACTTAGCTCAAGCTTGTTCTTGGTTGTTCTCACCGAACTGAGAGCGTTGATGACCACGGTGGTGATAACAGTAATAGCTAATATTTACTGAGCCCTCCCCTTCCCTGCACCCCCCTACCCCGTCCCCAGCAAGCTCTCCGTGTGCATTTAATCCTCACCGTAACTCTATAAAATAGGTTCTATAGTTGTCAGATTCAGATGAGGAACCTGAAGCTCAGAGACTAAATGACTTGCCCAAGTTCATGCGGCATCCTAGGAAGTGGAGGGCCAGACCGGGAACCCGGATGGCCTGGCTCCAGAGCCCCGCTCTGGGTATGAGGCCACGTGGGGAGTGGCAAAGGGTGGCTGGAAGTAGGTGCCCGGGAGACAGGAAGAAGCCAGGGGCAGACGTCTGCCTGGAGCAGCCCACCGCAGGCCCTTTCCTCAGATGGGCTCCAAGCACCTGAATGTGATGGTGCCCCAGGCCCCACGCAGGTGAGCAAGCTCATCTTGGTGGCATCTTCTCAGGGAGCCTACAAGGTGAACATCCACCGCCAGCAGGAGCGGTGACCTGACCCTCCTGTCCCTCACTGGAATGTTCGGCTCAACTCAGTCTGGCCCGAGTTCTAGGCTTATTCACAGGTTCCACCGGCTTGTGGGTGACAGCCTGGGGAAGACATGGAGGACCAGAACTATGAGCAGATGTTTTGGGGGGTGCGGATTAGGAATGGGGGGTGGTGGTAGATGCATCATTCATTTCCACAGGTCTTTGTTGAGCACCTACTATGTGTGAGGTGCTAGGCTCTGTGTCCAGGGTGCCACGGTCAACAGGAGGAGCACAGTGCATGGCACATCATGGCATTCAGTAAAATACTGGCAGAATGAGTAAAGATGACCTTCAGGCTTGGAACTTGAGTCTGGAAGGGACTGAAAAGGGATCTAGTGAAACTCCAAGCCCTTCTTCCTCCTAGAGATGAGAAAGCTGGACCAGAAAAAAGTTAGATGACTTGTCTCATTTCCTGCCAAGATAAGGGCATATCAACTAAGCGTGGCCATGGTCAAGACTAGGTTGACCAGTCTCTCCCTGTTCACCCAGAACTTTCCCCATTTGAGCACTGAAAGTCCCACTTCTTGAGGGAAGCCCTAAATCCTGGGCAAAGCGGGAAGGTCAGTCACCATATAGCACTAACTTCTCTTGGCTCCTGCACCAACGCTCTTTCCCTCAGGCAGGAGCTACTTAAAGCGAATTGCTGTGAAGGGGACTGGGTTGGGACTAGGACCAGGAGGGAAGAAGCAGGGTCACGCTGGGAGGCCTCAGAGGGCAGCATTTGCCAGGGACAAATGGAAGAAGAGGAGTCCATATGCAGGGCAGAGTGGGAGGTAGGTGAGCATCAGTGGAGGGTTGGGAAGTTTACTTGGCATCGTGTGGATCAGGTCACGGCTAGTATGTCAGCTAAGCGGGAAGGCCGTACCTACAAGTAGGGCTGGATGAACAGTAATCCCTTAAATTTGTTTAATAATCCTTTGTGTTATTAGAATAATAAAAATAATCCCAACCGTCTGTTCCACCCTTTACATTTTACAAAACACTTTCACACCTATGATCTCGTTGGATCTCCACCACGACCCAGGGAGGGAGGCAGTGCTGATGTTATAGGACCTGCTTTCCACATCTGGAGCCCTGGGGTGTTGAGGGCTGGCACAGAGTCCCACTGCCAGTAAGGGGCAGATTTAGGACAGGACCCCGGTGTCCTGTGCCCAGGCTGGTATCATTTCCAGCACCCCTGGGGTCCCCTTCAAAGAAGACAACTCCAAGCTTGGAGTTGGGAAGAAGCTGGAAAGTTCTCCCCAGGAATCCCTCTGCTCCCGCCCCCACCAGCTCTGCCCTCTGGAGTACTCCTACCAGCATGGAAACAGGCTATAATTTCTCCCATCTGGAAACACACACACACACCAGCCTTGACCCACATCTCCTTCTAGCACCCCCAGTTAGAGCAAAAAGCTCTAATAAGGGAATCTATACTGACTACAGGCTTCCCCTGAAAGTAGACCGTTCCTATGAAACCTTTCATAAGCTGGAAATGGCTTAAAGTGAAACAGCAATTACAATTAATTTATGTGGAAGAGATTTTGAGGGTCCCAGACCCCAAAAATAACCTCTCTTAGGTTTTTCTGCTACGTTAGGACATGTTTTGCTGACCTTATGCATAAAATAAATAGAGATAAAGCACAGGGGCTCGCAGACACAGCTCAAAGCTGTAGCGGTTCGAGGCCGAGATGCTTGATATTATTCCCAGGCAAGGAGCTTGGGGGTGCCGCTCGTTACTTGGGGGTGCACGGTGCCTCTGTAACAGCTCACTGCAAAGCAAATGCTGAATGCTACGTTGTTGTTTTTATAAAAGTGAAAATCCGCATTGGATTTCTTCAGGTTAGGGAAAGCAGGTACTACTGCAGGTCTTCCGTAAAAATGAAATGGTATAGCTTGAATGTTTGAAAAGCGGGGGTACGTATATTTCCGTTTCATCTCCTCCCAATCCTTCTCCAATTCTCTAAACTCTCTTAATGCTCTCACCAGAGTCAGCGACAGGCTCCAGGTTACTAAACCCAGAGGTCATCTCCCAGCCCTCCCCTTGCCAGCCTCAGCCTCTTTGATACAGTTGCTCATTCCTCCATCCAGAAGCATCTTCTTCCGGGCACGTTGGCCACCAGCTGGCCAGTATTCCTCTCGCCCCCCTGCTCACACTGAATGCCGTAGGGCCATTGGCTCCTCTCTCTCTCCGCTCACTCCCTAAGGGATCTCAGACTGTCTCAAGGCTTCAGATACCATCTTTAATCCTGATGGCCCTAAAACTGACCTCCAGCCCAGAATTCCAGACTAGAATTTCCAGTTGCCAACTCAACACCCCCCATTTGGAAACCTGTGAGGCACCCCCAAACTGATTATATACAAAACTGAGCAGCTGCTCTCTCCCTGAACCCCTGCCTCTCCCATAGCTCCCCCTTCTCTGTAAATGGCAGCTCCATCCTTCCAGCTGCTCAGGCCAAACGCCCTGCTGACAGCCTCCACTCCTCCGCTCTCTGCGCACCCACGTCTGGCCCCACAGCAAGTTCTCTTGGCTCCACCTTCCAGCCAGAATCTGACCACTTGTCTCCACCTGCATGGCTACTCCCCGGCCCGTGTCCCGAATTGCTGTTGTGGCCTCCCCCAGGTGTGGCCCCACAGCCAGCGCTCAGTGCAGCAGCTGGGGTGACTCTGTTAAGTGTGAATGGGGTCAGATCATGCCCCTGCTAGGCCTCCAGGGCACCCCCCAGGCCTGCAGGCCCCCCACTGACCTCATCTCCTCCCATGCCCACCCAGCCTGCAACCCTGCCCCAGCCATGTAGGTGGGCCTCCTTGCTGCCTGTGACCTCCGGGCTCACTCCAGCCCAGCACGTCTGCAGCTGCAGCTGAGCCACCTGTCCCCTTGGACCCACTCACAGCCCTGTGTGTGTCCCCGCCTTCGAGTGTTCACTTCACTTACAGTCCTATGTGACTGAGCATGCACACACGCCCACACATGCACGCACTCACACGCTCCCTACTCCTCTTCCCTGCTTTGTTCCTCGCCATGGCACTTCCCATCCTCTGACATACTATTATATTTTTGTGATTTGTTGATTGTCCCCCTGCAGCAGGATGTAAGTTCCTTGATTGGCAGGGATTTGGGATCTGGCTCCCTCTTCGCTGCAGCCCCAGGATCTGACATAGTCCCCGGCACCCAGTAGGCACTCCCTTGATGTTTATGGGATGGAGGGATGCCTGAGAGGCATGGCCAAGGGGCCAGGGCGGGCTGAGGTGCTGGTCAGAGCAGCGCAAAGACAGCCTCAGTTGCACAGTGAGTCACAGGGGAGGAGGAACCACAGCGCCTCATTACCAGTTAATGTCTCATTAGGAGAGGACACACTGACAGGCCCTGGCTCCTCCTGCAGATTATGTAAACAATGGTCAGGAGCACGGTATGAACCCTGCAGCTCCATCCCCTGCCCTTGTTCACCGGGGTCACCAGGAGGGAAGACATGCTACAGGTCCCCTGGGCCCCCTGGGGCAGGAAAGAGCTGGGCAGGGGGCTGGATTCATTCTCCTCCCACCTCTGAGTTTCAGGGGACAGAGACCATCAGAGGCCCAGCCCTGAAAGAGCTATCTCTGGGCCTTTCCATTAACCCCAACTCTGAATGTCCTTGGCCTCGGTTTGACACCGCTTCCTGGGTCAGTTCTGTCCTATGGGAGCTGGGGTCCTCTAGCCTCTTCATCTGCACCCCCCTGCCCCAGGCCTCTCCCACCGCAGCCTTCGGATAATTCTCAGCACCGTGACAGGCCCTCCCAGCATTGCAGCTAGAGTGACAAGACAGTGCTCAGAGCATCCCTGCCCAGCTGTGGCAAGGAGGATGTGTGAAACGGGAGAAGCATCAGAGGAGGTCCCAGACCCCCAGTGAGGAGTCCCCCCCACCCCAGTCCTCCCAACCTGGGCCTTGGAAGGGCTGTTAGAATCAAATGGTTTCCTCTCCTAGAGACCCTAGCCCCTCCCTGACAGTCTCTGTCATCTGTGAGGGCGGGGCCCCCAGCTGGACAAGGCTAAGTTGGGGTGGGGGGAGCCCAGGCCTCTTAGGGCTGAGGTCCAGCCTCAAGGAATTGGCCCCTCCTAGGCCTCACCTGTCTAGCCTTGGCGCATTCTCAGGAGGCTTTGGATTTTCTGCCTCACCCCTATCTCATACCCCCCACTGTGCACCGGACCCAAATGTCAGTAGAAGCGGGTGAGTCAGCCCACAGGGACCTCACGGTGGCCTCAGCCTCCTCACCCCTCTCGTGCCCTCTCCTTGGGTGCTTTCCTGTAGAAGCTCATGGAAGGTCAGGCCGGGGAGCATGAAGACTTGGCTGGATGGAATGATGGGGCAACATGCAGGGACTGGGATATAGCAGGACGGTCGAGGCAGGGGAGACGGAGAGAGCAGGTCGGACCAAGCCAAGAGCAGGGCTTGGCCAGCAGATTCCCCACCGTGGCTGAGCCCCTGTGCTTATGTGGCTCTACCTCAGAGCCCGTCTTTCTTTGGGACGCTAAGGTCTCCCAGCCACCTAAATCGGGACGCCAAGCCAGGAGACAGAGAAGAAAGTAGGACTTTAGAAATCAGGTGACAAGCCCAATAGGAACAGAGCTTTCCCCTGTCCAGCCTGGCCAGTTTGGGGACCTCAGAAAACATCACAGTCCCTGTGTTTTAAGGAAAGTTACCAAGAAGCTGTGTGGCTAGGCCAGAGCAGAGAGACCAGTTAGGAGGCCGCTGCAGAGTCCCAGAGTCCGGGACAGGGCGGCAGGACCAAGGCGTGTGGGTCAGTACGGGATGCCTCAGGCCTGATGGTGTTTGGATGGTTGAAGCTTAGGTAGGAAGATGCTTTGTTTGGAGAGGTGCTGGGCCTGCAACCCCGGGTGTTGCCCCCGACCCGGGGGAGACGCACGAGCCCTCGGTCCCGAGCCCCTGGCCGAGACTTTGGGTCCTCGGAGCTGGCGTGGACCTACTTGCGCCGAGGCCTCGGGAGAGCATGTGCCCGCCCGCATATACTCCCACATAACCACCCCCCAGACACCCCGCACACCGTGCACGTGTACCCACACACGCAGGCACACGGGGTTAGCTGCTAAAGCTGGACGGAGGCCCCATTCCGTAGCTCTCAGCCCAGCATTCTTTCAATTTGACCTCCCTGTCCATTTGACAGGGCAAATAGAGGCCAGAGGGGTCCCCAGATGGACCCTGTCCACAGCGGGACCCAGAGAGGCTCTCCGCCGCAGAACAGGCCTCTCGGTTACTTCCATCCAGCCCCACGGACAGTCTGTTCCCTGTGTCCCTGTGACTGGCCTAGGCCAGCCCCGCGGCGTCCGGAGGACTCTGGAAGGAGACCCCCCCCACCCCCCGCTGCTTTTCCTCCCGACGCTTTGAAAAGCAGACGCGGCTACACAAACCCCAGGCGGGGCAAACCCCAGGCAGGGCGTGATTTTACTGTAGACTTAGAGACTTAGTGCATTTCCTTCAGGAGCTCAAGGCTCTTGCCTCGGGTTTTGACACGAGCCTGCAAGAGCCTCTCTGTTCGGCCTCCTGGCCTCCCGGCCTCCCGGCCTCCCGGTCTCCCGGCCTCCCGGCCTCCGGCCACCAAACCAGCCCCAACGCCCCGCCCGAGCCTCCTCTGAGCCCCCCAGAAGTGGAGTGCAGCTGGGGGTGCGGGGTGCCAGGTGACTGCTCCCTCAGGGGGAAAGCACACTAGAGGGCCCCCTCCCGGGACTCTCCCCAGTTTCACTTCCTCAGGCTCTAATCCTCCGCAACCAACGCCCTGCTCACAGCAGGCCCTTCACCCAGAACACCTGGACCCGGGGAAGGTGAGAGAAGCCCCCTCCCAGCCGCCAGGGGCGCTCCGAGTTCCTGCAGGGAGCAGGGCAGAGGCGCAGCTCCCTCCCAGGCCGGGGAAGGGAGGAGTCCCCGGCCTCGCACCCAGAGCAGAGCCAGGAGGTGCTGTCCCAAGGCCCCCCTCCTGCTGTCACCCCAGCAGGGAGCTCTCCGGTGGCCACATGCGCTCTACCCAAACAATTTTCAAGAGCTAGCTCATCCTCCCACCCCTGTGACCTTGGGCAAGTTACTTCTCTGTGCCTCGGTTGCTTCATCTTTCAAATGGGCTGATGTGGACCTTTCCACAAAGCTGCGGTAAGAATGAGATACGATACGAAAGGACAACTGAGAACAGCCTGGCACCAGGAACTCGGTCCTTTCTCGACTACCAAGGTAGCTTTCGCCCTTATTGTAAATGCTAACCTTGTAACGCAGAGCACCAAAGTTTGGAGCAGAGTACTGGGTTCACATCCATTCTCTGCCACGTTCCAGCTGCGTGGACTGATAAAATCACGTAACCTCTCGGTGCTTCCGTCTCCTTATCTCTAACATGCAGATACTAATAGCACCCACCTTGTTAGATCGTTGTGACTTGCAAGTGAATTAATATATGCAAAGCACTTAGAAAGTGCGTGGCACATCATTAATCAATAAGATCACCTGTTAGCAGTAGTCGGTTGTAAGATTTGAACCCAGGTCTGCAGGACTTCCCAGCCCAAGTGTTCTTTTTTTTTTTTTGAAGATTTTATTTTATTTATTTATTCATGAGAGACACAGAGAGGCAGGCAGAGACATAGGCAGAGGGAGAAGCAGGCTCCATGCAGGGAGCCTGATGTGGGACTCGATCCCGGGACCCCGGGGTCACACCCTGAGCCGAAGGCAGATGCTCAACCACTGAGCCACCAGGCATCCCCCAGTCCGAGTGTTCTTAAGCACTGTATTACGCCCGTGCCCGTCCTCAGGGGACCACACGTGGGCTCTTTCACACACTTTCATACGTGGCTCCCCTTCCCCCTGGGGCAGGCTTTCTGGCTCACAGGCCGCCCAGACCCTGCTCCTCCAGAGGCCGCCTGGAGGTGCTCCCCAGAACTCAGGGCTGCTGTGCCATTGAAACTTGGGACATTCAGGCCAGTGAAGGCAACTGTCTTCGATTGGCACCGGGCAACAGTGGACCCCAGGTCTCCACTCGTCGCCTCTCCTCCGCATCCCTACTCCCTCACCCTGTCCTGCATCTTAAGGCTGGCAGCCTCTTCCTATAGAGTCCCCCAAGCCCAGGCTCACGCTCTAGGCCCGAAAGCGGTGCTTGAGATCTCCCCACCCCACCCCCAGGAAGCCTGCAGTGCTCTTGGCCTTGAGCTCGGTTTGGGGCTCTCTCCCCATCTCTTCCAGCCTTCTACACACACACACGCCCCAAAGCAGTGTCATGTGGTGGAAGGAGAATGAGATTTGAGGTCTGTCCTCTTGGCTGGGTGAAGTGGGCACGCACACTCTGTGTGCCCCAAACTCCTCAGCTTCACGATGCACGTGACAATGGAACACGTGTCCTAGAGGCTTATGTGAGGATTCAATGAAAAGATTCACCAACTCTTTTTGTGTGAGTTATTTTAATCCTTCCTTTAAAGTTTTCTAATTAAATAATATATGAATACATTGATTCATATATTTCAGTTTTTTAAATCTTACATAATACAGATAAAGCAAATGTCATTTGCATGTCCTTCGCACCTCCCTCCGTAGTGAGTGCTGTGGTCAATTGTCTCTCCTTCCAGACCTTTCTATATGCATTTTATAGGTATTTGCTATATAGGCTTTTGTGACATAGGTTCGTGTGCAGTTTTCTTTTTTTTTTTTTTGTCGTTGCTATAAAAATGGGATTTTATGATGTAGGTTTTTCTGCAGCTTGTTCTTTTTCTCATAATAGCATGTTTCAGCGATGTTTCTGCCTCAGTACTGCTGCCCACAGGTTATTTAAGCATCCCCTCATTGAGCGTTTGGGGTTTTCAGGACTTCATTGTTAGAACCCGCACTGCTGTGAGTGGCCTTGGGTATGCTGTTCTGAGCACTCACGCTGGCATTTCTGTAGGATGGACACGGTCCATGTGTTTTTTATTGTTTTTTTGTGTGTTTTTTTGGTGCTGATTCGACACATTGTAACCCCAGCATTTTGTATTCAGTGCCTATTTATTGATGGCTCTGAGCTGGCCTCTCCCTGCATGGCTCCCCCAGTGTCTCTCAGCCTCACCTCTGGGAGGACAACAGACATTAGCCTGGGTCCTGGACATGGCATGGTCGGGCCAACCATGTGGCCGGGGGCCCTTAACCAGGCTCAGCCTGGCCAACAGAGTGGACAAGGAAAGTTTACCTTTGGTGCCTCTGCCCTACGTGCACGCCTCCTGCCCCTGCAAGCCCACTCTACCTACTTCTCCATCAAAATAGGAGATAGATGATCTGTCTGGTTCCAGAGAAATGACCATCAGCAAGCCACTCGCTTGCTCAGAGACTCCTTTCCTCGTACGTGAAATAGCAATAATGATACCCAGCCCCTATGAGGTGAGATGAGATGAAGGATTACTGTGTGAAAGGGCCACTCAGATGTGACTTGGTAGCCTCCTAATCCCCCTCTGCTTCTCGCCCCATCCCGTGCCCTCCTCCTGCAGGTCTCCTCCTGCACAGGTCTCCTGTTCAGCTGGCTACCAACCCCACTACCTGTGTCCTTTCAGGTGTGAGCCGTTAACCCAGCCATTAGCCTTCAACTAAGATCTTTGCTGCCCAGATGTCAACTATGACCAAGACAGCTGCTCTCAACCAAGACGTTAGTTAACAATGCTCCCCATAACCCAAGATTATCGGGTTACTTTCTAATGCCGTGAGTGCGTGCTCATAATGTAGTCTCTGACAACTTGCTTTCATTAGACCGCCAGCTGTTTGAAGGCAAGCTCCCCGGAACATAGTAGGTGCTCAAGAAATACCGCTGGGACTAAATGAATGAAAAGCCTTCGGCTGACTCGCAGGCGTGGGGCTGCAGTGATGGGTGGTACCAGGCAGTGGAATTCAAATCCGGGGCAGGCTTTCCTAGGCCGCACCACGTCGATAAGCATCTGTGGCCACAGGCCAAGGGCAGGGGCAGAAATCATCTCATTCCTCTTTTCTGCAAGAGCAAAGCCTGCTGGCTGCTCTAGGAGGCCTCCTGGCTGGGTGCTCCTTGGAGGAGCCACCCCTAGACTTGGTCAGGTCCAAGCCTTCTAGGTCGAGAGATTCAATTTCATTAGCTCAGCCAGGGGTGACCAGGCTCTGAGAAATCAACGAAGCAAGCCACTGATTGATAAACCAGATCAGCAATTTATTAACTTCTGCTGGCAGCATGACCGCTAAGCAGCCTGCAGCTCTCAGGTCGCTGCTCTCCTTGCTCCTTCTCTCCGGAGAGGGAGAACTTAGTGGGAATCCAAACCGAAATCAGCAGGAGCAGAGCGGCAAGAAGCGACACACACTGCAGGTGATGGTGGGTGACGCCGCATGCACTGTCATGTGTTTGCCCTCAAAACCGCAGCACTGCGGGGTCGTTAGGACCGTTCCATTTTATAGATGAGCACACTGAGGACAGCCGGGTGAGGACTCCCGAGATACGAACCAGCACGCAGTGCCATGCTCTCAGGCACCCTTCCCGTCACGCTGCCGAGCTCAGGGAGCCTGACACGCTCTGCACAGGGCCCCTCAGCCCTGGCTGGGACCCTCCTTTCCTTCTGTTGAGGCCACATAGCGTCCCCTAGTAACATATCTGCCTCCTGGACGGGCCACCGGGGACACCTGGGTCTCGGCAGCAGCATATGACACGTTCTCAAGGGGGTTTCTCTCCTCCTGCAGAAAATAACTGTAAACCCACATCAGCGGCCAGTGGTCATTCGGTTCTTACCGCGTGTCGGGCACCAGGCCAGGCACTCTGCGCGTGTCCTCATTCTTGCAACGTCAGGAGGCAAGCACAGCCATCTCCCTCTTACGGATGGGGACTCAGGCTCAGGGAGACTGCCTTAGCCGGGGTCCCGGAGCTAGCGAGGAGCAGACTTGAGGCTGCAGTTCACGTCGGGCTGACTTTCAAGCCGGGGTTCATAAATACCCCCACCTCCCCACCTTCCAGGGTGTCATGCCTTGAGGTCCCACATGCCAGGGATGCTCCTTACTGGAGCCTCGGGCCCCTGGGCTCTGGTCCCTTCCCCTCCAACCCCTTGCCTCACTGCTGCGGCCACACTGAATTCCTCACTCTTCACACTGTGGCCTGCACCGCCCTGGGCCTTTCCAGTCTAGCAAACTCTTACTCATCCTTCAGGCCCCAGCTAAAATGTCACCCCTCCTGGGCTACCTTCCTCCTGCTTAGCCAGCCCTAATCATGGCATTTACTAAGTTTTAATGTCATCATCGGTTAAGTGTTCCCCCACGAAGCGGTGAGCCCCGGAAGGCAGGCGTGGCCCGGTGTTGTCTCTGCCAGCAGGTCACCGGCACCAGCTCGTGCCCCATACATATTTATTGCATAACGAATGTTCCAGGGGACCGAAGGTACACAGGTCTTCCACACACAAGGGACTGAGGAGCTGGGCACAGCCCAGTTAACAAGAATGTGAGTGGATTTAAAGAATTCCAATCCACGGGGGCCCAGTGGCTCATAACCTTTAAGACACTGGTGGAACCTTTGGCCTTCTCCCCGAAAACTACACCATGCTCGTCAAGTGTCAGATGCTGCTTCTAGGGGGTTCTGCTTCCTCTGCTTGGACCCCAGAGAATAAGTGGGAGCAGGAGTCAGTGTAGAGAGAAGGAAGGCCTGGTCGGTAGGGAGCAGCAGGGTGGCAGAGAGGGGGCAGCGGGGTGGCAGAGAGGAGCCACCTCTAAGTGGATACCTGTTCATAGTCCATTAGGCCAAGAAGGTGCCCTGGGAAGAAAGTATTTCTGGCAGGAGACACACTAACCCTGGTGCTGCTCAGAAACGGCAGAGCAGAATGGCTAAGCGTGGTGCCTGTGGAGCCAGCCTGCTCAGGTTCAAATCCCAGCTTTGCCACTTCCCAGCTCCGTAACCCTGGGCAGGAACTTAGCATCTCTGGGCCTCAGTTTCCTCCAGGAATCATCCCTACTCAAGGGCTGGTAATAGGACGAAGTGGGCTGATGTCTGAAAAACACAGGATCAGTGCCTATTCTCTGCTCACCGTTACATGAAGCATCTGTTCATCTTCTAAGAGCAGCGCCCTGAGGCGATATTGAGAAGACTAGGCCTCGGTTCAAAGGTCCCCTCCTCCAGGAAGCCTTCCTTAGCTCCCTGCCACACTCACATAGGTCAAG
Organism: Nyctereutes procyonoides; assembly: GCF_905146905.1. NCBI lineage: Eukaryota > Metazoa > Chordata > Mammalia > Carnivora > Canidae > Nyctereutes > Nyctereutes procyonoides. Next base: position 1,216,883 of record NW_026575124.1, on the reverse strand, counting down.
TTCCTCATTATCAGCCACCTTGCTGGGACACTCCGCATTTCTCTTCGGTTTAATTCCTATTAAGCATTACTTCCACTCTAGACTCTAAGGCCGGGATCTTATCTGTCTTGTTCTTTACTATTTCCCTGTGCTCGGCACCTAGTAGGTGCTTGGGGAGATTGGTATTAAGGAGGGAACGTGTTGGGGATGTTCCAGATTCTGGGCTGTTCCAGGAGGGTCACTGGGCAGCCACGCAGCAGATGATGGGAGCGAAATTGGGGCGGGGTGGGGGGAGCTTGGGAGGGCCCCCTGGAACCCCTTGGTCAGTGTCACAGTGACCGGACCTTCTAACTTCTCTCTTTTCCCTCTTCCCTCAGTTCCTGGCATTTGACACCCAGTTGCTGATGGGTAACCGACGCCACTCACTGAGCCCTGAGGAGTATATTTTTGGAGCCCTCAACATTTACCTGGACATCATCTACATCTTCACCTTCTTCCTGCAGCTTTTTGGCACCAACCGGGATTGAAGAGCCTTCCTTCCTTCTTTCCTGCTTTCCAAGAATGTCCCCTTGCTGGTCCTCTGACCCTCCCTGTACTCCTGCAAGCCCAGATATAAAACTAGCTGCCAGCCTGTCCTTTGGCCTCCCCTCAGCCCCATGCTCATCCTCGCCCTCTGCAGCTTGTACCCCACCATTAGGGGCCCCGCGGACCCGAGGTGACACGCCCCCTGTGCTGCCCCTTCCCCCTACTTCCACTCCCAAAGTGGACAGTCAAGGCTGGAGGCTCCCCTGGGTTTGAGGACCCAAGAGACAAGTGGGAAGAGCCCGGCAGGATTCCAGATGTGGGAAAGAGACCCCAGAATGCCTAGCTGAGGGCCACGCCACCGAGGTTCCTCCTAAGGCTGCCATAGCTGTATGACCTTGGGGCACACTGTCCTATGTCAAATCCACCCTTCCGTTCTCCCAGATCAGGCATTGACGCTATAGAGGAGGTGGGAGGAAGCTGGGGCGGGGAGGCGGGAGGCTGCTCTGCAGGTGGGAGAATGTGGGTGGACAGAATGGCTGTCCCAGCTGCTCGTCCTCTCAGCTTTGAGACTAGCAGCTTGTTCTAGGCGCTTGAGCCCTGGGCCAAGGGCAATGGGAGAGGCACAGGAAGCCGGCGCCATCTGCACTTGCCTTGGTTTACCCTCCTGGGTCATGGCAGAGCACTGTTGGAGCAGGAGGTTGGGGACAAGGGGTGCTGCTCCTAAGTGGGGACCCCCAGGCTGTAAGGAGGTGGGAGGTGGGAACAGGAGCCCCCTGGGAGGCGTGGGCTCTGTAGTAGCACCGATTCACCCAGACTTGCATCTCCCTGGGGAGTGTTTAATGTTGGCAGGACTGACCTCTCACCCTCTTCTCTGGCCCCCCCAGGTGGTCCCCCACCGTAGGTCTGGGGCTGAGTGGAGAGCTGAGGGGAGGGTTATACCAGCTGCTGAACCAGCCCCCTGGGAGAGACTCCTGCCCTGCCCTGAGGCCTCTCTGCACTTCTTATTTCCTAATCGCCCCCCCATCCGCTGCTGCCATGTGTGGGCTTATCCCCAAGCCAGGCCTCCCAAGGCCTCAGTTGGCAGCGCCCATATCCCCCACCTACCCCCACCCGGGCTCCTCTAGCCACTCACCCCAGAGTCCTAAGCCCCCTCCATTCCTTATCTCCTTATCTCTCCAATTTGGAAGCTGTTCAGCTGATGCTAACAGCCAGAGCCGGTCCCTCCGGCTGGTCCCATGTGATGAGGTCCGGTCTCCTTATCAGCCTCCAGGCAGCCTGAGAGCTGAGATCTCGGGCAGGGTGTGCGTCAGCCACCCAGTCCCCTGCAGGCCCTGCTGGGGAGGGGACCAGGGGGCCACACCTGGGGGAAGTGTGTAGCTGGCACCTCGAGGCCAACTCTGGGCCAGTGGAAAGTTACTGGGTGGAGTCAGGGAGGTTCAGATACCTGGACCTTCCCTTAGCCTCTCCGTCGTCGGGGCTTACCTCTCTCTCTGTGCTGGGGGCTCTGTTTGCTCTTGGAGAGAGTGACTAGGTACGTCATCAATCTGTTTCGACTCTTCCTTCTCCACCCTCCCTGTTTTCAGCTTTCAAGAAATATTATAGAAGCATTTGAAATTTTGTTCCACCTTGGGTCTTTGAGGAAAGAGGGAGCCAAGAACTGATGGTGGTGCTTGTGGATGAGACAAAGGCAACCGGGAGCATAGCCGGATGCCTACTGTGTGCTGGTCTACATGACTCCATGAAAGCAGCCCTGGGGAAAGCTGAGGTGGTTGAGAGGATCGGGAACAAAACTAAGGTTATAGAGCTGACCTACTAGGTTGGGGCTAGAATGAAACTGAGCGGTCAGGCCAGACAGCTCCCGATGTCCCTGTTGATCCGTTGTCCCTGGTGTCACCCCTGGCCTCCTGCCCCACCTGCCCCACCAGCTACCACCACCAAATTTTGTACTCTGTCATTTCCACCTTCTAGACCCAAGCTGGGAAGCAGGATTCTGGTGTCTGATTCCCAGCCTCACTGCGGATGGGCTCATGGTATTAAGTTGGGATTAGTTTCCTATCAGCAAGATGGAAGGCCACAGCCTGGGCACTGCGGGGAGAGGCGCCAGAACATTTATTTCCACTGACTTCATTACCCAGTTGCCACCTTTCCTCCAACGTCCCTTCACTTCCTCTCCTAACCTCTGGTCCCAGTTCCAAAAGTGGCTACTCCCTTACTCCTTACCCTGCTGTTCTCAGCATGGGCCTTGGTCATGCTTCCCAGATCCTCTTGTCTAAGTCTTCCTCTTCCTAGGACAGTTTATGCAGAAATAGGATTGAGAAGCTTATCCAAGGTGGAGCTCCAAAAGCTTGGGGGAGGAGGTAAGCCCTCAGCAACAAACAACAGGACCAGGCAACTTGGCATTCTCAGGGCAGAGCGCGTACCCTGCTCTGGGTCCTGTGAGGGATCCAGGACACACTGAGCCAGCAGCAGAGCCAGGGCTCAGGGCCCTCTGTTCCACCCACATTGAGGCCAGAAGGAGCCCCAGGAACACCTGGCTGGGCCTTCAAAGGAGGAAGGGCGGAGGAGCAGGAATGCAGGATTAGGAGAAACCGAGAAATCAAAGCTGAGCAGGTGCTGCAATCTGCAGAGGAGGAGAGCCTGTTGGCCCCTCACATTTTTGGCAGGGGTGGGGCTGGGCCCAGGAAGGGGTAGGTTGGATTTTATAGAGCTTGAGGCAGCCGGGAATCTGACCATCTGTGATGTGAGGTCAGAGGTTTCCTGCCAAGAGGAAGACAGATCTAGAGATCCTCTCCTGGGATTGCAGCTGGGGTCCCGGGAGGCACGTGGAATTCCCCAGACTCCTGCCCCAATTCCCAGGCGCGTGTGTGACTCTGGTGTTGCCTGAGGAAGCCCCAGGAACCGTGATTCTTCCTCTCAGGGGAGTCAGGATCCAACAGATACCCTTATTTCAAAAGGCTCCGCCTCTGCCTCTCCCTCCTTGGCCCTCCCCGGCAGGTCCAGGACCTGTCAGGTGTCCCCGTGGGCTGGCTTCACACAAGCACTTTGCCTCCCCTCTGTGGCCGCCTGAGGAAAGGCAGGGCCTGGTTCTGCAGGCAGGAAGCAGAAGGGCTGTATGGCCTGATGTTTCAGGCAGGATTCTGCTTTCATTCTGGACTCTTCCCAGATCTCCCCAGACCTCCCTCCTCATCAGCCTCCGATGGTTCCCTTTAGTTCATCCGTTGCCACAGCTCGGGGAAACACTGTTCACCTGTCTGCTGGAAACCACCTGCCCTGCCCAGCCCCAGAGCTTTCCCCCAAGTGACAGGGCAGAGACAGACCTACCGCCAGACGCAGCCTCTGGCCTCAGCTCCTCCGAGTCGCCCAGGGTCCGCGCCTGTTCCCTTTCCTGGCCTCACCTTCCCGGCCCGTGACTGACAGGAGATAAGAATAAAATTATGACACCTGCACCGTTTCTGCCTTTTGTGTGTTGCCTCAGATGGCCGGGGAAGTGTGTGTGTAAGGTCTAACTCTGATTCCGTGTGAAAGGTTTGCACCAGAGCTGTTTCTCCCAGCATGGCTAAGTGTGAATTAAATCTCCACACTTATCTTGATGTGGAAAAAGAAACACTGATCCTCCTGTCGATATATGCCCTTTGCAGAGGCTCTTTGGATGCTTGCACCTGTCACAGACCTGCTGGAGGTGCCTCCCGATAGGGGGCCTTCCAGGGAAGCCTTTGTGTGTCATTCTGTTAGAGAGTTGACCTTAGGGGCACCTGGGTGGCTCAGTCCATCAGGCGTCTGCCTTTGGCTCAGGTCATGATCTCAGGGTCCTGGGATCCAGGCCCGCATTGGGCTCCCTGCTCAGTGGGGAGTCTGCTTCTCCCTCTGCCTCTGCTCCTCCCACCACTCATGCACTTGCTCTCTCTCTCTCTCTCCTCTCACTCTCAAATAAATGAAAAGAAAGAAGGAAAGAAGTTTTCCTTATTTTGACCCAAAATCTGTATCCCTAGAAGGAAAGCCTATGTTGTAGACGGAGGGATCCCCAAGAACAGCAGCTTTGAGGGTCACCTCTCCCATGAAGCTTTTCTCAATCCTTCCCCCCATGTGCCCTGGTCACCCCCTCCTCGGAGCCCTCCACCTGGTACCACCCTCGCTGCATTTTAACCTCTCCTCCTGTCTCCTACGACACTTGAGCTCCTTGAAGGCATGGACTGTGTGTCTTGTTCACCCTTGAATTCAAATAGTCTTATGGCAAATAGTCTCAGCAAGTGGTTTTGGGCTACATGGAGGAATGAATGCACCTGCTCTAATCTTTCTGTTTTCCTTAAGAGGAAACCCAGGGGCAGAGATGCAGTGACCTGGCCGAGTTTATATACAAGTTAGTAATGAGAGCAGGATTAGAAGACACATGGGGGTGATGATTACATGGTCAAGTTCTTCAGGGAACTTGGGGCCGAGGGTGGCATGTGGGAGGGAGACCGCCTCACTGACGCAGTGGGAGACATTATCCTCGCCTGTGACAAGGTTTTGATATAAATTCAGCTGCAGCAGGGGAAGGAGCAGGGTAATATTTAGGGGACTCCGGAGAGTGAATAAATAACATTTATTAAGCACCCACTGTGTACAAAGCACTGCCATAAACAACAAAGATGGGAGAGGGAGAAGACAGCAGTGTCGCCGGAGAGAAAACATACAGGACAGCTCCGGACCACTTAGCTAACAGTCCCAAGTAAATGCTCTTTAAAGCATCCCTGGCAGGGAAGCAAGTGCTGAGGAGATGCGGAGTGGTGGGGGTTGGGAGGGGTGGGGGGGTGGGGGGAATGGATGTGGTGCAGGGTCCCTCTGAGTCAGGGTCAAAAGTGAAAGGCTGGGGGCACCTGGGTGGCTCAGTGATTGAGCACCTGCCTTTGGCTCAGGTTGCAATCCCGGGGTCCTGGGATCGAGTCCTGCATCGGGCTCCCCACAGGGAACCTGCTTCTCCCTCTGCCTGTGTCTCTGCCTCTCTCTCCGTGTCTCTCATGAATAAATAAATAAAATCTTAAAAAAAAAAAATGGAAAACTGAGCACCAGCGCTGGTGGAAGGGGAGGGAAGGTGTCTACGCAGGAGGTAGGAGTGGGGTTGGCAACACTGGGCTGCCTCACCTCCTCCCACTCCCAGCTAGCCCTTTAGCCGCACTGGATCTGCTTTCGGCCGGGTCATTCTTCGTTGGTTTCCTAGGGGTGCGGTAACGAATTACCACCAACTGGTAGCTTAAAACACCAAAAATCAGTTCTTCTCACGCAGTTGTGGAGGCTAGAAGCCTGAAATCAAGGGATCAGGAAGGTTGGCTTCTTCTGGAGGTCCTGGGGGAGAATCCATTCCATGCCTCTCTTCTAGCTTCTGGAGACTGTTGGCAATCCTCACTGTTCCTTGGCTCGTGGCTGCCCTCCAATCTCTGCCTCCGTCTTCATATGGCCTTCTCCCTCCGTGTCTCTATGTCTTGAATCTCCCTCTCCTTTATTTCATAAGGCTACCTGTCAAGGATTTAGGGCCCCCTAAATCCAGGATGATCTCTTCTCAAGGTCTTTTTGTTTTTGTTTTTTTTTAAGATTGTATTTATTTATTCATGAGAGACACAGAGAGAGGCAGAGACATAGGCAGAGGGAGAAGCAGCTCCCTGTGGGGAGCTCAATGCGGGACTCTATCCCAGGACCCCGGGATTGCGGCCTGAGCCAAAAGCAGATGCTCAACCACTGAGCCACCCAGGCACCCCAAGGTCTTTAATTATATCTACAAAGACCCTATTTCTTCAAAAGATCACATTCACTGGTACTGGGGTGTTAGGACTTGTACATCTCTTTTTGGATATCACTATACAACCCACCATACCGTCCATTCCCTTCTGGAACTACTCTCTTAAGTGGAGGCCTCCAAAGCACATCCCCCTACCCCTACCTCTGGATGTTCCTCACTCAAGCCTCTTCATTCACATTCCCAGGCCATGTGCTCAAGTCAGGTTGGAGGAATTACAGAGCTGAGCTGACCTAATCCAGCTCATCATATATGTCATCTGCTTTCACTCAAGTCTGGCTACTCCCAGCAGACTTGTGTTTGTTCTCTTGCTGAACACAAACACACACACACACATACACAGAGAGAGAGACCCAAGATCCTTTCTTCCCAGCCTACTATCCCTAAACCCTCTGCAAAATCTCTCTTTTCTGGGAAAACCTTGCTAAAAGAAATGAGCCTCATCCTGTCCCTCAATACCTCTATGCCCCTTTGTTAGCTCCTTTTTCTCCATGCTAAGGCGGCCATGTGCTCTAGCCGAGACCCAGCTGAGTCCAGTCTTCCAGCCATGCCCATCAAGAGGCAACCATGTTAGGGAAGAAACCATTTTGGAAGTAAATTCTCTAACGTTAGCTATTCCAGCCCCCAGCCATGTGAGCTTTCCCAGTTGAGGCCCAAGACATCATGGAACATAGACACACCCTCTTTTTCCACATTCTTAATCCATGTAACCCATCAGTATAATAAAATAGTTGTTCTTTTATGCTTAAGTTTGAAGTAGTTTGCTTTGCAGCAGCAGACAACGGAAACAAAATTTGGTACCCAGAAGTGAGATGCTGCTATGACAAAACTTCAAACACATGGTGTTACTTTGGCATTCCAAGTGATAGGAGACGCCTGACAGGCCTCAGTGAGTCTGCTAGGGAAGGCTGGAAGGGCCTTAAGGAGACTGCAAGTAAAAGTCCAAAGGAAAGTGGAGGAAACTGTACTTGGAACCTGTAGGAACAAAGACCCTAGTAGTGTCATGGTAGAAAGTTTAGCAAAACTTTTCTCTGCACAAATATAAACAATAGGAAAAGTACCCAGTGAACTGATAGATCTGGCTAAGAAGATCTCCAGGCAGAGTGTTGCACATGTCAATTGGCTTCTCTTGGCTTTGTCTCATAAGACGCAGATAGTGAGAGGAAAAGCTAAAGAAGGAATTATTCTGTTTTTAAGCAGAATTTGGAGGAGATATAAAAAGCCCATGACAGTCTTTCAAGTCAGCAAATAATTCTCAAAGCAATAAAGGGCCCCACGGTACAAATCAAATCCAGGACACTGTCAGGAAAACATGGTCTGCTGGTAAACATGAGGCCAAAGGGTGATTATAAAGCCCTTTGTTAAGACCTCAGAAAGCTCTAAGGTGGTGCCTCATAGAATCTTTCACAGACAGAAGTATGCCTAAGAGTCTTAAAGGTGTTTATTGCACAGCCACTCTGCTAAACAATAGGGCTTCTCAAGATCTTAAAGTTACTATCCCTCAGCAGCCTCACTGGGGCACAAGAGAGGAGGCCTTGTCTTAGGTTGATAAGTGCGACTTGTCTAATGAAGTGACCCCCAGTAAGATTCATAGAAAAACCACAGAGTTTTTAAGACCCATATTGGGTGGGCGTGGGGGGTGCCTGGGTGGCTCTTGGTTTTGGCTCAGGCCATGATCTCAGGGTCAGGAGATGGAACCTTGAGTCTGGCTGTGTGCTCAGCACAGAGTCTGCTTAAGATTCTCTTCTTCCGGGGATCCCTGGGTGGCTCAGTGGTTTAGCACCTGCCTTTGGCCCAGGGCACGATCCTGGAGTCCCGGGATCGAGTCCCACATCAGGCTCCCGGCATGGAACCTGCTTCTCCCTCCTCCTGTGTCTCTGTCTCTCTCTCTCTCTCTCTCTCTGTCTATGATAAATAAATAAATAAATCTTAAAAAAAAAAAAAAGATTCTCTGCTCCTCTCCCACCCATGTTTTTTTTTTCTCTCTCAAATGAACAAATAAATCTTTAAAAAAAAGAAAAAAAGAAAAAAAAAAGACTTGTAGTCATTGAAGCACCACCAGCTCAATGTGAAAGGGAAATATATAATACAAAATGAAAAGAGGCCTTTGGACTCTTGAGCTTCTTCTTTTTTTTTTTTTTTAAGATTTATTTACTTATTTGAGAGAGAGAGAGCACATGCACAAGTGGAGGAAGGGCCAGAGGGAGAGAGGGAGAGAGACAATCCCAAGCAGACTCTGTGCTGAGCACAGAGACCAACAAGGGGCTTCATCTTATGACCATGAGATCATGACCTGAGCCAAAACAAGCGTCAGACGCTTAACTGACGGGGCCACCCAGGCACCTCTGGACTCCTGAACTTCTAAAGAAGGGCAGGAAGCAGGCTGAGAAAATCACTCAGCTTCAATATAGGCTATTTCCTATGGAAAAGGTGACTCCAAAGGCAAAACCAGGAGGCCAGAGGATAGAGTCAAGAGCCACAGCCAATCATTGCCACGGTTCAATACTGGGCCTTAGTCAAAGAACTGGGAACATACACCAAGCTAGAGTTCAGAATTGCCATAATCAGTGTTTGGTGTGGACCTCTGGCTTCCTCCTGTTTGAACCAGAGGATCTATTGTAGTTGTCCTATGCCTGTCCTGCTATTATATGCCGTGTGTGTGTGTGTGTGTGTGTACGTGCGTGTAGGTGGGTGTGTGTAAACAGCTTGTCTTTAGTTCAGATTGAGAACAGCCCTACCTAAGGAACCAAACCTGAGGAGCCTCACATGTATATAGTCTTGATTTAGACGTGATTCTGGACCCCAAGCCTAAGCCCAATGTTGTAGTGGGATAAAATTTGGGGGGATCTTGGGAGGGGCATGAGGCCAGAGGGTAGAATGGAGCTGTTTAAACAATGACCACAGTTCTTTGACTAATGGAATGTGACAGAAGTGCTATTGTGTGAGTTCCAGGAGAGCTCTGGCCCAGAATTCTGGCAGAAGTCCTGGTTGACCCTGATGGGACCTCCTTGATTCAGAAGCTAGCTCTTCACTGGATCGATCCCCATGGCACTGGGGTGGAATGCACTGAGTGACTGGATCCAGGTCATGTTTTCACCCCTGAGCTGCACTCATTGATGGGGATGGGGAAAATGAAGGATATTTCCCCAAAGGAAAATCAGAGTACGGCTCCCAGGAGGATGTTAGATGCCAAGCAGGCAAAACCAGCACATATTTGCCGTCTGCCATCTCAAGACAGAGGGCCAAAAAAAAAAAAAAAAAGACAGAGGGCCTGTCCTCAGGGAACTCAACATAGTGGTATGGAGATGACAGGGAAGTGACTGTAATGTGGTTAAGTGCCACGCTAGGATAGTTAGATGAAGAGTTAGAAAAGTCTCCGAGAACTTTGAGCTGGATCTTAAAGGTTGAGCAAATTTTAGTCAAGCAGGCAAGAGAGAAGAGGGAAAGACAAAGGGAACAGCTTGAACAAAGGCCTGATGTGTGTGTGGTGGTGGGGAGGTTCAGAGGAGTCAAACAATTGACATTATATGCCTCTTCTAATGTGATGTACTAACAAGGACACATTCTACTCATGTAATTTCTACCAAAAAACCCAAAGCCTGAGTCTTATAATGAGAAAATGCTAGAGAAAACCAAACTGAGGGATATTCCACAAGGTAACTGGCTTATATTCCTTAAAAAATGTTCTGAAATGAATAGGTGATGGGGATTAAAGAGTACACTTATCCTGATGAGCCCAGAGTAACATATAGAGTTGTTGAATCACTAATTGTACACCTGAAACTAATATAACACCCTATGTTAACTATATTAGAATTAAAATTAAAAGCTTAATACAAAAAAGACCTAAAAAAATTTTTTTTAGATTTTATTTATTTATTCATGAGAGACAGAGAGAGATAGAGAGGCAGAGACACAGGCAGAGGGAGAAGCAGGCTCCATGCAGGGAGCCTGATGTGGGACTCGATCCCAGGACTCCAGGATCACACCCTGGGCCGAAGGCAGGTGCTCAACCGCTGAGCCACCCAGGGATCCCCTAAAATTTTTTTTAATGTTCTGAAATGTAGGCTTTTGGTGTTATCTCCAAAGGAGGCTATACCCACAGTTGCATATTGCAGTGAGTAATATTTTAAAAGTTAATTTGTTTAATGTTGATTAAATATATAAATACATACGTGCATTTTATGTGTACTTATGAATAAGAAAAAAATCTGGATGGATATACATTAAAATGTTACTTGTGGGGCGCCTAGGTGGCTCAGTGGGTTAAGTGTCTGCCCTTGGCTCAGGTCATGATCCCAGGGTCTTGGGATTGAGCCCTGAGCTGGGCTCCCTGCTCAGTGGGGAGCCTACTTCTCCCTCTCCCTATGCCCCTCCCCACTGGCTCATTCTCTCTCTCTCATAAATAAATAAATAAATAAATAAATAAATAAATAAATAAAATCTTTAAAAAATATTGTGGAGCACCTGGGTGGCTCAGTGGGTTAAGTGTTTGACTGCCTTCAGCTCAGGTCATGATCTTGGAGTCCTGGGATGGAGCCCCGCATGGGGCTCTCTGCTTGGCAGTGAGTCTGCTTCTCCCTCTCCCTCTGTGATCTCTCTCTCACATTACAATAAAAAAAAAAAAAAAGTTAATTGTGATTATCTCTAGGTGGTGAATAAGACATCAAGTCTTTTCTTCTGGCTTATCTAGATTTGCTGATTTTTTTATACTGAAGAATTATATAATTTGTATAATGAAATATACTAAAATGAAAAATTCAAAGAATAGGGGTGCCTGGGTGGCTCAGTGGGTTAGGCAGCTGACTCTTGATTTTGGCTCAGGTCATGATCTCAGGGTCGTGGGATTGAGCCCTTCGGTGGGTTCTGCCCTCAAAAGGGAGTCTGATGGAGGTTCTTTCTCTGCCTCTGCCCCTCCCCCCATACATAAATAAATCTTTTAAAAAATCAAATAATAAACAAATAGATAAAAAAGAGGGAAGGATGATTGGAAAGAAGGAGAGGAAAAAGAAAACGCAGATGCAAAAGGAAACTGGTAATACACCTACTTGGTGCATTGAGTATCCTTTCCTAGTCTTATTTTCTTTGTCCTCTTTGTAAAACTGTACATTGCTGAGAACCTTTATAAAACAAGCATTATTTGGTTAGGTGGCATTTATTTAGCTGCCAGCACTGTGCCAGATGCTGGGGATACAAAAGACAGGACACGGTCACTTTCTTTAGTAAGTTCAGAGTAAATCAAAACTTGCAATCTTGTATGCTAACGGCAGTAATAGACACATATCTAGGTCGAGGGAGGGAAATACTCTTTCTGAAGAAGAGTAGGTGGTGATGTCTCACAAAAGAGGACACACATAAGCTGCGTCTCAGGAAAGTAGGAATTGCGGGGGGAGCGGGGTTGGGGGGAGGGTAGATTCCAGGCACAGGGAACAGCCTGTGCAAGGACATGGAGCTCCCACCCAGCACATTAGGGACTGTGAGTAGTTCAGCATGACTGCAATAGAGACCTTAGCATGGGGTGGGGAGTGGGTACTGGAGATAAAGCTGAAGAAACAGGCAGGAGGTCAGTTTTTAGAGGACCTTGTGGATCATTAGGCACTCAGAACAGTCCATGGGTAACTGCCTTGGCATCATCTGGGAGCTGGTCAGAAAAGCAGACCCCAGGGACGCTTGGGTAGCTTAGTGGGTTAAGAGTCTGACTCTTGATTTCAGCTCAGGTCATGATCTCGGGATAGAGAGATGGAGGCCCAGGTCAGGCTCCGTGCTGACCATGGAGCCTGCTTGAGATTCTCTTTCCCTCTGCCCCTCACCCCCTCATTCTCAAGCACACACACTCTCCTTCTCTCTTTTTATTTTTATTTATTTATTTATTTATTTATTTATTTATTTATTTATTTATTTATTTATTATGCTCCTTCTCTCTTAAAGAAAGAAATGCAGACCCCAGACCTCCTGAATCAGAATCTGCATTTCAACCAGAGGTTCAAGTGATCATTTGCATATTCATGTTTCAAAAGCCTTTATTTAAGGACTTTGGACTTCATTCTGTAGGCACCAGGGAGCCAGAGAGTTAGATCTGTCTTCCTCTGTGTGTGGGAGAGAGGGTGGTTCTTCATCTCCTCTTTTTGGCTTCTTCACCAGCTCCTCTGCCTCCACTAACCCCAAAGCACCCCAGGCTTCTGTTCCCTTCACAGACCTTGCCTCAGCCCCATTGTCCTAAATACACCTTACAAAACCCTTGACTGTAGGGAACACCTTGGATTTGAAAGATAATAACTGAAAAGGTAGGATTCTATGATTCTATGAAAGAATACTTTGCAGGGTGACCTTATGAAACTCATTATGCCCAAGCAGTGGTACACGCTGAAAACACAAGTAGGTTCGAATAACATTTAGAAAAATTTACAGATGCTAAGTCCATAGTGAATTAAAAAGGGGAGCTGAGGATGCTTGGAGACATCATTCCTGACCTTTATTTGTAATAAGCTGTGTTGGGTTCTTTTTTTCTGACTATAAAACTAATACATGTGCATTATTGAAAGCATGCAAAATATATTAGTTTGAAGAAAATAAAAGGGCAGTCAGAGGAAAATACAGAAAGTATTCAAAACAAACAGAGATGGAAATCAAGTGTATGCAAACACATACACACATACTCTCTCTCTCTCCCTCTTCCACCCACTTCCTGGGTCCTTCTGATTTGGTTATATCAGTAATTATGAACTGATCAATATCCAGTGCTTACATATTAAGACTGTAACCCCCGTCAACCATTGGACTATGAGGTATATAGTGATTACTTTTCCTTTCTTGCACAACATTTTGCCTTTCTGGAAGTTAACCAGTTATTACATTGTTAGTTGTTCATGTACTTTCCTATGTCTTTATTAATAACTTTTCTTCACTACCTTAAGTGGGTAAATATCCTCTCAATATGTTCAAATACATTAGATGTTCTATCAATTTTATCTTGTTGACACCATATTCTCTTTCCAAATCTTCTGACCTCTCTAACCTGCACTGGTTGCTCCAAAGCTCTGTGGTGCAGCTGTTATGCAGGATCTCCCCTTGGCTCCATCCGGGGGAATCAATCCCCTCACCACACTCCCCTGCATTCTGGATTCCACGAACCTCTCCCCTCTCGGTTTTCTACTGTTTCTGGTGGAAAATCTTTTCCAACAACTTCCTGAAAAAGATGGGAAATAATACTTTTGGCTTCTTGCATGTCTAGAAGTGTCTTCATTTTGTGTCCACACTTAATTAATCATTTGGCTGTGTATCAAATGAAAGATTGGAAAGAACTTTCCTTCAGAATTTTCAAGACATTGTTTCACTGCCTTCTAGCTGCTAGTGTTGCTGTTGAGAAATCCACTGCTGTTATGATTGATTCCCTCCTATGAAATCTTTGATTTTCTTTCTTTCTTTTTTTTTTAACCTTTGTAAAAACATGTAGGGATTTCTTCTTTTTTCCTCAGTGTTCTGAAAATTGACCATGCTGTATTCTGATGTGGAACTATCTTTATCCATTATATTTGACACCTGGTCAGCCCTTCAGCTCTAGGAAATGTTCTTGAATTATTTCTTTGATAGTTCTTTGACAGATTGATAGTTCCCTCTGCTTTCTCTTTCTGGAACTCCTAATGTTTGGATATCAGATCTTCTGGGCTGGACTCCATTTTTTGTCTTCCATTTTCTATCTCTGCCTTTTTTGTTTTACTTTGTGGAAGACTGGCTCAGTTTTATCTTTCAACTGTTCTATAGAGTGTTTCATACCTGCTATTATATTTTTTATTTCCAAGACTTTTTGTTCTTTAAATGTTCTTTTTCTCCAATATTTTATTATGAAAGTTCCCCAACATATAGAAAAGCTGAAAGAATTTTGTGGTAAATAGCCATATAACCATCACCTGGATTCTTTTTATAGCTTGTTTCATGGAGGCAATACCTCTCTTATTTCTTGAGAAATATTAATGTTAATATTTTATGATTTTGTATTATTTCTTCTCCCTGCAGTCTTTGCTCCTCTGTTTCTAGGCTGCTTGGATTCTTTCATATTAGAGACTTTCTTCAAATGTCTGATGATCCAGGATCATCTGTCCTACTTTAAGAGTAGCCTCCCCATGGGATGCAATGGGAAGTACATTCCCATTTAAATAATTTTCCTGCCAAAAACCACATCTGAATCTGATTAAGACTCTAGAGCTAACCAACAGTTTATATAGAATACAAAGTTCAAGAAATATATTAAATGATTTCCACAGTCCACAATATGGGAAACTCTATAGGACAATATTTCTAATTTGTTCAACAAATACACTGTTAAGTTAAAACAAAGGGGGGGGGGAAGTCACTATAGACTGAAAGACTCATCAACCAAAAGCCATGTGTAGTTCTTGCATTTGAACAAACTGTAAAAATATATATATTTATGAGACATTCAGGGAAATTTTATCACTTACTTGATATATTGGATATTAAGAAATTATTGTTAAAGTGTCATACATAGGTGATGATAATACTGTGGCTAGAAGAGTATTTATCTTTAGAAAGATCTATGAGGGATCCTTGGGTGGCGCAGCGGTTTGGCGCCTGCCTTTGACCCAGGGCGCGATCCTGGAGACCCGGGATCGATTCCCACGTCAGGCTCCCGGTGCATGGAGCCTGCTTCTCCCTCTGCCTGTGTCTCTTCCTCTCTCTCTCTCTCTGTGACTATCATAAATAAATTTAAAAAAATAAAATAAATATTTAAAAAAAAAGATCTATGAAAATATTTACAGATAAAATACAAAGTCTAGGATTTGCCTCAAGATAATTGGGGTGAAGGTACAGTGGGTAGAGGTATGGAAGAAAGAAAATTGGCTGTAGGTTAATAATTGTTGGGGCTGGATAGGAGGTACATGGAGATTATACCATTTTCTCTACTTTCACATATATTTTTTTATTAAAGATTTTACTTATTCATGAGAGACAGAGAGACAGAGAGAGGTGGGGGCACAGAGACACAGGCAGAGAGAGAAGCAGGCTCCATGCAGGGACCCGGATATGGGACTCGATCCCAGGACTCCAGGATCACACCCTGAGCCGAAGGCAGGCGCTCAACAGCTGAGCCACCCAGGCATCCCCTACTTTCACATATGTTTGAAATTTTCCATTTAAAAAAAATAATAAATGAGTACTCAGCTGCTGATTTGAAGCTCTGAGCTGGTGGTGAGGCTTGTCTTTGTGGGCTTCACTAGCTGGACCATTTCCCTAAAGAACCTCTGATATTGGTAGTATCGCCCAGGTCCCCAACAAAGTTCTCCAAACCTCTCACCCAAAAGGTATAATCCTGAGGGTACCTGGGTGGTGCAATCAGGTAAGCACCCAACCCTTGGTTTCGGCTCAGGTCCTGATCTCAGGGTTGTGGGATCGAGCCCTGTGTGGGGCTCTGTGTTCAGTGGGGAGTCTGCTAGAGATTTTGTCTCCCTCTCCCTCTGCCCCCTTCTCCTAACGCCCCCTCTTTCTCTCTCAAGCAAATAAATAAATCTTTTTTAAAAGGGGCATAATCCTGGCTGTCAGTTATCTCGAAAGTGGTAGGTCAAGAAATCTGAGGTTTTCAACCTTTAATGTATAAACTTACTTAAGTTCACAGCAGGTTATCTTCCCACCAATGGACTTGTGATCCCCTGACCAGACCTCTATTTTACCTTTTTCACTTTTCTGCTGGGATTGGTGAGGAGCACACCCAGACACCTGCACTGGGTGGTAAAGGGAATAAAGGGAGTGGGGTATAACTTCTTTGTATAATGATTCTCTAGCAATTCCTCTTATTTTTTAAAACTTTTTATTTTGAAATATATGTGCCGCAAGGTCCCATACACTCCTTGCCTAGTCTCCCTCAATGATTACATCTTTTATCATTATAGTGCCCTACCCAAACTGGGACATTAATATTGGAATGTGTGTTGTATAGCTCTGTGGCATTTTATCACACATGTAGATTCATGTAACTGTCACTGCAATCATCACAGAACCACTGCATCGTCATAAACACCTTCCCTGAGCTATCCCTTTATATTACATCCACCCCTACCATCCCTAACCCTGGCAGCCACTAATCTGCTTTCCATCTTCTATAATTTCGTTTCATTTTGAAAATGTTATACAATGGAATCATATAGTTTCTATTTGGGGGGGATTTTTTTTTACACAGTATAATGCCTTTGTTTTTTTTTTTAAGATTATTTATTTATTTATTTATTCATGACAGACACAGAGCGAGAGAGAGGCAGAGACAGGCAGAGGGAGAAGCAGGCTCCATGCAGGGAGCCTGATGTGGGACTCGATCCTAGGTTTCCAGGATCACACCCCGGCTGAAGGTGGCGCCAAACAGTTGAGCAATCGGGGCTGCCCCAGCATAATGCCTTTGACATCCATTTGACCTGCTTAATATATCAGTGGTTTGTTCTTTTTTATTGCTGAGTACTAGTTCAAACTATGGCTTTGCCACAGTTCATTTAACGCTTCACCTACTGAAGGACATTTTAGTTGTTTCCTGTTGTTGGCTATTACAAATAAAGCCCTGTGAACATTCATGTAATGTATGCATGTATGTGAAGTATGTATGTTCAATTTTTTTCTTACTATTTTTATTTTTTTTAAGATTTTATTTATTCACGAGAGACAGAGAGAGAGAGATAGAGGCAGAGACACAGGCAGAGGGAGAAGCAGGCTTCATGCAGGGAGCCTGATGTGGGACTCAATCCCGGGTCTCCAGGATCATGTCCTGGGCTGAAGGCAGCACTAAACTGTTGAGCCACCAGGGCTGCCTTTTTTTTTTTTTTTTTCAAAATTTTTTTTAAATAGACTTAGTAAGATATAATTTGCATTACATATACTTCACCCACTTAAAGTGTATGATGTAATATATTTTAGTATATTTAGAGCCCTTCCTCTCTTGAGACCCCACTGACCCACAATGGACTGTGACAACGAGGGAGAAATAAACCTTTACTATGGTAAGGCACTGAGATTTGGGGGTTATTTGTTACAGCATTTAGTCTGTCCTGACTAATTTGGCTCCATCTTTGGAGAAACTGCCTTTACCTCCTGGATCTCAATTTCTTCTTCTGAAAATGAGGGGTTCAAAATAGGGATTCTCTTGGTTGTGTGTCAGCTAGCACACTCCATTTATAAATCTTGTGTTATTATTTCCAAGTGGTTTAAAACTCTGCAAGGACTAATTATAGAATTTCTCAACTATAACAAGGAGTAAGTTCTCCATTTACAGATGGGTTGTGTTCCAAAAGTCCAGGCAGAAGTTCCTTGTTGGAACATTGTTTCTGTGAGAAAATAGATTCAATATTTTAAAATATACACAGATTCCAGCTTAAACCTCAGTTCTGAGGCCCTCTGATCCCCAGATGGAGGCAGTGAGTGAGGTGGGAGAACAGGGACTGAGCAGAGGTTCTAGGGCATGATTTGAAAGGGAAAGAAAGGAGGGTAGGATGGTCTAGACCACCGGCCAGGATGTCAGCTGCACAAGGTTCCTTAGGAAGCCATAGAAACCATTATACATGTTAATCGTTCCTGACTTGGATACTTCTAATTCTATATATACACAACTCTTCATTTTAACTGTTCTTAGGTGTATGTTCTGTGCAGGAAAGAGATTAATTTTCCATAGAGCTAATGAAGCTTAAGCTTCAGGGTTCTCATTCACACATAGAACACTTCTAAGGCCCTAGAAAGATGTCTGCAAGGTCATTTGTTTTTGTAAAGTTTGAAAAAATAAGATATTATAACTGCTGCAGGAGGTCAAAACTTCTATTTCTGCTTTGACTTTCCTTTCTTCACGTTTGCCCTTGTGTTAGATGGCACTGGAATGGCTACAGGCATTTTTTTGAAATCCAGCTAAGGAGAAGTTTAGTTGGAGAGACACTCCATTTAGGATCTATTCACATGGTTTAAAATTACTTCCATGCATAGTTGAACTTTTACCCACTGAAGGAATAACTCTAGAAGTCTCTTATCCACTCATGTGCTGACTCACCTCATGTTATGACCTATAGGTGTATGGCCAGAGTTCAAATCAAGATCTAAATGTGTCCTACATTTAGAACCTGGTACCAGAACTGTGCAGGAGTGGAAGAAAACAAAGCTTAGAAGATGTATGAAGCCAGAAAACAGTCTGAGGAAAATTCTTCCAATTGTCAGCTGTGCAAAAATATAAGCAGAAGATTCTGTCCATATTGACATCTGGTCAAAATAAGTTTTGTTCTGTTGGCAATATACTCAATAACACAGTATATCATTATAAATGTATCATACTTTATTTTCTTCTTTGATGGGAACTGTCAAAATACAGTTTCTCAGAATTCTCATCTTTATATTTTTTTGATGACACAAATCACCAGTACCGAGGCAAATAATAAACAACTCATAATACACCAATTATAATGAGGTTTTCAAAGGCAAATTGGCTAGTAAATGTAGTCAATTTGAAGAGTATATCTAAGATTAGTCCTTGCATAGGAAAAATTTTAAAAGCTGACAAATACCACAAACATCATGAAAAACTCCCATAATAGTTTGATGAATTAAATGCTAGTCACACTTGAATATTACTTTTTTCTTACATTTTTGGCTATATACTCTTCGATTGCTTCTTCATTTGACAATGATTTAATAGTACCATTTTCTAAGAGAGAACAAAAAAGATAATCCAGTCTTTTCTTAGCATAGCAGATTAAATTTGTCCTTTATTCTAAGTTTCAAAAGATTTATTTATTTGAGGGGGGCAGGGGCAGAGGGAGAAAGACAGAGAAACCCAAGCAGACTGCACGGAGGTGCAGAGCCCAACACGGGGCTCAATCTCATGACCCTAAGATCATGACCCAAGCTGAAACCAAGAGTTGGATGCTTAACTGGCTGTGCCACCCAGGTGCCCCCAAATTTGCCTTTTATTATTTGATCATTTAGAAAAGTCTCTTTCACGTTCACAATTTGTTATTGACAATGTCATGTAAATTTAAGTTTGTTATCAAATTGGGGAAAGATATTGATCAAGTTTCTTTTGTCTGAGCTAAAATTCCAGAGCTTTAAAAAATGTGTAATTTGTGATTTTTTTTTAAAGATTTTATTTATTTATTCATGAGAGAGAGAGAGGCAGAGACACAGACAGAGGGAGAAGCAAGCTCCATGCAGGGAGCCCGACGTGGGAATCGATCCCAGGACTCCAGGATCATGTCCCGGGCCGAAGGCAGGTACTAAACCGCTGAGCCACCCAGGGATCCCCCTGTAATTTGTGATTTATTTTCTCATTGCAAATAGATACTCACTTTACATGTCTTTATATTTGTAATCTTTAAAAATTTTTTTAATTTAAATTCTAGTTAGTTAACATACTAGAACTCTGGAGTAGAATTCAGTGACTCATCACTTAATATCCAGTGCTCATCACAAGTGCCCTCCTTAATCTCCATCACCCATTTAGCCCATCCCCCACCTGCCAAGAACACCAACTGCCACAATTTTATAAGCATCATGCTCCCCAAAACCTTGCCAGCTGTAGTGTAGAGCATGCTCTTAGGTGCTGCTATAGCTATTTGAGGTGTTGGAGCTGGTGACTTAGGCCCCAAGCCCAGGAGCTGAGTATTGTCAGGTCATCTGGGCCAATCAAAAATGAAAAAAATGAAAAATGGACACAGGTTCAAAAAGTCACCAGAATCAAACTAAAATGCCTCTTTATGCGCTCGGCTCTGAGATATGTTAGGTCCCTAGTAACATTACCAGACCCACCCCTATCTTTGCTTCTCAAAGATCCCAGGATTAATGAGGAGCCTGCCATTCACCATCTAGGCTGGTGACGTTTTTTTCTGGCGAGTAGTGTTTCAAAACTCAAAAACACGCTCATGTCCTTAATGAAATTAAACACTTTACTGGCAATAATAGATACTTGTTCTAAAAAGCAAACAAAAAGGTGTTTACAAAAGCAAGGTGATTGCAGCTCCTTGAATATTAAGGATTGTCAAGGGTTTGTGCTAGCACCACCTAGTGACAAAAAGAGGTAAATTCGGCTCACCAAAATCTCAAAAACACCGGGGAGAGAAATGTTACCAGTGCTGTTGTGCCACCCCTACTCTTCTGGAAGTTGTTCAGGGTTACTGTGGTTTACTCAGTTTCACTGTGACTTTTGCTCATTAACTTATGTCCCCAAATAGACCAGGCAGAGATAGAAGTATGAAGTACAACCTGGGAGGGCAACAGACAGGGACCATTTTAGCCTCTGATAGCACTCTGCAGGGGTCACATTTTAGCCCCTTAGAAGTTCAGCAAACCACTGGCCTCATGTAGCAAGAGGCCCTTTAAGATGGCTGGCCAGGGGCCCAGGTGGCTCAGCAGTTTAGTGCCACCTTCGGCCCAGGGCATGATCCTGGAGACCCGGGATCGAGTCCCACGTTGGGCTCCCTGCATGGAGCCTGCTTCTCCCTCTGCCTGTGTCTCCGCCTCTCTCTCTGTTTCTCTCATGAATAAATAAAATATTTAAAAAAAAAAAAAAAGGCTGGCCAGGTGGGGAGAGGTCAACACAACTCTGTTGACTCCTGGCTGAACCTGCTGGATTATTCTGAACCATCCTGGCTTCTAACTGGAAACTGCTATCTGGGCTAACCCCTCGGTTTCTCTCCTTACTAGCTCTGTTTTTTCCTTCCCCTGGCTCAGCCCAGATTTTGCCCACCTGCATTCCACTTTGTTTCAGTTCCTTTCTTCTTTCCATTCTAATTTTCCCAAAACAAATCTGGCTTTAGTCATCTATTTGCAGCTTCTATTGAGTTTTTGTTTTCTTAAATTTTACTTCATCTGGTAAGTACACTTAATACGAGATCTACCCTCGAGGCACCTGGGTGGCTCAGTAGTTTAGAGTCTGCTTTTGACTCAGGGCGAGATCTCGGGGTCCTGGGATTAAGTCCCACGTTGGACTCTTAACAGGGAGCCTGCTTTTCCCTCTGCCTGTCTGCCTCTGTCTCTCATGAATAAATACATAAAACCTTTAAAATATATATATGAGATCTACCCTCTTAACAGATTTTTAAGTGTACAGCACAATATTGTTATCTACAGGAATAATATTATCCAATAGATCTCTAGACCTTATTCATCTTGCATAACTGAAACTTTACAGCCACTGATTACCAACTCCTATCCCTTTCCCCCTGGCCCCTAGCAACTACCATTATATTCTTTGTTTCTAGGAGTTTGACTATTTTAGATACCTTACATCAGTAGAATCATGCAGTGTTTGGCCTTCCATGACTGCCTTATTTCACTTAGCAAAATGTCCTCAAGGTTTGTCCGTTGTCACTTATGACAGGATTCCTTCCTTCTTAAGATGAATAATACTCCATTGTATATAAAACATTTCTTTTATCGATTCATCTGTCCAGTGGACATTTGTTTCCACATCTTGTGAATAGTGTCACAATGAATACAAGAGTGCTACTACTCTCTCTTCAAGAATTTGATTTAAATTCTTTTGGATAAATACCCAGATATGGGATTGCTGGGTCATATGGTAGTTCTATTTAATTTTTTGAAGAATCTCTGTAGAGGCTGCACCATTTAATATACCCACCAAGAGTGTACAAGGGTTCCACTTTCTCCATATCCTTGCCAACACTTGTCTTTGTTTTTGCTCTTCTATAATAGCTATCCTAACACGAGGTGATATTTTGTAGGGTTTTTTTAAAAGATTTTATTTATTTATTCGTGAAAGAGAGAGGCAGAGACACAGGCAGAGGGAGAAGCAGGCTCCATGCAGGGAGCCCGACGTGGGACTTGATCCCAGGTCTCCAGGATCATGCCCTGAGCCAAAGGCAGGCGCTAAACTACTGAGCCACCCAGGTTGCCTGCATTTTGTAGTTTTGGTTGGCATTTCCTTAATGATTCGTAACACGGAGCATCTTTTTATATACCTGTTGGTCATCTGACCTGTTGGAGATAGGTCTTCTTAAATCCTTTGCCCACTTTTCAGTTATTAGTTCTCTTGCTATTGAGTTATAGGAGTTCCTTTAACACTTTAGAAATTGATTCATTATCAGATCTATAGTCTGCAAATATTTTCTCCCATTTTGTAAGTTGCCTTTTCACTCCATCAATAGATTTCATTGCTATGTGTAAGTAAGTTTCTTAGTTTGATGTAGTCTCACTTGTCTATTTCTGCTTCTGTTGTCTGTGCTTTTGGTGTCATATCCACGAAATCATTGCAAAGATCAGGTTTCCTCTATTTTTTTTTTCTAGCTAGCATACAGTTTCAGGTCTTACATTTAAGTTCTTAATCCATTTCGAGCTGATGTTTGTGTAAGATCACGATCCACTTTTATTATTTTGCATATGAATATCCAATTTTTCCTAGCACCATTTATTGATACTGAGTTTTCTTTTTTAAAAAGATTTTATTTATTTATTTGAGAGACAAAGTGAGAGAGCAGGAACAGAGTGGGAGGGGCAGAGGAGAAGGGGAAGCGGACTGCCACCTGATCAGGGAGCCAGACGGGAGGCTCCATCCCAGGATCCCAGGTTCATGACCTGAGCCAAAGGCAGAGGCTAAACCCATGAGCTACCCAGGGGCCATGCAGTTTTCATTCAACGAATATTTATTTTATTTTTTAAATATTTTATTTATTCATGAGAGACAGAGAGAGAGAGAGAGAGAGAGAGAGAGAGGCAGAGACACAGGCAGAGGGAGAAGCAGGCTCCATGCAGGGAGCCCAATGTGGGACCCGATCCCAGGTCTCCAGGATCACGCCCTGGGCCCAAGGCGGGCACTAAACCGCTGACCCACCCAAGGATTCCTCAACGAATATTTACCGAGCATCTTTGGGCCAGGCATTACTGTAGGTATAAGAGATAGAGGCTAAGAATAACATAATGGTGATAAGCACACCCACTGGGGCCAAACTGCCTGGGTTCAAATCCTGGTACCATCATTTCTAACTGCTTGACCTTGAGCGGGTTACAAATTCCTTACACCCCAACGTCCTCATATATAAGAAAGGGATAACTACAGTCTTTTCATCACAGGACTGATGTGAGGATTGAAAGAATGAATATGTGTAGAGGTCCTGGACAGGCATCTGGCACCTGATAATCACTCCTAAGTGCTGGCTCTTAAGGCACGGTCCTTGCCTCTCAAGGAGCTCACAAATTACAGCTGCCCCTATCCACCTGACCCGCCTGGCCGTCAGGGCCATCTTGGCCTTCCGACCCTTCAAGGGACCCCTAGCTCCTGGCTACCCTCCCTTTCCTGGAACCGTGGGATGAATCGGGTGCAAGTGCCTACACCACCGATTCCTTGTGTGACTCTAGGTAAGTAGTTTCTCCCCTCTGGATCTCACTTAATGCACCTGTAAAGGAAGGAAACTGGCCCAAAATGCATTTCCAACATCCCAACAACCTCCTTGTTCTGGGCAGCTCCAGTTGAAACTATGTCAGCTTTGGGCAAGTCACTTCAGCTCTCGGCGTTGGTTTCCCCACCATGTAAAACGGGATAATATTACCAACCACGGGGCAGCCCGGGGGGCTCGGCGGTTTAGCGCCACCTTCAGCCCAGGGCGTGACCCTAGAGACCCCGGATCGAGTCCGGCTCCCTGCGTGGAGCCTGCTTCTCCCTCTGCCTGTGTCTCTGCCTCTCTGTGTGTCTCTCATGAATGAATAAATAAATAAAAAAATCTTAAAAATGTATATTACTAACCACCTCCGAGGTCGTAGTGCGGTTGTAGCGAGGCTGTCAGCGCTCTGCCGGGCACCTCAGCCTCCGGGCCCATCCGCCTCCGCCACTCGACGCATGCGCGCTGGCGCCCCGGCCGCGGGCGAGCCGGTTCCCGACTTCCGGTTCCGCCGGAACCCAGAGGCCCGACTCCCTAATGGCGGCGTCGGGGAGACAGGCCGCCGGGGGCGTTGAGGAGGCCGCACAGGAACCGCGAATTCTGGAACCGGGGGCAGCCCCATTTGGAAATTTCCCACATTATTCCCGCTTCCATCCTCCAGAACAGCGGCTCCGCCTCCTGCCCCCGGAGCTGCTTCGCCGGCTCTTTCCTCCGAGTAGTTCCGAATCGAGGCCGATCCTGGGGCTCGACGTGGGGTGTAACTCTGGGGTGAGTGACAGGGGCGGGGTCGGAGGTCCTGGAGCCGGACTGCTGGCTTCCTCCGCGTTCGCTGGGGCTTGGGTTTGGGCGTGACATCGCCCCACCCCTCCACCCCCAGGACTTTCCCAAAAATGATTCTAAAGGCGTCGCTTGGGCCGACCCCCTTGCTGCCGGACCTTCCACCACTGGGGACCATCGGGGACCCACCGCCATCTCGCTCAGGAATCCTGGGGAGGAATGATTTTTAACTCGGTTCCAAATTCCTGCGTCCCGTCCCGTCCCGTCCAGTGCGTTCGCTGCCTGATGGCCAGACCTCTTGTGGGAAGGGCCGCCGTATTTGGGGTTCCGGCGCTAGCCTCCTGTCCAGCGCAGCTGGGGGACCCCCAGGCTGCAGAGAGGGGGCTTCTGGACACCCACCTTTGGGAACGTAGGGTTGGGATCGCTCTACTGGGCGAGGTGAGCCGGGGTGACGGAATCATGTCTGGAATTAAGAGTCACGTGCCTGCCATGCAGTGTAGGATGGAGCCAAGTGGATGTTTATTTAAAAAGCAACGAGTTGACTGAGTTCCCTAGGAGAGGATGGAGAAGGAGAATACAGCTTCCTGGCGGAGGAAGGCATTGCCACGTCTTCTTACCGCAAAGTATTCTTAGGCATAGAGAGATTATAGTGAAATCACATCCAGAATATCACAATCTCTCTCCGACACCTATCTGTTAACTACTAGCATGTCCTAGAGACGCAGACATTCTGACCCTATGCTTCCAAATCCTATGCATATAATAAAAAGCAAGTCTCCACTCCTGACCCTAAATTCTCCTTTCCCCCTAACACAGTGGCAACCGCTGTTTATCATTCCTTGGATATGCATCCTGTGTGTACACAATCATTTCTATGTGGATAAATATCCTACCTTATATAAATAGCACACTATTTTCCACCTTGCTTTTCACTTAATTTGGAGAGCAGTCATGTCACTACATTCTTTTTTTAGCAGCTTCAAAATTGTATGGATGTACCATAATTTGTAGGGTTCTTTCTTTCTTTCTCTTTCTTTCTTTCTTTCTTTCTTTCTTTCTTTCTTTCTTTCTTTCTTCCTTCCTTCCTTCCTTCCTTCCTTCCTTCCTTCCTTCCTTCTTTTCTTTTCTTTTCTTTTCTTTCTTTCTTTTTTAAGATTTTATTTATTTATTCATGAGAGAGAGAGAGAGAGAGGCAGAGGGAGAAGCAGGCTCCATGCAGGGAGCCCGATGTGGGACTTGATCCCGGGACTCCAGGATCATGCCCTGGGCTGAAGGCAGGCACTAAACCGCTGAGCCACCCAGGGATCCCCTATAGGGTGCTTTCTTTACATTTCTGAAACTCTCAGGTCCCTCTCCAGACCTACTGATTCAGGATCTTGGGTGATTGAGCCCTTGAGTCTGCATTTTCTTTTTCAGTCTTCTAGGGTATTCTGGGATTGGGGAATTGAGGATGGAGAGGGTGGAGAGATGTGGAGGAGGGACTGATGTAACAAAATGACTACTGAAACTGGCATACCCAAGATCAGATAGGAAGAGGGAGTCAGCAAAGAAAGAAAGAGAGAAATGGGGAGAAAATTAAGGAGCATAGTATAGGACCTTCCTACTCAAAATGTGGTCCTTGATCTACAGCATCAGCATGACGTGGAAGCTTATTAGAAATACAGAAGAATCTCAGGGGGCTCCTAGATGACTCTTAAGAGTCCGACTCATGATCTCAGCTCAGGTCTTGATCTCAGAGTTGTGAGTTCAGGCTCTGCTTTGGGCTGCACACTGGGCATGGAGCCTATGTATAAAAAAAAAAAAAAAAAACTAGAGGGATGCCTGGGTGGCTCAGTGGTTGAGCATTGCCTTCTGCTCAGGGTGTGATACTGATCCAGGAATCAAGTCCTGCATCAGGCTCTCTGCAAGGAACCTGCTTCTCTATGTCTCTCCTTCTCTGTCTCTCATGAATAAATAAATAAAATCTTAATAAAAAAAAAAAAAACTAGAAATACAGAATCTCAGTCTCCCCTACCCCACAATCTACTAAATCAGCATTTTTATTTTTAATAAGATCCATAGGTGATATGCATATTATTGTTAATATAGATATTAAAGTGTGAGAAGCCTGGTATAGAGGGAAGAACCTAATGTAGCCTAAATCTTTCTATGTACTGGGACATCTGGGTGGCTCCTCGGTTTAGCACCTGCCTTTGGCCCAGGGCATGATCCTGGAGTTCTGGGATTGAGTCCCACATCGGGTTCCCTGCAGAAAGCCTGCTTCTCCCTCTGCCTGTGTCTCTGCCTCTTTCTCTCTCTGTGTGTCTCTCATGAATAAATAAATAAAATCTTAAAAAAAAAATCTTTCTATGTGCTAACCATGTGACATTGGACAAGTCAGCCTCTGAACCATAATTTTTAAAATATGGAATTTTTTGTGAACTATGTCACACATAAAAGCGCATAAAACATGTATTTATACACCTTTATTGTCCAGATCAAGTATAAAACATTGTCAGTACTCCAGAAGTCCCTTCTCTCACTTCCTCTGTTCATAAACCGCCCCCCTCCACCCAGAGGTAACAACTAGCCTCATTTTATTATTATTTACTTGCTTTTCTTTATAGCTCACTATTTTTGTATCCCTAAATATTGTAATTTAATCTGATTGGAATTTTTGGACTTCATATAAATGGAAGCTTGCCATGTATTTTGTTTTGTGTCTTCTCTTTTACTCAGCATTGTGTATTTTTTTAAATACAATCTTTTAAAAAGAAAAGAAAGAGAGCATGAGAGAGCATGAGCAAGAGGTAGGGGCAGAGGGAAAGGGAGGAACATATTCCCTGCTGAGCAAGGAGCCTGATGCTGGACTTGATCCCAGGATCACGATCTGGGCTGAAGGCAGACGCCTAACCGACTGAGCCACCCAGGCACCCCACCATTCATTGTATATTTGTGAGAGTCATCCATGTTGATGCACTGAACTGAATTCCTTCTATTTAGTATTCCATCTTAATGACTATACCACATTTATCCATGCTATTATTATTGGACATGAGGTGGTTTCCAGCCACACTTTCCTCACCTGCACAAAGGGCATAAGTATTTTCCCTACAAGACTGTTGCACAAAAAAAAAAAAAAAAAAAGACTGTTGCACAGAGCAAAATGAGGTGATACATAAAAATTCCTTGAAAAAATGGCTTAGAACAACACAAATTTGGAGTGGTTATAATGGTTATAGAAGTCAAAGTGAAAAAAAAAGAAGTCAAAGTGAGAGAAAGGAGATGGTAACTTGTTTAAGAGTCAAAAAAGTGCTGAAATGGTGAAAATCACAGGCCATTAGACTTGGCTAGAAAGATTAGCAGTGACTTTTGGGAGTAATGGATGCAGAAGCAGAATAAATCTCAGAAGGGGGTAGTGAAGCATAAGCCAGGTAGTAAAATTAAGGCTATAGAGTGAAGACTAAATGAGGAATTTTTGGAATTGAGACTTACCTAGGTACATACAAGTCTGAAAAGCAGATTTTTATAAGATGGTGCTTGCTCTGTTCCTCACCTTCCTGATTAGGAACACTGGTTATGCCCTTGGAACTCTTTTTTCCTCCCTGGGGTCTAAGACACCTAAAAAAAGAAAAGAGAAAAAAGTGAGTTTACCAGCATATTACTTAAGCTGGGAAAGACTGCTCTTGGCTCCGTTGCTGCATCCATTTGGCTGTAACTTTCAGCCATACAATCCAATGTACGTACCATCAATGTCAGGAAAGTAGAGAGAGGACATATTATAGCCTAAGACCCCTGGAGGGCGCTGAGAACCTGCTCTGTAGAAAACTTTTTGGGCAAACTTAGTCTAGGAGCTTCATATTCTATAAGCCAAGAGTAAGTGACAGTCTAGTGGGATGATAAGAGATACAGGTTTTTCTTCCATTCATTGGTTGAGAGCTGCAATGACAAAGCTCTTCTGGATTTCTCTAGGATCTGAGTGTGGCTCTATACAAACACTTCCTTTCCCTACGTGATGGGGAGACCTGCTCAGATGCCTCAAGAGAACTCCATCTACTCTGCTGCGACATAGATCCAGTCCTGGTGGAGCGAGCTGAAAAAGAATGCCCTTTTCCTGATGCCCTGACCTTTATCACCCTGGACTTTATGAATCAAAGGACCCGGGAAGTTCTCTTGAACTCTTTCCTAAGCCAGTTTGGACGTTCAGTTTTTGATATTGGCTTCTGTATGTCAGTAACCATGTGGATTCATCTGAACCATGGGGACCATGGCCTATGGGAGTTCCTGGCCCACCTTTCCTCCCTTTGCCGCTACCTCCTTGTGGAGCCACAGCCCTGGAAGTGTTACCGGGCAGCTGCAAGGCGTCTCCGGAAGCTGGGTCTTCATGATTTTGACCACTTCCGTTCCCTTGCCATCCGAGGTGATATGGCCAATCAGATTGTGCAGATCTTGACCCAGGACCATGGCATGGAATTAGTATGCTGCTTTGGCAACACCAGCTGGGACCGAAGCCTTCTGCTCTTCAGGGCAAAACAAACTACAGAGACTCATCCGATTCCTGAATTACTGACAGAGGAAGGGAAAGAAAGGAACAGATTAAGATTCTGGAGACAGTGAAATGGGAGGATGGGAAGACCAAGAAAGAGATATTGAAAGAGTGTTACACTAAGAATTAAGTTCACTCTCTTTAATTCATGATTATAAGGCAGCCTCAAAACCTGGCAGAAACTTGGCAAAATGTCCAAGACATGCAGTTGAAAGAATCAATATCATCTATACCCTACTGTTTGAGTTGATCCTAGAAAAATATATATATGGGCAGTGGGCTGGGCTATCCAGATTGAGATAGCCTAGAGAAAGTGATCCTGGTTCTAGGATATGGAAGGGGCTGCTTTTAGTGATTAGACTCAGACCAGGCTAGCCTTAGAATGTATCAGTGACACGGGGAACCTGAATCTAATCTGGCTTCTTCAGGCTTTTTCTGGATTTACTCATCCTGCCTTCAGGCAAAACCTCAAAATACAATCTGGAAAGAAGAGTCAGTGGCCTGGCTAAAGGAGAAGGTTAGTAAGAAAAATATCTTATCTTTCCAGAGCAGGTCAAGTCTCCAACATGCCCAGGCTCAGCACAGCAGGTACTAGCCAAATTGCACTGACTAGCATTTATAAAATGTTTAAAGATTTAACTTATGAACCCAATATCCAAATGGTACAAATGAAATAAATGAAGTGGGATTGTATAATTATATATAATAAAAGTGACTTGAGTATGATTGAGAATGCTCTGCGATTCTGGCATAGGTAGGAAACTTCTGCTTTTAACCACTCTATCCGAGGAGGTTTCAGCTCAAGAAAAAGAACCTCACCCAAGCTCAGAACAGAAATCGTGTCAAAGAGTAAGTTAATTCAGGACTTTTGTCCTCTGCCAAACCATACCAGTATGGGAGTGGGAATAATATGCAGGGAAGCAGGCATAAAATGCAGTCTACAGTGAGGGCTATAGCACAAATGCTATGGGATAGGTGTCACTAATGTCTGTCAGGTTTTGACACCTGTGAGTTGAGTCCAAGGGAGATGGAGAAAGATTCGTTTGGTGGAGAGAAGATGAAAAAACAAAATATACCTAGCTAAGAGGGGAGACTGGATTGATGAGCTTCAAAATCTTTAAGAACCTATTTTTCTGAAGTTTTAGAAGGAAGAGTACGGAATAAGAGAGTGAACCACCAATTAGACATTGGACCTCTTGATGGAGAAGTTAGTAAAAGTTCCTGCTAGGGAATTTGAACTTTATGCTTGAGAGAGCAAAAACTAGTACATAGTACAGTCTCTAAACGATAGAAAAACAGAACCCAAACCTTCATTTAGGAAAACCAATTTTTCTATTTTGTGCAGGATAATTATGTGGTTGGTGACATTTCCAATCTCAGACTCCAGTACTACTTTTCAGTCTTTTTATATTCCTGCTCCTTATCACTTTCATCCTAGTGACTCTTCTAGACTTTTACCCTTTTGCAGGTTCTTGACTCTATACCTCTACTCCATTAATCTAAGCAGATGACCTAACCAGCACCAGCACCATTCTTGTTTGCTGTGTCAGGAGGTGTTTTCTTGCCCTAACTCTTAGACTCCTTCATTTTCCCTCCTTTTCACTTCTGAACTTACCCAGTGAGCTTTTACACAAATAACTTCTGCCTGAATTCCTGATCCCAACCTCTACTACCTCTCCCAAATTGCTTTATTGAGTGTCTCCTTGGTGTCTCCTTGGCCTCGTTAACTTCTTCTTGTTCACCTTCCAACATGCTCAATTCTCTCTCGTCTTCCAATTTTAGTATATGTGCTGCCGAAGCGAGCACTCTCTCTCGTCTTCCAAAACCTCCACAACTTTTCCTGTGTCCACTAGCCCTTCAAGTTTATTTAATCTCTCCCTCCATCTCTTTACCACCAAACATGAGCAAAGCCCTTGAAAAACTAGACCCCACAGCCTTTGCTTTCTCATTTCCCATTCATCAGTGATCCCCCAAATGCCAAATCCTGAGGCCTCTTGTTCAGTCTTCCTCCTAGGTCATGGCCACTATTCAGCACTATTGACTCCTCCTTTAAACTACTCTCCCTAGGTTTCTTCACCATACCCTTCTCCCTTTATTCTCTTCCCATCTCTTAGTTTTTCTCCATTCTTGAAGCAGTTAGTTCAAATTGTAATTGAACTTAAGTTAACCTGGAGTCCTGGATTCATCTCCAGAAACAGTGATTTGGGTTAGGAGTGGGGCCTGGGAATCAGTTTAGTTTGGTTTAATCAGATTTGGGGTTTTTTTGCAATTTTTTATTGTGGTAAAATGTATATAACATAAAATTTACCATTTAAACTGTTTTTAAGTGTACAATTCCATGGCATTGAATACATTGACAATGAAGAATAGTTTTTTGATAAAAAACAAAAACAAAACAACAAAAAAAAAGCACAGGTAACTGATGCAAACCAAAATAGACCACACTTTGGATTGCTTAGGATTCCTTGGGGTCATACAGTCCTCTTCTACCTATTTCCCCTCGAGTGAGTTCCTCCACTCCCATGCCTTTAACAACCACCTATATCCTAATAACCCCCAAATATATTGGTAGCCCCACCTCCACAGTCATAGATTAATATTGTTCCTCTTTTGTAGTCGTATCATCCAAAAGTTCTTAGTCACCTCAGAGTCAACATATCCCAAAAGCAAACTCATTACACTCAATTCACACCTAATCCAATATGTTGTTGCCATCCACCCATTGCTCAAGCTACAAACTTCAGTTGAGTCTCCTCACTTATATTCACCACATTGACAAAGTCCAGTAAATTCTACAAATAACATGTAAGTCCCATTTATTCCAACCATGTGGCTGGTGCCTACCATGCATTTCTCTGTTAAGTCATCTACCCTCCAATCCCTACTGCCACTGTTCCCTTCCTCAAATAACTAGTTATGCAAGTACTATGCTTTAAAGCCTTCAGTGTAAAAAATAAATAAATAAATAAAGCCTTCAGTGGTTTCCTAGTGTCTAATGTCCTGTCATTTATCCAGTGCCTAAGCCAGTGTTAGTCTGTAGTAGCCACTTGCTATTTAAGTAACGAAATAAATAAAATTTAAAGTTCAGCTCCTCGGTCATACTAGCCACATTGCAGGTGTTCAATAGGCATATGTGACTAGTGGCTATCTGGTTAGACAGCACAGATGTAGACCATTTCAATCACCGCAGAAAGTTCAACAGTGGTGGTCTTCATACTTTTCCTCCACACACCGGTCACACTAAAGTCACCTACCACCCTGTCAGACTTGCCATGTCCTTTCATACCTCTGAGACTTAGCACATACTCCCTCTATTTCCATTCTTGCTCCTCCACTCTAACTTGCAATGTAATTGAACTATTTGTCCTTAAAGATGGCTCAGATGTTAATACTTTGTCAGAAATCTTCCCCCAACTCCTGTAGCACTTTGCATTTCTTACCACATTCTAGTGGGGACTTTGTGTGGAAGCTTCTATTATAGTATTTACCTCATCATATTATAATTACTTACATGGCTCCGTCCCACCACCAAGACATATCTCCTCAAGCCCAACTTACTTTGTACGTTGAGCCCTAGCACAATGGCTGACACAGGACAGGCAGCTGAGAAGTACTTGTTGAATTAATATATGAATGAACAAAAGAGGAATGTGCCTGAATTCAAGTATTAAGAAGAGGGGAATCCCGGGTGACTCAGCGGTTTGGCATCTGCCTTTGGCCTAGGTAGGGCGTGATCCTGGAGTTCTGGGATCGAGTCCCACGTTGGGCTTCCTGCATGGAGCCTGCTTCTCCCTCTGCCTGTGTCTCTGCCTCTCTCTCTGTCTTTCTCTATGTCTTCCATGAATAAATAAATAAAATATTTTTTTAAAAAAGTATTATGAAGAAAAGGGAGATCTATGATTGGGTAGAAGATTGCCCAGGAAATTGAAATGGGGAGAAATTAAAAAATTAGGGAGATAAGCTTAGTTTTGGCATAGAAGTTTGAGATATATTTTTTCTCAAACATATCTTTGCAATAAAGTACCCATTTGAGGGCACCTGGGTGGCTTGGTTAAGCGTCTGACTTCCGCTCAGGTCATGATCCCAGGGTCCTGGGGTTGAGCCCCTGCGTTTAGCTTTCCTGCACAGTGTAGGGGAGCCAGCTTCTTCTCCCTCTACCTCTCCCTCCTGCTCGTGCTCTCTCTGTCCATATCAAGGCTTGGGCTATTAATTGTTTGCTTCAGGACAGTAAGAGTAGATATAAAAATATGGAAGTCATTCATATACAGTGATTGAGGTTTAAGGAGTAGTAAATTCCAAAAATACATGGATATGATGAAAGGACCAGGTCCTAGGTGTGAGGGCTGCCAATAGTTGTTGAGTGAGGGAGAAAGGAGAAACCAAAAGAGGTCTGGTTAGAAACAGGAAAAAAGAGATTAATAATATAGTACCATGTGCCAGACAACATAAAAACTAAAGCAGAGCTGGGCTTTGAACCTAGACAGTGTGGTGGCAGAGTCTAAGCCTTGGCTACCATGCCTTGAGATGTCACAGAAATCCAAGACTGGGAAGAAACTCCAGAAAACCAGTGTAAAAGAGCCTGAGCTTTGGAGTTACTGTGCTTCCTCAAGTTATATGTTCAAACCTGAGAAGAGGAGACCCAGCCAGGCCACTCTTGGCTATTGCGGATATTCTTAGAAATCCCCTCACAGAAGTCAGGCCTCATTCTAGGTTGAGTACCTAAGTAGCACCCCTGCTGCTGCCTACCATTTAAACAGGCTTGGCCCTCCTGAGTGTTTTGGAAAAAGTGGGCGGCTACACAAAGCACACAGACGTTCTTAAGTCTCCCTCAGTCCTAATTTTCTTCTCACTGTACCTTTGACTACCTGTACCTTTGCCAGCTACCCTAACCTTCCCCTGAATTCCTGAAATGCCTAATCTGCCCCTAATTTTGATCCCTGACTAGGACCTCCTAAAAGTGGGTTTCAGTCTCTGTTTCATGCTTAGGAGTCAGGGATTCCAAGCTCAACTCCAGGATGTATTAAGATCCTGAGATCAATCAGATCCTTCTCAGCACCATGAGATCAAGTTTGATCCAGGAAGAATGCAGTGGAAAGAACATCAGGGTTTAGAATTGAGATCTGTCAGTAACTCATTGCATGACCACCCTGTTCAAGTCACTTCACCTCTTTGAACCTGTTTACTCATCGGTACAACTGAAATAACAAGACCTTCCTTTTCCTATGCCCAAATGAACTGGAGGGTTACACGTATTTTGCGGAAGATAGAGTGCTAAGCACTCTTAAGCACTCTTACACTTGGTAAGCATGCCACAGACCACAACTATGCTTGTTAGATTAAAGGCTTATGAGAAAAAACATCTCATCTCTAGAAAACTTGCATCTTACTATCTCTAATAATTTGTTTTTTAGGATAAGGATGTAATGAGTTCAGCATCAGCACTACAGAGCATTTTAAAGGAAGCAATGCTGGGAGGGAATGATCATTGCTAATGGAAATGAAGCCAGTTTATGATGGTCTCAGGGTGATCACAATGGTTACAGATGTGAATTTACCTACTTCTCTGTAAAGCTTAAGGATACTTTGAAACTTTGTGACTCTCCCTTCACCAGATTAGTGCAAAGAAATGTATATAAGGCTGTGGGAGGCTGAATAATGGTCCCCCAAGATGTTCACATCCCAATCCCTAGAACTTGTGAATACTACCTTAGATAGCAAAAGGAACTTTGTAGATGTATACAAATGTGTAAGATATATAGATTAAGGACCTTGGTTAAGAATTACAGATTTTAGGGGGATCCCTGGGTGGCTCAGCGGTTTGGCGCCTGCCTTTGGCCCAGGGTGCGATCCTGGAGTCCCGGGATCGAGTCCCGCGTCGGGCTCCCAGCATGGAGCCTGGTTGTCCCTCTTCTCTGCCTCTCTTTCTCTCTATGTCTATCATAAATAAATAAATAAATCTTTAAAAAAAAAAAGAATTACAGATTTTAGGAGCACCAAGGTGGCTCAGTCGCTTAAGTGTCTATCTTCAGCTCAGGTCATGATCCCAGAGTTCTGGGATAGAGCCTCACAAGCCCCACATTGGGCTCCCTGCTCAGCAGGGAGTCTGCTTCTCCCTCTGCCCCTCCCCCTGCTTGTGTATGTATGCTGTCTCTCAAATAAACAAAATCTTTTTTAAAAAAAAGGATGACAGGGATGCCTGGGTGGCTCAGCGATTGAGTGTCTGCCTTTGGCTCAGGTCATGATCCTGGGGTCCTGGGATTGAGTCCCACATCGGGCTCCCTGCAAGGAGCGTGCTTCTCTCTGCCTGTGTCTCTGCCTCTCTGTGTGTCTCTCATGAATAAATAAATAAAATATTTTTTAAAAAAGGGTAACAGATTTTGAAATTTAAAGATTAATCTGGATTATCAGGATGGACCCTAAATGTAATCATAGTCCTTATAAGAGGGAGACAGGGAGATTTGACCACAGCAGGAGAATGATAGAAGCAAGAGGTTGGAGTGATGTAACCAAGGGTTGTGAGCCAAGAAATGCAGTTAGAAAAGGCAAGGAAATGGATTCTCCCCTGAAGCTTCCAGAAGGAATACATCCCTGCCAACACCTTAATTTTAGACTTCTGACTGTAAGAATATAAATTTGTGTTGTTTTAAAACGGTAAGTTTGTGATGATTTTTTACAATAGGAACAGGAAACTAATACAGGGGCTCTGACTACAATAAGGCTAGGCTACAAGCCAAGTGGTACCTGTCCCAAATAACTCTTTGATGGTAGAAAATGGCCCCAGTGACCAAAGGGATAGGCAGGGGCTCCATCTGCATGGTTAACTGAGGAATCCTCAATCATTAAAACCTTTAGGAGATGCTTCAGCATCTGAACCTGACTTCTATTGGCTGAGCAGTTATCTGACCTGTTGAAAGGAATCGCTGTATTTCAAGTCTGTAGCAGTTAGTTTCAAAGAAGCTGTATAGTGTTCATAGAGATGAGGCCCCGATACCATAAAGGTAATGATTGCATACTGGCTTATGAGAGCCTTTGGGGACAGTGAGAATATCTTTGGTTCCAAAAGATCATCTTATTTATCCTCAAACCAACCTAACTTAGGAGCTGCACTAGGCATAATAAGCCTTCTTGAGGGACAAGAATAGAAAATGGTCCTGGATCTACTTTAACTTAAAAAAAATATATATATATATATTACATGTATATATAACCCAATATTTCCTCAGTTTTCTTTTTTTTTTTAATTTTTATTTATTTATGATAGTCACAGAGAGAGAAAGAGAGAGAGGCAGAGACATAGGCAGAGGGAGAAGCAGGCTCCATGCACTGGGAGCCCGATGTGGGATTCGATCCCGGGTCTCCAGGATGGCGCCCTGGGCCAAAGGCAGGCGCCAAACCGCTGCGCCACCCAGGGATCCCCGCCCCAATATTCCCAAAAATAGCATTTCAACATGCAGTCAGTATACAAATTATTAATGAGATACGTTACATTGTTTTTTTATACTGTTCTTCAAAATCTGATGTGTTTTAACTTGCATCTTGTCTCAGTTTGGACCAGCCACATTTCAGATGCTCATTAGTTACATGCGGCCACTGCATACACTTTTGTGGCAAATCAAGAAGTATTTTATCAAATTCCTTCCATATACCCAGTGTGCTTTAGCTGCTTTGGGGGTAGGAAAAAGTAGATTAAACAACCCTGGACTTCCAAAAGTTAGATTTGATTCATTCAAAGATGCCTGGGTGGCTCAGTGGTTGAGCGTCTACCTTTGGCCCGGGGCATGATTCCGGGATGGAGAATCGAGTCTCACATCAGGCTCCTTGCAGGGACCCTGCTTCTCCCTCTGCCTGTGTCTCTGCCTTGCTCTCTCTCTCTATGTCTCTCATGAATAAATAAAATCTTAAAAAAAAAAGGATTTGATTCATTCAGCAAATATGTTAAAGTTGAGAAAAGGAGAGGCACAAACAAGGCAGCATGTGATAATGTGAGCTTCAGCAAAGGAAAAATATTTGTGGGCTACAATGGGCATGGAAGACTTCCTAAAGGATATGGGATTTGAGCTGTTCCTGAAAGGAATATAACTTTTACAGTGATGGACAAGAGGGAAAGGAGCATGTCTGCAAGCCTGGAGAAAGGAACCTTTCAGCAAAAGTACAAAGGAAAGGGTGTTGTATATGTTGAAAACAGACAGGACAAGCTGATGTATGATGGGGATGTCATTCTGAGCAGTTGTGAGAAATAATAGTGGTCTTTGCCATTTAACTAGATTTTGGATGAAATATTTAAGTAAAAAAGAAAACCCATAAACATAGTAGAGAAAAAAAAAAAAGGTTTTAAAAAAGGTACTTTCAGGCAGCCCAGGTGGCTCAGTGGTTTAGCACCACCTTCAGTCCAGGGCATGATCCTGGGGTCCGGGATCGAGTCCCACGTCGGGCTCCCTGCATGGAGCCTGCTTCTCCCTCTGCCTGTGTCTCTGCCTCTCTCTCTCTCTGGGTCTCTCATGAATAAACAAATAAAATCTTAAAAAAAAAAAAAAAAGGTACTTTCTAAACATAAAAAGCCTAAAACCATCAAGGAAAAAAAAGAAAAAGATTGATTACAAGGCAAGGAAAAAAAATCTAATAAAGTCAGAAGACACACTACCAACTAAGAAAACAATTTACAATACACGTGACAGACAAAGGGTGAATTTCATTATAACACAAACAACTCTTACACATCTATTAGAAAAAGAAATTCACAAAAAATGATAATGGCAGATAAACACCTGAAATTTTGTTAAATCTTACTGATGCAAATAAAAATAATGAAAATATTTCAGCACTTAGGACAATATTCACAAATTTTTTAAACAGTGATGGTGAGAATGTGGGAAGATAGGCATTCTTACACCCTGTTAGTGGGAATGGTAAATTAGCATGACCATATGGAAGGCAATTTGTCATTATTTGTCAAAACGTACACTACGCATACTCAGGAATTCCATTGCTAGGAATTTATCCCATGGATCTACTCACATAAATATGCAAGGATGTATATACAATGTTATCCATTACAATTGTCCAATAAAAGTGAGAAGCTGGCAACAATCTAAATGCCCATCAGTAGGAAACTCGTAGTATGGTACAGCCACAAACAAGTTACTGTGCAATTGTTAAAAAGAACAAGATTTATGTTAAAATAGAAAGGTCTCCAAGATATTTTAAGTGCAAGATGCAGAACAGTATGAATTGTAAGATTCCAATTCTGTACCTTTTAAATAGAACATATACATAGCTAATAAAACATCTAAAAGTGAAAAATCAGGGGCACTTGGGTGGCTCAGCAGTGGAGCATCTGCCTTTGGCTCAGGTCGTGATCCTGGGATCCTGGGATCGAGTCCTGAATCAAGCTTCCTGCAAGGAGCCTGCTTCTCCCTCTGCCTATGTCTCTGCTTCTCTGTGTGTCTCTCATGAATAAATACATAAAATCTTTAAAAAAGTAAAATAAAATGAAATAATAAAAGTGAAAAATCAAAGAATTGCAGTATAAGCATATTTAGTCATTAAAGAATCAGCCAGAAAGTTAAAATGGCTCATTATTGGGGGTAGGAAGTGCAGTACATAATTACTCTTGTGTTAACTTGATTTGTTAACCAGATGTACATAATGCCTTTTTTTTTTTTTTACATAATGCTTTCTTAAAAATAATGAATTTTGGGGTACCTGGTTGGCTCAGTCGATTAAGCGTCTGTCTTTGGCTCAGGTCATGATCCTGGCATCCTGGGATTGAGCCCTACATTAGGCTTCCTGCTCAGCGGGGAGCCTGCTTCTCCCTCTCCCGTTCCACCTGCCTATGCTCTCTCTCTCCCCTCTCTCTCTCTCTCTCTCTGTGTCAAATAAATAAGTGAAATCTTAAAAAAAAAATGGAAAAAACCACAACAAATGATTTGTAACGTGTTCAGATGTCTTTTTAAAAAAATGAATTTTTAAAAATATTTTAAAGAAAATAATGAATTTTAAATGTCTTAAATTAAGCAATATCTAAAAATAGCTTTCTTTTTTTTTCCTTAGGATTTTACTTATTTATTCATGAGACACAGAGAGAGAGAGAGAGAGGCAGAGACATAGGCAGAGAGAGAAGCAGGCTCCATGCAGGGAGCCTGATGCAGGACTGGGACTCCAGGATCACGCCCTGGGCCAAAGGCAGGCGCTCAACTGCTGAGCCACCCAGGCATCCCCAAAAATAGCCTTTTAAAAGAATTCTCATTCCCTGTTCCCCCAATCACCTGCCTAGCTTTTCTTTCAGAGCATAGTCAAAATTCTTGAAAAAGTTTTAAGTGCTTCTTAGTCTCCATTCCTTACTTTGTACCTTTCTCCACCCCTCAAAATTTGGTTTTGCCAAAGTCACCAGTGACGTGGCTAAAGTCAGCAGGTAAGTCTCAGTCCTGATCCAACCTGACATTGGTAATATCAGGAACTAGTTGTTTTGGAAGCCTGTTGGGCTCTGGTGACAGCACTCTGCAAGTTGTCTTCCTCCTGAAGAGACCCCTCGCCAATGTTGCTGTTCCATAGGGTTCTGTTCCAGTCCCTCTTCTCTCCTTGCATGAGCTCCACTCCATAGCTGCAGTTACAACCTATGTTCTGATGTTCTCATGCCTCACAAATCTCTTATCTCTAGTCCAGATTGCTCTCCTGCATTATATATTCTACAACATTATAGAGCATTATCCAATAGCATTTTACATGAATACTTTCCAACCTTTTCCATATCATGGCACACATAAAGAAGGATGGCATTTTCATGGCAACACACCTTAACAAGACTACAGTCTTTCATAGGAAGTTTGTGCTGCTTTGAGTTGGGAAAATATGCAGCACATCTGTAACCTCTTCCTGAAGCACAACAGTTGGGAAGCTCTTACCTCTTGGATGGACATTTTCACTGGGACATTCCCCAGGCATTTCAATGTTAACATGTTTGGAAGTGAACATATCATCTCCCAAAATGCTCTTCCTTGTGTTTTTCCACTTTCGTAAGTGGCCCTGCCATCTGGAAGCTACCCAGTCCGGAAGTCTTGGCTTAGCTCTCTGCTTCCCTCACCTTCCAATCCCTGCTGACTCTGCTGCTCTTCATTTCTTAAAGTGATCTCCTCTCCATCACCACTATCACTTTCCTAGTCCAGAGTACATCATTTCTCATTTTTCCCTTCAATTACCACAAAAACTCTGTTCTCTGACTTGAATCTTGCTTTCTCTAAACTGTTCTCCACATTGCAACCAGTTATCTTTCTAAAATGCAATTCTGATTATGCCAACCCCCTGCTTAAAACCATTCAAAGTACCAATGTGAGCAGTGATCTACCGGTCAGTCATCAGCACCATATGCACCATTGCTACTAAACTGTTTTATTACGAGCAGCTTGTGGCAATAAGAGGTCTAAGAGACCTAGCCTGTTTTTTAACACAGATAAGTAAAGAACAATATGTGATGGGGCGCCTGGCTTGCTCAGTCAGATGAGTGTCCAATTCTTGGTTTCAGGTCAGATCATGATCTCAAGGTTGTGAGATCCAGCCCTACATCAGGCTCCAAGCTCAGTAGGGAGTCTGCTTTAGGTTCTTTCCCTCCCTCTCTCTCTGTCCCTCCTCTCACTCTCTCTCTAAAATAAGTAAATAAATCTTTTAAAAAATATGTGATGAATGGTATATAACAAGTATGGAAAACCAACTATGGGACTTCTGTATAGTTTTTAATAATTTAGGGCATTTGAGTGGCTCAGTCAGTTAAGCGTCTGCCTTCGGCTCTGGTCATGGTCCCAAAAGTCCTAGGATCAAATCTGGCATCAGACTCCCTCCTCAGTGAGGAGCCTACATCTCCCTCTCCCTCTGACCCTCCCTGCCCCAGTTGTACTCTTTTCTCTTTCTCTTTCTCTTTCTCTTCTCTTTCTCTTTCTCTTTCTCTTTCTCTCTCTCTCTCATAAATAAATAAATAAATAAATAAATAAATAAATAAATAAATAAATAAATAAAATCTTTAAAAATTTTTCTTAAATAATTTAAGTGAATAGTACCACCAGGGAGTTAAGATACAAAGTGATCATGGGTAATAGTAGTTATACTTCTTTAACCTCTTGTCAGTGGAGATGAAGGTTTATAAAGTATAGAGAATCTGCCAAAATCTGAATGCCTAAGCTTTCAAGTGTGCAAAAGCCTTTAAGTAGGAGGGCAGATACTTGCTCTGACAAGTGCAGATGTTCTGGCTGTGTTTTTTTTTTAAAGTAAATATCTAAATGAAAAGTAAAAAATCCAGATGGTCTGTTTATTTCCAAAAATTTAGTTATTTGGAAACATCCCAAAATAGTTAGAAATGCTTGGCATACTATTAAGTAAGGTTTTTCTACCCTTGGTTTTGGAATGCAGTAGATACATGGAGTCTTACTGGATTTTTAAGCCCTGTGAGGAAAGGATCATGTCTAATCTTTGTTGTAAACCCAGGACTAACCCACTGATCCTTATTCAATAAATATTGATGATTGAATGAATAAGAATTAGTCAGTGCTGCAAGATTCCAAAAATGCCACTATCATCAAGCTCCCTAAAGACTCCACAAAAAACTACTAGAATCAATGGCTAATAGGGACACTCGGATGGCTCAGTTGGGTAAGCCTCTGACTGGCTTGGGTTATGGTCTTAGGGTCTTAGGATTGAACCCTGTGTCTTTGCACTCAGCTAGGAATCTGCTTGTCCTTCTCCCTCTGTCCCTCCCCACTTGTGCTCTCTCTCTCTCAAATAAAAATCTTTTCTTAAAAAGGTAGGGACACCTGGGTTGCTCAGCGGTTGAGCGTCTGCCTTCAGTTCAGGGCATGATCCCACTTCTCCCATTATGTCTCTGCCTCTCTCTCTATGTTTCTCATGAATAAATAAATAAAATCTTTTTTTAAAAAATACCTAGAAATAAATTTAACTAAGAAGGTGAAAGGTCTATACTCTGAAAATGATATGACATTGATGAAATTGAAGAAGACACAAACAAATGGAAAGATATATCCTGCTCGTGGATTGCAAGAATTAATACTGTTAAAATGTCCATACCACCAAAAGCAATCTACAGATCAGTGCAATCCCTATCAAAACACCAATGACATTTTTCACAGAAATAGAACAAATAATCCTAAAATTTCTACGCAATCTTGAGAAAGAAGAACAAAGGTAGAGGTACCACAGTCCCTGCTCCATGACTTCAAACTACACTACAAAGTTATAGTAATCAAAACGGAATGGTGAGCAGCCCCGGGGGCGCAGTGGTTTAGCGCCGCCTGCAG
The DNA here is from genome assembly GCF_905146905.1 of Nyctereutes procyonoides. Classification (NCBI taxonomy): domain Eukaryota; kingdom Metazoa; phylum Chordata; class Mammalia; order Carnivora; family Canidae; genus Nyctereutes; species Nyctereutes procyonoides. The sequence goes on along the minus strand of NW_026575124.1, from coordinate 1,174,646 downwards.
CCCAGGGTGTGATCCTGGAGACCTGGGATGGGGATCCAGTCTGACGTCGGGCTCTCTGCATGGAGCCTGCTTCTCCCTCTGCCTGTGTCTCTGCCTCTCTCTCTCTGTGTGTCTCTCATGAATAAATAAAATCTAAAAAAAAAAAAAAATTCTCAGAACTCTTAAATAATCTCTATTCTAAGATACTAGAATCTAGTATCTTAGAATAGAGATTATTTAAGAGTTACAAAAAAAAAAAAAAAACCGGAATGGTACTGGGTCAAAACAGAAAAGCCAATGGAACAGAACTGAGAACCAAGAAATAAATCCACACATACATGATCAATTAATCTACCTCAAATGAGGCAAGAATATACAATAGGAAAAAGACCATCTCTTCAATAAATGGTGTTGGGCGTTAGCTGTTCCTGCCCCTTCTGGGCCTTGCCTTTCTAGCCTCTTCAGCTGGGGAGGAGCCACCCCTTCCCTCTCTCCAGCAGCACTCACCCAGGAAGAACCAGCCTCTCCACAGCGATGCCTCACTTTCTGCCAACCCCCAGTTCCCTCTCTGCAGCCAAGCTTGTCATTGGCCCTCAGGGCTGAGAATAAAAGTAGAGTAGAAAAAAAAATAAAATAAATGGTGTGGGGAGGTTGTGCAATTATATGGAAAAGAATGAAACTGAATCCCTATCTTAACATCATACCCAAAAATCAACTCAAATGGATTAAAGACTTGAATATAAGACCTGAAACCATAAAAGTCCTCAAAGATAACATAAGCAGTGAGTTCCCTGACATCAGTCTTAGCAACAATTTTTGGATTTGACTCCACAGGCAAGGGCAACAAAAGCAAAAATAAACAAATGGGACTATATCAAACTAAAAACGTTTTTGCAGAGCAAGCACTCAAGAAATCAAAAGGGCAACTTACTGCATCTGCGTTGGGCTCAGGGCGTGATCCTGGAGTCCCGGGATCGAGTCCTATGTCTCCCCACATGGAGCCTGCTTCTCCCTCTGCCTGTGTCTCTGCCTCTCTCTTGGTGTCTCTCATGAATAAATAAAATCTTAAAAAAAAAAAAAAGGCAACTTACTGAATGGAAGAAAATATTTGCAAATCATATGTGATAAGGGGCTAATTTCTAAAATATATAAAGAACAATAGCTAAAACAAAAAATCTGATTTAAAATGAACAGAAGAAGGAGAGATGGGAAAAAATTTAAAAATTAAATGCACAGATGGTTTGAGTGGACATTTTTCCAAAGACATACTAATGTCCAACAAGCACATGAAAAGCTGCTCAGTATCACAGAAATGTACATCACAACCACAATGAGATACCACCTCACAGAATGGCTATTATCAAAAAAAAAACAAACGTGTTGACAATGATGTGGAGAAAAGCAAACACTTGAGCACTGGTGGTGAGAATGTAAATTGGTGCAGCCATTATGGAGAACAGTATGGAAGTTGCTCAAAAAATTAAAATAACCACCATATGATCCAGCAATTCCACTCTGGGTTTTTATTCCAAGAAAACAAAAACACGCCCCTGTTCACTGCAGCATTATTTACAATAGCCAAGATATAGGACAACCTAAGTGTCCATTGATAAATGGATAAATAAGATGTGTGTGTGCACGTGTATATATGTATATATATTATACACACACGTATACATGCTTGCATATATATTAAATACGATATATACATATATATGCAAATATATATATACACATACATAGAATGGACTATTACTCAGCCATAAAACAATGAAATCTTGCCATCTGTAACAATATGGATGAACCTTGAGGGTATTATGCTAAGTGAAGTAAGTCAGAAAAAGAAAAATACCCTATGATTTTACTTACATATGGAATCCGAAAAACAAAACCAGACATATAGATAACAGAGAACAGACCGATGGTTGCCAGAAAAGAGGATGGTAGGGGGATGGGCGATATGGGTAAAGGGCATCAAGAGGTTTAAACTCCAAGTTAAAAAATAAACAAGTCATGGAGATGTACTGTACAACATGGGGAATGTGGTCAATAATATTGTATTAAATTTGGCGATAGATGGGGACTAGGCTTGTGGTCATTTTGCAATGTATATAAATGTTGAATCACTATGTTGTACACCTAAAACTAATATGATATTGTATTTCAACAATAATACTTTAATTTTTAAAAAATGTGAGCTTTCTCAGAAATGAAAACATGTTCACAAAGAGGTTTGCACAAGACTATTTATGGCTATTTATATTTATAGAGCTTATTCATAATAGCCCAAAACTGGAAACACCCATACATCTACTGGAGAATGGATAAAGAAATTGTGATATATTCATACAATGGAATATTACTCAGCAATAAAAACGAATAGGTTCACATTAGTCAAAAACATGACTAAAGAATATAGACACGGGATCCCTGGGTGGCGCAGCGGTTTGGCGCCTGCCTTTGGCCCAGGGCACGATCCTGGAGACCCGGAATCGAATCCCACATCGGGCTCCCGGTGCATGGAGCCTGCTTCTCCCTCTGCCTATGTCTCTGCCTCTCTCTCTCTCTCTGTGACTATCATAAATAAAAAAAAATTTAAAAAAAATAAAAAAAAGAATATAGACACAAAAAAGTGCATACTAGTTGGTGACACTTATGTGAAATCCAAGAACAGACAAAACTATGGGGCTAGAATTCAGGAGGTTTCAGGGGGTGGGCAGGTGCAGGGTAGTTAACTATAAATATAAAGGGGCATGAGGGAATTTTCTGGGGTGATGTTCATTATCTTGTTCTGGATTATTATATAGGTGTATGTTGTTGAAATTCACCAAATAGAACACCTAAGATCTGTGCTTTTTATTGTATGTTAAGGATAATTCAACCAATAAAATTTGTTTTAAACCAAAGGTGAGAGAGCTGGTGGGAATAACCATCTGTCATTTAGGCTTCACTAATAACTGATCTCAAGCACTCATTTCTATGCTCAAGAACCCAAAATGACCCCTGTGTCACTTACCCTGTCAAATCCATACCCTCATTCTGCTCTTCTCCGTACTGAACCTCCTCCACTAACTTCTACTTGGCACCCAGCCCAGGTGATCGGCTCGCTGTCCCGGGCAGCTAATACGCTCTCTCCTACCCGAGTCTCCTTGTGTCCTTACCCTGCCTGGATCTACTCGAGTTCTCGCTGCCCTTCAAGTGCCGTTCTAAATTAGGGAGCCTCCTTCCGAGAGGAACTCTTGATTAATCCCAGCCAATTTGCGCACCCCAAGATCCCTCTGCTTTTATGTGCCTTTATCGGACTGCTACGATGCGTTAATACATTCCATGTACTCCCGCAACAGAAGCAATTTTAATAAGATGGGCAGAGGCGGTGGCTAGGGATCCCTCTGTATATCTCTGCAGAACCCCATTTAGAACCTGCATTAACCGGCCACTCACTACCATGCAGACTGTGAAGATCACACGGTACCCAGACAAGGGCAAATAGATACTGAACGAAGGACCAAGGGGAATGGTACTGCAGGGGAGCTGAGGCCCTGCAGGGGCCTAGGTGGGCTGCTGGCTTTTCTAAGCACGCGGTAGGTTCAGCAGGGCAGGTGCTCGTCCCCACCAAGACAGCAAGTGGCTGAGAACGAGGTCCCATCCTCTTTGTGCTCGGCCTTCCCTCCAGTGAGGAAACGGCCAGCACTACTCTGAAAGGAGCGGAGCCTCTTCCAGGCGCCCCGTTCTCCATTATTACGGGGAGGACCGGATCCCGATCCCGATCCCGATCCCGAGGAGGAAAAGTGAGGAGGGAGCATTTAAGGCCAAGGAGGCACTCAAGCGTCTTCCCATAGATTTACACCCAACACGTAAGCAGGAAGGCAAATTACAAACACCAAGGCTCACAACCACAGACACACGTGCACGCCCAGCCCCACAGACGCAGACGCGCATGCCCGTGGCGCCGCGCGCACCTACTTAGTTTTCTGCGCTCTAGATGCCCCCGTTCCACCCCGTCTCGGCCCCGCGCGGCCCCTCCCGCCCCGGAGCCCGGGAGGCTCACCCAGCGGGACCCGAGCGGGCCCGAGGACGGCGCCTCTCCGGAGGGGGAGGGGAGGTCCTCCCCAGCGGGGCGGAAGCGGCGCTCCCCGGCCGGGCGGCCTCGGCTCCCGTCCTGGGAACATCTGGCGGGGCTGGGAGGGGCGCGCATCCAGGGCGGACGCGGATTGGCTGCGCCGAGGGAGGGGGCGGGGTCTGGGCGAGGGGCGGGGCCCACTGGCCCCTTTAAAGCCTTGACATCAAGAGGCGGCCCCAGCACCCCCTTCTTCTGCCCCCCGCCCCCGAGCCGCGGCCATGGACCCGGCGGATCCGGCCTGCCCTGGCCCAGCCCGACACCAGATTTCGGTGAGTGCCGGGCCGACGTGGGATTTAAAGGGCGGCGAGCGGAGCCCCGGGAGCTGCGGGCTGGGGTGGGCGGTTTGAAGGGTACGGCTCTCGTGGCAGCCTCGGGTCGGAGGGGGCGGCGCGCCTTCCTGCCCGGTCCTCGCCGCCCGCCCCTCCCTCCCTCCCTTCCTCCCTCCCTCCCGCCGCACTGTCCCCGGGGGGGGGGTCCGGCTGCGACTCTGTCCACCCCCACCCCACCCCCTCCCGCCCCCCGCGCCCTCCTCGCGCACACTCCATGGCCCCGGAAGGGAAACTTTCGGGACAGGGGGATGTTCCGGGGGCCGGTCTCCCTCCCTCTTTGAAAGCCCTGACCTTGCCCCAGCTGCGCACCCCACCCCACCCGCAGCCCCCCGTCCGGGTGCCGCTTAGCGGTGCCTGGTTGTTGCGCGCGCGGGGGGGGGGCTCGCCCCAAAGCGCAGGCGCGGAGCCGAGCCCTGGGCTCCTCTTCGCCCTCCTGCAGTCCCCGTGGCCTGGGGCGGTAGGGCGTGGGGAGGATGGGGAGAGGCGGGGAGACGGGGTCTCTAGGAACAATCCTTTGGTGGCTTTGAGGGGCTGCGGGAAAGAAGGAGGGGGGGGCGGCAGGCTGAACACTAAAGAGAGGCTGAGGGAGGGAGAAGGGCTGGACCGGGTGTGGGGCCAGGGCAGCGCCTGCAGGAAAGGCTCTCCGGGTCCTGGCTGCGGTGCCAGAAGAATGCAGAGAATGTATCTGTGCCCGACACTCCCCTGGCCTAGGCCGAGTGGAAGAGCGGCTCACCAAACCCCAGCCCCCTTCTCCTTATTCTGGGCTCAAGGCCCTGGGTCTCCAGCCCTGGCACTGCCCCAAGGGCACAGAGGGCCCGCACCTCCCGCGGGCCTGATATTCCAGGTTCTCAGCGCTCTCCACCCCGCCTGCCAGCTGCTACTTAAATGCTCGCCTGAGGAACCGGGGGTCTTAGCCTGATGGGCTCCTGGGTGTTAAGGCAAATCTCTCTTATTCCCTCCCAGCCTCTCTCTCCCTCCCCTTGGGTCCTCCTGCCTAAGCACAGTTGTCCACCAGAGGTAGTGGCTGGAGGCAGATGCCTGGGACAGGGGTGGTACTGGGAGACGGTAGAGAGGGAGTCAGTGTCTAACCATTCTATGGTCAGTACTCAATGGGAAAAAATGAACCCAGCCTGACCCTGTCATGCAAGACCCTTGTCTTTCCAGAAGGGAGACACAAAATTCACTTCTCATATTGGTTCCCTGTCTTTCTAGGAACAGCCTAGGGTTAGTGGGTGTCCTACTTGAGAGAAACATGTGTGTTCCTGTCTATAGTCCCACATAGTTCAACTTTGTTTTCAAAGTCTTTGGTCTGTGCATGAGGTGGCTCCGGCCTTCCAGCATCTTTCTTCAGCTTAGGTCTTTGGAACAGATTGGGAACCTGGAGAGGCAGATGGCCTGGGTCGCAGGGAAGAAGGCTGTTCCACAGTGGGCAGAAACCAATGTATATGAGGAGCAGGCCGCTATCACTGTACATAAGGAGTCGGAAGCACTGGCCCCTGCTTTTCCCAGCTTGCTGTGTGACTTTGGCCAAGACAGTTTGCCTCTCTGGGGCTCTTTTCCCTCCTCTGTAAAATTCAGCACTTGGACTGGAAAGCTCTAACATTCCCTTCCACTTTTTGACACTGCATGATTCCCCTGATCAGTGAATCTGAAAGGAGAAAGGTCGTCTGGCAGGTGACTTAGTTTGAGGAGGGAGGTGTTGGGTGATGAGGTTCTAAATCACAGTTACTTAGGACTAGAACCTTGGATGGAGGGGGGGTACAGACTCACTTATTCTGCCTAAGAATAGTCATTGTCTTTCCCACCCCTGGTGGTTTGGGGGATGAACTCTTGCTGGCTGGGGTTTGGCCCACCCATCAAGGCCTCTGCTGAGACATCCTGGCAGGCCAGACTTTGAGTTGGGTCTTTGGGGAGGAGTTGAGGGAAGGGTAGGCAGCCAAGGGCCAGCCGGGTAAGCAGATTCCCAGGAGACAGTTTGCATCTCAGCTGTTGGGACTTGTTTTAGGATCTGAGCCAGGGAGCACACACAGTACACTCATCCACCCTCTTATGGGGAGAGGACAAGAGCCCCTTTGCTATTGCCCATCTCACTCCCTGGCCCTGCTCACCTCACCTGTGCACTCACACCCCTCAGGCCCCAGGCAGTGGGCTTAAGAAGTTCTCCCTGCTGTGAGCCAGCCCAGCCAGCCTCCCAGGTCCTTCCATGGAAGCCAGGCAGCAGGGAGAAACTGCCCTGGCCCCACCTTTCCCGGCCTCCTTCCCTCCTGGGGGTATGGTTTCTCAGGAGTCAGGCTCTCCAGGTTGGGACTTGCTCTCTAGCCCAAGAGCCAAAGGCCTTCACGTTTCCCTTGTTTGTTTTCATCCTTGATCTCCCAGGTGCCAAGGGGGGGAATGTTAGAGGAGGTGGTGGTTAGGGAGACTGTGGGATTGGTTGGAGGTGGGACACGTTCTCTGCATTGCTTTTCCCTTTGCTAGCTCTGCTGGGCCTGGGGGGCCCTCTCCGCTGGGCCCCGGTGCCCCTGGACTGGAGCTGCAGCGGGAGGTGTTTAGGCTAGAGCCCCAGGGAAACCTTCCTCACTTGGAGGAGCCCCTGGAATGGAGAATGGAAGCTCCCGGGGAGGTCAGTTTCCCAGAAAGTGGTTAATGGTGGAGTCCCTGTCAGAGTGAAGGATGCGGCTGTTGCTAGGCAGAGGCTGCTGTTTCCTCTTGGGGTGTGGCTCCGAGGCTGGCCAGCCAGAGGCCCCGTTAGAAACAGGAGGAGAAGGACCCTTGCCTGAGAGCTGAAGAGGGGACCCCGGCCCCATCAGCTCTGGGTCACCACAACTGCTTCTCTTGGAACAAATGCCACTTCTGGCCCTGCCTCCCCTGCGCCTCCCCCACTTCCCCGCCACTATCAGTCTGCTCCACAATCCTCGCCTGAACCTGGCAGGCTCTTGCAGCCCCAGTCTGGCTGCACTAATGGACTGATTGGATTTTCTATACTTGGAGTTTGGGATTTCTGATTGAACATGCAAATTTATGTAAATCAATCTGGGATCTGCCGCCACATCAAAACAACATAGAGTCATAGGCTGGAAGGGATCCTAGAGACATCTAGTCCAACGCCCTCGTGTTAAAAATGGGGAAACTGAAGTCCAGAGGGGGAAGTGATTCATACGATGATGAGTGTCAGTGGCAGGGCTCCTGACTCTGGTCTGGTGTTCTATAGGGTCCCACTCTGCCTTGATTTCTCATGCATGAAGGGCCTGGCCCAGTTGACAGCAGAAAGGGCAGTTCCTGAACCTGAGACCGTGAAGAGTGCGACCCTTGGAGGGTCAGAGTGTCCGCTCAGGGCCTCCCAGGGGCTCTGGTCACATCTAACATGCTGAAGAAAAATAACTTCCTATCCCTTAGAACAACTCCCTTGTTTTTCCCCAGGCCCTGCCCTGGAAGGTTGGAGTACAGGGTCACTGCTGGCTCCCTGGCTTGGCCCTTGTGGCTTCTTACCCAGAACTGAGGTTGCATCTGCTCCAGCTTCCCTCCCGGTACCAAGCACATAATAGGCTTTGGCTGGCTCTGCACAGGCAATGCTTCCATCTTTACCCTCCCATCCTCATTTGCGTCGCTGCTGCTTCCCTCTCTGGCCAGGGTGGGAAAAGATCTTTAGTCTTCTGGGACTCGTTGCTACCCTCCCCTGCCCTTGCTATAAGAAGGATATCATTATTTTGGGATCGGTGCCAGAGTTTGAGATTGGGCTGCAAAGGTGAGCTTGGGTTGCTAAGAACTAGCCTCCCCACTTCTTGACACGTTTTTGATCTGATCCACCACCCCCCCAGCTGCAGGGTGCCCCGGGTTCCCACTTCGCAGACCGTGCCTGTGGTGTGGGGCTGTTTGGAGGGCTGAGCCCTCACTTACCCCGTAGTGCCTGCACGCCTCGTGGAGATGGCAGAGATCCTCAGGGCAGCTGTTGGCCCGCTCTGCGGTACTTTGGCAGAGTGAGTGTATGGGCTCAAGATCAGAGGCCCGGACTCACAGCCGAGACCACCACCAGGCCCTGCTGCGGCCTGGGGAGGGGGCTTGGGATGCATCTGGGGTCTTCCTCCCCTTCATCCCAAACCCAGGCCCGGCTGACTCTGAAAGAAGAGCCCCCATCTTCAACACCTTCCCCAAACACAGCAGGTATGGAGCAGCACCCTCGGCTCCTCTGTCCTTAGTTCTGTGTGAGGGGATAGCCTCCCTGCGCCTCAGTTTCCCAGCCGGGGCTGATGGATGAATAACACATCATCACTGGGTGTGGCACCTGCTCAGTAATTGCCATTTTCCCAGCCCTGGGAGTTACACGGATGAAAGAGGCCCGAGGAGGCCAGGCTGTTATTAAGGGGAATTAGCACTGCTATTATTACTGATTTCTAAAAGTCCAGCAGCCACTGAGAAGAGCCCAGTCAGGCACGGCTCCTGGGACCTGATGGCAGACCTTGAGCCCTGATTTCTCCAGTACTACCCAAGCTTTTTATTTATTTATTAAAATATTTTATTTATTTATTCATGAGAGACACAGAGAGAGAGAGAGAGAGGCAGAGACACAGGCAGAGGGAGAAGCAGGCTCCATGCAGGGAGCCCGATGTGGGACTCGATCCCGGTACCCTGGGATCATGCCCTGAGCCAAAGGCAGACATTCAACCGCTAAGCCACCCAGGCGTCCCTCACCAAGCTTTCTAAAATGTCTATATGGATCTATACATCTATATGGATATAGATATTTTAAAGAGAGACGACTCCATTCTGATTCTCGTGCTGATGCCTGCAAGGCTTGAGGGGTGCTGCTTGGGGCAGCGGTCTCCAGCTCTCACTCTCCTGCAGGGCTTGAAATTGACCGTCCCCATGACCCTCTGGGTAGAAGAATGATGAGGTTGTTCCTAGCTGGGACGCTGAGGGGCCCCAGAGCTCCTGGGGTGTGGCCCTGGGGTTCTCAGCAGGCACTGTTCTATGGGCTGATTCATTTCACCCCCGCTGGCTTGATGTGGGGGCTGTAATTGGTCCGTCTGTGTGAGGATCTGTTGAGACACCCCCAGAACCTGCCTGCAGCAGCTGCAGGAACTTCCAGGTATCATTTACCCCAACTTACTCCCACTGCCCCAAACTCTCCCCTTGCCCACCTCTGCCCCTGCCCTTTGGGGTCTAGAATGAGCCCAACTCTTACCCAAGAGGAAGTGGCCCTGACCAACTTCTGAACAGTTTGGTGTAACCATCCCATACCACAGCCTAGGGGTGGAAGGGCCTCTCTCCTAGGCCAAGGGGAGCTTTAGGGGAAGGAAAGGACTGAAGACTGGCGTCCTTTGGACAGCGTCCCCACACTGATCTAGCCAGCCCTCCTCACCTCTCTCTCCCTTGTCCCTAGGGCCTAGTCCCTACTTCCTAATATGGGAAGAGACTAGATAGCCCCAGGTGGGAGTGGCTTTAGAAATCACTTGCGCAGGTGGTTGTTCCTTCTAACATTTTTTTTTAAGTTTTATATTTTAGTTTTGCACTAGACTTTTAAAAAATAGAGCCCAAAATCAAAATGGTACAAAAAGGTATATGTTGAGAAACTGTGCTCCCACCTCCACCCTTTTTTCCCTCCACAAAACTCACTTATTAGTTTGCTACATATCTCTCAAGAATGTCCTTACACAAAACAATATACATATAAATATATATTCTTATTTTTCCCCCTCATCCAAAAGATAGCAGATAGCATATACGGTCTTCCTCTGTTACCTGCTGGCCATATCTGGGTGTGCGTGGCTTTCTCCTGCCACCTTCTGTTACGTCTCTGGTTTCCAGTTGTTACTGCCCACCCCGGGGTCACCAGTTGATCCCAGGCCGTGAGCAGGATTTGTTCACCATCATATACTAAACTTCATTCAGATGCCAAGGTTTAACCCAGCCTCTGAGGACTTCTCGAGCTACGGCCAACAGTTACTATGTGCTGGGTGTCGTGCTAGACTCTGGGAGTGTGGTGATGATCCAAAAAGTCTACCTTAATCAAATAATTCAACAACTATAGAATTACAGCCATGATGAAGGCTACAAAGGAAGGGCGTAGACTGTAAGAGCAAGCAGTCAGAAGGCCCGATCTGCCGTAGCATGGGTGAGCGTGCGCGTGTGTGGGGTGAGGGAGGCACGTGGCACGGCCCGGTGTGAAGCTGGGGGAGTCTGGGGCCAGGACTGTGAATATAGTACATGTGATCTGGAAAGCTGGGTTTTTAACTTGACTTCTGTGGCTTCTCTTCTCCGCTTTCTGCCTGTCTGTGGGATGTCCTGGGCCACTTGAGGTTTATAGTGTCCAAAACAAGAAACCCCTTCTCTGCCAGATGGTGCTGATAGTGCCTCCTCCCCACCCCCACTGCCCGGCGTCTATCCCCAGCTCCGGGCCTGCAGGCTGCTGCAGCTAGAGCCTTCCTTCCCCTGTTGGCCGAAGGGAAGTTGGGGGGTGTTTGCTCCTCACTTCCTCTCTAGACGGCACCTCACTTCCTGTCCCTGGGGCTAGAAGAAGGCTAAAGCTCTTGGCTTGGCTGACCCTTCCTCTCCCTACTCCCCACCCCCCCCCGCCTTCCTGGGAAGCCTTTGGGCCCTGTAGGAGGAAGGCAGAATGGAAACCAAGGGCTTCTCCCTAAAAGCCCTGCCCAGCGCCTTACCTTCAACCCCCTACCCCACATGAGGGGACCTGTCTTCCCGGCTGCAATCCCTGTCCAGAAATGATCTCATCCTTCTATGCCCTGCAGAAGAGAGAAGTCAGAGAGCGCTCACCCCACTTTACGGGTGGGAAAACTGAGTACCAGAAGGGGTCTAGGCTTCACTCAGCATCACTCAGTATGGCTAAGCCAGAACCGGAATCCAGGGAGCCTCCCTCCCATTTGTGGGCACAAGAGCAGAGTCCAGTGAGGGCTTGTGGGTGAGCCAGAGCTACTTTGCGTTCCCACAGAAGGCTACTTGCTTCCTGCCAGAGCTGGCAGCTTAGGAGGTCACCTCCACACTCTGGCCACATGGCACCCACTGAGTCAACACTGAAGCTGTCTGGACATGGACGCCACTTGGCCGGCCAAAGCCTGTTCCCCTTTGAAGGAAGAGGCCAGGATGGGAACCTGGGGGCCCAGTGGTGTAGCCTACAGGTGCAGCCTGAGAGCCAACAGGCTGTGTGGCCTTCCAGGCCCTCTTCCTCTTGGGTCTGAGAGCAGAGAGCTGATGTTCCAGTAGTCAACTCAGCAGTCGCCTCCCCAACTGCCTCCAGGAGCCTCTGTGCCTCAGCTCTTCCTGTGGGACCCAGCACGTGTCTCTGGTTACACCCCGGGTGCTGCAAATATGCTGACTCTGCTATTGGGCCGGGAGATAGGAGAGGAGTTAGTAGCTGCCATGGGCCGGGGGCCCAGGAAACACTCACCTTCAAATGCCCTTCAGTCCAGCTGCACTGAGTCATTGCATTTCCGTGCACACCCCCAGATTTCTGCCTCCTTCTGTTTATGCCAGCCTTTTGCCTAGAATGACCCCCTTGCCGTTCCCATGTACCTAAACCCCACTGCTCTCTAAAGCCTAAGTTCACCCGATGCCTTAAATTCTGAAAAACTGTTCCAGCTGCAGCTTAATATTTCTCCCCTGATTTTTAAAGTTCTCCAAAAGACTTCCCTCATGGAACTTCCTTCACAGTACAGCTATTACCTGCATGTAATTATGCCCCCTGTTAGACTGAAAGCCCCAGGAAGACAGAAGAGCTGATCCATCTCTGAATTGTCCTCCAGTACCCAGCATTGTGCCTCCTATTGAGTGATCGGTTTGGAAATACCTACAGAATGAACAGATTAGTCCCATTTGCCAGAGGGAGTCCCCAACGCCTGGGAGGGGATTGAGGGCTTGGATAAGGTCATATCAGCATTGGGTCCAAAGCTGAAAATGTCTCTTGCACACCTCTCAGCATGGTTTGTCATATGGGCCCTCAGAGCCTTGTGGGTGGGGGCCTGTTGGGGTTCTTTAAGAGAACCTGATGAGGGGCAGCCCGGGTGGCTCGGTGGTTTAGCGCCGCCTTCAGCCCAGGGCCTGATCCTGGAGACCTGGGATGATTCCCACATCCGGTTCCCTGCATGGAGCCTGCTTCTCCCTCTGCCTGTGTCTCTGCCTCTCTCTCTCTGTGTCTCTCATGAATAAATAAATAAAATCTTTAAAAAAAAAAAGAGAGAGAGAGAACCTGATGAGCCCACTGTTCCTTTTTTCTGGTCTTGGTTCTTTCTGGAATGAAAAGAGATCATCAGGTTCAGGGCTTCACTGGCAGAAGCAAAGTACTAGCAGAAAGTTTGGGGTGGGGGGAGTACAGAAGTGCAGGCAGGCTCCTCCGCAGGGAGCTCCCCTTCTAACAGCACAGGAAGTCCCCTCTTCCTCCAGGGGAGGACCAGACAACTGGACGCATTTCTGTTGGAAATACTGCAGGAAGCACTTCAAGAAGACAGATCAGTGTGGGCTGCATCAGTTCAGGACAGTTTTGCAGGAGAATTGCTCTGGGGCCGGGGCAGGGCTTCAGCGCTGTGCTGAGGGGCTTGGGTCTGTCCTCAGAGTAGTCAGAGGTCATGGGAAGATTTGAGGCAGTAGGGAGACAAATCAGATTTGCAGTTTTAGAAAGATGATTGCTCTTGTAGAGCTCCCTGGAAAAGTGATGGTGGCAGGGAAAATATGAGTCTGGAACATCTTATGGTGCCAGGAAGTAAGCAGATGTTAAAAAGTAAATAAACTTTTTTAAATGGAGGAATGTTGAAAGAGGAAGAGCCAACCTGAAAGAGTTCTCAATGATCAAAGCTGGAATTTAAGCGATGAGACGAGTGATGATAATATTGGATTATAATCCAAAGAATAAAATATCTGTGAGTTCATGCTAATATAAATATGTAATTAAGTAAATAGGTGGCAGTGAAGGGACAGCTCTTCCTTACCGAAAACTTTAATTAATAAACGTAAAAGGAATGAGGGAAATAAAAAATTATCATTAGAACACTACAGTAATTGCTGTAAGCAAGATCCACCGATGAATCCTAAAATTAGTGGGTGAAAATTTAAGCAGAAACAGGATATTTGCATGGCCACAAAGTTTTGCCCCCCGACTGGTTACTAATTACAAAAGGAAAACTAGTAATTTTACAGTGGATAAACTCACTGGTAGAGACCACCTAACCAGGTGGTCAAGGTTAACCTCACCAGTCATAAGACATCTCAGCATTATACCTCCTGGTATAATGCGCTGAGAGGGGCACATCATCGCTGTGGTGTTCTTTCCAAAAATTCATAACCTCAGTCTAACTGGAAAAAACATCGAGCAAACCCCAATAAGGGAACACTCTCCAAAATACTGACCCAATCAGTTCCCTTCCAAAATGTCAAAGTCATGAAAGACAAAGACTGAGGAACTATCATGAATCATGGGAGAAGAAGGAGATTTGGTGATTAACTACAATGTGGGATCCTGGATTAGATATTGGAATAGAAGATCAGTGGAAAAATTGGTAAGATCCAAATAAAGTCTGTGGTTTCATTTTTTTTTTAAATTGTTCTTCTAAAGAAAGGTGGAGAACAGTGAGAACATGCTGTATCTGTTTTTTTTTTAAGTATGTGTGTGTGTATATACACAATCATACAAAAGCACATAAAGTTTTAAAATACACACACACACACCTAGAAGCAGAGGTGCAAGATGGCTGGGGAGAGAAGAGGAGCATCATAGACCAGGGGAGAGTCATCCAGGAGAAGGTGGTCATTAAGAAAGTGAAAAGACAACCTACAGAATAGGAGAAAATACTTGCAAGTAATACATCTTATAAGAGACTTGTATGCAAAATATATTTTAAAACCCTTACGGGGGTACCTGGGTGGCTCAGTCGGTTTAGTGTCTGCCTTTGGCTCGGGTCATGATCTTGGGGTCCTGGGATCGAGCCCCGCATCAGGCTCCCTGCTCAGTGGGGAGCCTGCTTCTCCCTCTCCCTCTGTTGTTCCCCTTGCTTGTGCTCTCTCTCTGTCAAATAAATAGATAAAATCTTTAAAAAATAAAATAAAACCCTTACAGCTCAATTTAAAAACCCCCACAGAATCTGATTAAAAAGAGCAAAAGATCCAAATAGACATTTCTCCAGGGAAGATGTATAGATGGCCAATAAGCACATGAAAAGACGTTCAGCATCCTTACTTAGGGAAATATAAATCAAAATCATAATGAGGGATCACTTCACACTTACTAGGGTGACTAGAATCCAAAAATCAGACAATAACCAGTGGTGAGGACATAGGAGAAAGGGAAACCTTCACACACTGCTGGTGGGACTGTAAAACGGTGCGTTCACTTTGGAAGACAGTTTGGCAGTTCATCCAAAATGTACACCTGAAGTCACCATGGGATCCAGCTAGTCCACTCCTAGGTGTGCACCCAAGAGGAGTGAACACCTACATCCATACAAACACCTGCACACGGATGCTCACAGCAGTGTTATTCACGAGAGCCAAAAAGTGGAGACAGCCCAGATGTCCATCACCAGATGACTAGATAAACAGCTGGTGGCGTCCATACAATGGCATATTATTTGGCCATAAAAAGGAACGTAGTACTGATCCACGCTTGAGCATGGATGAACCTTGCAAACGTGGCGCAAGGGAAGGAAGCCAGTCATGGAGACCACCTAGTACACGAGTCCATGCACATGAAATGTTAAGAGTAGGGAAATCTATAGGCAGAAAATAGGTCCCCTGGGGGGGGGTGCTAATTAAAGGGTAATGAAAATGTTCTAAGATTGCCACAATGGCATAGATCTGTGCCTGCACTACGAACCACCGAATTGCATACTTTAAATGGGTGAGTCATGTGGGATGTGAACTATGTCTAGAAGCTTAAAAAAGTCCAGGAGGAAGTGGTCACCAGAGGCACTTGTGCCTGAGAAGGCAATGGGGATGGAAAAATCTTGTTTGTATTTAGCATGGTAGCCGTTACTGCTGATGTTGGATCAGGTTGAGGAAGGAGTGAGACGTGAGGATGGGTTTTGTAGTTGTTTGTAGGGCGTGTGTGTGTGTGTGTGTGTGTGTGTGTGTGTGTGTGTGTGTGTTTGAGAAGTTTGGCTGTGGGAGGGCAGGAGGGGGACTGTCTAGGGAAATGTCAGGGGAAAATTATTTTTTAGAAGAAAGACACCTGAGAAGTTTTAAAGGCGGATGGGAGGGGCACCCAGGTGGCTCAGCAGATGAGTGTCTGCCTTTGGCTCAGGTCCTGATCCCCGGGGTCCTGGGATCGAGTCCGCATCCCTGCATGGAGCCTGCTTCTCCCTCTGCCTGTGTCTCTCCCTCTCTGTGTGTCTCTCATGAATAAATAAATAAAATCTTTAAAAAAAAAAAAAAGAAAAAGGGCGGGTGGGAAATGTCCCTTCAGGAGGTAAATAGCGAAGGCCTGAGTGGGAGTGGGCTGGGGCAGGAAGGACTGGCCTTGCCTTGAGAAGATGGCAGCCCCTTTGCTGTGATGGGAGGAGGTGGGGTAGGTACAAGTGTTCCATGGGGCTGGGAGGACTGACAGTAATAGGAGATTTGAAGGGTTTTCCTTTTGCCGGTTTTAATCCTCTGGGGAAATGAGGGCAGACAATTGAGGAGAGTGGAGTGGGTGTGAAGTAGCCTTAGAAGATAAGAGTGCAACTCTCACTAAACCTTGGTGGGAGTGCCAGGAGAACTGATGAGCTGGCTGGGATGGCTTCCCTTTGGTGAGGAGAGAATAAGGAACAGTGTGAGCAAAAGCCTGAGGAGACAAGTCCTGCCCTATCCCCAACCTCTAGACTCTGGAAAAGAGCATTGACCTCGAAGGCCCAAGTCAAGGAATCCCAGGGATCGTCCAGTGCAGTAGGCCCTGGCTGCGTGTGGTTACTTAAATTTAAAATTCATTTCCTCGGGAACCCTGGGTGGCGCAGTGGTTTAGCACCTGCCTTTGGCCCAGGGCGCGATCCTGGAGACCTGGGATCGAATCCCACGTCGGGCTCCCGGTGCATGGAGCCTGCTTCTCCTTCTGCCTATGTCTCTGCCTCTCTGTGTGTGTGTGTGCGACTATCATAAATAATAAAATTAAAAAAAATAAAATAAAAAAATAAAATTCATTTCCTCAGGTGAACTAGCTACGTTTCACGGGCTCGAGAGCTACATGTAGCTGGTGGCTACCATATTGGAGAGCACAGAATAAACATTTCATCATCACAGAAAGAACTTTCTGTCCCCCCAGGGGACAACGCTGGTCTAGAAAAGTGATTCTCAAACTATTTTGGCCTGAGGACCTCTCCTACCTCTTAAAAGTTGAGTACCCCAAAAGAGCTTTGGTTTCTATAGGTTCTACCTATTGACCACTTACTGTCCTATAAATTAGAACTGAGGGTTTTAAACATTTCATTGATTTAAAATAATAAACCCACATGTATGTTAGCATATGTTAACATATTTATGAAAAGTAACTATATATTTTCCAAAACAAAAAAAGCAGTGAAAAGAATGGCATATATGTTCTTGTATATGTCATGTCTGACTTAATAAAAGGCAGCTGGATTCTCATATCTGCTTCTATATTCAGTCTGTTGTGATATCACGTATCATGTAGTCTCTGGAAAATGCCACTATATGCTCCTAAGAGAGTGAAACTTAAAAAAGCAAATGATGTCTTAGTAGTAGTGTGAAAATAGTTTCAACTCTGTGAATTCCTTAGAAGAACATTAGGTTCCCTGGACCATCTTTTGAGAACCACTGTTGTAGAACAGCCTCCTTTTGGCATAAAGCAACTTGTCCCTGAGAGATTGAGTGATTTCCCTAAAGCCTCACAGCACATAAATTGTAGTGTTGGGACTAGACTCTAAATCTGCCTTTTGGCGAGAATGGGCCCAACTAGGCTTTGGGGAGTGGAACCCCTGGGCATGTGGCCCTATAAGTAAACCCATTGTGTCTGTGAGCCCCTTCAGCTCCCCACTTCCAGCAGCTGCTTTGTTGTTGTTGTTGTTGTTGTTGTTGGGTTATGCCTGGACAGGGGGCATGAAGGAGCCGGGAGAGCGGAGGTAAGGGGTGTCAAAGTCTGTAAGACTTTGGGGCTCAGCGTGACTGCCCTTCCTCCTGCCTGCCTCGGAAGGGCAGGGGGCAGGGGGCTGATGCTGCACGAAGGGCTGGAGGTTCTTGCAGTGCTCTCGAAGAGGAAGTTGGAAGGGGATGCTGGGGGCCCCTTCCCCATGGACACATGCCTCTCTGTAGGCCTATTGTGTCTTGGGGCCAGTTGTCAGGAGGAGGGAAGGAAATTCTTGTCTGTCCTCTTTCCCCGCGGGGGGTGGGGTTGTGGGGGGACTGGTTGGAATTCTTAGGGCTAAAAGATGCTTTGGGCTGGGATTAAGGTGGCTACTTTGAGGCCAGGAATGCCCTGGGGCCTCAGTCCCTTTATCCCCTCCCTCCCAACAGGCTGCGACTGATACTGTCTGGCAAGAGTGTTGGCTGTGGGGTGCAGAAGTTGCTGTTTACAAGTGGACTCTTGGGTGTGACGGGGATTCCAGAAAGCAGCTGGGGGATGGGGGGGAGCAGGGGGGAACCGGTTGTTGTTACGGATGATTCTCTTATTAAAGTGAGCTTCCCCATCTCTGCCTTCCCACAGCTGCCCACCCCCTCCCCCTCCTGGTCCCTGGCCTCTTTCCCTAGAGGACTCTGGGGGGAACAGCTGCTGAGTGAGGGGCTCCTCAGGGCCGGATGGGGGCGCCTGGGAGCCGGGCTTGCTGCCACCCCTCGAGTCCTGACTCCCAGGCCGGGGCTTGGGGCTGGGGGAGGCGTCTTGCCTGCGCCCCGGCTGGCCAGGCGCCAGGGCCTTGCTCCCTTGCTCCTTTGCTCCTTTGCTCCTTTGCTCCGGCCGACGGAAGGGCCTGGACGCGGCCCGTGCATGGTGTCCCCGGGTTCCCCGAGCCCCCCAGCAACTGCTCCCCCTCCCGGGTCAGGCCGAGGGAGGGCCCGGGAGGCCCGGGAGGCTCGGGTCCCCTCCGTCCCCTCCCCCGCCCGCCCCTCGGCACTGAGGTCACCTCCCTCTGAATCAGGCCTTTGTGGGGGGCGGGGCTGCCCGGCGGCACTTCTGGCGGGAGAAGCCTCGGTTGCAGGGGGCGGGGGCGCGCCCCGGCTGCGCCCCGACCCGCGTGGCGTCCCCCGCGTGGCAGCGGCGCGGCGTGGGGGGCCGCGGCGGGAAGGCCGGGAGCCGGGGCCACCCCGAGGACCCGGGCCGGGGTGGCCCGGGCGGGGCCGAGCTCGGAGGCTGTGAGTAGGGGCGGGGGGCGGGGGGCGGCGGGGGTGCAGCCCCGGCCAGAGGGGAGCCCCGCGACCCCCGAGGAGGCCCCTGGGGGGCAGTCGGGCTGCTGGTCCCCGAGATGTAGGCGGAAAGCGCAGACCGGGAGGGGGTGCAGGGGGTGTTCCTGGCCCGCGGCGCTCCTGCGCTCCTGCACTGCCCGTGGCGGCCCTGGCCCTGGCCCTGGCCCTGGCCCTGGCCCTGGCCCTGCCGTCGGAGAGAAGGCCGCGGCCGAGCTGGCCAGGCCGCCTCGACCCAGGGCAGAAACCCTGTCCCCAAAGTGAGGTTGAGTCACAGTTGCCCTCACTTCCGGAGCGCAGCCGGGACGCAGACCCTGCCCCGCGACAGAGCTGCTGCCCCGGGGCGGCCTGTGGCTCGGAGGGTCCCGCCGGGGACCAGGAGCTCAGCTCCGCAGCGGGCTCTCAGGGCCCAGGGGCGTCCCCACCCTCCTCCGCACACAGAAAGCGCCTGCGTAACCCGCAGCCAGTCCCCACGACCTGGCCTCCTGGGTGCATTTTCATTTTTGGTTTTTTTTTTTTTTTAGGAAAAGATAGCCTCCTAAACCATCTTCACGCTCAGTTTGCTTTTTGCTGTCTGGTTGAGGACACAAAGACTTGGGCCTTCCCCAGCTTTATCTTTCTCCCTTTCTGGCCCCTGGACACTGCCGGGTGCACCCCACTGCTCTCCTCACCCTCCCTACTGTGTGCCCCCCCACCCCCCCACCCCGCTATTCCCTGGAGGTGTCCACGGGGGAGAGATGGCGAGGGGATTGAGGGGAGAGCCGGGGAACCGGGCGGAGGGCGTGCATAATGGGGAGCCCCTGACTAGCAGGAGATGGCAGGTTGGGGTGGGATGGAACCCGAGTGGTGGAGGTAACCCGAGGCCTTTTTTTGGTTTTAACCCCTATTTATGTATGTGGGAAGGAGGATATGTCCTGAATTTTTTTCATTTTTTTCCAAGCCTGTCCATTTCTAAAAATATCAAATACGATAATGTCATGAGCAAATGAAGCTATACCCAATACATGTTTTAATGTTGTTAAAATAACAAAGGACTTTAGATTGTTGTGGAGTGTTTACAAATAAAGTATTACAAGTTTTTCGTTTTCCCGCACTTTTCAGAAACCCCCTTCCCGCTGTCATACACACAAGGGCACGTACACTGGGAAAGAAGTTTCTCTGCCTTTGTAGTTGCCTCTTTCTCCCTCTGGGGTGAAGGCTGGGCTGGCAGCTGGTGGGGAGGGGTTGGGAGGAGGAGCTCCCCCCCACCCCAGCACAAGGTGGTAGAGCGGCCCTGTCAGGTCTGCGGGTGCCCCCACTGCCCAGACCCCACAGTGAGGAGCCCGGGATGCGGGGTCCCTTATAGGTGAGCAGACGACAGCAGCAGGGAACAGGCGGGACTTCGCATTGTGCCTCTTTGGGGTTGTAATCATGGAAACGTCCATCTACTGAGTTCCTGCAAGACCCTCTACACACATTATCTCATTTCATCCTCCAACAACATCTGGGCCAAGTATTCTCATGCACGTTCTACAGGTGAGGAAACAGTTTGTAGAGTCGGGATTCCAACCCAGGTCTGTCCCGTTTGCAGAGCTCCAGGGGCCCTGGGACTCTAAGGAGCTTACAGAGTATAAGGATTACAGTTCTCTGTAAGCCCGTGTGTGTGCAGAGAGGCCACGTAGGAAGGGGGAAATGGAGGCCTGTCCGCTGTTGTGAACCAGCCATATGCCTCCAGATACTGCACCTCATCCTGGCTGGTGCCCCCCCATAAGGTTGTTAGGAGGATCAGGTGCAGTGGTGCCTGAGAAAGTGCCACCACACTGCTTGGCACACAGGATACACTCGTGTTGGAAGCGTAATTTCCTGCCCTTCCGTTTCCTCGTCTCAAATATAGGTGTTGTTGATCATAGCGTTTAGTTCCCGTTGTGGTTATGAGGATTAAAGAAGACAGCGGCTCAGTCAGTGGAGCGTCTGCCTTCAGCTCAGGTCATGATCCTGGGGTCCTGGGATCGAGCCCCAAGTCGGACTCTGCTTGGCAGGGAGTCTACTTCTCCCTCTCCCTCTCCCTCTCCCTCTATGTGTGCACAGTTTTTTTTTTTCTCTCTCTCTCAAATAAATATTAAAAAAAAAAAAAGAAGACCACATATGTTGTGGAAGAGCCATAAAGCATCATGTGGTGCCGCTCATTCCTCTTTGGTGTCTGGGTGATTTCTGGCTGAGAGCTAGGTACCTTTGCACTGGCTCTTTGCTCTGCCTGTAGTGCTCCTCCCTCATTCCAGAATTTCATTTGGACTTCCCTGAGATCTCTGCTTCCTTGTCACCTCTCGGTGCCTCTGGGGACCTGATGCTTGTTCGTTGGTTCACCTGTGTGTTATCTGCCTCCCCCAGTGGAATGGAAGCTTCATAAAGGCAGGGCTCTCTCCGGCTTGTTCATCCCCAAGGCCCGGGGCCTGGCACACGGCAGGAGCCACATGAATGCTTGTGGAAAGCACAGCTGCCATCGTCTCCCTCTCTCTCCACAGGCGAGGTGACCTTTCCGGCTGCTAGAGTGAGTGCGCCAGCCTGGGTGAGGAGGCAGAGAGAGGTGAGGGGCTCTGAGCCTGTGCATGCTGGTGGGGGGCCCGGCAGGCAGGGGTAGGTGGGAGAGGGGTGGGTGGGTGAGCAGAGGATGAAGGGGGTCTTTCAGAGGGCTCCTCTCTTCCTTGGCCTGAAAGCTCTAAGCTCCTTTTGTGGGGGCTGCAGCGGATCAGAGAGGCAAGTAGTCCGCGGTGAACTAGGGGCCTCCACCCTTTTATGTTAGGAAGGGTTTTCCATCTTCTGGAAATTTCTACAATATCTTTGTGAAAGAAGGAAACGAATGCTTTCCTCTAGCAGAGAAGTTGAACCTCAGATAGCTGCCGAAGCCTGGTCGGGTACAGCCAGTAGCTGTGACAGTGGTCCAGTGGGGAGGGCATCACAGCGCACAGTACAGGCCACAACCCTGGCTGTGTCGTTCTCGGGCAATGACACACTAGTCGGTTTTGTCATCAGTCTCCTCCAGGCCGGGTTCCCCACTGAGGAGCGGGAGTCTGGGCAGGGACGTGAACGCAGAGTCCCTGCCTTCACGGGGTTGACCCTCCCCTACAGGCGGGCACAGAGCCATGCCACCGGGACTGGGAACCCCAAAGAATGCGTAGGAAGGAGTGGCCAAGTGGCAGGCAGGGAGGTGTCAGGGGACCTCTGCAGAGGGAACGGGATGCACAAAGAGACCGGGCCCCCGGGTCTCAGGGGAGCAGGGAGCTGGGGGGCAGGCTACCCACACACCAGGCCAATCTGAGGCCGATGGCAGCAGAGAATTCGGGTTTCCTGGCCGCTGGCCAGCATCTGTGTCACCTGCACTAGGGTGAGCACGGTTGCTGAGATTTATGAAACAATAGCCTCCGTTCTTCAAATGGGAAGAGTGTGTCTGTGGGTCTGTCCTGTGACCAGAAGAGCCTGAGTCAGGCCCTGGATTGTTACAGTATCCGTGGCACGTCGGTCACACTGGACTTCAGGAACACTGACAAGTGTCCTGTCTGTCCTCCTCCTCCGCTCACCTCCCCCCCGCCCTGGAGCAGCCTGCCAGGGCTTCTCTCGCTTGTTCCCAGGGCCTGATGTCAGAGGCCATGGACCAGCCTGCCGGGAGTCCCACAAAGCCAAGGCCGGGAGAGGGTGGTGACGGCGCCACGGAGCCGGGCACCTGCCAGGAGCTCCTGCGCCGCCTCCGGGAGCTAGAGGTGGGACACCCCGGGGTGTGGGTGGCGGGGCCTGCCAGAGGCCCCAGGAGCTTGGATGGGCTCTTCTGACGTGGGGGGGCCTTCCTCTCAGCCCACCTCTGCTGGGCTGGAACAGAGCAGAACATTCTCTGACAGAGCTCCTCTGAGAAGCCCTTTCTTTGCTCCGAGCTCTCTGATCCGGGTGGAGGGGTCGGGGGTGACTTGGGGCAAGAATCTTGCACAGGGGTCGGACTGTCCTAATCCCCAAAGGTCTCCCTTCTTCCCCCCTTTTCTCCCCCACTTTCATGCCCTTGCTGGTCTAGGAAAGGCGTGGTCACAGAGGCCACAGGAAGAAGGGTTTAGATGACCCAGGGCTTAGGAGTCGGGGGACAAACATGGATCCCCAAACTAGGCTCTTCGCCATAGTCTTAAGACCCTTCCCTCCTCCCCCAGCCTCCTCTGCCCTCCCTGCGGGGAAATAAGGATTACTCCTGGCATCCTCCAGCGTATCCTGGCCCTCCATCCTCCATGACTGAGGTTGGGGTTTACAGAAAACCAGCCATCTCCGCTCTGCCTTTCTGATGCCTTCCATCTGTCTCTGTAGCTACCACCCACCCCACCCCACCCCACCCTACCCCCGTAGGGAATCCAGCCAGAGCCAAGAGCTGGGTTAGGGGTGTAGCTAGGAGACTCCCTGCCTCCCATTCCCCAAAAGGAATTGCCCTGGTGGAAGAATGGTCCCACAGCCTCCTTTATCGCCCTCTTTCTCCCTCCTGCAGGCAGAGAACTCGGCACTTGCCCAGGCCAATGAAAACCAGCGGGAGACTTACGAGCGCTGTCTAGATGAGGTCTGTGGAGTCTCTGGGGGGGACTGGTGTAGGGGTTACGAGGAAGTGGGGAGGAGCACGGGTGGTCAGTGCTCCAGGCAGGGGCTGGTGGGCTGATAGTGATAGCTCTGCCTCGGGCCCTCTGTCCCCAGGTTGCCAACCACGTGGTGCAGGCACTGCTAAACCAGAAGGTAAGCAACCACGGGGGACAGTCTCACCCCTGAACCCAGACGCCCTGGGGAGAGGCCCTGAATACAGCAGGGGATGTCCTTCCTGGGGACCCCTGAGCCTACTCACTTAGGGGCTAGAGGAGGGAGCTTGGTGGAAATGGCCTACGGACCCTCCAACAAGGCTCCTTCTCCCCACCTCAGACAGGTCCATACTGTTCTACCCGGAGGCAGAGGTGGGCTAGGTAAGGCCAGGTCTCTGAGCTGTGGTAACTTTGATTTGGGCTTGAATCCTTCCCTCATCCTGGCCCCAGCTGGTTTCTCCAGATTGTGATGGCCCTGGTAGCAATGTTAATGTTGTGAGGATAAGGTGGCATCTAAATATTTACTCAAGTGCTGTGGGACCTCCTTGACTTACGAGCCACTCTGACCCCCAGGTCTTCCTCTGCCTTATATGGGCCCTTCTTTGATGTGTGGTTTCTAAGAGGCAGGGGGTTGGCTCCAGGGATGGGAAAGATGCCAAAGGGAATAGGATTTACCTCCCACCAGGGGTAAACTTTAGAGAACTTACCATCCCCAGAAAAATGTGACAGCTACAAACAGAGGCAGGCTCAGCTCCCCCTGGAAGGAGGCTGCAGAAGGGCACACCCAGCACGAGTGCCCACTGCTCCGATGAAGGAGACTGTGCTCATACCGCTCGCCCCCTCCCCGCCATCCTCTCTTGTCTCCCTCCGCCTCCCTGGGTGGCAGGACCTGCGGGAGGAGTGCATCAAGCTGAAGAAGAGGGTGTTTGACCTGGAGCGACAGAACCAGATGCTGAGCGCCCTGTTTCAGCAGAAACTCCAACTGACAACAGGCTCCCTCCCTCAGGTGGGCACAGGCCATTGTCCCTCCCTCCTCATGCCCCATCAGCATCGTCACCTCCTTTTCTCCTGATACCTGAAGAAGCAGGTGGCAGCCGTCCCCCTCCATCCCCTCTCTGGGTGCTGTGGCCATCTGAGAAAGGCTCATCTCAACTGATAGATGTGAGCCTAGATGGGGTGGGGGGAGATTCCCGGAGTGCTCTCAAGCTCGGCTCTCCCCCTCCTCCCCCATGCTCCTTGCCCCACTGGATGGCATCCCTTCTTGTTGACAGAGAAGGTTCTTGCTTGCTCCTGCCCTGTGTGGGGCGATGGGTGGAGGCTGAAAATGCAGTGATTTCAAGCTCCCAAGGGGCCCCTCTGGCCACTACGCTGCAGCTTCTTGGCCAGGGGCAGGGGCGGGGCTGGGCGTAAGGCGCCCAGTGCTGGGTGTCACAGAGAGGTCAGGAAAGGCACATCCCCCTGGGTCATTCTGTGTGTGTGTGTGTGTGTGTGTGTGTGTGTGTGTGTGTGTGTGTGCACGCGCGCGCGCACAGAGTTGCATTTGCCTGCCCGGTGACGCACAGGCCATGTCCTCAGGTGCTAGTCTTTGATTCTACCCTGACACCTGCCCCACCCAGGAAACGCAGAGTGCTATGAGGAGTGAATTCTGAACTCAGTTAAGGTGTCACTTGGGCTGGGGTGGCGCCTGGGTGGCTCAGTCGGTTAAAGAGCCGGCTCTTGACCTCGGCCCAAGTCTTAATCTCAGGGTTGTGAATTCAAGCCCTGTGTTGGGCTCCACACTGGGTGTGGAGCCTACTTAAAACAACAACAACAAAAAAGACATTGCATGTAGTCACTCTATCACGAGCTCCGCGGCTGGGGTGAGATACGGGGGTGGGAGGACCAGGACCAGCTCCAGGCCCTGAGGTGAAGATTGGGTTGTGCGGTCAGCCAGCACATCCCTATCCTACCCCCAGCCTCAACAAGAAGAGAAGCACCTTCTGTGCCTGTCTGATGCCAACCAGGCAGCTCTTGGCCCCTAGACTGTAAGGAGGATGCCCCAGGGCTCACTGGGAAGCCTGGCCCCTGGCAGAGGCATCTCATCACCATGGCTTTTTTGGAGGCTCTGTCCCCAAGGCCAGTGCAGAACTGGGTCTGAATCATGGGCAGTAACTTTGTGGCTCTTCCCGCCCCAGGCCTGTCCCTGCCACAGAGGTCACCCTGGAACCCCCAGGGGCCTAACCGCACTAGCCAGGCTCACCCTGTCCATACCTTTCTTGGTGACCAGTGATAACAGAGATGTAGATCATCCTTAAATCACTGAAATGAAATCTGGGACATTTTGGGGTTTGGGGCAATAGATTATCTTCCCCAGAGGTAACACGACATGATGGAAAGAGCGTGAACCTTGGCCTCAGATGCACTTGGATTGGGTCCCTAATTTAGCTAATTCTTAGCTGTGTGACCTGGGGCAAATTATTTAACCTTATGAACCCCAGGGTTTTTTTCTTATAAGTGAGGATTAAGGTACCTACCTATGTTGCAGGTTGTCGTGAGGATGAAATGAAACAATATAGAGCGTTTGGCCCATGGTAGTAATCAATAATTAGCAGCTATTTATCATTATTAATGTTACATTCAAGTTGTGCTTTGCTAGGATGAAAGCTCCATTGAGCAAATGCTAATTAAGCTCTTACTGAGAGCGGCGCCTTTGCCAACACGTATATGGAATTGGACAGGGCTGTGGTCTGTGCAGAGCACATAAACCCTGAGGGCTGGACTGCTTGGGGCTTCAGGCAGGTCCCTAGACAGCCAGAGGTTGGGGCAGAGTGACAGCGCTGTCCAGGAGTGCAGAGAGGCCAGCGGAGTGGCCTTAAGGAGGTGACCTGGCCCTCGCTGGATGGGAGATTTAAAAAGGAGAGTTGAGGGGCACCTGGGTGGCTCAGTGGTTGAGCATCTGCCTTTGGCTCAGGTCGTGATCCCAGGTCCTGGGATCCCACAGGGAGCCTGCTTCTCCCCCTGCCTATGTCTCTGCCTCTCTCTCTCTGTGTGTCTCTCATGAATAAATAAATAAAATCTTAAAAAAAATAAATAAGAAGTAGAGTTGAGGGTGGGGAGAAGGGATGCCCTGCGGAAGGAACTACAGGGAAGCCTCTGCAGAAGCAAGCCACTCCGCTGGGCTGGCACAAAGGCTGCGTGAAGGAGCAGTGAGTGAGGACCAGAGGTGGCGTCAGAGAAGGACCAGCAGGCCGGGCCCAGACTGCCGGCAGAGGAGTCCAGACTTGTCTCCTTAGGCAGTGGGCAGGGACAGGAGGCTTTGAGCACAAAGACGCTTTAGATGAAAAAGAAAAAAGAATACTTTCAGCTGCTTTGTTAGATAAGACGTTTGTGAAGCCACCAAACGAGGTCAGGGAGACGAGTGCTGAGCAGCATCCAGGCCGGAGGAGGAGTGAGGATCTGGGCCGCCGCTGGCCAGCCAGAGAGGAATCCACAGAGGCAGGAGTGTAAAGCTGACTCATGGCTAGTCGAGATGCCTCGGAGATGGAAATGACATTCTCAGGGACTGAGAGCGAAGTTGAGCTGAGGTTAAACAGCAGTACCTTTGTCATCCTCAGAGACCAGTTGGGGGAGACCGAGATGATAATTCCTGCCATCTCTTTTTTTGGACCCGGTAACAAATGCCTTTCCATTAGTCTCAGCCATCCCTGTGATGCTGGGGTCACAGGCAGTGAGAACAGGAAGGGGCCATTCGAGGTGGGGCCTCTCCGTAATCGGGAAGAAGAGTGGTCCTAGAGCTGCCAGGGGCACCCAAATTAGGCTTGCCGCTGCCCTCGGCCCCCCAGGCGCAGTCTTCTTTCTCTAAAGCCCCCGACCGGTCCCATCTCCCTGCCCCCGGGCTCACACTTCTTCATCCTTCCTCTGCGCCCTCTCCCAAGGCTCCTCCTCTGACCGAGTCGGGGGGGACAGCGTGGTGAAAGCTGCACTGTAGGCCAAGACACGTCCCTGAAGGAGCAGACTTGGAAGACGGCCCTTCCCATGGGGAGGGGGTAGAGACCTGGGACAGACGGCCCCTGTGCTAACTCTGCCTCTCGCCTGCAGATCCCACTTACGCCACTCCAGCCTCCGTCCGAGCCACCAGCCTCTCCGTCCCTGAGCTCTGCCGAGGGACCGACCACTTCGCTGCCTCTGGGGCACTGTGCTGGGCAGAGAGAGGTAGGAGGGCCGGGCACAGTGGCCCGTGGCTTCTCTGGCTACGGAGTCTCGAGTCCGTACCCCGTTGCTGTATCCTAAGGACTCCCAGGGGAGGGGCAGATCCTTGTCCGCCTGGGCGTGAGCCCTCAGCTGGCAGCCTCACACCCAGAGAAACAGAGTCCCCCTGCCAGTCACTAGCTAGCCTTGCAAGCAGGGTGAGTGAGCGTTAGTAAGATGCGTCCTTAACATTTCCTGAGCTCTCACTCCGTGCCAGACACTGTGCTGAACACCTGGATCTCGTTTATATATTTTTTCAAATAATTTTTGGCGTCTACTTCCAATTGTCTATATACTTACTTCTTCAAGTCTAGAACTAGTATCCGTTTATTCTTTTGCTTCCCTGATTTTATTTATTTTGTGAGGTTAAGCATGATTAGCCATCCCTTTTTGTAGACGATGCCGTGAAGCTTAGAGGTTAAATAACTTGCCGAAGTCCACCTAGCTAACTGAGCAGTAGACCTAGGACTGGAACCTGCGCAGTCTGGCTGCAGAGCCTGTGTCGCTAAGCACCGTGCTAGAGGAGCTGGCCCCAGGAGGAGCAGGGCAGAAACAGGGAGAGTGGTCCCAGTTCCCTCCACCGTGGGGAGTAGGGCAGCAGGACGGCTGTCTGACCCGAGAAGGCCTGGGCTTGCTGGCAGCGACTGACTTAGCTCTTGGCCGCATCACGTCCCCTTCTTGAGTCTCTGTGTTCTTTCTGGAGCCTAGAAAATGGACAGGCCTCCCTCCCCCGGGGCAAACATAGATACCACGTCAGTGGTGTTGGCCCTGCTAACCCAAAGAGTAGTGGGTTGTGGGGGGGGGGGCGGTGTTGGGATAACCAGGAAGGGAGGTGGGGCGCCCGCCCAACCCCAGGCCCACCAGGAGGAAGAGTGGGGGAATCAGGGCTTGGTGACTTGGAAGCTGAGCTGTCGTATCGGAGAGGCTGTTAATTCCTTTTGGGGACTCAGACAAAAGCAGGCCAGCTGTGTTCTGACACACTCGGTTTGGCCCAGCTCGGGTCCTAGGCCTGCACGTGGGCTCCCCCTCATGTCGTTTCTCCCCCAAGGTGTGTTGGGAGCAGCAGCTGCGGCCAGGAGGCCCAGGACCCCCGGCTGCCCCACCCCCAGCACTGGATGCCCTATCCCCGTTCCTTCGAAAGAAGGCCCAGATCCTGGAGGTGCTAAGAGCCCTGGAAGAGACCGACCCCTTGCTTCTTTGCTCGCCTGCCACCCCCTGGCGGCCTCCAGGCGAGGGGCCCGGCTCCCCAGAGCCCATCAACGGCGAGCTGTGTGGCCCACCTCAGCCAGAACCGTCATCCTGGGCCCCCTACCTACTACTAGGCCCTGGGGGCCTGGGAGGCCTGCTACACTGGGAACGCCTCTTGGGGGGCCCAGGGGAGGAAGAGGGTGCTGGGCGGCCCTGGGGCCCTAGTAGGGGCTCCTCCCAGACCCAAGGCACTGGCTCTGGGCCACCCTGTGCCCCAGGCAGCAGCTCCTCCTCCTCCTCCGATGAGGCAGGCGACCCCAACGAGGCACCCAGCCCTGACACCCTGCTTGGGGCCCTGGCCCGCAAACAGTTGAACCTGGGCCAGCTCCTTGAGGACACAGAGTCTTACTTACAGGCCTTCTTGGCCGGGGCTGCAGCAGGCCCACTCAGCGGGGACCAAGCCGGTCCCGGGCAGCCATCTTCTCCAGACCAGGGGCCCCCGCAGCTGTCCAAGTCCAAAGGCCTCCCCAAGTCAGCTTGGGGCGGGGGTATCCCAGAGGCCCAGAGGCCGGGCTTTGGTGCTACCTCAGAGGGCCAGGGGCCCCTCCCCTTCCTCAGCATGTTCGTGGGTGCGGGTGATGCCCCCCTGGGCTCGCGGCCTGGCCACCCCTACTCCTCATCTCAGGTGAAAAGCAAGCTCCAAATTGGCCCCCCTTCTCCTGGGGAAGGCCAGGGACCCCTTCTGCCCTCTCCAGCCAGAGGTCTCAAGTTTCTAAAGCTGCCTCCAGCTTCGGAGAAGGTCCCCAGTCCAGGAGGCCCCCAGCTCAGCCCCCAGCTTCCCCGGAACTCCCGAATTCCCTGTCGAAACAGTGGTTCTGATGGCAGCCCGTCCCCACTGCTGGCTCGCAGGGGTCTGGGTGGAGGAGAGCTGTCCCCGGACGGAGCACAGGGCCTACCCACCAGCCCCTCACCCTGCTCCACAGCCCTGGACTCCGCGCAACTCAGACCTCCCCAGCCAGCCTTGTCCGCCACGCTGTCCCCGGGACCCGTGGTATCTCCCTGCTACGAGAACATCCTGGACCTTTCCCGGAGCACCTATAGGGGACCTTCCCCAGAGCCACCTCCATCCCCACTGCAGGTACCCACCTACCCACAATTAACTCTGGAGGTGCCACGGGCCCCTGAGGTCCTCAGAAGTCCCGGAGCTCCCCCCAGCCCCTGCCTCCCGGAATCCTGCTCCTATGTGAGTGCCCAGGAGAAGAGTTTGGACAAAGCAGGCCCAGAGTCTCCCCATCCTGGCCGCAGGACCCCCAGCAGCTCATCCAAGAAGCCCAGCCAGGGGGCAGGGCGGCGACCTGGGGATCTTGGCTCTACCCCTCTGCGGGACAGACTGGCAGCCCTGGGGAAACTGAAGACCTGCCCCGAGGGGCCAGAGAAAAATGGAGTGCCAGCCAGGCCTGGCACCGAGAAGGCCCGGGGAGCAGGGAGGTCGGGGGAGAGCACTGGAGAAGTGGCACCCCCCGCCCCCAGGCCTCCCGAAGGGCCAGAAGCCAAGGGGACCCCACGGGGGGCAGTGGCCTTAGGCACAAGTAGCCTAAAGCAGCAAGAACCTGGGCTCCTGGGGGACCCCGCGGCCCGGGTCTACTCCTCTCACTCCATGGGGGCCCGGGTGGACCTGGAGCCTGTCTCCCCGAGGAGCTGCCTCACCAAAGTGGAGCTGGCCAAGAGCCGGCTGGCAGGGGCCCTGTGCCCTCAGGTACCCCGCACCCCTGCCAAAGTGCCAACCTCAGCCCCCAGCCTTGGCAAGCCCAATAAGAGCCCCCATGGCAGCCCTACGAAGCTACCGTCCAAGTCACCCACCAAGGTGGTGCCCCGGCCTGTGGCCCCACCGACCACTAAGGAGCCCCCGAAGCCTGACAAGGGGAAGGGCCCCCCGTGGGCGGACTGTGGCGGCCCTGCGGCCCAGCCTCCGTCCCCCGCACCTGGCCCTGCCGACCCAAGCCAAGGCCCCGAGGGGCGGGCCCCACACTCAGCCATCGAGGAGAAGGTGATGAAGGGCATCGAGGAGAACGTGCTGCGGCTGCAGGGCCAGGAGCGGGCGCCAAGCACCGAGGTCAAGCACCGCAACACCAGCAGCATCGCCAGCTGGTTCGGCCTTAAGAAGAGCAAACTGCCCGCGCTCAACCGCCGCACAGAGACCACCAAGAGCAAGGAAGGGGCCAGCGGGGGCTCCCCACTCCGGAAGGAGGTCAAGATGGAAGCCCGGAAGCTGGAGGCTGAGAGCCTCAACATCTCCAAGTTGATGGCCAAAGCAGAAGACCTCCGCCGGGCACTGGAGGAGGAGAAGGCCTATCTGAGCAGCCGGGCCCGGCCACGGCCCGGAGGACCGGCACCGGGGCCAAGTGCAGGGCTGGGGCAGGTGCAAGGCCAGCTGGCTGGCATGTACCAGGGCGCAGACACCTTCATGCAGCAGCTGCTCAACAGGTGAGGGCCTGGGACCAGTCAGCCAGCCAGGTCAGGGGGTGCTCGGGAGTGGGGGGGGCCCTTTCCCTCCATGGGCACACCTGGGGCTGGGCCTGCTTATCCCGAGAGCCAAGAGGCTAGGAGGTCAAGGAAAGTGCCACCAAAGCATCTGGAGCTTCGTGGCCGGGCCCCGAGGAAAGATGGGGCTTTGAATCGGAAGCCGGGGGTCTGGGCCCCAGCTCGCCTCCTCTCTGGCCGTCTGACATTGCATGTCCTGACACCCAGTTTCTCATTTAAGGAGAATTAACAGGCCACATTTTCCTAAGTTGTCTCCAGCATCAGATGAGGCCGTAGTTCAGGGACCACTAGTTCCTAAACGTGGGCTGATAAAGGTCTTACTCTGGGATTTCCTATCCTATAGAGCAAGGAGGTGCCCATTGCTGCCTGCCACAGACTCAGCAGTGGAAATGGGGTTCAGAGAAGGGGCCATCCCATCTTGGGGTTTCTCCGTCTGAGCCAGATGAAGCACAATGTCCCTAGGGGTTGGGCACCGGGTGGGGTGTGGCTTGGACAGCAAGGGCGCTTGAGTTCAGCTGGGGCCCGCGGGGTGTGTCACGTGTGGACCAGGAGGTGATGCATCTGCCGTCTGCTAGCAGATGGCGTTGAGAAGTCTCTAGGCTTGACCCTGTGTAGCTTTGGGGAACTTGT
Organism: Nyctereutes procyonoides; assembly: GCF_905146905.1. Classification (NCBI taxonomy): domain Eukaryota; kingdom Metazoa; phylum Chordata; class Mammalia; order Carnivora; family Canidae; genus Nyctereutes; species Nyctereutes procyonoides. The sequence goes on along the minus strand of NW_026575124.1, from coordinate 1,142,739 downwards.
CCCATCTCCCCTGCCATTTCTCTGAGGTTTTCCCTAGGTCTCTGCCTTTTCCCAGCATCAGGAGGACTTAATGGGGGGCAGCCACCAGGGATAGGTCCCCTATCCTGGGGGGCAGTGGGTATTGTACTAGGCCCAGCAGCATTGGAGGGAGTGAGGTCAGAAAGTCTGGGTGGACCCACGCCTCCCCTCACCTTCGTGTGCACTGCTGCCTGTAGGGTGGATGGCAAGGAGCTGCCGCCCAAGAACTGGCGGGAGCCCAAACCCGAGTATGGCGATTTCCAGTCAGTGTCCTCTGACCCCAAGAACCCCTGGCCAGCCTGTGGGCCTCGAAACGGCCTGGTGGGGCCTCTTCAGGGCTGTGGAAAACCTCCTGGAAAGGTAGGTTCTTGGCTGCTAGGTATTGGGCCCAGCTCTGGGGCCCGGCCAGGTCTTGCACCCCTGGAGGGTTCCCCTGCCCTGGGTCGTGGAAGCTGCCAGGTGCACCACGGTCTCTGGGGCCCAGTGGGCTGCAGGCTCTCAGACCCATAGTGTCCTCATGGCAGAGCTTGGGGAGGGGTACGGGTGGAGGTGAGAGGAATGGGTTCTGAGGTCTCCTGTACCCCCACGCAGCCCAACAGCGAGCCGGGAAGGCGGGAAGAGATGCCCTCAGAGGACAGCCTGGCTGAGCCAGTGCCCACCTCACACTTCACAGGTCAGCAGGGTCAGGGACCCAGGATGGGACCTGCCCCTTGTCCCCTGCCCACTTTACCCTTTTCCCGTCACTGAAGCAGGTACCAGGCCCTGAGTGCCCTCTTGGTGCCAAGCACCAGGTGGGCACCGGGGCTGCACAGAACTAAATCCCTCCCTGCCCTTGGGCACCTGGCCCAAGTCTGGGGGAGTTGGGGGAGGAGTGGCCAGGGATGACAGCCTGCTGGGCCTGGAGGGGCTGGAGCCTGGGCTGGGGCAGGAAGCAGAGGGGCTGAACCTGCAGCCTCCCGTCCTTGACTTACCGTCCCCTCCCCCAGCCTGTGGCTCCTTGACTCGCACCCTGGACAGTGGCATTGGGACCTTTCCGCCCCCAGACCACGGCAGCAATGGGACCCCCAGCAAGAATCTTCCCAAGACCAAGCCCCCGCGGCTGGACCCCGGCCCCGGAGTGCCCCCAGCTCGGCCCCCGCCCCTTACCAAAGTCCCCCGGCGCGCCCACACGCTGGAGCGGGAGGTGCCGGGCCTGGAGGAGCTGCTGGTGGGCGGGCGGCACCCCAGCTTGCCGGCCTTCCCCGCGCTGCTCGCCGCGCCCCCGGGCCACCGGGGCCATCAGGCCTGCCCCGACGGTGAGTGTCTGCGCAGGGGGGCGGGCGGCCCGGGAGCCCCACGCGCCACCTCCCGCCTTCCCTTGTCCCCACGCAGATCCCTGTGAAGACCCGGGCCCTCCCGCCCCCGTCCAGCTGGCTAAGAACTGGACCTTCCCCAACGCCAGGGCAGCCGGCAGCTCCGCCGACCCTTTCCTCTGCCCGGCGCGACAGCTGGAGGGGCTGCCCAGGACCCCCATGGTGAGCGCGGCCACCGCCTGGGTGGGGGTGGGGGGCCGGAGGGCAGGAGGGACGACTGGGGCTCCCCCACCACCCCACCCCACCCCCCCGCGCCAGGGAGCCACGGCCTCCTGAGCTCCCCCCCAGGCCCTGCGGCCTCCTGAGCTCCCCCCTCCCCCCCCCCAGGCCCTGCGGCCTCCTGAGCTCCCTCCTCCCCCCCCAGGCCCTGCGGCCTCCTGAGCTCCCCCCCAGGCCCTGCGGCCTCCTGAGCTCCCCCCTCCCCCCCAGACCCTGCGGCCTCCTGAGCCCCCCCTTCCTTCTCCCCCCCAGGCCCTGCGGCCTCCTGAGCTCCCCCCTCCCCCCACCCTGCGACCTCCTGAGCTCCCCCCTCCCCCCCAGACCCTGCGACCTCCTGAGCTCCCCCCTTCCCCCCCAGGCCCTGCGGCCTCCTGAGCCCCCCCTTCCCCGTCCCCCCCAGGCCCTGCCGGTCGATCGCAAGCGGAGCCTGGAGCCCACCAGCCGCCCGGCCCCGCCGCCCCAGGGCCCCGCCTTCGGGGGCAGCCGCACGCCCAGCACGTCGGACGTGGGCGAGGACGGGCGAGGGGCCAGCGGGGGTCCCCCGGGCCTGGAGACCTCCGAGTCTCTGAGCGACTCCCTCTACGACTCGCTGTCGTCCTGCGGGAGTCAGGGCTGAGGCTGGGCAGAGACCCGCCCGGCTGGGCCGTCCGAGGTGCTGGGCTCCGCCCTCCAGCTGTGCCAGCTGTGCCAGCTCCGCCCGCCCCGCCGGGCGCTGGAGTCGGGGGCGAAGGGCCGCGCTGCCTTCTCTCCCTGTCTGCCCTGGCCCCCGCCGTCTGGATGGTGCTGCCCTCCCCCGCCCCGCGTCTTTGGGGTCCGTCTGTCTGTCTTTTTGTTGTTTTTTTATATTAAAGCGCCTGGACCAGTCCCCACCCACCCCCGTCCCCGCACTGCGGTTAATTTATCTGTCCTTAAGAACTCGGCTGCTCTGCTTCCAGCCTCTGCTTCTTCCAGCCCTCTTCCTAATAAAATGTGGAGGCCCCTCCCTGGCCTGGACTCCCAGTTTTTTTTTGGTTTGTTTTTTTTTTTTCTGGGGGAGGACTCGGGGATGGACAGGTGGGTGGAGGCTGCATGGGCACCAGGGCCAGGGACCCCAGGACCTTAGACTTTGCCTTAGGTGCCCTTGTAAGGCAGCCCCACCTTAAAAGGTAACTGGGTGGGGATCCCTGGGTGGCTCAGCGGTTTGGTGCCTGCCTTTGGCCCAGGGCACGATCCTGGAGTCCCGGGATCGAGTCCCGCATCGGGCTCCCAGCATGGAGCCTGCTTCTCCCTCCTCCTCTGCCTCTCTCTCTCTATCATAAATAAATAAATAAATAAATAAATAAATAAATAAATAGGTAACTGGGTGGGGGTGGGGAGGTGGGGCTGCTCAGACCTGGAATGCCACCCGGGGTTGGGGATGCCCCTTGGGTAGGGCGGAAGGCCAGGCCGCCTGGGGGGTTGGTGGCCCTGGGCGTGCACTCCAACTCCTATACACACTGGGCTGGGAGGGGACAGATAGGATGTGCAACAACGCAAGCTTTGGGGGCTGACGTGTACATAAAGTGTCCGTAGCCTCCTGTTGCCACCTTCTTAGCCCTCCTCAGACATTGGGCTTCCCCCCAGATCTTCTTGCCCCTATTTCTACCTCAGATCTCAACTAGAAGTTCCCCCGTGCTCTGAAATTCTTAATTCAGGAAAGGCCAAGAATGAGGCTGTGGGGAAGGGTCTAGGCTTCTAGGAGCTATTTTGTCCTCCCCACACGGCACAAAAAGGCCATGGGGTGGCTGTGGCCTTCTAAGCCCTCGGATTTCCCACTGGGCGTGGAGCTGCACATTACCTGAAGGTAAACCAGGGTGCAGCCAGACCGTCATACACTGGCCGGCCAAGTTGGGTCTGGGAAGGCTTCCTTCCTGCCCAGGTTGCCAGATGTGGAGTGACTTGTCTAGAATGCCCACCTGACCTAGCACTTAGCCTCTCCCCACGACGTATGGTCTGAAGGCCCCCTGGGCAGCATGTACTCGGTACCCCTGGCCTTGGGGCTGGGATTCTGGACAGTTCATCACGGGGATGGGAGGCCCTGTGGTGAACATGGTCTGCGTTGACACCACAGGCTTGCAGAGCTGAGGTCGGGGTGCCTGGCAGGGAGTAGTAGTGTGAATGGGCCCATTCACACCTCGGTGATACCACTGGCCGCCTTCCTTGCTCTGGGCGGCCTAAGGAAGGTGGGGGTCAGGAGGGGGTCAGGGCTTCCCTTTATACTAGCGCCTTGCAGTGGGGTCTCCAGCTGGAATGCTCCAGAGAGCCATAGAAGAACTGCCCCCTTAAAATAAATCTCTACTGCACCCCCAGCCTCCTGATCCCTAATGCCCACCAGAGCCTCCTCTCAGGGATGAGGACGTCAAGGCTTGGAAACATTCAATGGTTTCCTAAGGCCGAGAAGTGACGGAGCTGACGAGAGTGATTCCTTTTCAAGTGTGTAGCTTTGTTTTGTTCTGGAACGACATTAATTGCCTCCTTCCTTTTTGGCCTGCGGATCACTCCTGATGGGCAGGGCTTGAGAGCACTAGACTGGAAGTCAAGAGTCTTAGCCATTGAGTCTGGTTTTGCAGGAAAGTTGCATCCTTTCTCTGGGCCTTGGTTTTCCTTATCAATGGAGGGAAGATTGGGAGGTTGCACTGGACCACTTTTGTCCTTAGCTCTCTTCTTCCTTCAGGCTGGCTCTCTCCCTCCCACCAATTTCCCTTGGTTGCATGTCGTGGAAGAAATTGAAAAGACTTAGAGAAGGGTCACATCAGATATCTTGGTTTCCTTTAAATGTCCGAATCCCATTTTTGCACCTCCGTCTTCCCCTCCCAGGTCCTATCCCACTGTCCCTTCCGCTCTCATGGGCTCAAGTATGATATGATATTGCCAAACTGCTAACCTGCCTCCTGCCAGAAGGGCGATTCCCAAGGCTAAGTCCTCCTCACTTTTTATTTCTGGGGTTTCAAGAGCCTTTCTCTGCTGGAAACTTGATGTATTACCTCATTTCCTTGCTAGCACAGAATTGTTCGCCTGCAGGATATTTACCCTATGTCCTTTCCGGGGAAAGAGTTTGGCGAGGTGGCTTTGACTCTGGACTCCACCTCTGGCAAGCTGAGACTGAATGGTCCATCGTGTTTCTGTCACCAGGGTCCAGCTCTGTTCTGCAGGGTTTGCAAATGCAAATTGTCGGGGTGCCTGGATGGCTTGGCAGTTAAGCGTCAGCCTTTGGCTCAGGTCATGATCCCTGGGTCCTGGGATCGAGTCCCACATTGGGCTCCCGGCATGGAGTCTGCTTCTCCCTCTGCCTGTGTCTCTGCCTCTCTCTCTCTCTCTCTCTCTCTCTCTCTCTCATAAATAAAATCTTTTTTTTAAAAAATGCACTGTCACCTTGGGCCCTGGGGCAATGTGGGCCAGCAGCATCAGCCACACCTGGTTCCTTGGGGCTGGCCCTGCCCTATGGACTGCTGGAGCAGGTAGGAGGCTCTCATTCCTAAATACACTCCCCCCACCCCCCGCCTGTGTCCTGCTAAGGGGTCGTGGGCCCAGATGAGCCATCTCACAGCCCACAGAACTGTGTGCACCCTCCATCTGAAGTAATTCTGTGAAGGGGGGACATGCCAGTGAGTTCAAGACACTCCTGGGGAGCCAGTTTCTCCTTGTACTTGAAGGAAGGGTTTGACTAAGAGACTATTTGATCTTCACTATGCCAGAATGCTTCACATCTCACATTTGCAACATCTGATTGCAGCATTAAGGTGACCTCACTATTTTCCCCATGAACAATGGGTGACGTTTGCCTCACCATCGTGTACAACCCCTTCTGCTGAATTTTCCAAACAAAGCAAGGCAAAACTGCCAGCCCCCGCCCCCCTTAACCCCTCTAAATGGCATCAAGGCATCAGCAAAAGACAGAAGATTTCAGGTTCCACATCACTGGACACCCTGCCTTTTACAGGAAATGTCCTAAAATATTAACAGGTTTTCTCTGGGTTGCCAAGAGTTTTTATTGCTAGATTTTCTACAAATAGTATGTTTTGTTTTCTTTATCAAAAAAAAGGTTTTAAGAAAGAAACAGTCATGCTCTGCAGCTAACTCTAGATATACACACCCATTCTTTAATCCTGTGTGAGTTAATTCAAACATATATATTTTTTAAAGACACATGAATTTGAAGTAAATACAGGTGAGCGTTTCTCTGATCTTGGGACGGGGATGAACATTTTTTTTTTTTTGAGGTTCTTTTTTTTTAATTTTTTTTTTATTTATTTATGATAGTCACAGAGAGAGAGAGAGAGGAAGAGACACAGGCAGAGGGAGAAGCAGGCTTCATGCCCCGGGAGCCCGACGTGGGACTCGATCCCGGGTCTTCAGGATCGCGCCCTGGGCCAAAGGCAGGCGCCAAACCGCTGCGCCACCCAGGGATCTCGGGGATGAACATTTAAAAATCTTTATAATCGGGACACCTGGGTGGCTCAGCGGCTAAGCCTCAGACTTCGGTTCAGGGTGTGGTGTGATCTCGGGATCCGGGATCGAGTCCCACATCAGGCTTCTTGCACGAAGCCTGCTTCTCCCTCTGCCTGTGTCTCTGCCTCTCTCTCTGTGTCTCTCATGAGTAAATAAATAAAATCTTTTTTTTAATTAAAAAAATAAAATCTTTATAATTATTAAAGACATGCAAATTATAAAAGTGCATTTTTTTCTTTAAAATCTTCAAAAAAATGCATATTTTCTCTTTTTTAAAAAAAGTAATTGAAAATGAATAGGAAGACGCATCTTTTTTGTACTCCAGCTCCCACCCTCACTCTGCAGACATAGCCCAAGTTGATCGGTAACCTTTGCAAATCATGTTTTAAATGCACGCACAGAGCATGTTTATGTTGAACTTTTCACTAAACTATGAGATTATTCCACAGTTACCAACCAATCTACTTCTTTTAACATTTTTTAAAAATATTTTATTTATTTATTCATGAGAGACACAGAGAGAGGCAAAGACACAGGCAGAGGGAGAAGCAGGCTCCCTGCGGGGAGCCCGATGTGGGACTTGATGCCAGGACCCTGGGATCACACCCTGAGCCAAAGGCAGATGCTCAACTGCTGAGCCACCCAGGTGCCCCTCTTTTAGCATTTAAGAATATATCTTGGAGATCTTTCCAAAGCCTATGAATTTCCATTACCATATGTGGTCTTCCATTGTATGGATGTGCCATGTTAATTTGTGTTGCCATGACAAATAATGCTGCAGTGAACATAGCATATGTGTGTCTGGCCACTTATGTATTTTCACAAGATAAATTTTTACCAATGGAATTGCTAGGTCACAGCATATACTTAATCTAAATATTTTATAGATATTAACAAATTGCATTTCATTAACACTGTATAAGTGGGACTATCTTCTACATCATTTGGGTTTTTTTTTAAGATTTTATGTATTTATTTGAGAGAGAGAGACAGCATGAGTGGGGGGAGGGGCAGGGGGGAGAAGGAGAAGCAGACTCCCCTCTGAGATCATAACCTGAGCCAAAGGCAGATGCTTGACCGACTGAGCCACCCAGGTGCCCCTACATAATTCAGTATTATTAAACTTTTATTCTCAGCCAACTTGGTCAGAGTAAGTGACCATGTAGAGTCTTGTGGCCCAATGCTAGGGACTTTGACTTTTACTCAGAGTGAAATGGGGAGTCAATAGAGAGTGATAAAGAATAAACTGGAGAGTATGGAAGCGGACCAGTAAGGGGGCCTCTTGGGTAACTCCAATGACAGATGGTGGCGACCTGTTCCAGGGTAGGGGTACAGTAGACAATAAAATTTGCTAATGTAATTGATGTGAAGAAAAGAGAAGAGCCAAGGGTAACTCCAGGGGTTTTGGAGCAATTGGTAGGAAGAAGTTGCCATTAACCAATAAGGGGGAGAGTAAATAGAGCAGACTTGGGGGAGGGAAGATCAGGAGTTAAGTGTTGGCCATGTTAAATTTCAGATGGCTATTGGACAACATCCAATGGAAAATGTGAAGTAAGCAATTGGTTATAGAAGTCCACAGTTTAGAAAAGAAGCCTAAGCTAGAGATATAAATTAGTAAGTCATCAACATATGGATGTTATTTAAAGCCAGGGGACTGAAAAAACTCAACAAAGCAGTAAGAAGAAGAAAGGTCTGAGTCCAAAATCCAGGGATCCTTCATTTCTTCAGAGGTCAGAGGAAATGAGGAGAGATCACAGAGGAGACTGAAAAAAAAAATACCAACAGGATGTGGGGGCCTGGAATATAAATACAGAAAATGTTTCAAGAAAGATTAATCAGTGTCAAATTCTGCTGATGTGTCTGTCAAGATAAGGATTGAAAATTGTTTCTTTAACTTAGCAATACAGTAGTCACTGGTGACCTTAGCGAGAGCATCAGTGGTAACGAAAGCTGTTTGAAGTGGTTCAAGAAAAAAGGGGAAAGAAAGGATTGGAGTGTAGATGACTCTTCTAAGAAGTAGTGGAGTAGAGAACAGGAGGGGAGAGTGGGGTCAAGAAATGCAATCTTTGCTATTTTTTTAAGTCTTATTTTGAAACTATTTCAAACTTACATAACTGTTTCATGAACAGTACAAAAACTTTCTTCTCCTAGCCTGCTGAAAGCTGCCAACTTGATGTTCCACCACCCAATACTTGACTATAGATTTTCTACAAATAAAAGCATTCTCTTATAAAGCCCCATACCATCATCAAAATCAGGAATAACATATAATGACAATCTAGTCCCTGGAACCACATCCAAGTTTTACCAGTTGTCCAAATAATGTCATTTATAGCCAGTTCAAAAGTCGCACCTTGGGCAGCCCCGGTGGCGCAACGGTTTAGTGCTGCCTGCAGCCCAGGGTGCGATCCTGGAGACCCGGGATCGAGTCCCGCATCGGGCTTCCTGCATGGAGCCTGCTTCTCCCTCTGCCTGTGTCTCTGCCTCTCTCTCTCTCTCTAAATGAATAAATAAAATCCTTAAAAAAATACAAAAACAAAAGTCGCACCTTGCTTGTAGACATTTCTTTAGTGTCCTTCAAACTGGAGCAATTCTTCAATCTGTCCTTGACTTTTTTTTTTTTTTTTTTAAGAAAGGGAGGTGAGGGAGGGGCAGAGGGCAGAGGAGAGAGGGAATCCTAAGCAGGCTCCACTCCCAGCAGGGAGCCTGACATAGGGTTCAATCTCACAACCCTGAAATCATGACCTGAGCAGACATCAAGATTTGGATGCTTAATTGACTGAGCCATCCAGGCGCCCCCAAACTGTCCTTGACTTTTGAGACCTTGACATTTTTTAACTTTACAGGCCATAATTGCCATTTACCTCATTACTAAGGATGTTCATTTTCATTACTTAAGTTGATGTTTACTGGACTTCATTATGCATTATAATTGCAAAATTATAATTTTCCCTTTATAATTAATAAGAACATGGGGGGTACTTTGAAACTGTGTAAATGTTTCATTTTCTTTTTTTTTTAATGTTTCATTTTCATCAAACTTTCTACTTACTCATTTGCTTATATCAGTAGGGACTCATGACTTCCCATTTTATTCAATGTTTTGTAATCTATTACTATCATGATTTACTTTGGTGCTCAAATTGTCCATGATTTGGCCAGTAGGAGGCCCTTCAAGTTGGCTTCCATCTCTTTGACAAACCCCCATCATTCTTTGAGGATGTACTTTCTGGCATGACATGCTCAAAGTTCATCTTGGACTTTCCTTAAACCCAACCCTGGAATCAGCCATTTCTTCAAAGAGCCCTTTACTGGGGTTTGATATTTAGAAACCAAGATCTAGAGCCTGGGTATGCTCATTGCTATTGGAGAGTTGCTCCTCCTAGGCCCTAAGAGAGGATTTCTTTTTCTTTTTTCTTTTTTTAAGATTCTATTTATTTATTCATGAGAGACAGAGAAACAGAGGCAGAGACATAGGCAGAGGGAGAAGCAGGCTTCCTGCAGGGAGCCCAATGTGGGACTAGATCTCAGGACCCCGGGATCATGCCCTGAGCCAAAGGCAGATGCTCAACCACTGAGCCATCCAGGTGTCCACCTAAGAGAGGATTTCATTTGTTTTTTTTTTTTTTAAAACAGAGAGAGAGAGAGGGGCAGAGACATAGGCAGAGGGAGAAGCAGGCTCCATACACCGGGAGCCCGACGTGGGATTCAATCCCGGGTCTCCAGGATCGCGCCCTGGGCCAAAGGCAGGCGCCAAACCGCTGCGCCACCCAGGGATCCCTAAGAGAGGATTTCTTAAGAAATCCTAATCTAATTTCTTTTTTTTTAAAGATATTTATTTATTTATTTATTCATGAGAGAGAGAGAGAGAGAGAGAGAGAAGCAGAGACACAGGCAGAGGGAGAAGCAGGCTCCATGCAGGGAGCCTGATATGGGACTCGATCCCGGAACTCCAGGATCACGCCCCGGGCCAAAGGCAGGTGCTGAACCACTGAGCCACCCAGGGATCCCCTAATCTAATTTCTTTTTTTTTTTTTAAAGCTTGTATCCTTTTTTTTTTAAATTTTTTAATTTTTATTTACTTAGGATAGTCACAGAGAGAGAGAGAGAGGCAGAGACACAGGCAGAGGGAGAAGCAGGCTCCATGCACCGGGAGCCCGATGTGGGATTTGATCCCGGGTCTCCAGGATCGCGCCCTGGGCCAAAGGCAGGCGCCAAACCGCTGCGCCACCCAGGGATCCCCCTAATCTAATTTCTTAAGAAATTAAGGCATTTTCTCATACTTATGGGAAAGGTAAAATAGAGAAAATTTGATGATTCCAGGAGAGAGAAAAGGGAATTGTTGGGCTCCAGGGCATGTGTGGCCCTAAGCAGAATCTACAGGTACAGAAGCGAGGCAGACACAAGGCAATTGAGTGTCTGCTTATGGAAGTACTCTTGTGATTGCTTTATTTCAAGGAAATAATCAAAGTCATTAGCTAAGAGGAAGGATGGGAAAACAAGTTGTTGGAGATTTGAGAAGAGGGGAGATAATATGAGTAGTCATCTAGAAGATCAAGAGTGTACATACACTAGGGAATGTATTGAGCTCCCAAGTAGCATGAAGCATCCACTTGAAGTGATTAGGAGTTTAAAGTGAGACTTATTTTTTTATTTTTATTTATTTATTTTTATTTTTTATTTATTTACGATAGTCATACAGAGAGAGAGAGAGAGGCAGAGACACAGGCAGAGGGAGAAGCAGGCTCCATGCACCGGGAGCCTGACATGGGATTCGATCCCGGGTCTCCAGGATCGTGCCCTGGGCCAAAGGCAGGCGCCAAACCGCTGCGCCACCCAGGGATCCCCGAGACTTATTTTTTTAAAGTTTTATTTATTTATTTTAGAGAGAACGTGAACACAGTGGGGAGGGGCACAGAGAGAGAGAGGGAGAGAGTGCCCCAAGCAGACTCCATGCTGAGTGCAGAGTCCAACCAGGGCCTGATCCCACCCCCCAAGATCACGACCCAAGCAGAAACCAAGAGTCAAGCACTCAACTGACTGTGCCTCTCAGGTACCCCTTAGAGTGAGACTTTTTTTAAAAACATTTTATTTATTTATTCATGAGACACACACTGAGAGAGGCAGAGACCCAGGCAGAGGGAGAAGCAGGCTCCCTGTGGGGAGCCAATGCGGGACTCGATCCCAAGACTAGGATCATGACCTGAGCCAAAGGCAGATGCTCAACCACTTAGCCACCCAGGCGTCCCTAAAGTGAGACTTATTAACACAAACGTGTTGGTTTTTTTCTCCTGCCATGTTAAGTACAGAATAGGCTAGCCAGGGCTGCCAATTTATGAAATGACTACCATAGAGGAGAGAGAAGTTGTGGGCTTTCCATTGGTTAAAGAGGGAAGAGAGAATGATAAAGGAGAGAGGCATGGTGAGGGGAGAGGGGGATGATCAGTGGCCTGCAGGTCATGGTGGGATCAAAGGAACATTGGAGATAGGGTACTAGAGGGAATGAGTTGGGAAGAAATGAGGTGGTGATTGGTGGGTGGGATGCATGGGATTGAATTTATAGGAGGTATTATGGGTTAAATTGTGCCGTCCTGTACCTCAGAACATGACCTTATCTGGAAATGGAGGCCTTACAGAGGTAATCCAGTTCAAACAAGTCATGTGGGTGGGCCCTAATCCAGTATGACCAGTGTCAAAAAGCAGAAAATAAGACATAAGGACAGATAGGGACACAGGGAGAGACCATGTGAAGATGCAGGCAGAGATTATGGTGATGCGTCTACAGGCCAAGGAATGCCAAATGACGATTGCCAGCAAACCACCAGAAGTTAGGGAAGAGGTCCGAAGGCAACAGATGCTCCCTCATGGTCTCCAAGAAGGAACCAACCCAGCCAACACTTTGATCTCAGACTTGCAGCTTCCAGAAACGTGAGGCAATAACGTTCTGTTGTTCAAACTGCCCAGTGGGTGGTGCTTTGTTACAGCAGCTCTGGGACGCTAACAGAGGGATTGCAGTTGTCGGTGATGACAAGGACCAGGAATGACCATGGGAGTGAGTGGTTCAGACAGGGTAAAGGGCAAGGTCACTGGAAGAGAAGAGATCATGGAACTGTCCGTGTGTGGATGTTGGAATCTCTGAGAATGTGGACAGGATTAGCATCAGAAGGAATGCATGAGGCAGGAGCTAAAGCCTTCCAGAAATGAGAAGTAACCCAGGGATTGATAGGTGAGCGGAAAAGGGAGGTAGAGTGAGCAGTACCGTACGTCAACAGGAGATTTAAAGCTGAGGGACTGTAGGGAAGAAGAAGGGCCTGAAAGTAGAGCTGAAGGGTGGCGGCTGCACACCTTCTGGGCTGGTGACACACGAGCTGAGGGAAAGAAGCAGCGTCCTCAGGAAGAGGCAGGAAGGGAGGGGTGCTCTTCACAGAGACTGTGTCCAGAGGGAGCTTGCAGATGAGGAGCAGCGACTCCGGAGGGTCCTCTGGAGGCGTTTCAGGAGATGGGAACAGAGTAGGGAACATGCAGGGCTGTGAGGCTCAGAGTGTGGGAGGTGAGGGGCCATCACACGTCGGTGGGAAACTACAAAATATTGTGGCCGTGTTTATCCACTCACCGCAATCAGTGGTACCCCTTTGGGCCTTTAGACTTCCACAGCGTGTGGATGGGGAGCGTGGCGAAGGTGTGGAATGGCCACCGCCGACAGAGCGGAGGGACCGAGCTGAGGACAAGTCAAGGCTTTCCAAGCCAGCAGAGGCTGAAGGCGGGGAGGCTGGTGGCAGCACTCTAGGGGCCGTGGAGCTCTCTGGTTGCTGTTTCTTGTCTTACGGGTGCAGAGGCCTGGCGCTAAGTCTGGAGAAGGAAGATGGTGGGATTAGTGCAAGGGCCGGTTTGCTGATGAGGGAGTCTGAGGTGGCCGGTGTGGCCAACCACCAGGGGCTCCGGCTTGAACGATGCTGATAACCCCTGGGAGCAGACACCACGTAGGCTGTGCCAGGCCTGTTCTAAGTGCTCACCCGTAGTGACTCGGTTTCCACCCCACACTCTTTCAGGCCTGCGTGTGGTCATCCCCACTTCAGGGTGAGGGCGCTCAAGTAACTAGGCCAAGGCCGAGGCCTCCAGGGTGCGCATTCGAATGAGAGCAGGGCAGGGAGGCAGGGGCTGCAGGGAGGAGCAGGGGTGAAGGGGCAGGGCTGGGGGTGGGTGCTGGCACAGCGGAGGGGAGAAGCAGGGGGAGGAAGTGGGGGTCAGATCCATGTGTGGCTGCGGCCTGAGAGCGGAAGGGTGGACTTTCACATCCGGGGCCACTGGCCGAAATGAGGCAGAAGGGAAGTCACTGCAGGGAACCGGGGAGCTGGGGGGTGAAGGGTCATCCACAGGACACTGAAGTACCCGGGGTGACATGCGTGTGCAGGGAGGGACGACTGGAGACAGAGCTCTGATAAAGGCAGTGAGGGCCTCACGGTAGAGTGATGGGCAGGGAAGAGTCTGGGCGGTAGGGCCACCCAGGGGGACCCAAGGTGGCAAAAGCCAGCAGGAAATCTAGCTTCCGTCACCCACTCATGTAGAAGCCCACAGGCTAGGAGCACTCCAAGGAGTCATTTTTCCCTAATTTAAATTTACCACATCTTTTCTTTGTTTGCGATTCTTGATACAAAAAAAATCATTTCCAATAGAACAGCTGGAAAATGTGTGGCCACCAGGGGGTGCAACGGCAGCAGCGCCCATCTGAGAGGTTTGCGGGCCTCAACTGTCACCCAGTGGAGAGAAGGGGGAATGCAGGGTGCCCTCCCAGGGTTGCCCGACCAGAGAATATGAATGTGGGCACTTGGACCTCCCACCTCACTCCTTCCTCATCCACCCACGCCGTTGTTTAGACGACAAACATTTGTTGGACACTCGGCGGGTGTGAAGCACCCAGCTAGACTCCGGGGGCCCAGAGGCGAATGTGATGACAGGTCCCTTCCCTCGGGACTCAGTGCTAGTGGTTGGTGCCAAACAGTCCGTGGCTGATCCCAGGGGAACGTGGCTAGTGCTGTGATGGGGGGCACCCCTGCACTCCCGAGGCCGCTGAAGGGGTCTAGGCCAGTCTTCCTAGATGAGGTGCTAGCAAGACCTAGACCAGCAGGGTGGCGGTGACTGAGTCACACCCAGAGGGTTGGGTAAGAGCTCTAGGCCGAAAAATTGAAATGCCGGGGTGTCTGGGTGGCTCAGTCCGTGAAGCGTCTGCCTTGAACTCAGGTCATGATTCCGGGGGGTCTTGGGATCGAGCCCTGCATGAGGCTCCCTGCTCAGTGGGGAGCCTGCTTCTCCCTCTCCCCCTGCTTGTGCTCTCACTCTCTCTCTCTCTGTCAAATAGATCAATACAATCGAAAGAAAGAAGAAAGAAAGAAAGAAAGAAAGAAAGAAAGAAAGAAAGAAAGAAAGAGAAAAATTTAAATTCCAAAGCCTCGCAGTGAGGGACCAAATGGAACATTCTATAGCATAAAGATGAGTTCATAATGGCTGGAGCATTGAAAAGTGAGAGGACAGAGGTAAGCTGTATAAAGGAGGAGGTCGGACTCTAGCCTGACAGCAAAAATGTGCTATTGAAAAGTTCAGGGTTGGACACCTGGGTGGCTCAGCGGTTGAGCATCTGCCTTCGGCTCAGGGCGTGATCCTGGGGTCCTGGGATTGAGACCCACATCAGCTCCCCACAGGGAGCCTGCTTCTCCCTCTGCCTGTGTCTCTGCCTCTTTCTGTGAGTCTCTCATGAATAAATGAATAAAATCTTTAAAAAAAACCAAAAGTTCAGTGTTTACTATCAGGAAGATCCATCTAGAAATAGTGTGCAGTGTGGACTGGAGAGACCCAAGGCGAGGGGCTGAGGCCAGTAAAGAGGCTGGAGCACTAGCTCAGGCAAGATTCAGTAGGGCCCAAACTTAGGCAGCACGTGTTGTGTTAGAGAGCAAGGGACTAGGTTTCCATATGCTCCTTAAATATGAGGTTCCTGGGGATCCCTGGGTGGCTCAGCGGTTTAACGTCTGCCTTTGGCCCAGGGCATGATCCTGGAGTCCCGGGATCGAGTCCCACGTCGGGCTCCCTGCATGGAGCCTGCTTCTCCCTCTGCCTGTGTCTCTGCCTCTCTCTGTGTCTCTCATGAATAAATAAATAAAAATCTTTAAAAAAATACGAGTTTCCTGGGGTTCTGTTGGGCTCAATCATTCTTCATAAAATAATGCCTTGAGATCCATCCAGGTGGCTGTATATAGCTATGGCTTAGTCCATTTTACTGCAGAGGAGCATTCCATTGTCTGGATGGACCACAGTTAGTTTATCCATTTGCCTGTTGAAGAATATTTGGATTGTTCCAGATTTTGGTTATTACCAATAATGCTTCTCCAAACATTCATGTACAAGATTTTGTTTGAACACACATTTTTACTTTTCTAGGATAAACTGTGCAATTGCTGGGTTGGATGATACTTAATTTTATAAGAAACTGCCAAATTGTTTTCCAGGAGTTGTACCATTTTACTTTACCACTGGCAAAGTATGAGGGCTCTAGTTGCTCCACATTTTTACCAGTAGTTGGTATTATCACGATTTTTAAAAAAAAATTTAGTCAATTCTAGTAGGTATATTTCATTGTTGCTTTAGTTCGCATTTGCCTAATATCTAATTATATTTAACATTGTTTCATGTGTTTATTGCCATTTGTATATCTTCTTTGGTGAAGTCCAAAGGGCTGACTCACTCTTAAGGTTTTAAAATGTGCCAAATCATCAGGGAAATACAAATCAAAACCACAATGAGATGCTACTTCACACCACAACCAGAATGACTAAAATGAACAAGTCAGGAAATGACAGATGTTGGCGAGGATGCGGAGAAAGGGGAACCCTCTTACTCTGCTGGTGGGAATGCAAGCTGGTGCAACCACTCTGGAGGTTGCAGTATGGAGATTCCTCAAAAAGTTGAAAATAGGGCTACCCCATGACCCAGCAATTGCACTACTAGGAATTTACCCCAAAGATACAAATGTAGTGATCCAAAGGGGCACCTGCACCCCAATGATTATTATAGCAGCAATGTCCACAATAGCCAAACCATGGAGAGAGCCCAGATGTCCATTGACAGATGAATGGATAAAGAAGATGTGGTGTATATGTATGTATACACACACACACACACACACACACACACACACACACACCATGGACTACTACTCAGCCATCAAAAAAAAGTGAAATCTTACTATTTGCAACGACCTGGATGATCTAGAGGGTATTATGCTAAGCGAAATAAGTCAATCAGAGAAAGACAGTTATCATATGACCTCACTCATGTGGAATTTAAGAAACAAAACAGAAGATCACGGGGGAAGGGAAGGGAAAACAAATAAGATAAAATCAGAGAGAGAGAGACAAATCATAAGAGACTTTTAATCATAGGAAACAAACTGAAGGTTGCTAAGGGGAGGGGGGCGGGGGAACAGGGTGACACAGGGTGATGAACATTATGGAGGGCACGTGATATAATGAGCACTGGATGTTATGTAAGACTGATGAATCACTGAACTCTACCTCTGAAACCAATAATACATTATATTTTAACTGAGTTTAAATAAAAATTTAAAAAATAAAAAATAAGATAAAATAAGATGTATCAAATCATCCACATCTCTATCTCCAGCTTCCCTCCTGAACTTCAGATTGGGATGCAAATGCCTGTTGACAGCTTCATGAAAGTCCCTCACCACTGTACTCTCAATATGTCCAAAGCCAAAACCACCATCCCACGGGAGTCCTGGGCCGCCCCAGTGGAAGCGCTAACACTTAGAGGGTTTACTATGTGCTCAATACTGTTCTAAGTGCTTTATGTATTTTAATTAACTTAATCCTTTAGGTAGTACTGGGTTGTTGTTGTTGTTGACTTTTTATTTATTTGAGGGGTGGGGGAGAAGCAGAGGGAGAGGGAAAATGAGCACAGAGATGCTGAGTAAGTCGTCCAAGCTTGCACAGCTGGCAAGCGTCCGGTAGGTCGATCCAGATCCCAGAGTCACCCTTGATTCTCCTTTCTCACCTCCCCAGGTCTGTTCAATCATTAAGGCCTAAACATTTGCTTTCTGAATATTTTGCTTCCATCATCTTTTCTACAACCCTTATAACTACTGCTCTATTGCAGCCATCTTCTCTCTTGTGTGGACCACCGTAAGTACCTTTTTTTGTAATGTTTTATTTTTAATAATGTTTTATTATAGCAAATTTCAACAATACAAAAAGTAGAGAAGAGGACTATGAGTATGTCCATTGCTACAACCAGTATAAACTCATAACCATTCACTTCATCTATACCGCCCCCTGCCTGCTGCCACCTAACTGCATTTTGAAGCAAATCTCAGCATCTTAATGCATCTGTAAATACTTCAGTATGATCTGAAATAACTTTCAAATAACAATCACAATAACATTCTTCACTTATGCATTAAATATTCTTTATTTTTTTAAAGATTGATTGATTGATTTATGATAGACATAGAGAGAGAGAAAGAGGCAGAGACACAGGAGGGAGAAGGCTCCATGCCGGGACCCCAATGCGGGACTCGATCCCGGGACTCCAGGATCGCGCCCTGGGCCAAAGGCAGGCGCTAAACCGCTGAGCCACCCAGGGATCCCCTAAATATTCTTTAAATCATCAACTAATCACTATTTGTATGTTATCCACTGCTGTGTAACTTAGTGGTTTAAAACAATAATAAACACTTATTGTTGCTCATAGGTTTTTAAGATTTTATTTATTTATCCATGAGAGGCAGCGAGAGAGAGAGAGAGAGAGAGAGAGAGAGAGAGAGAGAGAGAGAGAGGCAGAGACATAGGCAGAGGAAGAAGCAAGCTCCCTACGAGGAACCTGATGTGGGACTCCATCCCAAGATCCCAAGATCCCGGGATCACAGCCTGAGCTGAAGGCAGCTGCTCAACCACTGAGCCACTCAGGCATCTCCTGTTGCTCATACTTTCTATGGGTTGGAAACCTGAGAGCAGATGATCTAGCTGGTTCTGGATCGGAGTCTCATGAGATGCCAGTCACCTGGAAGTCCAACAGGTACTGGAGGACCTGCTTTCCATGCGGCTCATCGACACTGGCTGGCAAGTGGGTGCTGGCTGTTGGCAAGGGGCTCCGGTCCTCTCCACAAGGGTTCTCCACACGGCAGCTTGAATGGCCCTAGAACCTTGCCTGGCTTCCCCCAGGGCAAACGAACCAGGGATCCAAGGAGGGAGCTCCAAGACCTTTCATGACCCTTGTGTGGGTCACACACATGCCAGCCCGCCTTATTGTGACAGGGTGTGAATACCAGGAGGCTAGGATTTTAGAGGGTCGTCCTAGAGAATGGTTAACCACAGGTTCAAATTATCCCAGTTGTCTCCATTGATAGCTGGCTTATTTGAATCAGGATCCATGCTTGCATTTTATTGATATGGCTCTTAATATCTAGGTTCCTTTCTGTCTTTTGTTTTTTCGTTTTGTCATTTGTCTTTTTTTTTTTTAAGAATCCAGATTGTCTTTAGTTTTACATTTACTGGTTTTTGCTGCTTGCATCCTCATGATGTCATTTGAACACAGTCCTCAGATTCATGTCTTTCCTGTAAACTGGTATTTAGATCTAGAACTTAATAGGATTTGGACTTTTTTTTTCTTTTGCAAGAAAGTATTGTTGACTTCCAGCAGGGGGCACATGACGTCAGGTTGTCTCACGATATTGTGGCTGTTTGTCATTACCTTGCTTCATTATTTCATTAGAGGTTTACAAAATAGGGACAAATTAACCCTATAATTCCATCATCTATTTGCTGGAATTTTTTTTGTTTTTATTGAAGTTTAATTTGCCAACATATAGTGTAACACCCAGTGCTCCTCCCATCAAGTGCCCTCCTCAGTTGCCGTCACCCAGTTACCCCACGCCTCCCGCCCAACAGCTAGACTATTCCTACAAACTTCCACTTACTTTTTGATTACCCTGAAGTACTGTTAATACAGGAAAAATAAATGCTTGTTTCCTTCCCTTTGTTAACAAGTACTAGCACCCTTCAAAGTGACCAATAAAATACTGACCTTACAGATTTAAAACATTTTTCATTCCTTCATACTTGTAATTCCTATTGATGCTCAAATGATCCCACCTTCAGCCAGGAGCCTGCGTCCTTATGAGTTACACCATTTTTGACAGCTTGTTGACTTTCTGCTATAAATAACATCCTGTTCCAGGTTCATCTAGCATATCTACACACACCTCTCGGCACCATTTCCCAATGGAGCTCTGGTTCTTTTTAGCGGCAAATGAGAAAGGCCACAGTCTGGATATTAGAGTGTCTCTGCCTTTCAGGGGCATCCTTCCTGGCCCATCCTCCAGTCATCTGAGAGGTAAAAATGCAAATCTGACCATTCCCTCGCTCAAAGTCCTGCCCAGGGCTCAGTTGCCCTCAGGACAAAGCCAGTTACTAAGCACGGACAAGCCCGGTCCTGTTACTGTTTCCCTATTTCCCACTCCCTCCTACTTCCTGCCAGTCTCCTTAAACTTTAAAACCCAGCAAAACCTATGTTCTGATGCTCCCACACCTATCTTAACCTCATCGTGTGTCTCACTTTAACTTGATCTTGGAGCTTCAGCTCTCTTGGGTGTCCTCTCCAAAACACTTTGTCCTAAACCACCAGGCAGGGCTGTCTCCCACTATCGTCTCATGGCCACTGTGCCTACACCCATGTGAGCACCTTAATGTCTCCATGCAGCTCTCCTGCGCTGCTCCGCCAGGAAGGACTAAAAGGCAGTCATTGCCTTATCAGTCTTTCCCCCCAATACGAAGCGCACGGCCTGGTGCCTAGTGGATGCCCCCTCTGGTCACCTGGTTAGGCAGGACAGACTAGCTCTTCCCAGTGCAGAAGATCCTTCCACTTCTGTCCCGACCAGCGCTTTCTTCAGCCTACTTCAGGCCTGCATGTCTGCTAGGCACAGACTGAGCTGCTGTGCGTTAGTCTCTTGTTTAATTTCTATTGGCAGGCTCGCTGAGGGAGGGCTAAAGGGGAGCCCACTGTCCTAGTTACTAAGATCTGGGGTGTGGGAGGTTTTGCTCAGACCACCACACCTTTACTTCCCCACTCAGCCGGCTGGAGCCCTGACCAGGATGACGAGGATGTCACCGGCCAGGAGTGCTAACAACATAACGGAGCCTACGCAGAGCAACCCTGAACAGGAGCTCTGGAGACAGTGTCTAGGGTTTTCTGGACACAGATTTGCCACCGCCTGCTGGCATGACCTCAGAAGTTACAGATCGGATGTAGTGATTACATCACCCTCTCAGGCTACAGGGAGTATGAAACAAAACACGGAAAGCACCTCGCAGTGCCTGATTTGTTGTAAGCGCTATGCTGGGCCTGGTAGATGAAGACCACACACCCCCAAACAGAAGGGCTTTAGTCTCTAAGACTGGACTTTTTCAAAGCCACCACGAGAGAAAAGGTTAAGAGCTTAAGGCACACTTCCCAGGTCGGGGAAAGTGGCTAATGTTAGCCGGGAAGGAGCTATGTGGAATCTAAGAGTTCTACTGGGAGTAACCCGGACCAGTCAGGCTAACAGTCAAACCCAAAGAGGGAGCGCTGCGTCCACAGTGAACACGGCAGCCAGAGGGCTGCCCAAATGGAGTAACTGCACTGTAATGCAAACTGGTTTCAATCTCATAAACTCTAAACAAGCAGTTTTGATTTTTCACTGATGATTTTTATCACCTAGAAAAGAGCCTGGCCACAGTGGGTGACCAAAACCACTTGCAGAATGAGATTATGATGCCTTTCCCATTACGCATCCCCGAATTTCAAAGCTGGGCTATCCACTGGAACCAATGGTGCAGGCTGCTACCACCAAGGGCCTGAAGGCCGGGGCAGGGGAAGACAGGAAGAGGCCTGGGCTCTATATCACAACAAAGAAATCCCCAACATTCATGGCAAACTGGCTTCAGGGTAGGAGTCCTGGTTTCTTTCTGTTCACCAGTCTAGGTCTAGATCAGAAATTCAGTCCTGGGACACCTGGGTGGTTCAGGGCTTGAGCCTTCAGCTCAGGTTGTGATCCTGGGGTCCTGGGATCGAGTCCTACATCAGGCTCTCTGCATGGAGCCTGCTTCTCCCTCTGCCTATGTCTCTGCCTTTCTCTGTCTCACAAATAAATAAAATTAAAAAACAAACAAACTCAATCTTGTTCTACTCCCAGGTCCCACTTAGCAACTCACATAGTACCCAAGCCCATGTTCAGCTGCGGCCTCAAATTATTTTTTATTTTTATTTTTATTTTTTTGCAGCCTCAAATTTAACACACACTTACACCAGGAAAGGTTAAGGTATTTCCTTTATTTTTTACAAATTAAGACTATGTAGATTTCATATATTTCTGAATCCAAAACACCTTTGTCTTCACAGTATGAGTTAGAGAATGCAGCCTGAGCTGAAAACCAAGGAACTAGAAAAGAAAGTGATAATTACAGTGATTACTGTATTAAAAACCTGTTAGGCATTTTCTTTAAAAGTTGTTTTTTTTTTTTTTTTTAATCTTATCATTCTTGGCACTGTTTCTAAAGAAAAACTCCTTTATCCCAAGCAAAAAAGCACAAGAGGTGGAGTTTGGCTTCAAGAGATGTAACTCAGATTCTCAGGCCTTGCAGAGAATCAGCAAATTTATGGAGAGTGCTATTGGGCGTTTAATGGGAAGAAGTCCCTTTATAGTTCTCAAGCCAGAGGCTAGAGGCGGCAGCTAGGTCAGAGGGCAGCATCCTCTGCAGAAGAAAGCCATCGGGGCAGCACGCCACTCCAGGAATACACACACCCCGGGAACAAATTGCTTCACGGGCCAGCACAGTGATACGGTGTGCTGCAAACCAGTAGCCACTGGGTCAAACTGGGTGCTGCCTGTGAACAGGGAGAGCCGAAAATGGTAGCCTACTGGCGATGAGCTTTTGAGGGCTCAGTGCCCGTTACACTGAAGCCTTGAATAGCCGGAGCTGCAGCTGCTCTCAAGGCCGCCTGCCCTTCTGTGCCAGAGGACTGCGGATCAGAGAACGCTGATCCCCGTTAGTACGGGCCTCCCCGCACTCACAGCCACAAAGCTGCAGGGAATCACAGGTCTTGCAGGTTTGGTCACCTGGTCCCTGGCTGGAAGGCTACAGATTTCTGGAACAGGTGAACAGACCAAAAAACTAAAGTGCACCTGTAAAATTAACATTAATCTACCACCCCAAATCTCTGGCCTGACACTACCAGCATCCAGGCTGGAGAAGGGGGAAGGCAGGAATGCACCAAACTGTTATGAATGCTGCCTCCCAAGTCACCACAACCCAGGTCTGCTGATCTGAACAAAGAACCATTCAGTTAGCAGCGATTTTCTGCCCCACTGCCCCAACAGGTCCTTATCTAGATAGGTTTGTCAGGCAGGATTAGTTTACAATTACCCCCAGGCTCACTCAGTCCCCCTTCTCTAACCTTCCTTTCCTGGGATCTTCAGTCAAAGCCACGTGGGGGAGGCCACTCAACAACTAAGGTGATTTAAAAAAAAAAAAAAAAAAAAAAAAAAAACTAAAGATGGGAAGTTTGGGAATTCTACGCTCTATCTGGCCACACATAACCAGCCTTTTCATAAAGTCCTGACAAGAATCAGTCTTTCCTTCATGCTGAAATCCTCCCTCCCCACAGATGGAAAACCAGCAGATTCCCTGAGGGTCAGACCAGGAACAGGGAATGGGAACATGTAAATCTACATTCCTTTTGGGATAGCAAGACAGAAAGCTGTGTTTGTCAGACCAGCAGCGGCTTGGGCAGCTCAGAGGAAGCAAAGCATCCACCAGAAGAGGCTCTTCATTTTCTTTGTAGGGGTTGACAGAAGCTCAGATGTAATGAGCCTGAGTGACAGACAACAGGACCATCAATCTCCTCTCCGATGGAAAACTCACTGTCTAGTCCCACAGGAACTGTGCACAAACCAAACGACGCTGAGGGAAGAGCCGAAGTGGCTCGACCAAACAGTTCATGTGCACCTGGTGAGGCTCGGGTGGAAAGTGGACTCCTGGAGTTTGCTCTGCTGTGGGTCCTACTCCTCGTCACGGTGACTGGCTGCCTGAGCAGAGGAAGAGGCTAGGGATGGGGTGCTCAGAAAAGGGAGTGGGGAAGAACCCCAGGAATACGAAGCCAAACTCCAAACTATATTCTGCTAATCAGTTTTTTGATCAAAAAATTCAAAATAGAGAAAACCACAAAGTACAAAAGCTTTTCTGATGCTTTTCATTATCACAGAACACACCACCTGCAATGTGTGTGAAGAGGAAATGAGGGGTGGAAGGAGAGGTCAAAATGGGAAAAAGGCTGGATGGTCAATTTCACTTCTTCTCTTTCTTCTTGTCCTAGAAATGGAGAAAAATTGCCTAATTAATTTTTGGCATCTGACATTCAAGCTAAAACTTTTGAGTCAGCCAACAGTGGCTGCCTTTGTTTAGGGACTGGAAGAGATGAGGATGATAAAAAGGAAGGAGAAATACTCCCTCAGCAGGGTATGAACTGAATGTTGACCCTGTTCCACTGGTGTTCCCTTGAGTTGTTGACAGACCTGACAAGAATAAAGGTTAAGCAGCAGTTCCTACTTCCACCCCAAGAGTACCCAGCTGGGCCGCCTGACCACTCTTGGCTCACTCATCACCACCACAGCTCAAATCCCAACCACTGAAGGCTGTATCCACCCTAAAATAACTACACAAGAGGCCAAGACCAACTTTCCATTAGTCCGAGAAGCATAAATCCTGAGCACAAACCAACACCCAGAAATAATCTAGCCCCAATGAAGTCTTCATTCAATCCTAGGTGGAAGCCCAGTATATTAAACAGGAGCAAGTTGAGTTGCTTTGGCTGAAACCTGCTTGGAGCTCAGTCTAGTCCTGGCACAGATAAGACAAAGAGCCACCAATCCCACCTACTCACCTGCTTCCTTCCTCCTCCAACAACAACAACAACACCACCACCACCACCACCACCACCACCACCACCACCACCACCACCACCCCCCCCCCCCGGGTCTCTTGTGCCCTACTAAGGTAAGAAAAACCTCGTGGTTTCATTTGTTCCCCTCCTGGTGGAGTAGACTGTTTACACTAACCACATACAGAATGCTTCTCTAGAAACGAGACTAACAAATGAATAAAACCGGTCTACTTCTGACACATGTTTATAAAAGCTAATATTAAATCCCATAGAATATCTTTCCCTGAGTCATAACTATTTTTACAGCCTTTAAATTCATATAGTAGGCTGTTGCTTGCTGCCACTTAAACCCCTTTCTCTTTTGATACTAATCTCAGGGATTTGTTTCTTAAGATATTTTTAAGTAATTTCTACACCCAATGTGGGGCTTAAACTCACAACCCTGAGGTCAAAACTCACACGGTCCACCAACTGAGCAAGCCAAGGCACCCCCTCTTGGGGTTTTTTTTTTTTTTTTTTTTTTTTTTTTGGTTTGTTATCAAGGATTTTTTTCCCTTGTTCCTTGGTCTAAAGACTTCTGGTTTACCTCTTACTCAGCGGCCTTACAGTTAGCCTGGACCTATATATACAGTGTGTCAGTTTTCAAATTTGAAGTTTACACAGATGTTGAGTTCAGGTGCCATTCTCTCATCTTCAAGGAGTAGATGGACTAACCTTCTCATTCATAGCCAGGATCATCATGAGTTTTCTGAAGAGGGTAACGAAATCTAAGAAGAGGTCAACGCAGTGCCTGAAACATAAGAACCAGATTACCAGTTGGCATTTCCCACCTTCCTTTATCTACAGCCTATAGAGAGGCAAGAGCATAAAAACCCCATGCCCACTCATAAGTGAGCTTCGCCAACACCGTACCACCAACTAAGTAAAACTCTGGTGCCGGAGAGCCTTCTCAAAGCAACAAAGCCATGCAGCAGAGGGAAGAAAACTGGGCTTTAGACCGCAGGGGCCTGCATCTGAACCTCGGACCACTATCAATTAGTTAAGAGACTCTAAGAATTATACGTCTTTTTAAAGTTGTATGTTACAAAAACTGTGTATCTTCTCATCATTCAAGGTTTAAAAAATATAAAAATATAGAGTAAAAAGGGAGAGAGACCTTTCTCCTATGCCTAGAAATAACCCCTATTAAAAGGATAACTAAATACATATTAGTTCAACTTTTTAAAAATATTTATTCATGAGAGACAGAGGGGGGCAGGGAGGGAGAGGGGCAGAGATACAGGCAGAGGGAGAAGCAGGTTCCATGCAGGGAGCCCCTTGTGGGACTCAATCCTGGGTTTCCAGGATCATGCCCTGGGCTGAAGGTGGCGCTAAACTGCTGAGCCACCCGGGCTGCCCTACTAGTTGAATTTTTAAAAGAGCTGGTGTCTTTCGGGAATTGAGGGAGACCCTGCCCTTTCCCAAACCATAGGTACCCTACCCTACCATGTGCGCTCCTGAAGGTGGGTCACTTAAGTTGGCCAGTGCCACCTGGTCCACTCTTTACCCTACCGACGGCGACTGAAAGGGAGACATTAAAGACCAGTTTTCACTCACCAGATATAATCCTTATCTCCATTTTCAGCCTTTTCAATAATGAGTTGAGTATCAAAAAGGACAAAGCCACACATGACCACCAGCCCCACATACAGGTTTGCCTAAGAAAAGAAGAATGAAAGAAAGGAGGTCACCAGGCAGCAGATGCCACAGAGGGAAAAACCAGCTGTGCCTCTTTTTGGCTCTTGGCCATTTGAAAGTACAAAAAATGCTAACCCTACTGACATTAACATTCTTGGGCACCGGAAGCTACAATAAAGACCACATTACTTCCCTTGGTACAATTCTGCACTGCCCAACAAAAGTGAGCATTCTGAAGGATTTTTGGTCTACCTTGCTTTAGGGTGAAGCAAGAACAAGAAGTGCAAGGAGACGGCTGCTGAAAAGTTATATACAAAGTCTCACCTGGAAAAGCCAAATGGATCCAAAGAAAAGGTTCCCCAGGGAAGATAAGAGCATCAGACTCATGGCTGACATCAAGACACCTGTGAGAATGACAAAAAGCCATCCTAAGAAAAGCCAAAGCAAAGCAAGGCAACCCGATAAAGCCTTTCCTTACTTTCCCTCCCAAATTAAGCCTTCGATTTTCTTAAGATTTTATTTCTTCATGAGAGAGAGAGAGAGAAGGAGAGAGAGGCAGAGACACAGGCAGAGGGAGAAGCAGGCTCCACGCAGGGAGCCCGACGTGCGACTGGATCCCGGGTCTCCAGGATCACACCCTGGGCTGAAGGTGGCGCTAAATCGCTGAGCCACCCTGGCTGCCCTAAGTCTTTCAATTTCAACCCAACAAGCACAAGAAGCTGGAAGATAGGAAAAGAGTTCCAGTGAGAATTCTGGCTAAAGCGGAGGCTGTTTTCCAATCCACACTTACCTCCCAGAAAGAGGTAGCTCCGGCGCCTGGCATAGAGGGCACTCAGGGTGAAGCAGGTAAAGATCATTGCTGTGCCCATGAAGGCGGTGGGAAGAATGCTGTAAGAGGACAAGATCATTAGACTGAGGGCTACAGGTCTGCAAACCTCTGTTTAGGAGGCATATTCTCAATAATAAAAAGACCTCTAAGATGCTACTAAAATACTTACCTGGGGTTGATGGCAATGCACAGCTCCAGAGCAGGGCCCAGGCCAACTCCTAGAAAACAAAGGCCCCAAAACATGGTATTACCATCAATTCCTGAAGAGGACCCTTGTCCAAAAGCTGACCATCAAAAGCACAGGCATGCCCACATGTTCCTAAAAAAAACTAAAACATGTGTACTAAAAATAATTAACTCTCTCTCTCCTCTATCCTCCTTGTTTTCTAGAGAACATATACTTGACTGAATTATTTATTTACACACAGAGCTACAAAACTGTTCTCTTAGCAGAAAATCACAGATGACCCCAGATGAATACACATTAGGAAAAAGGAAATGGGCATGTCAAACATTTTTGAGCGAAGTTCTAAGGCTGCAATACTCTGAGGAGGAGTGATGTGAGACCTAACAGGGGCCAGATAAGGAAATTAGGATAGAAGGTCCAAGAGCAAAGCAGAGCCTTGCGGCCAGCAGCCTGTAGTCCTGCAGGACTGACTCCCTTTGTAGAAAAGGCCAGACTGGTTCTGCAGGTGAACACCTGCCAACAGGAGAGTGCCGGGGCCACCTGCTGCAGCCCCAACATTTTCTCACTCTTGCTACTCTCCCTCCTTATGGTAATTCCACACCTTAATGCCTTCAAAAGCAAGCCTTCTCTATGTTAAAAATCTTAAATCTCTAAATCCCTTCCTTTCTACTTCAACATTACTTAAGATTAGATAGACTCAAAACAAGTTGTACTAAGTCAAATGCTTCTCTGCAAGTATTTTTACTTTGTAGCTCGAGTCCTCTTTCCCTTAATGATAATTCTACAAGAGTTATGTTTTTAATTCTTTTCTTGAGAATCAGCAAAGTGCTCTGTTGGATGGATCTCAATGTATGGCTTTAATTAACTGTCTGTAAAGTTCAGAATAAACAGTCGTAGGAATGATTGTTGCCAGTGTGAGTCAAGTTAGAGTTTCAGGCCTAGTGTAGTCCCACTTCGACCATTAACAAGTTATGCTACCTAAGCTCTTGATCTCATTCATTCAAACACACAAATGTTTACTTTTGGATACAAAAGTAGAAGTCACACACACACAAAAAAAGTAGAAGTCACAGTCACTAATCATAAAGAGCTTATCCTCTGGATGGGAAAGCAAGATGTACTTCTATGAAATAACACAATACAAGGAAAAATACACTCAAATACAAGATTGAATGGTACAGTGCATCAGTTGGAGTGAATCAGAATACATACAAACCTGAGGCCTTAGTCTAAAGAGATACTAGATATAGGACCCCCCTCCCACCCCAAATTAGCCCAATTCCTAACATACCTGTAAGGAAAGCAAATCCAGCAAGAAGTCCCAGTCTTTTTTGCTCAGTTTCATGGCTATGAGGTGTTGCCATCAGCCAAATCATCAACCCCAGGGAGCCCAAGGCAGAGAGCAGGCCAGCCTGTCAGATCCAGAGTGAATAATGAAGTACTTCAAAGTATCAAATTTATTCTGCAGGACATCTTACTGGGATCAAATATTCATATGAACTTCCTAATATTGGGGATCCCTGGGTGGCGCAGCGGTTTGGCGCCTGCCTTTGGCCCGGGGCGCGATCCTGGAGACCCGGGATCGAATCCCACATCGGGCTTCCGGTACATGGAGCCTGCTTCTCCCTCTGCCTGTGTCTCTGCCTCTCTCTCTGTGTGACTATCATAAATAAATAAATAAAAATTAAAAAAAAAAAAAAAAAGAAACTTGTTAAAAAAAAAAAAAAAACTTCCTAATATTTCCTTCTAGCCTGGAGGCAGTGGAGAAGGCAGAGGGGACTTGCAGGACAGGGCTAGGACTGTGGAGGATCCTACAGGCTCTTCTGACCAGGTAGTCCATCAGCCACAGCTACCCCAGTCAAACTAGGAGTCTTGCCCAAGAAAAAGATGAATCAAAATGACAAGTGCTTGAAGCACATTCCAATCTGCAGGACAAGTATAAATGATCCCTTTAAAACATGCACACGCAAATATTTATCTCCAAATAGCGAAAAAAGACTAAAAGGGTGCTACAGTCTGAATGTTTACAACCTCCCCCAAATTCATGTTTAAATTAGGTCATGAGGGTGGAGCCTTCATTAGTGCCCTTATAACAGAGATTCCAGAGTGCTCCTTTGCCCCTTCTGTCATGTGAAGACACAGCAAGAAGATGGTCATTTATTTACACAGGAAGCAGGCCCTCACCACACAACATTATCTGCTGGTGCCATGATCCTGGACTTCCGGCCTCTCAAACTGTGAGAAACGTTTATTATTTGAGCTACTCAGTCTATGGCATTCTGTTAGAGCAGCTGGAATGGATGGAGACAGAGAGTAAGAACCAAAATGTTAAGTTACATGTGGGTGTTTTTATTTCGTCCTCATCACCAGTGTGTTTTCCAAATTCTCTACAATG
The DNA here is from genome assembly GCF_905146905.1 of Nyctereutes procyonoides. Classification (NCBI taxonomy): domain Eukaryota; kingdom Metazoa; phylum Chordata; class Mammalia; order Carnivora; family Canidae; genus Nyctereutes; species Nyctereutes procyonoides. The sequence continues at coordinate 1,113,613 of NW_026575124.1, read as the reverse complement.
AACACGCATTATTTTTATAAGAAGAAAAAAATTCTTAAAAAAAGTAGGGTAAAGCTAATGCAATTAGGGAAGAAAATCATTAAGGATATATACAGACACTGAAGTTCCTTCCTTCTTTCCTTTAAAGGTATAGCTGATTCTAGTTATGCTCTGTAACTATTCACTGTGAATAATGAATTAAGGAATACTGAACAACTGCTCCTGAGAAAAATAAAGGGTTAGATTCTCACGTACCTCTGGCTACATTTTCTTCAACTGAACAATACGTGTTTTATGCATGTTTATGTTTAAGGACACTTTATTCGATATATATTGTTGGCTCATTAATGTTGAACTCATAGCCAGCAGCACTGTAACTCATGCCTGAACAAAGTTTACCTAACAGACGTATTTTCTCCATAAAACACATCACAGTCTTAGTGCTTTTTTTTTTTTTTTTCCCACTTAGGAACACTAAACAGCACTCTAGCACTATGTTTGGGGTCCATTTTAAACACCAGACATCGGGATCCCTGGGTGGCGCAGCGGTTTGGCGCCTGCCTTTGGCCCAGGGCGTGATCCTGGAGACCCAGGATCGAATCCCACGTCGGGCTCCCGGTGCATGGAGCCTGCTTCTCCCTCTGCCTTTGTCTCTGCCTCTCTCTCTCTGTGTGACTATCATAAATAAATTTAAAAAAATCTTTAAAAAAAAAAACACCAGACATCATCACCAAAATCACAAAAATGCAAAAAAATGTGGCATTACACAGACCATGAAAAGGACCCTTGCTTATAGTATAAGAGCTTGAAGTAGGGCAGCATGGTGCCCTGTTTGACCCCAGGTGAAACGTACTGCTGTGCACAACTCAAATTTTTTCATTCTGCTTCAGACTGCAAATGTCTGCAAAAGCACCATGAATACTGATTTTAGGCTTACAAATACATTTTAGCAAATAAGTAAATTCATAAATACAGAATCCACGAATAATGAGGATAACTGTATTTTACTTTATTATAATTACTTAAAAAAAAAACCCACAATCAAAAACCAAAATGGTCACTCTTGCTTCGAGGGTAGAGTATGTTGTAGTCTAAACTGCAATGATCAAAGTCTTATCCTCTGAGTATCTGGAGTAATTTTTCTTTTTTAAAGATTTTATTTATTTATTCATGAGAATACACAGAGAAGAGAGAGAGAAGCAGAGACACAGGCAGAGGGAGAAGCAGGCTCCATGCAGGGAGCCCGATGTGGGACTCGATCCCAGGTCTCCAGGATCACACCCTGGGCTACAGGCAGCGGTAAACTGCTTAGCCACCGGGACTGCTCTGGAGTAATTTTTCATGTAACCTGTCAGGAGATGCCTGAGCATAGGGACAGTTCTCAGTAGTTGCCAGTGTCAACACAGATACACACACACCCCAACCCCCCCGCCAACCCTGTACTTATACTAAAAAGGACACTTGGAAAGGACAAGTCTTGGTTAGTGAGAACTTCAATTCCTACTGACCAAATCCAAGGTCTCTTTCAACACAGGAAAGGGAGTTCAGTATTTTCATTCAACCATCCAGATATAAGTACATCAGATAATAAAACAGATCAAATCCTTGAAGGTCTCACCCTGCCTTTCCTGACAATCATACCATCAGTGTTTTGTATCTAAGAACCCCATAGTCATAAGCAAAACAGGGGAAGAATGGAGGAAAAGATAAAAAGGTTACTGCATAAACCCCAGCAAACATGCCATGCCGCAACTCAGCAGGCTGGGGTCTTACATGGCAGCTATACACCATTCAGTGTATAGCTGAATTCAGTGTCCAGGCTTAGACACAGTTTTCAGTACCTTGAGAGGGCAAAGCTGCCAGAAAATTTAAATGGCTCTGCCTGTCCTTAGTTGGGTAACTAAGCTGGTTCTGGCTGAGTTCAGATCACAAACTATAGAAAAGGATTAATCCTTAAGTTTAATTAAGGATTAAACTCACCCTGCTGAGTTGCTTTCTACCTACAGCAATCTGTGCCATAGCAACTAGGAGAAATGCTCTTACCTGAAGGAAATGAGTGACCACATGGACATAGGCCCCTGCAGCCGCCACGAACATACAGAGAGCAAAACTGGCATAGACCTTCTTCAGGTGCTGCTGTGTAGAGGGGGTTCTGGGAAAGAAGGTTAGTAAAAGCCATTATTCTAGGACCAATTTCATTTCTAAGCTAACAATCATTTCCCACTCTTCTTCCCAGGGAATATGTATATTTAAAATAATAGTAATAATAATAATGTTTTGTAAATAGATTAACTGGGGACGCCTGGGTGGCTCAGAGGCTGAGTGTCTGCCTTCGGCTCAGGGCATGATCCCGGGTCTCGGGATCGAGTCCCGCATCGGGCTCCCTGCATGGAGTGTGCTTTTCCCTCTGCCTGTGTCCCTGTGTCTCTGCCTCTCTGTCTCTCATGAATAAAATAAAATAAATAAAATAAAATAAAATAAGATTAACTCAGAATCTTAAATGCTGAGGAGGAGCCAAAGGTCCCAAATTATGAACAAACAGTACTCAAACTAAAATAACTAAGTGGTTTTTCAGTGACAACACAGCAGCCTTTAGAATCTGGGTGTTTGGGATCCCTGGGTGGCGCAGTGGTTTGGCGCCTGCCTTTGGCCCAGGGCGCGATCCTGGAGACCCGGGATCGAGTCCCACGTCGGGCTCCCGGTGCATGGAGCCTGCTTCTCCCTCTGCCTATGTCTCTGCCTCTCTCTCTCACTGTGTGCCTATCATAAATAAATTAAAAAAAAAATTTAGATTCTGGGTGTTTTTATCATATCCTCTGGATTCTAGCAAAGTTAATATGCTAATTTATACATACAAAAGTTAATAAGCTAGGAAAAGAAACAAGATATGAAAGGAAATGCAGTAAGAAACTACAGTCAAGATTGAAACACTTACATGTGGGAAAATTTTAAGAGTGCATCAAAGTTGATCTTCCGATCAAATATGTTCATGATGCCAGAGTTTGTGGGACACAGCCTCCACTCTGTAGAATCAAGGATAAAAAGAAGAAAGGTTATTTTACAGATACAAGGACATACATAATAACATAAATCACTTTCTCATGAAAAATAGCAACATACAAGTTTGGAAAAATTAAAGTTATCTAAAATCCCACCGTCTTAGTACAGTCATTTTCATTTTTACATATTTCCTTCTAGCATACATTTGCAATCATATTCAACCATTTTAAAGGAGACAGGAAATGAAGCCATCTTCTCTTCCCTAAACTATTTTGTTACTACATTCGATTTCGATTCTTTCAGAAGGTAATCTGCCCCTTTAATAAATAGTTTCTCTCTTTGAGAAATTAACAGTTAGCAATCTAGCTCAAGGGACCCAATCATTGGAACATAAAGCAATTTTATTTTTATTTTATATTTTTGAGGGTGGCAGGGGCAGAGGAAGAAGGAGAGAGAGAATCTTAAGCAGGCTCCACGCTTGGCCTCCACCCTGAGATCATGACCTGGGCCAAAATCAAGACTCAAACACTTAACCAACTGAGTCACATAGGCACCCTTGGAACATAAAACAGTTTTATGTCACGGTTTCAAGATGCAAGAGAATTCTCTCAGCAAAGGCAAAGAACCTCAAAGAGGGAGGGAGGAAGGAAAGGAGGAGCTGGGCCTGGTACTGGGGCCTGAATTTGCTTTATCCCCTCTCTATTTAGCAGTATAGAGAAACTTTAAAATATTTCTTTCCCAACCATGCAAGCACAATGCCTCTTTATCCCTAAATACTTGTGTATACATCCTGAAAACAATGATCAAAACCAGGAAATTAACAATGACACAATACTATTATTTGATCTACAGATATTCAGATCTTGCCAACTGTCCCAATATGTCACAGAAAGGACATTTTTAATGAACTGTACCCAAGCTACATGCCATTAACACCATCAAGTAAGGCTCTTAAATTTTGTTCCCTCCTCTATCTCACATGCAATCCTAAATACACACATTCAATCTGTAGAGCTAAAAAAAAAAAAAAATCTAATCAAGAATTTTCATCTTCCTAAATATCAATCTTCCACAATCATCTAGATTCTTATTAGAGCCATAATGCCTATTCATTTCAAACTGACCAAAAACCAGGGAGGAGGGGGCTGTATTAAAATACACAGGTAAGTAGTTTGAAAGACAAGCCAACTAGTCACACCTATTCTAGTCAGCACCTAGCACATACTCAGCAAAATTAATCTGGGCAATAAAAGTTACAACCTGACTCCTGAGAAATCCTGGGCCAGTGGAAAGATGCCATTCTTCTAGTTCACACACATCACTACCATTTGTGAGGCTTGCTCTCTCACTAATGAAACAATTATAATGGCTAGCTTGTTCAACTCTCTCGTCACTTCTCACCAACATCCCTACTCACCTCAATCTTTCTGTCAGTTCTGTTCTTAAGGATGGATACTGTGAGAAGCTGCAGAACCTACTAAAGCTGCTGCCCACACTTGTAAGTCACGGGGCTCTGGGCCCTCTTGATCTAGATGGTGCAACTATTGCAGGCTGTTGCAGGGCCAACGACAGCCATTCACAACCATGATGAACACAGCCTCCAGAGAGCACACTTACAGGATGCCAGAATCCAGCACCTGGAAAGTGTCTTTGTTTAAGGCTTCCATTAACACCCTTAATGACATCCCTAGATAGAACTTGCAACAGTTCTGAAGCAACCTTCAGAGCCAAGTTTCTCAGTATTCACAACAACAACGCTAAAGTACCTCTTGCTTCCAATTTCAAGAGTTAAAAAAAGGAAGACAGGGGTGGGGGGTGGTGGTAAATGGGCCTCCCAGTGTAAATCCTTAAATACCCAGGGGATTATTAGCCAGAAAGGGGCAACTCCCTGTAACCAGACCCCACTGAGTAGCAACAGTGGGAGTGAATGGTGGTAGAAACTCCTCTTTTCCAGTTTGCTCTTTGACATTTCCCAGGGGGTACTGACTGCCTCTTACAACTGCTGATGGAAAAACCAAAACTAGCAAAGGTTGCTGAGGACAGGAAGTAACAAGCGGGAATTTCTCCATGATTTACAAGTGCCTTGTGGTTTAAAATAATTTTAAAATAAGTCAAATAAAACCAGTTTTTAAACACCACTACTAAAAATAAATAAATAAACACCACTACTTATTCTAAATTTAAGTGAGATATGTAATTCCCAAATTTTCCAGATGCAAAGGCACACGACAATTTTATTTTGAGAGAATGACAGCACACACACAGGTGGAAGTGGGGATAGGGAGAGGGGGCCAGATGGAGAGAAAGAATCTTAAGCAGGCTCCACGCTCAGAACAGAGTCTGATGCAGGGCTCGATCCCACAACCCTGAGATCATGACCTGAGATGAAATCAAGAGTCAGATGCTTAACTGACTGAGCCTCTCAGGCTCCCCAAGGTACACAGCAATTTTAGAATAGCGTTGTAGGGAAAAAACACAAATAAAGTATACATTTAATAAATGACATGATGGGGCAGCCCGGGTGGCTCAGCGGTTTAGCGCCGCCTTCAGTCCAGGGCGTGATCCTGGAGACCCGGGATCGAGTCCCACGTTGGGCTCCCTGCATGGAACTTGTTTCTCCCTCTGCCTGTGTCTGTCTGTCTGTCTGTCTGTCTCTCTCTCTCTCTGTCTCTCATGAATAAATAAAATCTTAAAAAAAGACATGACGTATATATGACATAATTTATTTCAGAACTGTTAAAACATGAGGGGGGAAAAACATGAGGTGGGAAAAGTCAGATCTTGGAATCAAGGAAATACGAAGTTTGCTGTTGTCTGTTTGGAACAGACAGACCTGGGAGTGGGGGGAATGGGGTAAGTGGGTGGTGGGACAGTAAGGAAGGCACGTGATGTAATGAGCCCTGCGTATTATATAAGACTGATGGATCACGGACCTCTACCTCTCAAACAAGTAATACATTATAGGTTAATTAATTGAATTTAAATTAAAACAATCACCTTATTAGCACAACAGATAGAAAGAAGTCATGTCCAGATAAGTAGAGTAAAAACGGTTCTTACAAGTTTTGTCAGATGGATTAAACCAACCAAATTTCTATCTTAGCTTCTTCAATGACTTTTACTCAGAAGCTGCAGAGAAAACGTATCTACATTTCGATGGTCAATGTGCAAAAGTCAGCTGAACAAGATTCAGTTGCATTCACAACTCAAAAATAGCGGCTCCCAGGGCACTTGTGTGGCTCAGTCAGTTGAGTATTCCAATCATAATTTTGGCTCAGGTCCTGATCTCAGGGTCATGAGATCCAGGGCCAGGCCTGAACTCAGCAGGGAATCTGCTTGAGATTCTATTCCTCTGCCCCTCCCCCATGCCCCCTCTCTTATATAAATACATCTTTAAAAAATAGCAGCTCTGCACCAGAAGTATTTTTGGTCCCAGGGAACAGTTAGCACCTAACAGAGCTTAAAGTATTCAAAAACTTAACCAAATACCTCAGCTAACATTTCAAAGGGGCCCCACAGTTAAATAAGTCTTTGCTTTCAAAAAACATTAAAATAAGTTTAATGCTATGTATATTTTACCAAAATAAAGGGAAAAAGTATATTACAAATTACTCAAAAATTATTCAATACAGTAGTTCCTCTAACACCCATCAGCCCATCATGAAATCCATACCCAGCACTGGTCTGTCTCACCCTGGACATCAACTCACACAAAAATCTAGAAATTGCATCCTCTTCCCCATCCCCTAGTTCTATACTCAAATGTAAAACAGGGAGGTGGGATGATTTATTCAAAATACAATGTGGGGGATCCCTGGGTGGCTCAGCAGTTTGGCACCTGCCTTTGGCCCAGGGCACGATCCTGGAGTTCCAGGATCGAGTCCTGCGTTGGGCTTCCGGCATGGGGCCTGCTTCTCCCTCTGCCTGTGTCTCTGCCTATGTCTATCATGAATAAATAAATCTTTAAAAAAAAAATACAATGTGAACAGTGCCTCCTAGACTCATGAAAAATTTGTCTACGTCACATTTGAGAAGTACATGTTCAGATGTTAATTATAATCAAATTCCTTTAATTTTGTTCAGAGCTTCATTTAATGCCTTCATCCTTAGGAGAGCAGGAATACCAAACTTGTTAGAATTTGCCAGTGTCAAAAAAAAAAAAAAAAAAAAAAAAAAAGAATTTGCCAGTGTCTGTCACACAGATACTGCTAAAGTTTTGTTGGAAGTATCAGCATTCTGTGGTTCCTCTGGACAGCCTCCTTTGCCACGGCCACCCCAAAACAACAAAACTTACTGCATTGCTTTACTAAGAAATAAAAAAATTCAGTAAACACACGGTTTTGAGTTAGTATTCCTGAGGCCTGTTTTTGCTTGGGGAGGGAAGGGTACTGGGGGAGGCAGAAGACAGATATTCTCATCAACTAACAACTATGTCTTATGTCTTTTTAAATCTCTCTTTTTAAAGATTTTATTTATTTATTCATGAGAGGCAGAGAAAGAGAGAGAGAGAGAGAGGCAGAGACACAGGAAGAGGGAGAAGCAGGCTCCATGCAGGGAGCCCGATATGGGACTCGATCCCAAGACTCTGGGATCACACCCTGGGCCGAAGGCAGGCGCTAAACCACTGAGCAACCCAGGACCCCCCACCGCCCCCCCGTTTTGTTAAATCTCTTATACTAGGTATCTTCTTTACCCTTGTCCTAAAATGAATTATTATCGGGGCACCTGGGTGATTCAGTGGTTGAGCGTCTGCGGCTCAGGTCTTGATCCCAGGGTCCTGGGATTGAATCCTACATTGGGCTCTCAGCCACGGAGCCTGCTTCTCCCTCTCTGTGTCTCTCATGAATAAATAAACTCTTTATTTTTTTTTTATTTTTTTTATTTATGATAGTCACACAGAGAGAGAGAGGCAGAGACACAGGCAGAGGGAGAAGCAGGCTCCATGCACCGGGAGCCCGACGTGGGATTCGATCCCGGGTCTCCAGGATCACGCCCTGGGCCAAAGGCAGGCGCCAAACCGCTGCACCACCCAGGGATCCCCAATAAATAAACTCTTTAAAAAATAAAATGAATAATTATCATCAAAGGCCAAGTCTTGAAAATAAAAATTATCTACAATCTTACTTCAATACCTACTAAGTAGTCTATATGAAAGACAGCCAAGTGACCAAAAACTATGCAAAACAGAAGAAAAAAAAAAGAAACAAAATTTTAAAAATAATAATAATAATTTTAAAAAATTTTAAATCCTTGCCTTTGAGAGATAAAAACCTGCTGACTACTGGGCAGAAGCCTGCCTTGAAGGCTGCCTTGATATATGTAATTTTTAAAAATATTTTATTTAAATTCATTTTGCCAACATATAGTATAATATCCAGTGCTCATTTCATCATAGGCCCTCCTTAATGCCTGTCACCCAGTTACACCATCCCCCTACCCACCTCCCCTTCTACAACCCTTTGTTTCTTTCCCAGTTAGGAGTCTCTCATGGTTTGTCTTCCTCTCTAACATTTTCCCACTCAGCTTCGCTCCTTTCCCTTATGGTCCCTTTCACTATTTCTTATATTCCACATATGAGTAAAACCATATGATAATTTTTCTCCATATGACTCATTTCACTCTGATGTATACAATTCAACAACATAAAACCAGAAAGTCAGGGGTGCCTGGGTGGTTCAGTCAGTACAGCAACCAACTCTTCACCTGGGGGTCCTGAGTTCAAACCCACACTGAGTGTGGAGCCTACTTAAAAAAATATATATGTATATTTTAATATAGTAAGTCAAAGAAACATTCTTCACATTTAAATATTTAGTTTGTGAATTACATAGTTCCCCATTCCTGTTGTTAATTTGACCATTCAGAGTCTCCTTCCCACATATCCAGAAGGGATCAATTGATACTTTTTTTTTTTTTAGATTTTATTTATTTACTCATGATAGACATGGAGGGGGGGGGAGAGAGAGACAGAGAGAGAGAGACAGAGACATAGGCAGAGGGAGAAACAGGTGCCATCCCAGGAGCTCTACGTGGGACTTGATCCCAGGACCCCAGGATCATGCCCTGGGCCAAAGGCAGGCGCTAAACCGCTGAGCCACCCAGGGTTTCCGGATCAACTGATAATTAAGAAAAACCCCACGTGGTTAAAAAGCTGAGGAGGTGGGCAGCAGAACTGTATTTTTTTTCCCAGCAGTTCTTCTTACTGAATAGCTTTCATATTCTGTAAAACCAATCTAGAACAGTGGTTAACAGTTTGGCTTGCTGCACTTGAATCCTAGCTGATATTTCCTTAGCTGTGTGATACGCAGCAAGTTTCTGGCATTTGAACCTCATTGTGCTTTAGTTTGATTTGTCTATAGTAATAATATATAATATTCTCTATTTCACAGGGTTGAGGATTATATGAGATAATACAAGTAAAGTGCTGAGAAAAGTGCTTCATACAGGGGTGCCTGGGTGGCTCAGCCAGTTAGCATCTGACTCTTGATTCCGGCTAGAGTCATGATCTCAGTGCCGTGCGATTGAGCCCTGTATCAGGCTCTGCGCCAGGTGTGGAGCCTGCTTAAGATTCTCTTTCTGGGCAGCCCCAGTGGCCGCAGCGGTTTAGCGCTGCCTGCAGCCTGGGGTGTGATCCTGGAGACCCGGGATCGAGTCCTACGTCGGGCTTCCTGTATGGAGCCTGCTTCTCCCTCTGCCTGTGTCTCTGCCCCTCACCCCTCTCTATGAATAAATAAAATCTTAAAAAAAAAAATTCTCCCTTTCCCTCTGCCCCCCTTCCTCCCACCTACGCTCTCCTATACATGCTTTTTTAAAAAAGAAAAGAATATGCTTCATTCATAGGACCCACTCCATATGTTAATCATTGTTGTTACCAGTGTAAACACTCATTACTCTCATGTCTTCAGTCCATTGTTTTCCCCTGGTTTTAGAAAACATTTATTACAGGTCTAATTTACATGTGTCCTATAAATTAATTTTTAAAATATTATTCAACCATTAACTTATAGCTAACTGTGTATCCTGAAGACTTACTATTTACCCAAGTGAATAAGATTAAATAGAGGGGAGAAGGAAGAGTTTAAGAAATTTATAAACTGGAATTTAAAGGAATATGATAAATCTTATTACTGGCTAAAATTACTTTTGTTGAAATGGCATGCCTCTCCTTGGGCACATTTACACTGGAACTCCTGTCCCACAGGGCCACAAGGTGTTTTGAGACAGCCTAATAACCACTAAGTGATAATCCGATGTGGTAAAGAATTTGATGAAGTAAATGGCCATTAACTTGATGCTTTCCTTACTAACCCTAGGAGACAGGTCAGTTTGGTTTCTGGAAATCCAAAGAACTGTTGTGACAGGGCTGGGCCCTGATGGTCCTAGATTTTAGCCCTAGATGTTCCAGCCCCTCCCTTAACTTGGGCCCAAATTCCTGGCTAGCTCCTTAGCTAACACTGGATCCGTCTCTCTAGGGTGCTGCCTGAGAACCAAGCCAGGAACTGGAGATGGAATGCCTACTGCCTTCTAAAAATTTTTTGTATTGAACTTTGACACTACTGAATCTCTTTCTGTAACCACAAGTGTTTTGACAGACTGAATCATAAGGAGGCCCCAATGTCTTAAATACATACTCATCTTCCAGTGTAAATCAGTAATCCCTCCCCCAAAACAACATATTTTTAGCCTAAATGAGATGAGAGCAGGCACAGATAAGGACAAACAGCACACCCATTCAATTCTCATCCTAGAAGCTCTTTTGAAGTGTTTTGGATTCCAGTTCATTGTGACAGAACCTCTCTCACCCATTTGGCTGGAAGCACCTCGGGTGTAAGCAGAGCTTGCATCTGATTCAACTTTCGATTCCCCACATTTAAGCACAACCAAGAGACCCGAGAGCGAATGCAGACCCCATTGTCTAAACAGGAGATGTGTTTTTTTTAACTTTATTTTTTATTATTTATGAGAGACACACAGAGAGCGAGAAAGGCAGAGACACAAGCAGAGGGAGAAGCAGGCTCCACACAGGGAGCCCAACGCTGGGCACCATCCCAGGTCTCCAGGATCACGCCCTGGGCTGAAGGTGGTGCTAAACCGCTGAGCCACCTGGGCTGCCCAACAGGAGTGTTTTCAATCTCAAATCAACCTCCCCAGCTGACTTAAAGGGGAACCTACTACGAGGAGTAACTTGAGTGGCCCTAAAAGCCAATCTCTAGTCTTTTTCTTCTTGGTTTGAACACTGTCTTCGGAAAACAAAAATGTGTTACTCCATGAAGTTCGGTCAGAAACTTGGCGGGGGGTGGGGCGGGTGCCCGGGTGGCTCAGGTCCTGGGATCAAGCCAACATTAGAGACTCTGCTCAGCAGGGAGTCTGCTTCTCCCTTTCTCTCAAATAAATAATCTTTTAAAAGGGAGGGGGAGGCTTGGGTGGCTCAATCAGTTAAGCATCCGCCTTCAGTTCAGGTCATAATCCCAGGGTCCTGGGATCTAGCCTCACATTAGGCTCCCTGCTCAGTGGGGAGCGGCTTCTCTCTGCTGCTCCCCCTGCTTGTGCTCGCTCGCTCTCTCGCTCAAATAAATAGAATCTTAAGAAAAGAAAAGAAAAGAAAAGAAAAGAAAAGAAAAGAAAAGAAAAGAAAAGAAAGAAAGAAAAACAAAACTCTGGAGGAACAAAACTGGGTAAGGTGGAAGACATTTCTAACAGATTCTACAGTCAAGTCAAAGTAGCAAAGGAAAATCTAGCAGATAGACCATCAAGAGAATATTCAGTATTTTCCCAGAAGACACTAATACCCTTGGGTAGTTTATGAAATGAGGTGAAACTTCAGGCCAGCAGAAGTACCTTCTATAATACCACTGACTACATTTATATAAAATTTTACAACTTTTAAAAAGGCAAACTTTCTTTTTTAAAGGTAGCCTAATAGTGACATTAACACTGGCTTTGGAGTCACGAATCCTGCCATATTCTACTACATAACTTTGGAAAATCATTTTACCTAAGGTCATCTAGGCTTCCTTATCTGTAAGATAAGGATAATTAAATAACACCTGCTCTACCACGTTTATTGAATGGCAGTAAAAAAAATCCTTGTGACATAGATTAAAAAGTACAGCACAAGGGAACGTAGTCAGTGATAGAGTAATAGTGCTGTATGGTGAGATGGTAGCTATATTTTCAGTGAGCACAGCATAATGTACATATAGACTTTTATTTTTTATTTTTTAAAAGATTTTGTTTATTTATTCACAAGAGGCAGAGACACAGGCAGAGGGAGAAGCAGGCTCCAAGCAGGGAGCCCTATGTGGAACTTGATTCCAGGACTCCAGGATCACGCCCTGAACCAAAGGCAGGCGCTAAACCGCTGAGCCACGCAGAATCCCCCATATAGACTTTTTTTATTTTATTTTATTTTTTTATTTTTTTTTCCATAGACTTTTAAATCGTTATGTTGTACATCTGAAAAGTAATGAAACATTGTGTGCCAACTATACTTCAAAAAAAAAAAAAAGGTAGAAAGGCTCTGTGTAAGTACTAAATGAACACTAGTACTGACTTGATCAACACCACAAAGTTAAATAGTAGAGTCATTATGACCTCTAATGCCTGGGGCTCTTCCCACAGGAGAAATGTTTTCTTTAAGACAGCTCCAGTCATAGGTCAAGAAAAAAATTAAAAATATTAACACATGCTGATTCCTACTACGCTTTTCTGATTTTTCAGCACTTCTACCATAAGCATGAACTATATGCATAACCAGGAAAAAAAACAGAAATACTGACTAAATATCTGGATTAATTTTACCTTTTCCATTCTTAGGAGAGTAAGACTTCAGTCATAGCAATAGTGGGGAAGGGATGAAAGAAGGTTTTACTAAGCCATATTTCCACAACAAGATGAATAACAGAAGGAAACTCTGAATACAAATCAGAGTGTTTCTCAAGGATTTAACCACTTTGTCCCTATTGGAGGAAAGGTAGAGAATCTAGGTATCAACTTTTTTTTTTTTTAAAGATTTTATTTACTTATTCAGAAGAGGCACAGAGAGAGAGAAACAGAGACACAGGCAGAGGGAGAAGCAGGCTCCATGCAGGGAGCCGGACGTGGGACTCGATCCCAGGTCTCCAAGATCAGGCCCTGGGCTGAAGGCGGCGCTAAACCGCTGAGCCACCCGGGCTGCCCTAGGTATCAACACATTCTTGAAGCCACAACAAAAAATATCAGACAAAGAGAAACCACCGAAGGCAGTAAACCTGATAATTACAGAAATAAGTGTATTTGCAGAAGCCTTAAGAATTTGGTTATGCAATGTGAATAATCTTTCTCGAACTGAATTCTTAAATTCAGCTAAAAGATAAACTAAAACTAAGTATCAATAAATAACCAGAAAAACCTATTCGCCATTAACTTTTAACTTTAAAATCTTTGTTTCAGGCACAGTCAGCTCTTCTGAGTTACACATTCACAAATTAACCATTGCTAGAACAGTCTCAAGTTCAGAGAGACCTTTGCTATTATTGTTTGGTCACCGAAAGGCTGATTGGGGGTAGGCAAAGCGGTCTGGAGTGGCACGGAGAATTAATTCCACGCTTAATAAACTTGCAAAAATACCAAAGCCTACTTACTACCACAGCTCCAGCAAGTAGGTACAAGGTCAAAAACAAAACAAAAACGAAAACAAAAACCACCTAACGACGCCTTTCCTGAGCGGACTTTGAGAAAGACGCCCACAAGGCTCGGCCCCAAGCAAAGTCAAGGCCATCTCACCTGTCCAAAGGTAACCAATCAGACCAGGCGGGGCTGTTCTGTGTAGCTGGAAAGCCAGGAAGGATCTTCTCACTTCTCGCCTCTGCTTGCGGCTTCCAAGTCACTAAGGAGCCTCGGGGGTGTCACAGAGGGCTGTGACATCACCCGCCTGGCCGTGACAGGGCAGCCTGGCTGACCGGGCCCTTTCTCGAGTCCTGGCCCTGGCTGCTCACCCACAGCAGGGCCGCGAGCGAGCAGGCGGGTGAAGGAAGGGTGACCGCAACCCCGTGAGGTTTCGCTTTCATTAGCCTCGGAAGGAAGGGGTGGGGGATGCGGCCTGAATTCACCTAGTCGAGTGGGCCGAAGGGCCCCGGCGCCTGCTGTCGGCGGGGGGGTGGGGCGGCGGGGAGAAGGCAGGAAGGCAGGAAGGCAGACTAACTAGGACCCCTCGCGAGCACCCGCGCTCAGAACCGACCGGAGCCTGGACGCCCCCCGAAACCCAGCCGACGCGCCCCAGCCCCTCCCCCGCTACGGCACGGCCGCGCATGCGCAGGACTAGTTCCGGGCCTTCTCCACCCCACCCCACCCCCCGCGCAGCTTTCCCGAGTCCCGTCGCGGAACAGGGCCCCATTCCCGGAAGCCGCAGGCCGTCCGAACCCCGAAACCATTCCCACTCTTGCTCAGACAAGAATTGCCCACCCCGCTTCCGCTTCTCATTCCCAGCTTACGCGGTCCCCGCTTCAGACGTACGTTCTTACCCGCCTCTCAGGAACCCGCACAGGCCTCCTACCACCGGATGCGCTTCTGACTCTCCCAGGCTCCGCTCCAGCCTCTTCACCCGAGCGTCGCCCCTCAAGGGTAGCCCCGCCCCCGCGTTCCGCCTACGGCCCGTCCTCATTGGCCGCCGGCCGCACCTCTGCCTTCCCATTGGCTTTACGTGCGTAAACAACGGCTGCTTACTTCAGAGCCATTCGCTAATGCCCTTGTCCATCAAGACTCCGGCCGCCCAGCGGCGGCGGCGCACAAAGTCCCGCCTCTTCCCCGTAGGTCGGTAGGCGCGCGGTGTAAAGCCGCCCCTAGTGGAGACGGAGGCGAGGAGCCGCCTCGCCCCAGCCGCTCGGCGGGTCCCCGAGCCCCCAGTCCGGGGATTCTGGTTTCACGCTTCTCGTGGAGTGTTAAAGGGGGAAGGAGATTCAGATAACACGTGAAGGGGGCTCCACAGGGGCCGAGCTACCTCCAGGGCCCTCCCGACGGCTCCGAGGCTCGCCCGGGAAGGCGGGGGGGGGGGGGACGTGGCCGCAGGCCTCCAGCCGCAGCCCAGGGGGCGGCCTTGGGGCCGCGTGCGGGGCCGCCGGGCTTCCAGGACCACCTTGCGGGCTTGCGGGAGCTGGGCGGCAGCTTCACAGTCACTTGGCCCGGGGCAGCGGGGTGAACGGGAGGGGGCCGGGGGCGGCGACCTGGCCGGGCCGCCAGGGCAGCCGCGGGCGGAACCAAACCAGGGAGATCAGGGGCTGGAGCTCCTCGAGGGTTTGCCGGGGCAAGAAGCACCACCCCTGGGGGAGCTTATGGTACGGAGTTGTGAAGCCCATAAAAAATGTTCCTGCACTCTCCGTGCTTTAAATTCCTCTTTTTTTTTTTTAAATTTTTATTTATTTATTTCAGAGGGAGGGTGAGCGAGACCGCATAAGCAGGGGGGAGGAGCAGAGGGAGAAGCAGGCTCCCCGCTGAGCAGGGAGCCTGATGTGGGCCTAGATCCTAGGACCCCGGGACCATGACCTGAGCCCAAGGCAGACCCTGAACCTGCTGAGCCACCCAGGCGCCCCTTAAATTTCTTTCTTTCTTTCTTTTTTTTTTTAAGATTTTATTTATTTATTCATGAGACTGGCAGAGACGCAGGCAGAGGGAGAAGCAAGGCTCCATGCAGGGAGCCTAACGTGGGACTCGATCCCGAGTCTCCAGGATCACACCCTGGGCAGAAGGCGGCGCTAAAACGCTGAGCCACTCGGGCTGCCCCCCTTAAATTTATTTTTTAACCAGTTTTTTAATATGTCTATAAAAACAGTGCACAATTGACATATGTAGAGGCAAAGACTTCACAGGCAAAAAAAAAAAAAAAAAAAAAACTAGAAGAAAAAGAGGTTATAGCTGTTGCCAGGTAGTTAAAAGTGTTGTTTTGGGTTTTGTTTCCTTTTGTTTTACTCTGGATTGTGGGATGTTTGTCGTTTTGTCAGCATTCTAAAATAGGCAATGATTTCTTTTTCTCATTCTAGATAAATATTGACTATTACATAATTTCGTATTCCATTTTTTAAAAAGATTTTATTTATTCATGAGAGACACAGAGAGAGAGGCAGAGACACAGGCAGAGGGAGAAGCAGGCTCCATGCAGGGAGCCCGATGTGGGACTCGATCCCCGGACTCGAGGACTTGGGCCCTGAGCCGATGGCAGATGCTCAACTGCTGAGCCACCCAGGTGTCCCCATATTCCATTTTTAAAATAAAGCCCCCGAGGGCAGCCCCAGTGGCTCAGCGGTTTTAGTGCCTGCCTTCAGGCCTCTCATGCATAAATAAGTAAAATCTTTAAAAAATAAAGCCCCAGAATTGTATTTTTTTTTTTTAGGCTGCACAGAATATAGATTCACCCCTGCTTCTCATTTTACAGATGAGGAAACAGGCCTCCAGACAGGAAAGGTTACGGCAAAGTAAGGGAAAAAATGTAGACCGAACATTGGATCAGTGCAGATGAGATCAGAATCTATCCTTCTAGAAGGATATCCTTCTCAGTACCCAAACAGGTATGCGATAAATATAATTTTACTTTCTGCAGTACAACCTAATATTTTACTCTGAACCTCATTCTACCAGAGTAGGTGAAAATGTATTATTAGTCTTCCTCGGGGTTTCTCTCCCAACCCCACCCGCATGCCTGCCACATTTCTTGGGTTAAAGGGCTGGGGAATAGGGTCTGTCTGCTTCCTGATCATCAGTCCACACAGGTTACTGCAGAGGTTTTTACCTTTCTACTAGTGCAGCACCTCTATTCCATGTCATGGTTAAGGCACAAGAAACCTGTCAGGCTAATGTTGAATTCTCTGCCTGGAAGAATAAGTTGCTGAGGGTTTGATCTGTATGGTATTGACAAATGTAGGTCACTTATTCACTGATAACAGATTGTCCATTCCCTTCTGGCTTAGGGTCTCTCATGAGGTTGCAGTCAGCAGGGGCTGCAGTCATCCAAAGGCTTGACTGGGGTTGGGGGAATGACTTCCAAGGTAGCTCACTCAGAGAGCTGACAATTAGGTGCTAGCTGTTAGCTTGGAGGCCTGAGTTCCTCTGTGTGTGGGCTGCTCCTTAGGGCTGCTTGAGTGTCCTTACATCACGAGAGCTGGCTTCTTTTCTTATTCTCCTTCAGGGTGAAAAATCCCAGTGACAAGGAGAGCTGGATGGAAACTCTCTTTACCATTTATCCTCATAAGTCACCTAGCAATCACTTTCTTATAATACCCTATTCCTGGGCTCCTGCCCTGGATCTTGTGCCTCAGAGGGCCTCATGCTTCGCAGGGCCTTCCTGGAAATTTTCTAGATCTCCTTTATGTGCCTGGGACCAGCCAGAACCAGCAATGCTATCAAAGGTGAGCCCAGACTGGGCCCTGAATGATCCCTTATCCCAGTTTCTCTCCTTCATGGTGTTCTCCAAACCCATGTTGCCTGAGAAACTCTTGGGCCCTGAGACCAGGTCTCAATTTTAAGAGGGCATCTTGATGAGCCAACTACTCTTTCTGGCCAGCACAGTATTCCTTTTGGAAAATCAGGTGAGATTGAATCTCCAAGATGGTGCTGACAAGGCTATTTGCGATCACACAGAAGAGGAGTTCGGGCTTCTGAGCTACCAACAGAGCTTCCCCAGCCCTTGGACATGAGTCATGTGTATGGGTCCCTGTGTTGACCCTTTCCTTTCGGTGTTCTGACTATGGAGTTACCTGGGGTCCATAGCATCAGAGGACAGTAGAGTGGCAGCAGGCATCTTTTCTCCTGTACATCACTGCATGCCACCACCCACTGTCTACTGCACCACTGGCATCCAGGGAAGTAACTCCATTCCCTCCAAAGACCTTGGAACACATATCAGGCGGTCATCTGGGAGTAGCCCCACTTTTCTCCTCCAATATCATTTAGAGATGCTTTTGAGACTGTCACTTCACAGTACCAACAAGTCTTTTCCAACTGATGTCCTCTTTTGCTTCTAAATGACGTGGTGATGCCCTTCCCATGGAAGTCTTTTTTTTTTTTTTTAATTTATGATAGTCACAGAGACAGAGAGGCAGAGACACAGGCAGAGGCAGAAGCAGGCTCCATGCACCGGGAGCCCGACGTGGGACTCGATCCCGGGTCTCCAGGATCGCGCCCTGTGCCAAAGGCAGGCGCCAAACCGCTGCGCCACCCAGGGATCCCTCCCATGTCAGTCTTAAGTCATGCTGTATGAGGGCAGCCCAGGTGGCTCAGCAGTTTGGCGCCGCCTTCAGCCCAGGGCGTGATCCTGGAGACCGGGATTGGGTCCCAAGTCGGAATGTCTGCAGGGAACCTGCTTCTCCCTCTGCCTGTGTCTCTGCCTCTCTCTCTCTCCTCTCTGTGTATTCTCACAAATAAATAAATAAATAAATAAATAAATAAATAAATAAATAAATAAATAAATAAAATCTTTAAAAAAAAAAGTCATGCTGTATGAGGCATGCATAAATATCATTCCTCTCCCTGGACCCATAGATCCCCTACATATATTGCCTGTTGATGGTGGTGTGTGGAAGATAGGGATGTGGTTAACATTGTAAGAGATCACAGTCTAGGAATGCTAGGATCATAGAATACAAGAGAAGACATGGTTGGAAGAGGTGTTGTTCTATGTTTACAGTATAAAATTCTGAATGAAAATTTAACATGACCATACAAAAAAACTATTGTTCAAAATTTCCTACGTGGGATCCCTGGGTGGCGCAGCGGTTTAGCGCCTGCCTTTGGCCCAGGGCGCGATCCTGGAGACCCGGGATCGAATCCCACGTCGGGCTCCCGGTGCATGGAGCCTGCTTCTCCCTCTGCCTGTGTCTCTGCCTCTTTCTCTCTCTCACTGTGTGCCTATCATAAATAAATAAAAATTTTTAAAAAAAGAAGAGAAAATTAAAAAAAAAATTTCCTACGTATTCTGAGTAAGACTTCCATTTGTGGTCATCATCAATAGGGCACAGTAATAATTTTTGAGAGTCAAGGGCAACATGATGAATGATGTGGTGTCATGAGTTATCTCACAGCCAGGAATAAATAAATAAATAGTATAGAAGAACTACAGAGACAAGAATATGTTTATTGTTTCAATATAAAAAGTTTCCAAAAAATAAAAAAATAAAAATAAAAAGTTTCCAAAGAGCCTTGGCATTGAATGTACAGTGTTACTATGTTTTCTCCTGGTAGGAGATATAAAATTAGCCAGGGGGGATCCCTGGGTGGCTCTCAGGGGTTTAGCGCCTACCTTCAGCCCAGGGCATGATCCTAGGGGTCTGAGATAGAGTCCCACATCCGGCTCTCTGCATGGATCCTGCTTCTCCCTCTGCCTGTGTCTCTGCCTCTCTCTCTCTCTCTCTCTCTCTCTCTCTCTCCGTCTCTCATGAATAAATAAAATATTTTAAAAAATAAAAAAATTAAAAATAAAATTAGCCAGGAATTATATATTTGACAATAAAGAACATAAAGAACATGGCAGGGGTGGGAGGGTAGGAAATAGGTAAAGGGGACTAAGAGGTATAGTATGGACTAAGCCCGTACTCCTAATCATTAAGCTGTAGTGCCTCTCATTGTAAAATTGACATGTATTGTTAATGTAATTTTGTAAAGTTGTGTGTGTATGTTAATTTAATAAAACCTTTGAAAGAAAACAACAGTGGTACCTGACTTGAAGTGCTAGGGGTGTGTAAGAAGATGGGGAGGAAGGTGGGAAGATGGCAATAGGTTCTACACTCCAGAAGTCGGAGAGGAAGATGTGGCAGGGTTAAAGAGGAGCTGGAAAAGCAGGCTGAACTCAGCCTAGGGCAAGGACGAAGAGGAGAACAGGAAGGGGGGAGGGCAAGCTGGGAATGACTTGGGGCCCTTGGTCTAAATTCAACCTTAGGGAACCACTGTGGTTTCCCAAAAAGTAGAGATAAACGTGGCTTCCCTGAAGTCAGTTTTTCCTGTATCTCACACCTTTCCTGGTCTACTTTTACAGCTTCAATACCTCCTGATCTCAAATGCACCGACCTTGTTCTGCCCGGTGGTTATGAGAACAAGCAGCTCATGGGAAAGAAGCACATTAAAATCCACACTATCACTTATACCTCTGTGTATTTAATATTCTGTTTAAGATTCAGGACGAGGCTTTTCACTTCCTAGATCATATTTGCATATCCATTGACTCCTGAAAAACAGGAATGAAGCAAATGGAATTTTCTTTTTCCAACCTAAGTATTATGACCTATTATTACTGAAGACTGGCAGGAGAAAAAAAATAACTAAAAGATATAGCTTGCAATATTTTTAAATATCAATCAGTCCCTTCTAACTTTGGAAAGTGGCGCTAGTAAGAGTGTTAGAAGAACGCTTTTCTCTTTTCTTTTTTTTTTAAGATTTTATTTTATTCATGAGAGACACACACAGAGAGAGAGAGAGAGAGAGAGAGAGAGGCAGAGACATAGGCAGAGGGAGAAGGAGCTTCACCTCAGGGAGCCCGATGTGGGACTTGATTCCAGGACCCTGGGGCCATGACCCAACCCGGGCCAAAGGCAGATGCTCAACCACTGAGCCACCCAGGTGTCCCCCTAGGCTTTACTCTTTTCAAAGTAATTTTCCAGCTATTGTTTCACTTTCCATAATAACTCAGTAAGAAGATAATGCAGACATTATTAATCTCATTTTAGAAATTAGGAAACTAGAACCCACATTAAGTCAGTTACCTTAAAAAGGTATCATAGATGCTTTATTCTTCGGAGTAATTAGCTATTTCCATATCACTATGGAGCCTCCAGTCTGAGTTTCAGATCAATTGCTTCAATATTTCCCACCCCTCCAACATCCACATTCTTCTATTCCTTTACTGTTTCCAAGCCCCAAACACGTGGCCAGCCTCTTCATCTGCTTTCCCCGGCCCTGCTTCTGTCATTTAACACAGGTAGAAAAGTACTTTTATAACAATTGCTCACTGCATTAACTTCTGTATTGTTATTCACAACTGATAATCCAAATATTTTCTTCGCCCTTAAGGTGTTGGTAGACCTTTCTTTCCTTGCTTTATGGTGATGGTTTTCAAATAGGTCCTGACATTCTTTGAGACTCCTCCCTTTAAGAGGTGGAATCTAATTCTCATCCCCTTCGATGTGGGCTGGACTTAATGACTAGCTTTTGATAAGTACAATAGAGTGGAAATGATGAGGGCCAGGGAGGATAAATCATAAAAGGCACTGTGACATCTGCTCTGCTCTCAGATCACTCACAGCCAGCTGTCATGTCAGGAGGACACTCAAGCAGCTCAGTGGAAAGGCCCAGGTGGTGAAGAACTAAGGCCTTTTGCTGACAACTAGCAAGGAATGGAGGCATCTTGCTGATAGCCTTGTGAGAGAGGCTTCTTAAAAGCAGTCAATCTTTAAAAAAAGAGGAGGGGGGCATGCCAGGGTGGCTCAGTGGTTGAGCACCTGCCTTTGGCTCAGGTCATAATCCCGGAGTCCTGGGATCAAATCCGGCATCAGGATCCCTTTAGGGAGCCTGCTTCTCCCTCTGCCTGTGTCTCGGCCTCTCTGTCTCTCATGAATAAATAAATAAAATCTTAAAAAAAAAGAAAAGAGCAGTTAAGACTTGTGATGACTGGAGCCCCAGCCAGTAGCTTTAGTGCAACCCAGAGAGAGACACTAAGCCAGAAGCACCCAGCTAAGCTCTCAGAAACTATAAGATTTCTCTCTAAGATTCAGATTCCTGACTCTCAGAAACTATAAAAAAATAATAAAGTTTTTTTGTTTGTTTCAAGCCTCAAAGTTTTGGGTCATCTGTTAGGCAGAAATATGTAACTAATAGTCCTTTCCTGATTCCAACAGACAAGGTGGCAAAACTTGAAGGCTTCACAGCTGAAGCACATGAGAGTGTTAACCATTAGCGTAAAGAGAGAACTAATGACAAGAAGATTCCAAGGGAGAACGAGGCACAGGCCGCAGTTAGTGTTTCAAAATAATCATTTTACCTGGTTTGTGGCAAATGGATTGTAACAGAGCAAGAGTGGCATCCAAGAAAGGAGGAGTTAGGCGAGCAGAGCAGAGCAGGGACAGAGAATGAGGGCTTAGATGGGAGTCAACTAGTGAAGACAGAGTGAAGCCAATGGATACTTTCACTGTATGAAGAAGTTTTTGTTTTGTATACAAGGAGGGAAAGAGAAGGGAAAAACAACCTGGCGTGTCCTAAATCACTTTCTTTGGGGCACCAATGCCTTCTAACTGTTAAATCCAAAAATCAAATGGCCTTTTTCTAATCCTTCTTGAAACTAGTTGAAACCGTTACTGATTTTGTCTTCGCTGGCACACTACTTGGCTCTCCTTCACCTTCACCTTCGCTGCTTCGTTTCTGCCCTTCCTCCCTTTCTATCAGCAGCAACACATTCCCTCTTTTACTCAGGTTAAAACTCAGGTATTCTCAAGTCTTCTGTCTCCTTTCTTCAGCAAATATGTGTCAAGTACCTAATATGTACCAGATTGTATGTTAAATACCAGAGATGTGCTTGTGCAAATAGGTACAGCGTCAGCCTCTACGGAGTTTTCACACTAGTGGGAAAGACAGACATCAAACAATCATATAAGTGGATATACACAAGGAGTATAGGGGTTTCTTTCCAACTGTCTCTGCTTTAATTTTTTCATAGCTTTATTTTTTTAAGATTTTATTTATTTATTAATGAGAGACACAGAGAGAGACAGAGACGCAGGCAGAGAGAGAAGCAGGCTCCATGCAGGAGCCCGATGCGGGACTCGATCCCGGGACTCCAGGATCACGCCCTGGACCAAAGGCGGGTGCTAAACCGCTGAGCCACCCAGGGATCCCCTTCATAGCTTTATTTAGGTATAATTGACATGTAATAATCTGCACATATTTAAAGCATCCAATTTGGTTTTTTTAAAGTATTTATTATTATTATTGTTGTTGTTATTTTTAAAGATTTATTTATTTATTCATGATAGAGAGGGAGGCAGAGACAGAGGTCAGAGGCAGGCAGAGATCAGGCAGCCACTGATCTGGTTTTGTACATTGGTTTGAATTTTCTAGAATTTTATGTCTGTATTCAAACTGTATGGTGATATTATTTGGTCTCTTTAATTAGCATAATTATTTGAGATTCAATCATCATTATAGCATCATAGTTCATTTCTTGTTATTCTTTTCGTTATCCCATCATATGGATTACTAAAATTTGGTTTTCCACTCACCTGGCTATGAGTTTTGGGATTGTTTCCCATCTTTTGCTATTCCAAAGTGCTAAGAACATTTGTGTACCAGTCTTTGTATGCTCGTGTGTTTCCTTTTCTCTGGGGTAAATATCTAGAAGTAAAATGACTGCATCACATGGTAGGTGTATGTTTAAGAAACTGCTAAGCTATTTTCCAAAGCAGTTGTACCATTTTACACTCCCACCAGCAGTATATGAGAGGTCCAGTTTCTCCACATCATTACCAACACTCAGATCAGACTTCTTAATTTTAGGTGTATAGTGGTATCTCATTGTGGTCTTAGTTTGCATTTCTGTAATGACTAATGTTATTGAATATCTTTTCATGTGTTATTTGTCATCCACATATCTTCTTTAGTGAGTGATCTGTTCAAATTTTTTGCCCATTTTTTTTAAGATTTTATTTATTTATTAATGAGAGACAGAGAGAGGGAGAGAGAGAAAGAGGCAGAGACACAGGCAGAGGGAGAAGCAGGCTCCAAGCCGGGAGCCCGATGTGGCACTTGATCCCGGGACTCCAGGATCACACCCTGGGCTGAAGGCAGGTGCTAAACCGCTGAGCCACCCAGGAATTCCCCAATTTTTTGCCCATTTTAAAAAAATTGGGTGGTTTCTTTTCTCTCTCTCTCTTTTTTTTTTTTTAAAGATTTCAATTATTTGTTCATGAGAGACACACAGAGAGATGCAGAGACACAGGCCGAGGGAGAAGCAGGCTCCCTGCAGGGTTTGATCCCAGGACCTCGGGATCATGACCTGAGCCAAAGGCAGACGCTCAACCGTTAAGCCACCCAGGCGCCCTGGTTTATTTTCTTAGTATTGATTTTTGAGACTTATTTATATATTCTGGATACAAGTCCATTGTCAGTATGTGATTTGCAATATGTTCTCCTGGCTTGTGGTTTGTTTTCACTTCTCTTAACAATACAATGCCTTTCAGGGGTGCCTTGCTGGCTCAATCAGTAAAACATGCGACTTTGATCTCTGGGTTGTGAGTTCAAGCCCCACACTGGGCGTGGAGCCAACTTAAAAAACAAAAACAAAAAACAAAAGCAAAAAACAATGCCTTTCAAAGAGCATTAGTTTTTAATCTTGATGAAGTCCAATATGTCAATTCATTCTTTTAAAGATTGTGCTTTTGGAATCATAGCTAATAAATTTTACTTCATCCAGGTCATGGAAAAGAGCAAACTATAGCCTGAAGGACCAAGACCAAAGACTAAATCGGCCACCAGGGTTGGTATTTGGCAAGAGGAATGGGGAAGGAGGAAAAGATCCAATTGTAGATAACAACAAGACTTGGGTAGATTTCAGACTAGCAGAGTGGTGGATATGGTTCTCATCTCCTTCTGGTGTGCTTTCCTACACTGGCAGAGGCTGAAAAGCTAAGGATTTTATTTCTCAGAATGCCATGTAGGCAGCCAGATGTCTTTGGGTGAGATTTAGAAGGCAGAAGTGAGACAAAGGCCATTGTACTATGACTTTGGCTATTTCTCCTGAAAGTGAAGTCATAGAGATGTGATATATTTGTACAGCAGTGATTCAGTGATGTCTCTAGCTTTGTAAATATTGAGAGGTGGTTGCATCAGAGTGTAGCAGCAGCAATGTCCTGATCATAGCTTCCAGATCCCTGGATCACTCCTGTAGCCACTTGTTCTTAGACCCAGTCATCAGTGGAGACCTCCAGATACACCACCCTTCCTGACTGTGGGAGACATAGCAGCTTCTTTGCCAGAGTTTCAGCCTACAGTGGGATCCTACTACTTGGAGGAACTTTTATTTCCTGCATTAAACCCTGAGTGATACAAGCAGACAGATTGTATCTAGAAGGAATGATAAAGAATAAAGGGACTGCCATTGTGTGGGAAGAATGTGACAATGTATAAAGTCATTCATTTGTTCAAGGAGCATGTTACAGACATGAAGTGGGTGGTATTGCTAGATATTAAGAATCTACCTGCCCTGAAGGAGCTTACACAATTTGATGATTTCATAGTATGATGATAGAGATATGTTGGGACACTATGTGATCATGGACATGTTCTCAATTAAATTTAGAAATCATGAAAGAGGTGTCTGTAAGCTTTATTTGTTTTTTTTTTTTTTAAGATTTTATTTATTTATTTGAGAGAGAGAGAGCAGAGAGAGAGAGCATGAGCCGGGGATGGGGCGTGGGGAGGGGCAGAGGGAGAGGGAGAAGCAGATTTCTGGTGGAGCAGGGAGCTTGATGACTGGGTTGTGATCCCAGGACCCTGAGATCATGACCTGAGCTAAAGGCAGACACTTAACTGACTGAGCCACCCAGGTGCCCCTGTAAGCTTTATTTTAATGGATAAGAGGAATTAGCCAGCAAAGAGGGAGAGAAAGAGCACTCTATGTGTAAAAGGGTACATTTTTAAGAAAAGCTTTTAGATATCTGTGTTCACTTTCCCCTCCCCCACCCTCCACACCTTCCCAGGAAAGAGAAGGAGAAGGGAAGTGTATGTTTCTCAAGACTTTAGAGGAGGAGGCCAGGGATGATGTATGAACTTCCTCCGTGGGGATGGTGGAAGTGGAGGCAGGAGCCTGAAAATGTTTCGAGTAAAGCAGTGGACACAGCTGACCTAAGAGAGAGATTCTGGGCTTCCCTGGAGATTAAAGGTAAGGCATCTTCAAGCTGGCCTCAACTTTTCAATCTTCTTTGTTCCCTTACATCTCACAAGAGAATCAGAATGGCATAGGAGTCTGAGGCCAAGGTCAGGTCTGATGTCAGGTTCACCATTTGCTAGCATATGGCTTTGAACATATTATTTAACTTCATTTAGTCTGTTTATTCATCTGTGTAATGAGGATAATGATAATATCCCCCTCCTACAGTGTTGTAAAGATAAAATCAGATAATGGTGGTGAAAAAAATATTATAAATTATAAAGCACTGTAAAAATATTAGTCACTATTATCTAATAGGTATAACTAAGTCTTCTTGATACCATCTCAAGTATATCTCTGATATAGACTGAATTGTGTTCTCCCCAAATTCATATGTTGAAGCCTACCCCCAAAGTGACTGTATTTGGTGATAGGGACTTTAAGGAGGTAATTAAGGTTAAAGGAGGTTACAGGGTAGGGCCTAGTGCAATAGGACCAGCATCCTACTAAGAAGAGATGCTGCAACCTCTTTCTCCAAGTCTCAACAGAGGTGAGACCATATGAGCACATAGAGAGAAGGTGGCCATCTACAAGTCAGGAAGAGAGAAGAGAGGTCTCACCAGAAACCAATGCTGATGGCCCCTTGATCTTGGACTTCTAGCCTCCAGGACCATGAGAAAATAAATTTCTGTTGTTTAAAAATATGTGTGGGGTTTTTTTAAAGATTTTATTTATTTATTCATGAGAGAGAGAGAGAGAGAGAGAGAGAGAGAGAGACGGGCAGAGGGAGAAGCAGGCTCCATGCAGGGAGCCCAATGCAGAACTGGATCCCAGGACCCCTGGATCACACCCTGAGCCAAAGGCAGACGCTCAACTGCTGAGCCACCCAGGCGTCCCAATCTGCAGTATTCTGTTATGGCAACCCAAGCAGGTTAATGTAATCTTTACCGACGACCTTATTTCTCTTCGTTCTCCTGCCCTGATTTGGCTTAGGCCCTTCTGTTTTCCATATCATCTCTGTAGACCTTTCTGTATTCTCCATACTGATAAAGAAACCTTTCCAAAGAGCATACTAGAAAACCATCTAGGATACAGAACTATCGACAGCATAGTACAAACCCACAGCTGAGCACAAGACTCCTCTTGAATTTGATTTGATGTGTCTCTCTAGCTTTGTCTACTGTCCTCCTGCTACACACACATCCTATGCTTCAGCCTCACAAAATTCTTACCATTGCTTAGACATCCCTGCTCTTTCACAATTCTCTTCTTTGGCCTGTAATTTCTCCTCCTTCCTGAAATGCCCCTTCCCCTCCTAATCACACCTCCTTCCATCACCTTCTCATTACACTGTCTCATCTTTCCCTCTGGGACATCTATTCATCTTTCAGACCTGGCTTAAGTGTTGCCTACTCTCCAAAGCCCCCCTGTATAGCTCTACCCTCTTGGGAACATTTTGCACACCCCTCTATTCCAACACTTACTACACTGTTTTGTAAATATTTTGAGACTCTTTCCTAGTAGATTTTGAGTACCTGAAAGAAAGACACCTAGTCGTCATTGAATCTTCCTTCATACTTATGAAACAAAGGAGGTACTAGATACATATGTTTTAAATAAACAAACAAAAAAATCCCACAGTCGAGACAAGACACAGACACAAAATTAAACAACAGAACAGTGGAGGCACCACGAGTTATGAATCTAGTACAGTCTCTTGGATGTAGCAGACTCTCAGTAAATGTTGTTCTAAATGAAAAGTAAAAGTTCTAAATGAAAAGTCAAGAAAAGAGTCATGATTATTTAAATCTGGGAGAACTCTAGGATGGGACTTAAAAAGCTGGTATCCAGCAATGATTTCATCTGACCCCTTCAAACTCAGTCCATATTCTTTCTCTCTACTTTGCCTCCCTTGCCTGTGAGCTCTTTTGAAGTCAGGGTATCTTTTATTCGTCTTTGTATCTTGCATTCTTTCTCTATTTACTGGTATCTAGGCAGATGCTTTGGACATGATAGCATCCAATAAGTATTTGTTGCATTTTTGTTAAAAAAAACTAAAGATTATACTGAGTCTAGGTGGGATTTGAATAGGCTGCATAGAAGAAAGCAGAAGTCTAAAACAGGGACACACAGCAGGGGTGTATTCATTCCCAATTACTACTTTAACAAATTACCACAAACTCAGTCTTAAAACAACACAGATTTATCATGTTAAAGTTCTAGAGGTTAGAAGTCTGAAAATAGGGATGCCTGGGTGGCTCAGTGGTTGAGCATCTGCCCTCGGCTCAGGGCGTGATCCTGGGATCCGGGATCGAGTCCCACATCAGGCTCCCTGCATGGAGCCTGCTTCTCCTTCTGCCTGTGTCTCTGCCCCTTTCTCTCTCTGTGTCTCTCATAAATGGATAAATAAAATCTTTAAAAATAAATCAATTTAAAAATATTTTATTTATTTATTCATGAGACACACACACACACACAGAGAGAGAGAGAGAGAGAGAGAGGCACAGACACAGGCAGAGGGAGAAGCAGGCTCCGTGCAGGGAGCCTGATGTGGGACTTGTTCCTGGGACTCCAGGATCACGCCCTGGGCCAAAGGCAGGCGCTAAACTGCTGAGCCACCGAGGCTTCCCTTATTTAAAATTTTAACCTCTTTCACCTCTATCCCTTTTTAGTTTTATTTTTATTAACACTGATCACTAACATCTGTACATTTTACTTGTTTAGTTGTAAATGTAAGTTCCGAAAGGGCAAGATATATGCCTTTTTGGTTTACAGCTGTATCTTCAAAGCCTCAAACGGTATCTGACATATAATAAGCTTTTCAGAAAAAAAAATTGTTGAATATATAAAGAAAGAGTCAAGGTGACAATTCAGGCTTGGGTAGATTCAGGTTTTCAACATGTCGCTAGAACTCTGTCCCTATCTCTTAGCTTTGCTTTCCCCAGCATGCTTGAGGTGTGACAGGTGATGGCATGATGGCTACCAGCAGCTCCAGATTTACATTCTCACAATCCAACAGCCCTAATGGAAAGAGAGTGTCTTTCCTGTTACAGTGAAAGCCTGGGAAACAAATCTTATATTGTGGGTTTGGGTCAAGTGTTGATCCCTAAAACAGTCTCTGAGGGTAGGGTCTAGGTCATAGGGCCCCCTGGAGAGGGGTGAAGTTCAGCTCCATTTGGACTAAGAACAGGGGATGGATGGGTGGTACTCTAAGAGAAAGCGTGTGTGTGTGTGTGTGTGTGTGTGTGTGTGTGTGTGTGTGCTACTACTGGAAGAAAAGGGATGGAAGCTAGACTGGCAGAAAGAAACAGTCAATGTTCATCACATCATCAGTGATGACCCACCTGCAGACCTAGCCCAGAGTAGCATCCTTCTTGGGCACCTGTGTTTTCACATCCGGCCAGATCAACCTCTGAACTTTGGTAAGATTCTGTCTTCCTAAATGCTTTGTTTTTTATTTTTATTTATGAGAGACACACAAATTGAGGCAGAGACACAGACAGAGGGAGAAACAGGCTCCCTGCGGGGAGCCCGATGCGGGGACTGATCGCAAGCCCAGAGGATCACCACCTGAGCTAAAGGCAGACGCTCAACCACTGAGCCAGCCAGGTGCGCCCTAAATGCCTTTTCACCTGTCTCCGTGGATTAAGGTCTTCCTCACTCCTCCGTGCGAATGAGTCCCTTATGATAAGGCTCAACAGTTGTGGTCTCTCTCCCTCTCCTGAGCATCCTAGTTGTTTCTTTTTTAAAGATTTTATTTATTTATTCATGAGAGACACAGAGAGAGAGAGGCAGACACACAGGCAGAGGTGGAAGCAGAGGTGGAAGCAGAGGTGGAAGCAGAGGTGGAAGCAGGCTCCCCGCAGGGAGCCCGACGCGGGCCTCGACCCCGGGTCTCCGGGTCACGCCCGGGGCGGAAGGCGGCGCCAACCCGCTGAGCCACCCAGCGAGCCCCCTATCCCAGTTGCTTCTGCACCGTGCCCTGTGTTTTCCGTAGTCGTGCGCCTCACGAGCTCCCGGCGGGCGGGAGAGGACCGGGTCCAGCTCCCGCGCGTCCACGCCGCGGCGATTCGATTCGCACGGGGGCCGCCAGGGCGCGCTAGGCGCCAGGCGCGAGGCCGCCGGGGGGCGGGAGGCGCTGTGATTGGCAGGCGCGGCCGTCAATCCGGCGCGGGGGCGGGGCGGCCTGTGGGCGGGAGGCGGGCCCTGCATGAATGGGGCGCGCGGCGCGGGCTGCAGTCGGCGCTCGCGGGGGGCGGGGGGAGCCCGAGCCGCGGCCGGGAGTGGGTGGGAGGAAGCGAAGTGGGGGGGAGGGACGGGAAAGAGCGCGAGGGGGCGGGGAGGGGCAACGCGGGAGCGGCGGCCGCCGGCTCTGTCGCTTGGCTGCCGCTGTCCGCTGCGCTGCCTCCGCCCTCGCCGCGCGCCGCCGCCCGCGGGACCCCGAGGAGCCCGGCGCCCCGCACGGGGCCGAGGAGCGGGGGCCCGGGAGCCGCCGCCGAGGGAGGAGCCGGGTCGGAGCGGCCGAGCCCGAGGCCCCCGGGCGTGGAGGTGGGGGGCTGAGGCCCCCGAGGGGGCCCCGCCGAGATGGGCAACCTGGAGAGCGCCGAGGGGG
Organism: Nyctereutes procyonoides; assembly: GCF_905146905.1. Lineage (NCBI taxonomy): Eukaryota > Metazoa > Chordata > Mammalia > Carnivora > Canidae > Nyctereutes > Nyctereutes procyonoides. The sequence continues at coordinate 1,083,149 of NW_026575124.1, read as the reverse complement.
GCCCGGGCGAGCCTCCTTCCGTGTCGCTGCTGCCGCCGCCCGGCAAGATGCCGATGCCCGAGCCCTGTGAGCTGGAGGAGAGGTTCGCCCTGGTGCTGGTGAGAGCTGAGCCCGGTCCCTTCCCCCTCCGGCCGTCCCCGAGGCCCGGGTGCCCCCGTCCGGCCCAGCCCTGCGGGGCGGGGGGCGCTGCCGGTGCGCGCTCCGTGCCCCCTTGCAACCTCGGAGCAGCCGCTGGCCTCCCGACCTCGGAGGAGGGGTCCCCGGCCCGGGACCTCCCCGGGATCCGCGCGTCTTCCCTCTCCCTCCCTCTTCTGCAGCCCTCACACCTCTCCCCACCGCCCCGACAGCCTTCCCGGGTCCGGGGCCCTAGAACCCCCGTTTCTGAGCCTCCTGCTGGTGCGGGGTGGGGGGTGGGGGTGGAATCCAGAAACTTGGGGCCGGCCCGCCCCTCAGCCCAAGTCAGGGTCCTCTGGCTGGGGAGACCGCCTCTCGTGTTAACATGGAGGCTTCCCGGGGAGTGGGTCCCACTTCCAGCCCAGACCAGATGTTTGGGGAGGTGGGGAATGGAGGAGAGGGGGCTGGGAGCTGTCGAAGGGGGTGGAATAGAGGGTGATGCCATTCTACTTATTTTCAGAATGGCCTGCAGGCATCCTGCAGAGTTCTTAGTGGATTTACCCAAAAGGCTGAACATGTGGATAAACCATTTCACCAGTGTATTTTTCCAATTGAAACAATACACAAACCATCCCGCGTCCTTTTTTTTTTTTTTTTTTTTGTTCCCCTCCCTCTTTATGTTAAGCCCTAGTGGCTGGTTTGTGTTCTTTGCCTGTGCTTCTTTTTAGTCTTTCTGTGGGTTTCCCAAAGACCTGTATAGACGAATTTTAAGCCGACTTTGGGATTCTCCTTTGATGTGGGAATTGGACGTTGGTGTCATTGGCTCTGTGGATAGGGAGGATTTGAGCTGGTATCCCTGGGATGAAGCCAGAAAATGTGTTGGAGGTAAAAAACAAAACAAACAAACAAAAAAACAAAACAAAACAAAAAAACAAAAACGAGGTTTTGGAGAAAGAAAGTGAACTAGGTGATGGGACATTTGCTAGCAGAGGTAAACCTTTAAGAAACTTGGGGAAATAGTTCCTAGTTTCTCCGAGAACTCTCTAAAGGAGCAGTGTTAATGCTGCTGTTATTCTTGGTACGGCCCAGAGGGCCGATTTTGCCTTTGCCCATGCGGAGGGAATAGTTGTGGACTTAGCAGCCTTATTGGATTTCATCTGCCTTGGAATAGGGAGATTAGATCTATTGGCAACAGTGGGACTGTCTAGAGATCCCAGCCTCTCCGATGGTGGAGAGCCTGACATTAGCCCACTGGCACCGCAAGCCAGCTCAGAGGTATTCCAGGGGGAAGCCGTGTTACGGGAACCTCTCTGCCCACCAACTCTGCAGAGGGCCAAAGGGATCTGGGCCACACATCCTGTGGCCCTCTGCATTTCCCCCAGCCTCCTCAAGGGGATGGGTGAGTCAGTGATTACTAATGTACTGTGGCCAACTCAGAGGCTGAGAAGGAGAGATTGGGATTTGGTGCCCTTGAGAACAAGAGCTCAACTGTTGGGGAAAAGAGTGGGAGGGAATATGCACTCCAGTGGGGGTGTGAAATCCCCCCTCCTCCCCCCCACCACCATGAGTTGGCGGGAGGTAGTTGCAGAAGTTGGAGAGAAAGCGATGGTTTCAGGTGGACTGGGTTAGGGGCTGCCTTAGGTAAGGGCTGCCAGGCTGTTGGTTGTGTGAGCTCAGAACCAGAGTTGATCATGTCCTCATTGGAGCTTGGTTGACAAGTTTGTTTAGTTAGTTGGCAAATTGATGGCTTAATAGCCACAACATGCACATGGTGTCCTGATTACTAAGCAGAGAACCCAGAGAGCACAGGTCAAGCCAGAGGGACCACCCACTTGCAAGTTATATTTTCTGTATAAAGTTTTGATTTGGTTCCTCTTGGCTTTTGTTTTGGTCTTGTTTCTGTGTGTCTGAGCTGCTGCTGATCGGGGGTTGGAACGGGGCAGGCCAGGGCTAGTTAGCTGTCTTATGGGAGGAGGGCATTTTACCTCACTTTTCCAACACAGAGAAATCATACTTTCTTAGGGACCCAGAGTTCTTCGTCTGGGGGCTCTTTCCTCTGCTTCTGTAACATGCCCTTTTCACTATCCTTCTTTTACTGACCTACTATTTGGAAATAGCACTGGCCATTGGATGTTTGACCCTGGAGTAAGCTCAGGTGTATTTCCTGTATTCAGGAGAAGTGTAGTGTGGTAGAAAAAGCCAAGGCTCTTTTAGTAACTGTCTTAACCTCTCTGAGCCTCATCTATGAATTTTATAGATTTCTTTATCTAGAAGATAGGGTAATAATTTCTGTCCTGATAGGTTTATGAGAATTAGATGAGCCATGTATATAAGGCCCTTGGTACCCAGGAGGTACTCAGTATAGATTAGCTTTTTTTCTTGACTGTGTGAGTCAGACAAGCTGCTCCTTTCTTACTCTTTTCTTTCCCATATTGTCAGCATCATTATGATTGATTTGGTTTATGAAAAAGTTATTTGGGTATTTGTTGAGGTGACATACTGGCGTCTTGGTTAAGCATATGGATTTTCAAGGTAAAGTGGTCTCAAATACTGGCCTCTCCACAGTCTCTAGTTAGAAAAGTGTTTGGCCTTAAGCAAGTTGCTTAATCTCTTTGAGTCCCAGTTTCTTCTTATAAATGAGGATAATAATAGTATTTGCCACATGAAGTTGCTGTGTGGATATAATGAAACTGGAAGTCAGGTACTTAGAGAGCAGAGTCTGGCAACTACTATATGCTCAGTAAATGGTAGCTTTTAAATTTGTAGCTCTCAGCAGTGACTCAGATCTGAGATCACTTGTATTCCCCAAAAGGATTTTAAGTTTAGAAATATGATGAGACCAATTACCCTATTCTGTATAGCTAGTCTCAGGATTTGCCTTCTGCTGTCAGATGGAGGGACTCCCCCAGTTCCAGTGTATCTTTGGAACAACCCCACCCCCCCAAAAGCACACTGGCTGGGGAAGTTATATCATTGTGAGTCAAGACCACAGGTTCCCAGTTTTCTGGAACAGACACATGATCTGACACATAGCCTGTCAGCCGAGGTTGTAGAGCTGAAGGTCTAAGGCCATGAGATGATTTGTTCAGGACATTGATCCCAAGAGTTCTAATCTGGCCCAGTGCCCTAATCTAAGACTTCCCTACTGTTGTGCTCGGATACTGATCCCCTCATACCTGGGGGCAGCTGAGGTCCCTGATTGGTCACCTCTGACTGGGATCAGTTCCATCATTTATTCGGTGTGCTATACAAATAGTATCATTTTCTAGCTGTGCCCTGATATGAAAAAGATTGTGAAGCTGTGTTATGCTTCTTTACCCCCCTTCTCTGGGATCCTTCTTTACCCACTGTCTGAACAGCAACTCCTATGCTGTTGAGCTGAGAAGTTTAGGGATGGTGCAATTATTGGAGCTTCTCTGTTAATACCAGAATGAGAACCCGTCTCTGTTCTGATAAAGCCCCAGTCTGTGTTTTGGTCCCAACTAGATTACTACCCAACCTCAGTTTCCCAGAAGCCAGTACTGGCCTTTGCTAAGAGAGGAGAGGCAGGGATCTCTAACTGCTTTGAAAGGATAGCTGTCTGCCCACGCTGTGTTTGCACCCTCACTTTTCTCTTTGCTGACTTGTTATGGACTTGAAATGGAGTCTAAACGTTCTGACGCCAGAAAAAGCCCTGGATATCCCTCAGGAGAAGGCTGTCAGGGCAAAAGGGTGGGGTTGTATGACAGAGCCTGTCCCTGCCATGGGTCCTCCTCTCCTCCTCTCACATTTCCCTGGTGATGACTGATGGCTTGGGGTTTTGCTCTAAGTGTAGCGTTGACATGGGAGCTAAGCTGGTCTGGGTGCTAGCTGTCTAAGAGGCTTTGAGGGCCTCTTGTGACACAGAAAGGGGATGGGAAAAACTTGGATTAAATATCAAGTTCCAAATGGCCATGATGGAAATTTTTTCCCAGCCCTGGGGATTGTGGTGAATTAGTTCAGGCTGGAATAGGACATGGGGGAGGGAGAGGACCCTTGACAGCAGCTGGTCAGGGGAACCCCTTTGCTCAGAGACCCCATGGAGAAGACCTTAGGCCACAAGAGAGGAGCCTTATTCTCTTGACCTTTCCATGTGACCCTGCCTTAGACTGGGGGAGGTGTGTGGGGAGTTCAGGGGATAGGGCTGATGGAGTGGGCTTCTTGTCATTTGGGAATGTTTTCGTTGCTTAAAAGGAGTTTTAGCTTTTTTCTTTTTCCTCTTAAAGTAATACTCATTCCCTAAGAAAAGTCTGAGCAATTTAGAAAGAGGAAAAGACTAAAGATTTATATTGAAGAAAAACATCCATATTTTCTCTAGTTCCTTTACCAAATGGAGCCAATGTGTTTTTAAAACTGTTCATATTTTTTTCTCTGCATAAGGTTTTGTATAATGTTGTAATATTGGAATATACTTTTTAATCCAGTTTGGGGTTTGTTTGTGTTCTTTTCTTTTCTTTTCTTTTTTTTGGCTTTGTTATTTTACTAGTTTTCCCAAGCCTGTCATTGTAAACATTTTTAAATGCTTGTACAGTGGTTCCTCAAGTGAATGTACCATTGTGTGCTTAACTGTTCTATTGTTGGATATTTAGGTTGTTTGCTTCTGTTTGCCATCATAAACAATGCTATGATGAACATCTTGATGTATAAAACTTTTTCAATATTTAGAGTTTTCCATAGGATAGAAACCCAAAATTGAACCTGCTAGGTTGTAGGATATAAAGTTTTTAAGGTCCTCGATACATATTTCCAAATAGTTTTTAAAAAAGAAGTAGTGCATGCGCGTATCTTCAAAGGAAGGGGGGAGGATTGAGAATAGCTTCTTTTCTCCTGATTATGACAATAATAATGACATGTTTATTAAGCAAATTTAGAAATTAAAAATGCAATAAGTATAAGCTATATAGAAAAATATAAAGAAGAGAATTAAAATCACCTGTAATCTCACTGTCTACTATTAACTTTTTGATGTACTTATACCTATTTTAACTGTTGGGATCATACTGTGCAAATTGTACTGTAAGCTGATTTTTATTTTACTATCTTTTTTTTTTTAATGAACTAGATTTTATTTATTTATTTATTTATTCATTCATTCATTCATTCATTCATTCATGATAGAGAGAGAGAGAGAGAGAGAGAGAGAGGTAGGAGACACAGGCAGAGGGAGAAGCAGGCTCCATGCAGGAAGCCCAATGTGGGACTTGATCCCAGGACTCCAGGATTACGCCCTGGGCCAAAGGCAGGTGCTAAACCACTGAGCCACCCAGGGATCCCCTTTATTTTACTATCTTAAGCATTTTCTCCTTTGTTTAAACATTCCTCAGTATCACGATTTCATAGCTAGGTAGTATTTCATAGTATAGTACTTTATTAATGCCTTATCTTTTTTCTCTTTTTTGCCACTATAAATAACACTGTGAAGAATATCCTGTGCATAACTATCTGTATGCACCTCTGATTATTTATGTAGGATAAATTGCTAGAAGTATAATTATTGGGTCAAAGGGGATATGCTTTTTTAAAGTCTTTTGAGAAATATGTTTCTAAAAAAGTTATACTAGTTGGCTTTTTCACTGACAGTATGTATCTCTCCCATTCTTTGTAAGCTAAACATTACTGGATGGTTTAACATTTTTAAAAAACCTTTGCCAATTTCGTTAATGAGAAATAGTGTTTTACTTTGTATTTCTTTCAACATTTCATCATAAATGTTTTGGCCATCTTTTGTGATCCTTGCTCTCTGTTGGGTATTTATTACAGATACATATTTCTATGTGATAAATGTGTACATTTCCACATTTTTATTATAAAAATTTTCACATATGGGGATCCCTGGGTGGCACAGCGGTTTGGCGCCTGCCTTTGGCCCAGGGCGCGATCCTGGAGATCCGGGATCGAATCCCACGTCGCGCTCCCGGTGCATGGAGCCTGCTTCTCCCTCTGCCTGTGTCTCTGCCTCTCTCTCTCACTGTGTGCCTATCATAAATAAATAAAAATTAAAAAAAAAATTCACATATGAAAGAGCATATTATAAGATTAAAATAATGTTTAAAATGGATACACTGGTGTTCTACTGTGGAGTTCTTGGAATTGCTTTCTGTCCCTTAATTTCTTCCCCCTGCTGTTTTATCTGGGATGAAGAAACCCTTTAGCTCAGGACTTGTTGGGACTGGGACAAGTCTGCAGCTGGGACGGTCCAGGTGGCAGCCACACCAGTGTTTCAGAGCTCTGTCTGTGGGGAAACAACCACGACAGCTGCTGAGAACAGGAACTAGTCGTGGTGGAAATAGCTAATCTTCAGTGAAGTGAAAAAAGAAGCCAAGGTGGAGAGGAAATGAGACCACAGATCCTCCCGTGCCCCTGAGGTTGCCTGGGAAGGCTGGTTGGAGCCAGGGCCTGGTTCTGTGGTCAAGACCAGAGTTCCGCCCCACAACTGACTACTGTGGGCTCAGGGGACGGCAGCGCTGGCTGCCTGAAGTCAGAGTGTTAACTGGTCGACCAGGCTGGTCGCCTCAGTCCTGGGGAAACATTTCTTCCAAGTCTGAGCTGAGCTGAAGCAGTGCCAGGGAAAGGCCGGGGGTTCATTCCAGTTCGGAAATGCACTTCAGAGAAGAGGAAGGACCTTTTACTTTGAAGATAAGAGAGGGTGCTGTCTCCACACAGCACCCCCACCTCCTGCTCCTCGCTGGGTGCTTCAGGGCTCCCTCTTTGATCAGCACCAGTTGGGGACTGAAGGGTTTTAAGATCGTCATCCATAAAGAAAAGTATATTCTGGAACAGAGATGAACTAAGCAGCTAGAATTCCTGAGTTCCCAGTTCCAGTCTCTCTTTTGCCTCCCTCAGCAAAGCCGCATCTTTGCGTGTTGTTTTCCTTCCACATGGGAAAATGAATCACCCAAGGAAGACGTCGAACTGTCAAGCTGCCTCCCTGTCCTTGAGATACCCTGCTGGCCTTTGCCTCCCAGCCTGCTCTCTGCTTCTCTTTTCATCTTTCAGAGCCCCCTCGGTCCAGATTCTCTCGCCTTTTCTGTCCTTCATCCCCTCACAGCAAAGTCATGGGCTGGGAGTTTGTGTGTTTTGGTAAGAGAGGACCTGGAGAGGGTGTTTTGGAAGCAGTATACCCCCCCCGCCCTGCTTTATGAATTTGCACATTCTTCTTAGTTTATAAAGTACTTTGAGGTCCTTGAATGGTGTTGTAAATAATATTCAGAACCAAGGGGCTAGCAGAATTATTTACATGATGAATTTTGCCAGGAGAGGAAGGGTTTAGTCTGTTTACAATGTGGTGGTTCAGTTCTTGTCCTCATCTCTTCCTCCTATCCCCTCCCCATTTCTTTTACCACCTTCCCACCCTAAGCCAGTGTTATTGCCAGTGGGGCTGGAGTTGGGGCTGGTCATCTTGCCTCTGGGTCCCTAAACACATTAACAGAGCTGGTCTGTATTCTCTTCCTTCCCTACTTGCTCATCTACTCAGGTCTAGACTATGTTATACCCCTTCTGCAGTTGCCCAGTGCCTCTTTAAGAAGAGCTGGGTGAGCCTGGTTTTCCCTACTTTAGGAGATGGTTATTTTAAGAACTACCTACCTACAGGGACACCTGGGTGGCTCAGTCGATTAAACATATGACTCTTGATTTTGGTTCAGGTCATGATCTCAGGGTCTTGGGCTGGAGCCCCATGTTGGGCTCTGCACTCAGTACAGTCTGCTTGAGTTTTTCTCTCCCTCTCCCTCTGCTCCTCCTCACAGTCATGCACCCACATTCTCTATCTCTTAAATAAATAAACTTTTTAAAAATAAAAAGTTTATTTATTTGTGAGAGAGAACAGAGAGAGAGAGAGAGAGAGCATAAGCAGTAGGGATGGGCAGAGGGAGAAGGAGAAGCAGACTCCTCACCTAGCAGGGAGTCTGATGTAAGCTCGATCCCAGGACCCCAGGATCATGACCTGAGCTGAAGCCAGATGCTTAACCAACTGAGCCACCCAGGCACCCCTAAAATAAAATCTTTAAAAAATGTTTCTTTCTGAGCAAATTTCATTCTTTATGAAATGGCTGATGATGATACCTATCTTACAGGATTTTGAGGCTGTTTAAAGTAGAAAGCATAGTAAAAAATACTTTGTAACCTACAAAGGTTCTACAAATAAATGTTTGTGGCATATACATTACCCACTACACCAATCTCTGTTCCCATAAATAAAAGTGGTTGTCGTGTGGGGGTGGTATGATCCCAGGAGGGAGTTGTTGGAAATAAGTGAGGATGTTTTGGTTATCATACTGACTGGGTGGTGCTACTGGCACTTAGTGCTGCAGGGCCAGGGATATTAACTATCCTACAGCGTTTGGGCAGCCCCACACAGTAAAGAATGCTCCTGTCCACATGCTGACAGCACCCCTGCTGAGAATCATCTTCTACTAATCTATACCTCCCTTGTCCCGTGTCCCAGTTGGGGATTAAGCTTCGGGGAGCAGTAAAAGTGAAAGCAGAACCATAGTTTTTTGGTACTTTCTTGATTTTCCCCACTTCCTGTTATGCCCTCAGGCAAGAAATGGATCTCTTTTATGACTTCTGTCTTTAGGTTTAAGGCCCGATTCCCTGATCCCCTCTGTACTTTGGGCCCTACCATAAATTTATCAAGGAGCAGTTTGGGGTATGCATACTCCACTGCTGATCTTTACCTACCCCTGGTTAGCTCCTCAAGCCACGGTAAAAATTCTTTGAGGTTGGGAATATGTTTGAGAGATCTTTGAACAATGCTTCTGAATCTTGTGGGTAACTGACCCTTTTGAAAATCTGATTAGACCTGTGACCCCTAATTCTCCCCACCCTAACTCATATGTGTACACACACACACACACACACACACACACACACAGTATCTGGGGGTTTAAAGCTTATTCTTGGATCTGCTAAAGAATTTCTGGCTTTGAGCCTAGAGGAATGGGAAGGTAGAGCTGAGGGAGAAGGTGGAGCCACAGAAGTCCCTTGATACAAGTACTCTTGATATTTTGTAAGGAGAAGCAGCCCTGGCTATCAGTTCAGATAAAATGATGTCTCTTGGTGGTGGTTCCAAACAAGAGAGCATGTTGAAACTTGGCTGACTCTCATTTAGGGGAGATATTCTTGCCCCTGGACATTTTGATTTATTTTTGATTAAGGACACTTTGTGATAGGGTCAGTCCTTACACTCAGCCTCCAGGAACATCTAGTTTAGGGATGACAGGATGTACTTTGACGAGCCAGGGGAACCAGTGGCATCCTTGCAGTGAGATCCAAAGTTTAGGTCATATCCTGTGTTTGGCGGTCCTACCTGCCTAATGTAGCAACTGCCTCCTGCAGGCCCAAGTTCTGGGAATATTCAGGCAGTCAGCTTCCCAGGGTGTGCCTGAGAGGGAACTGGGAATAGCCAGTCTCTAGGAGTTACTTTTATGCTTAAATCCTCTTGCTTTCTACCTTATGGGGGGGGGGGGAACTAATAATAATTTTAAGATTTTTTTTTGACATCTCAGAACATTTCATACTAAAATTTTTGAAGGAAAATTCAGAGGTTTTAGGGGCCTTATTATGAAAAAACTTTTTTTCTGGGTAGAGTCTCCTATCTCATCCTTATAGGAATGGCTCAGTTTCTGGTCTCCACCAAATGCCTCAATTTAACTTGTATAGGTTAACGAAAGACAACATTTATTGGGTATATGCCGCATGCTGTTACATGTGTCACATCCGTTAACTTGTCAACAACTCTGTGAGGCATTTGTGTCACTTCTCCTTTACAGGTGATAAGACCAGGGCTCAGAGCGGTTAACTAACCTGCAGAAGGTCTCCACTTAAATGTCACTTACTTAGAGGAGCCTTAAGCAAAAATTTTCAGTTTTTTTTGTTCATGTTAAAAGGACTGCTGGAATACAACTTCTAAAAAACGCTTAATTCTTGATCGTATGTATAGATTTTTAAATGCACAGAAAAATTTTGGAAGTATACGGTGGTTACCTCTGGGATGGAGGGAGGGAAGGGACCGTATTGGGAGGAACAGGAAAGTCAAATTGAATTTAATTTAGCTTTATAAAATGTTTACATTTTTTATAAGGAGAATGTGTACTTGTGTGTTAATTATGTAATTAAAAGTCAAGGGAAAAAAAAGTCAAGGAAAAAGGTTCTTAATCTTACTAGAAGTCAAGGAAATGAATATTTAAAATATGTGCTTTTGGGGAGTCTGGGTGGCTCTGTTGGGCATCTGCCTGCGGCTCAGGTCATGATTCCAGGGTCATGGGATCCAGCCCTTCATCTGTCTCTCTGCTCAGCAGGGAGTCTGCTTCTCCCTCTCCTTCTGCCTGCTGCTCTGCCTACTTGTGTTTGCAGTCTCTCTCTGTCAAATAAATAAATAAAATCTTTTTTAAAAATACGCTTTTTCTACTAATCATCTAGGTGAAATTTGAGAGATTGATAATGTCTATGGGTGTCTTAATGGTACATTAATACACAATTAATGGTGGGGTAATTTGGTACAGGCATATTTGAAGGCATTTTAGAGTGTCTATCCATTTCAAATGGGCACGCCCTCTGACCAGGCCATCTTCTAGGAAACTCCTACAGAACTGTTTACACATGTGCAGGAAGGTACATATAAAGGATCCTCAGGGCTGCACTGTTTAACTGTAAAAAACTAGGGACAACCTGATGGTCTGTTTTGTGTCCAAATCTATTTCCCTTCCATTCACCTAGTTACTCAAGGCCAGTGTTGGCAGTTATCCTTAATTTTTTCTTCTCTCTCTCCCATACCTGATTCCATCTCCAAAAATATATCTCAGATCTATCCATTCTCTCTCTACTACCATGGTTTCAGTCCAAGCAATATCAGCTCTTGCTTCTATTATATCCAACAACTGGCCTCCTCTACTGCCCCTTTCTCCATCCCCCTGTTCATTTTCCACAAAGCAGCCAAATTTAAAATATAAATCACATAGCATCTTTCCCCTGCCTAAAACCTTTAATGGCTTCCTTTTGTACATAGGAAAAAAGGAAACTCTTGGCCTTGGCCCTTAAGATTGTGCATTATTTGGTCCTGCTGACCTCTTCAACCTCACTCACCCTCCTGTTCACCACACTCCATGTTAGCCTTCTTTCATTTCAGTACAAGCTCCTCTCTGTCTCAGGGCCTTTGCACAAGTTGCTTCCTCTTCTGGAATGCCTTTTCCCTGAATCCTCATGCGGTTTGATCCAGCTTATACTTCAGGTCTCAGTTTAAAAAAATGTGGAACACCTGGGTGGCTCAGTGGTTGAGCATCGCCTTCGGCTCAGGGCATGATCCTGGGATCCAGGATCAAGTCCCGCATCAGCCTCCCTGCATGGATCCTGCTCACTCTGCCTGTGTCTCTGCCTCTGTCTCTCTCTGTCTCTCATGAATAAATAAATAAAATCTTAAAAAAAAATGCCACCTTTCAGAGAGGCCTCCCTCACTTTTTATTTTCTATCTTAACATGCTACTTATTTCTTTTGTATTATTTTCATTTTCAAATTATTTGTTGATTACTTATTTATTATCTGTCCCCTGAGACTGTTGGCTCCAGGAGGGTGGAGACTTTATGTATGCTTATCACTGTACAGCCAAATAACTGGCACTGGGTAGGCACTCAATAAATGGCGGTGGCTGATGGGAATCTCCAAGATGTGCATGTGTGTAAATAAAATAATCTAAAAAGCAGTTAAAAGGAGACTGTGTATAATGCTTTATAAGCCACATGTTTATATGTAAATATATAGAAAAAAGGTCTGAAGGAATCAACAGCAGACTTAATTGTGTGATGACCCTTGGAAGGCAATGGATAGAGTTGGGGCTGATGAGTGACTCATTTTTTATTCTGTAAGCTTTTGAGTTGATTGAAAAAAAATTTTATAGTATGTACTCATGTATTTATTTTTCTTCTGAGGGAAGAGGAGGCAATAAAAAAAAACAACAGGGGAGAAGGACTCAACTTTTTTTTTTCTAAGATTTTATTTATTTATTCATGAGAGACACAGAGAGAGGGGCAGAGACCCAGGCAGAGGGAGAAGGGAGAAGCAGGGTCCTTGCAGGGAGCCTGATGCAAGACTCTATCCTAGGAACCCTGGGATTATGACCTGAGCCAAAGGCAGACACTCAACCACTGAGACACCCAGGCATCCCAGCACTCAACTTTTATTGCAAAGAAGAAAGTTCCTCTTTCTTATTCCCTGCACTGAGCCAAAAGAAGTGAGCAAGAGGGAGAAAGGACACCAGTGAGGTCAGCAACTGGCCACAGCCCATTCCCTGCCCTGTGCTGAGCTGGCACTAGTTTTTAGAGTAGAAAGAATCTTAGGAGATGCTCTTTTGCCCTGAGGTTGTATTTTAAATTCTTTAATGTAGGCATGATCTTGGTCCCCCAGACACAGCCTCATTGTGTATTTTTAGCCTTTTTTATTTCTAGGCCAGTGAAAGCTGCACCTCCAGCCTTAGCAGAGCTGTAGCAGGTGAAGTCAGCAAAGAGAATAAATGTGAGCTCTGGACTTCACTGCTGCTAAGTTTTTCAAAGTCAAGACCATTTAGCAGCCCTGACCCCCACGGAAGCCACATTCTCTAGATTCTTATCTCCCGGGAATACAGATAGCTAATCATTTTCATAGCTAACATTTCCAGGGCTAATGGTATGCCAGGCACCATGCAAAGCTCTTCACACATGATTCATTTAATCATCACAACTTTATGAAGTAATTTTATTATCTGCATTTTATAGATGAGGAAACTGAGGTCCAGGAAGGTTAAGTAGCTCACTAGGATCACACAGTAAGTGGTGAAGTTAGGATTTGAATCCAAGCAGTCTGACTCCAAGCCCCTGTTGTGAGCTAGGGTTTCCTTCTCTTCCCGGGGTCAGCTTCCTTTCCCTTGGTTGCTGCTTTGGAGGAGGGTGTGTAGATTATAGCCGAATATATGGGAGGCTCCAGGACAAGGCGTCCTTTGCTAAGAGGTGTGGTAGGAAGATTTGGGCTTTGGATTCAGTCAGATTTATCCCACTAGGACATGGGCTATTCAAGTGTTTTGGTTTTCAGTTTTTGGAGGGTTTTGTTTTATTTTGTTTTGTTTTACTTACTGTGTGCCAGCAATACCACTGGGTATACAGTGGTGAAAAGACAAATATCGCCTCTACCTTGGTGGAGTTTACAGGGAAAGACAGATTTTTTTTTTTTTAGATTTTATTTATTTGAGAGAGTGAGAGATTTTATTTATAGTGAGAAAGGGTACAAGCCAGGTCAGGAGGAGAGGGAGAAGCAGACTCCCTGATGAGCAGGGAGCCCAAAGTGAGACTCCATCCCAGGATCCGGGAATCATGACCTGAGCCAAAGGCAGAGGCTTAACTGACTGAGGTACCTAGGCACCCCTGGAAAGACAGATATTAAGCAAATAAATAATTAATTGCAAATTATGGTATGTCCTTGGGAGGCAAAGAACAAGTAGTTAGGAGAGAGCAATAACAAAGGCTCCCTCTAAATGAATGCCAGAAACAGCCTTGGAAGTTTATGAGCGGTTTTCTGCTTTCATTTCATTTTCCTTCCTTTCTTGATTTATTAAGGAAGTGTGTCTTAGGTGCCTGCTGTCAACACAGCGCTTTCCTGAGTACTTTGGAGAATACCAAGAAAGAGAAGACAATGCTCACTATCTAAGTTGGAGAGACAAAGCATATACCTAGAACTGTACTTTGAACAACCAGAGAATTAGAACAAGCGTGTGTCCTCAGATTGTCTACGAGACTCCTCATGTACCTCTCGTATACCTCAGTTATCTTATCCATAGCATGGGGATGCCCTTTGTCTTGCCCAGTCCCATCTGGGAAGACCAAAGGAGATCATGAGGTCACAGAGTGTCACACAGCTACAAGCACTGAAGTGTTGGTGAGTTAGGGAAGGGTCCCTGTGGCAGAGGATTGCCAATCAGGCGGTGCTCTGAGGAGGACATGGACTTTCATTCAGGTCTTAAAGGGGATAGCTGTAGATAAGGAGTGAGGACATTGTTGCAGGCCAGAGCTTAGGGGAGGAGGTTAAAGGGAAGAATGAGCCAGGCATGTGAGGGGCAGCCAGAAGCCCTGCTGCTGGGACAGAAGAACCCAGGTACAAACAGAGAGGTGAGCTTGGATCAGGTCAGAGGGGCAGTTGGTAGAGAGTTTTGTCTGAAGTGTCCCTGATTGCTAGAGAAGGCTGTGGAGGCCTTCCTGCCTGGGCTTTCAGCGGGGAAAAGAGATCGTTGGCAAGTGGTTCATGGCCATTCATGGGTTTGTTCCCTAAACTGAATGATTGACATATGGGAGAAATACATGGAGACCCAGTCCTTATAGGTTACAAAATCAGAATAATTTGATGTAAGCGGTAATGGATAGAGGATGATCCATATGTTATCTCTGAACTGCAGAAGTCCAAAAATTTAGAAGACTCCATTACTAGTCACCAAGTTTGGGGCTAATTCTTTCCTTTGCTAAATCTATTATGCCTTCCTTTAGGATGAAATGTTGTCTTGCATTGTATAATTTGTATTATTAACAATGGCTTGTTCGTGGTAGGTACCCAATAAGTGTAGCTCATTGTGTAGTAATAGTGTCCGGTGTTTGTGAGCCACTTTCTACCCGCTCATGTTTCCTTACACACTATTGGGGTAGAGGGTGGAAGGGTGGCCCCGCAGCCTCTTCCAGCTAGTCATCTAGGCCAGACTCCCGGGAGTCACGCTAAGCTGTTTTTCCTCCCACCTTCTCTCTGTATGTACTACCACTGCCATAGTTGGTCCTCATTGCTTGCCTGGTGTATTGTAGCAGATCCCTCTGTGGTCTCTCTACTCTGGTCGTGCGGACCCACCTGTCCTGATCCATCGTGTAGCCATATGTAAAGACCTCAGGGAAGGGTTTTCTAGGAAGAGAGAACAATCTGTGCAAAGCTGTGGAGTGGGAAGGAGCTTTGCACAGTTGAGAACGCAGAGGAGTGCCAGATTGATTGACAAGGTTGCTGGAGAGAGGTGAGCAGGGCCCCAGATCACGGGAGACCTTGTCAACTTTGGTGAGGAGTTTAGGTACTATTGTAGGTGGAATGACTTGATCTGCTTTATAGTATTAAGAGTTCACTATGGCTGCTGTGTGGAGAATTCTGGAATCTGGCTCCCCTCTGGGCAGCATGGTGGTCTGAGTGAGACCAGGGTCCTCCTCCTCACTCAACTTTGTCCACAGCACAGTGATCATACCCTCTGCCTTTTCAAGTTTGACTGGTGCTCAGTCCTCACTCCTCTACCCACCCTCAGGCCAGAAAGGGCAGTGCCTCTGCTAGGCTGGCCCCAGTGTTTGGCGTGCCTACTGGTGGCTTGAGCCTATAATTTGGCGGGTTGGCTGGTTACAAAAATAAAAAGTGCGACCTATAACTAAAGCTGAGTGGATTCAGTAAAGAGGGAGCTTTTAATTTGCAGAGGTCCTGGGCTGTATTTAAGTGGAGGAGAAATGTGTCTCCTCCCTATGTGCTGTTCCATTTTCTCCCTCTAGTACCTGCTCTGGGCAGGGTTGGGACTCATAGGTCTGCGGGTGAGCTGTGCAGGACTTTATTTTTTTTTATTTTTATTTTTTAAAGATTTTATTTGTTTACTCACGAGAGAGAGAGAGGCAGAGACACAGGCAGAGGGAGAAGCAGGCTCCATGCAGGGAGCCCTACGTGGGACTCGATCCTGGGTCTCCAGCATCACGCCCTGGGCTGAAGGCGGCGCTAAACTGCTGAGTCACCCGGGCTGCCCTGTGCAGGACTTTAGGGAGATATTTGGAGGGGATGTTGGGTCCAACAAAAGGTTGTAGGCTTCCTGTGAAGTCAGTATTATTCAGTCTTGTTTCTTAGGGATAGAAGTAGGGTCTTTAAATACTTGTCTTTTCAGGGCTCCTCAAGCTTGATTCTCTAAAGATTTCCTGAATCCACTCTATATGTTCTTGACTGGCAGAGAAATAAGAAATCTGGGCTGGGAAACTACAAGGAGCTCAGGGATTCCTTTTGCCTGTTCAGCCAGGCCTTTTTCAAGAGCTTTGGGACTCAGTGAATCTGGATTTGGATCCCGGCTCTGCCACTTATTATCTTTATGACCTTGGGCCAGTGCCTTAACTTCTTTGAGCCTTAGTTTCTTTATCTGTATAATCAGGATAATAATACCTAGCTTCTAGGGATTTTGTGAGGATATAAAGGATCCAGGGCAGTGTTTGGCATACTGGCCACTTAATAAATTTTAAGTAGAAATATTTTAAGACCACTAACTTCTTAATGTTATGGATCTAGTATTAAGGAGCCGAAAAAGAATGTTCAAGAAATTTGAATTACTGTTGATGGGTAGGGACTGGTTTTATGTACCACAAGTTGTCAAATCACTGAGCTGCATGCCACCCAGTCATCTCCTTGCTTTCCCAGCTGATGATATTGGCTTTGTCCTGACCTATCCACAGGCCTAAGGGCCTTTCAGAACGTGTAACCCTTGCCTGCTGTTTAGCACAATTTCATTTCTTGTACAGCCCTGGACATTAAAAGCCTTTTGGGGGATCCCTGGGTGGCGCAGCGGTTTGGCGCCTGCCTTTGGCTCAGGGCGCGATCCTGGAGACCCGGGATCGAATCCCACATCGGGCTCCCGGTGCATGGAGCCTGCTTCTCCCTCTGCCTGTGTCTCTGCCTCTCTCTCTCTCTCTCTCTGTGACTATCATAAATAAATCAAAAAAAAAAAAAAATAAAAGCCTTTTGGACTGGGGCATGTACCAAGGCCAGAATCGCTTGAATAGGCCTGCCTGGGCCAGATCCGTGCTCCTGGGACAGTAGGGAACTCTAGGGTGGTGGGGGCCGCTCTTAATGTGCCAGATGCAGACTGGCAATCAGATCACATACTCCCCTCTCCTTGATGCCAGCCTTAGAGGGAGGCCCAGATAATGTTCTAGAATAGATGGATCAGAGCTAACTGGGAAAGAGTGTCTTTATTTGAGCCTTATGTGTCCAGGATATGCTTGAGCCTCTTAGTTTGGACAAGCTTCTTGTTTGTGGTTGTGGTTATTTTGTTTTTACTTGCTGCTCAGCGGAATCAGCATCACACAAGCGCTCATTATCCTCAGGTCCTTGGCAGTCAGGGCACTTGGTGAATCCCTTGTGAAGTGCTCACGTCTGCAGATTATTTTCCAATGCATCTGGCATGAGTTCCAGAATGATGGTCCAACAGCAGCTATTACTTGCTTTGGGTTGGCTAATTACTGCTGGCATCGTGGGTGACTGAGGAATTAAGAATCTGTGCTTTTATGGGGCAACTGGTCCTGGTGAGCTCCCAAAGCAGTTATTTGTCATTTCCCCAGAGTATCCTTGTTTAAAGTTTTGAGCATAACCTCAGGAGGTGAGGGGTAGCCAGCTAGACAGGCTATGGTGGCATTTGGCTACTCAGTTGATTCTTTCCAAGAATTGTAAAGAACTCATCCAGTACCTGTTGCTGCAGATGCCCAGGGAAATATCAAGATGGTGTCATAACCGTATAAAAACACTATCAGTTGTTTCCGATTGTCTTGGGGGCAAGAGGGCAGACAGTTTACTCCATCCTTACTCTATGGCAAGGCAGGTGAAAAGATTCACATCAGTACTCTGGAGGGCCTGAGGCTGTGAACTGAGAACGGTTATGGTGTCATCTTTCCTGCCTGGAGAAGGGGTGGAAGGACCCAGTGCCAGCCCTGGGAGACTCACTGACTGCAGCCTAGCCTTCATTCACTCTGTAAGCATTTATTGAGCACTTAGAATAATGTTAAGTGCCAGAAAAGTAGAGATGACTAAGGCAGTGTCTGCCCCCAGGAGTTCAGTCTAGAGAGGGAGACAAGCACACGAAACATGTAATTGCAATATACAGCTTGGGAAGTGCAGTGCTAGAGATCATGCAGGAGCATCTGGGGAGCCCAGCGTAGAGGTGAGGCGGGGGAATGCTACCCTTACGAGGAAATCTGCGGCTAAAGGGAGAATTAGGAGTGGGAGAGACGTGTAGGCGAGAACGAGGATCGGGCAGAGGGGATAGCACGAGCAGAGGCAGCCAGGCGACGCAGAGCAGGCATGTCAGGAGTCCTCATGCAGATGCTCGCTCGAGGGTTGTTGGAGTGGGAGGCGTCAGGCAGATTGGTGGGCAGAGAAGTGAGCGTGGTCAGGGAGGCCTTGGTAGTGCCGCCTTGCTAGTGGGAGCCCGAGCCAGGGCTGGTATGGAGAAGCATGCAACAGAGTCCATAGGTAGTGACAAAAATTAAATGTGAGGGCTTTGACAGCTGGTTAGACTTGACATTGAGAAGATGAGGGGCAAGAGAGGATTTCAGGATGGCACCCAGATTTCTAGCTTGCTAGATCAGTGAGATGGGGGTGCTACTAGTTAAGAGAACACAGGAGAGAAAATAACGTTGAAGGAAAAGTGGTGAGGCCGGTTGGAGGCGTGTGAGGTCTCAGAACCTGGGGACATCCAGGTGGAATGTCTACCAGGCAGTTGGCTATTTAAAGCTGAAACTCCAAGGAGAAGTCTGGGATAGCAATTAATACTTGACAATTTTCAGTGTCTACTGGTCGAATAAAATTGGGGGCCGAAGCATTCTCATACCTTTGTCTCCGTCCCCACAGACAGTATGGCCCTTTGAGTGGCTGGGAGGGCGTGCACTCCCACAAGGCAAGGACAGACTTGCTAGGAAGAGTGGTTAGTCGAGGGGGCCAAGCTTAGAGATTTGTGGTAGAAATCAGACCTCAGGTTTGCGGACTGCAGATTTAACCTGAGGAAGTCAGGAGATAATGGGGAAATGAGGGATTTGAGACAAGGAGGAACACTAAAGGTAGCTTAGCCAAAACTCCGAAAGGTTAGAGGAATTGGAATTGTCCCAGATCACTCGGCAGGGCACCTTAGTGACTCGTTTGCATCTCCCCAAATTCTGGTCCCAGCTTTCTTTTTTTTTTTTTAAGCTTTTATTTATTTATTTTTATGTCTTTTAAAGATTTTATTTATTTATTCACGACACACACACATACACAGAGGCAGAGGCAGAAGCAGGCTCCCTGGGGGACTCGATCCCAGGATCCCGGGATCACGCCCTGAGCCCAAGGCAGATGCTCAACCACTGAGCCATCCAGGCATCCCGTGGTCCCAGCTTTCCTGTGAATCTACTGGGTGGCTGTTGGTGTCTCCGTCTTTTTTTTTTTTTTTAAGAATTATTTATTCATGAGAGAGACAGACAGAGAGAGAGAGAGAGAGAGAGAGAGAGAGGCAGAGACACAGGCAGAGGGAGAAGCAGGGTCCATGCAGGGAGCCCGATGCAGGACTCAATCCCGGGTCTCCAGGATCACGCCCTGGGCTGAAGGCGGCGCTAAACCGCTGAGCCACCGTGTCTCAGTCCTATCTTTCCAAGGGGAGTATGTGCAATTGCTGTAACCTAGAGAGTTAAGAAACATATAAATATATTTAACCTATACTGTTCCACTACAGCATTTACTCTCACTTTTATGTATTCTAAAGGACTATGAGACCGTATTTTGAATGTATCCTTAGAAGTTAACTCAAGTCAGCTGAGTCTCCTGGAGTAGCTCACCCCAGTTACCGTTTATTGAGTCCTTCTCCTGGGCCAGGTACTGTGCAAAATCCTTTTCGTTCATTTGTCCCTTCACTTCTTAAAAGGGGTAGATACCATAATCCACATTTTATAGATGAAGAAACTTAGGTTCAAAGAAATTTAATAACTTTCCCTCTGTCTCATAAAAAGTACCAGGCTTCAAATCTAGGTCACCCCTGATTCCAAAGTCCATGCTGTTATCCATAGCCCTCTGAATGTTTAAAATGCCATTCATATATGAGGGAATTGTCACCGCATGGTGTTCAAGAAGGCAATGCCCTTGTCTCTTTGCCCTGCATGGTCTCCTTTGTACTCTGAGACAGAAACCTTGAACTTTAGGTGTCTGGCACACCTTGTTTAGCTGGTTTTATCCCAGTTGTGCTGGACAGGGAAGTACTGTTTAATGATCAACCAAAGCCAGTCAGACAAATCCAGATGGACCTTCCCAAGTTAGAAATGGAGATTTTTTTTTTTTTGGTAAAGAGATGGCAGGACATGGTAGAAAAAAAAAAAAAAAAAAAAACCATGTCCTGGCAACAGTTACGTTGGAGGCCACATATCTGAATTTGAATCTGAGTTTTGTCATACCAGTCTGTGTGATCTCGAGCCAGTTGGTTTCAGAGTCTTAATTCTCTCACCAGTTAAACAAGCATAACATTTACCTGCAGTGGTTATCGAAGGCAGTAAGGCAGATTAGGTGAGAAAAGTGCCTGGCGTGTAAGAGATGCTCAGGAACGTTCAACTCCCCATCTGTAGCCTGCAGTGAATTTGTTACTTAGGGGGCCAGATGTCGCAAGAAGCAGAGAAAATTCAAGGTCTCTTTGGTCATGGGGTGGGAACTGTCAGAAGGCTAACTCCAAAGAGATTTTGTTGTTGTTTTCCTAGCTGGATGATCAAACGAGACCTAAAAGATCTGGGACATTTACAGATGAAATTGGGGTGTGAGCACCAACGACGGTGTGTCAAGCTCTGGCCTTACTTAAAGGCACGAGAGGGACAATGTTGGGAAGAGAGCAGACTGGGGTCATTATTGTTCCTCTCCAAAGAGGACAGGAGCACTGAACCACTGAGGACAGACCTACATGTGAGAGCAATTGAGAAAGAAGAGGAGACAGAAATCTTGTGGTGCCTCTCTCCAGCGCATGTGACTTGTGATGGACGGACGTGCGCCCAGTGTTGGGCCTCAGTTTATCCTTCCAATAAAGCAAGAGTCCCACATATAGTCTGGAAGTAGGAAGGGATTCATTAAGTTTTATGGTTTGATAATAAGCTCTTAGTTTTATAATGAGAAAGCCAGAGCTGGGTCCCTCGCCAGTGTACTGGGTGAGATGGAGTGCTGCCCCCAGCTGGCCTCTGCTGCCCACATGGGTGGCCCAGTGTCTATGGAACTTCTTCTGGGTGCCAGACATTTTTGTCTAGGAAAAGTGTGTTCAAGGCAAAGTCCATCCCCTCACAGAGCTTACAGTGTAGTTTGGGAAATAACGCAGAATGTGAAGGGTGAATAACAATATGAGAAGTGATTTTTCCATGACATCCTGTAATTAAAGGATCTAGCACAGTGCCTGGCCCAGAGCAGATGTTTATAAACTGCAATTTCCCCATTCTTTGTAAATATATAAGAGTTACCACAAAGCAAAACATGTCTTCCCGTTGGCACAGCGTGTAGTACATAAAGGTCCCCAAAGTTGTTGAAGATGTGATTGAATATGATTGTCAATAGGAGATGAAGGTCAGTAAACCTCATGCAAGTTCTGAGGAAGGAGTGTGTGAACTCTGGGTAGTTTGGGGAGGTTCCATGAGGGAAGTTGATCTGGAAGGATGTGTAAACTTTGAAAAGGCACAGAGAAGGGCTAATATAATTCATTGCCTCATTGTGTGAGGTTACAAGCTCAGGCTTTGGAAGCAGACCTGGGTTCAAATCCCAGCTCCAGTACAGATTTGCTCTGTGAATCTGGCCAAGTTCCACAGGCTTTCCAAGCCTTTGCTAACTCAGCTATAAAACGGGAGTAATGGGGATCCCTGGGTGGCGCAGCGGTTTGGCGCCTGCCTTTGGCCCAGGGCGCGATCCTGGCGACCCGGGATCGAATCCCACGTCAGGCTCCCGATGCATGGAGCCTGCTTCTCCCTCTGCCTGTGTCTCTGCCTCTCTCTCTCTCTCTCTCTCTCTCTCTCTCTCTCTGACTATTTTTTTTATCAAAAAAATAAATAAAATAAAATAAAATAAAAAAATAAAACGGGAGTAATGATAGTCCCAACTTCATGGTGTTGTTGTGAGAATGAAACGAGGTAATTCATAGAGAGCTCTTATCACAGTTCTGTGAATAAATGGTAGCTTTTGCCATTATTACTATTTTCATTTTAATAGTGGTATCATTATTATCCTATTCATGGCCACCTACTTACCTTAGCCCCTAAGACCCTTTGTCTTCTGACTGTTTGCTGCCTACTCTAATTTCCTCCTATACACTGTCATTTCATTACTGCAAATCGCTTAGGGACTTCTGGACTTTTTATGATGCTTTGAGCTTCCATGTCATGGAGCTGCTGTCTCCTTGCCTAGAATATCACCATCTTCCCTTCCTTTATTGCCATTACCTGAATCCCTCCTGCTTGATGTTTAAGACTAAATCCTTTTTTTTTAAGATTTTATTTATTATTATTATTATTATTATTATTATTATTATTATTATTTTATTTATGATAATCACACAGAATGAGAGAGAGAGAGGCAGAGACACAGGCAGAGGGAGAAGCAGGCTCCATGCACTGGGAGCCCGACGTGGGATTCGATCTTGGGTCTCCAGGATTGTGCCCTGGGCCAAAGGCGGGTGCCAAACCGCTGCGCCACCCAGGGATCCCAAGATTTTATTTATTTATTCAAGAGAGGCACAGAGAGAGAGGCAGAGACATAAGCAGAGGGAGAAGCGGGCTCCCTGTGGGGAGCCCGACACAGGGACTCAATCCCAAGACACCAGGATCACGCCCTGAGCTGAAGGCAGACACTCAACGACTGAGCCACCCAAGTGTCCCAAGACCAAATCCTACAGGATCTCTTCCAGGAAACCTTCCTTGGTTTCTCTGTCCAATTAGATGTTGCCTCCCCGGGCTTGCACGGTGCCATGTGTAGCTCTCTCACAGCAGCACTGCTTACACTGACCCATGGTCTGCTTATCACCTTGCCCTCTGGATATAAACTTCCTGAATGTAGGGATACTGCCCTATTTATTTTTATATGCCCAGCTCCTAACTTAGTGCTTGGCATATAGTTGTTTTCCAGCTAAATGTTGAATGAAAAACCCCAACAAAGAGCATAGCTAGCATTATATGTAACATTTACTACCTAGGTTCTGATTTAAATGCTTTACATAGGGGATCCCTGGGTGGCTCAGCGGTTTAGTGCCTTCAGCCCAGGGCCTGATCCTGGAGTCCTGGGATCAAGTCCCACATCAGGCTCCCTGCATGGAGCCTGCTTCTCCCTCTGCCTGTGTCTCTGCCTCTCTCTCTCTCTCTGTCTCTCTCTCTCTGTCTTTCATGAATAAATAAATAAAATCTTTAAAAAAATAAAATAAATGTGTTACATAGACTAAATACATAAATAAACAAATAAATACTTTACATATGTTAACGTATTTAATCATCATAACAACCCTAAAAAGGAGATACTATTTCTGCCTCCACTTTACAGATAAGGACACTGAGACTCACAGAGATTAAATAATTCTCCCAAGGCCACATAACTAGAAAGTGGTAGAGTCAGGATTCCTGCCAGAGCAGTGTGGCTCATCAGTCACTGCTGTAAGTACACTCTGAGGTTGTGATAGGATATTTAGTGGGTGTCCAAGAAAAGGTGAGGTGACATTAGCCATAAGTCACAGCTCTCTGAATGTATTTTTCAAGGCATTGGTAAATGTGTGGAGATACTGTTGGCGGGGGTGTGTGTGTGTGAATCTTACCACTCTAACTTATGAAAGATTTGCTAGATCACCTATTTTGAATTGGAGAGGCCTTGCTGACAGTTGGGAATGATCTCTCTAGGGTGTCATGGAGCAGAACACTTAAGCATAGGAGGAAGAGGAGTATCTGAATGGGGAAATTCAACCTGCCCAATCTTTATTGAGCACTACAGTGTTAAATAATCTGGTAGTCATCCCTGTGCTTGGGAGCGTATGGTCTAGGAGGCTCTAGGATGAGTCTGATTAAAGAGAAGGGCAGAGGAGTGGCTCAGATTTATGGCATGAACTGAAGGACAGACTTGAAACTCAGAATGAGGAGTGGGAGTTTGCCGAGGGAGACACAACATGTAAAGAAAGTGATTTGGGCTACAGTAGATAAAGCAGATTACCTGAGAGAGAGGCCAGAAATAGAAAGGACAACATGAGGAGTTGGATAATCCCCTCCAAAAATAAAGAGAGGTCGAAAAAGAACTTGGTGGTAGAAGAGGTAGTAGCAGGAGCAGTTACTTATTAAGCACCTGTACGCGATTCAGGAAGGGATAAGGCATGGCCTCTACCCTCAAGGAACTCATGTTCTAGTTGTGAACAGAGGAAACATCCCCATGAAAGACACTGTATGGAACACATTTAATTTGGGTTGAGGTCCATGGTATCAGTGACCGGGTACTTTCCTTCTTGTTGCTTCATCCATCTGAACTTCATTTCCAAGGTTACTTCATGGTTCAGAATAGCTGTTGAAGTTCCAGCCATTACCTCTGCATTTCAACCAGCTGGAAGTGGAAAGGGGGAAAGAAGGGTGTGCTCCCTCCTTTTAATGACACTTCTCAGAAATCGTACACACTACTTCTGTTTATGTCCCACATGGCTACACAGCCATACCTAAATGCAAGGGAAGGTGAGAAATACATTAGCTGCCAAGTGCTCAACTGAACATTGGGGTTCATTGCTAAGGAAGTTGAGGAGAAGAAGGTGGGGAATACCAAGGTCCCTGCGATATCATTCTTCACATATGATTGGGCTTTGGAGCTCAGAAGAGGGGCTGATTATTTTAGGTTGAGTTGTCACAGAACTGATGGATTTTGAGTCAGTAATAGATAGGGATTTGGGAGATTTGGGGAAACATCAATTACAAGCAACTCCTATGGCAAGAGTGGCTATTCCAGAAGAGAGTCCCAAAGAGAACAAGGCTGGTCAGAGATGCAGGGGCCAACCTGGGAGACAGTCTTACCTTTGAAGCTCTTTCTTATTTTAAGATGCTAAGAAGAGGGGATCCCTGGGTGGCTCAGTGGTGTAGTGCCTGCCTTCGGCTCAGGGCGTGATCCTGGAGTCCCAGGATCAAGTCCCACATCAGGCTCCCTGCATGGAGCCTGCTTCTCCCTCTGCCTGTGTCTCTGCTTCTCTCTCTCTCTCTCTGTGTGTCTCTTGTGAATAAATAAATAAAATCTTTTTTTTAAAAAAAAAAAAAGATGCTAAGAAGAGCAGGCCAAGGAGTGCAGGGTTGTGTGTGTGTGTGTGTGTGTGTGTGTGTGTGTGTGTGTGTGTAAATGATAAGGAATCAGAAAAGATTTCTGAATTGAAAAGAGACATGATTTATCTTAGGTGCTGAGAAGTTGAGACATTTCATCCGTGTGCAGGTAGGAAGGAAGGGAGGGCTGGAAGTAGGGATGCTAGCTGGAAGTTTATCCCAAAGTGTTAGGAGTAAACAATGAGGGTCTACTTAATGGTGACAGTGAGACTGGAAGGGCTGGAAGGGAGGGTATGGATGAGAGGCCCTGGGAGAGACACGTATAGGGTCTCAGTAAGCAATAGGCTGTGGTCTTGGGGGGAGAGAGGAAAACCTTTGGGTGGTGTAACCGCACAAACATTGTGTCCTCTGAGAGGTAGCACTGCCTCTCAGGGCTCCCCAGGCAGGAGGGGAGAATATGAGGAGAAGTGGGGACCTTGGTTGGCCACAGGGAGAATGTGAGGCTCTGCCCCAAGCCTCCTTAGCTTTGGAAATCCGGCTGCCCCCAGCAGAATAGTTTCCATTCTGCGTAACTGGGGAGTGTGTGGGTCTGGCTAACCGCGAGGAGGGGCTGAGGAGCCAGCAGACAGATCAAGTTGCTGTGGCAGTGGCATTTTAGCGAGGGCCTGGGGGCTCAGTTGGGAAGAGCTACCTTGAGTTCCTCTATCTGAGCTCGTGGGCTTCTTGACTGAGTAGGCCAGAAGGGATGTCCCTGAGCTGGCATGTGGGGGCCCCTTACCTACAGAGGTTATCTGATACCAGGTATGAGGCCGACAGTGTGGCAGAGGTAGAACTGGGGGGTTTGCTGGCATTGGGGAGATGACCAACTTCCTTTGCCTTTTCAGGATCCAATGGAAGGGTCCTCCAGGGTGAAGAAGAGGCCTCTGGGGGTACAGTTGTATTTGGAAAAAAACTACCTCTTGGATTGATGCTGGCCTTCTAGGGCCTCTCCTTCATCTGACTTCCCTGGTGTAGGTTGCAGAGCTCAGCCTGAGACATCTGGTGAATCCATCGCTTTTTCCTCCAGACTGTTCAGGGACTTGGCCCATGACTGCTCAGCAAGTCATTTCTGGTTATAGAGTCATTGGTGACCACAGAAGCACGTTCTCCAGACAGGGCTCTGAGCCTGTGAAAGCTGGCTTTCCTCTGGCAGTTTGTCCCCAGAGTGATTAGCTCCAAGTAAACAAAAGCAGCAAGCTAGACCTAACACGACAGACACTGAAGTCAGGGCGCACCCACTTTTCCGATGTCTGCTGTCATGAGGTATCCCAGCAACTTTCCCATGAGTGTAACAGGGCAGCCCAGGCCTAGATGAAACTGTGTGTGGCTAGAGTTATGTTGCACACCAGAGCTCCTGTGCAAGGGGGTTGCGGCTGGAGGGAGATGAGGAACAGAGGGGAACTGTGGAACCGTGGGGTTTGGCAGCACCAGGGCTGGAGGCCTGGAGCCCACCCCTTCCTATCCTTGAACTCTCCAACGTGCAGGGGGCTGAGTGAAGCGCTTGCCCCGAGTCCATCACAGATGGGAAGGGCTACCTCGCCCTCCAGCTAAGTGTCCTACACCCAACTGTCTAGTGATTGCCTTTCTGCCCCAGGATACGGTTCTTCTCCTGGAACCTTTCACAGTTGGCTCTGGCTCATTCCAGGCTGTCTCAGGTGATCGTCTCCAAACCTAAGGTCTAGAAAGAAGGATGCGAGGGAGGTAGGCCAGGAGAGCCGTGCTGAGCTTCATCTCCTGGTTGGCTGCAAAGCCAGGCGTGGCCTGGGCCCGTGGGGGCCGCAGTGAGACCTGGCCTCCTATCCATTCCGTTTCCTCCCCTGCACTACTCCCGCCAGTCACGGGACTCGGGGGAAAGAGTGGGGGTGTTTGGGGGGTGCTCTGCTTCCCGGCCCCGGCCCTTCTGAATTTTAGCTCTTGGATCTTTGATCAAACCCTCTGATTTTTTTGATTTCCTTTGGACAGGGTTCTAGTTTGGGGGTGGTGGGCAGTGAGGAGGAGCTGTGCTGAAAGGAGCTAAACAGTGACGCAGAGGCGGCAGCGTAGGCCGTGGGCTGGGCCAGCGGCTGCCGTCTGGGCGGGCTGGGCGGAGGGCTCCCGCCCTGCACCCCGGCCAGCTGGCTTGCGTTAAAGCACTGGCTGAAAATAACTCTCATTGTCTGGGAGCTGCTACTGCAGCGGGGCTGGCGGTGGCCGCCAAGGGGGCCGAGGCGGCAGGAGCTGGTGCCTCCTACCTCCCTGGGCTCTTGCCCTTTGGGAGCAATGGCCAGCTGGCCACAGCTGTGCCTACTGCCCACCGGTAGAGATACTGGAGGGCAGGCTGGGCCCCTCCCAGCGCTCTGTCCTTTTGGCAGCCGGGCCGGGCCATTGTGCCTGGGGTTGCTTGCTTTGCTGTTGACTTGGGCAGGGATGTTGGGTCGTGAGGGAACGCAGGGCGGGAACGCAGGGCGGGAGCGCAGTGCTCCGGCTCCTCCTGCAACGGTCTCCGGGCGCCCGACCCTCGCGCCTCCTCCCCACATTCCACCTCTGTCCATCTGTACAATGGGCTGAGCCGGGGTGCCCGAGAGGACTCGTTGGCTGCTGTGGCCAGGCGTTCTGCAGCATGTGGTGCCCAGGACGGTGCCTCATTTCGTCTCTGGGGAAGTTCTAGGTTCAGCTTCCCAGGCTCCCCACCCCTGTGGGCTGAGCACGGGGGACTGGGCCTTCCCCACGTGGGGGAAGTGTCAGCCACCATGGTCTTGGTGGGGAGAGAGTTCCGAGGGGGAAAACACTAAGAAAACCAACTCACATTCTGTATTTGCTCAGAATAAACAGTCCCTGCCCGCCTTCCCTAAAGCCTCCAGAATCCCCTTCGAGGGAAAGTTTCAGAATCCCTCTCCCTGCCGCTCAGAGGAGCTATGCCAGTGTTCTCTGTTCCTAAGATTCATGGGGAGTGACTGCGACCAACAGAAATAGTTGGGAGTTTTTGGTGGTTCCTATTTCTGTTGGCTGGGTTTTCCCCAGGCCCGGCCCAAGGAGACGGACAGAGTCAGGGGTGAGTCCCAGAGCAGAACCCACACCTTCGAAGGAAACTCCAACCCCACCGGCATTTCCCTTCCCCTGCGATGGGAAGGAAGTGAGGAGGGGCTAACTGGCCAGGGGTACAGGGCAGGAAAGGGAAGGGAACCTCTGTGACCACAGCCACCTCCCTCCTCCTTGGCCTCACCGGGGGCTGACAGGGGTCAGGTGGGGAGCAAGGAAGACTTGCTCCCCCAGAACCCAGGAAGGGGTTAGGCACTGAGCAGGGCTCCATGCCTGACCTCAAACTGGCAGTAAACCAGGACAGCCTTGCTGGAGAAGCGTCAGGCCCACCCCTTTCTGCTGCTTCCCGTTATAGGTTTTTATTATTAGATTTCTGGCTGGTTCCTCAATGTGAGTTCATCTTCCCT
This sequence comes from Nyctereutes procyonoides, assembly GCF_905146905.1. NCBI lineage: Eukaryota > Metazoa > Chordata > Mammalia > Carnivora > Canidae > Nyctereutes > Nyctereutes procyonoides. The sequence goes on along the minus strand of NW_026575124.1, from coordinate 1,054,534 downwards.
GTCTCCTCCCATCCCTCCGGGGTCTCGCTCCTCAAGGATGTTGGTATTTAATTGCTTCCTAGTCTTAGGGTTGATGGGGGGGTGGTGAGAGGTGGGGGCAGGTGCAAAGGACGGCTGTGTCCTGAGTGGTCGAGAAGCAGCCCTGAAGGGGGGACAGAGGCAGAGACAGAGGCAACCCAGAAGCAAGAGGGGTCCTCGGGGTGTCAGAACATCACACGGGATTTTCAGGAGGAAGGGGAAGGAAACTGAAGAACACCCACAGCGTCCCAGACACGTACGGCTATAAAATATTTATCATTTAATCCTCATAAAACCCTGTGAAGTAGCGAGATTATCTCCATATTATGGATGAGCTCTGAAGAGCCCAGTGTTGATCTCGGTCTCCCTGACTCCGCATTCAGGGCCTCTGCTCCAAGACAGCTGTGTCCCCTTCCTGTTCTGCAAGGGTTTGGGGGAGGAGGTAGCAAGAACTTAGCCGAGCTTCTTGGATATAAACCCAGGAGAGGTCACTGTCTCTGTGGAACCACTGAACAAAAACGTCAAGGAAACACACCTTTGACTGAGACCGGCACGCGTCGGTGTGTCCCCTGGCTGTGCCCAGAACGCAGGAAGGTGTCCTTCCTCGGGACGTCGGAGCCCTGCTGGACTCGCGCACATCATCAGGTGGCTGCAGAAGCCCTAATGCCCTTGTGTGGCAAGGAGAGAAACCCGGGCGGGTGGCTTCCACCCTGCAGTCGGGGACCAGTCAGTCTCTTGGGAGGGTGCTAGAGGCTGGGGGAGTTCCCCCTGTACCCACTTCCTTCCCCGTCACACTAGGGCCCCAAAGAAACAGAAACCAGAAAGTGCTGCCCAGATCTTTAGACTGGAGGTTGCGGGCTTGTGGTCTGAGCTGATTCATGCTTCTGCTGCCCCTGTCCATACTCCCGGGAGGGGGGGATCTCTCTGGGGCATCTAGAGTTTTGAACCCTGATGTGCCTCTTCCATGCTCTTAGCCTAGGGTTCCTAAAGGGGGTGACTTTGTTCCACCTTCAAAGTCCCCGGGGCACCAGACATTTTCTTCCCAGTTCACCTGGTGGGGAAGCATGAGGCTGCAGCAGCTGATAGTGGGTGGCTGAGGAAGTTGGTGTAGACAGGATGTGATGTTTGCCATGGTAGCGACAGCCACCCCCCACCCTTCTCTGCCTGTCACTTTCTTCCAGGGGAGACAACTATTTTCTATTTCCATGGCACAGACTTGGGAGAAATGGGCAGAAGACATGAAGGGCTCGAGATGTGCAGAGAGCCAGAAGCAGGCCTGAGGTCTCACTTGGGCTCAGCTAGCAGAGCAGCCTGGCTGTGGTTAGGAAGGAGAACTTGGTCTGTGCTCACCTTCAACTTTAGGGTCCCTGTTTTGTTGTAGTCTCCTGTCCCTGGGCTCCTCTCCATACAGACATGCTGAGAATGGCCCTCAGCCAAGTAGTTTCAGAGAGAACATTCGGGAATGTATTTGCCCAGCCAGCCATCCCTACTGCATCAGCAGTGTGGGGGGACTTGATTAGCCCCTCTTTCCTGCAGGACTTCAGGCAGGCTCTCAGGGCCGCAGAAACTGAAAAGGGGGTGTGATGGGTGATCCTCTTCCCCTTCTGTTCTTCTCTTCCCTGAGCACTGAGCAGAAATCCCAGCCATACTCCTCTTTTGAGCCATAGTGACCAGGTTTCCAGCCAGAGCTTGGCCCGTTACTCAGAATCAAGATGTCTTAACCTTAGCTTTATTGTCCACTTACTGTCCACTAGGTGCCTATCACAGTATTAGACATCATCAGGGGTTGGAGACCATACAAATAGATGGGAGGGGCTAGATGAGTGTACAACTAGTTTAATCCCATGCACACAATTCGTGTCCCCAGGGATGACGATGTCAAGGAGTGGGTAGATATAAACCCAACGGCCGTACTTAGGTGACCAGGGAGTTAGAGCAGGACATGGAGCTGTAGGTAAGGGAGAGAAAGATGAGAGGAAGGCCTTCCAGGTGGCCTGCAGCGTGCTGGGGGAAGAGGCTGGATTCGTGGGAAGTCACGTGGGTTATCAGACAGCTATGACACTTCAGGTAGGAGAACATATTTGATTCAGGAGTATGGGGTGAGGGGCAGGTACAGGGATCTGCCTTTAGAGGCAAGAGCTGTGACCTACAACAAAGGCAGCCACACTGGAGAGAAGCTTGGGTGGGTGGGGATAGAGGAGGGGAAGGGAGGGCTACTGGCCTGGGTAGGGCTAGCCCATGGGCACCTTGACTTCCCTTGCTCGTACCCACTTTTATTTCTTTATTCATTCTGAAAACAGTAGTGAGCAAAATAAAATGACTCCTGGACTGTCCTTCTGCATTCTAGGTTAGAGTGTCTTTCAGTTCCAACCTTGGAACACTTAATTGTGTTTTATTAATTAGGAAGTATGTCAAAGTGATGTGCTACTAATAATTAAAGTACTGAAATCTGATAAATTATTTCCTTTAAAAAGTGAGCCTTTATCTTTATGCTGATGTCCTTCCCCTCATGTATTTGTATCCTGATATGGGGCGAAGGGCTAGACTTGTAGCATCTACACAGGCTGTGGCTGGCTCAGGATTCACCTGTGGTTGAGTATGATGTGGGAAGGCCGTGCATCTCTCAGGCCATGGGGGAAAAGCAGGTTGAAAGTTGCTCTTGTAAACGGGTGGCTTTCCAACTTTTTTGCCCTGTCCCATGTTAAGAAACACATTTTATGGCAGGACTTGTGTGTGTGCACATGTGTACACATATACTTAAAATGCAAAAGAAACAAAAGCTTCATGAAACATTATACTTCCTACTTGTAGTGATTTCTAGTATCTTCTAGCCTCTTTTATTTTAATCTATTTGTTTTCATTAAAAATAAAGTTAATCTCGACTCACTAAATTGGAAAACATTGCTCGACCAAACTGAACCAAATATGAAGGGGAGGCAGAAGGACTGTCCCACCTCTCTGAACCTTCCTTCTCAGCCGCAGTGTCAGGGTGAAGCCGAGGGCCCGGGAGGGGAAAGGTATGCGCGCTCTCCCTTTCTCTCCTCTGGAGGGGAAAGGTATGCGCGCTCTCCCTTTCTCTCCTCTGGGTGCGGGGAGCTTTCAGCCCTGGTTGACTCAGGTTCTCTCCTCAGAGCTCCATGAACCTGCCTCCCGACAAGGCCCGGCTCCTGCGGCAGTATGACAACGAGAAGAAGTGGGATCTGATCTGTGACCAGGTATGGGGTTTGGGGCAAGGTCCAGGAGTAGGGGTTGTGTTTTGGGCTGGGCAAGGCAGCAGGGCCAAAGTCACTGACCGCAGCCCTGGGATCCTTTGAGAAACCCTAGCCTGGCCTTGGCCTTAGCCCCTGCTCACTTCCTGTTCCAAGAGGACTGTCTTTAACAGAGGCAGGGCTGGTAGGCCAAGTCCCCCTTTAACTCCTGCAAAGAGCTGTCTTGATTTCTTCCTGATGAGCGGTAGCCTGAGAGAAGTCTGGGAAGGGCTGGGTGGCTGGCTGGCTGCAGGGGTGTTGGGCACTCTCCCGGCAGAGCCTGTTCCTGCCCTTCCCCAGGGTAAGGCCTCTGCCTGCAGCATAGACCAAAGGGGTGTTTCCTTCTCTCTCCGCCCCGGCCCTGGCACATAGGGGTTTTCTCATTCTTTGCCGGCCTCTATGAACGAGAAGACCCAGTCCCCTAGTCCACTGTTCCCAAATCTCAGAACAGGAGGACTGGAAGCTCTCCCTACATGAGTAGTGTTTCCAGCTGAAGAGAGGGGAGGGATTATTACTTAGCTCAGAACCGAGAACCAGCACCCATGGCTTGGCTCTTGCCCCTGCACACGTTTGAATTTCACAAGTCATGAGTTTCTGAACTCAGGCCTGTCTGCACGGCGAGGAGAGTCCGCTTTTACTTCCTTACCTCTTGGGAGGTGTGGAAGCCTCTGGCACAGCGTGTGGTCAGTGTGCTTACCCCGTACTTCGCGGTGGAGCTGTCACGAATGTATTATTTCTTTTCAAGAAGTACTTGCTGTGGACCAAGAATTTCACATATACTGAAATATCTCGTTTAATCCTCACAAAACCCCCAAGGAAGGAGCTTTTTACATTTAATGGATGAAAAACTCGAGGCTCGGTGCCTTGCCTGATACGAGCCGGGGCGGTGGAGCCGACTCCATCTGTGCTGCCTGTGACATTCCACTGCCTCCGAGATCAAGCTGCTTGACCTTGGGTAGAATGACGCTCCCGAGCTCCTAGTCCAGGTCCCCTCCTCTCCACGGAGGGCCTGTTTCCTTGTGCTCTGCATAAGCAGAGCTGGCGAGCATGGTGAGCCCCCGCCTGGGGGTTGCAGAACAGTAGCCTGTTGATGCTGAGTTTCTTTTCTTTGTTTTTTTTTTTTTTTTAATTTTTATTTATGATAGTCACACACAGAGAGAGAGGCAGAGACACAGGCAGAGGGAGAAGCAGGCTCCATACACCGGGAGCCCGACGTGGGATTCGATCCCGGGTCTCCAGGATCGCACCCTGGGCCAAAGGCAGGCGCCAAACCGCTGCGCCACCCAGGGATCCCTTCTTTGTTTTTTTTTTAAGATTTTATTTATTTATTCATGAGAGACACAATGAGAGGCAGAGACACAGGCAGAGGGAGGAGAAGCAGGCTCCATGCAGGGAGCCCGATGTGGGACTGGATCTGGGGACTCCAGGATCACACCCTGAACCAAAGGCGGATGCTCAACCACTGAGCCACCCAGGCGTCCCTGATGCTGAGTTTCTTTAATTGATAATCTCTCAGTCTTTTCTAGGTCACGTAATTTCGCCTGTTTCTCAAGCCTTTCTTTTTTCTTTCCTTTTGTGTCTAGGCTATGTCCTCACCTTAGATCATTCCACCTGGAACCTCGGCAGTCCCCCCACCCAGCAGCTCTTCAGCTATCTTAGTTGTGAAGGCCCTAGAGGGACCAGGATGCTTAAGAGTTTCCCCTGAGTTTTCTCTTGGGTCTGAGGCAGGGGTTGGACCAAAATGGGGAGGACACAGTCCTGTGCCCTCCGTGGAAGGGGATCGAGGGATGACCTCGCTGAAAGCAGGTTCAGCATTTGAGGTTGTCTGGACTGTCGGAGCCTGGGCCTGGGCAAAGAACAGAAAGTGTGTCTGCAGCCCTAAATATGTAGCCTGAAGCCCAAGTCTGGGTTCACGGCTGAGGAGGTTGCACTCTGCGAGGCCTAGCTCCCTGCTCCACAGCCCTGGGAATCCCGGTCCATCAGTCAGCTAGGCAGACACCATTTCTCAGTTGTATCTTTATTTTGAGCACTGTTCCCAGCTCTTCCATCCCCACGTCTTAGCAAGCCGCAGGCTCTTAAAATAATTTTCAACACAGGAAAATATTTTAGGCTCAGAGATCATTAATGAGAGAAGGGGAAGATGGCGGTAGATGGGGAGCACCTGAAAATCAGGCAAGGAAGAGGACCCGTGCTTTGGATGGTGTTACGGGCCAGCGGACAACCTGGGGAGTCTGAATCCCCTCACACCGAACACCACGAGTGTTCGGCTCCCTCAACCCTCTCCTCAGAACTCTGGGTGTCTGTGCACACACACGTGTTTCCCTCACAGGAACGGTTCCAGGTGAAGAATCCTCCCCACACTTACATCCAGAAACTCCAGAGCTTCTTGGACCCCAGCGTAACTCGGAAGGTGAAGTGTGAGGCAGGGAGGCCCCATCTTGCTTCCCCTTATAGTCCTGCGGGATTGGGGGGGGGGCAGACCCTTTGACTTGTGGGGGGACATCTGCTTCTGAGCAATGGGAGTTGGGTGTCTGGGTTCTGAGGCCATGGGCCTGGAGTGGCTGGCTACCAACAGAGGGAAAGGCTTATAACTGCCCTCTTGCGTCCCTTCCCTTTTCTGCCCTTTTCGTTTGTACTATTAAGTTGGATCGGGGGGCCTCCGATAGTGACAGGAAATTCCGTGTTTACAGAAGTTCAGGAGGAGAGTGCAGGAGTCAACCAAAGTACTGAGGGAGCTGGAGATCTCACTTCGTACCAACCACATTGGGTGAGTCAGAATCGGCCATCAGGATCCGGTGTCCTCGGAGGATGGGTTGCTTGTTTTTCTCCCTGTCAGGAGGCACTGTTGCCCCCTAAATGGCTTTTGGTTCCCCAGAGCTTTAGACTGTTCTTTTTCTGGCTTTTCTCCCTTTCAGCTCTGCCAGCTGCTGACTGGATGCTGCTGGCAAGCGTGGGGCCTCTCCTGGGGTCTTCAGCCTGTGGCTTTAAGGAGAAGACATTCCCATAGCAGCTGAGACTAGAGTCTGCTGTGGCCTGGGGCTGGGCCAAGGGAGGCCCGGAGAATACTGGGGATGGGGGAGCATATTACATCGGGGAGCTGAGACCTGGTTCCGGGACTGTTTGGTGCCCAAAAGATGATTTTCTTGATTACAAGACCATCTTAGTTCACGAGCAGAGGCGGCTTCCCAGAGTACCAAGCAAGTAGAAGTAAGGCAGCGGGGGCCAGGAATTGAACGTCTTCCGTATCTACAGACCTTGGTTACTGCCAACCTGTGGACAGGGTCCCCAGGGACTGCGTGGGTCTGAGTGGGGAACCAGAACCTGCTGAACGGGCTGAAGGCGAATGCGTGAGGTACAGTGAAAGACGGCCGTGGTCTCAGTTTTATGAACCTGCAACCAGTCAGAGTATGTGTAGTGGAAGTGAGACAGACAGACAGACAGACAGAGGGAGTGTACACAAAGCAGTGGGGAAAGCCTGATGGAGAACTGCAGGCAGGGCTGCTATCGTGGCACAGATACGCAGAGCTTGCACGAGAGAGGCGTCGAGCCCGGGGTGGGGCGGGGGTGGCTGGGCAGGTGCCATCCCCAGGGTCCCGGGCTTCCTGAGAGCAGGGGTGGAAAGAGCCGAGTGACATCATCTGCCTTTCCCTCCTGCCCACGGCAGCCGCCGCTCGCTCGTCCACGCCGGGCTGAGCCTGCCTGGGGCCCTCAGAGAGGCTTACCTGGTTGCAGCCAGCCGCTGCAGCAGTCAGGGAGGGGGGCGGCGGCGGATGGCGCGGGAGAGAACAGGAAAGGGATGGTTCCTGGCCTCCGCAGCTGTGCTTGGTGGCCAGATTTGGCTTCCACACCTCGTCTGTGAAGCAGAGGGAAAGCTGACATGCTAGCAAACGTGAACCCGAGCCTCCAGCTGGATTTGGTGAATCCTCACAGAAGGAGTGGCAGGGCCTCGTCAGCTCGCCTGCATGGGGGGGGGCAGTGAGGCAGTTGGCAGCTCCCGTCCTGCACGCCACCCCCACGGGCCTTCTACTCCGCTCCCTTCTCTCTCAGGCCCTCCTCTTAGTCTTGCTGCATGAGGATGGGAGCCGGTTCTTCTCGGGAGAGGGCCGGGGAGCCGTGCGCACTCCCCTCCGCTCACCCCTTCCGTCTACCTGGTGCCCGCCTCTGGCCAGTGGCCAGGAGCCGGGGGCAGAGCAGCACGGTTCCCAGGCTCGGGGCCTCGCGGCAGCTGGCACCCCAGCCAGAGGTCCGGACCTGGTCCTTGGTTCCCAGGAAACAGCTTAGTGTCTGGCATGTTAGGAGCTCCTGTCGCCGGAACTGTGGCTTCTCTGGGTAGTTACGTGGGAGGACCAGGCTCCTTCCCAGATTTCTAGGCTGGAAGAGTTTGTCCTGCTGTCAGGCTGGGGTGTGGGTGCTCCAGGGCGGTCGGAGCCCGGGGCAAGACGGGGAGCGGGGGATCCCGCTTCTGGCACAGCGCGATCAGGCCCAGGGCCTGCCGAGGCCGGGTGTGCAGGGGCAGCCCAGCGGGAACCGAGCCCCGGAGCGGAGCGGGGCCGCTGGACGCGGGGCTCCAGGGCCTCAGCAGGGCCTCCGCTCTCTGGCGTGGATTGGCTTCTCTGCCTTGCCCAACTGCCCTTTAACCTCTCCTCAAAGTGTCAAGATCCCGAAAATAGCAGTGTAGACTCAGACAGGAAATGAGAAGGGGGAGGGGAGCTGGAGAGCAGACAGACAGGAAACGGGAGGCCTGTCGGCCCCCTGAGAGGAAGCTAACTTCAGGCAGCTCCGGTGTCAAGCCTCCGCGAGCCGCGAGCCGAGCGGAGCCGAGCCTGGTGCTCCGGCCCAGCCTCGCACCGCAGCCCAGGGTGTGGCCAGCAAACATGGCGCCGGTGCTGCAGCCGCGGGGAGGCCGGCCCCGCAGGGCTTCTGGGTGCCGCCGGCCTGTAAAGACCCCGGACATCCAAAGGAGCAGAGCACTGAGGAGAGCTAGGGGGTTTAGCCTGAGACGTTTAGGTCTCTCTGTGCCGTGGAATGAACCTGTTCTGGAACAGTCCTGGGATGGGCTCTTGAACTTCCTTCCAGGGATGCTCAGGCCAAGAGCCCAGAAGGCAGAAGGGGGAAGTGCCCGGGGCCATTGTCTGCAGGGTCTTTGCTGTCCACCGCCTGCCTCGCTGGCTGAAGGGGCCTGAGTCCTCCGTCTGGCTCTGAGGGGTCACGGCCGTTCTGGAGTTCCTCGAGTGACTGACTGTTCCTCACCCTCTCCCTGTCCCTCAGCTTACCCTGAGCAGGCACAGAATTCCCACATGTCCTCCTTTGCTCGCTGTGGCCCAACTGTCTTGTCTTGGACATGGTGGAAGGGCCCTTTGGCCCACCATGTCTCTCTGTTCCAGAGCTCTCCTTGACCCTTCCCGCCTGTCTTTTGACTGAGACTTGAGTCCAGTTGGAGACGTGCTAGCCCTTCTCGGGCACAGCCGTGCACAAGCGCCTGTGGTGAATGCTCTGGATAACCCCCCCACCTCCCCGCAGTCCTGCCAATGAACATCAGGCAGGGTCAGTGCACTTGGCGTTGTGTTAGACACCAAGGGCCACTTAGGGGAGGGTTTCTGAAAGCTTGTGTGGCTGACATGGTATTAGAAGGCCTTGTGCCTTTCCCCATCCCTGGCTCCCGGACCAGTGGAGGTGGTGTGACCATGGATAGGTCTGCCGTGGGTTTTGAACCTTAGAATTTTCCCAGCCTGGTGCTGAGTTTCAGAGGATTCAGGAGCCGGTGGGGTCAGAGGCCCCTCACCCTTCTCCCCCTCGACTCGCTTTGGCAGACCCCTCCACTATGTTTCCTTTATTTGCAGGTGGGTGCGGGAATTTCTGAATGATGAAAACAAAGGCCTGGACGTGCTGGTGGATTACCTGTCCTTTGCCCAATGTTCCGTCATGTGAGTACCACCCTGGGGCTAGGGTTGGGGACTGGCGAGGGAGGACACAGTCCCATTCTGATTTGCTGAGGAAGGGTGAGACTGCAGGGGTGAAGATGGGAATGGGAGGCCCAGGCAGTGGTGTGGGAGTGGACACACAGCCCAGGAGATGTCTGGGATCTGTGACGAATGCCAGGTGGCCAGAGTAGAAGGTACATTTTGGGGAGCAGAAGGAGAGAGACATGGAAAGGGATCTCAGGATTAGAACCCAAAGGATCCAGACTCCAGGCTGAGAGCAGTCCAAGGAAGAGTCCTGGCTTCTAGAAGAGACACCTGGTGGGATTCATATTCATTTGCCTTTGGAGAGAGTTGAGTCTTTAAGAATCTCCTTTGGGTCTCCAGATGTGAGACGGTTCCCCCAAATCATCGCTAAGGAGCCCTAGGAACAGTGGTCATGACCTTTGGCCCAGGTTGAAAATGAAGTATTTGGAGCCTTTTTTTTTTTTTTTTTAAGATTTTATTTATTTATTTATTCATGAGAGACACACAGAGAGAGGCAGAGACCCAGGCCGAGGGAGAAGCAGGCTCCCTGCGGGGAGCCCGATGTGGGACTCGATCCCCGGACTTCAGGATCACTCCCTGGGCTGAAGGCAGACGCTCAACCGCTGAGCCACCCAGGTGCCCCTGGAGCCTTTATAAAAGCACTTGAGGTGGTGGAGGGAGCCCTAAGCACACGAGTACAGATGAAAAAGCAACACGAGTTAGTGAAAAGGAGTGCTTTCAACTATGACAACCACAGAGCTGGCTGTGGGTCTTAGGTATGTCCTTTATTCCCTGGGTGACCTCAGGCACATTGGCATCCTGTTTTATAAGAGGGGATCCATGTTTCAGAGTTGTTGCAAGGTTGAGATGATGATTTGTGTAAAGTACTTAGTAGTGTTTGGAACGTAGTAAGTCTGTACTGCACTAGCTACTTTATTGTTCGTTACTATTATTCAAGGTGATGTAACCTACCATAATTAATAGATATTTGGAAAGAGGGATTATACTGACCATTCATGTGATGACTGATGAATTCGTCAGACTTCTAGCCGAGACTTAAGGCAGCCCTTAAGGCAGCTGACCAGTCACCCCAGCTGGGCCATGACTTTCCCCAAGCACCAAAAGTCCCAAGTCCTGGGGAACTCCTCAGTTCTGGGACTCAGTCCTAACCTAGGCTTTCACTTTTGTTGTTACTGTCCTTGCCACGTGGCTTGCTCCTTTGTCCAGCAGATCTTCAGTCTAATCTCTTGAGGGCTTCGAACTAACACCTCTCCTAGGTTTGGCCTGTCCCTTTTTTCCAGGTCATCCCCTGTTAAAAACCAAGAGTGGCCGACTCCCCATTCCCATCCCTGCAGAATTCATGCCTCGTGAGCCTCCTATCCCTTTAAAAACTACTCTTTTTATAGAAAAAAATGAAAAACATTCGCTGAAGTGATTTTTTAAAAAATTCAGAGCTTTTATAGTAAAAAGATGTAGATCATTTTTCCAAATAAGCCTATCTCATTCGAAAGGCAAACAAATCCCAGCTGCTCAAAACCAAAATACACTCAATTCTCAGTACTGTGGTGTCCATAGCAGTGCTTTCGACTCTGTTTCCGAAAGAAAGATTCAGGGTGGAGAGAGGGTGCGAAGGGGAGAGAAAGTGTGTTTTGGGAAAGGTTGAAAGGAAAGGGGTGAAGCCAAATAGAGTTTGGGTGAAGGCATTTATTTGTAAACTGCGTGTAGCGGGGCTAGGGAATACTCTTACTGATTGAGGGAAGCCACTGGCAAGCTTCCCTGTCGGGGAGCCTCCTCCACTGTTTACTAGAGAGCCCCCCGTGAAGCAGCTGTTCATCAGGACTGCAGCCTGCCCCAGCCCCTTTGGAACATTCAGTCATCTGCAGATATCATTCCCTATTTCAGAAAGCCTTGGCCTCTGTGCCTTTCACCCTGGGGCTATGAATGTCGGAGCAGAATGTTCCTCGGGGGAGGAGCCCGTAGGAGAGGCTTGTTCGGTCCTTAATGACCTACTTGGGGGAAGAGGATGGGAAAGAAGACTGGGGCTGGCTTCTCAGGGCGGGTATATCCTGATGTGGGCATTCGTCAAGGACAGTACCCTGTGGGCTTGTGATCTCGAGCTGTCCTCCTTGCCCTGGACACACTCCCAAACTGCTGGTGGCAGTCACGGAAGTGCAAAGTGACAGAGAAACCATCCCGACTCCTGTGGGGACTCAGGACCACAGTCCACACACCCTCAACCTGTGATTTCTTCCCCTGGGGAAGCTAAAGCCCAAGGAGCCTCTCTGCCAGAAAGCCTAGCCGTCCCCTGGCATTAAAACCCAGTGCTGGGAAGGGAGCGTGGCGCTCCTGACCATAGTGGACTGTCCCCCTCCAGGTTGGCTGGGACCCCCATTCCCTTCATTCAGACCTACCATCATGAGCCAAACCCAGAGCCAGCCAGCACTGAGAGGCCCCTTTGGCCACTGCCATTTGCCAACTAGCAAGACCTGCGTTGGCCTGTCCCCCCCACCCTTCCACAAGGGCACATTCTCCACGGGGAGCCGTAGCTTCTGAGGTGTCCCATCTAAGGCGGGGTGTGCAGAAAGACTGCCAGCAACCCGGGCGCTCCTAGAGCAGCGCACCTCTGTCAGCGTCCCATCCCCGCAGACCCCCTCCTGGTTGCTGTCTGTGCCGCGGCGCCCGCCCTTGCCCTGCGTTGGTGGCTCTCCCAGCAGGGTGGGGTCTGGGCCGCCCAGTTCCGCTTTCTCTTCTTGCCCTCCTCGCTTCTTATTGCCTTCAAGGTCTAAAGGGTGAGGGTGGGCCGGTCCGGGGGCTTAGCACTGAATTTCTCCTCTGTGTGTGTGCGCTTGTGTGTCCTTTCCTGCTCCAGGTTTGACTTTGAGGGTCTGGAGAGTGGCGACGATGGTGCATTTGACAAGCTCCGGTCCTGGAGCAGGTCCATCGAGGACCTGCAGCCACCCAGCGCCCTGTCAGCCCCCTTCACCAACAGCCTCGCTCGCTCTGCGCGCCAGTCTGTGCTCCGGTACGTGTGCTCTTGCTCTGCCCGCCTGCCTCCTGCCCTGGCCCCCCCGGTCCAGGTCCGGGGTGACAGTGGGGATGCTCATTGCTTCTCCCTCCACTCTTGCTTCTAGGCTCAGCTCTCTTGCCCTCTGCCTGCCAGTCTGTCTCTGGTCTGTCCCCTCTGTCTCCCTGATTCTGCCCAGCAATCTGTCCTGGGTAAGTATACCGCCCTCGGCGGGGCCCACGCCATCTGGAGCTCCCCCTCTCGGGGCTCCCTCCATTCCACTTTTTCCTTCTGCCCTTCCTTCCGACCTCTTGGGCAAGCCTGGCCTCACCCAGCTCCCTGGTCTCCACCAGGCCATCCAGCTCCTGCCCTCAGGTCTGCTGCCCTCTGGCTCTGTGTTCTGCCCATTGGCTGCTCCGAGAGCAGCTCCCACCCGCCCTGCCCGCTGCTCACCTTCCTTTCACTTTTTCCTTTAGGACTTTTCTCTCCCAGCGTGCCTTGTGTTCAGGTTTTTTGTTTTGTTTTGTTTTGTTTTTTTTTTTTTTGCAGTATTTTAGGAGCCGTCCTGCCCGGAGGCAGGTGGATAGACCAGATGACTCTTCAGAGCCCCTCCTACCCAGGGAGACTTTCTTTTGGGCCCCGTGGCCCTTTCTGTGGTCTCTGTCCCTCTCGTGGCCATGCTTTTCTCCTGGTCTCCTCTGGGTTTTGTCCTTCTGACCCTGCTCATCACTCCAGTCATGCGTGAGCAGAGCCCGTTTGTGCTTCCTCTTTCTTTCATGAAACATCGCTGGGGGCAAAGCCAGGTGTAGCCCCCAGCCCTCTTATTGCCTTTGGGGTCTGCTCTGCCCATTCTGAGACTACAAGTGGGATGGGAGCCAAGGATTTGTGGAAGATCCCTGGATCCATCTTGAGGACTAGAAAGGCCTGCGCACCTGCTGTTGTATTTTGGGGAGGATTCCCCCCCCCCGGGTTCAGGATGATTTGGACACTGATTATAAAGCTGGGATCCTGGCTAGTTACTCACAAAGGCCTGTTGGCAGAGAGGGGAAACAGAACAGCTGAGCACCCCGGCCCCTCCTCTCCCACGGCTCTCGAGACTGTGGCTCAAGGTGCCCTGTCCCCCCTCTCCTGCTGCTGCTGAGGCGCAGCCTGCCATCCAGGTGATGGTGAGCACTCCTGGGCCCTTCACCGGCCACCCCCTCTTCCCAGGTACAGCACTCTCCCCGGGCGCAGGGCCCTCAAGAACTCCCGCTTGGTGAGCCAGAAGGATGACGTCCACGTTTGTATCCTGTGTCTCAGAGCCATCATGAACTATCAGGTAAGGGGGCCCCGGATGCTCTGCCCTCATGAACTATCAGGTGAGGGGGCAGCGCCGGCCCCGGATGCTCTGCCCTCCCTGCCTCCCCTGCCAAACTAGAAGAGCTAGGAGGGCACCAGCTTGTAAAAGACGAGTGTGCTGGCGGGCGTGTAGTCAAGGGGCTTCCCACCATCTAGGTCTTCCTTCCTTGTGTCCTTTCCCCTTGTTACAGTACGGATTCAACTTGGTCATGTCCCACCCCCACGCTGTCAATGAGATCGCACTCAGCCTCAACAACAAGAATCCCAGGTGAGTTCCTCCCCTCCCCCACCCCCTCACTGTGCCCAGAGCTCTGGTGATCTGGGCTCCACCTGTCCCTGCCAAGAAGTCCTGCCTGGTCTCGGGGTCCCGTGGCCTAGGTCAGTGCCTTGGGTCTGCTCCCTCACTTCAGCTGGAGGGGAAGGAGGGTCCCTGGCTTCCCTCCCATTGGCACAGCTTAGTGAGGGGGCAAGCCTCCCTTACCCTGCTTTCTTTCCAGAACCCACTCCTCTCACTTCTGAGGCTGTCTCCACTTGGAAAGGACCCACCTAGTTGTGGAAGTGAACTGTGTGGTAGCCAGGGTGGGGAGTTAGGTCTTCATCTTTTTTTTTCACCCCTTAGAACCAAAGCTCTTGTCTTGGAGCTGTTGGCAGCTGTGTGTTTGGTGCGGGGAGGTCACGAAATCATCCTCGCTGCCTTTGACAATTTCAAAGAGGTCAGTCTCCTACATTTGTGGGGTGTGTGTGCGTGTGTGTGTGTGTGTGTATTTGGTGAGGAGGTGGGGAGCCAGGTTGGGAGGCAAGCACCCTTTCCTGTGATCCTCACACATCCCAGTGATGATTTTAACATCTCGTGCTTAACTAAGTCTCCTGCCCTCTCTGCCTTTTTTTTTCTAAAAAAAACACCAAAACCACCTGAATGGCCAGCTAAAGAGGCCCTCAGTTGAGAGCCTTGGCCCAATGGCCCTAACCTGGCCATGCATCAGAATACCTGGAGCTTGCCCAACTTCTTCCTGGGAGGCTTGAGTACCTGTGCTTTCCAGGTGGCTCTGAGGCAGTGAACCCACTGGTAGAACCCAAGGCACATGTGTTTGCTGTGGGAGGAGAAGGCAAGCAAGGATCCTCCTGGGCCGTTGGCTGCTATTGGTGAGGGGAGAGGAAGCTCCTGCTTGGAATTTCCCCAGCCTCTGGGCCTGGCTCTGAAACCATCATCTGCCTGAACATAGGATTCCTCGACATCCAGTCGCAGCTGCTGGTCCCACCCCCTTCCTCCTCTGTGGACCTCTTCCCTAGCATCCATTGTTCAAGCCAGGAAATGGCTCTTCCTCCTTGAAGCCAGAGGCTCAGAGGAGTCTCTGGACCCCTCTCAGCACGGGGGCTTTCCTGCACCCTGGCCTCTCTCCTGTGTCCTCACTAGGACCTCAGCCATGGCCCCCAACCTTCCTCCTTCCACCCCTCTTCCTTCAATAACTGAGCAACTCAGTTTCTTCTTGGCCTATCCCCCAGAGACCCATGAAGCCCAGACTCATGGCTACCAGCTTTATTGGGTTCCCTCAGCAAGTTGACGGGGGACCAGGGCCCCAAGGCAATGCCAGCCCCAGGCTTTCTTCTGCTTGGAGAGCTTGTTAAACCCACAGGCTTTTTTCTACGTGCCAGGTGGCTCCTTGCACATAAAGAGCTGTGGCTAGGCTTAGTCTGAACAGTCCCTTTTGCCCTGATGTTCCTGGGAGCTGGGCTCAAGGGCTTAGGATAGCTCTGCTCACCGAGACAGTTTTCTTGCTCAGGTATGCAAGGAGCTACACCGCTTTGAGAAGCTGATGGAGTATTTCCGGAATGAGGACAGCAACATCGACTTCATGGTGAGGAACTGGGTCTGGGTCAGGCACGTGCACAGCAGGGTCCCCATGTTCCTTGACAGCGGGCCCTACAGCATTCCTTGATATTCCGCTCAGAACCTAGAATGATTCTCTCCACCCAATAAATGCTCCTTGTCTACTTACCTACCCCAGAGAGCTCTTAGAATCTTCAGGACGATGACATTTTTGTGGCTTGGGTCTACCTCCTTTCCACCTTTTCTTGGCCTCACTGCCCCTGACTCGGATTCTTTCAAGCTGCTTCGTGCTACCCAAGCTTTCCCTCTCGCTTCTCTTCCCTTCAGCCTATGGTCTTCAGTTAAGAGGCACTGTCTCCAGAAACACCTGCTGATGTGCAAAGGAAATCAGCTGTATCTTCATTTCCATCTATTTCTCACGTAATTTACTTGTCTTTGTACACTGAATATTAAGTTTGCTTTTTTAAGTTAAAATACTCTTGTCATTCCCAGAAGGACTCAAAAAAAATTTTTTTATTTGCTCCTTTTGATGATCCACCTGACAATACTGGATCTAACACCCCGACTCTGCGGGCTCTCCTTGCCCTTCCCGCCTCTGACCCTCTGGGCGGCTGCTTCCCCAGGTGGCCTGCATGCAGTTTATCAACATCGTGGTGCACTCAGTGGAGGACATGAACTTCCGGGTCCACCTGCAGTACGAGTTTACCAAGCTGGGGCTGGAGGAGTTCTTGCAGGTGAGCTGGGCTCCTGTCCTCCCAGGCGAGGAGCTTAGGAGGCAGAGGACCAGCTTAGTCATAGCACCAAGGGTTTTTCTTCTACAAGAGCCTTGTCATGGGTGCTCTGGGAACCCTGCCTGTCTCCTGCAGCCTGGGTCTCAGGCCCTCCTGCGGGGGGAGTGGGGGGCGGCGGAGGCTCTCCAATCAGGCAGCTCCATTGGATGAGGCTCTGCAGAGCTGCAGAAGGCACCCACGGGGTCTTACCCTCTAGGAAGTGGTCATGGAGGGTGATGAGGACTAGGTCTCTCTCAGGAGGCTCCCCTGACTACTACCATCTCTGCTCTTCCCAGAAGTCAAGGCACACGGAGAGCGAGAAGCTGCAGGTGCAGATCCAGGCATACTTGGACAACGTGTTTGATGTGGGAGGCTTGTTGGAGGATGCTGAGACCAAGAATGTGGCCCTGGAGAAGGTGGAGGAGTTAGAGGAACATGTGTCCCACGTAGGTAGTCCTTTTTTGCTGCCAGAACTACTGTCGAAGGTGGGGAGAGGACGGGGCCATATCAGCTCTAGATTGAAGCGCAGGGAAGCCTCCGAACCCAGCACGCTCTGGCCGAGGCCCTGGATGTGTCCTGGAACACACACTGACCTCCAGGGCTGAGATGGCCTCAGGCTTGAGAGAGTCAATGTGGTCTGGTTCATGTGGTCTCAGGCCCTGGGCCCACGGGAGTGACGTAGGGAAGCCACCAGGCCCCTCTGCCTGTGGAGCCCTGGATGCAGGGGTTGAGCCCAAGTCCTGACTGAGGTTCAGGCTGTGCAAAGTGTCTGGGCTTTAGGGCCAGCACCAGACCTGCTCTTCCCATCCTGTAGCTCACGGAGAAGCTTCTGGACCTAGAGAATGAGAACATGATGCGTGTGGCAGAGCTAGAGAAGCAGCTGCTGCAGCGGGAGAAGGAATTGGAGAGTGTCAAGGTACCAAGTAATCTGAGGAAGGGAGGCCCTGACTGGTGTTGGGCGCCAGGGCCTGGGGAGCTGGCTTTGCTTTCTGTCTCTTTCTTTCTTTCTTTCTTTCTTTCTTTCTTTCTTTCTTTCTTTCTTTCTTTCTTTCTTTCTTTCTTTCTTTCTTTCTTTCTCTTTCTCTCTCTCTCTCTTTCTTTCTCTTGATGTTTCTCTTACCGATTTATTTTTTTTTAACTCTTTGCTCTTTGATACAGTCAGCTCCATCCTATTATAAGCAATGCATGTGAAAATTGTAGTTATTTGCCTTTTCTTTCTTGAGTCACGTCAAGTCTTTGAAAATCCAGATCCTGGTTCACACTTGAGTCAGCACTCAGAAGAGAGTGGGCTGATGATTTCACCCCATTTTTTAGTTGGAGAGGGAAACTGAATCCAGAGTGGGCTGGACACACACAGAGGACGGTAGGGGCAGATGGGGCATCCACAGGCGCTTCTGGCATCCAGGCCTCCTCCTCGGGCCCGTCCTGTTGCTTCTCCTTCCTCTCCGTAATGGGCACACTGAGTAGCCCAGGTGCTGTCCACCAGGTATCCTATTGGGACACCAGGGGCTGTTCATATCAGTGTCTTTTCTGTCCCTCGCCTCACTTGATGTTAGTTCTTTTTTTTTTTTTAAGATTTATTTATTATTTTTTTATTCACGAGACACACAGAGAGAGGCAGAGTCACAGGCAGAGGGAGAAGCGGGCTCCATGTGTGGAGCCCGATATGGGACTCGATCCCGGGACCCCGGAATCCTGCCCTGGGCTGAAGGCAGGCACTTAACCGCTGAGCCACCCAGGCGTCCCTGATGTTAGTTCTAAAATTATGCCACAACCTACCTTTTCTTCCAGAGGAATACAGTTGTCCTGGCTCTTCTGAGCTTGCTATACATCTGTCGAGCCCCTGCTGAGAGTCTGAAGTGCTGTTCTGGGGAGTGTGGAGGATACAGGGACGGCTAGGGCGGGGCCTTATCCCCGGGGCTGCCACCTGAGTGATCACACCAAGCCAAAGGCCGTGGAGACACGGCACAGGGGGCTGAGGGCAGTATGCACGCTGGAGGTGGGCCCAGGAGACGTGCCCAGGGGCAGCCTCTGGCCTGGACCTCGGGGAACCAGTGAGGCTAAGGCTGGGTCCCCTCGTGTGCCCACTGGAGGTGAGCACCTTCAGCTCACCTCCCCTCGTGTGCAGCAGCTTCCCCTGGCCCCCACGTGGGTTTCTGCTGCTCTCTGCCTCTGGGCACCCTCCCAGAGACCCTCGCTGAGAAACCTTGGCTAGGAAGTGTCCCCTTGGAGGCAACGACTGCTGCACCTTCCACTCACCCTTTCCTTAATGGCCCTGTCTCCCCATAGGAGACTTATGAGAACACGAGCCACCAGGTCCACACCCTGCGGCGGCTCATTAAAGAGAAGGAGGAGGCCTTCCAGCGCCGATGCCACTTGGAACCTGGAGCCCGCGGCCTGGAGTCCGTGGGCAGTGAGGCACTGGCCCGGATAGGCCCTGCAGAGCTGAGCGAGGGCATGCTGCCCTCCGACCTGGACCTCCTGGCTCCAGCCCCGCCGCCCGAGGAGGCGCTGCCTCTGCCTCCACCGCCGGCTCCTCCCCTGCCCCCTCCTCCACCCCCGTTACCAGGTAAGGAGGACCGTGGGAGCCCTGAGGGGCCCCTCATCTCGGGCCCAGACCAAACCCCCAGTTCGCAGTGCCTCCCTAGGGGGAAGCCAGGGTAGTGGGTGGAAGGATGTGAAGGCAGGTGGGGAAGGCTTGAGGGATGGCAAGGACCTGAGGGAGGCCCAAGTTACTGGGGAAGGGGCGTTGAGGGCAGACATGGGTCTGCTTTAAGGATCATAAAGGTGCTGCTCCTGCTGCCTCTGAGGATGGCCACGGAGAGGGCTTAGCCCAGAGCAGGAGACAGTGGGCCGGAGGCCAGCGAGACCAGCCCTGCCAGAGTTGGGACCCCGGGGCGTGGGAGGGGCTGGGAGTTCACACATCCTCTCTCCTCAGGAGGCTTTGAGGACAGGTGGGGTGGCATTGGGGGAGGGATCTCTGGGGAGTCTCCAGGCCCTGGGTCACCGTGCCATTTTTTTTCCCCTAGACAAGTGTCCCCCAGCCCCACCTCTCCCTGGCGCTGCTCCCTCTGTGGTGTTGACAGTAGGCCTGTCAGGTGAGTGTCCCCAGGGCTCTGAGCCGGGCTGGTAGGATGGAGGCGGAACGTCATTAGCCTCAGTGCCTCACTGATCTTCCTTCCAAATAGCCATTCGCATTAAGAAACCTATCAAGACCAAGTTCCGGCTGCCTGTGTTCAACTGGACAGCACTGAAACCCAACCAGATCAGCGGCACTGTCTTCAGTGAACTCGATGACGAGAAGATCCTGGAGGTAGCGGGCCTGGAGCCCTGGGGGCGGGGCTGAGGGCTGGGGGGACCAGATTGTGCTTTTCGCTAGATCTCCCGGCCTTGGAGACACCCTCAGACCCAGGCGTCCACGAGCCAGAGCTGAACAGATGCTGGGCATCCTGCCAGGGTCTTCCAGTAGTGTAAGCCACCACGTTGTCCCTTCTTGTCAACCCCTGCCAGGACCTAGACCTGGACAAATTTGAAGAACTGTTCAAGACGAAAGCCCAGGGCCCTGCCCTTGACCTCATCTGCTCTAAGAGCAAGACAGCACAGAAGGCCGCCAGCAAGGTGACCCTGTTGGAAGCCAATCGTGCCAAGAACCTAGCCATCACCCTCCGCAAGGCTGGCCGTTCGGCCGAGGAGATCTGCAGGGCCATCCACACGTGAGGCTCCCATTGACCGCGCCCTGGTCCCAGTCAGTTGGCATCCCAATTCTCCAGCTGGGATCCTGGCCTTCCCTGGGTTCTGTGGGTCTCACACCCCATCAGTGATCCACTGGTTGGGCCAGAACTCAGTGCATCTGTGCTGTGTGCCAGGCACTGGGTGAGGTGCTGGGGACGCAGCCCAAACCTTCACTCAGGTTGCTGCCAGTCTCGGGAGAACAGTCCAGTAGCTGGGTGATAACCACCACGGTGGTGGCGGTACAGGCAGCTTTAGGGGGCACAGGGCAGGCCAGGTAGCAAGCTTGGTTATCAGGGAAGGCTTCCCAGAGGAGGTGAGGTCTCACCTGCAATGTGACCTGAGGAAGTATGTGGAGTCCATTTCAGTGCCTGGAGGGAGAAGCCTGATGCCCCAGGTACTGAAAAACCCATTATGACTTCGGTGTAGGAGGGGAGCAGGAGAGACAGGGTACACGGGTGGACAGCAGTCTTGTCTGCTGAGCCTCGTAAGTCATGTCCAGGTGTTAAGATTTCTCCCTGGGGGTAGAGGGAAGACATTGAAGGGTTTTATTTTTTATTTTTTTTTTTTTTCATTGAAGGGTTTTAAAACAGGCCATGGAGTGTCCCCCTAGGATTGTCACTCATGCTCTGATGGGCCCTCTGCCTCTGGCTGAGTCCTGCTCCCAGACCCCAGCCCCAGTCCTTCCAGGAGCTGGAGAAGAGAGGGATGATGGATAATGGGCAGAGGCAAGACCTGAGGTGGCTCCTTCCTCCAACACAGGTTTGACCTACAGACGCTGCCGGTGGACTTTGTGGAGTGCCTGATGCGCTTCCTGCCCACGGAGGCCGAGGTGAAGCTGCTGCGGCAGTACGAGCGGGAACGGCAGCCCCTGGACGAGCTGGCGGCCGAGGACCGCTTCATGCTGCTCTTCAGCAAGGTGGAGCGGCTGACCCAGCGGATGGCTGGCATGGCCTTCCTGGGCAACTTCCAGGACAACCTGCAGATGCTCACGCCGGTACGGCCTCCGCCCGAATCCGGGTCGTCCACGGCTACCCCCGCCCCCGTCCTCTCCCCTGCCCCATCAGGCTGGCCTCGCCCCATTCCGGCCTCGGCTTACGCAGCTCTTCGTCTTGCCTTCCAGCAACTCAACGCCATCATCGCAGCCTCTGCCTCTGTCAAGTCCTCACAGAAGCTGAAGCAGATGTTGGAGGTGGGGAGAGGTTGCGGGTGCGGGCGCCCGGGGTCCTGGGCCTGGGTGGGGGAAGGGGCCCGTGGGCCCAGCCTGACCTCCTCCCGTGCGTCTTCCGGACAGATCATACTTGCACTGGGGAACTATATGAACAGCAGCAAGCGAGGAGCTGTGTACGGCTTCAAGCTCCAGAGCCTGGATCTGGTGAGACGGTGGGGGCAACCCGGGGTCCGGAAGCCTGAGCAGCCGCGGTGTTCGGCCCTCTCTCACCACCCCCTGCCCCCCTTCCCAGCTGCTGGACACCAAGTCCACTGACAGGAAGATGACGCTGCTGCACTTCATCGCCTTGACGGTGAAGGAGAAATACCCGGACCTGGCCAACTTCTGGCACGAGCTCCACTTTGTGGAGAAGGCCGCGGCAGGTGAGGGGAGCCGGCCCCGCCAGCCTGCCCTCATGTCTGGCCCAGGACATCCCAGGAAGCTTAGGAGAGAGAACACTTGGGTCCCTTCGTTTCTGGCTTATCTCCTTTCTGGCTATTTCACAGCTTTCCGCTGGGGCCGTGGGTAGAGGCCACCCCAGAGGGAGCCTTCCTAGAGGCACCCGCCTGGCCTGCCTTTCCCACCCGGGTACCCTGGGTGCGGGCAGAAGGCAGCAGTGGCTCTGCACTCCCAGCTCCCTCGGGCTGGCCCTGGAGACTCTCTGTGATGCATGCGAAGGGCTTAGGAAGAGACCTGAGGGCCCACGGACGGAAGGCAGCGGACATTTCTGCCCCAGTCATGAAAACTGGCGCAGGCCTGAGGCAGCTCCGCTCTGGAGAGCCGCGTCTCCCTGGCTTGCCTGCCTGTGCTCCTGTGCTCTCTGGGGTCGGAGCTCAGAGCCCCGCTCCTTTTCCTTACCTCCGCGGGAGCCTCGTTAGCCAGGTGTGTCCTTCTGTGTCCACCGGGTGGCCCCGGAAGCAGGGGCCTGAGAACCTGAGTGAGCCCTTGCTCGGGGGAGGGCCAGAGGTCTACGTAGCCCTGGGCTGGGAGGGGGGCACGTCGCCCCCGAGCAGGCCTCAGCCCAGGCTCTGGTGACCACAGTGTCCCTGGAGAACGTGCTGCTAGATGTGAAGGAGCTGGGCCGGGGCATGGAGCTGATTCGGCGGGAATGCAGCATACACGACAACACTGTCCTCCGGAACTTCCTCAGCACCAACGAAGGCAAACTGGACAAGCTCCAGCGTGATGCCAAGACAGCTGAGGTGGGCACAGGGTGGAGGCGGGTGGGGACAGCCAGGGCCAAGGCACCGGGCCCCTCTACATGGGCTTTGTTCTGGCTCTTAGACCAAAGAATTTTTTAGAATTTTTTAAGATTTATTTATTTGAGAAAGTGAGCACGTGCATGGGGGAGGGACGGGGGGAGAGGGGGGAGAGGGAGTCTTAAGTGGAGCCCGACTCAGGGCTTGATCTCATGACTTGAGCCAAAACCAAGAGTCAGACGCCTCACCAAGTGCGCCACCCAGGCGCCCCTGGACCAAAGAACTTTTACCACATGGTTGGCTGGCTGCATGTGGGGGAGACGGGGCACTGGGGGTGGCAGGCAGCTGCCTCTGCGGACAGACTCGAAGGAGCTTTGGGAGGCCCACAGGGGCTTTGGCCCTACGCGCTGTTTTCTGTGGACCCCCTGTCCCTGCTGGGGGGCCAGACTGACCCCTCTGCCCGCCGCTTCCCCAGGAGGCCTATAACGCCGTCGTGCGCTACTTTGGCGAGAGTCCCAAGACCACACCCCCTTCTGTATTCTTCCCAGTATTTGTCCGATTCATTCGTTCGTACAAGGTGAGCGGAAGCCAGGCTCTGAAAAAGAAGTTTGGCTCAGAGAAATCTGGTAGGGGAGGGAGGGCTGGGCTCCAAGGCTGGGCCTTCTCTGTCTCCTCCTCGGAGTCCTGGGAGGGAGCAATGGAAGCTGGCCACAGGCCTCTCAGCTGTGAGCGGGTGGGCAGGGTGGGGGCCCAGGCCCTTCCTGTCATTGTTCAGGGCAGGAAGTGCCCCTCCAGGGTGGCCACCTGGGGTTGCTGGTCCCACTGCCACCCATTCTCCACCCTCAGTGTCAGCCCCTCCCCTCAGCCTGTGTGAGCCTCACCCCCCAACCCCCCCACGGTTCTTAGGAAGCAGAACAAGAGAATGAAGCTAGAAAGAAGCAGGAGGAGGTAATGCGGGAGAAGCAGCTGGCTCAGGAAGCCAAGAAACTGGATGCCAAGGTGGGTGGGACCAAGGGCTGGGGCCTGGAGGAGAGTGGGCCGAAGGATTGGGAGGGGGTGGAGAGAGAACCCGAGAGATGGAAAACTGGAGCCCAGAGACCACCCAGAGGGTCCGAGGCTGGTCCAGAGGGATGGGGAGAGGGGCTTTGGGAGGGGGGTCCCAGGCAGCAATGGGAGCGGGCTGCCGTGTGTGATCACGGGCATCCTCAGACTGCATCTTGGGGCAGAAACCAGCCCCACAGTAGACTGGTGATGACCCCCTTCCCCTTCAATGCTCGGCCCCAGACCCCATCCCAGCGGAACAAGTGGCAGCAGCAGGAGCTAATTGCAGAGTTGAGGCGGCGCCAGGCCAAGGAGCATCGGCCTGTTTACGAGGGGAAGGATGGTACCATTGAGGACATCATTACAGGTGGGGCGCTCGTCCCTCCCTTGGGTCTGGCCCCTAGGCCCAGCTCCCAAACTCCTTCGGGCCCTCCTCCCACCCCATCCCCATGAGGCCTGACCGCTGTGTCTCTTTCCCGGGCCACAGTGCTGAAGAGTGTCCCTTTCACGGCCCGTACTGCCAAGCGGGGCTCACGCTTCTTCTGCGATGCAGCCCACCATGATGAGTCAAACTGTTAACCCCCCAAGGCTGGGGCTCTTGACAGGTACTGGGCACGACAGCTGCCCCCTCTGCATGCCCGCCTCCCGGGACTGCTGCTGGGCCCACAGGACCTCCTCCCCTGCATGACTTGGAACCACCCTGTGGCAGCCTCACGGTGATGGGGGCACAGCCTTCTCTACCCGCATGCCCCATGCCCCATGCCTTGAGCAGCATGGCTTGTCCCCTGCATGTGCCCTCAGGGAAGTGGTAGCCCGCCCACTAATGCTGCCCCGGCTTCTACTAAGACCCAAGGGTTGGGGGCTTCCAGAGCAGGCAGGACCAGGCCACCCCCTCTTTGCTGAGGCTCCATCCCCGGGCCCGGGTATCTGTGGGCAATTTGTCCCCTCACCACCACCCCTACACCCACCGGTAGGAGCTCTGGCAGTAGCTCCTGCCCAGGGGCCTCAGATGCCCCTTGACCGGTTTCCTGATATTCAGTCTACCTGGGGTCTCTCCCTGGCTTTCTGGCTGTTGCCAACTTTGCTTTGTTTCTGCCACTGCCCGGGGCCTCCAGTCACCCCCACCTGGTCCTCTGAAGATGCAGAGCCCCAGCAGTCTCCCTCACCATCCCTTCTAGCCTCTTAAAGCTTCCCCTTCCTCGGCCTCATGGCTGGCTCTTCTCTGGCCCTGAGGGGCTGCTCCCCAGGGGGCTGTTCCCACACAACATGGGCCTGGCCCAGCCTCCTTGCGTGTTCACAGGCCTCCGTCCTCCCCACAGGTCTCCACCGCCAGCCCATTGTCGTTCGCCAAGCCAGGAGTGCCGCACCGCCCACCGGCCCCCCTCGGGCTCCAGGCCCCCACTAAGGCCCTCCCGAAGGCAGAAGCACTTCAGCTCTCCCGAGTCCTGCAGGTCCAACCTGTGGACCTGGAGCCCCGAAGGCACAGCGCAGGGCTATGCTGCTCTCAAAGCTGCATGTGCCTGACGTCCCTGGGGGCACTGGGTCTCTGGGGCCTGGCACTTCCCTGGTGCCTCCAGCACTGCACTTCGTTTGGCCTCAGGGCCTTCCATTCATTTCCTGACTGAAAGGTCACCAAGGGGTCAGCTCAGAGCTGGGAAAATCATTTCTAGCTTTAGCCCATACAGGGGCCCGCAGGCCCCTCTGTCACTAGGCCAGAGGGACAAGAGGAGGAAGCAAGTATCCCTTCTTCCTTCCCCCGCTTCCTTTTCACAGGCCCATGGTCAGCAGTGGTCTGGAAGTGTCCAGACTTAGGGAGCCCCGGGACGTGACCCGTCTCGGATCATCTTTTGCCAGGAGCAAGGCCCACGGAAGCCTGGACCCCACCTGGCCATGCCCTGGTGATACGGGCAGGGGAGAGATTCCACGCTTCCCGCGCGTCGCCCTTTCCACTCTAGGCTGACTCTGTTCCTGAGGGGTGGGCAGAGGGGTAGAGGTTTTTCCCCTGACAGCTAGAGAAGGGGTGTGCCATCAGCATCCTCCTCTTTCCACAGCTGGGCGTTTCTCGGGCAGGGGACAAGGAGGCACGGTGGTCTGGGCTGGCTGTTCTCAGTCTCCTGCCAGTTTCTTCTCAGCCCCTGCGGGGAAATACAGGGACCCACTCCTTTTTTGTACATGTACCGCCTCCCTTCTCTCGTGTACATAAATCTCAGACCGACCTTCTCTCAACAAAGGCTTGAAGCACCAGGCCTGACTCTGTCTCCTCTTTCGGGGCAGGGGTGGCCATTTAGCGTGACCTGGGCCAGGGGGACAGAAAGGAGGCCCCAGGGAGCTGCCCTCTGCTTGGGGGAGGTGAGCACAAAAGCCTGGGGAAGGGGAACCCTGCTAGTGGGCTCCCAGCACACAAAGGGAAGCCGGCCTGCCACAAGACACTGGTGCTCTCTGCTGGCCACGCGTACGCCTGCCGGGCCCCCAGCATGCCCCAGCAGTGATGGAGAAGACAAGAGCCACTGGCCATATTATAAATATTATTTAAAAAACAAAACCAAAACAAAACAAAACACGGATACACGGGGTCTTGGGGCTGAAAGAAGGAGTGGTGGGGCCCAAGGCCCCAGGCAGGCAGGAGCAGGCACTGACGCTAGAGGCTAAGGACCCCGCCTGTCACCAGCCTGTCGTTCTCCCCTCGAGGCCCCTTCTCGCGTCTTTCCTAGTGGCACCACCCCTCCATGTGGCATACCAATCTCCGATCTCCGGTCCGGGGTGAGGGCAGGGACTACACTAGTTGCCTGGGAAGCAGGGGGCCCTTGAACACCACGAGCAACCTTGGGAGGTGCCGGCGGCGGTGTGTCAGGGTGGGGTTACTTGAGGACAGGTGGGCACGGACCAGACCGAGAAAGGAGTCTAGCGCAGGTGGCGAGGGTGACCTAGGCCCCATGGCCCCACACAGACCCGAGGCAGAGCAGCTCGTCGGGTCACTGGTGGTCATCCAGCTGCTGCAGGAGCGTCCGCCGCCGCCTTTCCAGCTCGCCCTCGCTCAGCTCGCTCTCTGACGTGTCCCAGCCCGTCTGGCAGAGCAAAGGCACAGCTCACCCACAGCCTGCCCCGGGGGCCACGGAGGCCTGCCTGGAGGGGGTGCTGACTGGGCTGGGGTTGGGCGCCCACTTCTCACCTTCTCCTTCTTGATCCCAAAACCTGGGGAACGGTTAGGGACTTCCGCCCGCCGGAGCTCCCTGTCCTTGTCCTGTTCGGGTTCTTTCTCATCACTCTCCTTGCCAGCCTTCTCCTCGGGGTCTGTCTCGCTCTCAGGACTGTTCTGTAAGAGTCCAGAGCCCGCCTGCTCAGTTCCTGTGAAGGACACCCCGGGAGGCGGCTGGAGAGCTCTCAGCACAGCAGGGCCCTGGGCAGAAGGCCCTTCTCTACGCACCGACTTGTGTCTTCTCTTCTTAGTTTTCTTTTTTGGTTTCTTGGCTTTCCGAAGGCCGTGATCTGGAGATAGAGAAAAATGCCCCTAAGTCCCGCGGGAGGAGGGCGGGCTCACTCGTCTCCCTGCTCTCGTCTGCACTCTTCAGACGGAACTATCTGAGAAGTCTCCTCAGCCCAGTTCTCCCTCGTCCTCCCAGTTCCTGGCCGGGCAGGGGAGGGCAGGGCAAAGCCAGACAGGGGAGGGAAAGGCAGGGCAGGGCAGGGCCGGGCCGCGCTGCACAGGGCCGCGCAGGGCAGGGCCGGGCAGTTCTTCCTACTGCGGTGGATGCAGGCCTCCCCATCCACTCCACCCCCGGGCCACTGCCTCCTCGAGGCTGCGTCGACTTCTCCAAATGCCGACGGCTCACCTGATCCAAGGAGGAGGCGAGAAGACGGGGAGCCCCGTCCTCCAAGGGCAGCACCCCCACTTTCAACCGAATCAAGTGAGGACGAGGGCTCAGAGCCTGACTCCGAGGGGTTCCGCCTTCTCCGCTTGGGGGGTCGGAGAGACGGCGGGGGCAGCTCCTCCTCTTCCGACTCGGAGCCCTGGGCAGATCAGCAGATACCTGTCAGCGCACAGGTTCCCTGGCCTCCAGAAGCCCTCAAGTCTGGGAACTGGGGACAGAGAGGAGGATCCAGGGCCACAGGAATTTTCAAATCTCGCTCCAAGGTGAGGTGAGGTAGGGAAAAAGACAAGAAACGTGACTCCTGTTTCCCTAAGGATCCAGCCACCCCTCCCCACCATCGCCTCTGCCCACCAACTCACTGAGGGCGAGCGGGAACGCTTCCGATGGTGCTTCTTGCCCTTTCTGCCGTGCTTCCGGCCTTTGGTGTGGAGGTGCTGGCATTCAGTCTGCAGAGGCAGAGAGAGGGGTGAGGAGGGCACCAGGGCTAGCCACAGGAAGCACCCTGCACCCGAAAATCTGGTTTCGCCTCCTGTCCAGTGCCGCTGCCACACGGCAGGGAAGGGAGAGCCCGACGGGCAGGAGGCCGCACTGGGTGCTCACGAGCTGGGACACGCGTCGGGGGAAGGAAGCCCTGCCTCACCTCCAGTACCTGCAGGAACTCCCGGAAGAGCCGGATCCGCTCCGACTCCAGGGTGATCTGCTCAAAGGCTGAGTCGCACACAAAGCGCTCACGGACCTTGAACGGGAGAGCACTGCTGATCAGACCAGCCCCGGCAAGGCACGGACGCCGCCATGAGCACAGGGCAGGGCTGGGGCAGAGGAAGGAAGGGAGCCGGAGCTGGCCGCGAGCTGCGCCATGACTGGGGCGGGCCCCCGGTGGTGGAGAAGCACCGCTGCCCTCAGGACTGAGAGGGTGGTGTGTGGTGCCAGGCTGCGGCCCTGACCTCTTCCCAGGCAGTGCCCAGCTCCAGGGCCGGCACGGCCTGCCTCAGCATGCTCCGGAAGGCAGCCTCCCGGCGCCGCATCCTTCGCGCCTCCTCCTTCTCCCGCTCTCTCTCCCGCGCCTCTGCTTTCTCCAGCAGCTGAGGACAGAAAGCACGCGAGGCAGGGTCACCGGGAGGGCGGGTGTCCAGGCCCCACTCAGGCATGCTGTAGGACATGGGAAGCTGGGGTCTGGGCTCCTGCCGCCATCCCCGGAACGGGGTGAGGAACAGCACACTGGGGCAGTGCGTGAGAAGGAATGGAATGAGACACGGGATGAGTTTGAGAATGGAGCCCTGGCTACAGCCCCGCCCCGCCCGGCCCCTCACACTATTGAAGGTCAGCTTGATGTTGCCTGCGTCCAGCGCAGCAGCCCTCTTGTCAAAGCTTATGACGTGGGCGAAGTCCTCAAAGGCTGTGTTCACCTCCACGCAGAAGCCCCGGTCCTGTGGGCACAGCGGCACATGAAGCAGGGGCCACCGCGGGCCTGAAGCCTGAAGCCAGCCTCCAGGGCAGGCAGACGGGCAGACTACAGGATGCTCTAGAATCCCCCAGGCCCCAGAAGAGACCCACAGGACTCAGATGCACTTCTGAAACCAGGTTGTCCGAGTCCTCACCATCTGACGATTGAGCCTCCCATGCCTGCCCTTGGTCTGGACGCACAGGGAGCTGAGGGGGGCATTGGATCACAAGGAGCGCGGGGAGCGGGGTGTGTGCGCCACGTCTGCTGACGCCTAAGTTTCTCACAATTAATTCTTTGTTCCTTTGGCTTAAGGCTGGGCCCCACTTGGGCCCTCCTGCTGCTCAGTAACTTCCCCACGTTCTCAGTCAACATCTGCTGGTCCCGTCCTCTGGCTTATTTCGAGTGCTTACTATGGTGCCAGGTACCGTGCTGAGTGCGTTGCACACCTGATCTCTCTCTTAATCCTCAGCATCGAAATTTAAGCCTAAGTCCTGGCCTCCTAATTTTGTGTGGCAAGAGAAACCAAGGTTTGGAGAGAGGAGAGCACTTGCCCACAGTCTCTCGGCTAATACGCAGTGGACGCAGAACTCTACCCCAGGTCCTTCTAGCACCGAAGCCCACAGTTGGAAGCACTACACCCACAGATCCCGTGGCCCTCAGGTGTACAACTCCAGAACACTATTAAAAACACCTCCCCTTCTCGAAACACCCTGGGCCAGGCTCAGAGCTTGTCCTCTACGCCTCCCAACACCTCAATAAAGCAGAGGCTTAGGTCGACACTTGGCCCAAGTTGACCTGGTGAAAAGTGGAGCCACTGGAGTCTGAGTCAGCGGGGGCGGAAGTCCGGTTCCACTCCCCTCCCTCCACACGGCACTAATTTGCTCTGGCCTTCCCACCCATGGCAGAGCGAGCTCTTCTTTTTTAAGTTCTTACTGTAATGCCAGTTAGTTAACATACAGTGTTGTATTTAAGTTTTCAGATCTGTAATATGGAGAGCATGCTCTTCTCGTGTATTCCAAGAGCACTTCCTCAACCTATGCTCAGGTTCCTCTCAGACCCACCAGTCTCTGTCAGGGAACCCAAAGCTTCGATCCCACTTCTCCCCTGGCTCCTTCCGTCAAGCTCACACCTCGCTTAACTGGGAACATCCCCGTCCCCTCTGTGGTCACCTTCCTCAAGCTAACAACCCATGCTGCTTTTCCTTTGTTTCAAAATCTTTAAATGCAGCATAAAGGAAAACAAATTAACATGAAGTGAGCCTACTATACGCAAGACACTTTACAAATATTACCACTTCTCACAACCATGCGCATATGTTACCCCTATTGTACAAATGAGGAAACGGAGGCTCACACATTATATAACTTGCAGAGATCTCAACCAATAAACACTCCAAGGTCTGTGCTGTAGCCACTCATCCCTCTTTAAGGACACAGCCTTCCTAAAAGTGCTCATGTCCCCATAGACAACTCTAAGGGCCCCTTCCTGGTCCTCACTTGACTGGTCCTTGTACTTGGTGCTGCTCACTTCAACTGCCCTCTTGTCTCTCTGACCTCTTTTCCTGCCTCTCTTGCATGTGCTAGTTCCCTGGAGAACAGCACTTGGTCTTTTCCATCTACACTGTCCCTAGCCATCCCAGCCCTCCCTCCATCCTGATTTTCAGACCCATAATAGACTATTTCAAAGAAACTTCTAATTTAGCAGACCCCAAGAGAATTCATTCCCTGTGAGCCACCTCTGTCCCCACCCCCATGGATCTCCCAGGCCAGATCTCCTGGCTTCCAGCTGTTCCAAGTCCAGGGCTCTTTGCATTATCCTATGGGGTGAGAGGTGCCCTCACAGTGTCCCGGGGTAGTGGATGATCACAGGAACTCCTGGGCTCATCGGCCTTCCATAGGCAGGAGCCCAAAAGGGGGAAGAGGTAGGGACCTGTCTAAAGAAGCCCCTTTCTCGGGATCCCTGGGTGGCACAGCGGTTTGGCGCCTGCCTTTGGCCCAGGGCCCGATCCTGGAGACCCGGGATCGAATCCCACATCAGGCTCCTGGTGCATGGAGCCTGCTTCTCCCTCTGCTTGTGTCTC
Organism: Nyctereutes procyonoides; assembly: GCF_905146905.1. NCBI lineage: Eukaryota > Metazoa > Chordata > Mammalia > Carnivora > Canidae > Nyctereutes > Nyctereutes procyonoides. Next base: position 1,023,811 of record NW_026575124.1, on the reverse strand, counting down.
TGCCTCTCTCTCTCTGTGTGTGTGACTATCATAAATAAATAAAAAATTTAAAAAAAATTAAAAAAAAAAAAAAAGAAGCCCCTTTCTCAGGAGACGTGGAGAGACAGCGAGGACAGGACGCCTACAGGCCTGTCAGCAGGACCAGCCATTCTGTGGCTAAAATGTAAGCATCCAATAAAATTTAGCTCTCCCGGGATTAGATATTTATACTTCACACGGTTATCCTATTTAAAATATGGCATTTGCTTCATATTCCTCCCTGCCCCAGGGTACTTTTCAGACTAATTCCCCAGATAGAATTCCTGTTTTTCTCCATCCCTGTTCCTGAATCCTCACAAATGGTACCATCCTCCTCCTCCACCAACTTCAACTCACTCCTCCCTTGCCCTCCATTTCACACACACAATCTGTCCATTCAACTTCTGAGTGACTATCCTCCTGATCTTAAACTTTTTTTAACAGCAGAAACATTTTTTCAACAAAAATTCTTATGTAAAACCTCCATATATAAAAGAAAAGCTGCTGTACTGAAAACCAAAGGAAGGAGTATAAAATCCCCTCCTTTCTTGTCCCAAGGCACCCCTGAAGAAACCCGGGGTGTGGGGAGGGTGTCTCAGAAAAAGAGAGATGGAGCACCACAGCCCTCCCTCATCTGCTGCCCCTGTTGCCCCTGCCGAGCTCCTCTGCCACTTAGGTTACCTCCTGTCTGGCCTCCTTTCTCCCCTCCTGCACCTCTAACCCGTACCCCAGAGTCCTGCACTGCTCCAACTTTTCTACCAAAGGGCCCTAACGGCAGGGGAGAGAGCCTGGGGCTGAGTCAGAAGAGGATGGCTCAAGCTCAAAATCAGTTTGAATCACTTGCCACTAAGACTTTTCAGTGTCCCGAGGCTTTGTCCTACCGCCATCCATCCCCTAGGACACAAGCCCTTGGTCTGAGAGGTGTGACTCTACACTGACCCTGTGCCTCTTCCAAGACATCATCTGACCATATCATTCCCTGGCTCCCTGTAACTTACAAGATAAAAATCCAAATTTCTTATTTTAGCATTCAAGGTATTTTACACATAGGGTTCTACTTCCAAACTGGGACGTAGGGTTCCAGGGAAACCGAGGAAGCCACGGGACAGTATGGCCTGTCCTACCTAATGGTAAGGAATTTTAAAACACGAAGTTTACATTGAACAGAGAAGTAATATGGTAATAAGATGCAACACCCGGATCTGTAAGTCAAGACACAAGACTTCTAGAAAAAATAAGTGTTGTGTGTGCAAGTGGGACATTCTTAGCTTTGTTCTCAGACCCTTCTCATCCCAGGTACCCAGTTACTCTAACCCTTGGAACTAGGTGTGTGCTGGTGGAAAGTAACCCCTTTGTCCAATGAGGAAACTGAGGCTCAGAAAGCTTAAAAAGTCTGCCGGAGGTCACACAGCTAGCAAGTGGTTAAGCGGGCCTCATATCCCGAGCAGCCTGCCTGCACAGCGCTGCCCCTAACTGCCGGGCGTGTCTCCTCCCCAGGGCCTTTGCATGCTCTTCACTTCCACAAAGGAATACGCTTCCTCTTTGTTTTTTTCCTTCTGAAACACAAGGCTCTCTCGCTGCAATAACCCTTTATCCACCTCTGATGGACAGAGACTTGGAGAACTCTCTCTCCAGCGTAAGATAAGCCATGTATGTGCCTGAGCTGAGGGAGCCGCTGCCACGCCAGAGCCGTGGCGGGAGCGGTGAGGACAAGGATGGCGTCAGCCTGAGTCCACTGAATGCCTTGCGAAACCAGCCCAGCTTAAGAAAAGTTGAAGACCCAGATTTTTATGTACAATCTCCTAAGTTCTAAAACGTTAGTGGCCAATTTGGAATTTTGCTAAAATGCTGTACGGGCCAGAAGGAACACGTATCCACAAGCTATCAGTTTGTGATGAGCCATGCCCCTTGCTCCTCAAACCTGCCGTGCCCTTCCCACTCCCTTGCTTCTGCTCCTGTCATACCCTGTGCCCACGACCTCCATCCTCCCCCACCTACTTGTTCTTAAAGGCATAGTTCAAATGTCAATTCTTTTGATTCTTGTCTCTGTAACAGCATTTGCCCCTCTGTATATAATAGGTGTCATGTTTCTCTTCCTACTAAGCCATGAGCTCCTTATGGACAGAAATTGTATCTTTCCGTGTCCCAGGTGAACAGCTAGGGATCGTAGTGGATATCTGCTGAACTGAGCTACAACGCTCCTACAGAACTGGACTTATCAGGGAGTCCTGTCCAGAGAGTATGCCCTGCACCCAGTCTGCATCCATCCACAACCCTGGGCCTCCCCTCACCTTAAGGATGTCCTTAATGATCTTCTTCTCATCATGGAATCGTGCCTTCAACTCTTCCACATAGAACTTGAACAAGTCCAGAGGGGTGGAGCCTGCGGGGGAGGGAGGGAGGGGGGCCTGGCGGGCGGCAGCTTCCCGAGGCCTGGGGGTAGGGTCGAGGACAGGACCAGGGAGTAGGGGTGCAGAGAGGCTGGCAGGGCAGGAAGCCAGGCCAGAGGAAGGGGAGCCTGGCTGCCTTACCCGGCTGGCCCAGCATGTTGGCAAAGCGGACATCGGTGCTGACCGCTGGGTACAGCTCCATCCAGGTGGACATAGAGTGCAGCTGCCCTGTCTCGTGCAGCTCGTCCAGGAAGGTCTGAGCAGAGAGAGGCCAGTTATAGGGCTAGTGAGACACGGAGAGGGGCCAGCCAGAGACTGGGGAGGAGGAGAGGGGATGGATGGGAGAGGGAGGCCGGGACAATTCAGACTGAGGAAATGCAGGCAAAGGAGGCAGAGATGAAGAGATGTAGATAGGGAGGCAGAGAGCAGTGAAAACAGAGAGAATGCAAATACAGAGCAGGATAGACTCAAACGAGACAAGGAGCAGAAAAACAGAAACTTGTCTGCAGCCTGTCCTTCCTGTGGTTTGCTCTCAGCTTCCCAATGTGTTCCGGCTAAGAACCCCCACCATACCACCTCTGCCGCCACCTCCAAGCTGTGTGTGTTGCGGGATGAGCTAGCTCTGCCTATCGAGCTCCCCGCAGAAGGGAAATGAACTCGGCTAAGCTCCTAAGCTGTGCCTTTAGGGTGCTCTCTGCTGGCAGTTTCTGGGTGGTGCATACATACAGCCTCCCTAGAGGAGCTTGGCCCAGAGTTGAGGGGACACAGCAGGAGCTGCAGGCACAGAGCGGCCTTGTGGAGGAAGCACATGACTGGGCAGAGACAGAGCACAAACAGCCTAGCTAAGAGGAGGCAGGGCGGCAGGGCCTGGGCAAAGAGGTCACGGTCTGGCGCGAAGCTGAGCTCCTATCCAGCGGGCAGGTGGCAAAGGTACCTGGAAGGCCTCCCGGTTCTTGCGTTGCTGACGCCGCTCCCGAAGGCGGGCCCGCTCCCGCTCCTCCTCCTCCTCCCTCTCCAAAGCTCGGATGTGCTCCTCAAAGCAGATCAGTGCATCTTCTTTGTCCATGTCTAAGCACAGGGAAGAGGCTCAGCTGGCACCACATCGGTGGGACACCCTCCCTCCCAGACCCTGGCACCCCTACTGTTCAAGGATGCTGCCTCAGTAGGTGCCAGGGTCACCCAGTGTGGTGGGGCCAGAGGAGCAGAGGCCTCTGTGGGAGAGGAGACTGGAATGGTGGTTCTGGAGGAGGGTTCATTAACGTACGAGAAAAAAAATTAGCAAGTATTCAGCCCCTGTGAATTCACTTACTGGAAGTAATCTTATGAAACCAATAATCTTGCGATCTGAGATTTTATGTTCTATGGAATCAATCCGGCTTTGATGAAGGTTCCAAAGGTAAATTTCTGATTTGTCAGTGACTACAGGCCAACAACAGCTCATCAGAACACACGTGACCAGCTGTGGTCCATAGCACCACAACAATTTAAGACCATATTCAGATGAGTTCTAAAAATCATCCTTCTCTCCTGGTCATCTGACACCTATCCCAGAGCTCTTCCTCCAAGAACACACAACGTCCAGGTCAACAGTGGACCCCAGAGAGAGGAAGGGGGTGCCCCAGTGTTCTGGGATCTCCAGAGTCTGGAGAGATACAGGGATTGAGTGAGTGCTGAGGACCCTTGGATGTCCAGGAGGGCAGGAAGTGCAGTGGGGAGCGGTATGCGGCAGGCTCCAGGATCCCAGGTCAGTGAGGAAAGGGGAAGGGACAGGCAGGAGTGGAGAACCCGGGCTTACTCTGTAGCTGGTGGTCCTGAGCAAAGCTGGGGTTATCCATGAGGTACTGCTGGGCCTGGGACCATGTAGTTTGGAAGTTGACACTACTCATCCCATCCAGGATGCTCTTCAGGGCCTGGATGTTGCGGCGCCGGAGCTGCTTGGCTTGTTCCTGAGGAGCCACAGTGTCAGGGTCAGGGTGAGGTAGGGCAGGTCAGAGATATTCAAGTGGGCCTGGGCAGAGGAGCATTTGGGGCAAGGCAGGCAGCTAGGTGAACCCTAGGAAGACCAGACTCAAGACCTTCACATCCCCGGAAGGGGGAAGGAACACCGGTTCCAGACCAACCCCGTACAGATGCCTTCCTGCCCTCCCACACCCAGGTTGCAGGCCCAGCGCAGAGATGGGTGGGGGGGATGTGCAAGTGCCACGCCAGCTTCCCAGGAAGGAGCTGAGGGCCTGGAGCAGTGGGGAAGTGAATGGCCGGGGTCCACAGGGATGCAAAGATACGAAGACTCTAAAGTGAGACGGGTTGACTGATCCAGCCAGTGACTGTTACCTTCTCCTTCTTGGCCAGGAAGAAGAGGACATCATCATAAACCTCTTTTCGATCCCTCTCAGGGACCACAGCCCACACCTCCAGCTCCCCAAAGGTCTGTTCTGCTCGCCTGTGGAGCATACGGGCTGTGGGTAGGCAGGCAGGGGACAGAGACCCTGTGCCCGTGCGTTCTCGGGGTTCCCAGGCCCCGCCCCAGCCCGGCCCCCTGACCGGTAGCGGGTGGTGGAGGTCATGCGTTCGTGCTGCTCCAGGAAATGCTGCAAGGTCTGCTTGGCCTCCTTGGCCCTTAGCCGGGCCTCTTCCTTCTCCTCCTTCTCCCGCTGCGCCTTGTAGGCATTGAATGCCTGCTTTTTCTCACTCAGTTTGGGCAAGGCACTGGGGTGGAGAGGGTGGGAGCAGGGTGGGGGCAGAGGAGTCAGCCTGAACCACCCCGCACAGCCCACCGAGCAGGTACACAGAACTGAGTGAGGGGTCCATGCACGGGCACAGCAGGCTGCAGGGAGGCCAGACGCGTCTCTGGGATGAGGCAGTGAGGGGAAGACACTGCTAACGCTGGGCCCTTTTGCTCTGGGATTCTCAAGGTGCAGTCAGGCCTCCACCCTATCCAGCCCCCTCAACCCCAATTAATTCAATTCGAATCAATTCAATTCAACAAGCATTTATTGAAGGTCTCACGTCAGATACCTTTCCCCCCCTCCTCCTGGAGGCCCTCCAGCTTCTCCTTCCCCTGCATCCTTGCCCTTCTATCACTCTCCTGACTCGGATCCCCTTGGGGCCAGAGTGTTGAGCTGGGGCTTCTCAGGGAGGCCCTGGCCCAGCTGCTCTCACACACGCGTTCTGGAGGGCCTGGCTCCCTCTGCCCAGGCCTACCTGTAACGGGGGTCGGTGACCACCATCTTCATTGCCTGTTCCCACGAGGCATTGGAGGGGACAGCCTAGAATGGAGCAGGCAGGGGTCATGGGGCCTGCCCCCCTCCAGCACCCTCCAGGCCTACCCTGGGAGCCCCACCCCCGCACCTTGTCCCTCAGCAGCTCCTTGAAGGCCTGCTTTGCCTTCTCCCGGTTGCTCCAACTGAGGCCAGACCTCTCTGGTTCTGGCTTTGATTCCTCTTCCTCCTGCTGTGGTGGCTGATGCTGTCCAGCAGCACTGGGGGGCAAAGGGGGCTCAGCCACAGCGCCTCCCAGTCCCCACAGCTTTCAGTGCTCTATGCGATCAGGGGTAGGCCACCCTCTCCTGGCTTCCCAAAGCAGCCCTCTCCTGCCCTGCAGAGGCCAGGCCCAGATCTTCACACCCTTCCCCACAGGCCTGGCAGAAGTCAAGGGTGGAACCAGGCTGGGAGCTCGAGGTCCGCATCTGGAATGCCTCGGGGGCAGCCCTCACCTGCTGGGGCCCTCCTCCGGCTGCTGCAGAAACCCCTGCTCCACAGGCTGGGCAGCCTCTGACATATCGCAATCTTCACTCCCACCTGGCTCAGGCTCTAGAAGGCCCAGGGGCAGAGGGGTGGGGCCAGGCGGCCCAGGCGGGGGCTCAGGCTGGGGCTGAGGTGGCTGCGGCTGCAGTATCTGGGGCTGCTGCTGCTGCTGCTGTTTCCTGCAGGTGGGCCGGAAGGGCAGTGTCCAGGAGTGGAGCAGAGAGGGGACAGCCAGGGGAAAGCTGTTCTCTCGATCCTGCGAAGGACTGCGGCCAGAGCAGACCACTCCACGAGGAAACGGAGAGCTGGCTTGTCCACTGAGCAGGGATCACGGAGAGAGGGTCTGCTCCCACCCCTCAGGTGGCCCCAAGTACAGGTGGACAGATGGGCAAGTCACTCACCCTGCAGCCTCTTGTTTGACTAAAGCTGCAATGGGAAAAGATACCATGGTCACGGGGGGCCAGGGCCACCCCCCAGAACCACAGCCCAGACCCCACCTCCTCCTCACCCTCCAGGTCATCCAGGTCCTTGGGCCGGGTCCAGCGAGACTCCTTACTCTGGTTGTTATAGTAGTAAGGTTTGCCCGTGTCTGACTTGTACTCTTTCCAGGGACACTGGGACAGCAGCAACTGCAAGAGGTTGGGTCAGAGGATGTCAGTTGGCTGGGCACGCCCTCTAACTACAGCTGGGGGAGCTCAGGGGATCCAGTGAGTAGGGAGTTGTTAGCTACCACCTGGCCTGGCTCAACAAGGGGGAAAGGAGACTTCCGGAGATCCTAGGGAGGCTGGGGGAGTGGTCAGGGATCTTGGGATCAAAGGAACCATGTGTGTGGTTAAAGACACAGGGGGAGGCCAAGGACTTGGAAGGGTCGGGGCAGCCTAAAGGAAGGGCCAGAAAGCCCCGCTCAGGACCTCTGCCTTGGACTTGAGCACGCTGGGCTTCTCCCACACGGACTGCTTGTCGTCAGCATTGTAGTAGTAGATGCGCCCGTCAGGGGCCACATGCTCACTCCACAGGGCCCTCTGGGGGGGCACAGAACGGTGGTCAAGGCCCCTTCCCCAGAGCTTCTCCTCCTTACCCCAAAATTGAACTGTCAGCCCCCCAACTTCCAGCTTTTCTACCCAGAGACCCCTGAGCTAGAAGAACTCACCGGAGGGCCTGTCCCAGCCACAGCAGCTAGAAAAGAAGCCAAGGGAAACATTAAGTCCTTGCCCCGACCCCCATCTTATCCCACCTATTCCTCCCCTACTCCATCCCCATTAAATATCCCCTGGTCCCATCAACATCCCAGGCTCCCTGGCATCCCAACAGGCATGATCCAGGGTGGGCTCTAGTCCATGGTCCCCTCTCCCCTGTACCCCCCAACCTCCGAGCCTGGGGGGAGCAGACCCCCAGAAGACTCACAGCTGGCTGTGTCCGCACCCGGAGCCGTCTGCCGAAGAAAGAGGAGGGGGAAGGGTTGGGGCCAAGCCCGGTGGCCCCCAAGACCCAGGCCATGGGGGATGAAGAAGCAGGCCAGGCCAGGATCCATGTGTCCTGCTCCCAGGGACCTCTGCTCCCTAACAGGCATCCCCCACCCTCTGGGGCTGTGGCTAGAGGATCCTAGGGGGAACTGCACAGCAGCTCTGTTCTCGGTTTGTCTCAAGTGAGAGTATTTTGTGGAGTCAACCTCCAAGGCCCCTCTTCCACAGTGGATGCCAAATGCTACATCCTACCCAGACTCTACTACACTGAGCAACGGTACAAGAAGGCACGGGGAGACTCGCAGGTGCTGTTGCTACCTCCAGAGACAAAGAAGATGTGACGAGGGAACTGTATTCAAGTGTCTGCAGTGCTGGCTCTGCAAGGGTAAGCAGTGTACCACGAATGTGTTCCTTAAGGGAGCTGGGCCCAGTGAAGAGTAACAAGAGAGAATGTACATGCCTTTGGGAAGGAGTGAGAAACTAAAAGAGTGGAACACGGGGCTGGAGAGGAGGACTTGAGTGTGGGGAGGCGCTGCCAGGCCCAGGATGGATCCGATGACAAGAGGGAAAGAATGGAGGCCATATCCCTGTACTCCAAGTCAGACCCACAGGGCTGCAGGACACAGCCTGCTTCCTGCCGGCCCCAGTGCTTACCGCTGCGGTGACAGGCACCGCTGGCATCAGCATTCCTGGCATCATGGGAGGTACCATTCCTGGTATCTAGGGATACAAAGAACACAAAAAACAGCTACCAAAGTGAGAGCAGGCGCAGGCAAGGCAGGCTTCGGAGAGATCCCGCCAGGGGCCATGAGCTTCACACGGGCACCCCCTCAGACAATCCCCAGGTTCTGGGCGCTTGGGCTAGCAGGAGAGCATCCTCTAGTCATTCAGCAGACGAATCTGCATGGGCCGAGTCAAGCGCGGCCCTTCTCTCCCTACTTTTTCAAGTCCAGATGCCCACTCTCACCTCCGCCCCCTCCCACTGGACACCCGGGGTTTTCTGTGGCACTACTGGAGGAGAGAGGATTACCTGCGTGAGTGGCGGTGGTGCCCCCATTGGTGGAAGCATTGGGGGCATGATGCCGGGGGGCATCGGGGGGATGGCTGGTGGTCTCTGAGTCATGGGGGGCAGTCCCATCGGAGGAAAGGGTGGGGGGATTCCTGGAGGGGGCATCTGAAAGTGAGGAAAGGAAGGGATACTGAGCAGGTTGGACACGACCTTAGACTGCCAGGGAACACCCGCCTGTCTCCCGCCCTTTTCAGCCCTCCACCCCAGCTCTGAGGCAATTCCAAGGCTTCAGTTCGAGAAGCACAAAGCATGAAACTGCCTGCTCCTCGCCACTGAGAGAGACGGGGGGAGGGGCGGGCTTCTGGGTCTAACAGGCAAGCACACCGCTTCTTCAGAGGTAGGGAAGGGAGAGGGAAAAGTCTAAGTGCCACCACCAGACCGTGGCTGGAAGGCTCCATCTCTTCAGCGACTCTCCCCAAAGAGGCCCCTCAGAGGCAGGGCCAGAAGGCAGCATCCCAGGTACCCAAATGCCCCAGTCCCCTGCCTCCCATCCCTTTTGCTCCAACTCGATGACCACCAGCTGCTATGTCAGCCTGACTTCTGTGGCACTTTGAAAGCACAGAGAAGGAGTAGTGAAAGAGACAGGCGGCCCCACCATGCCCTCACACTAGCAGGGTCTTTTCCCTTCCACTTCTCCTACCCCAGCCCCAATGTATCCCAAGGATGAAAAGTCAAAGGGGGAGCTGTCAACTTTATGGACTGGGAGCAGCAGCTCCTCCCACCCCAATGCCCAAGCAACACCACCCCTTTTCCAAGGGCAGTAGAGGGGGCGTTACACGAAACCGTGCTGGCGATGCAGCAGTGCTAGGGACTGGGAAGTAGGGGGTGCAGGCTGGAAAAGCCAAGCCCAGGGAAAGACATAAAACTTACGAAGGGTGGTGGCATCATGGGGGGCCCCGGTGGGAAGGGGGCAGGCGCTGCTGGGGGCCGGGGACCAGAATCGGGAACCGACTGTTGAGGGAGAGAAAAGTCATAGGACCCAGGACGGGCAAAGAGATGGGCTTTTGCAGAAGGGAAGCAGAGCGGTGAGGATGAAAAAGGAGCACAAAGTTCAGAGGAAGGGTCTCCTGGCCCAGTTTCCTGCCCATGCCCAGCTCCGAGTGAGCCCTGGCTAGGTCTGCTCTCTTCCACCAGCCAAGAGCCAGCCAGCCGTGCCCCTTCGGTGTTGTCTTTATCTCGCCAAAGCCACAGAAAAGATGGAGGCGGCTGTACCACAGGCACAGTCTGGCTCTTGCTGAGGCTTTTCATCCATTCTGCCATCTGTGGGCAAGGCTGTACTTCCCTCAAACCTTCAACAGAGGTCTCCCATTCCCAAAGCAGACCTCTTGTCCCATCCCCCTACCTGAATTCACCCAGTTAGATTCAACCCCAAAGCTCTCTAAACCTAGTCACCAAGCCTGCTTAAGCACTAGCCTTGCTCTCTCTTCACTGTGGGGAGGGCTCCCCACAACTCACTTGCTCACTCTTTGACACCTCCCACTCCCCATCATCCCCTCCTCTACAGCTCTACTGCCCCGCCCCTACAGATCGCGAACTCCTCTCCCTGAGGCGGAGACTATGAACAGCCTAGATCTCGGGGTCCTCCGCCTACTGGCTGCCACATCCCATTCCTCAGCTGTTGGCTTCAATACCGCTCGCTCCACCAAGCCTTCCTGACTGGTGAATTTATTCTCTAATTCCCTTCTTAGTTTCCTGGTGTATACAGTTTTCGTAATTATTACACTTCCCCTTACTAACATGTCATAACGTTTCATGAGGACAAGGATCGTGTATGACTTGTTGAAAGTTGGACTCCTAGTACCTGCCACGGTGTCTGGCACATAATGGGTACTCAATAAATATTGAATGAATGCAAGAAGGAACAAATGGAGGAACAAACACTCATAATTCTAAAATTTCACCCTATAGATATAGCCCCACATGGTCCAAATGATGTGTATACGTTTCCATTCCAGCATCATACGTTAAAACAGAAGACTGGAATCAGCCTAAATATCCATCACTAAGTAACTATGAAAATTACACACAAATAGAAAATGGAATACTATGCAGTCAAAAAATGAAGAAGCTTGTCTTGATAGGAGCAATCTCTAAGATACATTAACGAGTGGAAAAAATGCAAAGTACAGCAAAGTGGGATCATTTGTATGAAAACTGGAGAAAAGATGACATACAAGACAGAAACCAGCAGCAGGGGGGCTGAGGTGAGGAGACTTCACACTGTACGTATGCCCTTTTGTAACCTTTGAATATGCATCCACGTGACTATATTACCCATTCAAAAAAAAACCAAATACTTTTCAAGTGAACTAAGGCTTGGAGATGTAGCTAAAAAGCCCTGCCTTTCCTCCTTTTTGCATGCAGGTTACGGGGTGTTAGGGAGTTCTAGGGAAAGGTGGTAGGTGGCTAAAGAGGAGTTGCCCAATTTCCCTACTTCCCCAATGACCCCTGTGCTGAGAAGGCTCAGCATGTGAAGATGCTTTCTAATCTCTACCTCTAGTAATATCTGTCCTTCCTCTTTTCCCACCCATCTTCTAAGGAGAGAAGTGGAGAAGCCACATTATTCCACCTTGAATCACCTTTCTCAGTGTTCAACTACTCTGGCCCCGTATTCAGACCTGCTCCTGCCCCAAGTCTGTCTGCGGCATGGGAAGTCAGAAATTCATCAATATGGGAGGAAACCCGATTCTCTGGGCCACACTTATCCACCTCAAGCTGCCTCAGGATCCTCTCTGACCTCCCAAATGCTACATAACCACCTTTGTTTGGGTCCTGCCAGGCTCCAGAGTTGCCTGAGACTGGCACCACCGTCCATACGGCTGTCTAAGATAGAAACCCTTGAGTCATTCTCCACACCTCCCTCTTCCCTGTCAATATGTCACCGAGTCCTACTAATTGTACCGCGTACACATTTCTTGAATCTGTCCACTTCTCTCCATTTCCTCCGCCATCCCCCCACCCCTCTTGTTTTCATCTGACCTTCTGTGGTAGTCTCCCCTCATCCACAAGCTCATCAAAATGCACCTCAGACCACATTACTCCGCGCTTAAAATTCTTCGATGGCTCCCACTGCTCTTAGGGTAGAGACCAAAACTCCTCCCCAAGACCTGGAAGGCTGTGGGAAATTTGCTTCCCAACAGATTAGCCAGCCTCATCCCTGCTGAGTTTCTGGGTCTGTGCTCCAGCCACGCTCACCTCCTCTCGGTTCCCCGACATCAGGCATGCATCTGTGCCTGGCACCACTTCCTGCCAACGCCACACACCTAGCCTACAGGTCTCACGTCTACCAGTCATCGCCTCTTCAGCAAAGGCTTTCTCCCAATGCAGTGGTCTAGGCTGTACCATGCACCCTCCCCTCCAGCAATTACCCACTGGAATTTTAGTTACTTGCACAATGTTGACGGTCCTGTTATTTTATGTGGCCACTAATAAAAAACAAATGCTCCCACTTAAACTATGATACTCCACTGATTTTAAGATGTATCTTGACAAAAAAAAATGTTAAAATGTGAGTGGAATCAATGAATTACCTGCCGCCTCCACTAGACCTTAAACTTTAAGCGGTGGGGATCTTGCCTGTTTTGGCTCACGCTGCTGTCCTATCCCCGGTGTATTTTCCTCACTGCCCCCAACTGCAACAGAGAAGGTGTTAATATTTGTTGACTTAATGGTCTCGCAGGTCCCACAAAAACACAGCCCTTGGTAAGGCCTAGGAGTTATTCAGGGAACACAGAATGTCAGAGCTGGAGGGGACTCTGGCAACCACCCACGGCAGTCCCTTTCTCCGATGAGAAACCTAAGGGGAATTATCAGGCCCCGGGTCCACCATGGTCTGCGCCAGGACTGGCTCTAATCTACCCCTTCAGCATAGTCCTTGCGGCAGGAAGCAGGTCTGTTCTTTCACTCTCGCATATTCCCCACCACCCATGTGCTTAAATCAGCAAGGATCCAACCCTTCCTTGAGAACTCCCTATTGCTCGCCTTACAGAATCTCACCTAACAGTCTCAATATTAGGTGAGCCGCTCTTCTTGGCTCAGCCTGATTAAATGGCTTCCCTCCTCTCTGCACAGCAATTGTTAGGTTATGCCATGTGTTTCTCTTATTCCACTTTGTCTCTCACTTTGCTCAAGATGAGTCAATATTCCCCCCCTTCAGACTACCTTTATGATTATCCTCCACACATACACATACTCCTACCTCCTTGTGTCCCCAGGATAAATGCTGCACTACTTGGCACTGCTGACACACTACTCTGTGGATGCTGCTGGGTGCTTCCCACAGGACCGCTTGTCTCCCTACTCAGGAGGACATTTCTCTATATTCAGGGATTATGTTTTCTCCTTTTGAGCCTCCTCTTGAATGTCTAATCAGGGCCCTGCATGCAAAGTGCTGTGGTAAAATGCAGACTCATCCTTAACCTTATTAAATTTTTGCATACTGGAGTATCCTAAAGCAGGCAAATGCGTGCATCTGTACACATGTGCCCGGGTGCATTCGTAGAAATTCTCTGGGTAAAGGTGGCCTGTGATGAGACAGACAGCTTGGCTATCTGTACGGCTGGGGAAAGGGAACTAGAATCAAATACTGGCATGGAAAAACCTAAATAATTAAAAAAAAAAACTGTATATGACCATCTTTAACTTGGCCTATGTGCTGCCAAAGCGAGCACTGACCATCTTTAACTAGGAATGGAGACCACTGGCCAGGATCCAGAGGCTGGACTGTTTTGGACAGTTCCCGCAGAGGACAGAGCAATGGAATGAACATAAATTACCGTGAAACTTCCACAGCCCTCCCTTTGCTGAGCTTCCCTGTGCAACGTGTATACTTTTCTTCCTGGAACACCCCTGCCCCTATCTCACTTGCAGCAGTGCCTGGACAGCTTTGGGGCGAGACTGAAGTAACTCATGTGACAAAGGGATATAGGAAAGGGGACTCAAAGAACAGATCCTGTGTCTTCTCTGGAACAAAAACACATTTGTGGGTTGGAGAGAGACGAAGAGACAATTGATCATCTGACCATCATGTGTTCACCTGGGCCAGTGGAAGGACAGCCTCCCCTCCCGAAGGTGCAATCAATTTTTCTCAGCCTTCACATCTAAGTGGCATGTCAGAACTAAAGATTCAGATGAAAGAATAAAACAGGAAAAGAACAAGAATGGAGAGATGAGGGGAGAGCATGGCAAGAGAGAACAGCTAACAACTAATATTTATTGAGTGCTTATTATGGGCCAGAAATCATGCCAAACACTCATTTAATCCTTGCAACCATCTCAAAGCTTATTATTGTCCCCATTTTATAAATTAAGAAACTGAGGTTCAGAGAAATTAGGTAACTTGACCAACGTTCCAAGAAAGTTCTAAAGGATTAAAGGCAGGTTTGGAATCCACGCAGCCTGACGCCCTAAGCCTGTGCTTTCAACTCCTCCACAAAGCTGTCTCTCAGCAAGGATGGTGGTGCCACAGCTATTCCTTACGGATTGGTGCTCCTGTTTTCTTGTCACCCCAATCCACACACAATCCCGAAATCCTCCAGGTGATTCCAAGGATGGCCCGGTCTGACTCACTCCCTAAAGGGATCTGTGTCTGAAAATGAAAACTGGAAGGCACACCTCTCAGAAAGAGTACCTATCATCAAAAAGAAAAACACCGTGGAGGCCAGAAGACCGGCCTATTACCCTGCGGTCTACCTTCACCTGCCGCAGGTGACCCAGAGAGGCCCAGCCCTTCTGTTTTCAAGACCGATCCTAGTCCCCCCTCCTCCACACCTGCCTTCCTATAGTCATCCTACTCCCCCAAAGATACTGGCTGTCTTACTAGAAAATAGCTTCCACTGCTTCTCTCTGGTCCTGCCATCTCCTCAGGATGAAGACCTCATTCTGGTCTTCATTTTCTTGGGGTAGGTCTCTTCCTCCTCCGCCACGTCCAGGGTTCTCCCTTCCCTCCAATAGGATTCCAGAGGCGCTGGCTAGCCCGCTGGAGGCTTTGTGCCGACCATCCCCCACCTCCCTGGGGATTTTCTGCGGCCCCAGCCGGGAGGCCTCGCCTCCATCTTCAGCCTGCTTTGCCTTGCTTGCCCACACCCGAGAACCCACTCTCCTGCACTCTTTCCTCAAGAACCACCCCATTCCGAAGCTCGAAAAGATCTGGGGTATCATTCTCACACATTTTCCTTGTGGGTTTTTTGTTTTTTGTTTTTTAAACCAATGGGAAATCTGAGGCCCCAAGAAAGGTAGTGACTTGCCCAAGGTCACACGGAGTAGTTACACAGTGTGTTGGCGGCAGAGCCAGGGTTGGGACCAAGGGTCCTCTGCTTTCTCGTTTCTTGGGACTATCCAGCACGAGGTGGGGGCCGAAGCCTCTCTTTCCTCAGGAGACAATGCCCCCTCCTCACCTCAGGAGACAATGCGGGGGAAATGCAGGAGGAGGTCCCCAGGGGGTTGTAGGAGGTATCCAGGGCTTCCGAAGGAAGCAAACGCTGGGGCCGGGGAGGGGCGTGCTGCACGCCGAATACCCTAGAAGGGGGACTGCGGCCCCCGGCTCTCCCCCGGTCCCTCGGTCCCCACATGCCCGCCCCCTCTCCTTTGCCGACCTTTCTCCACAAACCCACCAGGTCTCCTTCCCCTCCTCCTCCTCACCCCGTCCCGCAACTCCCGCTCCCCTCACCCCCCGCTCCCCCACCCCCGCCATCCTCCATCATGGCCTCCCCGCCCCTTCTCCCCCAAATCCCCGCTCCCCTCCCCCTCCCGGGCTCCTTTCCCTCACGCCTCAGGCCCCTCGCCCTCCCCCGGGGTCCCGGGGACCCCCGGCGGCCTCCCCGCCCCCCCGGCCCGGGCCCGGGCCGCCGGGGGCGCTGTGGGACCGCCCCGGGCCCCTCCACCCCCGCGCGGGGACGTTACCATGCCAGAGCCTCCGAGCAGCTGGGCCGGCTCGGCCCACCCGCCAGTAAGAGCCGCTCTGATTGGCCGGGCCGCAGCCGGGAGGGCGGGGCCAGTGGGGGGTCGCACCCCTTGGTGGCCGGGGCCCCGGTCGCGCCCGCGGACCAGCCCGGCCCTGCACCGGCCCCGAGCGCCCGGCCCGGCCCCGCCCCCGGCGCGGAGAGCCAGGCCCCGCCCTCGCGCCGCCAGGTCCGGGGCCCGCCCACGAGGGGCGGGGCGCCGCGGGCTCCGGACGCGCGGCCCGAGGCGCTGGAGCGCGCGCCGGCGGCTGCCCCGCTTCCCGCCCTGCCCGCCGGCCGCCGCCGGACCCGGGCCCGCCGCTCGCTCCCGGCACCGGGGGCTGGACCGACGTGTCGTTCAGAACGTAGGGGTATCTTTGCACCTCGCTAAGAGGCCTTTTTTATTCTTTGCATAGTTTTGTTTAGTGTTTTTTTTTTTTTTTGCACTTTTAAATTCATTCATTAAACAGGTATTTGTTGAGCATCTGGTACGTGCCACGAACTGTTCCAGCGCACGGGGCAAATGGCAGGTGAAAAAAAAGCAGATCCCCTGAAATCCCTGCCCTCGGGGGGCGTACGTGCTGCTCAGGTGAGCCTGGAGTTACTTCTTCTAAGCTGGGGCTCCCGCCGAGCGGTGAAAGCGAGGCAATCATCTATGGGCCTTAAAGATGTGAGCTAAAAATAATAAATAAAAAAATAAAGATGTGAGCTAAATGCTGTGTTGCTCAGATCAGGGAATTGCAACCCAAAACTATTTATGAATATGCGGAAGGTTTCAGGGCTGGTGACTGACGGGGCTCCCGAGACGGGTGCAGAAGGGGATGGAGCATCTTGCTCTCCAAAGCCTGGATAAAGCTGTTTCCTTTTTCCTTTATTCGTCAGCAGCTGACCTGTATACTCTGCTCTTGGTGCAATGCAAGAGGCTGGAGGTTCGGAGCTGTGCAGGGGGTGACCCTGCTTGCGAGGGGCTCAGGGTCTCCCGGGAGAAACAGGGAAACGATCCACAGGAAGCAGAACTCCTCCTCGATGAAAGGGGACAAATAGGCAGGAAGGAAGAGGGATTCATTCTGGGGGCCTTTGGTAGAGAGAAACTTCATTGTGGGTTTCTTCACAAAACCTAGAAAGCCTCAAATGAAGGGCTAGTCCTGTGGTTTTCAAACTTGATTATTGAGGCCTCTGCGCATAGCGGAAGTGGTCAGAGGTGCCATAAACCTTTACCAGTCACATTTTAATTTTTTTTAATGAGATATTTCTTAGCATACGTAGGCACCTATTTTAAAGAGGCAAATAATCCTATATGGTTTGTTCGTAAAAATAGCAGCGCCCTGCCTCCATCATCTCCCTCCCTGGAGGCAGGCATTTTCAGCTCTGTTAAGCTGTTTCTTTTGGCATTTACCTTCATTGCTCTGGCCCTGCTTCAGTTGCATCCCTCCCCACAGGGAGAGGAATCCTAGGAGACATGCCTATCCAAAGCCCACCTACCCCCTTCTAGGCCATATCCTAAATACTTGGGACCCTGGATCTCCCTGCCCAGCCTACCTCCTTGGATCTCTCAAAGATCCTTGGATCTCCTAGGATCTTCTCCAGAAGGATCTTGGTGATGATATGGGCATCGCTAGGCCTGAGGGAAAGCCAAGGGGCAGTTATTTGGAGCAAGAAGCTAGAGGCAAGAGCCCAAGTTGGGGTCTCCGCAGGACCCTGTGTGAGGCTTTCTCAATGTAGGACAGAGGCAAGTGCAGAGGAGAAGGGGGTGAGGCAAGAGCCAGGGACTGGGGGCTCCTATCTTCTAGTGTAGACTCTGAGGATTCCAGAAATTCCAAAATTCTAATTTAGAACCAGGCTCTCCAGGTCCTTATGAAGTTAAGAGTTTAGAAGGTGGGCAGCCTGTGTGACTCAGCGTTTAGTTCCGCCTTGGGCCCAGGGCGTGATCCTGGAGACCCGGGATCGAGTCCCACATCAGGCTCCCTGCATGGAGCCTGCTTCTCCCTCTGTCTGGGTCTCTGCCGCGCTCTCTCTCTCTCTGTGTGTGTCTCTCATGAATAACTAAATAAAATCTTTTTTTAAAAAAAGAGTTTAAAAAAATAAAAAAGTTTAGAAGGTATTTTATTTAAGTTTGTTAGCTTAATTTGTAACATTAAAATATTTGAGTAAGTTTCCCATTTGTAGTCTTGCCCCAGCTCCCATAAATAAGAGGGATAGGTTGGAGAGGTTTTGTTTGTTTGTTTTTAAGATTTTATTATTTTTTTATTTATGAGAGACGCAGAGGGAGAAGCAAGCTTTCTGCGGGGAGCCCGACGAAGGACTCGATCCCAGGACTCCAGGACCTGAGCCAAAAGCGGACCTTCAACCACTAAGCCACCCAGGTGCCCCTAGGTTGGAGAATTTAACTCTTTTCCCTTCAGGTCTCCTACCCTGCCCTCTGATACCTCATCCCCCATCCGCCCAAATTAATGCAATGATTTTTGTCAGCTCATTTTTCAGCTTTTATAATACTGACTACACGTGCTACTCAGAGTTGAGCCATGTAGAAAACTTTGATTACTCTTCCTCTCCTGCACTTTTGATTTTTTTCCTAGAATTAATACTTACGTTGCTTTTTCACTTGTTTAGCTTTCTATGAATGTATCACAAAATCTGCCTCAAAATCTTCCCCTATTTGCCTGAATCTCCTCAGAATATCTAGACACGGCAGATATTCTATCAATTTCATCTGGTTTTTTTTTAAAGATTTTATTTATTCATGAGAGACACACAAGGAGAGAGGCAGGCTCCATGCAGGGAGCCCGATGTGGGACTCCGTCCCAGGATTCCAGGATCACGCCCTGGGCCGAAGGCAGGTGCTAAACCGCTGAGCCACCCAGGGATCCCCTCAACTTCATCTTCTTGAAGAGATCTCTTCTGGAGCCTCTTCTGCTCCAAACATCTGGCAACTTGGCATCTCCTCATCTTCCTAGCATTGTTTTTTATTTCTCCCTTGTTGGATCTTTTATTTACCAGGTTCTGTGTCTTTCTTTTTTTGTTGTTTAATTTATTCCCTCTTTTTGGAGACCGTCTTCCAGAAGTTTCATGAAAAAGGGAGAGGTAAATTGTTTTGAAACTTTACATGTTTGACATTGTCATTATTCTACCCTGACACTTGATTGATTGGTTGGGTATTGAATTTCTTCAGAATTATGAAGGCATTGTGACATTACCTTCTAGCTTTCACTGTCTTGAGAAGTCTGAAGTCTTTTAACTTCTTATCCTTTGTAAGTGACTTATTCCCCAACTCTGAATCTCTTCTTGTTTCCAGTGTTCTCAGATGGCTGTAATATATCTTGGTGAGAGGGCTGTTTGTTGTGCTGGGCAACTCAGGGCCCCTCACTTCTGGGAAATAATCTTGAATCATCCCATTGGTGATTTCTTCCTTTCCATTCTCTCCGTTCTTTCTTTTTGGGGACTCCTATAATCCAGATGATGGATTTGATGGACTGCTCATACCAATTTCTTATTTTTCTCTCCTACTTTCCATCGTTATTACCTTGTTCCCTGGGAGAGTTCCTCAATCTTCTCTTCCCATTCTTCTACTGAGTTTTTCAATATTGTAAGGATTTTTATTACTCTCACTTTACTGTTATTTTCCGAGTATTCCTTTCTATAGCATCTTTTTTTTTTTCAGTGTTGAAATGGTTTATCTTATCTCCGAAGCTACTATTGGTACCTTTGTTTCTTCTTTCTCTGTAATCTGTTTGCTCTAAATTTCTTTTTCTGTTGTTTTGGTCTCTCTCATGTTAGATTCTTTTCTTGGAGGTCTTATAATCCTTGGTTGTTTGCTTACATTAAAAGATGGGTTACCGGGCAGCCCCGGTGGCGCAGAGGTTTAGTGCCGCCTGCAGCCTGGGGTGTGATCCTGGAGACCCGGGATTGAGTCCCGCATCGGGCTTCCTGCATGGGGCCTGCTTCTCCCTCTGCCTGTGTGTCTGCCTCTCTCTTGCTCTCTCTGAATGAATAAATAAATAAATCTTTAAAAAAAAAAGAAAAGAAAAAAAAATAAAAGATGGGTTACGAAAAAGCCAACTGGAAACATCTGTGCTCTATGAGCTCAAGTATATGGGTGGGGCTTGTCGGCCAAGAGCTTCACTGTAGGGAGCCTCTGATGTTAACATCTTTAGGTCTTCCTTCTGGACTGGTCAGCCATCTGGTGCAACCAATTCTATTTGCCATCTGGTTGCCCCATTGCTGCCTTAGGACCCATCCTTCTCTAGTCTAAGTCAATAACCACTCATCCATATGCTTTCCAATTTCCTAAAGTATTTTGCTCCTGTCTCCTCTCCTATTTCCCTGTCCTTGTGGATTTATGGCTTAAAAAAAAATCCTTTTGCTATAGTTTTAGTATATTTTTAGTAGAGCAAAATTAGATACATGTGTTCAATCTACCATTTTTACCCAGAAGCTTTAAATATATTTTATCTGTTTTTAAAACAGTAGTTTAAAAATATATATACTCAAGGAGCGCCTAGCTGTGGCTCAGTGTAACATGCAACTCTTGCTCTCAGAGTCATGAGTTTGAGCCCCATGTCGGGTATACACTCAAAAGTCCTACATATCATCAAATTTTGCAGTTTATCAAAACAGCCTTATTGACATTGAATGATTTTGTGAGATATGAAATTGAACTTATAATATTAATGCATTCTACTAAGCTATTACTTTTATCTGTTTTAGATACTAGGTTCATTCTACAAAAGGCTTTGCTTGAAAAAGGAGGTTGGCTGCTTTTAAAAAAAAGTTTTACAAACATTTTTCCTAGGCTAGTGATCATGTAAGTGTGGCTCTTTTTTTTTTTTTTTTTCTTTTTAGAGAAGGTGTGGGGAGGGGCACTGAAAGAGGGAGAGAATCTTAAACACACCAATCGCAGAGCCAGTCTCATGACCCTGAGATCATGACCTGAGCTGAAATCAAGAGTTTGTCATGTTTTCATTTCCACTTAGTTCACAATATTTCATAATTTTCCTTGGGCTTTCTTTTTTGATTTATGGATTATATAAAAGTTGTTTAATTTACAAATATTTGGGAATTTTCTAGGTATTTCTCAATTATTGATTTATAGTTTAATGCCATTATGGTCAGAAAACATTTTTTTTTTTTTGAGGATTTATTTATTTGAGAGAGAGAGACCACATGCTCAGGTGGTGGGGCAGAGGGAAAGAAGCAGACTCCCTCCTGAGCAAGGAGCACCAATCCAGGCTCTATCCCATGGTCCTGAGATCATGAGAACATGACTTCATGATCTCAGGCGAAATCAAAAGTTGGTCGCTTAACTGACTGAGTCACCCAGGTGTCCCATTATATGATTCTAATCTTTGTAAATTTATTGATATTTATTTTAAGGCTCAAATTATTATTCCATATGCATTTGGAAATAACATGTGCTCTGCTGTTGTTGTTGGATGAGGTGTTCTATAAATGTCAATGGAATCAAGTTGGTTGATAGTGTTTTTCAAAACCTCTAAGCCCTTACTTATTCTTTTACGTCTACCAATTCCTACAAAAGAAGTATTGAAATCTCTAACTATGGTTGTGGATTTGTACATTTCTCCTTTCACTTCTATAAGTTTTTTTGCTTCATAAATTTTGAAGCTCTGTTATTAGGTGCATGCACATAAAGGATTATATCATTTGTTTTTTAAGATTTTGTTTATTATTTATTTGAGAGAGAAAGAGTACAAGCACAGGACAGGGAGAGAGAGGGGGAAAAAGCAGGCTCCCTGCTGAGAAGGCAGCCTGACATGGGGCTTAATCCCAGGACCCTGAAATCATGACCTGAGTGGAAGGCATATGCTTAACCGACTGAGCCACCCAGGGGCAATGGATTATATCTTTTTTATTAATTGGCACTTATTATTATGGAATGTGCCTCCCTTTTTATCTTTGCTAATATTTCTTATTCTGAAGTCTGATGTTAATATAGTCACCCCATCTTTCTTTTTCATTAGTATTATAATGGTTTATCCCTTTCCATCCTTTTACTTTTAATCTATTGTGTCTTTTTATTTAAAGTATGTCTTGGGTTTTTCTATATTGAACCTTACAATCTCTATCTTTTAATTAGCTTTCTTAGGTCATTTATATGTAATCTAGTTATCAATATGATCAGGTTCAAAAGAAAGAAGAAAGGGAGGAAGAAGTGGGAAAAAGGAAAGGACCCCAGAATGGGAATTGGGAAACCAGGGTGAAGTCCAGACTCTACTTCCTGGCTCTATAACATTAGGTAAATCTCATAACTCCTCTGAGCCTTAGCTAGCTCATACATGTTTTTAAGGATGAATGAGTTATTTATAAACTACAACATGCTCTGAAATCTTAAGGGATTAAAGAACTGTCCAGTGCCAAATGTATAGATAGAGAGGTATATCTAAACTAGGGTATGAGCGCTTCAAAGAGAGAACTAGATCTCACTCATTTCTTTATTTCTAGCACATAGGCCCAGGCTTGGCATGTTACCAGTAGGTGTTCATTGGGTGAAAGAGGCAATAAAAGAACTAACTTTGAATATATGAATGAAAAGTGGGTGTCAGGTGACAAGTTATTAAGTGGCCATGACCCTGCTAAGAACTGAACTTAAAATATTTAATTCTTAAAAAAAAATTTTAATTCTTTATCTGTTAAATGGGAATACTTTTAGGTAGCATGGAAGAACAATTTGCAAGTAAACGTTTTTGTTCTTACAGATGCATTCATTCAATAAGCATTTTATTAAGTGCCTACAGAGTGCCAAGCTTGGTTCTAGGTCCTGGGCATACAACAACATCCATTTTAGACATTTATTTTTAACTTTATTATTTATTATTAAATATTTTATTTATTTATTTGACAGAGGGGGAGAGAGAGAGAGAGAGAGAGAGCGCCAAGCAGGGAGAGTGGCAAGCAGAGGTAGAGGGAGAGATAGAAGCAGGCCTCCCACTGAGCAGGAAGCCTGACGAGGGGCTTAATCCCAGGACCCTGGGATCATAACCTGAGCCGAAGGTAGATGCTTAATCAACTGAGCCACCCAGGTATTCCTAGACATTTTTTTAAAGATTTTTTTTTTATTTATTCATGATAGACATAGAGAGAGAGGCAGAGACACAGGCAGAGGGAGAAGCAGGCTCCAGGCCGGGAGCCTGACGCAGGACTCAATCCCGGGACTCCAGGATCACACCCTGGGCCGAAGGCAGGTGCTATACCGCTGAGCCACTCAGGGATTCCCTAGACATTTGTTTTTAAAAGCCATCTTGCAGGGCACCTGATACCAAGTGCTGACAGAGCCTTGACCCCTGGTGCAAATGCAAACATATCAACATCAGTTATTAATGGGCTCTAATTTTTTTAAAAAACTTCTCTTTGGGGATCCCTGGGTGGCGCAGCAGTTTGGCGCCTGCCTTTGGCCCATGGCGCAATCCTGGAGACCCGGGATCGAATCCCACGTCGGGCTCCCGGTGCATGGAGCCTGCTTCTCCCTCTGCCTGTGTCTCTGCCTCTCTCTCTCTGTGTGACTATCATAAATAAATAAAAATTAAAAAAAAAACTTCTCTTTGGACAAAGAAAAAAGCCTAGTTGCTTTTTCCTATTTTTAGCCAATAATATTTAGTTTGGTAGCAGAATATTTAATGACTTAAATAAAAAGCAATAGGTCAACTTAATATATATTAGGTAATGATAATAAGCTAGATAACCAAGCAGATAGTTGAAGGAGATTAGAAGGAGCCATTCTTCTAATCAAACTGATGATGTCACTGGAGAAAAGGTCAGTTGGAACCTGATGTCTGGCAGTTACAGGCAGAGGGTACTCAGTTACTGCCCTGGGGCCCTTAACTGCAAAGCAGCCAGCATCACATGTCCAGGCCAGGGTACCAGAGACACAGGGACATCTTTGCAATTGACAGGGTGATCCAAAAATGGAGAAAGACAGGCCTCCACAGTTGATGACCCCTGCATCAGTGAAAGCCATCATCTCAAGGATTGAGGCTGCCCAACTAACACGAGCTCAGGAGGTAACACCTGAAATGAAAAAGTCACCCTTCTACTGGGATCTGAAATGGAGACTGGGAACTAATCCCAGATTGGGGCAAGATTCCAACTCTGAGCCTTCAAGGGTCCTCAGGATCCTCAGCAAGCTGGGTTTGCAGACAGATTAATCCAAAATACCCATCTCCTAGATTGGCCTTTGTAGGGTGAGCTGGAATCAAACCACCCACATGAGGCAGGGCACAGGAAGGGAACAGCACAATAAGGAAGCCCCAGGATGCCTCTGAGACACACAGTGGTAGGTCTTAGCAGAGCAAGAGGAGGAGCCCAGAGTTCCTGATTCAGGTCTATTCTTGGCAGCCTGTCAAGACTCCTTCAAGCTAAGCCCTAGAAACTTACAGGGAAATGGCTAAAGGCTGAAATCACCCTGCACATGAACCTTTAGTCCTTTTTTTTTTTTTTTTTTTTTTTTTTAATGGGAGCCTCTGATCCTAAGGGTTTCTTAGGCCCTCATTTTTCCAGTCTGTTGTCTCTGGATCCTTGGGAGGAGAGATGTCCAGAAGTCCCTAGAAAATTTTGAAATTCTGAAGAAATGTATGCTCTGAATTTTTAGTATCCTCTCCCTTCCTGACCTGTTTTAATAATCAAACTGACATTAAGAAGAGCTAACCATCATGATCCCCAATTTACAAGTCAGAACACTGAGGCCCCGAAAGGTGAACTGATTTCTCTGAGATCACACTGCCAGGACATGGTATTCTGGCTCCAGAGTTCACACCCCTAAACACTACAATCTGATGCTTCCCATATAGGATATTTCTTCCCAGCTCTCAGACATCTTGGACAACGTCAACTGTGTCATCAACCGCTTCCAGGAAGAATTAGGATATGATTTAAGAGAAAAGGTAAAATCTGACCAGATAGAGCAAAAGGGCAAGAACAGATTCATCTTGCTGGAGAAAATTGCCTCCTTCTCAAAAGATGCTAAGACCAAAGAGAAGCACTTGTATGAAATTCTCCGCTGGCTGGGGGACTGGGGTGAGTTTGGACACTGGGTGTCTGAGAGTGGGCATCTCCCCTCCTGGACACTGGTCCCACACTTACTCCCATCTCCTCCTTGCCCCACCCCAGATCAGCTCTCCCTGGGAGGGGAATGTGGGGCAGCAGGTGTAGAGGGAGCAAAAGACACACTGCAGTGCCTCTCCACTGAGACATTCCCCCAATCTTGTCCCAGCAATCACATCTACTCCCCAGAGGGACAAACATATAATTGTCCAAAACAGTAGCTTATGAACATTAGCTGCATGTGTGATGAAGCCTAAGTCACAGATCCATTATGACATCTCATTTTTTTAGCAGAGTTGAAACTAAAGTCAAACTCATGCTAGCTATTTTATTTTTTTCCAGATTTATTAAGATGTAATTGACAAATAGCATGTGGAAGTTTAGAGTGTACAATACAGTGATTCAATAGACGTATATGTTGTGCAATGCTTGTCACAATAAGGTTAGTTGACACATCCATCATCTCACAAGTTACCCCCGTTTTTTTTTCCGGCGAGAACATTTAAGATCTACTCTCTTAGCATATCACAAGTATATAGTACTGCATTGTTAGTTTAGTCACCACACTGTACATTAGATCCCCAGAACGTTTTTATTTTATAACTGAAATTTTGTACCCTTTGGCCAACATCTCACCATTTCCCACCCTCAGCCCCTGATAACCAACATTCTAATGGCTGTTTCTGTGAGTTCAATTTTTTAGATTCCACATGTAAGTGAGATCATATGGTATTTGTCTTTCTCTGTCTGGTTTATTTCACTTGGCATAATACCCTCAGGGTCCACCCATGTTATGACAAATGACAGGACTTCCTTCTTTGTTTTGACTGAATAATATTTCATTGTATAGAGGGGACACCTAGCTGGCTCATTTGGAAGAGCATGTGACTCTTGACCTAGGCATCATGAGTTCAAGCTCCACTTGGGAGTAGAGATAAATAAATAAACTAAAAAAAAAAAAAAAAAAACTATTTTAGGGCAGCCCCGATGGCGCAGCGGTTTAGCGCCGCCTACAGCCCAGGGTGTGATCTTGAAGACCCAGGATGGAGTCCCACATTGGGCTCCCTGCATGGAGCCTGCTTCTCCCTCTGCCTGTGTCTCTGCCTCTCTCTCTCTGTGTGTGTTTGTCATGAATAAATAAAATCTTTTTTAAAAAATTAAATATTTCATTGTATATACCACATTTTCTTTAACCATTCATTCATCTACTGACACTTAGCTTGGTTGTATGTCTCATCTCTTGTGAACAATGCTTCAGTGAACATTGGCATACAGATATCTCTTGGAGGTAGTGACTCCATTCCCTTTTGATATATACCCAGAAGTGGGATTGTGGGCTCATATAGTGATTGTATTTTTAATTTTTAGAAAAATCTCCATACTGTTTTCCAAAATGGTTGTACCAATTTATATCCCCACCAGCAGTGCACAAGGGTCCCCTTTTCTCCACGTCCTGACCAACACTTGTTATCTCGTCTTTTTTCAAAATAGCCATTCTATCAGGTATGAGGAAATATCTCACTGTGGTTTTAATTTGTGCTTCCCTGACAATGAGTGATGTTGAACACCTTTTCATGTACCTGTTGGCTGTTTGTATGTCTTTTTTAGAAAAATGTCTATTCAAAAAAAAAAGTCTATTCAGATCCTTTATTTCTTTCATGTAGGTGTTTAATCATAGGGTTGAATGGAATAATAGATATAATCTGGCTCTATATCCTTGATATTACAAATGAGAAAATTAAAAATAACAAATGCATCCTTTTTTTTTTTTTAAGATTTTATTTATCTATTCATGAGAGACAGAGAGGCAGAGACACAGGCAGAGGGAGAAGCAGGCTCCCTCCAAGGAGCCCAGTGCGGGACTTGATCCCAGAACTCCAGAACCATTACCAGAGCCAAAGGCAGATGCTCAATCACTGAGTCACCCAGGCGTCCCAAGAAGCTTCTAGGAGTTTTAGGGTTTTAGGTCTTTAATCCCTATGTTCTTCTAGGAGTTTTAGGGTTTTAGGTCTTTAATCCATTTCAAGTTAATTTTTTGTGAATAGTGTAAGATGGGAGTTGAATTTCATTCTTTTACATATGAATGTACAGGTTTACCAACATCACTCATTGAAGAGCCATCCTTTACCCACTTTGTATTCTTAGCTCACTTGTCAAATATTAGTTGCCCATAAATGCATGGGTTTATTTCTGGGTCCTTGATTCTATTCCATTTGCCTTTATATCTATTTTTATGGCAATACCATATTGTTTTGATTACTATAACTTTGTAATATGGTTTGAAATCAGGTAGTATGATGCCTTCAGCTTTGTTCTTTTTCTCAAGATTGCTCTGGCTATTTGGGGCCTTTTGTGGTTCTATATGAATTTTAGGATTGTTTTTTCTGTTTCTGTGAAAAATACCATTGGGATTTTGATAGAGATTTCATTGAATCTATAGATGGCTCTGAGGTGGCAATATGAACATTTTAAATAGTATTGTCTTCCAATTCATGAACATGGAGTATCTTTCCATTTATATGTGTCTTCTTAAATTTCTTCCATCAACGGCTTACAGTTTCCAGTGTAGAGATCCTTCACCTCCCTGGTTAAATTTATTTCTAAGTATATTATTGTTTTTGATGCTGTTGTAAGTGGGATTATTTTCTTTCTTTTTCAGAGGGTTTATCGTTAGTATATAGAAATGCAACTGATTTGTAAAGAGAACTTTATTTTTCTTTATTTTTGAGAGAGAGAGTGTGCACACATGCATGCAATGGGGGAGAGGGTCAGAGAGAGGGAATCCCAAGCAGGCTCCACACCCAGTGTGCAGCCTGATGTGGGACTCAATCCCAATACCCTGAGATAATGATCTGAATCGAAATCAAGAGTCAAATGCTTAACTGATTGAGTCACCCAGGTGCCCTGAAATGCAGCTTATTTTTGTATGTTGATTTTGTATCCTGCAACTTTACTGAATTTATTAGTTCTAATAGGTTTTTTTGGTGGAATACGCCAGGTATTTCATAGAGGAACCCACAGGTGATATTCAAAGTACTTAATGACCCTTACTGCGTGGGCAATGGGGCAACAGCATTGAAGCCAGCTGTAAACAATTGGTGTAGCCACTTGAGTGTGGACCAACCATACTTCAGCCTTGGAGCCAGGTGCAATCCCCATTAAGATCAGAGTTATACCTTCACAAGACCTTACTCTGCTCTGAAGTTGGGCAGATGCTGCTGTTGGAATAAGATGGTATAAAGGAATGTGCCCCACTTCCTTCATACTGCCCTGCCCCCAAGGAGTTCTCAGTTCTGTGGTCCTTCACCTGCCCCCATAAACTAAGCAGGGTTGTTCACTCCAGTTAATTCAATTGTCCAGATACTGAATTAGGCAATGGGGATAGAGCAATAGCAAGGCAGACACATCCTTGGCCTTATAGCTAAACAACAATACTGTTTAATGTCTATTGCATATTTTCTTCACATCAGGCCTCATGTCAATCATTTCACACGTATTATCTCATTTAAATCCCTACCCAACCCTCTTAGAGGCACATATGCTGAGACTCGGAGAAATAAGTAACTTCCCTAACATCACACAGCTAGTCAGAGGTGAATCTAGTCCAACCTCAAAGCCCAACTCCTTGGGTCTCCCTAGAGGACAGATTGCACTCAGCCTGTACCTCCCACTCCTTCTCCAGGTGACAGTCTGACCTATGAGCTCAGGAACAGGAAGGGTAAGGAGGAAGAGGAAGCTCTGGATGAATGGATCAATGTGATGGAAAAGGTGTTACCTCTCTCCCTCATTGCCACCAAAGGAGGCATCGAGTCTCTCATTTCCCTTTGCTCTACTCTCATTGAAGGACAAAAGAAAAGGACACAAAGTAGGTTCCAAGAGCACCTGGGAGGAGTGCTGGGTGGGTGGATGCCATCTCAGAGGAAGAAGTCACAATCACATACTGGGGTCTATAGGGGTCTTTCTGACTCTCCTCCATACCAAAGCCTTATATGAGATGGAGAGGCAATAGTGAGAGGCTGGGATGTTGAACCCAGGCTGAGCACTGAGTAGTTCTGTGCTGTCCCTCTGGGCTGGAGGAAGGAATAATGTGGAGACAGATCCTTGCTGGTGCTTCCTGGAGCTGTAGCCTCATGGAAGTCCTGGGAATCAAGGGTAGAAGGCCAGGAAGGCTGGATGGAGTTTGTAGCTAGAACCCAAAGACTTTCCTTTCCAAGACTCAGCCAAAGGCCCTTCCAGAACCTTCTCAATTGTGGCTGCTCCAGAAATGTCTCAACCTTGAAATTTTACTCCTATCAGCACTGGTAGGGACCTGAGATTATGAACTCCTACATTTTGTAGATGAGAACATGAAAGCTCAGAGAAGAGAAAGGACCACAAAAAACAAGAAGCTATGGCAAAACCAGACCCCACACTTAGAGGTTGTCTGGCTTTTAATCTTACGCCAGAGCATGAGCTTCACCGTGTGATAGATTTGATTTTGAATCCTGTGTGCCAATTTCTGGCTTAGTGACTTTGAGCAAGTTATTTCATCTTTCTGAACTCACTCTCTTCATATACAAAACGAGGAGCCCACTGCCCATTTGCAGGGTTCCACTGGGTATGAGGCACCTGGCACCAAGCTTAAAACATGCTCAGGACTTAATAAACAGTAGGTCACATTAGTGTTTTGCCATTGATTCTCATGGCCAGGTTCCTTATCAAGCAAGATGGATAGTTGGGGGAGGGAGGAGACAGTCTCTCCTACAATCCTTTCCACATTATGTCTTGAAATATAGTTATTTGTATACTCATTTCCCTACTAGATTATAAACTCCTGAAGGGCAAAAGCTATGTCTTATTTGTTCCTTCCTAGGGATCAGTTATTGAGCACTTACTAGGTACCTGGTACTGTGCTTGCCACTAGACATGCATGATCTAGCGAAGTCCTCTGAGTAGATGCTGTGGTTATCCCCATTTTTCAGAAACAGAGGCACCAAGATGGAAACTTGCCTAAAGCAAGTTGTAAGGATGGGATTCAAACCCAAGTTATCTGATTCCAGAATTCAAGCTCTGAACCACTAGGCCATATGGTCTCTCTGACAACATTAGCTAAATCCTAGCTTGACTTCAATGCCATTTAATTTCCATATACCCTTTAGCCTCTCATCCAAAGTTAGCCAGTGTTTTTTTTCTGTCAGTGATGTTTGTTGAATAGGCAAATGAATGGATGCTCCAAAATAATCAGCAGCCCTACATATGGTAGATCAAGGGGGTACCCCTATGATCATGACCCAGCCCTGAGTAGCTGAGGTTTATAAACAGGTTTGAACAGAGCACACAGTCTTTACGTGCATTTTCCTGGGGAGAAGGTCCCCTGCTTTCATTAAAGTATCAAAGGAGTTCATGACCCCTCAGTTGGGAAAAAAAAAAATTAGTCATTAAAAAAAACCCAACACAGGAACAGTTGCAGAACCCTGTGATAAATTCTCTCTGGTAACAGGCAAGGGAAACAGCTTCTCAGGTGGTCTGGAATCTAAGTGCCGAATAGGCTTCCAGAGTTTGAGTAGTTGGCCAAAAAGAGCCAAACATGGATACTGAGGCTGGGAAGTAGCATGATTTAGAAAAGTTACTTTACTCTAGAGAAATGTATAGGATCAGAAGTCCATTGAGTTGAATTGAACTGACTTGAATGGTTTCAGGCCCCATGGGCCCTGCGGGTGCTTCGGGGCTGAAGACCCTGGCAGGTAAGCTCTGGGAAAGCTCTGAACCTGGCAGAGACCTCTCCTGACAGCATCTCCCCCAGCCTCACGTATTGCCTCAGCTCCTTATTCTTGCCAAAGGCCTAAGAGGGTTGAATGGGGAATTTGGCCACGCAGGGTGTGAAGTATCAGTATAATCCCTGGTACCCATGGGAGTTTGCTGCCTCTGTTCTCTCCTAGTATCCAAACACACCTTCTGGCAGAACTGGTGGGAACAAAGCCCCCCCAAATCTACATCCTACCCTCAGCCACTGAGCCCAGAGCAGATGCTCCAGGACAAGCACACTACCTGCATGAAGGTCTCTGAGGTGAAGTCCATGCTGCAGGAGCTCCTGGACTCCACCATGTTCAACCAGGGGGAGGTCAGAGCCATCAGGTACATGTCTGCCATGGTGGAGAACCTCAACAAGGCCTTGATCCTCCAGCACAAGGAGCACAGTAACCTAGAGACCAAATATAGGAACCTGAAAATAGAGATGACCCAGGAACTGAGCAGCCAACGGCTCTATTTCCAGAATTCCCTCCAAGTTCTCCAGACCAAGAGGGATGCCCTACTAAAGCAGGTAGAGATTCTAGGGGGGAAATACCATGACCTTCTCCTGATCAAGCACTCCTTAGAGTTCCAGCTGAAGAAGGCACAGTCTGCTAGAAACCAGGCAGAAGAAGTGGCCACAATCTTGGTTGACTCCCGGGGGCCCCCTGAGAAAGAGACCCTCTCAAAGAAAGAAACCATCACGGAGGAGACCCAACAGGAACACAAGAAGGAGGAGTTGCTTTTGTCCCTGCCCCCAGGTTCCATGGCCACAGCCTGGGACAGTGATCCTAGGCCTTCAGCGTCTCAGCCACTTTCCATCATGACCATGCAGTCTAGGATTGCAGATGTGTACAGCAGCAAGGACACTGAGCATCTCCAGTCCATGTTGCCATCCTCCGTGGATCACAGGTTTCCTAAGAAATGGGAAAGACCTGTGGCAGAGAGCCCAGGCCACCAAGTCAAAGACCAGACAGACTTCCAGAAAGCATCCCAGGAGAAGGAAGGCCTCCAAATGAAGGCTCATTCAAGGGTGCAGCTGTCCCCAGAGAGTTCTGAGAAGGTGGGCTTGGAGAGCAAGGTGGAGCACAGGGAAGAGGAACTCAGCTGGGAGAGGCAGAGGCAGCAGTGGCTGGAGGAGCAGGAGATGTGGCTACAGCGGCAGAAGAAATGGGCCCTGCTAGAGCAGGAGCACCAGGAGAAGCTGCATCAGTGGGAGGTGGAAGAGGCACTGAGAGAGCAGCAGCAGAGGTTGGGCCAGCAGGAGAAAGAGCAAGGGGGCCCACGGAGAGAGACGGGGCAGCCAGGGGAGCACGTGGACAGGGTGCTCTTCATGACCACCAGGCGCTGGAGGGACTTGGAGAAGGCATCCCTGGCGCCTCCCCCAAGCCGGACCCAGTCTGCTCACCCAGGCGGGAGGCCACACTTGTCCCCCAGCGCCCAGCAGCCGGCCCCCAGAAACCAGAGGAACCTGAGTTCCGCCAAGTCTGCCCAGAAACCACGGGCCTGCCAGGTTCCTACCAAACCCAAGAAATTAGCCTCCTTCCCTGTCTCGGGGACATCCATCCAAAAGGTGTCCCGGCCTCCTTTGCACGTATCCCCAGTAACTCTTAAGGGGAAAGTATACCGCATGGACGTGGAGGCCCAGAGGAAGAACCTGCAGCTCCTGAGTGAGGAGGCTGAGCTGGGGCTGCCCCACTACCTGCGCAGCAAGGCACTGGAGCTCACCACCACCACCATGGAGCTGAGCATGCTCCGGCTGCAGTGCCTGTGCCATAGGTAC
This sequence comes from Nyctereutes procyonoides, assembly GCF_905146905.1. Lineage (NCBI taxonomy): Eukaryota > Metazoa > Chordata > Mammalia > Carnivora > Canidae > Nyctereutes > Nyctereutes procyonoides. The sequence goes on along the minus strand of NW_026575124.1, from coordinate 991,587 downwards.
ATCCTCTACAGGCGCTTCCAGAAGCTCCGGTAGGTACTCCTGGCATGTGCACCCACTGCAAGTGTGTGGGCAGAGCCAAAACCCAAATGGAGGGGAGAAGTATAGGGCAAATGGGGATGGAGAAGATACCCCAGATGAGGACAAGGTCTCCTGAGGGAGGGGACTGGCAAAGAGCGTCTGACCCTGGGGCCTTGGGCAACCCTGAAGGTGTGGGAGGTCAGGCGCTTACATACACACTCTGCTCTTCCCGCAGTGGGCTTTACCTCCGAGCCCCCTTCCTTACTTCTTCCTATCGCCCCATCCATAAGGCACCTAATGCACTCCCCTGCTTGCCTTACCCTCTCTTCCTGTTTCCAGCCAGGCCCCAAGGCTCCTCATCAGCCACCACCTTGCACTTCTCTACCTCCTACTTTCCTCAGCTCTCACCAACCTCAGTTTCTCTCCTTGCTATCAGGCATTACAAACATAGGGTCCTACCTGGTTAATGGATTTGAGGGAGCAGGAGGCCCTTTCACCCACGTAAATCACTTCCTTCATTTCCCAGACAGGAAGTGATCAACCACATACAAGTCATCCGAGAAACAGGGACTACCTACAAGGCCCAGAACCTCTATGTCTTCCTCGAAAACATCGACAATCTGCAGAACTTCTGGCTGCAGGCCTGGACAGACAAGCAGAAGGACGTGGAGGAGAAGCGCCGAGAGTGCCTGAGCAGCATGGTGACCATGTTCCCCAAGGTGGGCCTCTCCTGTCAGGGGTCAGCGTGACCAGCAGGGAGGGGGCCAGGAAGTGAGCCCGTGGGGCTGTGGGGTGTAAAGGAGGCAGCAGAAGGGAACCGAGAGGCCAGGTGAAAGCCTCTGAGCCAGGAGGAGGCAAGGCTGGAGGTGCCTGAGTGGGGAGCTTTCCAATTTCCATGTATGGGGAGAGAGAGAGGGAGAGAGAGACCCTCAAAAAAAGCTGTACAAGAAAGACTCTTCTGGAGAGGGGAGGCAGCTGGACCCTGCAGTCCCAGCTTCATGCTCAAGATCTCCCTCCTGCATGGGTCCCTCTGTCCTGCCCCTGTGGGTTCTGGCTGCTTTCCCTGCTTGGTCACAGCTGTCCTTTTCACCCACACACTGGGTTCTCACTTTGCTTCTCTCTGGGGGTGGCTCCCTTGCTTTCCAGATGCCAGATCTCCTCCGGACACTTCTGGTCCCAGGTTCCTGACAGATAAAATCACTGAGACCCAGGTAGTCTGAAAATGTCTTTACTTCCTACCCTCACTCTGAACCGACAGTTTGCCTGGATACAGAAGTCTAGGTTAGAATTCATTTTCCATCTCAATTTTGACAGCTCTGCTCAATGCTTTCTAGGTTTTGGTGTTGCCATTGACAATATAAAGTCACTCTGAGGCCTGATCCATGGGTTTGGCCTGTTTTTATTCTCTGAGGGTCAGCTTCAGGTTCCCCTGCTAACAGGGGTCAGAGAAGCAGCAAATACCGACATGGTCCACAGACAGGGGGCTAGCTGGCAGTTCGGGGGGTGGGGGAGGGTGGGGATTGGAAAATCACAGCATTGGCTAAGACTCCCCAGGGAATCCCCCTAGGATTGGGCCAGGAGGGCAACCCACCCCACCCCAAGTCTGGGGGAAGCTGTGCACTGAGGCACGCGGTGTAGGTGCTGACGTTGGGCAGTTGGAGGAGCCTTGGCCTTGAGGCCATCCCCCAAAGTCCGTTTCCTATCACTTTCTCTTAGTTCTGGTCATCTCCCGTAGGTATCTTGACTTGCTAAGTTCGTTTTGAGATTGAGAGGGAAAGGGACTATATGAAGTTCTCTGGGTAACTAGGAGGGTTCCCTCAGCCCCTTACACAGAGCCAGGGCAGGAGCTGGATAAAAAGATGCCCAGATCATTCTAGGCACAACCTGGCCTCATGACATGAACGCTGAGTGCCCTCTCGAATTCCAGCTGCTTTGGCTTCCTTTTGTTTTTTCCTTACTGTTTTGCTCATTGTCCAGCTTCTCTAAAACAAAGGAGAAAACAGGAACTAATGTACCAAGTAATAATTCAAGGAATTTTTAGGAAATTTGACTTGGGGACCCCAGGAGTCTCTGATGGGAGGGATTCCCTGGGGCTTACCTTCTCTTCTCAGCCCTGAGTCAGGAACATGCTCTAGAGGGGGGATAAATTCCTGTCTCCCTGATGCCTCTCTGCTGGTTCCTCTAGCTCCAGCTGGAGTGGAATGTTCATCTGCACACTCCTGTGGTCACCAACCCAAAGTCAAGGAAAAGCAAACCACCCCCGTCCTACCTCCAGCACACCCACTCCTGTAACCCCTCCTGCAAGCAGTCCCCAGAGCACTTCCCATCCAAGCACTGGGAATGTGTGCCCCTGCGCATGGCCCGGTAGGTGCAGGGAAGCTGGTGGGCGACCCACTGGATGGGTGGGGAGAGACGGAACAGGCTGGGGTGGTCAGACTGGGGAGATTGGCAGCTTGGTGAAAGCACAGACAGGCAAAGCTCACCTCACGAGTTGCAAGAGGTCTGTCTTCTCAGCCGCCCTGCTCAGCTCTGGCCATTGGCCCAGATGAGGGTGTGTGTATGTATGTGTGAGATGACGTGGGCTTCAGAAGCCAGCCCAGCCAAGCAGGTGTCAAACTGCAACTGAAAGACTCTGAGGACCCACAGCTGAGAGCTTACAACCATTTCTGCCCTGTGCATTGTTGGTCTAGCACCTGTTATTGGTCTGCCCATATAAACAAGCCTGATCCTTCCCACCATGTGACCCCCAGGCTCAGAAAGAGATACCATGAACCTCTGGGCAGTCAAGAAGACCCCCAACCTCACCAAGTATGGCCCTGTGCAGGGCAGCCCAGGAGCATGTGCCTAGAAGAAGAGAGGCTATCCCAGCACCCTTCCAGCAGCTCCTCAGCCAGAGGAGCTCCAGGGAGGTGAGGCTTAGAGATAAGGGGAAGATAGATGACAGGATGGTGGTGACAACTATTCAAGAGGGAAAGAAAACAAGATCTGAGGTCTTGGGCCTTATGGCCTTGGAGAGCTGGTTACTTCACAGTCTCCCTCCCTCTGTGTATCTAACACTCTGTCTCTTTCTACATTTTCAATCTCCATGCCCCAGCCATCAGGAGAACCAGATGGAGGCCGTCTGGAAGACTGATGTGGCCTCCTCCAGTCACCCGATAGAAAAGAAGACTCCCCCCAGCCTGCTCTGGGACCAGCTAGGAGGGTACCCAGATATTCCCCGGCTGTTGGCCTTGGATGTGCATTCATCCTTCCAAAAAAGCTTAAGGTCCCTCAAGGGGTAAGGAGCAAGCCTGGATGGTTAATCTGGATTCGGGGAGACCTTCCCACTGAGGGCAGAGGCCAGTATACATACTATCACTGTCCAGCTGCCCAAGACATCTCTTTTCAAACATTCATAACAACCTCACTTATTGTAGCACCTCAGCCAGGGAGATGCTGACCTGCCTCATCAGCCACCCGCTTGAGTCCCCATGCCACCATTCCAGTCCTCTCAGAGGACTTTGCGTAGTGTGTCAGAAGATTGCTGTGCAGGTGTTCACTTCCCACTGTTGCCTGAGCTGCACATGAGTTGGCTCAGGAGGTAAATTCTGCCCAAGGCCTGGGGGTTGTTCTCATGGAGAGCCAGGTGCGGGAATGGAATGATGAAGGAAGCCAAGAATCTCGTGATGAGCTTGAGACTCGGGCCTGGCCCTGGCTTTGGCATTCTCATTTCCTTCCTGCCTTCGAGAATTGTTCCTGGGAAGAGCAGCTCAGGGGAAGAGGCAGGACTCAGTGGGCCAACAAGAGGCTTTTCTAATTAGGAAGGTTCAATTCTCCTTTGCCCCTCCGGACTTGGAGACGTCACCGTTGAAGTTCAAGTGTCTTTGAAGGAGCCTTTTTAGATTTTTAGAATCAATCCCAGCTGTCTCTGCAACACAGGCTCTGCCCCAAATACAGATCTTTGACAGATAGAGGGCACTAATGCCTGCCAGTCTAGATCTAACCAGAAGCAAGGCTGTAAGATGCTGCTGCTGCTCTGTCCTCCAGACAGGGATTTAGGGAAGACAGGGTGACATGGTAATGTCAAAGAAGGCTGGTCCTTGGCTCTGCTTCTGCTCTGAAGTGGGCCTGAGGGTCCCAGCTAGTACACAGATACCTGGTTTCCAGTTCCTGGAGAAATCCTGAGAGGTAGGTGTTTGTCTGTGTACCTGTATATGTGTATGTTGTTAGTTGAGTTGGATAAAGCAATTAATTGAGAGTCACCAAAACAATACTGTGGCAGAACTCGGGAACCCAGGGGTCAACAGGGCCCTGCCCCACTAAGATTTGGCTAAACTTGCCAGAGCCCCACCCCCCCCAACAGTCTCTTCTCCCCAAGCTCCTCCTCTGCCTCCCTGCCAGGGCCTGGGCTTTGCCTGGCACCTGCTTTAATCTGAGGCCCCAACCCCTATGTTCTCCCACATGCATAAATACGTATATATAAATATCAAGAATACGTACTCCACTTAGGCCCTGAGCATTTCATGATGGTACCTTTTTGAAGATTTAGTGGGGGCTGTTGGGGAAAGGGAATCACAGTGAACAGCACCAAACAGCCTCCTTTCTTCCCCTCTCTCTGGCATAACATGCAAAACTCAAAGACTCCTTCCTATCTCATGCAGAGCTGTTCCACCCACACGCAGGCCTCCACTGGGATCTCAGCTTCAGGCTTAAGCACTTATCAAAATATTGTTCCCGGCAAAGACAGCTTCTCCTTTCCAGGGGAATTTAGGTGAATACAATTTTCTTCCCCCTTTTAAAACTCCATGCAAGGGGATCCCTGGGTGGCGCAGCGGTTTGGCGCCTGCCTTTGGCCCAGGGCGCGATCCTGGAGACCCGGGATCGAATCCCACATCGGGCTCCCGGTGCATGGAGCCTGCTTCTCCCTCTGCCTATGTCTCTGTGCCTCTCTCTCTCTCTCTCTCTCTGTGACTATCATAAATAAATAAAAATTAAAAAAAAAAAGAAAATTCTCTTAAAAAAATAAAACTCCATGCAAGTTTATTCAGTGTATCCTACTATCAGGTATAGAGGCAAGGCCCTGTTTCTTCTTTCTTCTTGATCTGCATCCCAGGTTGGCACCACCTACCTGCATGTCAGTCTGGTCCTGGATGGTTCAGTGAGGGGGCTCCCGGTGTTGTCTTGGGACCCCATTAGTTGTGGCATGGGATCTGCTACTCTCATGAACGTTCTCTGCTGCTCAAGCTACTGCTGCCTGGGGTGGGGGTGGGGTAGCCATGCTGCTTTCTTTGTGAGGGCTCCTTGCATAGACACATTCTGCTTCCACTCCTAGAGTGTGCTTTCTCTTTGGTTGCCTGTCCCTGGCTCACCAAGAATACTCACATCCAGCAGCTGTGTGGTCTCAGGTCACTCACTTCTTTGCAATTCTATCAGCTCCCCTGACCCAGGTCACAGCACCATCTAGTTTCATAACTAGGACCAATTGCACACCACCTGCCCCATGCTCCTGCCTGAAATGGACAGCTTGGCTTTATCTACAGCCCCTGGGATGTCCTCTCAGAATGTGAGGAAAGGCTATTCATCTTCCCTCTATGGTTTGGGAACTAGAAAGGTCGTGTCCCTCAAAAATCAGTAGACCTCCTCCTCCAAGAGCTTTCTCTGTTTTGTCTTATAAACATCTCCCCTGGGCTCTCCGTCTGACAGGTAAGATAGCTGTGTGCCTGCACATACCAAATATGGCCTGCAGCTGGAGAAGAATTTTAACCCCGACTACGCGCCCTGCCCTCCATTGCTCAGGGCCTATTCCTGCACAGCTAAAGTACACAGTGTTTCACATGCGTGGTCGAGATGCAGCGAGCACAGACCTCCAACCTGCTGCAGACAGAGGAGAGGGCTTATAACTTGGTTTCTGAGAAGGAGAGTAGATGGGAGTGGAGAGGAAGGAACACGGATGGAGAGGAAGGAACACGGATGGATAGGAAGGAGCAGGGAAGAGTGAGGGGCGGGAAGAGGAAGTATTCTGTGATGTGAGACAAAAGGCAGATCACAAGAAGAGAAGCAGAGCCCGTGGGATGGGGCAGAAATGTTATGTTAAGCGGTTCCGAGTCCGGATCAAGTCTGGGCACAGCTCTGGACTGCCTCCCAGAGGTGACTAGGGAAGCTCTTGGGTGGGCTGGGTGGGCATTGTCTCAGCTGCTCTCCAATCCATGATTGACTTAACTCTTTCAGTGTCTTGACGGCTGAAGGAAAGGAACACCAGGAAGCCCCAGATGAGTCAGCCAAGCTTGTCTGTAAAAAGTCAAATGAGTCCTTTCCTGGAGCCCTAAAAAGCCAGAAGGATCGAGACAATCTCAGTCCCCACTCCCTCCCTTAGTGATTCTCAAACTTCAGGGTGACTAAAAATCACATGGGAACTTGTTTCAAATGCAGGTTTCCAGCTGGTGTTTTTAAACATCCTGGGTATTGCTAAGTAGCCCTAGAACTTTGAGAAACACTCCTTTCCCCCTTCAGTCCCCAAAATGTACGTTTTTAATAAAATAGAGATGTGTTTATTTTTAAAGATTTCTGTGTTGTTTCTGAAACCCACATCTCCCGAACTCATTTTTGGAACCAGGTCCATGACCACCTGGCCCCAGAGCTGGACGCCCATCAGGAGGGATCCCCCCAGTGGGGTCTCTACCTTTTGGAAGCCAATAAGCTGAGATGGCCACAATTAGTGCCTGGCACACAGTAGGCACCAGTCCCTTTTAATCAGAGACATGGACAGATAAGTAACTGGTGTGCTGAAGATTAGCCTGAAAGCTCAGAAGGTAAGAACAAAAGGAGATACCAAGTACCAGTCAAGGCCAAGTGTCACTGGGTGGGAGGCAGAGGCGTGTATGTCTCAGGAGTGAGAACACAGGTGGAAGAAATGGAGACACAGAGGTTCCAAATCTAGATGGTGTGGGCTAAGGAGGCCGTCTCTGGCAATTGTCTTCAATCCAGTCACAACACAACTTTCGAGAATTTATTCAGCTTATGAGCACTGCCACTCACCCCAACCTCCCTGGCACTCAGCCATCTGCCTCATCTCGCACTTGGCCTTCACCCTCCTCCTTTTTTCCACTGGCCCAAGCACACCTGGCCTAGGGACATTGGTCAGGAAATGACGCTGTCCTCAGAGAACCCGCAATCCAGTGATTCTATTGATCAGGAATGGTGCCCATCCTGGCTTCCACTCAAGGTCAAGACTCTGGAAGGAAGAGGAGGACATGGGATGTGAACAGCTGGCCTTTGGATGATGTCAGAGTAGAAAATGACTTTTGAGCTATGGTTTAACATGTGGCAAGGATGCCTGGTCCAGGAGGAAGTTGAGACAATCCTGATGCAGGTCTTACACAGGACAGCCGTGGTAACCACACCACTCCTGGCCTTTCAGATCCCAGGCTTATCCTTCCTTTGGAGGCTTCATCCCAATCATATCCCATATAATAAAATGCCCTCACACTAAATGTACTGCTTTAAGTCATTTGAAAGGATTTATATAACTTTTCTTTTTTATTTATTTATTTATTTATTTATTTGTTTGTTTGTTTATTTATTTATTTATGATAGGCACACAGTGAGAGAGAGAGAGGCAGAGACACAGGCAGAGGGAGAAACAGGCTCCATGCACCGGGAGCCCGACGTGGGATTCGATCCCGGGTCTCCAGGATCGCGCCCTGGGCCAAAGGCAGGCGCCAAACCGCTGCGCCACCCAGGGATCCCTATATAACTTTTCTTTGGAAAATCAGCTATGAGCTTTTTTAACATGTTGTTGGCTGTGACTTCTCAACAATCTTCATGCATAGAGATGAAATATAACAAGTTTTGTAAATGTAATGAGAATATTTTAATACTAAATTTGACGGTATAATGAATGTTTTGTAAACAATTGCATATTAAGATTTTTACATTTTTTTGTATTTTGATGCCAATGACATTTTATTTTATTTATTTTTTTAAAGATTTTATTTATTTATTCATGACAGACAGACTGAGAGAGAGAGAGAGAGGCCGAGACGCCAGCAGAGAGAGAAGCAGGCTCCATGCAGGGAGCCTGACACGGGACTCAATCCCGTCTCTAGGATCACATCCTGGGCTGAAGGTGGCGCTAAACCGCTGAGCCACCCAGGCTGCCCCGCCAATGACATTTTAAAGGTTTTGTACATTTTTGTAGGCTCTTGGCACTGTGCTAGAGGTGCCTAGTGGCTCCACCTGCTCTGGTGATGGAGGACTTTGACTTTCTGGACATACTCTAGCAAGGTCTCTGGCAAACAAGCAGAGTGTCTGACAGATTCTTGTTGACAGTTTCATCTCCTGGAAGGCAAAGAAGTCCTAGATTGTCCAACCTGTGAAGCCTAGAGGTTTAGACACCAAGGAGATATATCTCTATCCATGTCTCTCTAGTATGTTATGTGATATATATGATGTTTATCTAGTTATGAGGTTTTTTTATATTATACATGAGCCTCATTTTTTTTTCAGAGCAAAGTTGATGTACTTGGCCAAATAAGATATCACCTCCACCCCAAAAAAGCCTCCAGGAAGCCCATGACATGGGAAGGAATACTTGGTGTATTTTTTTGAGCCAGATTTGGGAGTCGGCCATAACTCTGTTTGCATGGCCCATGGCCTTGGAGGCCTCCAAGATGATGAACCAACAGTAATGTGAAGAAGGGAGGAAACATGAGGAAAGGGTCTACTTGAAGCCCTAAGCATGACCTGCAAGGAGGCATTGGTAAAATGGAAAGGACAAAAACCCTTTGAAGACAACCCGGCCAAAGAGCCAGGGAGAGGAAAGCCATGCCAGGTCTTGTTTTCCATGTACTGGGAAGGCCAACTGGAAAGTCAGAAAAAGGATGAGCATGGCTCCATGATTGGAGGAGTTATCTTCCAAAAAAAATTTTTTTAACTAAAATAAATTTCAAAAGAGCATAGCTAACATATAGCTGTCAATCGGGGACTTTGAAATAGCTATGTTTGCTACAAATAGTCTAGTGGCAAAGGTCAACAACACACATAACAAATGGGGAATTTGGGCAAAGAATAGAAAATTATAAAAGAGAAATGGAAAAATGGAAATGCTGGAAGTGAAAACGTTAATATCAGAGATGAATTCCTTCCACAGGTTTATCAAACTGGACAAAAGCTGACGGGAAAAAAAATATCTGTGAACCTGGAGCTAGATCAACAAAAATGAACCAAATTGTATCACAAAAAGTAAAAGCAGACAGAGCAGACAGTTGAGCAAACCCAAAACTAAGTACCAAGACATATGGGACAATGACAAATGGTCTAACACATATGTAATGCGAGTCTCAGAAGAAGAGGGGAGACAGAATGGGGCAGAAGAAATACTTGAAGAGATGATCACTCAGAATCTCCCAAATAACAAAAGACAACAAGCCACAGATCCAAGAAGCTCAGAGATCCCCAAACAGGATAAACAGGAAGAAAAACGTAGCTAGGCACATCATAGTCAAACTGTTGAAACCTGAGAACATCTTGACAGGAGCCAGAAAGACGCAGCGCCTGGGTAGCTCAATCAGGTAAGCGTCTGACTCCGGATTTCGACTCAGGTCATGGTCTCAGGGAGGTGAGAGCCAGTCCCTTGTCCAGCTCCATGCTCAGTGGGGAGTCTGCTTGGATTCTCTCCCTCTGTCCCCCCACCACTTGTGTACTCTCTCAAAGAAGAAAGAAAGAAAAAGAGAGAAAGGGGATCCCTGGTGACTCAGCGGTTTAGCGCGGCCTTTGGCCCAGGATGTGATCCTGGAGTCCCAGGGCCGAGTCCTACGAGTCCTACGTCGGGCTCCCTGCAAGGAGCCTGCTTCTCCCTCTGCCTGTGTCTCTGCCTCTCTCTCCCTGTCTCTCATGAATAAATAAATAAAATCTTTAAAAAAAAGAAAAGAAAGGCCAGAAAGAAAAACAAATTACATAGGAAAACAAGAAACAGTCGTATTAGAAACTCAGCCAGATGGTTCCTGAGGCCCGGCTGTACCCTTGCCTGAGAGGACCACGGGATAACCCAGGAGCGTTCCAGGACGTTTCCTCATTTGGAGACCAATAGCTTGGGCAGTTTTCTGTTACCTGCAAAACACAATGGGCTGCGGGTGAGCAGCACCCTGCAGGCCCCGGCTCTCTTCACAGCCTGCAGCCCCGCTCCCCACGCCACGCCACACCCAGGCCCCCTCTCCTCACGCCCCCCCCCCCCCCGCCTTGAGCTGGCTGTGGCTACCTCAGCGACCGTTTACCGCTGTGACCTGGAAGGAGGCAGAGTCCGTAGAGGCTAAACGTACTAGTCCACGGGCCTCAGTGCCCGTCAAGGTGGGCCCCGGGATCTGACTGTGGCTCGGAATCCTTTCCCCAAACACGACCCGCCTCCAACAACCAGCCCGAGTCCAGTTGGGACACCTGTCAGAGCTCTGCTGAGTGGATGGTCTTTGCCATTGGTGGCGACGTTTACGAGAGGCAGACAGTTGCCAGGGATCAGGAAGATTCAGGTGTCCGCCCCCAACCCCTGTTCAGAGTATCCCTGTGTTGGCTTCTGGGGTCTCGCCTTCCAGGAGAGACTTCCTTTACTAGAGGAGCCACAAGGAGGCGGCAAAGAGCTTGTTTCAGGGCCTCAGCGGGCCTGGAGTCCCAGGGGCTGGATTTAAAATCTGAGAACTTGAGCCCTGGGTGTTCTTCTATATGTTGGTAAATTGAACGCCGATAAAAAAATAAATTCATAAAAATAAATAAATAAATAAATAAATAAATAATAATAAATAAATAAACAAACAAATAAAATAAATCAAATAAAATAAAATCTGAGAACTGCCGGCAAAAGGGACACAAGTGAAGCTGGTGGGCTTGGCCTGAGGAGGTGCTCGGCTGAGTGTGGAGAGCGAGTCTGGCAAAGGTAGAGCAAAGAGACGAGGGATTCTCGACTCACCTCAGACATCTGGATCCTGCGGACAGTTCTGGTAGCCAGAGGCCTCTCCCTCCGTTGGGGCCCCCTGCGCCTCCCTTGCCCACCCGGGCCTGGTCCTCAGCTCTGCAGTTCAGGGAGCTCTCCTTGCAAATGACTCTTCAGGCAACTGTGTTTAGGAATACCAGGAGGCCCTTCCTGGACACTTCCTCAAACCTGCGTCACGTCAGGTGACGCATTCATTCATTCATTCATCCAACACATCGGGTACTTAACACTTAGCACGGCTCTAGGCATGGCACATAGTTTTGAAGAAAATCAATTTTTTTAAGTGTCTTCATGGAGTTTATATTCCATTGCGGGGAAACAGACAAGAAATTAAAAATACATAAAAAAAATACAATACACCACACGTTAGACGGTAAAAGATGCGGTGGAGAAACACAAATTTCAAGAGGGTAAGGTACCAGAACAAAGGGGTTACCATTGAAAATAGGTCACGTCAGGCCTCACTGAGGTGACGTTTGAGTAGTCTTGAGGAGGTGAGATGCGCCGTGGGGTGAGAAGAGCACACCAGGCAGGGGAGCAGTCGAGGTGGGAGCATGCCCGGCCAACTCAGGGGGCAGCAGGCCTCCAGTAGGGCTTGGGCCGGGGGAGTGAGTGGGGGAACAGAAGGAAGGATGAGGGAGAGGGGACCAGGGGACAGCTCAGTGCCTTGCAGGCCATGGTAAGGACTTCCTTTTCACTCTGAACGAGCGGGAGCCACGTTTATTTTGAATGAAATGGGAACCACTGCAGAATTTTGAGCAAATGAGTGACATGATCCGAGCCACACTTCAAGAGCATCGCTCTGGTACACCTGAAACTAATGTAACCTTGTGGGTCAACTATAATTAAAAAACAAACTGGGCAATGGGGTGGGGGAAAGCATCCCTCTGGCTGCAGTGATGAAAACAGCGATGAAGGCTGGGAGGGGGACGCAGAGAGACCAGTCAGAAGCTATTACCATTCCCATCCCGTTCAGGAAAGCTTAGTAAGGGAGCTCAAATGCCCTCCCCTCCTAATCCTCCCTAAAATCCCTTTTATTCAAGCATCACCCAGCCTTGGTCGACCTTGTCTTTGTTCTGGGATTAGTGACAGGCCTGTCCTCAGCCCCACCAGACCTTAGGCTCTTGAAGAGCAGATGCCCAGTTGCTTCACAGCTGTAGCTTCTCCCAGCACAGAGGGCTGTGCACATAGAAACCAAGTCAGACTCTCCCCAAGGAATGAGTGATCCCATCCGTCCTTAGTTGACCTGCCTACTCTTAGCTCAGAGGCTGCTTCTGGGCTGTGCTTCTGCCTGGAGAGCCATATCTTTGTGTTAAACGTCTTACCACTACAACAGCCCTAATTTGGTCTGCTGGCCGCACTTCACAGTCCCTCAGTAGTGCCACATTTACAAAACACACTTGTCACTGCCCTGCAAACACAGGCTCTCAGAACTGGCAGGAAGCACATACAAAACAAAACAAACAAACAAAACAAAAAACAGTTTGCCAAAGCCATTGGCCCCTCTGGAGGCTTCTGCGAGTAAATTAAATGAGTATTTATTGAGTCAAACATTTATTGAGCACCTATTGAGGAGCGGTGCTCTAACTGGGCAGTGAGGATATAAAAGTGAATAAAGGAAGATCCCAAGGATCTTACTGCAGATGTAAGGTACAGACCATATGCAAAGCACTGGAGTGCTACAATAAATAGAATTAGGTCCTTGGGGGCACCTGGGTGACTCAGTGGTTGAGCGTCTGCCGTTGGCTCAGGACATGATCCTGGGTCCTAGGGTGGAACCAGGCTGATGATTTTCAAAGCAAGTAGTGGTGGTTCCGGGTCTGTGCTTTAGAGAGGCAGCTGTGGCAATGTGAAGGCATTACACAGTGGATGCAGGGAAACCCAATAAGGAGAGCAGCAACAAAGGTTTGAACCCAAGAAGTGTTAAGAACCAGCCTTGAGGGATCCCTGGGTGGCGCAGCGGTTTGGCGCCTGCCTTTGGCCCAGGGCGCGATCCTGGAGACCCGGGATCAAATCCCACATCGGGCTTCCGGTGCATGGAGCCTGCTTCTCCCTCTGTCTGTGTCTCTGCCTCTCTCTCTCTCTGTGACTATCATAAATAAATAAAAAATTAAAAAAAAAAAAAGAACCAGCCTTGATTGGATTTACTCATTCATGCCCTTAATTGTTCACAGAGCTATCTATTATGTGCAAGCTATCTATCCTTGTACTCTTTGAAAATAGGGATTGAACAGACAGGGAGGAAACAAAGAAAAAAACTCAGTTTATGTCAAGGGTATCATTATCAAGTAAGAGACTCCACTGAAATGCCACCACATTCTTCCCTTGACTTTGGCCGTGTGATATTTGGTTTCCCTCCTATGTCCCTATACTCCTGTAGCCCCTCTAGCAGCTCATTGTCTTTGGCCAGCATACTCTGTGGGTTGCTTCAATACCTGGCCTCTCTCCTTTCCTCATGCCAGAAGACGTCCCCAAATGACTTCATCCTCTATGGCCTCCTCTATGATCATGACTCCCAAATATATCTGTAATTCCAGTCTCTCTCCTGAGTCATAGAGCTGTATATCCAAACACTCAATTGAATGTGTCAACAGGTTGCCCACTGGGATCTCTAGCTCAATTCATCCAAATAAAACTCATCTTTCCTTCTCACTCAAACCAACTTCTTCACTTGCACTCCCTATCTCATTGTGTAACCATCACTCTCCATCTATCACCAAATCTAAAGACCAGGGTATCACCAGTGTCTTGTCTCCTGCACCTCTACACCCAGTCTATTCCCAAGCCCTAACCAGTCTACATTCTATAGGACTTGTCTTTGGTGACCACCTAATTTAGGCCACTGATTGAACTCCCTGTCCATAGTTTTACTCTTGCAATCCATGTTTCATGCTAGGCCAGAGAGAGCTTTCTCAAATCCAGATCTTATATGTCTGGATAAAAATTCTTTAATAGCTCTTCATGAGTTTAATCATGGCCTACAAAGCTTTTTCTGACAGCTCTTCAGCTTGGCTATATGATATTCCATTGTATGGATGGGCCAGAATTTATTTAACAAGCCTCCTAGTGATAGATGTTTATTTGTAAACCTCTGCTACTCTAAACAATGTTATAGTTGATAACTTTGTACATTATCTTGTATGGGTGCAGGCATATTGGATCAGAAATTATGTGCATTTTAAATTTTGACAAATATCAACAATTTACACTTCTGCCAGTAACAAATAGGAGGGCCTATTTCTCCGCAACCATGCCAAGGGAATATTATCAGATGTCTGGATTTTTTGCCAATCTGTAGCTTAAAAATTATATCTAAATGTAGTTTCAATTTTCTTGTGAGGTTGACTATTTTTTCATGTCTAAGAGCCATTTATCTTCCCTTTTATGTTAACCATCCTATTCTCTTATTGGATTTTTGTTCTTTGTCATATTGATTTGAGGGGATTTTGTATATATTAAGCAAATTAGTCCCTTTGTCTGATAGGAGTTGCAGATATTTCCCCCTGCGTGCCATTTGTCTTGGTTTATGGTGGGTTTTTTTTGCTCTGCAGACATTATAGATTTTCATGTTGACAGAATTGGTCTTTCTTTTTTATGCTTTGGGAAATTCTGTGCTATTCTGACAAATGCTTTCTCTGCTATAGCATTATACATCTTTGGTTGTATCCTTTTACATTTATTTAAACACAATTGATTCATATGGATTTATTTTAGTGTAAAAACCAAGGCAGAGAAACGACTTTTTTTTTCAGGCAGTCACACGATTGTTTCGATACCACTTATTGTATAATCCATTTTTCCCTGCTGATAGACAATTCCATCTTTATCATACACTTACATTTTAAATGTCTCGAGTCTATTTCTGGATTCTCTATTTGGTTCTCTGGATCGAATTGCCTGTGTATGTACGTGTCTCCTGGATTTTACTATTTTAATTATTGTAGCTTTTATATCTGGTAGAAATATTTCTCTCACCCACCTCTCTCAGAATGTTCATGGCTACTCTGATGCAGAAATTTCCATATGAGCTTTGTATTCAGATTATGTAGTCTGTTGATATTTTTATTAGATTGTGTTAAATTTATAGATTAATTTATGGAGAACTGACATCTTTATGACAGTGAGTCTTTCTAACCCAAAATAGAATATGCCTTTCCATTTATTCAAGCCTCTTTTTTGTGTTCTTTGCTAGCATTTTAGTATTGGGCACCTAAATTTATTAAGATTACTCTTGGTTAGTTAACTTTGCTGTAGCTATTGTAAATGATATATTTTATTCCCCTATATTTTCTAATTGGCTGTTGTTCACTGGCTTTTTACATATTAACTTGTACCTACTTTGCTAAAATGTCTTATTTTTATCAGTTTTGCAGTTGATGTCCTTGGATTTTCCAGGTAGGCTATTATTTCATGAATAAAGATAATTTTACCTCTTTTCCAGTTTTTTTTTTTTTACCTCATTCCTTTCTCTTCTGTAATTAAGTAGGCTAGTACTTCCAAAACAATATTAAATAAAAATAGTCACAGGGGCCATCCTTGTGGAATATTAACTTATTAACTTTAATGGGAAAAACTTAGGTTTTCTCATTAAGCATGACTCTGGCTTTTGGACTGTGATGCATACACCTTGTCATGTTCATGAAGCCACATGTTTCATAGTTTGTCTGTCCTTCTCTGCCCTAGGGATTGCTGTTTCAGGAGGCTCCAGTAAAGGCTCTTCCTTGGCAGATAGTTTCTCTTCCCTTGGAGAAAAAAACATGGGTACAGATACCAAGTATATGTTGACTTAAAATGCATTGTGAATCCAAAGGTAACTTTGTCCTGGTTAACAGCTTTATGAAATTTGACTTTCTGAACTGGCATAGTTGAGCCAATAGTGGATAGAGCCTCTGTCCTCTGAGTGCCCAGAAGGTAGTAGCTTTAGGTGAGAGGGAAACTGGACCTTCTCTAGAGGACACGAATGGGGACAGGCTGTGCTATCACGGTTTAGGTCCTACACTCTGCTGACCTGGCAGGTGACACTATGACCCAAGCCCTAAGAACTGTACCAACAGCTAACAGTTCGGAATACTTGCTATATACTATCTGCTTGTTTACTGAGTGATTTACTCCTCAGAACCATCCTATGAAGTACGAACTATTATTTCCCCCCAGATGATGAAACTGAGGCAAAGAGATGTAGCTTGCTGAAGGTCACAAGCTGAGGTTTAAAATCAGGCAGTTTGACTCCAGAGCCTTTGTTCTTAACCACCATACTCTAATCCCCAGGAGGAGCAGCCTGGGACTCTGAGTGGCTGAACAAAAATCCAGGAGAAATCAGGTGCAGTCTCCATTGTAAACCAGGGGAAGAGGCCAGACTGTGAAAGACTACTCCGGAGCCAGAGATGGTTAACTGGGGGGCTGGACAACTGGTGCTATTGCTAGCTCTTCTTTTTATTCACACTCTCCTTTCTTTGTGTTCCTTTGCTGGCTCCTCTTCAAACCCAACCTTAAACATTGGAGTGCCCCAGGCGCTGGCCTTGGATCTTCCCCGTTCTCTGTCCACATCCTTCCCTAGGTACCAGCATCTAGATCTTCATGATAATGATTCCCTTGTGTGTACCTCCAGGCTAGGCCTCTTCCCCACCTGGACGAGTGTCTACCTCTCCACTCAACACTTCCACAGAAATACCTCCCAGGCATTTCAATCTTGTCTACAGACTCTTCCCTTCTACCCCGAGACCAACCTGCTCCTCCCACAGACTTCTTTTCTGTGAGTTTATTCAGCACAGTTACTCAACAAGTATTTGTTAGGCACCCACTATAACAGTGAACAAAATAGACAAAACCCCCTAATAGAGCTTATATTCTACTGTCAGGAGATTATGCAATAAATGGGAAAATGTAAACAAATTACATCACGCATTAGAAGCTAAGTGCTAAGCACACTGTGAAATGTTGGGGCTCAGAGTGAATGATCAAGAAAGAATTCTTGAGATGTCTTCAGTGCAAAAAGGTGGTCTTATTTATTAAACCATGGGGACAGGACCTGTGAGCAGAAAGAGCAGCACTGGGGTTGTGACAGGTGACTGACTATATACTTTCAAATTGGGAGGGGGTCAGGGACAGCATTAAACCTCTAAAGAATTTTGGAAACAAGGTTTCTAGGACCTTGAGTGGTCATTTATTACTGTTTAGTAAACCCTCACTTGTGAGACCCTTCAGATGTGTATTAGTGGGCCATTTGCTTGGAGGATGATTGTTAACTTATATCTTGGGGGTTAGAGATAAAGGAAGTTTCCAAAGTAATTTCTGTATGTTTAAAGTAGAATCACAGGATCCTGAGGGGCCAGGATAATGTTCAGCTAACACTGCCTTTTGCCCTTAGCAAACTATTAACATCAAGGCAGCTGAATTCCTAGAGGAAAGTCACTCTGCCTATTTTAAGGACTTGTCAAATGGGCTACAAGTAGCAAAGAAATTAAAAAACTTTTTTTTTGTTTTACCTTTGTCTCCCACATCAAGAAGAAAAACAAAATAAGGAAGGGGCAAAGAGTATAAGGATGGGGACTGAAATTTTAGAGGCCAAGTGAGAGGAGCAGGAGATGAAGTCAGAATAACAAGGCTAGGCCAGGAGTTTTGCCCAAAAAAGATGGAGGATTTTGAACAGATGACTGACATGAGTGGATTTCCACTGTAACAGGGATACCCTATTACCTGAACAGCTGTGAAGAAACTGGAGGAGGCTGAATATGGGGACACCGGGTCTGGCAATGGTTCAGATGAGAGATGATGGATCCGGGGTGAGACCGGGAAACTGAAGGGAGTCCCTGAAAAACTACTTTTTCCACTGTATTTCCTCCTTCTATTCTTGCTAGGACTGGCACCCCTGCCTTACACATGCATATAGAACAGATAATCAATGTCCTCCTTGTAGAAGCCACTTCTGGGCAAGAGGCTTGAGCAACCCGATGTGAAAACGGCCCACAACATCCCCCTGGCTGACCAGAGGTGATCCACCTCATGATAGCCACAGGCCCTAACTAACCAATGAGCTACTTACAACCAGGCACAGTTACCAAAAAGGGGGAAATCCCATACGTCCCCATACCTCCTCACCTTCCCCCTTTAAACACAACCTTCCCCACACACACTGCCTAGTGGCAGAAAATTTCTCCTTTACTGTCCTGCCCACGGCTCCCTTGCTTGCAGCATATTCAATCAACTTTTATCTCTTTTGTTTTGCCTTGGGTGGATCCCTTTCTCCGCCTGCACCACATCTCTGGCTTCCACCGATTGGTCACCCCACATTTGGGAGGGTCCCCGACTGATCGGAGAGACACCACACTCCTTGTAAAGGTCAAGAGTTTAATGATTTCTTTGGAGTCTTCCAGCACAATAGATAACATCTAAGGAGAGACTGGATGGGATGTCATGAACACTTTCCAAGACCACTGACTCACTAAGACCCCCAGCTCCAGGGTGTAAATAACTTATGAAAGATACCTAAACACTTGCTTTTGTTCCTGGATGCAGGAATACCAGACCACCATCCACAATAAAAACCCTAGGCCCTAAGCAAAGAGGAGATTCACTCTTTCCTTCCTGAGTCTCCTGGCTGCTATGTCCGTATCTATACACAATACATCGTTAATAAACTGCTCTCACTTCCTCTCAGCTACATTAGATTTCTATCCTCTGCAAAGCCAAGCATCTTCTTGGCTGGTCCCTTGGGGTCTCCTCTGGGTCTTCAGGCCCAGCCAGCCTGCATGAAGGGGATGTGGGTCAGGAGAAGAGTGGACAAGCCAACGAGGTAGGGCCAGATTCTGGATATATTCTAATGGGGGCTCCAGTATGCACCCAGTGTCTCGGGCCAAAGAGCTAGGTCTTATCCTTGATTCTTCCCCTTCCCTCATATCTCATATCCAAGCCATCAGCAAGTTCTTGTGCTTCTAGCTCCAAAATATACAAAGTCCCTGATTCAGTCCATCTCCACTTACCCCCACAACCCAGCTACACCACCTGGACTTACCTCTCACCTGGACTGCTGCAAGGAAGTTTCTTTTTTTTTTTTTTTAATTTATGATAGTCACACAGAGAGAGAGAGAGAGAGAGAAGCAGCAGGCTCCATGCACTGGGAGCCCGACGTGGGATTCGATCCCGGGTCTCCAGGATTGTGCCCTGGGCCAAAGGCAGGCGCCAAACCGCTGCGCCACCCAGGGATCCCTGCAAGGAAGTTTCTTAGTCTCTGCTTCCTCTTTTACAATCCTTCTCCACAAACAGCCAGAGAGATCGTCTTAAAAATCAAATCATATCGCAGCAAGGATGCCTTCATTCGTAATCCTTTAAGAGCTTTCCAAAGCATTAAGAAGAAAGGCCCAAACCCATAGCATGAACTGTAATGGCTAATGCGATCTGCCCCTGCTGACCTCTGTTCTCGTCTCCTTCCCTCTTTTTCTTGATTGTCCTTCTCCAGCCATACTGGACTCCTTCCTGATCCTCCTATTCACCAAATTCATTTCTGCTTTGCAGCTATGCTGTCCCCTCTTACTAGATCCTTACACTCCAGCTCTTTACATGACTGACCTGTCAACTGTTGATTCTCGGCTCAACTGCCCTCTCCTTAGAGCCCCCCCCACCAATAACTCTGATCTAGTATAGATACCAAACAATATCTCATCTAGTCCACACACTTATCAGAAAACTTGTCTTTCAGGGGAGACAAAATAGGTTATTACTCAGTAAGGTCCCAGGCCAGTAGATGAGGTGTGTGTGGGGGTCATTAAGTAAGATTCCAGGCCATAGATGAGGGGTGTGTGGGGGTCATTAAGTAAGGTCCCAGGCCAGTAAAAGGGGGGGAAGGGGAGAGGACTTTTGATGCAGAGGGTCATCACACACTGTCAGGACCAGAAGGACCAGCCTCCCATCTGACACTTGCATCCGCTGGCAATGTCCAGGCGACCTGTGGTTGACCCCTCCCTGGAAAGGACGGCCCTAACTGCTGGACAGCTTGGGAACTGGGATTTTCCTCATGCTGAGCTGCCATAGGATTCTTGGCAGCTGCTACACTTTTGTGGCCTCCCGAGGAAACGTAAAACAAACAGAAACCCTCCTTTTAGAGGTCTGTTTGGCTTCCCACCCCCAGACTTTCCCTGTAGGCTTGCTCTGCCGTCCCAAGCTTCTGTCCAGGGCATGCTCCTCTGCTCGTCTCTCTCACCCACCGGGGTCCGCCCCGGCCTCCAGCAGCCCTGGTGGGATCTGGCGGACGCGGGGCGCCGCGCCTTCCTCCGGGCCTCCGCCTTCCAGGAGCCGGGCCCCCGCCGCCCTCCATCCGGGTCTTGGAATCAACCTCCAGGCCCTCGGCGCCCAGACCTCTCCGGCCGGAGCGCGCCCCACGTCGTCTCCCGCGCTGTGCCTAGCACGGGGCCCGACACAGCGCAGCTTCCCTAAAGCCGCCGGCGGAATCAAACGACGCACAATCGCCCCTGAACGACCAAGGACTCCAACGCCCCGTGGGAATTCAGACCCCGAAGTCGAGGCCTAGGCCCACCCCCACCCCGAGCCCGCCCTCGGCCTGGCCCGCTCCAGGTCTCGCCGTCCCCTTTGGCCGCTCTCCCCAGACGACTTCACCTCTCTGGGGCCTCCCAGCCCCGACGTCTCCCCCTGCGTTGTCCCAACTGGGAAAAACCTTTACTTTCGGCTCTTAGCCAAATCGGTGCTCCGGTCCCGTCCCTCCGGTAGCCACGCCCCCCTCGTCACGTCCCCGGGCCGAACCGGAAGGGATCGCGCCGCCCCTAGCTCGCAGACCCGGAAGTAGATGTGCCTCGCGGAAGCCGGGTTTGGCCCTGCGGCTGCTGCCGTCGCCGCGGAGAAATTGTTGGAGCTGGCAGCCTAGGAATGGTGAGACTTCGCGCTTCGCTTCTGAGGGTTCGGGGTAGAGTTTGGGGCGAAGTGGGGTTTTCCAGGGTGCCGCGGGGGAAGACCCCCCCCACACGCACACAGTGTTTGGGGCCCCGCCCCGGTAGCGCCCTGAAAATCTGCGCATGCGTGGGCCGGCCCGGCCCAGAATCTGGTCCGAGATGTTACGCATGCGCAAAGGTGGCAAGCCGAAGGTGGGGTGAGACTTGGCCTGGGAGTCGCTCTCTGTCCCTCGCCACCCGCCCCGTGGGGGCTTAAACCGAGAGCATCGGGGTGTGCCCGGTGGTTTGCTTTTTGAGTTGCAGGGCTGACGTCCCCACTCTCGCCCCGAGCTCCAGAAACAGACCTGCACCAATGCCCCGCCTCGGGTGTGCACCTGGGGGAGAGCGAGGGCGGGGGGAGGACGGGGCGCAGAGCTAGCCTCAGCCCGCGGAGCGAGGCCCTCACCTGCTCCCCAGGTGTGCGGACACCCAGCCGTATCCCACGGAGCGGCGCGACTGGAGCGCTGGGGCAGGGCCGGGAGGCTGTGCGGAGTGCCGCCCTGGCCTCAAGGGGCGGGGCCCGCGAGCTCGCCCCGGGGAGTGCCCGGCGCCCCAGTCCTCCCGGGGTTAGGATAGGAGCAGGCGCCCCAGGGCAGGTGATATTCGCTCCGTCCCCCGACCGCGTTTTTTTTTTTTTTTTTTTTTTTTTCAGCTTCCACGCGGTACCACCTCCTAAATCTTGAGCCAAAGCTGCAAAATGGGGGCGGGGGGCGGAGAGGGAGGGATGGACTGATTGGAATTCTATCTCGTTTCCCCGCTTGGGCTTGGGAGGGCAGGGGAGGTGCTACTGAACTGAGTGGGCGGCGACGATAAGAAGTGAGCCAGTAATCCCTTGTTTCGTGCTGGTTTATAGCTGAAGCCCTTCACCTAGCGACTCTTGAGTAGAACCCTAGAGGTCCGTGGACCCCCTAAAATGGTACGTGTTCGTACATTTTTCTGGAGTGCACCGCTTTGATATTCTCAGAGATGCTGGTGACCTTTAGAAAGCTGTTGGTTTATCAGCGTCACTTTGGCAGGATAGAGCCTTGTGTCTCTTTTCCTTGTGTCTTCCCCTACCTTAATGGGATCCTGGGGGAGCTGCTCCAGTATAAGGAGGTGAGGCTGGCCCGTTGGAAACCTGTGCGTCAGGGAGCCTCATTTCTCCTTTGCAGAATCTCCTCTCAGCCTCTAAGCTCACCTGGTCAGAATCCTTGGATGAGCCTGTGGGACCCTTCCTCCTAGCCCTGTGGTTTGGAACCAGTGGCTTTGGGACTGTAAGAGGATGGACAAAGGTAGTATGAGGCCGGGCCAGCTCCCCAAACGCTCAGGCGCCAAGCATCTGCTGATTCCACCCCGTGCCTGGCACGTATGTCTTTTCGTCCTGGCTGGGCATTGCCACCTCCCCCTGGGCCAGCACCACCCACGTACCTCTCGGCAGAGGCCACAATTGACTGACTTGCTGTTGAGCTGCCGCTCTTTGGCATGGCTGCATTTTGATGGCAGAGGGAGCAGTTATGCCCAGAGCCCGGTGTGTCGGCATCACCAGTCTGACCTGAGCACCATGTGCTGCACGACATGACACGTGGCACCGGGAGAACTGCCCAGCGTGGAAGGTCTGGGCCAGGTCTGAGCCCAGATGGGATCTGGATGGCCAAGGAACTCCCACCTTAAAACCTCAAATGTCAAGAAAGCAGGGGAAGGGCCAGGAGGGCTGGCAGGCGGTGGGGGTGGGCAGAGGAAGGGTCCCATGTTCAGAGGCTCAAGGCTCTGCGAGGCACTTAGGAGACCTGAGTTCACCAGTTCTCTTTTTCTAGATTCTCAGGGGCTGCTAGATTCATCTCTGATGGCCTCCGGCACTGCCAGCCGCTCAGAGGATGAGGAGTCACTGGCAGGGCAGAAGCGGGCTTCCTCTCAGGCCTTGGGCACCATCCCTAAACGGAGAAGCTCCTCCAGGTAGTAAGGGTTCAGGGGGCCAGGGACCGGGTAAGGGCATTGGATGCTGCACACCTTTGCCACTGTTGGCAGTGGCTGAGCCCTTCTGGGGCCTAAGTGTGGGTAGAGCTTTTTGCTTTTCCTGCCAAGCCCCTCTCTGTGGAACGTGGGCAGGGGAGGGAGATACTAGGTCTTTGACATGAACTGTTTGTGGCGTGGTACCCTGTCATCTCAGAGGGCTGGAGCGTACAGTTCAGGCCTCATCCAGTGCGCTGGAGCCAGGAACTTGCTGTTTCAGAGCCTGGGTGTGTATGAGTGGGTACGGGGGAAGGGGCAAGGGATGCTCACTGGGCAGGACTCTCCACAGATTCATCAAGAGGAAGAAGTTTGACGATGAGCTGGTGGAGAGCAGCCTGGCTAAGTCCTCTACCCGGGCGAAGGGGGCCAGTGGGGTGGAGCCAGGGCGCTGTTCAGGGAGTGAACCTTCCTCCAGTGAAAAGAAGAAGGTGAGAGATTATGAGATGTGGGGGGCTGGGGCCAGATTTTGTATTTCCCCACCACCTTTGCCAGCTGGCAGGAGCCCTGCAGGAGAGGCTTGTGAGAAAATCCGGGGGCCCCAGCCCCAACCTCAGCTGCCTCCCTCCTGGGAGCCCATCTCTTCTTGCTGCTCCCCTCACACACACACACCCTGTCAGTGCGTCCTGTATCACATTCTGTGTGGGAGGCATGGAGCGTGCATCTATTCTGGGAGCAGACAGCCTGTTCCCAGCATTGCTGGGTGTAAAAATAACCCCCCAGGTGGCATTGCTCTGGCCCTAGACACCGTATCAGTCAGAGTGGTTTCTTGGTATCCTCCCCACCTGCCCTCCACCCTAGAGTTGAAGGTGCTACCAGCAAAGAGGAGACCCCATAAGGTCATGGGCCATGTAGAAGTGCTCTGAGCGGGTGGGGACTAGAAAGCTGAGCTCCTGCCCATGTTGCTTACGGTCGGTGAGCCTGGGGCTGCCACACACAGTATGGAAAGCTCCAGGCCTGAAGCCCGAGCTGCCCCGCTGCCAGCTTGGAGCTCATTCTCTTCCTGTCCCCTGCCCAGGTGTCCAAGGCCCCTAGCACTCCTGTGCCACCCAGCCCAGCCCCAACCCCTGGACTCACCAAGCGTGTGAAGAAGAGCAAACAGCCACTTCAGGTGACCAAGGATTTGGGCCGCTGGAAGCCTGCGGATGACCTCCTGCTTGTCAATGCTGTGCTGCAGGTAATGCTTCTTGGCCTGGGCTGCACATCCCCTTCCTCTGCCCAGCCTGCAATCCCCAGCCCCAAAATAGCCCCGCGCCCCAGGGGTAGCAAGGGAAGGCTTCTTCCATGCTCTGAGGCTGAGGCCAACCCATCTGGGCCTTGCAGACCAACGACCTGACATCTGTCCATCTGGGCGTGAAGTTCAGCTGCCGCTTCACCCTGCGGGAGGTTCAGGAGCGCTGGTACGCCCTGCTCTACGATCCTGTCATCTCCAAGTGAGTGGGGCTGGCTCCAGCAGCGGGAAGGTACTGGGAACCAGAATTTGGCTCCTGGAACAGACAGGACTCTACAAGGGCCCAAGGGAGGGGCCTGGGAGGCAGGACTCGTGGGACCTTGCATCCTCTGGGGTTGTATTGAAACCAGCCAGGCTGGAGAGGGAAACTTATCCCTGCTGCCAACCCTGCTAGCCCTGGCCTGATGCCGAAGCAAGGGGATCTGGAAGCTGAAGAAGTAGCTTGGGAGAGAACACCCGAATGAGCAGGAGCCCTGGTTCCACCACTGTGTGCGCTGTGATTTGGGGCAGATCACTTCCCAGCCTTTCCACACTGACCTCCCGTGATTTCTTCCTCCACAAGAAGGAGTTGGAACAAAAGAACAGGAGGGCCCCTAAAAGGCCAGGTTCCAAGTGAACCTGTGCACCCATGCGGCACACACTTCCTCCTCAGCCACCTCGCTTACCATCATCAGAGTTAATTGCAAGCCTAGCACCCGGCTTTTACTCCCTAGCACCACTTAAGCGTAGCCACGGCCCTGACAGGCCAGGAGGTGGGCAGGGCAACTTTGGAAAGAGGGTGTGGTGGGCAGTGGGTGGCAGCTTTGGCCAAGCTAAGAGAAGGTCTTGGAGGAGCAGCAGCTTGTCTCAGGATCTCCCTCAGGACTGGCCTCTGGGGCCTGTGCCTTTGAGTCTCTTCAAGGGAGCAGACACTGGACACTAGGTTGGCTGAGTTTGCCTGTGTTTTGCTTTCAACAAACCCGTGAGGCCACAGGTGCTGTGCTGAGCCTTGAGCCTTTCTCTCAAGGGCCTGGCCTCTAGTTCTAGATCTAAAAGGCCTGCAGGAACCCCAGATGGCTTGACACCCTCCTGTCAACCCTGCTCTCTTTCTCACTGTCCCCCCAGGCTGGCCTGCCAAGCCATGAGACAGCTGCACCCAGAAGCCATTGCCGCCATCCAGAGCAAGGCCTTGTTTAGCAAGGCTGAGGAACAGCTGCTGAGCAAAGTGGGATCGGTAAGGCTGAGGGGCCGGGGAGGGGCCTGACCACTGGGAAGACCCCTGACACGGGGAGGCCCCGTCGCCTGGAGACATGCCCTGCGGGTGCTCGTATATCTGCAGGCGCCTTTGTGGATGGGGTCCTCAGGAAGAGCCAAGACCGGCTCCCTCTTCGTCCAGCAGCTAGTGGGTCGGGGTGGGGGTGGGGGGGTGGGTATGGCAGAGATGAGAACGAGAACACCCAGGTGCTGAGAACAGGCTTGCCCTCCAGACCAGCCAGCCCACCTTGGAGACGTTCCAGGACCTGCTGCACAGACACCCCGATGCCTTCTACCTGGCCCGTACTGCCAAGGCCTTGCAGGCCCACTGGCAGCTCATGAAGCAGTATTACCTGCTGGAGGACCAGACAGGTAACTGGCGCTGGGAGCTGGCGGAGTGGTGCGTGCGTGTGTGAGGTTGTCTGGGCTCGGCTGCCCTCGGGTGCCAGTAGTGGATCCTTCCGAGGCCCCCGGTGTCTTGCACCTCTCTCTGCAGGGAAACCACTGCCTTCCAGAAGGAGGGCCAGTGGCTGGAACAATAGCAGCATGGTCAGGGTAGCCTTGCCTGGGATCCTGAGCAAAAAGTCTAAATGAGACACTTGTCTCCCACTTCCTGTTTTTGTCGTTGTTGACCTAGCACACCGTCATGTAGTGGCATGTTCTCCACGAATCACACTGAAACACGAGTAAAGTGTGAAAGTCCCCTTCGCTGCTTACCCTTCCCTGTTTCCTTCCCTAGAGATGCTACTACCCTAGAGAAGGTACTTTTTCTAAGTTTCTGCCCGTCTCCCCTCCCCACAATCCTCCTCGTTCCTTTGGCGCCGTCCCGAAAGCCCTTCACGCCCAGGCCTTCTGCTCCTGTTAGGCTCGCACTCCTAACGACGGGTACCGGGAAGGTCAGCTGCTAAACCGCGTGCAGCTCCTTGTTCTGTTTGGGACTTGGGTTCAGTCTTTCCTTGTACGTTGTAGCATGGACGCTCTGCTCTCACTTCTGGACAGTGCCGTCCGTCAGCGTCTCCAGGGTTGTTCCCGCGGTTCTAGAAATGAGGCTGTGCCTGTGCCCTCCACCTACTCCCTGGCCCTGCTGCTCCTGGTTATGAAAAGATACTCCTGCAAGAGGATTTTCAGGAGTCTTGGCAGGGAGGGCCCCACCTTTTTCTCCTGAGGATTTCTGAATTTAGTGAGCAGCTCTCTCCACTCCTGCCACTTCCAGATTTCTGCTTCTGCCTCAGGCTCTGGTGTCCCTGAATTCCCACGGAGAGCGTGAACGCTGCTGGCTAAGGTCTATTTTTGCTGCTGTAGCTAGCTTCTTTGAAAGTTACTTTGTACAACTTAGAGATTCAGTTTTTCTCTCCGGGAGTCTTCTCTGGGGCATTTGATTTCTCCTTGGCCTCCTTGGCCGCGCAGTGCTGGGATCCCTACACGCTGCTTAGCTCCCAAGCTAGTTTAGTGGGGTTTTAGGCAGCTGTGGTGGGGATGGAGCCCGGCGGGGGGGGGAGGTGACCACCCCAGTCCCTTGTCTCCCACAGTCTGACCTCACAGTTGAGGGGAGGGTAGCATTTGTGGCTCCTGTGCAGCCTCCGTCACTTCCCTGGGAGGCAGTGAAGACTCCCCCGGTGTGGACACTGCTCAGCCGGCAGTTCTGAGGCCACCAGCTAGTGGGCGCTGCCACCACGCGACACCGCAGGCTGGGAGCCGCTGGCCAGGAGGCAGTCGTTCTGAGTTTGGGGGCCAATCTCATTATAGTTGGACCAGAAAGAAAACTGAAAACCTTTCATGCAACTATTTATCCTCAGTGTACTTGACGGACTCTGATACTCTATCCCATTTCGTATTTGTGAAACAAATGAAAACTGGTTTTGTGACTAAGATATCATTAACCCACAGCTTGAAAAACGCTGGCGGAAGGCATGGCGGCTCTCTTCTGGCTCACCCTAAGTGGCATGTGCCCGCCGCCTCTTGCTGAGTATGTGCCCGCCGCCTCTTGCTGAGTATGGCCAAAAAGGTTGGGGAGTATATGATGTGAGAGAGGAGCATTTTGGATTTGGAATCGGGAAAGCGGGGCTCGAATCCTCGGTCTGTCCTAAACCTGAGGGCCGTGGTGTAGCCCTCCTTCCTGGAGCTGCCTCGGGCAGGGGCCTAGGGGCAGGGCCTTCCCTCCTAAGTTCACAGCTATGTGAGAGCTTCGCACGCTGAAAAGCACACACAAAAGGTCAACTTTAATTCCCTTTTTTTCTAGAATCACCTCTGCCCTTAGCTGATGTCAGGACTGCTTTGTGTCACATTAGCTTGCTGCCCAGTCGGGCACGCGCTCTGTTACCTGTTGATCTCAGCACAGAACTGTGCGCGTGTGGCTCGGTCTCCCCAGTTGGCCCCTGAGTTCAGTCCCCTTGCCGCAGAGGGTGGAGTGGGGGCAGCGGCGCTGACCATCTCTCCGTCCTTTGTTCAGTGCAGCCGCTGCCCAAGGGGGACCAAGTGCTCAACTTTTCCGACGCAGAGGACCTGATCGACGACAGTAAGCTCAAGTGAGTAGCTGAGGTCACAGGCAGGGTGCAGAGTGGAGTGTGTCCCGGGGACAGAGCTCTCCGGGCCACCCGGCCCTACCTTCTGCGGCAGGGAACTGAGCCCAGCACACACTCAGCCTCATGCTCCGCTTGTCCCCTGGTCTCCTTGATGAGGGTCCCCACCCCCACTCAGGGAAAGGAGGCTAGTCCAACAGAGGAGCAGCGTCTTGGCTTCCTCAGCCGAGGGACTCAGGGACACCTTAATGAGCCGAGTAGCACCTGATGGTCATGGCAGGTGAGCTGGAAGTGGATCCTGACGCGTCCTTCTCCCCCACAGGGACATGCGGGATGAGGTCCTGGAGCATGGTGAGTGTACCCCGGTGGGGCTGTTAGGGGGTAGAAGCTCCTGCTAGCACAGAGGACCAGTACAAGGTGCCGGTGGCCTCAGAGTGTCCCTCCTTACCACCCACCTCACCCCAGAGCTAACAGTGGCCGACCGGCGCCAGAAACGAGAGATCCGACAGCTGGAACAGGAGCTGCATAAGTGGCAGGTGCTGGTAGACAGCATCACAGGTGAGGAGGGCCAGGCTTCAGCTCCCTTCGCCCCACCCCGAGACCCCTGCTGGCCCGGCTGGGTGCACCCTCATCTCCCAGCCCCCAGCTCCCTGCCTTCTGCCCTGTGGCCCTAAGGAATGGGCTGTCCCTGACACAAGCCACTCTTCACGCAGGTATGAGCTCTCCTGACTTCGACAACCAGACGCTGGCAGTGCTGCGGGGCCGCATGGTGCGGTACCTGATGCGCTCCCGAGAGGTAAGGTGGGCCCGGCTGCCTGCTGCCCCAGGTTGCCCTCCTCTGTCATGCCGGTCTTGACCCCGCTCACCTTTCTGTGTCTGGTCCCTGATTTCTCATCTTTCCCTGGCCTGTATAGACCCATTCCTCAGGTCCCAGCCCTCACCTGCCCCATTTCCCCAGATCACCCTGGGCAGAGCAACCAAGGATAACCAGATTGATGTGGACCTGTCTCTGGAGGGTCCGGCCTGGAAGATCTCCCGGAAGCAAGGTACCAGCAGGAGGCAGTGTGGAGGTGTCCCTCCCAGCCTTTCCGGCCCTCCAGCCCTGTGGCTTGGTCTCCATGGGAACCCTCATCGAGCGCTGGGGCTGAGCCACTGGCATTTCAAGATTTCTAAGTTGGGAGTCCCGGGTGCCTTCTAGTCTGTCCCTGGGAAGCAGTGCGCATGGGGACCTCAGGCCCTCTCCTGGCCTTCCCTGTCCCCTCATCCGCCTTTGCCTCTCCATCCCCACAGGTGTCATTAAGCTGAAAAATAATGGTGATTTCTTCATTGCCAATGAGGGTCGGCGGCCCATCTACATCGATGGACGGCCAGTACTGTGTGGCTCCAAGTGGCGCCTCAGCAACAATTCCGTGGTGGAGGTGAGCTCAGAGGGAGGAGGAGAGGTCGGGAGGAGACCAGGAGTGCGGGGAGCCAGTATGCGGGCCTGGCCCCCCCATCCCACCTCTGTCCTCGAGCCACCCTTCTCTCCCGCTCGTAGATTGCCAGCCTGAGATTCGTCTTCCTCATCAACCAGGACCTCATTGCCCTTATTCGGGCCGAGGCTGCCAAGATCACGCCACAGTGAGGGGTGGTGGCAGGACCCATGTGCTCTCTGTGGCCTCAGTTTCCCCTGCCATTCCAGCCCCTTGGAGCTGGAACTCAGGCTCCTGGAAAAACCATAGTAGGCAGGAGGAAACCCAACTGCGGGCCCACTGATCTGAGCCTCTGGTAGGGCAGGGCTGGTCCTGGGAAGCCCCTGGAGGCTGGAACCCTCCAGCTTCCTTAGAGCCAGAGCCCCTCCCCTCCTCTCTGCAGGCCGCCCTCCTCTTCCCTCGGGTTCCCACCTTTGCCCTTTCGTCTCCAGCTGATTAGCTTCAGACTTTACCTTTATTATTTTTCTTTTGTAAATAAAAAGCACCAAGTTCCAAAGTAGCTCATTTTATTATTTTTTTAATATAAAAAATGGGACTGGGGAGACAGGGACACATGCAGGGGATGGCAGGGTCCCTCCTGGCCTCAGGCCTCTGTCCCCCCATCCTGCAGAGGGAGAGACGGTCAGAGGAAGAGGCTGAGGGGTATGAAGATTCCCAGCCTGGGGCCTGCCCCTGAGGCTCTAGGCCACCCGAAGTCGGGGGCCGAGCCCTCTTTAATTCTCCGCTCCCTGCCCTGAGCCGGAGGCAGCACGGAGTCCTGGGGATGGCCGCCGTGCTTCCTCCGCCCCGGGTTCAGGCGGAGCAGCCGCTGGCAGCAGGTCTGGCAACACTGAGTTCTGGGGCTGGGGTGCTGGCGGTCAGACCCCTGTGCCCTCTTCCTGGGTCCACTGGACTGTGCCAGAGCCATGGCAGCCGATAAGCACCATCTCCAGGCTGTGGGGTTCCCAGGGCAAGGCCAGGCCCCCGGCCCCTGGCGGGGGCTCTCCAGTACTAGCAGCCTCGGCCTGGTTCATGGGCTCCGGGGGCCCAGTCCGAGCCCCTTCCTCAGGAGGCGGTGAGCCAGGGGTGCTGGGCTCGGGGCCGAGTTCGCCTGAGCCCGGGGGCTCAGAGTCAGAGGTGGAGGTCCAGAAAGCTGTGGCTCGAGGCCATGGGGAGCTCTGAGATGCTGGGGGGCCCCAGGGCCAAGGGGCCACGAGGGGAGGGGGCTCTGGACGAGGGTGGGGCCAGGTCCCACTCAAGACAGAGCCAGCTGGGGGCTGCAGGCAGTAGGAGGATGTCCCAGTGTCCACACACAGAGGCTGTAGGAGCCCAGAGGTGCTGGCTAGGCACGGCCCCTCCCCTGCGGCCCGAGGGCAAGGGCCCTCCCCATGGGGTGCCAGGACTTGCTGCACAGCCTGGCGAAGCGACTGCAGGCCCTCGCGCATCTGCAGCACCTGCTCTGACAACTCTGTTACCTTTGGGGAGCGAGGTAGGAGGAAAGAATGACGTCAGAGGAGTCTGGAGCTCCCAGACAGCAGCACCCGCCCCCGCCCCATCCTGCCCCTCACCCACCGCCTGCCGCAGCTTGTCCAGCGTGTCCACGTTCCTTGCCTCACCAGGCCCGAGGGGGACAGCAAGCAGGCCATTCTCTGCGAACAGTAGGATGGGGTTACAGGCAGCACTGGCAGAGGAGATGGCGCGGGGTCCAGGCCTCCGACCCTGCTGCCCGCCACGGCCGCTCCAGCCTTGCCCTAGCGGCATTCTGCTCACCGGGCCTGGGGACCCAGGGATGCAGCCCTCACCTTCCCCTCGGGGAGCTGCTCCTGCCCGCCCCCCAGACAAGTGACCACTCCCGGGAGCCCCTTACCCTGTCAGCTCCAGGGACTGCGTGGGCTGCACGGCCTGGCCGGGGCCCACTTGCAACCCTGCTTCCCCCACAGCCCCTGTCCTCCCCAGGGTCTTGGAGCCTTTATCCTGTTTAACACACGCAGCCCCCGCATTACAGGCCCGAGGCCCAAAGCCGGGGCGGGTGCAAGGTCACGCTGCTGCGGAGCCCAGTGCGTGGAGCTGAGCCCCGGCCCGCCTAGCACCAGTGCACTGGACTTCACCACCAAACTGTACTGCCCTACCTGTAGGTTGAGGAGGGCAAGGGGGCACGTGCCCTGCCAGCCTGTCCCCAGGCCCCCTACCTGGTCCAGGGGAGGGGCTGCTGCTGCACTCCGGGCCAGACTGCCCCACACGGAAGGAGAACTTGGGCTGGTCGGAGCCACAGCCGTCCTCGATGCCGTCTACTACCCTGCGGACACAGGTGCCAAGGCAGCAGATCAGTCCACGGGTGGCCGCTGCCAGGCCCGGTGCCCACACACAGCAGCCCCCGCAGCCTGGAGCTCCGGGTCCGGGTAATGCTTGGTCCCTTTCCCTAGGGGCTTGCGGTTCTGCTACGGATCCAACAGGACACAGCAGAATTCTGAGCAGGGAAGGGCCAGGCACCAGGTGGGGGGCTGCCGGCCACAGGAAGGTGGAGTCCAAGAGGGCTTCCCAGAGGAGGCAGGGATGGGCCCCGGCCCCATCACCACCATCTCTGCCACGGCGTACCGAGGCCCAGGGCCTGCTTACCTGGGGCTCAGATCCGGGGGGACGTTCCATGGCACGGAGGGCAGCTGCAGCCCCTCTAAGCTCCGAGGGTGAACAGAGGGGCCGGCCTCAGCCTGCAAAGCCCCCGCCCTGCCCGGCCGTCCTCGGCCCCTCAGCCTGGGCCGGGGTGCTGTCCGGCGTGGGGACAGCAGTTTGGCAGCTGAGGAGGAGGAGGTGCAGCCGGGGGACAGCAGGGGGCTGGAAGGCTCGTCAGCCGGGGCGGGGGAGGCCGTGGGGCCCTGCTCCCCGTCCGTCTCTTTCTCCTCCAGCGTGGACATAAGGGTGTTGTCGCCACTCAGGGAGCTGGTGTCCGCCTGGGGACGGTGGGGCCAGAGGGGCGGCATGGGTAGCCCCTCCTGTGCCCCACTCCCTGCCCCACCCCGCCCCCGTCTCCCCAGGAGGAGCTCCCTGGATGCCCAGTATCTCCCGCCTCGGAGGAAGAGTCTGGAGGGGGAGCTGTTTTTCTGCTGCCACCGCACAGCCACCAAGCCCTGAAGGAGGTTGCTGCCTGTCAGAATTCGAGCGGAGCGTGGGTACCCCACCCCTGGGCTCGGTCCCTCAGGCTAGCCGAGCTCCCCAGGAGAACGCCTGCTAAAAGCTACTTTGGGGTTAGGAAGATGAGCCAGGAAAAGTCAAAGCCCCTCAGAGCAGTCCTCGCTTGTGGCGAAGAAACCAGGGAGGCCCCAGGGCTCTCGAGAGGTGGCCTGGAGGAGCAGGGCCGGGAGGGCCGGTGGAGCATGGGTGGCTGCGCAGGGGCAGGACTGACACATCCCCCCACGATGTGCAGGGGCCCACGCAGTGCCTCCCGAACCCCAGCCCCCTGTGCACACGTTCCCAGTGCCCTTACCTCTGCGGGGCCTCCACCAGCACCCAGGTTGTAGCTGAGCTCCCCTCGGAGGCCCCGGCTGAAGCGTGGGGCAAACTCGGGGTACAATGCAAGGCTCTCGTGCAGCCCAGCCAGCTGTAGACATTGTAGGACGCAGTAGGTCAGCCCCTTTACATCGGCATTGGCCTTGACCACCTGCTCTCGCCGGGGCAGCTCGCAGCCAATCAGATCACCCTTCCCTGGGAAGCGGAAGCAGAGGTCAGCAGAGGTCAGCGAGCCCTGCCCCTCAGCACCCCCTGCGAGCTCAGCGGGGGGCGGGGGGGGGGCTTGGGCCGCACAGAGAGGAGCAGAGGGGCCCAGGCCCCAGCCCACCCCTGCTGCCTGCCTCTGGCTCCTCAGGCCTGCAGTGAAGCACACCCGGGATCAAAGCCACTGCGCTGGACACATTTACATTTTAGCTCTGAGACAAACGAGTCCCCAATTCTCGGGGTTCTGAGGTTGCCTGTAGATCCAAAACCCTTACGAAAGTTAAACCAATCAGATTCCAGGCCCCATGTCTACCCACGGAATCATTATATCTACAGGAGACCCCACAATCCAATGTTTTTCAACCCGCGCAGGTGATTCAGGTGGGACTCTTCCAGGATCCAGCAGGTTAGTGCCCCGCGAGGCACAGGGATGTCAGGCGGCCGCATTACTTCACCTCCCTGAGCCCTGAGGCTTCTATGACAGGTCTAGTACTGAACTGAGTGGTGGTGCTCTCTGGATCTTTTTTTTTTTTTTTTTTTTTTTTTTGCTCTCTGGATCTTACCAGAAAGTGTCCATGGAGGGTTTTCCCACCACCCAGCTGAGATCGCCACTTGGCTGACAGCATTGTAAAATGGCATCAGTTAGAACCTGCATCCCAGACTCCAAGATGTGAAATTGTAGGAAGAAAATGTGGATGGACTGGGGTGTCTCCAGTCAGGATTAAATGAGTCGGTGCAGGTGAAGTGCCTGGCGCAGAGGCGACCAATCGAAGTTCCTCTCCTCCTCCTCCCTCCGGCTCAGAGTCCCCGGCAGATGGTTCCCACCCGGGGTGGCAGGCTGTCGGCAGTGGGGCAGAGCACGCGCTGCCCTCCCAAGTCAGCGCAGCCCACGCCAGGGTGCACAAGATTGGACGGCCTTTCCTCACGGATCAGTGCCACCCCCAGCGTGGGCTGCCTCCCGCTGCCAGCAGGCCTGAGCTTAGCAGCCTCTTCTCAACGTTCATGGACTTTTGCTCAAACTTGAGTGTAGAAGGCATCACTGTTAAATCATATTTCTTGGTTTGAGGCCCATCCTTCTGGTTCCTTCTTAGAGGTGTTTGGATCTCCATGTGCTCATCCGATGAATGAGCTCTCCTCGTGTGTGTCATCACCCAAAAGGTGAGACAATCGCACAACAGGCCAAGACCGGTGACAGAGCTCCATGCCACCCGTCTCTGACCAGAGACTGCCATCCGGGGGGGGGGGGCTTCCAGCTCAGCTCTCCACCCCCTCAGGTCTTCCTGGCACCGACACCGGCCCGCATCTCTCCTGCCGCCTCCCCCCACGGCCGGCGGTGCCTGCTTAACTGCTGCCCAGACAGGGAGGTCGGGGCCAGAACCCACATGCAGGCCTCGCCTCCGCCTCCGAGACTCAGTAGGCGGGAAGCCCCCGGGTGTTCAGCGAGGGAGGCAGCTGGGCGCGGGGTGAAGGCGAAGCAGAAAACCAGCCCGGGGGTCACCAGGCACTCAGGGCATCCAGAAGAGCCGTCAAGGCAACAGTCCATCGGGAACATATGGGCAGGGACAGGATGGATCAAAGGGGGCAACGTTCTGGTGCTGGGGACACGCAGTGAGGCAAAGGCCTGGGGCGCAGGCGGTGGACGTTCTTGAGGCTCCGTCTTCATTGTGAACATGATTACTCTGCAACCTGGCGCCTGGCATTAGTGAGGAGATGTTCTTGCAGGACCAATGCCAGCTCCCAGCCGCACCGCTTCCTCAGCTCTGAGCTGAAAACCATCTGTTTAATAATCCGCTCGACAGTCTTGACCAGTCTGCGATTGTCAAAGTCTGTTTGCCCTTCCGAATCTCTCCAGTTCTCCCTCCTTTCTCAAGGGCCGCCAGCCATACATGAGCGGCCGTAATTCCGTTTGCTCAGAGTCCTGGCATAAAAGGCATCTTGGTCCAGAAGCCAAACTCCCAGAAGAGCAAGGTGTGACAGCCTCCGGCCTCCCCTACCTCCAAGACCCCCTTGACGGTACTTCTTTGTCCTGTTGGGTGATCACCCTCCTCAAGGGAGAGGGGAGGGACGCACAGAAGGTGCTGGGCGTCTGGTCTTAATTCTCCAGCTTGGGCAGCCCGGGTGGCTCAGCGGTTTAGCACCACCTTCAGCCCCGGGTGTGACCCTGGAGACCCGGGATGGAGTCCCACATCGGGCTCCCTGCAGGGAGCCTGCTTCTCCCTCTGCCTGGGTCTCTGCCTCTCTGTGTGTGTGTCTCATGAATAAATGGATAAGATCTTTGAAAAAAAAAAATTCTCCAGTTTGATGAGAGCCTCAGCCCCTCCAGGTGTCAGCCGGCTCCACAGTGAGTCTACGAGCCCTTGAGGATTCACCTCCCTTCCATCCCCCGGGCGGGGCCCTCCGTTACCCAAGCAGATCAGAGTTCCCACCCGAGGGGGTCAGTGCTGACAGCCTCCCCCAGTTGTGGAGCCCCGCAGCCATTTCCCAAAGCCCCGTGTCTGTGTCCCACCACCCTGAAATCATGCCCTTGCTTCGGACACAGCTGGCTCTCCGTGGAGCAACGCACCTGAGGGCACCGTGAATGAGGCCTGAGGTTTAGGGTTGGCGGACTAGGTTCCAACCCCTCCTACCAATTCATGAACCTCTCCAAACCTTCCATTCCTTCCATGCGAAACACGCACAACACCAATACCTCTGCCATGGGTTTTGTGAGCTTTGTATGACCTAAGGGCCAGCCCTGCTGTGACACTCTTGGGACCAGCACTGTTGGGACGTCCATTCCATAACTGCAAGCTCTTCTTCCTTGACCATCTCCACCTCCTTTTGCCAAGAAGGGAAGTATATAGGCAAGGTCTGAGCCCTGCCATCACCCAATGGGGCCCCGGGCCTGCTCTGCGACCAGCCAGGAAGGCACAACGGCCCTCACCCCAGAGGTGCCCCACAAGCATAGGCCTCACCGCCCCCTGGCAGCCCTGCCTGAGTGCACTCTCCAGCACTGCCATCCTCTGCATCTGATTTTCCAGAAAGTGCTGCCCCCCCCTCCTATGGTGGTCCTGTACTCACTCCGGGAGGCTTGAACACCTGAGGATAGTTACCCCTCCCTGAGTTCCCACCTGGTGGTCACTGGGGCTGCTCTGAGCTCTGCCCAGGGCTCCCGAGTCCACCCTGGCTGTTCCCCCCCAGGGCCTTGCCCGCGTCCTCTCTCCAGGTTTCTGCTGATGGGGCCCTGGCTCCACTCCTCCTCCCACGGGGGCTGCCTCCTCTCCCGCCCTCACAAACCTAGGATGGCAAGGACAGTGCCGCCCTTGAGCACCTCCATGGAGCCGGAGCAGACGAAGTAGAGGGCCTGGAGAGCGTCCCCTTGGTGGATGAGGTACTCGCCGGGGGTGCAGAAGGCGGGCCGCAGGGCCAGGGAGAGCGCCCGCAGGCAGCCGCGGCTCGCCGCCTCGAACAGAGGCAGCTGCAGGACCTCCTTGTGCAGGTGCATGGCGATGTCGGCGCGCAGCTCGTCGGGGAGGCTCTGCAGCAGCTGCGGGCGCGCGGGGGAGCTCAGCGGCTGCGCCCCGGCGCCAGGGGGCCGTGGGGGGCCCAGGCCTTGCGGGGCAAGTCAGCGAGGGGCGGCCGCCTGCCCCCGTCCCCGAGCCCCGGCCCTTCCTCCCCGCAGCCCCTGGCCGCCCCCGCCCCGCACTGCCGTCCCCCCCCCCCCGCCCGGCGGCCGAGGCCGCCCTCTGCCCCCTCCCGCAAGGCCGCGCACCTCGGCGGTGTCGATGCCGTTGTTCACGGCCCAGGTGGCCTGGAAGTACTCGAGCATGCGCTGCTTGAGGGGCTTGGGGATGCGGTGGATGCGGATGTAGTCGCGCAGGTCCCGGGTGCGGCTGTGGTACAGAAAGCGGCGGGCGTACATGCGCTGGATGATGGCCGTCACGTTCCCAAACACCACCGCGTGCATCAGGGCTGGGGAGGGTGGCGAGAGGGGGTCACCTCCGGGCCGGCCTGACACCTCGCAGGGCGCCTGGCCCGCCCGCCGCGTGGCCTCGAGTCCTACGGCCCGGTGGCTCCCCTGGCCCTCGTCCTGCTCCTTGGTCCCCCCAAAGCAGAGGAGCCCCTCGGAAGGGCCTCGGGCCCTGGGGGAGCGCGGGGCGCGGCCTCACCGCCGATGAGCATGGTGCAGATGGAGAAGATCTTCTCGGTGTCCGTGTTGGCGGACACGTTGCCGAAGCCCACGCTGGTGAGGCTGCTGAGCGCGAAGTAGAGGGACGTGATGTAGGCGCTGCGCAGCGACGGGCCGCCCAGGAGCTCCAGGCCCGTCCCGTTGGCCTCCCCGGCCGCGCCGCTGCAGTTGTCCTTCTGGTCCGAGCTGTTGCCCGCGGGGCCCCGGCCCACCAGGTAGTAGGGGGTCTCCAGGCGGCGGGCCAGCTCCTGCAGCCAGCCTGCGGAGGGGGGCGCCTGAGCAGGGCGGGGGCGCCGAGGCGGATCCTCCCCCGGGCCCCCAGCCCTGGAGACCCGGAGCCGAGCAGCGGGCGTCGCGCCCCCTGCCCCGTGGCCGGCACGAACCCCGGGCCCAGCTGGGGCCCAGCTCCCCTACCCTGCGCACCCACACTCCTCTCGCCCTTGCTCTCACCTGCTCCAGAAAGCCCTTCACCCCCACTCCTCCCCACAACCACACAAACCCCCCGACCCCACGTACGAGTTCTCAAGCACGCCAACGTGGACGCGAGCATACGCACCATCAGGGCCACAGACGTGCTCCGCACAGCTGAGAGGATGAGGACACACACGTGTGAGCACATTCACAGGGGCACAGCCACAGCCACTCACACGGAAAAAGCCTGGCGCACTTGGGAGAGAGACCAGGGCACACAGGTGCTTGCACTCGGACACGCAGGCGGGAGAGGCGAACACAAGCACACGTGTGAGCACATTCGAAGGCCACAGACAGGCAGGCACCTGTGCACATGCAGAGGCTCCGGAGCACACATGCGGACACGGGCCCAAGTGGGGAGTGTGCCAGCCTCGCCGTCAATCCCACGTCCTCTGGCCTGGCCTTGGCAGGAAGTGGGGCTGTGTACTGGGCTCTCGCGGGAGCCGTGGCTACTCAGAGTCACTCTGGGCCTAGCTGGAAGGTTGTGGGAACTCTCGGGTGTTCGATGGGGGATCCTGGGGTCCACAGGGGCCCCAGGGGTCCTGGCAGAGCTGGGAGTCAGGGGGAGCAAGAGAGGGAGGGCCGGTCTAGAGCAGAGGCACAGAGGCCAAGTGCAGAGGGGGCTCAGGATCCCAGGCTGCAGGGGAACTCCCCTCTGCAGGCACTGCCCCTCCCACCTGGACCACCCAGCCCCCTGCTCCACACTCTCCCGAACACCTTACATGCACTGCTCCCACCATCTCCGCACCCCTCCTCACCCCGGACCCATTCATTCAGCAATCCCACAAGTATGTGCCATTTGATGGGGCTCAAACCAAAGTGCTGTGGGTTAGGGCTAGAGGGCTTCCCGGAAGAGGGGACATTATTGCTTCATCTCAGAGGATGGGTAGAGTTTTGATTCAAAGAAACTGAGAGAAGCTTGGTCCTGATCTAGGGAAAGGCCATACTGGGCCAACCCTAGGGATGGAGACAAGTGCAGGCCAATAGCTCCGCTTAGCTAGAATGTGGGGTTCACACCGGGGGCATCAAACTCTCGGCCAAGGAATTCGAGAAGATGTGTTAAGGCCTGAGCCAAGGTGAGGACCCACCCTTGTAACTCGGGGTGTCCTGTGAGGCTGCATAGAGTGTGCAAAACCCTTCAGCCACTATTCAGTTGCCAGGAAAGGAGGGTGGGGAGCCAGGGGTGAGAAGCTGGAGAATGACGGGAAGGTGGCAGAGAGGCCTGGCCTGTCTTAGCTCGGGGACATGGGCAGCTCCTGGAGCTGGTGGTATGGGGAGGCTGTTCTGGAGGCCTGTGGCTTTCATACTGAGAAATGTCGAGTGATCACCCTCGGTATTTAGCACATTTGAAAATCTAGCCCTTGGGGATTCCTGGGTGGCGCAGCGGTTTGGTGCCTGCCTTTGGCCCAGGGCACGATCCTGGAGACCCGGGATCGAATCCCACGTCGGGCTCCCGGGGCATGGAGCCTGCTTCTCCCTCTGCCTATGTCTCTGCCTCTCTCTCTTTCTCTCTCTGTGACTATCATAAGTAAATAAAAATTAAAAAAAAAAAAGAAAATCTAGCCCATCTCCACTGGGCTCATGGGAATCAGGGGACAGGACTCGGTCCACACTATGGCCAGAGGAGCAGCAGAACCAAGGCAAGGAAGCCAGGGGAAGGCGCCTCCCACCAGAGCTGGACCAGGAGGGGGCGCCACTCCCCCTCCAGACATCCCTCCGGAGCTGGACACTGGCAGGTCTAGGTGTGGCTCTGACCTCGCTGGGGAGGAGTTTCTCTGGAGAAAGGAGTAGGTGATGATGTGACGGACTTGGAAACTCCCCTAATGTGAGCTAGTATCAGCCCCAAATAGAATGAAACCTCTCAGAAGCTTAGGGTTCAAGGGTGCAAGAATGAACATGTGTATCCACAAAGCAGCCTGCCTCCACTTGCCCGTGTTCTCCATGGTGGGACTCCAAGCCCCTCCAGGAGCCAAAGGTACTCTTCCTGTCAGCCGAGCAGCCCCTGTAAGGTGGTCAGAACCATAGGAGCCACCTGGATGCATGACTCGGAGCATCTGGATCCTGTTTGGGAGCAAACTGACCCAGGGATTGGTGTGTCTCAGCCCATTTTGGGATCAGGGCCATACAGCACCACTATCTCCCAGCCCACTGACTGTTTGCTGGGTGGCCATGTGACCCCAGAGCCGCCTCCACCACAGCCTCCCTCTGGTAAGGGCAGGTGCCAAGGAGCTGACACTGCCTGGAGCATTCCGGTTCCATGTGCTCAGCAACTAGAGCTTTGGGGAATACCCAAGTGGGCCTCTGGGCCACACACCAGTCTCCATGGGCTTGGCAAGGGAGGGATGATTTGCAGAAGCCTCCTCGGCCCTGGGAACGGATTGGAGCACATTTCTAAGGCCCACCTGCACCTCTGATGATCCCACCAAGGAGCAGATGGTTCTGTGAGGCCAGCTGAGCAGCTGGCCTGTTGCGCACTGATGAGAACAGGCACTCCAGGCCGGTGGGGAAGCCACCAGAAGGCTGGAGGGCTTGGGAGGAAGAAGGTGTGTTCGGTTTGGGAGGCTCAGGGTATGAAGAATTGGAACAGGCTTGGAGTTAGGGGAAAGACGGCAGCTGAGATGGGCACAGTGGCACCAGTGCGACCACTGGGGACAAGGGGAGGGGAAGAGCAGGGCCGGGGCGAGGAGGCCGGCAAGGGTGGCCTTGCTTAGGACAGAGAAGTCGAGAGGTTCAGTGGAGCGTGGTGAGCGGGCTCAGGAGCCACAGGACATCGAGGAGATGAGGGTTTGGCCCCCAAAGTTCCTCTGTGACCTGCCAGCTGCCATTCTGGGTGGAGAGGTGGGGGTGGGAGCCTTCTTGGCAGGAGTTAAGATGTGAGTGGGAGGAGAGTGGAGCGGGGAGTAGAGGTGAAGACCTGCGGGCGCGGAGAAAGGCTGGTTTAGGCCTGGGGAGCGCGGAGAAGCCGCTGGGAGGGACGCGCCTCAGCGGGCAAGGTGTGGGCACGGTTGTCCGAGAGGGTGGGTGGGGGCCGAGCAGCAGGCTTGCAGGTGCTCCCAGCTGGGCGGGGGCCCGAACGCAGGTGCTCCCAGCTGGGCGGGGGCCCGAACGTGGTGAGGAGGCCTCGGTGGGCGGACAGGACGCCCCTGGGCAGCCCACCCGCCTTCACCACTACGCCTGCCCGCTAAAGAACGGGCCTGCCTCAAGGTGGTAGCTCTGTCACACTCATGCGGGTGCACGCACGCATGTGCGCACACACACACACACACACACACACACACACCAGCCCCCGCATTCTCCTCACTAACACACGCCCAGTGGCCCGGATGCCCCAGATACACATGCAGAGGCAGACCTGCACACACACCCGACTCCTTGCATCAGCTCACACACACGCACGCGGACTCTCGTTGCCCTGACACACCCACACCCCAGGAGCAGCACTCCTCCAGCACATTTGCGCACGCGCACGCGCCCCAGCCCCCCGGAGCCTCCAGTACCGATCTCGGGCAGCTCGGAGGCACTGCTCTCAATCTCCCGCTGGCCGATGTAGAACCAGACACAGGCCACCCAGTGGGCGAGCAGGGCGAACACGGCCATGAGCAGGGTGAGCACCACGGCGCTGTACTGCGAGTAGCGGTCCAGCCGCGGCAGCAGGCGGAGCAGCCGCAGCAGCCGCACGGTCTTCAGCAGGTGGGCCCCAAAGTACTGAGGTGGGGGAGACGGGGAGGTCACCCCAGGGCCGGCCGCACCCACTCTGCCCGGAAGCCCACCCAGCCCAGCCACACTGACCACATTGACCTTGAAGGCATGTAGCAGGTCAAAGGGCAGCGCCGCAATGACATCCAGCAGGAACCAGGTGGTGACGTAGTGGAGGCAAATGGACTTGGGGGCAAACACCACCTGCCCCGACTTGGACACGAACGTGGTGCGGAAATTCAGCACGATGTCTGCAGGAAGGCCGGGTGGGACTCAGCATGGGGGCGAGGAGGAGCCACCCTTCACTGGGCACCTGCTCAGCGTCTGACAGTGTCCTGGGCCCCCTACCAGCTTCCCCCTACCATAGAACTCTAAAGGGTGGGCGTTGTCTTGCCTATTTGATGGAGGGAGAAACCGAGGCTGGGAGAGGCTACAATCAGCTCAGGGTCATGGGACCCATTAGCAGTAGAGCCACGTTTGGAACGTAGGTTTGATTTCAAAGCCCACAGGGTCACAGATGGGGGAAGGGCACGGGGGACACTGTCGGAGGCACAGGAAGCCACGTGGACTATCACCCGAGGGGGGCCTGGCACAGGGTGGGGTGGGGGGCCCAGGGC
This sequence comes from Nyctereutes procyonoides, assembly GCF_905146905.1. NCBI lineage: Eukaryota > Metazoa > Chordata > Mammalia > Carnivora > Canidae > Nyctereutes > Nyctereutes procyonoides. The sequence goes on along the minus strand of NW_026575124.1, from coordinate 949,594 downwards.
ACACGTACCAAGAATGAAGAGGACCTCCACGGCCAGGTCGCAGATGCTGGGGGCACTGCGGGCTGCGCTGGGCTCCCGGGCCGTGCTCACACACACACTGTAGGGCACGGTGACGGCCACGTAGAGGGTGGCGAGCAGGATGAAGCCGTCCCAAGTGGCCCTCAGTGCCCCACAGTGCAGCAGGATGAAAGGTGACTTTCGGATGGCGGCTACTTTGTACTCAGGCAAGTTTGGCTTCTCCCCAAACACCCCCTGAGTGCGGCAGGGCAGGGCGGGTCCGGCCAGGGAGGACAGGAAAGTGGCAGAGGCTGAGTTTGGACAGGGTCTGGGACAGGCATCCACCTCCTTCCTCTCCCTGCAGACTCCAAGCAACCTCTGCCATAGGCCCTAGAGTCCCCACGTTATAGAGCAGAAGACTGAGGACAAGGGGGGCCCCCGACTTAGCTGAGGTGGCCCCCCTGCTTGGGGGAGGGGCCGACAGTGATCCAAGGCTCGTCTGACACCAGGGCCAAGACCGATGGATGAGGCATCTGAGCTTCCCTCCCTCAGTCATGACCCCCACAGTGCTGGTGGGGTGTGGGTGATCCCCTGGACATCCTCTAGGGTGGGCTTAGTTCTCCCCCTCCATCTCCTCAGCTTTGCCCCTACCCTGCCCCCCAAACACACACCCTTGTGCGCAATCCACCTTATTGAGCTTGTGCTTGCCCTTGGGCTGCTTCTGCAGGTGCCCGGACAGGTGGTAGAGCACAGCCCGGCTCCGCCGCCGGTTGGCATTGAAGCCTTTGGATCCTCCCCGGCCATATCGGCGCCGGCCACCCCCTGCAAAAGAGGGGCCCATGAGGATGATGAGGGGGGAGTGCCCACATACCCCAGTCAGGATCTTGGGTGAAGGACACCAGTTGCTGGCCCATGGGCTGCCCTGACTCATTGACCAGTTGGTCTGTGTAGAGTTGGGGCTCCAGGACCCTCATTTCTAGAGGCACTTGCCAGCCCCAGCAATGGGCAGTCCTGGGGGTGCTTCTAGACACTCCTCCGAGTGCGCTTCCAGGGGCAGGAGGTCTGGATCAAGGCAGAGGCAGCAAAGGATCTTCCCAGGGAAAGGCCTGAGCGGGGAGTGGAGAGTGGTTCCCAGGGCTGGGGGTGGGGAGCGGGGAATGGAGCGTACCCCCAGCACCCCCAGTGGCAAAGCCGGCTTCTGATAACAGCTTTCTGGGCTGGTCAAAAGCCTCCGCTAGCCCTGGGAGGATGCAGGAGGGGGAAGGCCGCAGGGACTACAAGCAGGCTTCGGCCAGGGCTGCAAGTCAGGTCTGTGGGAGGGAAAGGAACCAGGTGGATCTGCGCTCAGCCCCAGTAAGGGCAGGAAATGGTACTTCACAGCACTAGTGGAATTCGGCTGCTTTCAGTCTCTCAGTAAAGATGACTTTAGAACTCCAACTCTGTCTCAACTAGTCTATTTGGAAACAAGCTTCCCATACCTGGGCAAAGCAAATGGAAATGAGAGCAGCATAAGCCTCTCACCCAGCAAAGCAGGAGTCAGTGGATGCAAGGGGGCGGGGGGACCCCCAAGCTCAGACTGGGTGCCAAGGCCCCACCCGGTACCCAACAGGCCAGCCACAGCAGCTAAATCAACAGCCCCAAGGCACCCACCTCTCTCCTTCCAGTTGTCAGGGCCCCCTCGGTTCTTGGTGTCAGTGATGTCCTTGTGAGAGACCAGGAAGAGGGCCACCTCCCCTTTCTCATTCTTTATGGGTATCACATCCAGGAGACACCAGAACGGGAGCCCTGGGCACAAAGACAGACTCAGCCCAGCTCCTATTCTCCACCTTGCCCGAGGTGACAGAGGTCCCGTGCCACCCCTGGCCAAGACACAAGCGGGATCAGGGCTTTACTGGGAGGGGGGCAGCAGCCTGGCTCCATCTAGGACAGGGCTTGATGGAACAGGGCCCGGGAGGGCAAAGGAGGGCAGAGAGGACTATCAGACGCGTGTGTTCACGGATCTGTCCTGCTGAGGCGAAGACACTTTTCGGCTTGGGTGAGAAACCCAAGATCGGAAATTGGGGAGAGGCTGAGGCTGAGGTGAGGATGGGAGAGAGACGCCAGGGGCAGTGGCTGGGGTGGAGAAGGAAACGGGGCGGGGGGGGGGGGGCGGACAGAGACAATGGGGATGGAGCACAGGGGCAGCAGATGGAGTGGGTGCCAGGCTGGGTGAGACCTCAGAAGTGAGCCGGTCTGGCCAGGTGGCCCCTCACCGCTCTTCCGGTACAGGATCAGCTCAGCCTTGAACTCCTTGTGCTCATCCAGGGCCTTGCGGATCTGTTGGCGGACAAGCTCACTGGTGTCTGGCCCATAGAGGAAGGAGCAGGCGCAGCCCCGCTGCATGACCTCGGCCCGGGAGAAACCCGTGAGGTCGCAGAAGCCATCAGAGCAGTAGACCACGGGGAAGAGCCCCGCCACCTGGGCGTTGCCCAGCACGAAGTTACTGTCTGCAAGAGAGCACCTCTCAGAGGCGGCCTGGGGGGAAGGGGCACTCGGTCTACCACCCCTCCTTTTCTAAATGCCTGCAACCAAAGGGAGGGAGTCGCAGAGCCCAAGAACCCCGTGCATGTGCCTGTGCGTGTGTGTTCCAGCCTGGAGGTCAGGGCAGGCGCTATTTATAAACAGGAATCAGTGTGTCACCTGTGTACCAGCCCCGCGAGAGCCCCCTCCTAGCAGCGTGTGCATGTGTGCATTCAGGAATCAACACACGTGAGTCCTGAGGTTGGTGAGTGCGGCCCGTGTGGGAACTGTGCCCTCTGGACGGTGTCCAGAGCAGCCTGGGGGAAGGGGCAGGGGTGGCGATGCCCAAGGGAGGACTGCGCACGACCAGCCCTACGCAGCCTCAGCCCCTCAGCCGTTCTCCTCCCTCTGCCTGGTGCACTCCCCAGCTAGGTGCCCAGGTTGGCTGGCTGGCCCCTCTCACTGGGACCCACCTGGATGGGAGGCCGTCCAGGCCACCATCCATTCTGCACTCCCTGTTCGAACCCGGCTGCCTGACCTGGCTCAGGAATTAGTGAGTGTGATGGAGAATGGGGGTGTAAGAATGGTAGCTGAACAGCACAGCCTGGAGCCAGGAATGTATTGGGGAGTGGGGGGCACTGAATCAGCAGGCTGCAGGAGCCAAGCACAGGGCAAAGCAGATGGAGAAGCCAGTGTGTGTGCGTGTGCGTGTGTGTGTGCGTGTGCGCGCGCGCGCGTGGGGGGGTGCTCAGTGATGGGCTCCCACCCCCCATCAGGAACTGCAAGACCATGGAGGACCACAGGCGGAGAGCTGGGAAGCCCCACTGGGGGTGAGTGTGAGGGAGGCGGAGGCGGGAGGGGGTTTTCACCACTTTCCGGGGTTCGGAGCCCTGCCGGCCCGCAGCCAGGAGCTCGGGTCACCTGCTCCAAACTTCCCAGTCTTGGTGGGAGTACCCCAAGCCTGCCCTTGGGGGTCTGGAGGGGCGCTGTGGGCTTGGGCTGGGGCTCGGGCGGAGGTGAGCCTGGGCTGACGGTGCCCCTGAGCCCGCCTACTCCAGCTCCCGGGCAAACCGCCCTCCTCGAGGTGTCTTGGGACCCCGGGTGTCCGGGTGCCCCTGAGCGCCGCCCCTCTGCCCCCCCCCCGCCTCTCCCCTGCGGGCCGGCGCCGGACCGGGGTGCGGTGAGTTAGGCTCCCGGTCGGGGCCGCGCCCTCGCCTCGCCCTCCCGGCCCCGACCCGCAGGCTCTGGCCCTTCGCCCACCCTGGGGCACGGCCGACCCTGACCCTGTGGAGAAGCGGCGCCTGGAAGGAGCCCGCGGTGCCGCCCGAAGCGGGGCCGCTGCGGAGGGAGGCGCGCACGGGGGCGCCAAGGGCCAGAGGCCGGCGCGCGGGCGCGGGGGGCCCGGCCAGGCGCGGCTGCTCGGGGCGGCGGGGCGGAGGTGGGACTCACGCGTGCCGTCGAAGCGCGTGGCGATGGTGTCCAGGAAGGTGTTCTGCGGCGCCAGGAGTCCCCGCATGGCCGGCATCTTAGGCGCCCGCGGCCTCCCGCCCCATCCCTCCGGGGCGCGGGGGCTCCGCGCCGGGGGAGGGCGCCCTGCTCGGCCGCCCCCCGCCGCGCCCCGCGCCCCCTAGCGCGGCCGTCGGTCGCCGGAGCCCCGCCCGGGTTCGCAGGCCGGGCCGGCCGCCGGCGCGCGAGGGGGCGTCCCCGCCGTCGGGGCCCCGAGCATGGCGCGCGGCCGCCCACGAGCCCCGGCCCCGCTCGCCGCCCGCCGCGCTCCCCGCACCTCCCGCTCGGGCTCCGCGCGGCGCCGGGCTCCCGCAGCTCCCTCCGTCTGTCGGGGAGACGCGGCGGCCGCCCGCCCTCCTCCCGCCCTCCCGCCCTCCCTCCCTCCGCCGCCCGCCGCCCGCCGCCCGCCGCCCGCCGCCTGCACCGGGGTAACCATGGAGACGGGCACACCCAGGCAGGGCCGCCTCCTTAAAGGGACAGGCCTCCCGCCCAGGGATCCCCTCCCCTCGGGGCCTCGGCGGGGACAGGGGAGGCGCCGGTGCCCCTCTCCGCCCCCCGCCCCCCGCCCCGGCGGCCGCCCCGAGCCGCCCCGCCCGCCCCTCGGAGGAGACCGGCGAGCGCCTGGTCCCGCTCGGGCTGACTCAGCGCCGGGGCGCGGCGTCCTTCTCTGCAGCACGGGGACGGGGGTGCGCAGACTGTCCTCCCCCGGAGGGACCGCAGGAGAGCTCCGGCGGGCTGTGCGCTCTAGAAGACGCTCCCCCCGAAGAAAATGTAGTGGGAAAGGGGGCTGGGCAACCGGAGGCGGGGGAGGCCGGCGGGAGGCGGAGGTTGCGGCCCCCGCGGGGGACCCCAACTGTACCGGGAAGTCTAAAAGGACAGCGGAGCGCGGGGGGGTCTCAACACCGCTGCTGGGGTCAGGCCCTTCCCACCCGACCTGACCCTCCTCCCTGGGAGGTGCAGCTGCAGGCACGAGCTGTCAGGAAGCCGGGGGGTGGGGTGGGGGGGTAGTCCTGGAAGTGAGGTGGAGACGCTCTCCGCGAGCGCCCGTGGGGTGTGGGTGTGCGTGTGTGTGTGTGCAAAGGCTGGGAGGGACGGGGTAGCCCTGGTAGTCCCGACCCCAGGTTGCCCTGCGTTTCCCCGAGCTGCCACCGTTTGCCTCTCTGGCTGCTCCGGAGGGTCAGGTTGCAAGTGCAGCGGACGGGGCAGGAGGTCAGACTCCGGGAGAACTTCCCAGGCTGGTGCGAGCGGCGAGTGGCAGGGCCCGGCCTCCGCGCGCAGCCACCCCCTCGGGCCGCAGGGGCCCCCTCGGGTGCGGGGTGGGGGCAGGGCCCGGCGGCAGGCGGTCTGCAGCTCGTCGCCGCGCCGCGCGGTCCCCCGGCCTCGCGCTGCCAGCGCCGCTCCTCCTCCCTCCCACGATTTGCCTGCGAGCGCGGCTGCCGCCCGCGCCCAGAGGAGCCGCCGAGGCCAAAACAGCAATTTGTTCCCGGAGGGAAGCGGGAGGCCCAGCACCCCCGCCCCTCGAGGAGACACATCCACTGCCACCCGCGTCGGAAAGCAAGGACTGTCGCCGGCCCCGCCCGCCCCTCCCCGGCGACCCGGGCCAAGCCCCAGGCACCTGTATTTAAATGAGCTGGTGCTTGGGGAGAAAAGGGAAGAAGGGTCCTCCTCCCCAAGTCCTCCGAAACCTGGAACTCTGCTCCCGGGAAGACTGACCCCAAGGAGCCTGCAGATCCCCTCCCGGCACCCACCTCCACAGTCAGCCCTCCCTGATGTTCGAACATTCTACTGGGAGAGGGTGCAGCTTAGAAGTCAGCCCGCTGGCAGACCAGACAAAGGCAGTGGTGGAAAGCGCCCAACTTGGCCTGACAAGAGCCCTGCCATTTGCTGTGTGATTTTCCTTCTGGGACCCCATTTTCTTCTTTGTCTAGAAAAGGGAATGATAAGAAATAATGACTACCTCAGAGGGGGGTTGGGAAGATCACAGGAGTAAAGGACTTAGAAGAGCGTGACATTTGCATCAGGTAAATGTTTGTCTGATTTTGAATTGCACAGGGGCCCCGGGAAATGAGCAAGGTGGATACTACTCACACTCCACTCACAAATGAAGAAACAGAGGCAGAGGGAGAAATGGGAGGAGGAGAGAGACTTGCTCAAGGGAACCGAGGTCCCAGCCTGGGCATGGGCAGAACCAGCCCTGCCGGTCCACCCCCAGGTCCAGAGTTGGCCTCACTCCAGCATGGCCATCTCCCACTGGGGACCCAGAAAGAACCTCCAGCTGGCTGTGTGGCCACTCCCGAGGACTGGTTACCCAGGGCTGCGCACCAGATCCGGGTGGCCCTCCAGTCACCCATTTAAGCGCCAAGCGTGCAGAGTTTCAGGCTTCCAGCTTATCAACCTAGGCTGATTTTGGTTTTAAAGACGATGGTTTGGGTATTAAGACAAACCCAAAGCAGACACCTGGGGTCAGGGAGAGCAGGGGGTAAAGGGAATGTAGGGTGCTGCAAAGATTTATACATAGTTCACATTTACTGAGCATTAACTTTGTGCCAAGCACCGTGCTACGTGCTCTATTTGGATTAATGTTCACCATAACTTTATGAAGTAGTGTCTTATAACTGCCAATTTACAGATGGAAAGATTGAGGCAGAGAGGTTAAAGATCTAAGATGCACTGCCTCCTCCAGCAGCTCCAGGCACCATGCCTGTGTCACTACTTTGGTGCCCTGGTCCCAAATGTACCACAAAATATACTTTTAGGGGGATCCCTGGGTGGCGCAGCGGTTTGGCGCCTGCCTTTGGCCCAGGGCGCGATCCTGGAGACCCGGGATCGAATCCCACGTCGGGCTCCCGGTGCATGGGGCCTGCTTCTCCCTCTGCCTGTGTCTCTGCCTCTCTCTCTCTCACTGTGTGCCTATCATAAAAATATATATATATATACTTTTAGGGACGCCTGGGTGGCTCAGTGGTTTAGTGCCTGTCTTTAGTCCAAGCTGTGATCCTGGGGTCCTGGGATCGAGTCCCACATCGGGCTCCCTGCGTGGAGCCTGCCTCTCCCTCTACCTGTGTTTCTGTATCTCTCTCTGTGTGTCTTTCATGAATAAAAAAAAATCTTTAAAAAAATATACTTTTATCAAATGTTATGATCACTTTTCTTATAGCAGAATGAAACTAATGTTTTGGTCTTGAAACCCCTTCCCCCTTCAAAGAATTTGTGGGAATGAGTATGGCGTAGGGGTGTGAACACTGCCTGAGGCCTTCAGTCCGATCTGATTTAAGCGCCCTTTGGGCCCAGAGGCAGGTGTTCAGGCTGTTGGACGGCCTCAGCTCTCCTCCCCCTTCCACTTCACCTGGTCCCTCGGGGCAGACTTGCTTGGCCTATAGGGCCCCCCCAGGCCTCCTCCTTCCACGCCCCCCCCCACATAGACACTCTGGAGGGGCAGGGCCCCACATCTAGGAGGCGGTGAGATGGGGTTGGGGAGGAGCTGAGAACTGAAGGGGGTGACTGGAAGGTCAGGGAGCACCGTAAGCCTCTTTTCCTCTCCTCTTCCCCCAACTCTTGACTCCTTGGGCCTCGGTTGGGAGTCACAGGGAAGGGAAGGTTGAGGGGGAGCCCTGTTCAGAGACAGCTCGAAGCCATTATCAAAAAGAAGAGACTCAGGAGGCTGCATTTTGGAGCTGCCGTGGGAGGCCTGTGGGAGTATTATCTACAAAAGGAACTAGGGGAGAAGGGAAGAGCAAAGCAGGGGAAAAAGCGCTCGACACAAAAGATGGAAAAAGCACCCCGCCCCCCAAAGCGCAGGCGGAGTCAGTCGCTGTGTGCAGGGGGTGAGAGCAGGTGGCTGTCGAGGAACGGAGCCGGGCCCCTCCCCTCGCCTCCCCTCCTCCCGCTCTCCCTCCTTTCTGGAGGTCCCCAGCTCCGCTTCCAGCCGGGCTCGCTCAGCCGGGGCGGCCAGGCTCCGCCTAGCTGAGTTGAGCGGTGGGAAATCCTCAGGTTTTCAAGTCGGGCTGGCCTGGATTTGAATTCTCGCTCTGCCGCCAGTGACCTTGGCGGGGACAATCTTGACCTTGGGTGGTGTTAATCTCCAAGAGCATCATCAGTTCCTTCATTTGTGAAATGATCGCTCCTCAAAGGGTTGGGATGAGCTTAGCAGGTGGTTGGGGTTGGTATCCAAGTCCCCCAGAGTGCTCTGGGGCCCTGGCCCTGGGTGCTGGGAACACGGGGAATTGGGCTCAGGAGGAAGCCTCACCGAAGGTGCCCCGTCTCCAGCAAAACAAACATTTTGGAAAATGTTGAGGCCTCTAGTACTTGGCCACTCCTTGGCTGTCTCATTCTGGGTCATTCCTTTTCTGTTAGTGGAGGATCCTAGCTCGTGTGAGTAAACCATAATAAATTTTCAAACAGGAGAATCCTGGAAGATCCATGGTTTTATTTACAGATACGGAAGCTGCTGTGTATCACACCGGCTAGTAAGCGGAGGAACCAGATCTGAATCAAGATTTGACTCGGTTGACAGATTGTTACCGTGCCGCCCTGCTGGGGTACTTTGTCCTGTCCTTGGGTGAACAGCCTATTCAAAGGGGACAGTATGGTCATTTTGATGAGCGTTCAGACTGTGACCTGTAGTGCGTGCCCACGGGGCACAGCAACCCAGGCCGAGCCTCAGTGGTGGTGGTGGTGGCGGTGGGACGTCGCTGCCGCAGTTGATTGCAGGCCCCACAGGCCCCGGGTGGGGTGGGGTGGGGTGAGGGGGTGGGGGAGGGGGGAGGGGAGGGGAGGCCTACTGCAGTCCTGCCCCCGTGGCAGGCAAGGGAGCGAGTCTGGGAAATCTCCATCTGAATCTGCGTGTTCTAGCAATACCAGAAAAACGGATTTGTTTGAAATCAAGTTATAGAGAAAGCCTAACTGGGTTAAGTTGAAGAGAGACATAAAAAGGAGACCTGACTTCTCCCTGAGGAATCAGAGTGGGTGGTATTTGTTCCTGCTGTTTTGACGGCAGTGAAGGGGCGGCGGCTGGAGAACAGTTGTGCTGGTGGTAGTGATGGTGGGTGAGTTTCCTCACCCAGAAAGATCATCGGGTAGCGGAGAGCGTCTCCCCCTTGGTGAGGAGCAAAGTAGGAAGCAAAGCTGCCTCAGCACCTGGATGGAAATAAGGTTCCCTGGCTGCCCCCTGGGAGCCCCAACTCCGGCCCCACTCCTGCATGCTGCTGTGCTGGACCCAGGTCAGCTCCGCAGGCAGTCTCTGGCCCCCCATCCCCCAGCTCAGAAACCTGGGGAGGCTGTGCTTTCCTGGCAGGCCGCGAGGGGTACAGAGCTCACCCCTGGGGGCGGGCATGCACGCAGGAGGAAAGCTACGGAAGGAATAGGCAACAGTCTTTGTTTGTTCTGTTTTTGTTAATAGGTCCGTGTGGCTGGAGACAGACGTCTTTCGTACGCTTTAACAGGTCAGAAGGAAAAGGCAAGGCGTTCTGGTGAGTGAGTGTTCCACTTGGCACTGGCTAGCGTAGGGCGCAGCGTTCTGATGTGATCGCAGCCCCCGGCTAGCCACCTGTTCTCACCCCTCCGTGACGTAGCTGCCACCGTGTCCCCGTTAGAGTTCAGGGAGAGGCTCAAAGATGTTATGTGCCCAAGGTTCCTCGGTCTGCAGCTAGGAAGTTGTGAAGTCAGAATTAATGTTCAAGTATTGGGCAGCCCGGGGCGGGGGTGTGCTCAGTGGTTTAGCGCCGCCTTCGGCCCAGGGCGTGATCCTGGAGACCCAGGATCGAGTCCCATGTCGGGCTTCCTGCATGGAGCCTGCTTCTCCCTCTGCCTGTCTCTGCCTCTCTCTCTGTCTCTCATGAATAAATAAAATCTTAAAAAAAAAATCAAGTATTGTCTCAAAAGTCTGGGGCCTTTCCACTCTCCCACACTCGTAGCCACCATGCACGCCTTCCAAGAGTTTAAAGAAAGTGGCTGAGGACAGAGCTGGAACCATTTATCTTTGCCTTGGAACTCAGCATAGTGCCCAGCACGCAGTCGGTGCCTTTGAGGGGAAGAAGAATGTGCTCAGGTGGCTAATGCAAGCACAAGTCCAGCCTGACTGAAGTTATGTTGCTCTGGCTACCAGGGTTGGGGCTGGCACTCAGAACTGGCCAGAACAGCGACAAAACAGCTTCTTGGTTGGTGACCTCCAAATATGCACTGATTTGAACAGCTTTTTCTTCCACGTGTGCTGCCTTATGGATACAACCCCCATCACGTCGGACAAGAAGGTGGGATGAACCCTATAAATCGGGCCAGACAAATCCTCATTTTGTTAGGTCAAATGGCAGAATGTCCGGGGGGCGGGGAGCAACAAGTCATTACTTCACTGATCTCCAAAAGTATAGGTTAGTTCACAGACCTAATCATGCACGCTGGTTGGCTTCTCCAGGTCACTCCCAACCTAAAATAGTTTATCCTGCTTTTCCCTATATATACATTCATACTCACATGACTGTACTCTGGTTTGGGATTCTGAAACATGAGGTCACCCTACACATAAGCCATGGAATGAAGGCCTGACAGTTCCTTGGTATAGTCGTACTGTAAGCAGAGGACCCAGCCCTAAGTAGTGCTTCCTCCACTGTGCTCACACCAGACAGGCAGGCTCCTTCATGCAACACTACTACTTCGTATTGCTTTATTGCATGTGTCAGCTCCCAACTAGTTTATTATTTTTTTTAGAAGATTTTATTTATTTATTCATGAGAGAAAGACACAGGCAGAGGGAGAAGCAGGCTTCCTGCAGGGAGCCCTATGTGGGACTTGATCCAGGATCCTGGGATCACACCCTGAGCCTAAGGCAGACGCTCAACCGCTGAGCCACCCCCCCAACTAGTTTAGCCGCCCCTTGAAGGGCTGTGGTTTACTTATCTTTACCTCTCCTCAGCTTCTAGGTTAGCAACTGTACAAAGCACTGCCAAACGTTGGTGAGAGTGTAAATCCATGCATCTTTAAGAGAACTCTTTGAATAACTACATGGCCCTGCAATTCCATCTTAGGAATCTACCCTGAAGACATACCCTCACAAGTAAAAATTGTGTTTGTATTATAAGATGTACATTTCAGCAATACTTGTAATAACAAAAACCCAAAATCATTAGGGATGGGTTAAACTAATTATAAGTTTGTACAATGGGATATCATGCAGGAACAAAGTATATTTATGAATACTGACATGGAAAGAGATCTAAGTTGTATACTTTTTTTTTTAAGATTTATTTGAGGGGGGCTGAGGGGAGGAGGCACAGAGGGAGAGAATCTCCAAGCAGACTCCCCACTGAGCGAGGAGACTGACAGTCTGATCCCAGGACCCATGAGATCATGACCTGAACAGAAACCAAGAGTTGGAGTAGGCCCTACCAACTTAGCTACCCAGGTACCCATAAGTTGTGGACATTCTTATGATGTATGCGTGCTAGTATAGACAATCTCCGGAGGGGTATACGAGAAACTTAGTGGCTGCCTCTGGGGAAGGGACAAATAGTCCAGAGTGGGGTGGAGGCTTATTTTTCTCCACATATTTTTTAAAACTGTTTAGTTGTTGTTTGTTTACCATTTATATATATTGATTTTTCTTAAATACTAGCTATAAAAGAAGTAAAAAAAGCAAGTTATAGAGGAGTAGGCATAGTAGGATTCCCATTTATGTAAAAGAGAAAAATATATATTTGCATGTTTGGATTTAAAAAAATTTTGGAAAGATATATAAGAAATTTATCAGTGATTTCTTCTGTGGGACAAGGTAGGGGAGGATTTTTTTATTTCCCATCGTGAATCCTTTTGTACCTAAAAAAAAAAAAAAACTTTTTTAAAAGTGAATTTTTAATTTAAATTTTAATTTAAAAATTAAATTTTTAAAATTGCCATCATTAAGGGGCTTAGGAAGTATTTAGTGTTTGTAATGAAGCCAGGCTAATTTAAATTTTCTCTCTCAAGTGGCATATAACTGACAGAACTAAACCACCTGAAGTTTCGGTCCTATCCCTAGGCTGGGAAAGGGCAAGACACTGATCCCTAAGCAAAGCAGAAAGGAAGGGAAATGACCATTAGGCAGGTCGTCTGGGAACACACAGCAGGCGGAGCCCCCTTCTCTTGGGAAGCTCGGAGCTATTACAGGGAGCAAGAAATGGGCTGTACGGTTCAAACTTAAGTCTAACTTCTCTTCACTGAAAAAAGTCCAACTGACAAATTTAGGAGAACATCTACAACACAAAATCCTAAATGAATTATGGCTTAGATATATTATTTTTAAAGAGAATTATCAAATGCATATTGTATCCTTGTTTTTTTTTATTTTTTTTAAAATTTATTTATGATAGTCACAGAGAGAGAGAGAGGCAGAGACATAGGCAGAGGGAGAAGCAGGCTCCATGCACCAGGAGTCCGACGCGGGATTCGATCCCGGGTCTCCAGGATTGTGCCCTGGGCCAAAGGCAGGCGCCAAACCGCTGCGCCACCCAGGGATCCCTTGTATCCTTGTTTTATAAAAAAAAAAAAATTAAAAGCCTATGTATCCATGGGTATGTGCACGTATATGCTCTGAAAAAGATCTATACGGATAAATGCCAAATTACTAAGTAATTACTCTGAGGAATAGAATGGGAGGGTAGAAAACTAACTTTTTTTTAAAGATTAAAAAAAAAGATTTTATTTATGTATTCATGAGAGACACACATACAGAGAGGCAGAGACATAGGCAGAGGGAGAAGCAGATCCCTGTGGGGAGCCTGATGTGGTACTCGATCACAGGACCCTGGGATCACGCCCTGGGCCGAAGGGAAACACTCAACCACTGAGCCAACCAGGTGCCCACTTTTTAAAGATTTTATTTGAGAGAGAGTGAGAGCTAGAGGGAAAATGCAAGAACACACAGAGGGAGAGGGAGCAGCAGACTCTGCTGAGCAGGGAGCCCCACGTGGGATTTGATTCCAGGACCCTGAGATCATGACCTGAGTGGAAGGCAGATGCTTCACAACTGAGCCACCAGGCGCCTCACTTTGACTTTTTTCTTTTACATTTCTGCATTTGCTATTTATTTATTTATTTATTTATTTATTTATTTATTTATTCATTCATTCATTCATTCATTCATTCATTCATTCATTCATTTATTTATTTATTTTTATTATTTGCTATATTAAATGATAATTTTGGGGCAGCCCGGGTGGCTCAGCTGTTTAGCGCCGCCTTTGGCCCAGGGCCTGGTCTTGGGAGACCCGGGATCCGGTCCCACATCAGGCTCCCTGCATGGAGCCTGTTTCTCCCTCTGCCTGTGTCTCTGTCTCCTTCTCTCTCTATGACTCATGAATGAATAAAATCTTTAGAAAAAAAATGCTAATTTGTAATTAAAACCAAAATGTAAAAATAAGGTGTAATTTTGGTATGACATTTTAGGATCATACAAAAAATCCTCAAATATTTCTCTATAATGAGATTTTAATTTCAACATCAAGGTGGGTTTTTTTTTTTCCCCCTTAACTAATCTTTCCCCCAATGTGGGGCTGGAACTCATGACCCTGAGATCAAGAGTCACACACTCCACAGACTAAGCCAGCCAGGCACCTCTCTTCAAGGTGGTTTTGATAAACATGTGGCCTCCCGTCCACCTAAGGAGGTTAAATACAATCTCACCTGGTTACAGGGATAGACCTTACAATCCTTCAAGGTTACTTCAATCTCTGGATTTTTCTATAAACTACAGGGAAGCAATTAATCAGAAAGGCAGGGCTTTTAACTGACACTCAGTGGGCTGATGGGTGTTGCTGGACAAATTCCCCAAAATAAGGTGATCAGCCCTTTAGAAAATGGCTTCCCAGTATTCCTTGACTACTTTTTTTTTTTTTTACCGAGACACACACACACACACACACACACACACACACACACACACACACACTCCTCTCTCTCTCTCTTTCTCTCTCTCAATCTGTTCACCCAACCTGAACCCGGGCAGCAGCTAGCTCAGCTGCAGCTGAAGAGCCAAGGGAAGCCCTGAGGCAGCGAAGTTCTGCACCACTGCCGCTTACAGCCTGGACTTCAGACTCCAGAGGACAAATGCTGGAGAAGGAAAAAGCTCAGCTGTTACTCAGTCATGGATGCTGGGGGCGGTGTGGGGTGGAGGGGTCTGGCCCCAGTGCCACCTGCTAACATGCAGTAGCTCAATTATACCGTTACATTTACTACTCCTGTCAAGGGGCAGGCAGCAGAGGAGAGAGGGTAGCCCAGGAGAGCCACTGGCAACGGTGGTTTTTCAAAACTGGCATGCCTCCCTTGGAAAGTCACTGTTCCCTATACTATGAATCCTGTCCCACAACAACAGCTGCATTTGCTCATGCTGGCCTTCACATTTTCATCTGGTTCCAAAGCTAAGCGGTGGACAAATGACTCAGGAAGCAGCCACCTTAATTTAACCCCCCAAACAAGCTGCCCAAGAGACCTCTACCCCACGAAGCCCAAAGAAAACCAGATAATGAAACGGAGGCATTTGCTGCTGTGAAACAAAGATGGGAACATTTACACAGTTGTTTTTATTTATTCAACTATAAAGGCCGTGGCCATTTTTTGATGGGTAACACCTTAGATCAACACTAATTATATTGCTATAAATGTGGTTGAGGATCAGAATAGGATTCAGGAACAAGGGGAAACAATAACAACAAAAATCTTCAAACATTGAAACAAAGAAATACTTTTTTTTTTTCCTTTAATTAAATGCTACTTTCCCGTAGACTTCCCTAGACTGGTCTGCAGTCTAAGGTGACAGGAAACGAGGCTGTGGGCATTCTGAAGAGACCGCAGGTGAAGCTAAGGTGCCAAGCAGGAGACTGAAACCCTGATCTGAGTGTCAATCTCAAGCACATTCTGGGAGCAGAGGCAGATTCTCAGTTTCTAGTGTTCTTTCCTTTTCACCAACTGAATTTTCCCTTCTCGGGCTAATTCAGTACAGTACACAAGCCCCTCGCTGCGCTTCCTGGTTACACTGTCGTGTAGAGGGCACCGACTGGGACATGTGGCTTCTGCTTCGGCTGGCAAGGCAGCTGACCCAGCCCTGACCCACCTCCCCCTGAGAGCCTGTACAGAGGGAGGGGCTGAGGAAGGCCTCTTCCGGCAACTGAAAGGTGCACCCAGAAGGGCATTGATGGCATCAGTTGCCCGTGATTCCTGGTGGAAATGACCCATCAGAATCAATCCATAACATTGGGAAAGGTCAAGGGAATAAACACCTTTCCCTCCAAAAACAGTAAAAGAGGAAACGAGGAGAGAAGAAACCAAAAATATTTAGAATGGCATAAAAAGTGATATGCGTAAACTTCTTTTTGTTATTACATCTAACTATAAGTTTCCTAAGAAGTCCAGTTACCAAGTTGAATTGTGTGGGATAGAGGAAGGAGGCCAACTGGAACTGCCCTCAAGAGTTCACAGCCCCAAGCTGAGAGGTCCTAGGTTTGCGCTGGGGGAGCCCCTTTTTGAATGAGGGCTTGGGTGGGCTGGGCTCCATGCTCGCTCCAGTTCCATTGGTCCCTGCAGAGAGGGCCTGGCCCCGCTCACTAATGTTTCCTGATGCCTGGGTTGGAGCGCTCTGATACCTGGAACCAGATGAATACCATGAGCTATTTCTGTAACGACCCACACTGTCATGTCGCCCTTGGTTCATCAGGTCATTGGACTTTTGGCCTTGTGGCCTGTAGCCTTGTCCTCCTCGTCTGTTCCCTGGCAATACCTGAGGAAAGAAGAATACAATGTTCAAAGCACTCTGGCATTATGGCACCCTGTCTGTTCCAGTTCAGCTTACAGAGTATTCCAAAAGCCTAAATTGTGGTATCCCATGCTCGGGACTCAGTTATCGCTAAGACTCCCAAAATTCTGTCAGCCAATCCAACCTAGCCCCGGCACCAGAATTAATAAATCCTTCCCTACTTTTGCCCCACCTTTCACCCCTAGGCTCTCCACCTGGTGTTCACTTTTCTTTAGCTGGGCAAGTATCTTATCACATGTCTGAACTCTGCAGATCACAAGCCCTTGGTAAAGGTAATGAACATCCGGAATAATAAAATAGACATCATTGTAATCTGTTTTGCTATACATCATTGAACCATAGGTGAAATCATGCTGCTCTGACATTCAGGACATCTTTCACATTACAAACCAGAAAGCTGCTGGCATGGGGTGTTATTTTTGTCCTCTACTTTCAATGTAATACCAGTTCTGCACAGCGCTGCTTTGAATTGATCTTGTGTATCTTCTTCAAGCCAAGAAAAGAAACTACGGATTATGCTTCAACTTTCTGGTGTTTGTTCTCCAACACCACCAGGTTCACACTCTCCCTCCCTGATATATTCCACACTGTGCTTCTATAGAGTTGCTGCTTCAGATGCACTCTGGTGAACCTGCCACTGTGGTGCTCCTCTACCTCGAGATGGGTGCATGACTCCCTGTGTGACTAATTACCAGGCAATACTACCTACAATAGCTAGGATCGCCGCCAACATCAGAAAGTCAGCAGTCTTGGCAACAGGAAATCTAGCTAGCTGGTGGTTTGGAACAAATGTGCCAAATGCTTTCTCTGGAACTAACTGGGCCTGGAGAGATTCAAAATAGGTGTGGAACGGGCATCAAGAGAGGAAGGTAATGTACTGAGCTGTCAGCATTTAGACTGTAACGATCCGGTTACTTTCCTCCATAACTGGCTTAGTGTGGAACCTGGGTTACCTCTCGATGAGGCTGGTAGGGCCGGCCACTGGGGTTTGCTATGGCTGCAGGCGTCTCTCCTGGTGCCGAGTTTTTCTTGTTAGCACTTGTAAGGCTGGTTGCAGAGGCACAGGTGGAAGTGGAAGCAGCAGAGGCATCATATGGGCTACTCAAGGACACAGATGTAATTGAGCTACATCGAGATCTGGTTGAGTAGCTGTTCTTTGGATGGGACACTGAACAAAAATACGAGAAGTATGTTGTCATATGATGGAAGAGCATAATGGGTAAGGTTTTCCCTATTTCTCCATTTCACAATAAGCAATTTAAGACAAAGAACTGTCTGCTTGAGTAGTTGTAAAGATAAGCTTATAAAATGGGTAACAGGAAGCAAAATCTCTGCTTTCTTCTTCCACTCCTTCCAAACCCCCATTTCTTTGCTTTTTTTTTTTTTTCTTCAAGTTTTTATTTAAATTCCAGTTAGTGAATCCCCACTGCTTTGTAAGGGAACTGCTCAGAGACAGGAGAACAGTGTGAGATCGGAGAAACCGTTCCCCCACCAACTAATGACTCCTCAGCATTTCCTACTAAACTCCTGGCTACAGCTCCAGCAGCTGACTAAGCCTAGGAACAATAGTATGGGCCATATGTTCAGTTTCCTATGCAGGAACATTTTGAAGTACTGACTTGACAAAGAAAGAAAGAGGTAAATAAAAAGCTAAATGCTTTTTTTTTTTTAAATTGTATGATACAAGATATAAATAACCAAGATTAGTTAAATATGAGCAGAACTAGTCTTTATAACATGTATCTTCTCAAGGTTCTTTCTGCAAAAATAATCCCAAATTCAAAATACCAATGTACCTGAAAAATATGAATATTTTCACTTCAAACTTTGTCAGAATTCAATGACTTAAAACAGCCTCTTACATATTTTTCTTGATTTTAAGCCTGGACTGATGTTGAATTCACAATCACTGCTCTAGGTCCAACTTCACTTTTATACTGACACAGAAAGAACAAAGGAGCTGGGCTCAGGGTTTAACTGGTGCATCCCTATAAGCTCGCACCTTAGGGGACGGCTCCCCCTCCCCTTAAAGCCAGGGGAGGAGGAATACACCTGGCATACCTACTCTGTGCCAGGCCAGGCAGATATCATTATCTCTCCAGTTGGGAGAGGAGTGAAATGAAGTTCCAGAGGTTAATATAAAGGCAACAATTCAAACTTGTTCTGACTCCAGAGCCTCAGAACATTGCAAATTTAGGGAGCTGGAAAACACCCATCTTCTGAGCTCAAAGAATTTGCATCCAGTGATTAAAGTATCTCAGAATTACTTTTCACAAAAACAAGCAAACAAACAAAAACACAAGAGGCATTAAAGACGAATCAGTGGAGAAGCCACAACTTTGGTCTCTGATGGGTGGTCTTCTCATCACTACCTTTAGCACCCAGAATCCCTCACCATCTCACCTTGTCCAAATGACTCAATGTCCTTCTTTAGAGTCTCTACATCGCAGGTGAACCGAGCTACTCGTCCCAGATCCTCATCATATTTACGCTCACTAACAAAGTGCTGGAGAAAGGACAAAGAAGAGCCTCCAGGTGAGACAAGGGGGATACATGGGAACCAGAGCTTGCTATAGAGAAATGAAACAGAATTGTTTTCCACTGTCTTCTTTTTTACTGCTTCAAATTTTGCAAAAATGGCCATTATATTACCTATGCTAGGTGACTGACGAAAATTCAGTCATTTCCTAAAGGCCCAAAGAGAAGTCTATTGGGGAGCTTTATGAAATGCTACATCATGGCGAAATTCCATTAGGTATAAATCAAGAGAAATAAATTATAAAGATAGAAGAAAAAGTTTATAGTAGAGGGCCATCTTTCCACTATTGGCTACTCTCTATATTGTTCCATTTTATACCAAAGCAGAGGCAGCAAAAATGCTCATAAGTTACAACAATGATTCCATGTAAATAGATGGCTTGGTGTTCTTTAATAGGGACTTCCTTAGGAAACCCGCTTCATCCCTTTATAAAGTAGGATTTGTTATAGTCCTTGAAGTGGTGACAACTTCCTGAGGTGGAAAATCATTCGTGTGAAAAGCCAACCCTGCAAATGAGAAGGGTTTGTGCTGCAAATTATTTAATCCTTCTAAGCAGACTGTACTGAGAAGTAACCAACCCCTTGGGTCAAAACTAGCTAGAGACTGTGGGACGAGAAACATATCAAGAATAAAGCGCTTCTGGGGGTGTCTTTCAGTAAACAATCTCCAACGTAGCTTGACATAATTTTTTTTTTCCCAGATGAAAAGGAGGCGAAAAAGAAAAGTTAAAAAGGCCTAGATATAATTTACAAGAATTGAACTCTCAGGCAGTCCTCTAGTAGGTGATCTAATTCCACTTTGGATTTTCAAGGGTTACAATCAAATGCATCAGAATCCCTGGGATGGATCTAGAAGCAGTAAAATGGGAAAGGAGACATCAAAATTCCCTCTGAGCCTTGAGGTCCTAAAGCTTCAGAGTACACTTTGGCTTAGGAAAGCACATGAAACTCTAACATAAAGCCTTCAGACATGTAATATCAGTCAGAGTAATTCTGAAACAAATTCTGGGGTTTCTTGAGCCAGAGACATAACAGGAATGACGGAAATAAAATGATCTGGAAATAAGACATTTAACTTGCACAGCACCCACTTCAGTACACTGAAAACGTGGAGAGAAACAGATCCTTAGTCAGCCTGCAGAAATATTTCTAGCAGCT
The DNA here is from genome assembly GCF_905146905.1 of Nyctereutes procyonoides. Classification (NCBI taxonomy): domain Eukaryota; kingdom Metazoa; phylum Chordata; class Mammalia; order Carnivora; family Canidae; genus Nyctereutes; species Nyctereutes procyonoides. The sequence continues at coordinate 930,120 of NW_026575124.1, read as the reverse complement.
TTTTAACCATGTGGGAAGGAGAACAGATGAAGCCTGTGAGAGCCAGAACTCTCGTCTAATTCCAAAGGGGTTTCCGGCTTCTCCCAGATAGTAGAATGAGACTGACTGGCATCAATGTGAAACGACGTTCTATAATTTTTAGTAATATAGTTCTAGTTAATCAGAAACGGTAATTTCATATTGGCATTATTTTGCTATTTCAGCCCAACAGAGTCTAAGGGGAAGGAGTTAAAGACTGGGTCAGAATAGTAACAAGGATACCTGAAAGGGCTTAGATGATTTTCCACCTGCTTTTATTTTACAAAGACTGTGAAATCACCTCTGAGGCAAGCATTCCTCTTAAAGATGGCAGTAAGTCTCATGTGTTTAGAAAGAACAGAGGTTAAGGACTCAGGAGAAGGGACAGACAACTCCTCTTGTTCACACAGCTCACAAGTTATAAACAATCATTTAGAATGCCAGTGTCCACAGCTACCCATGAACACCTCAACCTCTTTCAGGCTTCTACCCTTAGTCTCAGAAACACTGTTCTTTTATATAAAGAATTTAAGATATAGGAGTGTTGAACCTAGGTCATCTTTATAAACAGATTACAATATAATCAACATCTCAAACTGCTCACTTTTCTCATAAAATCAGAATCAACCAAAAAACCATTTAAGTATTTACTGAATACCCACTATGTGCCAAGGCACTATACTGGAGTTATGCTAGTTCCTGCCACTGTAAAGTTCACAATCTAGTTGGGAAGACAGATCAGTCAAATGAACACAAAATGATAAGTATGCTATGAAAGCACAAAGTAGGGGATAAGACAGGAAAGTCAGGAAGGATGAGCAGGTCACAAGTCCCCTGTGTGCTGGGAGTGGGAGTTTTGTTCAGATTGAAAAGCATATGCAGTAGCCTTCTAGCAGGAGGGAACAGAATATGTTTATGGAAAGGAGAAGCTAAGATGGCTAGAGTATAGAGAACAAGGGGCAGGGAGGGCATGGTGTGAAATGAGATGGTGGCAGAACCAGACCTTGCACAGCCCTACGGGCCATGTTAAGGATTATAGTCTTTATCCTAAAAGCAATGAAATGTTTGAAGCAAGTGACTGTAGCGTGAGGAACAGATATGGAGGACTGGGGAAGGTGGGCAGTGGCAAAGTGGGTGGGTCGAATCAGTTAAGAGGCTATGATGGAAGTCCAAGCGAGATAATAGTACCTTGACCATGATGGTGGTGATGGAGATGAGAAGAAAAGGTCAGATCTGAGATTTAGCAGGAGGTCAAATGGACAGGATCTGCTGATAGATTTAATATGGGAAAGGAGAAATTGCTAAGGTTTCCAGGTTAGACACCTGGATAGATGACAGCACCACTTACAGAGAAAAGGAACACGGAAGAGGTCCAGGTTTGAGAGGGGAAGATTTTGAGTTCAATATATTAGGCATGGCCATGAATTATGGAGATTTGCTGCTTTAGTCCCTGAGGATAAGAAGCAAGGCAGGAAGGAGAAGGAAGTTTTACCTTGATATCAGCTCTGAGCTCAACCAATTGCTCCTCTGACATTCGAACAGCCACATCAGTCATCTTCTTTAGAAGTTCAGCTTTCTTTTGTCGGCTGAGCAAAATTTCCACTATGGAGAAAAAGAGAGTATGACTCTTACATTCTGCTAAACAGGATAAAGAAGAATTGGAAATATGGGCCTTACAGTATGTATTTGGACAGCCAAAGGCTTAGCTGCCCACCCATCCAGAAAATGAAAATACCAAAGGTCCAGTTTCCACTTTCTTGAGGGACTCTGAAGGCAGTTAAATGGTAAACACTTTTTATGAATCATAAAGACTCATAAATCATTTGTCATTTCTCTTTCTCCTCAGTTAAAAAAATTTTTTATCAAGCAACATATAAATTAAAACAGAAAATATGTACCCACGGTAAAAAAAAATTCACCTAGAATAAATGGGTATAAGATGAAAAGTAAAAGCGCCCCTCCTACCTCTGACTTTGTAGTTCCATTCCCGGTAGAAAAACCAATGTTAACAATTTCTTATGTATCCTTCCAAATGTATTCTATGCATACACAGCAAATCTCTGTCCCTTTCCCCTCTCTTCACGAATGGGAGTATATCATATACATGATCCTTTCCTTTACCTTAGCTATTTTTACTTAACATATCTCAAAGTTCACTCCCTATTAATACGCTGGATCTCCCTCACTGCTAACAGCCACACTATTCTACTATGTGGCTATACTATCATTATTTACCAAGTCCCCTAATGGTGGACATTTAGGTTGTTTATATAAGAAGTATATTCTTAGGCATGCTCCCAGATATATAACTCAGATATGGCCATCAAAGACAACAGACAATTTGAAAAAAAAAAAATCTTTCAGAGTAGAGAACCAGGGGCTACAGAGGACGGGAGCCAAAGAAACCCTCCAAGGAAGCAGAACCAGGAGCTGCCATATGACCAAGGAACTTTCTCTACCCAAGGGCAGGGACTCTGCTATTCCTGTCTAGTAAGTTTGGATCATTGCTTTCCCAGGTGGGAATTTTTACTATAATTATTCTCTTCTTTCTCTATCTGTATAATATTGGAGGAGGGGGCATTTAGCTTTTCTTTTAACTTATGGGACCCCAGACCACAACATGCCATGTTCAGACCTGTCAAAAGATCTGAAATTACCCAGCAGTTCTGGACTTTCAGCTGAATATATTAACTAGATGAGTCTTTGGAGGTACTGCCATTGAGGAGGAGGTTGAGTGTGTTCCTAGTTTTCTTTTCTTTTCTTTTTTTTTAAAGGGACGTTGGGTAGCTGAGGGGTGGATTGTAGCAAAGACTGTTAGCCAGTTGCATATCCATTCTCCTCTTCCTCCTACTGGAAGTCCAATGTTTTGGGTACCAATCTGCTTAAGTAAAACTCTACATTTCCTGCCTTTGCTACAGATAAGATAGTCATGTGATATGGTTTGGTCACTGAGATCTAAGCAGAACTCACAGGGTGAGGTTTACTAGGATAACTATTTATTTATTTAGTTTTAAAGATTTTATTTATTTATTCATTCATGAGAGACACACAGAGAGGCAGAGACACAAGCAAAGGGAGAAGGAGGCTCCTCATAGGGAGCCCGATGTGGGACTCAATCCCCAGACCCAGGGATCATGCTCTGAGCTGAAGGAAGACGCTCAACTGCTGAGCCACCTAGGCATCCCTACAGGAAAACTCTTTAAAGGAGTCTTAGCCAGCATGTAACATTTTGCCTCTCATCAACTGGAGCCTTAGGAAGTATCTTTTGACCATAAGCACACTCCGAGGATGGATGGGTACAAAAACAAAGAAGCCTGGGTTCCTCATGTCATTTTGGGGATGTCTTGCCAGCCCTAATCACTTACCTCTGGACCTTTCATTTCATGGGAGAAAAATAAATTCTCTTTTATTTAGGCCATTCTGTTACATGCAAACTCAGTTCCTAACTGTTATACATAGAATCCTGTAACCTACTTAGAAATTAGCCAAATTTATGTTAGAAAATAAATAGAATTTTCCAAGAGCTACATCAGGTATTCCAAAGAGCTGAATGTCTTCAGCAATTTTGCTTAACCTGACTGCCATGTGTATGCCACCCATGGGTTGCCCCTCCCCAAATCTGATTAATCCCCTTTACCAATAAGTGAGGAATGTGCCTACAGAAGTTTCTTGACACCAAGGTCCAATAGCTACAAATGATCTACTTGGTCTGGCTCCCAAGATAAAACCTATCTGCCATTTATGTCAAATTTACTTGCTTCTCAGCTACCATACTCTAGGATTCTAAGACAAAATCATAGATCCCAACATGGAGGAAATGTGTCAAGATCTCCATACATATCAGAGGACCCAATTACATAACTTTGGACAAGTCACAGTTTTTCCAAAGGACTAGTTTCTTCATTTATTGAATGAAACATAGGAAAATCTAATTACCTCATAAGGCTAATGTGAAGATCCTAGATAAATGAGTTTTAAAAACTCTAAGCTGTCAAGTACTATGAACATATAAATTAATAAAACGATTATGAGTAAAAAAGAAAAAGAAGCACCTTCTTGATAGTATTGGTAAATGAGTAATTACATTTAGTGACATTGAGAACCAAGATTTTTAGCATGAGAGAAAGGAGATACAGATATACAATTGATGAAATTAAGTAACACTCTGTATGTCTTAATTTGATAAAATAAGATTGACCATGAATTCATAATTAGTTGAAACTGGATGATGGCAGTTAATTATATTAGCCCTTCTATTTGAAGTACGCTTGGAATTTTCTATAAAAGTTCTATTTTTTAAAAAAAATCTTCTCAAAATGTAAGGATTATATCTTTTTACTAGTTCATCTGAAACTTCATCTTCAAAATAGAACACATAAGTATAAGAATGGACTGAAATTGTCACATTTAGATATTTCAGGATATACCACTCGATTTAAATGAAATATCACCTCTGAAAAACAGTAGAGTACCTGTTCGACATTTCAGGTCAACACTGAACTCAGCTCAGTGCCTTCTCTGACCCATGACCATAAACACAAATGATTTAATTGTGAGTCATCATCTCAACCTATTTCCATTCTTACCAGTTTGAGAGCAGGTTAAAAGAAACAGCCCTCCTAATTACAAATCTAGCATTCAACTCATGAAGGTAAAATCTGCTGCCGAAAAGCCCCAAATCAATGCCTTTGTAGAAGCTGCAATTGACATTCTCTTCTTTTCATACAGCTGTGTATCTTTTACTTAACCTTTAACAGAAATGACAAAAAACAGGTATCTGGTTTTTCGCTACAAAAACCTCACAGATTACCCAAGTTAGACTCTACTCTTTCAGAATCTTTTAGTAAGCTTTCAAGGAACCCTAGTCATTGATATCCTAAAATCTTGTATCATTGACTTCCCCAACTTGATGATCACAGACACTGAGTGAAGACTGTTCTACAAATCGAGAAAAAAAAGAAAGTTCTGAGATACGTAATGACAGTAATGCTTACACTAATGTGTGGGTAACCCTGGGAAGTCTCTTCTGATTATGCCAAACATTTTTTGCCAAGTAAAAAAAAGAAAAAAAACAAACAAAACAAAACAAAAACCCAAATGGACTTGTTCAATCACTGAAAGCTACAAACAAAATAAAACAAAACCCAGGCACCTGGAAGGATACTTTTTTCCCCTAAGTTGATGCTGTGGTGGTAGATACCATGATGCAGTGGACTTTACATTCAAAGTACTAAAATTCAAAAATATTAAAAAAAACAGGTTCTTACAAAGTTGTTTCACTTGACAGGATTCAAATGCCAGGGCAATACAACTGCTCAAGATTGTATAAATAAATAAGTAAACTCTTATAGTGGCTGGCATTTATATGGAGCTTTTGTTATGGGGTTGGAAGGCAGATATCTACTAACTGGCAATAGCTTTAACTACAGATCAGTCTTACTTGCTTCAGCTTTCACTTTGTCCATTTCAGCAAGCAATGCAACCTCTCGATCCATTAAACTAGGAAAAGACAAAGGGGAAAAAAGGTTTGATCAGAAACTCATAAATAGCACATTGTTAACAGTGGAGAGAGACTTAGAGTTTGTTCACTAAAAGTGTACTACAAAGGAAACCTTGTGTGGACCACATAAAAATTCTGTCTCGCTCTCAGCAAAAAACATTTTAAGGATTCCAATAAACAGACCTAATTTCCTTTTATTTCTATGTATTACAGTAAACCAGTAGCTAGAAATCCAAGAATTGAGAACCAGTAGGTGGCAGTAGCAAGCTACAGAACAATTCTCACTAATTCTGTGCTAAAGCAAACGTCCTTATGGAAGTTACAAATTTCCACTTCATGCTCTGATGTTTTAATTTTATATTTTGGTCTATAAAATTGGACAGCTTTGCTTCTAATACATTTTACAAGGCAATACCCCTTCTAGGGCAAGATAAATTTATTCACAGTTAAGGATCTGTACATTCTCAACATTTTACCACAGTTGTACTAAGTCACTGACACTTTAGTCTTTTTTAAAAAACACTTTATTTCAATTCCAGTGAGTTAAAATACAGTGTAATATTAGTTTTAAGTGTGGAATACAGTGATTCAACACTTCCATACATCCCAGGGTGCTCATTACAAGTGCCCTCCTTAATCCCCATCACCTGTTTAGCCCTCCCTTCCTCCCAACCCCCTTCTGGTTTGTTTTCTGTAGATTAAGAGTCTGTTTCTTAGTTTGTCTCTCTCTCTCCATTTTTTCCCTTTGCTCCTTTGTTTTGTTTCTGGTACTTTAGTCTTTAGAAGGCAAAGTAATTAAAAGACATATATACACTGTGCTGGTTTCAGGTAGGCTTTTTATAGAAAAAGAACATTAAATGGGTAATTAGAATTTTCTCCACTGCAAATGTAAATGGTTAGAAGGCACAAAAAACTTTCTATGTCCTTATAAAAGAGTCCACCACTTTCAACATATATAAAGACAGTAGTCTGTCCTATTCTTCAACCTCTGGATACCAAGTTAATTTTCCTTACTGTATTGGTTTTATCAGTTATAAAAGAAAAAAATCTAAAAATTTAATGCCTACACAGGCATGAAAATGTTCTCTCTTCAAATTTGCTATCCATTCTGATTTCCCCTTTTGAGTAGGAATGTATCTATGGGGTTAATAAAAGATGTACTCTTGGGGATCCCTGGGTGGCACAGTGGTTTAGCGCCTGCCTTTGGCCCAGGGCGCGTTCCTGGAGACCCGGGATCGAATCCCACATTCGGGCTCCCGGTGCATGGAGTCTGCTTCTCCCTCTGCCTATGTCTCTGCCTCTCTCTCTCTCTCTCTCTCTCTCTCTCTCTCTCTGACTATCATAAATAAATAAAAAATTAAAAAAAAAGATGTACTCTTGTTTATGATTGTAAAACTAATCATACATACATAAATACACATGCATATATATGAATACTGATTCAATTTAGCTCACTATGTAATGATGTTACCACCAAGTAGTTAATACAGAGACTACAGTGTGAGGTATACAAAAAAAGGATAAGGCAGGGTGGGGTGGGTGGTCAATCCCTCAAGGAGCAAAATCCTTTGTAGTGAAGTGCCAGAAAACATAGGCTTAATAATTATTATGCATATTAATAAATAGACTTGTAATGAAACAAATTTGGCTGGCATATTAATCCAAAAGCACCAGACTGGAGAGAAGATCCAACTCTTATAGGGTAATAATACTTTAAGAAAGCATTTCCTAGGGGACCCCTGGGTGGCTCAGTGGTTTAGTACCTGCCTTTGTTTGGCTCAGGGTGTGATCTTGGGGTCCTGGGATCGAGTCCTGCATCAGGCTCCCTGCATGGAGCCTGCTTCTCCCTCTGCCTGTGTGTCTGCCTCTCTCTGTGTGTCTCTCATGAATAAATAAATAAAATCTTAAAAAAAAAAAAAAGCGTTTCCCAAACCTTGGCAATATTTTGCTCCAAGAACTCTAGCAGCATTTGGAATGCCTACAAAACAAAAGCACAACTGCGAGAGGAGCTGCCAGGCCTCAATTTTGACACTACCCCTTTTCTGTTGCCGAATAACCTTAAGATGCAGACACTGTGTCCACCAGATGACAAATCTGTCTCTGGCAAAGCTGGTAAAATATTTATTAAAATACTTCAGCAAACAAGTAAGCTTTCTGCAGCTTACAATTTTTATTATGAAAAACAGGAGTGTCATATGACATGCTTAGCAAGAAAAAAGTTCTGCACAGTCACAACCAGACTTTTCTGTGGTAGTAGGAGCCAGAAGTACATTGTGTTGGCTTTTTTCTTTTTCCCTGTAGGAATGACTAGGATCCATTTAAATAAACTCTGTTTTTCAGTGGACTCACTGGTGATCACAAGGAATTCAGAAGCAGTTACATGGACAGTCATCTGATCATGCCATGAAGAAAAGTTTACTTTTTCATGCCAAAAAACCCCCACTGAAAAGCAGTAATTGCTTCTATTTCTTGATTGTTTGTGATGTCTTGCCACCTATTGGTAACACCTATTGAGAGGTCCTGTGATGTCAGCCAAGAATTAAACAGAGGAATCTACTGGTTAACTGAAGTTGTTGGGATGCTTTCTCAGAAAAAAGCCTAATGAATATTTGCAACTTTCCTTAAATTTTCACAAGTCTTTATAATACAAAAATGAATAAATGTTAAAATATAAATGGCAACGTTAGCTGACTGTAGTATAAGTGCTGACATTAAGCTTTTCATTGCTGAGATCTCCATTTCAAAGACATCTCAAATAAACAGACTGCCAGCTACACAACACAGCCAGGCTGCCCCACACATGAAGTCCCTCTTTGAGAAAGCCCTGAGTGACCCACATAACTTGAGTGGCCCTACTTTTTTTTTTCCTTCCAATGCTTTAATTCTTGCTCTTGTTTTAAATTCATCAGTAAGGAGTGAGCCCACAAAACCTCAGGAAACCTACCATTAACCCCCAAAAAGGCATAACGCTATGTCTGTTCTCTATTTAAGCATACCCTGCTGTGCAGCCCTGGGCATGCCATGTACCCTCTAGGGCATGTAAATAATAAACCTTATGTTTTTTACAAAGTTCTCTAATAGGTTAAGGCGTGTCTTGCAATTATAAGAAGCAGGAGGGCTGATCTAGTCATAATACAGCTTAAAAATGGGCTCATCACAAGTAATGTGGGGCCCAGGTCAGTGCCACACAGCATCTCTGATAGCATCACCAGTATCATAGTCTGAGATTGATACAAAACAATATAATAGTAATTTTCTTATTAAAAGTACATCACATAATATATTGCAATTGTGTAGAATGACCATGTTTTTAGGTCATCCATTATGTAAAGCATTTAGAAATGACATGTCATGATGCCTGTGACTTCCAAATGGTTCCACCAAAACACAACACACACACACACACACACACACACACACACAGTACTATCCTAGCATCTTTTTTTAAAAATTTTTTTTAATTTTTATTTATTTATTTTATGATAGTCACAGAGAGAGAGAGAGAGAGGCAGAGACATAGGCAGAGGGAGAAGCAGGCTCCATGCACCAGGAGCCCGATGTGGGATTCGATCCCGGGTCTCCAGGATCGTGCCCTGGGCCAATGGCAGGCACCAAACCGCTGCGCCACCCAGGGATCCCATCTTTTTTGTATCTTTGAAAGTTTTCATAATAAAAAATTGGGGAAACACACTGTATCACCAAATAGGTAGAGAAGGTGTGGGAAGAGTTCAAAAGTGAGAAGTATGTTAAGCATAAAGATAAATAGCAAAGGCTTTAAAAAAATAATTAAAAACTATAGTTTACTGTAAGACAGCTTTTAACAATGTGTAAGCTTAAGCTCAAGTTTTTCATCTGTTCCTAAGCTAAACAGTGGTCCCCAAATAGATCTGTGGCCAAGAGATTCAAAAGTACCTGTGGTTTGAAGTAAAAGTTTTTAGAGGCCATAAATGCAAGCAATGAGTCCTCTCAGAAAGTGATGAAAGACTCACTCAGAAGGTCAGATTTTCTCTTACCTTGCCAGTACATGAGGGTACTAAGTTCAAAACTGTTCTCTCAAGGTTTTCTTTATTATTTTTAAAACTTTTATTTATTTATTCATGAGCGACACAGATAGAGAGGCAGAGACCTAGGCAGAGGGAGATGCAGGCTCCCTGCAAGGAGTCCGATGCAGGACTCAATCCTAGGACCCTGTGATCACGCCCCCAGTTGAAGGTAGATACTCAACCACTGAGCCATGCAGGTGCCCCTCTCAAGGTTTTCCTGAATGGAAACACACTGCAATAAGCATCTGATACACTGGATTCTGAAACTGCTAATGAAATTCAGCTAAATATGGCTGGAACTTTATTTAGAAAGACAGTAGGTCTTATTAAGCCTGAGCCTCATAACATATGCATAGAGAATTTCCATATCTTTTCTTCAATTATGAGAAATAGTTTTAGATAACTTGTCACTGTCACTAAGGGGAAAGACTGGTAAATGTCTGAATGTTCCGTATCTCCTTCCCTCCTTACCAAGACTTTTTACTATCTTCATATTTGCTCAACTTATTCTAAAGCTTTTATGTAATTTATTTAGTTGCTCAGAACAGTTTTTCCTATAGTATTATCATTCATATCTCTAAGACATATTGTATGTCTATCATTTGAAGCAAGTCCTTTAATCTTTTTTTTTTTTTAAGATTTATTTATTTATTCATTCAGAGAGAGTGAGAGAGAGGCAGAGACACAGGCAGAGGGAGAAGCAGGCCCCATGCAGGAAGCCCGATGTGGGACTTGATCCCGGGTCTCCAGGATCACACCCCAGGCTGCAGGCAGCGCTAAACCGCTGCACCACCAGGGCTGCCCAAGCCCTTTAATTAATATGATTAACATGTAGATTATTGATTCTAGCTATTGCCTTCGGTATTCCTTGGTACCAAAAATTGTTAACTATCATTTGCTTATGGTTGTAGTTATATGTTGTCATTATATGTCGTTCTAATGTTATATTGGAAACACATCTCTGGCAATTCCACAGCCAATTATTTTTTTAAACATTTAATTTATTTATTTGACAGAGAACGTGCACTTGCACAAGCAGGGGGAGTGGCAGGCAGAGAAACAGGGAGCCTGCAGGGAGCCCAACATGGGGCTCAATCCCAGGACCCTGGGATCATGACCTAAGCCGAAGGCAGATGCTTATTAACCAACTGAACCACTCCGGTGCCCCCACAGCCAATTATTTTAAGGGACAATACTCTAAACTACTCAATAATGTTAGAAAATATTTGTACTTGATTATATTTGCTGAAAACTTAAAACTTGTTTATTCTAACTCTACTAGCCAAAGCAGAAATCCAAGCAAAGCCAAACCAAACACCTTTATTTCTCTGAAGACACTTACACTTCCCTCTTCTCATAAAAACAATCAAGAGAGAGAACCGTCAGTTTTTATTGGCAGAAAATTAATGACATCTCAAGTTTTACAGAACTCCGTACTCTCAGCACTGGCCTTGGTGGAATATGGTACATATATTATAGGCTCAAAACAGAAACAAAAAACCTCAGTTAGATAGTAGCCAGGTCATCATACTGAGTTGAAAAAAGAGGTAGAATTAATTAAAAGAACTAGCTTATTAAATCAAATTTGGATCTTATGAAAATTTTGGTGGGTTCTTCTTTTTTTTTTTTTTTAAAGATTTATCTATTTATTCATGAGAGACACACACACAGAGAGAGAGGCAGAGACAAAGGCTGAGGGAGAAGCAGGATCCCTGTGGGGAGCCTGATGTGGGACTTGATGCCCAAACCTGGGATCACACCCTGAGCCATAGGGCAGAGGTTCAACCACTGAGCCACCTAGGTGTCCCTGGTGGGTTCCTCTTTATCAGGAGTCCTTTACAAAGCATGTAGACATGTGATTTCATATTTTAACAGTCTCAAGTAGCTTTTAAGAAGTTAGGATGTGAATATAAGCTGAACACTTGGAACAGGCCCTCAATAGATTACTTTTTTTGCTCTTTCCCAGTGGAAAAAGAGTATCTCAATTATAAAGTAATACTATAGACCACAGAACTTGAGGATATTTTACAATATATTTAGGGAAAAAAGAACCAGTAGCAATCTAGATTACCAAGGAGTTTATTATTCAAGTTTCTGGTTGGTAAGGAAAAATGGTTAGAATATTAAGCCATCTAGCCAGTAGCTGACTAGATCCTCATGTGAAACAGTATTGTTTTTTTTTTTTAATCCTGTCTCTAAAATTACAATGTCTAGAGGGAGATAAAGACTGAAAAATAAAGGCAAACAGAAATACCTAGTAAGAACCAGAAAAAGGAAGCAGAGTATAGTAGAAAAGTGTCACTTAATACCAAGTATGACTTTGGGCAAATTATTTTTTTCTGTGCCCATCTTTTCTCATCTATAAAATGAGTATAATAGTACGAGTGATATTGTTAAACAGATTATAGAGGTATGTACATAAGAGCTTCTGACATACCATAACAGCTCAATAAATGGCAGCAACAGTTATTATTCTAATTTCTGTACTCATCTTGATTCTTCAGTTTCAGCAGAATATATATTTAGTAAGATGCTTTCATATTAACTTTGGTCAATTACTATACATTCCAGATCCACGGTCTAGAAATTCTTAAATGAACACATACACACCCTAACACAGTGTAGGCAGTTATAGAGAGGTGAATCAAAGGTAACTTTAAGTGAAGAGATTATATTACAAAATTACACTATGATTACAACTATTAAGATTATGTATGCATGTAGATGGGCGACACAAGGGAACACAGAAAATAAAAAATTAATTATGTGTTAAGTTGGTAGAGTTACATGACTTTTATTGCTATTTTTAAAAACTACTGTTAAAATGATGGGATATATAGTAAACATAAGGAAAAATGGAACCTTAAAAAAGGAAAGAAAAACAAAATTCAGATTCCTTTATCAAATGCTCCCATTTTACCTTGGTCTCCGACTTCATCCCCTATTACTTTCAACCACCGTCCCCTTTGCTATAGCTGTGGAGTCCCTACAGGTCCCTTCTGTGCCCTTGCTTAGATCAGATCTCCTAAATGCAGTGTTCTCGTCCCATCCTTTCTGCCAGTGTAAATTCTATCTGATGTTCAAGGCTTAATAATGATTCATATCCTTTAAGAAATCTTTTTTAATTGACCCCTCTCCATTGTAACTTTCCTTTATTTATTTTTTTTTAAATTTTTTTTAACTTTTATTTATTTATGATAGTCACAGAGAGAGAGAGAGAGAGAGAGAGAGAGAGAGAGAGAGGCAGAGACACAGGCAGAGGGAGAAGCAGGCTCCATGCACCGGGAGCCCGACGTGGGATTCGATCCCGGGTCTCCAGGATCGTGCCCTGGGCCAAAGGCAAGCGCCAAACCGCTGCGCCACCCAGGGATCCCTGTAACTTTCCTTTAATCTTCACACCTTCCCTGCAACCAGGATCCTACCTGAAGGATATGTGAATCACAAATTCACTGTAAGTTCTCACTTATGAAGGATGATTTAGGGCTTCTCAATTACAAAGTAACATTTGGGTGGACTATTTCTTCTTTTAGATTTATTTTTTGAACTAAAAAAAATACTTATATAGGCTCAGTCTTTCATAGGCTTAATATGGCTCATAGGCTTATATAGGCTCAATACTTTCATAGGCTCAGTTAAAATATTGGTCCTCCTCATTCTAACCCTGTTCCATAATGACAAAATTCCTTAGTCCCTAAATTTCCTCTGTTACATAGCCTTTATAAACGCTGAGAAGGAAATAATACATGTGACAAGTACCAAGTCTCTAGCATTGTTCCTAAGCTTTAGTGAGAAGTGGGCTATCAATGATAAATGGGATGACAATCATGGGTCCTGGGAGCCAGAATACAGAGATTCAAACACTGAGTCTGCAACTTATGATGTCATTAGACAAACTGCTTAATCTAAGACTCACTCCCTTTTAAACAGTAAAGTTGAATTTAAAATTCCTACTTTGCAGGACAGAAACCCAGATAAATAAATCAGATAATATGACTGGATATGTTTGGTAAGTTGTAATTTTCATGTGTTACTAGTTATTTTCACAGATGGTTAAGGAGTTAAAATTTTAAATTAAAGAAGATTGAAAACCATGCAAGCCTAGGCCTAGTAGTATCAATGTACTGTATATGCAAAAACTGAAGAATAATTTAAAGCTATGGAGTGGTATGGACATTTTTTGGTAATACATTATTATATTAGCCCATTCCTTTCTTTCTATGCCTTTTAGGAATTAATGAAAATGTTTTGGTTCATAAAATGATACCTAAGTTTTCACTATCTTTATATGGACTTTAAATTTAAGCATCTAAAAGCCTTAGGTAAGACTATTGGTAGCTTAACATGAGAGGAAAAGGGAAACTCAAACAAAAGAAAGTAACTTTTCTAGGTGAATGAAGAATCAGCTAGGAAAAATTTCAATCTTAAGCACAAACATATTGACTTTATGTGTTGTAGAATTTCAAATTTCTTATCCATATTCGCCTTTTAATAAGTATCTTCTTACTCTTTTTTTTAAATTTTTTTAAAATTTTTATTTATTTATGATAGTCACAGAGAGATAGAGAGAGGCAGAGACATAGGCAGAGGGAGAAGCAGGTTCCATGCACCGGGAGCCCGACGTGGGATTCGATCCCGGGTCTCCAGGATCGTGCCCTGGGCCAAAGGCAAGCGCCAAACCGCTGCGCCACCCAGGGATCCCTCTTCTTACTCTTGATAAAAGAGAAGTTTTTATTTAAAAGGCAAGTTGAGGGGATCCCTGGGTGGCTCAGTGGTTTAGCACCTGCCTTCGGCCCAGGGCGTGATCCTGGAGTCCCCGGATCGAGTCCTGCATTGGGCTCCCTGCCTGTGTCTCTGCTTCTCTCTCTCTCTCTCTCTGTATCTCTCATGAATAAATAAATAAAATCTTAAAAAGAAAAAAAGGCAAGTTGAGTGGGATTCCTTTTTTTTTTTTTTGAGTGAGATTCCTGTTGGCATTTTCACCAACACATTATGTGACAATTGTCCAAAATAATTTACCTACTTTAGCTTCATGTTCCATTGCCTAAAACCTAAGTCAATGAATAGCTCCAACAATGTAAGTCAGACAAATTTTATGTATGAACAAGAAAAGTAAACTTGGGTCTAGAGATGATTACTGGATATCATCAACAAAACAGATTTTAAGTTTTATATACTGGAAAGCCTCTGATTTTATCTTCCTACAGGTTTGTGTCAGCTTTCATTTGGCCCCCAAATGAAAGCAGTTATCCGTATTAATTGCCCTAGTGCTCCATAAGGGGTAATGTAATCTTACCGCTGCAAATTTGTTAAAACGCTTTTCTTTTCTTTTATCTATAACCAATACAAAAAAAATGGCTTCCTAAGTGACATTAACTCCAAGCTCTGGTTCAGTGCCAAATGGAGTTAGCTCACCTGCCAATTATATCTTGAAGTAGCAACACAAGGGGCATTGAAATAAGGTAGTATAAAACCCAATCAGCCAGAGAGAAGGGCACCAGCAGAAAAGTGCAGGTAAATCTCTTCCCTCAAGTTAAAATGACATGGTTGCCACGTCTGCTAATCAATCCTAAATATATAGTTCCCGGGCAGGAAACCGTTTCATTTGTCATTTATTGAAGGAGGCTCCCTTTGGCTGGGTTCCATGTCAACAGGAACTCACAAATCTCTCTCCCGGAACTGTGTTTCCTGGTTCAGGCTGGTTCTGAATAGAATCAGATCCTGTGACTAAGTAATCAGTAAGCTAAACAATCATGGAGACCAGAGGTTTATCAAAGCAAAGTTGTGATGACCTACTCTTAGCTCTTTTTTCTTTTCAAATGAGTCAATAATATCTGATATGATAATAACCCAGGGCAAAGGATTTGGTGCTTCCTCCCGGAAGGTTTAGAAGGAGTAGAAACCAATTACCTAGAAATATTTCCAGAAGTTATAGCTTAACCTAATGTAAGTTTGGGAGAACTGGTTGGATTTAGAGAAGTATAAAGATACAGAAAAATATATTAGGATAGAAAAGTGGCAATAACAATTATATGGAAGGAAAAAAATAACAGTTATATGGAAAAGGAAATGTGAATGTTAAGTCTTGAGACAAGTAATCTGGCTGAAGTAAACACATATGTAAGAAAAACAGAAGATACGACATTAAGTTTCTGGCTCTAAAACCTAAAAGGGAAAACTGAGGATTCGGGACAAAGCATGGGTAGATGAATTATCTATCTTAAAAGTACTTTGGTTATGATGATTTAGTGGACCATTCCATATTTTGTGAATGATAAAAGTGGGTGTCAGCAACTTTTGGAGGCTTTATTCTACATCTTCATTAATTCACCCCCTTTTCAATTCCACAGGAGGACTGAATCTACTGATACTCCCTCTATCTCGTTTCTTGTGGCATGAAGTGACCAATCTGGTTTATGAACAGAAACATGGCTGAATATGACCACAGACAGGCAAGATAATGGATGGTTGGGAAGAGGAGTGGGGTAGTTCTCTCTATTCATGAACCTCTCCTCTCATATTTCAGATCTAGGTAAGTCTTACAAAAGAAGCAAGGTAGAAGAATGGGAGAAGATATTTGCAAATGACATATCAATAAAGGGCTAGTATCCAAGATCTATAAAGAACTTATTAAACTCAACAGCAAAGAAACAAACAATCCAATCATGAAATGGGCAAAAAACATGAACAGAAATTTCACCAAATAAGACATCACATAGCCAACAAGCACATGAGAAAATGCTCCGCATCGCTTGCCTTCAGGGACATACAAATAAAAAAAAATCCACAATGAGATACCACCTCACACCAGTGAGAATGGGGAAAATTAACAAGACAGGAAACAACAAATGTTGAAGCAGATGTGGAGAAAGGGGACCCCTCTTGCACTGTTGGTGGGAATGTGAACTGATATAGCCACTCTGGAAAACTGTGTGGAGGTTCCTCAAAGAATTAAAAATAGAACTACCCTACAACCCAGCAATTGCACTGCTGGTGATTTACCCCAAAGATACAGATGCAGTGAAACGGCAGGACACCTGCACCCCAAAGTTTATAGCAGCAATGTCCACAATAGCCAAACTGTGGAAGAAGCCTCGGTGTCCATCGAAAGATGAATGGATAAAGAAGATGTGGTCTATGTATACAATGGAGTATTACTCAGCCATTAGAAACGAGGAATACCCACCATTTGCTTCGACGGGGATGGAACTGGAGGGTATTATGCTGAGTGAAGTAAGTCAACTGGAGAAGGACAAACATTATATGGTTTCATTCATTCAGGGAATATAAAAAATAGTGAAAGAGATTAAAGGGGAAAGGAGAGAAAATGAGTGGGAAATATCAGAGAGGGAGACAGAACATGAGATACTCCTAATTCTGGGAAACGAACAAGGGGTAGTGGAGGGGGAGGTGGGTGGGGGAATGGGGTGACTGGGTGACAGGCACTGAGGGGGGCACTTGACGGGATGAGCAGTGGGTGTTATACTATATGTTGGCAAATCGAACTCCATAAAAAAATATCCAAAAAAAAAAAAAAAAAAAAAAAGGAAGCAGGGTAGACAGTCTTAATCTCCAAAAATCAACCTAGCTGCTTGACTTTCTACTACTTTACTGAATTTTATCCTCAGGGCTTTTCTTTCTTTTTTTTTTAATATTTATTTATTTATTTATTTATAGATTTATTTATTTATTCATGATGGGGGGGGCAGAGACACAGGCAGAGGGAGAAGCAGGCTCCATGCATGATGGGGGGGGCAGAGACACAGGCAGAGGGAGAAGCAGGCTCCATGCCGGGAGCCCGAAGCGGGACCCCAAGATTGCCCCCTGGGCCAAAGGCAGGCACCAAACCCAGGAGCCACCCAGGGATCCCCTAAAATTTTATTTATTTATTCATGACAGACAGAGAGACACACACACACACAAGCAGAGGGAGAATCAGGCTCCGTGCAGGGAGCCCGACGTGGGACTTGATCCTGGGTCTCCAGGATCACACCCTGGGCCGAAGGCGACGCTAAAACCGCTGGGTCACTGGGGGTGCCCAGGGCTTTTCTATTTTCAAAAAAATCCTTTACAAAATGCAAGTACCTCCCTGGAATGGAGTTATGGTTTCACTATTAGTTAACACTTAAATATAAAGTAGTTAAAACAGCTTGCTTTTTGTTTTTTTAAGATTTTATTCATTTATTCATGACAGAGAGAGAGAGAGAGAGAGAGAGAGAGAGAGAGAGGCAGAGACACAGGCATATGGAGAAGCAGGCTCCATGCAGGGAGCCCAACCCGGAACTCGATCCCAGGACTCCAGGATTGCGCCCTGGGCCAAAGGCAGGCGCCAAACCGCTGAGCCACCCAGTGTTCTAAAAAAACAGAAGACTATATTTCTTCCCCCAAAAGATTCTATAATCAAATACACTTGAGAAACAGCATAGTATAGCTTCTTGTAGATTCACAGTGCACATCAGCATTGAAAAAGCAGATAAGAAGTCCAGGAGTAAAAATTTTTCAAAAGTAAGCATTTTCAAACCTCTTTACCAAACCCTATTTCCCCTACAGAACACATATTAATATACTTTAAGATAGTATTATTTATTTATTTATTTCTAAAAAGATTTTAAAATTTATTCATGAAAACACAGAGAAAGAGGCAGAGACACAGGCAGAGGGAGAAGCAGGCTCCCTGCAGGAGCCCAACGTGGGACTTGATCCCCGGACCCCAGGATCATGCCCTGAGCCAAGGGCAGACGCTCAGCCACTGAGCTACCCAGGCATCCCAGGTGAGTATTTTTTAGAACACAGTTAAAGAATACAAAATTAAAACAAATCAATAACTAATAATAAGGCACAAAAGAGATAATTATGGCAGGTTGCATTAGGAAGGATGACAGGAGGCAGGTAAGCAAAGACAGGTCTTTCCTACTTCATTACTTTGTTCAAACTCATCATGTCATTTGTTGCAGGTTCCTGGTTTAAGAGACAGACCCTGAAGTAAGGATGCAAGACTCATAATTATTTGTCCTTTTCCAAACACTATCAACCTTAGACCCATTCCTAGAACATAATGAGTTCTCTGTACCACTGATTCCTATACTGTGACCAAAAGGAGTTGAATGAAGCAGAAAGCTAAATATACCATAGGACTTCTAAGTTTCTCCCTACTATAAAGAACAATTAAGAGATAGGAATTAAAGAATCTGGTGAAGGGCTGCCCATCTTCATAAGTGATCCTTTTTGTGCCAATGTGATCCAATGCAACTTAACTTACCAGCTCTGCAACTCAGCAAAAGCTTGTTTCATTTTCTTGATGGAAGCATCCATCTCTTCTTTAACTACAACTCGATACCGTGCAAGAGACACTGTGCAGCGCTGGAGGTCTTTCACAGACTTTTCAATATTGGAGCCTTGAGGGAAAAAACCCAAGGATTAATATTAAAAAAAAAAGGAGCACAGATAACTTGAAGAGTAGATATGAACACCCACACATGTAAAGTAACAAATGTCACGTGGACTAAGAATGTTCCCTGAATGGCCACCCTCCTCAACAAAAAATTGATGTTTTCATAGATTAAAAAAAAAAGTATCCTAGCCAAGATGGAGTAATAGGAGTTGGATTTATCTCCCTGTTTTAAATAACACATACACAAAGACAAAACATATGAAACTAGGTTTTTATACAACAGGCAGTAGGCAGTACTTTTTCCCTGAGAAAACAGAAACAAATGAAGGGAGGCCTATGACTGCCCCAATTTACTGCCATGAAAGTTTCCAGGCTGCAACGCAAGGAGGAGAAATCCTAATCTAATTGAGGGGACAGAGTTGAGAACTGGAGAGGCCCAGGTGACTAGAATTCTAAGGGCAGAATACTGGAGAGGAGAGCTACACAAAGATGAGGAAACTGTAGAGATCACAGAGCATTATGAATGCATTGGGGTGAGGAAACTACCTGAGACAGGAAAAAGAACCACTGGAAAGGAACAGAGAGAACAATCTCGACTTCACCCAGGCCACAAATAGTTTATGTTCACACCAGCCAGAATGGGATACCAGTAGAGCAGTTGGAAGGCTACTGCCTCAGCAATGAGGCAAAATTAGCTCTAAAGGCTGCTCTAGTTCCACCTAACAAAGCTTTTTAAAAGCAAGCCCCAAACTGTTACCAAATAACAGTCCCAGAAGAAATCATAAGAATACTTAAATAGGGCGTCTGGGTGGCTCAGTCAATTAAGCATCTGCCTTTGCCTCAGGTCATAATCTCAGGGTCTTGGGATTGAGCCCTGGGTCAGGCTCCCTGCTCAGTGGGGAGTCTGCTTCTCTCTCTCTCTCTCTGCCCCTACCCCTGCTCTCTCTCACTCAAATAAACAAACAAAATCTTTAAAAAAGTACTTAAATAAAACAAAATATCTAGCAATCGATAAAGAAAAATTCATGTCTGGCATCCAAGAAAAAATTACTAGGCATACAAAGAGGCGGACAAACATGACCCACAGTGAAGAGAAAAATCAACTAACAGAAGCAGATTCAGAAATATCACAGATGTTCCAGGGCCACCAGGAGGCTGGTGCCATGGGAGGGAACTCAGGCAGCTTCCCACCCCTCGTGGGTGCCCCTGTGGGCTGCCGTGCTGCCCACCTCCCAGCTTGTGTGCTGCCAGCTGATTCTGTTCTCCACGATTCAGCGCCCCACCCTTGGTGTACTTTAAAAGGAGTTTTGTGTGATTCTCCCAACCCCTTCATTTGCGTTACATTGTGTAATACTGATTTAAGGAAATAAACCTTTGGAATTGAAAAAAAAAAAAAGAAATATCACAGATGTAAAATCAAGTAAACAAGGACATCAAAACAGCTAATATAATCAGATACTGTATGTTCAGGAAGGCAAAGGAAGGCATAAACATGTTAAGGAGAGACATGGATGATACTTTAAAAAACCCCCAACTGAACCTCTAGAGATGAAAAAAGACAGTGTCTGAGATAAAAAGTACACTGGATGGGACAAACAGCAGATTAGAAACTGTTAAAAAAAAAGATTAATGAATTTGAAGATAGCAACTTCAGAAACTGTACAAAATGAAATAAAACACAGTGAGCAAAAAAGGCTAAAAAAATAAATATTTGAATAGGTACCAAAGTTTCAAAACTCTCTAAATGACAGGATTTAGTAGAATATAATTCACCATGCAGACATTATAAAATTCTCTGTAGTACAGTGTGAAGCATTATATGTGAATAAGCCAATTTTGTAGATAAAGATGAAATATACTTAACCTACCCAACATATTCTAACCAGTTTCCAAGAGTTCTACTGACCTTTCTATATTCACCAATGTCAAAGTTACATATACAAATTGATAGGTCGAATCATGGATCTAAGAAGTTTATAATGTGCCAAGATACACTTTTTCAACTTTTTAAAACAATTCCTTCTCATTTTGATTTCTTTCCAAATCACTTAAAAGCTTTCAAGTCTCATCCTTTTATTTTTGTTTGACTATTTTTGATGTGCTCTTCTACACCAAGCTGAGGGTTATGTTAGATTTAAAAGGAAAGCTTCACTAATTAAACTTAGCTTGTGTGGAATAAATAATTCAATAAAGAGCTACATGTTACGAGTATCTTTTACATTTCTATGTTTCATTTGTTTAGTGGAGTGAACCACCATGCTTAGATGTATGACACTCAGAGAGGCTAGTATCTTTAACTGTTTAATTGTTAACTGATTATTTAAATGATTATTATAGTTAAAAAAAAAAAAAAAGCAAAGAGCTACCACCAGTCAATGCTGAGCACTTAAGAGGAAACGATCTTGTTTGAAGCTAGAGTCCGACAGATATTAGTGAGAGCATGAAATTATGACAAAAAATGAAAATATTTCTTTAAAATGTCATGTCAGAGATAGCAGTGGTTTTTCCTGGTAAGTCAACCAGGAGATAAAAATGAAGGAAACGGTACAAAAATGTTGCAATAAAGCAAATAAAAGAAACAAGTTAATGTTAGCAGAAGAGTTATCTGGGGGAGCATCTGGGTGGCTTAGCAGTCTGCCTTTGGTTCAAGTCGTGATCTGCCTGTTTCTCCTGCCTAACAGGCATCTGTACACTTTGAATTTTTCCATAAACTGGTCCTTGGATCATTAAATCTTCAGAATTGTTAGGAACCAAGGTCCTCCCTTCAATTTTTCCCTAATTCCAACTACCTTTCAAGTTTGCTCAAATTTGTGGGTGGCTTCATCCCCTCTACTACTCGACATTTAGTCCCTATGTTAGCTTGACATCACAGAAGTCCTGAAATCAACATCAGTCCAATAAATTACAAACTAGTCATGAAAAAAAAAATACTATCAAACTCCAACAGTGCACATGGGAGTCAGAGAGGGGTAGTTACTGCGTTAAAAAAAAAACAAAAAGAAAAAAAAAACACAGAAAAAGTATTACCTGCTACTATCTTGAGACCTTATCTGTGGGAACAAGGAGATAATGTGCCCTCACCAGTCAAAAACAGATTTTTTTTCTTCCTCTCAAAGGCAGCCTTCTGATTTACCTAGCTTTTTGTTGGTGGATGAGTGTGGAACATTTTCCATCCCCAGATTGGAAAACTGCAGTGCTATGGTAGGCCTTGGAAGAGATTTGGCAGCATTCCTATTTTGCTGAGAATTCTGAGTAGACTGCATAGTCAAAGACTTGGGCTCAAAATCAGAGATGCCATTCTCCAGCGTGGATCCTGTCAAAGAAAGAATCCAGAATTTTAAGAGTAAAATTTAGGGGTAGATCAATCAGTCTTAAGTATAAACAAATAAGAAAGGAAAAGTGTTTCAGGCAAAACTGTGCCTCTTAAAGGTTGTGAACAAAAACAACTGACAAAATAGAACAAAGAACAGAATCAGCTGGATGAGGCTATGAGTAGTGTCTGGCTTAGCCCTAAACTGTATCCTGAATGAAGATGACAAGTCTATGGTAACTGATTGCTAGATAAGTTAGTTTCTTCCCTGTATCTTGGTAGCTCTGGGCACAAAGCAGTGAAGAGAGTCAACAGCACTATTTCTGATAGCTTCTGTAAGTTATGTTGAGGAAAAAAGAGTTTTACACTGTTCCGGGGAATGAAGAATTTTTAAAGCTTTAGGAAAAGGGCAAAGAGTTAGGAAATAAGAGGAGAGCTCGCTCAGAAAAAAAATGGAAGCCATGGACTGTCTTCAGTTTGTCTGAGGTCAGTATAGGTGCTATATTTTTTCTCTTTTTGTGTAAGCAAACTAATCAATTAAAGAACTTCTAAGAAATACAGAATAATTCTTAAATTCTCATTACACTGATAAGGCTAGCAGCAACAGAGCAAGGGGAAATGGACTAACAAACAAGTAATTAAAACACCAACCTTAAAAAGAGATATTTCCAGAGTGCCTGAGTGGCACAGTCAGTTTAGTGTCTGACTCTTGGTTTCGGCTCAGGTCATGATCTCAGGGTTTTGAGATCAAGCCCGATGTTGAGCCCTGTGTTGGGTTCCACACACAGCATGAAGTCTGTTTAGGTTTCTCTTTTGCTATCTTTGTGCCCCTCCTGTACATGAGCACCCCACCAAATAAATCAATCTTTAAAAAAAGTAGAAGAGCTATTCCCAATATTCATCAAAATCGTGGGCAAATGATGTGCCCACCACATTATGATATGTGAATTTACAACTAACACTAATCTTAAATCTTCATTAGAAAACAAATGTGGGACTATAAAAAAACAACAGTCTATTTCTGAAAGCCATGGAATTACAGTTATTACTATATACTCCTCATTGTGTTGTCTTGGAATAATATCACTGACATCAACTCATCATCGTCATTTTCCTTAGTAAGTAAGCAATTAAAAAAAAAATCTTAAGGTTGGGACATCTGGGTGGCTCAGCAGTTAAGCATCTTCCTTTGGCTCAGGACGTGACCCTGGAGTCCCAGGATCAAGCCCCGCATCAGGCTCCCTGCATGGAGCCTGCTTCTCCCTCTGCCTATGTCTCTGCCTCTCTCTGTGTGTCTCTCATGAATAAATAAATAAAATCTTTAAAAAAAATCTTGGGCAGCCCCGGTGGCTCAGTGCTTTAGCGCTCCCTCCAGGGTGTGATCCTGGAGACCCAGGATTGAGTCCCATGTTGGGCTCCCTACATGGAGCCTGCTTCTCCCTCTGCCTGTGTCTTCTGCCTCCCTCTCCCTCTCTCTCTCATGAATACATACATTTTTTTTAAAATCTTTTTTTATATATAATTTTTTTTATTTGTTATTTATGCTAGTCACACACAGAGAGAGAGAGAGAGAGAGAGAGGCAGAGACACAGGCAGAGGGAGAAGCAGGCTCCATGCACCGGGAGCCCGACGTGGGATTCGATCCCGGGTCTCCAGGATCACGCCCTGGGCCAAAGGCAGGCACCAAACCACTGCGCCATCCAGGGATCCCCATTTTTTAAAAAATCTTAAAAAAAAAAAATCTTAAGGTCATCTTCTGTAATCTCTAACTACTAAAGGATTATTAAGTTAGATTTCCACAAGACTTACTTAAACTAAAATTAAAATACGAGACAATAGAGTAAAAATTGTTATTTTTCTTGGCCTTTGATAATTACAGTTGACCTAATGTGGGAGTTGGGGCACTGATCCCCTTGCAGTTGAAAATCTATATGTAACTTTGACTCCCCCAAAACAATATCCTACCGTTGATCAGAAGCCTTACCAATAACATATAAAGTTGATAAACACATATTTATACTTTATATTATATTCTATATTCTTACAATAAAGTCAGCCAGAGAAATATTAAGAAAGTCATTAGGAACAGAAAAACATATTTATATTACTGTATTGTATTTTTTTTAAAAATCCACATGTAAGTAGACTTACACAGTCCAAACCATGTTGTTCAAGAATCAACTATACAAAATGTGACTCTTTCACATAAAAAGCAACAAAAACTAAAAAGTAAAAGACTAAAACTAAATGTAATTTATTGAGTAAATAAATTTAGTTTAGTATTTTTCAAGAGAATGCAACTTTTAATAAACTCACCTGTTCTATCCAGCATATCTGGTGTGGCAGACTCAGGATCTTCCAATTCTCTGGCATCTATTGAAAGTATCTCCATACCCTCACTGAGAGAGTCCACAGACTCAGTATCATTGATGGCACCGTTGACATGGTAACCATTAATACCACCTTTCTCTGAAGAAGGTGCAGACTGTTCCTCTTGAATGGAAACCGATTTACTGGAATCTGGGATACTGTTACTTGGTTCTGCTGCAGGCTTTGGTTTGCTTTTCTTCTTTTTGTTCTAATGATTATTAAAGATTTGAAAAAGAGAAAAGAAAAAGAAGACCCCCCCCCCCCGCAACCCACAGAGGTAACACCAGCCATCCAAAGATAATCAGTGTTATCAATTTCTCATATGCTCTTCTGGATATTGAAGACATTTTTATATATGTTGAGCTACTGACTGAAGTAACTATGTAAAATGCTTTGGATGAACTCAAACACATAAATATAAAAATTTACACATGGTAATACCCACCATAAGCAAAATCAAAACATAAATTTTAAAATGTGAAAAAATATATCCAACTTATACACAAAAAACTAAATTTATACAGAGTTCTAACAAAAACCAAGAGCTAAAAATGGTATAGGATGTAAACATATCCTATGACGTGCAACCTCAGTCTAATAAGAGACATAAATTAAAAATGCACTGCAGAGGATTCTGGGAAGATGACAGAGAAGGAAGCACCAGTCATCTGTCTTTCTAGACAACTATTACATTGGCAAAATCTGTCTGATTTAACTATTTTGGAACTCTGGAGTCTGTTGAAGGCTTGCAATTTGATGGTGAAAACCTGGACAGTAAACTGTGGTTAATTTCAGTCAGCATCAGCTCCTGGTATAGAAGCAGTTACCCTAGGATACAGGCAGCTGTGCACCTGTTCTTGGGGGAAGCTTGCACAAATTATGGGAGCCTGGGTAGACAAAAAGAATGTTCTCCAAATAGGGATCTGGGTAACAAAAAACTGTTCTCCAAATACTAGGGATCTGTGCTCTGATCACTGACTGCTGCTTTTGACCACAGAAGTGCAGAGGAAAAGGTAGGCATCCATTGTTGTACCTCCTCCCATGGTTGTACCTCTTTCCATTGTTGCAAGTCCCACCCCTCTTTGGCTGAGTGACTTCCAGGGGAATAGAAAGAGCAGTGCCCCAGAAAACTAACAATAACCAAAAATAAGCAAACGCTGAGGAAGAGGGGGAATCTGATTTCCAAAGTTAACACATCGTTAGATTCAAATGTCCAATTTTTTTTTTCTTTTAAAGATTTATTTGACAGAGAGAGACAGCACAGGCAGGGGTAGCAGCAGACAGAGGGAGAGGGAGAAGCAGACTCCCCATTGAGCAGAGCCTGATGAGAGCCAACCCAGGAGGGGAGGGGAAGACTCCCATGAGCAGAGAGCCTGATGAGAGGCCAAACCCCAGGACCCTGGGATCATGACCTGAGCTGAAGGCAGACACTGAACCAAATGAGCCACCCAGGTGCTCCTTAAATATCCAGTTTTCAACTCAAAATCACAAGGCATAAAAATCACACAAAAAACAAGTTTAAAGAAAAAAAAATCAACAGAAACAGCCGCTGAAAAAGATTTGTTGGCAAATACATTAAAGACTAAAACAACTGTCTTACTGTTATCTATAGAAAACAAACTGATGGTTACCAGAGGGGAGGTGGGTTGGGGGGATGGGTGAAATAGGTGATGGCGATCAAGGAATACACTTGTAATGAGCATTGGGTGATGTATGGAAGTGTACTCTACACCTGAAACTAATATTACACTGAATTTTAACTAACTGGAATTTAAATAAAAACTTAAAAGAAAGTAAAATAACTGTCTTAAAGATGCTCAAAAAAATAAAAGAGGGCAGCCCGGGTGTCTCAGCGGTTTAACGCCACTGCCTTCAGCCCAGGGCCTAATCCTGGACACCCAGGATCGAGTCCCACGTCGGGCTCCCTGCATGGAGCCTGCTTCTCCCTCTGCTGCCTTTGTCTCTGCCTCTCTCTCTCTCTGTGTCTCTCATGAATAAATAAAATCTTAAAAAAAAAGAAGATGTAGAGAAAATCAAGAAAACAAAGTATGAGCAAAATGGAAACGCCAATAAAGAGACAGGAAATCCAAAAGAAGTTAATAAAGAAATGCTGGAGCTGAAAAGTACAATAACTGAAATTTTTAAATTCATAAAGAGATTCCAAGGAAGATTTCAGCAGATAAGAGAAAAAATAATAAGTAAACTTGAAGACTGGAGAATGGAAATTGCTGAGTCTGAGGAACAAAAGAAAACATTGAGGAAAAGCAAACAGAAGGTGGCTGGGTGGCTCAGTCGGTAGAGCATGCAACTCTCAACCTCAAGGTCATGAATTCAAGCCTTAAATCACATGCAAGACACTGTGGTACTCTATATACACAGCTGTGTTTCAATGGCACAGAAGACTTTTTAACCAGATGAAAGTGAAGTGGTATAGGTAAATCTTTTCAAATATTTTTGCAGGGCCTAAATTTCTTAAATAATACACATATCAATATCATACTTTTAAATTTAATTCATTTTTACCTTTTTCTTGCCTGTTACTGTCCATTCTTTGAGTACTTCACTGGCACTCCCTGTAAAAGAAACCAATTACAGATTTTCTCTCCTACCATATACGTGGTCAACAAGGATTTAGTGTCCTTGCAGTTTGTCATTGTTGGACAATTTCCATAGTTCCTCATAGGAAAAGTTAAGGTTCAAGCTCTGAGCTAATGTAATAAGACAATCACATTATGTTTACCTTTTGGAATACCTGTCCATTTAGATCCCTCTTCCTTAGTAAGTTCTTCTAAGAAGAGAGCAATGTAAGCCTGATCATTTTGAAGATTTTTTTTATTTATATAGTTTAGACCAAATACAAAGATAACTGGTTTCAGCCCAAATATGCCATCCCCTCCCATCTAGAAGACCACATATCACCTTGGCTATATTGTTTCAGAGACAGCTATACACTACCCTTGGCTCAAATACTAACATTATAAAGAAAATAGATGATGATAAAAACCTTACAGTATTTGACTCTGTTTATTATACACTGACAAATGCAGAAGAATAGAAACAGAAGACCTATCTGACGTTGCTGTTCAACGAAGCAATAGCTTCAGGCAAAGTTTTTCTCAAACAAGTTATGTGGAAAGAAGTTTATAAAACACTTCTCAACTCTATACTGAAAGCCTGACTAAACACATCATTCTTCTATGTTAGGTAAGGAAACTCACACCCATATATTTGAGTCACTTACAGGAACCAAACTAAATGGTACAGGGGCCTGGGAGAGAATGCGGAATCCCTGATTTTGTTATCTATTGCTGGGCCACTGGATCACTGCTTTGTCACTAAGAGTTTCTTAAATTCTTATTCAACCCAATTCCAATAAACTCCCTTATTCCACTAGCCACACAATTTGTTCTTAAAACCAATAGATAGCATTTTGAATAAAATTATGAGTTTTCTCAGTTTGTGTCTTATTCTACGATATCATACAGCTTATGAATGAATTACTTGTAGGGTTGAAAGAGGTTATCTTTAAAGAAAAATGCCATGTTATCACCGGGTCTGCTATATCATCTATAAAACACTGAATTGCTGAATGAATGTTATAGAAGTCTGAAGCAACTTCTATTTGAACAAACTTTTTTTTTTTTTTTTAATGATAGTCACACACACAGAGAGAGAGAGATGCAGAGACATAGGCAGAGGGAGAAGCAGGCTCCATGCACCGGGAGCCCAACGTGGGATTCGATCCCGGGTCTCCAGGATCACGCCCTGGGCCAAAGGCAGGCAAACCACTGCGCCACCCAGGGATCCCTATTTGAACAAACTTATTAAAAAAAACAAACTAGGATTACCTTCCATGAATGCTTGTACTGTTTTGTCCACACAATTATCAAAGTGCTGCAAAACCAGGATGATTTCATTATTGCTCTTATTGGGAACTATTGCACGCACTGCATTTATCTGGAAAAGATGACAGTCATTGAATTATAGCATCAGTTCGTCAGTTGGCAACTGATGCCTATTACGGAGAGTAATGGAAAAAATGATATGTATCACTCTTTAATGTCAGGGAGAGTACATACAATTTCCTCACTGGGAATGATTAATAGACAAGTGATAACAGTACATTAAAAATTAATTTCAAAATTTGGAAAAGCAGAACATTTCTAGAAATAGAAGGTCTGTGCTAGATTTTATTCCAAGAAAATGTGGTTTAATTAGGTATTGGTATTAATTTAATATCAATATTTCCTCATCTTAGCCTACTATGGAGAAAGGTAGAAAGTTTAATGAACCACCAACAGTAACAACTTATATTTTTCAGTATTTTTCAAGACATTTTTTACTTAAAATTTTTTTACTTCATAACATTTAATTGTATAACACTATAAAGATAATTTATTATAAACTGTTTCAGGCACACAAAACATGATGAACACTCACTATATGATAGTCAGTTTAACACAACAGATGGCAATGAAGTCCCCTTGAAGTCCTCATGAATCCCCATCTCCTTCCTCTTCAGAGACTTCTGCCTTGAACTTGGTATTATCCTGATAGATGTTTTTGCACTTTTATGATATATGTATATATCCACTGGTAATATAACTATTGTCTTGCCTTACATAAATATCATATCATACATATCTATATTCAATTTGCTTTTTTCACATAACATCATTTTTTTAGATTTTTTTGTGTGTTGATAAATGCATATCTTATTTATTTTAACTGCTACACAGCATTTCCATTGTATGAATATAGCCAATTTACTCATTCTCCTGTTGATGGCCACTTATATTGTTTCCAATGTTTGGCTATTATGAAAAATGCTGGAATGAATATTTCTATGCTTATTTGCTGCTGAATTTTCAGTGCCTAAAACAATGTTCACCACACTATAAGCAATTAAAAAAGAAAATAAAAATCACATCTTCCTTGAACAGTAAGAGAATGTCTCTATTGTGTATAGCGACTAGAATTCGCAAATATTAGGGCATTTATAAATGCATTATATAACATCAAACTGCTCTTTATAATAGATATGCCAAGGAGCGCCTGGAGGACTCTTGATTTCAGATGGGGTCATGGCCTCAGGTCATGGGATCTAGCCCCCCAGCAGGCTCCATGCCTAGCAGGGAGTCTGCTGGAGAGTCTCTCTCTTCCTCTCCCTATGCCCTTCCCTCTGCTCATGCACGCTCTCTCCCTCTAAAATAAAATTTAAAAATCTTTAAAAAAAAAATATACCAATTTTGCCAGATTTATTTCTAAGGGTTTTTTTTTAAGCATATAATGTTAATTTTAATTTTAGGTGTATAATATAGCGACTCAAGAACTCTACACATTTTTTAGTGCTCATCAAGATAGGTGTACTTTTTTTTTTTCTTAAAGATTTTTATTTATTTATTTATTCATGAGAGACACAAAGAAAAGGCAGAGACACAGGCAGAGGGATGCAGCTTCCCACAGGGAGCCTGATGAGAGACTCAGTCTAAAAGATCTGGGATCACAACTTGAGCCAAAGGAAGATGCTCAATGCTCAACCACTGAGCAACCCAGGCATCCGTAGATAGGTATACTTTTTTTTTTTAAAGATTTTATTTATTCATGATAGAGAGAGAGAGAGAGAGAGAGAGAGAGGCAGAGACACAGGCAGAGGGAGAAGCAGGCTTCATGCAGGGAGCCTGACATGGGACTCGATCCCAGGACTCCAGGATCATGCCTTGGACCAAAGGCAGGCGCCAAACCGCTGAGCCACCCAGGGATCCCCTAGGTATACTCTTAATACCTTTTAACTATTTCACCCATTCTCCTCTCACCCACATCCGTTCTGGGAGATTTGAGAAAAATTGCATATATTATTTTCACTTTTGTATATCAATTTAATATCCAGCAACCTTGATGAATTCTTACAATTTCTTGCTTTCCCAGTTTTTCTATGTAGATAGAAAATAATTGTAATGTCTATAAATAAGTTTTTTTCTTCCTTTCCAATCATACAATTTTTTAAAAAAGATTTATTAATTTGAGAGAGAAAGAGAACACACAGAGGGAAAAGGAGAAGGAGACTGCCCACTGAGCAGGGCACCCAATGTTGAGCTTAATCCCAGGACCATAACCTGAGCCGAAGGCAGACACATAACTGATTGAGGTGCCTCAATCCTTACAATTTTCATTTCTTGTCTCACTGCACAATGTGAAGAAGACCTGGCTTTTTTTTTGGTAGGGAGTAATAGTTAGAAACCAAGATCTAAAAGCTGTGTGTATTTGTTTCTGGGCAGTCATTATTTCTAGGGGTTTTTTTTCCAGTGGATAGAGCTAGGAGATTTTGTTTTTTACAACATGAGTTCATAATAACATCTCTAATTCAAATTTAATATTAAAATACTTTTTAAGATTTTATTTATTTATTCATGAGAGAGACAGAGAGAGGCAGAGACACAGGCAGAGGGAAAAGCAGGCTACCTGCAAGGAGCCTGAAGTGGGACTTGATCCTGGATCCCAGGATCACGCCTTGAGCCGAAGGTAGATGCTCAACTGCTGAGCCACCCAGGCGTCCCAAGACTTTTTCTTATATAATTTTAAACACGTATCTCTTTTCTGTACACTGAAAGTTTGTACTAATTTGCTTTATTCTGTAATATTAAAAAATATTAATATACTACAATATTACCAATGATAAAACATTTAATACAATTAAAGATTTATTTGCAATTCTTTTTGTCTTTTGATGTACAGAGTAATACCATGTTCAGAAGCCAGTGGGAAGATTTGTTCTAGTTCACTCTCTCTCTGAAGGTGAAATACTTTTAGCCCTAACTCAGGACAAGCCTTGGGCTTCAACAGCCCTGTGTGGTAAAACTCAATTTTTATTAAGACTGGCAAAACACATCAGTTACCTAGCTCAGGTGTATCCACTCTGGTTTTTAGTACCCTCTAATACTTTTGGTCCCTAGGGATATCCTTTACTTTTTTGTTATGATATGCATTTTAAATGACATATATTATTTTTCATTCTATATATTTTAGATATTTTATACCAGGAATGTTTTCAGGTTCTTTAGTCAGCCAAACTGCTTGAAAAGGAAGTACTTTTATATATGAAGAGAAGTATCTTGTCAAAGTAATATGCCCAGTCTGTATTAGAACCTAAGTTTTCTTTAGTACACTTGCTTTTATATCATTCTACCCTTTTTTTCGTCTCAGGCTTACCTGAACAATGTCAAGGTTTAAAACCATACAAAGTGGGAAAATATATAATGTATAATCCATAGAGGGCTATTTTATAATATACATTTTTGAGATGAGCCTAAAACTTAGTACCGATCACTACAAAATGGACTTTATTTTTTTTTTAATTTTTATTTATTTATGATAGTCACACACAGAGAGAGAGAGAGAGAGGCAAAGACATAGGCAGAGGGAGAAGCAAAGCAGGCTCCATGCACTGGGAGCCCAACGTGGGATTCGATCCCGGGTCTCCAGGATCGCGCCCTGGGCCAAAGGCAGGCGCCAAACCGCTGCGCCACCCAGGGATCCCTATAAAATGGACTTTAGACAAAACTTACAGATTCAGGGATAAAAGTAAGATTCTGGTAACTTAAAATGTGAAAGTGCTTACATTATTCAACCTATATAGTATATCTGTGACTCCATAATCAACAATATACTTTTCTTAATAAGAGAAAGCACATAAAGCTTTTACATTTTTCTCAATAAAACTCATTAAGAGTTATATAACTAAAAACACCTGGTTTTCTTCCACAGAAATGTTACTTGGAAGATCTTTTCTTGGCTTGTCTGAACTCTCCAAATGAATAGAAAGATCCTACTCAGATTATTCCTTAAAGAATGTTGCCAAATGAGATACACACTAGCCATATATGTATTATTTGTTATAATATTAACTAATACTTATGATATTTGTTATGCAAACAAAATCATATTTCACTTTCTTAATGAGTCTGTGTAGCTGCTGATTGAATTAGCATCTAAATTTTACTGTGAAAAAAAAATAAAAATAAATTTTACTGTGACTAAATAAATAAATAAGTAAATAAATAAATAAATAAAATTTTACTGTGACATTCAAGCTTACTATCCACAGTAAGTAGTCATACCTTCTCTTTCATGTTCTCAAAAGCTCCTCCCTGGGCCAATACAGTATTGGACTGCAAGTCAAAAATGAATCCTGATGTATCTGCAAGAAGAAGGAAAAAAATATGTCCAACACAATCCAAAACTAACATGTGATCCATCTCCCAAATGGAAGGACCATACCAGCAGCTTTCCTCTCATACAGTTAACAACTTAGTTGCTATTTTGTACATTTCACTCTATATATAACTGAGAACTACATTTAAAATGAAAAATTTGATTTTAACAGAAACCATCAAGAACTACAGAAAGACACTAATTACATCAACTATATTAGACTGTCCAGTAATCCTTGATATCTTTGTTAACTATCCTAATTTAAAAGGCTCTTTAAAAATGTTGCAAGGAAATAGCTCCCTGAGGTAAAATTTAACATTAATGAATCTGAAAACGTGAATATGAAAGCTTCTGTACCATTAATAATAACACATAAAACTAATTTCCATTTTCTAGACTGTACCACACACGTTCTTACGGCTATCAAAATCCCTGAATACATTCATGTTTGCATCCCCAACATAATGCTTGACAAAGCAATGTATCTGAGCTTACACTATCAGCACAATATGGGAAAACTCACTGCAAAGCGATTGATTATAGAAGAGTTTGGCTTTCTTATGCTTATAAAGAAAGGTTATCTGCAAATTTACCTGTGACTATGTAATCAATAAACTACTTCAGCTCTAACACTTGATAGCTTTGTTTTAATTTAATGAGATGTGATGGCAGGAAACAGAGTGCTTCTCAAATTCTGATGTGGATATTTATCATCTGGGGAATCTTAGGTTAAAATGCAGGTTCTGATTTAGTAATTTGGCTTATGGCCTGAGATTTGTATTCTCTAGTGGTATATCAACAATGCTGATCCATACACCATACTTGAGAATATACCATACTTGGGGGTTAGAATTTCAACAAAGCAAGTAAAAGAACAAATTTTGAGGAAAGAGGTCGCTATGTTTAAATATTTGTGTGCCCACCTCCCACACCACCACTAAATTCATGTTTTTTAAAAAAGATTTATTTATTCATGAGAGACACAGAGAGAGGCAAAGACATAGAGGGAGAAGCAGGCGCCTTGCAGGGAGCCCGATGTGGGACTCGATCCTGGATCCTGGAATCATGCTTTGAGCAGAAGGCAGCTGCTCAACGGTTGAGCCACCCAGGAGTCCCTAAATTCATATGTTGAAATCCTTAAGTGTTATGGTTATATAATCGTATTAGCAGGTGGAACTTTTAAGAGGTGAATAGGTCATGAGACTGCAGTCCTCATGATGGGATTAGTGCTCTTATAAGAGAGACCCCACAGAGCTCTCCGCCCTCTGCCATCCTAAGAGGACAAATGAGAAGCAGTCTGTAACCCAAAAGAGGGCCCTCACCCAACTATGCTAGCACTCTGATCGTAGACTTCGAGGCTTCCAAACTGTGAGAAATAAATTTCTGTTGTTTATAAACTACTCAGTCTGTTATAGCAGCTAGCATAGAATAAGATAGGGATATAAAAAATACAGTAATATTCTAGTACACTTTCCAAATTCTTTTGCTATTATAATAGATGTGTTTTAATTAAAGCCTCTTTTCAGGGATAAAAAGTACAGCACCAGGAATATAGTCAATGGTATTGTAATATTGCTTGGTGACAGATGGCAGCCATACATGTGGTGAGCATAACATAATGTATACAGTTGTCAAATCACAATGATATACACCTGAAACTAACATAACATTGTGTGTCAACTATACTTAAATTAAAAAAATAATAAAGAGTCTTACAGCTTAATCCTGGGTTTTCAAATCCTTCCTAGATCCTATAGAAGACTAGTAATTCATAAGGTAGAATGTTAAGAGCATTTTGGTATTAAAAGTGGAAAAGAGGGTATGAATAGAGTCAATGTCATTCCAAGAGAAACGATGCTTGCCAATTGCCAATAAAACCATGAATTAATTTATATTTAACCTCTATAATACTGGCAGTTTTAGACTGTTATCTAAATTAAAAATTAGGTTATACTTAAGAAAAACTCAGTATTTAAGTCTGAGTTTTCCAGATGACTACATAATATGGTTAACTTTCAATTATCTTTATTAACTAAGAAAAGACACAATTTTGAAGATCCTA
This sequence comes from Nyctereutes procyonoides, assembly GCF_905146905.1. Classification (NCBI taxonomy): domain Eukaryota; kingdom Metazoa; phylum Chordata; class Mammalia; order Carnivora; family Canidae; genus Nyctereutes; species Nyctereutes procyonoides. The sequence goes on along the minus strand of NW_026575124.1, from coordinate 895,218 downwards.
TATAGTCAAAATACTACCCAGCAACCGACTTAATTGCTATAGGCTACAAATGATTTAATTTGGATGTTATAAGTACTCTCCCTCAAAGACAAGCTAATGAGCAATGAGATGATACAAAGGATGCCAATAATCTTATTAAAGAATCAAACTATCAACCTCTTTTTTTTTATCAACCTCTTTTAAAGTGGAAGCAAAACAGCATTTTGGGGTATTTATTTTGGGATATTTAAATAAAGCATTAGTATTACTAGCTTTTAACACATCATCTAACATTTTTTCCCCTTTAACAACACATTAGATTAGACAAAGTACAAGTAAAACAAAGGTTAGTCCTGTAAACACCTTCAGCTATTGCCCCCCCCCAATTAGCATAAATAATATTAAGGTTTATCTGGCATACACACATACCAGTTAGGATGATTAAAAATACATAAAGCAGTCAGGATCCCAGCAGGAAACAAATGGTGCACTCAAATTGGGCAATCTAAGGAGGGTTTAATAAAGGGACTGTTTTCAAAGGTTGCTAGTAAGGAGTACAGAAATCAAAAGATATAGTGCAGTACCCTCCACTAATAAGCAATGTATCCTGCTACTCTGAGGTTCATAAGAAGTGTAAGCAGAAAACAATTCCTGGATCCTAGAGACACAAGGCTCTTTCATCTCTGTTTAATCTGGTATTGAGAGGGCCACAAGACCATAGCTATGACTTTTGGTCAAAGGACAAGGTAAGCCCACAGGTAACCTCCCTCAGGGAAAGATTGGGAAATGAAACCACTACCTTCGCTGTCCTCCCTGGCTCTGGTCTCCTGCCTATGCTGTGTGCCTAATGGCCAAACCCAACTAGAAGCCTGAGAGCAAGAGAACCACTGAGGCAGTGCATACAGGTCGGCCTCCCGAAATTGGCACAAATGCCAGTTTCATATCTATATTCTAAATCATAAGTTCACACAAAAGGAAAGCAATAATTCAACATTTCAACTTGCCTACTCACCAGCTAATATCGCCTCTTTTAGCTTAAGCCAACAACTCAAGTACATTCAAAACCACGCTTCAATGGACTGGTACTTAAGTGCCTCTCAGCATTACAGACAAAGTCATTTTTAATTCCCATCAACAATATTTAGTAATTTAACAATTTTCTTATTTTTTCATGCAAAGGAAACCTAAGATTTACTTAATTCCACTGGTAGGAAATCAGGCAGGATCTCAACTTTTGATATCAAGCCTATGATAGAAGAGCATGTATACTCTGCAGGAAATAAGTTTTTATTTTTATTTTTTTTTAAGATTTTATTTAAGTATTCATGAGAGACAGGCAGAGACCCAGGCAGAGAGAGAAGCAGGCTCCATGCAGGGAGCCTGATGTGGGACTCAATCCGGGGACTCCAGGATCACAACCGGCCGAAGGCAGGCACTAAACCACTGAGCCACCTAGGTGTCCCAGGAATGAGTTTTTAACAATTCAGTTAAATGCTACTCTCACCCAAGACTAATGAAGGATACAAGGAGGGTTTTTTTTTATGTTTTTTTAAGATTATTTATTCACGAGAGACACAAAAAGAGAGGCAGAGACACAGGCAGAGGGAGGAGAAGCAGGCTCCATGCAGGGAGCCCAATGTGGGACTTGATCCCAGGAATCCGGGCTCATGCCCTGAGCCAAAGGCAGATGCTCAACTGCTGAGCCACAAAGGCATCCTGATACAAGGAATTCTTGAGATTGAACTTTCTTGTCATTTATTTCACTCTATCAGGAACCACCTCAGAAGTTTCTTCGAATGCTTTCAAATAGCACACATTTAGGAACATTTTGGGTAAAGTATGTTATTTACAAAATCACTGACATATTTGCAAATACTGCAGGCTTTGTTATTGTTTTTGCTGGCTTCAAAAATCAGGCAAAAGTTGTTTTAGGCACTGAGGATGACATAAATATCTGAGTTTGATAATACCATGTGTCAAACCAAACTTGAACAAGTTTTTTTTTTTAACTGAGGTATAATAGAATATATATAAATCACTGTATTATTTTCAGGTGTACAACATAATGGTTTGCTATTTTTACATACTGTGAAATAATCACTACAATAAGTATAGTTAACATCTGTCAACATACATAGCTACAAAATTTTTTTCTTGCAACAGGAACTAAGATCCACTCTTAGCAACCTGCAAATATGCAACACAGATTATTAACTAGAACTACCATTCTGTATATTACATCCCTATGACTTACTTTTTTTTTTTTTTTTTAATAACTAGAAGTCTACTTTTTGACCCCTTTATCCATTTCACTCCCTTTCCTCTCTGGTAACCACCAATCTGTTCTCTGTATCTTCTATGCTTGGTTTTGTTTTGTTTTTTAAGATTTCACATGTAAGTGAGATCATAGGGTATTTGTCTTTCTCTGACGTTCACTTGGCATAATGCCCTCAAGGTCCACCATATTGTCACAAATGGTAAGATTTCCTTCTTTTTATAACTAAATGATATTCCACTGTTTCAGAATTTCCTTTGTTTTTAATGGTGAATAATATTCCATTGTGTATGTGTTTGTATACACATTTTCTTTATCCATCCATCTATGGACACTTAACGGTTGTTTTGATATCTTGCTATCGTAAATGATACTGCAATAAACATGGCAATGCATATATCTTTTCAAGTTAGTGTTTTTATTTTTGTGGGATAAATACCCAAAAGTAGAATTGCTGGATCATGCAGATCTAATTTTAATTTCTTTTTTTTAAAAAAATTTTTGTATTTATTTATGATAGTCACACAGAATGAGAGAGAGAGGCAGAGACATAGGCAGAGGGAGAAGCAGGCTCCATGCACCGGGAGCCCGATGTGGGATTCGATCCTGCGTGTCCAGGATCGCGCCCTGGGCCAAAGGCAGGCGCTAAACCGCTGCACCACCCAGGGTTCCCTAATTTTAATTTCTTAAGGAACTTCCATACTGTCTTCCACAGTGGCTATACCAATTTACATTCCCACTAATAGTATGTGAGGATTTCCTCTCTCTACATCCTAGCCAACACTTATTCTTTTTTCTTTCTTGTAGGATTTTATTTATTTGAGAGAGACAGCATGAGCATGAGGAAGGGCAGATGGAGAGAGAGAAGCAGACTCCCCACTGAGCAGGGAGCCCAACAACGGGCTCAATCTCAGGAGCCTGTGATCATGACCTGAGCCGAGGGCAAATGCTTAACTGAGCAATCCAGTTGTCAATAACAACCCAACACTTGTTATTTCTTGTCTTTTTGATAATAGCCATTCTAACAGGTGTGAGGTGTTATCTCATTGTAGTTTCAACTGCATTTCCTTGCACCTTTTCATGTACCTGATGGCCATCTATCTGTAAGTCTTCTTTGGAATTGACGGGCACCTGGGTGGCTCAGTGGTTGAGCGTCTGCCTTTGACTCAGGTCCTGATCCCAGGGTCCTGAGTTCAAGTCCCACATTGGGTCCCCACAGGGAGCCTGCTTCTCCCTCTGCCTATGTCTCTGCCTCTCTTTGTGTCTCTTGTGAATAAATAAATAAAATCCTAAAAAAAAAAAAGCCTTCTTTGGAATTGCATATGTATCTTTTTAATACATGTATCTTAAACTTTGAAAGTCTAAATGTAAAAAAAAAAAGTCTAAATGTGTTAATTTATAATTTTACCTGAAGACCATACTGTACTGAATGTTTTATAATTTATTTGGTTAAAAGTTCTGATTATATTCATATCTAACAGAATCATCATCAACAAAAGAAAGAGAGGGAGAAAGCGAGAAAGAGAACAAGGGTTGAGAAGCATGTAAAGAAATTGGAATTCTCATACACTGACCATTTGGGAATGTCAAATGGTATAGCTGCTGTGAGAAGCTACATGGTGGTTCCTTAAATAAGTAAACAGAATTATCATAAGACTAAGCAATTCCACTTCTGAGTATATGCACAAAAGAACTGAGAGCAGTAACCTAAACCAATATTTATATATCTATGTTCACAGCAGCATTATTCACAATAGCCAGGATACAGAAACAACTCTTAAGTGTCCATCAAGGGGCTAATAGATAAAGAAAATGTATGTTAATGTACACACACACACACACACACAATGGAATATTATTCAGCATTAAAAAGGAAGGAAATTCTGACAAATAAATGCTACAGTATGGATGAACTTTGACAACATTAGGCTAAGTAAAATAAGCCAGTCACAAAATGACAAATACTATATGATTCTATTCATGTGAGGTACCTAGAATTGTCAAATTAATAGAGAAAGTAGGGTGGTCTTTGCTATAGGGGTTGGGGGAAGGAGGAAACAGTGAGTTGTTGTTTAGAATTTCAATTTGGCAAGGTGAAAAAGTTGTGGAGACAAATAGTGTGATAGTTACACAGAATGTGACTATACTTAATGCCAGTGAACTGTACAGTTAGAAATGTCTAAAATGGTAAATTTTATAGAAGTTTTAACTACAAATAAATTTTAAAAAATTTCTGATTATAAAAGATGCTAAGAAAATAGCATTTTTCTAATGTAAATTTATTTTTATTTTTACTTTTTTTAAGATTTTGTTTATCGTGAGAGACACACACACACAGAGAGAGGCAGAGACACAGGCAGAGGAAGAAGCAGGCTCCAGGCAGGGAGCCCGACATGGGACTTGATCCCGGGACTCCAGGATCACGCACTGGGCCAAAGGCAGGCACTAAATCACTGAGCCACACAGGGATCTCTAATGTAAATTTTAAAATGTAAGGATCCCTTGCTGAGATTCCAAATTAATTCCTGCAATAAATATTTGGTAAACACCTACCATGAGCCAAGTTAGGTATTAAGAATACACTAGTGAATAAGACATCTATGTTTTCTGGTCTCTTAAGGAGTTTTATAGTCTAGTGCAAGAGACCAGTAAAAAATAAATAACCATCTCAATAGGATAGCAACTGTTCATTAGTTTATTAAATTGCACAGTACTAAATACATATAATAGCCCCCACAATAGCACTACTATAAGGCGGAGATTATTAAAAGTTCTACTACTCAGGGTCCTAAAAAGGTTTACCAGAACTAATATATATATATATATTTTTTTTACCAGAATATTATGAACACACAGTAAGTGTGTGTTGAAAGCACTGAAGTGAATTCAATCTGATTATGAGCAGGCTATCTACTTTGTTGGAAAAGCCTGTCCCCCAAATTCCAGGTTGCTTATAGCAGAAAGGAGTACAGCAGGGACTCACAACGAGGCATGGATTCTTATAGGAGCTACTTAATTTGTGTCTTTGAATTCAACAACTAAAAATTTATGATTTTTAGTTTATATGTTTTTCCATTAACATAGATGGCAAATTACTGTGCTATCCCTTCTGACGAGTGAAGAGAAATATGGAATTATAATCCCCCCAGAATACTTTAACTCAATTTTACACTGATGAGAAAATCAGTCACAGTACCATTTCTTACCCAAAGTCACATAAGAAACCTACAGCAGAATCAAGGACAGAGACAAAAGCTTAATGCTATACATCCTTAATGCTGAGCTCACCAAACTTAACTAGTTCTCAAGTTGCCATTATTTTAACAGTATCTTGGTATATTACCTTTCTTCTAAAGCTCTCAGATTCTTGTTATTACTCACTGCTATTCTTTACACAAACATAAAACAAGCTGGATAACAAAATTATTCATATTTCACCACAGTCAAAGAGAGGCCATAGAGTAAGATCCTCCAATTAAATGCAAATAAACCCACAGGTAAGAAAACCTAGATGTAACCTAACAATGACTACGATCACTTGTCATATTTTCTCAAACTGTATCAACTTCCTCTTAAAAATTAAAAGGTAGACTCAAGAGAAGAGGTTATTTAAGTGTCAGTTCTTTCTTTTTTTAATTTTTTTTAAAATTTTTATTTATTTATGATAGTCACAGAGAGAGAGAGAGAGAGAGAGGCAGAGACACAGGCAGAGGGAGAAGCAGGCTCCATGCACCGGGAGCCCGATGTGGGATTCAATCCCAGGTCTCCAGGATCGCTCCCTGGGCTAAAGGCAGGCGCCAAACCACTGAGCCACCCAGGGATCCCAAGTGTCAATTCTTATGGAAATGTATCTCAAGAGCAATTAAATAACCTGAACACAGCCAATACTCAACCACCTAAAAGACAATAACCAGGCTCTTGAAATTGTTTTTTCTCATGACAGTTTTGAGAATAATCCACATATAAATCACAAATAAAATGACAAGTAGATTTCACTTTCTACATGTGCACTAATGACAAATATGGGACACAGGTTATATTATATAAATGTGAATGCAAGGCGAATAAAGTTACCGACATAGACATGACTAGCTAAAGCTTAGAGTATATTCACAACTTTGAAACTTTGAAGAGGCCACCAACTTCAGTTCCCTAGGTCACAATTTTCTCTTTTGTCAATTTACCACCTAAGTTTAGAAGAATTATGACTGTTTTTGTAAAAAAAAAGACATATAAAAGATAAAGAAAATATGTGAATAATGAAGAGTCAGGGATCCCTGGGTGGCTCAGCAGTTTGGCGCCTGCCTTCGGCCCGGGGCGTGATCCTGGAGTCTCAGGATTGAGCCCCACATCGGGCTTCCTGCATGGAGCCTGCTTCTCCTCTGTCTGTGTCTCTGCCTCTCTCTCTCTCTCTCTCTCTGTGTGTCTCTCATGAATAAATAAATAAAATCTTAAAAAAAAAAAAAAAGGAAGAATCAGACTTGGAAAGGGAACAAACCTTAGATGGGAAATTTAGAAAAACTATGTCAAAATGCCATTTTGTAAGATGTCTAGTACTGTTATAGCCTTCTGAAATGCTAACACTTTTTTATATTTAGTTCTTTAAAAGTTATTTAAGAAATTTCCATCTTGGTTGCCGATGGCCAAACAGAAAAATCTTCTCAGTAGACTGCAAGGATACAGACTTACAGTCTTATCAACTGGCCTTCCTAGGCATCTCAGATACTACTATGTTTTACATGTTCAGAAAAATCCACACTTCAATTACCAATTTGCTAAGTGGGTCTTCAATGAAAGAAAACGGACTTTTGTTTTCCTTCATTTTTCATATAGTCTTAACAGCTGATTAAATTTTTTCTTTGTTCCTTTGAATGCTTCAACTACATTCTGAAGGATGTTGTGCCTCTTCTAAGACAAAGCAATTACACTGGGAAATTTCCAAACTTTTACAATGAGTTTTAATTTTTCCAAGTAGAGCTTGCTGGAAAGTCAGGGTTATTATTAAAGACACAAACAAGCAATTGAATCCTACCTTACTCTTACCAATATATTTTCCTAGGTTTCCATCAAGTGTAACAGAATAAGCTTCTTTTTCTTAAGGTCCAAGAATTCTTGGGGGTCCTGTTGTTTAAAAGGTTTACTGGCTCAAATAATAAATTCCTCCAAGAATGGTGACTGGATAGGAAATTTTATCCACCTTTCAAAAATCTTCTTAGTAATGTACTCTTGAGAATAGCCAGGAGGCAATGATACTGATTTTAATGCCCAATCTCTTCTGTCTCAATGCCATCTTCCATTAGTTTGGAGTTAGTTCTCCCACATATGAAATGAAACACATAGCTTTAAAAAAATTCTTTCCTACTCCTTATTGTCCTTGAGATTCTCAAGAATTCTACTAGCTTTTCCAGAAAAAAAAATCAATTTTGCAAATTAAACAAATTAAAGCATTTGAGAACTATGATTTTTTTTAAAGGAAGAACACAAATCTTCAATTACTAAGATCACCACACATCCTTTGCTGATTCTAGATCATCTCTGAGCTAATGCCTTATTCACAAAATATTTTATGTAGTTCCAGAGATTACACGAATTCAAATAGTTACTTTAAAAATTATGAAGCCACATGATGATTATTTTGGTATCTATTTACATGGTCTCAGCGTCCTAGGATCAAGCCCCACATCAGGTTCCATACTCAGCATGGAGTCTCCTTGAGATTCTCTCTCTCCATCTTTCTCTGCCCCTCCCATTCGTGCTCTCTCTCTAAAATAAATAAAATCTTTAAAGAAAAATAATAAATTGTGATGTGGTTAAAACATGGACAGCCAGTAAAAACAGGAGAAAAAAAGAGAAGGAATCTGGATAAACAGAAAACCAGAAAATCAGTCTGCAAATGAATCAAGTCATATAAAATGCCTGTGTGAGCTGCTCACTTAAGTCTAAAGAAAAATATAATTTTAGCTACCAAGGGTCTATCTTCTGTCTCTCTTAAGTCAAACGCTCATTTTTAGATTTAAATGAAATTTCTCTGTTTAATGAGATTGTTAACTCCTGGATGTTATACAGTATATGCCATAGTTCTGGGCTTGGCTTAACATGGATTAGGTGAACTGAATGCACCATTAAAAAAAAAATTAGTTCCTACTCCTGTCTTTTATAGTCTCAAGAATTCTAACCAGCTATCTTAGGAAAGAAACTTAATTCCAATGAGTCAATGTAATTAAAGCATTTAAGAACTATGATATTTAAAAAGTCAAATAAATCTTCAATTACTAAGCTCAGTACAGACCAGCTGCTAGAATTCCTGAGAATCTAAAGGAGAGCAAGGAAAAGGAAATAATTTTTTTTTTAAACACTGTGATTCATTTCATATGTATGAGAACTAATTTGTTTAGATCTGAGAGATATTCTTTTGTCATTGTAAAAGATTTTTGCTTTGGATGTTCCTTCTAGCACTGTAAAAATCTTTCCTTTCCAGCCCATCCCAATCCCTGTGCTTCAAAGTATAGAAATGAACAAGCAATCCTAATTGCATGATCTGTATCTAACAAAACCAACCCATCTCATAAAACCAAAGCATTGCAAAATCTGTTACTCTTTACTCATTAGCCTTCATGCAAGTAAGAATTAAATCTGTCTGCTTCTTCTTTCTTAAACTAGAAAAATTATGGATCAGTTATCTACTTTGATTATAAATATTTCTATTTCCAAATAATCATTCAATTACCATGAGGTGGATACTAGCTTTTAAGTGTTATACATGAAGACACAAATTACCTAAATAATAAACTTGTTTAAGTTCGTCTATCCTTTTTTTTTTAATTTTTATTTATTCATGAGAGACACAAAGAGAGAGAGAGAGAGAGAGAGAGGCAGAGACACAGGCAGAGACACAAGCAGAGGGAGAAGCAGGCTCCATGTAGGGAGCCCGACATAGGACTTGATCCCAGGTCTCTAGGATCACGCCCTGAGCTGAAGGCAGCGCTAAACCGCTGAGCCACCCGGGCTGCCCAAGTTCGTTCTATCCTAATAAAATATCTTTAAAAAAATTTTTTTTTTATTGTGGGGGTGGCTGGGTGGCTCAGTAGTTAAGCATCCAACTCTTGTTTCTGGCCCAGGTAATGATCTCAGAGTTGTAGGATCTAGCGCTGCTTCAGGCTCCATGCTTACCATGGAGTCTGCTTGAGATTCTCTCTCCTCTCCATCTGCCCCCTCTCCACTCATACTCATGCTAAAATAAATCTTTAAAAAATAAAAATGATTTTATTGTGAAATATAGCATATTTATAGTGTACACACAGATTAATGTATCACAGCTTGATAATTTATCACAAAACAAACACTCAAATACTACTACTCAGGTTAAGAAATAGAACTGAGGAATATGAGAAAGATCTAGTACCCCAGATGCCTTCCTCATATCCCCCTTCTCTTAGTATCTCTCCCCACTCACCAAAGGCACCATTCTCCAAACTTTTCTTCATAGTTGACACCACTGAAGAAGGTATACCTACATATTATGGTTTAGCTTTACTTTTATCTATGAGAGTAATGATTCTTCTGCATGTATTTTATTCTGGTGCATGGGTTGTTTCAACACTGTGTTCGTAAGATTTATGCATATTTTTGCAAGTAGATGTAGTTTGTTTATTTTCCTTGAATAATATTTCACTGTATTTCATTATTTATCTATTCTGCTAGAAAACTGATGGACAAATGATGAACAGTTGGGCTGTCTGCTAGATAAATGATGGACAATGGGTTGCTTCTAGTTTTTGGTCAATACCAATAATGTTGTTTTGAATATTCTTGTACAAATCTCCTGATGTACCTAGGAATGCATTTCTGTTGAATACTCAAGAACAAAACTAAATCATAGGGTATGCTTATCTTCAATTCTAGTACATATGTCAAACAGCTTCTCAAAGTAGCTGCACCAATTTAAACTCCCAATAGCAGCTTTTGAAAGTTTTTATTATTTCATATATTCACACTCATTAATATATTATTAATCTTTTTAATTTTAGCCATTCCAGTGCAAGAGCAGTAGTATCTCATTGTTCTAATTTGCATTTCATTTGTTTATAAATTTTGTTATTCTTTTTGACAATGACTACTCTAACCTAGCTTTTGGAGGGAGAATTGTCTTTTTCTTATTGATCTGCAATAGTTCTCTATCACTTAAACATGATACAAATTTCTTCTCCCATTCTGTGACTTCCTTGTAACTCTCTTAACTGTTCCTTCTGATGAGAAGTTCTTAAATTTTTTAAAAAGATTTATTTATTTATTTATTTATTTATTTATTTATTATTTATTTTTATTTATTTATTTATTTATTTATAAGAGACACACAGAAAGAGGCAGAGACACAGGCAGAGGGAGAAGCAGGCTCCCTGCAGGGAGCCTGATGCAGGACTCAATCCTAGGACCCCAGGATCATGACCTGAACTGAAAACAGATGTTCAACCACTGAGCCTCCCAGGCATCCCAGAAGTTCCTAATTTTAATGTAATAATGCATTGACATTCACTCTTCTCCTTTAGGATTAGCGCTTTTTTTGTCTACTTAAAAACTCTTTCTCATGGTGCCTGGGTGGCTTAGTTGGTTGAGTGTCTGCCTTTGGCTCAGGTCATGATCTTGGGGTCCTGGGATTGAATCCCACATTGGGCTTCCTGGTCAGCGGGGAGTCTGCTTCTCTCTCTCTCTGCTGATGCCCCCCAACTCATGCTCTCTCTCAAATAAATAGATAAAACCTTAAAAAAAAACCCTCTTTCTCTGAGATAATGTTAGAAACTTGTTACAAAATAATCCCCTGGGGGTGGATCAAAGTATTGACAAAAAAAGATTGGCAATGTGTTGTTAATTATTGGACCTGAGTTATGAGTATTTGGGAGTCCATTGTATTTTTCTATTTTTTTATAAGCTTACAAATTTCAGTAACAAATTTAAAAAAATTAATGTTATTAAAAACTCCTGGATCTTTTAAGTGTTTATAGCAAGGTTGCAGGATACAAGGCTAATATACAAAAGTCAGTCATTTTCCCATATAAAAACAATGAAGAAGTGTTTTGAATTTGAAATGAAAAACAATACTATTTATATTAGCATCCTACAAAATGAAATACTTATATATAAATCTAACAAAGTATACATAAGACCTTTAAAACTATAAAACCGTGAGGGAAAAAATTAAAGCATTGAATAAATGGAGAGACAGTCTATGTTTGCAGATAGGAAGGCTCAATATTGTCAGGATGTCAGTTCCTCCCAACTTGGTCTACAGAATAAATGCAATCCCAATCAAAATTCCAGCAACTTATTTTTGGTTATCAACAAAGTGGTTCTAAAATGTATATGGAGAGGGAAAAGACACAGAATAACCAACACAACGCTGAAGGAGAACAATGCTCAAGAACTGACACTACATGAATTCAAGACATAATTATCAAACTACAATATTCAAGGCAGTGTAGTCCTGGTGAAAAAAATAGACCAAAAAATCAGTAGAACAGAATGGAAAGCCCAGAAATAGACTGACAGATATAAGGCAACTGATCTTTGACAAAGGAACAAAGGCAATACAACTGATGTAAGAAAGTCTTTACAACAGTGGTGCTAGAACAACCAGACATTCACATGCAAAAAAAATAATCTAGATATAGACTTTACATCCTTCACAAAAATTAACACCAAATGGATCACAGATGTAAATGTAAACTACTTAGCTATAAAACTCCTAGAAGATAATATAGGAGAAAATCTAGATAACTTTGGATTTTTGCAATGACTTTTTAGATGCATCACCAAAGGCATAATCCATGGAAGGAATATTGATAAGCTGGATTTCATTAAAATTAAAACTACCTGCTCTGCAAAAGACACTGTCAAGAGAATGAAAAGACAAGGCACAGACCAGGAGAAAATATTTGCAAAAGACACCTGATAAAGGACTGCTACTCAAAATATACAAAGAACTCTTAATTTTCAACAATAAGAAACAACACAATTTAAAAATGGGCCTACGACCTTCACAGACACCTCCCCAAAGAAGAATATAGAGACGGCAAACAAGCATATGAAAAGATGCTTCACATGGCATCAAGGAAATGTAACTTAAAACAACGAGATACCACTACACATCTCTTAGAATAGCCCACATCCAGAACAGTGACACCACCAAATGCTGGCAAGGATGGGGAGCAACAGAACTCTCCTTCATTGCTGGTAAAAAAGGAAAACAGTACATATAGGCTCTTTGGAAGACTTCAGCAGTTTCTTTTTTGTTGTTGTTGTTGTTGTTTTTAAGATTTTATTTATTTATTCATGAGAGACATAGAGAGAGAGGTAGAAACATAGGCAGAAGGAGAAGCAGGCTCCCTGTAGGGACCCCAATGTAGGACTTGATCCCGAGACTCTGGGATTGTGCCCTGAGCCGAAGGCAGACGCTCAACTGCTGAGCCATCCAGGCGTCCCCAGTTCAGCAGTTTCTTACAAAACTTACCATGCAATCTAGCAATCATTCTTTTTGGTATTTACTCAAAGGAGCTGAAACCTTATACCCATACAAAAACCTGCATATGGATGTTTATATCAACTCTACTTATAATTGCCAAAAATTAGAAGCAACCAAGACGTCCTTCAGTAGGTAAATGGATAAACTATTGTACATCCATACAATGGAATGTTATTTAATGCTAAAAAGAAATTTGTTTACAAGCCATGAAAAGACATGGAGGAAATTTAATTGCTTATTACTAATTGAAATAAGTGAATGTGAAAAGGCTACATACTGTATGATTCCAGCTATATAACTTTCTGGAAAAGGAAAATTATAGCAATAATAAAAGGGTCAGTAGTTGCCAGGGGTTAAGTGGAATGAAAGATTAATAAGCAGAGTAAAGAGGATTTTTAGGGGAGTGAAACTACTTTGTATGATACTATTAATAGCAAATACATGTCATTATACATTTGTCCAAATCCAAAAAATGTACACCACCAAGAAAGAATCTTTTTTTTATTTTTAAATAATTTATTCATTTATGATAGGCACATAGTGAGAGAGAGAGAGAGGCAGAGACACAGGCAGAGGGTGAAGCAGGCTCCATGCACCGGGAGCCCGACGTGGGATTCGATCCCGGGTCTCCAGGATCGCGCCCTAGGCCAAAGGCAGGCGCCAAACCTCTGCGCTACCCGGGGATCCCACCAAGAACGAATCTTAATGTAAACTACAGACTTTGGGTGATAATAATGTGTCAATGTAGGTTTACCCACTGTAACAAATGTGTCACTCTGGTGAATGATATGGATCACAAGGGAGGTTATGTATCTGTGGGGGTAGGAGGTATACAGGAAATCTGTACCTCTCCTCAACTTTGCTATAAACCTAAAACTGCTTTAAAAAACAAATTCCATTAAGACATTATAAAAACCCTATTAAGGAAAAAAGTTTAAAAAGGAAAGAATCCTTCTTTCTTTGAGGTCTTAAAGATATTCTTTTTTTTTTTTTTTTTTTTTTTTTTTAATTTATGATAGTCACAGAGAGAGAGGGAGAGGCAGAGACACAGGCAGAGGGAGAAGCAGGCTCCATGCACTGGGAGCCCGACGTGGGACTCGATCCCGGGTCTCCAGGATCGCGCCCTGGGCCAAAGGCAGGCGCCAAACCGCTGCACCACCCAGGGATCCCCAAGATATTCTTCTAAATTATCCTTTATAAAGAAGCTTTATTGTTTTACCGTTCACATTTAGGTCTATAATCTAAACCGTAAATTGCTTCAGAGGTATGAAGTAAAGGAACAGTTACATTTTTTCCATATGGATTTCCAAATATCTCAGAATTAAGTGAAAAAAAAAGATCACCTTTTCCTCAAAGCTCTGCAGTACCACCTTTTAGGAAAAAAAATCTCCACAGATGAATAGCTCTGTTTCTGGGCTGTTTCATCCATCTACATTTCCATCTGACACATCTTTCATTGAATTTCTTTCTATGTTAAATTTTTGACACAATTGTAAATATCCCATTTTTAAATTTCATTTTCTAATGACTTATTGCTGGTATAAGTAGGTGTGAACTGATTTTTGTAGAATAATTTTATATCTAGCAACATTGTTAAAGTCACTAATTCGAAAAGGTTACATTCTGTGGCATTTCTATATAGGGTATCCACAAAAATCATATAGTAAACATCAGCGTAATGGTGAATGCTAAGCCCTTTTCCTTTGAGATGAGAAGACAAAAATGCTTGCTTTGTTACTTTTTTCCCTCCTAACCTTATTGAGAAAAAATTGAAAAATATATATATTTAAACTGTACAATGTGATAAGCTGATATACATAGCTACTGTTGGAATAATGACCAAGACCAAAACAATTAACACATTCATCACCTCACATAGTTAACTCTTTTGCTTCATTACCTCTAGACAACTGGATATCTAACAACTACAATAAAGCAAGGAAAAGGGGAAAAATCATAAATATTGGAATCCCATTATTCAAAAATGATTTTATTTCCTTCTACATATTTGAAGAGATTGAATTTTCTAGCTTTTTCCTAATTTCCTTAGAACTTAGTTCACTTATCTATAGCCTATCTTCTAATATATACATGCAAAGCTAAAAAAGAAATAAAAAATCCCTCTAAACATGGTTTTAGCTGCACACTACAAGTTTTTATGCATAAATCTCTATTATTCTATTTAAAATATTTCCTAATTTCCGTTTAATTTCTTTTTTTGATCTATTATTCAAATGTATATTTCTTAATACTCAAATATTTGGAGATTTTCTAATTAACTTTTGGATAGCAAGCTTAAATGCATTGTGACCAAATAATAATCTGAATGATTTTAATTCTCTAAAAGTGGTGTAAATTCACTTTTATATCCTTATTAATCCCACGTTTGTTTTTTCAGTTACTGAGATATCTGTGTTAAACTCTCTTACTATAATTACGTATTTCTCCTTTTAATTCTGCCAATTTTTGTTTTAAATCTGTTATTAGGGATCCCTGGGTGGCGCAGCGGTTTAGCGCCTGCCTTTGGCCAAGGGCGCGATCCTGGAGACCCGGGATCGAGTCCCACATCGGGCTCCCGGTGCATGGAGCCTGCTTCTCCCTCTCCCTCTCCCTCTGCCTATGTCTCTGCCTCTCTCTCTCTCTCTCCTCTCTCTCTGTGACTATCATAAATAAATAAATAAATAAATAAATAAATAAATAAATAAATAAATAAATAAATAAATATTTAAAAAAATCTGTTATTAGAGGGGCACCTGGGTGGTTCAGTTGGTAAAGTTTCTGCCTTTGGCTCAGGTCATGATCTCAGGGTCCTGGGATGGAGCCCCACACTGGGCTCCCTGCTGGATGGAAAGTCTGCTCCTCCCTCCCTTTTTTGCTCCTCCCCTCGTTTGTGCTTTTTTTGTCTCTAATAAACAAATAAAAACTTCAAGAAATGTAAATCTGTTATTAGAATTATTTTTTGTTAAATGATTTATCATTACGAAGTGCCCCTCCTTCATCCCTAATCATGCTTTTTTGCCTTAAAGTCTACTCTGGCTGAATATTAATATATCCACATTCAGAACAGTTTTCTTTTGTTTAGTCTCTTTTTTAAAATTCTGGCTAAAAAAAGCACAGCATAAAACTTACCATCTTAACCATTTCTAAGAGCATAAGTTCAGTAGTGTTAAGTATATTCATCTTATTATACAACTAATCTCCAGAACTTTTTCATCTTACAAAACTACATCTCTGTATCTATTAAGCAACAACTCCCCATAACTCATTATACTCCATAACCCCCAAACTCCTAACAATCACCATTCTACTTTCTGTGACTTTAACTATTGAAGATACCTTCTATAAGTGGGATCATGTATTATATGTATTTTTATGACTGGCTTATTTCACTTAGCATAATGTTCTTAAGGTTTATCCATACTGCAACATGCAGTGACCAGTCTTTTAATTTAATAGCTTCCCTGGAGATTATAACATCTATTTGTGACTTGCAAAATTATACTATTAATTGGCAGTTTTACTCTCTTCCTTGATAAAGCAAGGAAGTATATGCCTCTCCTAATTTATAGGCCATGACTACTTTGTAAGTTAATTCTCTGTGTATTTTTTTGTTTTTGTTTTTTAAGATTTATTTGAGAGAGTGAATGAGTTGGGGGAAGGGCAGAGAGAGAAAATCTTCATATAGACTCTCTGCTGAACAGGGAGCCCAACATGGGGTTCAATCTCACAATCCATGAGATCATGACCTCAGCCAAAACAAAGAGTTGGGACGCTCAATCGACTGAGCTGCCCAGGCGCCCCATAATTCTCTATGTGTTTTAAAATCCTAATAAAACTTTCTTATTGTTTTATATAATCAATATTCATTTAGACTTGGCCACGTATTTGTGGTTTGCTTTGCTATTCATGCCTTGTTCCATCTCCAACCTTCCAACTGGGTCATCTTTCTTCTGTATTCAGAATATCTTCAGGATTTTTTCAATAGGGTTCCAATGGTGACATCTTTTTGGTTTTATTTTTGTGTTTTTTTGCTGTTTTTTAAAACTATTTCCGGGCAGCCCGGGTAGCTCAGCGGTTTAGCGCCACCTTCAGTCCAGGGCGTGATCCTGGAGACCCGGGATTGAGTCCCCCATCAGGCTCCCTGCATGGAGCTTGCTTTTCCCTCTGCCTGTGTCTCTGCCCCTCTCTCTCTCTCTCTCTCTCTGTCTCCCATGAATAAATAAATAAAATCTTTTAAAAAAAACTGCTTATTTCCACTTCATTCTAGAAGGATATTTTCACTGTATATGACATGTGTAGAATTGCAGACTGGCAGTTATTTTAATTCAGACCTTTAAAGATATCATCCCACTGTCCTCTGACTTCTATTGTTCCTATTTGAGAAGTTATCTCTAGGTTTGATTGTGATCTTTTTAAAACTGTGTATTTTTTTTCCTCTGGCTGCTTTTAAGATTTTCTGTCTTTGTTTCCTAGAAATTTTACTATGATGTTCCTATGATGTTTACTATGATGTATTCTGCTTGTGATTGATACTTCTTGAATCTGTGGCTTGATGGTTTTCTTGAATTTTGGAAAGTCATCAACAATATCTCCTCAAATACTCTTCCTTATGCTCTTTCTTCTGCAGTTCCCATTACACATATGACATACCTAATCTCTGTAGGCCTCTAAGTCTTTCACCTTCTCTTCTGTATGTCCTCATCTTTTGACTTTCTATGCATGATTTAGTTTTTTCTAACTTATGCTACAGTTCACTGATTCTTCTCAGATAATACCAATCTGTTTTTTAAAACCAGACACTGAGTACATAGTTTCAATTACTGTATTTTTCAGATCTAAAATATGCATTACAAAGTAGTTTGCCAGTTGTCTACTGAATTTCTCCATGCTGTCTTTATTTCCTTGAATCTTTTAAGAATAGTTATTTTAAATCTGGTAACTCCAATATTTAGGTCTCCTGTGTATCTGTTCTATTGTCTAATGTTAGAGACAATATTCCATATTCTTATTGTTACATCCCCTCATGTTTCTAATTATTTTTATTGTGTACTAAACAATCTATTTTTAAAAACTGATAATGAAAGTAATCTGTGAGGATTTCCAGAGAGGATCTATTTGCTTTGCACCTATATTACCTCAAACCAATTTCAGGTACTGAAATAATTTAAAACTAAGTCACAATTCCTACAAGGGTGAGTCATTTCCACTCATCTTTACTACTAGGACTCAGTCTCTTGGGGGGTCCTATGCCAGAGCAAGGTGGGGTGGATGGTCACTAGTTCCTGCTCACACCCTAGAAGGCCCTGAACATCAATCACTGTCCTCTTGGCTCCAGGAATTTGTCACCATTCAGCTTTTCAACTGCTCTATCCTTTTTGCCTATGTTATTCTCCCTTCAAAGTGTTTACCTTCCCTATCTTTGGTCTAATGGATTCTTGCATGCACCAAGCATACCCTTCTGGAATAATTTTGAAAATAATACACTAGAAAAACTTGGGGGGTTTCTTTTTTGTAGTAAGCACATAAATGAGCAGTATAAGAAACAATTTAAACTGGTTCTAAGGACAACCTATTTTTTAAATTGCCTAGGGTAGAAAGATAAGCCACATTTACTTACTTGTTTCCCACCTTTATATTAGATATTTTACCCCTAAAAGGAAAGGAAAAAGAAATATGTGGCCAATTATTTCTAGATATCTTTTGTAGAACAGTCAGCTAGAGCCTAAAATAAAATGTCCTCTTTATTGAACTTCTAAAAAGAGATGGCATTTAAAAAGTATATTAAGAGTATGTGACTTTCAACAAAGAGAATATGGTTGAGAGCAACGAACTAAAAGGCCCAAACACTTGCTTTGGTTCTGTATTAGTTTCCTGTGGCTGCTAAAACAAATTACCACAAATATGGTAGCTCAAACTATGGAAATTTATTGTCATAGTTCTAAAGCCTAGGGATCCCTGGGTGGCACAGCAGTTTGGCGCCTGCCTTTGGCCCAGGGCGCGATCCTGGAGACCCGGGATCGAGTCCCACGTCGGGCTCCCGGTGCATGGAGCCTGCTTCTCCCTCTGCCTGTGTCTCTGCCTCTCTCTCTCTCTCTCTCTCTCTCTCTCTGTGACTATCATAAATAAATACAAATTAAAAAAAAAAAAAGCCTAAATGTCCAAAACCAGTTTCACTGGGCTGAAATGAAGCTAATGGCAAGGTATAGTCATTCTGAAAGCTCTAGAGAATTTGTTCCTTGCCTTTTCCAATTGCTGGTAGGTGTAGGCATTTCTTGGCTTGCCATATCACCCCAATCTCTTGCCCTCATGGTTATGATGCCCTCTCTTCTATCTGAAATCTCCTTCTGCCTCCCCCTTATAAGGATATTTGTGGCTGCACTTAGGGCTCACCTGGATGATCCAGGATAAACTCCCCATCTCAAGATGTTGACAGATAGTAGCTATACCTGTGGTGAACATACAGCATCATGCATAGTTTTCAAATCACTATGCTGTACAACCTGAAACTAATGTAACAATGTGTATCAACTATACTTCAATTAAACTTAATTTTTAAAAAGAAAAAAATCTGAAATGTTTTTAAAATTATAAATTAACACAATTTGTTTCTAGACAGTCTACAATGTATCAAAGTACTAAGCTAGGTGTTAGAAAGACATACAAGAACAAAACCCAGTTCTTATCCCAACAGGCTCAGAGTCTAATAGGCAAAGACAGGCATACAGTGAATGTTTATAAGTATCACAGATGAAGTGGGAGACACAAAGAATAAAATGGTCAGTTCTGACAGTTATTAAAATTTCTTTAAATTTAAAAATGTTATGACTTTATAAAAACACTTTGTAGTGCTCACATCAGTGGTAGCACATATATTAAAATTGGAATGGTAGAGACAAGATTAGCGTGGCCCTCATGCAAGGATGACATGCAAATTCATTAAGTGTTCCATAAAAAAAAATAAAAAATAATTAAAATTTAAAAATAAAAACAGGTTATAACTCTTGTCTTTAAAAGGAAGTCCTTGGGACGCCTGGGTGGCTCAGAGGTTTAGTGCCTGCCTTTGACCCAGAATGTGATCCTAGAGACCTGGGATCGAGTCCCACATCAGGCTCCCTGCATGGAGCCTGCTTCTCCCTCTGCCAGTGTCTCTGCCTCTCTCTCTCTGTCTCTCATGAACAAATGAAATCTTTTAAAAAAATAAAATAAAAGGAAGTCCTCACATCCGTTAGGATAGCTATTTAAAAAGCAAACAAACAGAAAATAACAAGTGTTGGAGATGATGCAGACAAATTAGAACCCTGTGTACTGCTGGTAGGAATGTAAAACGGTACATCTCCTACAGAAAACAAAATGGCAGTTCCTCAAAAAATTAAACAGAATTACCATTAATCCAGCAATTCCACTTCTGGCTATAAACCCAAAAGAAGTGTAAGCAGGAATTTCAAAAGACATCTGTACACCCATGTTCACAGCATGTTATTTACAAAAGTCAGATAGTGGAAACAACTCAAGTATCCATCCACAGATAAATAAAATGTGATTAATACATACAATAGAATATTATTCAACTTTAAAAAGGAAGGAAATTCTGATACATGCTACAACATGGATTAACTTTGAAGACATTATCCTTAGTGAAATAAGCCAGTCATAGAAGGACAAATACCATATGATTCCATGTGTATGAATTATCAAGAGTATCAAATTCACAGAATCAGAAAATAGAAAGTAGGATGGTAGTTTCCAGGAATTAGGATAAGAGAAAGTAGGGAGTTACTGTTTAATGGATATAGGGTTTCAGTTTTGTGAAATGAAAAAAAGTCGGGGAGGGCAGAGGAAAGGAAGAGAGAAACATTTAGGTAGCTCTATATAAAACAAAAAGTAGTGAAGCAATTAAGCAATAGCACAGTACTGGGATTGAGAAACCGTTCATGCAAATCAACTATGAAATTTAAGTCAGCTATTTTAATGTTTCAGAGGTTTAAATATCAAATGTGAAAGTGTTTTGTAGTTGAATAGTTTTACAAGTGGGAAAAGAGGAAGAGAGAACTAATGTTAAGTGCAAAACGAAGTTAACAAAAAGAGTACATTGCTCTTACCATTATCATTATAACTTGATAAACATAGAGCAAACACGGTTTTTATGTCCAGAAAAATATTAGCAAATCTGTTTAAAACAGTCTAGTGTACTATCCTCAGAGATAGCGATTCAAAAACAATTTTTTAAAAATTTCTACGATGATTCTGAGATATAGTCAATTTTGAGAGAAAAAGATTACCTAACCATAATCAGGGTTCCTAAAAATGTTAAAACTACAATCATTTTGTCTCATCGTTCTCTAGTCTCTGAAGACTATTTTTATTTTTTTAAAATTTTTATTTATTTATGATAGCCACACAGAGAGAGAGAGAGAGAGAGAGGCAGAGACACAGGCAGAGGGAGAAGCAGGCTCCATGCACCGGGAGCCCGATGTGGGATTCGATCCCGGGTCTCCAGGATCACGCCTTGGGCCAAAGGCAGGGGCTAAACCGCTGCGCCACCCAGGGATCCCCTGAAGACTCTTTAAAGTGAAAATTAGGATCATTAGTAATCTGTAGGAATCAGAACTAAACCTATTCCCAACCTTGAATTACCCCCAGAATTGGGTTTCTTTTATCTAGTGCTTGATTCAGACATCAGTCAGGAAATGGTTAAAAGTTATGCATAATTGGGATGCCTGGATGGCTCAGCAGTTGAGATTGAGCATCTGCCCTTGGCTCAGGTCCTGATCCTGGAATCTGGGATCGGGATCGGGTCCTATGTCAGGCTCCTTGAGGGGAGATTGTTTCTCCCTCTGCCTGAGTCTCTGCCCTCCCCCCACCCTGTGTCTTTCATGAATAAACAAAATCTTTTTTTTTAATTATGCATAATTATCCCACTATAAATTAATATTATGAACCTAATAGGTTCTCAAATATCTGCTATGGGTTCTACTCAAAAGTTCTTTTATTTACCTTTTTAAAAGATTTTTTATTTATTCATAGAGACAAGAGAGAGAGAGAGAGAGAGAGGCAGAGACACAGGCAGAGGGAGAAGCAGGCACCATGCAGAGAGCCTGACATGGGACTCATCCAGGGTCTCCAGGATCACGCCCTGGGCTGCAGGCAGCTCTAAACCACTGTGCCACTGGGGCTGCCCAAAAGTTCTTTTATTTGATTTTCAACATCTGGGTGCCCAAGAAACAGTTCCAGTAATCCAAAGGTAAGGCCCACAAGAGATTTTTGGCAGAAGCATTTTTTACCTAACTAGTAAGCCACATAAACCACAGGGTACTTAATATCTAAAGACTTGTCCTCTGTTGCCACTATTTACATAGCTATTCAAGCTACCAGGTATGAAGAACTAGTTGTTTTTATTGTTTAATTTCTAAGCGCTGAGGACCAGTACTTTTCTAAAACAATAAAACTGGGCTTGAGGGTGGCATGAAGAGGTTACAAGTTCTCTCCTTAAAACACATGTATTAAACTGAACAAAACTGTCAGAAACAACTTTTCAGGGCTATAGAAATCAATCAAAGGCCACAACAAATTACTGAGAAACTGCTAGTGTCTTAGGTAAGAACAATGAAGTCTGTACCCTTCTTGCCTAGGACTGCTCCCATTCACATCTCCTGCTCCATGGAGAACAATAGCTTTAACCAGGACAGGGCTAGCTATAAAAATAGCAGCTTTATTGCCAAAGAAGGCTAGCTAGAGAGGAGGGCAAAACTCCACAGCTCTCTCAGATAAAGTGGATAACTTAGAAATAAATGTAAAAAACAAACAAACAAAAACAAAAAACAACAAAAAAACCCACCTTGCTGCCTTGCTAGCCTGAAGTTGAAGTGTTGGTTAAGTGAGAGGTAAACAAGAAATTTAAAAGGGAAATCCTGGAAATAAAAAAGAAACATAGAAAAGCTGTATTCATTCTCTACACATTCCTAGCTAAATAGGAAACGAGAAACTATGCACGTGCACGGAGAAACCTAAGAGCCAGTGGAAAGTAAAAGTGAAAACAAACTTAAGATCAGCCTGAACTTTGAGGTCCTCCTCAACCCACAGTTTAACCAGCAGAAAATAAAAGTTTATGCATTTTAGATGTTTAGCAAAACCTCAGTCTAAATCACTGGCTGACCAATAAACACTGCAGACACAGGGACAATCCCTAAAAAGCAAAAGTAAAAAATAAAAGTTAGAATTTAAAAATATGTGCAGATACATTTGTGACTGTACACATGGGACAGGTAGAGAGGTAGATATCCTAGTTTATGTCCAGGCTAATTATTTTTAAAATACCTTCAAGAAAATAAAATAAGAATCCAGAGTTAACTATCTGTTTAAAAAAAGCCAAGAAAGAGGGCAGCCCTGGTGGCTCAGCGGTTTAGCACCGCCTTCAGCCCAGGGCCTGATCCTGGAGACTGGGGATGGAGTTCCACATCGGGTTCCCTGCATGGAGCCTGCTTCTCCCTCTGCCTGTGTCTCTGCCTCCCTTTCTCTCTGTGTGAATAAATAATGAAATAATATGAATGAATATTATTCATTCACTCATGAATAAATAAATACAATCTTAAAAAAAAAAAGCCAAGAAAGAAAGAAAGACTCATACATAGGAAAAACACCATCAATGGAAACGGGACTCTTAAAGGGTCCACCAAGTTGGTATACCTAAGCAATAAAAGCTTCAAAACAGCTAATAAAAATATTTTCAAAAAATTAAAGGAAAATACAGTCCTAATGATTCAACAAAGAGAATCCCAATAGAGAAATAGACACTATAAAACTAAAAAGAAATTCTAATTGAAAATATAATACCCAAATGAAAAATTCACCAGACTTAATAGCAAATTTGAGACAGAAGAAAAAAAATCAATGAAATTGAAAAGAGATCAATAGGAATTAAGCAATCTATATAAAGGAAGAACAATATGAAAAAAAATTTTGAAGAAAAAAGAAAAATGTTCCTTGGTCACCTGCAGGATAACATTAAGCTTACTGATATACACATCACAGGATTCCTAGCAGGAGAGGAAAGAGAGAAAGGGGCAGGAATAATTTTTTTGATAAAACAATGGCCAAAATTTGATGAAATTCCCAAGAAATCCATACCAAATTCCATCAGTCAAACTGCTAAAGACAAAGAGAAAATCTTGACAACAAAAAAAAAGGACTCATAGCAAACAGAGGAACAACAATATGACATATTTAGTGGAAAAGCACATTCTAAGTGCTGAATTCTATAGCCAGCAAAACTATCTTTCAAAAATTAAGATAAAATAAAGATATTCAGATTAAAAAAAAAAAGTCTGAAAGACTCCATTCCTGTCAGACTTGTGTACAAGAAAAACTAAATCCTTCAGGCTGAGAGGAAATAAAACCAGACAGTAACTCAAATCCAGAGGAAGGAATTAAGGGCACTCAAAATGGTAAATATAAAGACTACATATATATTTTTTCTCTTTTCTCCAAATTTCTTCAAAAGTAATAATTCTTATCTCTTTAAAGTAATAATTATAACAACATATTGTTGGGGATACGGAGTATGAAAGTAGGGAAGAGGAAACAAGGCTATATTGGAAGAGAGTTACTATATTTTACCGGAATTAAGTCAGTATTAACCTGAAGCTTGTGACAAGTTAAAGACGCATAACTGCAATTCTAGAGCAATAAAATGATTTATTTTATTAATTAATAAAATAAAATAACTAATAAAATAACTAAGAAATAGCTTTTAAAAATCAGAGGAATTAATACAAAGAAGTATAAAATATAAAGTAATATAAAGATAAAATACAAAAATATATAAAAAGGCAGCAATAAAGCAGGTGCAGAGGAACGAAAAAATAAGATTTAGGAAACAGCAAATAGCAGACATAAACCCAATCATTCTGATAAATACACTAAATGTTGAATGGATTAATCAAAATGCAGTTGTGAGACTGGATAAAAAGGCAAGATCCAACCATATGATGTCTGCAAGAGACACTTAAGTTCGAAACACACTGAAAGTGAAGGTTGAAGGTTTCAGTACCACCCCCACCAAAAAAAAGAAAGTTAAGAGGATGAAAAAGATAATTCCTGAAAACAATAAGTATAAGAGAGTGGGAAAAATTAAACTTTAAAGACATATTCTTAGGGCAGCCCTGGTGGCGCAGCAGTTTAGCGCCTAGTGCCGCCTGTGGCTGGGGTGTGATCCTGGAGGCCCGGGATCGAGTCCCACGTCAGGCTCCCTGCATGGAGCCTGGTTCTCCCACTGCCTGTGTCTCTGCCTCTCTTTCTCCCTCTGAATAAATAAATAAATAAATCTTAAAAAAAAAAGACATATTCCTAGAGACAAAGAACATTTCATAATAAAAAACAATATATCAACAAGATAAAGCAATTATAAATGTATATTATTTAATAGCAGAATCCTAAAATATGTAAATTAAAAACTGACAAAACAGGAAAAATACACAATTCAACAATCGTAGCTGAAGATTCAATGCTAACTTTTTAGATGAAACTGTTTTATTTTAAAGTCTGGAGTCCTATTTTTACTCTAGTATTTCTCATCTGTAGGAGGAAAACATAATGTTTCAAACATAACTGGGAAGAAAGCAAATTGAATCATGACAAAGAAGAAACAAACTTTGGTTATAAAAACTTTTCAGTTAATAATCTCATTGCATAAAATAGCTCTTAAGTAATCTAACCATTCCTTAGAACTCAGATTTCCTTTATACAGATTTACTATATAATGAAACTGCAGCTTTCAAAATCACAAGCAGCTCCAGTACATTATTTTCTTAAAATGAGGTTTGTGAACTACCAAGTCAAAATTAAGTTTAAAAGCATTTTCCTTCATATTTAACACATGAGACCTAGATCTACACCTTTGTTTTGAATGGAAGAACATTAACTTTAAATTGAAAATTAAACTCAAAGAGGGAAAAAAGCCAGGATAGCTATGGTCATTCTTCTAACAAATATATTCTAGTTATTGTATAATAATAGTTCTAGTGCTACTGTTAAATTTGTCCCTTTGCATTTTTGCAGCTATTCTAAAAAAGGTGAAAAAGGGATCTTATAGTCTTTCCCAACTATTCTTGGTATTTGATTCTTTGATCTTATATTTTACTTTAGATAAGAAGCTAGAGTGAGTAATAATCCTGGAAGGAAAGCTAAAGAAGGAATCTAAAACTAGAAGCATTTACTCTTGCTTCATTTCCTGTCTCCAAAGAAAAAAAACATCAACTCACAGGATATAGAATATCCTGCAGTAAAAGTTATCTTCCAGCATGCCCCTAACATATGTCCATACTTCAGAAAGTGTATTTTCTAGATGCAGTTGACTTTCCTGCAAATATATTCCAACTTAATACATTTGTAAAAGTAGAAAAGCAATTGTTATATGAATTAATTCCCAAACTGGAAACACACAAAACTGTAATCTAATATCCACAATTACTTAGATAATTCAAGAGACAATGGATAAAGTTGTGAATGTTCTATACTCCTCTAAAATTAATTGCAGTCAAGATAAAGAGACAGATTATACCTATCAGAAGTACTGCACTGGGTGAGGGACAATATAACCATTCAAAATACATTAAGAGAACCTTTTAAAAATATATAGATCACCATTCTACATCTATGCTTTTAACAATTTATACCCACATGTAATCTTACCCTTTGAGTTTTGTTTTCTAGACATTGTGGTTTCTTTGATCTCAAAAAATACAGATGAAAAGTAAAGTATCCTTTTGCCTTGTCTGGGTCCTGACCGTAGTTATCTCTGATTTAAAAGCAGGCAACGGAAGTCTGTAGTTGGAGGTGATAAATACCAAATGCTGGTTATCTGAAATTCTGCTCACTAGCTGTTGATCTCCTTTCCTTCTCTTGTATCAACTTCTTGTCAGGAAATATCATTGCAGACATTCATGTCTCTTTCTCCATGGAGATTCTGGAGGGAAAACACACAAATACATTCACTATTACAGTTAACAGTTACATGTATAAATTTTCTAACAGATACCCAAAAAATACCCGGTATTTTTTCTAAATAAAGCTAGCTATTAAAAGGAAAATACTCTAGAAAGAATGTAGTCATAAAAAGCAATATTTTGCTCCAAAAGAAACTTTAATCTTAGGGAAAAAAAAAAACCAAGAAACAGATTCTGAACTATACAGAACACATTGCTGGTTACCAGAGGGGAGGTGAGTGGGGGGAACGGGAAAATAGGGGATGGGGATTAAGGAGTGCGTTTGTGATAAGTACCCTGTGTTTTATGGAATTGCTGCATCACTATATCACACATCTGAAACTAATATAACATTGTATATTAATATTAACTATAGTGGAATTAAAAGAAAAAGAAATTTTAATCTTAAAATCAGACCATCTTCTTAGTTCAGAAAGAAGTTGCCTTATCTTCTGTTATCTCAAAAATCTTATCCCCATCTCCACTTCACAAAGTAAAATATTACCTCTTATTACTACCTAAGATCTTTCTTACCACCTGCTTGTCCTACCCAAATCAAGGGTCTTTTTTCTGTTCTAGGACTTCCTGTTATCTAACCTCTCTTCAGGTTTCCCAGGTCAAATATAGCTGCAAGAAAACTGGGGAATGAGGTGAGTGAATGGGAAGAGCACAAAGGAATTTTAGTAAGAAAAACTGGAAACAGTAAATTTCTATTAGTCAATAATGCAGGAAGCAAGTTGTAAAGATACAAATGCTACTTTTTCCCATATCACTGAACTTTAAAAAAACAGATCCCAAGATTTCTGGGTAAAGGAAGCATGAGGATCAAAGCAACTCTTATATTTGGACACTTGACAGGAAAACCCCAAGAAGAAAATGAGAACAACCTTATATGAAATACTTTCCAATACAGATGGAGGAAAATGAAGACTAAGTAGACAGCTATGGTAAAGTTAAAAAAAAAAAAATTCACCAAGAGCCTCAACGGATATAGAGAAAAGATTGGTGGTTACCAGAGGCAGGGGGAGTAGATAATGGGTGAAGGGGGTCAAAAAGTTCAAATTCCGAGTTATAAGATGAGTAAGTCACAGAGATGTACAGACAACAAGGTGACTAGCTCATACTATGTTCCATATTTGAAAGCAGCTAGGAGAGTGGATGTTGAAAGTTCTCGTCACAAGAAAAAACGTTTTATATATGAGATGTTAACCAGACTAATTTTGATGTTCATTTTGCAATATATATAAATTCTTTTTTAAAATTATTTATTTATTTATCTATTTATCTATCTATCTATCTATCTATCTATCTATCTATTTATTTATTTATTTATAGAGACACAGAGAGAGAGAGAGAGAGAGAGAGAGGCAGAGACACCGGCAGAGGGAGAAGCAGGCTCCATGCAGAGAGCCTGACGTGGGACTCGATTCCAGGCCTCCAGGATCAGGACCTGGGCTGCAAGGCGGTGCTAAATTGCTACACCACCAGGGCTGCCCTATATACAAATTCTGAGTTATTACATTGTACAACTGAAACTAATACATCACGTCAATTACACCCCAAGAGTAAGAGTCTCTACAAACCACTATGGGACTTGAGGAAAGATAGGCTGAACCTCTGGAGCTTACTATCTTTCAGAGAATTGAGCCAAATTGGGAGAATCAGCCAAAGCCTATGGAATTACATGGAATTTACCATTGGATAGAGTGGACCTGATAGAAAACACTTTTTGAGATTTAAAAGACAGAATTTAGATCTACCACAAAGGATTAAACTCTTCAATGGCAAGCTCTTCTCTACCCTCATTTCCTCAGCATAAAGACAAGAGAATGAGGGGCACCTGAGTTGGCTCAGTCAGTTAAGGGTCTGACTCCTGATCTCAGCTGAGGTCTTGATCTCAAGGTTGTGAGTTCAAGCTCTGCATTGGGCTCTACAGTGGGCATGGACCCTAGTTTAAAAACAAAGATGAACCAAAAAAAAAAAAAAAACAAAGATGAAAATAGAATGCATGTGACAGAGGAAAGTCTTCAGAAGAAGAAAAAAAGAGATTGCAATTAAAAAATATTAGAGTATTATGGGCAGCCCCGGTGGCGCAGCAGTTTAGCACCGCCTGCAGCTCAGGGCATGATCCTGGAGACCCTGGATCGAGTCCCACGTCAGGCTCTCTGTATGATGCCTGCTTCTCCCTCTGCCTGTGTCTCTGCCTCTCTCTCTCTGTCTCTATGAATAAATAAATAAAATATTTTTTAAAAAAGAAAATATTAGAGCATTAAAATGATTGAATCAGAGGATAATTAGGATCACTATAGGGATAAAAAATATAGAACTCAATAAAGGGAACAGAAAAAAGCATTCACATACTATGCATGAAAATTTCCTTGAAATAAGAGATCTGAATCTATTGACTCCCTACCTCCAATCTGCCAGAAGGAACTGGACCACTTCTCATGACCTCTCCTGCTACTACCCTCATCTAAGCCACAATCATTTCTCCCCTGCATTGCTAAAATCAGGACGGTAATAGTCTCTTAACTGGCATCCTGAGTCTTCTATCCTGCCACCCTTTAGCTTTCATCTCACTAAAACTGCTTTTAAAATTATAAAATAAACTGTGTCTCAACTCTACTGTTTAAAGCCCTCTAGTAGCTCCCCATTTCATTCAAAGTAAAAGCCAGAGTCCTTACAGTGAATGCCCTAAAAGGTCTTATCTGCTCTAATACCCTGTCCCCAAATCTTCTCTTTACCTGATATAATTTCCTACTACTCTCTCTCCGTCAGGTACTCCACTCTAGCCATATTGGCTTCTTTATTGTCCCTTTCATACCCTAGATATGTTCTCACCTTCAGGCCGTTAAGGTATTCCCTCTGCTATGAATGTTCATCTTTAGCTATCTATATGAAATAATTCCTCACCTCCTTCAGGTCTTTTCTCAAATGCTACCTTCTCGGTGGTTACTCGTGAAAAACTACTGAATCTGGGGTAAAAACAGTTGGAGTCTATGGCATTATTGCCTAAAGCTATTTCCATCACCCCCAGGTCATTGCAAATGTAGCTCTACCAAGGTAGGGAAAGCCATAAAAACCAGCAGTTTCACTCACAGAGAGGACTGACTTGATTTGAAGCAAAGAATTCCACACCCAACAGCACTGTCAGTAACAATGTGTATTCTTGGTGGCAAATGAACAAGCAAGACAAAGGACCTGAGGATGCTGTTATAGTTGGTACAAGCGATGGACCAGCAGACTAGAGAGAATTTTTTTTTTTAAGATTTTATTTTCGACTGGAGAGAATTTAAAAGGGAAATCTGGAAGCAAGAATATAAGGGTAAGTGCTCACCCATCCATGCTGGAGAGACCAGAGAGGACCCACTAGGAGCCTGCAAAAACAGGAAGAAAAACATGAGAGGACCCAGTGGAAAGTAAAAGTTTGAGCAGACTTTTACAATGTCTGAATTTTGGGCAGCCCCTGTGGCGCAGCGGTTTAGCGCCGCCTGCAGCCTGAGGTGTGATCCTGAAGTCCCGGGATCGAGTCCCACGTCGGGCTGCCTGCATGGAGCCTGCTTCTGTCTCTGCCTCTCTCTCTCTCTCTCTCTCTCTCTCTCTCTCTCTCTCTCTCTGTGTGTGTGTGTGTGTGTGTCTCTATGAATAAATAAATAAAATCTTTAAAAAATAAAATGTCTGAATTTTGAAGGAGCTCCTCAACACACACAAAGATCTGGTAGAGAGTGGAAGCTCTACTAGCTCAATGCATTTAGCACAATCTTTTTGTTTTTGTTTTAATTTAAATTCCATTCGCCAACATATAGTATAATACCCACTAGGACAATCTTTGTTGACAAGTGGTTAACTGACCACTAAGCTATATAGATACAGGTATGATACCAGGAAGACAGACTTAAACATAAAAACAAATTTAAAAAATACAAAACACTGAGCAGATATTAGCAGTCACACACTGGGGGAAAACATTCCACAGATTTAGTCCAGGCAACAAAACAAAACAATCCTCGATGGGAAAAACAAATCAGAATCCAAAGTTGCTACATTATGTAAAATATCTAAGTTTTGACAAAAATTTATAAGACATGTAAAGATTCAGGAAAGTATGATCCGAATTGAAGAATGGTTAAAAAAAACAAAAAACACCATCATGGAATTGAAAATGTCTTAGAGTAGGTCCAAATGCCAAACTAAACAAATAAAACCTTAAAACTGTTTTAAAGGACTGAAGAAAAATACAAAGACAATGCCTCAAACAGAAAATGTCAACAAAAAGAAATCAGTAAAAAGAGGCAACTAGAAATTCTAGAGCTGAACACTGGAGTAGAAGAAAAAAAAATCTGAAAACAGTTATCTAATTTGAACAGAGAAAAGAATACAGAAAAATAAAGCCCCAGAGACCTATGGAAACAACATCGAGTATAACATACACAAATTAGGAATTCCAGAAGAAGTGGAGGAAAAAACAAAAATAAAGACCAAAAACAATACAAACACCCAATGTGGAGCCCAATGAGGGGCTTGAACTCATGACCCTGAGATCAAGACCTGAGCTGAGATCAAGAGTCAGACACCTAACTGACTGAGCCACCCAGGAGCCCCTATAGATTAATTTTTTTTTTTTAAGTATCAGTTTGCAGGGAACCTGGATGGCTCAGTCAGTTAAGTGTCTGACTCTTGATCTCAGCTCAGGTCATGATCTCAGGGTTGTGAGATCCAGTCTCGCATCAGGCTCCATGCCAGGCATGGGGCCTGCTTAAGATTCTCTCTCTCCCTGTCTTTAAAAAAGTCATCATTATCACCATTATCATCATCATCATCACCTACAGACTCTAGAAGCTCATTTACCAGGAAGTAACAATATAACCAGTTGCTAATTTCTCATAAGAAACAAGGAAAGTCAGAAGGCAGTGAAATGACATATTCAAAAATACTGAAAGAAAACTGTCAAGCAAGAATTCTATATTCAGCAAAATCATCTTTAAAAAATGAAGGTGGGGAAAGAAAAGAAAAGAATAAAAATGGAGATAAAAAAAATGAAGGTGAAATACAGACATCCCCGATGACTTAGAGAATCCATTGCTGGCAAACCCGACTTAAAAAAAAATACTGGGGGCAGCCCTGGTGGCGCAGTGGTTTAGCGCCGCCTGCAGCCCAGGGCATGATCCTGAAGACTCTGGATCGGGTCCCACATCAGGCTCTCTGCATGGGGCCTGCTTCTCCCTCTGCCTGTGTCTCTGCCTCTGTGTGTGTGTGTGTCTCTATGAATAAATAAAATCTTAAAAAAAAAATACTGAAGAAAATCTCACAGGCTGAAAGAAAATGACACCAGATGGTAACCTAAATATACACAAAGAAATGAGCACTGGAAAAAGTAAATATAGGTAAATATATAAAAGACTGACTAAAGATATTTTTATTTTCTTCTCTTAAATTCTTTAAACAATTGTATAATGCAGAATAACAATACTCTACATTTTTGGTTTGTAATAAATATAGACATTAACAGATATGGCAACAATTTTACAAAGGTGGGAAGCTAACTTATAGAATTAAACTAGTATTAAAATAGACTGTGATAAGTTAAGATGCATTTTATAATGTCCAGAGCAAGCACTAAGAAACTAACTCTCTAACTCAGCACCTGAAAGCCTCTGAGTTTTAAATTATATATTTCTTTTTAATTGACCACATTAATTATTTCTACCTTGGCACTTGGTGGGTAGATCATTGTTGCTTTTCACAGCATTAATAAACCCATTCACTTTTTCTCCAAGTGATTAAGACTTCAAGTTACATATCACATTCTTAAATTGGCTTAGTGTACAGACAATTCTGTCTTTATTAAACAAAATATACATCAAGTACTTATTGAAAAGGAGTGCTGAGGATGCCTGGGTGGCGCAGTGGTTTGGCGCCTACCTTTGGCCCAGGGTGCAATCCTGGAGACCCGGGATCGAATCCCACGTCGGGCTCCCTGCATGGAGCCTGCTTCTCCCTCGGCCTGTGTCTCTGCCTCTCTCTTTCTCTCTGTGTCTATCACAAATAAATAAATCTTTTTTTTTTTTTTAAAAAGGTACATTAAGAATGAAACACAACCCTGGATGCTCTATCCTTTATGGGTCTGTATTTCTCCTCCAGAAAATACAAAGAACAAAGTCCTCACTCACAATAACTGGAGGAAAAGTCAGTAGAAACTCAACACTCGAGATGCCTGGGTGGCTCGTGATTGAGCATCTGCCTTCGGCTCGGGTTGTGATCCTGGGGTCCTGGGATCAAGTCCTGAATCAGGCTTCCCACAGGGAGCCTGCTTCTCCCTCTGCCTATGTCTCTGCCACTCTCTATGTGTCTCTCATAAATAAATAAATAAATAAATAAATAAATAAATAAATAAATAAATGAATGAATGAATGAATGAATGAATAAATAAATAAAATACTTAAAAAAAAAGAAACTCAGCACTCCTTTTCATTTTTTTTAAGATTTATTTATTCATGATAGTCACAGAGAGAGAGAGAGAGAGAGAGAGAGAGAGAGAGAGGCAGAGACACAGGCAGAGCGAGAAGCAGGCTCCATGCAGGGAGCCCGACGTGGGATTCTATCCTGGGTCTCCAGGATCGCGCCCCGGGCCAAAGGCAAGCGCCAAACCGCTGAGCCACCCAGGGATCCCCTTTAATGTACTTTTTTTAAAAAAAGATGTATTTATTCATGAGAGACACAGAGAAGAGAGGCAGAAGCAGGATCCATGCAGGGAGCCTGAGACTCAATCTCAGAACCTCAGGACCACGACCCGAGCCAAAGGCAGACGACTCAACCACTGAGCCACACAAGCATTCCTCATTCTTTTTTTTTTTTTTAATTTTAAATATTTTATTTATTTATTCATGAGAGACACAGAGAGAGGCAGAGACACAGGCAGAGGGAGAAGCAGGCTCCACACAGGGAGCCCAATATGGGACTAGATCCCAGGTCTCCAGGATCACACCCTGGGCCCAAGGCAGCACTAAACTGCTGAGCCACCTGAGCTGCCCTACTCATTCTTAATGTACTTAAAGTCTGGTGGCTTAAAGGGCAGATTATGAGAGAAAAGAAGACAAAAGACAAGGGAAGAGAGGAGAGAACCCCAAAATAGGAAAAACAAACAAAAGATAACAGTACAACAAAAGAATTAAAATAATACACTAAAAAATAACTACTTAACACACAAAAAAAGACAATAAAAGAGAAACAAGGAAACAGAAAAGACTTAAGACATACAAAACCAAAATGGCAGAGGTAAATCCATCTATATAAAGACTATATTAAATATGAATGGATTAAAGACTCCAATCAAAAGACAGAAATTGTCAAGTTGGATGGAAAACAAGAGATCCAACTATCTTCTATCTACAAGAGACACACCATAGATTCAGACACAAAGTAAAAGAATGGGAAGAGATGTATCATGCAAATACCAACAATAAGAACTAACTCAGAAAAAGACTTTAAGACAAAAAATATTACTACAAAGAGAGAGATATATCATATGAAAAAAAAGGTCATGACATGGGGAACATATAACAATTACAGATGTATATTCATCTAATAACAGAG
Source organism: Nyctereutes procyonoides (assembly GCF_905146905.1). NCBI lineage: Eukaryota > Metazoa > Chordata > Mammalia > Carnivora > Canidae > Nyctereutes > Nyctereutes procyonoides. The sequence goes on along the minus strand of NW_026575124.1, from coordinate 860,876 downwards.
ACCTAAAATACATGAAGTGAAAATGCACAGAACTGAAAGAACAGACAATTCAACAATCGTTGAAGACTTCAATACCCCACTCTCAGTAAATTATTAAAAACCCAGATAGAAGATCAACAAGAATAAGCTCTCTAATAAGAAAAGAACATTTTTTTCTTTTTTAAAAGATTTTATTTATTTATTCATGAAACACACACACAGAGAGAAGCAGAGACACAGGCAGAGGGAAAAGCAGGCTCCCCGTGGGGAGCCCAAGGTGGGACTCGATCCCGGGACTCCAGGATCACACCCTGAGCCAAAGGCAAATGCTTAACCACTGAGCCACCCAGGCGTCCCACACATTCTTTTCAAACACACATGAACATTCTCCAGGACAGATCATATGCAGTGCCAAACATCAGTAAACTATGGCCCAATGGCCAAATCTGGCCCCATTGTCTATTTTTATAAATAATGTTTTATTCAAATAAAGCCATGCCCATTGGTCTATGTCATGTGTATGGCTGCTTCTGTACTACTCCAGCAGAGATAAGAAGCTTCAACAGAGACCATATGGCCAACAAAGCCTAAATTATTTCTTATATGGCTCTTCATAGAAAATCTGATCAAATCCTGTGATTCACAAGAAATCTTTAATAAACTTAAAGGAATTGAAATCATATAAATTAAGTTCTCTAATTTCTCAATAGAGTTCAATCAAAAATCAAGACCAGAAGGAAATCCAAGAAATCTCCAAATATTTAAAAGTTAAACAATATACTCCTAAATAATCCATGAGCCAAAAAAAGAAATTGCAAATGAAATTAGCAAAAATTTTTAACTGAAAGAAAATGAAACCACAACATATCAAAGTTTATGAGATCCCCCTGAATCAGTAATTTAAAACCTCCTCGTACCACACAAAAAAGCACAAGGCCAGAGAACTTCTATAAAGTAGTATTTTAAAAAGAAAGATTCTCAAAAAAACTCTTTTAGAAAGTATAGAGGAAAGAACATTCTCTAATTTTATAAGGCCTATGTAATAGGCAGAATTCTAAAGCTATCTCACCAAGATTCCCAACCCTTACTTATTCTATCAAATATAATCCAAGTACTGCTATGAAGAGACTTTTAGATGTAATGTTAAGGTCATAGACTTTAAAATAAGGAAATGAACCTGGATTATCCAGGTGGGCCCAACCCTAATTCCATGAGCCCTTAGAAGGGAAGAAATTTCTTTGGCTGGAGTTAAGAAAGATACATCTGAGAAGGTGCCTGGGTGGCTCAGGCAGTTAAGACTTGGACTCTTGATCCTGGCTCAGGTCATGATCTCAGGGTGGTGAAATCAAGTCCCACACTGGGCTGTGCACTTGGCAGAAGTCAGCTGGGGATTCTCTCTCCCTCTCCTGTCCCTCTACTGCCCATGGGTTCATGGGTACTCTCTCTCAAATAAGATCCTTAAAAAGAGAGAGAGAAAGGAAGATACATCTGAGAAATCTGACAGAAGGAAATGTCAGAGAGATCTAAAGTGTGAAAGGAATCTGACCTGTCATTATTGGCTTTGAGAGGGGCCATGAGACAGGAAATGCAGGGGGCCCCTAGAGCATTACACTGGGGCATTAAAAAAAAAAAAGAATGACACTGGAGCCAAAAGCCAACAGGGAAACAGCAACCTCAGTCTTACAACCACATGAAACTAAATTCTGCCAATACCTTGAATAACCCGGGGGGTGCGGATGACGACTCATCTCTTCAGAGAAGCCTTTTCTGACAACCCTAAATAGAACAGTTCCTGACACCCCCAATTCCTTACCCTGTCCTATTTTTATTCTTACACCTTATTACTACCTAGTATATAAATTATTTATTTGTTGTTGTTCTTCCTCAATCAAATGTAAACTTCTTGAGGATAATTTTTACTCTATCACTCTTGTATCTCTGGGCCTAGAGCTATACCTGGCACACAGTAGTTATACAATAAATTTGTTGGCTGACCAAATGAAGTGTACCCCTTCAAGTGTCAAGTGCAACCATGACAATGACATGGACAAGTTCACTTTGTAATGAATAACTCCTTAAACTGTATACTTACAATATGTACATTTTCCTGTATGTATTACATTTAAAAGAGATTTAATGCTATTATTCATCAGAGAAATGCAAATTAAGAATTGTAGTAGAGGGGCACCTGAGTGGTTCAGTTGGTTAAGTATCTGCCTTCACCTCAGGTCATGATTCCAGGGTCCTAAGATCAAGCTTCATGTCAGGCTTTTTGCTCAGCAGGGAGTCTGCTTCTCCCTCTCTCTCTGCCCCTCTCCCTGGCTTGTGCTCCCTCTCTCTCTCAAATACATTAAAAAAAAAAAAAAACTTTAAAAAAGAATTACAGTGGAATGACTAAAATTAAAAAACAGACAATACCAAGTTTGGTAAGGATGTGGACCAATTAGAACTCTCACATAATGCTGGTAGGAATGTAAAATGGTACACACACTGGAAAACTGTCTGGAAATCACTAACTAATATAAATATATACCTGCCCTATGACCTAGCAATTTCACTTGTAGGCTTATATACCCAAAAGAAATAAACATGTCTATAAACAAGAACATCAACAGCAGCTTTATTCATAATAGCCCCAATATGGAAACAAGAAAATATATACATTTTAGTATATGTATCTCCGGGTTGTGAGATCCAGCCCCACATTGGGACTCTGTGCTGGGGATGGAGCCTGCTTAAGATTCTCTCTCTTTCCCTCTCCCTCTGCCCTTCCCCCTCCATGATCTTTAAAAAAATCTATTCAGTCAAGCATTTTTCCAAAATGGGAACAAAAGGTATGGAACATTATATTAAATTAATTAGTTTGAAATACAGGGAAACTAGTAATCAAACAAAATGTAAAAATATTAAATCTGGATGTTTATATTAATTTCTTGCTGCCTATTAAATACCTAAGCAAATTCAAAATGGTCAGTCTTGGATTAGCTACAGCTTAAAAATTTTCAGTTAGTTTTGATCTAAAGAAGTGCATTGTCACAGACCACACCCCTAGAATCAGCTATACAAACAAGCTATTGGGACGCCTGGGTGGCTCAGGGGGTTAGCACCTGCCTTTGGCTCAGGGCATGGTCCTAGAGTCCCAGGATCAAGTCCCACATCAGGATCCCTGCATAAAGCCTGCTTCTCCCTCTGCCTATGTCTCTGCCTCTCTCTCTGTGTCTCTCATAATAAATAAATAAAATCTTAAAAAACAAACAAACAAACAAACAAGCTATTGGTTTGTAGGCCTCTGTATAACACAGTGACTCTCAAGGTAGAGAAATGCAAAGAGAATGGACATGTACAGCTTTAAAACCTATTACCTTGACTTATTGTTATTTATATTTATTTTTTCACTTCAAATCACAACAAAAGAAGGCATAAGTTTTTCATATTCACTAGAATGAGAACATGGGTAAAAAGAGATGAGAAATAGAAAAAGTACAATAGAGGCTACAAAAAACTGGGGGGGGGGGGTAATCCCTGGGTGGCTCAGTGGTTTGGCGCTTGCCTTTGGCCCGGGGCGCGATCCTGGAGACCCGGGATTGGATCCCACGTTGGGCTCCCTGCCTGGAGCCTGCTTCTCCCTCTGCCTGTGTCTCTGTCTCTCTCTCTCTCTCTCTCTCTCTCTCTCTCTCCCTCTCTCTCTCTATCATAAATAAATAAAAATAAATCTTTAAAAAAAACATTAGGGGGAAGAAGAAAAGGGAAAGTTAGTGTTTAATGTGTACAAGTTTTTGTGGGAGATGAAGAAAAAAAGTTTGGGGTAGTAGTGATAATTATACAACACAGTAAATGTATTCGATGCCACTGCTTTATACACTTTTGAATGGTTAAAATGACAAATACTATATTTTGCATTTATATTTTAACTTCAGAAACAGACCTCAAACAACCAAAACGATCTTAAAAAAGAAAAACAACGGGGATCCCTCGGTGGCGCAGCGGTTTGGCGCCTGCCTTTGGCCCAGGGCGCGATCCTGGAGACCCGGGATCGAATCCCACATCAGGCTCCCGGTGCATGGAGCCTGCTTCTCCCTCTGCCTGTGTCTCTGCCTCTCTCTCTCTCTCTGTGACTATCATAAATAAATAAAAATTAAAAAAAAAAAAGAAAAAAGAAAAAAAAAAGAAAAACAACAATCACTTCCTGATTTCAAGACACTGCAAACCTATAGTGTTCAAGACAGTGGTATTGGCATAAAAATGGACATTTAGGCCAATGGAATAGGGAGCCAAAAAATAAACTCATATATGGTCAAATGAAAGATTTACTTATTTATTCATGAGAGACACAGAGAGATAGAGACATTGGCAGAGGGAGAAGCAGGCTCCCCACAGAGAGCCTGATGTGGGATCTAGGATAATGCCCTAAGCTTAAGGCAGCTGCTCAATCACTGAGTCATCGCGGTATCCCTGGTCAAATGATTTTTAACAAGGGCACCAAGATCATTCAATGGAGAAAGGACATTCTCTTCAACAAATGATGCTGAAGAAACTGGATATATCTGTACAAAAGAGTAAAATTGGGCCCTTACTTTACACCATATTAACAAAAATTAACTCAGATGAAATAAAAAGCTACGTAACACCTAAACCCCTGGAAGAAAAAAAAAGAGGAAAAACATGATACGGGATTTGCAATGACTTCCTGTGTATGACATCCAAAACACAGTAAAAAAAAAAAAAAAAAAAAAAAGCAAAAGCTGACAAATAGAACTACATCAAACTTAAAAATTTCTGTACAGGGGCGCCTGGGTGGCTCAGTTGGTTAAGCATCTGCCTTCAGCTCAGGTCATGACCCCAGGGTCCTGGGATCCAGCCCCACATTGGGCTCTGCTCAACAGGGAGTCTACTTCTCCCTCTCAATCTGCCTGCCACTCCACCTGTTTGTGCTTTCTGTCAAAGAAACAAATAAAATCTTTAAAAAAAAAAAAAACTTCTGTACATCAAAGTAAATAATCAATATGGTGACAGGAAATCTATGAAATAGGAGAAAATATTTGCAAGTATTTTTTATCAAATATTTCCAAGTATTTTATCAAAATATTTGAAAAGCAGGGATCCCTGGGTGGCGCAGCGGTTTGGCGCCTGCCTTTGGCCCAGGGCGCGATCCTGGCGACTCTGGATCGAATCCCACGTCGGGCTCCCAATGCATGGAGCCTGCTTCTCTCTCTGCCCCTCTCTCTCTCTCTCTCTCTCTCTCTATGACTATCATAAATAAATAAAAATAAAATAAAATAAAATAAATTAAAAAAAAACAAAAAAACCCAAAATATTTGAAAAGCAGTTAATATCCAGAATATATTTTTAAAATTCCAACTTCACAAAAAAAAAACACCAAGTAGCCCAATTTAAAAATGGTCAAAGGACTTGCACTGACATTTCTCCAAAGATAAATATATGAAAAAAAAAAAAAAGATAAATGGCCAACAAGCAAATGAAAAGATACTTAACATCACTCATCATAGAGAAATACAAATCAAAAATATCATCTCACACCCATTTGAATGCTGCTACCAAAACAAACGAACCCTAGAAAATCAGTGTTGGCAAAGATGTGGAGATATAGGAACAAATGTTCACTATTGATGTGAATGTAAAATAAGTGTAGCTACTATGGAAACAGTATGGAGGTTCCTCAAAAAATACAAAACAGAAGAACTACCATCCTTGTCCAGTAATCCCACCTCTGGGTATATATCCAAAAGGGCTGAACGCAGGATACACAGAGATATTTGCATATCCATATTTATTACCGCACTACTCATAATAGCCGAGAAGTGGAAGCAATCCAAATGTCCATCAATGGATGAATAAACAAAACATGGTAGAGGCACAAAATGGAATATTATTGAGCCTTTAAAGAAAAGTAAATTCTGGGGATCCCTGGGTGGCGCAGCGGTTTGGTGCCTGCCTTTGGCCCAGGGCGCGATCCTGGAGACCCAGGATCGAATCCCGCATCGGGCTCCCGGTGCATGGAGCCTGCTTCTCCCTCTGCCTATGTCTCTGCCTCTCTCTCTCTCTGTGTGTGTAACTATCATAAATAAATAAAAATTTAAAAAAAAAAAGAAAGAAAAGTAAATTCTGGGACGCCTGGCTGGCTCAGTTGGAACAGTGTGACTCTTGATTTTGGGGACGTGAATTTGAGCCCCATGTTGGGTGTAGAGATTGCTTAAAACAAATTTTTAAAGAAGGAAATTCTAGGGGATCCCTGGGTTGCTCAGCGGTTTAGCACCTGCCTTGGCCCAGGGCACGATCCTGGAGTCCCGGAATCGAGTCCCACATCGGGCTCCTGGCATGGAGCCTGCTTCTCCCTCCTCCTGTGTCTCTGCCTCTCTCTCTATCATGAATGAATGAATGAATGAATGAATGAATGAATGAATAAATCTTTTTTTTTTTTTAAAGAAGGAAATTCTGTCAACATGCCACAACATGGATGACCGGGACATTATACTAAATGAAATGTCACTCACAAAAAAGCCAAATATTGTACAATTCCACTTATATGAGGTATCTAAAGTAGTCAAATTCATAGAAACAGAAGAGAGAGGGAAATGAGACACTGTTGTTCAGTAGGTATGGAATTTTAGTTTTGCATGATGAAAAATTTCTGGAGATCTTTTGCACAACTATGTTAATATACTTAACACTACTAATCTGTATAATTAAAAATAGTTAAGATGGTAAATTTTATATTATTTTTTACCATAATTAATAAATTTATTTTTAAAATTTTTAGAAATATACTTATTAAAAAGAAAGAAATATACTTATTTGGGGAAAAAAATGAGAAATTTAAATAAACATGGTTGATGGATGTTATGGATCCATTATGCTATGGATTAGCATAATCCATCACCATTAGTGGAAAACCAAACTGAAGTACATGCTTTACTGCTGAGGTTGTGTGTATCATTAATATAGCAGTGTAGCAGATGGTTAAGTGAAGTCTCTAAAGCCAGACTGCCCGGGTTTTTATCTATCTATATCTATCTATCTATCTATCTATCTATCTATCTATCTATCTATCTATCTAGATAGTCACAGAGAGAGAGAGAGAGAGAGGCAGAGACACAGGCAGAGGAAGAAGCAGGCTCCATGCACCGGGAGCCCGATGTGGGATTCGATCCCGGGTCTCCAGGATCGCGCCCTGGGCCAAAGGCAGGCGCCAAACCGGGATCCCCTGCCTGGGTTTCTATCATAGCTCTACCACTTGCTAGATGAATGACTTCAAGCAAGCTACTAACCGTCTCTATGTCTCACTTTCTTCACATGCAAAATGCAAATAATGCTAGCAACTTCCTCACAGGGCTGTTGCATGGTTTATTTTTTTTTAATTTATTTATTTATTTATGATAGTCACGGGGGGGGGGGGGGCAGAGACATAGGTCGAGGGAGAAGCAGGCTCCATGCACCGGGAGCCCGACGTGGGACCCGATCCCGGGTCTCCAGGATCGCGCCCTGGGCCAAAGGCAGGCGCCAAACCGCTGCGCCACCCAGGGATCCCTGTTGCATGGTTTAAATGAGTTCATACAGATGTAGCATTACAACAATGCCTAACATTTACTGAAAACCACCCAACAGGGATCCCTGGGTGGCTCAGCGATTTAGCACCTGCCTTTGGCCCAGGGCATGATCCTGGAGTCCCGGGATCAAGTCCCACATCGGACTCCCTGCACGGAGCCTGCTTCTCCCTCTGCCTGTGTCTCTGCCTCTGTCTCTCTGTGTGTCTTTCATGAATAAATGAATAAAATCTTTAAAAAGAAAAGAAAAGAAGAGCACCCAATAAACACTGGAAGACATTAACTGCAATGAAAGATGTGTTCCCTAAAACTAAAAGGTTCCAAGAATCATAGCTTATACAAGTTACTTAACAAACCAATGGGAATTTTTCTAATACTAAGGGTTTACAAGCAAAAGGTCATAATTATAGGTATAGTTAGAGCCTTAGAATGGTAACTCCATTAACTTTGGATGATGTGCAATTAGGAAATTGGAATGATCTGAAGGACTCTAAAGAGAATGAGTATATTTTTTAAGTCGTAGGGTACACTAAATCCTCATCTTCCATAATAGGATTGCCCCTGAAAAGACTAAAAAGTCAATATAACCCTATTATTCAGAAATACAGAGGTGAATAGCAAAAGAAATGCTAATGAATATCCATGGAAAGCTAGAACTAGAAATAGGTTGGAGGGAAGGGTAGAGATTGTTTTTTTAAAAAATATTATTATAAACTGTGTGATACTATTTAACTTCTTATACCTTGTGGGTATATATTTAGATTTTAAAAATGCTTTAACCTATTTTTTTCTCTAACCTATTTTAAACAAACTATTAAAATACCATTTTTACCCTAAGACGAGCAAACCAAAATGATTATATATGCTGTTTAAAAACAAAACAAAACAAAACAAACAGGCCTCCTCATATCTAAGTGAGAATACAAATTTGTACAATACCAACAGAAAATAAAAATAATTATCAGAATTAAAAATGCATATACTACATTGTTGCCATTTTAGTATTTTCTTCTCTTGTTCATCTATTCTTCTCTAGACAGGGTGACAAGATGGGAAAACCTCAAAAAGAGAATAAGAGGCAGTACTGACTGCCAGGGATCTAATCAGGATGGACATAAGTAAGATGTTGGAACTAGAGTTCAGACTAACAATTATACGGATATTAGCTGGCCTTGAAAAAAGCACAAAAGACACTAGAGAATCCCTTTCTGGAGAAATAAAAGAATTAAAATCTAATCAAGTTGAAATAAAAAAGCCTATTAATGAGATGCAATAAAAAATGGAGGCTCTGCTAGGATAAATGAGGTGGAAGAGGGAATTAGTGATATAGAAGAAAAATGATGGAGAATAAAGAAATTGAGAAAAAGAGAGAGAAACAACTATTGGATCATGAGGGGAGAATTCGAGAGTTAAGTGATACCATAAAGCAAAACAATATTAGAATAACTGGGATCCCAGAAGAAGAGGGAAGGGGGCGGGGGTAGAAGGTATACTGGAGCAAATTAGAGCAGAAACCTCCCTAATCTGGAGAAGGAAACACACATTCAAATCCAAGAGACACAGAGAACCCTCCTCAAAATCAAAAATAGGAAAAAAAAATCAAAAATAGGTCAACAGTCCAACATATTAATAGTGAGACTTGCAAATCTCAGGGACAAAGAAAAAATCCTGAAAGCAGCTCAGGACAAGAGGTCTGTAACCTACAATGGTAGTAACATTAGACTGGCAGCAGACCTGTCTGCAGAGACTTGGCAGGCCAGAAAGGATTGGCATCACATATTCAGGGTGTTAAATGAGAAAAATATGTAGTCAAGAATACTTTATCCAGCTAGGATGTCATTCAAAATAGAAGAAGAGTAAAAAGTTTCCAAGACAAATAGAAACTAAAAAAATTTGCATCACTAAACCTGCCCTGTAAGAAATATAAAAAGAGATCCTTTAAGTGAAGAGAGAGCCTCAAAGTAACATAGATCAGAAAGGAATAGAGACAATATACAGAAACAATGACTTTACAGGTAATATGATGGCACTAAATTCATATCTTTCAATTACTCTGAATGTAAATGGGTTAAATACTCCAATCAAAAAAACATAAATATCAGATTGGATAAAAAAGCAAGGCCCATCTATATGGTGTCTGTCTTCAGGATACTCATTTTAGACCCAAAGACACCTCCAGATTTAAGTGAGGGTGTGGAAAACCATTTATCATGCAAATGAATATCAAAAGAAAGCTGCAGTGGCAATCCTTATTATCAGACAAATTAGATTTTAAACCAAAGAAGAGGGCAGCCCAGGTGGCTCAGCGGTTTAGCACCGCCTTCAGTCCAGGGCATGATCCTGGAGACCCAGGATGGAGTCCCATGTCAGGCTCCCTGCGTGGAGCCTGCTTCTCCCCTCTGCCTGTGTCTCTGCCGCTCTCTCTCTCTGTGTCTCTCATGAATAAATAAATAAAATATTTTAAAAATAAATAAACCGAAGAATAGTAAGAGATGAGAAAGGACACTGTATCATAATTAAAGGGTCTATCCAACAACAAGATCTAACAATTGTAAATATTATGTCCTTAACATGGGAGCAGCAGTTATATAAATCAATAACAAAATAAAAAAAACACATCAATTATAATACAATAATACTAGGGGACTTTAACACCCCACTCATTGCAATGGACAGATCATCTAAGACGATCAACAAGGAAACAAGACCTCTGAATGACACACTGGACCAGATGGATTTCACAGATATACTCAGAGCATTCCATCTTAAAGTATCCTGGAGCATTCCAGGATACACATTCCTCTCAAGTGCACATGGAATGTTCTCTGGAATAGATCGCATATGGGCCACAAATCAGGTCTCAACTGGTACTAAAAGAATAGAATCATTCCCTGAATATTTTCAGACCAAAATGCTTTCAAACAAAGTCAATCACAAGAGGAAATTTGGAAAGAATGAATGGATTAACCAGGAAATTATAGAAGAATTTTTAAAATTCATGGAAACAAATGAAAATGAAAACACAACTATTCAAAACTTTTGGGATGCAGCAAAGGTAGTCCTATGAGGGAAGTATATGGCATACAAGGCCTTTCTCAAGAAATGGAAAGGTCTAAAGCTCACAACCTAACCTTACACCTAAAAGAGCTGGAGAAAGAACAGCAAATAAAGCCTAAATCCAGTAGAAGAAGAAAATTAATAAAGATTAGAGCAGAAATAAAAGATAAACCAAAAAAATAGAACTGATCAATCAAACTAGGAGCTGATTGATTCTCTGAAAGCATAAGATTGATAAACCCTAGACAGACTTATCAAAAAGAAAAGAGAAAGGATCCAAATAAAATCATGAACCAAAGAGGAGAGATCACAGCTGACACTGAAGAAATACAAACAATTATAAGAACATAGTATAGCAATTATATGCCAACAAATTAGGCAATCTGGAAGAAATGGATGCATTCCTAGAGATGTATAAACTACCAAACTGAAATAGGAAGAAACAAAAAACCTGAACAGACCCATAACCAGGAAGGAAATTGAAGCAGTAATCAAAAATCTCCCAACAAACAGAAGTCCAGGGCCAGCGGCTGATTTTCCAGGGGAATTCTACCAAAAATTTAATGAAGAATTAATGTCTGTTCTTCTGAAGCTGTTTTAAAAAACAGGAAAGGGGGCAGCCCCAATGGCACAGCAGTTTAGTGCCGCCTGCAGCCCAGGGTGTGATCCTAGAGACCCGGGATTGAGTCCCATGTCAGGCTCCTGCATGTAGCCTGCTTCTCCCTCTGCCTGTGTCTCTGCCTCTCTCTCTCTCTCTCTCTCTCTCTCTCTCTCTCTCTCTCTCTCATATGAATAAATAAATAAAAATCTTAAAAAAAATAAAAAATAAAAAACAGGAATGGAAGGAAAACTTCCAAACTCTATGAGGCCAACATTACCTTGATCCCAAAACTAGGGGATCCCACCAAAAAGGAGAACTACAGACCAATATCTCTGATGAACATGGATTCAAAAGTTCTCACCAAAATACTAGCTAATAGGACCCAACAGTACATTAAAAGGATTATTCACCATGACCAGGTAAGTGGGATTTATTTCTGGGCTACAAGGGGTGGTTCAACATCTGCAACTCAATCAGTGTGATACACCACATTAATTAAAGAAAAAAAAAAAGGACAAGATCCATATGGTCTTCTCAATAGATGCAGAAAAAGCATTTGATAAAGTACAGCATCCTTTCTTGATAAAAATGCTGCAGTGTAGGGACAGAAGGAACATACCTCAGTATCATAAAAGCCATATAGGAAAAGCCCCACAGCAAGTATCATCTTCAATGGGGAAAAACAGAGCTTTTCTCCTACAGTCAGGAACACCACAGGGATGCCCACTCTCACCACTGTTATTTCAACATAGTACTAGAAGTCCCAGCCTCAGCAATCAGACAACAAAAAGAAATAAATAAAAGGCTTCCAAATCGGCAAAAAAGCCAAACTCACTCTTCACAGACAACATGATACTCTAGGTAGAAAACCCAAAGACTCCACCCCAAAATTGCTAGAATTGATACAAGAGTCGGCAAAGTCACAAGGTATAAAATGAATGCACAGAAGTCAGATGTGTTTCTATATACTAACAATGAAGCAGAAGAAAAAGAAATCAAGAAATCGATCCTATTTATAATTGCACCCAATACCCTAAGATACCTAGAAATAAATCCAACCAAAGAGGCAAAGGATCTGTACTCAGAAAACTATAGAACACTCATGAAAGAAATTAAGGATAAACACAAAGAAATAGAAAAACATTCCAAACTCATGGATTGGAAGAACAAATATTGTTAAAATGTCTATGCTATCTAGAGCAATCTACACATTCAGCACAATCCCTATCAAAATACCATCCATATTTTTCGTAGAGCTGGAACAAACAACTCTAAAATTTGTATGGAACCAGAAAAGACCCCAAATAGCCAAAGGAATTTTGGAAAAGAAAAACAAAGCTGGAGGCATCAAAATCCCAGACTTCAAGCTCTATTACAAAGCTGCAGTCATCAAGACAGTATGGTACTGGCACAAAAATAGACACACAGATCAATGCAACAGAACAGAGAGCCCAGAAATGGACCCTCAACTCTATGATCAACTAATCTTTGACAAAAAAGGAAATAATATGCAGTGGAAAAAAAGAGAGTCTCTTCAACAAGTAGTGTTGGGATAATTGAACAGCCATGCAGAAGAATGAAACAACCAGTTTCTTATACCATACACAAAAACTAACTCAAAATAGATGAAAGACCTAAATGTGAGATGGAATCCATCAAAATCCTAGAGAACACAGGCAGTAACCTCTGTGACCTTGGCCACAGCAACTTCTTGCTAGATGCATCTCCAAAGGCAAGGGAAACAAAGGCAAAAATGAACTATTGGGACTTCATCAAGATAAAAAGCTGTTGCACAACAAAGGAAACAGTCAACAAAACCCAAAGACAACGACAGAATGGGAGAAGATAGCTGCAAATATCTCATCAGATAAAAGGCTAGTATCCAAAATCTATACAGAACTTATGAAACTCAACACCCAGAAAACAAATAATTCAATCAAGAAATGGGCAGAAGACATGAACAGACATTTCTCCAAAGAAGACATACAAATGGCCAACAGATACATGAAAAAAAGCTCAACATCACTCAGCATCGGGGAAATACAAATCCAAACTACAATGAGACACCACCTCACACCAGTAAAAATGGCTGAAATCAACAAGTCAGGAAAGAACAGATGTGGCAAGGCTGCGGAGAAAGGGGAACCCTCTTACTCTGCTGGTGGGAATGCAAGCTGGTGCAACCACTCTGGAAAACATTATGGAGGTTCCTCAAAAAGTTGAAAACAGAGCTAACCCCATGACCCAGCAATTGCACTACTAGGGATTTACCCCAAAGATATAAACATAGTGATCCAAAGCAATGTCCACAACAGCCAAACTATGGAAAGAGCCCACAGGTTCATTAACAGATGAATGAAAAAAAAAAAAAAAAAAACAAAAACAGATGAATGGATAAAGATGTAGGAGATATAGATAGATAAACAGACAGACAGACATATAGACGTAGATGTAGATATAGATAATGGAACATTACTCAGCCACTGAAAAGAAAGAAATTTTGCCACTGCTAACCACATGAATGGAACTAGAGGGTATAATGCTAAGTGAAATAACTCAGAAAAAGACAAACACCATATGTTTCACTCATATGTGGAATTTAAGAAACAAAACAGATGAACACAGAGGAAGGGAAGGAAAAATAAAGTAAGATTAAAATTGAGAAGGAAGCAAACCATAAAAGATGCTGAGAGTTGCTGGAGGGGTGGTTGGTAGGGGAAAGGGATAGAACACTATGGATGATGGGCATTAAGGAGAACACTTGATGTAATGAATGAACACTGGGTATTATCTTTTTTTTTAGTTTTATTTATTTATTCATGAGAGACACAGAGCAGCAGAGACACAGGCGGAAGGAGAAGCAGGCTCCATGCAGGGAGCCCGACGTGGGACTTGATCCCGGATCTCCAGGATCAGGCCCTGGGCTAAAGGTGGCACTGAACCACTGAGCTACCCGGGCTGCCCAACACTGGGTGTTATACGCAACTGATGAATCACTAAACTCTACCTTTGAAACTAATAATATACTATATGTTAATTGATTTTAAATAAAATATAATTAATTAAAATTTAAAAATAATAAACCTATAAAAAAAAGAATATGCCTCTGATGCCATATTAGCTATTATGAATCAAAAAGACAGCACAGTTATCCTACTCCAGCATAGTCTTTTTAGATGAAGATTACTGCCAAAGGACCACCTGGGGCTCAAGAACCAAAGTCTGAGTATCACTGAACTGGAAAAACAATGGTCTGTGTTCTCTTGCTAGGAAAAATAGAAAAGATGCTTTTGATAAAATTTTCCTTGAGAGTTGTTAAAATAAAACACAAATGAAGATCAGACTTGAACACTCCCTGAGGAGACAAAAGCAGTCAGGCATATAAGCGACTTTAATTTTAATTTAATTTTAATTTATTTTTTTGGTAAGATAAGCAAGGTTAACTTAACCTGGATCACTTCTTAGTTATGACTCTGAAAATCATAAACTTAAACTGTTAACTGAAAATTGATATAAAGTAGCCATTAACCAAATCCCTTTAAGAAAATTCTAATATTGGGGATCCCTGGGTGCCTCAGAGGTTTAGCCCCTGACTTCTACCCAGGGTGTGATCCTGGAGCCCCAGGATCAAGTCCCACATCAGGCTCCCTGCATGGAGCCTGCTTCTCCCTCTGCCTGTGTCTTTGCCTCTCTCTCTCTCTCTCATGAATAAATAAAATCTTTAAAAAAAGAAAAAGGAAATTCTAATATTGTAACCAATCACTGTAAAGAATAAACATTCATTGTCTTCATATTACATAAGCTGCTTTATAACAATATGTCTCTGAACCTCATCTCATTCCATGTTTTGACCTGAGTGTTCCCAGTTTACAAATTTTCTAGTATGTGCACAATAAATTTTTACTAAATACTACTTCAGTGATTTGTTGCTTTTACTTGTTTTTTTATGAACTTTTGACAACTAATGGTGTCAAAAGTGGGATCTTTAGCCAACAAACCCCTGCCCTGAAGCTGGTGAGCAAACCACCTGCTGGTACCCACAGACCACTATGCACTCACTGCTTTCTTGCTGACTACCGACCCTCCTGTCTATAAGGGGAAAAGCGTGTGATTCCTGGGGTTTTCAGCAATGATAAAATTACCAGGCTCCTATAGATTATTTGTTTCAGATACTCTAAAGGCAGAGATGGTTTCCAACTAGTCTAAATCTTTTTCTCCTCCCTTAAAAACTGCTCCCTCTTGTATGTATACCCACTGTAGAATACTCTTGAGTCTTTCTGAAGAAAAAAACAAAACAAAACAAAACAAAAAACAAAAAAACAGGACTTTACAAAGGATAATTTTGAATTGCAATGGCCATTCTGGGAAGCCTACCACTTAAAAAAACATGATTCTTGGGATCCCTGGGTGGCGCAGCGGTTTGGCGCCTGCCTTTGGCCCAGGGTGCGATCCTGGAGACCCGGGATCAAATCCCACATCGGGCTTCCGGTGCATGGAGCCTGCTTCTCCCTCTGCCTGTGTCTCTGCCTCTCTCTCTCTCTGTGACTATCATAAATAAATAAAAAAGTTTAAAAAAAGTTTAAAAAATATGATTCTAAATAAAAATAATAAAAACTTAAAAAATAAATAAAAAAGATGATCTTATTGGGGTATCATTTAAAAAAGAGGATCCCAAATCTCTCAAAAACAATGAAATGCCTTCTTTTGATTGGTTTAAAGGATTTGAGAAGGCAGAATGACTCAAAATAACCTCTCCAAAAGATTCATTGTCATTCACAAGACAATGAAAAACTTATGACTAAAGCCCTGAGTCTAAAGATTTGAATGACCCTCCAAATAACCCCTCTATGCCTATCCTGATTCTAATAATCTATTTGATCTTTTACCCTCCTAGGCTCCTAATGCCCTGGAGAGTAAGATCTTATCAAAAACCAGGGGTCCCCCATCCACCGTAGAATTTAAACCTTGGTTTGAGTCAGTAAAACATCTGCTTCGGCTCAGGTCATGATCTCAGAGTCCTGGAATCAAGCCTATACCCGTCTCCTTCTGCCCCCCACTCGTGCAGGCTCTCTCTCTAGTGCTTTCTCTCTCTCTAGTGCATGCTCTCTCCCTCTCAAATAAATAAAATCTTAAAAAAAAAAAAAAGCTCTTGAAGTAAACCCTGGTTTGAAGCTGACCTCTACACCATTATTAACAATTTCCCAGATCCAAAGTAGAATCAAACTAAATTTAAAGAAGAATTTAAGATACTTCTTGGAGTAAAAAAAAAAAAAAAGAAAGATACTTCTTGGAGCTTATGACCTGGGTGCCTCGATTCGTACCAATTCATTCACATGGTGCTAAGTCCAAGAGACACACAAAGGTAGCTCCATGTAGCAGACTGGAAAGATCCTTCTGAGGAATTTGAGGACCATTAAAAAAAAAAAAAAAAAAAAAAAAAAAAAAAAACTTTGAAGACCCTCCCAAGTATGCCTGAAAAGATAGAATAAAAAGAGAGAGAAAAGTAGGTCAACAGTTCCTTGAAGCTATACCCAGGGTTTTTCCTGTAAGAACTGATTTAAGTCTTAATACAATCTTGCAAAATAGAAAAAGAGTAAGTCAATTGCAGACTTTTGAATTCACTTAGGAAAAATATTTAGACAGCATCCTGGTCTTAGGGACTCTGAAGCTAACATTACCTTGTCTGCTCATTTTCTTAATGGGCTTTGCCCTGAGGTTAATGATTTATTAAAGAAACATAAATTAGAATGGAAGATCTCTCTTTTTTCTGAGTTCCAACATTTTACTGAACATTTTGAAAGAATTTTACAACAGAAAAGGAGTTACCAAGCAAATAAACCCATGGCCCTATAATTACAACTACTTTACAACTAATTTTGCCCCTGTTGACAAGCACACTTGTGAATATTGTAAACAGAAAGGACATTGATAAAGGGACTGTCCCCTCAAACAACCTAATTATCAAAGAAAAGAGAACACTCAACCTTCAGATACCTAAGATAATAATCAACATTGATGAGGCTCTAAGGTACTGTCCAGTAAGCCACCCCCGGGAATTCCTATTAATCATCAGGGTGAAGTGAAATCTGAAATAAATGGAGAAAAGTGTACTGTGCTAGTAGACTCTTTCCACTTTAAACTCCACCATGATACATCAAGGACTTCCTCAAAGCAATAAAATATTTTGGTGGTGGCTGTGTCCAATCAAGTTCCTTTATCAGAGCCCACAACCTTGGCCCCTTCTAGGATCATGCCTTTTTCTTATGTGACAGGGCTCCTCTGCGAAGAGATCCACTTTCTAAATTAAGAGAGCAAATATATTTTGTCTCAGGAGAAATAATCTTGGAATTTCCAGACTCAATAGACCCCAAAATGTTATATATTCTATAAGTCCAAAGTAATTGTCCTGAAGAAGTTAACAAACTCCATGATGAAGCAAGTACTGTAGACCTCTCTGAAGCCCTTGGCATCCTATGGGCCTCTTCTTCCACAGATCTGGGAAAAATTAAGAGTGTTTTCCCTATTAAAATTCAGGTTGATCCTTTGGAAATTCTTCCAAAATTGCCCCCAGTATCCCTTAAGACCCTAAGCTATATAACAGCTTACCCCCTTAACAGATGATTTAATAAATCAAGAACTAATAAAAAAATAAAAATTAAGGGATCCCTGGGTGGCGCAGCGGTTTAGCGCCTGCCTTTGGCCCAGGGCGCGATCCTGGAGACCCTGGATCGAATCCCACGTCGGGCTCCTGGTGCATGGAGCCTGCTTGTGTCTCTGCCTCTCTGTCTCTCTCTCTCTGTCTCTCTCTCTCTGTCTCTCTCTCTCTCTCTCTCTGTGTGACTATCATAAATAAATAAAAATTAAAAAAAAAATTAAAATTAAAAAAATAAAGGACTAATTATTTCCTGCACCAGATCTTTCCAACACTCCTATCCTACCCATAAAATATCCCCAGGACTAAGGATGAAGATTTGTATAAAATCTTAGAGCTATATGGGATCCCTGGGTGGCGCAGCGGTTTGGCGCCTGCCTTTGGCCCAGGGCGCGTTCCTGGAGACCCGGGATCGAATCCCAAGTCGGGCTCCCGGTGCATGGAGCCTGCTTCTCCCTCTGCCTATGTCTCTGCCTCTCTCTCTTTCTCTCTCTGTGACTATCATAAATAAATAAAAATTTAAAAAAAAATCTTAGAGCTATAAATAAAACTGTTATTCCAAGGCCTCCTGTAGTATCCAACCAAACACTCTATTGTCAACATTTCAACCAATGCTGAATGGTTTACGGCGGCAGACCTATATTCTGCCTTCTTTACCATCCCAGTAGATAAAGAAAGTCAGTATTTGGAAAAATCAACAACTGTCTAAGAAACAGTTATGCCTCAAGGAATCACTGAGGCCCCTTCATATTTCTCACAAGTTCTACATCAGGATTTAAGTACACTACAATTTCTAAGAAATTCTACCCGGACTCAGTATGTAGATGATTTACTTCTTTGCTCTTATCCAGAGAGAACTGAAACTGACTCAAAATATCTAGTGTACCAGCTAGCTTACACGGGCCATATGGCCTCTTGAGATAAACATCAGTTTTCCAAAAGAAAAAGTATGACCAAGTACCTTAGTCATGACTTATCAGGAAAAGGAATCCTTCTGTTTCAGAAAGAGTAAGTACCATCCAAAATCACTGAGAACTATGACTAGCAGACGACTCAGAGGCCTCCTTGGACTTGCAGAATATTGCCAATCCTGGGTCCCTAATTTTTCCTTATTGGCCTCTCCACTCTATAAATTAAAAGTAATACTCAGGAACAGCCTCCTTAGGAAATACAATATGAGGAAGACTTTACTGAAATCAAACAAGCCTTACAAGCCTGCACTGGGTTTCCTAATTATACCAAATCTTCTACATTGTTCATGAATGTTGACACTAGTCCTCACACAAGAACGTGGAAGAAAAAATAGACCTGTAGCTTATTATAGTTTACAACTGGACCCAGCAGCCAGGGCATCTCCAAATCGTTCCCAGGCAGTTGCTGCAGCTGGTAAAATTGTAGAATCCTCTTCAGAACTTGCTCAAAGAAGTATTTTAAATCTGTAAATTCCTCATGATATACAAAATTTAACTGAGCAAACTCAGCATTTCTTAGCTAAGTAGAATAACATCTTATAAGATTCTATTCCTGTCTCCTTCACATCTGTGCCTTCTTCACTGCAACTCCTTAAATCCTGCTCCCCTTCTACCCTTGCCCAATAAACAAGAAACTCATAATTGCATTGAACTGACATTTGATCTGACTTCTAGATCAAATTCGTAAGAAATTCCATTACCTAATGCAGTGTTAGTACTCCTTGTTGATGGCTCTTAGGCCAAAAAATTCCGAAGGGAAATATCAAGCTGGATATACTGCAACTACTCAATATGAATTACCAGAAAGAATAGTCCTTCCTCAGTTAAACTCAGCCCAACCTACAGAATTACTTGTCCTCACTTGAGCATGTGAATTAGCAAAAAGAAAAACTGCAAATATTTACGATGACAGCAGGTATGTTTATGGAATGGTCCATGACTTTAGCATGCTCTGAAAAAAGAGGATTTTTAACATCAAATGATACTCCTAGAGGGTGCCTGGGTGGCTC
The DNA here is from genome assembly GCF_905146905.1 of Nyctereutes procyonoides. Taxonomy (NCBI): domain Eukaryota; kingdom Metazoa; phylum Chordata; class Mammalia; order Carnivora; family Canidae; genus Nyctereutes; species Nyctereutes procyonoides. The sequence continues at coordinate 841,044 of NW_026575124.1, read as the reverse complement.
AGTCAGTTAAGTGTCTGCCTTTGGCTTAGATCATGATCCTAGGGTGCTGGGATGGAGCCCTGTGTCTGGCTCCCTGCTCAGTGGGGAGCCTGCCCTGCCTCCCGCTTGTGCTCTCTCTCTCTCAAATAAAGTCTTTAAAAAAAATGACACACCTATCAAAAATGGACGTCAGCCGGCTGATTTCCTCTTTGCACTGTTAATACCTTCACAAATTGCTATTATCAAAACTGAGGCTCGTAGCCACCAATCACACTCCGAATTATCAGGGAAGCAGGATATATTCAGGGTCCTAAATGAGAAGAACATGCAACCAAGAATACTTTATCCAGCAAGGCTCTCATTCAGAATGGAAGGAGAGATAAAGAGCTTCCAAGACAGGCAGGAACTGAAAGAATATGTGACCTCCAAACCAGCTCTGCAAGAAATTTTAAGGAGGACTCTCAAAATTCCCCTTTAAGAAGAAGTCCAGTGGAACAATCCACAAAAACAGGGACTGAACAGATATCATGATGACACTAAACTCATATCTTTCAATAGTAATTCTGACCATGAATGGGCTTAATGACCCCATCAAAAGGCGCAGGGTGTCAGACTGGATAAAAAAGCAGGACTCATCTATTTGCTGTCTACAAGAGACTCATTTTAGACAGAAGGACACCTACAGCCTGAAAATAAAAGGTTGGAGAGCCATTTGCCATTCAAATGGTCCTCAAAAGAAAGCAGGGGTAGCCATCCTTGTATCAGATAAACTAAAATTTACCCCGAAGACTGTAGTGAGAGATGAAGAGGGACACTATATCATACTTAAAGGATCTATCCAACAAGAGGACTTAACAATCCTCAATATATATGCCCCGAATGTGGGAGCTGCCAAATATATCAATCAATTAATAACCAAAATTAAGACATACTTAGATAATAATACACTTATACTTGGTGACTTCAATCTAGTACTTCTACACTCGATAGGTCTTCTAAACACAACATCTCCAAAGAAACGAGAGCTTTAAATGATACACTGGACCAGATGTATTTCACAGATATCTACAGAACTTTACATCCAAACTCAACTGAATACACATTATTCTCAAGTGCACATGGAACTTTCTCCAGAATAGACCACATACTGGGTCACAAATCAGGTCTTAACCGATACCAAAAGACTGGGATCGTCCCCTGCATATTCTCAGACCATAATGCCTTGAAATTAGAACTAAATCACAACAATAAGTTTGGAAGGACTTCAAACACATGGAGGTTAAGGACCATCTTGCTAAAAGATGAAAGGGTCAACCAGGAAATTAAGGAAGAATTAAAAAGATTCACGGAAACTAATGAGACTGAAGATACAACCGTTCAAAATCTTTGGGATACAGCAAAAGCAGTCCTGAGGGGGAAATACATCGCAATACAAGCATCCATTCAAAAACTGGAAAGAACTCAAATACAAAAGCTAACCTTACACCTAAAGGAGCTAGAGAAAAAACAGCAGATAGATCCTACACCCAGCAGAAGAAGAGAGTTAATAAAGATTCGAGCAGAACTCAATGAAATTGAGACCAGAAGAACTGTGGAACAGATCAACAAAACCAGGAGTTGGTTCTTTGAAAGAATTAATAAGATAGATAAACCATTAGCCAGCCTTATTAAAAAGAAGAGAGAGAAGACTCAAATTAATAAAATCATGAATGAGAAAGGAAAGATCACTACCAACACAAAGGAAATACAAACGATTTTAAAAACATATTATGAACAGCTACACGCCAATAAATTAGGCAATCTAGAAGAAATGGACGCATTTCTGGAAAGCCACAAACTACCAAAACTGTAACTGGAAGAAATAGAAAACCTGAACAGGCCAATAACCAGGGAGGAAATTGAAGCAGTCATCAAAAACCTCCCAAGACACAAAAGTCCAGGGCCAGATGGCTTCCCTGGGGAATTCTATCAAATGTTTGAAGAAGAAACCATACCTATTCTACTAAAGCTGTTTGGAAAGATAGAAAGAGATGGAGTACTTCCAAATTTGTTCTATGAGGCCAGCATCACCTTAATTCCAAAACCAGACAAAGACCCCACCAAAAAGGAGAATTACAGACCAATATCCCTGATGAACATGGATGCAAAAATTCTCAACAAGATACTAGCCAATAGGATACAACAGTACATTAAGATAATTCACCATGACCAAGTGGGATTTATTCCCGGGACACAAGGCTGGTGCAACACTCGTAAATCAATGTGATTCATCATATCAGCAAGAGAAAAAAGAAGAACCATAGGATCCTCTCAATAGATGAAGAGAAAGCATTTGACAAAATACAGCATCCATTCCTGATCAAAACTCTTCAGAGTGTAGGGATACAGGGAACATTCCTCAACATCTTAAAAGCCATCTACGAAAAGCCCACAGCAAATATAATTCTCAATGGGGAAGCACTGGGAGCCTTTCCCCTAAGATCAGGAACAAAACAAGGATGTCTACTCTCACCACTGCTATTCAACATAGTACTGGAAGTCCTAGCCTCAGCAATCAGACAACAAAAAGACATTAAAGGCATTCAAATTGGCAAAGAAGAAGTCAAACTCTCCCTCTTCGCCGATGACAGGATACTCTACATAGAAAACCCAAAAGACTCCACCCCAAGATTGCTAGAACTCATACAGCAATTTGGCAGTGTGGCAGGATACAAAATCAATGCCCAGAAGTCAGTGGCATTCCTATACACTAACAATGAGACTGAAGAAAGAGAAATTAAGGAGTCAATCCCATTTACAATTGCACCCAAAAGCATAAGATACCTAGGAATAAACCTAACTAAAGGTAAAGATCTATACCCTATAAACTATAGAACACTTCTGAAAGAAATTGGGGAAGACACAAAGAGATGGAAAAATATGCCATGCTCATGGATTGGCAGAATTAGTATTGTGAAAATGTCAATGTTACCCAGGGCAATTTACACGTTTAATGCAATCCCAATAAAAATACCATGGACTTTCTTCAGAGAGTTAGAACAAATTATTTTAAGATTTGTGTGGAATCAGAAAGGACCCCGAATAGCCAGGGGAATTTTAAAAAAGAAAACCATAGCTGGGGGCATCACAATGCGAGATTTCAGGTTGTACTACAAAGCTGTGGTCATCAAGACAGTGTGGTCCTGGCACAAAAACAGACACATAGATCAATGGAACAGAATAGAGAATCCAGAAGTGAACCCTCAACTTTATGGTCAACTAATATTCGATAAAGGAGGAAAGACTATCCACTGGAAGACAGTCTTTTTAATAAATGGTGCTGGGAACATTGGACATCCACATGCAGAAGAATGAAACTAGACCACTCTCTTGCACCATACACAAAGATAAACTCAAAATGGATGAAAGATCTAAATGTGAGACAAGATTCCATCAAAATCCTAGAGGAGAACACAGGCAACACCCTTTTTGAACTCGGCCACAGTAACTTCTTGCAAGATACATCCACGAAGGCAAGAGAAACAAAAGCAAAAATCTTGACTTCATCAAGATAAGAAGCTTTTACACAGCAAAGGATACAGTCAACAAAACTAAAAGACAACCTACAGAATGGGAGAAGATATTTGCAAATGACGTAATCAGATAAAGGGCTAGTTTCCAAGATCTATAAAGAACTTACTAAACTCAACACCAAAGAAACAAACAATCCAATCATGAAATGGGCAAAAGACATGAACAGAAATCTCACAGAGGAAGACAGACATGGCCAACACGCACATGAGAAAATGCTCTGCATCACTTGCCATCAGGGAAATACAAATCAAAACCACAATGAAATACCACCTCACGCCAGTGAGAATGGGGAAAATTAACAAGACAGGAAACCACAAATGTTGGAGAGGATGCGGAGAAAAGGGAATCCTCTTACACTCTTGGTGGGAATGTGAAATGGTGCAGCCACTCTGGAAAACTGTGTGGAGGTTCCTCAAAGAGTTAAAAATAGATCTGCCCTATGAGCCAGCAATTGCACTGCTGGGGATTTACCCCAAAGATGCAGATGCAGTGAAACGCCGGGACACCTGCACCCCGATGTTTCTAGCAGCAATGTCCACAACAGCCAAACTGTGGAAGGAGCCTCAGTGTCCATCGAAAGATGAATGGATAAAGAAGATGTGGTTTATGTATACAATGGAATATTACTCAGCCATTAGAAATGACAAATACCATTTGCTTCAATGTGGATGGAACTGGAGGGTATTATGCTGAGTGAAATAAGTCAATCGGAGAAGGACAAACATTATATGGTCTCATTCATTTGGGGAATATAAATAATAGTGAAAGGGAATAGAAGGGAAGGGAGAAGAAATGGGTAGGAAATATCAGAAAGGGAGACAGAACATGGAAGATTCCTAACTCTGGGAAACGAACTAGGGGTGGTGGAAGGGGAGGAGGGCGGGGGGTGGGGATGAATGGGTGACGGGCACTGAGGGGGGCACTTGACGGGATGAGCACTGGGTGTTATTCTGTATGTTGGCAAATTGAACACCAATAAAAAATAAATTTATTATTTAAAAAAAAAACAACGAATTATCAGGGAAATATTATGGCTAACTTTCATGCTAAGGCTTTTAATTCAAGATATTCCTAATGTACCAAAACCCTATAATTTAAATAAACTTTCTTAGATCCAAATCACATTACTTATGACAACTTGTGTAACAGACAAAAATTGTATCAGATAATAGAAACTAAAAATGGCACCAGGAAGGATGTAAGTTTCATGAAAAAAGAGAACCCTGGAAAGGCCCAAATGGCTGTCTGGTGCTTCCTGAATCTCTCAAACTGTCACCATTATGAGCACCACACCTGACTACCCACCACAGGACTGGCAAAATGATCCAAATTATGAAAAAATATTGGTGGTATAATTGTTCTAAATTGGCATAACAGGTTTATAATCAGCATTTAACCTGTTAGTCATATAATCCAAGTAAAACTACTAAAGTAGCTTTGGGGGTTGCTCCCCCACAATCCAGACCATTAGAACATTTATAATTGGACTTCATTCAATTGCCTCCTTCTATGGGTTATCAGTATGTACCTGTTATGATACGTGTGTTTTGTAGATGGGTTAAAGCTATCCCCTGTAGGAAAGCTGATGCTGCTACTGTAGCAAAGAAATCATTAGAAAATGTTTTCCCAGGAGCACATGAGTGACTCCATCAGTTAAGCTCTGACTCTTGATTTTGGCTCAGATGATGAACTCAGAGTTGTGAAAATAAGCTCTGCATTGGGCTCCATGTTCAGCAAGGAGTCTGCTTGATATTCTCTCCCTCTCCCCTTCTCCCCACTCACGTACCTGCACATGCTATTTTAAATAATCTTTAAAAAAAAAATGTTTTCCTACTACAGGGAATTCCAAGCAAAGAACCAGCTTGTATACATGCTTAAAAGACTAATTCAGGAAAAGGCTTTATGAGAAGATCTGATATCCTTCCCTTGGCCATTCAACTAATACTTATGGCCATTAACCTGACACTGGGAAGAAGCCTTAGAAGCAAAAGAATGGCCCATAACCATCATAAACTTCATTGCTAGTAACCTGAGAACCTTAATGGTACTGGACCTGATTTGGGGCATGTTCCAGACTCCCTATAATCAAACCCTTTGGTTTGATTCAGATGAAGGAAACTAGACTCCTAAATATAATGACCCAGATTTTAAATTAGAGAATGATGATATCTTTAATTATTTCATCAAAGAAATTATTAAGCTATACACTAGTTCCAGTGAAAAATCTGTAGGTGAATGGAATCCCTCTATAACCTCATTATATAAAGTAAGTAACAGTTTCACTTACTGGATAAACCAATATTCAAGGCACCATTAGATAGAAAATCATCCCTTTATCAACAAAAACATGATACCTGGACTGCTAAGCTAAATTCATAGGAATGTTTTTTGTTTCTATCTAAATTTAAGCCACAGCCATTCAAGATGGGAGTGTGCTGAGGCCTACACGACAAACAATAACCATGATGTCAATGTTGCCCAATTGGTGGGTCATGGGATCCACCATAACTCTCTTAATAACATTGAGTAATTCACCCTCTGTGGTAATAACACAATATACAAATGTTTCCCACCCAACTGGTCTGGATGGTGTGGTATAGCATATTTTATATCCCAAATAACTAAATTTGACACCTCGAATGCTAGTCAGATTATAAACTCAGGATCCTTTGTGCATAAAGTAACTCCTAAGTGAGCTTCCCATTTACTTTCAACTCCTAATATTCAAAAAAAGCTCTGGTTTTCATGTTTGTCAGAATGCTTTCTCAATTGAGAGTTAATGAATTAGAAAAATCACTCTTTAGTATTTCTGCAACTATTTTTTAAAAAAATTTATGACAATAACCTAACTGCTCTCAAAGCAGTACAATCTGAAATAAACGGTTTATCTCCAGTGGTACTCCAAAACAAGAATAGTCTTTGATGCCTTCATTGCTCAACAAGGAGGGGCACATGCTATAATTGGCGAGACATGTTATTTCTATGTTGACAAATCAGGAATTATCATCCAAAATGTAAAGGATCTTAAAAACCTGATAAAAAACAAAACACCTGATCTCTCTCACACACACACACACACACAAAAAAAACTGATGAAAATTCTTCATCAAATAAGTGACACCTCTTCTACAAAGCTGTTCTATTGTTAAACCTTGACTCCTGGGGATTTTTCACTCCTTGGCTATTTTTCTCCTTATAGTGTCCCATTAAACCTCTCTCGTGTACTGCATGCTCCCTCCTGCTTTCAAATGCTTATCAGCAGCCACTTGTACACAAAATGGTAACCATAAGGATCAAGCAACTGGATGAAATCAGCAGTTAACTATAAATGATGAAGATGGTGACTATGGGGCCCTCCAGTCTGACTACTCATTTAATGGAAATAGTGAATATGTGACTCTTCAGCTTGACTACATCAACACTGGTAACTGACACTACTGGTTTGTTGTGCTCTCAGCCTGCTCAGAGAATAATCAAAAGGATGCGGGGGATTATAAATCAAACACACATGGAGACCAGACGTGAAAATTCCCTGAGCAGACAAAACCAGTTAGTCATATAAACAAAGCCCAGTTTAGTTTCCTTTTTTTTTTTTTTTGCAAGAAAAGCAAGGTTAACTTGACCTGGGTCACTTCTTGGTTATGACTCTGCAAATCAAAAGCAGAATTTAAATAGTTCCCCCAAATTGATATGAGGTAACTGCTATTCAATTTCCTTTCATTTGAGAAAATTCTTAAAAAAAAAAAAAAAAAGAAAGATGTTTTATTTATTCATTCATGAGAGACACAGAGAGAAAGGCAGAGACATAGGCAGAGGGAGATGCAGGCTCCCCACAGGACTCGATCCTAGGACCCTGAGATCACTACCCGGGCCGAAGGCAGATGCTCAACCACTGAGCCACCCAGGCATCCCTCATTCAAGAAAATTCTAATATTGTAATTAATCACTTTATACTCATTGCCTTGTACTATATAAGCTGCTTTACAACAATATATCTCTAAGCCTCAATTCCATGTTTTGGTTGGAGTGCACAGTATGCAAACTGTCTTTTTGATGTATGCATAGTAAATTCTTTTTTTTTTTTAAGATTTTATTTATTTATTCATAGAGAGCGAGAGAGAGGCAGAGTCATAGGCAGAGGGAGAAGCAGGCTCCATGCAGGGAGCCCGACGTGGGACTCGATCCTGGGTCTCCAGGATCACACCCCGGGCTGCAGGCAGCACTAAACCGCTGCACCACTGGGGCTGCCCTGCATAGTAAATTCTTACTAATTATTACTTCAATGAATTGCTGATTTTACTGTTGTTGTTGTTTTTTTTTTAATGAACTTTTGACAGAGTTAAACTTTCTCTAAAACATAGTATTAAAAATTTCTTTCTGGGAGCTCCTGGGTGGTTCAGTTGGTTAAGCATCTGCCTTCCACTTGGGTCATGATCTCCGGATCCTGGGATCAAGCTGCAATTCTGGTTCTCTGCTCAGCGGGGAACCTGCTTCTCGCTTTCACTCTCCCTCTGTACTCTCCTTCTCTTTCTCTCTAATAAATAATAAAATATTTAAAAATAAATAAAATTTCTTCCTGAATCTGATACAAACCATGGGATCTCAGAAAAATAAAATGCATATTTATACAAGCATCCAGTTAGATTGAATTTAGGTATAATAGTTTCTTACCAGATTTTCTTAAAACCCATTGATTGAAAGTATTAGAGAGCTCTCAGTGATAGTACTCTAAAGTTTCTCATTCCATTCATTATTCAACTAATATTCATTAAATGCCTACTACATTTAAGCCTTGTGGGACCTTGAGTGGGAGGGTGCTGTTTCAGATGCAGGAGAAAATTATGGTATATCAGAACCATATACCAGGGATTTAATGTGACAGGTGGTAAAACAGTGGAGGCCAAACCCCTTATTTATTCAACTGAAAGTTTAACAATTATGAAATAAAAGCGGGACACCTGGATGGCTCAGTGGTTGCGCGTCTGCCTTTGGCTCAGGGCATGATCCTGGACTGCCGGGATCAAGTCCCACATTGGGCTCCCTGCATGGAGCCTGTTTCTCCCTCTGCCTATGTCTCTTCCTCTCTCTGTGTATCTCTAATGAATAAACAAAATCTTAAAAAAAAAAAGATGAAATATTTTAAAAAAAGAAATAAAAGAAATAGGGTATTAGCCAGAGTTCTAGCAAAGCCAGGCACAACAGAGGTTTTCCCCCCAAAATAGGGAATACTTCGAAAGAGAAGATAATCACACATGCTAGGGAGAAGGGTAATAGTTATAGGAGTAAAAAATATCAGAAATAAAATTAACCTTACATTTAGATTCAGTTAATCTATTTAATACCTAATATGTGCTAGGAGATGCACTAAGCAATTTCATACACATTATCTTCTTTAATCCTAACATCCTTGTGAGATAAAAGAAACAAATTTCTGAAACACAAATGACAAAAAGAAATACAGAGATGAAAGTAAGATGAGGGCAGTCATACCAAATGACTCCAATTATTTCAGTAATGGGAACAAGAGTAGAGAAAGCATGAGGGCTTGACAGGAATAGATAAGGAAACTAACATTTACTACCCACCATGTGCCAGGCACTGTTACATCCTTTGGATATGAATTTCATATAATCTTGTTTAGTATTTATTATTCATTTATTTTTTTTTAATTTTTTATTTATTTATGATAGTCACACAGAGAGAGGGAGAGAGGCAGAGACACAGGCAGAGGGAGAAGCAGGCTCCATGCACCGGGAGCCTGACGTGGGATTCGATCCCAGGTCTCCAGGATCGCGCCCTGGGCCAAAGGCAGGCGCTAAACCGCTGCGCCACCCAGAGATCCCTTTATTATTCATTTAATTGGAGAATTTGAGTTGTGAGAATTTTCCAAGATATAACAGCTAGTAAGTGGTGGGGTGGTGATTCAAACCCAGGCCTACAAGACTATAAATGCTATTTCTTTCCACTATACCACACTGCTGCTTCAAAATCAGGGATGTGCAAGGGAATAAAAAGTCATGAGGCTGAAAAGGTCCAGTTAAAAATAAGACAGCATGGGGCAGCCTGGGTGGCTCAGCGGTTTAGCGCCGCCTTCAGCCCCGGGCCAGATCCTGGAGACCCAGGATCGAGTCCCATGGTGGGCTCCCTGCGTGGAGCCTGCTTCTCCCTCTGCCTGTGTCTCTGCCTCTCTCTCTCCCTCTCTGTGTGTCTGTCATGAATAAATAAATAAAATCTTTAAAAAAGAAAACAAACAAGACAGCATGAATTTGGAGTAGATAATGCCAATTCCATATCCTCCCTTCTGTGGGTTCAACTATCCAAGTAAAAAGTATTTAGAATGGGAAGTTGCTAGTTATAATAAATTAATATGTACTTTTAAGAACTACAATAGAGGGCTGCCTGGGTGGCTCAGTTGGTTAAGCATCTGCCTTTGGCTCAGGTCATGATCTCAGGGTTGTGGGATAGAGCCCTGTGTCAGCCCGAGCTCAGGCTCACTCTCTCTCTCAAATACATAAATTAATAAAAATCTTTTTAAAAATATACAAGTAAATAAACAAATAAGAACTATAATATGGCAAGTGAGTTCTACCTCCCTCAATTATTATAATACCTTTAATTATTGAATATCTATAAAATATTAGGCACTGGGTAGTCTTATAGGCCTTGCTACTACCTAACCACTTGAAGCTACAACTTAAGTATTTGTTAATATTTCAAAATTCGCTATAGTCAAAATATTGTAGCACATATTTGAAACTTGCAAAGAGAACAAATCTTAAAAGTTCTCATTACAGGAAAAATGTTTTTTTACTTTATATGTTGATAGTGGGTAACTAGATTTATTGTGGTGATCATTTTTGCAGGGTATATAAACATCAACATCAAATCATGTTGTACACTTGAAACTAATACATTATACCCCAATTTTAAAAGTCCAAAATTCAACACTAACCTAAGGAAGTACTCTAATGTCAAAATATCAGAAAATGCCAACCTAAGAATAACTTGATTTTCTTACACTTTGAAAACTGACTTTATTTACAAGGAATAATAGTAAATCCCTAAAACTAACTGACATAGAAAAACTAGAATACAGACCCATTTATTTTTGTTCTTTTATGGCAAACTGCAAAAGACTGAAATGGATCAAAAAGATCACTAGGCATCTTCAGTGGAAAACCAGGCATTGTGTAATGTGCATCTTTCCTAGATATCTGATTCTACCAGATTTGCATCCTCCATGATCTTTGAGCTGTTATATAAGTTGTAGATAACTGGGATCCCTGGGTGGCTCAGCGGTTTAGCGCCTGCCTTTGGCCCAGGGCACGATCCTGGAGTCCCGGGATTGAGTCCCACATCGGGCTCTGGCATGGAGCCTGCTTCTCCCTCCTCCTGTGTCTCTGCTTCTCTCTCTCTCTCTGTCTATCATAAATAAATAAATAAATAAATCTTTAAAAAAAAAGTTGTAGATAACTGATAGCAATGCTGAGGATTCTTGTCCATATACGTGCAAATAAATTCTGTCCAGTAGAGAGAGGAATGAGTTCCCTCATGCCCCTGTAAAATAAAGCCAGTTTTGCATCAATTTGTAAATTCATTTCAGCATTCTTGATTCTATATATGTGTGGTACTTAAATTCTTCTTAACCACTTTTAGCATCTTATAGGTTTTTCCAATTAATTAATGAGTTAAACAACATCTTTTACATGTGCTTTTTATATTTGTGTGAAAATCATGATTTGCTTAATTTTTAATCCTTTAATGATGAATTTCATTCAGTATGTAGTAGATACTATGGAAAGTGAAAATTTTAATGCAAAAGCTCAAGGAAGGGAAACATCCTTTTCTACTCTCACATATACTTATGTATGTATATATGTGTGTGTGTGTGTGTGTGTATTTTTTTTTAAGGAAGGCTAGATAAAACATGCTTTTTTAAGACTCTGAGAACAAGCCATTTTTAAAGTTGGTCATTCCTGAAAGACCCATAACTGACAACAAAAATTATTTGAATGATATTGACTGCCTTTTCCCCCTGATGTATAGTGTAAAATACAGCACTATCTAAAAAAAAAACCAAAAGGTTCATCATTTCAGAAATACTTAGAATCTTTTGTCTGAACTACTTTCGTTAATTACAGTCACCAATAAAATAGATGGTACATTTTTACAACGAATTAAAAGTCTACATCTGACAAATGCTTTTACTAATCCAAAAGATTTTGCCAGTCAACACCTGTACAATCGTAAGAATATTAACTACATCTGTTATTTTCAAAATAGTTGTCTTCTACTGATATGCGTCACATTAAAGGACAAAATGATTAAATAAAAACTAACTTGATTCAAATATATACATACTGCTTAAAAACACAAAACCAGAAATCAATACCCAAACTAAACATTAAGTCAACATGTTTTGAACTCATTCATACATTAGGAAAAGGTGTATTAGTGCTCAGATCTTCTGGCTTTCTAAGATCCAAATTAAAAATATCTCTAATACTACCAGTCTCTATGGAATTATGGATTTCACAAAGCAGCTTTTTTCCTCACACAGGATCAAACTAATCCCGACACTCTAAGAAAAAGTAAAACCAACTTGTACCAAAAATCTTTATACTCAGCATTCATTCAGATCCTTCCAACTACTCTCTTGGCTTATAGCATGCCTGAAAAATATTGCTCTAGCAAGTAATTATTCTGTCCAAAAATGAACAGGGCAATTTAGGTTGGAAATAATTTGCTGTCCATGTCATTCATAAATCCACGCTACTATATTATAATTCTCAAAATTAATGCATAATGCATGCAGTGTATCATCCATTAAATATTTTAAAAGATAAGTTTTCATCTAGTTGAAATTAGTTAAGTAATATTAATGAATTTAAAAGCATGAAAAATTAACTCTTTCTTCCCCTCACTTCTACTGCCTCCAAACCAACAGGTACCTTTCATTTGGTAATGCGTATCAACTGGGGGGGGGCACGGAATGAGAATGTGGACAAACAAAACAAGTGAAAGAGTTATAGAAGGCTAATCCCAAAAGGACATGTTGCCTCTTCCAAGTTGCAACTAAAGTTAAAGGACTATAGTGAGAAGTCTTGACCATTTTTAGGAGTTCAAAATAGATATGTACTGTCCTCCCATTTTGGGGAATGTAACTCATTCCAAAATTTTATTTTCTGACTAGTCTGAAAGTTCTTTTATCGCTACCAATTGGCACATTTTTAGAGGACTCTATTAAAGCTTTGTAAAAAAGTATTTTCAAGTACCAAGTAAAAAAAAATAACTGACTCGCTTAAAATAAAAGCTTTTTCTCTCTACCCCCAATTCAACAACCTATATAAACCTGACAACCAAGAAAAATAAAACAGGTAAATGATTAAATACAGGCATTTCTTCTCCAGAAGTGGAAAGAGTAATATAGCAGGTAGTTAATTCTATAACAACTTCCTATCTTGTTTCAGATCATCAGAGAATTTGGATGAATCTCTCATGATATATAAATTTTCCCTTAGAAGTATCCCTGCCAGCATTAAGAAAGCTAGCTAAACAAACTCAACTGAAATTGGAAATGACAGTCAAACATACTCTTTAATCCTTATAAAAATGCTACCCGGAGACTCAAACAAATCTATAAATGGTAGAATTTTCCAAAGTCTGATAGTTTTTCTTCTTTGTTTCTTTTGTTTCTTCTTTTGGGATGGAAGCACCATTATGCCTTGTCTTATACAAAAAAAATAAAAAATAAAAAATAAAAAGAATGCCAAGTCCAAAGCTTCCAGGTCCTATTTCTAAAAGACAGTCATTTGTTTCCTTCTCTAAAGAAAAGAGGTGTTTATTGCTGTGATGTCTCCTACATGCTATTCCACACCTCGATTCTCAAACATTAAATGCAGGTAATCTACCTCTACCCCCATGAACAAGGAAAAGAAAGCTTGTTCTAAAAAAGTATAATCTTCTATATTCCAGCTTCCAAACTTTTTTTTTTTGGGGGGGGGAGCTTCCAAACTTTTTATAGGTGTATGTATTTTGTGTTTTAAAACATGTTCGTACATTCTTTGATCCTACTCCCAACAAATGTAGAGTCTAATTCTCTCCTGCCCATGAAAAGAATGAAATAGAAGGGACACTGAATAACCTCATAAGTTAGGTCATAGGGCAGCCCGGGTGGCTCAGGGGTTTAGCGCCGCCTTCAGCCCAAGGCCTGATCCTGGAGACTGATGATCAAGTCCCACATCGGGCTCCCTGCATGGAGCCTGCTTCTCCCTCTGCCTGTGTCCCTGCCTCTGTGCCTCTGCCTCTCTCTCTCTCTCTCTCTCTCTCCCTCATGAATAAATAAGTAAAATCCTTAAAAAAAAAAAAAATTGGGGCAGCCCCCGTGGCGCAGCGGTTTAGCGCCGCCTGCAGCCCAGGGTGTGATCCTGGAGACCCAGGATAGAGTCCCACGTCGGGTTCCCTGCATGGAGCCTGCTTCTCCCTCTACCTGTGTCTCTGTCTCTCTCTCTGTATCTCTCATGAATAAATAAATGAAATCTTAAAAAAAAAAAAAAAGTTAGGTCATAAAAGATGATAAAACTTCTTCCTGGTACTCTCTGAGGACAACTTTGGACTCCAGAATCACCATGCAAGATATCCAGGTACCCTAAAACCCTCATGCTGGAGTAAAGGATGAGGAGTCAGAGGATTATAGAGCCATCCAAGAAATTGGTTGAATCTTCCTAGCTCAGCCACCTGATATGTGAATGAGGAATCCTTGGAGATGACTCCAGGCCCAACTGCCATCTGCCTCCAACTGTGTAAGAGAGGAAGCTTTTTGCTTTTTAAATGATTCCAGCCCCAGCTATCATCTAATTGCATCCACATGAGAAACCCTGAGAAGAAACTGCCTAGCCAAGTTCAAACATCCGAATCATAAAAGATTAAAAAAAAAAGGACTGTTATTTTATCCCACTAAGTTTAGTATGGTATACTATGCAGCAATAGAAAACCAAAACAGATTTTGGTTATAGGGTTGCTTCCAAAAAATGTAGACATTTGGCTTCTGGATCAGGTGGCAGGAAAAAGCCAGAAAAGGCTAAAAGTGTTAGTGAGAGCCTGAAGGATCTTAGTGTCACTGTTAGGAAAAGCCTCAAGGGGGATCTCTGGGTGGCGCAGCGGTTTGGCGCCTGCCTTTGGCCCAGGGCGCGATCCTGGAGACCCGGGATTGAATCCCACGTCGGGCTCCCCGTGCATGGAGCCTGCTTCTCCCTCTGCCTGTGTCTCTGCCTCTCTCTCTCTCTCTGTGACTATCATAAATAAAAATTAAAAAAAAAAAAAAAAAAGAAAAGCCTCAAGGAAGCTATCAATAAACACTTAAAACAGGGCGGGCGGGGGGGCTTGGGTGGCTCAGTGATTGAGTGTGTCTGCCTTTGGCTCAGGTCACGATCCTGGGGTCCTGGGATGGAGCCTGCTTTTCACTCTGCCTATGTCTCTGCCTCTCTGTGTGTGTCTCTCATGAATGAATAAATAAAGTCTTTAAAAACAAAGACAAATGGGATTGGCAAACCATAAACTACCTGTAAAATTCAATTGCTGCTTTGGTATAAATAAAGTTTTACTGAAACACAGCCACACCCATTTACTTATATATTGTTTGTTTTTGCCTCCTCACTACAACAGCAAAGCTAACTAGATGTGCCACTGACCCCATGGTCCCTAAAGCCAAAAATATGTATTGTCTGGCCCCTAACAGAATAAAGTTGCCCATCCTTAGCTTAAAAGAAAGTGAGAGGGCAGCCCGGGTGACTCAGTGGTTTAGCGCCGCCTTTGGCCGGGGCCTGATCCTGGAAACCTGGGATCAAGTCCCATGTTGAGTTCCCTGCATGGAGCCTGCTTCTCCCTCTGCCTGTCTCTGCCTCTCTCATGAATGAATAAATAAAATCTTTAAAAAAAAAAAAAAAAAGAAAGAAAAAAAAGTGAGAAAAGCAAGCGGCACCATTGCTCAGCAGTCGAGTGTCTGCCTTTGGATCAGGTCATGATTCTGCAGTCCTAGGACCGAGTCCCACATCAGGCTTCCTGCAGTGAGCCTGCTTCTCCCTCTGCCTATGTCTCTGCCTCTCTCTCTCTCTGTGTCTCTCATAAATAAATAAATAAAATCTTTTTAAAAAAAAAGTGAGAAAAGTATCACTGGAAGTGGAAAAAAAGGAAAATCCTATTAGCTAAGTGGAAAGTTTAGCAAAACTGTCACCTGAAATCATGTTGAAAAGAGAAAATATAATCAATGAACTTATGAATATGGGTAAGATTTCCAGGCAGCATATCAGAAGTACCAACTATTTTTGTTGTTGTTGTTAAGTATCATAAAGTACAAGTAGAGAGAGATGAGAAAAAGAAGAAATTACATATTTTCAAAAAGAATACAGAGGAAATATAAAGGAGTCAGAACTTGCTAGGTCCAAAAATAAACTATTCCTTACTTCCAAATAGCAAACATTTCTCAAATTAAGAAATGCCCTCCTGGGGCAGCCTGGGTGGCTCAGTGGTTTAGTGCCACCTTCAGCCCAGGGTGTGGTCCTAGAAACCCAGGATCGAGTCCCACGTCAGGCTCCCTGCGTGGAGCCTGCTTCTCCCTCTGCCTGTGTCTCTGCCTCTCTCTCTCTCTCTCATGAATAAATAAATAAAATCTTTTTTTAAAAAAAGAAATGCCCTCCAGAGAAAGACCAAGTCCAAGACAGTGTCAGGGACACATGGCCTAAGGATTAAACTTTTATTCAGACCAAGGATTGGCAAACTCTTTCTATAAAGGCAAAAATAAATATTTTAGGCTTTGAGGGCCATATACAGTCTCTGTTGAACATTCTTTTTTTTTTTTAACAACCCTTTAAAAATGTAAAAACACATCTTAACTCACTGGTAATAGGTGACCAACCCTAGTGTAGGTAGGTCAAATATCCAAAGAGATTCAATATAAAGTGGTGCCTCATAATTCCTTTCAAACAAAAAGCTGTCTAAGAATCTTAAAGGTGGGAGATCCCTGGGAGGCTCAGCAGTTTGGCGCCTGCCTTCAGCTCAGGGCGTGATCCTGGAGTCCCGGGATCGAGTCCCATGTCAGGCTCCCTGCCTGGAGCCTGCTTCTCTCTCTGCCTGTCTCTCTGTCTCTCTCTCTCTCTCTCTCTCTCTCTCTCTGTCTCTCTCTCTTTGTCTTTTGTGAATAAATAAAATCTTAAAAAAAATATCTTAAAGGTGTTTTCCCACAAAAACTTTAAATGGAGCTGAGAGGGTTTAGAACATTCTACCCCAAAATAAGGTACCTTGGCATATTGAGTATTTTAAGCTGAAGAAGCTTGAGAAAATGGCAGAAGCAGGAAAGTCACTCTGGCCTTTCCACTGCTATTCTCCCCTGAAATAGGTCATATGAGAGGTGCCCTCCCTGTACCTGCAAGAAGGGAGCATTCTTTATATATAGATATATATATGTATATATACATACATATATTATTTATTTATTCATGAGAGACACAGAGAGAGAGAGAGGCACAGACACAGGCAGAGGGAGAAGCAGGCCCCATGCAGGGAGCCCGATGTGGGACTCGATCCCGGGTCTCCAGAATCACACCCTGGGCAGAAGGCGGCGCTAAACCGCTGACCCACCTGGGCTGCCTGCCCAGAAGGGAGCATTCTTAATCTCCAAAGGCAAAGGGACATAGAGAAGAATCCTAACAGAGCTTGCTAAATTTCCCCCAGCTTACTACACTTTCCTCATTCTCTTTGTCTTATTACATTTCTCCACAACTGCCCACTCTTCATCAAGCCTAGCATAAAAACACTCAGGTTTAAACATTTCTTCAGGTTAAAAATAGAACTACCTTACCATCCAGCAATTACACCACTAGGTATTTACCCAAAAAACACAAAAATACTAATTCAAAGAGATACATGCACCCCAATCAATGTTTATAGCAACATTATCTACAACAGCCAAACTATGGAGACAGCCCAAGTGTCCATCAATAGATGAATGGATAAAGAAGCTGTACATACATACACACAATGGAATATTAGCCATAAGAAAGAATGAAATCTTGTCATTTGCAACAATGTGGATAGAGCTACAGAGCATTAAGCTAAGTGAAGTAAGTCAGAGAAAGACAAATACCATATGACTTCACTCATATGTGGAATTTAAGCAACAAAACAAATGAGCATAGGGGAAGAAATAGGCAAACCAAGAAATAGACTCTTAACTATAGAGAACAAATGGATGGTTACCAGAAGGGAGCTGGATGGGGGGATGGGTGAAATAGGTGATGGAGATTAAAGAGTACACTTGTGGTGAGCACCAGGTGATGTATGGAAGGGGTGAATCACCAAATTGTACATCTGAAACTAATATTACACCATATGTTAACTGGAATTAAAATTAAAACTTAAAAAATAAACATTTCTTCAGGTCTTCATTTACTAATAAAGGCTTCACTGTCACATAAAATTTATATTAAATAGACATGTATGCTTTTCTCCTTTTAATCTTTGCCAATTTAATTTTCAGACCCATTCAGGGATCTTAAGAGGGAGGGTCAAGGAAAACTTTTTCCTCTTCTGCGAGGCTAAGGTGGAGGAAGGCTTATATCATTGTGTAAGCACGGCTTTTGTCTAACAGAGTGAACCTCTCAAAAAGATTCACAGAGAATTCTGTGTTGAGCAATATTGTCATCTTGTACTAAAAAAGACAATTCAAAATGAAAAGAGGTTTTTGGGACACACACCACCTTCATGCTCAAATCCTATGGTTTAGGAAATTACTCATCTGCAGACAAAGAATACATTTTATGGAAAAGGAACAATAATCGAGAGGGCAAAACCAAGAGCTATGAAGGATGGTTCCTAGGCAATACAGCTGAGCCCTAATCAAAGTCATAATACAGGTCTGGCTGGATTTCAGATTTGCTGTGGACCAGCAACTATTGTGTTCCTTATATTTTTCTTTATTTTTGAAGAGCAGTGCCCATAATGGTTATCTTATGCCTGTCCACCGTTGCATACCGGTGGGAGAGAGAACATAGCTCTTTGGCTTACAAGTCTTCAAAGTGAAAGCAATGGTACCCGGGGAGCTATACCCAAGGAGCTATATCCAAATAGCCTTACCTGCACCTGGATCTGATTTAGGTGATAAGATCCTAGACATCAAGCCTGAACCTGATGCTGTATTATTAGGTAAGACCCCTCCTAGTGCTCACTTTGGCAGCACATACACTAAACCTGGAATAATACAGAGCAGATTAGCAGGGCTCCTGCACAAGGATGACATACACATTCATGAAGTGTTCCATATTTACACAAAACAAAACAAAAAAACTCTCTGAGAAAGGGTAAGTGGGGTAAGTGTGTTTTGCACTCGGGAGGAATGTAAATAATTTGTGGCCCAAGAACAACTGAAGTGGCTTTGAAATATGTCTGCATATTCTTGACACTCTTCCCAAAAAGAGGTGGAGTCTAATTCCCTTTCCTTTGAATATGGGTTGGCCTTAATGACTCACTTCTAATGAATAAAATGCAGTAGAAATGACACTGATTCTGAATTTAGGTCATAAAAGACAATACACCTCCCTTCTGGCTCTCTTATTCAGATCAAGTGCTTTTGGAACCCTAAGCCTCCATGTAAGAAGTCTGGCTACTATGAAGCTCCTATGCTGGGACTACAAAGAAATAGAGATAGTGATGTTCAAAGAGTTAATTCAGCTCCTAGTTATCTGAACTTCACTACTCCAGTGCCAGACATCTGAGTCTAGAAGGAAGCCTTTGAGAAAACACAAGGCCCAACAGACTACAAGTGTGTGAAAGAACTTATGCAAAAATCACTTTGATAAGCCTAGTCAATACGTAGAACCTTGAGAGTTTTATGTCAAGTTGGAAATGGTTTTGTTCTTTGGCAACAGATAACTGCAACAGCATGCCTGGAGACCCCGCCTGAAATGCTGAAAGGTCAAACTTAGCCTGCCTTGCTATATATACCAAGCAAATGACATCAAACAACATCTTCAGCTCATCCAGCTCCTCCTCCTTTCCAGCATCCACTGAACTATTGGATTTGATCATGGTACAAGCTATTTTATGACTAACACATACACAATTAAAATGTGACAATTATGTTTTAAATTGTATGCCAATCTAGCTTTAAGTGTTATTTGAAATTACTTAAATTTACACACACAGTCCATGTTTCTTACTAGCATACTATTTCAGTTATTTTACAAATATTTTTGAAATGATTGAGACTTGTAGTCATACTACCTTCTCTAAACATAACACTAATTTGCAGTGTCTTAAAATGTGGTTATACCTGCAACAGAACTAGAATAATCATCACCAATATGTAATAACCACTATTTCTAAGGTCTCTTTGGCTTTTTTAAAGTATGTATGTATGTATATATGTATGGAGCACAAGCATGGGGAAAGCAGAGAAAGGAGAGAGAATCTCAAGCCGACTCTGCGCTGAGCACAGAGTCTGACACAGGGCTCGATCTCATGACCCTGAGATTGTGACCTGATCCGAAATCAAGAGTCAGGGATGCGTGGATGCCTTAGCAGTTGAGCGTCTGCCTTTGACTCAGGGTGTGATCCTGGGGTCCGGGATCAAGTTCCACATCAGGCTTCGCGCAAAGAGCATGCTTCTCCCTCTGCCTACGTCTCTGCCTCTCTCTCTCTCTGTCTCTCATGAGTAAATAAATAAAATCTTAAAAAAAAAAAAAATCAAGAGTCAGACACTCTACCGACTGAGCCACTCAGATGCCCCAGGTCTTTTCATTTTTAAATGCTATGATCTAGGGGATCCCTGGGTGGCTCAGCGGTTTAGCACCTGCCTTTGGCCCAGGGCGCAATCCTGGAGTCCCAGGATCGAGTCCCACGTCGGGCTCCCAGCATGGAGTCTGCTTCTCCCTCCTCCTGTGTCTCTGCCTCTCTCTCTCTCTATGTCTATCATTAATAAATAAATCTTAAAAAAATAAATAAATAAAATAAATAAATAAATAAATAAGTAAATGCTATGATCTAAATTCAAAGAAAATAAATCACCTACATTTGAAAATACTTAAATTCAATGTGGTTTAGATCACTGGCTGGGAATTTAATGTTCACAGATTATAAACATGGTTAAGCTCATCTTCAACAGAGAAACTAAAAGAACTGATGAGCCAAGAACTAATTGGTCCCAGCAGAATGGAAGAAAATACTCTGGAACAGGAAGAGCAAGGAGGCCTGAGGTGAAGGTAGCTTACTCTGAAAACTCTCCATTGTAAAAGCATTCCCAACTAGACATTTTAAGGAAAAAAGCCTTAATCATCTATGCCACCAAATAACTTAACACATCCTAAATTATTTAGCAGCAGTTTAATTAACCTTTTTCACTCTTTCCTAGACTGTCAAATGTTTGATTTTTTTAGCAAGCAATCACTGGAAAGAGAAAAATCAAATATAATAATCAGTTTGAGAAGAAATTTTAAAGAATAAAAATGTGTTCTGCTTTAGATGTGATTCTTTTACTGAGTATTACATATACCCAAAGTTTGGATAACTAAAAGGAAAGAGAAAGTCAGTGTGCAAAAGTCTCTTTAACCCACAATATGGCTGATTTTAAATATCAGCCTGGGTTCTGGGTTCTAATAGCATAGCCATTTAAAAGAAAAAGGTTCTTTCTTACTCACAGGGCAAAAGTTTAGGCCCTTTACAAATCTTGAAATAAATAAAGGTCACTTCCCACAGAGAATCCATAACTACTTCACTCTTCCTTCCTCATGTAAGTCTCAGTCTTTCAATAAAACTGACTTTGAGTGTCAGAAAAACACTAAACTTACTGAACTTAGTCACACTGAAGGATGAATATAGAAGAGCCCCCAACCTTCTCAAGAGACTAAAGACTGTAAACAGAGTAGAAAACATTCTGGATTCCCCTCCAAAAAAAAAAAATTCCTTTTAAGCTCTACATCAAAAAAAAATGTGCCGGGGATCCCTGGGTGGCGCAGCGGTTTGGCGCCTGCCTTTGGCCCAGGGCGCGATCCTGGAGACCCGGGATCGAATCCCACGTCGGGCTCCCGGTGCATGGAGCCTGCTTATCCCTCTGCCTGTGTCTCTGCCTCTCTCTCTCTGTGTGTGTGTGTGTGACTATCATAAATTAAAAAAAAAAAAATGTGCCTTTCTACTTACCACCATTATCTCCCAGTACCTAGTACAGGGATAAACACAATAGTGACTATCAAAATTGTACATAAATGAATCAATATTTTGCCTTTATCTCCCATATAAGAAATTTGCATTCTAGTTCCATTCTACCAGTAACGAGCTACACAACCCTGGGGAAAGTACTTGCTCTCTCAAGCTTTACATTCCAATATACAACATAAAATGAGATGAGGTAGAGTCTGTGGAGGAGGATTAGACACTAAGTCTCATGAGGGCAACAACTCTTATTCAATACCTCTGCAACCCAGTCTAATAAAGTGGCTATGGTGCATTCAAATGTATACTGAATGAAGTTTCTTCCAGCCCTGATTTCATAATTCTTTATTATTTGCTTAAATTATATTTGTTTTCTAAGCATACAGTATACAGTCCAACATACTCTATACTTAGCTCAACTAAACAGTAAAGGCCTTTTAAAACTAGAATACTTCTTTTTTTTATTCATAGAGACACAGAAAGAGAGAAAGGCAGAGACAGACAGGCACAGGGAGAAGTAGGCTCCATGCAGGGAGCCCGACGTGGGACTCAATCTTGGGTCTCCATGATCACACTCTGGGCTGTAGGCGGTGCTAAACCGCTGCGCCACTAGGGCTGCCCAAAACTAGAATACTTCTTATGGGACTGCTGGGTGGCTCAGTGGTTGAGCGTCTGCTTTTGGCTCAGGGTGTGATCCCAGGTCCCGGGATCGAGTCCCACATCAGCTCCCTGCGAGGAGTCTGCTTCTCCCTCTGCCTGTGTCTCTGCCTCTCTATGTCTCACATGAATAAATAAAAAATCTTAAAACAAATAAAACTAGAATATTTCTAAAATCTTCTCCACCCCTCCACATGGGTGATTTGCATGACTAATATTTATTCTTTAGATTTAGTTTTTATTTATTTATTTATTTGTTTGTTTGTTTATTTATTTATTTTTTTATGATAGTCACACACAGAGAGAGAGAGAGAGAGGCAGAGACATAGGCAGAGGGAGAAGCAGGCTCCATGCACTGGGAGCCCGATGTGGGATTCGATCCCAGGTCTCCAGGATCGCGCCCTGGGCCAAAGGCAGGCGCCAAACCGCTGCGCCACCCAGGGATCCCTAGATTTAGTTTTTAAAAGGTAAGATTTGGGGGGTACCTGGGTGGCTCAGTAAGTTAAGCATCCAATTCTTGATTTCAGTTTAGGTCATAATCTCAGGGTTGTGAGATCAAGCCTCACGTCCTGCTCCATGCTAGACAGGGAACCTGCTTATGATTCATTCATTCTCTCTCTCTCTCTCTCTCTCTCTCTCAAAAAAAAAAAATTAAAAATAAATAAAACAAAAAGGTAAGATTTGGACAAAGACAGGATGCCAGAAGCAATACAATTTTCCAAATTCTTCTGATCTGGGTTTTGCAGTTTAGTTTTACTGTGCTACTTAAAAACACTTTTAGAAGTACCTAGAATACTCAGGTTAATCCACTTACAACCCGGGATCCCTGGGTGGCGCAGCGGTTTGGTGCCTGCCTTTGGCCCAGGGCGCGATCCTGGAGACCCGGGATCGAATCCCACGCCGGGCTCCCGGTGCATGGAGCCTGCTTCTGCCTCTGCCTGTCTCTGCCTCTCTCTCTGTGACTATCATAAATAAATAAAAATTAAAAAAAAAAAGAGGGGAAAAAAAATCCACTTACAACCCAAAAGTGTATTCCGAACTCAAACACAATGTATTATTATCTATTCTATATGTCCACCTTTCACATAAGTGATTGAAAACTGTACACATTTATTTAGGTTCATATTTTTCACAGCATGCAACCAACAACTACTATCAATTTATTATTTAGAGTTCTTTCTGTAACACCATATAAAAGCTAATTTTTAAAAGGATCTTGTGCCTTTGGAAAACTATCATCTCCAATTTAGGTGTAGCCCTCAAAAAGTTGGCCCATCTCTGCTATCAAGTAGTAATGCCTGCAATAAATTCAAGAATTTCAGCTTGAATAAGTTATTATGGTTAACATATTCCCAAATTATCCTAATTATTAAAATCTAGTAACAACTTTTGAAATATTAACCCATATCCTCACTAGCAATTTACAGTTTGGACCCTGACACTCAGCATTTATTTTCTGTTCCTTCAATCACCTACTATGTGCCAGATATTGTTCTAGCCCAAAGGTCAGCAAAAAAAATTTTTCAATAAAGGGCCAGGCAACAAATATTGTAGGCTTTACAGCCTATGGTCTAAAGCCTTATGGTCTCTGTCACAATACTCAACTCTGCTGTTGGAGTGTGAAAGCAGCCACAGACAATACACTAATGTATGAGCATGGCTGTGTTCTAATTCAAGTTTATTTACAAAATCAGTCAATAGGCCATTTTTGGCTTACCAGTCCCTATTCTATACTATGGGGAGACAGTAGTGAAACATATTTTTTAAATTAAAGTTAAGGGCACCTGGGTGGCTCAGTCAGTTGAGCATCTGCCTTCAGTTCAGGTGGTGATCCTGGGGGCCTGGATGGAGCCTCAGAAGGCTGTGTCCCTGCTCAGTGGGGAGTCTGCTTCTCCCTCTCCCTCTGCCCCTCCCCCCGCCCATGCTCTCTCACTCTATCTCAAATAAATAAAATCTTTTTAAAAAATTAAAGTCAAAATTAGTTAATTACTTACACATCCCTATGCACACAGCCTATCACATGCTGATAAATGCTATGGAGAAAAATAAAGCAGGGTAAAGGAGTTAAAGAGAGCCATGACCTCACCAATATGGTGACATTTGAGCCTTACACCTAAAAAAAGAAAGAGGAAAAGCCATGCTATCAACACAGGAAATGCATTTCAGGGAGAGATAACAGGAAGTATAAAGGCTTCAAAGAAGGAACAGCCTGGCACCTTAGAAAAACAGCAAAGATATCACTGTGACTGAAGGGACATGAGCAGAGGAAACGGTCATAGGTAATTAGGCCAGAGAAGTAAACTGAGAACAGACTCTACAGTCTTTTAGGCCACTGTCAGAACTTTGTCTTTTATTGTGAGATGAAAAGCCACTGGAAGGTTTTGAGCAAAGGAGTGACAATCTAATTTGACTTTTTTAGAGAATCATTCTGGATGTCTGTTGAGAACAGACTGTATAGAGACAGGGGCAGAAGCGGGGGAATCAGTCAGAAGGCTAATGTAAGAATCCAGGAAAGAGGGACACCTGGGTGGCTTGGTGGTTGAGCGTCTGCCTTCGGCTTAGGGCATGATCCCGGGGTCCCAGGATCAGTCCTGCATTGGGCTTCCTGCATGAAGCCTGCTTCTCCCTCTGCCTATGTCTCTGCCTCTGTGTCTTTCATGAATAAATAAAATCTTTTAAAAAAGAGAGACAGAGAGAATGGCAGTTTGAATCTTGGTGGTAGCAGCAGAAATGGGGATCGAATTCAATATTCTGAAAGTAAAACATGATCAGATGTGAGAGGTTACAAAGACAGAGGCATCAGGGATGATTCCTACGTTTTAGGCTTGGGTAACTAGAAGGAGAGTCTTTCTATCCTGATAAGGGAATGGCTGCGGGAAGAAGTGTGGGGGAAACATTAAGTGTGCGATGCATATTAGACATCCAAGTAGAGATGTTAAGTAGGCAATGGGGTATAGAAGTTTGAGGTTAATATACTTTTACATCTTGACTATACCCAGTATGTTCAATTTCTCCAACAGGTACAAAATCCTTAAGAACAAAAATACCTCACTTTTCACTGTACTCACAAGTATTATCCTCAAGACTATCTGCTCCTACTTTATACACAGTTCTTTTTTTTTAATTTTTTTTTATTTATTTACAATAGTCATACAGAGAGAGAGAGAGAGGCAGAGAGAGAAGCAGGCTCCATGCACCGGGAGCCCGATGTGGGATTCGATACCGGGTCTCCAGGATCGCGCCCTGGGCCAAAGGCAGGCGCCAAACCGCTGTACCACCCAGGGATCCCTATACACAGTTCTAATAAGATTTCTAGGTTCTGAATCTATAAAAGACAGAGCAGCAAATTTAAAGGAGGGGGGAGGCAGCTATTACAGCTGACAAAGGAATAGATATTACAAAAAGCTGACAAAAACTAGAAATATCTAGCATTCTGAGATATTTACTACAGGAACAAACAGCTGTACATAAATGTCACTAGTCAGTAGTCCCTGAAGGCCTTTTGTTATAGCACAAAATATTTCAAATTATCTTTAGTTACATTTAATGAAATCAATTTTTCAATGGCATCATACTTTTTAAAAATATTGCTATTATAAATAGAAGAAATGGTGGGGCACCTGGCTGGATCAGTCAGAGAAGCATGTGATTCTTGATCTTGGGGACAGGAATTCAAGTCCCAGGCTGGTATAGAGAGCACTTATATAAATAAATAAACAAACTTTAAAAAAAAAAGGCTCAAAAAAAAAAAAAAAGAGTTAACATCAATTATTTGAAATGTTTATGTATGTGTTATTCTCACAGGATTTGTTGCAAGGGAAAAAATGAAATTACTTACATGACAATCATTGAATAAATCTTTATTTTGGATTCACCCTGTGCTGGAAATGATAGATATAAGAAAAAAAACAGCTGTCATTCAAGTTCAAGTCTTTTCTTGATGGAAATATAAGCAACTAATTATAATACAATGTGATCAGTGGAATGAACAGACTTTAAATTAAGGTATCTGGGTTTGACTTTTCCCAGTATTCTTGGCTTACAGTTTGAACTGCTAACCATTCTTAACTTGCCAGCCATTCAAAAACAGGTAGCAGGCCATGGCTGACCTATGAGCAGTAGTTTGCCACCCCTGTTGCACAGGAATATTGGGGATAAATATGGTGATCAGAACAGATGATTCCATTTCTTATTTCCTGGGTAAGACAAGGTTTAGAAGTTGGAGAGACACAGATAGTCCAGCTGTAGCTGCTGGACATGTAACTCTCCTCCCTATTCTCCTCACTTAACTAACTGCAGCTCATCTTTCAGGTCTCCATTTCCATGTCACTCACTCCAGAACCTGTACTCTTCTCCTCCCTACTCTATCTGAGACAAAGCTGATGCTTTTACTATGGGCTTCCAAAGAACCCTCACTCTTCATATTAAAGCATTCACATTAAATTATAATTTATTGTCTTTCCTGCTAGATTGTAAATCCACGTAAATGGGAACCTTTCTATATGCACAACATAATATCCTGAGCATCTAGCCCAGTGCCTGGCACATAGGAAGTGCTAATAAACATCCATTGAAATGAATCTAAGAATAGTTCAGTCTCCAATCCAGCAAGAGCATCCTGAAAGGAACCTGTTAAAAACAGATTCTTCGAGCACCTGGGTAGTTTAGTTGGTTAAGTGGCCAACTCTTGATTTCAGTTTAGATCATGATCTTTAGGTTCCTGAGATCGAGCCCCATGACAGGCTCTGTGCTGACTGTGAAGGCTGCTTAAGATTCTCTCACTCTCTCTGTCCTTCCCACCCAGCCCCCTTCTTGCATGTGTGCGCATACGTGTGCTCTCTCTCTCTCTTAAATAAATAAACAAAAACAAACAACACAGATCCTTCAGCAGGCTCCCTCCTTCCTCCTTCCGGACAGAACTTTACTCTCTCCTCCCAGGACACAGGTCAAACTCTTTCCCTCTCCTAACTCCGTTTCCTAGGCCAGATTTAAGAAATCTAAAGCCACCTCTCCCTGAAATCTCTTCCTCCCTTTCCCTTTCTAACCCTGATGGTGAGACTCCCTAATTTCTTATTATAATCTTGCTGTCATTTCCCCCAGCAAGCTAGTAACAACATTATTTACCAGTTTCTAGAATATTTAGGATATTTAAGAACAGGGTACTGAAAACATCTAGATGTTCTACTCTAAGTTTTCAGTAAGAAAGGGAAAAAAATAGAGGCAGGGCAGGTAAACAACAGGAAATTGTACAGGAAATTCTAGTTTTTGACCAGCTGCATTAACAGCTTCTTATTGCAGAGTACTTTGGCCCCAGGAGTAGAAAGCATATAATGGAGGTACAGCTCCTCTGCCTTTCCCCCAACCTCTACACCAGCACCAGCAAGAGAAGTGAAGGGATCTTTACTCTGGAGCTTCTTCCCACACCTCTATCCCTCATCTGGTTACACTACAATTTGCCTAAGACATCAAGACCATCTCATTATGATCTCTATCCCTCTTTATATCACTTACCACAAGAATCCCAGGATTCTGGGGTCATTCCAAATCCCTAAGCTCTCATCCCCAAATGGCTAAGTATATCCTCTTTCATAAACTGCTCCCCTCTCCTACTCCTCCTCAATTTCTGCTCCAATTGCAATCAAGTTGCTCTGAGGCCACTGTTCTCTCTACAATCCTGCCTATGGTTGCTCCTCTCCCACACTCCTTATACTATGAGCCTGGGGCAAAAGAGGTAGGTATTTACATTGTCCCTTACCTCTGCTTCCAGATTATTCCCCTCTCTTCCTTCCTAAAAAGCTTCCTGGTCAGGGCACCTGGGTGGCTCAGTTGGTTAAATGTCTGGCTTCGGCTCAGGTCCTGATCCCAGAGTCCTGGGATCGAGCTCCGCACTGAGCTCCCTGCTCAGTAGAAAGCCTGTTTCTCTCTCTCCCTCTGTCCCCAACTCATGCTTGCTTGCTCTATTGCTCTCTCTCTTTCAAATAAACTAATAAAATCTTAAAAAAATAAAATAAAATAAAATAAAATAAAATAAAATAAAATAAAATAAAATAAAATAAATAAAATAAAATAAAATAAGCTTCCTGTAAGACGATGCCACCACCTTCAAACCCTTTGTTGCATTCATCTGGCTATGCCTAGTTCACTTCTCAAGCCTCCCAGATTTTGGTTCCTATCCCCCTGGCCTGTCATAATTCCAAGTGATTTAAATATTCACCCAGGTGGCTGTTTTGATACTTGGCCCTCTCAGTTCCTAGACCTCCTCATATGCAACAACCCTCCCTCTATTGTAGCTACTCACTCCCTCAGTCAATATCCTGTCCTAGAACAAGCCAACAATAGTAACTATAGTACCTCCATAATCTCTACTTCATCTGCACTCCACCCTCCAATCACCACTCCCTATCTTTTCAGGTTGTTCCCTCTAGCACTCCAACTCCAACAATACTTTGTTGCTACCAGGACTTACAAGCCATTGATTCCACTCGTCTCTCAGGTCTTCATCTCCTGCCTTAGCTTAGAGTTCAAAGTCCATTATAGCTTAGATTGAGGTCCACTCTCTTACATGCACCTCAAGTGTCCTTCCCCTCCCTCACTTCATCATACTTGCCTGGCAGGCACACTCATTCTTATTAAATACAACTCCCTGTCAAACAACCAAACACTTTAGGACATTCAAGAGACAACTGGAAATTTGAAACTGCCAGGAAACTGGATATTAAGTAATTACTACATTTTTTTGGTATAGTAATGGGGTTTTTTTGCAAGCATCAATATCTCTTAAAAATATGAAATATTTATGCATAAAATATGATATCTAGAGTTGCTTCAAAATAATATGAAAGGGGGATGCCTGGGTGGCTCAGCAGTTAGGCGTCTGCCTTTGACTCAGGGCATGATCCCGGAGTTCCGGGATTGAGACCCCACATCGGGCTTCCTACATGGAGCCTGCTTTTCCCTCTGCCCATGTCTCTGCCTCTCTCTTTCTGTGTCTCTCATGAATAAATAAATAAAATCTTTAATAATAATAATAATATGAAAAGGCAGACGTAGGTAGGTGTACAGATAAAACAAAACTGGCCACTAGTTAACATCTATTGAAGCTGTGTGATGGGGATGTCTGGGTGGCTCAGCAGTTGAGGCCCGCCTTCAGCCCAGGGCGTGATCCTAGAGACCGGGATCGAAACCCACATTGGGCTCCCTGCATGGAGCCTGCTTCTCCCTTTGCCTGTGTCTGTCTCTGTCTCTGTCTCTCTCTCTCTCTGTGTGTGTCTCTCGTGAATAAATAAAATCTTTAAAAAAAAAAAAAAAGCAGTGTGATGAGTACATGATGGCTCTATTTTGTGTATTTAAAATTTTCCCTAATAACATACCAAAAACAAAATATTTAAAAAAAATAAAATAATAATAAAATAAATAAAAATAAAAACAAAAAATACAATTGTTTCACTACTCTGTGCCTATACCATGCAGCTAAAAGTGGCTCTGAAATGAAAAAAAAAAACAAAATCAAAAATACATACTCACACATCCATACCAAACAATCTCACTTAAAATTCACAATCACTTGGGATCCCTGGGTGGCGCAGCGGTTTGGCGACTGCCTTTGGCTCAGGGCGCGATCCTGGAGACCCGGGATCGAATCCCATATCGGGCTCCCGGTGCATGGAGCCTGCTTCTCCCTCTGCCTGTGTCTCTGCCTCTCTCTCTCTCTCTGTGACTATCATAAATAAATAAATTAAAAAAAATTCACAATCACTAACTTCAAATTGTGTCTGAACTCAAAATGACAATCCTACGACTTTTGCCTTATCCATTCATTCTCCCACTTCCCTACAGGTCCATTTCATGTCATTTCCCTCTCTCCTCAAGCCATCAACACCTCCTCTCCATCTTCACTCCGGGCTGCTGACCTTCCTTCCATTTTCTTGCTGAAACAGGAAGCACTCACTACCACTGCCAACATCGGTTCCTGTTTGCCTTGTCTTTCTGTTATTTACTGTTGATGAACTGACTGCTCCCGTCTAAGGTCAAGGTCTCCACTTGGATGCCAGATCCCAAGCTCATTCTCCTTTGCCCGGCCATTCCCCATTCCCACCTTCTCTATAGATCCTCTCCATCATCATTACATAACCACATTCTTATTTCTCCCATTTTATTTTTATATTTTTACTGAGGTATAATTGATACATAACATAGCTATTTCAAGTGTACAATTATCTCTCCCATTTTAAAAGACAACTCTTTAACCCCAATTTCCCCTACAGCTTTTTTCCCCTACAGTTTTATATCCATTTCTCTGCTCTCCACGACAGCAGAAACTCCTAGAAAAAGCTGTCTATGCTCACTATCTCCAAATTCAAAATCACTCCAAAGGGCTTTTATTTCCTGATTATTCCACCAAACCCTCTCGCGTCAAGATCAGCAACAACTTCCACATTGCTAAATCCAATGGTCAATGTTCAGTCTTCATCTTATTTATATATCTGCAACATCTGGCACACTATACATATTCTTATTTTGTCTAAACATTACCCTCTCCAGAATATCAGCTCAATGAGGTTAGGGACCCTTGTTTTATTCAGTTACCTCTCTAGCACTGTGGGAAAAAAAAGTCTCTAACACATGGTACCATATTCTACTGATTCTAAAATGCCTTTTCCCCCCACATTTTAACATCTCTGAAATCCAGATACAACTGATGACATCTTTCAATTGTCATATTTATTCAAAGCATTTATGACACTACTAACCCAAAACAACCTTTAATTAAAATCTCTGCTTGAATGTTTTGCACCACTTGAGTATCTAGTGTGAATTCAGACTGAGAACCAATTCAAATCTCCAAGAAAGTTTTTCCCCCTCCTACACAACAACAGGATTGAGACATGCCTTCTGTCACTTTCTGTGTGGTGGGCTTATTTCTCATTTACATTCTCATGTAGTTTCCCAGCTTTATGTGAGGCCTTGTAGAGACTACCCATCTTGGGCCTATTTCCTTTTTTTAGTAGTACATAAAATAGTGGTGCATCTTACTACTGATAGTACCAAAATAGTAATACAAGCATATTATTTACAGAAATAGAAATAAATACAAAAAAGTGTTAACTAAAAAGTGAAATAAAAGAGAAAAGGAGTTTGTAAAGCAAATTTTACATAACTATTTGATTCCATACACTACATACACATATAACTTTGATAAAAATGAATCTTAAAACCTAAATAAGAGAAAAAAAATTAGGGCAGCCCTGGTGGCTTAGCAGTTTAGTGCCACCTTCAGCCCAGGGTGTGATCCTGGAGACCCGGGATCGAGTCCCACGTTGGGGTCACTGCATGGAGCCTGCTTCTCCCTCTGCCTGTGTCTCTGTCTCTCTCTCTCTCTCTCTGTGTCTCTCATGAATAAATAAATAAAATCTTTAAAAAGAGAGAGAGAGAAAAATGATCTTTGATAAAAACAGGGGAGAGAGAGGAAAATATATGTGGACATGGGAAAAAGTGCAGGGTTCAGAAGGTAGGAAGCCCTTGAGTCTATCTAGCAAGGGCAAGGGCAGAATAAAGAGAAAGGACAAAAACAAAGGGAAGAACAGCTTTACAGGGAGGACTGGACATAAGGATGCTGAAATAGCCTAAGATTTAAAAAAAAAAAAAAAAGGACCCTGGGTGGCTCAGCAGTTTAGCGCCTGCCTTTGGTCCAGGGCGCAATCCTGGAGTCCCAGGATCAAGTCCCACGGCCGGCTTCTTGCATGGAGCCTGCTTCTCCCTCTGCCTGTGTGTCTGCCTCTCTCTCTCTCTCTGTCTTTCACAAATGAATGAATGAACAAATTAATTAATTAATTCTTTTTTTAAAACAAAAAGCCAAAATAGGCTGTTTAACTAAAATTGTAGAGAATGACACAGAAATAGACCTTTTCAAATGAGCTCCATATTACCCATATTACCTAATGTCCATCTCCATTTGGATATCCATTTATCATATCCATTTGAATATACAGTAGGATTCCATTTATTTAATATAGAGAAATGGGGCGCCTGGGTGATTCAGTCAGTTAAGCATCTGACTTCAGCTCAGGTCATGATCTCAGGGTTCTGGAATTGAGCCCCATATTGAGGTCATTGCCTCAGTGAGGAGTCTGCTTATTTCTCTTCTTCTGGTGCCCCTCCCCCTGTTCATGCTCATTCTCTCTTTCTCAAATAAATAAAATCTTAAAAAAATATATTTGGGGCACCTGGATCAGTCAGTAAAGCATCTGACTCTTGATTCCAGCTCAGGTCACGATCTCAGGGTTGTAAGATAGAGCCCTGTGTAGTGCTCTATGCTCAGTGGGGAGTCTACTTGGGATTCTCTCTCTCCCTCTCCCTCTGCCCCTCTTGTATGTGCTCTCTCTCAAATAAATCTTTAAAAATGTTTTAAAAATAAAATGTACAGCCACATAACCAAACACCTAGAAAAAACTTAAAATAAACTAGTGCTATATTTATTAACAAGAAATAAATCTCAAAAACCATGCTGAGCAACAGAAACAAAGTGCCAAAAGATAAGCACAATATGATGCTGCATTTATAAAATTTAAAAATTAAAATATTTTCCTTCTAAAAAGCCACAGATAAGACACATTATCTGACCACTGAGAAAAAAACTCCAGTTAAACTATCATCAGTTATAAAAATACATCACAAATGCAAAAATTAAATGGAGAGTTGAGGAAATACACATCTTAGAACCAATGAAATACTCTTCTGTATAGCTTGTGTACACATTTATAGTAAAAAATTTAAAAGCATTGTCACTAGATATGTTATAATGGCTACATCTGAGGAAAGAAAGAAGGCAACACAATTGCCATGTTTTCTGTAAAAAAAAAAAAAAAAAAGTCTGGAACGTCTGGGTGGCTCAGTGATTGGGCATCTGACTTTGGCTCAGGTCATGATCTCAGGGCCCTGGGATCGAGTCCCGCATCAGGCTCCCTGCAGGGAGCCTACTTTTCCTTCTATGTCTCTGCCTCTCTGTGTTCCTCATGAATAAATAAATAAAATATTTTAAAAAGAAAGAAAAATCTGGGGCACCTGGATGGCTCAGTTGGTTGAGCATCCTACTCTCGATCCAGCTCAGGTCTTGATCTCGTGATCATGAATTCAAGCCCCACACTGGTCTCCACATTGGGCATAGAGCATACTTTAAAAAAAAAAAAATCTGATGCCCAAATTGTGGTCTTTAAATTTTATTTCCCAATAAAGAAATTAGGACTTCTTAGAGAAATGGCTGATTCCAGGTTTTTAGAAGGAAATAAACAGGGAGAGTGTGATATTTTCTTGTGCCTAAAAGCAAGAAAACCATCCAACAATGACTGGAGTCTTATTAAAAAAACACAGGAGTCAACTTAAATGGGTCCCACTATACTAAGATAGAACATTGTAAACAGCAATAAGAATAATGTCTATAGGGGTGCTAGGGTGACTCAGTTAAGCTTCTGCCTTAAGAGTATGCCTTCAGCTTAGGTCATGATCTCAGAGTCCTGGGATCAAACCCCACATTGGGCTTCTCTGCTCAGCAGGGAATCTGCTTCTCCCTCTCCTTCTTCTCCCTGCTTGTGCTTTCTCTCTCAAGTAAATCTTTTTTTTTTAATAAATCTTTTTTTAAAATTTTTTTAAAAAGGATAATGTCTATAATGCCAGAAACACACTAAATACATAAAAATCCACTGACTCATAATCATACTCTAAAACAAATAAAAAACTCACTAATCACTTTTGGAGATTAGTAGGGACTAGCTCATTTCATTATTCTAAATATTGATGAATAGAAAGAACTGAAGCATTTAGTCTCCCTCTTCTGTATAAACCATATTTTAGAGTAATCAAAGAGTTAATGAAGGAAAATTCTACTATGTAGAAGGATTCCAGCTCATAAATACAGAAAAATAATAGCATTAGAAAATCACTATTTTGCAAGTTTTAATGAAAGAATAGATCTAGGCAATAATCATCAGCGGTTGCAAAAACCATCAGATAAAAGACTCATGAAAAACTTTTAGAAGAGGATGGGTCATGTGACGGACCTAAACCCATTGACCAAAGGAAGGGAGTGGGAAGGACAGATGATACTAAGAATGGGAAAAATGTTGATAATTGCTGAAATTAGGTGAGGATACATGGAAGTTCATCATATTCTATCCACATGTGTGGAATATTGACAATTTCCAAAATAAATCAATTTCCTCTGCCCTTCCCCCAACTCATGTTTTCTCTCTCTCTCTCTCTCTCTCAGTCTAACAGATAAATAAAATCTTAAGAAAGAGAGACAGAGAGAGAGAGAGAGAGAAAGAAGGGTTCTATATACGTGTAACAGAAACCAAATAGGAGGTAGCATGGTTAAAAAAAAAAAAAAGATTAAAATGGTAGACATACCAGTAATCACACTAAAAATTAAACCTCAAAAAGACAGACTATCACATTGATTTTTTTATTGATTTTTTTTTAAGATTTTATTTATTTATTCATGAGACACACACAGAGAGAGGCAGAGACATAGGCAGAGGGAGAAGCAGGCTCCATGCAGGGAGCCCGATGTGGGACTCGATCCTGGAACTCCAGGATCATGCCCTGAGTCAAAGGCTGATGCTTAACCGCTAAGCCACCCAGGTGTCCCACATTGATTTTCTTTTTTAAAATCCAACTACGTACAGATTACCAAGATATACTTAAAGCAAAGTGAGCCAGAAAGTTGGGAAATTAAAACATATACTATACAAATATTAATTAAAAGAAATCCCAATATTATTAATATTAGACACAATAAGATTTAAAGAAAAATCATTAACATATAGTCATCAGGAGAGAGGCCACAGGATTCATCACAAGAAAATTCCTTACTTCTGGAGTGAGACATCCATCCTTGCCATGCACAGATATTTAAAAAGATGGTCTAAGTACTTGGAATAAAAATGTCCTTCCTAAGATCCTGCCACTTGCAACAATATGGATGAACTTGAAGGACATTATGCTAAGTGAAATAAGCCAGGAACAAACAAACAAAAACCTGCCTGAGCTCATTTATACATGGAATCTAAAGAAGTTAAATACATAGAAGCAGAGTAGGATGGTGGTTACCAGAGGCAGGAAAGTGGGGAAAAACTAGAGATGTTGATCAAAGGGTAGGATGTTAAAGCTATATAGGATGAATAAGTCCAGAGATCTAAGGTACAGCATGATGATTAGAGTTAATAACAGCATACTAAATACTAGAGAAGATTTCAGGTTTTCATACCACATACACACACAAAAGGTAATTATGTGAGAAAATATGTTAGTGACTACGGTAATCATTTCACTGTCTATATGTATATCAAAACATCATGATGTATACCTTAAATACAATTTTCATTTTAAAAATTAAATAAAACTGAAAATAAACATGCTCCTCCTTAGGATCCAGGACTCCTTGCCCTTCTTTCCCGGCTAACATTTACACGCTTACCTCCAGAATCTGCCTGATGTCTACCCGTCCTAATCTCTTCATGTACTTTATCACTGTTTATGCGGTCCATCAAAAGAAGCCCCAGACTTTCAGACCACTCATCTCCCATGTTCTAATCCCCACACGGTTTTACACATGCCCTGCTCTGTCCCTTGTGCCTCACATCTCTCTCCAAATTTTGAAACTATTTCACTACATTTTCACCTTCTACTCTGAACATTTCCTTCAACTTCTTGTTCAAATGAAAACCTGGTTCTCCTCTAAGGCCATACTTCTCTTGCAGCCCTCAAGTGGTCAAAGTTCTCTTTCCCACACCCTTCATACTGGACCTGAGAGAAAGGAAAGTGTCTTCCTTCCTTCTCACTGATGTTTCTTAATCAGTCTCCTTCCCTTTTCCCTAAAAATAAAACAAAACAAAAAAACCTCCACTTTGATATCATGTGAACACTCTATTACCCCTCATCTGGCTGTGATGGTTAATTTTACATCTCAGCTTGACTGGATCATGGGGTACCCAGATATGTGGGTAAAGACCATACCTGGATGTGTCTGTGGGGGGGGTTAAATGAGATTATCATATGAAGTGGCAGACTGAGTTAAGCAGATGGCCCTCTCCATCGTGGGTGGGTATCATCCAATCCACTGAGGGCCTGAATAGAAAAGGTAGAGGAAGAAAGAATTTGTTCTGTCTCTGCCTAACTGCTGAGCTAAACTACCTATCAGTCTTCTGCCCTTGGACTAGAACTTATACCATTGGTGTTCCTAGTTCTCAGGCCTTTGGTCTTGGACTGGAATTCACACCACTGACTTTCCGGAGTCCTCAACTTGGAGACATCAGATCATGGGACTTCTCAGTCCCCATAATTGTGTGAACCAATCCTTAAAATAAATCTCATTCTAGACAGATACAGATATAAATGCAGACATAAAGAAACAGATGACAGGAGCACTTGGGTGGCTCAGCAGTTGAGCATCTGCCTTTGGCTCAGGTAGTGATCCCAGGGTCCTGGGATTGAGTCCCGCAACAGCCTTCTTGCGCATGGAGCCTGCCTCTCCCTCTGCCTATGTCTCTCTCTGTGCCTCTCATGAATAAATAAATAAAATATTGGGGATCCCTGGGTGGCTCAGCGATTTAGCGCCTGCCTTCAGCCCAGGGTGTGATCCTGGAGTCCTGGGATCAAGTCCCGCATCAGGCTCCCTGCATGGAGCCTGCTTCTTCCTCTGCCTGTG
The DNA here is from genome assembly GCF_905146905.1 of Nyctereutes procyonoides. Taxonomy (NCBI): domain Eukaryota; kingdom Metazoa; phylum Chordata; class Mammalia; order Carnivora; family Canidae; genus Nyctereutes; species Nyctereutes procyonoides. The sequence goes on along the minus strand of NW_026575124.1, from coordinate 803,936 downwards.
TCTCTGCCTCTGTGTGTGTGTGTGTGTGTGTGTGTGTGTCTTGAATAAACAAATAAATAAATCTTTAAATAAACAAAATAAAATCTTAAAAAAAACAAAAACAAAAACAGATGACAGAGAGATTGATCCTATGAGTTCTTTTCCTCTGGAGAACCCTAACGCTCACTCTCTACAACACAGACCCTGTCTTAAGTCTCAGTGATTTCACACAGATGATCTTTCTAATACCCTGTCTCTGAATTCCTTGATTCCAATGATCTTGTCCTTCACCTACACAGCCCATGCATGATAATGCCTCCATGATCTCAATTTTTGTATCCTACTGCCTGACCACAATCTACAATCTTTATAGCTCTCTCACATACCCAAATTCCGACAACTTTTTTTTCCAACAACTTTTTATCTCAATAAGACCTTCAATTCATTGATTCAACCATCTTTTCACCACCTCTTTGCCACAATTTAAACCAGTATATTATCACTATCACTCCCTTGCATATATCCTCTATTCCCTTTACCCTCTCATATTTTATTCCTCTATCTTGGTAAAAACTTCTCTCTTGTTAAATCCACTCCAAACATACACCCCTGCAGCTCAATGTGGCTGGAGGAAAAAAAAAAAAACTAATCTCACTTTAAATTCACAAGCCTCAAGAGCCCTTAATGCCACCTGGAAATCTACACTACTTCCCTGCTGCAGTCATTCTACCACTCTTCTGAACACTCACACTTTCCCCTCTCTCCACAAATCTCCATCATTTTCTCCCCACCCTCACTCTCAGTTGAGCACTGTGATTCCTAATTCACTGAGAATATTAAAGAAGTAAGAAGAAAGCTTCCACAAACTTACTCCTACTTGATCAGTGGGTCTGAGATATATTTTGAAGATGAAATCAGGGACGCCTGAGTGGCTCAGTTGTTGAGCATCTGCCTTTGGCTCAGGTCGTGATCCCAGAATTCTGGGATCAAGCCCCACACTGGGCTCCCTGCTCAGTGGAGAACTTTCTTCTCCCTCTTCTTGTCCCTATCCCTGCTTGTATTCTCTCACTATCAAATAAATAAATAAAATATTTTAAAAATATATTACTTTCTCAACAGTGCCTTCCCTACTACCCTCAGAGTCTTGTCTTTCTCTCTTGCACACATGCACACATATGCACACACACACAGTCACATGCTTATACAGTGTCCCTTATCTTTTTTTATTTTAGTTTTAATACCAATTATCACCAACTGAAATACTAAACATTCTATTCCTTTGCTCAGTATCTGCCTTCCCCTACTAAAATATAAAGCAAGAATTTTTATGTTCAGTTCACTCCTGTATATCAGACTGATAGTAGACATTCAATAAAATTTTGTTAAAGAAATGAAATGTCTCTAGCAGGAGCAAATGGAAAAATGATGTTATTCACACAGGAAAAAGAATACCTTTATTTATTTTTATTTATTTATTTTTTAAAGTAGGCTCTATGCCCAGCATGGAGCTCAATGTGGGGCTTGAACTCAACCCCAAGATCAAGACCTGAACTTATGATAACTGAGTCAGACATTTAACCAGATGAGCCACCCAGGAGCCCCTAAAAAAATTATACTTTTAAGTGGGAAGAATCATGGTCTCTGTACAAAGGAGATTGTAATCTAGTGAGAAAAAGATAATGAAACATACATTTCAACACTTTAGGATTCCATAATTTGTTAAATCAGTGATAAAAGCAAAACGGAATATTCTATGATTCCATTTTTATCAAGTGTATGCTTTTGTATGTACATACACACTTGCACACACACACACACACACACACAACACATACATATATGTTTCTGCTCTACAGAAAAAGTTCTGGAAGGAAAAAATACCAAACTGCTAGCTTATGAGCTAAGAAAGGTAATATGCATGGGGAATGAGACTGAAGAGAGGGAGAGGAGACTTTTGCTACTCGCTTTACATGTTTTACAATAAACATATTATTTTTGTAATTTAAAAAAGAGAAAGAAAATATTCTTAAAAGGAAAAAAAACTATATTTAACAAAGGAGTAATATCCAGAGTGTAAAAAACTTCCATACAACAAACCAAATACCCAATTTAAAAATGAGCAAAGTATATAAAAAGATAATTCACAAATATAGCCAATAAACATATAAAACACACTCAACCTCACATTTAATAGGGAAAAAAACACTTTAATTCATAATAGCCAATGTTGTGTGTAAGTTCGTTATCTACAACTTGCTTGGTAGGAGTGTAATTTAGCAAGTGACAAAGTAAATAATGTTATAATCCAAAGAATAAACCCCTGAGTCCATAATGATGCAAATAAATTAAATAAATAAATGGCCAACAATGTACAAGCCTCCTTATAGAAAATTTCTAATTGGGGATCCCTGGGTGGCTCAGCGGTTTGGCGTGTGTCTCTGCCCCTCTCTCTCTCTGCGTCTCTCGTGAATGAATAAATAAAATCTTTAAAAAAAAAAAAAAGAAAAGAAAATTTCTAATTAATAAATGTAGAAGTAATGAGAGAAATAGAAAATGACCATTTCAATACCATAGTATTAACTGCTATAGGCAAGATCCACTGAGAAATGCTAAAATTAATACGTGGAACTTTTAAAAAGAAACTAATATTTGGATAATCTCAAAGTATCCCCATAAAATGTTTGTTTATGACTGTGGAGGTTTAAACATGTGTCCAAATTCTTTGATATTTTTCCTTCCAGGAGATGAAACTTAATACTCCTCCCTCTGAGTGTGGACTGGACTTGGTGACTTGCTTTTAACAACAGAGTATGGAAAAAGAAAAGCAGAAATTTTTCAGTGAAGAAACCTGGCAGACACCACCTTAATCAAATAAGTCAAGGCTAACATCACCAATAATAAGACATGTTGATATTGTCTGCCCACCTGATACAATGCAACAAGAAGGGGACATCATCTCTGTGGTATTCTTACTCAAAACCTGTAAACTTTGCCTGGGTATCAGAAAACATCAGACAAACCTATATTTAGGGATGTTCTACAAAATACCTAACTGGTACTCTTCAAAGTGTCAAGATAGTGAAAAAGACAAGAAAAAAACAAACCGTCACAGACTGCAGGACACTAAAGAGACATGCTGGCTAACTGCAACATGGGATCTTGGATTGGATCCTAGAACTTTTTAGGACATTAGTGGAAAAACTGAGGAAATCCAAATAGTTTATATAACTTAGTACTATTGTACCAATGTTAATTTCTTAGTTTTGATAAATGTGTTATGGTTATGAAAGATGTTAACATTAGGAAAAGCTGGGGGAAGAGTATATGGGAGCTCTCTGTACTATCTTTGCTCTTCTGCAAACCTAAATTATTTCAAACTAAAAAAGTTTTTTAAAAAAGCAATTTGGCAGTATTCACCAAAATTTTAGAAGAGTATACCCTTTTATACCCTTTCACCCAGCATTTCACTTCTAGCAACCCAGAGAAACACTTACATAGATCCAACAAGAAAGAAGTTTTAAAAAAATGTTCATTGAAGCATTGTTAGAAAACTGCAAGGGAGGGGCACCAGAGTGGCAGGGTGGGCTAAGCGTCTACCTTTGCCCATCCGGAGATCAAGCCTGGTGTCAGGCACCGTGCTCAGCAGGGAGTCTGCTTCTCCCTCTCCCTCTCAATTGATAGATATATGTGATGGACACACACATCCATCAACTGAAAAATGATTACATAAAATAGTATATGCATATTATAAACACCATGCAGAATAAAATGGGTCTATATATAATGATGTGAAAAAAATTTCCAAGATACATAAGAAGAGGTGAGAGAATATATAAAACAACATAAAAATATATACCAGGCAGCCCCGGTGGCTCAATGGTTTAGCACTGCCTTCGGCCCAGGGCGTGATCCTGGAGACCCAGGATCGAGTCCCATGTTGGGCTCCCTGCATGGAACCTGCTTCTCCCTCTGCCTGTGTCTCTGCCTCTCTCTCTCTCTGTGTGTCTCATGAATAAATAAAGTCTTTTAAAAATATATATATATTCCTAAAATAACTTTTATGTAAGTACATAAATGTAAACGGAACAATTCAAAAGAGTACTCAGTAGGCTTATGATAGGATTACATCTGGACAGAGGAATGTTCTTGAAGAGGAGAGTCATTGTTTAGTAAGGACAAGAGTTAAGGATCAAGATAAAGGACTTTTCGTTTTTTGGTCTATGTATTTCTATAATACTTGAATTTTTATCAGTATTTCTAAACTACTCTGCAATTAAAAAATAGAGGTAAGGGATCCCTGGGTGGCGCAGCGGTTTGGCGCCTGCCTTTGGCCCGGGGCGCGATCCTGGAGACCTGGGATCGAATCCCACGTCAGGCTCCCAGTGCATGGAGCCTGCTTCTCCTTCTGCCTGTGTCTCTGCCTCTCCCTCTCTCTCTGTGACTATCATAAATAAATAAAAGTTTAAAAAAATAAAAATAAAAATAAAAAATAGAGGTAAATAAATATTTCCTATACTATAAAGTCTTGTATCAGCCCAGAAAAACTCCGGAAGGATATATTTTAAAAAGTAAGATCACTGATGGCTTTTGGAGAAGAGAAGTGGGGAAACTGTTTTCACCATTTACCTTTGTACTGTTTCATTTTGTTTAAAATTTAATGTGCATTTTTTAGGGGCGACTGGGTGGTTCAGTCAGTTAAGCATCCAATTCTTGATTTCAGCTCAGGTCATGATCTCAGGGTCATAAGATCAAGCCCCACATTGGGCTCTGTGCTGGGCATGGAACCTGCTTGGGATTCTCTCTTTACTTCTGCCCTTGCCTCCCACCCTCACTCTCTTAAAACAAAACAAAACAAAACAAAACAAATGTGCCTTTTTTAAAGTACACTATGACAAGTGTTATTACAAAAACATGTAACAGATTTCAAAGCTCAACAGAAGGGGCTTTTAGTCTGCCTGAGAGACTTGGGAGAGTCACCAATGACGGCATTCCAGGCAGCATTTATGGAATGGGCAAAGGACAGAGGCAATAAAAAAGATAGGAGGGTTCAGAGCTGCAGCATATAGAACATAAAGCTTGGAAGTACAGGGAAAGAATACCTTAGAGGGGATTTGAATAATCACCAGTCCCTGAAAGCATACACTTCTTTTTGTTACCTTTCCCAAGAAAACAACGAAGTTTAGACTTACATACAGTTTTCAGTATATTCTGCCTAAAGCTATGGCCCCACTCCAAATTATGACATAGTGAAATAAAATACTATAAACCTGCCAAGATATATTCATCAATTCAAGACGGTACAATCCTGACAGGAGGGTAATCCTAAATTAATTACTTTGATCTCCTATTTTCATCTAGCTTCTTTTGACCAGCCCATAAAGCCAAGTTGCAATAAACAGAAAAACACTGATAACCTATCAACTACATACAGGTAATCCCTTGCTTTTCGAAAGTTCACCTTACACCACTTCTCTTTTACAAAAGATCCACATTAATACTAGTTTCCACTAACAGAAGGAAACCCAAAGAGGATTTTTGCTTCTATTTTAAAAAGGGGGAAAGTGAAAATAGCATTCAACATTTGTTTTGCAGCAAGCTTTTAGAGAAGCAGAGCACACCCCACACACTAAGTGGTGGCCCTAGGCTCCTTTCCTGGGAACTACACTCAGCATCTCAACATCAAGCTGCCACAGCTTTGAACTGTACTGTGAGCTTCTGGGCTTTATCTTGATTTATTTTGTGCATCCATTAGCAACATGTGTCCTAAGGTAGCAGAAAAGCCTAAGAGAGGTTAATTTTGGGTCTGAGAACGCTCAAAAAATTTTCCATATAAATTAATGGTAAATGCTTCTTACTTTATGCCATTTAGACTTACAAAAAGTTTCATAAGAATGCTCTACTTTCAGATAGAAGGGGAAGCCCATAACAGTACATATAAAAAGAAGGTTTCCCTGACCCAGTTTTCAAGAAATTTTGATTGTGGCATGCATTTATAACAAATGTATCATAACAGGGTAGAATGAAGGAAGATGATCTACATCTCAGATATAATTAGATGGCACTACCGCTTTATAGTTCTTAGGAATAAATTAAACATTGATGATATACTGATTTCTGCCAAAGATAAACGATTTTTGCATAAGTGTTTCTAATTTCTTGATTCAGGGGCATCAATTAAAAGCGAAGTATGAATACTGACATAGTGAAAACTTTATTGACAACAAATATTTTGTTGCCTTTGCACTCCTAATTACAGAAGCCAGGCAAAGTCCCCTTCAAATTGAAAGCCATAAGTACAAAAAAAAATTTTTTTAAGGTTTTATTTATTTATTCATGAGAGACACAGAGAGAGAGAAGCAGAGACACAGGCAGAGGGAGAAGCAGGCTCCATGCAGGGAGCCTGATGTGGGACTTGATCCCGGGACTCCAGGACCATGCCCTGGGCCGAAGACAGGCGCTAAACCGCTGAGCCACCCAGGGATCCCCGCAAAAACACTTTTAATTAATTAGCTAATATTTATTGAGTGTATATTATGTGTACCTACTGAACTGTTTTATGCCCACTAAAATTCAATAGTCACAACTCAACAAAAAGAAAATCCAATTAAAAACTGGGCAAAGGGGGGATCCCTGAGTGGCTCAGCGGTTTAGTGCCTGCCTTTGGCCCAGGGCATGATCCTGGAGTCTCGGGATCAGGTCCCGCATCAGGTTCCCTGCATGGAGCCTGCCTCTTCCTCTGCCTGTGGCTCTGCCTCTCTGTCTCTCTCATAAATAAATAAAATGTTTTAAAAAATAAAAATAAAAAAAAATAAAAACTGGGCAAAGGACTTAACAGACATTTCTCCAGAGAATATACACAAATAACAAGTGAATGAAAAGATGTTCAATATCAGTAGTCACTAAGATAATGCATATCAAATTCACAATATCGCTTCACGGGACACCTGGGTGGTTCGCTCGGGTCATGATCATGGAGTCCCAGATCAGGTCCCGCATCAGGCTCCCTGCGTGGAGCCTGCTTCTCTCTCTGCCTGCATCTCTGCCTCTGTGTGTCTCTCATGAATAAATAAGTAAAATCTTTCAAAAAAAAAAAAAAAAGGTATCACTTCACATCTACTAAAATGGCTACAATCAAAAGGGGTAAAAAAGGAAAATTACAAGTATTGACAAGGATGTGGAGAACTGGATCCCTCACACATTGCTGCTAGGAATATAAAATAGTATAGCCTCTGTGAAAAACAGACTGGTAGTTTCTCAAAAAGTTAAATATAAAAGTTCTGTGTGGGAGTGCCCAGGTGGCTCAGTTGGTTAAACATTCAACTCTTGATTTCAGCTCAAGTCATGATCTCAGGGTTGTGAGATCAAGCCTTGTGCCTCCCTCTCCCCTGCCCCCATCTCTCTCCTTCTTTAAAAAAAAAAAAAAAAAAAATTCTATATGACCCAGCAATCCCATTCTCAGCTATAGACGCAAAAGAACTGAAAACAGAGGGCAGCCTGGGTGGCTCAGCAGTTTAGCACCACCTTTGGCCCAGGGTCTGATCCCGGAGACCTGGGATTGAGTCCCGCGTCGGGCTCCTTGCATAGAGCCTGCTTCTGTCTCTGCCTCTCTCTCTCTCTCTCTCTCTCTCTCTCTCTGTGTGTGTGTCTCTCATGAATAAATAAATAAAATCTTAAAAAAAAAAAGAACTGAAAACAGATTATCAAACACTGGCATATGAATATTTATAGCAGGGATGCCTGGCTGGCTCAGCAGTTGAGTGTCTGACTTCAGCTCAGGGTGCGATCCCAGGGTCCTGGGATGAGGTCCCGCATTGGGCTCCCCACAAGGAGCCTGCTTCTCCCTCTGCCTGTCTCTGCCCTGCTCTCTGTGTCTCTCATGAATAAATAAAATCTTTAAAAACAAAAAGAATGTTCACAGCAGCATTATTCACAATAGCCAAACAGTGAGAATGACACAACTGTCCATCAACAGATAAAAGCATAAACAAAATGTGATATATCCATACAATGGAATTGTATTCAGCTATAAAAAGGAATGAAAGACTGGTACATGGATGATCCTCAAAAATACTATGCTATAAAAAATATATATATATACTATGCTACGTGAAAGATGCCAACACAAAATATCACATATTACAGGATTCCATTTATTTGAAATATCCAGAATAGGTAAACTCATAGAGACAAAAAGCATATTGGTGGTTACCAAGAGACATGGCAAGAGGAGAATGAAGAGTGACTGCTAATGGGTATGAGGTCTCCATTGGGGGTGATGCAAAAGTCCCAGAACTAGATAGAGTGATGGTTGTACAACACTGTGGAAGTTCTAAATGCCACTGAACTGTATAAAGGGTTAATTTTATGTTATGCGAACATCACCTAAAAATATTCAACAGTCATGACAACTCTGTTGTCATGGGATTACTGCTGGACCAACTTAAAAATTCAGAAACACAGGCTTAGAGAAATTAAAAGACAACCAAATCCATAGAGGGAGTAAGTGGAGGAACAGAGATTCAAAGCCAGATCTGTGTGCCGGATTTGTGACCTTTTTTTTTTTTTTTTATGTTAACAGAATATAGTCCCTCTCACCAATAATTAATTCTATGCCCAGCTAGCTATAATCCAACATATTAGCAATTGCTGTGTGATACTAACAGGATTGCACTCTTAAATGTTACACAGCTTCCCTATTTTAATAAGAAATTAGAAGAAAAATAATACATGGAAATATTATAAAGATATTATCAGGGCAGCCCAGGTGGCTCAGCAGTTTAGCGCTGCCTTCAGTCCAGGACATGATCCTGGAGACCCAGGATCAAGTCCCATGTCAGGCCCCCTGCATGGAGCCTGCTTCTACCTCTGCCTGTGTCTCTGCCTCTCTATCTCTCTCTCTGCGTGTCTCTCATGAATAAATAAATAACATTTTTTTAAAAAAGATATTATCGGGCAGTCCCGGTGGCGCAGTGGTTTAGTGCCGCCTGCAGCCCAGGGTGTGATCCTGGAGACCCTGGATCGAGTCCCATGTCAGGCTCTCTGCATGGAGCCTGCTTCTCCCTCTGAATGTGACTCTGCCTCTCTCTCTCTCTCTCTCTCTGCATTTCTATGAATAAATAAAATCTTTAAAATAATAATAATACTAATAAAAATAAAAAAGATATTATCAATATTAGCCTGATCATAACCAATAACATTCGGCAAATTCACATTTTAGGCATCAAAAAGTTCAGCTGCCAAGAAGTTTAAGAATATGTTTAGAGCTATTTATTTCACAACAGAAATGAGTCAGTAGAGTGTGAAAGGATCATGTGTTCTCAGCTTTACTGCCCAACCAAAACTGTAATCATATAAAAATTGATTATAATTCTAATCGTAAATGTTAAGATTTCAGGTAACAAGTAATCAGGATGAAGGTACCAAATATCCCTCCATTTTCAAGAGCTTTTTCTACTTCATCAGGTTAGATGCCTAAACAAATTTGATAATCACTATTATTGCACTGTTTCCCATGCTCCAAATTACAGTAACATCAAATAATAATACCTTGTAGTCTAACTTACAGGATCATCATAACATTACATTATGTATGGGCAGGCAGACAAATGACAAATATCAACTTTTTATTTATTTCAGAGAGTGCGCGTGCATGAGTCCCGGCAGGGGTTGGGGAGTGGAGAGAGATGGGACATGATGGCAAGCAGAGGTAAAAGGAGAGAGAACCCCAAGCAGGCTCCATGCTTAGTGCAGAGCCCGACACAGGGCTCGATCCCACGACCCTGAGATCATGACTCAGGCAAAAATCAAGAGTTGGACACTTAGTTGACTAAGCCACCCAGGTATCCCAAATATCAACTTTTTAAAAACCAACGTAATATCGCTTTTTGGCCTTCGGCTAAGAACAAGTGTAAAAACCAACATAAAATACATTTGCATAGTGATGGAGATGAAAAAGATTACCCAACTAAGTCTTGTTTAAGACTTGTTGTGTCTGGGGGGATCCCTGGGTGGCGCAGCGGTTTGGCGCCTGCCTTTGGCCCAGGGCGTGATCCTGGAGACCTCGGATCGAGTCCCACGTCGGGCTCCCGGTGCATGGAGCCTGCTTCTCCCTCTGCCTGTGTCTCTGCCTCTCTCTCTCTCTCTCTCTCTCTCTCTCTCTCTCTCTCTCTCTCTGTGTGTGACTATCATAAATAAAAATTAAAAAAAAAAAAAAAAGACTTGTTGTGTCTGGGTGGCTCAGTGGTTGAGTGTCTGCCTTTGGTTCAGATCATCATCCTGTGGTCCTGGGATCAAGTTCCTCATTAGGCTCCCCACAAGGGAACTTGGTGCTCCTTCTGCCCATGTCTCTGCCTCTCTCTTTCTCTGTCTCTCATGAATAAATATATAAAATATTTAAAAAAAAAAAGGCATTTTCAACAAGGGATTAGATTACTATCTCAAGAAACCTAGTGTGTGCTTCTCCCTCTGCCTGTGTCTCTTCGTCTCTCATGAATAAATGAGTAAATTCTTTATCAGAAAAAAAAAAGAAAAGAAAAAGAAACCTAGTGTGTACTAACTAGTAAGATATAACAAAACATCAAGCTTGCAGCTAAGCTATGGCTGATTTAGTCTGTGGTGGTTCTAGATCACTTGCCATTCAGGCACAATACTTTAGCTTCCTGTAATTCCATCTTAGTTACAGATGCATTTCACTGTTTCATCAAATATGAGAGAGCTTCTCATGATGAGACACTTATGCTGAGGACTTGTACAGGATATGCAGGTAGGCAATGTAGGTAATTTACTATAAAGTTTAAGATGACCAAACAAAGTAAGCACAAGAGTCAAGACACACTAATGCACATTTCAAATCAATGTAACAGAAGATAACCTGGAAGTGCCAGCAATGGGCTGACCACACTGACATACAATCAGAGACCAAGTGGATAATTTAAAGTATTGCTCTACTACTGATGGTAGCCTTAGAATAACAGCAAATAATTTCCTACTGGACATATCACATGTACACAAGAAAGGAAAGACTGCAAGTTGTACACATTGGTTTTCCCAGTCTTTATAGGTCAATATGAAGTATCATCATTGGCAGCATCTTCACTTACTCTCATGACTCATCTAAATCATATAATGGCCTTATCACAAATCTCCTCCTCAGGCCCAATATCCTTTTGCCCATTTTCAAGAACACACACACACACACACACATTCCACAACTAGTAATCATGATGTTTTGTTAAGTAATATAAAAAATCCTTCTTCTTACCAGCAATCCAAGGTTATTATTTAGGGTTTGAACTAGTAAGAATTGCTATGTAACCCACTAACCACAAATTAGTCATAGGACAATGACTGCAGAAGTTGCCTTTAAGGGATGTCTGGGTGGCTCAGTGGTTGAGCGTCTGCCTTCAGCTCAGGACGTGATCCCAGTGTCCCGGAAACAAGTCCCACATCAAGCTCCTTGCATGGAGCGGGCTTCTCCCTCTGCCTGTGTCTCTGCTTCTCTACGTGTCTCTCATGAATTAAAAAAAAAAAAAAAAAAAACTGCCTTTAAGCTATTGGCTATATCCTCAAACCATGCAGAATTTGTGTAGAAGAGGATGTATATTTCACCCACCTCTACAGACCACTATGGTAGATTTGAACATGGAGAGCAAAATGTTGGCCTCTGACCCATCCTTAATATCCAGTAATTTAAACACAAGGAGTTTACAAACTTTAAATCTTTAGAAATACAGTGACCCTTGAGCAACATCAGTTTGAAATGCACGTGTCCACTTATACATGGATTTTTTTTCAATAAATACCGTTCTGTAAATGTATTTGTTCTTCCTTATGGCCGTCTTAATATTTTCTTTTCTCTAGCTACTTTATTGTAAGAATACAATATATAATACTAGTTAAGTGTTTGGGGAGTCCAAAGTTATACACAAATTTTCCACTGCACAGGGGTCAATGCCCCTAACTCCGACATTGTTGAAGGGCCAACTGTATTTCAGAACCAACAACCACCTCCAAAGTAAGTGTGAGCTAACTCTTTTATGAAGCTCCCAGAAAATGACATGTGAGACTCAAGTCCCTTTGTAACACAATAATCTCAAGAAGCAAGAAACAGGGATAATTAACCTCTTTGTGACATTTAGAAAAAACGAATCGGGAGGTTAGATCCATCCTAAGAGACAATCCACTGTCAGTCTGCAGCTATTTCAATCTACTATACTTGGTACTATACAACTCATATACATATATATATATATATATATATATACACACACACACACACATATATATGTACTATAGAATTCATATATTCACTTATGAGTATAAACATATATAACAATAGAGGAAAAATATGTTTATACACACATAAATACATATATGCATATGTGTGTATGTGTGTGTGTGTATATATAGAGAGAGAGAGGAAAAATGGAGTCAAATAAGTGACTTGAGCTAATTTTGCTTCCTGCATCACAGCTACCTTCTTGAAATATTTAAAGCACATAGTAGGCACTCAAACTTTTTTCAGTGAATGACGGGATGCACAAATTAAGCAGTAACCAGCAGCTCATACACCTAAAACTTTTTTTTTATGTAAAACATTCTTAAATAAGTACCCTGAATTTCAAAGGCAGCAAAGTGAACTAAAAATGCTCTTTACTACTGACACATTTTTCAAATACACAGACAGATCATGTTTTTAAGATGATTATCCACATTTACAGGTATGACCGGAAAGATCTATATATAACAAATGGTTCCTTCCACTTTGGATATATTTCACACTTTAGAACAGATACTCCCATTTTCTTCATGAGCTGAACTGTCTGAAAGATTTTCAAAAGTACTTTATTGCTAAGTTGAAATGTATTTTAATGTGCTTGCCAGATGTCATGATACATAAATATAAATAGGCAGAAGCTAAGAGAGTCATGAAAAGTAGGTAAATCATTTCCTTTTGAATCACTTCCAGTACAAGTATCCTACAAACAGTACAGAAAAAGTCAGTAGAGGAACCATCACCCCTCAAACATAAGGCTACCTTCAGGTGAACACACATAAAACCACAATTTAATAGTAACAACAAGGGCAGCCCAGGTGCCTCAGCAGTTTAGTGCTGCCTCCCCCCCAGGGCGTGATCCTGGAGACCCAGGATTGAGTCCCACGTCCCCACGTGGGGCTCCCTGCATGGAGCCTGCTTCTCCCTCTGCCTGGGTCTCTGCCTCTCTTTCTGTGTCTCTCATGAATAAATAAATAAAATCTTTAAAAAATAAATAAAATAAAATAAAATAAAAATAACAACAATTCCCACAGGATTTGGGGCTCAGTCAGTTAAGTGTCCGATTCAGGTCGTGATCTAAGGGTTGAGATTGAGCCTGAGTCTGGTTCCATGCTCAGCAGATTCTCTCCCTCTGTTCCTCCCTCCATTTGCACTCACTCTGTCTCTCTCTAAAATAAATAAATAAATATTTAAAAGTAGCAACACTTCCTCAAAAAGTTAAACAGAGAATTATCATATGAATACCAGAAATTTCACTTCTTAGTATAGATCCAAAAGAACTGAAAGCAAGGACTCAAACAGATACTTGTACACCAATATACTTGTACAGCAGCATTATTCACAGTAGCCAAAAGGTGGAAATGACCCAAATGTCTAAATAGATAAACAAAATGTAGTACACACTTTTAAATAGAGTATTATTCAGTCCTTAAAAAGGTATGAAATTCTGACACAAGCTAAGCTAAAATATTGATGAACCTTGAAGATATCACGCTAAGTGAAATAAGCCAGACACAAATGTTCAAATACTATTATTCTACTTATATGAGATCCCTAGAGTAGTCATATTCATAGAGACAGAAAGGGATATGGCTGAGGGGAGAGAGGAATGGGAGTTATTGTTTCATAGATTCAGTTTGGGAAGATTAAAATGTTCTAGAGGTGGATGGTGGTAAATGCTGCATAACAATGTGAATGTACTTAACACTACTGTAGGGGATCCCTGGGTGGTGCAGTGGTTTGGCGCCTGCCTTTGGCCCAGGGCGCGATCCTGGAGATCCGGGATCGAATCCGGTGCATGGAGCCTGCTTCTCCCTCTGCCTGTGTCTCTGCCTTTCTCTCTCTCTCTGTGACTATCATAAATAAACAAAAAAAAATTAAAAAAAAAAAGAAAAAACACTACTGTACTTAATGGTTTATTTACTTTTGGACTTAATGGTTTAAATGGTAAATCTTATGTTATCTGTATTTTATCACAATTTTTTTTTAAGTAACTGATCAAGAATGATGGTCAAACTTTTCTGGCAAAAACATATCAAGAAAAGTGGTAAAAGTCTATAACTGGCATGCTTCACTGTCATCCCTCCAGAACCTAGATGACTTACCTGAAAGTCAAGACCTCAGAATAGGAAGTATGGACATGCCATTTTCATGTTGTTACAGATTTACTCCAGGCAACTGAGGAAGCTGAATTATATTCTACAGGAAGTCATTTAGTAAATAATGAATGAGCTCCCCTTCCCAACAATTTAAATCAGGAAAAAACCCAAGCTCTTCCCTCCAGTCTCCAACGGAAGTAACAAGATTGAAATAATCAGCTGTACTTCTAACAAGAAGCACAAGGGACCTTAAAGAGTGACTTTAAGTTCTCAAGTTTAATATTGTAACTCTACAATGGGAAACAGCAAGCAGCAATAATAATAATAATAGTATATACAAATTTCCTTCACTGTTTTTAGTGACTTGTACAAGTTACCTAAACTTTCTGAACCTCATCTGAAAAATAGGGATAATGTTTATATCTAATGAAGTGTTACATAAAAAAAACTTGAGTTCAGTGCCTAGAATACATAAATGCTCAACAAAAATTCCCTCCCCTCCTGCTGTTCTCTAGTATCTGAGGCCCTCTGCCACTCCTGATCAGCCCCCAGGGGTTATGCTGATGTTTTGGCCAACAACCTACAGCTCCTCCCTCAAGCCCCAGCTGTTTCTCTCAGTTCTTCTAGTTTCACTCCCGGTTTCTAAGAGGATCCTGTCTATATTTAGAGATAATGCCAGTACCAACTGTGGACTCAACAGGTGCTTGGGAGGGCACTTGAGCTCTCAGCAGTTTTCGATTGTTTTCCAGAGTTAATTGGTTCTGACTCCACAACTGGCTGCCTTGACTTCTACAAGGAAGAGGCCACCTAGGCACAGTATTTCAGCAGTACACTAGACGAAACAGAAGATTAAGTGTCTTCACAGGTCATACTCTTAGCAAGATTAGCTCTATTATCTGGACCTCAGAAGATCTGTTAAATCACAAGAGAGATAAATATATATAAACTCTATAGATGTAGCCCACTAACCCAATCTTCATCTAAATCACCATTATCATATCAGACCCAAATTTCAACCAGTTCATGATGTTTGTATTACAACCAAGTTTAGGAGGAGGGAAATAGCAGGTCCAACAACCAGGCAGTGAAGATTTAAAGAAGGCATCCAACACAGCTAGGTCTGAATGCAGCTTTATTTACTAGCTCTGTGACCCTAGTAAATTATTTAACCTCTTAATTATAAAATAGGAGATAACTGTAAGGATTAAGCTAAATGAGATAATGCATGCGAAACAAACTTAGCACCTTGCCTAGTCCACTGTAAGAGGTCAATAAAGAACCACATTATCAGTAATGAAGACACTCCTCCCTTTATTCAGTTTTTGTAAGATAGAGGAAAAGCAACAATTTATATCATTATTTTTGGATCTTTATAAAGTAGTCTAATGCTACCATCCAAGACCTAGCCAAGAAATATAAACGGATAAACTCCCAGAAATCTTAGGTGAGTCAGCAAAACTTAATACCCAACAAATAAAAAGATTAACATCAACTATTTACGAACACTTAGTGGAGTGGTAACTACTATTTCAAAACCAGCAATCTTGAGTCTCGTACCTTTCAATATTTGGTCTGGAAATCCAAGTATCAAGGGAATCAATGCAAAGATCATAACCGCAGAAATACTTTCCCACAGTAGTTTCAAATCACCTTAATTCACACTGGAAGGTATAAGGCAGCCTGATAATATGATATCAGTATCAAGAATTTCTTGAGGCAGAACCCAAACTCTCCCAGGAGCATATAAAACCAGTGGCAGATGGTACATCAACATTTCTCAGTGAGAAACTGCAATTCTAACAAAGTATAGATAACTTCGATTTTATCAAGGCTATTCATCACCTTTTAGTCTAAATGAAAAAACAAAAAAACCTCTTGGTTCTCCCTCCCCAAACATCCTGAACTCTGCATTATTACCGACCTAACTCAAAGCAAGATGCCTACCGTTGGTGCTGTGTTCTCCCCTGCTTTCATTAACCACAGGTAAATTACACCCAGTAACCTGATGAATATAGGAGAAATAAATACCACAGGCATGCTTCATCAATGAAACGGGCTATAAATGACAACCGAATTATTAAAAGAACAGCTTGTACTGCTCAGCAGAGGCACCAACCTGAGAAAGATCCACCTTCCCAAAAGAACCCAATCATCCTGCATAAATTACAAGATGCCACTCTTGTCCACCTCCCCTATACTCTCAAACAAGATCTACCCCTTCCGCCTTAACTCAAGCCCAGACCACACAGATTTTATTTCTCTGCTACCCTTTGCCTTATTTTCCTTTCCGCCCTCCCCTCACCCCTCATTCCAAGAATGTCTCTTTTTTTTTTTCCAAACCCCGCTTTGCCCCCAAATCCTGAGGACCTCGGACACCCACGCAGATGACCTTAACGCATCCCCACTGCATTCCCAATCCATTGTACTTCTCGTCCCAAATGACCCATCCTTTCATTCTTTCCGAGCTCTCGTTGTTTCTCAAAATCCAATACCCCACACACGCTCACACCAGAGTCCCCCCCCCCTTACTCCATTGTTTCCCCGGCCTGTGCCTCAGGAAACCGCCCCCCCCGGCCGCCCCCCAACTCGGACCCGTGTGCTTCGGTCCGCCCCACAGACCCCAGAAGCCTTTCGCCCTCGGGGCACTCCAGGTCCCAAAGGGCTCACGTCCCCCTCCTCTCCACACCCCAACCCCCAACAACTACCCCCTCCCCCGGGTCCTCCCTCAAGCCCGCTCTCTGCACCCCTGTGCCCCCCCTTGTTCCTCACCAACCCCTCCACCCGGCACCCCTCAGCCTCACCTCTCCCCGGGGCCCCCGCAGTCGCCGCGTCCCCCCAGTTCCGGGCGCCGCGTCCCGGACGCTCCAGGGTCTGAGGAGAGGAAAAGGAGCTCCTCCGCCTCCTTCTCGTCGTCGTCTTCGAGAGCGGCCGCCGTCGCCGCCGCGCTCCTCCCCCAGCTCTCCCAGAGCCGGACGCCGCCCCGCCCCCACCGCCCCCACCGCCCCCACCGCCCCGTTCCCCGCTGCGGCCGAGCGGCCGGCTGGGGATCGCAGCCGCTGCTGAGGGCCGGAGCGCCGGCGGCTCCACACGGACCTCGCCGCGGCTCGCGCTCGTCGCCCCGCCCCGGAGCCCGCTCGGGCGCGTGCGCGCCAGCCAGCCAGCGCTCAGGGCGCGTGCTCGCGCCGGCGCGAACCGGGCGCGCCGAGCTCGACGCCGTCGCCGCCAGCCCGCGCGCGCGCCGGGGACCTGCGAGCGCCGGGGCGCGCGGGGCGGGAGGCCGCCTCCGGCCCGTCGGGTTACCGCTCCTCCCGAGAGCCTCGCGCGGCGCCCGCCGGGTCGCGCGCCTGAGTTGGGGGAGCTCGGGCGTCGCCGGGCATTGGGGAGAACGAGGAAGAGCAGGGATTGGAGGAGTTGGGCGGGAATAAACTAGATGGGGGGGTCGGGGGGGCCACAGCTCGTGCCCCGGTGCAGAACAGCCCAGGCCCCAAAGCGCGGGGGCAGCGGGGGCAGCGCGGGGGGCGGGGGGGAGATCAGCGCGCTCGGGGAGTGTTGGGCCCGAGCTGGAACTGCCGGAAAGAGCCGAAAGTCCCCCGGAGATTGCCGAAGGCCGACGCCCCGAGGGGAGCCTCGCGAGGGGCTTTAATCCTTAGGACCCAGGAAGGACCTGCTGTTTCGTGCGGCCTTCCCACGCCGAGGACTTTCCAGCTCTTTCTCCTTCGCCTCCTTCCCAAGTTTGGCTCACGAAAGGCCATTTCAGAGCCACCGGCTTCAGGAAACGTCCCGAACGTCCGGGCTTCGAGGCCGCTCGGTTCCTGGGAGACAGTAGAGACCTTTGCAGGGCTCAGGGCTCGGGGCAGGAGCACCTCTGGAGCGACCTGAGGATTCTCCAGCACGTCCGCCAGGCTCGGCCCAAGCCCATGTCTGAGACGGTTTTCTGGTCTGCATGCCTCCCTGCGGCTGTGGTCTGTCGAATCTTTCTGTTAAATACCCTTCTGGCTTCGTGATCACATTCCCAACCTCCCCAGGACCAGCACCAGAACCATCACTAACGTCGGTGCACCCTTCTAGCCAGTGTCTGGCGTGTGTAAAGTCCTCACTCCACCCCACATCAACTGCTCAGGGGTCAATGAGGCGCGCTCAGAGGCTGGGGTTTTAGACAGCACTGAAAAGATCAATCAAAAGTCTGTCCCCCGTATTCTTAGCTTTTGAGGCCAAAGCATAACGGGGTCTGCACAGGCATCAGCCACAAGCCTGAAAGTGTGTATGAGTGTGATAGCGAAGACACCACAGGCACAAGTTTGTTTTCCACACTTTCCCTATTGAAGTCCCAGTACCTGTAATGGAGTAGTAATACAGTAGATCCCTCCCGAAGTTATCTGGTCCTTTGTGTTTAACTTTGCATGATTTGGAGAGTCAAAAATACCCTGGAGCCCGCTGCCCCTTGGTTAATAATGCCTGATCTAATCCAACCATATCGTTAATAGATCTAAAGAAACAAGAGTAGGTCATCTAGCTAGTTAGGGCCCTATACCATATGTTGCTTACTACTGAATCTTTTCTGAAAGATTCAAATAGAAGCAAACTGTCCAAATATCGGCTCTCTTTTCATTCACTGAATTGACAGAAGTACCCAGTGAGTGGTAGGCCTTGTTCCAGGTTTTGGGTCACTTACAAAGAAGACTAAAACGAGATTATCCCCAAGGAGAGTATTCAATTGTAAAGGAGGATAGAAGCTATTAAATAATTAACTAAAATAGTATGTGATAAGTGTTGAAGCAGAAAAGTGCAAAGTAGTGTAAGAACGCAGGAATGAATAATTGTCCCACAATTTCCCTTCCTTCCCATATAAAGTAGAAATGGAATGATATGACCCTGGTTAATGGGAAACTTAATGCTGAAAAATGGGACCTGAACCAATAGGATTTAAGAACTTTTCCGTAAGGACAAATTTCACCTACCAAAAGTTGCTTGAGAAACACCTTCATTGTAGGGCCTGTTGTTACTGCAAAGCAATGTAGTTTCTTTGGAAGGAAAATAAAGTCTATTCTTGGAAATCTTATAGTGTTAGGAAAGGTATCTGATGCCTTTTGTAAGAGAGCTGTGGTCTGATTGGAGACGGTTTTTATATGTGGATATCCCATATGTAGATATGTGGAAGGGAGATGAATTAAGGAGCATGCCTAGGCCCAATCTATGAGACCTGTCAAAACATAACTGGAAATCTAACAATATGAAGAATATCACACTTAACAGATCTCTAAGGAGAGTTCTGAATGTGATTGAAAGGAATATTTTGGGGATCCCTGGGTGGCTCAGTGGTTTAGCGCCTGCCTTGGGCTCAGGGCAAGACCCTGGAGTCCTGGGATCGAGTCCCACATTGGGCTCCCTGGGTGGAGCCTGCTTCTCCCTCTGCCTGTGTCTCTGCCTCTCTCTCTCTCTCTCTCTCTCTCTGTGCCTCTCATGAATAAATAAAATCTTTTTTAAAAAAATATAGGAACATTTTGCTAAGTCCCTGAGGAGGCAGTAGGTGCCTTCAAAAAAGAATTTTGTGTTTATTTGTTTGTTTTTCCTAACCATGGCCTTGTTCTGTCTTTCAGTTGGGACAAATTTCACTTCAAAAAATAATGGTCTTTTGGGACGCCTGGGTGGCTCAGCGGTTGAGTGCCTGCCTTCAGCCCAGGGCATGATCCTGGACTCCAGTATCGAGTCCCACATCGGGCTCCCTGCATAGAGCCTGCTTCTCTCTCTGCCTATGTTCCTGCCTCTCTCTCTCTCTCTCTCTCTCTCTCTCTCTCTCTCTCTGTGTCTCTCATGAATAAATAAATAACGTCTTAAAAAAAATAAGAAACAAAATAATGGTCCTTCAAGGAGAATGGGTACATAAACATACGACTTGCTAAGTGAGGTTTGCAAGAGGGATCCCCCAACTCATGGCCCACCTTAACCCATTCTCCGTTCCGTACTCTATCTCTCCAAAAAGACATAGAATAAATGCTTCAAAAATATCTCTTGGATCTGAGTTATAAAGATTAATTTTATCATTGTTCTTTACATATACATTTTCTATTTTGTATGCCATACTTCACAATAAAACAAGGTGATCATTGCCTGCTTTGAAATAATTCCAAATTAGTTAAAGTCTATAAATTATACTGGAGGACAAAAAATGCTGTAATAAATTCAACATATAATACTTGTGACATACTTTGAAGAAAAACGTAAAAACAACCACATTTCTGAAATGATTAAAGTAACTGCTAAGGATTACAAAAGATCATTTTGAAATAACACCTTTATGTCTCAGTTTAGCCTTAAGGGAACTAATTTATCCCAGGTTACCTAATGACCTAGTGGCAAAAGTAGAACTAAAGATAAATCATGACATAATCTTCACCTTGGCAGATATATTTTGCAAATATTAATAACACTTAATTTGATATGTATCAAAAAGACTCTGGAGATCAGAATTTTTCTCATACATTTGTTTATGTTGACTTTTTGTATCTGATTGATTGCCAGATTCTACATTTTTATTTGGAAAAAAAAAAGGCTGAATTTTGTCGGAAAGACACAAAAATTTTACACATCTTGAAGATAATTAATGACTGTTATTAAGAAACATGATTTTTTAGAAGTCTCTATTGGCTAAATTTGAAGCTACAAACCATGATAGGCACAAAGACCACTGGAGAACACAAGGGTATACTTTTCCCTTTGATTGCCCCACATCCAGCACCTAAGAATATTCACGTAGGCAGTCCAAACTGTGTGTCTTAGAAAATCAGTTTCACAGAAAGCTAAATAGATCTGAAAAAACTATCTCAGTTCCAAATAAATTTGGGAAACACTGGGTAAAATAAAGTTAAACTGGTTTCTTTATTTCCCAGAGCATTTAATATGGTAATATGCTTTGTTAATAATTAAAAGAATGCTCTATATATTATGCAGCTTTCCCCCAAGGAAACTTTTTTCTTCCTAAGGGACTTCCGTGTGGAATTCATGTTTCTTTGAACATTCATTTTCTAAAGTTCTATTAAAGGGAATTGATTAGGTTAGCATTTCCCATTTTACAGGTAACAAAACTGAGGTCCAAAGACATGAGTAACAGACAAATTCAGTTGTGTATCAGATGTTTTTGGCTGGGGCTGGTCTTAAATTTTCAAAGGTTGAATTGTTACATCACAAAATTACTGTCAATGTCAAAACAAAAACTCATATTTGAAACAGTTCAGGGCAGCCTTGGTGGCGCAGCGGTTTAGCGCCGCCTGCAGTCCAGGGTATGATCCTGGAGACCTGGGATTGAGTCCCACGTCAGGCATGGAGCCTGCTTCTCCCTCTGCCTGTGTTTCTCCCTCTCTTTCTCTGAATAAATAAATAAATCTTAAAAAAAACCACTCAGTTCAGCAAAAGTGCCTTATAAGTTCACTAAAAACTTAAATTTGACCTTTTTAAAGATTTTATTAAAAAAAAATAGATGGGGTGCCTGAGTGGTTCAGTCAGTTGGGCATCCAACTCTTGGCTCTTTTTTTTTTCAAACATTTTATTTATTTATTCACAAAAGACAGAGAGAGAGAGGGGCAGAGACCCAGGCAGAGGGAGAAGCAGGCTCCATGCAGGGAGCCTGACATGGGACTCGATTCCGGGTCTCCAGAATCAGGCCCTGGTCAGTCCCCTCATTCAGGGGGTGTCTGCTTGAGGTTATCTCTCTGCTTGTCCCTCCCCCCTACCACTGAACTCCCTTATGCACTCTCTCCCTCTCCTTCTCTTTATTTTTTATAATATTTTATTCATTTATTCATTAGAATACACAGAGAGGAAAGAGAGGGAGAGAGAGAGGCAGAGACACAGGCAGAGGGAGAAGCAGGCTGCATGCAGGGAGTCTGACCTGGGACTCGATCCTGAGTCTCCAGGATCATCACACCCCGGGCTCAAGGCGGCGCTAAAAGGCTGAGCCAGCCAGGCTGCCCTCCCTCTCTTTAAAATAAATAAATAAATATTGAGAGAGAGAGGGCACAAGTGAATGGGGAAGGAGCAGAAAGAGAATCCCAAGCAGACTCCAACACAGTGTTGGAACACCTGAAACGAAATCAAGAGTCAGTTGCCCAACTGACTGAGCCACCCCGGTGCCCCAAAAGATTTTATTTGTTAAGTAATCTCTCCAACCAACATGGGGCTAGAATTTACAAGGCTGAGACCAAGCATCACATGGATTACCCAACTAAACTAGGGGCCCCAAATATGATCCTTAGTCACTTTGTTTCTATATGCAAGACCTATAACTAATACAGCTTTACTATAAACTCATTCATGGAATTTCAGCATGCTCTTTCATTTATATAGTCTGTCACCATTGTTTAAAAATTGATAATGCTAGGACACCTGGTTGGCTCAGTTGGTTAAGCATCTGCCTTTGGCTCAAAACATGATCCCAGGGTCCTGGAATGGAGCCCTGCAGGAGGCTCCTTGTTCAACAGGGAGTCTGTTTCTCTCTCTCCCTCTGCCCCTTTCCCCTGCTGTGTGCTCTCTCTCAAATAAATAAATAAATCTTTTTAAAAATTGATAGTGTCTACCCTCTGTAAAATGTTTTATAAAGTGCTCTCAACACATCATCTCATTTGATTGCCTCAAATCCCTGTGAGGTAGGCATCATTATCCCCATGTAACAAATAAGAAAGTGGAGGCTTTAAATTATTAAATAACATGTCTTGTTGTTTGCACTATTAAATGTCCTGTTATTTGCATGGGGAGAAGACAGTCCTGCCCTCAAGGAGCTTTTGCTATAGTTAAGGAAGTAAGACTTACAAACATGAGACAGAGAATGATTCTATGGCAACACATAAGAAAATGCTTGATAGAATGACAAACTAGACAAGAATGCTGAAGAAATTCAAGGGGGAAAGATTACTGGAGATGGAATTAATCAGTGAAGGCATTATTCAGGGATAAACCTTAAGCTGGATGTAAAAGAAGTGTAAAGATTTGGATTAGCAGAGAGGAAAAAGAATTATAGGAAAGAAGAGTGACATTAGCAAAGGCATGGACATGAGAACAAGGAACACACTGATGGAAAAGAATTAGAGTTGGAAGGGAGATCTGAAATGATGGGTCTCTTGGCTGTGCAAGAAAAGTCAACCGCTGAGAGACAATGAATTCCCAGTCACTGAATATAAATAACATGGCACCACGTGCCCAGATTGAGCAGCTATTTGCTTGCCAATCCAAATTATACAGAAAAGCAGTAAATTTACATTCTCTGCCATGAACCCCAGGAGTGAAAAGGAGAAAGAATCAGGAGAAGCCAAATCCGAACTGGTGGTTATGGGTATGGAGGGAGAGATAAAGAGTAACATGAGCCTCACTGGCCCTCAGATCTGTGCTTTGGAAACATATGAATAGAAGACATTGATATTTCCTCCATACCCTTCCCATTCCTTTCTTTATACTAATTCATCTGACAGGTGCCTGACCTATTGATGTTAGGGAAAATGTCCCCTGCAAGTGGTGCTTGCAAAGCCAGGCTCTTGTGCTAAGTCATCACTGCCCAGCAGCTGATGTTCCCCACAACATTTCCCAGCTCAGAAATGGGACTAAGTTCAGGTACAGAATGGATTTAAAATGATTCTCTTCCAACTTTTCCAGAAAAGGCACTGTTGACATCCAGAAAGGGGAGGTTTAAATCCAGAAAAATCAAAGGTGATGTTTATAATAATTTGCAAATAAGCAGATACGGTCTATGGAAAGGGTAGATGAGAGGTGGGGAGAAAGAAGGGAATTGGGAAGAAAAGGAAAATGAAGATAAAGAGAGCAACAAATTATTGAAATGAAATCCCTTTCAGCAGGATCCTATGTAAAATTTTCACTTTTGCTGTTCAAAACCCACCTTAATAAAACAAATGAACAAAACCAAGTAGTTGAACATGTTTCAATATTTTACAGTGACCAAAAGAAAGATGGCAAGGAACATGGAGAGAACCCAAAAAAATCAGCTTCTCAGAGTGTGAACTTTAAAAGCCAAAAACTCGGTGGCATGATATGTGTGTGCAAAGGCAAAGCTCTCACGTAAGACAAACTGCCCCAGAGCCCCCCAGGAGATCAAATGACATCTAGGAAACACGCTTCATTTGGAGCTTGCCCTGAATAACACCCAACTCCAACTGCACAGTTGCTCTCTCCCTCCCAACAAAAGGGGAGGACTGAACTCTGGTAATGAACTGCTAAAAAAAAAAAAAAAAAAGTGAAGGGACCTATTTGACCCTTGTGACAGCCTTACAGCGCCATCTGCAGTTCTTAGCTAAGACTGCAATAAACACAAAGCTCCTGCTAGCTTGTTAGGATCACCTACTGGTAAGGAAAAGAGAAAACAAAGAAATGCTAAATTCAAGTCAGGGAGTCCTCAAAATCTCCTGGGTCCTAGCTATGCAAGCATAGCTTTAAGACACAGTCCCTAGGAAAAAGATCTAAGGGCCTTCGTTGGCTATAAGCTCAATGAGCAACCAAAAAAAGCTAATAAATTCTTAGACTGCTTGATTTAAAGGGTGATATATTGTCCAGACCTTGAGAACTTAATAGCCCCACAGTACCCTGTTCTGTCTGAACACATCTGAGAATTGCATTTAGTTCTGGGCACAATTTAAGAGCAATATTGACAAGAGCCATAAAAATGTTCATACCCTTTGACCCAGTAATCCCACCCATGGGAATTTATTCTGAAATAATTCAAGAGAATAAATGAATTTAGAAACATGAAGATATCGATGTGGCATTCTATATAACAACAAAAACATATACACGAATAGCCTAAATGTCTCCCAAAAAGGGAATACTATACAGCTTTAAAATATAATGATATACTAAAATATATATATATAATGATATGCTGTTTGAAAAGATAAAACAAAAAGCATAGAATGATGATGCATGCTACAAACATGGATAAATCTTGAAAACACTATGCTAAGTAAAAAAAAAAAAAGCCAAACACAAAAGGAGACATTCTATGATTCCATTTGTACAACATATCCAGGATAGGCAAATCCATAGAGATAGAAAGTAAATCAGTGGTTGCCAGGGGTTGGGGGAGGGGAGGATGGAGAGTGATCACTAATGGATATGGGGTCTGTTTGGGGGAAGGAATTAGATAGAAGTGATGGTTCCACAATCTTATGAATATACTAAAAACCGCTAAACTGTATACGTTAAAAGAATGAATTTTATGGTATATGAATTACATCTCAATTAAATATATGTATGTCTTCAGAGTACAGATATATATGCCTTCATAAGAATATATAAAATGCTTATGATTCAGTGAGGAAGAAAAAGCAATACCAGATTATGTCCCTCATATGATCCAATCATATAAAAACTAATTATGTACACTCATGGATGAGGACTAGGGGGGAACAGGAATGCATGAAAACTGTAATGTAGGTGAATTTTTTTATGTGGGGGGGCGAGGGGGTGGCCATTATGTTGTTCTTCAAGCAATTTAATATTTTATTTTCTTCCCAAGACAGCGTCCACAAGAGGGCAGACAGAAGATGACAAACAGAACCATTTAACACAGGCCTCAGATGAAAAGTTAAGAACCCAGCATCTAGTGTGGAAAGCAATCTCAAAGGTCATCTAAGTCCGGCTTCCTCATATTACGAAGGAAAAATTAAGGCCCAGGGTGGTAAAGCAGCAGGCTAGTTCCACAAGAGGTAGAGGTAGCAGCCCATCTCCTCCCTTCTCCATCCCTCTCTTTCTACCAAACTACAGTGCTTCTGCAAACCCGGCAATGTTTCATCCAGAAAAGGGAAGATTTAGAGGGATAAAAAATGAAGGGCAGGTTCTTATCAAGAAAGGACTTTTTGTTGGGTTTTGTTCTTTGTAACAAGAAATGGCAGATCTAGAAAAAAATCACAGGGAAGCAAATTTCAGTCCAATAAAAGAATTTAACAATTAAGGATGTCCAAAAGGTGAAACGGGTAGCAGATTTCCAATTGAAGCAAAAGCATAAACAGAAATCTTTGAGGAAAGGTGTTCTCAAGATTCTGCACTAAATGAGTGCTTGGCACAGAGGCCTTCTCAATTCCCTTCCAGTTCTTTAAAGGGTCTATACATCTTTTTATTTGTGGGAATGGGAGAATATGAATCATTGGATTTTGTTAAATCTACTCAAGGAAGTTCAGGGAAGACCTTACACTTGCTAATATCTTAGGTTTATATAAATATATAATCATTTTATAATAAATTTCTACTTTCAGATGATTTTTACATATCCTCAGAAAGGTCTCTTAGTGATTATAATGTCCTGGGGTTGGTGGCAAAGCAGAATTCCCTTCCAGAAGTTCTCAATTCACATGATTTGATGCCATTTCTTTCTTTCAGAAATAGCTGGGCTACACCATTGGCTATTACGTATATGAACAGATATCCCGGGATAGGGGGAGGGGGGAGGTGCAGGTAGTCTAATCTTGGTAAGAACTCAATTTCAGTACCTGTTCACAGGCCAGGACAAGAAGGAAAATTAAATCCAAATATGGTTTAACAAATACTAAGAGGTAAATGTTTTTTAACCTCTTTTTCACTTCTCACCGAGTGCCCCAGCCCATACCCACAGAAATTTCTCCTGTACGAAACCAGTCCACACTAAAGTGACCAGTGTGGCTTGGCTAAGAGTTAGGTGTGAGATCACCATGCTGTAGCATCTCAGCATAAATACTTCTCTGTTCTGCAGAGGACTGAGACTCCAGATGTCAGGGAATAGCCTCCCTAATCAAAATGAATCTACCAAAGGATGACAAGAGATTTCTGCAAGGATAATCTGCAGGTGAAAAGGGCCATTTTACAAGCAGTTAGTTTTCCAACCCATTTTCAGAGATTCATCTTACCTTAAGAGTTGTCTCATTCTGAGGACTTCTGCTATCACAACTGGCCCATATGAGCTCTGTCCCGTTTTATTTAATTTATTTATTTTATAATAATCTTTAAAATAATCTTTAAAAATAGATTTAATTTATTTTTTTAAGATTTTATTTATTTATTCATGAGAGACACAGAGAGAGAGGCAGAGACACAGGTAGAGGGAAAAGCAGGCTTCATGCAGGGAGCCTGATGTCAGACTCAATCCCAGGACCCCGGGATCACACCTTGAGCCAAAGGCAGATGCTCAACTGCTGAGCTACCCAGGCATCCCAAGCTCTGCCCCATTTTAAAACTATAGCCTAAGAACAGCCAAACCCAAACCACTTCCCTGGTATCCCATAAACCAGCTTAAAAAGACTGGAATTGGGGATACCTGGGTGGCTCAGCAGTTGAGCATCTGCCGTCAGCAGGGTGTGATCCCAGGTCCTGTGATTGAGTCCCACATCAGGCTCCCTGTGGGGAGCCTGCTTCTCCCTCTCCCTCTGCCTATGTCTCTGCCTTTCTCTCTCTCTCTCTCCATGTCTCTCATGAATAAATAAATAAAATCTTTTTTAAAAAAAGGCTGGAATTTTTCTTAATTATAAAACAAGAGAGAGTCTATGAAAGAATGGGTGAGGAAGAGGGACCACTGGCAACCCTACCACCACAACACAATCCACCATTCCTATTTACTTCTTTCTAATGATTATCTGTAAGCATTACAATGATATGCAGAAAATCAAGAGGAAAAATTTTTAAAAATAGAAAATACACTAACACTCTAAGAAAATTTAGCCTTAAAGTAGAATCTTCATTCCATACCAGTTAGCTCCTTAGACACTCAAACTCTCTTTCCTTACATGGGCTGGAAAGGGGAAAGGGTTCTATTAAAGTTGTATTTCCTCACTCTACATATCGCAGCTTCTTTATCCCAGCAATCCTTTAAAATTATATACTACTGTTTAACTTGAATTTAAATAAAATCTTGGAAGAAAAAAAAGCATGTACTATAGGGAGCTCCAGTCTAGCTCAGTGGGTAGAGCATGCAACTCTTAATTTCAGGGTCATGAGTTCAAGCGCCACACTGGGCGTGGAGTCTACTTAATTACAAAATAATACGTACTATTATCTTAATTTTTTAAAAATATTTTATTTATTTATTTATTCATGAGAGACACACAGAGAGAGAGAGAGAGGCAGAGACACAGGCAGAGGGAGAAGCAGGCTCCATGCAGGGAGCCCGACATGGGACCTGATCCCGGTACTCCAGGATCAGGCCCTGGGCCAAAGGCAGACGCTAAACTGCTGAGCCACCCAGGAATCCCTATTATCTTAATTTTAAGGGGAAACTAAGGCTCGCAGAGACTAAAAAAACCCAGGAACACAAACAGCTAGAAAATCATGAAACTAGATTCATCCTAATACTAATCCTTCTGATTCTAAAACCTATGCTTAAAGTCAGAAGACAAATCATAGATTGGGGGAAAATATCTATAACACCTATGACAAGGGTTAAGGTTCCTAACAAGCAAGGATACCAACAAAATAGATTTCAGACCAGCCCAGGTGGCTCAGCAGTTTAACGCCCCCTTCAGCCCAGGGCCTGATCCTGGAGACCTGGGATGGAGTCCCATGTCAGGCTTCCCTGCATGGAACCTGCTTCTCTCTCTGCCTGTGTCTCTGCCTCTCCCTCTCTCTCTCTCTCTCTCTCTCTCTCTCTCTTTCTGTGTGTGTATGTGTGTGTGTGTCTCATGAATAAATAAATAAAGTCTTTAAAAAATAGTTTTCAAAAAAATAGATTTCATAAAGACAAGTAGGAACATAATTTTTTTAAAAAAAGAGAGAGATAATATGTTAAGGCATTCACTGAAGAAGGAATGCAAGTACCTGAGAAAATTTTGAAAAGAGAACGTTACAATGAATCAGGGAAAGGCAATTAAAGTCATGAAATACTATTCTTCACCTATCATCTTGGCAAAAATTTAAGAGTGATAACAGTCCATTCCAGTTACAAGGGCCAGTTTCTTACACTGCTGGTGGAAGCGTAAATTGCTATAATCTTTTCTAGAAGTAACCTGATACAGTATCAATGAAAATTTAAACTATACATTCTTGGGGTGCCTGGGTAGCTCAGTCAGTTAAGCGTCTGATCAGCCCAGGTCATGAACTCAGGGTCCTGGGATCAAGCCTCAGGTTGGGCTCTGCACTCATCGGGGAGTCTGCTTCTCCCTCTGCCCCTCCCTCTGTTCCTGTGCTCTCTCTCTCTCTCTCTCAAATGAATAAATAAAATCTTTAAAAATAAAAATAAAATAAAATATACATTCTGTTTGACCCTACATTATCACTTATTGGAACCTAGCCTCAAAAAAACAAAAAGCACCAATACACACATTTAAAGAGATTTATTGTAGTTGTTCATGTTGAAACAACAAAAACTGCTCATCGATATCTCCTATTTGAATAAATTAAAATACAGTCATATTTTTGTAACAAAAGCTAATAACAAAATTTGAGAACAGTAAAATAATTTTCCAAATCAAGTAAAACCCTTAATCATTCTTTTGTCTGCTTTTCCTAATAGACTATTTTTAATATATTTACATTTTGCAGAAATAGTACTACATATCATGATAATAAGTTAGCAATCAATAGCCTAGAAAATGCCTCATTAAAATTCCATGTGATAATCTGACAAATTATTAGTGTTTTTCAGAAGAAGTATATATCAATGTGAGGAGCTTTAAAAAGGTATAAAAGTTAACTTGATCTTATAAATCCATTGGCAAAAAATTTTTAATTTTTTTAATATATGAATACAAAGAAAAAATCTACAAATTTAATTCTTCTCAATTGGTCTGAACATATTTCATTTTAATCTGCAAGGAATGTTAGCCAAAATAATTCTACTTTTTAAAAAAATATATACATCCTCAGAGTTAATTTCCAGGAAAATAAAAAAGCTTTAAGGATGTACACAAACACAAAAGAGCAAGAAAGCTGGAGTAAAGGTATATAATTTTAACATCATGCTCCTGTAGATCCTAGACTGTTTCTTCCACACTTGGCTGGTTACATAGGAATGAAATAAGACCCTGTTGAGATGCTCAAGCTGCTAGTTCCCTAGGGTTTCCCTAAAGTCCCCATAAAGGCACATGAGATATAAAATCATGAATTTTTCCATAAGTCCCTATAAAATAATTTCATCTATCCTTCCTCTAATGTTCCAGTGCATTCTATTTATACTTCTTGACACTTGGTTCAAAACACTGAAGGAGGCAAGCTTCGATACCTGTGTATGTTATATCCCCCACCAGATGGAAAGCTCCTAGGCAGCAAAGTATGTAGTCCAGAGTCATACCCCAAGTTTTGGGAATACCTGGGGACACCTGGGTGGCTCAGTGGTTGAGCGTCTGCCTTCGGCTCAGGGCGTGATCCCGGAGTTCCAGGATCGAGTCCCACATCAGGCTTCCTACATGGAGCCTGCTTCTCCCTCTGCCTATGTCTCTGCCTCTCTCTGTGTGTCTCTCATGAATAAATCAATAAAATCTTAAAAAAAAATTTGGGGGACACCCGAGAATCCAGCCAGTCCAACCACCCACATAAAATCTGAGGACTCTCAAAGAAATTTTAAAAATAAATAAATAATTAAAAAGAAAAAGAAAAAAATCTGAGGACTCTCTACAAGACTTTATGAAGCAGAAGAATTTGTGATGGGAGTACAATCCCCCCACACACACAGCAGCTTGTTCCTTCTTGGGAAAAGCATAGCTTCTAGTAAAGCTCTCCTATAAATGGAATTAAGATATTTTTCTGAAATTTTAAAATTTAACTCCTCTCTTACCCATTGGTAATCTACAGGATAGATCAAATCCCTACTGCTACAGTACAACTTATGAAATACTAGAACCTTCATATTTTCCCTTCAATCTCCTAACTCAATGCTTTGCATAAAAGAAAGAAGGAAAGAAAGAAAGAAAGAAAGAAAGAAAGAAAGAAAGAAAGAAAGAAAACAAAACTCATCAATGTACCAGGGTGGGGCACAGTAGTATATTCTCCAAAAGATATTTTATTAGTTTTATAATATGCCTTTCATTCCACTATCTGATATTAAGAAGAAACTGTCAGGAATACAATAATGAGAATTCAGAAATTCACAACATAAACACACTCTTCTACCACAATAGCTTTCTTACTCCTTTAAGTTTTTCTCATCCCCACTGCAAGCAGTTTCTTTAACGCTGTTGGGATGACCCACATGGACAAAGCTGACCTGGGACAAGCTGCCTGGCTCTGCCAGGAAGAGTCCATCCCCAAAGGGAAATTTCTTCTCACCTTCAGGATCCCCTGAGCTTTCTGGGCTGACTCAGAACTTCATAGGCAGCCTGAATCTCCAGGAAATGCCTCTGAGCCTCCTCAGTCCGGTGTCGGTTGTGGTCAGGGTGCCAGATCTTCACAAGCTCTCGGTATCTTCCATGTATTTCTTCATCCGTTGCTCCCTCAGAGAGATTCAAAACCTTAGGGAAACAGAATCTGACAAGTTAGAATTCCATAAGTTTCAGAGCACCTGGGCTTCTCCCTACTTCTTTGCTAAATCAGACTGTGCTATCTCTGGAGTTGGCTTCTACTTGCCTGAGAGAGAGGCCCAGAGCCTCAGATTAGAATTCCAGCCTTCTGAAACACGGGCTAGCTCTCCATCTAGCCTTGAATCACAGCTGCCCATTTTCTAACCTGGGATTTCACATCCCTGACAAGATCTCTTCTTCCTTGCAAGAGAAATAAGCATATATATCCACCAAAGACATGTATGAGAATGTTCACAGCAACTTTATTCAGAATGGTCCCAAATTGGAACTAACCCAAATGTCCATTAACAGCAGAGTGGATAGATAAGGTGTAGTATATTCATACAATGGGATGAATATACAACAATGGAAACAATTTATAGTTTTAACAGTTTCTATTCATAGTCCATGAAACAGTATGAATAAATCTCATAAGCACAATGTTGAATGAAAGAAGCCAGACATGGGGCATGTGAAAGCAACATGTGATTCCTGATATCAGGGTTGTGAGTTCAAGCCCCATGTTGGGGATGGAGCCTACTTTAAAAAATAAAATAATTTTAAAAATAAAGAAGTCAGACATAAAAGATACATATGGAATGATTCCATTTATATGAGGTTCAAGATCGGGAAAAACTAATCTATGGTAACAGAAGTCCGAATAGAGTCACTCCAAGTGATACAAGGCAACCTTCTTTGTGCTGGATATATTCTATACTTTGATTTGAGTGGTGGTCACACACATGTATACATAAAACCTATATGCTTTATATATCTCAATAAAAAGTAAACAATGTATCCTTTCCCACTCACTATTGGAGCCTTTGTGCCTTCATCCATTGCACACAGAAGCTCAAAGAAACCAGGACACCCTTCTAGGGCCTGACCCACTAGACGTGAAAATGGTAGTTCCCCATAAGGGCATTCTCTCCAATGAGGCTTAGCTTGACTCCCAGAGCTGTCCTGGACAGGAATGAGAGGGAACGAAGCCTCACCTGGTAGGCCAGCTGACGCTTCTCATCCTGAAAACTGCTAACAAACTCATAGAGCTTCTCCCACTCCTGGAAGTAGCCGCTGCTGAACCCAGGATCCCCCACCAGCAGCCTCCAGATCCGGTAAGGTAGAAGGAGGACAGACTCCGTGAGGCGGCCAAGAAGGGGGAAGAAGCTGAACCAACTCAGGAAGGAGCCAAGGGTTTCTGCCACATAGCTGAGGGTGGCAGCTGTGTTGCAAAAGACGCTGTAGGCTAGAGGGCCTGTGAAAGCAAGGTAAGCCAGGCCCAGGCGATAGAGTCGAACACTGAGCGATTCCGACCCAACTGAAGCTTTATAGCGGCGATGCTTCTGGGCTGTAATGCTGGCAGCCAAGCTAATGGGCAGGATGGCGATGGGGCGGCCATAGAAGATAGGAGAAGTAAGAAATGCTGCCCCTAGAGTATTCTTAAAGTCTGAGGTCTGGTTGCCAACAGCAGCCACCAGCAAGACCCCTAAGCCAACGGCCAGTGGGAGGCCCACAATATAGAAGTTGGCCATGAAAGAAAGGCTAATGAGAGCCACCAGGCCAAAATAGATGCCCACCATCATCTGGGCGACAAAGCGAATAAGACTCGGAGGGGGTGTCCTGCCTCCTGAGCTCTGTCTCTGCCCCTGGGTTCTGTTGGCCTGAGCCACAAAACTTGGGAGCTTCCAGAACTCCCAGAGCCAGCCCACCCCACCACCCCCCAGGGTAAGCATCCAGAGCAGTGCGTGACTGTCCCGCCCCAGGTACAGGTGGTGGAGCCCAGCAGGGCCCCCTACAGCCCAGAGGGCATAGGTCACCAAGAGCCCCTTGGCCATCCTCTAGGGAAAGGGTGTCAGGTCAAGTTCAAAGGCACTTGACATTGCCCAGAAAGCAGAAATCTGGGATCCTCTGCGAGAATCATGGCTGTCATGGTCAGGGTCATCCTTAGACCCTAAGAGAGAAAAAAAACAATAGTAAGACTACATCCAGTTCCCAACCCAGTAAACCATTTCTCCTTCCAATGATAATCAAGTGCAGATCTTCCTGACTGTTCCTGAAATGTGGATTCTCTCTTTGGTCTGGCATCTCGTTCCTGTTTTTTACATGCATAGCAACTCCAAATGTAGGGGAGAAAAATCTGGGTTTTTTTTTTTGTGGGTTTTTTTTTTGTTTTTTTGTTTTAAGGATTTTATTTATTCGTTCATGAGAGACAGAGAGAGAGAGGCAGAGACATAGGCAGAGGGAGAAGCAGGCTCCATGCAGGGAGCCTGACGCGGGACATGATCCCGGGACTCCAGGGTCATGCCCTGGGCCGAAGGCAGGCACCAAACCGCTGAGCCACCAGGGATCCCTGAGAAAAATGTTTTTAAATGCTTTCATTTGATTTAGAACCCAGCACAGGCACAGAAAAGCAGCAGCTTTTCAGATCACCAACTCCTGGAATGCCTTATGGGGGAGTGAAGTGGACAGGAGTGAATAGAATGCTCTTCTAAAGTTCCTACACATTTTGAAAGTCCCCTGTCCCGGGCAGCCCAGGTGGCTCAGCAGTTTAGCACCGCCTTTGGTCCAGGGCATGATCCTTGAGACCTGGGATCGAGTCCCATGTCGGGCTCCCTGTGTGGAGCCTGCTTCTCCCTCTGCCTGTGCCTGTTCCTCTCTCTCTCTCTCTCTCTCTCTCTCTCTCTCTCTCTCTCTTTCTCTCTCTCTCCTCTCTCTCTCTCTCTGTCTCTCATGAGTAAATAAATAAAATCTTAAAAAAAAAAAAATCTCCTGTCCCTCCCCAGCATTCCTCACCTCCCACTATAGGCTTCCCTCAGACACATGGGCAAGGTTTCAGCCCCTCTCCAGCCTTTCCATCTCTCCAAGTCACTAAATCTTCCCATCAGTCAAACTTGGAAGAGGCCTTGAGGTCCCTCTACTTAAACAGCTCTGGAAAACCAACCTATTGACCTCGTCCCCTGGCACCCCACAAAGGCGGCCTTGGAGTCTCTCCAAAGAGGTCGGATGAACACCAGATGCCAAGTGTGCCTGCCCCTATCTCCCCCCTACGTAGAGTGGGCCTCAAGACCACCATCCAGTCCACCAGCTAGTCCCAGGGTGCGCGGCCATACCTGGGTACCCGGCTCCCAGACCCCGTCACACCAGGCATTTCCTTTGACTACAGAGGCAAAATGGCCCTTCTCACTCGGCTCCCACTTCCATCTCAATGGACTTTGTCTTTCTGTGTTTGCTGTGTCACGGAAGTGGGGCCATCAGGGTCAGGCTCCTCCCTAAGCACCCCCACCCCCACCCCCGCGCCTCGGCCTCCTCGGGATCACCTTTCAGCCTCGGAATCCTCTCGACAGCCCTTTGGGGCCAATTCGGTTTAAGGTTTCCTGGGCGAATCCAGCCTCCCCCCACCCCCCCTTACCTCGCTCAGAGGGGCAGGCGCCTCTGCACCGCGGCACCGCCGCCACCAGGTGGCGCTGCCGCTCAAGGTCGGGCGGGGCCGGGCGGGTCCCCCGACTCACCTTGTCCAGTTGCCGGGGCAAAGCAGCCCCGAGCGGTTCGCTATAACGCAGAAAGAGGCCTTTGATCGCCCTTTTCCAATCCTACAAACGAAAGGGTGACTTGTCCCTCAGCTCAGGGTGCGCTCTCTTCCTACTCCGTTGTCTTTCCAGGCTGCCTTGGATGGCTCCACTTCCCAGTTCCTCTAAGGCTGACTTCACTCACCGGGAGGCCTCAGAGGGGACCCCCAGCCCCCGAGTTTGCCTCCTTAGCCCCCCCTCCGGGCCTGCCAATCGGGAAGATTACATCTAGACCTGAGCCTGAGGCCTGAGGGGGCCTCCAGATGTAGCAGGAGCCCGAGTCCGCTGTATCCTGAGGTCTACGGGCTCCAGGCAGAAACAGCAGCAAAATGGGACACGGGGTGAGGGGCGCGCCCTCGGGAGAGCAGAGAGGCAGGGAGGCCGCAGCCCCAGAGTCGTGGAGCCTCCTCCCTCCCACCTGGATGCTGGGAAGGAGCTGGGATGCCAGAGCCTTCCCTTCAGTGCCCTGGGCTCCAATCCTGGCTCTGCTGCGCGACCTTGGCCAAGTCACGCCGCTCCTTGGGCCTGTTTCCTCCTCTTGGAGGAAAGCCTGGGATCTCCAAGGTCCCCCAGCCTTGACTCGGGGTTGGGGTGGGCCCGGGGGCCCTCGCCCCGCTCTCCTCCCCGCAGCGCACGGAGTGGTGCTTCGGTTCCTCCGCACGGCGGGCCCCGCACCATTGATCCCGGCCCGGGGAGGGAGCGCGGCTCGCCCAGGGCGCCTGAGGGCCCCCAGAGGGGCCAGAGCTGGGAGGGGCCCCAGAGCCACGCGGGAGCCGCGGGCTGGGGGGCGCGGGCCGCTGGGCGCTGAATAATGAATGAGACTTAATTGGGCCCGCGCTGCGAGGCGGCGCGCTAAGCTCGGCAAACAGCTCGGGCGGCGGCGGCCGCCGCTGGACAAACAAACTCGCTGCAGGCGCTGGAAAGCGGGGGTGGGGGAGGCCGCGGCGGACCCGGCAGGGAAGGGGCAGGCCGCCCGCCCACCCCGGCCCCGAGGGACCTGGCAGGCCGGGCAGCGCGGGCCTCGCCCAGACGGCGGTCGGGGGCGCGGGCTCTGGGCTCGATCCCCGCAAGCGAGGGCCGGGCGGGGAGGGAAGCGGAGGGTGCGCCGGGAGCCCGGGGCCCGAGGGCGACAGGAGTGCGCGGAAAAGATGGAGAAACGAGTGGAGGGCGGAGGGCACGGGAGAAGTGAGCGGAGAAAAAGCGCCCCGCGGGAGGGGCTGTCGAGGCGCTGCGGGCGGGAGAGGAGCCGGCACGGAGAGGAAAGGGAAGAGCGATGGAGGAAGACGCGAAGGGAGGCGCGAGGGGCCGGGGGGGGGGGGGGAGCCGGAGAAGAGTCCAGGAGAGGGATGGGAGGTGACCGGAATGAGAACGAGGGGGCGGCGGGGCGGGCGCGAGGCGCCCCGGCCTCCGCCTCGCCCCGCCGCGCTCCCGCCCCGCGCTCTCTCCAGCCGCCCGCACTCACTTTGTCACAATTACGGGGCCGTCACTCGGCCCGGATTGTTTTCCCCAAATTGTTGTTCTATAAACTGGCGCGGGGTGGGGAGTGGGGGGATCTGACAAGCCGAAGCGGGAGGGGAGGGTCTGGACTGCGGCGGGGACGCGGCGGGGACGCGGCGGGGACGCGGCGAGTGTGTCTACGCACAGGCGGGCGGCGGGCAGGTGAACCCAGAGACCTTCCGGGAACTCTGCGCGCGGCGCCAGCCTCGGGGCCCACCGGCTCTTCGCCTTCCCGCCCTTCTCAGCCTCGAAGGCCCCGGTTCCCCGACAGAGAACTGGGAGGATGGCGGGGCAGGGCAGGGGCCGCCAAGGGCCCAAACTTCGCTGCTCACTCCTTCTCTTTTGTTCTTGGTGCCCTGGTCCCAGCGGGAGGGGGCCTCTCCCGGCTCAGCCGTCCCCAGAGCGCCCCGGAGCCCCCGGACTCCCGCTGGAGGGCCGCACTGCCACCCCACCCACTCCCGCTGGAGGGCTGGACTGCCACCCACCCCACCCCACCCGCTCCCGCTGGAGGGCCCCACTGCCACCCCACCCTCTCCCGCTCGAGGCCCGCACTGCCACCCCACCCACTCCCGCTGGAGAGCCGCACTGCCTCCCCACCCACTCCCGCTGGAGGGCTGGACTGCCACCCACCCCACCCCACCCACTCCCGCTGAAGGGCCGCACTGCCACCCCACCCACTCCCACTCGAGGCCCGCACTGCCATCCACCCCACCCCACCCACTCCCGCTCGAGGCCCGCACTGCCATCCACCCCACCCCACCCACTCCCGCTGGAGGGCTGCACTGCCACCCACCCCACCCCACCCACTCCCGCTGAAGGGCCGCACTGCCATACCACCCACTCCCACTCGAGGCCCGCACTGCCATCCACCCCACCCCACCCACTCCCGCTTGAGGCCCGCACTGCCATCCACCCCACCCCACCCACTCCCGCTTGAGGCCCGCACTGCCATCCACCCCACCCCACCCACTCCCGCTCGAGGCCCGCACTGCCATCCACCCCACCCCACCCACTCCCGCTCCAGGCCCGCACTGCCACCCACCCCACCCCACCCGCTCCCGCTGGAGGGCCCCACTGCCACCCCACCCACTCCCGCTGGAGAGCGGCACTGCCATCCACCCCACCCCACCCACTCCCGCTCGAGGCCCGCACTGCCATCCACCCCACCCCACCCACTCGCGCTCGAGGGCCGCACTGCCACCCCACCGGCTCCCGCTGGAGGGCCGCACTGCCACCCACCCAACCCCACCCACTCCCGCTGAAGGCCCGCACTGCCACCCCACCCCACTCCCGCTGGAGGGTCTGGGCCACCGCTGTGCCCCGCCCGCGCCCTCCGGCCCCCGCTCGGCTGCCCCAGCCACCTCGTCCCTCAATTGCGCAAACATCTGTTGCTCGCCCACCGAGCGCGGGCGCCGCCAGCCCTCCTCCCCCCGCGCCTCTCCCCCGCCACCCGCCCCTGCCGGCCCGCCCGGCCTGTCGGCTTCGTGACAGCCGCCGCCGAAGCCCAGGCCCCGCGGGAGCGGCCTGAGAGGAGCCGCCGCATGGCTGGCTCCGACACCGGCCTCCCCGGCGGCTCCAGGGGCAACGAAGGGTGGCGGCCGCTGAAGCGAGACCGGAGCCAGCCCGCGGAGTTGGCAGAGCTGGGCCGGGGAGGGGGAGGGGGAGGACCCCCGGGCGGGCTGTCTCCCCGCCTCTGAGGCCCGTGGGTCTCCTCCTTCCACCGCCCTAGGGTCGCCGGCCCGGACCCCGCCTGGCTCGGCGCGCCTGGGACGCGGTCGCCTGCGGTGCTCCCTCCCCCAGTCCGGGTGATTTACACGCGGGCTCCGCGCAGCGGCCGCTTCCCAATCAGGAATATCGACCCCGGGCGGGGCCCCCGGGCCGCATCGATCCCTCTAAGGCTCGGGATTTAAAAATGTCAAATTTGCCTTTTCCAGGCGGGCGGAGGGGCCGGGGTGGGGGGGCGCCTGGCGGAGGGCGGCTGCAGGGGTGGGGGCGGACAGCGGGGCATCGACCAGGTGCTTGTGCCCTGAATGAGAAGCGACCCGGTCGTGGCCATCCTTGGGTTGCAGTCGCCTCTAGATGGGGGCAGGAAGGCAGCTTTGCTCCCTCGCCCATTCCCATGGGCCTCACCGTTGCACTGGTGCATTCCCAAAGGGAGAAACCCAGCAGAACGAAGACATAACCCCAAAATGTAGGGAGACAAATTTGGAGGAGATCCCTAAACATGGACACAAGGAGAGGTACAGAGAGAGACAAAGATATAGAGGTTCCAAGAGATACCCTAGCTATGAGGAAGAGCAAGGCAAAGGGAAGGTGGCTGAAAGACACATTGAACAAAACAGGGAACCAGAGATCCAGAAGCACCCCCCAACTGCCCTATAGACCCAGGAGATTCAGGATTGGGAAGGAAACAAAGATTAATCTTTTGATGGGTTTGAGAGTGGGGGAGGACAAAGCCAGTGAAGAAAGGGAGTTATTTTTTTTTAATTTTTATTTATTTATGATAGTCACAGAGAGAGAGAGAGGCAGAGACACAGGCAGAGGGAGAAGCAGGCTCCATGCACCGGGAGCCCGACGTGGGATTCGATCCCGGGTCTCCAGGATCGCACCCTGGGCCAATGGCAAGCACCAAACCGCTGTGCCATCCAGGGATCCCCAAGAAAGGGAGTTATAAGAAAGAGGAATCAGACTATAATTAGCATTATTCTCCCAAGGTATCAACTAGTAACTGGACCTGTGGTCCAAAAGGTAAAGGGTCCCAGGGGCCACTAGCCCAGGCCCCAAAGAGGTGGGCTCTCTTGGAGGTCTGATGGTCTGACCCCTGCCTGAGATCCACCTCTTCCTTCTCTCTGACCGCCACCAGTCTGGGGAACTAAGATGTGTTGGAGATCACATCCCGCATGCAATGAAGACTGTGTATGTGTAGGGGTGTGGACTATGGAAAACTCTAGTAACCACTTCCTTTCCCAAGGCTCAGCAACTGGGTCTCCAGGCTTTGGAGAAAGCATCCACTACTCTCAGGAAGGTTGGAGAAGAGCTGATGTTTGGGGGTGGAGATGATGGAAAGGAGCACTTGTCCAGACCAGCATCCTCACAGTTAACATCTACCCCCCCCCCACCCCCAGCAGCATACCTCAGCTGTCACTGTGCACACTGCCATTTCTTACAGAACTGGAGAGAGAGCTGACAGCAAGTAGTGTTGGGGGGGGGCAGCACAGACAGGAAAGAAGAGGCTGCGGCTGATCCTCAGACACACACAACACACACAACCACTGACAAAATCAGGCTGACACATTCCTAACAGTGACCCACACTGTCACTGACTTCCACATGTGAGTCACACTCATCAATCCCTGTCCTACACACCACCTCTGTGCGCACAGATAGGCACAATTCCTCCCAGGTCAGGCTGAAGCGCCCAGTCCTAAGGCCTCCCTACAGACTTTCTTGACGTTAGACCTTTAATCACCTAACCCAGGGAAAGGGCTTAGGATCCCGCCCCCGCTCCTCCAATCCTACAACCAAGGCCGGCTCCAGTGGTTAGGAGGCCGAGCTCAAAGAAGTCAAGTACCGGGGTCGAGGCAGAGAATTGGGAGCTGACCGGTCGGTGGGGCTATTAAACGCTTCCCTTACTCTCTCCCCTGTCACTGGCCTCTTTCCGGGCACGTCCACTCGCTGCTCGCCCGGCCCGCCATCCGCCTGTCAGTCGAGTAATGAATGCGCGCTCCGGGCCCCGGGCCCCCCCGGAGTCGTTCATCACTGCCAGCCACCGCCCACCTCTCCGCCGCCCGCCGGGAGGGCTAAGCGGCCCAGGCGGCGAGAGCCCCTCTCCCCCCACCTCGACCACTAATTGTCAGATTGAGATGTTGATTTGTCAGCCGGGAGCTACCGCCAAAGAATCCGCAGTAAAACCCGGACTCCTTGAACTTCCACTGACTGCGTGCGGGTTCGCCCAGCCTTGGAGCTTTTCTGGATTTGATGGGGATGTTGGATTGCATTTAAGGGATCAGGGAATAGGAGCGCAGTATCGTTCTATTCCGATAGGAGGCGCACCAGGCCACAGACCCTCAGTTTCCCTAGGAAAGCTCTGCCTTGGGCGCAGTTTCCCTTGTACAGACCGGAGACCCTTAGGGCTTCGTTCCCCAGTCTCCCAGCAGGGGGCGCCTGGGCCACCACCCTCATCTCTTCTGCAGTTAGAGCCCTGCTTCCGCACTGGAAGCCCCCAAAGGCTGCGGTCCCCGGTCCGCCTTCAGG
Source organism: Nyctereutes procyonoides (assembly GCF_905146905.1). NCBI lineage: Eukaryota > Metazoa > Chordata > Mammalia > Carnivora > Canidae > Nyctereutes > Nyctereutes procyonoides. The sequence continues at coordinate 762,817 of NW_026575124.1, read as the reverse complement.
TCACGCCCGGGGCCATATCCTGCCCCCCCCTCTCCTGCAGGTGCCTCCGGCCTCCCCGCAGCCCTCGATTCTCCCGCAGGAAGCTCCCCTCTTGCAGGTCCGCCCTCGCCTCGCCCTAGGCGCCTAGGCTGTGGTCCCACCCCGCCCTCTCCCCAGCCCCGGCCCGGAGCTCCCCGGGCGGCCGGCTGAGTGACGGGCGGCCGGTGATTATGCGGAGGGGGGAGCGGGGTGCGCCGCGGGCGGCAGCGCTGACCCTTCACATTTCCGATCCGCCGGGACCCTCATCCATCCGAAGCTGCTCTTTGTCTGGCCGCCTAATTGCCGGCGGACAGGATGGATGGCGGGACCGACAGCCGCGGAATCCCTAATAAAGGCCGCGGCCGCCGGGGAGGGAGCGCGGAAAGGAGGGGGAGCAAGAAGGAAGGGATGGAAGGAGGTGGGAGGCAGCGCCGGGCTGCGGCCGCCACTCAGAGCCGCCGCGCGCGGCGCACGCGGGAGCCGGGCCGCCTGGGGTGCAGGACCAGGCGTCCCGGGTCGACCCGGGTCCGGCCGCGGTGGATATGGGTCTCGTTAAGTCTCCCGCCTGTTGGAGAAGTGGCAAGAACCAACAAAAGAGCACAAAGAGCATTCTAGGGCCGACCCCCGCTTAGCCTTGCCCTCGAGGCTTTGGGCTTGGCGCTGCCTCCTGGGCTCCCGGCTCTCGCCAGCTGGCGCCCCTCGCTCGGCCCCCCCGCACAGCCCCTCCTCTGCTCACCTGTCGGTCTCCCAGCGCGGATCCAATATCCCGGCGAGAAATGAGGGGTCTGACAGCTGTCTGTGCGCCGCGCGCCACATTTCATTAACTGGAGGCTGGAGCTGGCGCATGGTGGGAGCGACGCGGGAGCAAAAGGAGGTGGAGAGGGAGGCCAGGGCGGGGAGACGCACCTGGCCAGGGGTCAAGGGCTGCGGAAGGAAGTCAGCAGCACTATCTTGCCTGGCAGACACCTTGAAAACCATCCCTGCCTCCTCCCCGTGGGAGCCAGGAGGCCCAGTGGAGGACCCAGCTGCGGTGCCAGGACTGGCAGCCCTAGGCCCGGTGGCACATTGGCCTCTCGCCCCGCCGCCGCTAAAGCCCACGGACCCTCGGCGCAATGGGCCAAAGCGTGAGCGGGATCTTGGGCCCAGACTGTTTTCCCACCCGTGGTGGGAGAAGGAGAGCCGCCCTGAGCGCCCCCCTCCCGGGCAGCCCAGCCCCAGCTAGCTGTCCTCTCTTTTGCCTCTTGAAAACAATTTTCCTCGGATTCATTTGGTCTCCTTCTCCAGTCCTATTCTCTGCCCACTCCTCTTCCTTCTGAACAGCTCCTCTCTGCAGCTAACTTCCTCCCACCGCTGGCCAACAATCGAGCACCTGTTGTGTGTCAGGCTCCCCGGCGCTGGGGTGCGGGATGAGGGACCCCCAGCCAGGGCCCAGCCCTGGTGGCCTGATGCACACAGGTGTCCCCTGAGACCCGTCCACATCTTGCTCCCCACTCCTGCCCTGCTTCTCTCACCCTTCCACTGCCTCTGCCACATTTCTCTTCTCCAGGGCACTGAGATCAGAACTCTAGTTCCAGGGCTGCCGCTTACAGGGTGACAGGGGACAATCCATGTCTCCTTTCTGAGCTGTTTCCTCATCTGTAAAATGGAGACCATATATTCACCTCTCAGGGGTTCTGTGAGGATGCAGTAAGAACTTACGTAAAAAGGGCAGCCCCGATGGCCTAGTGGTTTAGCACCACCTTCGGCCTGGGGTATGATCCTGGAGACCCAGCATCGAGTCCCACGTCAGGCTCCCTGCATGGAGCCTGCTTCTCCCTCTGCCTCTGCCTCTGCTTCTCTGTGTGTGTGTGTGTGTGTGTGTGTGTGTGTGTCTTGAATAAATAAATAAAAAAGAAAAGAAAAAAAAAGAACTTACATAAAAAGCCCTAAAATACAGCAAGCACTCAATTTTATAATTTCCCTTTCCATGTTATCCCCTGTCTTCTCAGGCGGGCAAAGTTCCTTTCTCTTCATACCAGGGGTCTGGTACCAGGCAACCCAGGTTGCTTCCAGTTCTGAAGGCTCTTACATGTGGGAGCTGGAAGCCCCAGTGTGTGTGAGGGGGTGGGGGCCACATTAGGAATTACCCTGAAAAGTGAGAAAGGTGAGAGTGCAAGAAAACAAAAGTGCTTTCTTAGATCTTAGTGTGACATCAGTCAGTGGGTTCCTCTCCTCTTATAAGTGAAGAAACTGGAGCTTGTGGAGGTTCCCCTGCTAGTGACAGGGACAGGTCATTTGGCGAGGATCTTTCCTCCCATGAGCCCTCTCTTGCTCATCTCCTCACTCCTCTTCTTCCCTTGAGGGGGTCTGGGTCAGTGAGGAGGAGTGTGGGAGAAGGAACAAAAGAGAAAACCTTCAAGGAGCCAGGACCTTTCCACTAGACTTCATAAAATTTTAACACAAAAACTTCTTCAGAGTAGAAGGCACATATCACATGCAAATAATATGCTAATCACATGCTAATCCAAAGTCTGGTCCTCAGAACTCTGACACACACCCGGCTTTAAACTCAGGGGGAAATTCTTGGGAGACCCCTGGGTTCCAGGACAAGACAGACAAGAGGTGTGTTCCATTTGGGCTCAGGTTATGGAGTTAGGATTCATTTTAGGATTGGAGAGGAGCCAAGTGTATAATTTGGGATTAGGGTCACAGTTAGTGCAGTCAAGGGTGGAGGTTAAGGTAGGATTCAGACTGGGCTGTGCTTTTATTTTATTTATTTTTAAGTAAGCTCTACGCCCAAGTGGGCCTTGAACCCACAACCCCAAGATCAAGAGTCGCATGCTCCTCGGACTGACCCAGCCAGGCACCCCTGGGCTGTGCTTTGAAAGAGGGGAGTGTAGGGGACATTTTAAAGGCCTCCTTTCCCCTCCCCTTCACCCACCAGACTCGTCCCCACCTCGACTGCCCTTGCCCTGCCCTGCAGCACACTCTTCTCTGCCTACTTCCCCGTTCCTAACCTCTTCACCTCCCTGGGACCTCCCAGTTTGGCTGCCTGAGGAGCTCTGGATAAGTGGTCCCAGACCCCAGCCTGGCCCTCAGCATTTCCTCTTGAGCCCAGACTCTTGGCTTCTGGCCCCAGGAGCACTGGCTGGCCTTGACCCTACCCAGGTCCTCCGTCGGCCGAATGTGACAGCTGCAGGGGAAGCAATAAGGACCTGGTGAGCTGGCAGCTTCATTCCAGAGCGTGGGGAAAGAGCAACAGAACATGAATAAATTCATGGAGCTGGCCCCTCAGCTCCCTGTGAGCCAAGCCTGCTCCCCCCCGCGGCCCCCCCACCACACAGACCCGCTGCCGCCTGCAGCCCTGCTGGTCACCGCAGCTCACAGCCTGGGCTGGGGACGGGAGAAGGGACGCTCCTGAGAGAAGAGGGCTGGGACCTGAAAGGGGCTGAGGTGAGGGGCTCAGAAAGAGGGCCTCGGTGAGTAGGAGTGGGGCGGGGAGTGGGGCTGAGAAGTGAGGGCCTCTGGTCAGCGGAGGGAGGGCACGGGTGGGGGGAGGAGGCAGGAGAGGGGTGGCAGGACCTGGGGACTTTGGGGTTTGAGGACGGTCAGGGTAGGCCAGCGTGAGACCTGGCCTGCTCTCTCCTCTCTGATCCATCCATCATCCAGCCTGGGGGAGCCGTTCAGGAATTAGACATGCACGGGGCCGACATGGCCCTCAGCCACCCCCCCCCCCAGGAAGACAAATGGCGACAAAGACCTTGAATAAAATTTGTATTTATGGTTGGAGGAGGAGGCCCCTCCCCCACTGACTGCCAATCCTTTCTCTCCCAACCCTTTCAAGCATGTAGGGGCCTCCCTCCAAATCGGTCCAGCTTCAGCAACCTATTTCTTCCTGCACCATTATGGGCTGGGAGGTGCACGAAAAGGGTACAGAAAACAAGATGAAGGGAATCACCTTCCACGCAATAATCATGCCCTGGTGTGCCCTGTACCCTCCATTTTGCACAACTTATTCCTATATATTACATTTCTGACTTATCCTAGTCAATCAGAGGTCCTTTGCAGCTGTCCACCCCCAGGGTCTCCAAACATCCCCAGTTTTGCCAGTCCTGGCAAAACCCCCCTTTCCAAACCTCTGGTCCTGGGGTCCCTTGTGAGCAAGAAATTTCCTCCAGAGGTGCCAGACAGACCTGAAGGAAGGATGCAGGCACTTGGCTTTTTTCCTGGACCCTGACCCCTCACAGAGAGGGATCCATCAAAGCTTGTGTCCCCTCTTGGTTGCTGGGAATGACAGAAACAGTCACCTCTCACAGGAGGGTGCCCAGCATTTAATCTGCATTTTCGTTGTGTTGATTTGCATAACTGACTTCAAATCCCTCCCTCAAACATTTATTAGGGGGGGGGGGGCGTCCAACTTCTTTGCATTTCCTTCTGACCACAGATTTTTTGAGAAAGGGAAAGAGGGAGAGATGCTGGGGTCGGACAAGGTCTGGGACCCTGGCAGGGGTGGTGTGGGCCTGGGCAGGGCAGGGCAAGAGACTCCAGTTGCTTTCTGAGTCCCCCCCCCCAGTAGATTCTCTACTCTTCAGTCCTAAGATAGGAGAGATGGTATCTGTGGGGCCCCACATTTAGGAACTAAGAGGAAGCAAAATACAAACACCTCCCTTCAAACAGCCCTCACACACATACACGCACAAAGACAACACACAATCCACAGTCCCACTCACCCAGAAACACACAAGGCCAGGGCCCCACGGCCTCGCCACACTTGCCAGCACTGTCACAATGCACAGACCCAGAGCCTACCACTCCGTTGGAAGAACCGCCCCGCCCCCGCATCTTCCCCACAGTTGATATGTCACATTGGAGTCCGAACACGGACCTGGGTGTCTCTCTGCAGCGCGCCATTTACATTTCTCTCTCGATCTGTCAACCTGTCTCGGCTGCTGTCTCTCTCTCTCTGTCTCTGTCTCTCCCTCTCCCCCTCTGGGCCTGTCAGTCTCTTCTCGAAGCTTTGTCTCTGTCTCTGCGTCTCTATCTGGTTTTCTGTCTCTCTGATTTCTCTGTCGTTCCTTCTTTGCTTTCCTGTCTGTTTCCTGCTCACTCCCCCAGGCTGATCTGATTTCCCTCTCGTTCCCTCACTCTCTCCGCTGCTCTGCGCCCCCCAACATCGGGGGTCGAGGTTGGGGGTGGCTGGAAATTTGCCTTTTCCAGTTCAGGCCAACATGTACTCGTTGAAGCCTTTACCGTTTGTTATTGGGTCACGGCACTGAGGGGAGTGCGGTGGTGAATTTCTATCTTTTATCCCCCTTCTTGTTTGTTTGTGGGCTTTTCTTTTGGTGAGGGGGCCGCTTTTTAGCTCTGGAATCCACCTCTGTCTCCTTTCTGTGTGTATATCTCGACCCCTTTTTATCCCATATCTATATCCGGCTTCCTCCGGGCTCTGGGAACACCAAACTCAGGGTGGGGTGAAAGTAAGGATAGGGTAGGGGCAATGAATCCCTGCAGAATCGTCTCGGAACAGGCAGGAACCGAGAAGCTGGGGGGGTGGCGGGGGGGATGCGGGGGGGGGGGGCTCCGCCTGCCCCGCCCCCGCGCTTCCCACTCTGGGCGCCAGGGGTCGCTCCGCCCCGGGCCGCTTATAGAGGCTCCCGCCGCGCAGCGGCTCACACCACCCGCACTGCCGCCGGGGAGGGAGGGGAGGAAGGTTAGGGACGCAGAGAGGGAGCGCGCTCGCTGGAGAGAGACGCGGGGCCGGGGCTCCAGCAGGGGCTGGGGCCGCGGCCGGGGTGGAAAGGTGCGTCAGTGCTCGCCGAGAGCCGAGCCGGAGCGCAAACCTCCCAGGAGGTCGCGTCCGGTGGGCGCCACCCGCAGCGCCGAGCCCGGGACGTCCAGAGCGCTGAGTAGTCCCCCGCGCCGGCCGGCCGGGGGCGATCCGTCTGGGTAGCCGGGGACCCAGCGCCGCCATCCTGGAGAGAGCAGCTGCCCGGAGAGCAGGCATCCTAGGTCCGTGAGAAGCCCGCCGTCCGCGAAGCCGCGGATCCCAGGCGCCCGGGAACGTTAGGCTGAACAGGAGGGTAATAGAGGACCACGGGTTCGAGCCGTCGGGAGCCCCCTGGCCCAACTCACCGCGGGAACCTCCGCCTTGACGGAAGGTTTGGGGAACGGCACCGCTGAGGCGGGAGCCCGCAGGGGCGGGGGGGCCCGGGCGCAGCCGTCGGGGGGGGCCCGACCCAGGCCCGAGCCCGGCCACCGCCTCCGGGGCCCGCGGAGAGCCCCGGGCCTCCGCCGCCATTGCGCCCAAGAGTGAGGAGGACCTGCTGGCCCTGGCCGCGTCGCGGCTGAGCCGCCGCAAGCGGGTGGCGGGCGCGGCCGTCGGGGTGGCCATGGTGCTGCTGCTGCTGGTGGCCATTCCGCTGCTGGTGCACAGCTCCCGCGGGCCGGCGCACTACGAGATGCTGGGTCGCTGCCGCATGGTGTGCGACCCCCACGGGCCGCGAGGCCCCGGACCCGACGGCGCTCCCGCCTCCGTGCCCCCCTTCCCTCCCGGCGCCAAGGGAGAGGTGGGCCGGCGCGGCAAGGCAGGTCTGCGAGGGCCCCCGGGCCCCCCCGGGCCCAGAGGGCCTCCGGGAGAGCCGGGCAGGCCGGGTCCCCCGGGTCCTCCCGGCCCGGGCCCCGGCGGGGTGGCGCCCCCTGCCGGCTACGTGCCTCGCATCGCCTTCTACGCGGGCCTGCGGCGGCCGCACGAAGGTTACGAGGTGTTGCGCTTCGACGACGTGGTGACCAACGTCGGGAACGCTTACGAGGCGGCCAGCGGCAAGTTCACCTGCCCCATGCCGGGGGTCTACTTCTTCGCTTACCATGTGCTCATGCGCGGCGGTGACGGCACCAGCATGTGGGCCGACCTGATGAAGAACGGACAGGTGAGGTGCCCTCCCCCCGCCCGGCCCCGCGCAGACCCGGGAGCCTCCAAATCTCCCTGCACTCGTTACGCTGGAGGGCTGCGTTCGAATCCCTCCCCTAACGGCGTCACTGAGTCCAGAAAGGCCGGGCTGCCAAGATCGTAGAAATCGGTTCATTTAGCCGATTTGGAGGAGGAGGAATTGGGACCAGAGACAGGAAATGACCTGCCCAGGGTCTCCGGAGCCTTAGGAATGGTGTCAGAATCAGAATTGGGGACTCAGAGCTTAACGCCTCTACAGCTGCCAACCTCACATCCAACTATAGGCAGCCCCACACCAAAACTTCTTTGCTGTCTCACCCTGCCAGTTAGCGTCTTTTCTCCTCCTGTCTTGGCCCACCCTCATTTCTGAGGCAGCCCTCCTGGCTTTTGGGTTCCTCAGCATCATGATGGGCGAGTTACCTGGAGTCTGGCTCCTTTGAATTAGAATGGAATCCAGGTCTCTGGCACTGGGCAGTCCGCAGCTGTTCTCATGTGGGGGCTTGGATTTTCGAGTAAAGGGTAAAAAAGAAAAAAAAGGGGGGGTAAAAAAGACAACACTCGCCCAGCGGCCGGGACCAATACCAGAGCTGGCCTTACCCTTAGCTAATACTGAGTAGGGAGGCAGAGGTGGAAATCGTGTGGCAGTTCACCGGCCAGACAGGCGGCGTGATGAAAGGGGTTTGGAGGGGGGAAGAGGCAAAGGACAGATAAAGTGGAAGCTTTGGACTAGTTCCAGAGGCCCCACGTCTTCCCTGGCAACCTCTGGCTTCTGGTCAGAGTTGTAGTCACTGCCACCTTGGCTTGGGGGAATAGCTCCAAGGACTCAGTTGGAGGACTGGGACCCGCAGAGAGGGAAGGGGAGGCCGCAGGGCTGGGAGTTGGGGGAGGCGCTTGGGCCCCACAAGCCGCAGGGTGTAAGATTGGGGCAAAGTGGTGACCTCTGAATGCCTGGCAGGGTGGGGTGGTGTTGACCGTGGCACATCAGGCCTGCTGGTCCTGGAGGTCCGAACCCTGGCTCTGCTATGGCTGCAGCACGCTCCTGCTCCAGGACTAGCAGGCACTGCATTGGGGTCTCCTCCCAGTAGGGCCGCCCCCCAGGAACCCAAGGAAAGAGAGTGTGCGTGTCTGTATGGGAGAGCTGTATTCGTGTAAGGGAGCGTGTGCGTGATGCGAGTGTGTCTGTGGGTGCCGGGTGCGAAGGTGTGAGAATAGAGCAGTGTCTGTGTGCATGTGGCACTGAGTAGGTGTGTGTGGTCTATGCAGGGCATCTGAGCAGGAGGAGGGGGCGAGTGTCTATCTAGACTGTGCCGGTTCCTGAGGGGGCGGGGGCGGCGCAGCTCCCCACTCTGTATTCCGCGGCGCGGGCGCTGCGGCCCTGGGGACGGTAAATAGTGATTAGAATAATGATGAATAATTAATGAGTTAATAACCAGCCCCCGCGGGACGGGAAGAGGAGGGGTGGGGAAGGGGCTGGAGGCCGGAGGAGACCAGCAGAGAGGCCAGAGGGAAGAAGGGGTTACCTGTTGGGGAGGAAGGCGACCTCCATGTCGTGGCGCCAGTGGGCGCTGGAAGGGGAAAGGGCACCCAGAGGCCAGAATGCATCATTGCACCTTGCCGTGGCCCGCACCCTTGCTTGCCTACTACAGACACACCTGTGCCCTATCACTGAGGGAAGGGAATGAAAGTTTAGGAGGTCAGAGCGGGTTCAGAAATCTCAGAAATTATCCCACAGGCTAATCTTATTGTTCAAGTGATGACAGCAAACGCTGTATAGGGTTTTTTAGGCGCAAAGCGCTGTTCTGACACCCTTCACGTATAGTAACTCATTCAGTCCCGACGACCGACGACCGTATGCGGTCGGCTCCATCCTTACCTCCCAGCTTGCCGAGTCGCACAGCTAGTGAAGGGCAGGGCCTGGCTCAGCGCCCCGCTGCCTCCGGTCCTCCCAGCCCCTGCAGCCTGCTACCCTGGCGCCGCCTCCGCCGAAGCCCCCGCCACCCCAGTCCCGCCCAGGGCGTGAGCGGCCCGTCCGGTTCTCCCCGCTAGGTCCGGGCCAGCGCCATTGCTCAGGACGCCGACCAGAACTACGACTACGCCAGCAACAGCGTCATCCTGCACCTGGACGTGGGCGACGAAGTCTTCATCAAGCTGGACGGCGGGAAGGTGCACGGCGGCAACACCAACAAGTACAGCACCTTCTCCGGCTTCATCATCTACCCGGACTGAGCAGGGCCCCACCCCCCGCGCCCCCGTCGCCCCCCGCCCTCGCTCCCCTCGTCACCCGCCTTCAGCCGACCCCACCCAAGGCGCCACCCGGTCCTTCGAGAGCCTGGCGGTGGGGCGGACCCTCCCGCTCCCGGAGGCGGCCTTGCTGGGGGGACTCCCCGCGCTCCGGAGTCGGAGCGGCTGGGGCAGGGGGAGCAGAGCGGCCCGGGAAGGGACCCCGGCGTCCGAGCGAGCGCGCGCCTGGGCGAGCCGGGCGGAGAGGGGCGGGGGTCGGGCCCCCCTACCGCCGGGAGCTGGGGAACAGCTCCACTGCCCGGAGCTGCAAGCGGAAAGCAAGCCCTGGCAGTATTTGGTGGTGGTCGTGTGGTGTGTGTGTGCGTGTGCGCGCGCGTGTGCAGTTGGAAGCGCTGGGGGGGGGGGGTGGAGAGCAGAAACAGGAGCCCATCTAGGTGGGAGGAGAGGAAACATCTGGCTGGCGCTGGTCCTCTGTCACCACTACTTTCTCTTACCATCCTCTCCTCCCTTCATCTCCGATTTCGGGCTCCAGGCTCTGGCCTAGCAGCCTTCCTGTGAACTGGAGGGACCAGTGAATTCTTTCCTAGCATTTGAAACGCATTCTGTACAGTCCCCATTTCACCCCCATCCTGCCTAGGCCCTAGGGCTACAGCTGCTGTGGCCTCTTCCAATAAAGTGAAGTTGGAGAATGTGTGTGCTTCTTAACTGGGTTCAGAGTGGGAGGAAACAGCTGACCCTTTCCCTCACTCCTCTCAAGGACTCTCTCGCCTTACCAGTCTCTCTGCCAGAGGCAAAGGTTTACTTATTCCTGGCAAGGCCTGTCTCTGGGGGGAGAAGAGGAGGGGAGTAGCCCAGGGCTTCTACTCTGATATGGAAAGGGAGGAGTATCAGCTTCAGGAGAGCTTTGAGGCCTGTGCTGTAGGGAGACGCCAGCCAGAATGACATGAACAAGGGAGGATTCCAGAGATAGGGGTCTGGTGCTTCTGCTTTAGGCGTGATGCGGGGGAGTTGTGAAAAGAGGACCCTAGGGGATGAGGGCCGTTGCTGATGGCTCCTGGGAGTGGCATTGATCTCAAAAAGCAAGAAGAGCAGGTCCTTAAAGGTTCAGATTTGCCACCCCCCACACCCCCGCGCACACACACACACACACACACAGTCACAGAGCTTGCTGAGGGTGGGGTGGGCAGGAGTGGGATGTCCCTTTAGGACAGCTCCTGGGGAATCCGGAGAGCCGAGGGCCTGCTTCTAAGCTGGGGGACACTGCCACCGTGTGGGCAGCTGGAGAGCAACAGCTCCGGCTGACCTAGATCAGCCCAGAGGGAAACTGACATTTGGACACTTTAGAAACTTTATTGAAGGATAAAGGGTATCAGCTCCCAGTCTCCTGGGGTGGACAATAAATAAAGGCTAAAAAGGAAGGGGCAAGGCAGGGCAGGAGGTGGATGCATCATGACAGAGAGTCCTGTGGGGCAGCAGGACCAACTGGAATAAAACACTGGAGAGGGAGAAGACTGTCAGCGCAGCAATCCTTGAACTGTAGCCAACCCTTCCCCACTGACCTCTGCAAAGAAGTAGAGGCCGGTGCCGCCTCCCCCACCCCCACCCCCGCCTCTGCCCCCCTGCCCAGGCCTCCTCCCCCTCCCCCAAACCACCGTGTTTTCTGGAGGTGCGCTGGGCAGGCACAGCCTGGCTACGGACAGGGGTGCTCACCAGGGCATCCTGCCATTCAAGCAGCGTGGCCACAGGGTTGGTGCAGACCCGGGGGGAGCCTGAGGGTGGGGCTCGGCTGGTGTAGAAGGCACATTCATCATCCAGGCGGGCCTCGTGGAAGCAGTGGATGGCAGTCAGACATGCTTTGAGGCGCTGCCTCAGGGCCAGGGTTCGAGGGGCAAGACTGCTGGGACCTGAGGGCCGAAGGCCAAGGAGACTTCAGGGCAGGCTCTGGAGTCCTATACTCCCACCATCTACTGCCCTCTCCCACTCCCCCAACCAGGGGCCAAGACAATTAGGAGCACATTAGAGCTGGAGGTGCAACTCCTCCCTTCTTTCTGAAAGAGTGCCAGGCTGGGGGGGGGGGGGAGCGAGGGCAGGTGGAGGAAAGAAATGCCTGGAACCACCTGGTGCAAGGAAGGGGCCCCGCTCCCAGTGAGAGATGAGGATCTCCTTTGTTCACAAGCCCTTCTGACCAACTCCTTACCTGCCTGGCCTGTTGGCGGCCTCAGAGACTGGAGTGAGTGAATAGGGGGGCTGGCACAAAGTGGGCGTTGGGAGGAGAAGGTCAGGCTGGTGGTGGCTGGAGTCCACTGCCGGCAGCAAGGCTGTGGGCTGGCCTCTGGACTTCTAGGTTCCAGGGGGCCGGCCTCTGATGCCCCAGGCTCTATCCTAGGGGAGGCCTCTAGGAGTCCAATCTGCCTGTGGGAGTCTACCTGAAGGCATCCAGGCTCTACTGGAGGGCAGGGCTCTGATACCTCAGGCTCTTCCTGGGCAGAGGGTCCTGGCATCCCAGGCTCCCTCCTATGGCTGGACTCTGGGGGCCCTGGCTCTGCTGGAGGGCAGGACTGAGCTATCTCCAGCTTTGCTTCCGGGCAGGGCTGTGGTTCCTCACACTCCTCTGGAAGGCAGGGCTCTGGTAGTTCAGAGTGCTGTGACAGTCCAGGAAGGTGTAAGTCCCCTGCATTATGCTCCAGGGCATTCAGGGTTCTAGAAACCTCAGCCAGCAGGGGCTGAAGTTCAACCATATCCAGAGAGGAGCCTCCATTATGGGGGGCACACTTGTCCCCAGCAAGCCCTTCTACCTCCTGTCGCAACAGCTGCTGCAGGATATTGATGCGCTGTGGGTAGGAGAAGAGTACACAGGGTGATGTCAAGGTGTTTGGGTTCCACTGTCTGCCCACACGGTCCTGTTCCCGCACTCTCCTCTCCGCCTGTGTCCTCTTCCCAGCTCTGTCACTGCTGATCAGCCAAGTCAAGGCTGTCACCCACACGGACGCACCTGCAGCTTCAGCTCTTGGAGCGTGGGGGTTGTACCAGGGTGGGGTCCAGGAGGAGTTGCCACAGGAGGGTTCCCAGGCCCCTCCTGCACCTTCCTACAGCTCTCCTGGTCAAATAACCGGACTGCAATCTGCTCCTGCCACATGGGAGGACAGGGGTTCTGTGAGGAAGCCAGTCCAGGGCAGGAAGAGGATCAATCTGATGCCACCCTCAGGAGGAAGGGGTCAGGTTAGCCGAGAGGCCCTGAACGTAGATTAGGAGAGCCGGCAGAGGAGCAGGCTGGGTTGGGGGGCTTCCAAGAGAGCCCACCTGCCTCCGATTGCTGGGCTCAGGCCAACAGGACCCAGCGAAGGATGCCAGCAGGGAAAGGCTTCAGGCACTTACCCAGGGCAGGGCAGGCTCTTCAGGACATGACTGAGGGGACAGGCCAGTCAAACACGGGGCCTGGGACAGAAGTGAGACGGCATCACTCTCCCCACCCATCCATTCCCTTCCTCCCTGCCCACCCGGGGCCAGGAGGTCAGCTACTTCCCTGCTCCCTCTTACCTGTTGAACTCTGGGGCCCGACAGGATAGGCGTGAACTGGGTTTGGGGACGAATGGCAAGACTCCGCAACACTGAATACGAGGTCTGGGGAGAGAGAAGGATGGCTGAGCGGGAGCAAAACCCAGACCTGGCAGGGATCCCAGCCAGACTATTGTGCCCTCGCCCAGCCCCCAGGAGTGGTGGATACAAACTAAAACGGAAGGGCCAGGAGAGGGTATGCGCTGAGCCCGTCCAAAGGGCGATGGATGGCTGAAGGAAGGTGGCCCCCCATGGCCAGGGGAGGGTATCAGGTGGGAGGCACTGGTGTCCTGTGGGGAGGAACAAGGTAGAAGAGTGATCACCGCCCTCTGCATTCCTAGTCTCCTCATTAGGGCAGCCAGGGTGATTCTTTGAAGACTCAAATCCTGCCTCTCCCCCGTTCATCGCCCCTCCCAGCATCGCCCCTCCCAGCGGAAGGCCACGCATTTCAAATAAAAGCCAAGGCCTCATGCGGGTTTATAAATCCTAATGGAATCTGATCTTGCCATCACCCTAAGCTCACTTCCTGCTGTCCTCCTTATTCTGCTCCAGCCTGGCTGGGGTCTCCTTTCTGCTGATCCTTAAACACACGAGGCACATTCTCATGTCAGGGCCTTTGCATCTGCAATTCCCTTGGCCTGGACCCTTCTTTCCCCAGATCTCTGCACAGTTCACCTCCCCAACTCCTTTCAGTCTTCACTTAAATGTCGTCTTCTCAGTAAGATTTCCCTGACCAATCTATTTGAAATCAAAATACCCCCTCCCCTACATCCCAACCCCCTTCGGTGTCTACTTTTTTTTTTTTTTTTAATTCATCAGCACCTAACACGCTATATATTTTACATACAGGCTTATTTTTTTGTCTCTCCCTTCTAGAATGTGAATTTATTTACTACTATATATCTAGAACCTAGAGTACCGCTTGGCACACAGTAACTGGTCGATAAACACTTGTAGAGTCAATGAATGTCAGATCCGCCTCACTCTCTGCACTGATCTGATGCGTGATACAAATCTATACCAGACCATGACCTCTTAGCCCCAGGTTCCAGACAGCTGGTAAACAGAGGCTAGTCCTACTCTGGACAGACCTTGGGCCCATGGGGCAAACACAGACTCAATTAACATCCCAAGGCCCACCCACAATCCTCTGGTGCTGGCTGGTGCCAGAGAATTCCCCCAAACATCTCCCCTGCCACCTCCCCATCCCAGAAGGGTCACATCTCACCCCGGTGCGGGTTCTCTCTCTTAATGGTACCCGTTTGGCCAGACCTAGGGGGCCCCCTCCTCCTTCATCTGAGCGAGTAACAACTTCATGTTCTCCTTCAGGAAGAGAGGGAGCTAGAAGGAGACAGGAAGTTTGCTGTAGTGCTAGAACACACACCACTGTCTGGCACAGGGTTTTGCAACCTCCAGAGAGGGTATGCCAGTTTGACAGCCCCCACTGTACCATCGAGGTGGGGACCCATCCAGCATCCCCTTGGAGCCCAGCACTATCTCAGTAATCACTTATTAATCAGAACGCCCCAAGTGGGCTAAGGGGGTGATGAGGGTCCTTAGGGCTGAGAACAGAACAGTGAGTGGAAGGTAAATCTTATAGAAAGTGGCAGAGAAAGGGTTGAAGTGGGGACCACCTCCTTTGACACAAGTGCAACGGGGCAACCTCTAGCCTATCAGGATCCCTTCCTTTGTGGCTCCTTCCGACATGGCCTTCCCCTCGTGCAGCCTTCCCCAGCTGCTGAGCTTTCTCCTGTCTTGCTCCCAACTTTAGGCAGTCCACCTACTCCTGTCTTCTTCCCATGGCCGGACACACTCACCAGGCTGGACTGGGGTCTCCAGGAGCAATCCTGAGGTCTGGCTCACCGAAGTCCTGATGACAATAAGGACAGCAACTAGCAGTCACTGAGTACCAAGTATGAGCTGGGCACTTTGCTAAGTGCTTTACAAACATCATCTCATGTAAGTCTTTGTGCAACAATCTCTAACAATAACAAGAATTATCCTCATCTGACAGATGAAAGAACCTGAAACCTGGGGGGTAAGGCAAGCTTACACTAGTAAGTGCTGAGAATTAGGAGTCAAACCCAAATCCCATTCATTGCCATCATCTATGCTCTAGCCACTAAACAAAAGAGATAGCATTTCTCATTTCTGTTTCTTCTTCCCCCACAACCTGAAAAAACTGATGTCATACCGAAGGTTGGCCATAGAGGCCTGAACCCTATTCCAAGGGTTCAGCCTGGGCAGACACATATTTCCCCCTTCCCCTCCTGGGTTGCTAGGAAGTCCTAAAGCTACTGGAAAGAACCCTGAATCAGACACTGGATCATTCTCTTCCAAATGATCCTTTCCCCCCTCACCGGCTGCTGCCACCTGTCACTCTTCTCAGCTCCTGGAAACTGGGGTGAGTAGAGGGATGAAAGGAAGGTCCTGAAGGTGGAATCTGACCCACGGGAGCAAGAGGAAAAAAGCAGAGTCAGAGGTGGGCTCTGAAGCTTCAGGCCTCACCATCAGCCCCATCAGCCTCCACAACCCCTCTGGCTCGTCAGGAGGTATCTTCCCTCCTAAGGCCCAGTTTTGTCCCAGGGAGGAGCTCCCAGAAGCACTGAGCATCATCAGCTCCTCAAGGGCACTCACCAGAGCCTCTAGCCTCTGAGAACACAAGGTCCGGCTGCGAGGTCCTGGTCCCTCCAGCCTCGAGAAGCAGGAAGCCCTGGTAGGGTCCAGTCGGTGGGCAGGGGTTCTAGGGGCTAAATATGCAGAAGCCCGGGCACCCTGACACCACAAAAGAGGCTATTAGCCCAAGCTCAGGACTCCCTCCTTGGCCCACACCAGCCACTGTTCTGTCCTCAGCCCTAAGGACCTCTATCCTTCCTCATAGCCTATTTTATTACCTGGCCCCTACGGGTGGTGCCTCCTTGGCTCCCTCGAATCAGTATTCTCTGAGCCAGACTTGGCTGATGCCCCAGAAGACAACTCTTCACCCCCTCACCTGACAGGATGGTGGCCAGGGCTGCAGGGTCAGCCACAAACTCTACAGTCCCTGGAGCCTCTGCAAGAGAAGAGAAGGAAAGGTGAAAAGGAACAGGAAGGAGGAAGGCTGAAGAGTCAGCAGTCACCTTGTGGTGCAAGAGTGAGCTGAAGAGACTCATATTATTGAACTCAGTTCACCAAGTTCATGGAACTTTATGTAAGACACGATCCTAGGCACTGGGGCTCAGAGAGGAATGAGAAACCCCCCAGCCTCGGGAAGTTACCAACAAACTAGAGTGAGGTGACAGGCTCAAGCCAAAGCATGGATGGATGTGTTATAAAAGAAGTATTGCCAAGTATTAGAACACAGAGCAAATGATTGTGACTAAGGGGGCTGGAAGGGCTCTAGGAGAGATGACATTTTGCTAAAGGAAAGAGAGGGCTTCCAGGAGTAGACAGTTTACCAGGAGCAGCATGCAGGATTCAGAGCAGGCAGGAGACCAGGTTAGTGGAAAGCTCCCAAATCCCACTGGAAGCATCATCCCCTTCCCCCACATCCACACAAGGAGACTGTGTTTTCAAGCCTCCAAAGGGTACCTGTCTGGGGAGGAGGCTTAGGCCCCACATTCTGTCCCCCAGGGCTAGGCCTCAGTTCCTCCAAGGGGTTCCGGAGCTGAGTGCTCCCCAGTGATCTCTCTGATTTCTCTGTTTGATGTGTGACTTTCGGCCTGGGGCCTGCTGAGTCGACAGGGCATTGAATACTGAGCTTCTGCACCAATCTCTGGGGGAGGGGAGGACAAAAGGCTGGGGCTCAGCTTTGGGGCGCATTGGTGGCATGAGCTGTCTCCTTGCAGCTACTGTCTTCACCCACAGACCCCCTCTTACCTTTGGATCTTGGTTCTCCTGGTCCAGGACGCAGGATTTGACTGTGGGGAGAGGCGGGCGTCTCTGAGAGCGTACGGGAATCTTGCTAGGGGTGGGAGATACGCCCCTGGGGAGCGGATCCTTCGTGGCTTGGAGGGTGGGCATGACTGCTACAGCTGAGATGGGGAGGGAAACAGGACCTCAGGTCAAAGGTCAGCCAGTTCGAAGCATCAGTTCCGACCTTCCTGAAGCTCCCACCTCCGCCCAAACCCATGCGCCCAGAAGACCCGATGCTCCAAGGCCGCTGCAGGAAGCCGCTCCCTCCAGATACCCCGACTCTACTCTTCGGCTCCAGGACCCCGAGCCGCCTCTCCTCCCTATGAGCCCCGCAGCCCCCATTCCCTCTACGATCTCCATGCCGCACCTTCCTCGGAGCCACCGCGGCTCACCCCGATTTCATTCGCTCTTTCTTGACTGGCTTCAGCAGCAGCTACTTCCCCAGTTTGTAAAATACGCCAAGCCCCTGATTGGCTCTTCTGCGCTCCCCGGAGGCGCGTGACACCTGGCTGAGCTGCCCAATCCACGGGCTCCGGAGGCGGGGCCAGAAGAAGGACTGGTGGTCGAGCCGTTCTCCGGCCAGGAAAAAACTGACCCGACTCAGCCAACCAATCGGAGAGCGGAGCGCGGGGAGGGGGCGGGAAAAGAGAAAAGGGGCGGGCATTCTGAGGTTGGGAAGGCGTGGCTCTCCGAGTCCCGGCCACAACGGGCGCTGCCAACTCTCGCGAGGTCTCGGGACTGCTCGGAGCAGGAGCGGTCCAGGCTGTGCGGGATGGGCGGGCGGTGCTGGGGGAGGCCGAGGGCGCCGGCGGCGGGCGCGACCCCACACCCGACTGACCCGAGCGCGGCGCGAGCTCAGGGGACGCAGCTCCAGACGCGTAGAGGAAACGTCTTTTCCATTTGGTGCCTGGGAGGAGGAAGCGCCTCCAAACGGGCGGAGAGGGCTGGGGGCAATAGAGCTGAGCCCAACGACGATAAACCATCTTTGGGGCACTTGGGGGGGCTCAACCGCTTAAGCTTCCGACTCTTGACTTTGGCCCAGGTCACGATCTCAGGGTGGCGAGATCCAGCCCCACGTGGGGCTCTGCACCGAGGGGAGAGTCCCCTTGAGATTCCTTTCTCTCCCTCTCTCTGCTTCCCCCCAACCTGATTCTCCCTCCCTCTCTCTCTCTCTCTAGTAAATAAATAAATCTCTAAAAATAATAATAACAGGGCAGCCCGGGTGGCTCAGCGGTTTAGCCCCTGCCTTCAGCCCAGGGCGTGATCCAGGAGACCCGGGATCGAGTCCCACATCGGGCCCCCTGCATGGAGCCTGCTTCTCCCTCTGCCTGTGTCTCTGCCTCTCTCTCTTTGTGTCTCTCATGAATAAATAAATAAAATCTTTAAAAATAATAATAAATAGGGACGGCTGGGTGGCCCAGTCGTTGATCATCAACCTTTGGCTCAGGTCGTGATCCCAGGGTTCCCAGGATCGAGTCCCACATCGGGCTCCCTGCCTGCAGGGAGCCTGCCTCTCCCTCTGCCTGTGTCTCTGCTTTTCTCTGTGTCTCTCATGAATAAATAAGCAAAATTTTAAATAAATAACCCAACCATCTCACAGGAGCCTCACAGCCTGGTGAGGCGTGGTCTCCATTTCACAGACTCAGCGTCACTGGAACTCCTTCCACGCAACAGGCATGGAAGACAGAAGAGGCTGTCACTGTTATTGGCAGGCAGGGGTGTGAAACTGAGGGAACCTAGAATATCCCGGTTAGACTGGAGGGGTGACCTCCAATGGAAGATGGGAAAGTGGCGATGGTTACAAGTGTACAGGACTCTGGTAGGACTGTCCCTGACTACAGCGGGTTCTATTACTCAGGCCAAGAACCCGGAGGTATTCTCAACTCCTTGGTTCCCTTACATGCTCTCGTTCACTCTTACTACTTTCGTATCTGTACGACTCATTTACTCTTTTCCTCTTCACCACCAACACCCTGATCCACCCTAACCTAGCCTAGAGGATTGGAAGAGTCTCCCACCCTCCATTCCCCTCTTGCTTTCCATTTTAATACCTTCGCCACAGGGCAGCTAGAGCAATCTTTCCAAAACTGCAAATCTGGTCCTGTTACCACTGTGCCTTGACTGTTCTTCTTTCCCATTCCCGCCTTGTTCTCTGCTTTCCAACTTCACTGCCTCTTTCAGTTCCTCAAACTCGTCATGTGCCTTCTATAGTCTCGCTACCTGGAATGCCTTTTTAAAAAGTATTTCTTTATTTTTATTTTTTTTTTATTTTATTTACGATAGTCATACAGAGAGAGAGAGAGAGAGAGGCAGAGACACAGGCAGAGGGAGAAGCAGGCTCCATGCACCGGGAGCCCGACGTGGGATTCGATCCCGGGTCTCCAGGATCGCGCCCTGGGCCAAAGGCAGGCGCTAAACCGCTGCGCCACCCAGGGATCCCCTAAAAAGTATTTCTTAATTTAAATTCAATTAATTAACATATAGTGTATTAGTTTCAGAGGTTCAGTGATTCATCAGTCATATATAACACCCAGTGGTCATTACATCACAGGCCCTCCTTAATCTCCATCACCCAATTACCCCATCCCCCCTCCAGGAACCCTGTTTGTTTCCTGATTAAGAGTCTCTTATGGTTTGTCTCCCTCTTGTTTTATTTTTTCCTCCCCTGCCTTATGATCCTCTGTTTTGTTTCTTAAATTCCACATATGAGTGAGATCATATGATAATTGTCATATGATATTTCACTTAGCATAATACCCTCTAGTTCCATCCAGGTCATTGCAAATGGAAGGTTTTATGTTTTTGTGGCTGAGTAGTATTCCATTACATATATATTACGTCTTCTTTATCCATTCACCTATCAATGGACATCTGGGCTCTTTCCATAGTTTGGTTATTGTGGACATTGCTGCTATAATCATTGGGGTGCAGGTGCCCCTTCCGATCACTACATTTGTATCTTTGGGGTAAATCCCTAGTAGTGCAATTGCTGGGTCATAGGGTAGCCCTATTTTCAACTTTTTGAGCAACTTCCATAATGTTTTCCAGAGTGGCTGCACCAGCTTGCATTCCCACCAGCAGAGTAGGGGGTTCCCCTTTCTCCGCATCCTCGCCAACATCTATTCTTTCCTGACTAATTTTAACCATTTTGACTGGTGTAAGGTGGTGTCTCATTGTGGTTTGGATTTGTATTTCCCTGATGCCGAGTAATGTTGAGCTTTTTTCATGTGTCTGTTGGCCCTTTGTATGTCTGCTTTGGAGAAATGTCTGTTCGTGTCTTTTCTTTCTTTCTTTCTTTCTTTCTTTCTTTCTTTCTTTCTTTCTTTCTTTCTTTCTTTCTTTCTTCTTTTCCTTCTTTTTTTTTTTTAAGATTTTATTTATTTATTCGAGAGAGAGGCAGAGACACAGGCAGAGGGAGAAGCAGGCTCCATGCAGGGAGCCCAACTTGGGTCTCTCCAGGATCAGGCCCTGGGCTGCAGGTGGCGCTAAACCGCTGAGCCACCTGGGCTTCCCGTTTCTGCCCATTTCTTGATTGGATTATTTGTTTTGGGGGTGTTGAGTTTGAAAACGCTCTGTATAGATTTTTGGATACTAGTTTGCTATCTAATAACACATTAGCAAATATCTTCTCCCATTCTGTCCATTGTCTTTTGGTTTTGTCAGCTGTTTCCATTGCTGTGCAAAGGCTTTTTATCTTGATGATGTCCGATTAGTTCATTTTTGCCTTTGTTTCCTTGCCTTTGGAGACATGCCTAGAAAGAAGTTGCTGTGGCCAAAGTCATAGAGGTTACTGCCTGTGTTTTCCTCTAGGATTTTGATGGATTCTTGCCTCACATTTAGGTCTTTCATCCATTTTGAGTTAGTTTTTGTGTATGGTGTATGGAAATGGTCCAGTTTAATTCTTCTGTATGTAGCTGTCCAATTTTCCCAACATCATTTATCGAAGAAACTTTTTCCCATTGGATATTCTTTCCTGCTTTGTCAAAGATTAGTTGACCATAGAGCTGAGGGTTCATTTCTGGGTTCTTTACTCTGTTCCATTGATCTATGTGTGTGTTTTTATGCCAGTACATATTGTCTTGATGATTAAAGCTTTGTAATAGAGCTTGAAGTTGGAATTATGATGCCATCAGCTTTGGTTTTCTTTTTCAACATTCCTTTGGCTATTTGGGGTCTTTTCTGGTTCCATACAAATTTTAGGATTATTTGTTCCAGCTCTGTGGAAAAAGTTGATGGTATTTGATAGGGATTCAATTGAATGTGTAGATTGCTCTAGGTAGCATAGACATTTTAACAATATTTGTTCTTCTAATCCATGAGCATGAAACATTTTTCCATTTTTTTGTGTCTTCCTTCATTTCTTCATGAGTGTTCTATAGTTTTCTGAGTACAGATCCTGTGCCTCTTTGGTTAGGTTTATTCCTAGGTACCCTATGGATTTTGGTGCAATTGTAAATGAGATCAACTCCTTAATTATCTTTCTTGTGTCTCATTGTTAGTTCAGAGAAATGCAACTGATTTCTGTGCATTGATTTTGTATCCTGTCACTTTACTAAATTCCTGTGTGAGTTCTAGCAAGTCTTGGGTGGATTCTTTTGGTTTTTGTACATAGAGTAGTGTGTAAGAATGCCATTTTTGCTTCCACCTTGCCTATTCATGCCTCCAAATTGATATTCACTGTTACTTCCTTTAGAGACCTTCCTTGGACCCCTCTACTCACAACCCACCCTAATTTTTAAAAAGATTCCTTGGCTATGTGCTCTCAGAGAACAGTGTTTGTTTCCTCAGAGCATGTATCTCAGTTGGTAATTGATTATTCATCAATTCATCAATGTGAACATAATATATTGTGTTTATTAAATTCGATCTCCCTGCTAGACCTCCATGAGGATGGCGACCTTTTGTTTTTGGCTTACCATAATATTTTCAATGCCTTGCTTTGTGCCTGCCTTGTAAAGTGCTCAGTATTTGTTGAATGAGTCAATGAAGGGATGAATAATTGATCAAATGAATGCATGGAGTGACAGGGAAGACCTCCAAGAAGTATTATTTGAAATTCATCTTTAAAAGAGAGAAGGCTACAAAGACAAAAAAAAAAGAAATAATATGGAATGTTCAGAGAATAGTGAGATCTTAGGGGTGGATGGAATGTAGGAAATAGTAGGAAATAAAACTAGAAAGGTGGTCTGAGTTGAGGGAAAGAAAATCACCTCATTCCACTGACAGGCACTGTGAATGTGCCAGATTCTGGCCAGTAGGCCCACAGGGCTGGTTACTAACAAGCATTGTGCACCTACTGTGTGGAAAGCCCTTTGCTAGGTGCTTGGGCTACTGGGAGGAATAAGGACAAGTTTCGAAAGATGAGGAGGCACCAGGATGGAGGTTGGCTATATTGTGATTTTGCATGACTTTATTTTTTTATTTTTTATTTTTTTGCATGAGTTTAAAGATAGCACAATGCAGGTCTGGTCCTCAGCTTCACAAACCTGGAAACATGAGTTTGTCAGACCACCCAGAGTAGATCTAAGGACCTATTCATACTAATCAAATTCATAAGAGAAATGAAATGATTTACCAAGAGGATATGCCTTTCTTCTTTTTTTAAAAAAATTATTTATTTATTTTTAAAGATTTTATTTATTGATGAAAGACAGACAGAGAGAGAGGCAGAGACATAGGCAGAGGGAGAAGCAGGCTCCATGCAGGGAGCCCGATCTGGGACTTGATCCTGAGACTCCAGGATCACACCCTGGGCCGAAGGCAGGTGCCCAACCACTGAGCCATCCAGGCGTCCCAATAAATAAAATCTTTTAGAAATTATTTATTCATGAAAGACACAGGCTGAGGGCAGCCCCGGTGGTGCAGCGGTTTGGCGCCACCTGCAGCCCAGGGTGTGGTCCTGGAGACCCAGGATGGAGTCCCACCTCGGGCTCTTTGCATGGAGCCTGCTTCTCCCTCTGCCTGTGACTCTGCCTCTCTCTCTTTCTCTCTCTGTGTCTCTCATGAATGAATGAATAGAAATCTTGAAAGAAAGAAAGAAAGAAAGAAAGAAAGAAAGAAAGAAAGAAAGAAAGAAAGAAAGAAAGAAAGAAGAAAGACACGGGCTGAGAGAGAGAGGCAGAGACACAGGCAGAGGGAGAAACAGTCTCCCTGGGGGGAGCCCTATGCAGGACTCGATCCCAGGACCCCAGGATTACAACCTTAGCTGAAGGCAGATGCTCAACCACTGAGCCACCCAGGTGCCCTGAGGACATACCTTTCAATAACCAAAATATTTATGCTTACTCATCAGGCATCAACTTCACAGAATCAAGATACAAGGGAGACTGAGTTTTATATCAGAGAAATCTTCTAAAGAGCCAATGTCCGGACTGTCTGCCAGCCTGTCAGAGTAGCCAAGCTGTTTTCCGCACAGCAGTCCGAGCCACCTGCTTCTGTTTGTCTCTGCTAGACTTTGTGTACGGGGAGGTGCAAGCCATCTCTCCTGTCTTATTCTCTCTTATTACACAACCTCTTATTTCTCTCCTATTCCTCTGCCCTATAGACAGCACTCTAATGTGATTGATAGTTCTTGACTATGAGTGTGTGCTTATAAAACATGTAAGGTTGTACATTAGTTTCCTGTAGCAGATCGCTGCAAATTTAGTGGCTTAAAACAATGCCAGTTTATTTTCTTATGGATCTGGAGGTCAAAAGTCTAAAATCGAGGTGTTGGCACAGCTCTGCTCCTTCTGGAGGCTTCAGAGGAGAGTCCATTTCTTGCCTTTCCCAGCTTCCAGAGGCCACCAGAATCCTGTAGCTTGTGGCCTCCTCTTCCATCACTTTAATCTCTGCTTCTTCACCACATTGACCACTCACTGTGATCTCTTGCTTCTCTCTTATGAGGACCCTTGTGATAACATTAGGATAGCCTCTGCACCTCAAGGTCCTTAACCACATCTGCAAAATCTCTGTTGCCACATAAGGTAACATTCACAGATTCAAGAGGTTAAGACATGGACATCTTCGGGAGTGGGTCATCATTCAACCTACTACAGTTTGTTTAGTGTATATGTTTTTAATTTGCATAAGTGGCATTACCATATGATTTTGGTTTTACTTTTTTTCAGCCAACTCTGTTTTTAGGATCCCTCCTTATTGCTGTTTTTTTTAAGATTTTATTTATTTATTAATGAAACACACACACACACACACACACACACACACACACACACATAGAGGCAGAGACACAGGCAGAGGGAGAAGCAGGCTCCATGCAGGGAGCCCGACGTGGGACTCGATCCCAGGACTCCAGGATCACACCCTGGGCCGAAGGCAGATGCTCAACTGCTGAGCCGCGCAGGGAACCCCCTTATTGCTGTTTTTAATCTACAACATTGCTTACAACATTATTTGCAACAATTGCATAGGATTCCATGGTAGGCATCCCTCATACTTTACTTATCCATTCCCCACATCTAGACAATTATCTTCTTTTTTTAAGATTTTATTTATCCATTCATAGAGACACAGAGAGAGAGGCAGAGACACAGGCAGAAGGAGAAGCAGGCTCCATGCAAGGAGCCCAACGTGGGACTCGATCCTGGAAATCCAGGATCACACCCTGGGCTGCAGGCAGCGCTAAACCGCTGTGCCACCAGGGCTGCCCGACAATTATCTTCTTAAATGGTTCCCTGTGAACCTGTTAAAGAATTTTTCTGGGACATATATCAAGGAGTGGGTTTCTGAGTCAGAAGGCTTATGCAAACTTAACTTCACTAAATACCACCAGATTATTTTTCAGAAAGTTTGTAGCTGTTTATACTCTTAACAATATTGCTTGAAGTTCTTATCACCTCTCTCCTTTCCAACACTGGATGTTATAGAACTTTCTAATTTTTGTAATTCTAATGAGGATTTAATGGACTCTTGGTTTCTTTCTTTCTTTCTTTCCTTCTTTCTTTCTAGAGAAGGAGGGAGGCAGTGGGGTAAAGGGAGAGAAAGAGAGAGAGAGAGAGAGAGAGAGAGAGAGAGAGAGAGAGAGAGAGAGAGAGAATCTTAAGCAGGCTCCACGCCCAAGCAGAGTCTGACCAGGGCTCAATCTCACAGCTCTGAGATCATGACCTGAACCAATATCAAGAGTTGGAGACTTACCTGACTGAGCCACCCAGGTGCCCCAGACTCTTGGCTATATTCAATTGCATTTTTCTGATTACTTGTGAGTTTGAGAATTACTTCATATTCTTATTAACCAATAGACCTTCTTTCTCTCTGAAGTGCCTACACATGTCCCTTGTGCATTTTTTCCTATTGGCTTTCCTATCTTTATTTTTGTTGATTTATAAGATTTTACTGTATGTTCTGCATGTGAATCCCATGTCCACTTTAGACATTGCAAATACTTCCTTTAGGCCTACAGAAAAAAATAGAATTGATTTCCTTCCTTCCTTCCTTCCTTCCATCCTTCTCTCTCTCTCTCTCTCTCTCTCTCTCTCTCTCTCTCTCTCTCTTTCGTAACTATCTCTACACCCATATGGGGCTCAAACTCACCCCCCAAGGTCAAGAATTGCATGCTCTGCTAACTGAGCCAGCCGGGATTATCAATCCTATAATTGAGTTTCCATCTGGCAGTTTTAATGAACTCTTGTCCTTGGTTATTTTTTTATTTTTATTTTTTTGCTGGTTCTCTTGGGTTTTCTATAAAGATAATTATGTTATCTCTGCAAAAGAAGAAACAGTTATACACATTTCCTTTTGATCTTTATACCTTGCTGAGGTTTTTTGTTATTCTCATTTATTTCATTTTTTTCCTTACATCATTGTTAAATCATTACAGAACTTCCAATATTATATTAACAGAGTAGCAGTGCCAGGGGTAACCATGACATGGGAAACAATCTAAAGTTTCTCCAAAGAATAACCTTTTTTTCTCTTTTTTCACCTTTTTTTAAAAAAATCTCAGACTTACAAAAAATTGGCATGGGTAGTACACAAAACGTCTTTCTCAACCATTTAAGAGTAAGTTGCCAATACATTGCCCCATCTCCCTCCAAGGTTTTAGTGTCCACTTGCTGCTAACAGGGACATACTCCTACATAAGCACAATACAATGGTCAAAATCAGGAAGAGAATACTGATACATCCTTTCCATCTAACCTTCAGACTCCATATTTCACCAGTCTTCTTCTTTTTTAAAGATGTATTTATTTATTTTATAGAGGGTGGGGGAGGGGCAGAGAGAGACTCTCAAGCAGACTCCTGGCTGAGCGTGGAGCCGGTTGCAGGGCTCAGTCAGCGCTTGATCTCACCACCCTGAGGTTATGGCCTGAGTGCAAATAAGAAGTCGGCAGCTTATCCGCCTGAGCCACCCAGGGGCTCCAGTTTCACCGGTCTTCTAAGTGATACCCTGATAGCAAGAGGATCTAACCCCGTAGCACATGTTGCATTTAGTTGTCAGGCTTCTTCAGTCTCCTTCAGTCTGGATCAGTGCTTCATTCTTGAATTTCAGGACCTTAATGTTTTTGAGGACTACAAGGCTTTTTATTTGCAGGATGCCCCTCAGGTTGGGTTTGTCCGCTGTGTCCTCATGACTAGACTCCGGGTCCGCATGTCCGGCAGGGCCACCATGGAAACGATGCTCTTCTCCTCCTGTGGCCTCCCACTAGCTCGTGCTCATCTCCCTATGTCCTGTTACTTTGATTATTTCCTTAAAGTAACGCCAGCTTTCTCTGCTGTAAATCACTCTTTCCTCTTGTAATTTTTATTTTGTGTGTGTGAGGGGAGTTTATTTAGATTATTCCGTTCCTCTTTCAACTTTCACTTTATATAGTTACACCAGTATGGACTCATACTTTCCTATTATATTCAGTGGATTATTACCCAATTACTAATATTTTTTATTTTTACACTAGAGTTGACTCTGATTTGGTCAGCTGGGGGTCTTTCAAGTCATCTTCCATATCCTGTCATCTTGACTGCATCCTCTTAGCATTCAGCAGTTTTTAGTGTTTCTTCTCTTTCTAGCATAGCAACAGGTTTCAGACTCAGACTATACCTTCCCTACACTGGCTCTGAAATCAGCCATTTCTCCAAGAAGCTCTGGTTCCTTTTATTGGAGTGTGTTATTTAGAAACCAAGAGCTGACCCAAATGAGTTGAAAGCTTATGTCTACCTAAAAACCTGCACATGGGTGTTTTTAGTAGCTTTATTCACAATTGCCCAAACTTGGAAGCAACCAAGATGTCCTTGAATGGATGAATGAATGGATAAACAAACTGGTAAGGCCATACAATAGAATATTATTTAGTGATAAAAAGAAATAAGCTATTACACTACCAAAAAGAATCTTAAATACATATTGCTTAGTGAAAGAACAATCTCAAAAGGCTATATACTATATGATTCCAACTATATGACCTTCTGAAAAAGGCAAGAGCTAGCAGGAAGGAAAATTGCCAGGGGGGAAAGGAGAGGGAGGGACAAATAGGTGGATATGGAGAATTTGGGGGAAGTGAAACTATCTATAGGATATCATAATAGTGAACATGTGACATTATGCATTTGGCAACACCCATAGAACTGTCCAACACCAAAAGGGATCCCTAATGTAAACTATGGACATTAGTTAATAATAATGTATCAACATTAGTTCATCAGTTGTAATAAATGTATCATAACAATACAAAAAGTTAGCTATAGGGGGAATACTTTCCCTCTAAGGATGGCAGAGCAAAAGTATTTGGAAACCTCTGTACTTTCTCTTCAATTTTTCTATAAATCTAAAAATCTATAGAAAATAAAAAAATAAAAATAAAAATCTATAGAAAATAAAGCCTGTTAAAAACAATGAAAAAAAAAAGAAGCCAAGAGCTGGACACTAACTGTGCTCATTGGTATTGGGGAATTGGTGCCCAGTTCCTCTTAGTGAACAGAGTTAGGGAATATTGTTTACACACACGTATAGTCCATACACACACATGCATGAACACGCCACATTTACATCTAAATTTCTATATCTAAATATATTGAAAACCATGAGTTCAAGACTTTGGCCTTTAAAAATCATGTCATCGGGGATCCCTGGGTGGCTCGGCGGTTTGGCGCCTGCCTTTGGCCCCAGGGCGCAGTCGAGTCCCACGTAGGGCTCCCGGCATGGAGCCTGCTTCGCCCTCCTCCTGTGTCTCTTCCTCTCTCTCTCTCTATGTCTATCATGAATAAATAAATAAATCTTAAAAAAATAAAAATAAATAAAAATCATGTCATCAGGGCAACTGGCGGCTCAGTTGGTTAAGCATCTGCCTTTGGCTCAGGTCAAGATTTCAAGGTAGGTCCTGAGATTAAGCCCTCATCAGGGTCCTTGCTCAGCAGGAGTCTGCTTCTCCCTCTTCTCTGCCTGCTGCTTCCCCTGCTTGTGTTCTCTCTCTGTATCAAATAAATAAATAAAATCTAAAATAAAAATAAAAAAATAAAAACCACGTTATTTACCTGTTTTAAAATACTTCAAAGTTTTTCTACTGTCTTAACCAATATCTTAGGAACTTCCCAAATTAATGTGGGCTCTCTTCTCTTTGCCAGATCCAATTAATGAATCAAGATAGAAAATTTAGCAATAAAAAAAGAGATTGGCCAAAAGGCTTTTTCTATAGTTCTTTGTTTTAAAACTCATATGCTCAGATGTTAATAATAAGACATAACCTAGAGTGCTTATTTTCTCACTTCAAATATTTGAGACTTGTCTTAAAAGGGGTAGCCAAGAGGATTCATTTACGGTCAGGTTCTGTGGATGCGGTTTGATAACTGTTTCCTAGAAAAAAGGTGTCAGTATTCCCCTTGTAAAATCTTTCCCAGTGCACAAATGACTGACAACAATGACAGCCACTTGTAGTTTTTCTTTTATTTGAAGTATTAAGAAGCAAGCATTTTCTAGTTTCTAACAAACTTTTAAAGTAGCAAGCATACAGGACGCATGCGTTAAGTGTCTGCCTTTGGTTCACATCATGATCCCAGAGTCCTGGGATCGAGCCCTGCATCAGGCTCCCTGCTCAGCAGAGAGAATGCTTCCCCCTCTCCCTCCGCTCATGCTCTCTCACTCACTCTCTTTCTCTCAAATAAATAAAATCTCTTAAAAATTAAAAAATAAAATATTAAGCATATAACTCTGAGCAAAGATATATAAAAACTTTGTTGTGTGCTGTAAAATGTAAATGTATAAATTATCTCTTGGACTAGAGAGACCTTAATCTGATAACCATAGGGATAATTTATCAATTCCATTTCTTCTTGAGAAAAAGAAATACCGTAACATCACTTATTCTAAAGAGTCCTTTGCAGTTGCCGTCAGAATTCACCAAAGATTTCCCAGTGTATTATGGCTCACAAGGCCGTGTGTGATGTCCTCCCCCACCTCCTCTCCAACCACATCTCAGACCTCTTTCCTCTCTCATTATGATCCAACCATATTGGCTGGACCAGTTAAGATAAGACCCATTCAACAGTGGCTTAAGTGAGATATAAATTTAATCATTTTGATTTTGCTTAAAAATCCAGTAGAACACTGGTACAGGCTGATGGTGGGGATGTATGTGTGTGGGAACAGGAAGTGCTACGGACTGAACTGTGTCATGTTCCCACCCTGCCCAATTCCTATGTGGAAGGCCTAGCCCCAGTGTGATGGCGTTTGGAAATGAGGCCTTTGGGAGATTATTAGGTTTACAAGAGGTCCTAAGGGAAGGATGGGGCTCATGATGGGATTGGTGCCCTTATAGGAAGAGACACCAAAGAACTTGCTCCTTACCACCCCCATGTGAGAACATGGTGAGAAGGAAGCTGTCCGCAATCCAGGAAAAGAGCCCTAATCAGAAACCAACCACTATGGCATCTTGAACTTGGACTTCTCCCCTCTGGCCCTGTATTGTTTAAGCCATCCAGTCTACAGTATTTTGTTATGGGAGCCTGTGCTGATTAAGCCAGAAGGTGTATGTGACCTTTCTGTACCTTCTACTCAATTTACCATGAATCTGAAACTACTCTAATAAATAAAAATTATTGATAATTTTACAGTTCCAATGGTATGAGGGCCAAGACTAGTAGGGCAGCTTCTTCCAGCTTCCTCTGTCATCCCCAGGGTGTGGCCCTCACCCTCAGGCTTGGAGGTGGCCGCACGTGAGCAACAGACAACAGGTTGGAGGAAAGGACAGAGAAGAGGGGTGCCTGGGTTCTCACCAGCCATCTCTTAGAGAGGTGGGGTGCAATTTGCCATGTGATACTTATTCTTGCATCCTGTTGGCCAGAACTCAGTCACTTGGCCATCCTAGCTTTTCCGGAAGCTAAGAACTGTGGTCTTTGTTCCCACCGGTGACATGTTCCCACCGGTGACATCTTCTTTATGACTGTGCTGGAAGGGAAAACTGAGTTTAGAGGGCAGGTAGCAGTATCTGCCACCACTGGCTTCCTTTAGTTCCTCAAGCATTGGGCATCCTGGTGGCTCAGTGATTTAGCACCGTCTTCAGCCCAGGGCATGATCCTGGGGACCCGGGATCGAGTCCCACGTCGGGCTCCCTGCATGGAGCCTGCTTCTCCCTCTGCCTGTGTCTCTGCCTCTCTCTCTCTCTGTCTCTCATGAATAAATAAATAAAATCTTTAAAAATTAAAAAAAATTGAAAAAAATTTCCTCAAGCATTGAGCGCTCTTTCTAGATGATCAGGGCATTTTCCCAAGCTGGTCAACCCCTTCCCAACCTCAGGCACAGAGTTCAGGTTCCAAAGTGAAGCTACCTGGGTTCAAATCCCATCTCCTCCTTACCAGCTATGTGAACTTGGAACAGGTTGCTTCACCTATGAATTTCTCCATCTATGAAATGTGGATAATAACTGTATCTATTAAAAAAATAACTGTATCTATTTAATAGGTTGTTCTGAGGATTAAATGAGTTCATCCTTGAAAAGCAATTTATTGAGTAAGCACTCAATAAATGTTAGCTACTATCATTTTTAACCATTATTGAGGTTTTATTTTCCCTCTCACTTCCTCAGAAAGATCTTCCCTATTATTCCTTGCACTATTATTCTCGCTTGTTCTTTTCCTTCATGGCACTCCCAGTTTCTAATTATATATTTAATTGCCTGCTTACTACTATCAGTCTTTTCTACTGAACTGTAACCTCCACGAGTGAACAATTTATTTTGCTCGGCTTAATTTTTTTTAAGATTTTATTTATTTATTCATGAGAGACACACACACAGTGAGAGAGAGAGAGAGAGAGAGAGAGAGAGAGAAAGGCAGAGACACAGGCAGAGGGAGAAGCAGGCTCCATGCAGGGAGCCCGATGTGGGACTCGATCCCAGGTCTCCAGGATCACACCCTGGGCCAAAGGCGGCGCTAAACCGCTGAGCCACCCAAACTGCCCATTTTGCTTGTCTTTATACCCATAGGCCAGCCCTGTCCCATACCTGACATATGACCTGATACACAGCAGGTGCTCAATAGATATTTGTAGAAATGCGACTGAATAGACAGATGGAGGACAGCAGGTAGCTCTAAGTATCCACACAAGATGACCCTCCTGGCTTTTGTTTTTGTCTTATCTCGAAAATATTTTGATTTTACAATTTGTATTTATTTAGATTTAATGTTTTGTTAATTTTTCTTTTTATTACCCTTGATTCTCATATCCTACCACTTTCTTCCTGGATCAGTTTTTCCTACTTTTTCATTTTTTGTTGCTGTTTAGTTTGTATTTCATAATCATAAACCTAACCCTGCAATCCAGCTAGACTTGGAGGCAAGCAAGGAAAATAGGGAACCCATAGAACTGCAGTGAAAGAGCGCCTGGGTGGCTCAGTCGGTTAAGCATCTGCCTTCACTTCAGGTCATGATCCCAGCGTCCTGGATGGAGCCCCGCATAGGGCTCCCTGCTCAGCGGGGAGTCTGCTTTTCCTCTGTCCATCCCCCTCCCCCTACTCATGTGCACTTGTGCACGTGCTCGCGCTCTCCTCTCTCTCTCTCTCTCTCTCTCTGGCAAAAATAAATAAAATATAAAAAAAAAAGAACTGCAACAAGGGCACAAAGATTATAGAATACTTTGAGCAAATAGGGGCAAAAGGTGCTCCCCTGAGCTACAGAAGGATTGGTCTGGTAGTCAAGATAAAACACAGTCAAATTTATTAGATTTGTCCACAGTCATCAATGGTGATTTTTTTTCTAGTCTTGCCATTCCTGGACCCAAAGCACTCTACGGCTTCCACCACAATATTTCTGCCCTCTTTCACCCTGCTGTAGACCGCTCGCTTGCCATGTCAACCACTCCGTGTGGCAGATGAAAAACTGGGAACCGTTTATGTTGGATCCAGCAATTGCCATGGACAAGATGCCAGGCACTGTGCGCTTCAGACTGAAATTCTCTTACTCAAGTTTCTCCCCCTAGATGGACTTTGCCACCAGTGCCATGATGGCATGTGAAGCCACCTTCCCAGCACAGAAATCCCCGAATAATCCTGTGAAAGCAGGGACCTTTATAACCAAATCCTTTCTCCCCAGGGCTCAGAACACAAGAGTCTTCCTTCTTTTCTTTCCTTTGTCCTTCCTTCCTTCCTTCATTCCTTCCTTTCAAGATTTTATTTGAGAGAGAGAGAGAGAGCATGAGCAAGGGGGAGTAGCAGAGGGAGAGGGAGAAGCAGACTCTCCGCTGAGCAGAGAGCTTAACCCCAGGACTCTGGGATCATGACCCCACCTGACCTAGGCACCCAGGGGCCTCCATGAAAATCTTTTACCTTCTTTAGAACTGTGTCAGCAAACAGCTGGAAGGAGACGCAGCCCAGGGCAAAGTGGAAGAACCCGGTGAGGTTGACCTCCGCTGGTCTGGCAGGTGCTCAGGGCTCTGGTGCCTGCCCTACCTCGTGGTGCCTTTTTTTACTTCCTATCTGGAGTACCTCCTCTAAAGATTCTATCAGAGAGAATCTGTGGATGATAAAATTCCAAGGGATTTTGGAATTGACGGGATGAGCACTGGATGTTATTCTGTATGTTGGCAAATTGAACACCAATAAAAAATAAATTTATTATTTTAAAAAAAGATAAAATTCCAAACTCTAGGTCTTAAAGTTTCATCAAATCATTGATAGTTTTAGCATAGAATTCTAGATTTCAGATGATTTCTCAGTGCTTTTGCAATATTTCTCTATCATCTTCTTCTACCCCTTGTTTCTGATAAGTCCGACGTCGACATGATCCTTATTCCTTTGTAGAATTCTAACTTTTTATTCTCTGGGAGCTTTTGGAATTTTCTCTTTATTTTTGATGTCCTGAAACTTAAAATGCAGATTCTGATTCAGTGGGGCTGGAGTGGGTCTGAGAGTCCTGAAATCTAATTGTGACACGTCCTGGTATGTGTTTTGATTTATCCGGAGGAGCACTTGACGGCCCTTGCAACCTGAGGACTTAACACCTTCCTCCTGCTTTGGAGAATTTTTAGAGGTCGGGTGCCTGGATCGGCAGCACCGCCACCCAGACCCCCTGAATCAGAATCTGCTTTCTAATAAGATCCTCACATGATCTGCATACACGCTGAAGTTTGGGAAGTACTGGTTTATTTTATTCTCTCCCACTGAAACTCCCATTGGACAGACTTAGGAATTTCTGCATCTATTATCCATTTTTAAACTTTTCTTTTGTACTTTCTATTTATCCCTTTGTAAATTCTGGAGCAATGCGTCCCTAATTTAATCTTCAATAGTAGCATTCTGGAATTCTTCAGACGATCTGGGTATTGTACATATGTATATATACAGTTGGCCCTTGAACGGCATGGGTTTGAACTGTGTGGGTCGAGGTGGATTTTTTTTCAATAAAAACAGTACGGTTCTATAAATGCATTTTCTTTTCCTTATGATTTTCCTAATAACATTTTCTTCTCTCTAGCTTAGTTTGTTGTGAGAATACAATCTATAGTATTAGATCGATAGATATTGTATAAAATATGTATTAATCATATATTAATCAGCAAAGCTTCTGGTCAACAGCAGGCTCTCAGGTTTTTGGAGAGGCAAAAGTTACACATGGATTTTTGACTGTGTGGGGTCAACTGTGCGTGTCTCTCTGTGGGTGTGTATACATATACGTATGCATTTCCTGTATCTTATGGTGTTTGGGCAATCTAAAAAAATAATTCAAAAAACATAAAACTAAAGCGAGGCTGCCTTTCCAGGGCTAGCTGGCTCTTAGAGGGCTTAGCCAGGAGCATGCCTTCGATATGCAGACTAACCAACCCAGAGCCCTGCCTCTTTTATCTGGTCCTTATACTCCAGGAGGTAATATTCCTGTCTTAATCATCCCAGGACCAGGTATCAGGCTTTAAGCTATAGGTATCACCCTTGTAGTTAAAAGCGTACTAAGACTATTCAGACTAGGGGTGCCTGGGTAGCTCAGTTGTTTGGGCATCTGTCTTTGGCTCAGGTCATGATCCCAGAGTCCTGAGATCGAGCCCCATGTCAGGTTCCCTGCTCAGTGGGGAGTTTGCTTCTCCCTCTCCTTCTGCTCTCTCCTCTACTTGTGTTCTCTCTTTTACTCACTCACTCTCTCAAATAAATAAATGAAATCTTTTTAAAAATAAGATTATTCAAACTAGCCAATCCTAAACTGTTTACCCTGCCCTGCCTTGTCTTTTCTGCAGACATGATGATAAATGTTGTGACCTAAGCTGTCTCCTTCCCATCTTTTGCCTCTTGACCAAACTTGGAACTTCCTCTGTTACTGTGTGGCATGTAGTAACCATTCTAGGAGTATAATAAACTTAGTTTTCTTGTGCCTCTCTTGTGTCTCCTCTTGTGAGACACCTCACACCTGACTGACTATCCCATGAAAGAACACAAAACGAGATGAGGTTTGATGTTTGAATGATTAGAATTTTTCTTTCCAAGATCTCTAATTGTTCTTTTTCACAACCACCTACTCTTTTTTTTTTAATTTTTATTTATTTATGATAGTCACACAGAATGAGAGAGAGAGGCAGAGACATAGGCAGAGGGAGAAGCAGGCTCCATGCACCGGGAGCCTGACATGGGATTCGATCCTGGGTCTCCAGGATCGCGCCCTGGGCCAAAGGCAGGCGCTAAACCGCTGCGCCACCCAGGGATCCCTCACCTACTCTTTTCTATGAAGATAACAGTTCCCTTATCTTTCCAATGATGTTAATTGTATTCATTTGAAATATTGGTTCTATTTGGCCTTAGCTAGAAGCACTTTTTAAGTTTTTTTTTTAAATTGAGGTCGAATTCATATAACATAAAATCCACCATTTTATTTTATTTTTTAAAAAGATTTTATGTATTTATTCATGAGAGACACACACAGAGAGAGGCAGAAACACAGGCAGAGAGAGAAGCAGGCTCCCTGCGGGGAGCCCAACGTGGGACTCGATCCCAGGACTCCAGGATCAGGCCCTGGGCCAAAGGCAGACGCTTAACCGCTGAGCCACTCAGGCATCCCAAAAGCCTCCATTTTAAAGTGAACAATTCAGTGGCATTTGAGTACATTCATGGTGTTGTATGATCACCAAATCTATCTGGTTCCAAAACATTTTCATCACCTCCAAAGAAAATCTCACACCCATTAAGCAGTCACTCTCCATCTCCCCTACCCACCAATTCCTGGCAACCACCAATTTGCTCGATCTCTCCCTGTTCCAGATCCTCCCTATCAATGGAATAATATACATGTGGCCTGCTGTGTCCAGTGTCTTCCACCTAGCATAATATTTCCAAGTTTCATCCCTTTCATGGCATATATAAGCACTCCATCCCTTTTCACAGCTGAATACTATTCCATCCTGTGGAGAGACCGCATTTTGTTTATCCATTCATCCACTGATGAACATTCTAGTTTTTTCCACCCTTTGGCTATAGTTAATGGTGCTGTTATGAACACACATGTTCAGTTATTTGTTGGAGTACCTGGTTTTCATTCTTTTGGGGCTTCTGGGACTATACTGAAAACAATAAAGCAGGACTTTTGGCAGAAAAAAGAATTATCTTGATTTCCGGCCCACTAAGAGTTATTTTTGTTTGTTTTAGTGTGGCTAGGTACTTATTAATATGTTGTTATATGTTTTCTGTCATTTCTAGGGATTTGGATGTTTGATGGTCAGTTTTATGTGTTGACCTGGCCAGGTCATACAGTCCCCAAACACTAATGTAGGTGTTGTAGTGAAGGCTTATAGATATTAAAATCCGAAATCAGTGAACTTTAAGGGAGATTATCCTGGGTGGGCTGGGTGAGCCTGATTCAATTGGGATTGGTGGAAAGGGCTTCGGAGCCCAGCTGGGGCTTCCTTGATGAATCAGGGGCTGCACCTGCAGGCAGTAGCTCCTGTCTACCCAGGACAGTGGCAGCCCAGCCGCCCGCTCCTCCTCCGGGCCTGGCCCACAGGGTTCAGACTTGCCTGACCATCCCCCACCATCGCATGATCTAGTTCCTTGCAATAGATCCCTTAACATGTACCTCCTGCTGGTTCTGCTGCTCTGGTTGAAGCCCGACTGATGCAGGTTTTGGTACCTGGAAATGGGCGCTATTGTAACAAACACCTAAAAACGTGGAAGTGGCTTTGGAATTAGGTAATGGATAGAGTCTGGAATAACTTCGAGGAGGTTGATGGGAGTAGCCTAGCTTGCCTCAAATGGGCCGTTAGTAGAAATAGAGATGTTACAACTTGCTAGCGAGGGCTCAGGGAAGCGAGGAAGCACCGTACAGTGTACCTAAGTCACCACACAGACAGTTGGTAGAAATATGGACATTAGATATGGACATTAAATGCTGCTGACATCAAGAGCTCAGAAGGAAGTGAGAAATATGTTATTGATAGATGGAGGAAAGGAGATATTTTTTAGATAGTAGCAGAAAGCTGAGCAGAACTGTGTTTTACGGTTACGTGGCAAGCAGAATTTGTGAGGGTGACCTGGGGTATCTATCCGTGTGGCCAGGGGTTGAAGGTGTGGTGTGACTTTTTTCTTGCTGCTCATAGTAAAATCTGAGAGAAAAGAGGCAAAAGGGCCTCAGAACTTGGTATTTTAGGAATTTTCAGTCTACCTAGATTGCAGACAATGCTGAAATTAGGCCATTCACTGACAGGAAAGTGTGCTCTGAGGAGAAATCCAAGGAGGTACCTGGATAATTTTTCGCTAGTGCCTAGGAAGGATCAAAGGTCAGAGCATTTAATCACACGAAGGCCCCTTTGGAGAGATTAGCCATGTGACCCTTGGATTTCCTCAGCCATGTCAGCAGAAACCAAGCATCGAAAGGGGATTGTCTAAAAAGATCTGTGGAGGCGCCTCTTGTCTAGTGGCGTGAGTCCCGGAGCCCTACCCTGGAGACCCACATGGTTCTTGAGAGAGTGTCTCATAAACAGAGACACTGCCAGCTTGTCCTGAAAGAGCCAGAGAGAGGGTAAAATGGAAGAAAGCCGTCAGATCCCCCTAGACTGTCCACCCAGGAAACGAAGAGCTGGAAACACATGAGAGAGGAAGGATGATCCCAAGGCCAGACAGTGAGGCCAGAAAGCAGGGCCAGGAGCCACAGAAGACCATTCCCAGGCCTTGAAATTTCATATTGTTTTGCCAGGTGGACTTTAAATTTGCTTTATAACCTTTCTCCTTTCAGGTTCTCCCTTTCTGGATGGGAATGCCTGGAGCTGTTATCTTCTGCACCCCCCTCCCCCATCGTATTTTATGAACGGATCATTTGTTTTCTAGTGTCACAAGTCCACGAAGGGAGAAGAGTCTCCCTCAGGGATCAGCTATCCCCGGAGCCTCACTCATGCCTAGTGTGGATGGTTTAAGTGATGAGGTTTGAGACTTCTGAGCTGATGACCTCTAGATGAGAGTTTGCCCTTCAGCTAATGCTGTAATGGGTTGAGACTTTGGGGAACCCTGAAATGAGGTGAATATATTTTGTATATGAGACCAACATGAATGTTCAGAGGCCAGAGGTCAGACCACGATAAGCATAATAAAGGCTTCCCCTGTCCACATCCCCAAGCCCAGAACCTGTGAATATTTTCTTACATGCCAAAGGGACCTTAAGGGTGTAAGTTAAAGGTTTTGAGGGGGAAGATTATGCTGGATTGTCTGGCTGCGCCCAGTGTAATGACAAGGATCCTTACAAGAGGGAAACAGAGATCAGTGATGGGGTCACTGGTTTTGAAGATGGAAGAGGGCCACAGGCCACCGATAGTGGGCAGTCTTTAGAAGCGGACTTCTCTAGAGCCTCTAGCAGGAACACAGATCTATCATCCCATTTTAGACTTCTAACCACCAGCACTGGAAGATAATAAATGTGTTGTTCTAAGCCACCATGTTTGTGGTAATTTGTTAAAACAGTAATTAGAAATTAATACAGTATGAAGAGAGGCTAGGACACACTCAAACTGTCCTCTTGAAATAGAAAAAACCTCTGATGTTTATACTATGGAAGAATAACTCAACTTCAATGCTTGGGTTGTAATTTATGGCCATCCCAGGCCTCCTTGCTGAGGGAAGCCACCTGGGAGGCCATATTCTGAACCGTGTCCCCTCAGTCTCCTGCCTACGGGGTAGCCAAGACCGCTCAACCCTGCATGAATCGTCTCATTTATTCTTCACAATAATCCTGTGAAGTAGCTTGCTATAGTTGTCTCCATTTTACAGATGAGAAGACTGGGAGGCAAAGAGAGGCGAAGTGTCTTTCCCAGAGTCGTGCATCTAGTAGATAAAGATCCAAGATTTAAAAGCAGATTCTTAATCCCCATGCTATCCGTTAAAATTAAAATTGTACTTTTCATATTCTTTGATGAGTTTAAAAAAATAGTTGGTTAAACTGTGGGATTATTTAACAAAACAGGTTTAGGAACAAAGAGAGCCAACAATTGCTGTGCACTTTCCAGTATTTGTTAATGGGCGGGAGCGGAAGTGCCCAGGGGATGAAAGAGAGCCCCCTGTCCGCCCCAAGGGCTCAGTGTTTTGGACATTTGTTGGTATGTCTCACAAAGGCAGTGGGAAATGTCAACTAATCTGTAAAGGCTAGTAAAGTGGGTATCTTCTGTGAAAGGAAGTGAAAGCAGAACCAAAGAAAGCCCCAGAAGTCAGCATGCAATTGCTCTTAGGTCATGGAAGCCATAGGACGATTGAAGCCATAAATAAGAAGGAACCATGAGGGCACCTGGGAGACTCAGTGGGTTAAGCACCTGCCTTCAGCTCAGGTCATGATCCTGGGGTCCTGGGATGGAGCCCCACATCAGGCTCCCCGCTCAGCAGGGAGTCTGCTTCTCCCTCTACCCTTCCCCACTGCTCATGTTCTCTCTCTCTCTCTTTCTCAAATAAATAAATAAAATCTTTAAAAAAGAATAGAAGGAACCATGAGTAAGCAAAAGCCAGGCTGGATGGAGGGTGAGGTCCTGTACCCATTGGTGGTGGGAGCAATAGAAGCAGTAGGACCCTGGAGCAGGGAGCAGTGTGCTCCTGCTGCTGAGGGGTTTTTCTGCCACTTGTCATGCTGGGTGAGGCCTGAGGGGCTGCAGAGTCCATTCCTCCTGGGAGGCCAGGTCACCTAGGCAGTTCTGGTGTCCCGTGAAGCCACTCCCACTCTACCCGAGGCAGCTGCAATTCTCTGTGCCCCAATTTCTCTGCGTAAGCTCCCAAGTCACTCCCCTTTGCCTGAGATGTTTGGTTAATCTCTGTCCTTTGCAGTGCAGATAACCGAGCTCCTTCCACCCACTGCAGGTGGCCCCTAAGGAACTATCCCTGGGACCCAGGGGTCGTGCCCACCACATCCGGTTCCTTCTAGGAAGACTAAATCAATGTGGCCACCTCCTTGCTTTTGAGATGACCTTCTTGTAGATGTCATGGGAACTATCTCCGTGCTTCCAACAAGCTGAGTACAATAAAATCAATGTGATATAAGCTTTCTTAATTACGATCAAATCCCAGTCCTGTCTTCTTGAGGTTAACATCTGATCCCCCTTGGTTAGAATTGGATTTGGAGTTTTCCTAAAACTCTTCAATCACAGCCACGTCTGAGTTTGTGTCATTTCAATAGATGTCTGGGTCCACTCATGACAACTTGATTCTTTCAAATTCTCCCCAGTGTTTAAACATGTTCAAATCTAGGTTGTTTTGTTTTTCAAATTTTTTTTTACCACAATCCAAGATAAAAAAAAATACATCTCATATGGTAAGCCAATATACATGTATATAAATACATTAAAAAGTTTCACCAGGACACCTGGGTGGCTCAGTGGTTGAGTGTCTGCCTTTGGCCCAGGGTGTGATCCTGGAGTCCCAGGATTGAGTCCCACATTGGGCTCCCTGCATGGAGCCTGCTTCTCCCTCTGCCTGTGTCTCTGCCTCTCTCTGTGTGTGTCTCTCGTGAATAAATAAATAAAATCTTTAAAAAAAATAAAAATAAAAAATAAAAAGTTTCACCACTCCCTTACACTTTATACTCTTTTTTTTAAGATGTTGGTCTTGACCCAGTAATTTATATCACGATGTTTCATGACCCATGTTCTCAGTGTCCTAATGGCTTCTGGATGCCACTGTGAGAGTGATCTTTCTAAAATGCAGATGTGAATGCTTCACCCTCCTGATGAGACCATGTTCTTCCCTTTTCCTTAGGATGCATTCAGAAGGCCTTCATCCAGCCAGTGAGGTCCTGCCTGGCCCAGCCCTCGTGTCATCTTCCAACCTCAGCTCCATTCTTTCTTTCCATTCTTCCCAGAATTACATAGCTACTTCCAGTTCCCAAACTGGCTCTCCCTCACCTCCTGACTTATTCTACCTAGAAAGCCTCCTCCCCTCCCTGCTTTGCCTGAATAACTCCTGCTTGTTCTTCAGCGTGGGCCACCTTGGGGAAGCTGTGCCTTTACTCCAAGGCTGGCTTAGATGCTCTTCTTCATCTCCCCACAATGTCATCTTCTTTCCCAGTCCCAGCGCTCTTCCCAGGACTGGAAGGACCTGCTTGGCATCTCTCCCCACTACCCCAGACCGGGAGCTCTTTGAGAGCAGGGACTCTGGCTTACTCCCTGCATGTAGCATGATAATTGAGTGGAAAAAGATAATTTTAAACTCAGAAATGGTGGGCAGCCCAGGTGGCTCAGCGGTTTAGCGCCGCCTTCAGCTCAGGGCATGATCCCATGGTCCCAGGGTCAAGTCCCGCATTGGGCTTCCTGCATGGAGCCTGCGTCTCCCTTAGCCTGTGTCTCTGCTTCTCTCTGTGTGCCTCTCATGAGTCAATAAATACAATCTTTAAAAAAAAAAAAAACAAAACTCAGAAATGGATTTTGACTTGAAGGCAAAGGCAGTATTGAGTAGAGTTGGAGGAGATTATAGAAGTAGACATTTTCAAGCAGGGTGGGGAGTGATGGCAGCAGAATGATTTGCTGGTCAAGTGTGTCAGGTAGGTTTAGGTGGGTGGCAGGGTTAGGCCAGGAGAAAGAGACCACTGAGGGAGATAAGGTGACCCAGGCAAATGACCATGGTGGCCTGGACTAGGGTGGTGGCAGCAGGGATGGGGAGAAGTTGACAGACTTGCAAGAGTTAAAAAGTAGAATCAACAGAATTGGGTGGTGGGGGTAGGTGAAGAAAAGAAAGAGGTAGAAGATGAGGTGTTCTAATTCGGCAGCAGAAGTCCTTCGTGGTGCCTTCTTCTAGAGTGGGGAACCCTGAAGGAAGAACATGACCTCTCTGACCTCAGGCAGAGAGGGAAACGAGGAGCTCTGTTTTGGACATGTTGAGTTTGAGGGACCTCTGGCATACTCAGGAGGCATCTGGACATTCAGGGCTGCAGCTGGCAAACAGAAGTTGAGAAGGAACAGATGTAGAACTAGAAGAAGGGTAGATAGGAGCCACAGATGCCAAGGTATGGGATGTAGAAAAGGAATGACTAGAGACCAGGGGAAAATACTGCTGAGCCCCCTCCCCACAGGCACCCCCACAGCCACAGACACAAATGCACTGGACGGGTTTCTCTTGACAGCAGTTTTATTTGATTCAAAAGTGAAACTCAGACCCTGGCCCACTCCACTGGTCATGGGGTAATGAATGGCAGTAGACTTGTTTTGGGGATTGCTGGCCTCTTACTAGGACGAGATAAGGGGAACATACAGGTCATATATATAAATATGTGTCAGGGAAGGGAGGGAAGGGCCAGCTACTGCTGGCTGGGTAGGGCTTGGCCACAGGCCAGGGAAGGGATGACTTGCGTCATCCCCTAGACACATGCAGAGCAAGAGAGGACTAATTCAGTACTGGTGTTAGGGTCTGGGGCTTGGAGCAGGCCTAGGGCAGTGTCAGGGAGCACCAGACCAATGGGGTCAGTAGCTGTGAGTAGAAGACTTGTCCAGCTCACTGCGCTGCTCCTTCTGGGACTCAGTCACCACCTGCTGGGGGCAAGGCATGTGAACGGCACAAACCATTCAGCACCACCCTCCTCCCCTCTCCTTTGGGGCATGCCCTCTCCTCCAGCAAAACCAGCCCAGGCTCCGGACTATCCACCCACATCTCTATCTCCCTGTCTCCCTCCTGCCCCCAAAGACCACTAACCCACAATACTCTAAAACCAGCTGCAGCCAGAAATAATATGGGCGATGATGGGGCCCCAGGCTCAAGTGGTCCACCTCACCTCCCCATCCCGGGTCTCAATGGTCTTGATCAGAACCATCTTCCTGCTGTGGCTGTCCTGCGGAGGCTCCACCTCAGGCACTGGAAAGAGTGGGATGAGGGGGTGGAGGAGAGGAGGCTTGGAGTGTCCTCACTCTCATCTATGAGGGGAGGGGGTGGCGGGGCATGAGGAGCAGGCGCGAGTGTGGACCGGGCCTCAGTAGCTCATGCACAGAATCCATCCGTGAGCAGAGCCCCTGCAAGAGTCTGGTCAGGGCAGAAGTGGACAAGGGGACAGGCAGGTTGGAAGCCGGGCGTGGGAGACTCACCGCTCGTCTTCATACTTAAGGACGCGAAGGAGTGGACTGGCACCGAGATCCTGGGAGTCGGGGAGGCAGTCAGCGACGCGGCGGGCGCGGGCGGCCCTCCCCTGACACCCCTCCGCACCTGCCGCCGCCCCTCCCCCTCCCGCGGCCCTGCCCCCCACCTGCTCTCCTCGCCCTCCAGCAGCTTGCGGTAGGTGGCGATCTCGATGTCCAGGGCCATCTTGACGTTGAGGAGCTCCTGGTACTCGCGCAGGTGCCGGGCCATCTCCTCCTTGAGCTGTCGCAGCTCCTCCTCGAGCCTCGCGGCGCCCGCCTGGTACCCGCCGGCCTCCAGGGCAAACTGCTCCTCCAGCTCCCGCAGCTGTCTGAGCAGCGCCTCGTTCTGGGGGCAGGGGGGTCACTGCGGGGCAGCCTTCACCCTCCATCCCCCCCCCCCGGGGCGCGAACCCGGGACTCACGGTGCCGCGTAGCCCGTCCACCTCGCACGTCAGACTCTGAATCTGGCGTCGGGACTCGTTCATCTCCTGCTTGGCCTGACGCAGGGCCTCGTGGTTCCGGTTGGCGGCGTCGGACAGGTCCGCGTACTGGGGGGTGCGAGGCGGGGAGGCGGGGGGGCGTGAGCCGGGGACGCGCCTCCCCGCGGCC
This sequence comes from Nyctereutes procyonoides, assembly GCF_905146905.1. Taxonomy (NCBI): domain Eukaryota; kingdom Metazoa; phylum Chordata; class Mammalia; order Carnivora; family Canidae; genus Nyctereutes; species Nyctereutes procyonoides. The sequence goes on along the minus strand of NW_026575124.1, from coordinate 719,615 downwards.
CGCGATCGCCGGGGCCGGCCGGGCTGCGCACCTTGGACTTGTACCACTCCTCGGCCTCCTGCAGGTTCTTCGCCGCGATGCTCTCGTACTGCGCGCGGATGTCCCGCAGCGCGGCGGTCAGCTCGGGCTTCACGGTGGCCTCCACCTCGACCTGCTGCACCTGCTGGCTCTCCACGCTCACCTGCAGGTCCCGCAGCTCCTGCCGCCCGGAACACCGAGTTGCTGAGATTGCCGCGCGGATCCCACGCGGGCCGCGCGGTTCACTCAGAAAAGAGGGAAAACTCTCGAGTGAGCAGAAGGGGGCGCCAGGGAGTGCAGCGCGCGTAGGACTGCGCGGCCTGCGCGGCCTGCGCCCGCGTACGCCCCAAGCCGGCGGCCAAGTTAAGGGGTGCAGCTCCGCGGCGCGCCACCAGGTGGCGCAGGGGTGGGAGTCAAACCACCTGTGGAGGGGGGTGGGTTGAGGGGCTGCGTCTACGCGGTCTACGCCGCGAGTGTCCCTGCTCTTCCCCAGGCCGAGTCCTCCGCTCCCCGCGCCAGGCTTCTCCCGCGCCCGCCTTCCGGCGCCAGCGAGACCACCTGCAGCCTTTGAAGGCTCCCCGACCCTCGAGTCCACCTACCTCCTCATGTAGCTTCTTGAGGAACTCAATCTCATCCATCAGGGACTCAATCTTGCGCTCTAATTCCAGGCGGGACAGGGTGGCGTCGTCCACGTCCTTAAGGGGGTGGCGGGGGTGGAGGGGGTTCAAGAGCAGGGAGGGGCTGCTCAGGGCCAGGAAGGGCCAGGCCCTGCCTGCCAGTCCCTGGAGGCTTCTGGTCGCCTCCTGGCGCCCGCACAGGCCTCCCCAGATGCAAAGGCGGGGTAGAAGCGGGGCGACAGCAGACTTGGGCCCGCGCTCACCTTGCGGAAGAGCACGAGGTTGTGCTCCGCATCCTCCCGCTTGCGCGTCTCCTCCTCCAGCCTGGCAGGAAGAATGGGGGCGGCTGGGCCGCAGGGTCCCCGCGCAGCCGGCAGCCCGCGCGCCCCCGGGGCTAGGGCAGAGGCCGCTAGTGTCCAGGACCCCGGGAGCTGCCTGAGGCCCTGGCCCACCTTCTCCCTAAAGGGCTGGGAGCGGAGATGGGAGCCCTGGATGCACCGGGCAGACCCATAACATCCCCCCTCCCTCCCCGGGGAGTCCGCGGGGCGCGGGGGGGCGCGCAGAGCCCGCGGGCCACCTTGCTGCCCGCACGCGCCCGGGTGGCCGCGGGCGCCCCTCCCTGGGCGGCGGGGGGGGGGGGCAGGGAAGCGAGCGGGGCGAGCAGCAGCCGCCTCGACGGCCGCCGGGCCGGCCCTGCCCCTGACCTCTGCTTGAGCGCCGCCAGGTCCTCCGCCAGCCCGTCGCGCTCCACCTGCACCCGGTCGCGCTCGCGGCCCAGCAGCTCCAGCTCCCTGCGCAGCTCCCGCAGCTCCTGCTGGCACAGCTGGTCGGCGCGCGCCGGCTCCTGGCCCCGGGCCTGGCTCAGCTCCCCGCGCAGGGCCGCGTTCTGCTGCTCCAGGAAGCGCACCTTCTCGATGAAGTTGGCGAAGCGGTCGTTGAGCTCCTGCAGCTCCTGCTTCTCGTTGCTGCGCGTGGCCAGGAACTCCTGGTTGAGGGCCTCGGCCATGGAGAAGTCGAGGCGCTCCGAGGGCAGGCGCAGGAGGGCGCCCGCGCCGGCCCGGGGCCCGCGGAAGCTGCCCAGGCGCACGGAGGAGCCGGGGGACGCCGAGCCCAGCAGGCGGCTGCTCGAGAAGCGGGAGCTGGACGCGTAGGAGAAGGCCCCGGGGGACAGCGAGGGCGGAGGCCCGAAGGTGCGGCGGTAGGAGGTGGCACTGACGCCGGCCCGGAGGCCCGACGGGTGGCTCATGGCAGCGAGGCCGGCAGTCACCGCGGGCGGAGCTGGTGGGGAGCTGGGAAGGAGCCGCAGCCCGGGGCGAGGCGGCTTTATAGGCCTGCGGGCTCGGGGGGGCCCGGGCAGCTCCTCCCACTGGCCTGACGGCGGGTCTCTGTGGGCAGGGGGACGCCCCACCCCTGCGGAGCAGCGGGAGAGCCGCACCCTGGCTCCCGGCGCTGGCGCCCGGCCTCCTCCGTTCCCCTGCTGCCGGCGGGAAGGAAGCAGGCCCCGCGACCCCCGGCCACCGGCAGGCCGGCTGGGGGTCGGCACCTTCCAGCGTCAGCGTCTAGAGCTGGAGCGTGGGGCGGGAGAGCCTGACAGGAGCTGGGGCTCCTGCCTGCAAGAGCTGTTAAAGGCCGGAGGTGCGCAAATGTAGAATCATTACACTGTCCACCTGCAATTGGTATAGAATGTGTGGTCAGTTGTATCTCAGTAAGAAAAAAAAAAAAAAAAGAATAGGGGCAAAGGAGGACAGAGGTTAAAGGGCAGGCTTCCGGCACCTGAGCGGTGAGGATGGAGAGTTGGCCTGGCCTAGGCCCCAGGGCCTGTGCCTCTACTTGTCCCCTGAAGGGCTAGGCCCAGCTTCTGCCTGCTATCGGCCACCCCTCTGTTACCACACCCGGGGAGAAATGGAGGGACAGGAGGGCAGAGGGAGCCAAGGGGGGTGAGGGAAGGCTGGTCCCTCCGTAATCCCCAGGGCCCTGTGGAGGTCTGCTGCCTGGCGCCAGCTCCTCCGCTAATGGCTAATGGACTGGCCATTCCCCCTCCCCCTCCTCTGGACACTGGGCCAGGGGCTTGCCTGCTGATGTCTCAGCCTTAAAGACACAGCTTCCAAACCCCGATCCAAGCAGGCCCCAGCAGGGTGGGCACGGCAGAGGGGGCCGAGGGCGGCTGGACCCCACTCGGGTCCCTCCCAGGAGGGTCTGTGCCCTGCCAGAGGCTGAGCTGAATGAGCCAGTTGTACGCCGTCTGGCTTTACTGGATTCTCTCTCCCTTCCCCCAACCAACTGCTGCTCAGTCATGGGCCTTACGGGAAGCACAGCAATTCCTGAGGTGGGAAGGGGAGGGGGCTGAGGGGCTGCAGCCGCTGCCAAGGCTGAGAGATGAACGGACTGGCAGGGACCGGTTACCAGTATGGAGGAGCTGCAGGTCCCAGGGAGGGGTGGGGCTGGATGGGGAAGAGATGCAGAAAGAGAAAGTGCCCATCGCGAGTGGTCCAGGGACTGAAAAGAGGAGAGAGAAGGCCCCAAAGCAGATCCACAAGCCTGTGCACACAAACGGATGCATGTGCGTCATAGCACCCCATTACCTATGTGCACACACACCACACTCACAGTCACACGTCCCTTCCTGCCCTCCCCCGCCCCAGTTATCGGGAAGGCTGATGTCTGGCCTTTGCATGTCTGCGGCTTCCAGAACTCAGGCACAGGCTGCCCCGGAGAGGACAGAGGCAGCTCAGACGGTCTGCAGGAGCGGGGTGCTGAGGCCTGCTGGGTTTGCCAGGAGCCATGGGGCTGCTGCTGCTGCCGGGACTCCAAGGCTTTCCAGCACGGGCAGGTCCACCTCAGGCCCTGAGGACAAGAGTGGGGCATCTGGGGAGGCAGGTTTGGGACTCCAGGCTGGATCTCTGGGTGAGGGGGTGAGGAGGGCGGCTCCTTGGCCAGCCAGCTCCTCAGCATTGCAGGGCTGCGGAGCCTCCCCTCCTTTGTGCGTCCTCCGAGATGGGCCAACGCCCGCCTGCTCACATCCCTACCGCCTTCCTTCTCGCTCCAGGCCCCTCCTTCCTTCCGGGCCATTAGTCTCTCCCTGCACAGCTGCCAGGTCCTTCTCCTTGATGGGTCTGGTTTGGTTGCCAGGGGAATGGGAAGAGGGAGGATGGGAGAGAGGGGACAGGATGGTTCAACCTGGGCCTGTCCCCCTGACTTGTAGGAGTGGAGAGGGGTAGGGTGCAGCCCAGGCCGGGGGTAGGGGCTTGGCAGCTGTGTGTATCTGTGTGCATGTGGGGGGTGGGGATGGGAGTGGAGGGGATGCTGGGGAAGCTTTGGTGCTCCCTGCCACAGCCCTAGGCTCAGCTGCCCCTGGCCTGGAGCCCCTGGAGCCCAGCCTCGGCCCTGCCCTGCCCCGGTCTGCTGTCCACGGGGAGCAAGCAGGGAGTCTGAGCTGGTCCTTCCCAGGCTCTATCTTTTTAGGGAGCTGCTGGTAGATCTGGGCCTTCGAGAGTAGCATAGAGGCCCCTTGGGCAGTGCTCAGGCGGCACCAGGTGGACCTCCCTCCCCTTCACTGCTGAAGCTCCCAGCTCATCACCAGGTGCCACAGAGGAGAGGGGACCTGGGCGTCCTCAGCAGAGCTCTGGGAGCTGTTGGAGGGGGTAAGGCCGGGGGCTGGGGTGGGGGAACCAGGCCCACTAGCAAGTCAGAGGAGATTCCTCCCCCTTACCCAGAAAGAGCCGGGCCTTGGAGATCTTGAGGCCAGAAGAAAGGTAGGAGAGGGTCACAGCTGTCCGTCTGACTCCAACATTCTGTGTTGTACGAATTTAGGCTTTTTCCAGGGTTCTTCTATGACCCCCAGGAAAACATGCATAATTGTACCTTCTTCCTCATACTGTTGGTGGGAGGGGTAAACACTTAGGACACACAGGATAATGGCTGAAGTGTAAGTTAGTTTTGCCATTAATATTATTGATCTCCCAAGTGATGGTGTCAGCTGCGGAATGCAGTGAGGACCTGAACTCCTTTTGGATTGTCCCCAACTCCCGGCTGAGAGCAGCTCTGGACGTAGGGTGGAAGGAGCCAAGTACTGCCTAGCTGATCTTTCCTCAATGTACCGATTTAAGACAAGGACTCGGGGGATGCCTGGATGGCTCAGCGGTTGAGCATCTGGCTTCTGCCCAGGGTGTGATCCTGGAGTCCCGGGATCGAGTCCCACGTCGGGCTCTCTGCATGGAGCGTGCTTCTCCCTCTGCCTGTGTCTCTGCCCTCTCTCTCTCTCTCTCTCTCTCTGTCTCTCATGAATAAATAAATTAAATATTTTTTAAATTAAAAAAAAAAGACGAAGACTCGGGATAGACAGCCTGAGTTTGAGTATGGCTCCTCAATTTACTCAGCTGTGTGCTTTGGGGTTTGAGTGAGTGATTGCACCTCTGTTCACTCCATTTTCTTTATCCATAAATGGGGCAATAAGGATTGTACTTACCTCGTCATATTGGAGGATTAACTGAGTTAACCCCTCAACCCCTTAGGGCTTGGCACATAATATATGCTGTATAAATATTAGCCAGGATTATTATTACCTGTCCCCCCCCCCCCAATGCTCTGGTGAAGGCTTGGAGAGAAATGACAGTGAGATGCATTCAGAAGTTTGCAAGGAAGGTGAGCAATGAAGTTTAGGTTACTGGCGAGAGTGCTACTGAATGACAGGCCATGGACTCAAAGCTGCATGAGGAAGGGGTGTGTGGGCAAGAGAGGGTGGGAGATTGGGAGAGTGATGAGGTCTGTGGCTGGCCTTCCAGGCAAGGCCAAAGAACAGTCCTAGTCCAGAGGGATTGAAAGAGGCCCCAAGAGGGTAGGAAGTTGTTTTAAGAGAGTGAGATGCATGGGTTTGTGATTCTGGGTTTGTGATTCTGGAGCTGGGTGCTTATGGATGATAAGATTTCTAGGGTGTTTTTAAGGGAGGCTAAAGTCGAACGAGGGAAAGGGCCATGGGAGAAGAGATCAGGGGCCCTAGCCCAAGCACTTACAAGCTGTGTGACCCTGGGCAACTTACTTGTCCTCTCTGAGCTTCGGTTTCTTCATCTGTAAAATAGGGATAATGAAACTTCCCTCCCTGGGTGTTGTGACATCTAAGTGATATCAAATTTGCATGTCATGATCTCATAGTAGGCGCTGAGTACTATTGCTGGCCTTCTTCCCCTGCCATGTGACAGAGAGGAAACTGAGACACAGACGAGCAATGCCATAACCCTAAATACTTGTAACTAAGTGTCAACTGGTGTCCCCCTGCCCTTTAGAGGTCTAGGATTGGCTCGACCTCCATCCACATGCTGGGGGAAGTCCAATGTCATCCTCAAGATCTCTTTGCCTTCCTAGTGCTTCCTCTTGATGCCCCTAGCTCCAAGTCCTGCTGCCCCTGCACCGGCTGCCTATGCAGCCGACTCTCCGCAGTGTCCCAGATGTGGCACTCGGCACCATCCCTCGATTGTGTGTCTCATTTCCCCATCACTCAGGTCGAACTCGAGGGTCAGAGGGACGAAGTTGCCTGTCTGAGGGTGCACAGCAAGCTAACAGTGGCTCCCTCTGCACGAAGGCACACCCTGGTTGGTCAGGCCCTGCTGATGGTCTGGGCTCTGAGCCTGTAGGAGCCAAGATGAGCCTCAGCCAGGAGGATTCCAGCTCCACACTTCTCAAGGTGGGTTCTGTCCCAGGCTGGCCCAGCCACAGGCTCCCCACTGACAGACTGGCTGCACCAGAGTGGAATCCCTTCCCCATTATCTCCATCTGGGGGCTCCACTCCTCCCAGTTAGGAAGCACTCTGGGTATCTTCTCCACTCCATCACTTTTCTCACTGTATTGTACAGTAATAGCTAACATTTCCTATGTGGCATTTTTACACACATTATCATTTTTAATCCTCATAATCACCCTACAACATAGGTCATAGGTACTTTTATGAGTCCATTGTGTAGTTGAAAAAACTGAGGCCCAGAGGGGTTAAGCAACTTGCCCAAGGTCACGCAGCTAGTAAACTAGTACTAATCTGTTTTTTTTTTGTTTTTTTTTAATTTTTTTAATTTATTTATGATAGAGAGAGAGAGAGAGAGAGAGAGAGGCAGAGACACAGGGAGAGGGAGAAGCAGGCTCCATGCACCGGGAGCCCGACGTGGGATTCGATCCCGGGTCTCCAGGATCGCGCCCTGGGCCAAAGGCAGGCGCCAAACCGCTGCGCCACCCAGGGATCCCCTAATCTGTTTATTTTTTGTATTCTTTAAAAGATTTTATTTATTCATGAGAGACACAGGGAGAGAGGCAGAGATACAGGCAGAGGGAGGAGCAGGCTCCATGCAGGGAGCCTGATGTGGGACTCGATCCCAGGACCCCAGAATCATGCCCTGGGCCAAAGGCAGATGCTCAACCATTGAGCCACCCAGGGATCCCACACTAACCTGTTTATATGTGACTCCCCAGTCCCCGACAATATGATCTATGAGGTCAGGGATCAGGTCTTAGTCACCTTTGTGTCTGTGGAGTTTAGCATAGGATCTAGGTCAAATAAGTGTTGCTTAAAAAAATAATAAAAAAAAATAATAAAATAAGTGTTGCTTAAACTAAAGGGAACTCTGAGGCACCTGAAAAAAATCTTTCCCATGGTAAATGGTCTGGAAAATAAAGAGAGATGTGTTGCTGCCACCTTCTGGTCAGAAGCTAGAATGACATCGGCAGTCAATACACCTGAGACTCCAGGTTCATGGAACATTGCAATTTGGGGAATTCACCGTTATTGGACCTTCTTTCTGAAACAGAGAAAAATTTCATAAGGGTTTGTAAAATAGAATAGCAACACTGGTATTAGGAGGTCAGAGCCCTGATTCCATTCTTCTCCTGGTGTCTAGGAGCTTCCCCTGTACTGCCCCAGCAGCTCCCACCTGCAAGCAAAAGGCCAGGGAAGCAGGGCCAAATCTGTTCTCTGCCTTCAAGCACCGCCCCAGCCTCCTCACCTCCTACTATGTTCACAATCTCCAGGCCTGCCCCACAGTGTTCACAATCTGCCTTCCTGACCTTTCCATCCAGCTACCCCTCAGTGGAGAACAGGAGAGCAGCTATGGAGCATGGAATGCCGAGTTACTTTTCCTTCTCACGGTGTGGCCTGAGGCCTTGACAGAGTCCCTGGGGCCTGTTGAAGACTGGATTCCAGTTCCCTACCCAGCTCTTCTGAACCTCTAGAATCTGCATTTTAACAAACTTCCTACGTGATTTTTAATGCACATGAAAATTGGACTATTCCTGGATTAAGTTTTTTTCTTTAGATTGTCCATCTTTCCCCCATTTTTAAATTTTTTTATTTTTTTATTTTTATTTTTATTTTTTTTTTAATTTTTATTTATTTATGATAGTCACACACAGAGAGAGAGAGAGACAGAGACACAGGCAGAGGGAGAAGCAGGCTCCATGCACCGGGAGCCCGACGTGGGATTCGATCCCGGGTCTCCAGGATCGCGCCCTGGGCCAAAGGCAGGCGCCAAACCGCTGCGCCACCCAGGGATCCCTATTTTTTTATTTTTAAGATTTTATTTATTTATTCATGAGAGAGACAGAGAGAGAGGCAGAGACACAGGAAGAGGGAGAAGCAGGCTCCATGCAGGGAGCCCGATGCGGGACTTGATTCCACGTCTCTAGGACCAGGCCCTGACCCGAAGGTGGTGCTAAACCGCTGAGCCACCCAGGCTGCCCTCCCCCATTTTATTTTAAAGAGTTTCAAACACAGAGTTGAAAGAAGGCTGCTATAAACACCGATATGCCCTTCTCTGGGACTTACCAGTTGTCAGTATTTTGCCACCTTTCCTTTGAAAGTAAGTTTCAGACATCATATTTCACCCCAAGTCCTTCAGCATGCCTCTCCTAAGAACAAATTCACTTTCCTCCAGTACTATTAATCCATTCAAGAAATTTAACATTGATAGAACACTATTATCTCATAGTTCTATTAGAATTCCCTCAATTGTCCCAATAATGTCCTTCCTAGCTCTTTCCCCCAATCTGGGATCAAAGATCAAGGATTGTATTTGGTTGTCCCCTGGGCAGAGGGAAGAGCCAGAGCATAGGGGTAAGGCTGGGATGAACTTGGCATGTTTGAGGAATTAGAGAAACGTCAGTGAGGCTGGAGAGGGTGGGTGAGGAAGAGAGAGGAAAGGCGAGGTTGGAGGCGTGCGAAGGAGTCAGGGCACGCACGGCTTTGTAAATCAGAATAAAGAGTTTATAGCTTATTTTATTTTAATGCAATGAAAAGCCGCTGGAGGGTTTTAAGCAGGGGAATGACTTGATGTGATTTATGATTTTAAAAGGTCATTCTGAAAACAATTTTAGAATTGGGTCATCCTATAGAACAATTCCTCGACTCCTTAAAAAGTCAGTGTCATTTTTTTTAAAGGTGGGCATGTTAATTTCCTAGGGTTGTCAAAAGAAATCACCACAAACTTGGTGGCTTAACACAATAGAAATTCATTCTCAGAGTTTCGGAGGCTGGGGGTCCACGATCAAGATGGTGGCAGGGCTGTACCTCCAAAGGCTCTAGGGGAGAATCCTTCCTTGCCTCTTCCAGTTTCCGGTGGCTCCTCGTGTTCCTTGGTTTATGGCTGCATCTCCAATCTCTGCCTCTGCCTTCACATGGCCTTCTCCTCTGTGTCTACATCTTCTCTTTTCTTTATACAGAATTTGTCATTGGATTTGGGGACCCACTTAATTCAGGATAATCTCAAGATCCTTAACTACCTCTTGCAAAGGCCCTTCTTCCAAATAAAGTCACATTCACAGGTTCCCGGATGTCGCCATATCTTTTTGGTGGGCCACCATTCAACCCACCTCAGTGGGAGATTGTTCTAGACCAAAAAAAAAAAAGAGAGAGAGAGAGAGAGAGACCAAGATACATATATAAAACAACTAAATGCAAATGTAATGTACAAACCTAGATTGGATCCCAGATTTGAAGGGGTGGAAAAGCACTAATGGAATAATCTGTGTATTATATTCTATGTAATGATTATTCTGTTTTTAGGTGTGAAGATGGGAATCTGGTTGTGTAAGGGAATGTTCTTATTCTTAGCAAGTGCCCACAGGAACACCTTTAGGAGTGAAGTGTCCAGACGTCCCATCCTAGACCTTCTTTCTAGTAGGCCAGTCCCACTGTCTTGGACACTATTGTGGTAGAAGGCAGAGGCTCTGGCTACTGGGTGAGTGAGACCAAGAAGGCGCAGTTGCAGAGTTAGTCACACCAGTTATCAGAATGGAAACTGGCCTCTCACCTTGGCCTCCACTGGTTTCTGCAGGTCTCTCGTAAGAGACTGTGCCTGATGAGAGCTTCTTCTCACCCTCAAGACAGAGGATGTGCTCTCCACATTTAGAGAGACCCTGGAGCAGAAACTTCCCTCCCCTCAGCCTATGGTCTCCACATGGAGTTGGCCTTGTCAGTCAAATGTGGGTGCATGGGGTCTCCTGAACACACCCCATTTCCTAGCAGCTCCCCCAGGGACTCAATGCCTCCTTCCAGTGAGTTTACAACTGGTAGGTCATTCCCTGGCCGGTAGGTCCCTGCCCGGGGAGGAAGCATGGCCACCCCATGTGAAAGGATGAGGGAGGTCATGGTGGGGGTTCTTCTGGGCCAGGTTCTGATAATGAGCCTATAGTCTTGAACAAGTCTGATGCTCTGGTCCAACAACACAGTCAGGAAAAACATCCTGTGCTGAGTTGATCCTAAGGCCTTCAGGGATGACTGGGATTTGAATGGCTCAACTCTAGGGAACATGATAGAGAACAACAGCGCCTTAGTGAGGCTAGGGCTGAAGAGGTTTGTGGTAAATCTGTGGGCATCCTGTGTAGTTGGGACCGATTTATGGAGGGTAGGAAAGCTAGGCAGAGGGGTTTACACTCAAGATGGCTCATGTTGCAAGCAAAGAGCACCACGTCACAAATCTAGAAACCTGTCTCAGGCCTGGGCCAGCCACTGGGCCATGCTTTCCACATTGGTTCAAAGAAAGGGGTTGGGTTAAATGATCTCTGAAATTTTTCCCACAGCATGCAGCTTATTGAGTAGGGGACTCGGGGAATAAAAGAAACATTTATTAAAGATCATGGTGGGTCTCAGAGCACTGCTTCCCAGGAGCTTTAAGTGCTTCCTTCACAGGATGATGTGCCAAGATCCTCTGGATAAGAAGGAGCGGCAGTCTCTATGGAGAAAGGGGAAGGGAGCGGGGGCGGGGGGGAGGGACAGCAGGGGCAACTTGTCTTGGGATGGGACCAGAGCTGGATCATGCATGTGATCTCATCTGTGGTTGAAGGGTCCATTTTCAGAGTAGACCACAGGGAGTCCAAGGAGGGTGGTGATTTCCTCCCTAAACCCCAACTCTCTGTTTATTCAGATTGCCCCAGAGGAGGTATAGACTTTATGCTGGCCCACCCAGCAGACTCCCTCCCTCCCTCCAATTTCTCTGAGCCCTTTAGTCTGATACTGCAGAAGGTTCCAGTAGGTGGGAAACTCTGGGACACCAGGTGCTCCTCCCCCACTTTCCTAAAGAAGATGCTCTTGTCTGCAGTCATGACTCGGCCATCTATCTCACCCTACCTCCGGTGGGGAGAGGCCTGCTGACAGCTGAACAGCCAAGTTCAAAGAGTGGGATACCCTACAGACTGCCCTGCCCGCCCTCCGCCTGCGAGCCACGCAGCCACTCCTCTGACCGCTGGGCCCAACCGCTTGGGGAGCCCGTGCATCAGCTCCCAGCCAGGGAGGGCCACCGTCGGTGTCTTAGAAGTTCTCACACAGTGTGGCAAGATGAACATCCACCAAAAAATGTCCAATAATGTTACTAGCAACCAGAGGAAGGAATAAAATATTACTTGCACATAAAAAGGAAGAGGAGGAGGAAGAGGAAGCAGAAGCACTTTTGTGCCTCCCCAGGTGAATTCTCTCTGCAGCACACTGCGGATGCTTGGCTGGAGGAGAGGCGGGTGGGGAACCGGAAGTGGGGAAGGGGGTGACAAGTGGGGGAGAGAAGGAAGGGAGAAGTGGAAGTGAAGAGCAGAGATGAGGGGTGGAATAGAGAGGGGAGAAGGGAGAAAGAATAGGGGAAACTGAGGCACCTGGGTGGCTCAGTGGTTGAGCATCTGCCTTCGGCTTAGGGCGTGATCCCCGGGTCCCAGGATCGAGTCCCACAATGGGCTCCCCTGAGGGAGCCTGCTTCTCCCTCTGCCTGTGACTCTGCCTCTCTCTGTGTGTCTCTCATGAATAAATAAATTAAAAAAAAAATAGGGGAAACCAAGTGGGTCAGAGAAGGAGAGAGAACCTCACAGGCTTTTTCCTCTCAAGGACCAAAGGGCCTCCACACAGGGGAACAACCAGTGGAGTGACCCCAATTCATACCCTGGGGCCCTCAGAATCCAGTTTGGCTCTTGTCTCAGGAGTCATGTTCAAAGCTCCTTAGGCTCTGGAAGATTTGGGACTGCCCCGGGGTCAGAATCCTCTGGCTGGGCTTCCTGGGGGGCGGCTTACTCATCCAGACCCGGCCTCCTTGCTCTTCAACACCACCAACAAATCAGGCTCCATTCAAGGTCCCTGTGAAAGGGACGAAGGCACATTTTTTCCAACCTGCAGATGTTCTCCGTGTGCTTTCAGTTTATGATTTAAGTTCAGCCAAGTCTCCTGGAAAGACTGAAAGGAAGAAGCAGATCAGTGTGGTTGACCAGGAACTGCAGGCAGAGGAAGGCAAAAGCTGACGGAAGGAAGGGGGCATAGAATCTTTGTTATCCCAGGGCTATGTTTGCACTGGAAAAGAGGATATACACATTTAAAAGGATCTTAATATTCTTATTATTAATCATTTTACCAAAAGTTTCTTTTTTTAAGATTTATTTATTTATTCATGAGAGACACACACACAGAGGGAGGCAGAGACACAGGCAGAGGGAGAAGCAGGCTCCACGCAGAGAGTCAGACGTGGGACTCGATCCCAGATCCCGGGATCACGACCTGAGCCGAAGGCAGGCGCCCAACCGCTGAACCCCCCAGGCGTCCCACCAAAAGTTTCTATGAACTATTGTGTAAGGCTTTAACATTTTTATTTTAAGTAGGCTCCATACTCAAAAACGTGGGTGGGGCTCAAACTCATAACCCCGAGATCGAGTCCCATGCCCCCCGGACCCCCTGCCCCGAGCCAGCCAGGCGTCCTGCATGAGGTGCCCTGTTATATCCGTGAGCTTGCTTTTGTCAGGAAGCAACAGAAGACCCAACTCAAAATGTCCCAAACAGTAAGGGGATTTTTAATCTCATATAAATTAAAAACAAGAGGCAGAGGAGCTTCACGGGTAGCTACTTCAGGGCTCAACATCCCATCAAGGATCCAGGTTCTTTTCCCCTTTCTGCTCTGTCACACTCAGTGTTAGCTTTTGTCCTCTCGTCCGTCCCCTTGTGGTCATAAGATGACTGCAGCACCATCAGGCATCATGTGCTCACACAACAGCATCCAAGTACCGCCAAGACAGAAAATCTTTTCCGTGCATTCCTTTTCAAGAGCAAGGAAATTTTCCTAAGAACATCTTCCCCCCAACCCCACACCCAGCAGACATTACCTCACCTCTCATTTCTGTAACTCCATCACGTGCTGGCTCCTGACCCAGTCCCTGGCAAGAGAACTGGCATTACCTTCATCAGCTTGGCCTAAGATTCACCCCGGTGGTGGAGCGGCCCAGGTCCCCTGACGCCCACGGGTGCCCAACACCTGCACACAACCAGGCTGTGTTGGCAGGTAAAACCACCAGCTGGGATCGCTTTGGGGTGGCTGTGCACTGGTGGCTGCCACACGTGATAATCTCTTCAGACATGGGACATGTACTACCTTGAATCAGGGTTGTGTCTATGTGATCTGTCTCCACAGTGCAGGTGGGGTGAGACAAGAAAGCTAAATATAATCCCTCCAGTACCCAGCACAGTGACTTGTACCAATTAGGTTCATTGAAAATACTTAAAAACGGAAATGACTGTTATAACAGTATAATTGGATGTGATTACCTTTGCCAAAGGCATTTTAGCATTAGTTTACTGTCAGGCTAGACATCTCCTGTGAGCCAAACGAGATGTTTGAGAAGAGCAGAGTGTGGGCAGGGGGGTGAAGGGTGACAGCAATGACACTGAATTTGCACCCACCTACTCACCCTCGGTGAATTAAAGTAATGTGCGAATATAGACAAAACTCTCGTGTCATGAGGATAGCTTTATAGTCTGTTCTCATTTTAAAAAGAGAAAGTAAAAGAAACCTTCTGGTGGTGAGACAGGTGTTTAAAAGCATTCCCTGCGTTCTGGCTCCAGGGGACCTGCCTCTCGCAAGGGCCGCGCCGCTGCTGCGTTCTCTCCGGCTGCAGACTCAGGGGAGCGGTAGAGGAGGGGAAACCGTTTCCCCAGAACCTGCTCAGGACTGACAAACTCAGACACCAGGCTCTTGAATGAATGGGACAGTGGCAGGCTAGTGAGATGTGGCAAAGAGGACTTCCTCCATGGGGGGAAGGGGGGAGGCTTCTCCACCCCAACGCACTGGGTCTAGACTTCCTTCACCTCGTGTGCCCTGTGTCCCCGACGACTGCCCTGGCTCTGGGCTCCAGGAGCCATCTGCCCGGGTCGACTCTGCCAGCCTCACCTTGTGGCCTTGGCTGCCAAGAGCTGCCCACCGGGCCCCGGCGCTCTGGGTGGGAGCTGTCCCCTCTGCACGGCGGCTGGTGTCTTGTCAGCAGGAGTCCCGCCAGGCGGTAGCAGCTAGGCTGAAAGGACACTATGTCCACGATCTGAGGATGGATTCACTGAGTTCAGAGAGAGGCCTCGACGAAAAAAAGCCCCTTCGCCAGAGAAGCTGTAGCCTGGAGAGTGGGAACGGGCTGGCCTTGGCATCGCGGATCGTCATGCTGCCCCTGGGCCCGGGGAAGGGGGCTCCTAGAAGGTGATCTGACAATTGAGAGCCGTGGCTCTGTCCAATGCTCCGAGCGAGGGCTGGCCTCTGGTGTGCCTCAGGCCTCACATGACCCAAGATGTGGCCCTGGTCCCCCCTGGGAGACTACTCAGCAGAGAGGGCTTTGGAGTCAGGGTTTGGGGGTCAAATTTTAGGTTGGCCACTTGTTCTGTAGCCTTAGGCTAGATACTTTTTTTTAATTTTTATTTATGATAGCCACAGAGAGAGAGAGAGAGAGAGAGAGAGAGAGGCGCAGAGACACAGGCAGAGGGAGAAGCAGGCTCCATGCACCGGGAGCCCGACGTGGGACTCGATCCCAGGTCTCTAGGATAGCGCCCTGGGCCAAAGGCAGGCGCCAAACCGCTGCGCCACCCAGGGATCCCGGCTAGACACTTAAGCTGAGTTTCAACTGCCTGAGCTGTGGAGACGAGGATAACATCACCACCTGAAAGGGTGCTGTGAAGGTCATGAAACACTCCTACCCCGGCAGGACCTCCCCTGTCTCCCACAGCCCCACTCGGAGTCACCACACATCTTCCAGAAGGCGGAGGTCTAAGACAGGGTCTCTCTGAGCTCGAACCCACCTGGCTGCCTCTGGACCAACACTGGGCTGTTTGACAGATTCCCACCGGAGCAGAGGCCTTCGCCAGCTGCTTCCCAAACACGGAACAAGAAGTAGACAGCCCACACACGTCCCTGCTGGTCATTGTCTCATCACACTAGCACAAAGGAGCCAGGCCTAAGCCCACTACTGGGGCCTCAGTGGCCAGCGGCCTGCTCCAGCCAGAGCAGGAGATTGCTCCTCTGTTCAGGTCAGATGAGGGCAGCCGAAGGCCTCTGTCCACATAGCCAGAATCTGGGGCCCCAGCCAATCTTGAAGCCTGCATACTCCTAGCCTTTCTCCATTTATCCCCATCAAGCCTCAGCAGCATCAGTCATGGCAGCCGATCCGAGTCCAGACTTTCCATTTGTGCTCAAGGGCAGATCAGATGATTGTCAGCCACAAAGCAGTGACCTAGACCTTGGGGTATATTTGTTCTTGCTGCAGGCTAACTTCTATTCACTCTCTCACCAACACAGGAGAGGGGGAAAAAAACATGCAAGGACAGATCCCTCCCCAACTCCTGGCCCTTTGCTCTTCCAATTCCCCAGGCTCTGATCCACTGGAATATTTTTTTCTCAACTAAATTCTTCTCTCACCTTCTTTCACCTCCACACTATTGTAGCTGCTTAAAGGTTTCCAACATTTTTCACGTCTTGGCACATGTAGAAAATAATTTATCTGTAAAGGTTTACAGAGGTCATTGGAGGGGTCATTCCTGGCCAGGGGTGATTCGCCCCAGGGGCTTCAGGCTGTCTTTCAGGTTTCACCAGGCTGTTTTGAAGACTGAGGGATTATACTTGGCAACCCCTAAACCCCATTCTCAGGGCACTGTGCTTGGAACATGCTGGTTTAGAGAATGGACCTCTCAGGTACCATGAGGGGTCACGCTCGGCTGAAGCTGGATGATGTATCTGCTTCTTCTCGCATATGAGCATCCAGTTTCCTCCAGGGCTCCAACTGTGGCGATTGGCAGATCTCTCAAATTGGGAAAATCTCCAGGTGCCTCTCTTGTGGCTGGGCTGCCTGGCCTTTCCAAGGTTCATTTTCATCCCAGAACCCCCCCCCCCCCACGGTCTGGCAGAAGGAGGAATCTGGCCCATCTGATAAGTAGCAATTGCTGCCTTGGTGCTCAAGGATGGGTCAGGGCTGGGCCTTGCCCTGAAGGGCTTTTAAAACCTTGGCTGCTCTAGTGATGAAAGCTAAAGCTGAAGACCCTCTGGGAGCACGAAATTGAAATATCTTGGGCAGGAGGCAGTGCTGTGCTCCCAGATGGAACATGCATGTTTTTTTAGATGATTTCCTCAGAGTCAGGGGTGAAAATACCAGTGGGAAAAGAAAGAAGGGAACTGAGCCTCAGTGGAATACGGTCAGTCACGGGGCAAAGGT
This sequence comes from Nyctereutes procyonoides, assembly GCF_905146905.1. Classification (NCBI taxonomy): domain Eukaryota; kingdom Metazoa; phylum Chordata; class Mammalia; order Carnivora; family Canidae; genus Nyctereutes; species Nyctereutes procyonoides. The sequence continues at coordinate 703,023 of NW_026575124.1, read as the reverse complement.
GAACACATCTGCAACTCTGTACCGGTTGGTCCCCATCTCCTGCGGCCTGTTTGGCATTCCCTCTCAGGCCTGCACCCAGGCACCGAAATTGGTTCCTCCCTTCTGCCTGAGGCTCAGCCCTTTCCCTTTGCTCTATTCATCCTTATGAGCCACACAACTGGTACCTGAGTACCCATCACCTCGCTGTCCAGCCACTCATGCATGCCTCTTCCCCCACCCTCCCCTCCCTCCTGCTCTCAACAACCACACTGCTTCTAACATGTACTTGGAAGAGGGTCTAAATTAGGGGATCTTCCCTCTCCAATCTTTCCTACACATACATCATTCAATATTCCTTTTTCCTACTACAGATATTCCCCATGACCTAAACTGGGTCAGGCACCAATACCATTAACTTGTGACTACTGTAATTTTGCGTCTCAGCCAGCTCCACTTTCTCCAAGCAGTAACGTCTTAAAGTACAGTCTTATTTGCCATTGTAGGTTTTGCCTAAGTATGGAATAGATCAGCACAATTCCGAACCCTTCCCACATGACTGTAACATTATTAAATCCCGATGGCAAGTTTTGCTAGTCTGGCTGGTTCCTTGAATCTTGGCTCCACCATCTACTAGCTGCGTTACCTAACCTCTTGCTACTTCACGTGTAGTCCCAGCAGACCAAGAGCATGAGCTGGAAGTTTGCTAAAAAATGCAGGATCTAAGCTCCACTTCAGACCTACAGATTTGGATCTACATCTTACTATCTACATGTGATTCATGTCCACACTTAAGTCTGAGAAGCAGGAGCCCAATCTCAGCTTGCTGCCTCACTTATGATAGGATTTTATCACTACTCATCAATCCAGGAATTAAGTGAAACAGCCAAACCCCTTAGCACAGTGCATGGTACAAAGAAGCACTTGAAGTGTTGATCAAATGATTGGGTGATCCCCTGCCAGCCTCTTCCATCCCCAGTTGGCCTTATATAAGCGGGACTAGTATTTACTGTGATACAGAAGCCAGCCTGACATTTAAAATAGAAACATCACTTTTATTGACAAGTTAGGACCACAACAGACAGCTTCCACAACAGAAATAAGACAGTCCCAAGACAACGGAGTGTAAAATCGTAGCAGACAGGTTAATACTCTTCACCCTCATCCTCTCCCTCAGCACTATCCGCTCCAACCTCCTCATAATCCTTCTCCAGGGCAGCCATGTCCTCACGGGCCTCAGAAAACTCTCCTTCCTCCATGCCCTCACCCACATACCAGTGAACAAAGGCACGCTTGGCATACATCAGGTCAAACTTGTGGTCCAGGCGAGCCCAGGCCTCAGCAATGGCTGTGGTGTTGCTCAGCATGCACACAGCTCGCTGTACTTTGGCCAGGTCTCCACCGGGTACCACAGTGGGAGGCTGGTAGTTAATGCCCACTTTGAAGCCAGTGGGGCACCAGTCCACAAACTGGATGCTGCGCTTGGTCTTGATGGTGGCAATGGCAGCATTGACATCTTTGGGAACCACATCACCACGGTACAACAGGCAGCAAGCCATGTATTTACCATGGCGAGGGTCACATTTCACCATCTGGTTGGCTGGCTCAAAGCATGCATTGGTGATCTCTGCTACGGTAAGCTGTTCATGGTAGGCTTTCTCAGCAGAGATGACAGGGGCATATGTGGCCAGAGGGAAGTGGATGCGGGGATAGGGCACCAGGTTGGTCTGGAACTCCGTCAGATCCACATTCAGGGCTCCATCAAATCTGAGGGAAGCAGTGATGGAGGACACAATCTGGCTAATAAGGCGGTTAAGGTTAGTGTAGGTTGGGCGCTCAATATCGAGGTTTCTACGACAGATGTCATAGATGGCCTCGTTGTCTACCATGAAGGCACAATCAGAGTGCTCCAGGGTGGTGTGGGTGGTGAGGATGGAGTTGTAGGGCTCTACTACAGCTGTGGACACCTGGGGGGCAGGGTAGATGGAGAACTCTAGCTTGGACTTCTTGCCATAATCGACAGAGAGACGTTCCATCAGCAGGGAGGTGAACCCAGAACCGGTTCCCCCTCCAAAGCTGTGGAAAACCAAGAAGCCCTGAAGACCCGTGCACTGGTCAGCCTGCAAAAAGAAAAGTTAATTTTAGCTTTGGTGAAAGCTGCAAGGACTTCTCTGAATCCGTAATTATATTGGTAGAGATTTTTTTTTTTTTAATTTTAGGTTTTTTATTTATCTAAGTAATCTCGACACCCAATGTAAGGCTCAAACTCAGAGGACTTTGAGGATCAAGCATCACATGTTCTTCTGACTGAACCAGCCAGGTGCCCCTGATGGAGAGCTTTTTTAATCTTCCAAACAAGACTGAACAATATTTGCCAAGAAAGCGATAGTAGTGAGCTTCTAAGTGCTAAAATTCAGAGAAACTTCACAATTCCTAGGGGTGAAAATCTGCTCTATCAGCTATTTGAAAATGAACTATTTTCATTTCTGCAGACAAAGGAATCGTGAGGTCTGGGATGGATGCAAGGCCAAAGTTTTAGTTAACTAGAAAGGCAACCTCTGGTGCCCTTGCTGTGACTGCAGAACAAGGGTAACTTCTCACAGTTGGAGAGCCACCAAGGGCAGGCCCGAGACCACCAGCCCCACACAATAAAGGTCTTATACAACTCTGGCGGCTACTTTCTGAGCTGGAATAGGAGAGAACAGCCGAGTTCCAATACCCTGGTGTTGGAGGCAGGCTGGGTCTGGATCCGGCTCCACCAGTTCCTTGCTGTGTGACTTTGACCAAATTTAGTTCTCAATCTCAGTTTTCGCATTTATTAATTAGAATAGTAACCTACCTCAAGTTGTCGAGGACGAAGCGAGTTTTTGAACAGCGCTTGACACAGTGAACACTAGTCAGCAGAAAGCCTATTGACTGATTCTGCAAAAGGTAACGTGCAGTCCTGCGAGACCTAGTGTCCCTAGGGCTTTCCACCACTTAACTGAGCGATTCTGATAAGGGAACTGCTGTTCTAAGAAAGGATAATCTTGACTTTTCTGCTGACAATCGTCACTTCTCGAAAGTGCTGAGATTTGTGGAATTCTCTACCAATCGCTCAGTTACTTCTCCTGTGGGTCCACACTCTGAATGGGATCGATGTACAGGGCAGACTCCAGTCTACCAATTAAATCCACTAAGCGTCCTATGGACACAGTAACAACACCCAAGGACAAATACAATTGTTTTGGTAATCAGCTTTACTCCAGAACCCTTCATGGGTTTTACTCAGTTTATTTGTCCCTAAAGGCAGGTCCTGATTTCCAAGTCAGTGCTCGGTAGCTGAAGCTTGATCTGTAAACATAGGAACCATTACCCCAATTTTGCTAGGACAACTACGATAAACATCTGGAAAAGTCTCAAGTTGTGAATGATGCAAGGCCATTCTTTTCAGACTAGACCAGTTGTGGCTAGGCTTAGAATGTGATTTTCCTGACAAGCTACTCTACCCAAGCCCTTATTCTTAATTTTTGGTTAATTACTTACAAGCTGCCCACATGCCCGAGGAGCAAAGAGCCATCTGATTGCCAGACTCTTAATTAAAATGATCCAAACAAAACACTTATGTGAATACTGTGGCCCAAGATTTTTCTGACACGGTGCCAGTCCACATGGCCCCGAGCTCTAGTGGAAAAGCAAGTCGACTGTTTTCTGTGATTATATTTCAATACTTTCCAAGTTTCAATGATTGACACTAGCCTCTATAATAGGGGAGCTCTCTTGATTCCACTTTCATTGTGGTTGGAAGTTTCCAGCGTGTGCCATTTCTAGTCAGTGTTATTCTAGCTTCTTGTGCTCTGAACTTTCTGTATTAATGTAAGGTACCAAATGTAACGCAATCCGTTTTTTGGGAGTCTGATTGATTAGTTACATGTCACAGTCTGCCACCTACTCACTCAATGTGACTAAGATGACCTAAAATGGGCATCTGAACTTGAAGCAGGATAGTTGATTAATATAAACAAAGATGTTTAATGGTCTTAAATATCAATACAACTGTTATAAGGCTCTCTGGTTCTCACCTTGACTGTAGGTAAATTGCCCCAACTGCCTTGAGCAATTGCCCAAGTCTGCCTTATAAGACATAGAAATAGGCAAGGGAGCACTTAACTCTGCCTCAAATACTTGTCCCATAACCCAGGACCATCTGGTTTAAAATCTGGTAAGCACTCAAAGGGTCATTTTAGTGTGCAAAAGGAGGACTCCTCTGGTGTGGTCTCTCTTAAAGCTGTAAGAGAAAACTCTCATCCCACTTTAAATAAAACAATGTTTACCAGCTTCCGAATTCGGTCCAAGACAAGGTCAATGATCTCCTTGCCAATGGTGTAGTGCCCTCGGGCATAGTTATTGGCAGCATCTTCCTTGCCTGTGATGAGCTGCTCAGGGTGGAAGAGCTGGCGGTAGGTGCCAGTGCGAACTTCATCTGGAAAAGGAAAACAAGGTGGCCACCCATCACTAACAACCTGCATGACCCTGCTCAGCCCCAGGCTGTCTGTCAATGGAGCCTCAGACAGACCTCCTGTCCCAGTGCCCCAGGAGCTCACTTGGGTTACTGAGGCCAACTCACCAATGACTGTGGGCTCCAGGTCTACAAACACTGCCCTGGGCACATGCTTGCCAGCGCCCGTCTCACTGAAGAAGGTGTTGAAGGAGTCATCTCCTCCCCCAATGGTCTTGTCACTTGGCATCTGGCCATCGGGCTGAATGCCGTGTTCCAGGCAATAGAGCTCCCAGCAGGCATTGCCGATCTGGACACCTGCCTGGCCAACGTGGATGGAGATGCACTCACGCTGTGGCAAGAAGAAAGGAAAATGTCAGAATATGACAGATCAGATGGGACATTCAGGAATGATTCATACCTAAATGACTAATTAACCTTCAGGATAGATCATCACCTTTCTGGAAGTCACTCCTGCCCAAGGTTTATTTCACAAGCAACAGCCACTGCTGACTAATTCAGAGAAAATGCTTTGCAAAACCAAAGATATGTTAATGAACTACTAGGCAAGACCAGAGATCAGACCCTTGCTTTGTAGTCACATTAGATATTCAAGGTCAGGTTTCTCCCATTTTAGAAAGACTTAAGCCAGTTCTATAGCAATGCATTTCCCCCAGCTCCTGGGAAATATGCCTGCTGATTCCTTAAAGTCATGCAAAATTCCCCCTTTCCAGCTCTGATTCATTCTGTGTGATTGTGCAACTGTTGAGCTCATTCTGGTCCCTCTTTAATCCTATTCTTTAAAAGACAAGAGCTTCTCCCTCTCCCTCTAAAACCAGCTTAAACCAGCAAACTACAGCCATATGACTCATGGAGAAAATGCCAGATAAGCAGCAGTTAGCTGCATTTTAAAAACTGTGGTCAGAGGCAGCTTTTTTAGCCCCGTGGAAGAACTCAACCTTAAGGAAGAACATTCTTCCTTCACTATCAACACATCTTGAGTAGGCAAGGTTGGAGACAGATGGTAATAAAAGCCAGAAGTGTCAACAAGACCTGAGTAATAGCTTAAGAAATTAGTTGTTTCCTACCCAAACATACATATGTCGATCTCTAGCACTGTGGGAAAAATTCTGTGGTGTCAAGAACTTAATGATATTGGGAAAATGTTTGTTTTCCTTTACTTGATGAGCAAGATCATTTATAAGTTACCAAACTCATTCCTGCCTAGTAAAATAAGGCCACGAAGACAGAATCTATGCCCCCAGATTTAAGAGGAAATGAAAAATGGGAGTTTATTGTATCTCATTGTACGTCGTTTTGGAGACCAACAGAAGACTTTCAAAATATTAACACCAAATATCTCCCTTCACATTTTCCCCAAATAAGAGGGCTTCAAAGTTTTTTTTTTTTTCAAAGTTTTTTAAAGCTGCTAACAGGAAACTAGAGAAAACTCACCACAACAAAGATCTCAAAGGGCCTAGTTTAATAACCTGAGATAATAAAAATCCCAATCACCCACAACCTTTGACTTCTCATCCCCTCCTTCCCACCTACACTCCTCATAAAACACCCATGGTCTCCTGACCACATCACCTGGCTCATTCATTACCTGCGTCTGCTCGCCCAGCTCTAGGGCTGTGGGAGAAAGGGGAGTTGTTTGTTCTAATGAACCTATGACTATTTACCATTGCATCATATTTACCTTTAAGTGGACTTTGTAAATTCTACAGCCCAGGTGAGCTGGAGAGAGATATGCCCGTGACAGCTCCAGGTCCAAGGAGATAAAGTATTTGAGAAGAGCCTTTCATTCTAATGAAGTGTTTCTTCTACTGACTTTTGAGCCCAAAAAGTTTTCTTTCATTGTGTGTAACTACTTTCTCGTTTAGATCATGGCCACTGCTTGCCCTCCACTCTCCCCTGGCCACTCAGGAGGTGAGGTGAGACACAGGTGATTGAGTCACTTAGTCTAGCTTTCCCTGGTTAAGCAGCCACTGTCTCTTGTAAAAAGAGGTTCACCTGGGTGGTTCAGTGGTTGAGTTTGCTTTTGGCTCAGGTCGTGAACCCGGGGTCCTGGGATCGGAGTCCTGCATCCGGCTCCCTGCAGGGAGCCTAGGTCTCCCTCTGCCTACGTCTTTGCCTCTCTATGTCTCTCATATATTAACCTAGCCAGTGTTTGCCGAAATGGGTCCCCTGCTGTTGCCCTCCCGCCCTACTCTTAAACAGGCCCACTACTTTCTGAATCACACTTTTACCACGATCTTTTTGGTCTCCCTTGCTGAAAAGCTCTTAAACCAATTTGTTACAGTCAGATTTAGTTTTGACAACTGTGGTGGTCTCTGAAGAGGGTGGCTGGTCTGTTCACTGTATCCCCTTCTCTTTACGGAGAAATATTTTTGAAACATTTGATACACATATAGTAACTTAAAAACATGGTTTACTTGAGGTAGACCTCTAACAGACCTTCTAAGAACACATTGTTAGTACTTGTTTACTCGCGGTTTTATAAGAAAATATCTGTTCTAAGGAGTTTTTAGAAACCTGGCCTAAGTGCAAAGCTTCAGCTATAAACGTCCCACGTTAACACTAGAATTGCAAAATTCGACAACGTGACGGTCAATATAATTCCCTTAAAAGGAGCAGCCCGCCTACACCCTGCAGGTGGACTGATGCAACTGGAAGCTCTCCCCGGGACCAGCCACAGGTGACTCAGCAGGGAGTCACCGGGCGCTGGACAGGGGGCGCCAGGGAGCGGACGCACCTTCGGGGCCGGCGCGCACCCAGGGCTCCAGGGCTCCAGGGCTCCGGTGCGTAAGGGGCTGGCACCGGGAGGTCACTCGGGGGAACGGAGGGGAGGGAGCGCAGGTGTCCGCAAGTCCTTGGGGGCCATCGGGAGGGCTCACCCTGGTGCGCCCGGGGCTGTGACCGGCCTTGGGGCGACGCCCTCGCACCAGCATCGGGAGGGCCCTCCGCTGTCCCCAACAGGGTCCTAGCCGCGTTTCCGGGCCTGGAGAAGTTTGCCGGTGAGCTCGGCTCTCCCGGCCCCGCCATCAGAAGCCAGTTTACTTGGCGGCGTCCGGGACGCGGCCCCACGTGCACCCGGGCTCCAGCGCCCCTTCCGACTGCTCTCACCCCCGCCACGCCCAGGGACCCCACTCACCATGACTGAGACTTCAAGGGCTCCTTGGGGCCGGAGGCGGCGGGGGGACGGCAACAAGTTTCTCCCACTAACAGACTTCCAAGGAGTCCGGGGGAGAAGTGGTAAGAGGCGGGACGGCCCCGAGGGACCCTATATACCCTCCCCGGCCACGTGGCCAGGGGGCGGGCACCGGACCCCGCCCGGCTCTGCGGCGCCGCCTCCAGCCCCAGCCCGGAGGCCCCGGCAGGCCCCCGCCCGGCTCTGCGGCACCGCCTCCAGCCCCCCAGGCCTCCGCAGGCCCCGCCCCTCTCTGCAGCACCACCTGCAAGCCCCCGGCCCCCCGGCAGGCCCCGCCCCCAATCCCCGCGGCCCCCGCCCCGCCCCCAAGCCCCGCTGGCCCCCCGCTCTGCGGCCCCGCCCCCAAGCCCCGCTGGCCCCCCGCTCTGCGGCCCCGCCCCCAAGCCCCGCTGGCCCCGCCCTCCCTGCGGCCCCGCCCCCAAGCCCCGCGGCGCCCGCCCGCGCACAGAGGAGAGGCGCGCGGCGCTGATTGGTGGGTTCAAAAGTTCAAACCAAACTTTCGGAAGGAGCCGGACCTGGGAAGGGAGAGCGCGTCCCGGGGCCGGGGGCGGGCGGGTGAGGCGGGGAAGAGGACGGAGACGGCGATTGGAAGGAAAAGGAAGGCGAAGCCTGTGCCCTGCCCTCAGTGGGTTCCGGGGCGCGGTGTCAGGCGGGCGAGGCCACGGCCGGGAGAGGGGCCTCGAGCTTGGGGCGGCGGCCGGCGGGACCTGCAGCCATCGCCGCCGCCCGGAGCCTGCGAGGCCGCCGCTCCCCCCTTGCCGGGCCCTGGCGCGGCTCCTCTCGCAGCTGAGGGATTCCGGGGAGAGAAGGCTTCGCTCCCCCTTCCAGCTCTTCATTACCACCAGCTGACCTGAAGCCGATATTCTCCACTTTACTCGTTTTCCTACTTTCTTTTATTTATTTTTTTAAGATCTTGTTTATTCATGAGAGATAACAGAGGCAGAGACAGGCCGAGGGAGCAGCAGGCTCCACGCAGGGAGCCCCATGTGGGACTCGATCCCAGGGACCACCTCCTGGGCCAAAGGCAGACGCTCAACCCCTGAGCCACCCAGGTGCCCTCCTACCTTCTTTTAAATGAACCTTTTGTCCCTAACAACAATCTCCTTCCCCTTGGTGCAAAAGCAGGTTTTTTTTTTTTCCAGTTTATTAGAAGTTTCCATTTTTGATGGACTTCAGAGTAGTTGGTTTTTCACACTCTGTCAATCACATTTCATCCTTGCGACAAACCCTGTGAGTTATTCCCATTTTACAGATGAGTAAACTAGGGCTCAGAGGAATTAAACTAGTCGAAGGTCACATAGCTGGAGTAATGGAGTAATAAGCCCTCATTACCTTGTACTGCCTCCCGCTCAATATACCACGCTCACCGTCTCTCTGCAACTTCACCGTGTTATCTTAGCTCTCTACACCATCTATGGGTGATGGGGTTTATGGAAATATTCAGAGAGCAAAAGTGACTGCTCTACAGAATAGAAGTTACAAGGACTTTTTCCCGAAGTAGAAAAGGGCAGAATGAAAAAAAAGGGCTTTGGGTACAGAAAAGGTAGAACTCAAGATACACTCCACCTCCTAGACACAAAGTGAATGCTGTGGAAATATGTACAGAGACTCCTTTTCAAACGATAGTACCACAGTTCTATCATCAAATGTTGATTGAACACCTATTGTTTGGCAAGATATTCTGAAAATTGGAATAACTGGCATCATAGTCTGTTGTTAAATATTTTAGTCTTTTTTTTTAAGATTTTATTTATTTATTCATGAGAGACACAGGCAGAGGGAGAAGCAGGCTCCATGCAGGAAGCTCGATGCCGGACTTGATCCTGGGACTCCAGGATCCGGCCCTGGGCCAAAGGCAGGCGCCAATCCGCTGAGCCACCCAGGGATCCCCTGCCCTAAATATTTTAGTCTTAATTGGTAAAGCATGTCAACTTTTTATTCATTCCACAAATACATTCAGCACAGTTTTAGGGTTCTTGGGTATATGTATGTGAACAAAATGGACAGATCTCTGCCTCATAGAGCCGATGTTCTAGGTGGGATAGGAGGAAAGACAAGCAATGAACACAGTAAATAAGCAAATCGTAAAAGTCATTAGAAGGCGAAAAGTGCATAAGACGGCTATAGGAAAATACTGAGCAAAGTGGAATGAGAGCGCTGAGAGGGTGGAGTGAGGGGAGGGGTTGCAATATAAACAAGAGTGTGGGGGTTAGCCCTTAAGGATACCTGAGATTTGAACAAAGACTTGAAGGTCATGAGGGATTAGTCAAGTGGCTAACAATGAGCAGCTGGAACATAGGACCCTCTAACTCCACCTACCCAAGCAAGAGTGACTCTTTAGTGTTCCTGGAAGGAAGAGCTGGGAGGCCAGCTTGGCTGGAAAAGAGGAATAATAGAGGATGAGGCTGGAGAGGAAACAGGAGCCAGATCTTATGGCTTCTTGTAAACAGCTGCAAGTCCTGTGACTTTTACTCTGATATGGGGAGCTAACATAGGGTTGAAAACATAGAACCGGCATGACCTAATTGCCTTTTCTTAAAAGATCACTTTGGTTCTTTCGTTGTTGTGTTGATTATAGGAAAGGACAGGTAGAAGCAGGAAGCTATCTTAAGATGACAACTCATTGCCATAATCCTTTTGAGAGATGACTAGAGTGCTGCTGACCAGAGTGGAAGCAGAGGAATTAGTGAAAAGTGGTTAGAGTTGGCTACATTCGATAGATAAAGCCAGAGGCTCACATGGTGGGAAAGAGCAGCCAAGGATTAGTCTAGTTTACAGCCTGAATGAGTGAGAGATGGATTTGCCATCAACAGAGGCAAAAGGCTGAGAATGGGCCAGGCTTGGAAGGTGTAGATATCAAGGGTTATTTGGGGTCATGTTAAGTCAAGATGTTGATGTCTACATGGAGGTGGAGATGCTCAAGACACAGCTGGATATGAGTCTGGATCTCAAAGGAGAGAGATCTGGGTAGAGATAGACATCTAAATGCCATCCTCAGTCATGACGTTGTGTGAGATGTGACCAGAGTGACTACAGAAACACAAGAGAAGAGGACCAAGTATCGAGCTCTGGGAAAAGACAAAGAACCAGTAAAGGACGCCAAAAAGGAGCAGCCAGTGAGTTAGGAGGAAACCCAAGAGTGTGAGGTCCTGGAAACAAGGAAAAAGAGATGATTAGCAGAGTCAAATGCCACTGATAAGAAAGCAAAGAACTCCAAAATGACTATTAGATTTAGTCACATGGAGGTCATTCATAACCCTAATGAGAATAGTTCACTATGGCAATTTAAAAACAATAGGCAGGGCAGCCTGGGTGGCTCAGCGGTTTGGTGCCACCTTTATTTTTTTTTTTAATTTTTTTATGATAGTCACAGAGAGAGAGAGAGAGAGAGAGAGGCAGAGACACAGGCAGAGGGAGAAGCAGGCTCCATACACTGGAAGCCCGATGTGGGATTCGATCCCGGGTCTCCAGGATCGCGCCCTGGGCCAAAGGCAGGCGCCAAACCGCTGCGCCACCCAGGGATCCCTGGTGCCACCTTTAGTCCAAGGCCTGATCCTGGAGCCCTGGCATCAAGTCCTGGGTCCGGCTCCCTGCATGGAGCCTGCTTCTCCCTCTGCCTGTGTCTCTGCCTCTCTCTCTCTTTCTGTCTCTCATGAATAAATAAATAAAATCTGAAAAATAAAATAAAAACAATAGGCATTTTATTTTTAGATTGTTTCTCATATGATTCATTAACAAAATACCTTCATTTTTCTTCTCACTCTCGACTACCTCATATTTAAGCAGATAGCCTCTGAGGAACTTCACTATGTTTAAAGGCTTTGCAGTCCTGATTACCTTGATTTGGATTCTGGTTTTTTTTTTGTTTTCTAGCTGTGGGTCCTCAAGCAAATTTCATAATCTAAATTTCCTCCCATATAAAATGGCAATAATGCATAACTTAAAGGTAGATACACTGTTGGGAGGACTAAATGAGATAAATAATACATAGCATATATGCATAGTAAAGCAATAAATCTGTAGCTGTTATTGTTGGAGGTGATGGTGGTATGGAGGACAAAATTAGAGATGAAGATGCATCCTCTTGCATTTTAAAATCATTTTCAGCATTGGGATCCATATTTAAGTTTGTTGCCCCCTGCTGGATTGTTTTGGAGGGAAAAAAAAAATCTCTTCCCTGAGTGGACAGTTAAAATTTTAACCTTTATGTAAACAGGTCTTTATGGGTCTAAAAATTACTGAATGAGAAGAGGCAGAAGCAAGTCTTACTTTCTAGTTGAAATTTTCTAGAATTCACCATAAACATGTTGAATTATTAACAGAGAGCCAGGGGATGCCTGGGTGGTTCAGCAATTGAGTGTCTGCCTTCAGCTCAGGGTGTGATCGAGTCCCGGAATTGAGTTCTGCATCGGGCTCCCTGCATGGAGCCTGCTTCTCCCTCTGCCTGTGTCTCTGTGTCTCTTATGAATAGATAAATAAATTCTTAAAAAAACAAAACAAACAACAAAACAAAACAAAACAAAAAAACAAAACAGAGAGCTAATGCTCTGCTACTCTAGGCAATATAACTTTGGACGGGGATTTCTCCTCTGTTGGGCCCCAGAATCCCATGTAGGATATGAGGAGATTGGACAGGTTCATCTCTAAGGCCTCTTCCAGCCCTGACATTCCGTGATACTGTGACCTAAGCTTCTGCTGTACATATGAACTGTTCCAAAATGAGCCAAGTTGAAAAAAAAAGTTTCATTCAAGTCAGGTCCTTCTAACAATCACCAGTACATTAGATCAATACTTACAGATGGGGCTTTTGCTGGAGTTTTACACTGCATTAGAGAAATAGTGGCATACCTCCTCTGGCTCACCGTCCTACAACATGTCCACAAGATATTAGTAAAGCAGAAAGAATTCAGAGAAAACTGAACCTTATCTTTTTTCAGTCTAACTCCCACTTTCCAAGCTAGGATACCACTAACGCTAAATAATTTATTTGTGTTCAGTTACAAATGACATATTACAATAATAATGGTATGTGAATATTTTGTGCCCTATAGCAATTTATAATAAAGTATTTTCCACTCCAATAGTGCCTTGGAGTTTTCAAAGATAAGTTTTAACAAAAGGTATTTATTATAGAACTGTGGGAAATAAGGTCCTGAGATTGAAATAATTTACCTTAAACCACAAGAACTTGGAATAGGGATCCCTGGGTGGCGCAGCGGTTTGGCGCTTGCCTTTGGCCCAGGGCGCGATCCTGGGGACCCGGGATCGAATCCCACGTCGGGCTCCCGGTGCGTGGGGCCTGCTTCTCCCTCTGCCTGTGTCTCTGCCTCTCTCTCTCTCACTGTGTGACTATCATAAATAAATAAAAATTAAAAAAAAAAGAACTTGGAATAAATGCTTCAAATGACAGTTGCCTCTTTTATTTCTAGGCCTCTGTCAGCCTGTTACTGGCACTAGTTCATAAGGAAAGGAAGTCCTAGAAAAGTCACTTATTGAATTTATTGTCTTAAGACAACGCTACTACTAAAATAGCAAGAAAAAGGAGAATTTGTCCTACTTTTAGGATCTCCAAAGGACAGGGGTGCCTGGGTGGCTCAGTTGGTTAAGCGTCTGCCCTGCATGAGCCCCACATTGGGGCTCAGCAGGGAATCTACTCTCCACCCTCCCACCCCGGGTTATGCTCATGCACCCACTCTCTCAAATAAATAACATCTTAAAAAAAAAGAAAAAAGAAAAAGAAAAGGCCTTCAGAGGCATCTGGGTGGCTCAGCAGCTGAATGTCTGTCTTGGGGGGATCCCTGGGTGGCTCAGTGGTTTAGCGCCTGCCTTCAGCCCAGGGCGTGATCCTGGAGTCCCGGGATTGAGTCCCATGTGGGGCTCCTTGCACGGAGCCTACTTCTCCCTCTGCTTGTGTCTCTGCCTCTCTCTCTCTGTGTCTCTCATGAATAAATAAATAAAATCTTTAAAAAAAGAAAAAAAAAAAAAGAATGTCTTGGGCTCAGGTCATGATCCCAGGGTTCTGGGATGGAGTCCTGCATTGGGCCCCAGCAGGGAGCCTGCTTCTCCCTCTGCCTATGTCTCTGCCTCTCTCTTTCTATGTCTTTCATGAATAAAAAAAAAAAAAAAAAAAAAAAAGAAAGACCTCCAAAGGAGAGCTAGGACTCCATGCAGTTAGGTTCAACTACCTTCTTTACAAGCATGTTTTATCTTAAAAAAACAAAAAACAAAAAGAAAAAAAACTGTATTTTGAGATTTTTTTTTTGCACCCTCTTGTAAATACAGAAGAGCAGATTATCTTCTAGGGAATACGTTTTTTTTTTTTTTAAGATTTTATTTATTTATTCATGAGAGACACAGAGAGAGAGAGGCAGAGAGACACAGGCACAGAGAGAAGCAGGCCCCATGCAGGGAGCCCGACGTGGGTCTCGATCCCAGGACTCCAGGATCACTACCTGGGCCAAAATCAGATGCTTAACTGCTGAGCCACCCAGGCATCCCTCTAGGCAATAGGTTATTTTCTTTCATGGGGAAAGTAATTCCTAGATTTTTAGGCTGCACTTCCTATTCTTTATTCTGAAAATATTTGCAACCTTTATAATTTTCTTACACATGCTTTCAAAGCTTTCCTGCCCTGTGGTCACAGCAGTGTTTTGCACCTCTCCCCCTTTATCAGGACTCTATGCTCATTCCATTCCGGAGATTACCAGGGAAGACTGGCTTTCATTTCTGAAATTTCACATCTTATTTCCACAGACATGTCATTGGGCTTATTCTAATCTGCTTTACATTCCCTAAAAATACAGTACTTCACACTTGTCTCCTCACTGTGACTAACTGAAACAACCCAGTAGGTTGTACCTCCCCAATATTTCCACTCTGTGGACAACAGCCAAGCCTTCTTACCTCAAGCTCTGGAATCTTTCCTGTAATTAGTAACCATTCCTCTGTTCCCTGCCCTGCCCCCATCCCTTTAGGACAGACAGGCTAAATTCTCCTGCAGAAGATTAAAAGGAGCTACCATACTCAAATTCAATTATTGACATTATTATTCTAAGTGGACCATATGCTGGAGTCTGGAAATCTTCCCTATTTATAGCAATGTTTATTTAATAACTGTATTTATTCATGTACCTAAAAAGCACCCAGGCAGCCCAAAGTGGAAGGCCCCTGAGAGTTTTCTTTCCTTGTGAATGTAACTTCTTGCCAGCAGTTGAGGAAGTAGGGGATTTACTTAGAGACGGTGACTCTCGGGATAATCTTTCCCCTTTCACTTCTCCAAGTATCTCTCCACCTGCCCCCTCCCCCTACCGCACCACCCCAGGACACAAAGCCAACCATTGTTAGGTACGCTAATTATTTGGTTTTTTCTCCCCCGCATAATTGGTATAGTAGTACCTCAATACTAGGGAATATCAGTGCATCAAGTATACATAGTTGGAAAATTTAAAGCTGAATCAGTCTCATGTTATCCCATGTTATTCAGGTAATTTAACTTGGCTGAAAGCATTTGGCCTCTTAAAGTCAGCGAGCTCCTCCCTAATCTGAACCCCTTATGCTTTTGGGCTAGTCCCCCTACTCACTGGTCTGCTAGAGACCATCATTGGTCTGCTAGAGCCAATCATTAAGCCAATCATCAGGACTTTTGTGAACCAGTTGGACATCATGTGGGAAGCCTGAAATCAGCAATGGTGGCTATATTTACATCACAGAAATAAACCAGTGAATACTACAAATTAGGCTCTCACCCCACTCTCAGCCAATTGTTAAACATGTACCAGCACACCACTTGTACCACTGCCCCTCCCAAGGCCACTTCTCTTAGTTCATTTACTCCTGGCAAAAAAAAAAAAAAAGAAAAAAAGAAAAAAAAGCCTTTTTGTGTTTTGTTTGTTTGTTTGTTTTGGTTTGGTTTTGGTCTCCTAGCTGGGTTCATTCTCTGGCCTTAGGCTGAACCCTCTCCCCACAGCCAACCAAAGCCCAAAAGCCCAGCCTGGCTTCTCTTCCCAATTTAGCCTTTCAGGGCTATGAAAGGGTTATCTCCTAGCCCTCCAATCCCAATCAATTCATTCTTTCACAATCCTTTTATTTCTTGGCTTATAAAAGTCCCCAGCTCCTTTACCATCCCCCTCTCCCAGCATCTCCACCACTGGTACTAGTGTCATTATTCTGTGCTTTCATCTCCAGAGGGAGAAGTTTACAGCTTTACTTTGTTCTTCACAACACTCCTGTGAGGTAGGAGTGCTTGGTACCTCCATTTTACAGAAGAAGACATTGAGATTCATGGGGTTAAATAACTTATCTAAAATCACACCTTGGGGGATCCCTGGGTGACTCAGCGGTTTGGTGCCTGCCTTCGGCTCAGGGCGTGATCCTGGAGTCCAGGGATTGGGTCCCACGTCTGGCTCCTGCATGGAGCCTGCTTCTCCCTCTGCCTGTGTCTCTGCCTCTCTCTCTCTCTCTCTCTCTCTCTCTCTCTCTCTCTCTCTCTCTCTGTGTCTCTCATGCATAAATAAAATCTTTAAAAAATAAAATAAAATCACACATTGGCCCATGCTGCCTCTAGTCCGGCCTTCCTCTCTGGGATCCTCACTCCTTTCCTCAGGTTTTAAGACCCTCATTTCTGATCCACTGTTTTCTCCCCAAAAAACAATAAAGAACCACTTTTATATCTACAACCTTAATTACATGTTGAAATCCCCAAACCTTTCAATTATAAGACACCAAGGAAGGCTGGTGCAGAGTTCTAACATATGCGGGCCTGTACTCACAGGCACTTTGCTATTTTGACCCTCTAGTCCATGTACTTTTTTCCTTACCCTCCAGCATATTTTGTTCCAATAGAGTCAGGAATATAAGCTATTTTAGAAACCCCAAAAGGTTTTTTTGCTTTTTTCTTACAGATCAAGAGCTCCTCATTTTAGATTACATACTTCTTTGTTTTGGTAAGTTGTGGTCTCTGCTGACCTTGTAAATGGATTATGTGGAACAGCCTGTACTACAAAAATCAACTTGCTTACCCTGTTCCTTCAGCAGCTTGGTTTATTTGTACCAAACCCAAGGGACAGAGCCCAGTTCCTGTATTGTGGGAAAAGAAAAAGAGAAGGAAGGAATCCTTTGTGCTCAAAACAAAGACATTTTACATTCAGAATGCCCTTCCGCTTTACTATGCCTGAAATGACTGATAGTAAAACAAAGTTGCTCCAAAGGAAAAAAAAAAAACTAACCTGGAATGTAGGTCACCTAACAAGCTATGAAACCTGTTTCCTTGATGCTAGTTCAGTCATTGGATTGGGGGTTCAGTGGGTGGTCAAGGCCTTTTGAAGACCCAGACTGCCTGCAGTGGATTTAATGCGTGCCCGCAAATTCATATACTGAAATTCCAACCTCCACTATGATAGAAATAGGAGGTGGGGCTTCTAAAGGTAATTAGGTCATGAGGTGGAGTCCTCGTGAATGGGATTAGTGCCCTTATTAAAGGACCCTTGAGAGCTCTCTTATGTGAGGATATAATAAAATGATAGTCTGCACCCTAGAAAAGGGTCCTCACTGGAACTCAGCCATGCTGACATGGAGAACTCAGACTTTCGGTCTCAGGAGCTGTGAAATAAATTTCTGTTGTTAGCCATTCAGTTTATGGTATTTTGCTATAGCAGCCTGAGCAAAGATGCAGCCTAGCCCCAAGCGCATTGTTAAGGAAGCCAAAGAAGACGAAGTCCAGATGTCAGGAAAAGTAGTGGTTGGTTATTTACTTAGTAAGCAAAAAGAGTCGGAGACGAGGACAGAATAAAACACACAAGGAAAGACGTGGTTGGGGGTGGGGAGTGGTAAGGGAAAGTAAAGATTAGGAATAACAAATATTGAAGTTAAGACTTTATTGACTCCTCAATGACAAGAGTGTAAACTCTCAGAGCCATTATAACTACTAGGAACTGGGAATTCTGGTTTCTAGTGTGATTAAGCAGCACAACCTTTGGCAAGGTCCCTAGCTGTATTGTGTCTGACTTTCCCCATCAGCAGTGTGAGGACAATACCTGCTTTAAAACAGCCCTCTAAATAGATCACTGGATTGGGATTTGGGAGATCTGGATACTAGTTATAGCACAACTGACCGAGTGGATGGCCTCTAAAGATTCCTTATTGTAATGCATTAATTTTATATAGTGCTCTGAAAACATAAAGATCATCTACCTCCTTCTTCTTCTTCTTCTTCTTCTTCTTCTTCTTCTTCTTCTTCTTCTTCTTCTTCTTCTTCTTCTTCTTCCTTTTTTTTAAAGATCTTGGGACACCTGGGTGGCTCCCAGGGTGGTTGAGCATCTGCCTTTGTTTTGGCTCAGGGTGTGATCCTGGGGTCCTGCATCCGGCTCCCAACAGGGAGCCTGCTTCTCCCTCTGCCTATGTCTTTGCCTCTCCCTCTGTGTCTCTTGTGAATAAATAAATAAAATCTTTTTTAAAAAAAATAAAAAATAAAACAAGGCTCTGAGTATTAATGTGGGACCACAGGTTGTGCTCCTGCATAAACTGGAACTGGAGCCCAGGAGCCCAGCAGAGCCTAGTCATCCAGGAGCATGTGTGAATTTGACCTGGGAGAGAACTGGTTCCCTCTCTGCTGGGAGTGGGAAGTGACCACTCTGCCTCACTCTCCCACGTCTCAGTTTGGAATCTGTAAATCTCCTAAGATTTTGGACAGTTGCAAGCAAACCTAATAGGAGGAGGAGCAAGCTTCGAGGGTTGTCCACAGTGTAGAATTGGTGTCTAATTGGATCGGGGAATGAGGGACATGAAAAGGCTTTGAATTTTCTATCTCTGGAGTCTAAGCTGGTAATCATGATAGGAAATAGCAGAGGAGATGGGGGGGGGGTTACTCTGTTTATTTTTTTGAGGTAAGGTTGAAGTAAGATTGTTTTTGGCTTTCCCGTAGAGAGTTCTGGATACCTTCAGAACACACAAATAGCAAGGGCTAGTTGAGTAAGGAGTAAGTAGTAAGTATGGGGTTCCGGAGCTCAAGAGGAACTTACAGGCACCACTGTTGTAGTGCTTGCCGTGGCAAACACTAGTAAAATTTCAACCTTGTAATCCATGTAAATTATATACATTAACCCATATAAGTAGCTTACTGTGTTTTCCACATTTACAGAGACATAGGAAATTAAGATAATCTCTCAACTTCCTCAAGGACTTCAACTTCTCACATCCTTCTCTGCCCCACATGCTGTATGATTTCTTTGACTCATCTCTTTTACTCATTTCCCAAGGCATGGCATACCAGCTGCTCCCAATCTCTTCTATATCATTTAAACCCCTGATCTACTCTTACCTGTTCACTCATAGCAGATAACCTAGATTCCTAATTTAGAGATAGGATTAAGGGATCTAACCTGAGCTCCAACAGCTTTGATCCCATCCTTCAAAAAATGTCTCTATTTCTTTCTTGTTCCTGATATTATCCTCCCTCTTATCTCATTAGGGCCCCCTCCAATTTTATTAATACTAATCCCATGCACTTGTGCCCTAGTTTTTATTCTTGCTCACAGTCCCCTAGATCTTGGTTTACAAATTACCCCCTTTTCTTGACCCTTCACTGTTTATTTACACAAATTAGCACTAAACCACCGTATTGTCATTTCCTGCTTGAGTTACTACCATAAATCTCCTTTATTCACACTCGTACTTTTCTTTGCATCCTCCCATTCACTTCTTAGTTCTAATAAGGATCCCCACCCCATACACTGCCCACCCGCGGCATCACAATTTCAATTTTAAGCATCCCAGTATCCAACCACCATCTCCACTTTTCCAGCAAGAGAAAGCCAATTCCACCAATGCTTCTTTAGCAGGATTGACAAGCCATTGACCCTTCCACCTTTTTACTGTCCTTTACCCCCTTGTGTCTTCCTGTCTTTCTTTTCATAGTCCATCACTATAATTGTACTCTTGCTTACACCTGCAACTCCCTTGCTCCAGTTTCTTTGTTGTGCTCACTTAGCAAAACCTCAAACCTGATTAAATCTAACCTGCCTACCCCATGCCTGCAGGCATGGCTGTGGCATGCTGACAGCCATTTAAAATTCATGACTATGAACCAGTGGGCCTTACATTGCTCAGCAGTCATAGTGTAATTTCCTTAGTCTCTACACCTTCCCACTCTCCTAAAAGTCTTTTTTTTTCCTAAAAGTCTTTTGATATCTTCTTCACAACCCTCAACCCCCCCAAATTTTCTCTCCATTTCCACTCCCAGTTCATATCTTTGCATCCTGCGAAAATAGATGCAATCAGAAGAGATTGTCCACAAGCCCCCACCAATTGTTAAAATCTAATTTTCAAAAAGTTAAAATTAGACTCATACAAATATAGAATAAGCATATAGTTATGGTTTATTAACTAAGGAAAAAGACAAAGTGGTACAAAGAACACTTGAGGAACAGGAGCGATATTTCATCAAGATATGTATATATAAATATTAGAATAAGACTGCTAGGTTAGATTAAAAAATGCCCTACGAGGCGAAAAACAAACTCCCATACCCTGTGAGGTTCTTTTTTTCTACAGGATAGGAGTAATTTGCATTTCTGTCACACAAGAACGGTTTGCATTGCTGTAAGTTTTCTATAGAAATAGAATTGCAAAATATCCTCAAAAATAGTAAATAGAAAGTGAAGCAAAGATACCTGCCCCAGCAAAATCAGGTAATCCCCAGATGGCCTGCTGGCCAGAGCACAGTTCCTCACTAAAAAGAGACCTCTTGATCCTGTTCACCTTTTTCCAAATTTGGGATGACTTTTCTTAACAATCTACCTATTTGTGACTTAACCCATGTCTTCTTGCCTGTCTTCTAGCTGCTCACCTGTCCATGCTCTTATTCAAGGCCAGCCTTTCCACTTGGATTATATCCCACCTTTGCTTACTCAAGGATATTAGTTTAGTGATTCTCTTTTCTGTTTCCTACATCAATTTTCCCCCTCTATTCAATGTTTTTTCTTTTAAAAAAATATTTTATTTATTTATTCATGAGAGACACACACAGAGAGAGGCAGAGACACAGGCAGAGGGAGAAGCAGGCTCCCTGTGGGGAGCCTGATGCAGGATTCGATCCCAGGACCCCAGGATGACAACCTGAGCCGAAGGCTGACACTCAACTACTGAGCCACCCAGGTGCCCCTCAATGTTTTCTTTTAGTATAAAGACATATTCCTCCATCTCCAAAACAGCCTCCCTTGATTTCACTTCTGCCCGTGGCTACTATCTCATTTTTCTCATCTTGAAAGCAAAGAAATGTCTACAATCCCTGCCATCCCTGCCTCTAGATTCTCTCCCCCATTCCTCGAACCCACTGGAAACAGCCTGTAGCCCCCACCCCTTCTGCAACACTGCTCTTGGCAGGGTTGTCCATGATCTCCACATCATCAAATCCAATGGTCAAGTCTCAATTCTCAGGTTTGAGAATAGGTTTATCAGCATCATTTGACACTACTGACCACTGTGAAGCACTTCAGTTGAAGCACTTTCTTCACTAGGTTTCCAGGATTCTTCTGGTTGTCTTCCTGGTGGCCCTTTCTCAGTCTCCATTGTTGTTTCGTCTCGGTTCTCCTAAATTTTTAACGTCAAGGGCTGAAGGCCTCATTCCTACCCACCCTCCTTTGTTGATCTCATCCAGACTCTTAGCTTTTATATACTCCATAAACTGATACATACATATGTCTTCAACTTGGAATGCTTTCTAGAATTTCAGACCTGTATATCCAATTCCCTGTGGGACTTCTCTGCTTCCATATCTAATAGATTCCTAAACCTAAGCTCTTAATCTTTCTGCCTAAACATACTCCTCCCCTTTCCCATCTCAGTTAATGGCAACTCCATTCTTCCAGCAACCTGGGAGTTGTCATTGGCTCTTGTTTTTTTCTATCATTCCCATCGGTCTATCAGCAAATCCTAACTGCTCTACCTTTATTTTTTTTTTTTAAAGATTTTATTTATTTATTCACGAGAGATAGAGAGAGAGAGGCAGAGACTCAGGCAGAGGGAGAAGCAGGCTCCATGCACCGGGAGCCCGACGTGGGATTCGATCCCGGGTCTCCAGGATCGCGCCCTGGGCCAAAGGCAGGCGCCAAACCGCGGCGCCACCCAGGGATCCCTACCTTTAAAATATATCTATGGAATGACCACTTTTCACTACCTCCATTATAGCCACTCTGGGCCAATGCCACTGTCCCTGCCTCTTCTATTCCTCCTGCCTATTTGCTGTCTTTTCCTGGCACAGCAGCCAGAATGAACCTGTTAAAAAGTCAGATCATAACGTTTCTCTACTTAAAGCCTTCTAATGGCTTCCCATCTGTGGTTGGTAGCTGTCTCCAGGATGGCTGCCGTCATTTCCTTCATCAACAGCCAGAGCATCATGCACATACAGCCTAGTCAAGCTTGCTCTCTACCCAATGTAACCACTGATCTGTTTTCCATCTCAATAAATTTGACTTTTCTGGATATTTCATATCAAAAGAATCATTATTTATATATATAAATAATAATTATAATAGTTATAATTATCATATAATTATTATAATTATATTATTATAATGATATATAAATTATATATATATATATATATCATCTGGCTTCTTTCCCTTAGCATGTATTTGAGGTTAATTCATGTTGCAGATGTATCAGAATTATATTCTTTCTTATGCTGAACAATATTCCACTATATGAATATAGCATATTTTGTTTAGCCATGCATCAGCTGATGGACACAGGATATTAACTGTGGGTTTTTGGTAGATGTCCTTTATCAAGTTGAGGAGGCTCCCTTCTATTCCTCATTTGTTGAGTTTTTGTCATGAATGAGTTGGATTTTGTCAAATATTTTTTCTTCATTTATTTATTTATTTTTCTTCATTTATTAAGATGATCATGTGGGTTTTGTCCTTTATCCTATTAATATGATGTATTACTTTAATTGATTTTAGGATTTTATTTTATTTTTAAAAGATTTTATTCATTTATTCATGAGTGACACAGAGAGAGAGAGGCAGACACAGGCAGAGGAAGAAGCAGGCCCCATGCAGGGAGCCCAACGTGGGACTTGATCCCCAGACTCCAGGATCACGCCCTGGGCCGAAGGCAGGCGCCAAACTGCTGAGCCACCCCGGGCTGCCCTCTAATTTAATTCTATTGTAGTCAGAGAACATAGTTTGCATGATTTGAATTCCTTTTTTAATTTGAATTATTTTAAATTTATTTTAAATTTATTGAACACATATTTTATGTCCTAACATATGAGCTACTCTGGAGAATGTTCCATATGTGCTTGAAAAGGATATCTATTCTGCAGTAGTCGATCAGAGTTCTATAGATAACAATCAGGCCAAGTTCGTTGATAATTCTGTTCAATTCTCCTAGACCTTCAGTGATTTTCTATGTAGCTGTTCCATCCATTATTGAGTGTGTGGTATTGAAGTCCCCTGTTTTTCTTTCATGTATTTTGTAGATCTGTTATTGTGTACATATGTGTAATTATTATATCTTCCTGATGAGTTGATGTCTTAATCATTACTAAATGTCCCTTTTTGTCTTTAGTACCAGTTTTTTTTGGGGGGGGGGTCTCAAGTCTATTTTGTCTGATTTTAATATAGTCACCCTGGCTTTCCTATGGTTATTATATCCATAGTAATATTTTTTCAACCTTTTACTTTTAATTTATTGATATCATGGAATCTAGGGTGTCTCTTGTAGACATCTTACAGTTGGATTTTACTTTTTTATTCAGTCAGCCAATTTCTACTTTTGATTAGGATGTTTACACCTTTCACAATTAATGTAATTATTGATCTGACTTGATTTATATTTACTGTTTTAGTATTCATTTTCTAGATGTTTCTTTTTGGTTCCTCTCTTCCTCCTTGACTGCCACTTTTTGTGTTAAATAAGTATTTTTAATGTGCCACTTAATTCTTATGTAGACTTTTTAACATTTTTTTAATTTTTTTAAAAATTTTTTTATTTATTTATGACAGAGAGAGAGAGAGAGGCAGAGACACAGGCAGAGGGAGAAGCAGGCTCCATGCACCGGGAGCCCGATGTGGGATTCGATCCCGGGTCTCCAGGATCGCGCCCTGGGCCAAAGGCAGGCGCCAAACCGCTGTGCCACCCAGGGATCCCGACTTTTTAACATATTTTTAAGCTATTTTCTTAATGGTTAATATAGCGATTATACTATTCCTCTTAATATTATCTACTACAGATTAATACAAACTTAATTTCAGTAAAATATACACTGTCCCAATATAACTCTCTCTCTCCCCTCCTTTGTGCTATTATATATCTCACATATGTCTTTTAATAACTAATATCATTATATTTGTTATATAAAATGTTCATTATTATCATATATATCACATGCATATGTTATAACCCATCAATATAGTGTTCTAATTATTGCTTTATACAATTTCATATGTTTAAAAGAAGTGTTGTGAATAAGAAAATATATATTTATAGAGTCCTATTCTAACCCAGAAATTTACCATTTCCAGTGCTTTTCATTTCCTCCTGTGGATTTGAGTTACTATCTGGTGTCCTTTCCTATCACCCTGAAGGACCCCTTTAGCATTTCTTGTAGGGCAGCTCTACTAGGGACAAACTCCCTCAGATTTGTTTATCTGGGAACGTTTTAATTTCTCCTTCATTTTTAAAGAATAATTTTGTGAGATACTGAATTCTTGGGTGATAGCTTTTTCTTCACACTTTGATTATGCAATTCCACTGCCTTCCAGCCTCCATTGTTTCAAATGAGAAATTATATCTCTCTATCTATCTATCTATCTATCATCTATCATCCATTGTACATGATGGTGGTTTTTCTCTTGATGCTTTTTAAGATTTTCATTTTGTTTTGGCTTTCAACAGTTTGTATATTGTATTTAGGTGTGGATCTCTTTGTAGTTATCCTGGTTGGGTGTGTTGAGCTACTTGGATATGTAGATAAATGTTAATCTGTCCTTGACAGATTAATTTGTCCTTGACAAATTTGAGGACATGATTTCTTCAAAATTTTTTCTGACCTCTTCTCTCTTCTCCCATTACACATGTTGTTTTCTTTTTAATGATTTATTTATTTATGAGAGAGAGAAAGAGAGAGAAAGAGAGACAGTTTGCATGTGTGAGGGGAAGGGGCAAAAAGAAAAGGAGAGTCTTAAGCAAACTCCCCATTGAGGGCAGAGCCCAAGGTGGGCTCAGTTTCACAACCCTGAGATCACAACCTGAGCCAAAATCAAGAGGTAGACACTTAACTGAGTGTGCCCCCTAGATGTTCCTCAATATACATGTTAGTATGCAAGATGTCCCACAAGTCTCTGAGGCTCTGTTCATTTTTCTTCAGTTTTTATTTTCTCTATTCTTCAATGGATAATTTCTGTTGATCTCCCTCCCAGTTTACTGATTTTCTTCTGCCATCTTGAATTTGCTTTTGAGCCCCTCTAGTGAATTTTTCACTTCAGTTATTGCTTATTTTCTCTTCTAGAAATTACATTTTAAAAATTCTTAATACTTTCCTTTTTTAAAAATATTTTATTTATTCATGAGAGACACCGAGAGATACAGAGAGAGAGGCAGAGACACAGGCAGAGGGAGAAGCAGGCTCCATGCAGGGAGCCTGACATGGGACTCGATCCTGGGTCTCCAGGATCAGGCCCTGGGCTGAAGGTGGCACTAAACCACTGAGCCACCTGGGCTGCCCAATACTTTCTTTTCTAAGCATCTTTATTGATTCATTATTGTCCTATTTCTTTTGAGTCTTTAAATATGACATTTTAGTTCTTTGAACATATTTATAATAACTGCTTTGATGTCTTTGCCTGCTAATTGCAACTTTTGGGGACACTCAGAGATGGTTTCTATTGACTTTTGCTTTTCCTGAGAATGAGTCATACTTCCCTATCTCTATGCATATTTTATTGATAACTGGATTTTTATTTATTTTTTAAAATATTTTATTTGAGATAGAGAGAGCAAGTAGAAGTTGGGGGCAGTGGCAGAGGGAGAAGCAGGCTCTGTGCTGCGCAGGGAGCCCAATGTGGAGCTCCAACCCAGGACCCTGGATCATGATCTGAGCCGAAGGCAGACCCTTAACCAACTGAACAACCCAGGAGCCCTGAAAACTTGATTTTTAAAATAATATATTGTAGCAACTCTGGATTCTGATTTTCTCTCTTGAGGCTGTCTTTTGTGTCATACGTTTAGAAATTTGCCTAAGTTCAGCCTATGCAATATGTCTCTCTGAAGTGTGTGGCTGCTCCTATCTCTGCTTTTTCATTTTTATTTTTGTCTGGCTTTATAGGGTCACCCCTGTCCCTGTACCTAATTAGCCCCATGGTCAGCCAATCATGGGATGGAAATTATGCTCACACACCTCAAGCCAATAAAGCTTCTGTCCTCTGAATTTGTTTGGGGGCACAGGAGCACATTCAAAGTTTAGGCTTTTACTTTTTCTTTCCATTGGGCCTTTTCATAGCTTCTCTATGCACGAATCCTCTAGGTCAGCTAGGAGTCCGTAGTGATCTTAGGCCCTCTGTTCTCAGCTGTAAATGTGTGCAGTCTCATACAAGAGTACATTCACCCCACCACAACAGTAACCTCAGGTTAGTAGAATCACTGGCCTGCTCCTGCTCCAAATCAAGTGAGCCCTCTTTGGCTGTGGCAGCAAAGATGCTGGTCCTATGGCATCTCCCCATCTTGGTAAAAGTTCCAGATGAGTGGGCTGGAGGGAAGAGGGCTGGAAAATGGGAGCATCCCCAGGCAAGAGGGCCACAGATTCCTGCTGTTAGTACAGAATTTTAGCAGTTGTTCAAGCATAAACAGTCCTCATATTGTTATATACCTTTAAACTATCTCCAAAGTGCTAAAAATGGTTGTTTTCATCAATTTTTTCCAGCTCTGTAATGGCTTTTTAAGGGAGAGGATTTGCTCACCTGTTCACTCTGCCATAACTGGAAGTCCCACCCTTCTCAACAAAAATTTCATGAATAATAAGTGACTAAACGCTGTGTAATCCACTTTCTAACTCTACCCCTCTACTGAAACTGTGTCATCTAAAATGATCAGTTGCCTTCCAGGCACTAAAACAGGTTCTGAGTAAGACAGACCTGGGTTGAATTCCAGTTCTGCCACATAGTAATTGTGTACTTGGCAAGTTGTACTTACGTTCTCAAAGGTTTGTTTTTTCTTTTGCTCAATGGCTAAAACAATGCCTATGGTGTTATTGGGAGGAGAGTGGGGTCTGAGTAAGCATCTAGGTGAACACTTCAGGATTCTTTCCAAAAGTGTTTGTCAGGAGCCCTGAGCTCCTGTGAAGAGGTGAGTCTGGGATGCTTCTTGACCTTTTCATAGCCCTTACACTCTATGGGAATGCAAGGATAAGATCATGAAAATCCTTGGACACTGGATCTATTAGACACAATTATAAGGTATTATTATGTCTTATTATGATGTTCTTCGGGAACTTTTTAAAATCCCTCTCTCTGGGAAATTCTGGGTATAGGAAAATTTCTAAAAAAAAAATAGGGAAGCTACTGAAATTACTTCTCTGACTTCTTTTATCCTGACATTTTCACCATTATATTGTTGATATTTTCTGAAAGATCAGGACTACAGATGTAATCCTTCTTAATAAGAAACTCTCACATTTTTAGGTGTTTATTCTTCTAAGAACTGAAGGACATGGCCCCCCAAATCAAAATAAAACATCAATTTAGTGGTTAAAGATGAAGAAGGAGGAACATGACCAAATAGAATGCTTGGAATTTGAAATAAAAATAGTGTAGTGAGTCCATCACCATTTAGGGCTTTGCTGAAAGTTCAGTTCTTTCTGCAGGAAATGCATGTTTAAAAACAGAATAAAAAACAATTTCTCTTTTCATATTCTTTAAAATTTCATCCTTATTTGCCTCCCTTTAATTAGCGATGCACTATTTATTATTCACTATTGTTATTTGTTTTTTCACGTGTCAGTCAGGCTGCCAGTTCTTCAACAAAGGCAGGGATGGTCCTTTTGTGTATCTTCCTCCATGCTTGGTATTGTCTCTTACTGTCACCTACAACCAATGCTTATGCTCATTTCTACTCCTTTACTCAGAAACCTTCAGTGATTTTCCACTTTACCTAAAAGTGGTTCTCAGATTTTTTTTGATTGCATGTGCTTATCAGTAAACTAATGGTTAGGTATCCTCTGACAGACACATATGTAATTTACTTTATTTTTTTTTAATTTTTTATTTATTTATGATAGTCACAGAGAGAGAGAGAGAGAGAGAGAGAGAGAGAGAGACAGAGACATAAGCAGAGGGAGAAGCAGGCTCCATGCACCGGGAGCCCGATGTGGGATTCGATCCCGGGTCTCCAGGATCGCGCCCTGGGCCAAAGGCAGGCGCTAAACCGCTGTGCCACTCAGGGATCCCTGTAATTTACTTTAAAACTGCACGTCTATCGTATATAAATTTTTTTTTAGTTTTTATTTATTCATGATAGTCACACACAGAGAGAGAGAGAGAGGCAGAGACACAGGCTGAGGGAGAAGCAGGTTCCATGCACCGGGAGCCGATGTGGGACTCGATCCCGGGTCTCCAGGATCGCGCCCTGGGCCAAAGGCAGGCACCAAACCGCTGTGCCATCCAGGGATCCCATATCGTATATAAATTATAAACATCTACTAATATAAGAAGTTTAAGAGGAGGACATTTTTAAAAAGTATAAATAGGGGCACCCGGGTGGCTCAGTTGGTTAAGCATCTGCCTTCGGCTCAGGTCATGGTCCTTAGGGTTCTGGGATCGAGCCTCATGTTGGGTTTCCTACTCAGTAGGGAGTCAGCTTCTCCCTCTCCCTCTGTAGCTCCTCTTGCTCGTGTTCTGTCTCTGTCAAATAAATTTTAAAAACCTTTAAAAGATTATAAATAAATTTTAAATAAATATTTATTTATTTATTTATTTATTTATTTATTTATTTATTTATTCATGAGAGACACAGAGAGAGACAGAGACATAGGCAGAGGGAGAAGCAGGCTCCATGCAAGGAGCCTGATGCAGGACTCGATCCTGGAACCCCAGGGCGGAAGGCACATGCTCAACCGCTGAGCCACCCAAGCGCCCCTATAAATAAAATTTATATGCAGGGAGCCTGACATGGGACTCGATCCCAGGTCTCCCAGGATCCCACCCTGGGCTGAAGGTGGCGTTAAACCGCTGGGCCGCCAGAGCTGCCCTAAATATAGGTTCTTGAAAACCACACCTTTCAAACTGGGGTTTGTTGATCCTTGAATAACACGGGTTTAAATTGCACAGATCAACTTATACGGTAATTTTGTCTCAGTACAGTACTGTAAATGCATTTGTTCTCCCTTCTTTATGGTTTTCTTAATAACTTTTCTCTATTCATCGTAAGAATAATCCATATAACATGTAAAATATATGTCAATCAATGCTTTACATTATTAGTGAGGCTTCTGGTCAACAGTAGGCTATAAGTAAAGTTTGGGGGAAGCTAAAAATCATACATGGATTTTCAATGGCATGGGGTTGTTGGTGCTCATATCCCTGCCTTGTTCAAGGGCCAGCTGTTTATACTGTACATAGCATAGTATTAGGGGGCTCAATTTCGATTCTTAACTACAAAATGTACCCTTCTCCTGAAAGCGACTTGCCTGGGAATGGCTGGCATTGAGCTCATTTCTTTTCTCTACCTACCCTTTGCCAATTGCTCTGGCTCTTTACAACAGAAAACCATCCCTGAGCCATCTGAACTGTGCTTTGTCCCCAAACGAAGGGATAATCTGAGAATGCACTATACTTGACGAGGAATTTCTTGAGAGCCAAGTAAGACACAGTGACAGGGCAGCGCTTTATCTCATTCCCTGGAAAATACTGGCAAGCCTCTGTGCTGTGGACAACGGCTTTCTTAGAAGTAACATATGAGGTGGTGGATGACCTTGTAGGAATATAGTGATTTTTTTAAAAAAATTTTTTTGGTAAGATTTATTTATGTATGGGGTGGGGGGAAGAAGGGGAGGGAGAGAGAATCCCAAGCCAACTCCGTGCTGAGTGCAGACCCTGATACGAGACTCGAGACTCGATCCCACAAACCCGAATCACAATCTGAGCTGAAACCAAGAGTCGGCTGCTGAACCAACTATACCACCCAGGCGCCCTGGGATATAGTGTTTTTAATTAGAAAATGAAGCTAAACTTTTTCTGACAGAAAGTAAGTCTGTTTAACTGACTGGTTTAGCCATGTAGGTTGGTTTTGCCAATTAAGTGATATTCCACAAGTGGAATGGGCGAGATCTATGGCTCCATGTTTTTGATGAAAATATATGCAAACACTTATCCAATACAGAATACATCAGAAATTACAACATGTGTAACTCTTTCAACTTTGGTGACCACTGCCTTGAACTAACATTCACAATTTCCACAACCACCCAGATGCTTTCCTGTCTTCTCTCCTGTTAGTCCCCCTAAGCTTTAGCCAAACCACATCATGCTCCCATATAGGCACTCTTCTGGACCTATACCTGTGTATGTGTCCATATCGGTTCCTCCCTTGGGAAGACCCTTCCCTCCCATCTCCATGTGTTGCATTCCTACCTAACAGCTGCTTGGTCTGAGGCACTGATTAGGTATTGAGGATGGAAAATTAACATAATGATAATGATGGCCCTGTTTTCACAGGAAGTAAGAGATTAGTATGGGAGACAGAGAGAAGCAGTGACAAGTTTTATAGAGCCATGATGGGGAACTGTGAGGTTCTGGGAACTCAGCAGGGGCACCCTCTCTTCACCTGGGGAGTCAAGGAAGTCTCAGAGGAAGTGACTAGAAAGCCAAGGCCCACTGGTTGAGCAGGAGTTAGCCTGACATTTTGCAGGAATGGGAGAGAAGAGAACTGATCTATGTTGAGAGAACGAAAGAGAGCTTAATTGACAGTGTCAGGCAACTCCTCTGTGAAGTTAGGATTTTGACCAGGAGAGACACACTTACCTAACTGTAGGGTCTAGACAGAAATTTCTACCAAGCTCAATCTGTTTCTATTCAATTCTAGAGCGATTAGTCACATTCTCTCAAAAGCCCAATTTAGAATAGGCTGGAAGTCAAGGGAGAGGTCATCTCTATAAAAATTTTCCCTTGCTTTTTTCCAAAAAAGCAAAATATTTGAACCCGGGCTCAATTGCTAGGGGAATGGGCAGCCTTTTTATATTAGGTCCACCAGAAATAGTGCTAAATGAATACTCTTGGGAAGTCTGGCTCTGTTCTAAGGGTGGAGGCACCCTCTAAACAAATTCATTAAATAAATAAGGAGAAGCACAGAAAATAAAACATTCAGTTTTCAGGGATTGCCTTGTGCCACAACAGAGGAAAGACTGTGAAGGCTTAAGATATCTGGCTCTTCACTGTTCCACCTCTGATCCTCTCCTTCACGGTCCTGGGACAGAGGCCATGAGATGATCTTCACTGAGGAATGTTCAAGTCTCCGTTTCATGCCACTATTCACAGTGTTGGTTTGTTATCAAGCAATTTATGTCTATGAAAGACTCTCCTCTACAAATACATTAGTAGAAGAGAGGTATGATAGATGTAGCCATCAACCATCAAATCTTTCCTATACTGGTCACAATTTGGTACCTTTTGTTCATTCAAAACAGAAAATATATTTTTTAAAAAGAAAAAAAACCCAGAAAATATACTCGGCCTTCTAGTTCTCTGATACAGACCGCCCACACATCATTGCAATGGATTTTTACTTTATTTCTCATCTGTTTTCTTAGTTGCGTACCTTCCTCAAGCGACCATGTGGAGGGTTAACATTTTCTCTATGAAACTATTCACTGTGGCCGTAGAATCAGGTAAGCCTCAACCAGGAGGATGTAGTTATTGAAGCACCAAAGGACATCATTATAAAACACTGACTGTATGTGGAAGTCACATGACGTGGAACCCCAAGGACTACACAACCAGTTACGTTCCTATAGATTGTATTGTTGGTAAAGCTACTTCATCTTTTAGCTATAAACTAAACTGTAACTGTAAACTGTAAACTCATCCCAGAACACAAAAATTCATTTTTTGCTAGAAAGCTATTATCAAGCTCTGGAGGGTCAAAACTACGTTTGCTAACATTTTTCCATTAGAAGCGTTTCCTATCAGTGATACCATATTTTTCCAGATGGGTGGGCCCACTGTAATCCTGCTCTAAAACTCTGCTTTCTATCAGTCCCCAAAGCATTTTCTGATTATGGCTTTTAATAAAGTCTGCAACGATGGTGAATGCAGGTTTGTGCTGCGGTACGTATACAGATGCATTTGCAAATGGATTTAGACCTCTGTGTGAAAAGAGCCTGAAGTCTCCCAAATAGAAAAATCTTCAAGTAAATCAGAACTGACTCAAGAGTTTGGAAAAAGGCACCGGGCTTAGTGACCTTACATCAAACCACAGCCAAGGCCGCATTTTAACACGTCCCCACTCCCAGATTAATTTTATTTCTGTCACCCCTTTAAACCTTTGAAATTCCTTCCATCCAGCAAAATTCAGGAGAACAAATACATTCTGACTTCTGCCCCTGATACGTCCCCGTGTGCCTTGATGAAAAACCCAGTTTCAGTTTTCAGCCCTGCCCCTGAGAGAGGCGCAGGTGTAATGAAATGAATCATGCCTCCTCTTTTCCCTCGAAGCCCCAGGTTTTCTGAGAACACCTGCAGAGCGCTTGCCAGTACATTTAGGCCTGAGGGCTCCTCCAAACCAGCCCATTTTCTTGCAGAGGATCAATTTACTCTCTCTTTAGATAAGTAGAGCTGCATGGGAACGCGAGCTGGGCGCCAGAGCCTCCCCCTGCAGCCCACACCTGTCCCTGCCGGGCGGGGCCTGCAGCGGCGCGGCGCGGCCAGCAGATGGCGCCGCAGCTGAATGTTCGCGAGCCGCTCTCTACCCTGTAGAAGAGTCTGGAATAAACAGGAAGGGGAATTTTTTTGTTTGTTTGTTTGTTTAAGCATTCTATTTTTTTTAAACATATATCGCCTTCTTGTCGGGTCAGAGGCTCTTTTTATTTAAGTCGACATGCATTTGAAGTTTAAAAAAAAATCAGCACGCAGTCCCAAATACACGGTGGTGGTTGTTGTTTTTTAGTATTTCCATTCTTTCAAGGGACCCAAGAAGTAACTTTTTTAAAGTAGGAGAAACCGCCACAAGGGCATCGTGGTTCAGGGACGTTAGCGGGCACCGCTGGATAAAGACCAAAACACAAAACACAACCCCCAGCAGAGAGCAAGGACGCCAGCAGCGCGGCCTCCCCAGGCCGCGGCGGAAGTGACCTCAGCGAGGGGCGGGGCGGGGCGGGGCGGGGCGTGGGCCGCGGGCGCCGCGAGAGACAGCGCCGCCTGCTGGCGGGAAGGGGGAAAGCGCGGATCTCGCCCGAGGCTGCGGCGTCGCCTCCCGGGACCGCTGGGGCTGAGCCCACGTTCCAAAGTCGCCTGCGCTCGGGATGCTGCACGATATGCGCCACGACCCCGCGGGCCCGAAAGCGAGGGGTACAACCCGAGCAGCCCTTCTGTCCAGAAGGGAGACCTTATGGTTTGGAGACCCAATGCTGAAAAGGGCTTGACTGTTTTTAAAGCTTCCTAAAGCTAAAAAAAGGATCATTGTTATTTGAGACGATCCTAAAGCAGAGGGAAGATAGAACCCGATAGGAAGTCTCTTTCATTTATCTTATCCTGCTGTAAGTTATTTACAAAATATCATAAGTGCTTATCATAATGGGGGGGGGGAACAACGGGCAAGGGACTGAGTTTCGCGGTGACCGCGCTTATCATTTCCCATAACGGCCCCTCATTTTTATTCCAGGATTGTTGCGGTGGGGTTTCTGGAGTCCCTCCTCCTCTCCCCACTTCCTCTTTCTCTTCACTCATTTGACAGGAGCCTCCGCAATCATCTGCCTAGAACACGTCATCATCATCCACTGGGAGAGAGTTGTGGCACCACCTTTCTCCCCCTATGGCTGAGGCCCACAGAAAGAAGACGAGGGGTTTGCGCTTCTGCTCCTGAGCCGGCGTGGTTGCCGGGAATTGTAACCTGCAAGATGATGCCAGACGGCAGCTTCCACGTTAAAAAAGGAAGGAAGGAACTTTATGTTGCCCTTCATTAGCTGATGCTTTCTCCGGTAGAGCCCTGTCCTTCAAGTGCCCAAATGATGCTCTATGTCCCTCCCGCTTGCAGAGCTTCAGTGCATTTAAGTGTAAAAATCGCACATCTCTGTTTTTCTTCTAGTAAGGGAGTAAAGGCCTATAGGTGGACGTTTTCGTTTGGATTAGTCATGCTGTTGATCAGCTCCCTGTTCTCTGAAATGAAAATCCCCATCTCCCATCAGGGTATAGCTGTAGGCATAAATTACAGGCTCTGGTTCAGAACAGGGGCCTCTCTTTTGTCTAGTAGCACCAGAAACACACTAATTAGGGATCTAACTGGAACACAAGGCTTCTTGAGGGTCCTGGAGGAGGAAAGGTTGGGCCTCCCAAGTTCTGTACTGATTATTTATTTATTTCTTTTTAAAAATATTTTATTTATTTATTCGTGAGAGACAGAGACAGAGAGAGAGGCAGAGACACAGGCAGAGGGAGAAGCAGGCTCCATGCAGGAAGCCTGATGTGGGACTTGATCCCAGGTCTCCAGGATCACACCCTGGGCCGAAGGCAGGTGCTAAACCGCTGAGCCACCCGGGCTGCCCTGTACTGATTATTTGGGCTGTAGCCTCACAATCTGGATCCACCCAGATGAGTACTGAGAGCTCAGTGTTTGGAACACGAAGAAGAGCAATAAATATATAGTAACTTAGAGAATCAGGAACATGATCCAAAAGGAAGCTTGGCATTTGCTTTATCAGCAGAGAAATGGAGGTAAAGGAGGGAGTGTCTCCCTAAGGGTTACTGTGTTATAAGAGTGTCCTCCAGGGAGAGGATACATGAACAGGGCAGTTGATAACATTAATACAGTGCAGGTAGGCTCATGTTTCCCTGCATCCCAGGACTGCTGGACCTAGTGTTACTAAATTAATGGACAAGGACACACCTCTGAGCCTTTCCTGCAGTGATCCTCAGAGGGAGTCGGCTCAGACAAAGCAAAGCAGCTTCTCTCTCCATTCTCTTTGTTCTTCCTTGGAAAATGGCCTCTCTGTAAAGTCTCATACACTGGCTGCTTTCACCTCTTGTACGAGGGCAAAATAATCACCAATAATGATTTGGAGGCATATTTTTGGAGCCCTGAACTCTGCAAAATGTGGGATCAAATTATTTTTAGAATTCTAATACACTGTAAATTTTTATTCTGGGTGTCTAGGCAAAAAATTTCAGGGAGGTGCCCCGCTTTAGCAAATAAAAATAAGAATATCATCTCCAGAAAGGGGTAATGGAGACAGAGTGTTTTGAATCCCACTTAACCTAATAATGACATGTCCTGTACCTTATGCTTTCTCACAGGGGTTATGATTTAATGACCACATTCTTTGTCTGCTGAGAAATCCCTTCAGCAGTAAAACGGTTCTCTGAGAAATCACACTTTTTTTATACTATACGTGACTTTTTTTCTAATAAGAATGATCTAACACAGCTCCTTTAAAAGTAAAGACATTCAGAATTTTCTATCCCAGATTTTAAGTGTGGAATTAAGACAAAGGGTGCTTGTTCTTGTATCAGGAAGAGGCATGCCACTCTCCGAGCACTCAGAGCATCTGCTGCCTGGACTGATTCTTAAACCAAAAGCCACACATGGCTTCTGTGCTTGACAGCTGAGGTGGCTTTTTATGGCCAGTATGAGCCAGCTGGAATGGGTTCACATGCACAACAGAAGATGGGCTCTGTGGGTCAAGAGAAAGCTTACTAGGCTGAGACGGACGAGGGTGACAGTTGAGAAATACTCTAGGTTTACTCCTTGGGAATGCTCCCTCCCCCAAAGTAAGGACTTTCAGTTCCTTTATGGGGCATCCTCAGGCTCTTTATGACAGTTCTTCCTTTGGGGGGATTTTATCTGCTTACTAAATATTGGCTATTTTGTCCAGAATAATGGAACATCTGCATGTTTTTATTCAATCAAGACTTAGGCTGAACAGAGAGCAGCTCCTTTGCACCAGCTTCTGGTGACTTCATTCTTTCTAGCACTCTCTGGAGAGGGAATGAGAGCAGCCCCCAGCCAGAAAACCAGCCCCGGTTAGCAGCTAATTTAATGTCTCAAGTTCCACAACTGAGGCCCAGATGAGCTTCTAAAATAATTCTGAGGCTAGATATAAGGAACGCATAAGCAGATGTTAAGGGAGTATATATATACATATATCTTTGTAATTAACAGAAAATTTTTTGATAAAGTAGCCACTGGACATGTATATTCATACTACCGTGCTGTGTTTATGTTACTATGTTACCCCGATGGCATAGTACAGAATGCCTTTCATCCACAGGTTCTTTCCTGTGTTAATGTGGTATATCAAGGCACTTCAATTTAATAGCCATAGCACTTGGAGGGCAAGAGCCCTGTCGTGCACTTTCTTTATGTTTCACACAGTAGCCAGCAGAGTATTAGATGTGTAGTATATATATATGGACTAAAGGAACAAGGAGTGACTGTGCTTTAATCCTGAGATTCGGCCTGCCTTTATTGTCATGCCTGAGGAAACTGGACAGTGATGCTTCATAGCAGAAAACCGGAGTGGAGACATCGCAGCTTCTCTGGCTGACAGCAGCTGGCTTGCCTATATGCCAGAAACCGTATAAGTACTTTACATACATTATCTCAGGTATACTTCACCCCAGACTAAGTTAACCATTATTTTACGTATGACAAAACATTCCCTAAGCCACACAACTAATAAATAGCCTATTCGGGACTGGAGTCCAGAGCTAAGTCAGTCTCTTTCTAAAATGCATGCCTGTAGGCACATTCATGCTCCAGGATATCTAATAACAATGTCTGTAGCTCCATTTGCTAACTACCCTTCTCTGCAGAACTGCCTCACGACCTAATATCTGGGGTGGGAGGGAAAGAGAGGAAAGAGGACAATAAGCAAACACAATTCATAACTTACTAGGCTTGGGTCTTCACGGTTGTGATGTTCTTTCATGTGTGTTATTTCATCCTCACAGCACTCTGTCAGGTATGTTACTGTGATCTCTTAAAAATAAGGAATGTATCTCTGGAGAACAGGTGCATTTAAAACAACAACAACAATGTGCTAAAATTCAGAGGCTGGGAGGTAACAAATCTGCTGACAGGTGACACCACACCTGCCTCAGCCTCTCATCTCAACCCAGAGGGCTGGGGTCGGTGCTTCCCACACTCCCTTCCCTTCTTATTAATGCTCCATGAGCCATAAAGCTTATGCCTGTCTCTACCCGCACCATAAATTCAAATATATTAGTGTTGACTTGATGTGCCCCTAAGTCATTTCAAAAGCAGAGGAGAGGTAGAGAGGAAGCAGTAAAAGTGACAACGCATGGAATGCTCTGTAATGATTAAAAAGAATGAATTCCATTTAAACGTACTGCCATGAAGTGATGTTCATGGGCATGGCAAGCTGACTAAAACAGTAAGAACAAATTGCAGAATAAAAAATAGCATGTTACCATGTGTGTTTTTTAAAGACACAAAACTGTGTGATACACACAGCTGTGCAAACACACACAGAAAACAGTTGGGTTATACCCCAAATTGATAACTGATTTCCCTGGGGAGAGGACGAGGTCTGGGGTGAGGTAGGTAGCATTAGCCTACTTTATCTTTTTACAAGATTGTTTTTTCAAATAACGTGCATGTAAAAGAAAAAAAGGAAGGAAAGAGCAGAAAAGAAACAAGTGGTGCTGCTGGAAAAGAAAAGATGAGTAACACGCAGCACAGTACCATAAGCAGTACGACATATGCCAGATGAAAATCCAATGCCTCATTCATGTCCATAAGGGACCAGTGAATTAGCAGAGAGTTCTCATGTTGGCATTGTTATTATGAATTGGGCGATTTTTTTTTGAATTGGGCGATTTTTAAACTATAATGTCTCCTAACTCTAGCAGAATACAGTGCTGAGAAGTACATTGGACCTGAAACCAGACAGCCTAAGTTCAAGGCCTTACTTTGCAGTTCTCTAATCTTGCACGAAATTCTCAGGGCCTTAGTTTCCTTATCTGCAGAGTGAAGATAATAGTAACATACTTCATAGGGTGCTTCAAGGATTAAGTGAGCTAACACACAGGAAAGAATAGCAAAATCATGCAGACTGAGACTTGGAACTTATAAAGACTGTTTACTGTCTTCCCACTCTTCCTCTCCCACTTTAAAGAATTACGTTTTCTCACACCTTCAAGATGTCTCACATCTTCAAGTATGTCCCCCACACCGAGGCAGAGCTAAATGAACAAACCATCAGTCTTCAGTATAACATTTGCTGATCACAGGCCTCCATTATTTGAGGCTTTAGAGTATGAACATGCATAGCTTTTAAGCTTCAATCACCTGCATTCATGTATTTTAAGGAATGTATTCATTTGATTCATTTATAAATACACTCTTTTCCTATGAAAACTACTTTTGATGCAAGAACTAAAATATCCAAATCAGAGAGGCCATTTAAAGTACAAGCCAAAAATATAATTTAAAAAGATTTTTTTTTGCATCTTAAATGTGCCTTATTTGTGGTCCTACTAAAATTTCAAGCTGTTTCTGAAATTTCCAGAATTGCAAGCCTTATAATAAAAAGGATTTCAAAAATAATAAAAGAAACACTAATACCAGCAATATAACCAGACACAAAGGAGAAACATGAGAAGATTAATAAATATCAGTTGCATGCACACAGCACCATGCCGACACCGCATGATGTAACTATGGTCAGTTACAGCCTCACCTCTGAAACACAGCCAGGTTCTCTACTTTTGCTGGTTGTGCCTGTGTTAAAAAGCGCAGGGACCTGAAGGTTTCTGGTGAAGTAAAGAAGAATCCAGTTTAAGTGGTTTTGCAGTTTGGGTTCGGAAAGGATCCATTTGAAGGAACCAATTCCAAGCGCGCAAAGCACACATCTCTCCCAAGCTCCTCCACCCCATTAAACTGGGCTGTCAATTTAGAGCTGGGCGCCCATTGTTCACTTTGTTCTACTCTAATTAGACTTGACAGATTGCTCTTTCTAGCTACACTGGCTATCGCCAAGAACAGAGACAAGAGGCGAGGCTGACCTTGTCGCTCTGCCCTTGGAATCTCCCCTACCCACCCCATCCTAGTCCACCAACACCGAAATGTATCCCCAGCAGCTCAGATCCGTTCCCCATCTCCCACAGCCCCCCTGGCAGTCTCTGTGCCACGGGCTAGTCTTTCAGTTCCGTGAGATTTCAACCCTCATTGTCTGTGGGAGCAGAATAAGTGTGCTCTAATATTTTTCGTATTAATACTCTGGCCCTTGTTTTTTTTTTTTTTTTTTTTTTTCCTTCAAGCCTGGTGGGAAAAAACAGACCAGCTTTTTTGAAGGGAAAGATACTGCAGTTCCGCCCAGGAGCCAGGAAATATTGATTGCTTAATGAAACAGAGCTCCGGAAGGATTCAGGCCCTGACCTGCATGCATCTGAAGCAAATCCCTGGCCCCACTGC
Organism: Nyctereutes procyonoides; assembly: GCF_905146905.1. Classification (NCBI taxonomy): domain Eukaryota; kingdom Metazoa; phylum Chordata; class Mammalia; order Carnivora; family Canidae; genus Nyctereutes; species Nyctereutes procyonoides. Next base: position 663,721 of record NW_026575124.1, on the reverse strand, counting down.
CCTCAGAGTCCCTATCTGTAAAATGATATCAAACTTCTTGAACGTTCATCATGCCAAAAACATGTTACACAAAAATTAGATCATAAAATGGTAGAGCTGGAAATGATCTTAGAGATCATCTAGTCCAATATCTTCATTTGGAAGATTAAAACACAGAGGCCAACAGAGGGAGGTGACATGCACAGGGTCATGAAATTAGTTCTTAAACTTTAAACACCTGGCACTGAACAACAGCTTGCTAATTAGCTTTGTCACTAATCTGTCATTTCCCAGTTTATCCTATGCTTGATAATAAATCATATTGGCCAGGAAAGCAACTTTCTTTCTCTGAGGAAGGAATTCTCCTCACCCAAGGACTATGTTTTCAGAAATGCATCTCTTTGCTGAGAATCCGATGGTCTTGTAATAAATAGATCCTGACTCACCCAATGCCACATGCCTCTTACAGGGGCACAGGATGGAACTCAATGGACTTCAGGCCTGGGACCCTGCTCTCAAATAGGAGTGACCCTCTCCTTGACCTAAGTCTGGCTCTGCCCATTGCCTCAAGAGCTGTGAGCAGGAGAAACTGTTAGAAATTTCTCCTTGGGGACTCCAGAGTGGCTCAGTGGTTGAGCCTCTGCCTTTGGCTCAGGGTGTGATCCCGGGGTCCTAGGATCGAGTCTCATATCGGACTCCCTGTGAGAGCCTGCTTCTCCCTCTGCCTATGTCTCTGCCTCTCTCTGTGTCTTTCATGAATAAATAAATAAACCCTTAAAAAAAAAAAAAGCCTGTCCTTTAGTACAGTCTAACTTACCTGAGACTTCAATAGGCCCTTTCAGAAGAAATAAGTTCTATGTGCTATCTATATGGCTAAGCCTCAACTGTAAAGAGAAAATGTGGAAGACAAATAGAGTCTTAGATAATATTCAGGTATTCTTGTGCATTTTGTTACGTGTGATACTGTTACTCTGGCATAATAAAGCAGTGTACCGAAGAGTTTAATGGGTGAGATGTCATGATGTCTAGATTTGCTCTAAAACACTGTAGAAATAATAGATGAAGTAACTCTGACCGAAAGTTAATAATTATTGAATCCAGATGATATATCAGGGTTCATTATACTCTATGTATATTTGAAAATTATCAAAATGAAAAGCTAATATGTTAGGCAAAGGAAAATGAAATTTCAAATTAGAGAAATTAGAGTGAAAATGGAGAGAAGAGAGGTATAAGAGATAACAAAAAGAATTAACAATGCTCAGTGACTGGTTAAAAAGTGGTTATTGAAATTGAAGGGTTGACATGATTTTCAGGCTTTTGCTTGGGTGCCAGGAAAGAACCTACTCTTTCAGGCATGTGGAATTGGAGTTTCAGGGAAACACTGAGTTAGTGATGTCCAACTGCCTGTTGGACACACACACAGATTTAAAGGTCAGGAGAGAGCCTGGTGGTGTGGATCTGTGAGTTGTCAGGTCACTGACACATGGGTGGTAGTGATTCAAATCATTGGGAGAGCAAGGCAGACGAGAAGGTAAGATGGCTGAGGAAGAAGCCCGAGGCATATTCATATTTAAGAAATGGGGAGAGGAAGAACTTTCAAGAAAGAATGGCCAGACAGGTATGAGAAGACACAGAAAAAAATAATTTCTGGAGAATCTGTCAAGAAACAAGGGGTCAACAGAATCCCCCAAGTTAAAATAGGAAACCTTTTGGATTTAGCATCTAAGTGACAATTGCCAAAGAACTTTCAGTAGTAATGTGTTGCAAAGTGAATCAGGGGAGAGTAAGGACGTTAAAAAGATGGGGGAGAGCTGGATAGTATGGTCCTCAGAGGGGGGATTCCTAGAAATGATTTGCAAATTGGTGAGCTCTGGGTCCAATCAATAACTTCTGCTCAAGGGAGCTCAGTAGAAGTGGATTCCTGGGAGAAAAAAACAAAAAGAACAAGTTTCAGTTAAAGCAAGGAGGAGGAGGATGCATTCTATAAAGAGATTAAGAATATAGGGGACAGTTCAATGAAACAAAGACCCCAGAGGGCACTGTGAAGAAAGTTTACGAGGTCAGCAGTGTATGAGAGTCAGGAGGGCAGAAGCAGATTCTTTTGACCTCTGGTTGGCGTGTCTTAGCAACCTCTTCAATGATTCCCCAAATACAATTCTCTCCACTCAACATCATCTTGCAGGTATTAAATTTGGAAAATGTTTATAAAGCATGACCTTGATCATGTAAAATCCTTGCCCCCAAACTTTTATTAGCTCCAATATCTACTGCATTAGGCATTAGGTATAATACAGCCCTTCCATAATCTGATTCCAACCTGTTTTTTTCGGCTTGATCTTTTTGGGTTTGCTTATTTTTATTTGCTTTGTTTTGTGTTCCTTTTCATGAACGTTTCTTCCAGAATGCCAAGCTATTATTCACTATTCTCTGAACATATTAATTACATAAAATATTATACAAAAAAGGCTGAGAAGTGTCTAGCATATAATAGCATCCAGCAGACATTAGTTTTGGTATACTAAACTATTTATAACTCCCCTTTAACTATTTCATGCAGTTCTCTTTTCCCTAAAGTGTCTTTCTACCTCCCCTTATGTTACAGAGCAAGATTCAGCTCAGGTGTCATCTCTTCTAGGAAACCTTTCCTGGGTCTGCAGCATACCACTTCTTTACCTCTCTGACACTCAGCCTATTAGATCTGCGTATATATCTATTTCCCTCATTAAAATGTTTCCAGAAGGCCAAAGCCAGTGCATGGCACTAAACATACTAAAAAAAAGTGGGGGGATCCCGTGGCTCAAGTTTAGCGCCTGCCTTCGGCCCAGGGCGTGATCCTGGAGTCCTGGGATTGAGTCCCACGTCAGGCTCCCTGCATGGAGCCTGCTTCTCCCTCTGCCTGTGTCTCTGCCTCTCTCTCACTCTGTGTCTGTCATGAATAAATAAATAAAATCTTTTAAACATTTTTGGAAAAAACTTTGCTCCCTTTCCTCTTTTTTTTTCTTTCCTCTTTTTTTAAACTGCATTTTTACATGCTATATGGCATGCTTTGTTATATGATACCCTCACGAGACAGAACATAAAGACTCCTAACTCTGGGAAACGAACTAGGGGTGATGGAAGGGGAGGAGGGCGGGGGGTGGGGATGAATGGGTGACGGGCACTGAGGGGGGATTCCTAGAAATGGAATTGACGGGATGAGCACTGGGTGTTATTCTGTATGTTGGTAAATTGAACACCAATAAAAAATAAATTTATTATTAAAAAAAATTTAAAAAATATGATACCCTCACTCTATTTCGGAATGGCCGTGGACATTGTTTTTGCCACCCCAGTGTCCTTTCCAGTTCTTTTGGCAACAAGGTTGATTTTCTTTGTGACTTCTCTGCTTTTGGTCTTTGTGATTCAAATGGGGTTCCTCTAACCCCTGGGATCAGGGTGGAGGATGTGTCAAAGATCTAAATTAGCCAGTTACTGTCCCATTCCTATAGCCTTCCTGATTGGTTTGAGTGAGCATATGCTCTAAATCTTCCAGTCAAAGTAGATCTCAGGACTTTAATCTTCAGAGTTACTAGAAGAGGAGTTCTTTTGCTCTCTCTGTTGGACATGGAGTCAATAGGGTGCTTGGCTGTTGTAGTCATTTTGATACCACAAAGGACAAGCCTGCTTGAAAATGAAGATATGGAAAGAACATAAGCAAGAGAAAGACAGAGAGAAAGTGAGTCCTGGTGACAGGAGCAGAACTGATTTCAGCCATGCTTGGAAAGAAAACTATTGCTTGTCAGTTGGTGTTGGGTTTTGTTATTTGCAACAAAACCATATTTTTAAAAAATATTTTATTTACTTGATAGAGAGCAAGTGAGCATGGCAGGAAGAGGGGGAGAGGAGGAGGGAGAAGCAGACTTCCCGCTGAGCAGGGAGCCTTATGTGGCACTGGATCCCAGGACCTTGGGATCATGACCAAAGTGGAAGGCAGATGCTTAGCTGACTGAGCCACCCAGGCGCCCTGCAACAAAACCATCTTAACTGATATAATATTTATGAGTATCTAGTACATTGCCTGACACACGAGACTATTCAATAAATGAGTGTTTAACAGATAAATAAGTTGTTGTGAGGTACTGTAGTTACTTATTTCTATAGGGCAACTTGGTAATATGTATTTACAACCTTAGAAAAGATCACCCTTTTGAAGATGGATGGTATTGATAGATGCACAACAATGTGAATATACTTAATGCCACTGAACTGTACACTTAAAGATGGTTAAAATGGCAAACTTTATGTTATATATTTTACCACAACAAAAAATAAATAAAAGACAAAAAAAATCATTAAACTAGAAATAAAGGCTTATAGACCTGTGAAAACAGGGACAGGAAAGCTTGTTGTATTGTACTAGTAAAACTAGTAATTATTCTATACTTTTAGAAAATGTATCATAGGGATCCCTGGGTGGCACAGTGGTTTGGCGCCTGCCTTTGGCCCAGGGCGCGATCCTGAAGACCCGGGATCGAATCCCACGTCGGGCTCCCGGTGCATGGAGCCTGCTTCTCCCTCTGCCTGTGTCTCTGCCTCTCTCTCTCTCTCTCTCTCTCTCTCTCTGACTATCATAAATAAATAAATAAAAATTAAAAAAAAAGAAAATATATCATAGGGAAATAGATAAGTATATAAAGTTGGTTTATGTGAGCATTACTGATAACACCAATAGGGACTGGGTAATAAAATCATGATATATTCAAATAATGGAATATTACACAGTCATTAAATTGATAAAGGAGATTCATTTGCTCCTTAGGAACATATATATATCAGAATGCTAGAAATAATGGAATTATATATATATATATATATATATATATTTTTTAAATTTTTATTTATTTATGATAGTCACAGAGAGAGAGAGAGAGAGAGAGAGAGAGAGAGAGAGAGAGAGAGGCAGAGACATAGGCAGAGGGAGAAGCAGGCTCCATGCACCAGGAGCCCGACGTGGGATTCGATCCCGGGTCTTCAGGATCGCGCTCTGGGCCAAAGGCAGGCGCCAAACCCCTGCGCCACCCAGGGATCCCTGGAATTATATTAATATCAAGTAGTTTCTCAAAAATAAGGCAAGACTTTTTTTTTAAAATAGATTTTATTTATTTATTCATGAGAGACACACAGAGAGAGAGGCAGAGACAGAAGAAGGCTCCATCAGGGAGCCTGACATGGGACTGGAACCCTGGACTCCAGGATGGGGCCCTGGGCTGAAGGTGGCGCTAAACGGCTGAGCCCACCGGGGCTGCCCAAGGCAAGACTTCTTATAAGATTTATGAATTGGAGCCAAAGGATTGATGGAAGAACATCATTCAGTATGTTGTGGGAAGTAAACTGCTCACTCAGAAAGAACTTACTGTACTTCACTGAATTTCAGATACCATTAGTCGTAACATTCCTGACTTCAGAGATGTTAAAATGTGAAAAAGTATGGATCTAGAATTGACCAAACATAATATGCTTAGGGGCAGAAAATCGTACCTGTTGATGACTGGGATGAGGGGAAATGGGACATGAAAATCATTAGATAAAGTGAACTAAAAAGGGGAAGTGTTTTCAAGTTTATAGAATAAAATTATTCTACACCGAGTGAAAAGTGAGTGAAAGGCTTTGCAGAGACATATAAGATGGCTACAAAAGCATGCACTGAAGATTAATGTTGTAACTAAACTAAAGGAAGCAAGCAAGTAGCCCTGCTAATTTAAATACTGTACAATAATAGGTAACAATGAGTGTTAACTCATTTATATTTGTGAGGTTTCTTTCTCTACTTTGCCTTAGGTAGAGGCCAGACTTGAACTTTTTTTTTTTTTCAGATTTTATTTTGGGGGCGCCTGGGTGGCTCAGTTGGTTAAATGTCTCTTAGTTTGGCTTCAGGTCCTGATCTCATGGGATTGAGCTCCTCGCGGGGATTCTGTCTAAAGATTTTCTCTCTCTTCCCCTCCCCCAACTCACTTCTGCACATGTGCACTCTCTCTCTCTCTCTCTCTCAAATAAATAAATCTTTTTTAAAAAAATATTTTATTTTTAAGTAATCCCTACACCCAACATGGGACTTAAACTCAAGAGTCACATGTTCGACCTACTGAGCCAGCCAGGTGCCCCCGCCAGGCCTGTAATTTTAGCTTCCCCTTCCCCTGTTTAAGAAGGGGTTTGGCAGCTGAAGAGAGAGAAAAAGGCATGGAAATAAAGAAATGCTAGCACTTGAGGAGAAGGATCAAAAGTCTACATTTTTTTATATAAACAGAATATAGGGAAATCAAGACTTCCCATAAAGAGTGTTCTAGATCTCTTCCCATGTTGTTAAAAACTTTTGGTAAGCATTATTCTGTCATTATACTCAACTACTTCTATCCAAGCAGCCTCACAAGTTAGGAATTTGACCAGCTGTCCATGGGGAAGTGGATTTAAAAAAATGTCAAGCATCTTCTCTCTCTCTCTCTCTGTCTCTCTCACACACACACACATGCACGCACGCACGCACACACACACACACACACACACACACTCCACACACATTTACAGTAGCAATACACCACATATATACCATTTACTCACATAGCTTGTTCCTTATTTTCAGTTATTGCTGTCCTCTGTAAAGTGGGAAGCACTGGGGACGGCAAATTATTAGTTTTACTATGAGTCACATTGAGTTCAAGTGGCACCCAGGATCACTGCCACGAGCAACTGCTGCATCCTTAGCCTCATCACAGAGTTGCCCAATTTGATGTAATTATTTACTTACTTGTAATCATAATACTTTCTAAAGGTGAGTTGTATGGTATCTGAATTGTTTCTCAACAAAGCTATTTAAAATCTAGCTCTGGGATCCCTGGGTGGCGCAGCGGTTTGGTGCCTGCCTTTGGCCCAGGGCGCGATCCTGGAGACCCAGGATCGAATCCCACATCGGGCCCCCGGTGCATGGAGCCTGCTTCTCCCTCTGCCTGTGTCTCTGCCTCTCTCTCTGTGTGTGTGTGACTATCATAAATAAATAAATAAAAAATTAAAAAAAAATAAAATCTAGCTCTAACTTCTCACTGAATTCTGAAAACTTAAAATTTTTTACTTATTTCATTCATCAACATTTCTCTAAAATTACAAGCAGTCTCCAGATGGGTTTTTTTCCCCTTAAATTTGAGTTATCTCAACTTAGGCCCATTTCCCAGCGTGCGGTACCTCCAACAACGGATTAATCTTCTTAGAGCTTGTATGGTATTCAAGATCCTTGTCCTTCAAACTATCAGACTCTGTGCCTTTGCCAAGATCATTCCCTCCACTGAGAAGGTCAATTTGTGTGTTCAAGGCCTACCTCACTAATATGCCACCTCCTCAAGGGTCTTCCACCTCCCCACCCCACCCCCGGAGGTGGTCGGCCTTTAAGGGTATAAAATTCTGACTAAATGTTCTGAGATCTTGTAACAAAGCTCAGCCTTTCAGCCTAGACTCTGGACCCTCACCACCTGCTGGTGGTCCTTCACTAAGTCAATGCCACATTTCGTTTTCCTTACTGGAGCACCCCAGGTTTAGCGCCAAATTATGTGTCAGTTGTCCTGTTGCTTTCTTTTTAATTTAAATTCAATTTGCTAACATATATTATAACATTCAGTGCTCATCATATCACATACCCTCTCTCTCTTTTTTTTTAATATTTTATTTATTTATACATGAGAGACACACAGAGAGAGGGAGAGGCAGAGACATAAGCAGAAGATATAGGAGAAGCAGGCTTCACGCAGGGAGTATGATGTGGGACTCTATCCTGGGACTCAATCCAGGGACTCAATCTGGGGACTCCAGGATCATGCCCTGGGCTGAAGGGAGGCTCTAAACTGCTGAGCCACCCAGGCATCCCCATCGCATACTCTCCTTAATGCTGGTCATGCAGTTACCCCATCCTCCCACCAACCTCCCCTTCTACAACCCTTTGTTTGCTTCCCAGAGTTGAGAGTCTCTTATGGTTTGTTTTCCTCTCTCATTTTTCCCCACTCAGTTTCCCCCCTTTCCCTTATGGTCCCTAGCACTATTTCTTGTATTCCACGTTTGTTGCTTTCTTCTACCCATTATGCTATCTTTCCCCTGATCTTTTTCCTACCTCCTCATTCCCACCTCCTTTCTACCTCTGTTCTCATTCCTAGCTAACTCTCGTCAAATATTCAGGACTCTGGAAACATGTCTTCTCTTCCAGAAAGGCCTCTGACACCTCCCCTCCCCCTTAGGATGGTGGCCAAACTAATGGCAAGGAAATGTAGGAAAATGGACAAATTTGAAAAGTATTAAGGAGGTAGAACTTGCTAATGTAAAAGAAATGCAAAAATAAATGAGAAAGATCAAACAGAAGGAACACCTGGGTGGCTCAGCAGTTGAGCATCTGCCTTTGGCCCTGGGCGTGATCCTGGGGTTCTGGGATCGAGTCCCACACCGGGCTCCCTGCATGGAGCCTGCTTCTCCCTCTGCCTATGTCTCTGCCTCTTTCTGTGTGTCTCTCATGAATAAATAAATAAAATCTTAAAAAAAATAAAGATCAAACCAGAATCAAAGATTCTGAATTGGAGAATAGAGACTGGTAACAATTTAGAGTAATTTCATATATGTTTTTCCAAGCTATATGCCATCTGCAGTTTTAATGAGACAGCTTCTCTCTGCCCTGCCAACCATATCTTCCTTTTAAACATCTCTTTTCTAATATTGGTTTATTGATCCAGAGCCTTTAATGACTCTCTCCTCGCTAATGCACCAAGCCTAAACTCTGCTTGCTTTAAAGGTTTCATGGCCTATCCAGCCCTCCTCATCAGCTCCACCCAGCTGTGGTCAGGCTGGCTGTCTCATCCTCCCGCACAGGTCTTGCTTACTCCTGCTTTTAGCACTTCAGCCACCTTCTTGCCTGAGGCGGTTCTTTCCCTACGCACATCTCAGCTTCATGAAATCCTGCCTGCCTGGTCCATGCCTCCCTGTGCCCTCTGATCTCCTGAAGCAGTCATAGTTAATAGCATCAAATTTAGCATTTAATTATATATGCGCAGCTAACATAATTTACTATTGTTTTAATGTGTGTTAGTCATGTTTCCCCCCAACTAGATTATAAACCTATTGGGGGTAGGAGCCATGATTCATACTACTTTAAAATCATAAGTTCCGGAAGTAAACTATGCTCAAATCTGGCTCTCCTGCTTGCCAGCTATGGGATATCAGACATATGGCTTAACTTCTCTCTGCCTTAGCTATTAATACTTAAAATGGAGCTAATAAAAATACCTATTTCACAGGAGTGGCTATACTGCTAAGATGCAACAATTCATATACAGTGCTCAGTGGATACCCGGCATGTTATAAGAACTCAATAAACATTAGCTAATACTATTATCCCCATGTTGCTTAGCATATCATTGAACGCTGGGTAGATGCCTCCAAATTAATTTTTGCTGATTTAGTAAGTTGCATATGAATCTCTTTTAGATGCTTATGAGATTCAGAATCTCTTGTCTTGAGACAAAAAGTGTGTATCTGTACAGACAATAATCTTTTTTAAACATTTATCAAGATAATTTTATCTCCCCAATTTAAGGCAGCATCTCACCATTGCCCTGCATGTATTATTCCCTCGCCTGGGTCCTGGTGTCCAGGTGAGGAAATCAGGAGCATAATCTCCCTCGTCTCCTAAAGAAAAAGGGGATGAATATTAGATAGCAAAACAGAACTCAGATACCTAGAGTATTCTGGGTACCAAGTACCAGCCACCTGCTAAAAATCCATACTAGAGTCTCTATTTGTATAGTTTTCTGGGTTTGGTTGTGTACACCTCAAGGAAACAAACAGAAATTTCTGTATTGGCCTGTTGGCAGTTGAGGCGTCAGCATGTCTAGTGGAGTGCAAGACAGTGATAAAGGTGAGAAGAAGGTAATTAAAGACCCAAGGCTGAGCTCTAGACACATACTGTTATTATATTTTATATTATACCAATTACCATGCATGCCCTCCCCCCAAATACTCTACAAACTAAATAGCTTCAACCAGCTTATTTGGAAGAGCCAAAGGCCCATGGGCTTCACCCTGGTGAAATCCTTGGGACTCACAGTACTATGGAGATAACAAAGTATTGCTGTAGGGGAGGAATGGGAGATTACGGCAGCTGATAATACCTGGATGGTCGTGGGACATGTGTAGGATTCATATCATAAAAGATAATAGGCTGTAAATGGCATTGTAAAGCAATTCTTTGGGGTTATTTTTCCTCTTTTACATGTAAGTGTCATATTTTCCAAATGAAAGATTTGAGACTCTTTAAATGAAAGATCTTCCGAGTGAAAAATGAGTTGACTGAAAAAATGAATTGATTTCTTTATTTTAAGATGTGAAGATACAAGACACAGGCTAGAAGGCAGTTGCACTGAATTCCAACCCCAACAGCTGACTACTCCCTTTGTCCAAAGCTCTTAAAGTGATGAATGAGGGGTCACAGCTATCAGGCAAAGTGGGAATCAGATGCGGATGTGGTGGGAGGCCAGGGGTGTCATGAGAACAATGAGTACACCTTGTTTCCAGCCTGGTTCTGTCACCACCTGGCTCTGCCTCCTTGGACAGGTCACTTTTCTGGTCCAAGATTCCTCATCAGTAAGATAACCAGTGAGGGACAGGGAAATCATCTCTAAAGCTCCTTCCAGCCCTGACATTTTATGGTTCTGTTGAGTCTAAGAAAAATCTATGAATTATTCTGCATTTTGGATTACTATTTCCCTAAAAGATTCATCTTTCCTCTCCCCTGCTCCTTCCCTCTTCCTTCCTTTCAAACCATCCCAGCATGCACATCCTGTCCCTTTCTCTCTCTGACTTTCACTTCGGAATCTGAAAAATATTCCCAAGCTTAAAGCTATTGGTTACAATGATGTGTTCCTTAGATTTTTTTCCCCCTCTGGAGGTATCTAGGAGGTATTTGCTGAAAGCTTGAATTTAAATGTGTAGTTTCAAAGGAAGAGAAAGGAGGATGATACTGAACGCCTGGCCATGCAGAGCTGTCTCAAGGCAGTTTTTCTATAGGAGCCGAAATGTAGTTCCACATAAAGCTAATGAATATATGGCTTCTCTATTTCCCTTCAAATGGTTCCTTAGACTTAAGATTGCTCTAAAGTCTCCATAATCCAAATCACACTGGGTCTTTCAATACCGTTTTCTGATATAATTTCTGAGCAAGCAGTCAGCATAAAAAAAGACTAGGTCAGCTGTGTGTCAGTGCTTGGCAGCACAACTCCTATGGGATGTGTCTCCTGGCATCCACCCAGCCTAGCCATCAACAATAAAAGCTTCTCTTTGTGCTTCCAGTAAGTCATAAATAAATCTCCTCAATCCCACCTGTTTTCTGAGAAGAGCTTCAACCGTGTCCTTTACCTTAGGTTAAAAAAAAAAAAAGACTCAGTTGCTGCTTTGTGCAGAGTTTTTAAATGTCCACTTAAGCAGTTGTCCATTTTCATGGTTCCATACTCCCAAACATTTAGATGTGTAATTTGAGTCCCAGTCCCTTCAGTTGTCAGGTTTTGGGACTAGACTGCTTTCCCACCTGATGCTATCTGCTTTTCCTGAGGTAGCTCAGCCCTAAGCAATCCTCCTGTGTAGGGCAAGTGTTCGCTGCAGAAGGGCTCATTACCTGAGCGGCAGGGAAGGTGTGCCCTCCAGTAGGGCAGCACCACTCAAAGGAGCAGGGTAATGGTTTACCTGGCTGTGGCTTCAGAAACCCTAAAACTTTCCCTGAAAGGTGAGAGGGCCAGGTCTGCTGGCCTCTGAAGTATATCAAGCACCAGGCCCATACAAAAGGAAGACTAAAATAGAATTTCTGTTTAGCTAAACAAGAAAACAGCCAATCTTGCTTACAACCCAAACAGGTTAGATTCCTTTTTTTTTTTTAAGATTTTTATTTATTTATTCATGAGAGATACAGAGAGAGAGAGAGAGAGAGAGAGAGAGAAGCAGAGACACAGGCAGAGGTAGAAGCAGGCTTCATGAAGGGAGCCTGATGTGGGACTTGATCCCGGGACTCCAGGATCACTCCCCGGGCCAAAGGCAGGTGCTAAACCGCTGAGCCACCCAGGGATCCCCAGGCTAGATTCCTTAAACACCTCTCATCCAAAACCTCCACTGAAACATTAAGCCTCATACTACTGTTCTGCGGTAAACATTACTCCTATTTTCCAGCAAGATGTAGAATGAGTTCAAGCACATTATTTCCTACTGCAGTCAATGTTGGAATTAAGGAAATCTGCTGACTCCATTCTCAAAACTACATAAATTAGTCACTTCAGCTGATTCATTGTTGAATTCAAATGAACACGTTTCTGGGGCATGAAAAATGGAAGTAGAGGGGTTTTTTTGTTTGTTTTTTGTTTTTTTTCCTTCTGTCACATTCCACTGACCATGAAAGAGGTCCAGAAGGACCAGAAGTGAATATTACCAAAGAAGTCTCATATCCACTTTGAAGAGAAACAGATTCTGTGTTTGTCCCTACTTCCTTTTCTTATAATGCCAAACTCTGCAAGAGAACTTTGCACATGTTCCCATAATTGAGATTGGTTTTTTATGACTTTTTTTAAAGTTATGAAATGTTTTATATAAACATAAGGATTTATTTTAGAGCATAATAATAAAATGAGTATTCATGAGGTGTGCCTGGCTGGCTCAGTCTGTGAAACATGTGACTCTTGATTTGGGGGTTGTGAGTTCAAGCCCCACACTGGGTATGGAGCCTACTAAAAAAAAAAAATACAAAAACCAACCAACCAGTATTCATGTAACCACTAGCATCTCAAGAAGCAGAAGATCACAAACCAATGAAGCTCCCTGTTTCCCCCACATGGCATCCCTGACTCCTCCACAGAAGACTGTGTTTCTTATTCTCTTGCTTTCTTGGATAGTTTTCCTACATATATACACATTTCTAGGCAAAAGCATTTAGTTCTGCTTGCTGTCTATATTCTTTGCTAGGACTGTCATAACAAAGTAGCAGAAATTGGGTGCCTTAAACAATAGTAATTTATCTCACAGTTCTGGAAGCTAGAAGACTGAGATCAAGGTGTTAGCAGAGTTGGTTTCTTCTGAGGGCTGGGAGGGAAGGAGCTCTTTCAGGCTCTCTCCTTGGCTCTAGATAGCCATCTTCTCTGTGAATCTATTTGCATCATCTTCCTTCTATGTGTTTCTATATCTGTGTCCACATTTTCCCTTTTTATAAGGATACCAGTCTTTTTTTTTTTTTAAAGATTTTATTTTATTTAATCATGAGAGATACAGAGCAGGAGAGAGAGGCAGAGACACAGGCAGAGGGAGAAGCAGGCTCCATGCAGGGAGCCCGATGTGGGACTCGATCCTGGATCTCCAGGATCATGCCCTGGGCTGCAGGCCGCGCTAAACCGCTGCGCCACCCGGGCTGCCCTAAGGATACCAGTCTTAGGGACACCTAGGTGGCATCTGCCTTTGGCTCAAGTCATGATCCTGGAGTCCTGGAATCGAGTCCTGCATCAGGCTTCCTGTGGGGAGCTTGCTTCTCCCTCTGCCTGTGTCTCTCATGAATTAAAAAAAGGGGGGGTGGTCAGGGAACCTGGTTGGTTCAGTTGGTGAAGGGTGTGACTCTTGATCTCAGGGTTGTGAGTTCAAGTCCCATGTTGGGTGTAGTGATTACTCAAAAATAAAATCTTAAAAAAAAAAAGAAAAAGAAACACAAGATTAGGGGGTGCCTGGCTTGCTCAGTCAGTAGAGCATGTGACTTTCGATCTCAGAGTCATAAGTTCAAGTCCCACATTGGAGGTAGAGTTTACTTAAAAAAAAGAAACACAAGATAGGCATGCTGTTGCTGTTGAGGTGTCATTGCTTCTACACATTTTCACCTGGCAGAGAAAACAAATATATGTATGTTTACTAGCTTGTGTATATACACTTCTATTTATTCATATTTTATATGTAACTATTATATGTATATTAAGCTAAAGATGGGTTCTTACTGAGGCTTCCAACTTTAATCCATTATCACATTACAACTTCTCTTGCTTGTCTGTAACCTGCAACTCCAACAGTAAGAAAGAAACTTGGCTCCCATCATCCACCATCCACATATTAATTGCTTAGTTCCAGTATAGATATATAATGGTTTCAGAATTGTTAACTCATACCCTTAGGGGAAACAACTTTATTGCCTAGAGTATAGGACTTATCTACAGTTCCTTTTGCCTCTAGATTTATGTATTCCATTCATTTCCAAAGTTACTTGGATCACACTTTGTCTCCCTATCCTCTTTAGTGAGGTTGTTTCATACATTTGTAATGCAGTTAGATTCTTTTATCACATCCTATTCTGAGATCCCCTAACCTCCTAAATGACTTGGGAATGGTTTTGATAACTCATTATCTTGGTGCTAAGGGAGCTCTTTGCTACCAGGGTATCATTATTTCTATTCAGTGAACAGACCAGGCAATAATTCTTTTCATGGCCATAATCTTTTTTTAAGAAGCTTTATTTAAATATAATTAATGTACCATATGATTCACCTAGTTAAAATGTCCAAGTTAATGGTTATTAAGTATATTCATAGAGTTGTGCAACCATCATCATAATCAATTTTAGATGACTTTCATCACTTTCCTAAGAAATCCTGTAAACATTAACAGTCACTCCCTATTTTCTGCTTCTTTCCACATACTATCTCCCCACAAGCCCTAGGCAACCACTAATTTACTTTATGTCTCTATGAATTTGCCTATTCTGGACATTTTACATAAATGAAATCATACCATATGTGGCCTTTTATGTCCAGCTTCTTTCACTTAACCACATATTTTCAAAGTTCATCTCTAGAGACAAACCAAGAAACAGACTCTTTGAAACTATATAGAGAACAAACTGATGGTTACCAGAGGGGCGGTGGATAAGGGGATGGGTGAAACAGACGATAAGGATTAAGAGTATACTTATGATGAACACCCAATAATTCATAGAATTGTTGAATCACTATGTTATATACCTGAAACCAATATAACACTGTATGTTAACTATACTAGAATTAAAATAAAAAACAACAAAAGCCCACTATATTCTAATGGAGTCACAAACTAAATGTAGGTAGAGATAGATAGATAGATTGATAAGCTTCAGATAGCTACAAACACTATACAAGAATATGAACGAGGGGTGCCTGGGTGGCTCAGGGGTACCTGGGTGGTTGAGTTGGTTAAGTGTCTGCCTTTGGTTCAGGTTATGATCCCGGGGTCCTGGGATTGAGCCCCAGGTTGGGCTCTCCGATCAGCAGGGAGCCTGCTTCTCCCTCTGCCTCTGCCTGCCACTCCCCCTGCTTGTGCTTTCTCTCTATATATAGAAAATAAATAAATAAAATCTTTTTACAAAGGGGGGGTTGTGCCTGCGTGGCTCAGTCAATCACGTCTCTGACTCTTGGTTTTGGCTCATGTCATGATCTCAGGGTCGTGAGATTAAGCCCCTCGTCCAGCTGTGTGCTCAGCACAGTCTCCTTAAGATTTTCTCCCTCTGCCCCTCCTCCAACTCACTATCTCTCTCAAATAAATAAATAATTTTTTAAAAAAAGAATATGAATAAGGGCTGAGAGGGGAGGGTAATGTGTGGAAATGGTTCAAGACACTTGTTGAGTAAATAAATCAGTGTTGACAAGGACATCTGGGTGGCTCAGTGGTTGAGCATCTGCCTTCAACTCAGGGCGTGATCCCGGAGTCCCAGGATCGAGTCCCACTTTGGGCTCCCTGAATGGAGCCTGCAGAGGAAGAACCTCTGCCTGTGTCTCTGCCTCTCTCTCTCTCTCTCATGAATAAATAAATAAAATCTTAGAAAAAAAAATCAGTGTTGACAGACTTAAAAAAAGGTTCATTTCTCTTGTAGTATGTATATCATTGCTTTTTATTGTTGAGTAATATTCCTTTGTAAGAATATACCATAATTTATTTGTCCATTCATCAGTTGCTGAGCACTTGGGTTGTTTCCACTTTCTGACTGTTACGGATAATGCTGTTATGAACATTTGTCTACCACCTTTTATGTGGGCATATGTTTTTTCTTTTTTTGGCAATATAACTAGGAGTGGAATTGCCGAGTCATATGCTAACTCTGTATTTAACATTTTGAGGAATGGCCAAACTCTTTTCCAAAGTGGCTGCACCATTTTACAGTCCCATCAGCAGTGTATGGGGGTTCCAATTTCTCCACATCCTCAGCAACACTTGTTATTAAATATGTTTTTATTATAGCCATCCTTGTGGGTGTAATAGGGTTTCAGACATTTGTTTTTAATCGTTAATTCTTCTTATTTTTATGCTTTTTTCCCAGAACACCTTCTACAGAAGGAAAGTTTATCAAGTAAATTTCATTTCACAGTGACAGTTTATTTTTGATAAAGAGTTCTTAAATGGTGGAAAGAGAATGAAACCTAAATGTAGATATGCTTGATGGGGGGCTGCCCAGCTGGCTCAGTCACAAGAGCATGTAACTCTTGTTCTTGGGGTTATGAGTTCAAGCCCCATGTTGGGTATAGAGATTTTATTTATTTATTTATTTATTTATTTATTTATTTATTTTTAAATTTTTATTTATTTATGATAGTCAGAGAGAGAGAGAGAGAGGCAAAGACATAGGCAGAGGGAGAAGCAGGCTCCATGCACTGGGAGCCCGATGTGGGATTCGATCCCGGGTCTCCAGGATCGTGCCCTGGGCCAAAGGCAGGCACTAAACCGCTGCGCCACCCAGGGATCCCTAGAGATTACTTTTAAAAAGTAATTAAACTTTTAAAAAAGGAGTGCGGTGGGTGCCTGGCTGGCTTAGTCAGAAGAGCATGTGGCTCTTGATCTTGGGTTTGTGAGTTTGAGCCTAACATTGCATACAGAGATTACTTCAATACATAAAACTTTTAAAATATATATATAAATCTAGGCATACTTAAGCTCAAGACCTCAGTTTTTCTCTTATTATGAGTACAAAATGAGTACAAGTTTTTCTCTTATTATGAGTACAAAATGAAAACAGTATCTGTCCCACATGGTTGATGAATGGATTAAATGAGATAACAGATGTGAAAGCTCTCTGTAAATGATAAGGCACTATACAAATATCATCATTGCTAGCTGTGCAGGGGGGTGAAAAAAATAAAAGTTTTTCTTTAATGATGCTCCTTCATATGATGCTGCATTAGATTTTCAGCTTCTAAAGGAATGAAGCCATATAACCTCTGCGTTTCCAGTAGCATCCCACATGCTTGTACCTACCACCATCTCCTTTACTTAACTTAAACTCTCAGGGAATACTCAGACCCATAGACAGGAATCATTTGCTTGATTTTTCCTCAAGATTCACCTTACTACTGCCTTCTCAGATCATTAGAACTTCTGTAGGCAGGAACTCTCTTGGGCCTCTAACTTGCTTGCTTCATGCCTAATCTTCCTTTCTTGTTTCAACCATTTGAATTTAGCAATTCAGCTTTAGAATGTGATAACCTGAGCACCACTAGCCTGGAAACTTGATATGCCATTACATCTGGCTGTTGTCCTATGGCTCCATACTCATCTCACCTCTGCCCAGCCTGGACACTTAGGGCATTCCTAATTGTATCATCTGGGGAGGGACACTAATCATCATACCCTGTCAAATACTGAAAAGTCTTTATCTAAAACTGTCACGTTATAGTCTTCCTTTCCATTTTCACTGCCACCAGCCTGGCTCAGACTTCCATCGTCTCTTGTATCTTTTTAAATCATATGTCCATCTTCAAGTGAATTTGCCACTAGACCACAGGTAATTGGAAAGGAAATAGAATACTGTAAATTCTGCTCTAAAATAGGATACCAGAGGGCACCTGGGTGGTGCAGTTGGATAAGCATCTGACTGTTGGTTTCAGTTCAGGTCATGATCTCAGCATTGTGAGATCAAGTCCTGCAGGAGGCTCCTCACTCAGCACAGGGTCTGCTTGGGATTCTCTCTCCTTCTTCCTATGCTCCTCCCCACCCCATAAATAAATAAATAAATAAATAAATAAATAAATAAATAAATCTTTTTAAAAATTTTAAGTAAAATAGGATACCAGTAGTAGATAACCAAACCATGGCACGGGGCCACATATAAAAATCTACTACATTGGAAGGGAAGGTGGGCGGGGGGTGGGGGTGACTGGTGACGGGCACTGAGGTGGGCACTTAACGGATGAGCACTAGGTGTTATTCTATATGTTGGCAAATTGAACATCAATAAAAAATAAATTTATAAAAATAAAAAAATCTACTAAAGTGAATTTTTTTTTAGATTTTATTTATTTGTTCATGAGAGACACACAGAGAGAGGCAGAAATATAGGCAGAGGGAGAGGCAGGTTCTCTGTGGGGAGCCTGACGTGGGACTCAATCCCAGGACCCCGGGATCATGACCTGAGCCAAAGGCAGATGCTCAACCACTGAGCCACACAGGCATTCCTACTACAGTAAATTTCAAACATTAGTTTACCATTCAGTAGTATGTCAAGAAATCAACTTAGTGAATTGTGACCAGCATTTAAAAAGTGAAATAGAATCAGATAGAAAAGATCAGAAAATATTATGCATAGTAAGAGCATTATTTTATTTGGGGTATATAATATGAATACAAAGTGTATTTTTTACAATGCGTTAATGATGCTGGAAAAAAACTGATTGGTATTGTATATGTTCTGTTAAAAAATCATTAGAAATATCCTAAATGTTTAGCTTGATTTATATTTAGTATGAAAAGGTATACTGGAAAACCCTACAAAGGATTAGAATTCAGACTTCTTGGGTTTGAACTGACTCTGTTACTTACTTGGTGACCTTCAGCAACTTGCTTAAACATTTTGTGCCTTGATTTTATCATCTGTATAGTACCTATCTCTGTGAGTTATAATGAGGAAATAAAGCAAATGCCTAGTACAAGTAAAATGCCTAGAACAGATCCTGGTACATAGCAGTAAATTAAGAAATGTTAGCTATTATTATAAATATTCTCAAATCATTTGGCAATAGAAATTATATCTTTAGATTCCATTTTTCTAACAATTACCATTCCAAGTCAGGTCATAAGGTTCCTTACACATAAAAAGTAGGCCTATCATCTATAGCTTTCAATAAAGACTATTTGGGTGATCACCTCAGAATCCAAAAGCCCCCTTTAGGTACTATTATGAGAAAACTATTCTGTCCCTGCAACTTGCTCTGTACCTCTACCTAGATATAGGCTACATATAGATTAGATACAGCCAATGTTCTGAGAAGTTGTAGATCATACAAGAGCTTGTCCTGTGTCAAATGGTGAATACAATTTCTACCAAGTCTTGTATTTGAGAGCTTTCATTTAATAAAACTTGTATTAGTAGATATCACTGAGAAAATGACTTCCTTCATTTGTATGAGAATCCATCAACATGATGCCTGGTGACATAAGGATGGGCTATGTTTTACTGAAGTTACGCTGCTGGTACATTGCTCTTTGAGAACTCCTCTCCTAGTGGTTTAACAACTGGCTCTGAGAGACAGAGGTAAAAAAAAAAAAAAAAAGCCCTGATTTGTAGCACTGGCCAATTTTTTATGGTATAAATGCTCCCATTGTGACAATTTCACACTACCAATGCGATGTCACTGAATACAGAGTTGGAAAGAAGTGCCTACAATCGGTTTGCATGAGGCCTAACAAGAAGGCCCAGCACATCATCTACTTGTAACTATTTCATGTTTTCTGCCCAGTGCCTTTGTAAGAATAAAGGGTTTTTAACTGTCAAATGTTATCTTTGTTCTGGAAATACCGATTCAGTGGACTTTTTGGTTATGCAAAGGAAAAGGAAAGATTTTACTATAAAATAAAGTGTTTGAGACAATGTGACTCCAAGGCAGTGTTCAAAGCTCTGGATAATGTAAAATGTGACAGCTTTCCAAACTGTTCTTCTGAAAAGACATTCTTTTCTAAATTAGAATTCAGATCTCACAGTCCCTAAAAATGATCTCTTGTTCTTATTAGATAAGGAAATGAGAAGAGCAGATCAGATAAATGCAGAAAGGCTTTACAGGCAAGTCTTTGCCTCACATTGAAAAAGGACTACCAAGTTGGCTGAGCTGGTATTGCAGAGCCCAATCTGAACCATTTATCTAAAGACCCCATGGAGTGTTATTACATACTGAATAACACAGATTTGGGGAAATGCAAAGATTTGGGGCATCGCAGGGTTCTGGCAGATTGTCTTAGTAGGGTCTTTATGGAAAAGCCAACCCACGAGGAAGCAGACATTCTGAGTCTCAACTACCCCATAAGTAGACAGAGAGACCCCAGAACACATATTCTTCACCTTGATACAGGTGTGATGTACTACACAATTTGTTCCCATATAAAAAGCATTTTCTATTAACTGTATACATAGAGTGGTTGTTCAAAGTCAAACGCTGGAGACAGACTGGTCCTGGTTTGAATTTTCATATCACTCAGTTATGAGAGACCTTGGGCCCATTATTTAACTTCTCTGCACCTCAATTTCTTCAACAGAGGAATAGAGCAAATATAATTGCACCTACCCTCAAGAATTATTTTGAAGATTAGATAACATACTAGTTAGCCTTGATAAGTTGCTCAAAAATTAGTTATAATCACAACAATAAATATCTCTTCAGACTCACTTTTTTTTAAAGGATTTTATTTATTTTTTCATGAGAGACACAGAGAGGCAGAGACATAAGCAGAGGGAGAAGCAGGCTCCCTGCGGGGAGCTCGATGCAGAATTCCATCCCAGGACCCCAGGATCATGACATGAGCCCAAGGCTGACACTCAACCACTGAACCACCCAGGTGCCCCTCTTCAGACCCACTTTTGGAGGCTAGATGCTTGATAGAAGGAGATATTTATGTCATCTCAGCATCAAGCTTTTCTAAATCTCAGCCTGGATTTGCAATTGTTTCTAGATAAGTTCAGAGCTCTGTCTACATCTGGGTAGAATATACACCAGAGCCAAATTTGAAGTCCATATTTGCACAGGATGGCTTGAGTAAATGGGTTGTACTGGTCTGTGAAGCTCACCTAAGGGCCAATGTGTAATTTCAAGAGACAATGTAGGTTATTTCTAGGGATGATACTGACATGGATCTTTATCAGAATCTGTGGACTCCTATTTGAAATGGTACCACCATTTGTACCATGGCTTATGTAGTCACTACGGTCATCTCAAGTTGTCAAACAAATGTTGATGGGACCTCAGAACTGCAAGTGATCTAAATCTGAGGAAATCTTTCTGGTCTGTGTTTCTCTCTGACTGTTATGCTTTTTAGTTAAAGCCAGTGACACCAGAATAGAAATTTTATTTTAATCAAACCATTCTCCAATGTTGTCTTGGTGCCCTGTGCTCAAAGAACAGGCATTCACAGGGAGGATATTGAGGATGAACTCTTGGTATGAAGTTTCCATTTTACAATGATTTTCACTGAACACAAGATGGACTGTTTACAGCAGGACCACTGGGGATAATAGGTGCTGGATTTTGTGCCATGATTTTTATCTCTGGTGTTTCTGGCAGTGATTAAGGTTTCAGGCCAACAGAGGCCCTGAGGACCTAGCAACAATTGCTAGGGAGCTTCCTGGTTGCCAGCAACAGTAAATGCCACAGGGACACAAAGACTCAACCTTTCACATACACACAATGAAACCCAGAGCCTAGTCTCTTATTTCAGATAAAACAGAGTCTTCCAGGTAGAGCACAACAGCTTCTTCTTTCTTCCTTTTATATCAGACTTTTAAAATTTTGTAGAGAACCGCCCAGGAGGTTTTATGACAATTTTGCTTCTAAATTTGTTCAAGAACACTTATATTCAAACATCTCTCAGTGCTGTCCGTTTTTACTATTTGGGGGAGAAATAGAGTGAAGTAGTATTGCAGATTTGATTTGGAATTTTAAATAAGGTGTGAGTTGTTTAATCTGTTTCTAATTGACAATCTTCTACAAAGTTACAATTGATTTCTATCCTTCTGACAAGATTTAGTAACACCATCTGAAAGATGGTCTCTCCGTCTCTAATTTGTTTTTAGAAAAGGTAGAAGCATACAGAATATGAAATAGAGCTGTGGCAATTTAAGGTTTTTCCATGACTCATTCAAGGAAATTGCGTAATAGCCTTCCTCTGCCAACCTCACACACTCTTCTCAAATACCTTGTTCTTTTCCTAATTTCATTTCCCAACCGCTGTCACTTGTTCTATCCTTTCTATATGCCATTAACTTTTTTCTTTTGTCTCTAAGGCTGTAAAACTCTCTAGGGTACAGTCATGTGTTATGCAAGGTGATAAGGGAACTGAAGTGCCCCCACGCTTGCTAGTCTGTTTCCTAGCAACTGTATGACATGTTGCTTAGTAACATGAGGGGTGAGAGTGAAGTCTCTCTCACATATCTAAAAATACTGAAATCATTAAAAAAAAATAGTGGGCTTATTAAATATACTAAATCCAGAGACAACCTTACCACAGAGGGAACTTATTTCAAGCCATGCTATCTTCAGTAAACCTCTATATCTCTTATAATCTGTATACTAAAATAACAGATAACTTTTCTTACAAGCAGGTACAGGAAAAAAAAACACAGCCTTTTCTAATCCTTTCTCTTTCACACATGCAACATCAGTGTTTAAGCAGAATGAAGAAATGTTTCCTAAATGATGTTAGACTGCACAGATGAAGAAAAACACAGCCTTTCCTCTTTTCTGGACGTGCATAATAGATTTTTTTAAATGATTTATTTACTGGGGATCCCTGGGTGGCGCAGCGGTTTGGCGCCTGCCTTTGGCCCAGGGCGCGATCCTGGAGACCCGGGATCGAGTCCCACATCGGGCTTCCGGTGCATGGAGTCTGCTTCTCCCTCTGCCTGTGTCTCTGCCTCTCTCTCTCTCTGTGACTATCATAAATAAATAAAAATTTTAAAAAAATGATTTATTTACTTATTTAGGGGGAAGGGGCAGAGTGAGAGGGCAAGAGAATCCTCAAGCAGACCCCTGCTGAGTGCAGAGCCTGACACCAGGCTCAGTCCCAGGACACTGAGATCATGACCTGAACTGAAATCAAGAGTCAGCTGCTTAACCAACTGAGCGACCCAGGCGGCCCTATTATTGATTTTTAAATCTAAATGAAGACTGAGAAATGTTTCCCAAAACACCTATGTAGGCTGGGTGTCATTTGGGAGCTGTGCCTTTCAAGATTAAAACCATCTGGAGAGTAATTCTCTGTCAACTTATCCAGTGGTTATCAGAATTCAGAAATAACTGAATCTTACCACCCAAAACCATTAAACTCTTTAGCTACAAAATGGTAAATACAAATTCTAAGAGAATACTATTCACTGAATTAGACCTACTAAATCAGACTCTGGTACAGGAACTGAAAATCAGTAATTTTTTTTTTTTAAGATTTATTTATTTATTCATAAGAGATACAGAGAGAGGCAGAGACACAGGCAGAGGGAGAAGCAGGCTTCCTGTGGGGAGCCCGATGGGGGACTCAATCTCAGGACCCTGGAGTCATGATGTGAGCTGAAGGCAGATGCTTGACCACTGAGCCACCCAGGTATCTCAGAGAATCAGTAGTTTTTTTTAAAGATTTTATTTATTTATTCATGAGAGACACACAGAAAGAGAGAGAGGCAGAGACACAGGCAGAGGGAGAAGCAGGCTCCATGCAGGGAGCCTGATGTGCGACTCCATCTGGGGTCTCCAGGATCACGCCCTGGGCTGAAGGTGACGCCAAACTGCCGAGCCACCCAGGGTGACCCCCCCTCCTTTTTTAAAGATTTTGTTTATTTATTCATGAGAGACACACAGAAAAAGAGAGAGAAAATCAGTATTTTTAGCTAGCATCCTAGTTACTTTGGCACACTTAGGAAACACTAGTATAGAGGATGATTCTAGTATGTTACAAAAGGGTTATCTTCTACTATTTTGGCTCTTAAATTTATATATGCAATACTTAAAGAAGAAGCTTCAAAGACCAAGTCCTAAATAATCCACCCACTTCCCCTTGAACTAGCCCCTTTTGGACTAATAAAATTGGTCAAGCTTTAGAAAATTAGTCCCAGGACCCCGGGATTACAATCTGAGCCAAAGGCAGATGCTCAACCACTGAGCCACCCAGGCTTCCCTGTATAAGACATTTTAAAAATGAATTCTAACTTTTTGTGTGGCTAGTGCTACATAAAAATGGACCAGTTATAATTCCTGAGTATTTTACTTCTTACAACATCAATGCATCTATTCTGTTGTCCACTAGTACATCAATCTCACCCTGATTTACCTATAATATGAATTATAGACAAGAATTTGAAAGAAAAAAGAGAAACGCACATTTGGATGGTTGGGGGAGGGGACTCAGGAGCTTCCTTTGACTAATATCAAATCCCTGTAGCCAGTGCACCATGGCAACCTTCCCAGTCTGCCACCTAATTTCCATCTGCTTTAAGGGGAAGGAGGGGAAAGACGGAAGCAAAACAGTTCAATGTGCATTCTTGTGAGTGTGTGTAATTTGAGTTAATGAAGTGCAATCATATTATAAATTGCATTTTATGGAAAACAGAGATTATCTACTGTCTTCTCCAATTCTTTCTCTTTCTTTTCTTCCCAGGATGCCTTTGAGCCTCTTCAGATTTTGTACCCTTTTTCCAAAAGTCAGATTTCATCAATACGCTTAGGAGAACCACCTTCCCAACATGTCAGAGCAAAATTACAAATTAAAATATGCATCTCAGGACATAAATATGTTGTTCAAAAGAGTGTTTCAGTAAGTGACTGAACATCAATGACTAACCTCAAAGCCTTGTATCACAATGCCAGAGATAGGTTTCTAATGTTACAGAGTACAGGTGTTTGTGTTATATCGTAAGTCTTACTTCTGAAATAGAAATTTATTAATATTTCTCTCTGCTATACACACAAAAGTCCTTCCCAAAATAGATGAAACTCAGTTACCAGAATCACTGATAATTCTTACCATTGTTATCCAGAAAAAAAAAACATTATTTAATAATACTCCAGTGTGTTGACCAGAGTTTGAGAAAGATGACGTTAAGCTTTCAATAAAATTCTGAATTCAGAGGTGGGTCATATTCTTACCTAAACTGTTAACAGTAGAATTTGGCCAAAGTGAATACAGCAGATAGTCTGTAAAGGCCATACATAGTGAGAACCAAATCACTCATTACATTGATCAGTACTGAGCCCTAAAGTAAAGACAACTTGGGGATCCCTGGGTGGCTCAGCGGTTTGGCGCCTGCCTTTGGCCCAGGGCGCGATCCTGGAGTCCTGGGATCGAGTCCCGTGACGGGAACTGGGCATAGAGCCTGCTTCTCCCTCCTCCTGTGTCTCTGCCTCTCTCTCTCTCTACGTCTATCATAAAATAAATAAATAAATCTTAAAAAAAATAAAGACAACTGCAAATTCACCACGTCATCATAATCTTGTCCATCTCCTTGTTTAAATTTAGAGTTTGAGATGTGTTTTTGTTAGAGAATTTAAGAGAAACCTACCTGCTTGAATTTATCCTTTTACACTCAAACGTGCATGAGGAAGGGCAGTGTGAGACAGATAGGCATGATCATTTCACAAAGGATATAGAGGCAATGGTGTGGCGTGAGACAGTGAACACTAAACTGGGAAGAAGTTGGGAAATGTAACACATTTCTTTGTGTTGGCAGCTCCTGCACTGTCTTCTCTCTCATAGCACTTGACATAATGTATTGTAGTAACAGTTTCAATCATTGGATTGGACCTTGAACTCCTCTGGGCCCAGAAACATGTTTTATGTATTTTGTGCCAAGTCTTACTTATTATATACTTATTTCCTTGTTGCTAAATCCAATGAACATTCCTCTGTCCTTACTAACAACTCATCTGCAGTATTTGATATTACTCAGCACTCTACTTGATACTGCCCTTCCTTTCTGTAACATCAATATCTTCTGCTTTTCTCTCTCTTTTGGCCAGTCCTTCTTTATCTTTTTTTCTTCTTTTTTTAAGATTTTATTTATTCATTCATGAGACACACACGCGCACACACAGAGGTAGAGACATAGGCAGAGGGAGAAGCAGGCTCCCTGTGGGAGCCTGATCCAGGACTCAATCCTCGGACCCCAGGATCACAACCTGAGCCAAAGGCAGATGCTCAACCACTGAGCCACCCAGGTGCCCCTCCTTCTTTTCTTTTTCTGACACTTCTTCTTCTTTTTTTTTAATCCTTTTCTGTTTTGTTTTAAGATTTCATTTTTAAGTAATTTCTACACCCAACATGGGGCTCAAACCCACAACCCTGAAATCAAAAGTCACATACTTGGGGCACCTGGGTGGCTCTTGGTTAGGCAACTTAATCTTGGTTTCAGCTCTGGTCATGATCACAGGGTCCAGGGATCAAGCGTCACATGGGGCTCCCCACTTAAATGTTAGGTCTACTGGAGATTCTTTCCCCCTCCCTCTCCCTTCTGCTCCTCCTCCATCCCTTGTGTGCAGGCATGTGTGTGTGTGTGTCTCTCTCAAACAAACAAACGAATAAATAAACAAATACATTTTTTAAAGTTGCATGCTTTACCTACTGAGCCAGCCAGGCACCCCCCCCCTTTGCTCTTTTTAAGTCTGCTCTCAATCTGGTAAGTCTACCTTCCAAATATTCCTCAATCCATTTCTCTCCTTTCAATCCATCTCTTTCCTTCTGTCCCTATAGCTTTAGTCTTAGTCAAGCCCTTATCATAAAGCCTAAATGATTGTAATAGCCTCCTACTTAGTCTCCTTGCTTTCAGTCTCAAACTCTTCCAACACATTCTTTAAAGCCAGAAGGTCTTTCCAACCTTGCTAAATTGTGACAGAAAGGAGAATTGAAGCCAGTTCTGCCTAACTCTGGAGCCAGCTGAGCCATCCTTCACTGCTCATTGCTCCTGATTCCTAGACATCACCAGCTCTAGACTCAATCTTCCACATATTTCCCAAATATGTCTACTTCTTTCTATTTCCTTGAGTCTATCTTACCATCTACTAATCAGCAATTTTCTAACCAGTCTTCCTGCATTATAACCCCTGATCCTCAACACTGTTCTATCTTTTCTTTCTGCACATAGCTGCAGTCAGAAGTATCTTTTTGAAATGCAAAGTTCATTATTCCTATTTCCTTTAATGGCTCTCATTGAGTTTGAAACAAAGTCCCTCACAATCAGTTCTTCATCTAATCTTCCAGCCTCCCCAATCCCCTTTCCTTACACTTTATGTAACAAACCATAACAAACCACTTCCACTTTAGTTTCTGAAACTAATCCAGTTGTCTTGTATTTGCACGTGCACTCTTTTCTCCATTTGTACCTGCTACTTCTATTTATTTTTCAAGACAACCTCAAGAATTGCCTCTTCCAGGAAGACTTCCTGCATTCTCCATACCACACCATCCTCCAAAGATCTAGAGGTTATAGGTAATAGGTATCTCCTTGCACAGGATCATGCCTTGCTTCTTTCTTGGGACTTATCAGAATGCATTTTATCTAATTAAATCTTAGCCAAATAAACATCTAATTACACTGCACTATGCCTGGTCCAATACATGCAACTTAGTAGACAACCAATATGTGTTTCCAAAAAGAAGAAACAAATGAATAAATGTTTGAAACATATAGGGCTGATCATCCATATGAGTTAATTACTTGGGTTAAAAAAGATTATAATAATTTAGAAAATAATAAAGTTGAAATATATGAGCTAGTGAGAGGAAGCTTCCCATAAATACATATGGTGCCTTAAATCATGAAGAAAATGTCACTGCAGTCCTGTGGGGGCGGAAATAGTCTTATAAATAAAGAGTGCTGGATCAGTTGGATATCCATATGGGGGAAAAATAGATCTGATCTCTACATCACATCAAACACACACACAAATATCAGTTCCCATATGTATTGTGAAACTAAAGTAAAAGCTTAAGCAATAAATCCTTTAGAAGAATATATTCGTGACCTGTCGATAGGCAAAGATTTCTTAAATGCAACCAAAAAAATGATAACAATAGAGCTGACTGGCTGGCTTAGTTGGTAGAGCTTGCTACTCTTTATCTCAGAGTTGTATGTTCAAGCCTCACGTTGAATGCAGAGATCACTGAAAAATAAAATCTTTTAAAAAATGTTAACAATAAAGAAAAAATGGATAAAAACTACTTAAAATCAAGAACTTCCATTCATCAAATGACAACATTAAGAGAATGAAAAGGCAAGTTGCAGAATGGGAAAAAAAAATGTTATATTGTAATCTTCAAATCCAACAAAGGATTCTTATTCATAATATATATTGCACTCCAACCAAATACTAAGAAAATGACAGCCAATCCATGAAAAAATATGAAAAAGCCTTGAACAGACATTTCACCAAAGAGGATATTCAAATGGACAATAAACACATGAAAAGGTGTCAACCTCAATAGTCACGATGTGATGGATATCATACTATGAACTCTCCTGAATGGCTACAATGAAGGAGGATGAGAAACAGAACTCTCCTGCACTGCTAGTGGGAGTGTACAACTTTGGGAAAATTCAGTTTTTCTATTAAAGCTGAACATATACATGCCCTATTACCCCACAGTTCTACTATTCCGAGGTATATAGCAGCAGAAATATATATAGCAGAAGTCTGTAAGTATATTCATCCAAACACAGGTATAAGAACACTTATAGCAATGTCATTGGTATTAGCCAAAAACTAGAAATAATGCAAATATCCTCTAACACTAGGAAATGGATAAATAAATTATGGCGTATTCATACTATAAAAGACTATACAGCAATGAAAACAATTTACAATTACATTCAATGGTATGATTAAATTTCATAAACATAATATTTGTGTGTCATCCTTGCGAAGGAGCCATGCTAATATTCTCTGTATTGTTCCAATTTTAGTATATGCGCTGCTGAAGTAAGCACCACAAACATAATAGTAAGTGAAATAAGCCATATATAAAAGAATCCATTACATTTTTATAAAGTTCAAAAACAGACAAAACAAATCTATTGTGCTATAAATCACTGTGTATCACCTTTTTAAAAAAGATTTATTTATTTATTTGAGAGACAGTGGGTCGTGAGTGGGGGGAGGGGCAGGGAGAGAGGGATAGAAAATCTCAAGCAGACTTCTCACAGCAGTGGAGCCAAACATAGGGCTCTATCCCAGGACCCTGATATCATGACCTGAGTGGAAATCAAGACTCAGCTACTTTACCAAATGAGCCACCCAGGCATCCCATTGGGTATTACCTTCTACAGCAGATTGTGAGTGGGTAGAGGTACCAGGAGGAGGCTTCTCAGATAGTGATAATGTTCTGTTTCTTGATCTGCATGCTAGTTACACTAGTAATAATGTTAAGTTTGCAAAAATTCATCAAATTGTACATTTATGATTGGTAAACATTTATGTGTGTATGATATCCTTCAACAAAAAGTTCTCAAAATAAAGAAGAAAAAAGATAGAAAGGCTTTTCATGTGCTGAACATAACTCCATGCACATCAATGGTGTTTCCCATTCAGCAGCATAACTTAAAATTCTGGGTCATACTTGGAGAATCTGACAAAGGTAAGGAATAGAGAGATGGAGATGCATAAGCAGATGCTTAACCAACTGAGCTACCCAGGCACCCCCACCAAGTTCAAAACTTTAAGGGTTAATTTCTACTCTCTCCTTTTTGCTTCATGTTCAGCCAGTCACCACCGAGATTCTTCCTTTGGACAGTCCCTTCTGTTATCCCTTTCTAACCATCTCCACAAATTATGAAGTCTGAGAACTTCTGTTTAGATTATTGCAATCACTTCCTTATTGGTGCCATTATCTCCAGTCTCTTTTCCTACTCCACTTAGCTGTCAGATTAATTTTATAAATTGATTTTATAGGGGAGGCCTGGGTGGCTCGGCCGGTTAAGCATCTGCCTTTGGCTCGGGTCATGACCCCAGGGTCCTGGGATGGAGCCCCACATTGGGCTCCCTGCTCGGCAAGGAGCCTGCTTCTCCCTCTCTCTCTGCCTGTTGCTCCCCTCTTCTTGTGCTCTCTCTCTGTGTCAAATAAATAAATATTTTATAAAAATTAGTGTTAATTTTATTAAAATGTTATCTACTCTTTTTTATAATACAAAAGCTTCACACTGCCTATAGACTCAAGCCCAAACTCGTTCTTCAGATCAGAGTTCAAAATGCTGCATTAACTATCTCCCCATCCCACATATAACACACCACCCACAATTCATTTGCATGCCCAAATTGAGACAACATATTTGCTCTCCCTTGTACAGGCATCATCATACTATGTCTTTGCTAATATTATGCTCCCTGTTCAAAGTACTCTACTCCTGTCCCATTTGGTTATAAGCTGCCTTTCGGAGTGAAGGCTTCCATGATAAGCCATAAGTCTTAATAAAAGGACCTTTTCCTTCTCTTGAAATTTCCTTCTCTTGAAATGCACTTACTCAAGGTAGCAGGATAAAATTTGTCTTCAGCAACCACGATTTCCTCCTTTTAGTACTTATTTTATTAAGAAATTTTTAATTTATTAAGAAATTTTCAAACATACACAAAAATAGAGAAGAGTATAATGAACTCCATATACATATCATTAAAATTTAACAATTATCAAGAGTCTTGTCACAATCTTTATCTATTGTTTTTCCCTTTTTTCTTTCCTGAAGGGAAAGAGAAAATCTTAGGCAGTCTCCACTCCCAGCATGGAGCCTTACTCAAGGGCTCGATCTCATGATGCTGAAGTCATAACCTGAGTCAAAATCAAGAGTCTGACTCTTAACTGACTGAGCCATTTAACTGACTGAGCCATTCAGGCATCCCTCAAATCTTTATTTGATTGCCAATGTGTAGAGTATGGAGTTGGTGCCATAGTTATTTCCAGTGGTACAATGGTATCAGATCATTATTTTTTTTTAAGATTTTATTTATTTATTCATGAGAGACATAGAGAGACAGAGACACAGGCAGAGGGAGAAGCAGGCTCCATGCGGGAGCCCAACGTGGGACTTGATCCTGGGTCTCCAGGATCACGCCCTGGGCTGAAGGCGGCGCTAAACTGCTGAGCCACCCGGGGTGCCCAGATTATTATTTTAATTCATTTTTTTCTATTTTTATTTTTCCTTTGTGGGGTATCTTTATGAACTCATGGGTTTATATTGTTAAATTTTTTATTATAAGAATTGAATAAATACAAAAATGAATAAAACATAATTTTATAGCATAACAAGTAATTATAAAGTGACTATCTAGCTTTTATAACCCCTTTGCTTCCCTCCTCCCTATCAAAATCAACTCTCAGGAAATGACCTGAATTTTAACACAATTTTAAATCAATATATCTTTTTACAGATTTTTAAGTATACGACTTACTTCCATTATGGAATTAAAGCAGCCATATTAAGGATTTGAGATCTTCATCTTAAAACTAACAGGCAGCCATTGATCTGCTTTAAGCAGTGGAGTGACATGATCTGTGAGATGTATTTTTTTTTTAAGATTTTATTTATTCATGAGAGACACAAAGGGAGAGGCAGAGACATAAGCAGAGGGAGAAGCAGGGTCCCCAAGGGGAGCCTGATGCAGGACTTGGCCCAGGACCCTGGGATCAGGACCCTGAGCCGAAGGCAGATGCTTAACCACTGAGCCACCTAAGTGCCCCTCTGAGATGTATCATAAGATCACTTTGGCTGTGTGAAGACTGAAATGAATAAGGGTAAGAAAGAGTAAATGTATAGAAAATCTAGGAGAGCACTGACGTTCAGGTAAAAGATGATGTACTTACTAGAATGGAGGCAGTTGAGATAGAAAAGAACAAGATTTGAGATTCAGGAAGTAGACCTGACAGGACTTAGAGACTGATTTTATGGTGGTTAGAAAAGGAGAGGAAGATATCAAAAGTAATTTTCATTTCTGATTTGAGAAACCAAATGTATGCTACTCCATTTGCTGAGCAAGAGAACCTTGTAAGAGGTGATTTATGAGAAGATAACTAAAGTTCAATTTGGGATACCTGTGGGAAACTCTACCAGAGACCGGAAGTTTACTACACAATCTGGAACTAAAAGGGGTTGTTAATAATTGATGGGCATATAAAAAGGATTTGAAGCCTTGGGAACGAATGCACTTACCATCTACTAGGAGTGACTAAGATCATATGGAATAAAATGAGGAAAGAATCTAGGACTGAACCTTGAGAAATGCCAACATTTAAAAATTGGGAGAGGAGGAAGAACCAGCAGTGACAGAGAAGAAACAAAAAAATGTAAGGGGGAAACCCAGAAAATATAGAGTCTCTGAGGACAAGGGAAGAAAGTGTCCCAAGAAAGAGATATCAACTGTGACAAAGCTAATCACAGGTCAACAAGAACTGAAAAGTATCCAGTGGATTTACAACAACAATGGAGGGCATTTGGTTCGAAGGGGTGGTAAGAGCAGAATCCAGATTGAATGGATTTAGGGATAAATAGGAGATGAAGAATTAAGAAGAAAAAAAGTGTTATACAACTTTTTTGTTTCCTACGTAAGTTATAATACATGCAATGGATTCTACAAAGCTCCTCTCCCTATACACACAAACACATGCTATTCTCCTATATACATGTGCTTGTTTTACTTCTTCAATTAGATTGAAAGACTCTAGAGAAAAGAGACCACGCTACTACCTCTTAATTACTCACATTATCTAGGATGGTCAAGAGCTCGCTGTAGACACTCAGTAAATGCTTTTTGAATAAAAAAGGCAAAATACTGGGGATCCCTGGGTGGCTCAGTGGTTTAGCAGCCTGCCTTTGGCCCTGGGCATGATCCTGGGGTCCTGGGATTCAGTCCCACATCAGGCTCCCTGCATGGAGCCTGCTTCTCCCTCTGCCTGTGTCTGCCTCTCTCTGTGTCTCTCATGAATAAATAAATAAAATATTTTTTTTTAAAAAAAAGCAAAATACTGGTTAAATACCTTTAAATTACTAGGCGTTAGAGTAGTTAGTGAAAATATGCACAAAGAGAAACCGTTCATTTAAATCAACAAACATATATATAATGTCTAGTGTATGCTTGGCACTTTGCCAGGGACTAGGATTCACACTTTAATGGAGAAGGGGTGTAGACACACAAATAATTTAAATTCTACAAATATTATAAGAGAAAGGATGTTTTATGCTAATCTTACAGTGGACACGAATGAATTATTAGTAGAATATTTAGAGATATATATTTATGTAAGCTAAAGAGATTGGTAGGAAAAAATAAGAGGTGAACTAGTAAAAAAATTTTTAATAGTCCACATGCTAGTAAGTCAGATAATGAGGGAAAAAAGAATAGATTAGTTATTTCCCCCGTGCTCTACCATTTATACTTTTAAGATTATCAGTGCTCAAATAATCTATTTCTGACCTAGATCTTATTGTTACTTATGCTCAAGAGGAGAAGAAAAATCCTCATTTGCATAAGGAACAGAATAGCTCTGAGATAGAATTACAAAGAATCAATTGCATGAACACGCCTCTCTTTTATTTAATCCTCTGTAACTGCATAAAGAACTGAGACTATTGGGGAAATGACATATTTCTTTTATATTGCAAAGAAAATAAAATTCAAGACTGCCTCTCATTCCATAAGGAAAGATTTGTACACTTTGCCATGGTCCAGTAGTGTTTCATTTATTTGACTTATTACAATTTTATAAGAAGTATTTTCAATGAGCTACTTATAAATCCTTATACTCCCCAATGCCATTTAATTCTTATTTTTATTAAATGTACTTCTAGGTGAGGAAATATTTGAGTTGTCCTTAATTCTCCTGTCTTTTTACTGAAATATACTTTTATTTGCTAAAAGGATGGAGATAAGATGATGTTGAAGATTATCTTTCCTATAAAATATGCAAGAAGTAGATAAATATGATATGTGTGCCGGGTTTTATTTTTTCTAGGGAGACTACTGCAGCAAATTTGAACAAGTAAAGCAGAGCTATGGATAGCAGACTAGAAAAATCCACGGCAGCCATTGTCACACCACAACCTGCAGCAGCTGTTTCAAGTCCCTCCCTCCCACGCCTGCTCTGCCTGCCAGCCCAGCAGGAATGAATGGGCTCTGCAGAGCACTGTAAATGGTGCTGCAGACCCTGAAAATCTGTTGCTGAAAACTGAACATAAAAATCACCTGCCAAAATATAATTTTCAGCTTCGGTAGTCATAACGAACTTCTTTACCTCCGAAATTTCATTAGCAACGTCAGGTGATAATCAGTCCAGAGTCTTATTCTGCAGAGCCCATCTTTGTTGATAATAGAGCCTTTCTAAATAGCAAAAGAATGTTACTGCAATCCATTTCCTAGGGCTGAAAGCAAAGCCTTTTTGTCCCAAGAGGCAATTGAGCAACCACCAGAGTCTCTAGTTGAATAGCAACGGTGTGAGGCTGTCTACAATTCCCACAGTTAGAAGTCCAATCTCTGAGAAGATTTACTGAATTCACACAAGAACTACATAAAAAAGAAATGCAGTTATCGAGCTGACAAACTTGTCTGTGGATGGAGACAAAATTATAAAATGTCTTCTTTCTTACATTATACAGCTCTCCTTTTAAATTTGATGATAGTTATTCTCTTCCTTTCCAGAAAAAGGGGGGGGGGGAGAACAATGCCGAGAATAACTGCATGCACAGGTACTAGAACTAGTTTCTGAACTCCTTGTATTTTCTCAATTCTGTTATCAGGAAAGATGATTCATCATAAGGAATAATACACTACATAAAATATAGTAATCACACAGACTTCTGGTTAAAAGAGTATTTCTAGTAGACTATTTAACTACGGTAGGTTTCTTAGATCTTAATTATCACCGTGTTAGAACTACTTGTGTGCTTCCATATTTAGTATGGTTTTCTTCCATCCTCCCTTTTGTTTAGCTATTTGGGGGAGGGGTGCAACAGAAGGTCTGAAGATAAATTACTTGAACCTGAAAAGCCATTTTGGATGGCTCTATTACTGAACCTTCTTTTTATATTAAAAAAAAAAATCACATGCACCCAAGCCATTTTAAGCATCATTCCCATCTTTTCTCCTACTTTATCTATAAAGCAATTAGAGACGTTGAAGCCTAACCGAATGTGGTAGAACTTAGTATACTTTGTTTTGAGAGAGGAGCTGGGAGTAATTTTTCATCAAATATTTCACGTGAACACAAATTCTGCGATCTAAGTGTTGGAGAAAGAAAAAAACCTACACTGGTGATTTTAACTGTAAGTGTGAGGTTTAAGCAATAGCAAAATCATCCAATTCAAGTTTTCTTTCTTCTTTTCTCCACCCGCCCCCCAACCCCACCCCATCATGGATGCTCGGCTGACTGTTTTTGCACAGTCTCTTTGTCTGGAGGATGCAAACAGTCTATGGATGCTAGGGAAAAAGGGGTGGGGGAGAGATTACCTCATCCCATGTTGCTTGCACCAATCACCACTCTCCTGTCGTGACTTCTCCGGGCAGATTGAGGGGGTCTGGACCAACAGGAAAAGGCCCCAGCCCATCCCCATGGTGACCGAGTTGTATATAGGGAGCCGCATCCGCCCATGTGCCGCAGGTTCTCTTACATCGACCGCCTAAGAGTCGCGCTGTAAGAAGCAACAACCTCTCCTCTTCTCCGCCATCCGCCCGGCAGCCGCCAAGCAGCAACCATGGTAAGAATCTTCCTCTCTGGCTCTTTGTGGCCCTTGGGTGGGGTCAGTCCCCCAAGATCTGCTGGGAAAACCTGAAGCCCTCTTTCCTTTACAGCTTCTTTGGGTAAGGGTCAGCCTTTATGCTTTGTTTGCGAGGTGTAGCTTCGCTGCCCCAAATCCTCGAGCCCGGCCGCCACCCTTCGCTGCGGGGTGCGGGTGCGGGTGCGGGAGCGCAGCCAGGACTGCGCCCGGGGCGCAGCAGAACCGTGGGGAAGAACAAAGGCGGCGCCGAGCGAGTCCTTGTTATCTGAGCCCTTCCGAGCCGCGAGCAGCCCGTCTGTCGGTGACGACAGGATCTGGGGCAGGGAAAGGCGGCCCCGGTGTATGTGTGACTCGGTCAGGCTTTTCTTCCTGGCGCTGGTCCCAGGGGGAGGGCGAGAAGAGGTCCCCAAAGCCCCGGGCGCGGCGGGTGCAGTTGGGCGGGGGGGGGGGGGGAGCGGGACAAAGCGCAGCCCCGGGCTCGAGGAAGAAGATCCCTCCAGGGTCGGTGGCGTTCTAGGGAGACACCCGCGTATGCACGGGGGAAAATGGCTAGTTTCTGCTGGAACCCCGGCAGCCGCGTCGGGGCGGTGCAGGGGCGGAGTTGTTTGTTTCTGGCTTCTCCGGCCTTGGAGCCGCTGGGCGGGGTTCGCTCGTCCTCTCTAAGCCTCCTCTGTCGGAGACTTTTATTAAAAGCCTTTCATCGTCGTGGAACTGTAGGCGTTAAAAGGTTTTTCATTCACTGTTAAAACGTAGATGAAATATTACTTTCTTGAGATGCAAAATCACAGTTCTCTTCACAAGCCCTTTAAAGTCTGGTCTGGGGTGACTCCGCCCCGACTGTGTGTGTGTGTGTGTGTGTGTGTGTGTGTGTATGTGTGTGTGTGTGTGTGTGTGTCTGTGTGCTAGCCGCACGTCCAACAAGAGAAAAAGCTCACTTTGAGAGCCAGGGTACCCTACTGCCCAGGACCCAGGGAAACGCCCTTCCCCACCCCCCGCCCCCAGCCCCCGCCCAAATGTCAGTGAATAGACAATGGCTAGACAATGGAAGCTGTAGCCGTAAGACTATAGGGAAGAAAATCTCTTATTGAACGTGATGAGTAGAACTATTCTGTGGTGAGTAGAGAATCTCAGAATGAAAATACTATTTTGTTATTTTAAATAAATATTTCATTATCCTTGCACTGAGCTTTTATTCTTAGGTAGGTCCTCTGATACTTTTCTAATTTAGGAACTATTGTTTTAAAGATTCTAATAATTTTTTCAGGGTTTTTTTTTTTATTTTGCAGTGGAGAAGATTCTGGAAGGACATCTTTTTAAGTAATGAAAATGCTGCAGACAAAGAACTATGTACTCTCTGTTCAGCTGTCTTTTGTTCTAGTGAATCTACATTAATTCATTTCAATTTAGGCATATGGTCCCAGCCCGGGTCACAGAAGGAAAACTGGCTAATAGCACAATGAGATCATGTAGGCAGTTTCTGGAAATAGAACTTACTCTGTTAAATAATGTAGCAGACAGAACAGGCTAGTACCAGGCACAGCAAATGCAGCAATGCAGCAGTGCAGGAGGCAGACCTTGTTAGCTTCCATCCCCTAGTACTAATGGATTCTGCAGATACACTGCAAAGGGGTGTGGCATCTAGCTTCAGCTGCAGCACAGATGTCCATGTTAAAATACCAAGTCATATGTAGAAGAAACTCTTATTTAAAGGGGCAAGAATAGTAATATTGATTCCAACTAATTAATGATTAAATTTAATTTGCTTCATTTTACAAAATCTGTGCTTTAAATATTTTTAAATAAAAAAAATTTCTATTTAAGCATGACTGGAAACAATGGGCTTGCACATGTGCGAAACAGTGCAACATTATTATTCAGACCACACCCATCTGCAGCATTTGTAGCAGGTGCTTTCCTTAATCATTTCTATTGAATTAGGGATAATCTCAACTAAACCTGAAGAATATCTGTATATTATTAGAAATATTTTCAAAAATTAACTAAAAATTCAAAATGCTACCATAACCTAATTTACAATTTTCCTCTTTTCCTTCCCATAGCGTGAGTGTATCTCGATCCACGTTGGCCAGGCAGGTGTCCAGATCGGCAATGCCTGCTGGGAGCTCTATTGCCTGGAACACGGCATTCAGCCCGATGGCCAGATGCCAAGTGACAAGACCATTGGGGGAGGAGATGACTCCTTCAACACCTTCTTCAGTGAGACGGGCGCTGGCAAGCATGTGCCCAGGGCAGTGTTTGTAGACCTGGAGCCCACAGTCATTGGTGAGTTGGCCTCAGTAACCCAAGTGAGCTACCGGGACTGGACAGGAGGTCTGTCTGAGGCTCCATTGACACACAGCCTGGGGCTGAGCAGGGTCATGCAGGTTGTTAGTGATGGGTGGCCACCTTGTTTTCCTTTTCCAGATGAAGTTCGCACTGGCACCTACCGCCAGCTCTTCCACCCTGAGCAGCTCATCACAGGCAAGGAAGATGCTGCCAATAACTATGCCCGAGGGCACTACACCATTGGCAAGGAGATCATTGACCTTGTCTTGGACCGAATTCGGAAACTGGTATGTTTATTCTCAAGAATAAAGTAAATAAGGATCCGAAGGAAGACATTTGAGTTACGATGTTTTGTTTTGTTTTGTTTTTCATTTCAAATGCAGAATTGAAATGTAATAGAATGAGGTGAACTACTCCTTTAGTTTTTTTTTTTTTAATTAAATTGAAACATGAACTACTTGGGTGCTGTTTTACAAATGTTAATGAAGATATTTTTAATTAAGAAATGCTTAGGAAGGGGATCCCTGGGTGGCACAGCGGTTTGGCGCTTGCCTTTGGCCCAGGGCGCGATCCTGGAGACCCGGGATCGAGTCCCACATCGGGCTCCCGGTGCATGGAGCCTGCTTCTCCCTCTGCCTTTGTCTCTGCCTCTCTCTCTCTCTCTCTCTGTGACTATCATAAATAAATAAAAATTTAAAAAAAATGCTTAGGAAGTCTAGGAAGGCCTACATGTATTTAAAAGCATTTCTTGTCAAAATAAGATCTATATTGTTGGAGTTGTATGAAAAGTGGAAATCTATTTACTTATGATGATATTGCAAAGAGCAGTAATAGGTTTTCTCTATTCCTTTTTTCTAACAGGCTGACCAGTGCACGGGTCTTCAGGGCTTCTTGGTTTTCCACAGCTTTGGAGGGGGAACCGGTTCTGGGTTCACCTCCCTGCTGATGGAACGTCTCTCTGTCGATTATGGCAAGAAGTCCAAGCTAGAGTTCTCCATCTACCCTGCCCCCCAGGTGTCCACAGCTGTAGTAGAGCCCTACAACTCCATCCTCACTACCCACACCACCCTGGAGCACTCTGATTGTGCCTTCATGGTAGACAACGAGGCCATCTATGACATCTGTCGTAGAAACCTCGATATTGAGCGCCCAACCTACACTAATCTAAACAGGTTGATAGGTCAAATTGTGTCCTCCATCACTGCTTCCCTCAGATTTGATGGAGCCCTGAATGTGGATCTGACAGAGTTCCAGACCAACCTGGTGCCCTATCCCCGCATCCACTTCCCTCTGGCCACATATGCCCCTGTCATCTCTGCTGAGAAAGCCTACCATGAACAGCTTTCTGTAGCAGAGATCACCAATGCATGCTTTGAGCCAGCCAACCAGATGGTGAAATGTGACCCTCGCCATGGTAAATACATGGCTTGCTGCCTGTTGTACCGTGGTGATGTGGTTCCCAAAGATGTCAAC
Organism: Nyctereutes procyonoides; assembly: GCF_905146905.1. NCBI lineage: Eukaryota > Metazoa > Chordata > Mammalia > Carnivora > Canidae > Nyctereutes > Nyctereutes procyonoides. Next base: position 624,231 of record NW_026575124.1, on the reverse strand, counting down.
GCTGCCATTGCCACCATCAAGACCAAGCGTACCATCCAGTTTGTGGACTGGTGCCCCACTGGCTTCAAAGTGGGCATTAACTACCAGCCTCCCACTGTGGTACCCGGTGGAGACCTGGCCAAAGTACAGCGAGCTGTGTGCATGCTGAGCAACACCACAGCCATTGCTGAGGCCTGGGCTCGCCTGGACCACAAGTTTGACCTGATGTATGCCAAGCGTGCCTTTGTTCACTGGTATGTGGGTGAGGGCATGGAGGAAGGAGAGTTTTCTGAGGCCCGTGAGGACATGGCTGCCCTGGAGAAGGATTATGAAGAGGTTGGTGTGGATTCTGTTGAAGGAGAGGGTGAAGAAGAAGGAGAGGAATACTAAAGTTAAAAATGTCACAAAGGTGCTGCTTTTACAGGGAAGCTTATTCTGTTTTGAAAATTGAAAAGTTGTGCTCTGATCAGTTAATTTGTATGTAGCAGTGTATACTCTCATATACAATTACTGACCTATGCTTTAAAACACGACGCTTTGTTACAGACCCAAGCTGTCCATTTCTCTGATGGGTTTGAATAAAGTATTCCCTGTCTTACATGAATTTAGTTTTGTGTTTTCTATTTGGGTGTCTGAAATTCATGTACTTAGTGCTGAGAAAAAAGAATAACTGTTCACTGTATCTTATACATGTACTATGACTTATTTTAAAATTCACTATATCATAAAACTTAATCATAAAATACAAAATAGCTACAAATTACCATTAGATAACATCCATGCTCTTCTTAAATTTTAACTCCATTATATGCTAGTACCTTTCAGAATTGATATTCACTAATACACAAAGATCTGGTTGCTTTGTTAGTCTCATGACTAACGGTGAATACACAGGACACCTGGGTGGCTCAGTGGTTAAGCACATTTGCCTTCAGCTCAGAGCATGGTCTTGGAGTACTGGGATGGAGTCCCACATCGGGTTCCCTGAATGGAGTCTGCTTCTCCCTCTGCCTACATCTCTATGTCTCATGAATAAATAAATGAAATTGTTTTAAAAACGGTGAATATTCCAAATTCATTTATCATGTCTTAAGCCTATTTTCATGCATTCTCATCTTGGCATGTGTCTAGTGCTATAATGTTTCCTCTACCCTGGGTTCTCGAAGTCTGCTCTTCAAGCAATTGATCCCTAGTTCTTTACTTTCCAAATTATTTTCAGTTAAATGTCGTAATAGAAACCCTGATAAATTTACTCATTCAAATGTGTTAGATACCTGAATTTTAACTCTCCAAATATATTATTATTTTAATATGGGCCAATAACTTCAAAGAACAAAACTAATAGTGCAGTTGTTGGGATCAGCACCAGCATAGTGAGAGGAACAGTTCTAGGCCAATGGTTTCTTCAACAATATAGTTCAGCTGCCAGTCCAACTGACCAAAGGTTAAGGACCCAAGGATAGCAAACTTTCTTGTGCTATCACACTATCTTCTAGGATAATATCCAGTTGTGGTGAAGTTTTTTTTTTTTTTTTTTTGGTACTTATAGCCTATTTAATCTATTTTTCCTTTGACACTGCCAAAAAAGGGGTGTGATACTATTATAGTTACTGGAATCTGAGTTTAAGTTAATGGAAACAATGAAAAATAAGAAATAAGCCAAGGTCAACTAGTTTTTGTGTGTGTGTTTTTTTAAAGCCAATCCAATACTGCTCAGCAGTTTTAACTAGAAGCCAATGCAAATAGATTTGCGGGGGCATGGGGGAGTAAAATGCTTCACTTATTCAGATAAAAAACAATGTGGAAACTAGATCAAATATAAGTTTTTAACGTACACTCTCAGCAACTGGCAAAATATAAGGAATATGGTAGATGTATGTATAATGATGATTGGTTGAATGAGTAAAGTGTAGGATAAAAGAGATATAATTTTAATTGTAAATAACATATGCATTTGGGCAGCCCGGGTGGCTCAGCGGTTTAGTGCTGCCTTCAGCTCAGGGTGTGATCCTGGAGTCCCAGGATCGAGTCCCACATCGGGCTCTCTGCATGGAGCCTGCTTCTCCCTCTGCCTGTGTCTCTGTTTCTCTCTCTCTCTGTCTCTCTCATGAAAAAATAAATAAAATCTTTTAAAAAATAAAAATTACATATGCATTTGTTATATATTTTCTATTATGAAAAAAAAATTCTATAATTTTGCCCGCTGAAAAGGCCTAGGACCAATATAGGAATGAGTACCCCTGCTACTCAGATGGTGGTCTTTAAATACTATTTTCTACTAAAAGGAATCAGATGTTTTAGAGATGTTCAAGCCTGGAGCAGAAAATATACAGGTTCAGCCCCAAATATTTTCGCATTCCAGAAAGCAAGGAAGATAATCAAAGAGTAAAGATTATATCAAAAGGATATAGAAGTCAAAAGGAAAAAAAAAGGATGCAGAAGTCAAGTAGAAGTGGCTCTCACTAATGGTACAAGGTGAACATTGAAAATAATAGTGACTGTAGTGGGTTCAACCATATAAAAGATTTTAAAACCCATGAGCTCATAATATTTTTGCGTGTGATTTGAAAAACAATTGAAAACAGTATGGCAGGGCTCCTGGGTGGTTTAGTCAGTTAAGCGTCTGCCTTCAGCTCAGGTCATGATCTCAGGGTCCCTGCTCAGCAGGGGAGCCTGCTTCTCCCTCTTCTCCCCACTCAAGCTTTCTCTCACTGTCTCTGTCACTATCTCTGTCTCTTTTCCAAATAAAATCTTTAAAAAAATACAAAAAATAAATGATGTATCTTAAAAAAAAAAAAAAGAAAACAGTACGGCAGTTCCTCAAAAATATTAAACATAGAATATGTGATCTAAGATTTCCACCTCTGGGTATATACCCAAAATAATTTTTTTTAAGATTTTATTTATTTATTTGAGAGAGTGAGCAAGAGCAAGCGAGAGCATGAGCAAGGGAAGGGGCAGAGGGAGAGGAAAAAGCAGGTTCTCCACAAATGCGGGGCTCCATCCCAGGACTCATGACCTGAGCCAAAGGCAGACACTTAACCAACTGAGCCACCCAGGCACTCCATGCCCTAAAGAATTTAAACCAGTGACAGATATTCGTGTACCTATGTCACCGCAGCTTTATTCACAATCACCAAAAGGTGGAAGCAAACCTAATGTCCATTGACAGATGAATGGATAAACAAAATGTAGTATGTACATACAATACAATATTATTCAGCCTTAAAAAGAAATATAATTCTGACACATACAACAACATGGATAAACTCTGAAAATATTAAGCTAAGTGAAATAAGCCAGATACAAAAGGACAAATATTGTGTGATTCTATTTACACGAGGTACCTACAATAGTCGAATTCAGGGAAAATAGTGGTTACCAGGAGCTAGGGGGAAGGATATAATAGGAAGTAATTGTATAACAGAGACAGAATTTTAGTTTGCAATAATGAAAAAGGTTTTTTGGGTGCCAAACTGGCTCAATCAGAAGAGCATATGACTATTCTTGATCCTGGGATCATAAATTCAAGCCCCATGTTGGGTGCAGAGATTACTAAAAGAGATAAAAGTAAATTTAAAAAAAAATTTTTTTTGGAGATGAATAGTGACAATTGTACAACAATGAGAATGTAATTTAATGACAGTAAATTTTACTTTAAAGAGGCTAAAATAGGGGTGCCTAGCTGGCTCAGTCTTTAGAGCATGCAGCTCCTGATCTTGGGGTAATAAATTCAAGCCCGAGGGACGCCTGGGTGGCTCAGCGGTTAAGTGCCTACGTTGGCCCGGGTTGTGATCCTGAGGTCCCAAGATTGAGTCCCATATCGGCTCCCTGCATGGAGCCTGCTTCTCCCTCTGCCTGTGTCTCTGCCTCTCTCCCTCTCTGTGCCTCTCATGAATAAATAATTAAGATCTTAAAAAAAAAAAAAGACTTCTGATCTGTGAAGACAGAATGTCTTTCTAAATCAATCAATCAATCAATCAATCAATCCAAGCCCTACATTGGGTGTAGAGATTACTTTAAAAAATAAAATATTTGGGGTGGTCTGGGTGGCTCAGCAGTTTAGTGCCGCCTTCAGCCCAGGGTGATCCTGGGGACCTGGGATCAAGTCCCACATCAGGCTCCGCATGGAGCCTCCTTCTCCCTCTGCCTCTGTCTGTGCCTCTGTGTGTGTGTGTGTTTCTCATGAATAAATAAATGAAAATCTTTAAAATTTTTTTAAATAGTAAATAAATAAATGAAAGGGTTAAGATGGTAAAATTTATGTTATATATATTTCACCACAATTTTAAAAAGTATAACTAAAAAATATGGTTACCTGCAGGGAAGGGAACATGGTCAAACAAACTTTGGATGTATTTGTTGTATCGTTTGACTATAGAAACATGTAATTGTATTACATTTTATAATAAAGAATTAAATCAAGGTGGAAAAATGTATAAGAATTAAAAGCAAAATGAAACAAATGAATTTAACCACGTATCAAGTTGTAGCTTAACTACAGAGTTAACTCAGAATTATTTCACCTGACTTTAACACATAGTAATTTGATTTCATATCCATGGAAAGATCTATCCTAAAAAAAGTAAATCTAAAAAACTTAGCTGTTTTCAGTAATCATATTAGTAATATCATTTATAGTTTTGAAATTACTTATATTAGAATAAATAAAAGATTCATTACTGTATCAATATGCAAAACCTTAGAAGCTACAATTGTATTACATATATAAGTGGATGAGTTTAAATAGAGATATGGGAAAAAATCCAAATACAAATTCTAGAGATGAAAAATATATCTGAGATAAAAAATATACCAAATGGGCCTAACAATAAATTAGACACCATAGAAGAAAATAATAATATATTGGAGACAAACAATAAAACTTATCCAAAATTAAACATAGAACAAAAATGTAAACTGGAAAAAAATGAATAAATGGAAATAGAACATAAATAGAAGCCGACTGAAAATGACTCAGCATTTTTAAACAGTTTGTCAAGCTTCAGGAATGAAATCTTAAACTTTTTGGTATTATAGTTTCTCAATTACAAACTGCTTTCAACATAAAATACAGTGCTACAAATACATTTAAAATTAATTTTATAAATCTATAAAGAGATCTTTTTAAGATTAGCATTACATATTAAAATTTTGTTTTGTTTATTTTTATATATATTCATTTTACTTTATTTTTAATTGTGGTAAAATACTCATAGCATAAAATTTGCCATCATAACCATATTTTAAATATTTGTCTTTTTGTGACTACCTTATTTCACTTAGCATAATGTCCTCAAGGTTCATGCATGTTATAGCATTGTTACAATTTCCTTTCTTTTTAAGTCTGAATAATATTCCATTCTATGTATATACCACATTTTGTTAATCCATTCATCCATCTGTGGACATTAGGGTTACTTCTACCTTCTGACTATTGTGAATAATGCTTTATGAACATCTCTTCCAGACCCTGCTCTTAATTCATTTGTTTATATATGCAGAAGTGCTATTGCTGGATCATATGGTAATTCTATGTTCAAATTTTTGAGGAACTCCCATACTCTTTTCTATAGAGTCTATACCATGTTAAATTCCAACAGTGTACAGGATTCCAGTTTCTTCATATCTTTGCCAATACTTGTTAATTTCTGTTATTTTGTCTTTTATTCATGAGAGACACAGAGAGAGGCAAAGAGAGAAGCAGGCTCCATGAAGGGAGCCCGATGTGGGACTTGATCCTGGGACCCCAGGATCATGCCCTGGGCCAAAGGCAGGCGCCAAACTGCTGAGCCACCCAGGGATTCCCATGTTATTTTGTCTTTTAATGATAGTCATTTCAATCAGTATGAGGTAGTATCTTATTGTGGTTTTGATTTGCATTTCTCTAATTGATGTTCAGTATATTTTACTTTGTATTTATTTATTTTTATTTATTTGAGAGAAAGAGCATGAGTGGGGGGAGGGAGAAAAACAAGCAGACTCCATACTAAGCACAGAGCCCAACAGGTGGCTTGATCCCACAACCCCAAGATCATGACCCAAGCCCAAATCAAGAGTCAGAGGCTCAACCAACTGATCCATCCAGGCACCTCATGTTCAGTATCTTTTAATGTGCTAATTGGTCATTTGGATATCTTCCTTGGAGAAATGTCTATTCAAGTCCTTTGTTTACTTTTTTAGTATAGTAATTTTTTATTGACCTATAATTAACATATAATATTATATTAGTTTTGGGTGTACAACATAATGATTTGATATTTGTATATATCACAGAGAGATCACCACAATAAGTCTAGTTAAATTCCATTACCATACATATTTAAACATTTTTTCTTGTCATGAGGACTTTTGAGACCACTCTCCTAGCAATTTCAAATATGTAATATAGTATCATTAACTATAGTCACCATGCTGCATATTATATCCCCATGGGTTATTTATACTAGAGCTGAAAATTTGTACCTTTTGGCCACCTTCACTCATTTTAACCACCTATGACCCATCTCCCCACCTCTGGCAACCACTAATCTGTTATCTATGCCTAAGATTTGCTCACTTTTTAATTTTAATTGGTTTGTAAATATTAAAACATTTTTATCTTGCTATTTAATCTATGAGGTTTTAAGAATCTTGAGATAGTTAAAATGTAAAAAATTAAAAATTGACAACAAAATAAATATTTTCTTTTTTTTAAATAAATATTTTCTTGAGACCATCCTATAAATTTCATAATTCTCTGTGTATTAATTCCTTCATGTTAAAAAATAAAATATAACAATGGTGGCTAGGCAGGTGCTCAACCGCTGAGCCACCCAGGCGTCCCTCAAGAACTAATTCTTGTGCTTACTGTCAAACAACATATGATAGAAAAACATGATAGAAAAAACAAGGAATTAAAGAAAAGAAACAGTCAGTAAATACCAATCACATTATCTAACATCATTGTACATAGGTATTAAACTTGGTAACTCAGAATAGCAATTATGTTGGGTCAATAGTAAAGAATGCTGATTTTTACCTCTGGTGTTTTGAAGGGAGGGCAAGCTATTAAAAATGGATGAGAGGCTGGTAATTTTGAAATATTCATTGAAGTTAAATTATCATTAATAAAAGTTTAAAATGATATGGTTTATATATGAAGGAAGAGAACCTAAAAATAAATAAAATAAATAAAATAAATAAATAGAACCACGACTCGAGCTAAAATCAAGAGTTTGGTCACTTAGGATCCCTGTGTGGCGCAGCGGTTTGGCGCCTGCCTTTGGCCCAGGGTGCAATCCTGGAGACCCAGGATCGAATCCCACATCAGGCTCCCGGTGCATGGAGCCTGCTTCTCTCTCTGCCTATGTCTCTGCCTCTCTCTCTCTCTCTCTCTCTCTCTCTCTCTCTCTCTCTCTGTGACTATCATAAATAAATTAAAAAAATTAAAAAAAAAGAGTTTGGTCACTTAACTGACCAAGCCACCCAGGTGCCCCAAAAGGATGCTGAATTTTATTAAAATGTATTCAGTAATATTTGGAGATTGACATGATTTTTCTTCTTCAACATATGATGAATTATTTATTATTTTTTTAAAAGTGGGGGGGGCAGTGGGAGAGAGAAAGAGAAAGAGAGACAGAGAGAGAATCTTCAGCAGGCTCCATGCTGGGCATGGAACCTTAAGGGGGCTCGATCGCACAACCCTGAGATCATGAGATGAGCCAAAATCAAGAATCCGATATTTAGCCAACTGAGCCACTAAGGTGCTCCTATGATGAATTATTTTTATTTTTATTTTTATTTTTTTTTTAAATTTTTTTTTATTTATTTATGATAGAGAGAGAGAGAGAGAGAGAGAGGCAGAGACACAGGCAGAGGGAGAAGCAGGCTCCATGCACCGGGAGCCCGATGTGGGATTCGATCCCGGGTCTCCAGGATCGCGCCCTGGGCCAAAGGCAGGCGCCAAACCGCTGTGCCACCCAGGGATCCCGATGAATTATTTTAAAAAAAAAAATTTTAAAAGCTTTCCTAATGTTGATCATCATTGTATTTCCAGTACAAAAAATTTAGTTATGCTGAATATTCTAATATGCTGCCAGACTCTATTTGATAATGAGAATTTTCAGTCCCACCAGCAGTGTATGTTAGCAATACTGCTGGGTCTTATATTATTTTTTAATATAGACTTTGGCATCACATCAGAGTACATACCAGCCAAAAAGAGAGATAGATAGATAGATAGAGAGAGAGAGAGAGAGAGAGAGAGAGAGATATTCCACCAAAAGTTATATGGCGCAGTCCAGGCAAGTAGACCTTTGATGATCTAGCTTAATTCAGAGACAGAATTTAGAGTATCAAAAGCAGGAGTTCATTCTTGATGATTAGAGGTGATAAGAGCAGATACTTTTGTTTCCAATCTTCGGGAGTGTTTACTATTTTACCATTGAGTATGATGCTGGCTGTAAGTTTTTCATTGATGTTCTCTATTGGATTGAGGAAATTTCCTTCTATTCCTAGTTGCTGAACATTTGTTTGTTTGTTTGTTTGTTTTCCACATGCATCTATTGAGATAATCATGTGGGTTTTTTAAAATTCTAATATGGTGATTTAGATTCATTGCCTTTTGAATATGAAACCAAAGACAAATCTACCATGAGCATTTTCAAATTTCTAACCATTTCTCTCATTCCTTCAGGTACATGGTATTTCTCCTATCAAGAAATAAAGTCTACTCCTCTCTCCTTAAATCTTCATTGGTCTTATGATTGCTTTGATTAACAGAATGTGACAGAAGAAAGCTGTGCCAGATCCAGGTCAATCTCTTAAGAAGCCTGGTAGCTTGTTTTCACTCAGAGAGGTCATGTGGAAAACAACTAGGACACTCTACCCAAGAGCCACCACAAAGACCCCAGACATGTGAATGTGACTATCCTAGACATTCTAGCCCCACCTAAGATTCTAGCTGAATGAAACTACGTGACTGAACCAGATGACACAACATGAAACAGAGGAATCGTGAGAAAAAATAAATAGTTGTTGTTTTAAGTCACTAAGTTTTGGAGTGATATGATATACAGCAACAGATAACTGAAACAAGGCTTATACCACATCTGGAGAAAAAATACACAGTTTTCATCAGATTCTTTAAAATGATTAAAACCACTAAGCTCTGAAGATTACCTAGGAAATACCTCATAAATATTCCTTTTTTCAGTGTTTTTGATATTAACAGCAGTGTGCTCAAGCTTATAATCTTTTGACCTGCAAAAGTAAAGGTATTGAATTTGGCAATTAAATGAAAAGTCTTGGGCAGCCCAGTGGCTCAGCAGTTTAGCGCTGCCTTCAGTCCAGGGCCTGATCCTGGAGACCCAGGATCGAGTCCCATGTCGGGTTCCCTCTGCCTGTGTCTCTGCCTCTCTCTGTGTGTCTCTTATGAATAAATAAAATCTTAAAAAAATAAAATAAATGAAAAGTCTTAGCAATCTAAAGGGACTGACAACCTAAGGTGAAAAATGAGAAAACTTACTGGACCCTCCCACCTCCACTGTGAAGTAAGTTTAGGTAGTATTTTAGGGCTAGACCAAAACTCTTCACAAAAAAATACACACATGAATATGTGAAAATATACAACTAAAAATTCTACAAAGAGGAATGAACAAAAGTAGACCCAAAATTCTATACCATAAAATATGGTAAAAATGTAGTTGCATACATGAACCAGCTAGATGTATTCAACTACTATCACAACTAGCACAGCTATCATGGTAAGCAAGTGTGATATGAAACTGAGTTAGAGCCTATCCCCATAGAGTCTGGATAAAAAATAACTGAGACATAGAGCATTGCTTCCATCTGGTGAATAGGGTAGGGTAAGGCAGGGGGTCTGAAGGAAAATGACAATACTATAGACCATTAATTCTCATCTAGTAAAAGATGAAATGGATCAGAAGGATACAAGATAATATGGCAAAGAGAAGTTAGCCCTGGAAAAAAGAGCTTTAAGAGATCAGGCCAGGTACTCAGAAATAGTTCAAAGAGAATGTATCAGGTACCTAAGCAGAGGCCCACTAGGCAGATTGTCTGACTTCCATGTTCCCATATTTAGGAAAGCAACACCTCTTCAAGTGTCCAAAATATTGAAGGTCAAGATATACAAAAGTCTGACCTGGAGAAGGAGGCAAAACCAAGGATTCTGGGTGGCATTCATAGGAATCCGTGCTACAACATATCACAGAAAGGCCCAGCCCAGTGACAGTTTCCAGGAAAGCAGACCAAATAAGTTAAATGCCAGAACTCATAAGGAAACCATGAGGTGAGGAACTAAGGTGAGCTGAGAACTAAGAAAGCTGCTCAGTTGCAATGCTACACTGGAAAGACTAGAGCAACAAGCATTTGGAGAGAGGAAGTGAGGGTCAGAAATATGGGTGCCGGTAACCTGGGTCCCTCTGGCTTAAGATCTCTCATAAAGATTTTAGTCATACTAATGGCTACAGTTAATCTGAAGGCACAACTGATGGAGGATTCACTTCCCAGTGCACTCCTGTGGTTGTTGGTAGAATTCAGTATCTATTTTGAGAGCCTCGGTTTCTTGCTGTTCAACTGAAGGCCTCATTTCTTTGCTGCTTGCCTGGAGTCCTGCAGTTCCTTACCACATGGGCCTCTTCAAAGGGCTGTACACAACATGGCAACTAGATTCCCTTAGAGCGAGAGAGAAAGAAAGCAAGAGAGAGCCCCCCAAAACAGTTTTTTTTTTCTTATAACCTAACCTCAGAAGTAACATCTTATTATTTTTGCTATAGTCTATTAGAAAAAATCACCAGATACAGCTTACACTTAAGGAGAAAGCATTATATAAGGACATGAATGCTAGGAGATGGGGAACAATGGGGGCCATCTTAGAGGCTGTGTATCATAATTACTCAGCTCTAAAACTTCTATCTCTGTATTTAATTGTTGCAAATGTCAGATTCCTGGGAGTAATGATCTCACTGGCCCAGTCTGGGTTATTTCTCCTGTGGGTTGATCAGCCTTGACTAGACCGAGCAGGATAATGTAATATAGGTCATTTCTAGGGAATAAGAAATTGTTGTAAGCTTGCTAGCCACATGAAAACCTGTTACAAAGATATACTATCAAGATATTATTAGAACTGTGTAAAAACTATAAAGATTAACTTGAGATTGAGTATTGGGAAATAAAACTATGGCATGTTTTCAGTCAGTTTCATTGATGATTGCCTTATTCTCTAGAGCTAAAGGGAGGGAGGAAGCATCATTTTATCACCTGCAGGTACAATTTAACAGGATGATTTTAAATATGTCTTGTCTAAGCAAAATTAGAAGACTCAGAATTATGAAGGAGATGGTGGGGGAAAGAATAAAGAAAATAATGGATATAGTAAAAATAAGATCATAAAAAGATAAAGTTTACATGAAAAATTCACTTGATGCCCTTGAAACTCAAGGCATCTCAAAGGTAAATAGAAAGTCATCTTTGAAAAAAAAAAAAAAAAAAAAAAAAAAGAAAGTCATCTTTGGGGCACCTGGCCGACTCAGTCAATAGAGCATGTGACTCTTGATCTTGGGGTTGTGAGTTCAAGTCACACATTGAAGGTAGAGATTACGTAAATAGGGGGATCCCTGGGTGGCGCAGCGGTTTAGCGCCTGCCTTTGGCCCAGGGCGCGATCCTGGAGACCTGGGATCGAATCCCACATCAGGCTCCCGGTGCATGGAGCCTGCTTCTCCCTCTGCCTATGTCTCTGCCTCTCTCTCTCTCTCACTGTGTGCCTATCATAAATAAATAAAATAAAATAAAAATTTAAAAAAAAAAGAGATTACGTAAATAAATAACCTTAAAAAAAAAAGAAAATCATCTGCTGACATAGACATAATATTTACACAAAGGCAAATAAGGTAGACTCTGAATATCACAGATTTTCTTCAATTATTGTTTTATTTTTATTCTGCAGGACATTCTGCTCTCAATAATGGCAGAGTATTTTGTTGTAGGCCAAATATGCAGTAAAAAAAAACAGCTGGAAAATATGGACAAAATTAAAAATTTAGAAATCTAGGAATGTCTGGCTGGCTCCATCAGAAGGGCATGTGACTCTTGATCTCAGGTTCATGAGTTCAAGCCCCACATGGGGTGCAGAAATTACTGAAATAAATTTAAAAACTAAAAAAATAAATAAATAAATAAAACTTAAAACTCTATTTATAGGAATCAGAGAGCTACCAAGGCAGCTGGGAAGCTAAAATCTCAGACAGAAAAGAAGTACAAAAAGGTAAACCTACATTTGATGCTTCTTGTCCCTTTGAGGTATTACTGTGTCAAAAGTACTAATAATAGGTTGAGAAGCTGAGCAGAAAGCAGTAGCTAAAGGTTGAGATCTGGTCTGCCTATAGTCTTACAGAAACTGGGGGGAAAACTGGAGGCTCAGGACCCACCAAGATAAAGGAATTCTGGTAACCCCCTTTACTTTTAGTTTGGACCCCCAAAGGCCTATACCTTAGAAGAGACCAGCCTTTGTAAATACTAAAGTTCAGCTTCTTATCAACTCAATCCCTAGTTTGATTAAAATGATTTAATCTTACCCTGACTGCCAGAAGTAAAAATAAACTCCTGCTAGGATAACATCACCCAGGCCTAAAATTATCTCTTTAGTTTTTCATAAACCACTTTCAGTATTAAACAAAAAATTACCAGTTTTCCATAGATAAGATAAAATGACAAAAACTGGGATGCCTGGGTGGCTCAGTGGTTAAGCATCTGCCTTCAGCCCAGGGCGTGATCCTGGAGTCCTGGAATCAAGTCCCACATTGGGCTCCCTGTGTGAAGCTTGCTTCTCTCTCTATGTCTCTGCCTCTCTTTCTCGATGTCTCTCATGAAAAAAAAAAAAAAAGAAAGAAAGACAAAAACTGAAACAATATCAAAGAATAGAAACAGATCCATAGAAGAGTCAGGTATTGGAATTACCAGACATAGACATTAAAATAACCATAATGAGGGGTGCCTGGCTGGCTCAGTCAATAGAGCATGTGACTCTTGATCTCTGGGTCAGGAGTTCAAGTCCCACATTGACTGTAAAGGATTACTTAAAAAATAAAAAATAAAATAACCATAATAAATAAGCTTAGGAAGCTAAGTGACAAGATAAAGAAATTTAACAGAGGAAATTATATGAAATATAAAATTAAAACTCTAGAACTGAAAAAACAATCACATTTAAAAATTCAATAGGGTTAACAGCACATTAGACACATATAAGAGGTAACTAGTGAGGTCAGAAGAATTTATCCAGACTGAAGCTCAAAGAGAAAAAAAAATAGAAAAAATACAGAAAAGAATATAGGAGACACTGTAAAAAAAAAAAACAAAACTTTAATACATACCTAGTTAGAGATCCAGAAGACAAGAGACAAATAATGGGATATAAATAAGAAAAATACCATGGAAAGAAAAAAATAGCCAAAACTTTTCCAAAAGTAGTGAAATAACCAGAGTCACAAATACAAGAGATTCTATGAAATCAAGCAGAACAAATGCAAAGAAAAGCATACTTTAGGCATGTCATAGTGAAGTTGCTAAAAACCAAAGTTAAAGACAAAATCTTAAACTCATATTCTTTTTCTTTTCAATAGGCTCCGCAACCAGCATGGAAACCAACACAGGGCTTGAACTCACTACCCTGAGATCAAAACCTGAGTGGAGATCAAGAGTCAGATGCTTAACCACTAATTAACTGAGCCACCCATAAAGATAAAATCTTAAAAGAAGATGTGGGGGAGGGTGTTGGTAGAGGGACATATCTTCAAAGAAACATAAGGCAGGAATCCCTGGGTGGCTCAGCAGTTTGGTGGCTGCCTTCGGCCCGGGGTGTGATCCTGAAGTCCCAGGATCGAGTCCCGCATCGGGTTCCCTGCATGGAGCCTGCTTCTCCCTCTGCTTGTGTCTCTGCCTCTCTCTCTTGCTGTGTCTCTCATGAATAAATAAATTAAAAAATCTTTAAAAAAAAAAAAAGAGAGAAACATAAGGCTAATAATAATAGGTAGCTTCTCAACAAATTGATGGAAGCCAAAAAAATTGAATGACATGTTCAATGCATTGTAAGATAGTAACTGCCAAACTAGAATTCTATACTCAGTAAAAAATGTTCTTCAGAAATGAAGACAATTCATACATTTTCAGACAAATAAAAACAGAAAACTTGCCACCAGCAAGAAACACCAAAGGGAGTTCTACCAAAGGGAAAAAGATTCCAAATGGAAGTACAAGTGTGCAGAAAGAAATTGAGAGCAATAATAAGGTAAATATGAAGGTAAATCTTGATGAATAATAAGAGCTTACATTCAAGGATATATAAGAGCAGCTAAAAACAGAATATCTGGAATGAAAACTATGATGTCTCAGGGAAAAAAGCTGCAGATGAATTGAAGGAGTGAATATTTACTATCAATATATGAATTAGTGACAAAAGTTGAGGAGAACTATTTCAAAGTAAAGAGCTGAAATAAAAACAGAAATCATGATTATAAATATAAGACTCAGAGAGAAGATCCAGGAGACCTAGTATGCAAGTAACAGCAGTTTCAGAGGACAAGAGGACAGATGGAGAAAAGGCAATATTTTATAAAATAATATAGGTTGCTGGATATAAAAATATAAAAAATCAGCTGCATTTTATACACAAAAACAACTGGAAATTTTAATTTAAAGAGGATACCTAAATAAATAAATACATAAATAAATAAAAAGGATACCATTCATAATAGTATTAAAAACATATAAGGGCGCATGGGTAGCTCAGTTGGTTGAGGTCCAACTAAATCTCAGCTCAGGTCTTGATCTCACAGTTGTAAGTTCAAGCCCCATGTTGGGCTCTGCACTGGGTGTGGAGCCTATTTTTTTTTAAATGCATATGAATAAAATTACTCAAATAATTCAAGACATATTTTAATTAAACTTTATTGAAAAACACTATAGAATACCTAAATAAATGGAATCATACTTAGTCTGTGGATTGGAAGAGCCATCTCATAAAAATGTCAGCTCTTCTCAAACTGACCTATAGATTCAATGCAATGAAAATCACAATCAAAATTGTGAAAATTGTGAAAATTGATTTTTCAATCAAAATCACAAAAGACTATGTGCATGCATGTGCACACGTTATCTGAATATGCACTTGACAAAGAACATATATATACGGTACCATACTAGAGAATTTTTTAAATACAGAATGAACAAAAGTTCCTGATGACCACTTTATGCAACACAGGGAATAGTGGCAGCAGGGAACAAAAAAAGCGCTCGAGGAGTCTGCTTCTAGAGAGCAGGCTTCTTCATCCTTCTAAGGCTTGGGTAGGTATCGCTAACGTACACACTTTGTTTACCTAGATATTATGCTATAAACTGCCTTTCTCTGTACTTATAAGAATCCTGAAGGATGGGAATATTTATTACTCAGGAAGCTAGATACAGATCATTTTTTATCTGGCTACTCAGGCTAAGGCGAAGGACTTAAGTAAGATTAAATTTGATTAGAGATGCCTGGGTGGCTCAGCAGTTGAACGTCAGCCTTTGGCTCACAGCATGATCCCATGGTCCCGGTCTCGAGTCCAGCATCGGGCTCCCTGCATGGAGCCTGTTTCTCCGTCTGTCTCTGCCTCCCTCTCTCTCTCTGTCTCTCATGAATAAATAAATAAAATCTTTTAAAAAAATTGGTTATATTCTGTTTTTCATGGTAAGTTTCATATTTTCCCTGTTTTCTTGACAGATCATGTAAAGAGATAAGGATTTTTTTTTTTTTTTTTTGTCAAACTGTTATGCTATAGAGTCTGTCTTTACCATTCTGGAATATGACCCCTTAACTCCAAGGCTTAGGCTAACTACAAAATCTGTATATAATATGATTTAGAGAATTAAACAGAGTCATAAACATGTCTATTAATGCATTTTTATTCATAAATTGGGCCTGCATTAATCAAATAAGCAATTAAGATAATCTTACTAGGAGCACCCAGGGAGCTCAGTAGTTGAATGTCTACCTTTGGCTCAGGTGGTGATCCCGAGGTCCTGGAATCAAGTCCCGTATCAGGCGCCCTGCAGGGAGTCTGTTTTCTTCCTCTGCCTGTGTCTCTGCCTTTCTCTCTGTGTCTCTCATGAATTAATAAGTAAAATCTTTTTTTAAAAAAAGATAATCTTACTAGCCTTATATTAATTTTACCAATAACTATATATACTGTAGAAATTCTATAGTTGGTTGGAAAAATCATAGATCTTGGATCTAGTTTTATCTTGGCAGGTTTGCAAATTATAAATAAAAGAAATGCCTCTAACAGATTCATAACCAAATATACTGCCAAATCTTGTTTTTACACAATATATAGTACAAGTCTATTTCAGACTATATCAGGCTCCTTACATGGAGCCTGCTTCTCCCTCTGCCTGTGTCTCTGCCTCTCTCTCTGTGTCTCTCATGAATAAATAAATAAAATCTTAAAAAAAAAAAAGGCAGATGCTCAACCACTGTGGCACCCAGACATCCCTAGTATTTACTATTTAGAATATATTTATACTAAATAGAGAGATGTCTTGGGGCGCCTGGATTATTCAGTCAGTTAAGCTTCACACTCTTGATTTTGGCTGGGGTCATGATCTCAAGATCATGAGATCAAGCCCCAAGATTGACTCTGCACCAGTAGAGTATGCTGACATTTTGGGTAGCTATTTTAAGTATCCTGTACTGTTAAAATCAGAGTACTCAGTGATAGACTAATGGCCACTCTTCCTTCTCCAAGGCAAACTCTGCCTCTTATACTTTATCCTTTGGGGTTTTTTTCCCCTAATATAGCGTTTTTATTGAAATGTAATTCACATATTATACAATTCCCCTATTTAAAGTGTACAGATCAGGGGCACCTGGCTGGCTCAGTCAGTAGAGAATGTGATTCTTGATCTCAGGGATGTTAAGTTCGAGTCCCATGTTGGGTACAGAGATTACTTAAAAATAAAAAATATATTTTTTAAAGATTTACTTATTTAATTTATTTGAGATAGAGAGCACAAGCAGGGAGAGCAGCAAGCACAGGGAGAAGGAGAAGCAGACTTTTCATCAAACAGGGAACATGATTTGGGACTCCATCCAAGGACCCTGGGATAATGTCCTGAGCCGAAGGCAGACACACAACAGAAGAGCCACCCAAGTGCCCCTAAAAATAAAATCTTAAAAATAAAAAAAATAAAGTGTACAAATTAATGGTATTTAGTATATTAAGAGCTGTGTGACCAATAAAACAATCAATTTTAGAAGATTTTCATCACCCTTTCCCCAAAAGGAACTCTGTAACCTAGGCAACCACTAATCTACTTTCTGTCTCTCTATATTTTCCTATTCTAGACACTTTATATAAATTCCATCATACAGCATGTAGGCATTTGTAACTGGCTTCTTTATTTTTTAAAAAATCAACTTAAGCAGATATATTTTGGCAGTATTTCCATTTCACTGATCCAAATTGTCTTTGGAAATACCAGTAAGGCATGAAATTTTAGAATATAGCAACTTCCTTGTATTGTTCATTGATATATAATTCATATACCATAAAATTCATCCTTTAGTGTACAATTTAAGTTTTTAGTATAGTTACCAGATTGTGCAACGATTACCACTATCTAATTCCAAACATGTCCATCATTCATCATTCTACAAAAAAAAAAAAAAAAAAAAAACCCAAAACCTCTGTACCCATTAGCAGTCATTCCTCATTCAAATACCCCCTACCTCCAGCCAATGGCAAATACTAATCCATGTTTTTCTGTTTCTACAGATTTGCTTATTCTGGAAATTTCATGTAAATGGAATCATACAATGTGCAGCTTTCACTTAGCATGTTTTCAAGGTTCATTTATATCATAACATGTATCAGTACTTCATTTCTTTTTATTGCCAAATAATATTCCATTGTATAGATATACAACATTCTCTATCCATTCATCAGCTGATGGACATTTGGGTTGTTTCCACTTTTTGGCTGCTATGAATAATGCTGTAAAGGATAGCAGAATTTGCTACCCCAAAATATGCCACTTTTACCCAATGATTGTTTTAAACTGAAGGCAACTGAAAAGAAGCTACCCACATGTGCTGTCTCTCTCTCTCTCTCTCTCTAAAAAAAAAAAAAAAAAAAAAAAGTTTAGCCTCCCCTATTTGCCTTTGTCTGGTCACTTCTCTAAAGATTTATTGTTTCTGGGGATCCCTGGGTGGCTCAGTGGCCTGGGGCGTAATCCTGGAGTCCCAGGATCGAGTCCCACGTCGGGCTCCCTGCATGGAGCCTGCTTCTCCCTCTGCCTGTGTCTCTGCCTCGCTCTCTGTGTCTCTCATGAATAAATAAATAAAATCTTAAAAAAAAAGATTTATTGTTTCCTTGCTGTGATGCTATATGAGCCCAAGTTTTAGCCAAACCTTTGAGTTACCATCCCTGAGTTTCTCCCATGTATATATGAGATATACATGTTAATAAACTTCTATTTTTTTCTCTTGTTAATCTGTATTTTGTTACAGAGTCCCAGCCAAGAACCTAGAAGGGCAGAATAAAAATATTTTCCCCCATCCAGCTTCTATGAACATTTGTGTATAGGTTTTCATGTGGCTATGTGTTTTCATTTCTCTTGGGTATATAACTTGAAGTGAAATTTTTGGGTCATAGGATAGCTCTGTGCTTAGTATTTTGTGGAACTGACAAACTGTTTTCCAAAGTGGTCACACCATTTACATTCCTATCAGTAGTGTATGAGTTTCCAAGTTTTCTAAATCCTCCCCAAAACTTGATTACCTGTCTTTTTTATTGTAGTCATCCTAATGGATGTGATGTGGTATCTCATTGGTATCTCATTGGGGTTTTAATTTGCATTTTCCTGATTGCTAATGATGTTGAATACCTTTTCATGTGCTTACTGGTCATCTGTATATCTTCTTTGGAAAACTGTATGTTCAGATTCTTTGCTCATTTTTTTGCCCATTTTTAAACTAGATTGCCTTTTATTTATTTTTTTTAAGATTTTATTTATTTATTCACAAGAGACAGAGAGAGGCAGAGACACAGGCAGAGGGAGAAGCAGGCTCCATGTTGGGAGCCCAATGCGGAACTCGATCCCGAGACTCCAGGATCACAACCTGGGCCGAAGGCAGGCGCTAAACCACTGAGCCACCCAAGGATCCCCCTAGCACAGATGTTTTTAATTTCGATGAAGTCTATCTACTTTTTTTTCTTTTGTTGCTTATACTTTGGGTGTCATACCTCTCTTAAGAAGGCTCTGCCTAACCAAAGGTCATTAAGATTTACTTCTCCATTTTTCTTTTAAGAGTTTTGACGTTTATTCATTTATTAGGTCTATAATCCATTTTGAGCTAGTTTTTGTGTACATGTGAGGAAAGGATCCAACTTTATTTTTTTGCATATGAATATTCAGTTGTTCCCACACTCTATGTTGAAAAGACTCTTCTTTCCTAATTGATTTGTCTTGGCACCCTTGTCAAAAAGTTAATTGACTGTAAATGTTAAAGTTTATTTCCAGACTCTCAATTCCATTCCATTAATATATTATATCTATTGTCACATCAGCACTGCACAGTCATGATTACTGTAACTTTTCAGAACGTTTTGAAATCAGGAAGTGTGAGTCCTCTATGTTTTCTTTTTCAAGAGTGTTTTGGCTACTCTAGCTTTCTTGAATTTTCAAATGAATTTTAGGATCAGTTTGTTAATTTCTTTCTTTTTTTTTTTTAAGATTTTATTTATTTGACATAGAATACAAGCAGGGGGAGCAACTGAGAGAGAGAGAGAAAGAAGCAGGTTCTCTGGCAAACAAGCAGGGAGCCTGACTCAGGGCTTCATCCCAGGACCCTGGGATCATGACTTGAGCTGAAGGCAGATGCTTAACCAACTGAGCCACCCAAGCACCCACAGTTTGTTAATTTCTGTAAAGAAGCCAGTTGAGGATTATGATAGGGATTACAATGCATCTATTTATGAACTTGGGGAATACTGCCATCTTAATAATATTTAGTCTTCCAATCCTTAAACATGAAATACCTTTTTATTTACATTGTCTTTAATTTCTTTCAACAATGTTTTGTAGTTATTCCATGATTTTAACTGCAATATTATCTATTATTAGAAAAAAGGAGTAATTATAATTCAAGTCTCTCAGTTCTTTTTCAAGATTTTGAAGAGAGATTTGTCCTATAGAAACAAAAACTTGCAAAAAAAAAACAAAAGCTTTTAAATCCTTAGTGTATATCCTATTTATTTATTTATTATTTATTTATTTATAACGATTTTATTTATTTATTCATGAGAGACACAGAGAGGCAGAGGGAGAAACAGGCTCCATGCAGGGAGCCTGACGTGGGACTCGATTCAGGGTCCCCAGGATCACGCCCTGGGCTGAAGGCGGCGCCAAACCGCTGAGCTACCTGGGCTGCCCAGTGTATCTCCAGTTTAAATTTTCTGCCTCAAAAAAAAAAAAAAAAATAAATAAAAAATAAAAAAATAAAAAAAAAATAAATAAATTTTCTGCCTCATCCCCATATGTCTTCATTTCAAGACCACTAAATTTTTCTTTTCTTCTTCTTCTTTTTTTTTTTTTTTAGATTTTATTTATTTATTCATGAGAGACACACACAGAGAGGCAGAGGAATCAGCAGAAGGAGAAGCAGGCTGGGGTGGGGAGCCAGATGGGGACTCAATCCCGGGACTCCAGGGTCAAGCTCTGCTAAGGCAGACGCTCAACCACTGAGCCACCCAGGCATCCCAGGACCACTAAATTTCTATCCCATGTTGGTAGGCAAGGTTTCTTACTTTTGTTTGGTCTTAACTTCCCTGAAGAAACATGAGAATGCTGCATACAACATATTCTCTATATTCACTAGAGATCCAATGAGCTTGTTCCACTGGAATGGCTTTTTACACTGTGATAGGATGCAAGGACTTTTCTCCCTTTGGGTTTATTATTAAGTAGAACATTTTATTTTGCAGCTGCAATGGAGAAGAACATTAAGACATCTTCTGTAGAATGAGTTAAGTGGGGCAAGATATGTTTCTAATTTAAGAAAGAGAGTTAACTTAAAGAATCCTTATTTAATATTCTGAAACTTAAGTTCTGCCAGATGGGAAATTTAAATACAACATAATTTTCTTCCATATATATAGAGAGAGACAGAGAGCAGCAGAATATCTGCCTGCTTCTCCTACAGAATCATATGTTGGTTGGTTGAATATATGCCACCATTATTCATGACTTACATGGCTTCAGTGGTACATATTTTAATACTCCTAATTTATGTTTTTAGGGGTATTAGAGATAGTATAGTAGGGAATTACAAATTTCATTAGTTTTAAAGAAAAATTTTCTCAGAGACACCTGACTGGCCCAGTCAGTAGAACATGAGGCTCTTAATCTTGGGGTTGTGAATTCAAGCTCCAAGTTGGGCATAGAGCCCACATAAACAAACAAACAAAAAAAATTTAATTAAAAATAAAAAGGAAAGAAAAACCTTAGATAATTCTCCCAAAAAACTATACAGAACTAGGGGCACCTGGGTGGCTCAGCAGTTAAACATCTGATTCTTGGTGTGGGATCAGGTCATGATCTCATGGGTTATGAATCGAGCCCCACAAGGGGCTCTATGCTCAGTGCAGAGTTGGCCTGGAATTCTCTCTCTCTCTGCCCTTTCTCATGCTCCTGCGTGCACACACGTGCTCCCTGTCTCTAAAATAAATAAAATCCTTAAAAAAAAAAAACCTGTAGAATACTAAACATTGGTTCTCTTCCTTCATATATAAACCATATCGTTTTTTTAAACTTTTATTAATGGGGGATCCCTGGGTGGCGCAGCGGTTTGGCGCCTGCCTTTGGCACAGGGCGCGATCCTGGAGACCCGGGATCGAATCCCACGTCGGGCTCCCGATGCCTGGAGCCTGCTTCTCCCTCTGCCTGTGTCTCTGCCTCTCTGTCTCTGTGACTATCATAAATTAAAATAAAAATAAAAATAAAAAAAAAGATGAAGATCGAATCAAAGCGTTTTTAAAAATAAATAAATAAATAAATAAATAAATAAACTTTTATTAATGATAATTTAGCTTCAATGAATATTTCAAAATTACCAGCCTCTCATCCATTTTTAATAGCTTGCCCTCCCTTCAAAACACCAGAGGTAAAAATCAGCATTATTTACTATTGACCCAACATAATTGCTATTCTGAGTTACCAAGTTTAATACCTATGTACAATGATGTTAGATAATGTCATTGGTATTTACTGGTTGTTTCTTTTCTTTAATTCCTTGTTTTTTCTTTTTTTTAACTTTTTTTTTAAAATTTTTATTTATTTATGACAGTCACACAGATAGAGAGAGAGAGGCAGAGACACAGGCAGAGGGAGAAGCAGGCTCCATGCACCGGGAGCCCGACGTGGGATTCGATCCCGGGTCTCCAGGATCGCGCCCTGGGCCAAAGGCCGGCACTAAACCGCTGCGCCACCCAGGGATCCCCTTCCTTGTTTTTTCTATCATGTTTTTCTATCATATGTTGTTTGACAGTAAACACAAGAATTAATTCTTGAGGGATGCCTGGGTGGCTCAGCAGTTGAGCACCTGCTCAACCCAGGGCATGATCCTGGGATGCCAGGAGTCCCACATCGGGGACAGCCTGAGTGGCTCAGTGGTTTAGCGCCGCCTTCAGTCCAAGGGCCTGATCCTGGAGACCGAGGATCGAGTCCCACGTCGGGCTCCCTGCATGGAGCCTGCTTCTCCCTCTGCCTGTGTCTCTGCCAATCTCTCTCTCTCTCTCTGTGTCTCTCATGAATAAATAAAATCTTAAAAAAAAAAAAAAAAGGAGTCCCACATCAGGCTCCTCCCTGCATGGAGCCTCCTTCTCTCTCTGCCTATGTTTCTGCCTATCTCTGTGTCTCTCATGAATAAATAAAAAAAAACCTTAAAAAAAAAAAAAGAATTCTTGAACCTGGATTGTGCTAAAATGGCAAGTCATTATTTTTCACAAGATGAAATCATCTTATAATATTTTCTGTAGGACCAAAATGTTTGTAGTAGAGGCAAGAAAGGTGGCCTAAGGGCATCTGAATTCATTTGGAAGGCAAAAACAAAGCAAAACAAAATCCCACACTTTGAAAATCTAAGTAATTTATCTGCCCTTTAAATTTTTCACTGGGAAGGCTTTCTCTGGAGCTATTCTCATTGTTAGAAATTAGAGGATGGAAAAAAAAAAGAAATTAGAGGATAGAGATCTTAGAGAGTCATCTGAGGTGTCAAGATTAGGACTGATCACCTGGGGGGCACTTGGCTGGCTCAGCTGGAAGAGCATGTGACTCTTGATCTCAAGGTCTTAAGTCTGAGCCTCACATTGGATGCACAAAGTCCTAAAAAATAAATAAATAAATAGATAGATAGGTAGGTAGGTAGGTAGGTAGGTAGGTAAGTAAGTAAGTAAATAAATAAATAAATAAATAAATAAATAAATAAATGAAAAATATTGATAACCTGGGTTATTATTTCAAAATTCAACAAAGTGAAAAGGAACTAGTCCTTACATGATGCCAAATGTAATCTTCCCATACAAAAGGTAACGATAAAGTATACAAGTGACACTATATCCATTCATCCATTTAGTATCTTTTCTTTTTCTTTTTTTAAGATTTTATTTAATTTATTCATGAGAGACACAGAGAGAGAGAGGCAGAGACATAGAGGGAGAAGCAGGCTCCTCGCAGGGAGACTGATGCAGAACTCAAACCCTGGACCCAGGATCACACTCTGAGCCAAAGGCAGACGCTCAACCACCGAGCCACCCAGGCGTCCCAAACTTTGACATTTTAAAGTAAAACATATACCATTCTGTTACATCTAATGGAATCTAAAAACATAGTAATTTTTTAAAATATTTTATTTATTTGAGAGAGAGAAAGAGAGCATGAGCAGGGGGAGAGGTAGAGGGAGAGGAACAAGCAGACTCCCCGCTGAGCAGGGAGCCTGACATGGAGTTTAATCCCCAGACCCTGAGCTCAGTCTCAGGACCCCAAGATCATGACCTGAGCCAAAGACAGATGCTTAATCAACTGAGCCACACAGGCACCTCTAAAACACAGTGATTTAATACCTGCCATCATCTATTTTTAAAAGATAAAACTGGGTTTCCAGCAATATGGTGGACTAGATATTCTGATGTGCCTCCCAACAAAAACTAAAAATTCTGGATAAAACAATAAAACCATTTTCTTAATAGTTTCAAAGAGCTGGTATGATAGTAAGAAATCTTTAAGCCAGACAGAAATGGAACACTGGTGCCATTTTTTCTAAGGCCTTTTAAGTGCTAGAATGGAACATAAAGCCTAGGGTCACCCAAAAGGAGAAGTACAATAAGTGAAGTACCTGCTCAAAAAGTTGGAACTCCAAAGGGCTTAACCTTCAGTGTAAGGGTGAGCCAGAACTAAGTCTACCCTAACTCCATCTTCTAGAATTGCAATGAAAATTGCCTTGGTGTAAGCAGGAAAAAGGGAAAAAACAAACAAACAAGAGTACCTGAGGTATGTCCAAAACAACCAGTTCTTACATGAATTTGCAACTGTAATCCACAGAACTTGAATGTTCCAAAAGTCCTAAAGCCATGATTTTAGTTCAAAGTTATCTTAGATAGATAGTGTCCTCAGGCATCTGGCAGGAGAAAAAGCAAATCCTTATCTTAGGCATCAAAACATTTCACCCTCAAAATCTTATATCCCATAGTATGGAGGTTCCTCAAAGAGTTAAAAATAGAGCTACCCTACGACCCAGCAATTGCACTACTGGGGATTTACCCCAAAGATACAGCAGTGAAAAGCCAAGACACCTGTACCCCAATGTGTATAGCAGCAGTGTCCACAATAGCTGAACTGTGGAAGGAGCCTTGGTGTCCATTGAAAAATGAATGGATAAAGAAGATGTGGTATATAAACATATATATAGAGACACTGGAATATTACTCAGCCATTAGAAACAACAAACACCCACCATTTGCTTTGACGTGGATGGAACTGGAGGGTATTATGCTGAGTGAAGTAAGTCAGAGAAGGATAATCATTATATGATGTCACTCATACAGGTAATATGAGAAATAGTGAAAGGGATTATAGGGAAAAGGAAAGAAAATGAGAGGGAAAATTAGAAAAGGTGACAAAACATGAGACTCCTAACCCTGGGAAATGAACAAGGGGTAATGGAAGGGGAAGTGGGTGGGGGGGTGGGGTGACTGGGTGATGGGCACTGAGGGGGGCACTTGATGGGATGAGCACTGGGTGTTATACTATATGTTGGCAAGTCGAACTCCAATTAAAAAAAAATATATATATAATAAAAAGTTAAAAATAGGTGTGCTTGGGTGGCACAGTCAGTTATGAGATCAACTCTTGGTTTTAACTCAGGTCATGACCTCAGGGTTGCAAGTTCGAGCCCTGTTGGGGGCTCCATACTCTGTGTAGAGTCTGCTTGATATTCTCTCTCCCTCTCCCCCTGTTCCTCTTGCCTACTCTCTGTTTCTCAAATAAATAAATAAATCTTTTTCTTAAAAGTTTAAAAATAGTGGGATGCCTGGGTGGCTCAGTGGTTTAGTGCCCGCCTTCGGTCCAGGGTATGATCCTGGAATCCCAGGATCGAGTCCCACATTGGGCTCCCTGCATGGAGCCTGCTTCTCCTTCTGCCTATGTCTCTGCCACCCCCGCCCCTTTGTGTGTCTCTCATGAATAAATAAATAAAATATTTTATAAAAAAGTTTAAAAATAGAACTACGCTATGGTCCAGTAATCAGACTACTGGCTATTTACCCAAAAGCTACAAAAATACTAATTCAAAGGAATACATGCACCCCTCTGTTTTGCAATAAATTGTACAATTATTTACAATATACAATATATTTACAATAGCCAAATTATGGAAGCAGACCAAGTGTCCATCAACAGATGAATGGACAAAGAAAAATATGGCATATAAATACAGTGGAATATAAAGAATAAAAAGAATACTCAGCCATAAAAAGAATAAAATCTTACCATTTGCAATGACATGGATAAGAGTATAATGCTAAGTGAAATGAGTCAGAGAAAGACAAATACCATATGTCACTCGTGTAATTTAAGAAACAAAACAAATGAGCAAAAGAAAAACAGAGACAGAGAGAGACAAACCAAGAAACAGACTCTTAACTACAGAGAACGGGGGCGCTGGGTGGCTCAGTTGGTTAAGTATCTCCCTTCAGCTCAGTCATGATCCCAAAGGCCTGGGATTGAGCCCCACGTAGGCTCCCTGTTCAGTGAGGAGTATGCTTCTCCTTCTCACCCTGCTCTGTCAAATAAATAAATAAAATCTTAGTATATAAGGTTTTTGTGTGTGTGTGTGTGTAAGCACACACACAGCGATTACAGTGTTAAATGTATATATCAGAAAAGAATAAAAGCTAAACAGCAAGGAGCTAAGTATGCATCTTAAAACATTAGAGGGGTGCTTGGCTGGCTCAGTCAGTAGAGCATAAGACTCTGGATCCTGGAGGTAGAGATTACTAAAAAAATAATAATAATAAATAAAAGAAAAGATTAAAAGAAAATAGTCAAGTTAAAAGTTGAACTTATAAGGCAAAACAACAAATCTTCATAAAGATTATCAATAAAGCCAAAAGTTGGTCCTTTCAAAACAATAGTGCATTTGACAAAACCTATGACAAACTGGTTATGAAAAAAAAAAAAAGCAGTTGGGGCACCTGGGTGGCTCAGTGGTTGAGCATCTGTCTTCAGCTCAGGGTGTGATCTCAGGGTCCCACATTCAGTCTCGCATCAAGACCCAAAGGCATGAGTCCCAAGTCCCAGTCCCTGCATTGGACTCCTGGCAGGGAGCCTGCTCTCCTTCTGCCTATATCTCTGCCTCATTCTCTCTGTGTCTCTCATGAATAAATAAGTAAAATCCGAAAGAAAGAAAGATGAAAGAAAGAAGAAAGAAAGAAGAAAGAAAGAAAGAAAGAAAGAAAAAGAAAGAAACGAACGGTTGGTGCAAATAATCAATATAAGGAATGAAAAAGGAGCCATTACCACAGAAGTCATATGCATTGAAAGAATAAACTAGAATATTATAAGTTTTTTTTGTTGGTTTTTTTTTTTTTAGATTTTATTTATTTATTCATGAGAGACACACAGAGAGAAAGAGGCAGAGGGAGAAGCAGGCTCCATGCAGGAAGTCCGACGCGGGACTTGATCCCAGGTCTCCAGGATCAGGCCGTGGTCTGAAGGTGGCGCTAAACTGCTGAGCCTCCCGGGCTGCCCAAATAATTTAATTCCAATAAATTTGTAAACAAAGATGAACTGAGAAAAGAACTTCAAGAAGAAATAAAAAATCTGATACTCCTATAACCATTAGAGAAACTGATCAAAAGTAAACAAACAAAAAGTTCCTATAGGGACAGCCCGGGTGGCTCAGCGGTTTAGTGCCGCCTTCAGCCCAGGGCCTGATCCTGGAGACCTGGTATCGAGTCCCGCATCCGGCTCCTTGCATGGAGCCTGCTTCTCCCTCTGCCTGGTCTCTGCCTCTCTTTCTCTCTGTGTCTCTCATGAATAAATAAATAAATAAAATCTTAAAAAAAAAAAAAAAGAGGAAGCCCCTCTACTTAAAAACAAAACAAAAACAAAAACAAAAAAACACAAAAAATTTCCTATAATAACACCAGCACAACCAGGTAGGCTTAGATTGCTCTATCAAGTTCCATCAAATTTCAAGGGGAAAAAAAATTCAACATAGACAGAATAGAAAAAGATTGTGCATTCTGTTATGAAGCCATCAAACACTCATACCAAAATCTGAAGGAAAAAGGACAAGAAAGGAAAATTATAGACCAATTTCACACATAAATATTGATGCAAATATCCATGAAAATATTAACACACTGACTCTAGTAATGTATTCAAAAATATGATAGATTGTGATCTAATTTGATTTACCCCAGAAATTTGAGGTCATTTTCATTTTAGGAAACAAATCAACATAACTCCCCACATTAAAAGAATAAAAGAAAAATCAAAGGAGGATCTCAACAGACACAGAAAAAGCACTTGCTAAACTTCAACATTCATTCATGATAAAACTTTTACCAAACTAGGGAAACCTTAATCTGATAAAAGACATCTATAAGAAAAACTATATCAAACATCATATTTAAAGTTAAAACATTAAAACCATTCCTTTTGAGAGTAGAAGCATGGAAGAATGCTCATTATCACCATTTATTTTATATTCTAATGAAGTCCCAGTCGGTAAATACAGAAAGCAAATAGAAGGAATAAGGATTGCAAAAGAATAAATGTAAATGCAAATTATGTGGTTGTGGTATAATAAAAAATAAATATTTGGTCTTTGTCTCCCAGAACCTGGCACAGAGCCCCTAAAATCCTTGGAATATCTTGAGTAAGAAGAGTGTTTTTTGTATGTTAAAGAGATTATTAGTGGGGGGTAGGGGTGGGCAGATAGCTTCAGAATGGAGGCTGGTTTACTGAAAGACCCAGCCAAGATTAGAGGACTGGAATTTTTGGCCCCACTCCACATCCCACTCCCTGGGAGGGGGAGAAGGTCTAGGGACTGAGTTCAATGACCAATGGATAATGATTTAATCAACCATGACATGTAATAAAATCTCTATAAAAGTTAAATGACAGGGTTTGGAGAGCTTCTGGGTTGGTGAATACGTCAAAGTGCTGGGAGGTAGTGCACTAGAAGACGGCATGGCAGTTTCATGCTCCCTCCATACCTTGCCCTACGCATCTCTTCTGTCTGGCTGTTCCTGAGTTGTATCCTTTATAATAATATGGCAAGTGTAAATAAAGTGTTTTCTGAGTTTCACTGAGTCCTTCTAACAAATTATTGAACCTGAGAGAAAGGGCCGTGGGAACCCCTGAATTTATAGACAGTGAGTCAAAAATATAGGTGACAAACTGGGACTTGCAACTGGCACCTGAAGTGGGGATAGTCTTGTGTGATTGAGCCCTTAACTGATAGAGTCTTCTCTTAATTCCATACAGTTAGTGTCAGAATTGAATTGAATGCTAAACACCCAAGTGGTGTCAGAGAATTAAAAGTTGGTGTGGAGGGATCCCTGAGTGGCGCAGCGGTTTGGCGCCTGCCTTTGGCCCAGGGCGCGATCCTGGAGACCCGGGATCGAATCCCACGTCGGGCTCCCGGTGCATGGAGCCTGCTTCTCCCTCTGCCTGTGTCTCTGCCTCTCTCTCTCTCTCTCTCTCTCTCTATCTCTCTCTCTGTGACTATCATAAATAAATAAAAATTTAAAAAAAAAAAAAAAAAGTTGGTGTGGAAAACGTCACACATTTGGTGTCAGAAAGAACCTTACAGGATGGCTATGTATACAAAAATTCCAAAAATAAAATTTACATATGAATTATTGAATTTAAGAGTTCGGGAGCAGCCCGGGTGGCTCAGCGGTTTAGCGCTGCCTTCAGCCCAAGGCCTGATCCTGGAAACCCCAGATGGAGTCCCACATCAGGCTCCCTGCATGGAGCCTGCTTCTCCCTCTGCCTGTGTCTCTGCCTTTCTCTCTCCCTCTTTCTCTCTGTCATGAATAAATAAATAAAATCTTAAAAAAAAAAGAATTTAAGAGTTCAGCAAGGTTGTTAGGTAAAAAATTAATATACAAAAATCAATTTTATTGTATACATTCACTACAAACATAAAATGAAAAGTTTTCAAAGATACCATTTACAATAAATCAGAAAGTATTAAGTACTTATGATTAAATCTAACAAAAAAATGAACAAGACAGCTAAGGGAAAAATTCTAAAATTTTGAGAGATATGAAGATACTATAATTAATATGCTGAGAGAAAGTATCACATTCATAATTTGGAAGTATCAAGTTACAAAGATGTAAATTCCATCTAAATCTGATCTATAAATCCAAAGCATTAGAAAAGTAGAATAGACATATTTCCCTAATTCCTTTCTCTAACTAAAAAGCCTAGACATTACATGTAAAACAAATATAAGTCTCTAAAAGATGGAGAAGGAGCAAACTGGCTAGAGAACTTGGGTCCAAGGAACAACAGGACGTGAATTCCCTAGGTTTTCTTTCTGCCTTGATTTCCTTGGAGCTGAAGAAGCTGACAATCCAGAAAGGCCAACCAAAGAGTACAGATAAAACAACAACCACAAAACCTGCTCTCCCAAGTCAAAGGATCAGGGAAAGAGCAGTTTAGCAAAACAGAAAACTTTTAGACAAGAAGCGCTCTTCTCCAGGCAAGCACCACAGAAAAGTCTGTGGTCCCATCCTTACCATGCCAATAAGGCTGACTGGCACCTGGACGTTCACCCTTGCCAGGCTGTAACAAGGCGCCCCAAAGAATATGTTTTTCTGAAATAGTGCTGGGACAACTGGCTATCCACATGCAAATGAATGAAACTTCCTGTATTGTGTTGAATTGTGTCCCCCCAAAATTCAATCTACCTACAACCTCAGAATGTGACCCTATTTGAAAATAACGTATTTGCAGATGTAATTAGGTAAGATCAAGTATTACTGGATTAGAGTGGGCCCTATACTCAGTGACAAGTATCTTAATAAGAAGATAATAGACACACAGGGAGAATGCCACATAGTGTGGAAGGCATAAATTGTAGTGATATGTTACAAGACAAAGAAAGCCAATGATTGCTGGCAACCACCAAAAGCTAGGAGAAAAACATGGAACAGATTCTCCTTCTGAGCTGTGAGAAGAAACCAACCTGTCAATACCTTGATTTCAGACGTCCAGCCTATAGAACCAGGAAAGAACAAATTTCTGTTGTTTTAAGTGACCCAGGTTGTGGTACCTTGTTGTAGAGCCCTAGGAAACTAATACAAACTCCTATCTCACACCATATACAAAATAAACTGAAAATGGATCAAAGTTCTAGATATAAGAGCTAAAATTATAAAGCTTAGAAGAAAACATCAGAGTAAATATGATTTTGGATTAGGTAATGGGTTTCTTAGATATGAACCAAAAGCACAGGCAGCAAAAGAAAAAAAATAGGTATATCAGGCTTCATTAAAATTTAAAATTTTTGGACGCCCAAGTGGTTCAGTAGGTTATGCAACTGCCTTTGACTCATGATCCTAGGATCCTGGGATCCAGCTCTGAGTCAGGCGGGGACTCTCTCTGCTCAGCGGGGTGCATGCTTCTCTCTCTCTGCCTGCCGCTCTGCCTACTTCTGCTATCAACTAACTAAATAAAATCTTTTTAAAAAATTAAAACTTTTGTGCTTCAAAAAACACCATCAAAAAAGTGAAAGGAAACACTTAATGGGAGGAAATATACAAATCAAATATCAGAGATAGGACTTGTATCCAAACTATATAAAGATATATAACTCAGGACGCCAAAGTGGCTCAGTGGATGAGTGTCTGCCTTTGGCTCAGGGCGTGATCCTGGAGTCCCAGGATCTAGTCCCACATCAGGCTTCCTGCATGGAGCCTGCTTCTCCCTCTGCCTATGTCTCTGCCTCTCTGTCTTTGTCTCTCATGAATAAATAAATAAAATCTTAAAAAAAAAAGGAATATAACTCAATATAAAAATAAAAATTCGGAGATCTCCGGGTGGCTCAGCGGTTTGACGCCTGCCTTTGGCCCAGGGTGTGATCCTAGAGTCCTGGGATCGAGTTCCTCATTGGGCTCTCTGCATGGAGCCTGCTTCTCTCTCTGCCTCTCTCTCTCTCAATCTCTGTCTCTCTCTCTGTGTGTGTCTCCCATGAATAAATAAATAAAATCATTAATTAATTAATTAATTAATTAATTAAAATTCAGGAGACACCTGGCTGGCTCAGAAGAGTGTTCAACTCTAGATCTCAAAGTCTCAAGGTCATGAGTTTGAGCTCCACATTAGGCATAGAGCTTATTTAAAAATAACAATAAAAAATAAAATAAAGATGCAAAAATGAGCAAAGGATTTGAATAAATATTTCTCCAAAGAAAATATACAAATGGCCAAAAAGCACATGAAAAGATGCTCAACATCATTAGCCATCAGGGAAATGCAAATCAAAATACAAAGAAATACCACCCCATATTCAGTAGGATGTCCGTAATTAAAAAGACAGACAAAAGCAAGGATGTGGAAAAATTGAAACATTCATACATTGCTCATGGGACTGTAAAATGGTCCAGCCACTTTGGAAAATAGCTTAATGGTTCCTCAAAATACTAAATGTGAAATTATGACCCAGAAATTCTACTCTTAGACATATAGCAAACAGAAACAAAAATATACAGCCACTCAAAAACTTGTTCATAAATGTTCATAACAGGGCAGCCCAGGTGGCTCAGTGGTTTAGCACCGCCTTCAGCCCAGGGCCTGATCCTGGAGACTGGGGATCGAGCCCCATGTCGGGCTTCCTGCATGGAGCCTGCTTCTCCCTCTGCCTGTGTCTCTGCCTCCATCTCTCTCTCTCTCTCTCTCTCTCTCTCTCTCTCTCATGAATAAAAAAATAAAATCTTTAAAAATAAATAAATAAATGTTCATAACAGCATTAGTCACAATAGCCAAGAGAAGAAACAAACCAAATATCCATCAACTGATAAATGTATCATTGTATTTCCATACAATGGAATATTATTTGGCAATAAAAAGAAATTAAGTACTGATACATGTTACAACATAAAGGAACCTTGAAAACATTATGCCAAGTAAAAGAAGCTATATATTGTATAATTTATTTATATGAAATGTCCAGAAAAAGCAAATCCAGAGAAACAGAAAGTAGATTAGTGGATGTCGGGGGCTGGAAGGAGGGGTGAATGAGGAATGACCACTAATGGGTACCAAGTTTCTTCCGGAGTGATAAAAATATTCTGAAATTAGAGAGTGGTGATGGCTGCACAACTCTATGAATATGTTTTAAAAAATAAATAAATAGGGGATCCCTGGGTGGCGCAGCGGTTTAGCGCCTGCCTTTGGCCCAGGGTGCGATCCTGGAGACCCGGGATCGAATCCCACATCAGGCTCCTGGTGCATGGAGCCTGCTTCTCCCTCTGCCTGTGTCTCTGCCTCTCTCTCTCTCTCTGTGTGTGTGACTATCATAAATAAATAAAAATTAAAATAAATAAATAAATAAATAAATAAATAAATAAATAAATAGATTTTATTTATTCATGAGAGACAGAGAGAAAGAAGCAGAGACACAGGCAGAGGGAGGAGCAGGCTCCATACAAAGAACCCAACGTGGGACTCGATCCCAGAACTCCAGGATCACGCCCTGAACCCAAGGCAGATGCTCAACTGCTGAGCTACCCAGGCATCCCTTGATTTTCCATATAAAATTTTCCAAATGTTCCCACCTCTCTGCCAAAAGTCCATTAGTAGTATTAATTACATTTTTGTCTCTATTATTTGGATTTCCCTTCTCAATAACTGGAATTCATGATCTCACAAACCCTCAGCAAAGACAGAAGCACTACTTTTTTTTAAAAAGATTTTAAAGATTTTATTAATTTATTTGACATAAAGAGAGGGAGTGAATGAGTGAAAGAGAGCACAAGCAGGAAGAGTAGCAGAGGGAGAGAGAGAAGCAGGCTCCCCACTGAGCAGGACCCTAAGATCATGACCTGAGCTGAAGGCAGACACTTAACTGAGCTACTCAGGTGCCCCCTAGAAACACTACTTCAAGGTAAATCAGATACTTCTTGTTTAAAATGGTCTCATTTGAGTAAATATTTAGTCTAAATCAAGATTTAAACTCTTTCTCCTCCTATCTTCTCTGAAGTGATCTAAGTTCCTGGAGAGGCTTAGTTATTGTTCTTGAATGGAAGAAGGGAATCTGATCCCTATATTCTCTTCCATCTTTGAAGGCTTCTGATGAGTTGTTCACCCCATCTGTCTTCAGGCTTCTTGTGCTGGTATTTAGGTTCCTGCCTTGGTCCCTAGTCAGAGTCCTTACTCTAAGTCTCGTTTAGTTTGCTGGCCTTCTCAGTAGTTCTACATTTCACTGGGTACTTGGGGGCTCTCAGTTACTTTGCCCATCATCACGGTAGAGTGTAGGGAAAATTTTTGTATGGTTACTTTTAGTCCCAGCTACCTAGGTACCCCCCTAAGCCATGTCTATTCAACTACTCAGGCACTATGTTAGATGTTGGGCTTCTTTAAGAACCTTGTAGTCCTCCACCCTATACCATAGAAAGTGAAACACAAGATTACTTTACTTAGACTAACTCCTCAACTGGCTAATCTACTCTAACCTCAACTGTCAGGACCAAGGCCCAGTAGAGTAAAATATGAAAATCTTAAGATATGAGAATCTGGATCTGGTTTCAGGAACCCACAAGGAGCTAAACTATAATTACTCTACTTTAGATTCCACTTCCTGTCTGTTGGTTGAATCCTTACTTCTTTTTAGAGGATAATGATTTTTTTTTCATCATCATGCATTCTTCCTATTCTGGGGATCCTGGTGTGAACTTTATTTATTTTTAAGATTTTATTTATTTATTCATGAGAGACACAGAGAGAAAGAGAGAGGCAGAGACACAGGCAGAGGGAGAAGCAGGCTCCATGCAGGGACTGGCATGAATTTTATTTTATTTTATTTTAATTTAATTTTATTTTATTTTATTTATTTTTGGCATGAACTTTAAACATGAAGTTCTGCTGACTCCCTGGAACCCACAAAGCCTTTAAAAAAATCTACTTCTTTCAAAGAAAGGTCTTGCTTTCAAAATATTCATTAAATAAATAATGATACATCCATAACAACAGAATACTTTTTTAAAAAAAATATTTCATTTATTTACTCATGAGAGACACACAGAGAGAGGCAGAGACACAGGCAGAGGAAGAAGCAGGTTCCCTGTGGGGAGCCCAACTTGGACTTGATCCCAGGACCCCTGGATCACGACCTGAGCCAAAGGCAGATGCTCAACCACTGAGCCACCCAGGTGCTCCTAGAATACTCTTGATGAGAGAAGAACTCTCTAAAGGCCTAATACAGAAGAGAAGCCATTTTATATTTCTTCTAAGTCAGCATGACTGTACAGAAACTTTGTTCAAACCAAAAGCCTGATGTATGACCTGCCACGTATGCATTATACTTCTGCTTTGTGCACAAGTCGCCTAAAGGAAAACCACCTTGTCCTTGAGATATCCATCAATGCTCCTACTCCCTGCATTCTTTTAAGATAAAACTTGTGATTCCTAACTATATGCTAATCTATAATCCTTTGAGCTTTCATAAGGTATAAAAATGTATATAACCTTGTAAAAATTGTTCATTCTCAGAGTACTTTTGTTACTGTGAAGATCATGTTTCCCAGGCAGCTGTCCTAATGGGCTCAAATAACACTCTTCCTTGGGTTTAGAGATTCTAAAAAGCATGTTCATTTTACATCGATACTTTGTAGATGGAATATAAAAATAAAAATAATAAAGATACTCTTTAGGAGTTGATATGGAAAGATATCCAGAATATACTGGAAAATGAAAAAAAACAGGGTGTAAAACAGCATGCACTATAGTTTGCTACACTTTTGTATATAAGAAAAGGGTGAAATAAGAATAAAGAGATCAATCAATATTTGTTTATATTATCATAAAGAAACATTGAAAAAATTCACAACAAATTAATACAAATGCTTATTTGAAGGGCTAGTGGGGGAGAAATGGAATGAATGAGCACAGAGGTATGTATTAATCAAAGTTATCCAGAGAAAGAGAACCAATAGGATTTATCTATCTATCTATCTATCTATCTATCTATCTATCTATCTATCTATCTATATATCTAGATTATAAAGTATTGGCTCACATGATTATTGAGGTTGAGAAGTCCCATTATCTGAGATCTACAAACTAGAGACCTAGGAAAGCTAGTCATGCAGTTCAACAGCTGGAGAGTTAATGGTGTAGATTCCTGTCTGGATCTGAAGCCTGAAAACCAGCAGCACTGAGGACACTGAAGATTGATGTCTCAGCTCAAATAGGCAAAGAATAAATTCAACCTTTTTTTGCCCTATTCAGGACCTCAACGGTTTTTGCGGGGGGGGGGGGGGGTGTTAAGTAAATTCTATGCCCAAGTGGGGTTTGAACTCACAACCCCGAGATCAAGAGTTCATGCTCTACTGACTGAGCCACCAGTGTCCCAGGCCCTCAACAGTCTGATTTCCACTCCCACTGGAGAGGGCCAACTGCTTTACTCAGTCCACCAAATTCAAATGCTAATCTCTTTTGGAAACATCTTCACAGATACACCCCAAAATAATATTTAATCAGCTATCTGAGCATCCCTTGGCCCAGTCAGGTTGACACATAAAATTAACCATCACAAGGTAGAAGCAGGGCAGCCCCAGTGGCGCAGCGGTTTAGCGCCGCCTGCAGCCCAGACCCTGGATCAAGTCCCACGTCAGGCTCTCTGCGTGGAGCCTGCTTCTCCCTCTGCCTCTCTCTCTCTCTCTCTCTCTCTCTCTCTCTGCATCTCTATGAATAAATAAATAAAATCTTTAAAAAAAAACACAAGGTAGAAGCAAAACTTTTCAATGTATATATGCTTATCTCTTCAACTTTTGAACCATGAGAGTTTTTAACTATTCAAAAAATGTGTTTTCATTTTGCTTTCAAGTCTGTTGTTTTTACCACATGTTTTTTTTTTTTTAAATCCATTGGGGGGGGGGGGGATCCCTGGGTGGCGCAGCGGTTTAGTGCCTGCGTTTGGCCCGGGGCACGATCCTGGAGACCCAGGATCGAATCCCACGTCGGGCTCCCTGCATGGAGCCTGCTTCTCCCTCTGCCTTTGTCTCTGCCTCTCTCTCTCTCTCTCTCTCTCTCTCTCTCTCTGTGACTATCATGAATAAATAAATAAAATCTTTAAAAATAAAAAATAAAAAAAAATAAATCCATTGCGGGGGCAGCGGCAGCCCGGGTGGCTCGGCAGTATAGCGCTGCCTTCAGCCCAGAGCGTGATCCTGGAGACCTGGGATGGAGTCCCATCTCGGGCTCCCTGCATGCAGCCTGCTTCTCCCTCTGCCTCTCTCTTTCTCTCTCCCTGTGTGTCTCTCATGAATAAATAAATAAAATATTAATAAATGAATGAATGAATCAATGAATAAAATCCATTCCACACAGGGAATGCCTGTGTGGCTCAGCTGATTAGGCATCAGTCTTTAACTCAGGTCATGATCCCAGGGTCCTGGGATCAAGTCCCACATCAGGCTCCTTGCTCAGTGGGGAGCCTGCCTCTCCCTCTGCCTGCCACTCCCCCTGCCTGTGCTCTCTCTGACAAATAAATAAAATCTTTTTTAAAAAATAAAAAAATAAAATCCATTCAGATATTCAATTATCTTCTCAGTTACTAACATCTACTTTATCTTCTATTTTACAGTGGTGATCTAGCAGTTTCAGCAAAACACCAATCCTGGATAAATCAAACTCTCTACCTATTTCATGCCTTACCTGGGCATCTGAACATAACTAGAGAAAGACATAACCAGGATGACTATATCATTTTATATATATAGCCACAAATGTCAGAAAAACCTACTATGCCTTCAACAATACTTGTAAATTCTAATACATTTCCCCAGTTAATTTACTCTCCCATTCTCAGAGATGACTATTTAATACACTTACTCTCCCACACTCCCTCCCCAATTCTCACATTTAGCCAATGACCCTCTCTTCACCATTTCACTGAAAAAAAAGAAAAAAGAAAAATTCCACAAGATCCCACCACCACATCAGTTGTAAATTCAGTCAGCTGCAAATAATAGTCATACATATCTTAGAAAAAGGAAAAAAAATGGGGAAAAGGTCAGTTTGACTTAAACAAATTGTTTTATTTTCTCTCATAATGAGAAGTCCAGAGGTAGGCAATCCTGGACTTGTATGGCAGCTCCACAATGTTATCAGGGACCTAGACTCTACCTTCTTCCATCCTTACTAATGGTTTAGGTTCACTTTATTGTCATAAGATGGTTGAACTACAGTTATCATGTCCGCATTCTAAGCAAGAAAAAGAGAAGGGCCAAAAACATATACCAGTTCAGAAGCCCCACAAAACTTCCACTAACAACTCACCAAAATTTAGTCACATAGACATCCCTTGTGTAGTTGGAACAGAAGATTGGCATCCTGACCCCAATGAAATCAGGGTTCTGTTGTTATTAAGAAACAGGGAGAGAGGTGCCTGGGTGGCTCAGTCTGTTAAGCCTCCAATTCTTGGGGCATCTGGGTGGCTCAGTTGGTTAGGTGTCTGCCTTCAGCTTAGGTCATGATCCCAGAGTCCTGGCTGGTATGTAGACCCATGTTGGGCTCCCTGCTCAGTGGGGAGTCTGCTTCTCCCTCTGCCCCTCACCCTGCTCATGCTCCCTTTTCTCTCTCACTCTCTCTCTCTCAAACAAACAAACAAACAAACAAACACTTCCAACTCTTGATTTTGGCTCAGGTCATGACCTCAGGGTTGTGAGATTAAAGGAGTCCCACGTTGGGCTCTGCACTAGGTGTGGAGCCTGCTTAAGATTCTCTCTCTCCCTCACCCTCTCTCTCTGCCCGTCCCCACCCCTCTCTTTTTCTAAAAAGAAGAAAAGAAAAAGGAAACAAGGAGAGAATAAGGAGAAAGTACCTATTTTCCTATTTTACTGGGGTGGGCAAGAGAAAAGAAGAAACCAGAAGAGCAAATGTTCCCACAACCGAATCTGACTGCCAACCTGAATCTGTACTCATACTCTGGCTTCCTCCTAGTGGATAGTGGATAAACTATCATGCTCCTCTCCAAGGTTAACTGCTCCAGTGGCACACTGAGTCCTTTCCATTTCACTACTCTAAAACTTTACTCCTGAATTTATCCCCTCTTTTCCTCACATCATCAGTTTTCCCCTCCTTTTATTTATTCTCACTAGCAAACATACTAAAATATCTCCCATTTTTAAAAGAACTTCCCTTTTTTTGAACATCTCTATCCAGCTATCCTAGCTATCACCCTTTACTCTCTTGAAGCAAAATTCCTCAAAGGAGGAATTTCTCCACTTTTTCTCCACTTTTCTCCACTTCCTCACCTTGCATTCTTTCTCAAACCCACCCCAATCAGGCCCTTCATTCATCTTTACTGCTCCACTGAAGCTATTTTTTTTTAAGATTTTATTTACTATATGAGAGAGAGAAAGTGTGTGCATGCACAAGCAGCGAGGAGGGGTAGAGGGAGAAGCAGACTGCCTTCTTAACAGTACCTGATACGAGACTCCATCCCAGGACCCTAGGATCATGACCTGAGTGGAAGGTAGGTGCTTAACTGACTGAGCCACCCAGGCACCCCACTGAAGCCCCTCCTGCCCAAGTCACCAATGACATCACACTGCCAAATCTACTAGTCAACTCTCATCCCTCATCTCACCTAATTTCCCAAAAGAATTTGACACAGTTATCACTCTCCTGCTTGAAACACTTTCTCCATTTGGTTTCCAGGACACTCTTCATGTTTTTCTTCTTATACCACTGGTTAGTGCTTCTCACTTTGACCATATGATCTGCTTCCTAATTTTTAAAAGCTGGAGTGCTCCAGGGTTTTCAATCTTTGGTTCTCTTTCCATCTACATTTTCTTTCTAGGTGATATTACCCAGTTTCTATGCTGATGACTCTTAAATTTAACTCCAGTATGACTTCTTTTCTACACTTTAGCCTACTGCCTAATCATCATTCTACTTTGATGACTAATACCCTACATCTTAAAATTAACATGTCCAAAACTGAACTTCTGATTCCCTTCATTTCCTTATATCTTTTCCTCCTTCAGTATTCACCATTGCTGCTCAAGCCAAAAACCTTAGGATCATGTTTGACTCCTCTCTTTCTTTCTCACTCTACATTTAATGTACTGGTAGGCCAGTACTACCTTCAAAATGTATCCACACACTGACCAGCTTTTACCACCTCTACCACTGGCTCACCCTGGTCCAAGTAACTATCATTTCTTATCTGCTTTACTAAGATTCCCTTCCTATTCATACTCTTTATTCCACTCTTAACCTCCTGTAGTTTTTCTCTTTTTTTTTAAGATTTTATTCATCTATTCATGAGAGACACACAGAGAGAGGCAGAGACACAGGCAGACGTAGAGGGAAAAGCATGCCCCACGCAGGGAGCCCAAAGCGGGACTCGATCCTGGGTCCCCAGGATCACGCCCTGGGCTGAAGGCCACTGAGCCACCCAGGTGTCCCTGTATTTTATTTTATTAAAGCCAGAACAATCCTTTTAAAATCTAAAATAGAACATGTCACATCTTTGCTCAAAACTATGTATAATGGTTTCCCTAATTTTAGAACAAAACAGTCTTTCCATATAATAAAGACACTTACATGATCTAGACACTGGTACTTCTCTGATTTCATTTCATAATACTCTCTCCCTCACTTCCTCTGCTCTTATATCACTGACTTTAGTAATATTGCTTTAAAACAGATATACACCCTCAACTGCAGGCTTTTACACCTGATGTTCCTCTGCTTGAAATGCCCACTCTACCACCTACTTGAGGTCCTTGTTCAAATAATTATCTCCTCAGAGAGTCCTTCTCAGATCACTTTATCTAAAATAGCATTCCTCCGTAACTTTAATCTCTTTTCCACACTTTATTTTCCTTCATAAGCACCAAAAAGCACCTGACATTATATTTCACATCTCTTTGCTATATATTCATTTTCTTTCTCCTTCACTAAAATATAAATTTAGTGAGGGAAAGGACATATTTTGTTTATTGTTATACCTACCCAACACTTAAAAGGAGCACTTGCATGGTAAGTTCTCAATAAATATTTGTTATTGGGGTGCCTGGGTGACTAGGCGGTTGAGCGTCTGCCTTTGGCTCAGGGCATGATCTCAGGAACGAGTCCCGCATCCGGCTCCCTGTGGGGAGTCTGCTTCTCTCTCTGCCTGTGTGTCTCTGTCTCTCTGTGTCTCTCAGAAATAAATAAAAATCTTTAAATAAATAAATAAATAGATAAATAAATAAATATTTGTCCAATAAATAAATAAAAACAGAAGTCATATTCTTTTCTATATACATATAATGAACACTTTCCAGTCTTTACCCTGTTTAATTTCTCTGCAATATTTGGCATTTACCACTTCTCCTTCTGGAAATTCTCTCTTTCCTTGGACTGTGATACTAACAGTTCTTCTCTGATCATTCCTTGTCAGACTCCTTTTATAGGTTCCTTTTCTCTACTTTAAATATGATAATTCTTCAGATTCCCTACTAAGGCCAGGTTCTCTATTAAAGCTATCATTCTCCAAGCTATATGCATTCCCCCTGAGTGGTCTTAACCATCTTCGTGATTTAATTATCATCCTAAAGCCAATGCTGAAGACTCTCAAATCTGTATCATTCTCCTCTCTCCGTATCTGCATATATGAATGACTAATAGACATCTTCAGGTATATGTACCACAGACATTTAAACCTCAAAACATGTCAAAAGCTGAATTTTTAGCTTCAGTGTCCCTTCTTCAGTTCCCATCCACTTCTTCCTTCAGTATTCTGATATCAGTGAAAAACACCATGATTCAATCAGTTATTTAAACTCAAAAACTAAAAATTACCTCCATTGCTCAGTTTCCTTCAAATCCTGTACCCAATCAATCATCAAGTCTGGGACGCCTAGGTGGCTCAGTGGTTGAGCATCTGCCTTTGGCTCAGGGTGTGACCCCGCCCCGGGTCCCAGAATCGAGTCCCACATTGGGCTCCCTGCATGAAGCCTGCTTCTCCTCCCTCTGCCTATGGCTCTGCCTGTCTCTCTGTATCTCTTATGAATAAATAAATAAAATCGTAAAAAAAAATCATTGGGATGCCTGGGTGGCTCAGCAGTTGAGCATCTGCCTTAGGCTCAGGGCGTGATCCTGGAGTCCTGCATTGGGCTCCCCACAGGGAGCCTGCTTCTCCCTCTGTCTGTGTCTCTGCCTCTCTATGTGTCTCTCATGAGTAAATAAATAAAAAATCTTTTTAAAAAATCATCCAGGGCAACCCCGGTGGTTCAGCGGTTTAGCGCCTCCTGCAGCCGAGGGGTGATCCTGAAGACCCAGGATGGAGTCCCGTGTCGGGCTCCCTGCATGGAGCCTTCTTCTCCCTCTGCCTTTGTCTCTCTCTCTCTCTCTCTCTCTCTCTGTCTGCGTGTGTGTGTATTCTCGTGAATAAATAAAATCTTTAAAAATAAAAAAATAAATAAAAATAAAAAAATCATCCAGTATGACATTCAACAACAAATGACATATTAGGCACTTACTGTAAGAATAAATCTGGGGGCCCCTGGGTGGCTCAGTCCATTGAGTGACCGAATCTTGACTCTTGGTTTCAGCTCAGGTCACGGTCTCAGGGTCATAGGATCCAGCCCTGCATATGGGGGGGGGGGAATGGAGGGGTGGCTGGTGGTTGGTTTTACATGAGATTCTTTCCCCTTCCTTTCCCTCCTCTGTTCCTCCCCCTATCTTATGCACACGCACGTGTGCACGCTCTCTCTCTAAGATAGATAGATAGATGATAGATAGATAGATAGATAGATAGATAGATAGATAGATAGATATGCCTGGGTGGCTTAGTGGTTGAGCTTCTGCCTTTGGCTCAGGGCATAATCCCAGGGTCCTGGGATCGAGTCCCACATTGGGCTCCCTGTGGCAAGCCTGTTTCTCCCTCTGCCTATGTCTCTGCCTCTTTCACTGTGTGTCTCTCATGAACAAATAAATAAAATATTTAAAAATATAAATAAATAAAATCTTTAAATAAATAAATAAATCTGGAAGTAGCTGGTTTTAAGGGTTGGCTCAGCCAACCTTTCAGTGTCGGAGCACTGACTTGTTCTGTCTTTGATTCTCTTTATATTAAGACCTGGAATATCTTAAATCAGCTATAGGCATCATACCTTCACAGAACATTTCCAAAACAGAAAGGAAAGGGGAGGAATGTAAAAAAGGTCCTCAAGGGTACAATCTCTTTTTATCAGAGACGAAAACTATAGCTGGGGTACAGAGGTGCAAGAGCACCCTGTTCTGGGTGTCCCAAACAGATCAGACTCAACCACTCACCACTGACAAAATCCAAAGGCAGAGAAGAGAGTGGTGGTAAAACAAGAAAGGAATTTATTTCAGTGAGGCCAACACCAGGAAAACAGCAGACCAACATTTCAAAGACTGACTCCAAAGTACTGAAAATACTTCCAGGTATATATGAGGAAAATGTGGAGCAAAGGGTTGGTGGGCACATACAGATAGGCGGGGAAGGTTAAATTGATCATTGTCTTAGGATCAGTCAGGAGGGATCTTGCTGGCTAAGGGCAGTCCTTATTTTTCAAGGGGGTAGCTTAGGTTCCCATCAGGGGATGCTTTGCCCAAAGGGTCTTTTGACTGAGTTAAGAGGTAAGTTTGGTGTGGGGTGCCTGGCTGATTGTGATTCTTGATCTTGGGTTTGTAAATTCGAGCCCCATGTTGGGTGTAGAGATTACTCAAAAATAAAATCTTTAAAAAAAGAAAGATAAGTTTAGAAAAAAGAAGTTAATCACTTAGAAAGTAGAGACTGAGGTCAAAATGGAGGTAGTTGAAGTTCTCTTTCAAAACCATTTGCAGAAATACTCTAGCCAACTTCCCTTTATGTTCTATTGGCCAGAACTGGGCCAATTATGAAGGAAACTGAAAAAGTAAGTAAATATCTTGTAAAGAGAAATAGGGTTCCTTCTCTTTATCCCCTGGGATAGAGCACTTAAATATCCTTTAAAAAGACAAGGGAGAGAGAGAGGGAGAAGAAAGGGAGAGAGAGAGAGATTATCTTGGCAAAGAAGAATGAAATAAGGTGTTTTTTGGGGGGGCAACCAAGATTGACTTCCACAAAAACAGACATAGAGCTTGCATGTAATTAGGGAGAATTTTTAAATAAGTAAATAAATATACAAACAAGCTAATTTCAGGTTCTATAAATACTTTGAAATAAGGGGATGTGATAAAAAGTGATGGGCATATATTTTTTTTAATCTTTTTAAATTTTTATTTATTTATGATAGTCACACACAGAGAGAGAGAGAGAGAGAGAGAGGCAGAGACACAGGCAGAGGGAGAAGCAGGCTCCACGCACCAGGAGCCTGATGTGGGATTCGATACCGGGTCTCCAGGATCGGGCCCTGGGCCAAAGGCAGGCGCCAAACCGCTGCGCCACCCAGGGATCCCCTGATGGGCATATTTTGAAGATAAAACTGAAAATTTAGGGGATCCCTGGGTGGCTCAGCTGTTTAGCACCTGCCTTTGGCCCAGGGCGCGGTCCTGGAGTCTTGGGATCGAGTCCCGCGTCGGGCTCCAGGCATGGAGCCTGCTTCTCCCTCTGCCTGTGTTTCTGTCTCTCTCTCTCTCTGTCTATCATAAATAAATAAATCTTTAAAAAAATAAAAAATAAATAAAACTGAAAATTTACTACTGGGTTTGAATGTGACAGTATGAGAAAAAAGATGATTCAAACTCATACTGATTCCCATTCATAAATGAAGGTGGAGAAAGACAATTAGGGGTCTAAAGTCATACCGCTATTAACCGACAAAGTTAAAATTGCATCTAGTACTATCTGAAACCAA
Organism: Nyctereutes procyonoides; assembly: GCF_905146905.1. NCBI lineage: Eukaryota > Metazoa > Chordata > Mammalia > Carnivora > Canidae > Nyctereutes > Nyctereutes procyonoides. Next base: position 579,615 of record NW_026575124.1, on the reverse strand, counting down.
AACTCATTTTCTTTCCCATATACCATCCACTGGGGGTGAGGGGGAGGTGGGGGGAGGGGGGGAGCAGAGAGACAGAACACAACACAAAAAAGCATATATAAATTTTATAACACTGCAATAAATACGAATAAAAGGTCAAATATTTGAAAATAATTGATGTTTAAGTTATTGTGACTTATTTTTTACTTTCCCTGTAAAGCTGGTTAAAGGAACAAAATATATTGTGAACTATTGTGTCTAAACCACAATATGGAACCATCAGAAATGTTGATTACTGTGTAGAACAGTAGCAAATGGCGGTGATATAGCAAAAATGGGAGTGGCTCGAATAGCAACACAGGGTTTCCCATTACACCAAAGACTTAAAGCAAATAGTTACAGGCCCTGATGCAGTCCAACAAAACAAAGATCTAATAATCAGTTAAAATGTTAAAAGACAGTGGATAATACTGTGTTTACATTCCAGCAATAGACAACTACTATTTAGTTGTTAAATATATACAAAGTATATGCATCTATATATAATATAAGCAAACAAACCTATGTAAGTTTAATATGTTTAATATAAAAAAAGAAGAAAAAAGTCAGCCTTTCCTCTCAGATAAACTTATCATTATTCAATATTTTTCTGGCATAAAGATACCAGACTAGATTATATTTAAATGTCCCTTTTGTATCTACATTACTCTTTGGAAACTAAGGTGTCATCAGGGACCTGAAAAAACCCTCAAATACTTCCTCATTCACAACAAGGGAATTCACAGAAACAAGGCTAGCAAAGCTAATGATTTTAGGAAAGTATCTGGGGAGACATACAGGCCCACAGGAGCAAATCTCTGCAGTGAAAGCTCTAAGGTTCTGCAGAGAGCTCGAAGGGAGGTGCCTGCTTCCAAATGGCTTTCATCCAGAGCAGACAGCAAAATGGAGTTAAGCAGGGTGGTTCCCTAACATTCCCTAACATTCATTTTCTGGTCCAGGCAAACTAATCATTTTCTATCTCCTTTAAGAATAAGTGAGACAATATTTAAACATATTCCTGTCCCCAGGAATCTAATTTGGAAAATATGCACAAATTTGGATCTTGAGTTGAAGACTTTTCAACAGGATTACAAAAAAATATTTATTAGAAATAAAAGAAACCCTCTTGTTTGTATTCCAGGTTCATATGAGTGGAAAATTTACATTTATATAAGAAGTAAAAATATTTATGTATCTGTGTATGTGTGTGTATATCTTTATATATATATACACATATATCCTTATATATCCATATATATGTATATATATCCTTATATATGTGTATGTATATATATATATATCTCCTTATAAACTACATACATATTAACAGTGTAAAATCTGTTATTTGTCTGATATGAAGGGTGAAGTTTTTACCAAGTCTAAGTAAGGTAATAACTGAATGTAAACTGTAAATTATTACTGTTTTATGTTTACTTTTTTGTTACTAACATACTATCACTGGGAGGAGATTTTGAGGAGCATCGTAACAGCAATAGGCTTCTGCTAGGCCCATTTTAAAGCCCCATTTTAACCCTAACTAACCACTTTATGCATTTCTAAGGGTTTATATACTTTATGGTCATGGAATAGTCTCCTGAAAGGCGGAGCTGGGAGGGAGTGGATATCCACTATAATCTGGGCCTCCTAGATGGACGCTATAATCAACTGATCTATCTTGACCAGCAGAAAGCAGTTATTACATACAGTTTTTGCAAAGCTCTAAATAACATGAGGTTTCCCTACTTCCTAGCATCCTTCAGTGTCAACAATTTCCTCACTATCCCAAGTTTCTGCCCTCACTTCTACAATTCAGCTCTCCTATTTGAAATGTATCTTTGGATATCCCTTTTGAAAGCCCCTGGAACTGTTCCATAAAATTGTTAGTTATGCCTAAACACGGGGCCTAGGAAGCCCTTTTAACGGCTGCGATGTTCAAACTTAGGTATTACTCTCTGAATGACTCAAATGCTTTTGCATCCAACGTCTGCCACCTTAGTTTAACGAGCAAGTCATTAAGCAAATAAAACTAGTCTGTTTTCTAAACCTTGCATCCTCCACATTATCAGGTTAAGTAAAGACTGCATCGCCTTTAAAGGAGCTGAGAAAAGGGGGAAAAAAAAAAAAAACAAAACGGCGAGACTCACTGACAAATTGTAGCAACATGAAAATAATCAGCTGAGCTGTCCGGACCAGAAATTGCTGCATTTCATGGTGCTTCAGCTTTAACGCTGTACGGACTTCTTAAGTCTTAGGGTTCGTCCAAATTGAGGCAGGCCTCCTCTCCCGTCCCCGTGCTGGTTCGCGAACCCGCGCCCGCCCCCAGCCCGGGCCCCGGCGGCCATGCGCCGCAGACTGCAGCACCCGAGCTCGCTGTCCGCAGGCGCGGCGGACCCCGCCCCGCACGGCCGGCGCGCGGGGGGGGGGGCGGGGGGAGGGGGCGCCCTGGGCCAGGAGCCCGCCTCTGCGGCGGCCGAGCCGGGCGCCGAGTGGGCGCGCCGGGCGGGAGGAGGGGCCCGCGGCCGTGGCACCGCCCGGGCCCGCCCGCCCTCCCGGACCGCTACTTAAGTGGCTCCGGCACCGCCCCCGCCTCAGTGCGTTACTTACCTCGACTCTTAGCTTGTCGGGGACGGTAACCGGGACCCGGTGTCTGCTCCTGTCGCCTGCGCCTGCTACCCCGCAGCCACCATGGTGAGTGGGCCGCTCGGGGCGCCGCCCTTGCCCTGCAAGACCGGGAGAAGCGAGCCTGGCGGTCTCGGGGCGGGGGTGGGTGAGGGGGCGCCAGCCGGAGATGAGCGCCCTGATTTGGGAAGGCGAGAGGCGAGGCGAGGCGAGGCGAGGCGAGGCGAGGCGAGGCGAGGCGAGGCGAGGCGAGGGTGGGAGCAGTGAGAACGGCTGGGGCCAGGAAGGGGGGGCCGCCGCGTTTTCTTCTCGGACTGTGGGAGAGGATGGCCGGGCGCCGGCTCCCGAGACCGTGGTCGGGGTTCTCAATTGGCCCTTACCTCTTGGGGCGCGGCGGCCCGAGACCCTACAGCCTTTTTCCCGCGCGTTCCCATCCCCCCCTTTCCTTCCCCCGCTTTTGGCGGGCGCGCGCGCGCGCGGGCTCTGCGCGCCCTCACTTCCTCCTCAGCCAGAAGCGCGGAGGCGGGAAGGAGCCTGACACAAAAGCGCACGCGCGACCGTTACCTTCCCGCCACAGGGAGCGGCGGGAGACCGCCTCTGCGGTCTGCGCGTGCGCGCCGGGTCGCTGCGGGCCTGCCGCTGTTAGGGCGTGGCTCCTGGTAGCCTGAGTTTTCCTTTTTTTTTAATTTTTTTTCTTTCTTTCAACGACAGCCATAAGATGAATGTGGAGGAGAACAGCTCCTTGTCAGTGTGCTGCGTTACGTCAGGGTATCGGGACAATTAGCTCCCAGCAGCTTCTAGAGACCATCTGTCCTTAACCCGGTATGAGTTAGGAATGCGTGTAGGAGCAGGTGGTGGCGGTGAGGCGTTCCGAGGGGACGGAAATCGGATCTTGCTCCAGATCTGGGCCGCCGATAATCCCCTGCCCTGCCAGACAGATGTGGAGGTGCTGGGCTGAGCCCAACGCCTGGGGAAGCGGAAGACGGTTGGCCGAGGCAGACCTTCTGCAGACGTGGCTGCGGCGTGTCTCTGCAGCTGCGCGGCCCCGCCGGCCGCAGAGGGGCGCGGGCGCGCGCGCTCCCTGAATTGCTCATTCATCCTGTGCCGCAAAGCCCCGCCCTTTGTCCCTGCGGCCAGACGTTTCCTCCGCACTGCCCTGGCCACGTGCTTCCTGTGATGGGAGCTGCCCGGAAATCTGGCTGCCCAGTCTAAAATGGCATTCAGAGGCCCGAGCCCTGGATGAATGGCCGTCTATCTTCATCCTCCAAAGGAGGAGCTGTGACTAAGCTCTCTCGCTCTGGAAAAAAGGGCCTTCCCAATAGAGGTGGGGAACAGAAATTCGTTAAAAGCGATGCAGATCAAAAGGCAAAGAGATTCTCCCCCTTAGAGATCTAAAAGTATTGTATTTTAACTAGTTTTAGAAGGGGAAGTTTGTAAAGATGACTTGGATTTTGTTCTGCTTTGCCGTCATTACTAGATTAGTTTAAGACTGATTTTTATTTTTATTATCTGTGTTTTTCCACAGCGTGAGTGTATCTCGATCCACGTTGGCCAGGCAGGTGTCCAGATCGGCAATGCCTGCTGGGAGCTCTATTGCCTGGAACACGGCATTCAGCCCGATGGCCAGATGCCAAGTGACAAGACCATTGGGGGAGGAGATGACTCCTTCAACACCTTCTTCAGTGAGACGGGCGCTGGCAAGCATGTGCCCAGGGCAGTGTTTGTAGACCTGGAGCCCACAGTCATTGGTGAGTTGGCCTCAGTAACCCAAGTGAGCTACTGGGACAAGAGGTCTGTCTGAGGCTCCATTGACAGCCTGGGGCTGAGCAGGGTCATGCAGGTTGTTAGTGATGGGTGGCCACCTTGTTTTCCTTTTCCAGATGAAGTTCGCACTGGCACCTACCGCCAGCTCTTCCACCCTGAGCAGCTCATCACAGGCAAGGAAGATGCTGCCAATAACTATGCCCGAGGGCACTACACCATTGGCAAGGAGATCATTGACCTTGTCTTGGACCGAATTCGGAAACTGGTATGTTTATTCTCAAGAATAAAGTAAATAAGGATCCGAAGGAAGACATTTGAGTTACGATGTTTTGTTTTGTTTTGTTTTGTTTTTCATTTCAAATGCAGAATTGAAATGTAATAGAATGAGGTGAACTACTCCTTTAGTTTTTTTTTTTTTTTTAATTAAATTGAAACATGAACTACTTGGGTGCTGTTTTACAAATGTTAATGAAGATATTTTTAATTAAGAAATGCTTAGGAAGGGGATCCCTGGGTGGCACAGCGGTTTGGCGCTTGCCTTTGGCCCAGGGCGCGATCCTGGAGACCCGGGATCGAGTCCCACATCGGGCTCCCGGTGCATGGAGCCTGCTTCTCCCTCTGCCTTTGTCTCTGCCTCTCTCTCTCTCTCTCTCTGTGACTATCATAAATAAATAAAAATTTAAAAAAAATGCTTAGGAAGTCTAGGAAGGCCTACATGTATTTAAAAGCATTTCTTGTCAAAATAAGATCTATATTGTTGGAGTTGTATGAAAAGTGGAAATCTATTTACTTATGATGATATTGCAAAGAGCAGTAATAGGTTTTCTCTATTCCTTTTTTCTAACAGGCTGACCAGTGCACGGGTCTTCAGGGCTTCTTGGTTTTCCACAGCTTTGGAGGGGGAACCGGTTCTGGGTTCACCTCCCTGCTGATGGAACGTCTCTCTGTCGATTATGGCAAGAAGTCCAAGCTAGAGTTCTCCATCTACCCTGCCCCCCAGGTGTCCACAGCTGTAGTAGAGCCCTACAACTCCATCCTCACCACCCACACCACCCTGGAGCACTCTGATTGTGCCTTCATGGTAGACAACGAGGCCATCTATGACATCTGTCGTAGAAACCTCGATATTGAGCGCCCAACCTACACTAACCTTAACCGCCTTATTAGCCAGATTGTGTCCTCCATCACAGCTTCTCTCAGATTTGATGGAGCCCTGAATGTGGATCTGACTGAGTTCCAGACCAACCTGGTGCCCTATCCCCGCATCCACTTCCCTCTGGCCACATATGCCCCTGTCATCTCTGCTGAGAAAGCCTACCATGAACAGCTTTCTGTAGCAGAGATCACCAATGCATGCTTTGAGCCAGCCAACCAGATGGTGAAATGTGACCCTCGCCATGGTAAATACATGGCTTGCTGCCTGTTGTACCGTGGTGATGTGGTTCCCAAAGATGTCAATGCTGCCATTGCCACCATCAAGACCAAGCGCAGCATCCAGTTTGTGGACTGGTGCCCCACTGGCTTCAAAGTGGGCATTAACTACCAGCCTCCCACTGTGGTACCTGGTGGAGACCTGGCCAAAGTACAGCGAGCTGTGTGCATGCTGAGCAACACCACAGCCATTGCTGAGGCCTGGGCTCGCCTGGACCACAAGTTTGACCTGATGTATGCCAAGCGTGCCTTTGTTCACTGGTATGTGGGTGAGGGCATGGAGGAAGGAGAGTTTTCTGAGGCCCGTGAGGACATGGCTGCCCTGGAGAAGGATTATGAAGAGGTTGGTGTGGATTCTGTTGAAGGAGAGGGTGAAGAAGAAGGAGAGGAATACTAAATACCATTCCTTTCAGCCCTGCAGCATGTCACACTCAGAGCTTTAGCTTTCAATGTTAGCTGACAGGCATTAAAGCTTTCTGATTAGATTGTCTTCAATTTTAACTGTGATCATGTCTTCTCCATGTGTACCTGTCACTTATTCCATCATGTCTCAAAGTAAAGGCTTTAAAAAAGAAAGTTGAACGTCTGTGCTTTTTTTCTAAATTACTTTCTCCAATTCAAGATGTACTACCACTCATCTACGTCTGGTGATAATGCCAAGGATCCTGGTTTTCTGTGTAGCCACCTCTGGGAAGAAAAGGGAGCACACTGGACTGGAAAATAAAAGCTGTATTCTCAAACTGATGTTAGTATCACCTCAACCAATGTTAGCCTCTAGCTCACAAAGGCCTTAGAAAATGTATTTTAAAAGTCCTGTTAGTCCAGAGCTAACCTAGCTTTTGAAATGATGGGTTAATTAATGATGACTTAGGTATAAAAAGTTTTAAATGTCCTACAAGTCCATGACTCCTGTTTAAGGGAGTTTCCTAACCTACCAACGTAATTAACTTTAACCCTATTACAGAAAAATGGCTAGAGGAACATTTGAGCATGATGAAGTTGCGGGGTTGTAATTCCTGCTAATGAACAAAAATTCTGGTAGGAGGGGTTCCTGGGTGGCTCAGTTGCTTAAATATCTGCCTTTAGCCCAGGTTATGGTCCTAGTCTCCAGGGATGAACCTCCTCTGCAGGCTCCCTGCTCAGCCGGGAGTCTTTTTCCCTCTGCTCTCTCAAAATCTTAAAAAATCCTAAGAGGAGAAAACCAAATAAGCTGTGGGTTTAAAAAGATAGGACAGGGGGATCCCTGGGTGGCGCAGTGGTTTGGCGCCTGCCTTTGGCCCAGGACGCGATCCTGGAGACCCGGGATCGAATCCCACATCGGGCTCCCGGTGCATGGAGCCTGCTTCTCCCTCTGCCTGTGTCTCTGCCTCTCTCTCTCTCTCTCTCTGACTATCATAAATAATAAATAAAAATTTAAAAAAAAAAAGGTAAAAAGGACAGGAATGTGGAAAAGCGCTGTTTGACAGGGTAAAGTGGCAACATTTGTACAGTTTAGGGTAAGAATACAATTTAGGGCACCTAGCATAGTTTACCTTCTTCCAAGTGTTTTAGTTTGGCTGCATCTAAAGGATTAGGAGATGGGCACACAGGATGCAAATAGAAAGTTTAACCTTAAAAAATGCACATTTGAAATTCAGAAAGTATACGGACTATTAAGGTCTGCTGAGGATGTTGATCCTAGGTTTAAAAATAGTACCAAAGTTTCCCAGGTTTTTTTTCCCCTAAAAATTTACAGAATAGTTTTCAGCTCCTGAAAAATGATTTTCCTAGATATTTCAGAGAAAGCTCTGTTGGGTAGCACTGCAGGCTGAGCACAACAAAACACAAATGCAGCCACCACACGTCCCCGGGGAAGGCAGATGCCAGGGCTGTAAAGTACTATGGGGAACCCTAAACTGAAATGGTGACCAAATGGAGGTTGAAGGTTTTGAGTTAATGCTGAACTCAAAGGAAGTCGATCTTGAGAGATGTCTGAAGACCCTCCGAAGTGTTCCTTGTTTTGCAATGTCTTCTGCAAAACAAGGGAGAAAGGTAGCTAGGCTAGAGCCCCGGAAATAGCAAAGTAATCCAAAAAGCTTGGTTTTCAGGGAGTTGTCCTGGATGACCTAAAATAAGGAATGCACATATTCAGTGTACAGTGTGCCATGATACTTTTTCAGAGTTCTGAGGCATAAAAGGCAGAGACAGGATAAAGAAGCCAGCATTTTAACTGCATCTGATTTTTTTTGGGGGGGGGGGCTGGGTTTTGTGTGTGTGTGTGTGTGTGTGTGTGTGTGTGTGTGTGTTGGGGTGGGGTTGTATTTTTTTGTGGGGTTGTATTTCTAAGAAAATTAAAAATCTAGTAAAACAAAATACTAAGATGACAAGCTGATGGTAGTTGTTTGCAAATTTATTACCTATTGCCATCATAAATTATCCCCAAGACTCTGGTTGAAGACAATAGATGTGTATTACCTCATGCATTTTCTGAGGGTCGGAAATTCAGGAGTGGTTTAGCTGGCTAGTTCTGTTTCAGGATTTCTTTCTTTTTTTTTTTTTTTTTTGTTTCAGAATTTCTCATAAGTTTTCAGTCAAGATGTTGACAGAGGCTACAGTTCCCTGAGTGCTTCATTGGGACTGGAGGATTCACTTCCAAGGTGGTTCACCCACCTGCTTTGCAAGTTAGTGCTGGTTGTTGGCAGGTGGCCTTAGTTCACACATGGACCTCTCTCCAGTAGTGTACTTGAGCATCTTCAGAACATGGGGGCCGGCTTCCCCCAGAGTAAGTGATCCAAGAGAGGGCAAGTTGGAAACTGTTGCATTCTGACTTGACCTTGCAAGTCATACTGTCTCATTTCTACAGCATCCCATTTGTTACATGTCAGTCCTGTTTAATCTAGGAGAAAACTACACACTAACAGGAAGCAAGAATCAGTGGGAGTTATGTACAAACCCCTAAGGTTTAATGTTTCCATAGGATAGAACAATATCAGTTATATTATCCTTTTTTCCCCCAGTATGTTTGATGTATTTCATTTTTTAAAAAGGAGGAAACCTGGATGCCTGGCTGGCTCAGAGGAGCATGTGACTCTTGATCTCAGGGTTGTGAGTTTGAGCCCCATGTTGGGTATAGAGATTACTTAAAATCTTAAAAAAAAAAAAATACAAGAAATCTGTAGTTTAGGAAGGTTTTCGATTTTCTACAGCTCAAATTTTAGCATTTGTCTTAATTTAAGCTAGGCTTTAGAATAGACACCTCCTATCTATCCTCTTCCTGAAGTATCCAATCCTCTTTATATTCTAATTATTTGGTTATTGATCCAACTGGCTGCTTGAGTTCAGTATTCCCTCTGTCTCTCTGCTCCCAATCATCTTTTATACAACATGATGATTAGTAATTACTAAATACCAAGTGTGGGACTAAGCTGCGGGGCGGGGGGGCTGCCTATAATGAAATGCCAGGGCAGCCAGGAAATGCCATCAAGCATTCCTTTGGGGGGTACTGGGGTCTGATTATATTTCTGCCCTGGCACCAAACACAATTCCTGGTAACGATTATAACCCACAGACTGATCTAATGGAAGTAAAAATAAAGATTATTTCCCTCTTATGACAGATTATTTATTATTCTATTCAATATAAACATTAAACCCAAGGGTTTTATAAAACATTCACTGTCTTTTCAAGCCTAGTCTCTTTAAGCACCTTCTGAGTTGAATTTCAGGGTAGAAAAGCCTAGGAAACAGATTGAGACACTTTTTATTCTGTCATTAGTCAGGCTCTCTTAACCCCCTAGGCCTATTTTCACTTTTGCACTACAGATTCCCATTCTGCCTTTCTTGGAAAAGGGTGGTGAATAGGGCAGTCAAATCTGGAAGGACTTGAAGCTTAGAGATGTGCATCTAAGCTTAGGAAATGAGGGGCAGGACACCCTAGGACTTGACAGCTCTACTCAGTGAGACATCAAAGCCATTGCCAAGAGAAAATGAGCCATTTATTTAGAAAAGAAATAGAAATAAGTAAAACCCAAGAAAGATTTACTTAGAGACGGCGACGACGATGATGATGATGATGATGATAACAATAACTAACCTTAGTACATCAAGAGTTTCAATTTACACCAACCCAGCTTTTTTTCTAACACCAGGATGCTTAAATGCCTTTATAATGTATCATTCTTACCCTCCTTGAGCTGACCTTAAAATGAGAGAAGCCCAGTGCCTCTTATTTTAAAAATGACAGATTTTTAAAAGATTTTATTTGAGACAGAGAGTGCTGGAGCAGGGGGAGGGGCAGAGGGAAAAGCAGATTCCCTGGTTCAATGGGGAGCCTGATGTGGGACTCTATCGGGGACTCGATCTGGGACTTGATCCCGGAATTCAGGATCATGATCTGAGCCAAAGACTGACGCTTAACCGGCTGAGCCACCTGGGCGCCCCTAAATGATATATTTAATTGGCAGGGAAGAAGGGAAGTGATACTACAGCTCTGTGTCCTGCCTCGTAGGACCAGGAGCCTAAAATATTGCCTGCCAAAAGCTCAGAAGGAATAGGAGTCTTTCAGTCCGTGGAGGACTATGTACATGCTCAGATTAACAGGCTTGAATGAGAGAGAAGAGAGATGGTATTTTCCCCTCCCAGTCCCATCCAATTCCTGGCAAATTCCATAATGCCCTGCAGATGGCACCACTGACAACGAGTTCTCTGCCCAGGAGAGCTGAGCTCAGATTTGTGAACTCTGCCCTGCCACCTTGGAGCTGAGCCTAAAAGATATATAACAAACAGGAAGTGACTGACTTGGCATCTCTGGCGTGTCGTTTTTTGTTCTGTCCGTTCCTAGAGGCAGCCAGCCTCATGCGAGGCCATTATGAACCAGGCAGTCACAGGATTTAGGAACTCCCCTACCCAAGCTCTTAACTTCAGCTCCTGCCTCTAGGGTACTCGGATGGGTACAAAAACATAGTCTTGGGGTCAACATGTAGTGAGATTGCCAGATCAGCCTGAACTAATTATTGACACAAAGTCAATAGCCACATGATGATGTGGAAATTATCATGTAGATACTGATAACGTTGTGTTGTGAGGCCCAATTACTTCCTCTCTGCCATTTGGCCCATATACCAAAATAAATGCCCTTCCCCACCCATCCCTCAACCGACCAACCCATCTCCCAAATAACAGCTTGCTGTATGTTACTGTGTCTAACTGTGATGGAATCAAGCTCATCAACTCATTCCTCCCTGAGGACTTCACTCTTCCCTCCACCTATATCATCTTTTCCAACCATAACTTGCCCCCGCCATCTTTGCCCACTTAACTCAACTCTTCCTTTGATGACAGAAACTGAAGTGTTACCTGTTCAAGGACTTAAAGATTAGGTGAGACTAGGTCAGATTCCCCATTAAATATTTGCATAGAACTTTCTACTTTTCTCAAAGCATTGATCATATTTTGGAATTATATACTTATTTGTGTGATTAATTAATGTATTTCCCCCCTATCAAATTTTATAGGCTCTACTATAAGTCTATCGTGCTTACCATTGTATCATCAGTACCTAGCTTGGTGCTTAGTGCATGACTGCCACTCAATAAATATTCCAAGAATTAATTTGCGGCAAGAACAAAGATTCAAACTTTTTAACTCTGAAAGCTAGAGATGACTGCCCCTCCACTAGCTTCCCGTTTTTTTCCCCCTTTCCCAGGCCCAAAGATCTAAGATGCCTCAGCAAGACACCGCAGGGTAGACAGTGATATCAAATGAAGATGGAAGTGAAAGTTGTTCTAAACATTCTTCATAAATAAGATCTATCCTAAGGATTCTTCATAAATAAGATTTCTCAATCTCTCTCTGGCCTAGCTCAAATGTCTTATGATACCAGCATGCAGGAACTTCTGCTGGCTCACACTGACCAAATGAATGTGTGCCAAGGGCCAAAGTGTGACCCAGCTGTCAGAACAGGCAGGTGTCACCTTAGACATTCCATCTATACATCAGTATGCGAAGCTAAGGAGCTGAGCATTCCCACCATTCTCTTCACTGGTTGCCCTGCTATGCAAACTGTTTATCCAGTTCTGGGCACCTCAAAGAGGATACAGACAGGCAAGAGAGTGCCCTCCAATGGGTAGTAGAATGCTAGAGTCTTAGGTAGAGGAACTCAGAGAACGGAGGATGTTTTGATTAGAAAAGAGAAACCCAATGAAATCTGCTGTCCACGGGGAATCCCTGGGTGGCATGGCAGTTTAGCGCCTGCCTTTGGCTCAGGGCGTGATCCTGGGGCTCCGGGATCGAGTCCCACATTGGGCTCCCTGCATGGGGCCTGCTTCTCCCTCTGCCTGTGTCTCTGCCTCTCTCTCTCTCTCTCTCTCTCTCTCTGTCTCTCATGAATAAATAAATCTTAAAAAAGAGAGAGAGAGAGAGATCTGCTGTCCAGAAATGGCAGCAGCCTCATTCCTCAAAACCCCAGAGGGCATAGAAAAGGATGGGGAAATACATTGCAGCTCACTTTCTAATAATCAGCTAGGATCAACAATGGGCTACTATGCCATCCATGCTGTAAATGGCAAACAGGGAGAACTGAGGATTTCTAAAATCCATCTTTATTCCCAGAGTCCAGGATTTCACAAATTTTTCTGCTATCTCAAACCATTATTTCATTATGATTATCCTTTCAAATATTTTTGGAAAGGTCAGAGATAGGTAGGGTCAAAGGAACAGAATCTCTCAAAGCAGGTTTCTTAAGAGCCCTTCTCCCAGCCCCTGCCAACAAGTTCTCAGACCCAGACAGGTCTTACCGAAAAGGAACCTCTAATTTTCTGGCTTCCCTGGCACCCTATATACGAGGGAAATCCTAAAGTTGCTGGTCCATTTTTAGGAATGGGAAGAATTTCCATCAGAGAGAAAGGAAGAGGTTTACAACCTTAGGTTGGGCTACTACAACAAAATACCATAGACTAGATTGCTTAACCAACAGATTTTTATTTTTCACAGTTCTGGAGGCTGGGAAGTCCAGAATCAGTGTCTGGCGAGAGTGCTCTTCCTGGCTTGTCTTCTTGCTATGTCCTCACATGGCAGAGAGAAAAAGCTCTAGTCATTCTCTTCTTATAAGGCTACTAATCCCATCAAGGGAGCTGTACTTTATCTAAACATAATTACCTGGGCACCTGGGTGGCTCAGTGGTCGAGCGTCTGCCTTTGGTTCAGGTCGTGATCCCAGGGTCCTGGGATTGTGTCCCATATCAGGCTTCCCACAGGGAGCCTGCTTCTCCCTTTGCCTATGTCGCTACCTCTCTCTGTGTGTCTCTCATGAATATATAAATAAAATCTCAAAAAAAAATTACCTCTCAAAAAGTCCCCACCTCTAATACCATCACTTGGAGGGTCATATAAAAATATGAATTTTTTGAGGTATAATTTGACTACCATTAATTTGGGACACCTGGAACAAAATTCACACAAAATAACAGCCTATAGCATTTCCCCCTCAGAGCTGGATGAATTCTTTCTGAAGACCCAGGAAGTCCTGAGAATAAAATGACCTGAACGTAGTCAAAGTAAGCAGGATTTCTTCTGTACCTATTGTATTTTCTGTAGAAAAGTTAGGACATGTAGGTAAGCAAAGAGAAAATGAAGATAACCCATAATTTGGAAAGTTTCTGAAATTTTTAACAAGAGAAGGACAGCTTTTCCTAATCCTCCTCTCTGTCCCTCTCCTGTCCCAGCCACTTTGGGGAGTGGATGCCTTATGTTTGCTCTTCTTGAGCGGCTGTTCAGCAATAAGTTGCCACCATTTGGAAGCTCAAGAGTGGTCTCACAGTTACAGATGGAAGGATTCCAGGGCTTTTGAGGGTATTGAAGTTCAAGTTTTATTTCTATTTTTGCTTTCTATTACACTGAATATCTAAGCAATATCGTAATGAGGAGAATACAGAAGTGGGGGATATGTCCACTAAGAGGCAACAGCAGAATATCAGGAAAAGGGGAGGCTTTGGAATCAGGCCACATTCAAACCCTAGCTCCACCTCTTAGGGTCCTTGGCCTTGTAAATGTACTGAATCTCTTTGAACTGATTCCTCATCTCTAAACAAATAAAGTCTATTTTCTAGGGTCCTTTTGACACTGAACAAATTAATCTATGTAAAGTATCGGTTGGGGCGCTTGCGTGGCTCAGTGGGTTAAGCATCTGCCTTCAGCTCAGGTCACATTCTTGGGGTCCTGGTATTGAGCCTCAAGTCAGGCTCCCTGCTCAGCAGGGAGTCTGCTTCTCCCTCTTCCTCTGTGATCTCTCTTGCTCTCTCAAATTAAGTAAAATCTTTAAAAATAAACAAAGTATCTGTTAATGTTTAGTACTTAGTGAAGGGTCAATCTGGATTAGTTCCCCTGTGTTGCTTGAAGAAGTTAAAATTAACTCTCCATAATCAACGTGGCCCCTTCCCTACCAAGAATGGGTGACTAATCTCATAGGCAGATCAAATCCACAAACATTGAGTGTTTACTATGAGAACTGCACTGAGGTTGGAAGGAAAGGGATGAATTAGAAGCCAAATACAGGTTTCCAATCTTGAAGGAGAGGGGAAAGGAGAAAATATATAAATGTAGGTACACTGAAACAAAAGATTTAAATAGCTCAAGATAATGTTATGAAACAGTACATATATGCCTAATTGCTCACTGAACTATATAGTTGAAACTAGAGAGGCAGAAATCCCAGGAAAGAATGGAAGAAAAGACTTTATTGGTGTTGAGTCTTGGAGGTATATAGGATTTGCATGGGGGCACCCAGGTGGCTCAGTGGTTGAGCATCTGCCTTTGGCTCAGGTTGTGATCCCAGGGTCCGGGGTGAGTCTCACATTGGGCCCCCCACAGGGAGCCTGCCTCTCTCTGTGGGTTTTTCATGAATAAATAAATAAAATCTTAAAAAAAAAAGATAGGATTTGGACAAAGTGAGATTTGTAAAGTTTAAAAATATACTAAGGAGTGTCTTTTCGTATAGTTTTCTGAGTGGTAACTCATTAATCAGAGAATCTCTTGTTAATTCTAAACATAGGCATTGAAAAGAAAGTCATTGTGCTTCCAATGGATTTGTAAACAAGGGTTCAAAGACTTGTAAGCAAATAAATCAGATTGCTCCTGGACTTGAAACTGCATTCTCTAGGAAGTATTCTAGATTCTTTTTCTCTGTTCTGAGTTTGACCTTGTCTTCTATTATGCAGTTCCAAGTTCATATGTTCATTGATATTTTGCCTTTTAAAATTCACTTCAGTTGTACATAACTGTACATTCTGGATGATGACAAGTCTCTGAACAGAATCTATGCTAACCAGTTATTGTAGGAATAGGATTTAATAGTCTGTGGCTCTGGTGATGTCACAGCACTTTGTAACATGCAAGACTGCGAAC
Organism: Nyctereutes procyonoides; assembly: GCF_905146905.1. Lineage (NCBI taxonomy): Eukaryota > Metazoa > Chordata > Mammalia > Carnivora > Canidae > Nyctereutes > Nyctereutes procyonoides. Next base: position 564,407 of record NW_026575124.1, on the reverse strand, counting down.
ATTGGATTTTTAGATTTCTTTTTTAAGATTTATTTATTTATTCCTGAGAGGCACAGAGAGAGAAGGAGAGGCAGAGACACAGGCAGAGGAAGAAGCAAGCTCCATGCAGGGAGCCTGACATAGGACTTGATCCCAGGTCTCCAGGATCAGGCTCTGGGCTGAAGGCGGCACTAAACCGCTGAGCCACCCTGGCTGCCCTGGATTTTTAGATTTAAAAGCAACCTGAAGAGTGTTCCAGTTTTGCAAATGCCATTAAGCGAAGTCCAGGATGACAGTGCTAGAACCAGAACCCAGCTCTTCTGATTATCAGCAATGCAGCCCATCTTTTCTCACTATATTGGTAAATATTTGAGTGTCTACATGTATTATTCAGCAGACTAAGGGCTAAGGAAGTAACCACATTCAAGACATACACATGGCTCAATTGGTTAAACATCTAACTCTTGATTTCAGCTTCAGGTCTTAATCTTAGAGTCCTGAGTTTAAGCTCTGTGTTGTGCTCCATGCTGGGTGTGGAGCCTAGTTTATTTATTTATTTTTTTAAAAAGATTTTATTTATTCATTGAAGACACACACAGAGAGAGGCAGAGATACAGGCAGAGGGAGAAACAGGCTCCTGACAAGGGGCCCAACATGGGACTCGATCCTGGGTCTCCAGGATCACAACCTGGGCTGAAGGCAGCGCTAAACTGCTGAGCCACCCAGGCTAACCTGGAACTTGTTTTAAAAAAAAAAAAAAAAAGACAAATATGATTCTTTCCCTTTACAAGTCTATGTGGAGGAGGCAAACAGATGCAAGCATATTAAGTTATGGCAACTTGCTATAAATAACACAAAAATTGGTTGCTTTAGATAAGGTAGTGGGGGAAGATTCTGAACAGGTATCATTTAAGCTTAAACCTGAGATTGAAATCAGCCAAAACTGAATTGGGAAGGGGGAGGGGAAGAGTAAATATCAAGTACAGAGCCTTAAGGAAGTAAAGAGATTGGTAGGGTCCACCAGGAACTGACCAAAGGCTGGGGTGAAGATGGTATGAAGTTGAAGCAGTAAAAGGGGTTAGCTCATAGGTCACAACCTCAAATGGACACCTGGGCTGACAATGTCAACGGGAAAACTGGTGGAGTCTAAGTGCTTACCCAAGTGATAGAGACTATGGAAGATTGAAACGCATCCTGCCCCATATACTGGGCCATGTGTCCTCATGGCCCAGTTCTGCTGAATCTTCTACTTAAGAGATGGAAATCTGAATTTTTAAGGTATCCTGTGTTTTAAATGTTTGTTCAGATTTGTTAAAAACACTGTGAGCCGGGCAGCCCCGGTGGCCCAGTGGTTTAGCACTGCCTTGGGCTGGGGGCGTCATCCTGGAGACCCAGGATCGAGTCCTGTGTTGGGCCCAAATCTTAAAAAAAAAAAAAAAAAAAAAACACTGTGAGCCAAACAAAACACAATGTGTTTGTTTATTCCTAAAACACAATAGGTCCAAGCCACCTCCCTGTGCTCTCCTTTTCTCCCAAGGAGCAGCAGATCCCAGAACCCAGCCCATTAGCTTCTTCTCTTTGTTAACTGCCCACTCTTCCCACTGGAGTTCTGTGCACCCCAAGCTTGGTTGCTAAGGGGGTGGAAATCAGCCCTTTACCTCCTCTCGTCTTGCGATCACCAAAGACAAATGTGTGTATAGACACATATATATGTGTGTACATATACATAAGTATATGCTTTTTATTTCCCAAGGTTCTGTTGCAAATCAATGGGGAAACAAAAAAGGGACAAAAATAACTTGCCTGGAAAAAGTTACCAGGGTACAGAATTTAGCAGTTAATTCTGGCCTCTGATTCTTGCTTAGATAATAGCTGGATGCATAGGCCCTTACAATTGGGCTCTTATTCTTCAGTAGGGAAGCTTTGCAAAACTCAGCCTTTCTTTTGAGTCTCCCTTACTTCTCCAATTTAGAGGAAGGATTCAAGTCCACGGAGGGGAGGTGGAACTTCCCAAAGAGTACATATTCCAAGGTCGCAGGAAGCATTCCTTAATTGTGTGACCTTGGCATGTGACAACTTGTCACCCATTTTCTAATCTCTAAAATGCTAATCATACCTTCCTCTGTAGGGCTGTCCTGATGTAAAAAGGAGATAAAAGTCTATAAAGTGAGGGGCACAGAGTAGGTGGTCAGCTAACATTGGACTCAGCCCCATTAAGCAATGATCCCCATGGGTATTTCCTTACAAAGTGTCAGAGAGGTATTTCTGTGGTTGTCTATCCACTTCTCCCCAGTATTTGCTCCCCCACACACTAGGCCTCCCACAAGCGTGACTGAATGAAAACTCCTAGCACTGGAGCACACCCCCCCCCCCCCCCATAGAAACACACTTTCAGAAAATGCTGCTACAGGCCTTGGATTACTGGGCAGCGGTACCTTCCAGAACCCCCTTGGTGCCTTCACATCCTGCTTGGCTGCCCTGGTCCAGATGGTTCATTTAACCACGGTCAAATTAAAATCTCAGTTGCTGGGAAAACGCAGGAACCGTCCTCTCTCAACCGCAGGAGCTGAAGCGAGCGAGCACCCTCAGGCCCCAGAGATCCCGCCTCCTTCCACGGAGCGAGCCTATCAGCGTCCCTCTAGCGATGAGCGGCAGCTCCCTGGGAGCCAATGAACTCCGCTCGTTGGCAGAAACCCGCCCATCCCTCGAGTCGTCAGTTGGTCTCCCGTAGATAGATCCAGCACCTGCGCTTCCTCGTAGCCAGCTTGTTGGAGGGTGTTTGCGTTAAAGTTGCCTGAGACCGGACCTTAAAGGGGAGGGAGCAGGACGCGGGGCCGGAGCCCTTTAAATCGAGGCGCGTGGTGCCTGCCCCTTTAAGGCGTCCGGACGGCTGAATCTGAGCTCCCGATTACCCCGAGTTTCCGTCGCAGGCAGCGAGGAAAGGCTCCGCGGCTGGGTCCGGGTCCTTGGCGGCGGCGGCTTCCTCCGCGCTCGTCCTCCCCGGGCCCGGAGACACCCCCGCCCCAGTCATGCTGAGCAGAGTATGGAAGCAGCTGACTACGAAGTGCTATCCGTGCGGGAGCAGCTCTTCCACGAGAGGGTTCGCGAGTGCATCGTGAGTACGGACCCGGGCGGCAAGGGTGATACAGGGGCGAGCGGGCCCGAAGCCCGGGGGTCGCGGGCGGGGGGTGTCGGGTCGGAGTGCGGGGGGCCGGGGCTCAGGGCCTGCGGGGGCCGGGGGCGAGCGGCGGAGGACGGCGCCCGGATCGGTTGGGCAGCTGCGCGTAAACAAAGCCGCGGGTCGGTTTCCGTTCCTCCCCCGGCCCCGCCGCCCCGCCCCGCCCCTCCCCCCCCCGGCCCCCCACCCCTCGCGGGGGGTTCGCGGCGCGGCTCCGCGAGCCCGCGGATTTCGACCGTCCTCCGAGAGCCTGAGACGATGGGTCTGGTTGGGGGAGACCCCGCAAACTCCGCTGATGTTTGACGAAAGGGAGATTCCAGGAAAGACCTGGGAGGTGTAGGGGTGGCGTGCCAGAGGTACGGGGCACGCTGGTGGGCCTCCCACTTTGGAAGAAAGGACTCTTGTGGGATGGATTCTACTGCGTAGAGATGGAGAACAACTAAGTTGCCCCCCCTTCTTTTCCCCTCGTTGGTGCTTGTCGGACGCCCCCCCCTCCGCCCCCCTCCCCCTCAAGCCGAGGTTCTAGCTCCCCAGCCATTCAGGGATTTCCCCTGTGAGTGCCCCCCCCCCCCCCCCCCCCGCCAGTGCTCCACAGGCAGCAGGCTGTGCCTTACGCCCTCACTGCCACCCAGGGCAACAGCTGAACCTGCCACACAGAGATGGACTCCTCTCTTCTGGGCCCCTGGGGAACCTTGGGGAATCTAGCTGCATCTGCCTCAGGGCTGCTTTCAATTCTCATCTCCCCCCCTCTGTCTTTCCTCGGAGTTCCCACCCCCAGAGTAGCCCTCACCCCCCAAATGCTAAACGGAAGGCAAAAAAGGAAAAGTTTGAAAGAACAGAAGTATTAATGAGTAGGGAGACCCACTGATGAGCCATCCTTTGTTTTTCTCAGTCTGCCCTGGGCCGCTTCCAGGCTGGAGGGAGGGATAAAGTGAGCCATGACATAACTAGGTCTGCTCTTCTGTGTGAGGACTGAAAAGCAGGGACTGTATCAGTCCACGTGTGGAACTCCAGACCAACTTTCCTTGTGTGATTCTTAGTGGATAGTCCCACATGGTGAGGCTGGGTGTGTTGTGGAGAACACGCCCAGGCCTTGAGACCGTGTAGGGACAGAGCCCACATTCCTAGAGAACAGAGAGGGATGAGACCTTGGACAGAGAAGCAGCCTCCTAGATGTCTCCCCCACTCTTTACTCCTGTTAGCTGAGGACACCAGTGCCCGCCAAGGGCAGCCTGAAGCCTTCTGCTGCCTCCCCCACCTGGCTCTAGAGAATGACCTAGCCTCTGCTGGAACTGCGTGGAACTCCAGCCTGACCTTTTGAGCCCTCCCACCTTCCTGGCTATTACGCAAGCCCAAGGACAGAGGGAGCATTAGGCAATTAGAAATCTTCAGTACAATCTGAGTAACTCATTCTACTCGGTTTCCCTAGTGTTAAAAGCTAAAACTTTGTTCTGGACCCATCACTCTTCTTGGGTCTCTTTGACTTCTTCCTTCCATGTATAGATAACTGTGTGCAGATTCCCTGTGGGGTCAGCTTCTTTCGGGGACTGGAGGACCCATGAGACTGATCTTGCTCTCTTGGCTTACTTATTTAAATGCAATAGCATCTTGGGGTGTCTGGCTGGCTCAGTCGGAAGAGTGTACAACTCTTAATCTCGTAGTTGTGAGTTTGAGCCCCACGTTGGGTGTAGAGATTACTTAAATAATTTAAAAAATAATAAATGCAATAGCATCTCCTCAAGAACCTCTGACGCTGATTGTAGAGCCAGGCCCACCAGTGCTTCCTCTCTTGGGCAACAGCAGCTTACTTGGGGTAGGGTAGGGATACATACATATGCAGAGTAACTTGGCCAAGTCCTGCCACAACTATGGAGTGGAGGGCTAGTTGCCCAGAGGGCATGGGACAGCCTGACTCTGGAGTTGGAAGTAGCTTGAATAGGGACAAGGAGTTGGTAGCCTTTAAAGAGGCTGATGTGGCTCTAGAAACATTGTGGATTTTATTTATTTACTTTTAAAGATTTTATTTATTTATTCATGAGAGACACAGAGAGAGGCAGAGACACAGGCAGAGGGAGAAGCAGGCTCCATGCACTGGGAGCCCGATGTGGGATTCGGTCCCGGGTCTCCAGGATCATGCCCTGGGCCAAAGGCAGGCGCCAAACCGCTGCACCACCCAGGGATCCCCCAGCATTGTGGATTTTAGATGTTGGGCCCCAACTAAGGTCTACTCTCAGGGCAGGGGATTAAATGAAACTCTGCTTTGGCCAAGAACAGACCTGATCTTTCAGGCCCCTGAATAAACACAGAGTAGACATTCTGACTTAGTCTAAGAACATGATTCCTACTTATTCTCTCCTGGAGCTTGGGTCAAAGTGGCAGCAGGGGCAAGGGGGAAAGGGAGGAGACGAGTGTCAGGACAATGTAAACATCCCTTTCTTCCTGGAACCTGCTTCCCTTTTCAATAACACTAGGAGTAAAGTCCCTTTGGTTCTATGGCCTGTTTCAGGTATGTGTGTATATGTGTCTCTAGTTTTCTCGGCCTCTTTACCAATCAGGGTTCAGCTGAAGCTATTTTCTCCCAGAAAAACCTTCATAGGGCTGGACATAATGCTGTCTGGTCCTTCTTAAGGGGCCCTTGAGGCCCTGACTAGAAGAAAATCCTGGAGAAAAACATGGAACTCCTGGAAGTATGGAGCCTTGTTTTGGGACAGTGACCCCATAGAATTAATAGAGAGGCCACTGGGGCTATGGAATGTGCTGGTTATTAGAGCTTCTCATCCTAGCTCACACTCTGCCACAGATCTCAACACTTCTGTTTGCGACACTCTACATCCTCTGCCACATTGCCCTGACGCACTTCAAGAAGCCTGCTGAGTTCACCACAGGTACCTGTGACTTCCCTCCCTTTTCCCTGCCCTCTGCCAGTGTTCCTGTTGCCATGGGGCCAGCCTCAGGGGAGTGGGCCCTTGGCGCCTGCTGGGAAAGGAAAAACTGGAGTCTTTGCCTCTTCTGCTTCCCTTTTTCCACAGGCAGGGGCAGGTGGTATAGTGGAAAGCCTAGACAGAAGGGTCTACAACTAATAAAGCCACTGGGAAAGTCATATAACTTTCCTGAGCCTCAGTTACATCCTCTGGAAAATGGGCCTAAGGGTCTCTAACCAGTTCGTTGACATTGTGTGGACCAAAGGAGATGGTTCATGTGAAAGCCCTCTGTGAATCTAAAATGGACAGCTACAGGGTGAATGTTACCATGGGCACAAGCTCTGTCCTCTCCTCAACAAGGACACTCACACCGACCTGACCTAGGAACAGAGGAACAGAAGACTTGCCTGACCACTGGGCCCCCCAGGACCCGGTGATGGTGGCTTTTCTCTTTATAAAGAGCTAAGTGTCCTCAGATTGGAACTTTCCTTCCTATAGGCATTGTGTGATTTGGGGGGACACATTCCCCCCAATTCCTAGCCCCAGACTGTCCAGATCATCCTGTCCTGGTCCTAGTCTTTACTCCCCTCCAGAAGGGTTCATGAACCCAAGAAGGGGTATAATTCTCCCAAGGACTTTCTCTGTGAGTCTCACCACCCCACCCCCTTGCTTCATTTCCCTTTGCTGCACCCAGCCACTGATGTAACCAACCTCCCAGACCAGCTGTTTTTTTTTTATATTTTCAGCTTGCAAAGAGGAACCTGCAATGAGAGAGATTGGGGGGAGGGGGGAAGTAAGAGAATTTCTGGCTCATACTCTTTCCACCTGGGACCACAGATCTTTCAGCTGCCACCTCAGCCAGAGAATAGGTTTTGGGACTCATAGCATTTAACTCTCCCAGGGCCTCCTTTGCAGCTCTGCCTCTGTGGCCTAGGCCCTTCTTTCACGGGGCAAGGAAGGGGAAGTAGGGCACACTGCAGCACAGATGGCTCCCAGAGCTGCCCACTGATCTCTTGCCTCTTCCCGTGCCTCTCTCTCGTAGTGGATGATGAAGATGCTACAGTCAACAAGATTGCGTAAGTGTTGCCGTCCCAGCTCCTGGCACTAGAACCCTTTAGAAGCTGGGATCTAGTGAGACTCCTAGAGCTCAGGGGAGAGTGGAGTGTCATGCAGTGAAGAGAGGGTTTCTGCTTCCACCCCATTTCTGGCTTGTTCCGGCTTCACCTCACTCTGGGGACGCTTGGAAAAGTTGTTGTTCCTGTATCCCTGGTTAGGCCAGGAGTTTCTGGGAGCCTCTTGGCCAGGAACTGTGTGTGAGCTGGGGCCTGAGTCACCGGAAATGATTCCAGCTTGGCTTCACCTCCCAGTGGCCATCAGGGAAGGAGTGGGGCAGCAATGTAGACCGATGGAATAGAGCAGGGGATGTGGAAAGTGGAACCCTTAAGGGCAGGGTGTGCTTGGTTTTGAGAGAAGGCTTTGCTCCAGGCTGTTATTATGCATTAGCACATATAGGGAAAATATAGAGACGGCCCCTGTGATCAACAGATTAAAAGAAGGCAACCTTACCCCCCTTGGTGGACCAACTAGCTAAAAATGTCTCTTCTTTTCACCTGAGGCAGCTCTGGACACAGGCCTCAGCTATGAAGCTGGGTTTCAGGTCCTCCTTTTCCCCCTTTGCCTAGTGCCTTCATGCACGGCCTAGCTATATGGGGTGACTTTCCTCTTATTTGGGCTAGAGAAGGGAAGCTCGGAAATCCATATCTCTGAGCAGAGAAGACAAGTCCCTTAGCTTGGCATGCCTGCTATACCTGGCAGGCACGTATAGGAGGACCACATTCCTGGGGATAGTCTGGGCAAGTGTCACGGCCTATGACATGAATGCCTAAGGTGTGTCCATCCCTTGTGCCAAGGCTTCCCTGGAAGGGGAGTTTAGGGGACAGTGGGTAGAGCCCTGGCTGGATGGCTCCTCCCCTGGGTCTGTCACTGCTACAAGTAGTTCTAGGAGAAGCCATCAGTGCCCAGGGGATGAGGAGGGCTTCTTGGGCCAAGGGAAGTGAGTGTCTAAGCAAGGGCACTACCCATTCTCTCTGCCCAGGCTTGAGCTCTGTACCTTTACCCTGGCTGTCGCCCTGGGTGCTGTCCTGCTCCTGCCCTTCTCCATTATCAGCAACGAGGTGCTGCTCTCACTGCCCCGGAACTACTATATCCAGTGGCTCAATGGCTCTCTCATCCATGGTACGTGGCTTCTGGTTCCAACCTGGCGTGGTGAGAGGGAATAGACTAGGTTCATGCAGACATAGACAGCCTCGGCTAATTAGTTGTGTATCACCCCATCCTTGCCCCTCTCTGCCACCACATGTTCAGTCCCCAGTAGGTTGTTCCCCGCCTCCCACCAATCACCTCTGCTTTTCCTTTTTTGCTCTAGGCCTCTGGAACCTTGTGTTTCTCTTCTCCAACCTGTCCCTCATCTTCCTCATGCCCTTTGCATACTTCTTCACTGAGTCAGAGGGCTTTGCTGGCTCCAGAAAGGTAAGTGGGGGATATATCAATCATCTAGGCAGGAAACAGAATTCCACTCAGGTGGTTCAACTAAAGAGATTTCATTTTACTTTATTGTGTTTTATTTATTTAATTTTAATTTAATTTAATTTTTTTGGAGAAGGGAAGGGCAGAGGGAGAGAGACAATCTTAAGCAGCCTCCATGCCCACACACAGCCCAACATGGGGCTTAGTCTCACAACACTGAGGTCATGACCTGAGCCGAAATCCAGTTGGCTGAGCCATCCAGGTGCCCCACTGGAAAGATTTTAACAAAGACTATTTGCAGAGGTTTAGTCAGAGTTAAGAGGATCAACAAAGAATTTGAGATGCTACTGTCAGCAGGAAGACATTACCACCCCTAGGCCTGTGGGAGCAAAAGGAAGAAATAGTTTCTGGAACCCATTGGTAGTTGAAGCTGGGAGGTGCTTCACAGCTACTGCTAAAACCATAGTGCCAAAGGTTGAAGGAAACTGAAGAAATACCCTGATCCCTCTCTCTTCCTGCCTTCCACCCTCTTGCCTGTCCTTCCCATTGGGCAAACTGAACCAGAGGGCAAAGAACTTGTGTGATGAAGCCCTTGGGGACCAGCCTCCCATGGCAGGGCAGGATGGGGAAGGGAACTGGGGAGGGGATAAGCAAATGAAAACTATTGGTATGGTATAAGAAATGGCCCTAGATGTAGGGTGGGAGGACAGGGTGATGTAGCGGAATAATAGGGAGACGCCCTTCCCTGTCTCCTGAATCCAGTCCTTTCTGCTTTCCCAGCCAGGCTGCCATCCCATGTCTCCTTCCTTCCCCTGATGTTGATCCTGCCCCTTTCCTGTTGCCTCCTCCTATAGGGTGTCCTGGGCCGGGTCTACGAGACGGTGGTGATGTTGATGCTGCTCACCCTGCTGGTGCTGGGCATGGTATGGGTGGCATCAGCCATTGTGGACAACAACAAGGCCAGCCGGGAGTCACTCTATGGTGAGAAGGCCAGCTTCCTCCCTCCCCCTCCACCCAGGCTGAATGGCTCTGCAGTTGGCTGATATTCTCCTGCATGGAACAACTGTAACCCTCTAAGGTGGAGAAGATTGGGACCATGTTTCTTAGACTGAAATTTCAAACTGATGGATGTCAAGCCAAGTCCAACTTGCAGAAATGATCCATTGGGCCCATGCAATGATTAAAAATATAAATGAGTCAGTTGCTGACATGCAAAAGTTGAGAGATTTCACATTAATATCCAGATTTGTGGCTTTGCCTGACAAGATTGAGGATCCAACCACATCAGATTGCAGGGACTAGGCCTAATAACAGTTGTATTCTTTTTTTTTTTTTCCATTTTATTTTTTAAAGATTTTGTTTATTTATTTGAGAGAGAGAGCATGAGCCTGGAGGGAGGAGCAAAAGGAGAGGGACAAGCAGGCTCCCCGCTGAATAGGTAGCCCAATGTGGTCCTCGATCCCAGGCCTCCAGTTTCATGACCTGAGCTGAAGGCAGACACTTAACCAACTGGATCATCCAAGCACCCAAGCAGTTGTGTTCTTTAGATACAGCATAGGGCCTCCAGTTTGCTGTAGCCCCCACTGCTCCCTCTTCTGCTGACACTGGGCCAGCTTTCCTTATTTGCATTACTTGCCTAACCCCTGTAGGCTTATGTGTGGTGTCCTTGCTAGTCTCTGAGGCCCATCAACCCCTGGGAAGCTGGACGAGAGACCAGCTAACATACGTCTTTTTTACCCTTAGACTTCTGGGAGTACTACCTCCCCTACCTCTACTCCTGTATCTCCTTTCTTGGGGTCCTGCTGCTCCTGGGTGAGTGTTGAAGGTCTTGGAGGGAATGGGCGAGGTCTGTGGATCAAAGTAACCAGGGTGGAAGGAGAGGGGATGGAAGGACGGGTAGGGGAAGTGGTAGAGAAAAGGGCTGGCAGGTAACTGGCTCCTGTCCCTACAGTGTGTACTCCACTAGGTCTGGCCCGCATGTTCTCAGTCACCGGGAAGCTACTGGTCAAGCCTCGGGTACGTAGTGCTCCTTGCCCTTTGACTCCTGCAAAGCTGGAGCCAAACAGTGAAGCAACCCTATAGTTGTGCAGCACACGCCTTGCAAAAAGCCACAGCCTTTGTTGGCTCCTGTATCCTTCAACCTCATCATTTGGAGCTGGTCACCAGACGTGCAAGGCAGAACAAAGGGCAATTGGGAGGGACTAGACAAAGCTTCTGGCCACAGGGTAGTGAATGAGAGTTGGGGGAAAGAATGAGACTGGAAACTGGGATGAGCAGGGGTCTCCTGGGGCCCTTGGGATCAGGGAGCCTCTGACAGTCAGTTCTTCCCTTTCCCCTGTCCCAGTTGCTAGAAGACCTGGAGGAGCAGCTGTATTGCTCAGCCTTTGAGGAGGCAGCTTTAACCCGCAGGATTTGCAGTAAGTCCTGGTTCTCCTCAGCTGGGATGGTGGGTGTGGCTTGGGCAGGGGCCACAGGACTGAGGCAGCACCATCTTCTCTGCCCTCAGATCCCACCTCTTGCTGGCTGCATTTGGATATGGAGCTGCTGCACAGACAGGTCCTGGCTCTGCAGACACAGAGAGTCCTGCTGGGTATGTAGGTTGGTAGGGAATGGGATATCTGTGTTTCCCCAAGGAGAGTAGCCCATCATTCTAGGCCCTTGCTAACAGCTTCCATTCCAATACAGAGAAACGACGGAAGGCTTCAGCCTGGCAGCGGAACCTGGGCTACCCCCTGGCCATGTTGTGCTTGCTGGTACTGACGGTAGGTGTTCCGTTCCTGGTGGGGGTGAGGAATAGCAGGCTCTTGACTGCTTTAGGTCTTCTCAGGGAAGAGAGAAGAGATGCAGGGACCGATTATCATCAATAACCATGGTTGCCCCTCACTGATTGCCTGCTCTATGTCCTGCCCTGTACTGAGCATATCGATCCCCATTTTGTAGATGAAGAAACTGAGGAGTGAAGGAGTTTGCCTAAGGTCATACATGGCTGCTGAGTAGTTAACAGGCTTGCTCTGTGGTGAAAATAAGGCTTGAAATCAGTCCCTTCCCGCAACTTGCCATGCTCTAGACTTGGAAATAAGTTGTATTGGTCTAGGGGAAGAGGCACATTTTTTTTCCTTTTTTTTTTTTTTTTAAGATTTTATGTGTTTATTCATGAGAGTCACAGAGAGAAAGGCAGAGACATAGGTAGAGGGAGAGAGAAGCAGACTCCCTGCGGGGAGTCCGATATGGAACTCGATCCTGGGACCCTGGGATCACAGGATCACACCCTGAGCCAAAGGCAGACGCTCAACCACTGATCCACCCAGGCACCCCAAGGCACATTTTTCTAGTCGAACTTTTTACAATCCTTCCACCCTGAAACGGTGTGTTTTATAGTACCCTCAAAGGTGCTGTGTTGCTAGCAGTGGCCTTGAACAGGTCCCACACAGCTAATGGAAAACTGGAAAATGTTGGACCAGAGTATCTGTTCTTAACATTCAACTCCAAATACAACTGTGGGCTGGGGCAGGAATGGGAGTCCATGATCTTGCTTCACACAGGGCCTCTCTGTGCTCATTGTGGCCATCCACATCCTGGAGCTGCTCATCGATGAGGCTGCCATGCCGCGGGGCATGCAGGTACCAGGCTGCGTATTCTTGGGGGAGGGCTTAAGAAAGCCTGGGGTGAGAGACCGAAGCTGAGGCCAGAGGGAAGGCTGGGTGTGGGTGCTGGGTGGTGCTCCTGGTAGGGAGTACTCCAGAGCGACACTACTCTTTCTCTTAGGATGCCTCCCTAGGTCAAGTCTCCTTCTCCAAGCTGGGTTCCTTTGGTGCCGTCATTCAGGTTGTACTCATCTTGTATCCTTCTGGACACTCACCATTGCCTCACTGGACACCCACCAGTTCGCTGACCCTGTCTCCTGGGACTGTGGTGGGGACGATGGGGGAGGGGGCAAGACTTTACCAACCTAGGATTCAGAAAGAAGGAAATTACTTTATTTGAAAGGAGGGTCAAGGGAGAGGTCCATTCCCTTTGAGATGAGGCATTAATCCTTGGGGGCTAGCCAGTTCTTCCTTAACCCAGTGGCAGTTACCTGATGATATCCTCAGTTGTGGGATTCTACAGCTCTCCATTCTTCCGGAGCTTGCGGCCCAGATGGCATGACACAGCCATGACACAGGTAGCTGGGCAGGAATAGAGGAAGCCTCTGAGGGCATGCATGGGCTCTAGGTGCTGGCAGCTTTGCTACCCTCACCTTTCCTTTCCTTACTTCCACCTAGATAATTGGGAACTGTGTCTGTCTCCTGGTCCTAAGCTCAGCACTTCCGGTCTTTTCTCGAACCCTGGGTAAGTAGCAAAAGGAGGTAAGGGAATTGGCTTTTTCTGAGTACCTACTGGTGCTAAGCATATACTTCATATATGTGCTCTCTCTAATTCCCACAGCAAACCTACAAGGAGGTATTACCCCCATTATACAGATGGAGAAATTGAGGCTCTGTAAAATGCCTGTGCTGAGCTTCAAAATAGTGTTACTTCAAAGCTCACACTTTTCCATTAGCTACATCCCACGGCTTCCCTATTTACTTCCATTTTTTGGTGGAGAAGCACCACTTTCCCCCAAATCTTCCAATGGGCTGGATCCTCTAATACATATTCTCATTTTATAAAGACAAGAAGCAAAGAAGCTAATTGATTTACATAGTTATATAACTAGCTTGAAGCAAGGCCAAGTTAGACTAGAACACCTTGTCTCTTAAACTCCAGTCCAGTGCTTTTTCCACACACTGGGACATCAAATAATACACTCCGTCCTTCTCCCATCATTAGAGCTCTCATCTAGAATTGCCTGGTAAAAGCATGCAAAAGTGTAATAGTTCCCCCCAGGGTAGTATGGGAGTTGCAGAGGTCATCACCCCTCCACCACATCATCAACCATATATCCTAAATGATTTAGTATTCGCATCAGTTCTGTTTGGTTCTTTACTTCATATTGTCTCCACTATAGCATTGTACTTAATGCCAGGGATTCAGTAGAAAAAACTAGGCTTGTGGGTCACCTGGTTAGTTCCTTTAGGTTGTATGTAGGTAAGAATATTATTTTAAGTGGGAGATAGCCCTAAAATTTGGACTTGGGATGACATTATGATGATTAAGGGCTCAGGCACTGTTAGAATAGTGCTTGACGCATATAGTACTTTATGTGTGTTGTCTCATTTAATTCTCACAGTCCCGTTATTTTCTCTATAGTTAAGGAAACTGAGGCACAGAAATTTAAGGAATCTGCTGCAGGTCACAGTTAGGGGTGGGGTTTGGATCTGAACCCAGGCAGCCTCATTACAGTCGGAGTCTTAGCCTCCACACTGGAGAAGATGCCAAACTCTGGAAGGGAAGGTGGAGCAAGCCTCGCTGCTGACACTTTCTTCAACAGCCATAACTCCCTCTGAGACAGTTGGGAAGAAGGAATAATTAACGCATAGGAAGAGGCCAAACTATCGATTGCAGTGTTGAGATATGGCCACTAGGAGGCAGCAGAAAGCTGGGCTCTGAGCCAGGGAGGAGCTGGGGAGCCCACTCCCACCCTGGCCTCTGTACTTCAGGGCTCACTGACTTTGACCTGCTGGGTGACTTTGGACGCTTCAACTGGCTGGGCAATTTCTACATCGTGTTCCTCTACAACGCAGCCTTCGCGGGCCTCACCACTCTCTGTCTGGTGAAGACCTTTACCGCGGCTGTGCGGGCAGAGCTGATCCGGGCCTTTGGTGAGAGGAGTGGGGGTGTGGGCTAATGGGGTGGCTGTGAGGTGGGGCCCTCTGGAACCATGGTCATCCAGGCAGTTGGGATGGTATGCTCTCTGCTTTGTTTGTAAGGCATCTCATATACCCATTCTGTGGCTTGGTTGCCTTATCCCCAAGACTAGACCTGTACCCTGCTTTTGACTGCCCTCCGTCTTCTCCAGGGCTGGACAGATTGCCATTGCCTGTCTCCGGTTTTCCCCGGGCATCTCGGAAGACCCAGCACCAGTGACTTCCAGCTGGGAGTGGGAGGGAGAAAACTGGACACTGCCATCTGCTGCCCAGGCCTGGAGGGGCGCCCGGGGGTGGGTGGACCTCAGGACCTGGAATCTGAGAGGGTGGTAGAGGGGAGCTGAGCTGTCTGCACTGTTGCATAATCTGAGCCAGAGTTTGGGACCAGGCTCCCCCGCTTTTCCAGATTTAACTGTGGGCCTCAGTATGGGGCAGGGCTGAGTGACTGGGTCTGGCTCCTGGTCCCAAATCTATTTACACATCAATCTGCCTCACTGCTGTTCAGGGCCATGCCCGTAGCCATGTTTACATGATTTGATGTGCAATAGGGTGGGGTGGGGACAGGGGAGAGACTGAGCTGGGAGCAGACTTGGGAGGCGGATTGTCTCCCTTGCCTCTGGCCCAGCAGAACCTAAGCACTGTGCTATCCTGGAGGGGCTTTGGACCATCAGAGGGACAAGGGCATAGGGAAGAAGTGACCACAACCATGAGCAATAAAGTTGATCCCAGGGTTTGTTTTGGTTTTTTAAAGGGCCTGTCTTTGTGTCTGTTGAACAATTCCCACCAATTCTGAGTCTACCAACTGAGAAAAACGAGAGATCCTACCTACCATCCTTTCCCTTCTCCATCTGTATTCTTAGTGTCTTTTAGGGACTTGGGTCTAGTGTTAGTTAGGTCATACAATTAGTAAAAGCTCCTCCTCCCTTAGCCTTGCTTAAAGCTGACTGGTCCCCTGATTCTTCCTTATACTCCTGCCTTGTTTTTGTGCCTTGGTTATTGGGGGTAGGTGGGCATGGGTGTAGGGGTAGGATAACTTCCCCCTCTATGCACACAATATCCTCAGCCCTGTCCTCCCTGACGTGGCTTGCATGTAAAATGAAAGAAGACTGACTGACAAGGGTTTGTGGTTTGCAGAGAAGAAGGTAACTGTCTTCCCAGAGGCTCTCAGTGCCTAGAACACTAGGCAAGCCCCCCTGCTGTGTGTGGGGGAGGTGGGGACAAAGTCTGCTCCAGGTGACGCAGATTGTGCACTGTGCAATTTCAAGGGGCCACCATTCACCTCATGGTCTTACATATGGTTACTATGACTATTTTCTTGCAAATGGCACATATCTTAAGGAAGGACCACTTTTTTCTAGTATACACGAAGTTGCTATAAGTGCTAGCCATGGAGCTGAGAGAGCAGTAGCATAGATTACCAAAAAAGTGTAGTTGCCACAAATACATGCTGGGCAGCCTACTGTAGGCCAGGCACGCAGCCATGGGGATTCATGGTAAACAGTTTTGTATTTAAGAATTGCTTTGTCTAGAAGGGTGACACAATTCTAATACTACAATGGTTGGCAGTTAATTACTGGTTCTCAGGCAAACAGGTGGGCAGTGTCAGGACATCAGGGAGGCCTTCTTAGAGAAAGTGATTTCTAAATGATAATAGATTGGTGGGTGAAGTGTTGCAGGCTCAAAGCCTCTCAGATGAGACTTGAGTGGTCCGAAGTAGAGCCAGTCCCAGGGGGTCCAGAGAGGGAGCAAGATAAAGAGGTGCCTAGATGGAAGATAAAGGGAAAAGACCATTAGTGGATTAGAGACTATGACTTGAAGTACCGACTGCCCTCCAGCAGCTTCTAATTGACAAGTTATGCATTTGAAAAGAAGAAGCCCTTGGGTGTCTGGCAAGGACAAGATGGGACAGAAGTTTGAAGTCCAGAACCAGATTATAACTGATTCTGGGGGAAGCTCTCAGCAGAAAGCTGCAAAGTCACCAGAGAAAATGGTCCCCTGGCACCCACCCCTTCCAGTCTTGGTTAGTACTTGCCACAAGGAGGAGAGATGAAAGTGGAGGCGGTTTGGGGAGGACCACGGAGAAGAACATCTCTGGTTGTATGCCCAAAGAGCTTGGCTGGCCTTGGGCAGAAACTGGAGCCCATACTTCCTGGATGATAGCGGAGGACAATGGGCTGCCAGGATAGGCTTTGGGAGAGTAAAGATCCGAATCAAGTACCAGAGGAGGGTGTTCTGGTGCCAAGCTTAGGCTTGGGAGTAGGATGCTTATCCAGGCAGCTAAGGACTGAAAAGCTACTAGGATTTCTTAAACAGGTGCCTGCCTGGTTTCCAGGATGGGACACGCTTCAGTCGTGAAATGGACCAGCGGTGACCGGCTAGAGCCCCCGCCCCGGTGGGAGGGGGCGGGACGGTCCCGGGAGAAGGGCGGGGGGCGGGGCCAGGGGCCACTTAAGGCGGAGCAGGGCGTTCTGGCAGCGCCGGAGCCGGGCAGCGGAGCCAGGCTGGGCTGGCACTCACCCACGACCCCCCTTCCCTGCTATGATGGCCCGTCAGTAGCAGGTTCCAGACCCCCCGGGGGCATGCGGGTAGCGCCGGCGGCGGCCAGGTGCGCAGAGCCACAAGAGCTCTAGGGCACTCGGGGCAGCACTGCCAGCTGCGCTCTCTGGTGCCGGGGGAGATGCCCAACTGAGGGGCGAGCTGTAGGACAAGAACGTTCCCTCTGGCCCGAGTCCTCTGCATCCATGGCGCTGCCGGCCAGGCTGGTGCCCCTGTGCTGCTTGGCACTCCTGGCGCTGCCCGCCCAGAGCTGCGGGCCGGGCCGGGGGCCGGTGGGCCGGCGCCGCTACGTGCGCAAGCAGCTCGTGCCGCTGCTCTACAAGCAATTCGTGCCCAGCGTGCCCGAGCGGACCCTGGGCGCCAGTGGGCCTGCCGAGGGGAGAGTGGCAAGGGGCTCTGAGCGCTTCCGGGACCTGGTGCCCAACTACAACCCGGACATCATCTTCAAGGATGAGGAGAACAGTGGTGCAGACCGCCTGATGACCGAGGTAAGGTGGACCTCGCCCCACCTGTGCCAGGGCACTGGGCACTGCCAGCCCGTGCGGCAGCCCGGGAGGGTGGTGAGCTGGGCTTCATCCACGGGGACCTTAACCTCAAAGGTTGCCTCTCCCTACCCTTCCACCGCTCCCCTCGCCCTCCCCCCCAAAACCCCAAAGCCGTGCTTACTGGGCTCAGTGATCAGAAGGGATCCCAACGGGGGAAGCTGGAATGGGGAGGGGAGGAGGGACTAGTGAGAGTGAAGCCCGGAGAGACAGCGAGGGCGGGGAAAAGAGGATGGCGGCCGGCGAGACGGGAAATGGCTGAGGCGTGGACCGGGGGTCAGCTACCGAGCCAGGCAGGAAGGGCTGGGGTGAGCTGGGGGCCAGGAGCTGGCGAGGCCGCAGCAGAAAGCTCTACCCTTAGCCTGGCTCCTGACCTGATTGTGGAAAAGCTCTGTGGGCTACAGAGACTGAAGGAGCCAAGTGGAAAGGGGGTGGCCCAGGGTTAGGTCACCAGGCCATCTACCTGAGAAGGGACTGGGCGGGAATCGTCTTCAGCACGGGGGAGGCATCCTAGAACCAAGGCAAGACTCTTCTAGAGCCTAAACGACTGTCTTGGGTGAAGATAGTCCTCAATGGGAAGAACAGATGGGCCCACCTGAGAATCAAAGTGCTCCGGCATCCCTCAAGCTCAGGGGGGTTTACCTCCTGGGGGTTACCTCAGGGGGTTTCCTTGGGATTAGAGAATTAAATTCAACTAGCATGTATCGAGCCTCTGCTGCAGGTTGGAACCTAAGCGACCTAGGATGGGAGGTGAGCGATGCCCTGCGAGTGAATGGCCACCCTCTGGCCAATGATCTCAAATGTCAGACCTGGAAGGAAACTTGGAAGTCATTCTTCCTCCTCCTCGCTTCAATTTTGCAGCTGAGAGCTGGGCCCCAAGAGGAAAAGCGATTTAATCAAAGTCTTAAAACTAATTAGTGGCGTGGCTGGGACTAGAATTCAGCACTCCTGATTCTAAGTCTATACACTTTCCATTACACCACCTAATTGTGTGTGGAGTGGGGAGCTGGAGGGAGAGGGAGTGGCGCGGATTTCCTCCGATTAATTGCCATAGTTTTCCAGGTTACTTTGTTAGGAAAACCTGTCCAGGGGAGAAAGAACTCCTTCTACTACTACTACTCGGAGATTAGGAAAGGGACACTCCTTCTCTCCTTGGTCATGGAAGAGTGTGGCCCTGTCGCCTGGCTGCCACCTGCAGCAGAGGGGCCAGAACAAGGGACAGGCCCAGGAGGGGCTCTGACGAGGCCTGGGAACCCCTCGGTCCTGCTTATCTCCCACACCCTGGCTGCAAAAGGCCTCCATTGAGTTGGCTTTGCACTGGGCTGCTGCCCCCGCAGGTCAAGGCCCCAGGGCCTCCTTGGGGGACAAAACGACAAAAAGTTGGAAGGAGTTACCACTTTTCCTGTCTTCCCCTCCCCTGCTCTCCAACCCTGCGGAGGTGTAGAAAACTCGGGAAGAAGGGAAGGAGGAAAGTGCCCCTTTGGCACTTAGGAGAAAACCAAGTCTGAGGTGAGAGGTCAGAGCGGGGAGAAGAAAAGGAAACTGTCCTCTCTGCGCCTCCTCCCGCCGTCGGTGCCGTGGTGCGCGCCAAGGTCTCCGGCTCCCAGACGAGAGCCGCCCAGATAACCGCGGTCTCACTCCCCCGGGCGCAGGCTTCCAGCCACCGCTGCTCTGCCTCCTCTCCAATCCCACCCTGCAGGGGGCCCCCCAGTTCCGCGCAAGGGCAGCTCCCGCTAATCTCAGGTGCTGCTCCCACGCCTTTCGCGGCTGCATCTGGAGCAGGGATGGAGAGCCGGGGCTCGCGGCTGGCAGGGCCGGAGCTGGAATTGGGAGGGCCGGTCGCGCTGGGGGAGGGGGCCCGGCGGGCGGGAGCAGGGATGGGGGGCGCGGCTTTCTGCCCTTTCCTCTCCCGGAGCCGGGGCGGCTCAAAAGCGCCTTTGTGGATGGAGCTGCTGAGTCCGCTTCTCCCGGCGCGTCCCCGGCCTCGGCCCGGGATTCTCGCTCGGTTAAGTCATCCGGGAGAATGGCCATTGTACTTCGCGCGGCCCCCGCCACCCAAACCCTTTTTCCAGCAGCCTTGGTCCCGCACGGCTCGGCTCGGGCACCTCTGTGGGGGGCACTCGCACCACGAAGGGGTTAATGCTAGGGGCCGAAAGGAGGAGGAGGAAGGAAGGAAGGAAGCGATGCCCTGTGCCAGGGAAGGCAACGAAACAAAAGATGAATCAGGCGGAGGGAGGGCAGCCGGGGCTTGGGGCGGGGGCCAGCCTCAAACAGGGGCTCCTCTCGGGGCGCCGGGCTGCCCAGCCCCTCCCTGCCCGAGCTGCCACCCGCCCTCTCAGCTCCGGCCCTCTCCCAGGTTGAGCCGAGGTCCCTTAATGAGTGAGCGGCGGGCGTCGAAAGTGGGCCTGGATAGGCACCCGCTCGCGATGCCTGGGGCGACCCCACCGCCCTCCCACAAACGCTCCGGGAAGGAAGTGCATATTGGCCACTACACCTCTTCGGGTTCTCACTTCCCCAGGACACTCAGAAGCTGGGAGGAAGTGGTGTGGGGCCAGGAAAACAAGGAACCGACCCCCTTCCGTCCAGGTCCCTTCTTGCCCCGGCGGTGGCAGCGAGGAGACTGACTCCTTTATTCCCCGCCAGCGCTGTAAGGAGCGCGTGAACGCCTTGGCCATTGCGGTGATGAACATGTGGCCCGGAGTGCGCCTCCGGGTGACCGAGGGCTGGGACGAGGACGGCCACCACGCGCAGGACTCGCTCCACTACGAGGGTCGTGCCTTGGACATCACCACGTCGGATCGCGACCGCAATAAGTATGGGCTGCTGGCGCGCCTGGCGGTGGAGGCCGGCTTCGACTGGGTCTACTACGAGTCCCGCAACCACGTCCACGTGTCGGTCAAAGCCGGTACAGTAGGGGGTGGGTGGTGAGGTCCGCCCAAAGACCGCTCCTTCCGGGAAACTGAGGCTGCGTAGCTCTGGGGCGATGCTGGGGGAGACCAAGCGGGCGTTAGTGCTGTAAACCCTCCCCCCCCCCGCAAGGTTGGGGCCAGATCCGTGGGAAATTACACGTCCCGGGACTGGCGAGGTCTGCCCTGGGCTTGACCCGCATCTCTCAGAATCTGGAACCGCTGGTCTCGATTCAGTCCTCGCTGTGCTTGTTCCCTGCAGATAACTCGCTGGCGGTCAGGGCCGGCGGCTGCTTTCCGGGAAATGCCACCGTGCGCCTGCGGAGCGGCGAGCGGAAGGGGCTGCGGGAACTGCATCGCGGAGACTGGGTGTTGGCGGCCGACGCGGCCGGCCGGGTGGTGCCCACGCCCGTTCTGCTCTTCCTGGACCGGGACTTGCAGCGCCGGGCCTCCTTCGTGGCTGTGGAGACCGAGCGGCCCCCGCGCAAGCTGTTGCTCACGCCCTGGCACCTGGTGTTCGCGGCTCGGGGGCCGGCGCCCGCGCCCGGCGACTTTGCCCCGGTGTTCGCGCGCCGGCTGCGCGCGGGGGACTCGGTGCTGGCGCCCGGCGGGGACGCGCTGCGGCCGGCGCGCGTGGCCCGCGTGGCAAGGGAGGAAGCCGTGGGCGTGTTCGCGCCGCTCACGGCCCACGGGACGCTGCTGGTCAACGACGTGCTGGCCTCGTGTTACGCGGTTCTGGAGAGTCACCAGTGGGCGCACCGCGCCTTCGCCCCGTTGCGCCTGCTGCACGCGCTCGGGGCGCTGCTTCCGGGCGGGGCGGTGCAGCCCACGGGCATGCACTGGTACTCTCGGTTCCTCTACCGCTTGGCGGAGGAGCTACTGGGCTGAGCGCGACGGACACGGAAGCCTCGAGGCGCCTGCTCAAACCCCGGCGTGCGGCGTGCGGCGGAGATCTGGGGGTGTGGGCAGCAGAGGATGCTGACTCGGGGGTGGGGGAGGAGGGGAGGCGGAGAACCAGAGGCAAGCCTGGACCGCTTGGTGTGGGGGCAGCCTCCACCCGGGAGGAGATCCTGGGTCCTAGGTAGATGGTGGGTACTCCTTGACGAGGACTGTTTCGCCTCTTCCTCCTCTGTGCCTCAGCCCCACCCGGTTATTTTATTTTATTTTCTATTTATAAATTGTAATATAATGACCTGCTTGCCCCGCCTGGCAAGGTGAGGGGCCAGGGCACGGCGTTAACACTGTTTGACACAGCCAGCCAATCTGATGTCTGACATTTTCCTACAGGTGGGCTAATAAAGGGAAGGCTTGCAGGAGCTTATTGGAAAAATCTCTGTATTCAGGGGGTGATTCACCTCCGGAGGAGGGGAGAAGGGGACCAACCCTGAGTCACTACCCTACATCTGACTCCTCCTTCCTTGCCCAGCAGGTCTTCCTGCCTGCTTCCTCCCCTCAGAGGGGGCATCCCAGTCCATCAGCAACTGGAGACCAGAAGAATCCTCCTCTTTTCTAGGCTGTTGGCCCCTTCTCCCACCAGAGAGGACCAGAATTCTACCTGCATGACTGCATACCGAACGGAGGGGCCAGGGATGTTGAAGGAGCAAGAGGGTCCACGCATGTCCTTTCTGGTTCATAGTGGCTCCAGCGAGGTCTCAGGCCATTACATTACTGCTACTCGGAGAATTCTGGTCCCTGATTGTTAGGCTGCAGTCCTAGTCCCTCCCTGAAGGCCACGAAGAATCAGCCTAGCTCCCATCCTACCCTGGTGTCAGAGTCTGGATGGGGATGATGTTTTATTCTGGGATGTCACTGGACCAACTGATGGTCCTTGGGAATCCCTAGCTAATTTATAACTGATAGTCCCCATACACTCTTGGTCAAGAGAAAGAATGAGAACAGACGGCTGGAACAGCCCTGAAGGAGAGAGAACAGCTTCAAGCCCTGGCGTATATGTGTTTAGGGGGAGGAGGGAAGACTCTCCATGCAAGGGCCTATAGGTATTACAACCTGAGTGCTCTTCTTGATCGCCTCTCCTAGTTGTTTCTCTTGGCTTCCTCCACCATCCCCCTCTTCCTCCTCCCCTTCTCCAGGCTCTGCTTCCCCCACCTGAGTGTTCCTGGAACCTGCAGGTTCCAAGGCAGCCAGAGAGGCAGGAGCTCAGACAGGTGCCCCGAGTTAGGAATGGAAGCTCAGAGGAAGTTGGACTTCAGTGGAAGGGGAATGAATGTCTGTGCTGGAGGGGATGGAGGGGTTTGGTCATACCACCGGGGAGCCAGCCCTTGTCTGTAGCCTGTAGGGAGCAGTGCAACTTCAGTCCACAGGGTCCCTGCTATCCACCGCCCTCTGGTGGCTGTCGGGATCAGTTCTCTTCCAGATCAATGGAAAGAGATTCCTACTTACTGCGGGGATGGGTAGACTGGACCTGTGCGTAGGAGCCTTATCTCAGGAGGTGAGAGACGGTGGGTGGGGCTGGGTAAGATGCCAGGGCTGAGCCACAGGTATCACGCCTCTCCTTGTGAAAACCCTTCCAGAAGCCTGGCATTTTTGCATCCCCCGTGCCTGGTTTAGCTCTGTGGCTCCCAGAAGCTGGAGGTATAGTTGTAGCCAGATTCCGCGCACGTTCAAGTTGCCACCTCATCTCTCTCACCCTGTGACCCTTGAGTTCAATGTCCGGAGGTAAAAAGCATACTTAGGGTTCCAGAAGTGATCGATAAAGGCAACCTTTGGAAGCAGAATAATTTTTACCTTTAGTGTCCTTCCCCGCGCCATTTCCTTCAATCCATACCTGTTACCTGTTAATCAGGTACCTGTTACCACTCCCTCTCCCTTTCCAGATTTCACAATCCAGGCTGTGGATCTTGCCCAGAGCATGGCCTGGAAGTCAGGCAGACCTGCAGATACTCATACCACCCCAAGAAGATTGTTGAGATGATCAGTGTGTGTGCCCAGTGTGGAATAGACACTCTATTTTCTATGCTCTGCTCCCATTTCTCACTGCCTTTGCTGCCTTCTGCTGTTTGTCTGCTTTTCTCCTCACCACTCCACTAGAAGCAGGATTTATCCATGGTTCCCAAATATTTTGGGGGGTCGTGTTGCCCCCATAATTGTTTGACTTCACTACACTCCTTCGGAAGGTGCTGTGTGAAAGATTTGGGCTTGCTTTAGAACTAAAGTATAATTAAAAGTGATCTTGTTTTGAGAATATACAGAATATTTTGTAATAATCTTGCTTGCCAAGACCTCTCTGCATGCTGGGAAACCAGAGTTGAGAACCACTCCTTCGAGTTTCAGTTGACCTTTTTAAACTCCCCTAGTCCAGACTTTTATCCCCCTTCCTTTCTTCAGGTGGGGTTTACTGAACATCTACAGTGTAGCACTGTATTAGGCATGAAAAATATATAAAATATTAAGAAGCAGCTTCCTCTATGGAGGAGTAGACTTAAAGCTATAAGATGGTTACCTGCCAAAACAACATTGTTACTTAATCAGGATGAGTTGAATGGGTGAAAAATGTCATATTGGTGCAGAGAGCCTTGTGAAAAAAGTAGGGCCTGAATAGGGTATGGATGCATGTAGATGGAGGAGACCAGATAGGGCATTCCAGGCAGAGGTAGCAACATGAGCAGGGACTTGAAATCTGGAATGAAAATGTGCAGACTGGCTAGAGTGGGAGATGGAGGACTGTAACTATACGTAGCTAATGTTTCTTGAGAACTTGCTATATGTCAGGCCCTCTTCTAGCTCTTTACATGCATTCTCATTTCATGCATATGACAACCCTGTGGGATTGTATTACTGATGAGGAAACCAAGGCAAGGACAGGTTTAAGTCACTGGGTCAAGTTTTCGCAGCTAGTAAATGGTAGACCTGGAGCAGAAACAACAAGAAGACTACCTTGATGGATGGGGCTATGTCGTTAAAGGCCTTAAGAAGTTTTTGACTCAGTGCCCCTGGGTGGCTCAATCAGTTAAGCATCGGACACTTGGTTTGGAGGCTCAGGTCAGGATCTCACAGTTGTGGGATTGGGCCCTGTGTCAGGATCGGAGCTCAGCGGGTTGTCTGCTGGAGATTCTCTCTTTTCCTCTCCCTCTGCCTCTCACTCTCAAATAAATAAATAAATAAACAAACAAACAAACAAACAAAAAGTTTTTGCTTCTCCTTCACTGAGTCACTAGTAAGTCCTAGCTTTTTGATAGTCATTTCTCTCTCATTTTCAGTGGCTCTTTTTTCTCCTGCCTGGATTGCTGGCTTCCTTAACTAACGTTACCCATCCAGTAAAGGACCATATATATATATATATATATTCACACACAGAGTAGAAGTGAGTCTGAGCTTTATCATAGACTGAATATATGTGTCCCCACTCCAAATTAATAGGCTCAAACCCTAAGACCTGTGTGGCTGTTTTTGGAGGTGGGGCCTCTAAGACTGTAATGAAGGTCAAAGGAAATCATAGGAGTAGGGCTCTGATCTGATAGGATTTCTGTCTTTCTAAGAAAAGGTGCCAGAAAGTTGCTTTCTCTCTCTTTGCATGTACCAAGGAAAGGCCATATAAAGACATAGCAAGAAGGCAGCCATCTGCAGGCCAGGAAGAGAACTCTCGCCAGGAACCAAATTGGCCAGAACCTTGATCTTGAACTTCCCCAACCTCCCAAGTAGTGAGAACATAAATGTTTGATGTCTAAGCCACCCAGTCTATGTTATTTTGCTATGGCAGCCCTAGCAGACTAATACGATCTTCCAGAAACACATGAAGTGAGAAGAAGCCGGTGCTAAGATGGAGTGTTTACTTAGTGAAAAGAATGAATTATGGAGAGTGAGCATTTCTGACCTAGAGCTTTCACATGTTTATCCCAGACAGAGCCTCTAGGTCTCTACTATATTGGAGGAAGTGTTCTTCTCTGGCTGGAAGACAGAAGAAGCTGTCTATGGGAAGAAGGGTATAGCTGGTCAGGCTATTTCCCTGTGGGGGTCGTATGGCCATTCAGCACATTCACACTCCTTTTGCTATATATGAATTGGTTGATGTACACACGTGAACATCTCCCATAGGGGAGGGATATCTTCAGGTTTTACTGAGTGTCTCCCTTGTGCCAAATACCATGCTGTGCCATGGGGAGAGGACAATAAGTCTGGGCTGGCTCTTACAGCTCACTTGGTCAAGCTGGGGAGGAAGAGTAAATTGAGCCCAAGGAACATTAGTAAGTTCAGTTTAGTCAAAGGGAGGTGTGATAGACTTTAAAGATTGTAAATTTTATCCTGAAGGTGAAAAACAACTATAGGATTTGAGGCAGATGAAAGGAGAAATCAAACCTGCATTTTAAAAAAGGAATTGGGGAAAAATAAATAAATAAATAAAAAATAAAAAAGGAATTGGGGGATGCCTGGGTGGCTCAGCGGTTGGGCTCCTGCCTTCAACCCAGGGCATGATCCTGGAATCCCAGGATCAAGTCCCATGTCGGGCTCCCTGCTTGGAGCCTGCTTCTCTCTCTGCCTGTGTCTCTGCCTCTCTGTGTGTGTGTGTGTGTGTGTGTCTCTCATGAATAAATAAAATCTTAAAAAAAATTAAAAAGGAATTGGCGGGATCCCTGGGTGGCACAGCGGTTTGGCGCCTGCCTTTGGCCCAGGGCGCGATCCTGGAGACCCGGGATCGAGTCCCACGTCGGGCTCCCGGTGCATGGAGCCTGCTTCTCCCTCTGCCTGTGTCTCTGCCTCTCTCTCTCTCTGTGTGACTATCATAAATAAATAAAAATTTTAAAAAAATAAAAATAAAAAAAATAAAAAGGAATTGGCAATTGGATGGGCTTTTTGGGTCATCTTTAATCTCTAAGTAGGTTGGTCCTCCTCTGCCTGTGTGAGCCTTGCTAGTTTTGATTGCAAGGAGCAAATGCTCCTGTCCACACATACAGTGTGTTATGGGAGCAGACGGTGGGGGGTTGTGTACGGATATTGGAGCAGGGTAGGATAGGATAGGGACAGACCTGAAGGTGATACCTCCAGCCCTGGCTTTCCTTCTCTCTGAAACCGAAGTCCAAACTGTCTCTCAACCTCTCTCCTTGGGACCACAGAACCTAAGAACACTTATTTGACTCCAAACCACATGATGTTCAAACAGGAGTCCTTGGAACTGGCAACTCCTTTTTTTTCTTTTTTCTTTTTTTTTTTTTTTTGCTATTCTCTTTTGCTGTCCAGCCATTCTTTCAGCAGAGTTTGGCTTAGTGAGTTGCTGATGGCCCTAAACTGAGACAGAGCTGCCACCCGGAGAGCTAGGTCTGGGCTGAACGTTGCAGCTGCCCAGGGAACAGCTGGCTAAGCCCTCAGCAGCTGCAGCAGCTGGGATTCCACCCAACATTTGAGCTGGGATTAATCCCATTTCCTCCACGCACGTCCCTTCCCAGTTCTAGTCCCTGACTAGTCTATAGTACCTCCTAGAATTTTTGAGACTAAATGTCACAAGTCTTGCCCTGAACTAAGCTGGAGCCAAAGTCATCCACCTTCCTCTTACACAGCTGACCCAAAGCACCTTAGGGCCATCACAGGAAGGAGGGTGTGGGTCTCTCTCCTACACAACCTTCTTTCTCTCGTTGTCTTTATCCTTTGATAAACTGGCTAGGATGGATTATTCTTTGAAATGTCTGGCTTTCCATAACCATTAGAACTGTCTCAAGAAGGGGCTTCTTGGGTGGGATGAGGAGGTAAATTTCCTTTATCTTTGAAAAATTGTATACCAAGGCCTGGAAACTTGGTGGGAGTGTTACAGAAGGATCAAGCATCATATGGGTGCTTGTCAGTTTTCAGCCATGATTGCTTCCCACTTAACTGTGATTCTATGGTTTTGAACAATAGAGCAGTATATTCTATTTGGTGCTTAGGCACCAGCTGTGTGACCTTGAGAAAATCACCTTGTAAAAGGTGCCAGAGGCTATAAGGAGGTGCTTCCAAGAAGCTGGAAAGAAGGAGGTACCCTGAGATTTGAACAAGGCAAATTAACACACAAAAGGACAAGACCCTTCCAGGCTCAGAGATTTGACTCCCTTCCTTCAACAAATGTTTATTAGGCCCCGGCAAGTACTAATAGGCATTTTGCTCTGCTACAGATTTTTAATATTTTTCTAGAGAAACAGGCAGTCTTTGGAATAGATTGGATTAATTTTAATTAGGTTTCAGCTTGGGAGAGTGGCCTGATCAAATTTGGATTTTAAAAAGATCATTCTAGTTGCTGAGTGGGGAATGGGTTAGAAGGGAATTAGTGAGTCTAGGGAGAAGAGCACAAGAAAAAATAGGGTAGTGCCTGGTGCAGATGAGAGATGATGCTGTTGGGATAAAGAGGTGGCAACGGAGATGAAGAGAAAGGACAGCTGCAGGCAGTATTTATATTTGTGGGATTGATAGGACTTAGTGGTTGATAGGATGAAGTAGGGAGTGAAGAATAAGTAGGAGGAGAAAAGGATCTTCTTTGGGGCCGCCTGGGTGGCTCAGCGGTTGAGCATCTGGCTTTGACTCTGGGCATGATCCTGGAGTCCCAGGATCGAGTCCCATAACAGGTTGCCCACAGGGAGCCTGCTTCTCCCTCTGCCTGTGTCTCTGCTCCTCTCTTTGTCTCTCATAAATAAATAAAATCTCTTTTTAAAAAAAGATTTCTCTCAATTTCAGCTGCAGGATATAATGTATCTAAAATGAAAGAGAAAGGGGTGCCTGGGTGGCTCAGTTGGCTGAATGTCTAACTCTTGATTTTGGCTCAGGTCATGATCTTAGAGTCATGAGAGTGAGCCCCGTCTGTGAGTCTACGCATAGCATGAAGCCTGCTTGAGATTCTCTTCCTCTGCCCCTCCTCCTCTTTTCTCTCTCTCTCATTCTCTCTCAAAATAAATAAATCTCAAAAATAAAATGAACTGAAAGAGAAAGAATAATTGATCAGGCAATATCATCCTATTCTTTAAAAGGTTTTACTTATTTATTTGAGAGACAGCACAAGCAGAGAGGAAGGGCAGAGGGAGAGGGAGGAGCAGACTCCCTGCTGAGCAGAGTGCCCCATTGCAGAACTTGATCCCAAGACCCTGGGATCATGACCTGAGCTAAAGGCAGACTCTCAACTGATTGAGCCACCCAGGCTCCCCCAATATCTATTAATCCAAAATGGAATGTGGCAAAAGGGACAACTCAGTCAATAAGAATTGTTACTTATGCCGAGATTGATCTTGGTGAGAGAAGTGCCCAGTGTTATTAGTGGAGCAGAAAGGGTTCTTTAGGCCTCCAGATGACTGGCTGAAATACCCCATAGAAAGAGTCCTAATGTTCTGCTCATCAGGCAGCAATCGGGTACCTCCCTGGAAAGGGGAGTTCCCTAGGTAGAGGATACAGGCATCCTGGGCAGTGGAAAGGGAGTGTGCTGGATATATTAGCATGCATGGTAGGACCCAGACCAGGCACTGAGGAATTACTGCAAGGCTTCCCTAGCATTTAAATATTTGGAGGTGTCCTAAGCAAGTCCAGTTCCCAAATTGGCTAGACTGAGTGTTCTTTCCAGGATCATCTTTCTCAGTGGTGTCCGGGGAGGAAGCCAGACCATCTGCCTTCCTCTGGGCATACCTCTAGCCAAACTGTGAATTCACTCTCAAACTAATGATGATAATGATTACGATGGCTTTAATTCAGTGAGTACCAGCTCTTTCCTAATAGAGTACTCTATTAAGAAATGTATATCACATTCATTATCGCATTTACTTCTCACAACAGTTTGCAAAAATAAGTATTTGATTCCAGAAGGATTTAAGCAGGTCATAGGGACCACTGGAGACTTGGGTTCTGAGGCTATGCAGCCAGAAACAATGCCTCGGAATCACAGATCCAAGCCAGTGGGGGCACTGTGGCAACTGCCAGTAAACACTCTAAACACTAGACGCTGCAATTTGCAGACCAATGCTGACACTGACATGGATGCTGGAAGGTACTGCTGACCCCACTGCCACAGGCCATCCTGGAACTCGATCTTTCTGCCAGCAACCAGAAAGAATGTCAGACATCTGCTACCATGCTCTTCCAACCATTTTATAGAAGAGAAACTGAGGCTCAGAGCAGTGAAGTAAACTCCTTAGATCATATAGGGAGTAAACTAGGATTTGACACCAGGTCTGGTTGACTGCAAAGTCTATGTTCTTTCCACTATGTTTAGCCACTGTGACTCATTTTACTTCTCCAGGCTGCTGCTTCTCAGCCTATAGTCTGGAGACATTGTGATACCAGGTGATCACCAAGGTCCTCTAGCTCTCATAGGTTATAATTAAATTATTTTGCATATTGCTGGTTATGGTCTCTGGATTGAGAGACCATTTTTTAAAAAATGCATTAGTTCAGTACTCTCCCCTTACCCTCACTAGAAAATTTCTGTTCTTCCTCCCTTGTCCTTTTTTTTTTTTAAGATTTTATTTACTTATTCATGAGAGACACAGAGAGAGGCAGAGACACAGGCAGAGGGAGAAGCAGGATCCCTGTGGGATCCTGACACTCAATCCCAGGACCCCAGGATCATGACCTGAGCTAAAGGCAAACACTCAACCAATGAGCCACCCAGATGCTCCCCTCCTATGTCTTCTAATCCTATTCATGGAATTGCCATCTTCCTTCCCTTTGCTTTATTAAGGCCATCAACTTCACAACTTCTACCTGGAGTGCCCTCTCTTTGAGTTTCGCTATCCTTTGCCTTGTTACCTGGTCCTGGCCATCATCTCCCTTCTGGGTATTGGCCTCCTAATATGACTTCCACCTCCAGCCCCAACCTCTCTTGGTACTATGTCTTCTATGGGGCTGCCAGTGTGACCTCATAAAGCAGAGCTCTCCTTGTGGTACTGCCTCTCCCCATCACCCCACCAAATTAACGGCAAAGACTCCATTGCTTACTGCAGCACTACCTAAGCCTTGTACTGTTTTCATGACAATGTCCATAGTGTCTTTCCACCCATATAAATGTTTAACATTCTTCTCAAATTCTATTGGCTTTTCTTACTACCTACTTTAGCTTCTGTGCAAGAATATTTGTGAAGTCATAGTTTAGCATTATAGCTATTGTTTTTCCCAGCGCACATTAAAAATTACATAACAAAACCAAATTTTAAAGTGTGTGTGCTATCTGAATCATCTAACATACCACTAGTGGTATATTTTGAGAACCTTGGATACTGAATAAAGGTCAAATTCTTTTTGGTAAACTCTACCCACAACGTGGGGCTTGAGCTCATGATTCCAAGATCAAGAGTTGTATACTCTACCGACTGAGCCAGCCAAGCAACCCAAATCAAATTCTTTTTTTTTTTTTGAGGGGGAGGAAGGGCAGATGGAGAGGGAGAGAGAGCACTTTATTTATTTATTTATGAGAGACACAGACTGAGAGAGAGAGAGGCAGAGACACAGACAGAGGGAGAAGCAGGCTCCTCCCAGGGAGCCCAATGCGGACTGGATCCTGGATCTTGGGATCACAACACAAGCCGAAGGCAGGTGCCCAACCACTGAACCACCCAGCGGCCCGAGAGACAGCATTTTAAGCAGACTCCATGCCCAGCACAGAGCCCCATGTGGGGCTCAATCTCACAACCCTGAGATCACAACCTGAGCAGAAATCAGGAGTCAAATGCTTAACCAACTGAGCCACCCAGGTACCCGCCAAATCAAATTCTTAACACTGGCTTTCAAAACCCTCCCTGATTTGATTGCAGTCTAATTTTCAGCTTTGATTTCCCAACAGCCCACATGCGTAGAATGCTGCAGATATAGGGTCCACTCTGTATTTCCAGAAATACCGTCTTCCCTGAACTTTTTGCCTTTTTCCCTAGGGCCTTTTTGAGATTTAAGTCTGGGCTCAATTATCAAGTACCATGTGAAATCTCTGATCCTTCCAGACAGAATCAACCCCCTCCCTTCCATCTTCCATTCTCCCTTCCTTCTTCCTTCCTTCCTTCCTTCCTTCCATTTCTTCCTTCCCTACTTCCTTTTCTTCCTTCCTTATTCTCTTCCTTATTTTCTTTTTCTTTAGAATGCTTTCTTCCTCTATGCTTCTAGCTATTCATACTGTGATGTGAGACTTAATATAATTTTGCCTCTAATCTTTTACTTGATAATCTTCCCTCTATAGCATTCAGAGGTATATCATTCAGAGTCCTTGGGGAAAACAGATTGCATCTTTAAATATAATGCAATATAACGTTAAAAAATGTAACAAAAGAGCTGTTCATACTTCCATAAAGTGTGGATAGGGTTAAAGAATATCAGCAAGAGAGGTGAAACATTGAGTCTGGCCTCAGTGAGGAACACTAGAAGTAGTAACCCCTAGGCCTGAAGGGGCCAGGGAAGGAAGGGTTACAAGAACCCAGAGAGATCTGTAAGTTGCTGTCATTTAAGGAAAGGGCCACCCAACAGGGTCTGTGGCCTCTGGCAACCACATGAGTGAGTCCAGGAGACACAACAGAAGAGTTGCCAGTTCAACCCACGGAGTCAGGAGAAATTATATATATATATATATATATATATATATATATATATATATTTTTTTAAACCATCAAGGTTTTGTCATCGTTGTTGTTGTTTTTAAGTAACCTCTATGCCCAGCTGGGGCTTAAACTCATGATCCTGAGTTTGCATGCTCTACAGATTGAGCCAGCCAAGTGTCCCTGGAAGCCATACTTTAAAATATATATAAATAAATAAACAAATAAATACATAATTTGAGGAAGAGAGTGAGAGAGAGACAGAGAGAGAGAGACAGAGAGAGAGAGAGCATGCATGATAAGAGGGAGGGGAAGAGGGAGACAAAAAGAGAGAAAGAATCTCCAGCAGACTCCCCACTGAGTGTGGAGCCTGACATGGGGCTTGATCCCAGGACCTTAAGATCATGACCTGAGGTGATCGTGGGTCCCTTTCTGAGGCCAGAGTAAGTGGCTCTTTGAAACAACTTTTGTAGATCTGGACTTTTTAAAGTATTAGACAGTTCCACAGTATACAAGAGTTGGTCACTTAACTGACTGAGCCACGCAGGTGCCCCAGAACCCATACTTTTGATACAAACATAGTAAAAATGTTTTCACTTCTCAAGGAGATACTTAAAACAGTTTTCTGGGAGTATTTAATCTTTATTTTGTCTCAGTTGTTTGAGACATAGCAAAATATATGATGCCATCCCTAGAAATTTTATTCCAGCCCACTTAACCTGCCATTAGGATAGTTTACTTTCCTTAGTTGATTCTATATTCGTGACCTGTGTATATCTGTGATCTTTACAAAGTAACCAATGATGCATTACTCTTTAAGGTGATTGATATTTAATAAACACATATCTTGGTCCTGAGGTGTGCAGGTCTTGTAGATTGGCTCCCTGAACATTTATTCCTAATCACCTTCTCTTAACCTTCCCTTATTATAGAGGTAGAAAAGAAAACGTTAAAATTTCCAGGCTCTCAGGGATCCCTGGGTGGCTCAGCGGTTAAGTGCCTGCCTTTGGCCCGGGGCATGATCCTGGGGACCCTGGATGGAGTCCCATGTCGGGCTCCCTGCGTGGAGCCTGCTTCTCCCTCTGCCTCTCTCTCCATGTTTCTCATGAATAAATAAATAAAATCTTAAAAAAAATTTTTCCAGGCTCTCTTGCAGCTTGAGATGGCCATATAATGTAGGTGAAAATCTGCAGTGAGATCTTCTCTCCTGTATAAAAAGAAAAAGCCAGGAGAGGAGGAAGCCCTTTGTCTTAGCCCGTTTCCTTTCTTCCTGATTGAAAGCAAAAGAATTTGAGGATGATTTAATAAAGAGAATATTTACAAAGGTGCGAACAGGGTGTAGGAAAACCACAGGGGTAAAGTAATACCCTAGGGTGAGTATCAGAGCAGCTGTTACCCATGTAGGCCTGAAGGGGAGGGAGCAACTAGAAAACAGAACAAGAGAGAGTGTGTATGGGTGTGTGTGTATGGGGGGTGATGTGAGGGTGCTAGGACCTTCAGTGGGGGTTACAGATACTCTCCCCACTCCATCTGAGCTTCTGTGAGGGTTTCCCTTAGACTGAATTCTGCTGGGATGCAGGCAGCAAGGTCTGCCTCCTGGAAACCAATCTGGGTGGAAAAGAATAGAGAGTTAATCTGGAAAGACAAAAAAAAAATAATAATCTGGAAAGACAAACAGCATAAAAGGCATCTCATTTATCTTTATACCCATACTGTGCTAACATGTGGTGAGAGTATCTGGTACAAAGTAGGAGATGAACAAATTTTTGTTGAATTTATTAAATCCAGTTTTTTGTTCTACCCTGTAGTGCTTAATACTCCATCTGAAATCTCCACCAAGCTCACTCAAGCCAAATAATTCAACATAAAATTGCTAATCTGCAAGGAACTTCCTTTACCCAGTTGAAAAGGCATCTGGGTCCCTTTCAGAGGCTAGAGTAAGTGGCTCTTTGAAACAATTTTTGTAGATTTGACTTTTTAAAGCATTAGATAGTTCCACAGTTATACAAAGCCTGTTCTCTTGGGACACCTGGGTGGCTCAGTGGTTGAGTGGTTGCCTTCAGCTGACGGCCTGATCCCAGGATCCAGGATCCAGTCCCACATTGGGCTCCCTGCATGAAGCCTGCTTCTCCTTCTGCCTATGTCTTGGCCTCACTCTCTCTGTGCCTCTCATGAATAAATAAATAAATCTTAAAAAAAAAAAAAGCCTCTCCTCTAGTACCATCTAACTTACCTGAGACTTCAACAGGCTCTTTCAGAAGAAATAACTTCTGTGTGCTATCTATATGGCTAAGCCTCAGCTTCCACATCTGTAAAATTAGGGTAGTAATAGCTACCCATCATCAAGTCTCAGGTACAAATGTCACCTCCTCAAGATATCATATAAAAGGAGTACCATACCCCATCACTCTCTAGCCCATTAATACCTTGTTATTCCCCCCTTGCAGTGATTACTTTTCTTTTTTATTATAGCTTATTTATTGTTTATTTGTAGATTATTGGTCTTCTCCCAAAAAAATATTTGCTCCTTATGAGCAAAGACCTTGTCTGTGTTTTTTATTGCTCTATTCCCAGCATCTAGAATGGACATGATTGTTGTTTGATAAATATTTGTTGATGAATGGATAAATAATACCAATTATCAACTTTAGGGCTGTTATGAATATTAAATGACATAATAATGAAATGCACCTGGCACAAAGTAGAACACCATAAATCTAGCTGTTGTTTTCTTTCTCCTTTTTCCCTCCCTCACCTCCTATATTCAGTCCTTTAGCAAGTCATTTTGACCTCAGCCTCAAAACATACCTGGAATTCTCTATCTACTTCATTCATCTCTACCAGCCTACTCCAGCCCCCTTTCCTTTTCACCTGGACTATAAGTAAGGCTCCTAGCTGATCTCCCAGCTTTTCCTCTTGCTCCCGTCTGCTTCATTCTTCACAACCAGAGTTTTTTTTTAACCAGGGAAATCCTTTATTTTTTAAAAGATTTTATTTATTTATTCATGAGAGACACACAGAGAAGGCAGAGACATAGGCCAATGGAGAAGCAGGCTCCCCACAGGAAGCTGGATGTGGAACTCCATCCCCAGCCCTGGGATACCACTGAGCCACCCAGGAGCCCATAAACCGGGGAAGCCTTTCGGAAACACAATTCAGATATTCAAATCATCCGCTGCTTTTTGGATACCCAAACTTTGCATGGCCTGTCCCTCTGCCATCATCTTAGACTTGATCTGCTTTAGGCTGACATAAACTCTTCTCTCCTTCTCTTTCTCCTAGAATTTAACAAATCTATTTTCATCGCAGCACGCATAGCCCTGATGGATTCTTCGGCCAGCATTTAGTTCTAGCTAGCTCCTTTCTGTCTTTCAGACCTCAGTTTAAATAGGGATTCCTTTGAGAGGAAGTATTACTCAATCTAATGCGGTCATTTCTTATTTTACCACATTTTATAGCGCTCAATACTATCTAATATTTCCTCGTTTATATGTTCGTCTCTTCTAACTACGTTTTAAGCTTTGTGAGCACAGAGACCTTGTCTGTCGCGTTCGTTGCTCTATCCCCTAAACTGGAACAATGCCTGCAGCATACAGCACCTGCATGATAAATATTTGTTGAATAAATGAATGCATTGATTATGATGATGGTAACCAAACTTCAGACGACCTGGCCAAACATTTCTGACGACTTCCTCACGAATAACAATCGCATTTCCGAAGATCCTGGTAGACTGTGGAAATCGACAATAAAAAAGATCTGGGGCCGAAATCTGGGGGAAGCAGAGGTAATAGAGCGGAACTTGGGCCTTTTCCTCCCTCTCCAAGGACTGCAGAGACCTCGCAAAAGGGCAGCCTAGAATCTTCTGACCAGAAATTCCCGCCCCGCCACAACGGGTATTTTTCCATCCATGATTCTTCGCAGCCACTTCTGCGAGGTTGAAAATGCGCAAACACCTCTAGGACCCCGAGTTCCTTTCTGTTTCTTTATGAATGAACCGGCTCTAGTCTGCGCAGGCGCAGCTCCCGGTTCTCCGGCTCCACGTGAGGCCCACCCTTCCCTCCCGCGGGCGGCCCCGCCCCCGTCCTTTCTAACGAGCCAATGGCGAGCGGCCTGGGGGGCGGAGCCCGGAGCGCGCGGCACTGTAGATCCCCCGGCGCCCGGCTCCCTCGCGTTAGTCTTGCTGTGTTGTGATCACGTGGCCAGCTCCGGGCGCGGCGCTTGTTTTGGTTTCCCTCTAGCAGGTCCCTGGCAGCTCCGGAGTGAGCGACTTTCCTGGGCCGGTTGCTGCGCCTGCCTCACCCCCTGATCTCCTCCTCCTGGGGCTCCTTCAGCCCGCAGCTCGGCAAGCCCCTCGGGGCCGGCTCCTGCCATGCCGCTAGTTCGCTACAGGAAGGTGGTCATCCTCGGGTACCGCTCTGTAGGTGAGTCTCCGCCTCGGGGAGAGCGCGGGCGCACCGCGGCTTTGTGGCCAGAGGAGGCGCGCTGTCGCGGGAACGCGACCCAGAGAGGAATGGTGGCATCGTTAGAACGGGGTTGTAGGGCGAGGACTGAAAGGATGGAGGAGGAAAGGCTGGGGTGGTGGCGGCGTGTGGAGGGCTTCATGAAGGAGGTAGGAGCGTGCAAGGGTTAACGCGGGCTTGGTTGCAGGAACACAGAGTGACCCCCAGCGTTGCCCTGGGAGGGGTGGGGATGGGGTCAGGATTTGATGCGGGGGGGGGGGGCGCGGTCTGTGTGGGGCCCGTCTCAGGTGTCCGGGTGCGGGGCAGACTTGATCCTAGGGGAATCCCGGATCTTCCCGGGGGTGGGGTGGGGAAAGGCGGCAGGAAAGGCTTCCTGCGGCGCTGCTGAATGCATCCGGTGGCTAGGGTGCAGAGACCCAAGGCGAAGAGAGAGTGAGGGTGGGCTAAGGAAAAACATTGCATGGCACCCGCAGGCTGGGGTGCTCATGTGGTCCTCTTTAGTCCTGGGCCACAGCCCGAAAGGACAGAGGATGTGAATGTGGTTGGATGATTTGGCTACAACTACCGCTGCTTCCCACAGGGAAGACATCTTTGGCACATCAGTTTGTGGAGGGCGAGTTCCTGGAAGGCTATGATCCTACAGTGGAGAACAGTGAGTAGATTTCTCGCCTAGGGGTGGGGCAGGGAGGTCTTTGTTGCCCCACCCAATTCCATAATTTGGGATTTTTCTGGTGCCAAGGGGCTGATTTAATTAGCCATTAGATCTAATCTCTTCTGTAGCAATCCTATTAGTGGAGCTAGAGTATGGATTTTGCAGGATACTGCGTCCAGGATGGTGTAGACTAGACGAAAAGAACCTTAACGTTGTCTCTCCAGCTGCCTGGAGAGCCCCCTGGAGCTGGTCCATCAGTGTCACCCCTAGGGTTCAGAACATATCGGGGCACACATTGCTAGCCCTACAAGGCAACTCACAGTCAAGTTTTCTTTTTCTTTTCAGCTTACAGCAAGATAGTGACTCTTGGCAAAGATGAGTTTCACCTACACCTGGTGGATACAGCAGGGCAGGTACCAGTTTGGGGTAGGGTATCTAAACTTGGGGTAGAGTATCTAAACGGGGCAGTCCAGTTGGGGGAGAGGAAGTCTGGTTGCCTCTGTGGCTCATCTGTAAAGTAGTATTAAAAGGAAAGCATCTTAGCAGCTGGTAACGTGCCGTGCACATGGGACTACTCTGTACTTGTCAAACGGAAATGACTGCAGGAGGAGGTGCCCCAGGGAGGGTCCCCAGGACGCAGCCCACCAGCCTTTTGGCATCTGAGCGCTGCGTGGTTAGTGTTGATGTTTGTGTTTCTCGTCAGGACGAG
Organism: Nyctereutes procyonoides; assembly: GCF_905146905.1. Classification (NCBI taxonomy): domain Eukaryota; kingdom Metazoa; phylum Chordata; class Mammalia; order Carnivora; family Canidae; genus Nyctereutes; species Nyctereutes procyonoides. Next base: position 526,712 of record NW_026575124.1, on the reverse strand, counting down.
TACAGCATCCTGCCCTACTCCTTCATCATTGGGGTCCACGGTTATGTGCTTGTGTACTCTGTTACCTCTCTGCACAGGTAAGTGACCAACATTGAGGGGGGGGACTTGGGAGGATCTGAGGGCTGTCCCAGAATAAATTTATGGTTCTATTCCTTGTGTTTAAAGCTTCCAAGTCATCGCGAGCCTGTACCAAAAGCTACACGAAGGCCATGGGAAAACGCGGTAAGTGGCCCTGGGAAGCAGATACACAGTGTGGACATGACGGGACGGAAGAGAGTGGAGGGTCCAAGTTACAGAGGAGGCCAGCTCAGACTATCCGGCCTGCTGGGAGAATTGTCCAGCCCTGATGCGAGGGGAGTTGGGTTCCATGTGGAGCGGAGGGTATCCTGTAGTAACTGGTATTTCTTCACAGGCTGCCGGTGGTGCTAGTGGGGAACAAGGCCGATCTCTCTCCAGACAGGTAAGGAGATCTCTATGGCTCAAGGCAAAGGGAAGTGAGATGGACTAGTAGCCAGTCGGGTTCTAGTCCTGGCTCTGCCGCAGACTTGAACAAATTGTTTCACCTCCTTTCGCTTCTAACTTGAAGGTTAAGACAAGATAACCCTTCTATTGCAAAAGCTATACTTTCATATTTAGCCTCAATCTGAGACTTCTGGGTTCTCTTTTATTTTCTCCTTCCCCAACCCACCTCCCAAACCTTGGAAGTGGGTTGGGTCAGAAGAAGTCTATAGATTCTATATAATGATTTTGTAGAGAACATGGGGACATTGTTTTCCTCCATCTTCACATCCCCAATTTGCTTCTAGGGAGGTGCAGGCAGTTGAAGGGAAGAAGCTGGCAGAGTCCTGGGGTGCAACGTTTATGGAGTCATCTGCTCGAGAGAATCAGGTGCTTGGGCTGAAGATTAGGGGCAAGATCAGGGTAGCAGTGTTTTTCTTATGGCACTGCTTGGTGGTGGGGATGGTGGGGGAGTGGGGTTTACACCTCTGAGCTGGGTCGTATTGGCAATGAACTGACTTTTTTGCCCTGAATCTTTGTCCTTGCAGCTTACCCGAGGCATCTTCACCAAAGTCATACAGGAGATTGCCCGGGTAGAGAATTCCTATGGGCAAGAGCGCCGCTGCCAGCTCATGTGAGCCCTCAGGCATTGGGTAGCTGCCTTGATTCTGCCCCTGGCACTTGCCAGGCTCCAGCGGGTGTAGGCCCTTAGGACTTCACGGGTATGGTTGCCAGCTGTGTCCCCAGTCCTCTGGTCGCACAGTGTGGTACCCTCATGTTTGCACACTTTTCCAGGCTCCAGTGGCCTGGTTGTCAATGTTTACAATGGGGCAAGGATGTCTCATGGGCACTGGCCTCTAGTCCTCTGTTTTTGCTAAATGAATTGTTATAACTTGCAAGATTGGCATGAGTCCTAAGCATTGTTTATTTAGGACTCAGTCTTCTGTGCAGGTTTTGGGTGTTGGCTGGGTGAAGGGAGCTGGGGACTCCTGAAGTGGAGCTGGCTCCCTAGTGTGACAATGTATATATGCAAATAAACTGAGAAATCTTTTTGTCGTTGACTTCTGTATGTGGGGAATGCTTGGGGCCAGTATCTATTTTTCCAAGGAGTGGTGACTATGACTTTTGGTGGGGAATCAGGGCTCTTGCATTCTACCTCATTCCTATTCCTTACTCCTCACTCATTCAGGAGGACCATTATCCGAAGACTTACTACTTATTTTTTCCCACCTTTTTGCTAGGCTCTCCTATGCAGGTACCAGTTGGCTGCCACTCCCATCCAAGATTGTAGACTCAAGATCCCCTTAAGTACAGAAACACCACCCTCTAGTGGCCAGCTTCCACATGCTGACCTAGCTTCCCTCCTGGGGCTTTGGCATTCGCTGGCTGGCACTCAGAGAGGCTAAGGTTTGGGGAGGAAGGAAACTCCTCATCATAGGGATGTAATAACTGAGAAGGAGTGTAGAGGCAGGGACTAAAGTGTTGGTGAGGATTTTGGCTTTCGAAGAAAGAGAGTTGAGTAAAATAAGAAATAATGCCCCTGGTGTATATCAATCCTGCTCCCCATGTCCTCAGAGCCTTTCATTAAATGGATATTTGGTCTTTTCCTACCATTGGTGACCTCTTCATACCCTTTACATCTTTGGAATTGTGCCACTTTTTTAGGTGTCAAAAGGTATTGCTCCTCTTTTTTTTAAAGATTTATATTAGAGAGGATGAGAGTATGCCTGAGCCCAGGGAAGGGAGGGGCAGAGAAAGAGAGAGAAACTCAAGCAGATTCTGGGAGCTCTATCTCATGACCTTGAGGTCATGGCTAAAGCCAAAATTAAGAGCCGGCTGCTCAACTGACTGAGCCACCCAGGCACCCCTACTTCTATTCTTTCTTATTGACCAGCCATCCTAGTAGGAGGATAGACATTTCAGCTAGGAAGGATTGGTCCTATCTGCCTCGCCTTTTCCTGCTCACCCTCCACCCCCACCAGACCTAGGGCCTAATTGGCCTAATACCTCCTCTAAAGACCTATAAGGGTTGCTGGAATAGTGTATCCTTCATAGGGAGACACAGACTTCTCTTGCTACCTGAGGGAGCCTGAGGTGGGAGGATGGGGAGGATGGGCAAAGTCTTAGCTGTGACCTTGCCAGCGCCTCACTCTAGGCTAGTCGGGCTTACAGTTGGGGAGATTGTCATGCTGGTCTTCAAAAGTGCTGCCAGCTGCTTTTCCATATCTAACTAGAATGTAAAAAATAAGAGCTGTTGGAAGGGGCATTATCCAAACAGCAATCTCAGTAGTTTGGGATTCTCTTTAGGGTTGTCACCACCCTCTTTTTTCTTACATTAAAATCGGGTCCTTTTCCACATCTTACCTGAAATACTCATCATAGGCTATCTATTGCCCTGCTGCCATTTCCATGAGGTCTAAGACTTGTTTGAAATTTTCTAAAAGTGTATCAAGCAATCTTAAAGGCCTGATAGAAGAATGAATATTAGTTAATGGCTAGGTTGGAATACTTTTCCACTTAGCTGTGTGACCTTGTATAGTCCCTTACCCTCTCTAAGCCTCAGTTTCTTATTTATGAAGTATAGTTCAACCTTCAGAGTTGAGGTGAGAATTAAATTGAGGTGATATATGAAATGCTTAGAACAGTCAAACATAATAAACCCTTAAATGGTGGCTATAATGTTATTGGAGGTCTTTTTGGTGAAGGTCAGCCTCCTTGTTTCTGGGATGTAGAAGGTAGGGAGAGACCTAACATTTTCCAACTTTGTAAAAAGGTTTATTTTTGAAGATTTTATTTTAAAGTAATACCTATACCCAACTTAGGACCCAAACTTAATAATCCTGAGATAAACAATCACATGCTCTGACTGAGCCAAGCCAGGTATCCCTATTTTCCAACTCTTGTCTTGGTTAATTAATTAAAATATTTATTCATTCATGAGACACACACAGAGGCAGGGACACAGGCAGAGGGGGAAGCAGGCTCCTCGCAGGGAGCCTGATGCGGGACTTGATCCCAGATCCTGGGATCACGCCCTGAGCTGAAGGCAGATGCTCAACCGCTGAGCCACCCAGATGTTCCTTGTCTTGGTTATTCAGTATAGCTGAGACAGGTGTGGGGTCACTGCTGGACTTTTTGTTGAAATAAACCTGAATGGTCAGTGCAGGCAGGGTAGGTACGTGATGCTAGCATGGGCTAGCACGGGCTATTGCCTATTTCTGATCCCTCCTATGAACCTGGCTGGTAGGGATTTAGGTTTTCTGCACTGTCCAATATGGAGGCCACATATGGCTACTTAAGTTTTAGTATTAACGTTAAAAAGTTCCTCAGGTGCACCATCTACATTTCAAAGTGTTCAACAGCTACATGCAGCTAAGCCAAATTAGACAGTGTAGCTGTAGTGCATTTCCATTACCGCAGAAAATTCTATCGGACAACATTGTAAACCCTTTCCCACAAAGCCAGCCCCCGTCCCTGATTTGCCTCTTTCTCCACATCCTCCTTAAAATAATTTTATTATATATATATATATATATATATATATATATATATATATATATAATCCTAGGAAAAACATGGCCATTGCTTTGAATCATGGATGTCACTCGATGTGGTTCACTGGGAAATTTTACCTATTTCATTTTGCCTCGATCTCACCATCACAGACTTAATTCCACATAGTTCATAAAGAGGGTGAGGAGTAACTAAGAATGTATAAAGTATCTAGCACATAGTTAATTTGTCTCCTCCTGTTCGTCCGCGGTTACACAGCTGATGCAGAAAAGGCATTCCAGTCCCTTCTCACCCAGACTTTACGGGGGTCGATGGGGGAATGCCTGTAAGTAAGTAGTGTTTTGGGATGTTGGCTAGAGTAACAGCACTCCGGCCAGGTAGCAGGAGGGCTTCAAGGTACCTCCTCTCTGTTTACTAAAAAAGGGGACACAGGCCCTGGAGGTCCCGAGAGAACGACTGAGGGTGGGGGGGGGGGGGGAGCGGGAGCACCCGGGAAAGGAAACTCCACATTTATGTTTTGATGGGGGAGGTGCGTGTGGCGACTGTGGGGGCACGGACTCTTCTTTCCCCACGAGGGGGTTGCAGAGCCAGAAGGAACGGCTGGGGACTCGTCCCGCTCTCCTCTGGGCCCCCGAACGTGGCAAGAACCCACCCATTGCAGCGCCAGGCGCCGTGCCTCACTTTCTCCATTTGCGGACTCCAGTTCCCAGGATGCAGAGCAGCGGCCAATCTCCTGGCTCTTCTTCCATCCCCCTCCCGCGAAAGGCTGCCCCTGGCCAAGGCAAGGGGGCAGGTGGTTCCAGGGGCCGAGAACCGCGAGGGAACGGCACTAGAAAGTGGCCGGAGTCCTAGTTCCCGCAGCCGCGCGGAGAGGGAGGCAGGTCCAGGGCCGGGGCGCGGAGGAGGGGGGCTTCGTTCCCACGTGTCTGCCCCGCGGCCGGCCCGGCGCAGTCGGGGTTAACCCGGGGCGGAGGGATCCCGCAGCGTGTGCGTAGAACTGCAGAGTCACAACCTTTCCTCCGAGAGGGCCGTATCCCTCCGCCGCTCCGCTCCAACACAAAATAGGGCCGCGTCTTCTCCTTTCTCCGCTTCTCGAGTGGGGTTCCCCAGGCAAAAGGGCCCCCCGGATCTGGCGCCGGAGGCTTCCTGAATCTCCACGACCGCTGCCGAGCTCTTGGGCCAGGAAATAGCCCCTTCGCAGGAACCACCCTACCGGCCGAACAGGAGGCGGAGGGGGGGAGGCGGAGCGGCGCCGCGCTGCACTACTTTCCTCTCCGGTTGCAAATGGCTGCCTCGTTCCCCACTTTCCGCTCAGTTTCCTGACCCCCCGGTGCCGGGAGCCGGGGTTGGGCCATGCACCTCTAGGCCCCCCGCGATCACAGCCAGCCGGGGGTCGAGAGGGTGCCGCCGATCAGAGCCGGCCAGGCCGGGGGCGGGGCAGCTCCCGAGGCCAGAGGGGAAGGGAGGCGAGCGCAGGGCCTGGAGCGGCCGGAGGGGAGCGGGCAGAGGGCTCGCACCGCCCGCCCCTTCCTCTTCCTCGCCCACCTACCCTCCTCCCTTCCCCGGGGGGAGCAGAAGGTGGGGGGCTCGAAGCCTCGGAGGGCGAGCGCTCGGGGCCGAGGAGCCCGGCGTTGGGTGTGTGTCAGGTCCAGCCCCGCGGCCCCGCCGGCTCCGCGTCGCCGTAGCTCGCGCGGCCCCGGGGCGCCGGCCCGGGCGGGGAGAGGGGCTCGGCGCTCCAGCGAGGGTCTCACGTTCCATCCGGGCCCGGCGCGGGGCGGCGCGGCATTCCTTCCGGGCTGCTGGGGAGGCGCCTCGACGTTCCATCTGGAGAGCCTCGACGTTCCGCCCGAGCCCAGCGCGGGCGGCCGGGGCGCTGGCGCGGCCCTAGGACTGAGAGGCCGCCGGGCGACGCGGATGCGGAGCCTGCTTGCCCAAGATCAAAGCCACCGGTGCTCTCTTTGTGTCCGCTCGGGATTCGCCGCCCTCGGGCTGTCCATGGAAACCTAAACTGCTGGAACCCGAGGCAGAGAACCCTTCTTTGGCTTCTTGCTTTTTTTGGGGGGGGGAGGAGGGTGGCCACTCCGACCTGGATTTACCGTTCTTGGCCCCCTTAAGCCCCCCCGTGCGGGGGGCGGCTGTGATCGCTCTGGCGGTTGGAGGTCGGGGAGCGGCCCGGGCTCTGGCCATGTTCTCGGATGAGGATTTCTGGATCGCCCTGTGAAGAGGTGAGTGAAGTCTGCCCGGCCAGGGCCCAGAAAGGGTTGGACTGGGGGCATAGCCAGATGGACTATCTTGGCCGGAGCTGGCCTTTGGGTTGGAGAAAGGGGTGCCAGAGCTGAGGAGGGTTCCTTTGGCAGGGTCTGTCAAGGGAACCTGAGCCAGTCGCCGGGGCAGAACTGAGGCCTGGTGTCTGGGGTGTGCCTTTTTAAAGACTAGGGGTTCAGGGAACCACGGGAGTTTGGGAACCTGGCCAGATCGCCTTTCTGCCTGTTTATTTTTGTGTTGGGGGGAAGCTCTGCTAAACTAGGACCCAGGCCCCGATGCCAGCACCAATCCCAGTTGGCTGCTTCTCCCTCAGGGTTCCTTGTGGGCCTTGGGAACAGAACAACTCTGGGAGGGACGGTAGAGTGCCACTGCCAGGTCAGACTTACTGCCAGGTTGGACTTTAAGGTTGTTCTGGCCCATCCGGGCACCCAGAGCAGTCACTGGGAGACTCCAGGAACCCTGGATCTTTCACCAGGCCTTGTTTCACTGTGCAAAGGGGGAGAGTGTGTGGAAATTGCCTAGTGTGATGAACTGGGTGGCTGGGGCAAGAAGGAGGCGGGGCTGGGGGCAGCTCTGGCCTTGCTGTTCAACTTTAAACTGCCCCTGCCTGGCAAAGTGACCCCAGCGAGGCCTAGTGCTGTCTTAGCCTGCTTTGCCTCCCCTCCTCTGGGGATGGACATAATCTCTAGGGGATTATAGAGGAGGCCGTTGAGATTTGCTCCCTGCGAATGTGGGCTGCAAAAAATGGCTTTTGTCTCCCGCTTTCTCTGGGCCTAGTGTGGAGAGCTGGTTGCCCATAAGTCCCCGGCCAATCCCACAGGCTCCTCCCAGACCTCTCCAACCCTTTTCAATCAGGGAATGTTAACTGGTCCTCTGATCCTGCCCCAAGCCTGCAGAATAGGGTGGCCTGTTCCTCTTTGGAGGAGAAATGACCTGATCAGAGCTGTTTCTCCTGAAGCCTGTGTTTCCAACCCTGGCAGGGGGTGTTAGGGAGAAGGGGTGTGTGTGTGAGTGCATGAAGGGTGCAGCATGAGCCTCATGCCTCTGGGCCTTGGGCTGGGACAGCCCCTCTCAACAGCTGTCATGCTGCCCAGCAGGGATTTGGCTGGTGTGTTTCGCTCCCTCACTCCACCCCCTCCAACATACATAGGCTAGATCTCTTCGAGCCTGGTCTTGGAAAGGAGAAAATGGGGATTTTGCTCTTGAACAATTTCTGGCTGGTAACCCTGAGGTGAGAGGTGCTACAGGGGTGGTGGAGTGAGGCTAGCTGTCACCCCCCACTCTTTGCCCCTGCTTCTTCAGGAGGATGCCTCCTGTTGTGTGTCCCCGAAGAACTTCCTTAGGAGAAACCTCTCCTTGTTAGCTGTGGCTAACCCCAGGATGACCCAGAGACAGTCCGCAGGGTCTAGAGGCCAGTGTTACCATTTGGATTCTTCCTGGAGGGCCGGCCCAAAATGGGGGTGGGGAGAGGTGTGGTTTGATTCTCAGGCTGGGAACCAGGAAGTCCTGAGTCCTGAAGAAGAGCTGTTCACTCAAGGGCCTGTTTCAGCCTTTCACCTCTCCAAGCCTCCATTTCCCCTTTGGCTGGGAAAATGGAGTTAAACTATTGGTCTGGGATGGAGGCAGCAGGGAGATTGGGTTGAGATGAATCCATGTCTTCTTCCTTGCTGTTTTGGGCCTGTTAGGCCCAGGACTAAGGGAAGCCAGTGCAGTTTTACTCTCTAGATCTATACTTGTCTGGGATCTCTAGTTCCCCAGAGGAAGCCTGGCTAGGCATTAACCCAGTTTAGATCTAGGGAAAAAGCCCTTGGTGTGTGTGTGTGTGTGTGTGTGTGTGTGTGTGTGTGTGTGTGGTTTCTGGCTGTGAAAGATGGGACAGGGGAACCTATGGTCTTTATTTGTTTAGATCTGTTCAGGGACCTGGGAACTGGGACTCAGCATTAGGGTGCAGTTGCTAGACTGCAGGGGTAGAGAAGAGCCCAGGCTTCTTGGAGGTACCCCTAGATTCTTTCTGGTACAGCTTGGAGGATGCTACTCTTTGCTTCTTGGGTCTGTCTTCCATGGCCCCATGAATGAGGCTCTGGCTTTGGGGGATGTTGGTACTCTGTCTTCCAAGGCTGGACGAAGGTGGTTTCTGTACCTCCCTGAGCACTGCCAGCCCTACCAGCTTGAGAGGGCTGCGCTCGGGGGAGGGCAGAGGAATTTGTCCCTCTGGCCTTGTGTGAGGCAGTCCTCCTCCCACCTACTGTATTATCACTGTTGCTTTTTATTTCTTACTGTTTGTGACTCTTTTGGCCTTAACTCTGAGAGCACAGCTGTGGAGGACCTTTGGGGGCATGTAGTGGTAAGATACAGTAGGATGTACACATTTAGGCAACTTTGAAGTCTCTGGGTGTGGTCAGGCCTTGAATGACTGACTAGGAAGAGGGGCCTGCCTGGTGCCCTGACTTCTAACCCCTCCAATTCCCAACTGTGGCTGCTAAGGGCCCCTTGAAGTTCCAGAGTAACTTTTCTGTGGGCTGGCCAGATGACCACCCTGCTTCCCTTTCAGGTGTGATTGTGTGGCAGGTTTGGGAAAGAGATGACCTGGGAATGGAGGTAACATTGTGTCTTTCCCACCCTAGTGGATTCTGATAACTTGAGGGGGAGAAAAAGTAAAACAAATTTTCTTTTCCTGTGATGTGTCACAGAGAGTGCATTGCCCGTCTCTGGAGATGGGAGTGTGAATGCATGGAAAGAGGACTGATAATTGTGGTTCTTAGCTAATTGATTCGCCAATCCTGGACCTTTGAGTGTTCCCCATCTCATCTGCCCCAGTCACTCAACCCCAGTGGCCAACCACTGGGGTATTCGGTTTGGCAAGAGATAGTTGTCTAAGGTTGATGTGGTCCCTGTGGTTAAATGAGAGGAGTGGAAAAGGTGGGAGAGATAAATATCTCAAACTTTTATTTAGAGTTCTGTTTTAGGGATTCCCTCCTTCCCATGTATACCTTCCCCCCATCCTTACCAACACTATACTTCTTTTCTCTACTTAAGTCCTTACCCTTCCCATTAAGAGCTGCTGGCACCTCTTTCTCCCTTCTCCTGTAAGATGTCTTTCTTCTTCCTCACCTCTGTAACTCTTCACTTCTCTCTTTTTTTGTACTGTGCTTAGTTCCCTCTAAGGTTTAGGAAAATATGCCCAAAGAGTGGGTCTAAACACTCTTAGGTATAACTTTAGTGTGTTTCTTTTGGCTGTGGTATAGGCAGGCAGATTGTAGAAGAGGGGACCGTTACCCCCTACCCCCTACCCCCATAGTGTGTGTGGAAACCCTGCTTGACGGAAGAGGAAGGAAGCTACTCTGCTCTGCTGTGTCCTCCTTGGTTTAGAACTCCTCCAAGTGGCAGTGTGCTTCCTGAGACTACAACTCCCAGCATGCCTAGCTTCAAGCCTGGCTACACATGCTCAGTAACTCTTAAGGCCCACTTCTGTTAACTACTAGGGACTTCTGAGGAGGAAGGGCAGTTGGCGTTGCTAAGGGCAACGACCTGAGGCCTTCAGGCTGGGTGAGATCCTGAGCTCAGTCTCAGCAGGGGCCTGAGCTGGATTTGGATGGGCAATGGGGGGAAATTGGGAAATTGGGGAGTTTCTTCTGTTATGATTGGGATCTCCTGGTTGAAACCAGTGGAAGTAGGAGCGAGATCCATCCATCACTGGGCTTTAGTTTCAGTAATGTATTCTCTATCCTGCAAGACCTCAGACTCTGACTCTGGGAGAGGGATTTTGGCTGTACTCAGACTTCTTGAGTTTTAACTACCCTTGGGTTGGCACTGACATACCTCTAGGATGGTAGCTGACTTGAAATCTGAAGAAAAAGGCCAGGGAATAGGGCCCACCAAGAACCAAGAACTCAGCCATGGGGCAAAGGGTGGTACTAGATATAGATTGAATGTGCTTCTAGTTGGATGCTATTGCCTTGGGAACTCTTACGCAGGAGGTAGGAAGGGGGAAAGAGGAGTGGATCCCCTGGGAATCCAGAGTGGGACAATAGGGTATGTGTTTATCTGGGGAGGGAGTAGGCAGTGGGATAAGGGTTAGGGAGAAAGACTTTCCTTGTCATTAGAACAGGAGTTTGTAGGTATGGCTTTGCTTGGCTTTCTGTAAAGTCTAGTTAGCAATAGCTATTTTATACCTCCAAGGATTCTTGGAAAAGTGTTTAGTTGGGGAGACTTACTAGACATATAGATCTTTCTTTTTGGCCCTGACAGGTCTCCCCGAGAGGGCCCTGCCCAGTCGGAGAGAGGGATGGACAGCCAGAAGCCGCCTGGTGAGGATAAAGATTCAGAACCGGCAGGTGAGTAGGGCAAATTCTGGGTTTGCTGGCAGCCTTCTGCCCTTTCCAGGCAACCTTAGATTTCTGGCGCTGGCACAAGGACTGGAGCTAAGTCTGTCTGATAGACAGGTAATTGAAGGACTTTGTTCTTTGGAACAAAAGTCAAATTGCCATCACTGTGAGGGTTTTGGTTAATCTCATAGGTCTGATGAGTGGACTAGTGTCATATAGAGGATGATGGCTGATACATGCTTCTCTGTCTGTTCATTCAGCTGATGGACCTGCAGCCTCTGAGGAGTCAGGCACCACTGAGCCAGACCTTCCCAACCCACATGTGGGGGAGGTCTCTGTGCCCAGTTCTGGAGGTCCTAGGCTTCAGGAGCCTCCCCGGGACTGCAGGTAACTAGTTTGGGGGAAATGAGGATATAAAGGCACACAAAGATTTGATTTGAGAGTCTGGGCTTTCGAGGAGGAAGATGAGTGTTTGGGAATCATAGGCATATTATGGGGATGTTAGGCTTGTCTTTGGGCAGGGGCCTGGCATGGTGCTGATGCTTGTATGTCCACAGTGGGGGTCCAGTGCGGCGTTGTGCTCTCTGTAACTGCGGGGAGCCTAGTCTACATGGGCAGCGGGAACTACGGCGCTTTGAGTTGCCATTTGACTGGCCCCAGTGTCCAGTGGTGTCCCCTGGGGGGATCCCAGGGCCCAACGAGGCAGTGCTGCCCAGTGAGGACCTGTCACAGATTGGTTTCCCTGAGGGCCTGACACCTGCCCACCTAGGAGAACCTGGAGGTAAGTGAGGGGAGGTGGGGTAGCTGACTTGGGCAGGAAATGGGGTAAGGGCTGTGGTCCTGAGCCAGTAGTTACCTTTTTGCTAACTCTGCATTCTGTTTACCCCTCTCCATTTTAAAGGGTCCTGCTGGGCTCACCATTGGTGTGCTGCGTGGTCGGCAGGTGTATGGGGGCAGGAGGGCCCAGAACTATGTGGTGTGGACAAGGCCATCTTCTCAGGGATCTCACAGGTGGGGCTGGGGCCAAGGGATTGCATAGGTAAAGGGCAGAGCGAGCAGAGCTGGTGGGCTTCTGAGGGGTAGAATAGAAGGGCAGTGGGTAGACAGAGGCGGAGCTAGTGCCTGATCTATTGCTCTTGGAGAGAGTGGCTGGTACTGACCCTTTGTCTCTACCCTGGCAGCGCTGCTCCCACTGCACCAGGCTCGGTGCCTCCATCCCTTGCCGCTCACCCGGATGTCCACGGCTTTACCACTTCCCTTGTGCGACTGCCAGTGGTTCCTTCTTATCCATGAAAACACTGCAGCTGCTATGCCCGGAGCACAGTGAGGGGGCTGCACATCTGGGTAAGAAGTCCTCTGGCCAAGTGTGCCCAGGGGGTTTTGTGCTCTGCAGAGCAGTGTGTGTATGCGCCACTAAAATAGACGTGAACTTTGTGAGCACAGGGACTTTGCCTGTGTTGTTTACCATGGTATCTGCAGTGCCTAGAAGAGTGTCTGGCATATATTAGGCAGATTCTCAGTAACTATTGTTTGTTCATTCTGTGTCTATGGAATGCCTGTTATGTAGAGAGCACTGTGCTGAGTCCTGCGAGGAATCTGTAGCTGACCCGCGTTCTCTGTCTCTTCCCACCATAGAGGAGGCTCGTTGTGCAGTATGCGAGGGGCCAGGGGAGTTGTGTGACCTGTTCTTCTGTACCAGTTGTGGGCATCACTATCACGGGGCCTGCCTGGACACTGCTCTTACCGCCCGCAAGCGTGCTGGCTGGCAGTGCCCTGAATGCAAAGTGTGCCAAGCCTGCAGGTAAGAATAAGGGGCAGGAGAGAAGCCTTAGGTGAAGTGCAGGTTCGGGTTGAAAATGAGGGGAGGAATGACCCTGTTCTGTGCCCTGTGTCCCTGCAGGAAACCTGGGAATGACTCTAAGATGTTGGTCTGTGAGACGTGTGACAAAGGATACCATACCTTCTGCCTCAAGCCACCAATGGAGGAATTGCCAGCTCACTCTTGGAAGTGCAAGGTGAACGTCCTCCGGGTCTGCCTTCTTCTCCTTCATTCTGCCTCCTATAACATCTTGTTTCTCAGTTGTGGGGAGTCTTTTGCGCTCCTCTGGTCTGTTCTCTGACCAGTGCCTCTTTTGCCCACTTACTTCCCCTAGGCATGCCGGGTATGCCGGGCCTGTGGGGCAGGCTCAGCGGAGCTGAATCCCAACTCTGAGTGGTTTGAAAACTACTCACTCTGTCACCGCTGTCACAAGGCCCAGGGAGGACAGCTTATCGGTTCTGTGGCTGAGCAGCATCCCCCTGTCTGTAGCAGGTAAGTAGCACGGCCCGGGAGAGAGAGGGATGGGGGTTTGGAAGTACTGAGACTGGCAGGAGATGTGTTAAAGCAAGTTGACTTTGAGAGGAGAGCCCCAAGGTGGGCAGTAGGATCCATAGTATTCATGCCTCGCTCCAGGGTGCTCTCTGGGGGGTTGATAGTTGACGAGAGCCACGGTGCCTGCTTCCCTCTACCCTCTGCAGGTTCTCACCCCTAGAGCCTGGCGATACCCCCACTGACGAGCCCGAAGCTCTGTACGTTGCATGCCAAGGGCAGCCAAAGGGTGGGCACGTGACCTCCATGCAACCCAAGGAACCGGGGCCCCTGCAATGTGAAGCCAAACCACTAGGTGAGTGGGGTTTGAGGGTCCCTGAAAGTAATTCCTGCCGGTTTGCGGCAAGAGACAGTTTCTGCTTTGCCCCAGGCCCTGTACTTTGTATGGAGTAGAGCTGGGCTAGGTGGGAGCCTAGTGTGTTATGTCTACAGGGAGAGCAGGGGCCCAACTTGAGCCCCGGTTGGAGGTCCCCCTAAACGAGGAGATGCCACTGCTGCCCCCACCTGAGGAGTCGCCCCTCTCCCCACCACCTGAGGAATCGCCCACATCCCCACCACCTGAGGCATCGCGTCTGTCCCCACCACCGGAGGAATCACCCCTCTCTCCGCCGCCTGAGGAGTCTCCTCTGTCTCCTCCACCTGAATCATCACCTTTTTCTCCACTGGAGGAGTCGCCGTTCTCTCCACCAGAGGAGTCACCCCCATCTCCCCCACTTGAGACGCCCCTGTCTCCACCGCCTGAAGCATCACCCCTCTCCCCACCATTTGAAGAGTCTCCCTTATCCCCCCCACCTGAGGAGTTGCCCACTTCCCCGCCACCTGAAGCATCTCGCCTGTCTCCACCACCTGAGGAGTCACCCATGTCCCCGCCGCCTGAAGAGTCACCCATGTCTCCGCCACCTGAAGCATCTTGTCTGTTCCCACCATTTGAAGAATCGCCCCTGTCCCCTCCACCAGAGGAGTCTCCCCTCTCCCCACCACCTGAGGCATCCCGTCTGTCCCCACCTCCTGAGGACTCGCCTATGTCCCCACCACCTGAAGACTCGCCTATGTCCCCCCCACCTGAGGTATCCTGCCTGTCCTCCCTGCCTGAGGTGTCACGCCTGTCCCCACCACCCGAGGAATCTCCCCTGTCCCCACCACCCGAAGAGTCCCCCACATCCCCTCCACCTGAGGCTTCCCGCCTGTTCCCACCGCCTGAGGACTCCCCGACTTCCCCGCCGCCTGAAGACTCACCTGCTTCTCCGCCACCGGAGGACTTACTCGTGACCCTACCGCTAGAGGAGTCATCCCTGTTGCCACTGCCTGAGGAGCCACGACTCTGCCCCCAGCCCGAGGAGCTGCGCCTGCCCCCTCAGCCCGAGGAGCCGCGCCTGTCCCCTCAGCCCGAGGAGCCGCGCCCGTCCCCTCAGCCTGAGGAGCCGCGCCTGTCCCCTCGGCCTGAGGAGCCACGCCTGTCCCCCGCACTTGAGGAACCATGCCTGTCCCCCGCGCCTGAGGAGCTGCGCCTGCCCCTTTGGCTTGAGGAGCCACGTCTGTCCCCCCGGCCTGAGAAGCCATGCCTGTCCCCTGCCCCTGAGGAGCTGCACCTGTCCCCCCGGTCTGAGGAGCCCTGTCTGTCCCCCCGGCCTGAGGAGCCGCGCCTGTCCCCCCAGCCTGAGGAGCCGCGCCTGTCCCCCCGGTCTGAGGAGCCGTGCCTGTCCCCCCGGTCTGAGGAGCCGTGCCTGTCCCCACGGCCTGAGGAGCCGCACCTGTCCCCCATGCCTGAGGAGCCGCAGTTGTCCCCCCGGCCTGAGGAGCCGCCCTTGTCCCCCATGCCTGAGGAGCCGCCCCCGTCCCCCGGGCCTGAGGAGCCGCGCCTGTCCCCCCGGCCTGAGGAGCCATGCCCGTCCCCTCAACCTGAGGAACCGCGCCTGCCCCTTGGACCTGAGGAACCACGCCTGTCCCCTCGACCTGAGGAACCGCGCCTGTCCCCTCGACCTGAAGAGCCCCCTGAGGAGCCAGGCCTATGCCCTGCACCTGAGGAATTGCCCTTGTTCCTCCCACCTGGGGAGCCATCTTTATCCCCCTTGCTTGGAGAGCCGGCCCTGTCTGAGCCTGGGGAACCACCTCTGTCCCCTTTACCAGAGGAGTTGCCGTTGTCCCCATCTGGGGAGCCATCCTTGTCACCTCAGCTGATGCCACCAGGTAAGGGGATATTAATACTCTCTTACCTGGGACAGTCTTAATTCTTTATGGCACGTCTAATCTAAGAGCCTCCCTTTTTCTCTTTCTCTCCAGATCCTCTTCCTCCTCCGCTCTCACCCATTATCACAGCTGTGGCCCCGCCGGCTCTGTCTCCTTTGGGGGAGTTAGAGTACCCCTTTGGTGCCAAAGGGGACAGTGACCCTGAGTCGCCGTTGGCTGCCCCCATCCTTGAGACGCCCATCAGCCCTCCACCAGAAGCTAACTGCACTGACCCTGAGCCTGTGCCCCCTATGATCCTCCCCCCATCTCCAGGCTCCCCAATGGGACCAGCCTCTCCCATCCTGATGGAGCCCCTTCCCTCTCGGTGTTCTCCACTCCTGCAGCCTTCCCTTCCTCCCCAAAACTCCCCTCCTTCCCAATGTTCTCTTCCTGCTCTGCCATTGTCCATTCCCTCCCCACTGAGTCCCATGGAGAAGGCAGTGGAGGTCTCAGATGAGGCTGAGCCGCATGAGATGGAGACTGAGAAAGTCCCAGAACCTGAGTGTCCAGCCTTGGAACCCAGCCCCACTAGTCCTCTCCCCTCACCCATGGGGAACCTTTCCTGCCCCGCACCCAGCCCTGCCCCAGCTCTGGATGACTTCTCTGGTCTGGGGGAAGACACAGCCCCTCTGGATGGGACTGACACTCCTGGTTCACAGCCAGAGGCTGGACAGACCCCTGGCAGTTTGGCTAGTGAACTTAAGGGTTCCCCTGTGCTCCTGGACCCCGAGGAGCTGGCCCCCGTGACCCCTATGGAGGTCTATGGCCCAGAAGGCAAGCAGGCAGGGCAGGGTTCACCCTGTGAAGAGCAAGAGGAGCCACGTGTACCGGTGGCCCCTACCCCACCCACTCTCATCAAATCCGACATCGTTAATGAGATCTCTAATCTGAGCCAGGGTGATGCCAGTGCCAGTTTTCCTGGCTCAGAGCCCCTGCTAGGCTCTCCCGACCCCGAGGGGGGCGGCTCCTTGTCCATGGAGCTGGGGGTATCTACAGACGTTAGTCCAGCCCGGGATGAGGGCTCCCTGCGGCTCTGTACTGACTCGCTGCCAGAGACTGACGACTCGCTACTATGTGATGCTGGGACAGCAATTGGCGGAGGCAAAGCCGAGGGGGACAAGGGGAGGCGGCGCAGCTCCCCGGCTCGTTCCCGCATCAAACAGGTAAGAAACTATCCAGCCACTGGTTGTGGTCATGATGCCACCCTTGAGGATATTGACCTGTGTCACTGTCTACCTGGCTTTATTGAATCCTAGACTCGCAGAGATTCTTCAGTTCGTCCTCTTACTTCATTAAGGGGAATACTGATACATTAGAGGGGGAAGTGAATTGCACGGGTTCGTGGTTACTCAGTAAGAGTACAGACTGGAAATTCAAGTCTTTCTGGCCACTGTTTTTCTCATTGTGCCATGTTGGTCACTCTTTCTCCTTGGGACAGGGGAATGGTTTGAACCGGAGCTACCTGCCTGTTGCTGTCTGAGAGCTTGGCTTTTCCCCTGTCCTGGCCAGGACTCCTGGGCCTTAGCACCTATCATGTTCTGTCCGTTCGTTTCTTCTCTCCCCCTACACTGTATGATCGCAAGCTCCCGACTTGCTCCTGTAACCATCCTCTTCCCTCACTCAGGGTCGCAGCAGTAGTTTCCCAGGAAGACGCCGGCCACGTGGAGGAGCCCATGGAGGACGTGGGAGAGGACGGGCCCGGCTAAAATCAACTACTTCTTCCATTGAGACTCTGGTAGTAAGGAGAGGCTTCCCATTTCCCAAACATGCTTCAGCTGGTCCCTTCAAGATTAAACACCCTTTAAATCCTGCCAGTCCCCTGCACGCTCACCTACCTACCTACCTACCTGCCTGCTAGCCTAGGGCCTGTCCAGCTATGTCTGTGCTCCTTCTGTCCACCTGGCCCCCAGGCTTCTCTGAAATCTCTGCTGTCGGGCTGAGGCCCAGTTTGGGAGCTGGGGTATTCTTCTGCTTCTTAGTCCTGGCTCCTGGCCTTCATCTTAGCCAGGGGTTCACTCCTTCCCCCAACACCAAAGAGGAGAGCAGCTTAGTGGGGGCAGATTTAGCTGCCTCACTTGCCACAACTCTCTGCCTGTAAGGTTGCTGATATCGATAGCTCTCCCAGCAAAGAGGAAGAAGACGACGATGACGACACCATGCAAAATACTGTGGTTCTCTTCTCCAACACAGACAAGTTTGTCCTAATGCAGGTACCGTACTTGACTGGTGTAGTCCCATCCTCAGCACTGAGACCTGCCAAACCCAGCATTGGGTGTGCGTATTTTGGTGGGACGGTAAATGGGGAAAACCAAGGACCTACTTCTGGGGATATTCGGCTAATGAAAAAACAGACAGTGAACCAGGATCACGTTTCGTTCGTTTGTCTGTCCATCAAATTTCTGTTTAGACTCAGAGGAATCTGAGCTTGGCACTGAGCTAGGAGCAAGGGGTATAGCAATGAAAAAGGCAAGAAATGCCCTCTGCCGCATTGGAGCTTATGGCCTGAAATTATGTACATTTTCACCCGAATAATCTCAAAGCTGATAGAATTTTGTCAGATACATTCCTCTCTCATCCTGACCAGTCTTTAACTTTCTTCCCTTCCTTTGACTTCTCTTTCTTTTACCCAGTCGGGATGTACCAGTTCAGTTCCCTGGTCAGATGAGCAAGGCACGCTAGGAAGGACCAGGCCTGTGATGGCTAAGTGTCCTGATGATGGGGGGTGGTTTTTGGTTCCCTGACTCCCTCCTTTCAGATTAGTGTTAGTTGGTCGCTGGGACTGAGTGAGATGAAGAGACCAGGTTGGATATTTAGGTTTCTGTATTTCTCTAGGACATGTGCGTGGTTTGTGGCAGCTTTGGCCGGGGGGCAGAGGGCCACCTCCTTGCCTGTTCCCAGTGTTCCCAGTGCTATCACCCTTACTGTGTCAACAGCAAGGTGAGTTCAAGGCCCAAGAGGCTTGGGCTATGGAATGGGGTCAGTTATTTCTTATCTTAGGCCCTTGTTCTGGTCACTTTTTTTTTTTTTTTTTAAATTTTTAAATTCGAGTATAGTTGACACCCGGTCACACTAGTTAAAATGGCTGTTGGTCATGGAAGTTATTTATTAGTCACTAGTAGTTATCAAACTCATCTTGGAGCAAAGTACTCTGGAAATTATGGTGGTCTTTATTAAGTTTCATTGTGGTAGACAGTGATTTGTTGGTATAACTTAATCTATCATATATGCTGGGAAAACCTGACTAATAGAAAACATGATACGGCTTGGAGATAAAGTATGAAATCAAAATTACAAGCACATGGCTACAAAGAGAAGGCGCTGGTTTTGATCCCCGTGTGATCACTTGTTTTGGGGTTTTCATTAATGTTAATTGAACTTTTTTTTTTTAAAGATTTTATTTATTTATTCATGATAGACATAGAGGGAGAGAGAGGCAGAGACACAGGCAGAAGGAGAAGCAGGCTCCATGCAGGGAGCCTGATGTGGGACTTGATCCCAAGACTCCAGGATTGCGCCCTGGGCCAAAGGCAGGCGCTAAACCGCTGAGCCACCCAGGGATCCCCATGAACTTATTCACTGCTAACATTTGTGAACTTTAAGCAGTAGCAGTTTCTAAACATTCAAGAAAAGTTGGGGAAAATGCAACCTAATTCTTCCCATAGTCTTTTTGGGGATTTGGCTAGTGAAAGGTTGTAGTGAGGCAATGACTGGGTGAGGCTGTTCTCTGACCAGTGGAGATCCCTGAGAGCCTTAGTTTTAGAACCACTACTTTTGGGGGTGAGGGTGCTCTGTATAGCTTTCCTGTGCTCAGATGGAGGTCTGGCCTGGGCACCGAGGTCCTCCAGCTCTGCCCATTGTAAGGCCCACCCTCCCCTAAGAGATCTTCCCTCTCCTGTACGTCACACCCTGAGAAGTTGGCATCTCCCACACCAGATCACCAAGGTGATGCTGCTAAAGGGCTGGCGTTGCGTGGAGTGCATCGTGTGTGAGGTGTGTGGCCAAGCCTCGGACCCCTCACGCCTGCTGCTCTGTGATGACTGTGACATTAGCTACCACACATACTGCCTGGACCCGCCACTGCTCACCGTGCCCAAGGGGGGCTGGAAGTGCAAGTGGTAAGGAGACCGGGATCTTTGGGGGGCCTGGGCCAGAGATGTTGGAGGGATGTGATGTTGCTAACATGGCAGAGGCTGGATTTAGGAGGCAGGACTGGTTGCTCGCTTCTCAGTGTGAAGGTGCCTCCAGGTGCCTCTGGAAGGTTAGGTACCAAGGGTCTGTCTTTCTGCTCCCACCAGGTGTGTGTCTTGTATGCAGTGTGGGGCCGCCTCCCCTGGCTTCCACTGTGAATGGCAAAATAGTTACACACACTGCGGCCCCTGCGCCAGCCTGGTGACCTGCCCTATCTGTCACGCCCCATACGTGGAAGAGGACCTACTAATCCAGTGCCGCCACTGTGAACGGTGAGGATGGCCCTTTCCCCTATATAGGCCTTTACCCTGTTCTCCTCCTTGCACTATCTGGGTTTATTTCTTATGGTCTCCCTTCTTCCAGGTGGATGCATGCTGGCTGCGAGAGCCTCTTCACGGAGGATGATGTGGAGCAGGCGGCCGATGAGGGCTTTGACTGTGTCTCCTGCCAGCCCTATGTAGTAAAGCCTGCTGGTGAGTGCCAGGTGCTGGGGAGAGTGATGAGGGGTCAGGGCAGGGAGGTCTTGCTTTGGGACTCAAGCTGCCTTGGTTTGTCTGTCTCTTCCATAGCGCCTGTCGCACCTCCAGAGTTGGTGCCTATGAAGGTGAAAGAGCCAGGTGAGTCACAGAAATCCCCAGTGCCAAGGCCAGAGGAGACCTAGACACTGTCTAGTCCAGCTCCAGGGGATCCCTGGGTGGCGCAGCAGTTTGGCGCCTGCCTTTGGCCCAGGGCGCGATCCTGGAGACCCGGGATCGAATCCCACATCGGGCTCCTGGTGCATGGAGCCTGCTTCTCCCTCTGCCTGTGTCTCTGCCTCTCTCTCCTTCTCTCTCTGTGACTATCATAAATAAATAAAAATAAAAAAAAATTTAGTCCAGCCCCTGCCCCCCCACAACTTCCTCTACCCATTTTCAGAGGAGGAAACTAAGATCCTTGGAGGTTGAGTGGTCTGCTCAAGGTCATGCCAGTAGGTTAGTGGTAAACCTATGATGAGAACAAAAGCCTCCATCTTCCCAGGCAGAGTTCATTCCGCTAGGCGAGCATGACCTTCGCACTGCCAGATTCTCACCTCAGAGAGCACAGAATAGAACTTTTTTCCTCAGTGAAGGAGGCTGTGGCCATTGCCTCCTCCAGCAGCATGTGGGCCCTGCTCCTGGCATCTGGGACACTGTTTGGTGGCATTCGGCAGGCCCAGGCAGCTAGAGAGTATATTTGGTGAGCTAGTGTTAGTCATGAGCAAAGTCAGGCTTCTGTGGTAGCGGTCTCCATGAACCCCTCCGGGTCACTGAAAGAGAACTCAGGCCTCAGATAGCACCTGTCAGTGGCCTGTCCTTTCCAACCCTCATGCGCCAGTGTTCACTTTGATCTTTTGCTGGTTTTGTCCCAGCTGGGGACTTAGGCTGAAACTTAGAGTTCTGGTTTCTCTGGGGCCTCCATCCAGGGGTTACATGCTCTTCCCCTTTGTGCAGAGCCTCAGTACTTTCGCTTCGAGGGCGTGTGGCTGACAGAAACGGGCATGGCCGTGCTGCGTAACCTTACCATGTCACCCCTGCACAAGCGGCGCCAGCGGCGAGGACGGCTTGGCCTCCCAGGCGAGGCAGGGCTGGAGGGTTCTGAGCCCTCAGATGCCCTTGGTCCTGATGACAAGAAGGATGGGGACCTGGATGCTGATGAGCTGCTCAAGGGTGAAGGTCAGGCGGGGGAATCTCAGGAAGTGCCCATGTAGTGGGAGGGTGTCAGTGAGAGTAGGGCATTGGTTGGGGCAGCACTGCCTCTCCCAGTCCCCCTGTTGGTCTTGCCACATGGCTTTGTAGCAAGGCACTGGGCACTCTGTTCTTGGGTGGCAAGATGACAAGGTTAAAAGGGCCTATGTCTCTGATCTTTCTCTCTCTTTCTCTGTGCCCGTACACAGGTGGCGTGGAGCACATGGAATGTGAAATGAAACTGGAGGGCCCTGTCAGCCCTGACGTGGAGCCTGGCAGAGAGGAGACTGAGGAAAGCAAGAAACGCAAACGCAAACCCTATCGGCCTGGTGAGGCCCTGGGATGGGGAGGTGCGTGGCAGGGGATAGCTTACCAGGTCCCCCAGCGGCTTCTCAGTCTCGGCTCTGCCTCCTCGTAGGCATCGGTGGTTTCATGGTGCGACAGCGGAAATCCCACACACGTGTGAAAAAGGGGCCTGCTGCACAGGCGGAGGTGTTGAGTGGGGATGGGCAGCCCGACGAGGGTGAGACGGGTGAGGGCTCCAGTGGGGCCTGGGAGAAGGTGGGGATCACAGGAACTATGGGGCACTGCCAGGGAGGCCCGGGAGGTGAGGGCTCACTTGTAGGGCCAAGAGGGTGGTGGACCCAACTGGCATTGGGGAGAAAGCAGCCCAAAAGCCTCCCTCAGGTGCGTTGGGAGCAGCATGCCTGGTGTTCCCTGAGAGGGGCTGACATCTCCCCTTCTGTCCCCAGTGATGCCTGTGGACCTGCCTGTTGAGGGCCCTGTGGACCAGAGCTTAGCTGATGGGGATGAGAAAAAGAAGCAGCAGAGGCGAGGGCGCAAGAAGAGCAAACTGGAAGACATGTTTCCTGCTTATTTGCAGGTGGGTCTTAGGCTCTGTGGGGTGAGGGAAGGCCTGCCCTGCAGAGCATGAAGAAGCCCAGTTCTCCTCCTCCTCCCTCAGGAAGCCTTCTTTGGGAAGGAGCTGCTGGACCTGAGCCGGAAGGCCCTTTTTGCAGTTGGGATGGGCCGGCCAACTTTTGGCCTAGGAACCCCAAAAGCCAAAGGGGATGGAGGCTCAGATAGGAAGGAGCTCCCCACCTCACAGAAAGGTCAGTCATGTCAGGGTGAGGTGATCTGAAGGGATCCAACCTCCCTGTGCTTAGGAGCTGGTGAGGGGATTTGGTAGGGAATAGGCTCGTCTCCTGGAATTGAGGGTGGGCCAAGTCCCTGGCCTGTGGAGTTGGGGACCCATTCTGGGCATGAAGCGTAGGGCATCTCTGACTGGAGCGGGGACTGTTGCTCATAGGAGATGATGGTCCGGATGTTGCAGATGAAGAATCCCGTGGCCCTGAGGGCAAGGCTGATACACCAGGTGAGGGCTGCTGGGAAGAATGTGTCCTGTCTTGGTTTTGCCTGTCAACATGTTTTGCCCCTGAGCACGATTCGGGTTGGGGGCTGGAAACTGTTTCATGCTCTCTGTGGTTCAGGGTGGCCAGTGTGGTGCCTCTACGCTGTCTGTGGCTGACAGGTGTCTCCTTGCAATTGCAGGACCTGAGGATGGAGGTGTGAAGGCATCCCCTGTGCCCAGTGACCCCGAGAAGCCAGGCACTCCGGGTGAAGGGATGCTTAGCTCTGACTTAGATAGGATTCCCACGGAAGGTGAGGCTATGGCCCACACTCCTTCGGGTATAAACATCCTCTGTGGGAGAAGAAGGTCCTACTTGTGGGACTACCATCTGCACAGCGGCTTTAATGGGGAGTCCCGGGCACCTTTCCTGGGGTGTCCCCTCAAATTCCCAGTCTTCCTCAGCGGCATCCTTCATCAACCCCCCACAGAACTGCCCAAGATGGAATCCAAGGACCTGCAGCAGCTCTTCAAGGATGTTCTGGGTTCTGAACGAGAGCAGCACCTGGGTTGCGGAACCCCTGGCCCAGATGGCAGCCGTACACCGCTGCAGAGGCCCTTTCTCCAAGGTGACGTGGCTGGGAGTGGTGTGAAGACTGGGTGGCCAGGTTTGTTCAGGCTTGCCCCCAGGACGGGTGTCTTGCCCCCTTTCTCTGATCCTCTGCCTCTTGTAGGTGGACTCCCTTTGGGCAATCTCCCCTCCAGCAGCCCAATGGACTCCTACCCAGGCCTCTGCCAGTCCCCATTTCTGGATTCTAGGTTGGTATCTATGCCTAACTTCTGTGGGCAGTCCCTATTGTCCCTTCCCTCCCACTGGGGCCGTGCTAAGGGAGGGGACCTTGGACTCCTGGGTGCTGCTGTAACAACACTTCCCCCCTGCTCCTTAGTTAGTGACCTGGGGGCTCCAGGCAGTCTGTCTGGGGTGGGGCTTGGCATCCCTGCCCTCTGTGACTCTCTGCCCCTGCGCCCCAGGGAGCGCGGGGGCTTCTTTAGCCCGGAACCCGGTGAGCCAGACAGCCCCTGGACAGGCTCGGGGGGCACCACACCCTCCACCCCCACCACCCCCACCACAGAGGGTGAGGGCGACGGGCTCTCCTATAACCAGCGGAGCCTTCAGCGCTGGGAGAAGGATGAGGAGTTGGGCCAGCTCTCCACCATCTCGCCTGTGCTCTATGCCAACATTAACTTTCCCAATCTCAAGCAGGATTACCCAGGTACCCATGGGACGGGGGCAAGGGCAACAGCCTGGTAATGTGATGGCACAGGGTTCGCATGCCAGGTCTCCTCTAACAACATGCTTTTGCCCTCCAGACTGGTCTAGCCGTTGCAAACAAATCATGAAGCTCTGGAGAAAAGTTCCAGCTGCTGACAAAGCCCCCTACCTGGTGAGATGGCAGGGAGCCTGTGTCTGGGTGGAAACTGGGGCTTGAGGATGTCTTTGGGAAATTCACCTCAGTTCTTTCCATTTCCCACTCCTAAAGCGACTGGGCCAGAAGGGATCTGTTCCTGGGTAGGGAGTGAGTGACATGAGGGATGGGGGCTGGGCACGAAACTGAGTTGTAGGCCTAAGGCTGTGTCCTGTATTCCTCAGCAAAAGGCCAAAGATAACCGGGCGGCTCACCGCATCAACAAGGTGCAAAAGGTGAGTGGGGGCCAGACCGGGCCATGCCATCCAAATCCTGTACCCGGGGGGCCTCTCTGAGGGTATGGGGGACATAGGGCCTGCCACAGCAGCCTGACTGCTCTGTGCCTGGTCTCCCCCTATAGCAGGCTGAGAGCCAGATCAACAAGCAGACCAAGGTGGGCGACATGGCCCGTAAGACTGACCGACCAGCCCTACATCTCCGCATTCCCCCCCAGCCAGGGGCACTGGGCAGTCCGCCCCCTGCTGCTGCCCCCACCATTTTCATTGGCAGCCCCACAACCCCCGCCGGCTTGTCTACCTCTGCGGACGGGTTCCTGAAGCCGCCAGTGGGCACAGTTCCCGGCCCCGACTCGCCCGGTGAGCTCTTCCTCAAGCTCCCACCCCAGGTGCCCGCCCAAGTGCCTTCGCAGGACCCCTTTGGACTGGCCCCCGCCTACGCTCTGGAGCCTCGCTTCCCCACGGCACCACCTACCTATCCTCCCTATCCTAGTCCGACTGGGGCCCCCGCGCCGCCTCTGACGCTGGGCGCCTCATCTCGTCCTGGGACTGGCCAGCCAGGGGAATTCCACACTACCCCACCTGGCACCCCCCGACACCAGCCCTCCACACCTGACCCTTTTCTCAAACCCCGCTGCCCCTCACTGGACAACCTGGCTGTGCCTGAGAGCCCAGGGATAGGGGGAGGCAAGGCTGCCGAACCCCTGCTGTCGCCCCCACCTTTTGGCGAGTCTCGGAAGGCCCTAGAGGTGAAGAAGGAAGAGCTCGGGGCATCCTCTCCGAGCTACGGGCCCCCAAACCTAGGCTTTGTTGACTCACCTTCCTCAGGCCCCCACCTGGGCAGCCTGGAGATAAAGGCACCCGATGTCTTCAAAGCCCCCCTGACCCCTCGGGCATCTCAGGTAGAGCCCCAGAGCCCGGGCTTGGGCCTAAGGCCCCAGGAGCCACCCCCTGCCCAGGCTATGGCCCCTTCTTCCCCCAGCCACTCGGACATCTTTCGCCCTAGCCCTTACCCTGATCCCTATGCCCAGCCACCATTGACCCCTCGGCCCCAACCCCCACCTCCCGAGAGCTGCTGTGCCCTGCCCCCTCGCTCATTGCCCTCAGACCCTTTCTCCCGAGTGCCCGCCAGTCCCCAGTCCCAGTCCAGCTCCCAGTCTCCGTTAACACCCCGTCCTTTGTCTGCCGAGGCTTTTTGCCCATCCCCTGTTACCCCTCGCTTCCAGTCCCCTGACCCCTATTCCCGTCCTCCCTCACGCCCTCAGTCCCGTGACCCATTTGCCCCCTTGCATAAGCCACCCCGACCCCAGCCCCCTGAAGTTGCCTTCAAGGCTGGGCCTCTAGCCCACACTCCACTGGGGGCTGGCGGCTTCCCAGCAGCCCTGCCCTCAGGGCCGACAGGTGAGCTCCATGCTAAGGTCCCAAGTGGACAGCCCCCAAATTTCGCCCGGTCCCCTGGGACGGGTGCTTTTGTGGGCACCCCCTCTCCCATGCGTTTCACTTTCCCTCAGGCAGTAGGGGAGCCTTCCCTAAAGCCCCCTGTCCCTCAGCCTGGTCTCCCTCCACCCCATGGGATCAACAGCCATTTTGGGCCTGGCCCTACCTTGGGCAAGCCTCAAAGCACAAACTACACAGTAGCCACAGGGAATTTCCACCCATCGGGCAGCCCCCTGGGATCCAGCAGTGGGTCCACAGGAGAGGGCTTTGGGCTGTCCCCGCTACGCCCCCCATCAGTCCTACCCACACCTGCACCCGATGGATCCCTCCCCTACCTGTCCCATGGAGCCTCACAGCGGGCAGGCATCACCTCTCCGGTCGATAAGCGAGAAGACCCAGGGGCTGGAATGGGCGGCTCTTTGGTGGCACCTGAACTTCCAGGTACCCAGGACCCAGGCCTGTCCAGCCTCAGCCAAACAGAACTGGAGAAGCAGCGCCAGGTGGGTAGACATCCTGGAGCAAACCTCCCCCACCCCCCACAATACCTTTGCTGTCTCTGTGCCAGCCCCGTGGTTAGAGTAGAATGGACTTACCCCACTTTTCTGTTCTCTGCACAGCGCCAGCGACTCCGGGAGCTGCTGATTCGGCAGCAGATCCAGCGCAACACCCTGCGGCAGGAGAAGGAGACAGCTGCGGCAGCTGCAGGAGCTGTGGGGCCCCCGGGCAGCTGGGGTGCTGAGCCCAGCAGCCCTGCCTTTGAGCAGCTGAGTCGAGGCCAGACCCCCTTCGCCGGGACCCAGGTAGGTAGAGTGGCAAGGGGTGAGGGGCTCAGGGTCCTGAAGATGGCCCCCCTCATCTATCTCTGTCTCTCCTAGGACAAGAGTAGCCTTGTGGGGCTGCCCCCAAGCAAGTTGGGGGGCCCCATCCTGGGGCCAGGGGCTTTTCCTGGTGATGACCGACTCTCCCGGCCACCTCCACCAGCCACCCCTTCTTCTCTGGATGTGAATAGCCGGTGAGGCTCCAAGGGGTTCCCTTGAAGTAAAGCAAGGGAACAGACCTTCCCACCTGTGTGTGCTCCCCCTGGTTTTCCCATGGCTGATCCTTGTCCCCATGTCACTTAACTCTTCCCCATTCCCTCTGACTGCAGCAACTCCATCCTTCCCTGCTGCCCTAAGCCTATTTTCTAGCTCTCCATCCTAATTTCATCGTACTGACTATTGCATGTTTTTCCAGGCAACTGGTGGGAGGCTCCCAAGCCTTCTATCAGCGAGCGCCCTACCCTGGGTCCCTGCCCTTACAGCAGCAGCAGCAGCAGCAGCAGCAGCAACTGTGGCAGCAGCAGCAGCAGCAACAGCAGCAGGCAACGGCAGCCACTTCCATGCGACTTGCCATGTCTACTCGCTTTCCGTCAACTCCTGGGCCTGAACTGGGCCGCCAAGCCCTGGGTTCCCCCTTGGCGGGACTTCCCACTCGCCTGCCTGGCCCCGGAGAGCCAGTGCCTGGTCCAGCTGGTCCTGCCCAGTTCATTGAGTTGCGGCACAATGTCCAGAAGGGACTAGGACCTGGGGGGGCTCCATTTCCTGGTCAGGGCCCCCCTCAGAGACCCCGTTTTTACCCAGTAAGTGAGGACTCCCACCGAATGGCTCCTGAAGGGCTTCGAGGCCTAGCGGTATCAGGCCTTCCCCCACAGAAACCCTCAGCACCCCCGGCCCCTGAATTGAACAACAGCCTCCATCCAATACCCCACACCAAAGGTCCCTCCCTGCCCACCAGCTTGGAGCTGGTTAGCCGGCCCCCCTCAAGCACTGAGCTTGGCCGTCCTCCTCCTCTGGCCCTGGAAGCTGGGAAGTTACCCTGCGAGGATCCTGAGCTGGATGATGAGTTTGACGCCCACAAGGCCCTAGAGGATGATGAGGAGCTTGCTCACCTAGGCCTAGGTGTGGATGTGGCCAAGGGAGATGATGAGCTGGGCACCTTGGAAAACCTGGAGACCAATGATCCCCACCTGGATGACCTGCTCAACGGGGATGAGTTTGATCTACTGGCCTACACTGATCCTGAGCTGGATACTGGGGACAAGAAGGACATCTTCAATGAGCACCTAAGGCTGGTAGAATCGGCCAATGAAAAGGCAGAGCGGGAGGCCCTTCTGCGGGGGGTGGAGCCAGTATCCTTGGGCCCTGAGGAACGCCCTCCACCTGCTGCTGATGCCTCTGAGCCCCGTCTGGCATCAGTGCTTCCAGAGGTGAAGCCCAAGGTGGAGGAAGGTGGGCGCCACCCTTCCCCTTGCCAGTTTGCCATTACCACCCCCAAGGTAGAGCCGGCACCTGCTACCACTTCCCTAAGCCTGGGGCTGAAGCCAGGTCAGAGCGTTATGGGCAGCCGGGACACCCGGATGGGCACAGGACCCTTTTCCAGCAGTGGGCACACAACTGAGAAGGGCCCCTTTGGGGCCACGGGAGGACCACCAGCTCACCTGTTGACCCCCAGCCCGCTGAGTGGCCCAGGAGGGTCCTCTCTGCTGGAAAAGTTTGAGCTGGAGAGTGAGGCCTTGACCTTGCCCGGTGGCCATACTGCATCTGGGGATGAGCTGGACAAGATGGAGAGCTCGCTGGTAGCCAGTGAGTTGCCCTTACTCATCGAGGACCTGTTGGAGCATGAGAAGAAGGAGCTGCAGAAGAAGCAGCAGCTTTCCGCACAGCTGCAGCCTGTTCAGCAGCAGCAGCAGCAGCAGCAACAACAGCAACATTCCTTGCTGTCTGCACCAGGCCCTGCCCAGGCCATGTCTTTGCCACACGAGGGCTCTTCTCCCAGTTTGTCTGGACCCCAACAGCAACTTGCCCTAGGACTTGGAGGTTCCCGACAGCCAGGCTTGGCGCAACCACTGATGCCCACCCAGCCACCAGCACATGCCCTGCAGCAACGTCTGGCCCCATCCATGGCCATGGTTTCCAATCAAGGGCATATGCTAAGTGGGCAACATGGAGGGCAGGCAGGCTTGGTGCCCCAGCAGAGCTCCCAGCCAGTGCTGGCACAGAAGCCCATGGGTACCATGCCACCTTCTATGTGTATGAAACCTCAGCAGCTGGCCATGCAGCAGCAACTGGCTAACAGCTTCTTCCCGGATACAGGTAACTTCAGCCAGGGGCACTAGCTTAGTTATTTAGGGGTGATCACTGCTACCACCAAGTGGACACTAGTGCTATGAAACCTACAATCATCCCCAGCTAAGGGAAGTGGGATTCAAAGAGCATGGGCTAAATGCCATACTAGCAGTGCAGGCAGAAGTGTTGGAGCTTTTGCGAAGGGAGGAATAGTGCCTCGCATATAGCAGGCATTCAGGTGTTGGAATGAATGCATGAAGCCTGATTAGCAAAGGCTCTGGAGCCGAGGCGAGACCAGCAGACGGGGAGTTGGGAGAGAAGTGGTGCAGGACAAAGCAGTCCGGGTAAGGGCGAGGGCTTGAGTGAGACTGCTGGTGGGAAGCCAGCGGGTACGTTTGGAGACAGCAGTGAAGTGGTTAGGCAGGAGTGGACTCTGTGTGGAGGGAGGTGAGTGGGTACTACCCTAATTTTGGACATGTAAGAAGTGGGGCCAGGTTAAGAAAGATCTTAAATTATAGTAGCATTTATTAAATTGTTATTTGCTAAGCAGCCTGCCATGTACTTTGCGCTCGTCATCTGATTGAATCACAACAAATGTATTAAATAGGTACTGCTGTTATCTTCAATTATAGAAAGGGAAGCAGGCTTGGAGGTTAAGTATCTTGCCCAGTTCATACAACTGACAGAGCTAGAGTTTAAATCCTGGCCTTCTGATCCTCTTACCTATTCTTTCAGAGTATGAGGAGAGGGAGTTTGGTTAGTCCTTTAAAAAATTGAGAGTTAACTTTTGTGAGCAGTAGAGAAATACACAATGTGCGAGATTTTAGGAAGATTTTACGTTTAGGGTGGTTGCTTGTTTCTCCTTTTTTACCCAGGACCCTGAGCAGGCAAGAAAGTGGGCTATAGGTGATGCATGTCGCGCCCAAAACAGCTCTGGCATCTAAGACTTTGGCACAGTGCCCACATCTTGGGTTCTTGGGCTGTACTAGTTGCCCTAAGAATATTTTCTTTGAAGAATGTTTTCTGGGTCATACAGTGTACTCATAGTCTGTGTCACATTTGATCCTCTCAGTAGTTCCATGAGATAGGCAGAGTAGGGAATCATGAGTTGTGTCAGATAGAGGAAGAGACTGAGGCTCAGAGAAGTCAAATGACAGTGATGTATTGGCCCCATGAATCCTTACTTAATATCTCTTCTTAGAGCTGTGCAAGTGAAAACAGGACCACATTCCTATGAATTATAAAGATGAGTCACCCAGGCTGCCTGGCTTCTAGTTCAATGGTCTTTCTTCCCTTATTTTGCCATTCCGTTGTCCTACTTGGTTCGGCGGAGGCCAAGGTGTTGGGTGTTGGAAGGCACAGCAGACATAGAGGGGAATATTGACTCCAATGTCCAGCTTACTCGGCTCTCCCCTCTCCAGATCTGGACAAATTTGCGGCAGAAGATATCATTGATCCCATTGCAAAGGCCAAGATGGTGGCTTTGAAAGGCATCAAGAAGGTGATGGCTCAGGGCAGCATTGGAGTGGCACCTGGTATGAACAGGTAAGACTTGGGAGGTGGGGGGTGATCAGCTCTTTTCCTTTCCTAGTCCTTACCCTCTCCTTCCTTGTCCCCCTCCCTACTTGTCCTATCTCTCTGCCTTTCAACTTTCCCCATGACCTACACATCCCTTTTGTTGTGGCGGACTCCAGGCAGCAAGTGTCCCTGCTAGCCCAGAGGCTCTCAGGGGGGCCCGGCAGTGATCTGCAGAACCATGTGGCAGCTGGAAGTGGCCAGGTAAGTGATCAGGTGGGATTAGGAACGTGTGTCCTCTCCAGTCAGGCCACGCTTAGGGCCTGCCATGGAACAATGACCCTTCAGCAAGTTTCTCTCACCACAGGAGCGGAGTGCTGGTGATCCCTCCCAGCCTCGTCCCAACCCGCCCACCTTTGCCCAGGGAGTGATCAGTGAGTATGGGGATGGGGAGGAGTGTGCAAGGGAGTGGCTGGAGGCAGATGGTTGAGGAAGAGGGATTCCGAGCTCCCTTTGGCAGGTCCCGACACCCTGTTTCTTTTCTCAGATGAGGCTGACCAGCGGCAGTATGAGGAATGGCTGTTTCATACCCAACAGCTCCTACAGATGCAGCTGAAGGTGCTAGAGGAGCAGATTGGTGTGCACCGCAAGTCTCGGAAGGCTCTGTGCGCCAAGCAGCGCACTGCCAAAAAGGCTGGCCGTGAGTTCCCGGAGGCTGATGCCGAGAAGCTCAAGCTGGTGACGGAGCAGCAGAGCAAGATCCAGAAACAGCTGGATCAGGTACGGAAAGCAGACTTCAGCCTGGCAACCAGGAGCCCAACGAGAGGGAGGGGACGGTTGGGCTGGCTCCAGGCTGACTTCCCAATTCTCCTGTGCTAGGTCCGGAAGCAGCAGAAGGAGCACACCAATCTCATGGCAGAGTATCGGAATAAGCAGCAGCAGCAGCAGCAGCAACAACAACAGCAGCAGCAGCAACACTCAGCTGTGCTGGCCCTTAGCCCTTCCCAGAGTCCCCGGCTACTCACCAAGCTCCCTGGTCAGCTGCTCCCGGGCCATGGGCTGCAGCCACCACAGGGGCCTCCGGGTGGGCAAGCTGCAGGTCTTCGCCTGCCCCCAGGAGGCTTGACACTTCCTGGACAACCTGGTGGCCCTTTCCTCAACACCTCCCTGGCCCAACAGCAGCAACAGCAACACTCTGGTGGAGCTGGGGCCTTGGGGGGCCCCTCAGGGGGCTTTTTCCCAGGCAACCTGGCTCTTCGAGGCCTAGGACCCGATTCAAGACTTTTACAGGAAAGGCAGCTACAGCTCCAGCAGCAGCGCATGCAACTAGCCCAGAAACTGCAACAGCAGCAGCAACAGCACCTCTTAGGACAGGTGGCAGTCCAGCAGCAACAGCAGCAGAGCCTGGGTGTACAGGCAAACCAGGCTCTGGGTCCCAAACCCCAGGGGCTTCTGCCTCCCAGCAGCCGTCAGGGCCTCTTGGTCCAACAGCTGTCCCCACAACCACCCCAGGGGCCCCAGGGCATGCTGGGCCCTGCCCAGGTAGCAGTGTTGCAGCAACAGCAGCAGCAGCAACACCCTGGAGCCTTGGGCCCCCAGGGTCCTCACAGACAGGTGCTTCTGACCCAGTCCCGGGTGCTGAGTTCCCCCCAGCTGGCACAGCAGGGTCAGGGCCTCATGGGACACCGGCTGGTCACAGCCCAGCAGCAGCAGCAGCAGCAACAGCAGCAACAGCACCAACAGCAGGGATCCATGGCAGGCCTTTCCCATCTGCAGCAGGGCCTGATGCCACACGGCGGGCAGCCCAAACTCAGCACTCAGCCCATGGCCGCCTTGCAGCAGCAGCAGCTCCAGCAGCAGCAGCAGCAGCAACAGCAGCAGCAGCAGCAGCTCCAACAGCAGCAGCAGCAGCAACTCCAACAGCAACAGCAGCAGCAGCTGCAACAGCAGCAGCAACTGCAACAGCAGCAGTTTCAGCAGCAGCAGCAACTACAGCAACAGCAGCAGCAGCAATTTCAGCAGCAGCAGCAGCAGCAACAGCAGCAACAGCAGATGGGCCTCTTGAACCAGAGTCGAACTTTACTGTCTCCACAGCAGCAGCAGCCGCAGCAGCCACAGCAGCAGGTGCCCCTTGGCCCTGGCATGCCCGCCAAGCCCTCACAACACTTTTCTAGCCCTGGAGCCCTGGGCACCACTGTCCTGCTGACGGGCAAGGAGCAGAGCATGGTAGAGACAGCTCTTCCTCCAGAGGCCACGGAGGGGCCATCCACACATCAGGGGGCACCACTAGCCCTAGGGACTGTTCCTGAGTCGGCAGCCACTGAACCTGGGGAGGTGAAGCCCTCACTCTCTGGGGACTCACAGCTCCTGGTTGTCCAGCCGCAGACCCAGCCACAACCCAGCTCCGCGCAGCTGCAGCCACCTCTGAGGCTCCCAGGGCCACAGCAGCAGCAAGTTAACTTGCTCCACACAGCCACTGTGGGAAGCCATGGGCAAGCAGGCAGCGGCTTATCCTCGGAGGCCTCACCCATGCCCCACCTGCTGGCCCAATCCTCTGTTCCTTTAGGGGAGCAGCCTGGGACCATGACCCAGAACCTTCTGGGCTCCCAACAGCCCCTTGGACTAGAGCGGCCGGTGCAGAATAATGCCGGGCCGCAGCCTGCCAAAGCAGGATCTGTCCCCCAGTCTGGACCGGGCCTGCCTGGGCCTGGAGTCATGCCGACAGTGGGTCAGCTTCGAGCGCAGCTCCAAGGAGTCCTGGCCAAAAACCCCCAGTTGCGGCACTTGAGCCCGCAGCAGCAGCAGCAGCTACAGGCACTCCTCATGCAGCGGCAACTGCAGCAGAGTCAGGCAGTGCGCCAGGCCCCACCCTACCAGGAACCCGGGGCCCAGCCCTCTCCCCTCCAGGGCCTCCTGGGCCGCCAGCCCCAACTTGGGGGCTTCCCTGGATCCCAGACAGGCCCCCTCCAGGAACTAGGGGTGGGGCTTCGACCTCAGGGCCCACCCCGGCTCCCCGCCCCACAAGGAGCCTTAGCCACAGGACCGGTCCTCGGCCCTGTCCATCCCACTCCTCCACCATCCAGCCCCCAAGAGCCAAAGAGACCTTCCTCACAGCCCCCCGGAGCCAGCCCCCTGGTCCCATCCCAGCTCCCTTCTGAGGCCCAGCTCCCTCCCACCCAGCCAGGGACCCCAAAACCCCAGGGGCCATCCTTGGAGCTGCCTCCTGGGAGGGTCTCACCTGCTGCTGCCCAGCTTGCAGATACGTTCTTCAGCAAGGGGCTGGGACCTTGGGACCCTCCAGACAGCCTAGTAGAAGCCCAGAAGCCAGAGCAGAGCAGCCTGGTACTTGGGCATCTGGAGCAGGTGAATGGGCAGGCAGTGCCCGAGCCACCCCATCTCAGCATCAAGCAGGAGCCTCGGGAAGAGCCATGTGCCCTGGGAGCCCAGGCGGTGAAGAGGGAGGCCAACGGGGAGCCAATAGGGGCACCAGGTACCAGCAACCACCTCCTGCTGGCAGGCCCCCGTTCAGAGGCCGGGCATCTGCTCTTGCAGAAGCTTCTACGGGCAAAGAATGTGCAACTCAGCACTGGGCGGGGGCCCGAGGGGCTGCGAGCTGAGATCAACGGGCACATTGACAGCAAGCTGGCTGGGCTGGAGCAGAAACTACAGGGTACCCCCAGCAACAAGGAGGTGAGTGCTCTAGATAGATTGAGAAGATAGAGTGGGGACTGCAACCCGGGGCAGCATGAGCAGGTCTGGTTCACCCAGGAGAGGTGAGGGCTCCGAGGAAGACAGCAGCCTTCACTGTGGGTTTATCCGGCTTAGGATACAGCAGCAAGGAAGCCTGTGACACCGAAGCCCAAGCGGGTACAGAAGGCAAGCGACAGGTTGGTGAGCTCCCGAAAGAAGCTGCGGAAGGAGGACGGGGTCAGGGCCAGCGAGGCCTTGCTGAAACAGCTGAAACAGGTGACCCCCAGGAGCCAGCCCCCTGGTCCCATCCCAGGATAGGGGGCACCTTGGCCCCCAGCTGTGCAGTGGCAGAGATGTACACGCTGCCGGTGTCCAACCTTGTTGTCTTGCCCCTCCTAGGAGCTGTCCCTGCTGCCCCTAACGGAGCCTACCATCACCGCCAATTTTAGCCTCTTTGCTCCCTTCGGCAGTGGCTGCCCAGTCAACGGGCAGTGCCAGCTGAGGGGGGCCTTTGGAAGTGGGGCACTGCCCACTGGCCCTGACTACTATTCCCAGCTGCTTACCAAGGTCAGAAAAACGGCAATACCTTTGGGGGATGACAAGGTTCTTGGGGAGGGGGAGGTGGGAGTGAGAAATGAGGAAATCGCTGATGTGCGGGGCCAGGAGATTACGTCATTCTCCCTCTGCCATCTTGCACACAACACCCCACCCCACCCCCAGAATAACCTGAGTAACCCGCCGACACCACCCTCGTCGCTGCCCCCCACCCCACCCCCATCGGTGCAGCAGAAGATGGTGAATGGCGTCACTCCATCCGAAGAGCTGGGGGAGCACCCCAAGGATGCTGCCTCTGCCCGGGATACTGAAGGGACGCTGAGGGGTAAGTCAGGAGCAGAGTGGGCCTCTCCTCCGGTGGGACTTGGTGGCCGGGGCATTGTGCCCTCTCGTAGGGTTTGAGACAGGAATGATTGCACGTTGTCCTGTGTGTGCACGTGACCATGTACCTGAAATAAGGAAGGGCCTTCTCAGGGCTGATTTGTTGGAAGTCCAGAGCACATGCAACCGAGGAGGCGGTTGGCAGGAAGAGTGTTGATGAGGCCTTTGTCTATGAGGTGCAGCCTTGCTTTAGTGGGTATAGAACTAAAATCTAGATTTGAACTCTCCAGTTCCTGTATTCATTTAGCTGTTAGCATGGCTAAGTAACATGAACGACTTGTGTGGGCCCCAATTTCCTTACTGTAAATAGGTGTTATAATATTCCTCTGCTGGAGTTGTTAAAGGCTGATAAAGCCCAGTGCCTGGCACATAGGAAAGGCTTGATAAATACAGCTCACCTGCCCCAGATTGGTATGTAGGTGGGTGGGCAGGCAGCAGTCATGAGAGCTAAGTTAGATCTTACACTAGTTAGGCCTGAAATATGGGGGAGAAGGCCCCATCAGCTCTGGCCACCAGCCTGACTTTTCTTCTCCCTTCCTACCCTTCAGATGCTTCAGAGGTGAAGAGTCTAGACCTGCTGGCCGCCTTGCCTACACCCCCTCACAATCAGACTGAGGATGTCAGGTGGGGGTGGCTGCAAATGGGGATAAAGAATGGGATGGGGGGCAGGGTGCCTCACTTTTTCTTTTTTTTCTTTTTTTTTTGGCCAATGGCAGATTTCAGATAAGGCTATGACATCTACTAATTTCTAGATTCGGGAGAGGGAGTCCAAAGGGCTGTACCAACAAATGTCTCTTTTTGGCCCCTAGGATGGAGAGTGACGAGGACAGTGATTCTCCTGATAGCATTGTGCCAGCTTCGTCCCCCGAAAGCATCCTAGGGGAGGAGGCACCTCGTTTCCCTCAGCTGGGCTCAGGCCGGTGGGAGCAGGAAGACCGGGCTCTCTCCCCTGTTATCCCCATAATTCCTCGGGCCAGTATCCCAGGTAGAGGCTGCTCTGAGCAGGAGCCTGGTGTGGCTGGGTTGTCAGGGCCCAGGGGAGAGAGGCAGCTGGAGCCTACACAGGTCCCTCTCTCGTTCAGTCTTCCCAGATACCAAACCTTATGGGGCCCTGGACCTGGAGACCTCTGGAAAGCTGCCTGCCACAACTTGGGAAAAGGGCAAAGGAAGCGAGGTGTCGGTCATGCTGACGGTCTCTGCTGCTGCGGCCAAGGTGTGTCCTGGGGGTACCTTGGAGGCCAAAGGGACCCTGGTCAGAAGGCAGTCCCTGGAGCTTGTGTGGATAAATTCAGTCACTCAGAACTGTGTACTAGGGCCTACTGTGCGTGAACACCTGGGCTGGAGGCTGCAGGATTAGGGTAGATAAGGCAGGAGGGGTCGCCGCCCTCAAGGGGCTCACAGTCAAGTGATAGACCCAAGTCAGCAAATAAGGAGAGTGCACATAATGCGACATGCTGCAAGACAGTGTGTCCCCAGTCACGTTTGGTGGAACTCTGTTATTTTTTTAATGTTGACAGGGTTTTGTGGTCAGAAAATTGGAAACCCCAGTTGAAACCACAAAACAAGTTTCTTTAGTACAAGACTCCTCAGATCCTGTAAATTGCTAATGTGTATCATGAGTCTCTGAGTTGTGAATATAGTGTGTGTCCGTCTGAAACTTGGTGGGCATGGGTCCCTTCTTGGGGAGCGCCCACTAATGACCACAGCAGTCCGGGAGAGGTGCTGTGAAAGAAATGTGTGAAAGGGCAGGACTGAGTGGCCACTTGGGGAGTGCAGTTCTGGGTGTTCTTGTCCCCACCACATTGGTGGCAGCGCCCGCTCCACACTGCCAACATGGTCCTCCCGTCCCCTTCCCTGCCCTGGCAGAACCTGAATGGTGTGATGGTGGCAGTGGCAGAGCTGCTAAGCATGAAGATCCCCAACTCCTATGAGGTGCTGTTCCCAGAGAGCCCTGCCCGGGCAGGCATTGAGCCTAAGAAGGGGGAAGCTGAGGGCCCTGGTGAGTTTGGCAGGAAATCTCCTTGGGACCTGTAGGGAGTGATTCTGGTGGGAGGTTCTGACCCCTTCCTTCCTGCAGGAGGGAAAGAAAAGGGTCTGGGAGGCAAGAGCCCGGAAGCTGGCCCTGATTGGCTGAAACAGTTTGATGCAGTGTTGCCTGGCTATACCCTCAAGAGCCAGCTAGACATCCTGAGCCTCCTGAAACAGGTGGGTCTGGGGGAGAAAAGAGGGTGGGTGTCGCTAGGGCAAGAAGGCAGAGGGCTTCTGGGAGAGTATAATGTGGGTGAGAGGAGGGAGGGGGGCTAGTGGAGCGAGGAGCTGGCACTAACGATACCCGGCACGTGCCCTCCCTTAGGAGAGCCCTGCCCCAGAGCCCCCCACCCAACACAGCTACACCTACAACGTCTCCAATCTGGATGTGCGACAGCTCTCGGCCCCGCCTCCTGAGGAACCCTCCCCGCCCCCATCCCCCTTGGCACCCTCTCCTGCCAGCCCCCCTGCTGAGCCCCTGGTTGAACTCCCGGCTGAACCCTCAGCTGAGCCACCAGTCCCATCGCCTCTGCCACTGGCCTCGTCCCCTGAGTCAGCCCGACCCAAGCCCCGAGCCCGGCCCCCCGAAGAAGGTGAAGATTCCCGGCCCCCTCGCCTCAAGAAGTGGAAAGGGGTGCGCTGGAAGCGGCTGCGGCTGCTGCTGACCATCCAGAAGGGCAGTGGGCGGCAGGAGGACGAGCGGGAAGTGGCGGAGTTTATGGAACAGCTCGGCACAGCCCTGCGACCCGACAAGGTGCCTCGTGATATGCGGCGCTGCTGCTTCTGTCATGAGGAGGGTGACGGGGCCACTGATGGGCCGGCGCGCCTGCTGAACCTGGACCTGGACCTGTGGGTGCACCTCAATTGTGCCCTGTGGTCCACAGAGGTGTACGAGACCCAGGGTGGGGCACTGATGAACGTTGAGGTCGCCCTGCACCGAGGGCTGCTCACCAAGTGCTCCCTGTGCCAGCGCACCGGCGCCACCAGCAGCTGCAATCGAATGCGTTGCCCCAACGTCTACCATTTTGCCTGCGCCATCCGCGCCAAGTGCATGTTCTTCAAGGACAAGACCATGCTGTGTCCAATGCATAAGATCAAGGGGCCCTGTGAACAGGAGCTGAGCTCTTTTGCTGTCTTCCGGCGGGTCTACATTGAGCGGGATGAGGTGAAGCAAATCGCCAGCATCATCCAGCGGGGAGAGCGGCTTCACATGTTCCGCGTGGGGGGGCTTGTGTTCCACGCCATCGGACAGCTGCTCCCTCATCAGATGGCTGACTTCCACAGTGCCACTGCCCTCTATCCCGTTGGCTATGAGGCCACGCGCATCTACTGGAGCCTCCGCACCAACAACCGCCGCTGCTGCTACCGCTGCTCCATCGGCGAGAACAATGGAAGGCCAGAGTTCGTCATCAAAGTCATGGAGCAGGGCCTGGAGGACCTGGTCTTCACGGATGCCTCCCCCCAGGGTGAGCACTGGGCCCTCAAAATGCTAATGTGTTAGTGGAAGGGATCCACAGGGTCCTTGTGAGGGATCTTCCTCCCCTGGCTTTGGGCAGGTGGGGGTTCTTTTAAAGATCCCCAGGGAAAGCATTTCAGCTCTGTTAGTCACCCTAAATTCCCTTGTGATTGAAGATACTTTGCTTGTCTACTTCACGTATTTTAGCTCCTTTTCCTATCCTCAGTGGAACTAAAGAAAATGATTGAGACTGCGTCAGCTGGATCACTTACCCTATTCCTAACCATGAGTTCCTTACGGTTGCTTTTCCCCCATCAAAATTCCTTTGCCCTGAGTTTTAGCATTAAGAATAGAAATAAGTGAGCAAGGACTGTGTGCCACAAACTAAAGTAAGTGATTGACATAGGTTGTTTTGTCCATGGCAGCCCTGTGAGGTAAGTACTCTTGTTTTGCCCAGTGTACACGTATAGATAAAGAGCCTTTGAGAGATTGGAGTATTGGCATAAAGGCCCATGGCTGATACTAGAACCCGAACCCACATCTTCCCAACTCCAAAGCATGCCTGTTGTTGCGGCTCTTGGTCAGGCACTGAGGCCTGTGATGGGTCTCCTGGGCCCTGGGGTCACCCGTCTCCTTGTTAGAGGGCTCTCTGCTGCCCCTACAGGGTAGGAAGCCTTCTGGCATATTGAGGGAAAAGGGGACTGGGAGGCCAGCTCGGGGCCTTGAAGAACCACACAGCCTCATGGCGGGAGGTAGGCAGGCTCCAGAAAACAACCACGGCTCTGGCTCAGGGTCAGGCTGAGGTCAGGCAACAGAAGTTGCCTCTGAGGGCTACTCTCTTTCCTTGCCCCTTAGCTGTGTGGAACCGCATCATTGAGCCTGTGGCCGCCATGAGAAAAGAGGCTGACATGCTGCGGCTCTTCCCCGAGTACCTGAAGGGCGAGGAGCTCTTCGGGCTGACGGTGCACGCCGTGCTGCGCATAGCTGAATCAGTAAGGAGGGTGCTGGGGGCCACGTGGGCACCGGGAACTCTGGTTCCTGCCCCTGAAACTCTCAGGCTAAGGCAAGCACAACCTGTGTCCACAGCTGCCTGGAGTGGAGAGCTGTCAAAACTATTTATTCCGCTACGGACGCCACCCCCTGATGGAGCTGCCACTCATGATCAATCCCACTGGTTGTGCCCGATCGGAGCCTAAAATCCTCACACACTACAAACGGTGAGCTTGTGGGATGGGGGCTGTGGGATCCGGGAGTGGGGGTTGGTAGGAGCCCTCCGGCCGATTATGAAGGTCTAGGGGTTCACCCTAGGCCTCCTGATTAGAGGGGATTCAGGTGTCAATTAGGTTATCCCTTTCCTCTTCCTCCACCCTGCTCAGGTGTCCTGGGTTGACCTGGGGTCTGAGGCAGACTCATCTTGGGCCCCCTGGGAATGGCAGCTGGGGAGGTTCTGGGTAGACAGTGGTGAAATTTTATGAAGTTGATAAGGGAGCCAGTCACCTCCTTCCTCTCTTATTTTGCTTCCAGGGGGCCTGTGATTCTCCCAAACCTGAGACACCCCATAAAGGCTAGGGTCACCTTCCCTTCCCCAGGCTGAGTTGGTGTCAAAAATAATTAGAAATATAATAGAAAAATAATAAAACCTTACGTTTGTATAGCACTTTATACTTTTTTTTTCAAAGCGTTTTCACATCCATTATCTCATTTGATCCTCACAACAACCTTATGAGGTAGGTAGGGCAGGTGGTATGACCCCCATTTTACAGCTGAGAAAACTGCGACCCAGAAAGGTTAAGTGACTAGACAAAGGTCACATAGCTGGGACCAGAACTTTACCTCTCAACTCGTGGTGCACTGATCTTTCTGTGTGCCACAGTAGCCTGACTTTGGTTCCTGGGTAGAGGGAGGCACAATCCTTATAGCAGGGTTTTCTCGAAGGCCTCTTGTTGCCTCTTGGGCTGTCGTGGAGCGTCAGGCTCTACTACCCCAGTTATTCCTAGTCCTTGATGCTCTACAACAGTGGTTTTCAAACTGTGTGTGTTTCAGAAAGTCCTGGAACACATAAACTGAATAAGCAGAACTTGGCCCTCCCCGTGCAGAACTCCCCCTTCCCCAAATTGGATTCAACCAGAGGCATCCTCTTAACATCTACTTCATGTATTGGAATGCCAGGAACATTTTACTAAAGAAAAAAAAGATCTCTACTAAATAAAAAAGAATCAAAAACGTTTGAAAACCACTGCTCTGGGACGGGCAGGATTTTGGCTGGTGCCCTAGGGTGGTGAAAAGGCATCGTGCCAGGCAGCAGTCATTCCCCTGCACTGAGCCCAACGTTATATGTCAGAGAAGGGGACAGTCTGAAGAAAGGAAAGGATACCACCTTTCGGCTATGAATTCAGAGCCACTTTTAATTCAAATCCAGCCCAGTGTGGTAGACACGGCCCCCAATTTCAGGGCTTCTGGTATGTGCAGGAGGTAGAAATCAGATGTTTGAGCAAATCATGAGCTTAAATGCCAGGCCTGGGCTGCTTGGGGAAGACCCCCCAGAAGAGTGTGGCCTTGTGTAATGCTTGGTAGGAGGGTGGTATAAGGCAGGGAGATGGGAGAGTGGGCTCAGTGTACGGGAATTGGTGCCCCCCCCATCTCCCATCCTGGCTCTCTGTGCCACTCAGGGTATTGGAAGGGTCCCCACAACCAGTGGCTGTCTCATCAAAGGCAAGACCCACATGCCTCTACTCCAATTTCCAAGATAGCACATGCCCCTAACTGGCATGTTGCACATCCCAGGGAGGAGGCGGGTGGTGTGTGCCTGGTCTGAGGGAGAGCTGTCTTGTCATGGCCTGTGTCACCTCCCAGGCCTCACACCCTGAACAGCACCAGCATGTCCAAGGCATATCAGAGCACCTTCACAGGCGAGACCAACACCCCATACAGTAAGCAGTTTGTGCACTCCAAGTCATCACAGTACCGGCGCCTGCGCACTGAGTGGAAGAACAACGTGTACCTGGCTCGCTCCCGTATCCAGGGCCTGGGGCTCTATGCCGCCAAGGACCTAGAAAAGCACACAATGGTCATTGAATATATTGGCACCATCATTCGCAATGAGGTGGCCAACCGGCGGGAGAAAATCTATGAGGAGCAGGTAAGGGCTGGCAGAGGGGCTGTCTTGGCTCGTGGCCTGTGCTCCTTCGAGGACCAAGGGGCAGAATGGGGTCAGGGGAGCAGGTGGAAAGCTGTGGGAGGGGAGGGGAGAGATGGGATAAAGGCAGAATAAGAAATGAAGACAAGCCCACGGCCCGAGTCCACTATGGGATCCCCCCCACCAGCACTGCTGCCATGCCCTGATACCCTTCCCACTTCTGCTACTTCTTCCCTTCTAGAATCGCGGCATCTACATGTTCCGAATAAACAACGAACATGTAATTGATGCTACATTGACCGGAGGCCCTGCCAGGTGAGAGAGGAATGAGAAAGGAGGAATTCAGGGGTCACTGGGGGTGATGTTCAGGGTGGGCCAAGAAGGAACCAAAACCATCCCGACTCAATTGCCTGGCATCCTCAATTCTGGCCTGCTGCTTAGGTACATTAACCATTCCTGTGCCCCTAACTGTGTGGCGGAAGTTGTGACATTTGACAAGGAGGATAAAATCATCATCATCTCCAGCCGGCGAATCCCCAAAGGAGAGGAGGTGAGGAAGTGTCCTATGTGGGTGACAAAGCAGCCCCCTCTTTGCTATTCCCCAGAGCCAAGTTCCAAGGCCACTACCGTCAGAGGAGATCTCTGGCCTCCCCCCACTCCCTCTGGGGGGCTGGCATCGATTCTACCCTCTTCTCTTTCCAGCTGACCTATGACTATCAGTTTGACTTTGAGGACGATCAGCACAAGATCCCCTGCCACTGTGGAGCCTGGAACTGTCGGAAATGGATGAATTAAGAAGCTTAGAGGCTACCAGGCAGGGGAGTCCCCCCACCCCCAACCTCTTCCCTGAAAGGGATGAGGGGGAAGAGAGGTAGCAGCCAGAGCCAGGACCCAGGGCTGGGGCTGCCGGCTGACCGGAGCCCCTGGAGCAGGAGGCTGGGGCAGAGGGCCCTAGGCCAAGCCCACCCTGGGCACCAGGGACAACCCTCTTCCCCGCCACCGGCCCCCAGGCTGGCATCTCTGCCCCCAGCTCCAGGAGGGGCCAGACAGAAGCAGCCATTGGGCATCTCAGGTTTGAGGGGGATATGGGCCGGGAACTACCCAGAAGCAACTGGGAGGCAGCAGGGAGGGGGGAGGAGGATGTGTGGCCGGGCCTCACAAGCCCTGCTGCTCCCACCGACCTCTCCGGCCCAACTCAAGGCTGCAAAGAGACTTGACTAAGCTTGACAATCCCAAAGGCCGGGTCCCACACCTGGCCCTGCCTGCCGGGTCCTGCCCCCACCCTCACTCCCATCCCCTTCCCTCTCAATCTGTCTCTGTCTCCCTCTTTTCCTCTGTGTTTCTGTCTCTCTATGGGTTGTGTTTCCTTGTTTCCACTCTGACAAATGCAACATGAACGGGAAAGAGGCGCCCAGCTGCCCAGGAGGGCAAGCCAGGCAAGCCGGGCAAGGAGACCCCGCACCCACACCTACCTCATTTAAGTGTTGGATTTTTTGCTGTTTTGAAATGTGAGACCCTCTCCAAGCCCCCTACTGCCCCAACCCTCTCTTCCACCTCACTGCCCTCTTCTGAGTGGGTGGAAGGGGGGTAGGAAGAGGAAGAAAAACAACAACAAAAAATCCATCTTTGTTTTTAATTATGGGCATGGGATGGTGGTTGAGGCTAATGATGATGAAGATTGGGGATAACTGGCCCCTAGTTGCTCTAGGACTTCCTTCTCCATCTGGACATGGGGGCAGGAGGGGTGTGCTAAACCTAGGACCAGGATATCTCCCTCCTGTTTTCCCAACCCCATCATGAGCCCATTTGCCCTCCAGCCCCTGGATGGGGTGGGTGGGTGGTAGGGTGAGGGCTATCCCTGAGTGGCATGCCCATACCCAGTGAGGCAGGGTGTGGCCCGGAGCTCCCACTTTCCCTCAGTCACCAAACTGCTGCTGGTCTGGTGGGAAGGGGTGGTGATGTGGGGGTGGGGAGCTTAGTGTCAGCGCGGGGAGGGTGGGGGGTATTTATCTATTTATACATGGGATTGTACATAGTCTTGTGGGGAATGGGGGAGCCGGCTGGAGGTGAGAACCCTCCCCTCTCCCCCCACCCCCGGGGAGAGCAAATGTAAAACTACTAATTTTTGTGCTTTATATATTCTATATAAATATATCTATTTTCTTTTTACAAAACCAGTTTATAAATGGTAGGGGGGTGTGGGGCGGACACATGGAGCTCCCCTTGTGGGGGGGCCCCCTCCATTACCCAACCTACCGCCCTTTTCCTCACTCCCTCCTCCCCACCCCCTGGCTGTGACTGCTGTAAGGTGGGGGTATAGAGGCTGGGCAATTCTCACCCCCGTTGTATAGTTGGACTATGTTATAACGCACAAAAGTGAGCTGGCCCCAGGGGGAGCCAGAGGGTGATGGGTTCCCTGCCTCCCTTTCCTTCCCCTTTCTGCCCAAGCTTGTGCTGCAGTTGAACCTCTTCCTGGGGGGGTAGGGGTAGGTCGGGGGTGGGTGAGGCCCCAGACCCCTCTCGAGTAGGGAGCGTGGGGATGAAGATGAAGCTTATATGCAGTTCTCTCCTAGGGGCTGTGGGCAAAGGGCATTTTGTAATTAATATTTTCAAGAATCAAATGTCTGGAGTGTAGGGGTGGGCTTGGTGGCGGTGGATGGGCGGGCCTGCTGGAGGGGGAGCAAGGTCGCTGTTGTGATTTTAGGTTTTTTGTTTTGTTTTGTTTTTGAATTTGGGGGGTTGCGGATTGATGGGGGTAGGGAGATTTTTTTTTTTAAGCTGCTTCCTCAACTGTTTCAAGCTGCAAATGTTTAAGAGAATAACACCCCCCCACCCCCACAGAAACCGCTGTCATTAAATCAGACAGTGGGGAGACTGGGCTGCTGCCCCCAAAGCCATTGGATATTCCTTTTCCAAGAGCAAAAGGTCTAGGCTACAGGGAGGGGGAGATTGGCTCCTGTGAGCCAGGCTCTGGTTGGGGCTTGGGCCCTGGGATTGGGAAAAGGGGATGGGGCAGACTTTGTAAGCATATGCTAGGTATCCGATAGTCCTGTAGAATTTAGTGAAGAAACCTTATACAGTTTTTAATTTTTATATAAACTAACTCAGACCCAAGCTACAAGGTTGGAATTTTGGTTGTTGGTTTTTTTTTTTTTTTTTAAGGTACCCCGCCTGTATAATTGCATCTGAATTCCCTCCTCCTCCCCCCCCCGCCCCCCTCCCCCCGTGTTTGTATTTTGGGTTGGTTTACACTTGCACATATTCAATTTTCAGTTTTTCCCTTTTACAGTCTTCTCCCCTCACCTCCAGGACCCTCCCCCATTTTTAAAAAATAAATCGCTGA
Source organism: Nyctereutes procyonoides (assembly GCF_905146905.1). Taxonomy (NCBI): domain Eukaryota; kingdom Metazoa; phylum Chordata; class Mammalia; order Carnivora; family Canidae; genus Nyctereutes; species Nyctereutes procyonoides. The sequence goes on along the minus strand of NW_026575124.1, from coordinate 481,931 downwards.
CAAGTGTGAATCCCGTGAAGACTTTATTTTGTGTTGTGTGTATCCTGTACAGCAAGGTTGGTCCTTCGTAACAACGGATGAAATGATTCCCTTTTTTAAAGCGCCCTCTCTCCCTCCACCCCCAGCGCCCTGTCCTTGGCATGTTTTGTATCGGCGATCATTCTGAACTGTACATAATTTATGTTGCAAGAGGCAAAGGGCAAGTTTTGGATTTTGCTTCTTCCAAGTTTGTTTTTAAACGACAAATAAAAAAAGAACATTTTAAATACAAGCGGCTCCGTCCAGTCACCCTCGCCGGCGGCGGATCCGTGGGGTCCGAGGGGACCCGGGGAGGGCGGTTCCTCACGCCAGGCCAGGCCGGAAGAGCGAAGTCCCCGCCTTCCGCCCTTGGCCGGCGTGTGCGTGACGTAGGCGGAAGTGGTGCGCGGTACCGGATGCGGGGCGGGGCCTGCGCTCCCCCCACCCCCGCCCCTCCCGCGCGGCTCCCAGAGAGCTTCCTAAAGCGAGCGAACCCTGTCAGCGCCTCTTGAAATGGAGACGGTGAGGAGCGCGGGAGGGCGGCGGGGGGCGCTGTGGAGCCGGAGACCCCCGTTAGGGGCCTGGAGGCTGGGCGGGGGCCGGCGTCTGTCCCATCCCGTGACGCTGCCCCTCCGCGCCTTCGCCGGGCGCGTCTCCGAGGGCTGGGCCGCGCGGTGCCTGCCTCGCGTCCGCGGCCCCCCCGGCCGGAGCCGGCGGGGACTCCGTCCTCTCCATTGGCAACCCGAGCACAGCCTGGCGGCCTCGGGCCTCCTCTCCCCCCAGCACCGCAGGCCTTCAGAGGTTTGGCAGAGAGAGCGGGGTTGTGACCCGGCTTTCCCGGGGGGCTTCCGGGGGGCTTCCGAGGGGCTCCGGCGGACACGACCCCCACTGGCCCCGGGTGGCCTGTGAGCCCCGCAGCGCCGTGGCTGGCAGGCGGGAGAGGAGGAGGACTTCGATACTGCTTCAAGGTGTCGAGCGAAGTCACCCCGCCTTAATAAGACCGCAAAGCGGGCTTTCCCCGGAGGAAGGACTCTCGGTGCTAGAGGCCGCGGAGTCCTGGGCAAGTTTAGGTTATGCCCTGCCCTGCGATCTTGAGTCCTTCTTGGCAGCAGGCCTTGACCGACTGCGGCAGGTCCCGGTCAGCCTCCCAGAGATGCTGCAGGTAGCCTGCCACAATGTTTGGATCCCCCCTCACTCTCAGGAGCCCTTTGCGAGCACCCTGGAACCCTATATCCTCTGTCCGGCAGAGTGACTCCTCCGCGTCTTGGTTTTTAATTATGTTGCTGGCAGGCTCCTCTTTCTCTGGGCCAGTCTCATGCCCGTAGCAATTCCTTTACCACACCCTTTCTCTGCCTGCAGAGCGGTCATGTCCCTCAATTTATAAAGGAGAAAACAGACGGAAGTGGCAAAGTGACTTGCAGCTGGTCACCCAGGCAAGGGGGTCAGCTCTCACAGACGAAGAGAATTTTGAACAAGAATAAAAGGTCTGGGGCGCCAGGCTGGCTCAGTCAGTAGAGCCTGTGACTCTTGATCTCAGGGTCGCAAGTTCTGACCCCATACTGGGCATAGAGCCTACTTAAAAATAATCATAATGATGATAAGTGAAGAATAAAAGGTCTGATCCTGTTAAATTCAAAATAACATTATCAATTCGTATTTTACTTACTCATAAAATGTATGAGTAAGGTTTACAAAACACTTTCATGTAGGTTTCTCTCATTTAGCACTCATGCTTTATGTATTAGGTTCTTGGGATAGAAATTGTTTTATTTTTTTTAAGATTTTATTTATTCATGAGAGAGAGAGAGAGAGAGGCAGAGACACAGGCAGAGGGAGAAGCAGGCTCCATGCAGGAAGCCTGATGTGGGACTCGACCCCAGGACTCTAGGATCACTCCCTGAGCCAAAGGCAGACGTTCAACCACTGAGCCACCCAGGTGTCCCTAGAAATTGTTTTAAAAAAGAAGTCTTGCTTTGAAAATGCTCAGCCTGTCTGGAGTGGGGGTGAGGGCATGGCAATGACAGCTGTTACCAAAGGTAGACTGTAATAAAGCTATCATCAAGGTGCAAACATGGGACTGTGGAAGCATAGGGGAGGGAGAAATTGTTAGGAACCCAAGAAAGGGCATTGCAGGTTGAGAGAACAGTGTAAGCACAGGCATAGAAATCGGGGTGTGTAGAGACTGATTGGGGGTGAGCCAGTGGCGTGATGTCGCTGGAGCTTTGGATTTTGTTTGCAGTGAGAGAAAAGACTGGAAAAGTAGGCTGAGGTCAGGTTGAAGGTATTGCATACCACACTAAGTTTGAGCTTTGTTTTGTAATAAAGGGAGCCACGGAGGCTCCATATGCCAGGCAGCGAGTGTACTTTACGAATGTTCTTAACAGCTCCTGCCAATGGGTGGAACTACTTCAGAAAGTAGTGGGCTCCTAGTTGCTGGAGATAACTTTTACAAACTTGAGATGCTTAAAAACTTGGAGACAAAAAAAAAAAAAAAACTTGGAGACAACATGAAAGATGAAAAGGAGATAGATTTAGGGCAGGAAGACCCAATTTAGAGAATGTTATAGAAGTGACAGGTCAAAGCCTAAGTTAAAACTATGAAAGTGGAGGATCCCTGGGTGGTTCAGCGGTTTAGTGCTTGCCTTTGGCCCAGAGCGCGATCCTGGACTCCCGGGATGGAGCCTGCTTCTCCCTCCTCCTGTGTCTCTGCGCCTCTCTCTCCCTCTCTCTCTCTCTCTCTCTCTCTCTCTCTCTCTCTGTCTCTCTCTCTCTCTCATAAATAAATAAATAAATAAATAAATAAATAAATAAATAATAAATAAATAAAATAAATCAATCTTAAAAAAAATACTATGAAAGTGGAAAGGAGAGACATGGATTTGAGACATTTCTAACATATCAGCTTAGTTAACAGATGTTAAAGACAAATTTAGGTTATGCCCTGCCCTGTGATTCCAAGCAGACATATTGGCATAGCTCATTCTTGGAGGCACCTCTAAGGAGAACAATGCAAAAAACAGATGGGAACCCGAGTAAGACTAATAGGATGAAAGGACAGATGCTGTTTTGTATTGAAGCATCTGAAGAGTCTTCGTGACATCTGTGGTTGTCCAGCAAACAATTAGAAATGTGGATCAGTGGGTGCCTGGATGGCACAGTCAGTTAAGCATGCAGCTTGACTCGATTACAGCTCAGGTCATAAACTCAGGGTTGTGAGATCGAGCCCTACGTCCGCTCTGTGCTCGGTGTCAAGTCTGCTTGAGTTTTTCTCTCCCTCTCCCCCAAGTGTGCTTGTGCTCTCTCAAATAAATAAATAAATAAATAAATAAATAAATAAATAAATCTTAAAAAAATATGGATCACGAGTTCAGAAGAAACTGTGAATCCATGTATCAGGTCTAGTCTGTGTCTCTATAATAATATTTTGTACTCATGCATCACAGTGGTACTTTCTCAGGTTTCCTATGTTATTAAAAGCAGGGAGAAGTGAACATAATTAACCTCCTGTGTGGAAAAATAGGCAGAAAGGTAAAGTCATATTCAGTTGTGCCTGACTCTTGTGTAGGTTTTTGTATCTTTAGCTGTACATCACTTTTCTCTCTGTAACTTAAACCTAGGTCTCTCTGTTCACAGGAGTGTTCATTGTTGTCATTATCATTTTGAGAGTTAAAAAACAAAACAGGGCAGCCCCCGTGGCCCAGCGGTTTAGCCCTTCAGCCCGGGGTGTGATCCTGGAGACCTGGGATTGAGTTCCACATCGGGCTCCCTGCATGGAGCCTGGTTCTCCCTCTGCCTGTGTCTCTGACTCTCTCTCTCTCTCTCTCTCTCTCTCTCTCTCTCTCTGTGCCTCTCATGAATAAACAAAATAAAATCTTAAAAAAAATAAAAACAAAACAATTGAGATTTATGTGCAGAACCCCATGCTAGAAGGTATGGGTGATAGAAAGAAATATAAAATAGTTCTAGTCTTTCAGGAATTTAAAACCTGTTTAGATAGATAATGAACAAAAAAACTGTAGCACAGTGCTCTATGTAAGTATTACATGACAGGTACAAATAAACAGCTACACAAGTAGCTGTTTCCATGTCTTTGTATAGATCTTTGTGAGACTGTGTTATCCCCATGTGTGTATCTTTACCACTGAATAGCCCTCTCTACCCCACTTATAAGTGATGAGGCTGTTGTTCCGATAGCTTTGCCAAAATGCCAGGCCAAGCTGATAGTCTTATGCAGCCCAGAGAGAAGAGTGGGAGATTATTCCCCTTCTCTCCTACCACCGCCCTGGCCCATTAGGGGAGGGAAATTTAGGGCTGTCCTGCCAACTTGACCCTGTTTACCACCATCCTACCAGGTTCAAGCCAAGGCCTTTAACTTCATGTTACACCATAGTAGCTATGTAGGTGATGTATGACTTTAACTTAGTTTTGGTATGTTACACAGAACAAAGGAGGCCAAAACTGTTGATTCCAGTGGATTAAAATTATTGCCCCTCCTGGATTCCTAGATAACAATGAAATTTCCAAGTGTTCCCACTTGAGGGAGCCCAGTGATAAGTTCTGAAAGTTTCTCTGTATTCAGAGCACTCTAATGTCAGACTGTTATGGTCAAAGAAACTTGGAAAACTAGGAGCCCCTGACTTATAAGGATGCTAAGAGGAGTCAGGTTCCCAGTTTCAAAACACTTACTGTCCTCGCCCACCCCTCAGTCATTCAAGCTTTAACTCTGTGACAGTCAGCTGCTGGGATCCTCCCCAGATATTGTCCTGTCTCTGTCTTTCTCTCTTTTTTAGAGAGAGAAAGTGTGTGTGCGTGCATGAAGGTGGGGTGGTGAGGGAGGGAATCTTAAGCAGGTTCTATGCCCAGCACAGAGCCTGATGTGGGGCTCAGTTTCATGACTCTGAGATCATGACCTGAGCTGAAATCAGGAGTCGGATGGTTAACCCACTGAGCTACCCAGGCACCCCTAATATGGTCCTCTCTTAAAGGGGTATGTCTGTGATTCTAGTGTCGACAAGTAGGTTTAGTATTTGGGGGAAAACAGTATTGCCTCTCTGGCTTCCATGTTTTTATAAAGTAGATCTGTGAGAACCTTGTGGGTTCTCAGGTTTTCTAGTCTCAGCTTTTAAGATCTAATGTTTTATTAGGCAGTGTAATATATAAGGACATAGGCTTTGGAACCACACAGATATGTGTTCAAACTCCTGTTCTACCCCTTACCCGCCATGTGACCTTGGGCAGGCTGTTTAATATTTCTTGAACTTCGGTTTTCTAATCTGTGAAAATAAGGCTAATAATAGTGTTTACCTCAGGGTTCTTATGATTAAATGAGATACTATTTTAAGAGGGCCTTATGGTGCTTTAAATGAAGTCATTAATTCACCAGCCCTTCTGTTCATGCTAGGCTAAAATGGATGGAGCGTAGGATAGGCTGAATCTTTGTTCCTCTTGTCTCTCCAGGTCACTTCTTCAGATAGCTCCTCAGCTCTGGAAAATGAGCATCCTCAAGGTAAGTTTACTGAAGAAAGGAAACCTGTTCTAAAAGCAATAGTCCAATCCTAACTTGTCCTCAGCAATGCTTTTGAATCTCTCTCAGAATTTTTCTCAGGATGCCCCTGGGAAAATTCAAAACTGGGCCAGATAATGTGTCAAACCATAAAATCAGGAATAATAATTTGGCAGGATCATCCAGGAATAAGTCTTGGGCAGGGTGGGAGTGATTAATACATTCAGTTACCAAACCATTTAAGGGAAATTTTTGAGGAAAAACTTCCATAGGCAACTCTGGGCTGGCTAACCATGTATCAAGGTGCCGGGTATTTTCTGATTATCCCAGAAACAGTGCCACTAGGATTTTATCATCCAGTGAGCTCACTAAAGCCACTGAGTATACACAAGAAATTATAGAAAGGAAAAAAAAAGAAATTATAGAAAGGCCTTGAAAGCCCTTAAAAGTAATCTAGAAATAGAGGTACTAAACCCTAAAATCCAGGGCATAGAAGAAGGCAATTGTAGCACCTGCCCAAATAACTGGTTAGAAAGGAATGGTCCAACCCTAGACTAGAAAGAAGCAGAACTTACAGACACCACCTTTAAAGGATTTTACCCAGGAAAACTCCTGCGTCTTCTCAGGACATATTTATGGCATTAGGAGTACACACTTCCTTAGAGAATTGAAATATGGGCTGAGATCTTAGGACATATTATCAAGGGTCTCTGAGTTCTCCAAAACAATTTTTAAATGTTCTGTTTTCACTTTGTTGGTATCCTAAAAAGTTAATATAGTCATATTTGAATTATCTGGGTGATATTCATAATTGAGTACTGCCACATGATATCAGTGCCTATTTTATGTTTCTGAGTACATTTGTAGTAGCTCCAAGGCAAGGGTCAGAAACTCTAATTATGAACCAAGCAGTGCTGTAGGCTGCATAGTACTATAGATTTCATCACATCTAAAAGGAGATAGCCACTATCCAAGTCTTGTTAATTGTCTCTCTTCAGAAATTCCAGCCTAGTTTGGTCAGATCTGATTTTGAAAGAAATTGAGAATTTGGATTTTTGCGTAAATTTCCAGATTTTTACAACGTGGGAACTGGTTTAAATTATTTTTAAAATACTGAGAAAGCCAAATCAAAGATGTTTATAATTCTGTGGCCTAAAATGATAGTATTTAACTATCAGCGTTGCATGTCTTAAATTGGCATCCAATGGCATGTTCTCTTGGGAACTCCTTCGCCTAGCCACCTTGGGCAAGGCAGGAGAGTTCCCGGATCAGGGACACTTGGAACACTGGAGTCCCACAGAGGCCAGCAGCACCAGGCCACAAGAGCTTTCCCTTGAAAAACAATAGTGGGCTTTAGTTAAAGATGATGGATTGAATATATGCATCTACTTTTGTTTCTTCACAAAAAAAAAAAAAAAAACACTAAACACACCAAAAGAATTTTTTTAAAAGGTACAAACCCAGCAGAATAGAGAGAATAAGAGAGGAGACAATAGCAATTAGAAGCTGGAAAACAGACCCAAGAGTGGTAAATCACTTAGTAGACCCGAGAAAACTGAATTACAAGCTAGCAGTGAGGAAAGCCAAAAGAAGCACTGAAGATCTAAGAAGCAGTTGGATTCAGAGACTCCTACTCCACTGAGTGCAGCTAGGAAACTCCCCCTCCCAACTTTGGCAGACTGGAGGTCTGGAGAGGGGCTCAGGCCCAGTTGAGGGCTGAAGTACTATACTAAACATGGGAGCATGAAGTGAACTACACTGGATGCCGAGATCCCAGTCCTTTCCCCCAGTCTAATTTCCAGAATGCTGACAGAAAAGACTTCACCCTCCAACCGCAAAATTGAATAAATAATCCTCTCCAGAATTCCCTTGAAGGGAAAGCCCTAAAAATATAAGTATTGAATGTTCCCCATCTGAACATCTCACAGTAACCATGACTCACATATAAACCTGGGCTGCCAATCAGCTTTAAAGACTGCACTCTTAGAATATGGTTTGAATATTCCTTTAAGTCAAGGATTACCAGACATCTAAAGAGAACCTCTAAAAGAAAAAGAGGGGTAGCCCCGATGGCTCAGTGGTTTAGCACCGCCTTCTGCCCAGGGCCTGGTCCTGGAGATCCCGGATCGAGTCCCATGTTGGGCTCCCTGCATGGGGCCTGCTTCTCGCTCTGCCTGTGTCTCTGCCTCTCTCTCTCTCTCTCTCTCTCTTTTCTCATGAATAAATAAATAAAATCTTTTAAAAAATAAATAAAAAAAATTTTAAAAAGTGATCCAAATTGCCCCCTCTCAAAAGAAACAAAGAGGGGGAAAAAAGCAACAGAAGGGAAAAATCAATGCATAAAGAAGAAAACTTTAGAAATTAACATTAAGGGGTGCCTGGGTGGCTCAGTCAGTTAAGCATCTGCCTTTGGCTCTAGTCAGGATTTCTGGGTCCCCGGATCGAGCCCCACATCGGGCTCCTTGCTTTCCAGGGGAATCTGCCTCTCCCTCTTACTCTCCCTCTGTGTTGCCCTCTCTCTCTCTCTGTCTCTCAGATGAATATATTGTTTTAAAAATCTGTTTTAAAAAATTTAAAAATCTTTAAAGAATTAACATTAATATATACTCAGATAAAGAACCTGTTTTCACTATGCAACAAATACAGGATGTCATGGGTTTTTTTTTTAAGATTTTGTTTATTTATTCATGAGAGACATAGAGAGTAGAGAGAGAGAGAGAGACAGGCAGAGGGGGAAGCAGGCTCCATGCAAGGAGCCCAACATGGGACTCGATCCCGGGTCTCCAAGATCACGCCCTGGGCTGAAGGCGGTGCTAAACCACGGTGCCACCTGGGCTGCCCACAGGATGTCATGTTTTTTAAAAGGAATTTTCAGAAAACAAAGAAGAACTCTGGGACACTAAAAAAGCATAGCAAAAATTTTAAGCTAAGTAGAAAGTTTGGAAAATTAAGTTGAGGAAGACTCTGAAAAAGTAGAATTAAAAATCAAAGTAGTAGGGTGCCTGGGTGCCTAGTCAGTTAAGCATTCAACTCTTGATTTCAGCTCAGGTCAGGATCTCAGGTCATGAGATTGGAGCCTCACACTGGGCTCTGGATTAGGTATGAAGCCTACTTAAGATTCTCTCTTCCTCTCCCTCTGCCTCTGCTGCCCCTTCAAAAAGAAAAGGGGGGGGGGTGCCTGACTGGCTCAGTTGGTGGACTGTGTGATTCTTGATCTTAGGGGTTATGGACTTAAGCCCCATGTTGAGTGTAGAGATTATTAAAAAAATAAAATCTTCTTAGAAACCCACAAAATCAAAGAAGTGAAAAAAGAAAAAGAAGCATAACTAGGAGAGATAAGATATTTTAACAATAATAACAACAAAAACAACTCACCAAACAAGACAAAAACAACCTTAAAGGGTCAGTCTAGGAAGTCTGGTACCTAAATAATAGGAATTACAGAAAGAGAAAAAGAACAAACCAGAGGAAAGGAAATGATCAAGGAAATAATTCAAAAACATTTCCTGAAACTGAAGGACATTAGTTTTCATATTGAAAAGACTTATTGAGGGGCACCTGGGTGGCTCAGTGGTTGAACCTCTGCCTTTGGCTCAGGTCATGATCCTCAGGTTCTGGGATTGAGTCCCACATCAGGCTCCCCGGAGGGAAGTCTGCAACTCCCTCTGCCTATGTTCCTGCCTTTCTCTCTGTGTCTCTCATGAATAAATAAATAAAATCTTGAAAGAAAGAAAGAAAGAAAGAAAGAAAGAAAGAAAGAAAGAAAGAAAGAAAGAAAGAAAGAAAGAAGAAGAAGGAAGAAAGAAGGAAGAAAGGAAGGAAGGAAGGAGAAAGAAAGAAAAAGAAAGAAAGAAAGAAAGAGAAAGAAAGAAAGAAAGAAAGAAAGAAAGAGAAGAAAGAAAAGACTTACTGAGTATTTAGCACAGTGGATGAAAGCACAACCCAAAGCACAATAATCATAGATTTCAAAGCACTGGAAATGAAGAGAAGATCCTAAGTTTCCAAAGAGAAAAAAAAAAGTTGCATAAAAAGAATCAGAATTATGGGGCATCTGGGTGGCTCAGTTGGTTAATAAGCGTGTGCCTTCCACGCAGGTCATGATCTCAGAGTCCTACTCAGTGGAGGAGTCTGCCTGTCCCTCTTACTCCCCCTCTGTGGTTGCCTTCTTTCTTTTTCTCTCCTCCCCGCCTCTCTCAAATAAATAAAATCTTAAAAAATAAAAAAAGAATCAGAATTACCTTGGACTCTCAACACACCAGAAACTAAAGAGTGATGGGGCAGTGCCCTCAACATTCTGCAGGAAAATAAATTCAAACCTAGAATTCTATATCCAGCCAAATTCTACATCAAAGATGAGGGTAAAATAAAGATATCTGCCACCTGCAAGTCTCAAAAAATTTACCTCCCATGCACCGTTTCTCAAGAAGCTACAGGAAGATCTATACAATCAAAACAAGGAAGTAATCACAGAAGAAGAAGGAGAAGGAAGGAAGGAAGGAAGGAAGGAAGGAAGGAAGGAAGGAAGGAAGGAAGGAAGGAGAAAAAGGAAAGGAAAAAGGAAAGGAAAGGAAAGGAAAGGAAAGAAAGAAAGAAAGAAAGAAAGAAAGAAAGAAAGAAAGAAAGAAAGAAAGAAAGAAAGAAAGAAAGAAAGAAAGAAAGAAAAAGAAAAAGAAAGAAAGAAAGAAGAGTACAGGAAACAGGAGTAGGAGTGACAATACAAGAGAGACATCAAAGGGACCTCCGGAGGGTGAAGAAGGAAGATCTCAGGAGGACAGCTGTGCACACCAGCAAACCAGCCTACATTTGAGCAGGTCAGAAGACTCCCAAAAGACTTCTTTGGATGGTTTAAATTGATAGACTAAGTGCTTCTGAATTTTTTGAAAGGAGATTTAAACAACTGGTGAAGAGTTTGGGATTAAATTTTTTTTTTAATTTACTTATGATAGTCAGAGAGAGAGAGAGAGAGAGAGAGAGAGAGAGAGGCAGAGACACAGGCAGAGGGAGAAGCAGGCTCCATGCACCGGGAGCCCGATGTGGGATTCGATCCCGGGTCTCCAGGATCGCGCCCCGGGCCAAAGGCAGGCGCCAAACCGCTGCGCCACCCAGGGATCCCGAGTTTGGGATTGAATTAGTTATAAAAACAAAAAAGACAGTTATTAACTCCAGGGAGAACAAAGTTGTGAAAGAAAGAGGGGAAAAAGTCAAGAGTTTATGATTGGTCTTAGCTCCAAATAATTAATATTCAGTCAAAATTATTTAAATACTAATGTAACCATCATTATAGTTTAACTTCTAGAAGAATGGGGAAATGGGAGGTGCATGTTTGTGTTGGGATCCTGGTAGGAAGGAAAACTAAAAATTCTCATATTCTTTGGATGATAATAGATAATGCCCCAAGGTAGAAAAATTTTTTAAAAAACAGCAATATAAGGTTATTTATAGACATAGAAATAAGTGCCAAAATAATCAGCCAAAAGAGGTCCCATCTCAGGGGAGGGTTATTAGTACAATAGGTACCAGGGACTGCAGTTTTTCTTATCAAAATTTGTAGAACTGTTTTTTTTATTTTTTAATTAAAAAAATTTTTTTTCTGCTTGACTTTTTAAATTATATACCTGTATAACTGGCAAAAAATTAAAAATTAAAAACAACTGGCATAGAATTTAAGATCATGAACTTTGGAAGCAGGTAGGTCTGTGTTTAAGTCTTTCTTGTCACTTACTAATGGTGTGACCTTGAGCAGTTTATTTATCTACTTCCTGTTTTCTCATCTGAAAAATGAGGACAATATTTGCTTTAAAGATTTGTTGTAAGGATTAAATGACGTGATATTTTTAAAGTCCACATAGCATAGTATATAGCACATTCAGGTTATTATTTTCTGGGTTGGTTGCTTCTCCAAATTAGAGCAAGCAATTAAAATCAGAGGATAAAAAGGTAAACACAGCCAGGTTCTTCCATTTGTCTAGAGTAGGTGGGATGATTTCTGATTCAGAGGGTCATCCCAAGATGGACTCTCAGGGTGTTTAGGGTCAGGTTAATTGAGCACTGGGCTCCAACTGAGTGGTGATCTGAAATGGCCCATTTTGGACCATGACTTTTTCATCTGCAGATCTTAGAAGAGCTTTAAGAAGCTTACTTGAATTTTAAGAAGCTTAATTATCTTAATTGAGAAAAGAGAACAAGTGAAAATGTGCTTAAATCTATGAAAAGGAAATTTGAGTTAAAGATGAGAAAAAACTTTTAGATTACAACAGGATAATGAAAGATATTAATAGATTTTTCTGTTTTAGTAGCTATCTTTTGCCTAAAGGAGCCAGTAGATAGAGTCCTATCTGGATATGGAGGTTGGATGAAATAGTTTCTGAGGGGCTTATCTAGATTTTCTGGGAATAATAGGAACAAATCAGAAAAGGGGCCTTACAAAAAATCAGGTTCTAAATATTTGAACAACTACACTTTTATTTTCTGCCTCTTTTGATTGTGAGTCGTTGCATGGAAGGAAGCTTCTAACTATCCCACCCTGTGCAGAGACCCCAGAATCCAACAATAGTGTGTATACTTCCTTCATGAAGTCTCATCGCTGCTATGACCTGATTCCCACAAGCTCCAAATTGGTTGTATTTGATACTTCCCTGCAGGTGGGTGAAATCCTCTTCTCCCATCCCCCTTCCTAGGAGCCTCTGGTTCAAAAACTCTCATCCTATCTCATCCCAAGGGTAATATCCTTGTCCTCATATGGGTTTAGTCTCATGTTTTCCCCAACATACCCAGCCCCTCTTCTTTTAAAGTCTTGCACCCTGTGAATTTTCCTTTGTGATGATTACTCTTTTGGCTACAGGTGAAGAAAGCTTTCTTTGCTTTGGTGACTAATGGTGTACGAGCTGCCCCTTTGTGGGATAGTAAGAAGCAAAGTTTTGTGGGTAGGCAAAAGTTTCTGGAACACAGTATTACTGGCATCACGTGTGGGCAGGGAGAGAAGTTTTGAGCAGTGCTGAGGGATCTTGTCTTGGCTTCTAGGCATGCTGACCATCACCGATTTCATCAATATCCTGCATCGTTATTATAAATCAGCCTTGGTAAGACACCGTAGCCCAACGACCAAAACTACTTTGCCCATCCAAAGTCCCTCATTCTTAGTTCCTTTCTTCTAAGCAGACTCTGAGGGGTTAATGAAGCAGAATGATGAAGGCTCAAGTTCTGTGCTTCTGCTTCCAGGTACAGATCTATGAGCTGGAAGAACACAAAATAGAAACTTGGAGAGGTATGTAGACAAGGGGAGTGGGTCGTAAAAGGAAAAAGAAACGGAGAGTTTCCTAGGAAATGGTTTTCCATAGCGGTATTTTGTGAACCTCCCTTTTCCCTTCAGAGGTGTACCTACAAGACTCCTTCAAACCACTTGTCTGCATTTCTCCTAATGCCAGGTGAGTTCCCGCTGCCCGTTCATCCAGAAGGGGGAGAGCCTTGGCACCAGCACAGCTAAAGCCCAAATACCCAGAGATCCAGGGGCAGAAGAGAGACAAGGCTCTCCTTCCAAACACACACGCGCATACTCTGACACACTCTGTAGGTGTGGTTTGAACACTGCTCCCTTCTCCCAACCACCAGTTTTCCCTACTTATAGACACATTCCAAGAAGCTCTTTAGCCAGCTCAGGCTCAGCACTGTGGGACTTATCATTATCCCCCACCTTCCCACAGCTTGTTTGATGCTGTCTCTTCATTAATTCGAAACAAGATCCACAGGCTGCCAGTTATTGACCCGGAATCGGGCAACACCTTGTACATCCTCACCCACAAGCGCATCCTCAAGTTCCTCAAATTGTTTGTAAGTGTCCTCAGCCTGGTTTTTACTACTACTTCTTTTTTTTTTTTTTTTTTAAAAGAGAAACAGAGAGCAGGGGTATGAGGGGCAGATGGAAAGGGAGAGAGAAAATCTTAAGCATGCTCCACACCCAGCGTAGAGCCTGATGCAGGGCTCAATCTCATGACCTGGGCTGAAATCAAGAGTTGGATGCTTAACTGGCTGAGCCACCCAGGCGCCGCTAGTTTTTACTTCTTATATACTGGGTTGGAGGGGTGTCCAAGGATGATGTGGGGGGTCTTGAAGATCAAGCTGATGGTTCTCTCCTCAGATCACTGAGTTCCCCAAGCCAGAGTTCATGTCGAAGTCTCTGGAAGAATTACAGATTGGCACCTATGCCAACATTGCTATGGTCCGTACCACCACTCCTGTCTACGTGGCTCTGGGCATCTTTGTACAACACCGAGTCTCAGCACTACCAGTAGTAGACGAGAAAGGTTAGAGATTGCACAGAAAGAGAGGGAGGGCTCCAGGGAAGCCAGGGTGGTTCTGGGAAAATCTGCTGTCCCTCAGCTCAGCCCGGAGGGTGATGCTACAGGCAAGGGGAGCCTCTGATGCCAGACCCTCCTTGCTGAGCTGCCTCTGCCCCCCTAGGGCGCGTGGTGGACATCTACTCCAAGTTTGATGTTATCGTGAGTGATTGCGGAGGGCCTGGGAGGGAGGGAAAGGGGCGGGCTGTTGAATGTGGAGAGGGAGAAGAGAGTCTCTTCTAATTGGAAAAGGAATTGAACGAGTTGGGTGTGGCTTGTGGGCATGGCTAACAACTGCCCTAAATCCCTCTGGTGCAACTGGGTGGGCTCAGGGTTTGGGGGCTGGCTTCTTTGCTTCCCTGCAAGCACCTTCCTCTCTCTCCCCAGAATCTGGCAGCAGAAAAGACCTACAACAACCTAGATGTGTCTGTGACCAAAGCCCTGCAACATAGATCACATTACTTTGAGGGTGTCCTCAAGTGCTACCTGCATGAGACTCTGGAGACCATCATCAACAGGCTGGTGGAAGCAGAGGTAGGGAGGCCAGTGGCCCAGAAGGAGCTAGGGAGAGCAGCTTTGAGTGTGGGATTTGGCACGGAGGGTGGGGGTTGAAGGACTCCTCCTAACTGAGGCCGTCACTAAACATCCCTTTTCTCCCTTGTTGCTCCACACAGGTTCACCGACTTGTAGTGGTAGATGAGAATGATGTGGTCAAGGGGATTGTATCACTGTCTGACATCCTGCAGGCCCTGGTGCTCACAGGAGGAGAGAAGCTCTGAGCTGGGGAAGGGGTCAGGCAGCACAAGGGGATATGCCCCCACTCACTGCCTGACCAAAGTTCTAGGAATCACAGATGAACCCTTGAGAAAATTGTGACTCTGTTCCCTGCTTGGGAGCTGGGGAGGGTATGGGGGGAGGAAGGAGAATGGATTTTTAGCAGTCCTTATCCTCACACATACAGCTAGCCCAGCCTAGCCCCTGCCGTCTAAGACGTAGCCCCCTTTCTGGGTGAATGATGGGCCGTGTGCCCCTCGCAAATTCTGATCTCTAAGAGATCCCCAGACCTCACCCAGCCTTTGCCTCTATCTCTGCCCCTGACTCCACCCTAAGATAACAGCACAACAAAACTCTTCCTAAAGATATTTTTATTCATCCTGTTTCATGCTGTATGGAGGAGGCTGAGTCCATTTAGTGACATTTCTTCCCATAATGGGAGTGGGGAGGATTGCGGGGAGGAGGGCCTTTGGATTCTTGTGCTGTGTGCATATGAAGGCAGATGGGGGTTAGGTGGAGGAGGAGGACAGAGTGATTAGCTGAGGTTATTGCTTTTCATGGCAAACCTAATTAAAATGACAGGAACCTCTTCATGGTATTGCAGTGTTTGATTCTTGTAGTTGACAGACACTACTGCTCCAACCGTCCTACTTCCTATGGCTTCTTCAACTCACTACTAACAACAACAGGAATAGTGGCACATACATTTACCCACACATATATGTAAAACTGTGTCAGGCACCATTCCCGGTGCTTTATGCATATTAATTAGTTCTCAGAACCATAGTAGATATGATTCCAGTTTTACAGATTTAAAAACAAAACAAAACTAAGGGACAGAGAGGCTAAGTAACCAGCCCAACATCACACAGCTAGTAAAATATAGAGCTAGGATTTGTGCCCAGAGTCTGGCCCCAGACTCCTGCTCTTTACCACTAACACTAGACTTACTGCCTTTCCATTTCTCCATTCATGACTGTTTCCTACCCTGTTCCCTGCAGTTCTCTTTATTACTCACTTTCCCCTCTGCCTGAACCATAGCTGGGACCCCAGGAGAATCTCCTAACAGCATGAGGTCTCCAGAGAATAGAGAGACTGAGGGTCTCCTTTAGGCAGAGAGACATGCCACGGCCATCAGCTTTTCTTCATCAGGGAAGGTTTGACTCTGTTTGAATTTTGCTGAGCTGGCACTGTCTTTGAACCTACAAAATGGCTCACCATTCTTCGAAGGTGAGAATGAGCTGGGGGCTGAGGGAGCAGACTCTACCTGTGCTGAAGCCAAATAAGCCAAAACAGGTCAACACCAAACACCATAAGGACCGCTAGACTGTCGGCCTGAGCCAAATTTTGGGTACCATTTCACCACTGACTTGCAGGTTTAATACCATTTCCTGTCCAAGACCAGAAGCAATCTCAGAGTACCTCCTTGCCCCTCCCCACACTATACCAAGAACTCTGGTGAACCCTGCCCTACCATACCGGTTCCTCCAAAGTAGGCTTCCTCATGGCGCATGGAGAAACATTTCAAGGCAGCTGTCAGGGCTGTCATCCTGGCTTTGGAGAAAGCCCCTGCTTCTGCATTCACCTCTCCACAGCTCACAGCACCTTCTCAGACTTGGGGGAGGGAGGCTTCCAAGTTAATAGAATTAGGGTATGTTTATGTGTGTGGGGGTGAGTGCATGGTGGAAAGGGCAGATGTCTCCTTATGTCACATTCCATCATGGAGAATTTGTCTAGGGAGGAGGCAAGGGCTTTAAAAAGCCCTGGGACT
The DNA here is from genome assembly GCF_905146905.1 of Nyctereutes procyonoides. Lineage (NCBI taxonomy): Eukaryota > Metazoa > Chordata > Mammalia > Carnivora > Canidae > Nyctereutes > Nyctereutes procyonoides. Next base: position 465,532 of record NW_026575124.1, on the reverse strand, counting down.
CTGGTGGGACCTGGGTAGAAGGAAGCACCTTCAAGCAAAGAGCCACCAGAGTGCAGCTGGTAGGTGTGTAAAGCGGGGGAGGGGGGTTATCAAATGGATGGAGTAGGGGCTGTTTGGGTTATCTCTAAATCTCTAAAGGTCCATATTAGGGAGCAGGGGGCCTGGGTTTGGTTGCTCTGGTTTTCATTAAGTCAGTCTCTTACTAACAACAACCCTTCTGGCCCCACCTTCTTAAAAGGAAGGGCCTGTACCCAAAGGGCTGCATGATCTTTTGCCTCTCCCATTCTCCCCTAAAACCTAATCAGTCAGTCTCAGAATCTGAGAATGGAGCAGAAGGAAAGACAAGGAACAAAATTAAGGAGCCTCAGAGCCTATTCTTACCTATTCCTCTCAGAAGAGGCAAATTATCCCTTTTCTTCAGGAACCATTGCCATACACACTCTTCTCCCACCTCTCTGCACCCCTCCCCTCCACTGGAGCTGCTGCCATGGTTGCCAGGCATGGTTGCTAAGTCTCTGCATGGAAGGGTTGGCGTGGGCTGTGCAGCCACTAACATTACCATGGTGAATCAGGGGACACCTGGTATAGGCTTGGGGGGGAGGGATCACATGGATGTAAGCAACACCCCCTGCCCCTGGGACAGAATGAGCGTAAAAGGTGAGCATCTTGAGCACCACTTCAGGTGTGGGGGCTAAGTGAGCTAGGCATTGTTGTAGTGGTGGTGATGGGGAGCTCCACACTGGGAAATCGGGGCCACTTTTAGCATTTCAGTTGCTAGGGGACTGGTTTTGCCAAGGGAACACACCATTCCTCCTCCATCCCTTCTGAAAGGGTGCAAATGCATAAGTACCTTAGTCTGTCCTCCATAAGGCTGAGCAGAGCTGTGTGGGCACAGAACAGTATGACCCCCAAATCCTGGCTTTTGGATTGCGGGAGAGAGCCTGCTGCGAGGAGAGGGCTCCATGGGTGCCCAAGGACAAACAGCTAGCATAAGGATCGTGGGACAGTTTTGATGGCCAAGACAGACTCCTGTGTCCGACCAGCAGCGCTGGGCTGCAACACTGAGAGGGTAAGGAGTTAAGGGTGTGGGGGTCACCCTTTCTGAGCTTGGGGGAGGCAGCTCTCCCCCAGAGCCACATAAAAGCTGTGTGAAAGCCACCGCCTCCTCCCTCCACCGCATGGAAGCTGGTTACTCATCTCTCTGCACCCGAACAGCCACTGCCGCTAAAAATAGACCCCCTGCACCCCAACCCCATGGAAACCAGCAGAGAGTGGCAGGCAGAGACCTTGAGTTCCATTCCCCTCACCTCCCTGTCGGGGAAACTGAAGTCCGAGGCAGGAAGTCGGTGGCAGAACACTGGTGGTGGGGCACCCCGACCAGCAGAAGAGCTAAGGGTTAAAACGGCAGGAAGGTTGGAGCAACGGGGGTGGGGGAAGGGCACCGTCAGCTTGGCAAGAATAAGAGGTCCCCTGCCCACTGGCGCAGGTCCCAACAGGCTTGGGGGCCATGAGCGGTGGGAAGGGGCGCCCAATCCCGGGCCCCAGGGGGCGGCCGTGCACATGGGGGAGGTAGCAGCGCGGTGCCGTCCGCGCCGCACCGTGTCACATGCGCGCGCACACACACACAGACAGGCACACACGTGTGCCGGGGTATATATAGTCCCCAGTCTCTGGGCCCGTCGCTCTGCAGTGGGCGCCGGCTCCTCGGGCTGGGAGGGGGCTCTCGGGGCGGGTGGGAGGGTGGGGGGCCGGGGTGGGGTGGGGCAGGATGCTGGATGGCCAGCTATTCTCCGAGGGGCCCGACAGCCCCCGGGAGCCCCAGGATGAGGAGTCTGGCAGCTGCCTCTGGGTGCAGAAATCCAAGCTGCTGGTGATCGAAGTGAAGACTATTTCCTGTCATTATAGTCGCCGCGCCCCTCCTCGACAGCCCATGGACTTCCAAGCCAGCCACTGGGCCCGCGGGCCCCAGAGCCGCACGTGAGTGAAGGAGGGGTGACGGGAAGAGAGTGGTGGGGCGGGGAGTGGGGTCCGGACCTCCCCGCAGGCACCAGCCAGTGCTGCTGGACCCCGTTCTCTTTCCCACGCCTCCCCCTACCCCATCCCGAGGGCTGGGGCCTGACTCTTCCCCGCATTGTTTGGGGGGGCAGGAGTGGGTGTGAGAAAGGGCAGGAGGTGAGATGGGGCAGACGCTGTTAAAGTGTGCATGGAGAGATGGCGCGGAGTCCGGCTTCGACTTCAGCCCTAACGTATACGCACGTGCACACACGCACACACTCACACACACCCCTGCACATGGCTGCCCCAAATGGTCTCCAGTGCTCCCAGCTCCCCGGACCTCGGCTCCCTTCCCCCACAAACTGCTCACCTGGGTTCCTGCTCATTGTCCCAGGTGTGGGCCGCGCCCGGGATCCCCTGAGCCGCCGCCCCGCCGTCCCTGGGCCTCCAGGGTGCTGCAGGAGGCGACCAACTGGCGGGCGGGGCCCCCGGCCGAGGCCCGAGCCCGGGAGCAAGAGAAAAGGAAAGCAGCGTCGCAGGAGCGGGAGGCCAAGGAGACCGAGCGAAAAAGGCGCAAGGCTGGTGGGGCCCGAAGGAGCCCCCCCGGTCGGCCCCGCCCGGAACCTCGGAGCGGCCCTCGGGTGGCCCAGCCAGTAGGGCCCCCAGCTCCTTCTCGACCCGAGCGCCTGGGGCCGGCGGGGCGACCGCCCCGTCCATCCGCGCAGCCGCAGAGCGACCCAGGGGCGGCGTGGGCGGGGCCCTGGGGAGGTAGGCGGCCAGGGCCCCCCAGCTACGAGGCTCACCTGCTGCTGAGAGGCGCAGCCGGGACAGCCCTGCGACGACGCTGGGACCGCCCGCCACCCTACGTGGCTCCACCTTCTTACGAAGGCCCCCACAAGACCTTGGGGTCTAAGCGAGGCCCCGAGCCCCCCCAGGCGCCGGCCCCCGCCGCCTCTGCTCCGACTCCGGCCAGGACAGAGGGAGGGTGCGCCAAGAAGAGGCTGGATCCTCGGATCTACCGGGACGTCCTCGGGGCTTGGGGGCTCCGGCAGGGGCGGGGTCTCCTGGGGGGATCCCCGGGCTGTGGAGCGGCCGCGCCGAGGCCGGAGGCCGGCAAGGGCGCCGCCGAGAGAAGCCTGGGGCCGGCGACCGCTGGCCTGAGTGGTGGTAGCGACGGCCGTCCCCAGGCCAGAGCTGCCGGGAGCCCGAGCGCCCAGACGGCTCCTGCGGGGTCGGCCCCCGCCGCGCGCAGCCCCCCGCGGCCCGCCCCCAGGGCCAGGCCCCGTCTCAAGGGCTCCGAGGAAGGGAAAGAAAACAGGGAACAGAGCTGGCTCCCCAGATGCTGGGTTCCCTCCCGTAAAAAGCAGCCGCCCCGACAGAGCCAGACCCTCCCCAGACCCTGGGCTCCAGGAGGCACGGGCTGGAGCGAATCCCCGGGTCTCAGAGCGGGGGCAGGACCCTCAGAGGGTGGGAAGGGGACCCGCCGCGCCCACACCCTGCCCCGCAGCGCCCGCGGCCCTGCGCGCGGAGAAGGCGTCTTTGTCATTGACGCCACGTGCGTGGTGATCCGGTCGCAGTATGTTCCGACCCCTCGAACCCAGCACGTACAGCTCTTGCCCGCCGGGGTGCCGCGCGCCGCGGGGGATGCCCCCAGTCCACCGGGGCCCAGCCAGGAGGAGGGCGAGGGAGCCGCGGCCCTGCCCTCGCCTTGCCAAAAACTGCTCCCGAGCAGTCGCCCGTCACACCAGCTCGGTGGGGGGCGCGGGTTCGAAGCCGAGGGCGGGAAGCCGGCGGACTCCTCCTTGGAGGAGCGCGCCTCCCGCATCTTGGGGCTCCCGGTGGGCGAAGTAAACCTCCGGGACGCCCCCGCGCAGCCGGGTAGCCCGCAGCGCTCGGCCCTGGGCCCGGCGGCCTCGGGAGGCGCGGCCCCCGCCGAGGGCCCGGAGGGAGTGGCGGCGGCCCCCCGGCGCGCGGGCCGGGGCTGGGCGCGGACCCCGGGGCCGTACGCGGGGGCCCTGCGGGAAGCCGTGTCCCGCATCCGCCGCCACACCGCCCCGGACTCGGACTCGGACGAAGCTGCGGAGCTCAGCGTCCAGAGCGGCTCCTCCGATGGAAGCGACACAGAAGCCTCGGGCGCCTCCTGGCGAAAGGAGCCGCCCCGGCCGGGCGATGGCGGGAAGACCGCTGAGCTGAGCGACAGTACCCGAGATATCCTAGATGTCATCAGCCGAACCGAGGAGGCCCTCTTCGGGACGAGGGACACTAAGGGGATCCCACAGGGAAACAGGGAGCGGCAGTGACAGGCCCTTTCTTGTATTTGTGTTCCCCACCTTTCCATCCTTGGGGCCACCGGTCCTCTTTCTTCCTCACTTCCTTGTAACCCTTACACCATAGTCATTCCCATTCTTGAAATAGAAGCCGCCCAAATGAAAGGAAAGGGAGCATATGCCAGTCCATGATTTATTTCTCTTTCCTTGTGTCTTCTTTTCTTTCTTCCTTTCTTTTTCAGGAGAGTGAGGATGAGCAGTAGACTTTAATGCCTGTCCATTCAGGGCACTGGGGTAAGGTCTTCAGCAGAGGCCGGTGCACTAGGCGTGGAGCGGAGCAGAGTGGCCTCCCCGGGTTGAGGCAGGAGGGCCGTGATGGTGTAGTCATAGGGCAACTTTAGGGCAGGGTCTTGGGGCTGGAGGGAGACAGGCTTCTGACTCAGGTGACCAGGTGACATAGAGGCCTCTTCTTGGCAGAAGAGGAAGGGATCCAGAGGCAAGGCAACCAGCAAAACAGGAAGAGGGCTCACTTTGGTTACAAGTCTTGGGTTCCGATCCCAATGCTGACCCTGACTTGCTGGGTGACCTTAGGCAAGTCACTTCCCTCCTCCAGGCCTCCTAGTATGTAGGGAGGGTTAAGTTCATCCCTGATGTTTTAGATCCTTGGCGGAGGCTCTCATCTCACACTCTCCTCCACAGGCCAAGAAAGAAAATTAGGAATAAGTGAACAGACTCTGAGGGTCCCTCAGATGGCTTCACTGTCACCTGCACTCATTCTCAGTATTCAGGAGACTGTCCAGGGTTTGCAGAAGATCTGAGCAAGTGGGTAAGGGCTTCTATCCTAATCTCTTTAGGTTTAGGTGAGGGCTCCTCGAGGCAGAGCAGGATGGTGGCCTTGTCACTGTCCCTGGCCTGTGGTGGTCCAAGCTGGGGAGGGAAGGCAGCCAGTGAATCAGCTTGGGACCTCCATGGCCTTCCTCCTTTCCCTCCTCCCCAGTGTTCCTTAGTGATCTTCTGAATCGTTACCACGATTTCTCACCCCGTGGTATCACCCATCTGAAAGAACCCCGAGAATTTCTTGCATCTCTGCCTCTTCCAGAAACCTTGGCCAGGGAAGGAAGGCGGAGATTGGGCCCCCAAAGCCTGTAGGGGTGGGATGTGATACTCGCTGTAGCCACTACGGGGCGCGCGCAGGTCGCGGATTTCCCCGGTAGCTCCTTCCCGAGTCCCCCCCGTACCCGGGCACCGCTAGTTAACCAGATACCCAGTTACTGCGCGCGGGTCCCCCGCCTTGCCACCTACTGCCGTGCGAGGTCGGGGGCAGGCCTCTGGCCTCCTGGACCTCTGCAGCGCGCGGAGCCCCTCTTTGTACTCACCCACGCCACCCGGCTTGGGACCCGGACGCTGGAGTCTCTCTTTCTCTCCGGATCTTGGACAGTTCTGTCTCTATTTACTAGACATGTGAATTTGGCCAAATCACTTCACCTCCCTGAGCCTCAGTTTCCTCATCTGTCAAATGGGGGTTTATAAACACCTACCTCGCAGGGTTGTTGTGAGGATTTTATGCGATAATGTATGTAAAGCGCCTTGTACAGTGCCTGGCACACAGTAGGCGCTCAATAAATCTAAGCTTCCCTTTGTCCAACCCTGGCATCTTTTTCCTCTCGCCGACCCTCTCCCTCCACCCAGGGCTCCGCTGTCCCCACCCCACCCGGGATGGGGCTGGGGGGGGGACTCACTTCTCTGATGGAAACTCCCAGATCACTCTGTCACCCCCAGTCGGTCTCTTCCTTCTTTGCCCCCCACCCCACCCCCGCTGGCTCTTCCCACTGCCCCGGCGCACTCCCCCCACCCCCCATTCCGGGCAAGGGCTGAGTCAGCCTGGGTAAATTTAGCCGCCAGTCGGCGGGGGCTTCGCCCAGACTCAGTCGCCAGGCCCCGCCTCTGCCCCCATCCCTAGGAGTCACTCCAGCTCTGGCTCAGCGTCCAGTCCCGATCTCAAGCCACTTAGGAGTTTGGTCTTCAGGTATCTCAGTGTCACTCCCTCCCCGCCCCGGAGAGACCAGGCGGGTCAGGACCGGGTAGGAGATCAGGGCAGTTTGGGAGGTCGCTGGGCTGGCCCCTGCACTTGGGGCAGGGTGACCTCGGTTCAGTGTGTGTGTGTGGGGGGTCTCTTTGGACGTCTGAACCTGAGGGGAGAGCACTGATCAGAATTACCCTGGAGAGTCCATCCCGGAACCTGCCTGGGACACCCAATGTCGGGTTTCAAGTTAGCTCTTGCTGGAGGGAGGAGGTCGGAGACCAAAGTTCCCTGAGGTCTGTCTTTCGCCTGCAAGTCTAACTGTGACTGTTCTAACTACTGAGCATTTATTGACCCCCGAAGAGGAAGCAGGCATCCGGCTGGGCTCCAAGAAAGAGATGAGTGAGGCCTGCCTGCAGTGGGGTGAAAACGCAAACACACACATAGGGATGCCCGGGTGGCTCAGTGGTTGAGCCTCTGCCTTAGGCTCAGGGCGGGATCCCCACATCGGGCTCCCCGCAGGGAGCCTGCTTCTCCCTCTGCCTACTTCTCTGCCTTTAGGTGTCTCTCATGAATAAATAAATCTGAAAAGAAAAAAAAGAAAAGAAAAGAACACACATAATGCCAAGAGTGAGCAGCCAGCAGTATTATAAAGAGTCAAGCAAAGGAGACTGTATAGATTTTACAAGATCAGGAAATGCACCATGAAGGAGGTGGCGTCTATGATAGAATTTGGGGAAAAGAGTTCCAAGTAGAGGGAAGAGCCAAAATAGAGGTATGGATGTGGGGAGACAGGGTATGTGTAGGAAATTGCCAACCGGTCTGGTGAGACAGGAGTTGAGGGCACATTGGGAGGAGTTGTGGAAGATAAAGGCAGGAGTGAAACTGGGGGCAGGCTGGGGTGAGCCCAGCCCCCAAAGGAGCGTGTGCCTCCGGCCTCTGGGCTTGAGAAGAGAATGGACTTCAGGCCAGGAGGGAGACTGAGGAAGGCCAGGGCAGTGCTGAGAGCATCTGCCCGGACTTTGCTCCTGCCTGGGGGGCTCCAGGCTCCAGGCTGGTAGACGGGGGTGAGCCCGTGGGACAGCAGAGGGGCCAGCCCTTGAAGGTAGACTCCACCCCACTGCCAAAGCCTCTTTGAGGCTGAATACACAGGAGGTCAGTTTCTAAGAGCTCACCCACACTCCCACACTCCTGCCATTATCGGAGAAATAGGGTCGCGTTGTGTTTGCAGCATGGACTCTGGGGCCTGGCAGCATGGGTGGAGATCTTGCTCTGCCTCACACTAGCTGTGTGACCTCCGGCAAGTTACTCAATCTCTCTGTGTCCCGGTGTCCTCAGAGGATGGGTTTGGTTTTTTTAAGATTTTATTTATTTATTCATGAGACACACACACACAGAGAGACAGAGAGAGAGAGAGAGAGAGAGAGAGAGAGAGAGAGAGAGAGAGAGAGAGGCAGAGACACAGGCAGAGGGAGAAGCAGGCTCCATGCAGGGAGCCCGATGTGGGACTCGATCCTGGGACTCCAGGATCATGCCCTGGGCCGAAGGCAGGCACTAAACCACTGAGCCACCCAGGGATCCCCTGGGATGGTGTTTTTAATAATGCTTTTCTTCTTCTTTTTTAAAGATTTTATTTATTTGTTCATGAGAGACACAGAGAGGCAGAGACAGGCAGGAGAAGCAGGCTCCCTGCGGGGAGCCTGATGTGGAACCTCATCCCAGGACCCCGGGATCTTACCCTGAGCCAAAGGCAGACAGACACTCAACGACTGAGCCACCCGGGGAACCCCAAGAGTGCTTTCTTCAGAGGCTTGTTGGGAGGATTAAATGATTCAATATGAAAAGCACTTAGAGCAATGCCTGCTACATAATACGTGATATATGAGTAGTAGAGTCTGATTATTTCCCTCTAGAGCTATCTCCTTGGTATTGGGGGTATAAGAACAGGAGGGTGGGGAAGAGAGGAGTAGGCATTGGGGAAGAGGAGGAACACGCAGCTCAGGCCAGGTCAAGAGGAGAAGGGAGCCCTGGGGTGGAGACACAGTCCCTTGAGTGGGTGAATGATGTACAGGGAGCGTTTGGGTGGTTAGGGTGGCAAGACAACACACCCTGCTTCCCCAGGACTTCCTTCATCTTTGCCTAAGGGTGGAGTTGGTACTGGGTGTTAAAGATCTGGGGAGAAAGACAGAGAGAAGGGAGGAGGGACTGCAGGTCTGGGGGCCAGCCCTTTGGAGAGCCATATCTCAGACTGGCCCCGCATGGCACTGTGGGTGGGAGGCTGGAAGCTCCCTGCTGTGAAAATGACTTCTAAATCTGGCTGTGTCTGCCAGCTGGCCAGCCTTGAGACGGAGGCCACAACCACCCCCAACCTTGGGACAGCCTCATAGGTCAGGTGTAGGGACAGCAGACGCATGAGGGCGTGGTCAGGTTGGGGCAGCAGCCCTCAGGTTAGCACAGGCGATTACCCTCCCAACAGCCAGGTTCTTCCCAGGGAGGCCCTTTTCTGTCCCAAATGGGGCCCAGTTAATATGGCCTTAGAAGACCTAAGGGCCCCCTCTCCTTTCAGACTCTCAGGACCTCCCCGGGACTTCCCTAGATCTGCTACAAATGGGTAACACAGAACCAGGCCATAACTCTGGGACTTTAGGGGATTCAGGGTCAAGAGTGTGTATATGGGATGTGAGGAGTAGAGGACCAGAGAGATGGCTGGGCATGAGTACCTAGGGAGTGTGCAAAGTGTGTCTGCAGAGAAGGGTGGGCATTTACTCAGTTATTCATTTGTTCATTCCTTCATTAAACTTGTATGCCAGGCCCTACAGGGAGACTCAGGAGACTTGGGCAGGGTTCCTGTTTCCAGGGAGCTTCCAACCTAGGGTGTGTGAGAGACAGGGGAAGGGGTATAGGAAAGGAAACCCACAAAATCATTCAGTGCAGGCTGTACAACATAGTATATGTTAATGAAGGCATTCCTAAGGATCCAAGCAAGCATGAAAGAAGGAGCAGTTCCCTGGCTGTGACTTCCGGGGAGCGGGAGATGAGTCACTGAGGGTGCATTTGTCAGTGAAGGAAGGCTCAGTCTGGATATGCTCTCTCCTCATCTGCATGTCTTGGCATGGAGTGGGCTTCCTCCCCTGAAGCCCCTGACACTACATAGCTTTTGATGAATCCTTCTAAAGAAGAGTTGCTTCATCCATCCATCTATCCATCCCTGCACCCATCCTTTTGTTCATCCATGCATGCCTGCATCCACCTATACATCTCACCTGTCCATTTATCCATCCATCTACCAATCCCTCTGTCATGCATCTGTCCATCTATCGTCCATTCGTTCATCCATTAAAAAAAAAAGGTTTTCTTTATTTATTCGTGAAAGACACCAAGAGGCAGAGGCACAGGCAGAGGGAGAAGCAGACTCTCTGCAGGGAGCCTGATTAATCCCAGGACCCCAGGATCAGGACCGAGCCAAAGGTAGACACTCACTCAACCACGGAGCCACCGAGGTGCCCTCGTCCATCCATTTATTCATCCATTCATCTCTTTCCTCTCTAAATAATGACACAGGATGTGCCTAGCTCGGTGTTGCAAGGAATGCAACATGCACTGAGATGGGCACAGCCCAGAGCCCGTGTTCTCAGGAAGGGAGAAGCCTAGAAGGAAGGTAAGTCATGTTCGCAGATAACCCTCCGCGGGACAGCCAGCCTGTGCTGTTATCGAAAGCCCTGCCAAGGAGCTGCTTCAGGAAGCAAGGCCCCTTTGCCAAGGGAAATTAGAAGAGCTTAAGGGAGGGAGGGACATTCCAGATGGGTTTCAAGAGGGGGAGATGGGGAAGGGGTGCGTTCCAGGGCGTGGGCAAAGGTAGAGAGGTGGGAAAGCACAAAGCCTTCACAGGGAACAGAGGGCCGGGGGAACCAGAGGTGCAGGGATCCTGGAATGATGTGTGTGAGCCAGATCATGAAGTGGCTCTGGAAAGTGAGGATAAACGCCTGAGCTTTAAAGAAAGGAACTGAGGAGGAGGAGGAGAGGAGCAGAGTTTTTGAGCCGTGAATGTCCCACTTGCCTCCTCAACACCTATATCATCTTTTTCTCTGCTGCTTGGCTGTGACCTTCGGTGGCCTTCTTGGAAGGAACAACAAGGCCACCGTCGTGGAATCCTTTGCTGGACCACGAGCTATTCAAGGGTAGCACCTTGGGTTTAGCTCTGTATCCCCTACGAGCTTGGCCTGGAGCAGGCTCCCAGGGAATGCTGGCAGAAGGTAGGAGCAAATGGTAAAGCCGTGTAACAGGAACACTGGCACAGCAGTTCAGCCCCAAACACATAGGAGGAGAGGGGGTGCTGCCTCGTGCTCCCCCCCCCAACATGGGGAATAACCCCGCTTTCTTCGCTGGAGCCTCTCCAGGAGCTCTTCCAAGACGCACCACAAGGTGGCGCTGTTCCAACTGCAGCGCTGCGTTCCGTCAAGGTCCTTAAAATGTTTGCAGTTGGAGGACTGCCCGTTCAAGAACTGTCCCTGGATGGTCTAGACATTTCCTTCCAGCAAGTGCTGAGACAGAATAAAAAGGCTAAGGGCAGCTATGAAAAAGAAGAGCCGACAGACCCCCAGCTCCAATGTGGGAACTGGCCTCACCTATGCATCCACTCCCTCGGTTGTACCTACTGTGTGTCAGGTAGTGTTAGGCTCTTGGAAAAACAACAGTCACCAAGATATGGTCCCTGTCCTCCAGGAGTTCAACATCTAGTCTTAATCAAAAACCAAATCTTCTTTTGTTATCTTTCTCTCTTTTTCTTTTACACACACACACACACACACACACACACACACACACACACAGGTCCTCCAGGCCAATCCCCTTGACCTGGGAAGCCAGCTCCACATGAAACCTACTCTTTGATGCCGCTTATCCCTCCAAGTCCAAGTTTCTTCCTAAGGCTGGGGCATGGCCACATTAGTGTGACCCTGGATGTTCCTTTCTGGGAGGACTCCCTTCAACCTTTCTGAGCTCCCTCCCAACCTTCCGCATCATATCCATAGCCACCAGCTCTGGAGGCTCTAGGGACCTCCTGAGAGTATACTTGGTATGGATGAGGGCTTCCCAATACTCTAGAACTCTGGAGACTAAGGAACATGAAGGTGGATCCACAAAAAGGCCCTATGAGACTCTGGTGTCACTATCCCAGAGATGAGGAATTGGAGAGTCCAGAAAACCAAAATCTCAGAAACATGGCCCTCTGTGGCCTGGGGGCCCTGCTGGCCAAACCTGTCCCCAGACAGGCTACCTTCCTTTTCTCGTCTACCAGGCTTCTTCCTAGCTGCAACTCCATAGTGGTGGCTGTGGAAGCCACTGGTTGGGAGGTGAAGCATCGTGGGACATTGTCCACTTTCCCAACATGCTCCAGGGCCCAACTTAGCCCTTGGCGGGTTTGGGAGAAGAGAGGAGGGAGGGTTGGTGCTGAGAGTGGGAGCCAGGCCCATCGAGGTCCCGGGAGTGAATGCCGCATTGTTGGCCAGGCCAGAGTCACAGATAATTACCTCAATTAGTGACAATGGGAGAGTAATAAATACAGGCTTAGTGTCTCCTACCCCACCAGGGCTCCGAAGATTAATCCAGGCTGACGGGCGGGCCCTGAAAGGCGTGATGGACAATTCATTAAACTCCCCAAATGCCGCACAACCTGGGCGTGAAGGCTGAGTTAGCCCCCTGGGGGCTGCGCCTTTGTCCTGATTGTGTGTCTCCGCCGCAGCAGAGCCGGGCAGCCCCCAGAGAGCGGGGAGGTGAGTGGGGCTCCCCCAGCCGGGCCAGGCGGCGGGAGGATTAGGCCTCGGTCCGGCCCTGGTTGCCCTGGCACAGCAGCCCGGCCGGGCTGGAATGTCCGTGGGGGGGAGCAGGCCGAGCGGAGGGGCGGGGCCGACAAGGTGGGGTAAGGGGGGCACACAAAACCGGGGGCAGGAGGAGTTAATTAGACGCCAGCGAGGAGGGCGAGGGGCCACAATAGGGCCGAGGGGCCGCCAGGGACGGCCCCTTCACTTCCGAGGATTAATAGGGAGGAGGGAGAGGGGAGGGGTTCAGCCCTGGGGGAGGAGAGCTGGAAGCTTCCCAGGGTGGCACTGCCCCCTTTGGCCCAGCTTGGCACCTACTTGGCAAGTGGCTGGGAGGCAGGAGGCTCCGGCAGCCTGGGCAGGTGCCCCGCAGCGTCCCGCAGAGTGGCTCGGTCTTTCTGGCTCGGTGCCCGTGGGGAGCTGATTGGGCGGGGAGGAGGAAAAGGACCCTTCATTTATCTGGGGCATAGCGGGAGCAGGAATGTCCAAGGGCCCTCCCTGTTCTCCACGTCCCCCACCTCCGCCAACCTACTCGGAGGCAGAGCCAGGAGCCCGAAGCTCTACCCTTCCTGATGAGGCTGCCAGGTGAAAGCCAAGAGGTCTGTAGCGGGGCTGGTGCTGATGGGAACACAGGGGATCAGGGGCTGCTGGGTGTGCACACACGTACATGTGCAGACACTCGTGAGGGCGGGTGTGCTTCTGCCCGGGGCCTGGTGCTCAGCAGGCCCTCAGCAAACACCTGTTGAATGAATGAATGAACTTTGACTTTGCTCAGGATACAGGAGCATGAGAGAGAGAACTGGTGCTGAGCTGCACCGTGAAGGGGGGCCTTGGGCCCTTTCCTTCTGAGGCCCCTACCGTGGCCCCGGGACGGATGGAACCCCATCTCTGAGCAGAGGAGCCAATGTCCAGGGAAAATGAAGTCGTGGTGGTTCCTTCCCTTTGAAAGGGGCAAAAAAAGTGCAGTGGCCTCTTGGAAGCCCCACTTCCTCCTGGGCCCCAGGAGCAGGGCAGCCCTGGCTCCTCCCTAGGAGCCACCCCACCCTATCCCCTCCCAGGGAATGACAAGGGAGCGAGTTGGCGGCAGTTCCCCGGGCATATTTATAACCTGCTGCTCGCTCACCAGCGTCTGCTTTTAGCCCAGACGGGGGAGGGGGCAGGGGGGTGGTCTGTCTCATGCTGGGCGCCCCGGCTGGGTGTGGAAAGAGTGAGTAAGGGTGAGTGGTGGGCAGCTCTGTATGGATATTCCTGCTCACACCACAGCCAAACAGCTTATTTTCTCCTCATTTTGTTATTTTTCTCCCTCTGGCCTGGAGAGGAGGACTGAGCCAGCCTGAGGTGGGGGGTGGGGGGTGCTAGACCCTGGGGTATTTGCAGCCCCACTGACGGGGTTTTTCCAGGGTGCGTGTGGCAGGGTGTGTGTGGTGCTGGCTCGCTGACCCCCTGGGGACTATGCAGGCCTGCCATCTCGGTCCTCTCAGCTTTTCCGCTCCCCCCCAGGATATTTCAGGACCAGTGCCTCCCTCACTCGCTGAGGCCAGCCCTGTGTCCGGGGTCCCTGGCAGCCTCAGATCCCCCTGGGTGTGTGGCACCTGGCACCTAAAGATCAGAGGTGGGCGGAAGGATAACCTGGGAGGATGGGGCAAAGCTGGGGCATCAGACCCATTCCCGACAATGCTGTCGCTGTCCTGTGGCGACCCCTCTAGGCACAGCCCTTCATCAGGACCTTACATCCAGTTACATCCAAGAATTAGTTTCGGGGCGCCAGGGTGGCTCAGGCGGTTAAGCCTTGGCCTTTGGCTCAGGTCATTATCCCAATGTCCTGGGATGGAGCCCCATGGAGCCCCGAGTCAAGCTCTCTGCTCAGCAGGAAGTTTGCTTCTCCCTCTCCCTTTGCTTCTCCCCCTTGCTCATGTTCCTGCACTCTCTCTCTCATAAATAAATAAATAAATAAATAAATAAATAAATAAATAAATAAATAAATAAATAAAATTTTTGAAAAAGAACTAGCTTCTATGTAATGCTTTGCAGATCCTATATCCCTTTTCTGCCCCTTTTCTGAGTATGGGAGTCTGTCCTTAAACCTCATGGGTGTGCAGAGGGCTTTACACTCTCCCTCGGTGCAGAGGGAGCCTTCACCGCACTCCCCTATTATTCTGCCAATACGTGTTGACGTGCTGGATGCCCTGGCCACAACATGAATTCCTCCAAGTAGGCACTAGGGCTGGTACATCACTGCATCCTCGGCATTTGGCGTCGGCCTTGCACAGAAGAGGTGTCAGCAAGTATTCAAATGACCTGAGTTTTCATGTACGTGATCTCCTCTGAACCTCATCACCTTCCAGAAGGAGAGGACTAAGTACTGACAACCATCCCTGTTTAATAGACAGGGTAACTGGGGCTGAGAAAACAACAGGTTTGTTGAAAGTCTAAAGCGGCCAGAATGGGATTCATTGCTTCCCTTTACCCTCTCTCAGCTCCTATGTGTCAGCTCAGCTCAGAGGCCCCAGCTTCTGGGCCTGAAAGTTGATACCAATTCCAGCTCTTGGGAGTTAGGAGTTAGGTGAGAGTGGTTGGGGACCGCTGCCAACCTTTCAGCTCCCCAACCGCTGCTTCTCCCCGACTCTGGGCATTGTCCAGCAGGGCCCCAAGCCCCCTCTCCTGCCTCTGGCAGCCCATTAACTTCTTGCTTTGGGAGCCGGGGGTATATAATAATTCATTGGATTATAGACTGGACATTCTCTGCAGGGGGTTCTTTACTGGAAACCCAAGGCTTATGAGGTGCCTTACACTCTGGATCAATATGTTTTCTATTCCTCCCCCTCCACCGCCCATCAGCGCTGAGCTGATGCTGGCTGGGAGGATGGAGAAGAAGGGAAAGGGTTGAGCAGTCCGTGGCTCCACTCCCCTACCCCCACACATACCCCAAAGGCCAACAAGGGTCAGAGTTCACATATCCAGGGAGAGGTGGGAGGCAGCAACAAGAGCAAAAGAGTCCTGGGGAGAGTGGGAAATTCTCTAGTCGTCTGGGCTGTTGTTGCCTTTGGGGGGTGGGGTGCTTCATAGCTTCCCCCTGGCCCTTAGGTCCCCCCTGGGGGGAAGTGTTAGGATTAGGGATAGGCATTAGAGTTAAGGAAGGGGTTAGAGTTTGTCTGAAGTTAGGGTTAAGGCTAAGGTTAGATCTAGACCTAGGAACGGGGGAGAGGATTAGGGTTAGAGATAGGTTTAGGGTGTGGGCAGGATTCGTAGTCCTGCCCACTCCCAGGAATGTGCACGTGGAGATATCTGTGTTGTTCATAACAGTCCTCATTCAGGCTCTTAATGGTTTGGATATGGACCAACTTGGGTTTCTTTTTGGTTACATGGGTTTAAGCTGTAGCCTCTATTTGGATTCTGGCCCTCCTGCTCCCTTCTCCCCCACCACCATCTCTGAGCTTTTGGGTCCAGGACTAGAGCCCATCACGCTGAGTGGATCCTCCTGAGCCCAAGGTTGGGAGCTGGGGTCCTAAGGAGGTGTTTTCTTCTCCTGGGGAGGGAAGTGCCTTTCCCACTGCCCCATGCCCTGACCACAGCTGAGGCAATAGGCTTCCAGGACCAAAAGCTCTACAGCAGCACCTTCTCTGCTTGGATTTTTCTTTCTTCTTTGGTTTCTTTTCAGAACACAGTCATGGCTATCACTCAGCTATGGCTATTTTCACAACTCCAGATAGGAGAGGCAGGCTCAGAGTTTGTTTGTTTAATCCCTGTTCAACAAGAAACTGAGGCAGTTAAGGACTTGCCCAATATCACATAGCCAGTTGGTGTTAGAACAGGAAGAAGAATCCTACAGGGTCTCTTGGCTCCTGACCAGGTTCTTCTGGAGCCCTGGAGCCCCAGTGGCCTCATTAAGGTCATTCAAGGGTCAGAATCTCAGGGTCCTCTTGCAGGGCCAGAAAACCAGTCCCCCAACAACGCATCCTATTTGTTTAAGAGAGGTAAGCAATGGTGCGTTCTGGATTCAAGGAAGAGCCACCAAGTCATTGATAAAAATAGAGATTTTATTCTGCAGAGGAAGATACTACATTGGTGGGGGCGAGGAGCCACTAATAGCTACACTGGAAGGAAATACTGATTCCGGTAGGCAACAGCATCTTTGAGAAATTGGGGAGAGGAGAAGAGAGATCAAAAAACGCTGGAAAGCAAAAGGAGAAAAGAAGGGAGAGGGATTGGGTTGGAGTGGAAGTGGTCTCTGCAAGCCAGGCTGGAACCCAGCACAATAAATAGTTTTATTTACAACAACCAGACTCGTGGCTTTGTATCCACGATTCAGTGCAAATTATTTACACACTGATGAGGAGGCAGGACAGGAAGGGGTAGGAGGTGGCCGAGGGAGGCATGGCTCACAGCTGTTCAATGGTTCCATGACAGAGGCTGGGAGAATGGGGGTACTTCTGCTGGGTCCCCCAACCTCCTCTTCCACATCACCACAGCTGCCCTTTCACCCTGGAACCTCCCGGTTCAGCTGGAGGGTGGGAGAGGGGGAGTAAAAGGCCCTGGTGCCCAGGTGTGTGTTCAGGGTCTGTGCCCTGGCAGGAGAATGGGAAGAGCGGGAGGAGAGCTGACCATAAAGGGGAGGGAGAGGGGCGAGGAGGTCACTGGCGGGTAGAGCCACGCCAGTGGGTCAGAAGCTGACCCCACGAGGTTGGGGTGGGGTGGGGGGGCGGCGAATCCTTCTCTCACCTCCTGGCCAAGCAGGGGGCAGTGCAACAAGGGGTCTCCCGGGAGAGGGAGGGAGGTAGGTCCGGGGCAGGTCCGTCAGGATGGCAAGAGGGTTCATGCCGGCCCAGGCGAGTGGTTTCAGGAGTCCCCAGGTAGGAGGAGGTGGGAGAAACGATCGATCGCGGAGGCAGGAATCCCGGGGAGTGTGGCCGCAGGGACTGGCTGGGGGCGCAGAGGGGTCTGTCCGGAGGTGGGCGAGAGGAGAACGCTCCGGGGGCGAGTCCGCGCAGCGTGTCACAGACACTCGTGCAGTACGCGCGTGTGCGTGCAGTTGCGGCAGCTGACGTGGCAGCACCAGTGGAAGGTGCAGTTGCAGCGCTCGGTGACGCGCTGTGTGCGCGTGCGGTGGCCCCGGCCGCAGCAGAGCAGCTCGCAGCCGTCCAGCGCGGGCGACGAGCTGTTGCAGGCGCGCCCCGCGGTGCCCGCCGTCCCCAGGCGTCCGCTGTAGGTGCAGAAATTGGGCGATTTCTCAAAGTAGACGAGGTCGTGGGGGGAGGGCGGCTTGTGCGCGGGGTCTTCGGGCTCCAGGCGCAGCAGCTCCGCCCGGGAGGCGCGGTTGCTGCCGCGGTTGCCGTAGAGGACGCGCGAGGCGCCATCGAAGCGGTCGCGCAGCACATCGCCCACGGCGCGCAGCGTGGGCAGCCGCATCCAGCAGGTGCGCACCGTGCACGAGCCCGACATCCCGTGGCACTTGCACTCCTGGCGCATCTCGGAGAACACCGTCTGGGAGGAAGGGGGAAGAAGGGGAGTCGGGGCACCGTCGGAGCCGAGCCGGTGCCACCACCCCGATCCCGCCCCCTCCCGGACCCTGCCAGGACCTCAGCCAAGGCGGAAGGGAGGAGGGGACACGGGAGGCGCGAAATGTCGCGCCGGGCTTCGGACACCACCAGGCCCAACTGTGCTCCACGCCGGACGGTGGTCCCGGGCCTGCCAGCCTGGTTTTCTGAATCCTTACAGCAGAGGGGCTGCAGGCCATACATTCCACGGGGCGCAGGACTTCTAGTCTCTTCCGTTCCACCTGTCTGCGGCCGCTCTCTTCATTCCCTGCCTTCCCTTCCAAATCTCCTGCACCCTCCCGACGTCCTCTCCTACTTCCCGACCCTGACGCCTGGCCTCATCACCGGCCGCTGCTCCCCGATCCGAGGTGCGCCCCCGCCCAGGGGCCCGGAGGCCCCCGCCACTCCGCTTCCAGGAGGAACCCCCGACGCCCGCTCACCGTGCGGCCCGCCTCGTTGTTGTGAAGGTTCATGAGGAAGCGCAGGTCCCGCCCCTTCTCCCCGGAGTCCACAAACTCCCTGCCGAAGAGGCGGCCGAAGTCGATGTTGTCGCTGCAGCCCCCCCAGTGCCAGTCGGGGCCCCCGGGGCCGCGCCGCCGGTAGTCGCACGTGCAGGACTCGATGGAGCCCTCTGAGCAGGAGCGTGCCACTGAATGGGTAACCCCGGCGGAGGTGATGGCGAAGATAAATGCGGTTTCCCGACAGCCTGTGGGGGAAGGGAGCGGGGGTGAGCGAGGAGGCGTCGCGGGGTGCGGCCAGCAACCTCAACGGAGGGCTCGGGACCCTGGCGTCCGGCGCCCCGACTCCGCCCTTGGAGACCTGAGAGCCCGCGGAGGGTCGCGTCGGGAAGCGGGTCTCCTAGAGAAAGCACGTGCGTGGGCATGCAACCCGGTCCGCGCTGGCAATCGGGGCGCACTTGGCTCCTCGGCGGGAGCGGGGCCGCCCCAGAGAGAAAGACCTTAAAGAGGGGAGCGGAGAACTCCGCGCTGCCAGGACCTCTCCGTAGCCCCAGCTTTCGGCCGGTGCCTGCGACGCGAGCCTCGCCGGGCCGGAGGCAAGACGCTGTCGCAGAGACCGGCTTCCCAGGCGCCTTCGGGAGAGGCCGGGAAAGCGGTGGCGGCCAGCGGCCCCGAGCAGGAACTCGCCTGTGCTCGGGCAGTGGCGCAGGAAAGTTCAGCTTCGCGCCCGAGGTGCGCGGCTGCAAAACGCCCGGTAGGACGAGTCCGGCCCGGAGCCGGCGCTGGGCTTGAAGCTCTGGGCGGCTCGACCGTGTGACCCTGCGGGCGCCCGGGACCTCTTCCCTGCACTCGCCCGCCCCTGCCCTGCGGGTGACCCGGCGTTGCCCTGGTCCCGGAAGCGTCGCCTTCCTGGGTACCCACCTCGGTTGACGATCTTGCCGAAGAGGTGGGGCCCCGAAGCCGTGGGGCAGTTCCAGCGGCGGTTGCGGAACTGCCACTTGCACTCTCGCACAGCGCTCTGCAGCCCCCCGCTCACGCTGTGCAGGATCCCCGGGTTCTGACGGATCAGCCTCCGCTGTTTGCGGCTCAGCAGCTGAAGACTGGGCTCGAGCACCAGTTGCAGACTCTTGGAGTCGGTCAGCAGGTTCGTGGAGGAGGCGACGTTCACGATGCCCCTGGTGAGATGCATGATAGGGGCTCAGGCTCTGGAAGGGGACCTGCACTCTAAAGCAGAAAGGTCGTGTCTACCCTGCCCTCTTCTTGGGGTTAAGTGCCCGAGAGAGCTAAAGGAGATCAGTTATGAGGCAAAGACTCTGCGCTCCCTGGCTCAGTGGTCTGGAAGGGATGGGCGTCCAGAGTTTTGTGGGGACCGGACAGGGGAGGCATGGGAAACCTGCGGACGAGATGTCCACCTTGGCCCTGGGACACCGCTTCCGGGCAGCTTGGGCGAGGAAATCCCGGCCTGGAGTGCATGCCCACCCAAGGCGTGAAATGCTCAGGAGTCCCACCCTCTTCTTGCCTCCTTTCTGGGCGCTGGCCTGGCCCTTGGCTTCCCGAGGCAGGGAAACCTGTGGTGTGGCTACCAGCGTGAGGCTGGGTTTGGGGCTCAGCGAGGAAGGGCGGTGCTAGACGGGAGGGGGCTCCCCGCCTGCAGAATCGTGGGCCGCGCGGCGGGCGGACCATTCACCCCACCTCGTCGGAACTAGATTTCCCGGGAGCAGCTCCGCTCCAGAGCGCCCCTCGGTGTCTCGGAGGGAAGTGAGTGCGGTGGAGGGAGCCTGTCTGCGGACGGATCCCGGAGCGTGGGAGCTGGCCGGGGCTGGCCGCTGGCTCTGCGCCCCGGCAGCGGCGGCGACCCCGCACCAGCTCACTTACCACCATCGGCCGCTGCTGTTGGCGGCCAGGGCTGCGGGCAGAGCGGCCAGCGCCAGCAAGAGCGCAGCAGAAACCCCGCCGGGCAGCAGCGCCCAGTGCCCCATGGCCCGCCCGGCCTCGCCCGCTCTGCGCTGGAGTGGGGCGGCCTTGGCTGCCGCCCGCGACGGTGGGACGGGACGCGGCGGTGGCGGCGGTGGCGAGAGTTCGCAGTCTGGCTCTACCAGCCCCGGGGGCGGGCGGCGGGCAGCATGGCTCGCGGTCCCAGCTGGTGGGCTGAGGCAGCCACGGCGGGCGGCACCGCCTCTTATAGTTGCGGCGCTGGCTGAAGTGACGCGGGGAGGCCGCCCCGCCGGGCCGCACTGTGGCACCAGGGCGCACCGGTCGGGGGCGCAGACAATGGGCAGCGAGCGGGGCCGTGGCTCCCGCCCGTCTGAGGCGAGAGCTGACGGGCTGGCCGTCGGGGCTCACCCCCGCCCCCTGCCCGGTGGCTCCCGCCTCCGGGCCTGCACTGGCCGCCGACCCCTCCCCTTGGGACGCCCTCCCACGCGCGCCCGCCTCACTCCTCCTCGCGTCCGGAGCCCGTCGGGGACCAGCGTCGTCCGCCAGGGGGCGCGGCGACAGTGTGCCACGGGGAGAGTCGCCGGGAGCCCAGCCGCCTCGCCTCGCCACCAGCGGCTGTGGGGCTGCCCCTCGACGTCACCCCGGGGCCCCGCCGGCGTCCCCTCTCCCCCTGCTCCTGAGTTCTGGGCAGCGACTCCGGGGAGACGCCTCCTTCCCAGGAACCCCCCCACCCCCGACGGCTGGACGGCCCAAGGGTGCGAGTGGGGTCATGAACACCCCCCCCCCCGGGGTCTGCCGTGGGGAGAAACCGGGAGCAGCGGCAGGCTGTGTTTGTGGGCTGGAAGGAGCGCACGAGTGACTGTGTGTGTGTGTGTGTGTGTGTGTGTGTGTGTACAAGTGGGACAATGCAAATGTGAATGCATATGAGAAGTGGGAGTGTGTTGTGAGGGTGCACATTCAGGTGTGTCCTCATGTAGGGGAGCTCCATGTTTTGAGGAGGAATGCTAGGAACCTTTCCAAAGAATCTTGGGATGCGCTCAGGTCAGAAGGGATCGATCCAGTCATCCTGTCGCAGCCACCACCCAGGACAGTGCATCATCTATGTGTGGGGAAGGGGGTGGCAGCTACCGTCAGGAAAGACCCAGAAGATTGAGGGATAGAGTGTCTGGAACTGTGTGTGGAGGCGGGTGGATGGGTGGATGAGTATGTGTGCGTGGGGAGATTAAATATGCATATATGTGTCACTCTCCCGGTGTATACCTTGTGTCATCTTATGGTGCATCACCCATGGGATGTGTCAACCTGTGCCTGTCCCTAGGGGAAGGGCCTGAGTCTGCAACCAAGGCAGCATCAAGATGGACAAGGCCTGGAGTGGGTGAATCTCTGAGGATTAGGCTCAGGAAGGGCAGTGGAGTAGATGACAGGTGTGCCTTTGGGTGCAGGGGGGCTGGGAAGAGAAGAGCTCCTGGCTGACCTGAACCCGGAACGGAGAACTTGTCCCTCCACGTGTCTGCTCCTTTTTGGACTTTTCTGTGAGTTTCTTTCTCCAAAACTCTGGCTCTTTCCACTCTTACCGCATTGAGACACCCAAAATGCTTGCAAGCATCACCTCCATTGTACGGTTTTCTCTTTTCTCCCAGGGACTCCAGCTCAGCCTCAAGGCTACCCTGACCTCCCATTGAAGATGTGGCTGCTGTTCCCTATATGGGGCATAGGGAGCCCTGCCAGCCTGGTCATAGTGCCCCACCACCACCACCACACACAGATGGCCCCTGGAAGGAGAGATCTCCTCTTTAACATCTCTGCGCTCCCTCTCTGTCTCTCTCTGTCTCTGTCTCTCTCTCTCATTTTACAGAGGAAAAAGTAGATTAGGAAGCTGTCAGAGGTCCACAGGGCTAATACATGAATAAATGGGGGGCATGTAGCTGGCTCAATCAGTAGAGCATGCTGACTCTTGATCTTGGGGTTGTAAGCTGGAACCCCACATTAGGGTAGAGATAACTTAAAAATAAAATCTTTAGAAAACGAATAAATGGGGAGGGGCACCTGGGTGGCTCAGTCGGTTAAGCATCCAACTCTTGATCTCAGCTCAGGTCATGATCTCAGTGAGATTGTGAGATAGAGCCCTCCATCGGGCTAAACTGCGCAGTGGAATGTCTGTTTCTCTCCCTCTCTTTCTCCCTCCCCTTCTGGTCTCTCTCTCTCTCTCTCCCTGAGTGCGTGCTCTCTCTCTCTTTGTCAAATAAATAATTTTTTTTTAAGATAGAGAAAGAGCACAAGAGAGAGCAGAAGCAGGGAGGGAGGGAGGGGAGGGGAGAGGCAGAGGGAGAGGGTGAAGCAGACTCCTCACTGAATAGGGAGATTCAGGGCTCTATCCTGGGACCCCGAGACCCTGAGATCATGACCTGGGCTAAAGGCAGACACTCAACTGACTGAGCCACCCAGGTGCCCCCAATGGATCTTAAAAAAAAAAAAAAAAAAACCAAAACTGAATTAATGGTAGATCCAGATTAAAACTCAGATCCTTGGGATCCCGGGGTGGCGCAGCGGTCTGGCGCCTGCCTTTGGCCCAGGGCACGATCCTGGAGAGCCAGGATCGAATCCCACATCGGGCTCCCGGTGCATGGAGCCTGCTTCTCCCTCTGCCTATGTCTCTGCACCTCTCTCTCTCTCTGTGACTATCATAAATAAATAAAAATTAAAAAAAATTTAAAAAAAACTCAGATCCTTTTGACTCAAAGCCCATGCTCTTTCTACCTTATGAGCTCTTTCTGAGTATGCGGCAGTAGCAGGCTATAGGCCCTTGTCAAACTGACAGATAAATAAAAATGATCTTTAGGATCTTTCTGTCTCCCTCTCTTTTTCATCTCCTCTGCCTTCAGGGTACCTTCTGAGTATGTACACAGGTCTGATTCTAAAGAATTCCAAGTCTCAGAAATGACCAAGTATCCTCTTCAAGATGGGGAAATCACTCTAAGGAATACCTGTCTGGTAAGCTTAGTCTTCCTGGGGCACTTCCATTTTAAATGAGATGCTGATTAACCCAAATGAAGCCAGATGGAGGTTATTTTTGAGGACAGCATCCTTCCCAGGCCTATTACCCCATCCACTGTACCTGGCCCCTCCAGGGCTTCAACCCTGAGGGACAAGGTTATACTGGCCCAGCATCCTCCCCAGCTTCAGAAGCCAGTGATCTCTCCAGAGGGCACCCAGTACACATGGCTCAAGTAAATAGACAATGATGGGCAGCTTGTCCTTCATCCCTTCAGGGTTTATTCCCACTGGGGCCTGGGTCATGTCTTTTGGCCTGTGGACTGATAAAACCCCATGGAGGTTGGAGATGCACTGGAAGACAGGAAGCCCTGTCTGTGGCCATTGGTGACAAGCAGAGGTGGAAAGAAAGAAAAGAAGGAGCCAGTATCTTTTGTTTCACCATTCCACCCACCAGGAGTAGTGGGGAAGAGTGGGAGGGGAGGTCTCTAAGTCTGGGTCACACTGCGCGTGACTGGTCCAAATTTCTACTTAGATCAGATCATCAGTCTGTCTGTTGTCCTGTTTCTTTCCTGCATCTTCAGTACTGGATCATAGCCATCGGCATGCAAAATGCTGTAATATTTCCCATCTAAAATCATCAAAGCTTCATTTGACCCTACATTACCTCCCAAGATTGCCCCATTTCTCTACTCTCTTTGATGGCAAAGCTCAAAAAGGTTGCTTTAATCACTAGCACCAATATCTTTTCTTTATTCTCTTTTTCCACTCGGATCACATCTTTGAATCTGCTACACATCCTCATCAAGATCATCCATGACCTCTGGGGTGTTCTATAGTCAATTCTTGGTTCTCATCTTAATCCACCATCAAGGAACAGCAGACAGAATTGAACACTTTCTCCTTCTTGAAATATTTTCTCATTTGGTTTATAGAACCCCATTCCTACCTCCCTAGCTGCTCTCCTTCTCATTCTCCTTATCTGGTTCTACCCTGTGTACCCAACTTCTAAGCTTCAGAGTGCACCCCAGTTCAATCTAGAGTTTCTTCTCAGTCTACATTCAGTCTCTTGGTGAACTATGTAGTCTCACATTCCTGAATTCATACCTCTGGCCCTGAACTCTGACACTAGAACAAGCATCTCCAAATGTACATGTTCAAAACAATGCCGCATTCTTCCCCATTTTAACCTGCTCTTTCTTTGGTCATCCCATTTCAGTAAAGGGCACCTCCATCCTGTTTCTAAGGACAAGAATTTTAGAGTCACCCTTGATCCATCTGTTCTCTTGTACTCTGTGACAAGTCCATCAACAAATCCTGTCCTTCTGTCTCTAAAATATATGCAGACCCAGACCCATTCTTACCCTACTGCTGCTACAGTGTTGGTCATAGTCACCATCCTCTCTGTCTTACTCTCTCTCTCTCTCTCTCAATACTGCCAGCTCTCCCTACTCCTACCTTTGCCCCCCAACAGTCTCTTCTCCACATGGCAGCCAGAGCCATGCTTTCTATTTTTTTTAAGATTTTATTTATTTATTCATGAGAGACACAGATAGAGGCACAGACACAAGCAGAGGGAGAAGCAGGCTACTTGCAGGGAGCCCCATGTGGGACTTGATCCCGGACCCAGGATCACGCCTTGTACTGAAAGCAGATGCTCAACCACTGAGCCACCCAGGTGTCCCCAGAACCATGCTTTCTAGAACAGAAGTCAGATCATTTCATTCCTCTGCTCCAAGTTTTCCAGTGATTGCCTATCTCACTTCAAGAAAAAGACAACATCTTTACAGTAGCCTACATGGCCCTGTATGATCAGACCCTGCTCCTTCTTCAACCCCTAACTTCATTGTCTACCACTCTATCCCCTGTGAGTTCCTCCCTTTGGCCACACTGGCCTGTTTGCTAATTTTCTGAACCAAGCAAGTTCCTGTCTCAAGATCCTTGCACCTGCTTTTCTGTGTTCTGGAATGCCCTTCCTTAGATATCTCCATGGGTTTGCTCTCTCATCTTCTTTTTTCATCCCCTTATATAAAATAGAACCCTGCTACCTATGTCCTTTACCTTGCTCTATTTTTCTTTTTCAAAAAATGTTATTTATTCATGAGAGACACACATAGAGAGAGGCAGGGATATAGGCAGAGGGAGAAGAAGGCTCCCTGGGGGGGCCCATGCAGGACTCAATCCCAGGACCCGAGGATCACAGCCCGAGCCAAAGGCAGACACTTGACCACTAAACCACCCAGGTGCCCCTTTCTTTTTCTATTTTTCTATCATTTTTGACCACGGATAACTTTAAAGGCTTGGAGTAGAAAATCAGTAGCAAATCACCTCTCTGAAATAGGGACAGGAGAGAGACGTTGGAGAGGAAAGGGGCTTTACCTTGTCATTGGGCTGTGGGGAGAAGGCAGGGGACCAGGGCTGAGAGTTTGTAGGCAGGGGAAACTACCATCCTTTGAAGCACCAGCAGGCGGCACTGCCTCCTTGTGCTGGGAAGGCATCAGCCTCTGGTAGAGAGGGGGGCAAAGTTCTGTCTATGATAATTCCACAAATTTGTTGGTGCTAACAGCTCAACCATTGGGGGTTTCCCCTGAGAGTCCAGTGCACTCGGCCGTGGACCCTTTGGTGCCTCCGGGTGGTGGCCTACGGTGCTGCAGCAGAAGGCGTGAGAGGCGGAGGGTGGGCAGCGCAGCTGAGCTCACCACTGAGGGCGCATCCATCCCTCTTGGGCCTATAATAAGGGTTCCCCGAGCTTGGCCGCCCCTATCAGCGGCTCAGCAATAGATGAGTCACCCGGGACCCCGGGCCAAGGCAAACATGAGGGGAGGAGGAGGAGGTGGTTCCCGAGGCTTTGCTCTGCTTTAGCCACCGCCTCAGTTGCTCGATCCCCCAATCTCCCGGGGCCCCCACTCTTTTCTTTGACCCCCGCCCTCCAGGGCCCCAGTGCTCTTCCCAGATTGTTCATGCTACACCCTCTGTCCCCATGGTGGGAATGCAGCCCTCCAGTCTTCTCATCGAGGGGCAGGGGGACCAGCTTGCTCCCACTCCCTCCCAAAGTAATGACAGCCCCTCACTTTCCCCCTCCAGTCATGGCCCCAACCCCTGTCAAGGTCTCTCTGGTTCCCGCCCCTCCTCTTTCCTGGAGCTGGCCGCGTGCTTGGGGTATTAGGCAATGGGTGTGTACCCACAGCCCTCTCCAGACCCCGCCTGCTCCACCACCCTCCAGCCGCCTGCGGGTCAGTGCTCAGGCCAGCCGGTCGGGCCAAGGGCACTGGGGGCCAGTTCAGGCCACCCAGTCTGCCTGCCTGTGGCCTCCCTTCCCAGAGCCGGGCTTCTGCATGGAGAGGGAACAGGACTGTGGGTCCTTGGATTTGGGACAGACCAGCTTGGGGAGCCCTGGATTCACTGAGAAGTTGGAGTCTATGATAGTAGTTCTGACCCTGGTCCTTCCTTGGCACCTGACTGTTCTATAGCTTGACAAGGGTAGAATCGGAACCCCGAGGGAGACCCAGAGACATAGGGAGAGATACAAATGCCTGTGGGAGAAGAGGGGCATAGGAAACCTCATCCCCTTCCTCCAGGACCTGAGTGGAGTCCCAGGCTGACATGCAGGAAGAAGGGCAAGGACGCTGGCAAGGATCACTGAATCCAGGTGTAAAGATGAAAGCTCCTGAGATACAGCTTACAGATCCCGGTGGCCTCAAAAGCCACACATGGTTTGGGTCTTGGCATCTAAACAGGAAGGAGAGACAGGAGTCCGAGGGCTATTTCTCTTCCTCCTCTGCCCCCAGAGGTGAGAAAGCAAAGGAAAGCAACCCTCTCTGGTCAGAGCTGTCCAGTGTCGGGAACCATGGCACTTTTACCTCTCTGGCCTGCTAAAGACCTGGTACATAAGGGTGGTCAATAAATAACATGCTGGTGGAAGAAAGTCACTGATCTCTCTCAGCCTGCTCTGCCCCCTAGACAGCAGTGCCCCCTGCAGCACAGGGCAGCCCCTGCAGCAGCACAGGCTGGAGGCTGACTGCCCAGAAGAGCTGCATAGCCACCACCAAGGAAGAGATGACTGTGGCTGTGGGTTTTGCCCCATGGCTCTGCTTCCCCAGGGGGCCTGTCTCTGAGTCAACGTGCCAGCCTCAGGCGCGCGGGGCCAGTCGTGCCTTGGGCTGCGGTCTGGCAGGGGCGGGGGGCGGCTGGGAAGCCTGGGGCCCCTCTCTGGCAAAAATAGCCCGCAGTGGTTAGAGCTGGGTGGGTGAGTCAGGCAGGAGCGCAGTGGCGCCTAACCCCTTCAGTGCCACTGGAGCTCCCTAAGGTGGCTTGCCCTGGTGTGTGCACCCCAAGATCAGGCTCTTTCCCTGGCTGTCCCTAGGCTGAGCTCGGTTGGGGATCCCAAGGCCCTCCTTATTCCATGTAAAGCAAGTCTGAAAGCCTGGAGCAGGAATATGGGCCGCTCCAAGTGCAGACCTGGGGTTCCCAGGAAGGGCAGGAGAACTCTGCGGGCAAGGATGCCCTATCAGCCAAGGGAAGCATAGAAGGCTGGAGATCTTTGGGGCTACCGGAGCCTCTGCTAGGACCAAGCTCTGAGGCCAAGTCTGACCCCTCCCAAGGGGCAGGCGCAGAGCTTAGAGGTGGGTGGAAGCCAAGCCACCCAGAAGGGAGCTTTGCCTGCTGGCTCTGCGTGCCCTGCGGCGCGCTCTCGCAGAGGGCTCTCCACAACATTGTCCGAGGAGGAAAGTTGCCCCGCAGCTCCGTCTTCATCTTGTCAAAGGCATTCTCCTGCCATTCAGCTCTCGGCGGGGAAACTGAGGCAAAGAGAAATGACCACGTGGGACCAGGGTCCCGTTTCCCTGGTCGGGGTCACCGCACCCGCCTTGCGGACTTGGCTACCCGGAGCAGGTGAGAGGCGCTCTGGTCACCACCCCCTTCAGTGGGGCCGAGCGCGAACCCAGGCGTCGGGGGAGAGGGTGTGTGTGTAGGCTGGGAGGAGGGGGAGCGCCTGCGCTCCCCGGGTCAAGGCGGGGGGTGCGCGGAGCGGGGTGGGGATGCCCGGGGCCCGGGGAGGGGCCGCAGCTCTGTCAGCCGCCGCAGAGCCAAGGGGGAGCTCGGCGCGAGGCGAGCAGAGCCGGAGCCCCCAGGTCCTTGCGAGACCGCTCGCTGGCTTTCTCGATCACTCCCTCCCTCCCTCGCTCCCTCCCTTCCTCCCGGAGGCTGCGGCGGCGCTGGGGAAGCGGCGGAGAGGAGTGG
The DNA here is from genome assembly GCF_905146905.1 of Nyctereutes procyonoides. Lineage (NCBI taxonomy): Eukaryota > Metazoa > Chordata > Mammalia > Carnivora > Canidae > Nyctereutes > Nyctereutes procyonoides. The sequence continues at coordinate 437,278 of NW_026575124.1, read as the reverse complement.
CCCTGCCCTGGAAGAATGCGGCTCTGCCGAGGGGGCAGGACCCAGCGCCGTCTCCCCACCGTTTGAGACGCCCGAGCCCCGGCGACCCATCCCTCCGGTGGCGACCTCGCGCCAGAGCAGCTGGAGGTAATCGGAGCCGGGAAAGCGGGGAGGGCAGGGACGCGCACGCGGGGCCGCGAGAGGCACACGGGTAGGCGGACGGACAGACACGCACCCGCCCACCGGGGCTCGGAGACGCGGGGCTGCTGCCAGAGAGAGGGACAGCAGATAAAGGAATACCCCCACATCCGAAGGGCAGTGAACCTGAGAGCAAAGGGGTGGGGACCGAGGCTGGGACCTTGAGGGGACCAGACGGGCAGCGCTGGTTAGGAAAGGTGGCCGAGGAGGAAGAGGACCCAGCCTGCGCCGCGTCCCTTTCAGGCGGGAAGCAGGTCCCCTCCCTGTCTGGCGCACCTGGAGCCTCCCCTCTCTCCCGACTGCGGGAAAAAGTGGGTAGAGCAGGGCCGGGAGCCCATTCCCCCACCCCTCTGGCGGAGGCTCCTGCCCTCGACGGCACCTGGAGGTGACCCCCCCCATCGCTCCAGCTGTAGGTGGTGCAGAACCCCCTTCCCACCCGGCCCCCAATCCCGCCCCCCGGCCCCCAGAGGAGGCTCTGCTGGGCGAGGGAAGCCAGTCGTGGGGCCCTCCGAGGGGGAGCAGGGGCAAGATGGTGGAGTGGCGTTTGTGAGTCAGTCTGTCTGAGTTTGCACGTGAGTGTGTCTGTGTGCCCGGCATTGTGTCTGGCGGGGTCCAGCCCCAGGGGCTCTTGCATAAGCCGCAGCTACACACCGAGTCTCTTCCTCCAGGGTCCAGGGGCAAGGATGATTCTTACTGTTTCGCTCAGGGAGGGAGGGATGAGAAGGGTCCCTGGGGTGGCACTGGTGAGATAGGATCCTTGGTTGCCCCGGCCAGTCCCCCGCCCACGCCGAAGCCGCCAAGTCTCCCTGTCCCGCAGGCCCTGATCCATCCGCCCACCGGGGCCTCCGGGCCTGGGCTTCGACATGCCGGAGGAGCCCCGGCCGCGGCCTCCGCCCTCGGGCTTCGCGGGTCTCCTGCTCCTGGCGCTGTGCAGTCGGTGAGCAGCTCCCCCGTCACCCAGCCTACGAGGGAGCCCTAGGCTGAAAGCACAGACCCAGGACGGGAGGCGCGGAGGGGGCGCGAGGCCGGGGCCACACCCCCCAAACGCCCTCTGCGTTCCCAGGGCCCTCAGCAATGAGATCCTGGGCCTGAAGCTGCCGGGGGAGCCGCCGCTGACCGCCAACACCGTGTGCCTGACGCTGTCGGGCCTGAGCAAGCGGCAGCTGGGCCTCTGCCTGCGCAGCCCCGACGTGACGGCATCCGCGCTCCAGGGCCTGCACATCGCGGTCCACGAGTGTCAGCACCAGCTGCGCGACCAGCGCTGGAACTGCTCGGCGCTCGAGGGCGGCGGCCGCCTGCCGCACCACAGCGCCATCCTCAAGCGCGGTGAGCGCCGCCGGGGCCGGGGTGCGGGGCAGGCCGAGGCGAGCGGAGGCGGGAAGGGGCCGGTTCACGACTCCGGGCGGGGCCTCCCCGGGAATTCCCCCCCGGGAGCCGCCGAGCTGGGCTCGGCCACCCGTCTGGGCCCCCGCGCCTCACTTCCACCTGCGTGCTGCCGGCGAGGCAGCTGGGTCGCTGCTCTCCTACCCTAGGCCCCCCTTTCCTGCCTCCACCAGGCTCGATCTGGGTTGCACCTGCGAGTAAGAGATGCCCCCAGCCCTGGAAGCTTCAAAAGCCCCCCCCCATTCCCTCCCCCAATTTCCTCCCCCCTCCCTCTTCTGGACAAGCCCAGGCTGGTGTCCCCAGAGCCTCAGCGGGGGTGGAGTGACGCCCCCAACCGTTTAAGGGTTAAACCTACTCCCCTAATTGCTGGGGTTCCCAGGAGCAGAGGCTGGGAACAAAGACCCTGATGGCTTTGAAGCCGGGGAGCAGCCCCCTCCTCTGGGCTGTGGGGGCCCCAGGTGGCTCTCACCTGAGCAGGTGAGGAACGGCTGGAGGGGCGAAGAACAGGTCACTGCTGGTCTGGTCTGGGAGGTATGGTCTGGAAGGCATCCTTGCCTCTTGCCAGGCCATGCCCAAGTTTCCTCCCTGGAGGAGTAAAGATCCATTCTGGGCTCAGCTCAAGGGTGGGGGCAGTACTTCAGGGACTATGGGGTTAATAGGCAGCTGCCATCTGCGGGGGAATTCCCAAGACGTGTGCTAACAGCTTCACCCCTGGAGGGTTGAGGTTGGGGGGGATTGGGAGGCTGGGCCAGAAGCCCTGCATCCTGGGGTGGGAGAGGCCTGGCCCCTAAAGAGGTGTGTCTCTCATCCTCTCAGGGCTCCAGGAGAGCCCCTACCCAAAAGGAAGTGAGGGACCCCCTCCTTCTCTATAGGGCCTGGTGCAGGGAAAGGCTTTGATACCTACACAAGAAGCATGGGAAAGGCTTCTCATCTTGAGGCTCTGTGACCCCCAAAATGTAACAAAGAATCCAACATTTTAGAAAGGCCTTAGGGAAAAATCACCCCCTCTCCTCTCCCCCTCCCAGCATTTTATAGAGTAATAGCAGGTTAGGATAACCATAAAGGGCAGTCTTAAAGGGCAAATATAAAACTAGAAGCTGGAAAGGGGGAGGACAGCTCCATGGCTCTAGTGCTCTGGGGGTGTTGGGGTGGTAGAGGAAGGTTGGTTAAAAGTACCGAAAAGAACCCCCCCCCCCCCAGGTCTCTGCTTCCACTCCACCACCCAGGCTCCCTGCTGGGCTGGGGAATTTCTAAGGCTTTCAGATGTAGAACTCAGTGAACACTTCTTCAAAGACCTGGGGGACTCCCTCTCAGGCACCTGCCAACCCCAGGGGTCTTGCCCTCCAGCTAACTCTTTCATCTGCACCCGAAAATCCCAGACTTACGGAATGGAGGATGGGCCTCATCTTAGTCCAGCCCCTCCCTTAATAAATGAGGAAACTGAGGCTCCAGTGCATCCATTCCCTTCCATCTCTGTGACTTTCTCCCAAATTATGCAGCTGGTAAATGGCAGGGTCAGGATTCAGTTAGGAATTCCTGGAATTGGAGGGTGGCTTCTTATTTCCTTCCACCTCCCTCCTCTCAGCTGCCTGTCAACCTTATCCCCCGTCACACCCTTTTTATTCCCAGGTTTCCGTGAGAGTGCTTTTTCCTTCTCCATGCTGGCGGCAGGGGTCATGCACGCGGTCGCCACGGCCTGCAGCCTGGGCAGGCTAGTGAGCTGCGGCTGCGGCTGGAAGGGCAGTGGTGAGCAGGACCGGCTGAGGGCCAAGCTGCTGCAGCTGCAGGCTCTGTCCCGGGGCAAGAGTTTCCCCCACTCCCTGCCCAGCCCTGGCCCCGGCTCAGGTCCCAGCCCTGGCCCCCAGGACACATGGGAATGGGGTGGCTGTAACCATGACATGGACTTTGGAGAGAAGTTCTCTCGGGATTTCTTGGATTCCAGGGAAGCTCCCCGGGACATCCAGGCAAGAATGCGAATCCACAACAACAGGGTGGGGCGACAGGTATGTGTGTGCAACTTGTCCTGGGTCTCCTTAGCTTTTGAGGCCTGGTTAGAGTTGAAGAGGCACAGCAGAGTAAAGAGGATGAGATGTGGTGGGGGATTGCCGCTCACCGTCTGGATGACCTCAAGCAAGTCACTTAACCTCAGTTTTGCATCTGTAAAAAGAGTCTAATGGTATCTAGCTTACAGTGTCATTAAGAGTGAGCTAGTAAATAGGGCGCTGGGCAGAGTGCCTAGTCCTTGGCAGGTGCTCATTACGTGGTAGCTATTATCACAGCTGCCTTCCCCCAGAAGGAGTGCTCATCTCAGTGCTCACTCTGGAAAGAGCACTGGACAGGGAGTCAGGACAGCTGGAGTTGAGTTCTGCTACCAGCTAGTTGCCTGAGCTGAGTCTCTGTTACCAGCCAGTGCTTAAAGATGGGCGAATCACTCTGTTCTGGCTTCAGTTCTCCAACCAGAAGATGAGACAGTTGAGCTATTAGGCAGCCCCGCGGTGCCCTTTCGTTCCTGATACTCCGTGGTCATTCTTGCCTATGTTTGTCACTCCCTGTGCTCTCTCCTGTGCCTCTGTGCTCTGCCCCTTTGCTGCCACCCCCTTCACCTCTCCCCCCTCTGATGCTCTAGGTGGTAACTGAAAACCTGAAGCGGAAATGCAAGTGCCACGGCACGTCGGGCAGCTGCCAGTTCAAGACGTGCTGGAGGGCGGCCCCAGAGTTCCGGGCAGTGGGGGCAGCCCTGAGGGAGCGGCTGGGTCGGGCCATCTTCATCGATACCCACAACCGCAACTCGGGAGCCTTCCAGCCCCGCCTGCGTCCCCGCCGCCTCTCAGGAGAGCTGGTTTACTTCGAGAAGTCTCCAGACTTCTGCGAGCGAGACCCTACCGTGGGCTCCCCTGGCACTCGGGGCCGGGCCTGCAACAAGACCAGCCGGCTGCTCGATGGCTGTGGCAGCCTGTGCTGCGGCCGTGGGCACAACATGCTCCGGCAGACACGAGTTGAGCGCTGTCACTGCCGCTTCCACTGGTGCTGCTATGTGCTGTGCGATGAGTGCAAGGTCACGGAGTGGGTCAACGTGTGTAAGTGAGGCCCGCTTCACCACAGGGCTGGCCGAGGGGAGGAGCGCCTTTCAGCTCTTTGCTCCGATTTCTGTCCAGGGTCAATCTTGGCTCCTAGAAGCTCAAAGTATCAACCTGGAAGCAGCTTTGGGGGTGGTGGGGGTCAGGCAGGCAGTCTGTGATGTGCAGCCTTCTCCCCTCCCCACAGTAGGAGGGCCTTGGAGGGAAAACTGTCACTCGTATTCTGCTCCTTAAGCACCAGAAATGAACTAAGATGAAATGCACTGTATTGCCCCCCTCTCTCCAACCCTGAGGTCCCCTTAGCTCTGGTTCATGCTCCTTCTGGGTGGGGCATCCCCATAGTTTGACCACTCTTCTCCTTGGAGGCACAGCCCCAGGCGTTGTGGGGGAGCCATAAGGCCTGTATCCAGGGAGACCGCTCATTCCTACCTGCTGTTCCCAGACGCCTCTACAGAAGCCTGGGCCCCGTCTTGTGGGGTAATAGGAGACAGTGATAGAGAGGTTTTTCTTTGGGAAGGGACAGAGGACTGGGGGTAGGGGGAGCTCTCCCCTGAGTCCTCAAGAGTTGTTTGTTTAGGCCCTTAGGGAAACTGTCCCCGGCCCTCATTCAGATGTTAGAGGGAACCCTCCAGAGGAAGAGTTTTACCCAAGACTCTCTGAGCCTCTTATTGGTTAGCAGGAGGGATGGGAATGGATAATTTATTGTACTGAGACTTGCTCTTGGTTTCTGTTTGTAACTAAAATAAATTAAACTACTGGACCAGTGGATGCAGGTGGTTATATTTCTGCCCACAGTTGGAATCCTAGACCATCACTTCTTTTACAGGTGAATTCTACTCTCATACACCCAATGACTTTATTTATGTCTATCCTGCCTGGTTCCACAAAGGATCTGAAGTGGTCCTCAGTGATTTTGTTGACAACTTTCAATGTGAAAAACCAGAAGATACTTCTAGGTGTGAGGGGCTAGATATCCAAACATAGGCCCAATTTACTTTTTATGTGCCTCAACTCCAGATTTTACCTTGGTCCTTATCCTAGAACAAGGGTTGGCATTTTTTTTTTCCCTGCAAAGGGATTGATAGGGAGTATATAGCTGACCCTTGAACAACATCAGGGGGTTGGGGCGCTTCCCTCCCCATATAGTAAAAAATCTGTGTATAACTTTCAACTTCTCTGGAACTTAACTACTTACAGCCTACTGTTGCCTAGAAGCCTTACTGATAATATGAACAGTCGATTAACACATAATTTGTATGCTATGTGTTTTATGTATTGTATTCTTACAATAAAATAAGCCAGGGAAAAGAAAATGTTATTATGAAAATCATAAGGTAAAATACATTTACGGTAGTGTACAGTATTTCCTTTAAAAATGTGCATATTAAGTGGACCTGCACAGTTCAAACCTGTGTTGTTCATGGGTCAACCGTAGTAGGCTTGTGGGTTTTGTTGCAACTACTCAACTCGGCCATGATTACTCAACTCTGTTATTTTTTTTAATGATTTATTTATTTATTCATGAGAGACACACACAGACTAAGAGAGAGAAGCAGAGACACAGGCAGAAGGAGAAGCAGGGTCCTCGCAGGGAGCCCGATGTGGGACTCGATCCCGGATTCTGGGATCACGACCCGAGCTGAAGGCAGGCGCCCAACCACTGAGCCACCCAGGCGTCCCTCAACTCTGTTGTTATAAATCAAAAATAGTCATAGACCACACATAGACGAATGGGTGTGACTATGTCCAAGAATGGACGGCAGGTGAGATTAGGTTCTCTGGCTGTACTCTGTTGACCCCTGAACTATACCACGTGGCCACCTCTGTTCTGGAGATTTCAAGTCCTGAAGGTATCTCAACATTAAGCCTGGACCTAAAAGAGCAGGTGTTTTTTTCTTTATGACTCCAAGTCAGAGAACTCAGGAAGTAGATATAAGACTAATGGGAAATATATAGAAGAGATGCCAGGGGCACTTGGGTGGCTCAGTGGTTGAGCATTTACCTTTGGCTCAGGTCATGATCCCAGAGTCCTGGGATCGAGTTCCACATCAGGCTCCCTGCAAGGGAGCCTATGCCTATGTCTATGTCTCTGCCTCTCTCTGTGTCTCTCATGAATAAACAAATAAAATCTTAAAAAAAAAAGTGAAGAGAACATAGAGGCTAATGCTCAAAAAGGAAAAGTTTTGCTCTTGAAACCAGCATGTTTTCCTATTGAATTATTTGCATGTGTATTTTGTCCTTTCTTATTCAGAACTCTTTTGCATTTAATCTTAGTAAAATAATTCCTTCATCTTTTAGGAGATAACCAAAACTAAAGAAAACAGATTTTTAAAAATTACAATCTATTAATAGCCCAGTGTCTTTGAAAACAAACCATTATCATTCAATTCAGAAAAGGGATAGGCATGATACACTTAGAACTATACAAGTGATTGTTTGTGGGGTTGCAAGATGCTGCCTCTAACAGGTCATCTCCTTGGCCAGGGAATGTAGAAATGGTTGTTTCTATTTTTCTAAGTAATAGATATATCTGCTACCCAAAGTACCCTCAAAATCAGGTGATTTTGCTACTCAGGTAGCAAGGACATTTTGAGGAATGTTGGGTTAGGGCAGTACTATATGTCCTGAAAATTTTATGTCCTGAATTTCCACTTGAGAATTCTGGGCTTGGAAATTTGATGGAAGCAGGAAGAAATATCATCTTTACTTAAGTCACTGACTGAGCCTGAGGTGTATGGGGGTGGGAGGGCAGAGAAGGGATGCAGCTAGAACGGACATAGAATATGAGAAGGAATAACGATAAGGAACATCCAGAATAAGAATTTCTCACACTCAGAAAGAGGGGGGAGAATCTCCAGTGGTATAATAGCAAGAATATTTCTGCTTTTTCCTGTTTCCTTCCTCTGTATTCCCTTTGGCTCTCTCTCTTTCTAGCTTTCTCTTTCGTCAGACACACTCTGTGGCAAACTTAAGCCCCAAACCACAACCTTGAGAAATTCCAAATGGATTTTGTCAGCAAGGCCAACACCCCCACCCCACCTCCCCACCCCTGCTCCCGGCACACGCGCTGGGCTCAGACCCAGGCCTGGGGTCAGTGACGAGAGTGGGAGTGTGCAACCCACAGAGCGGGTGGCTACAATTTCAGCTTTTACTTAGCTCCACTGGCAGGCAGAGGGAGGGAGAAAGACTGATGAGGCCTCTTGGCCTCCATCAGCTCTGGATGAGCTCTTTTCCCTTAGCCTTTCAAGTGGTTGGGAAGTTGGGGAGTGGCAGTGACTGAATAATTGGCTACGCAGCACCCCTCCTATCTCTGCTCCTGTTTGCTCTGTGGGAAGCACTCAGTGATGCTGTAGCAGACTCCAGACCCCACACAGGTGAAGGATAGAAAGCCTGGGAGATTCTCCAGTCCCATTCATCCAGTTGTTTTATTTTATTTATTTGAGAGAGAGAGAGAGAGAGAGCGCGCGCAACTCCCTGCTGAGCAGGGAGCCTGATGCAGGGCTCAATTCCAGACCCTTGGATATCACGACCAGAGCTGAAGGCAGATGCTTAACAGACTGAGCCATCCAGGCATCCCCCGTTCATCCATTCTGACTCAAATGCCATGGTACTTGCTGCTAACCCTATTAGGCTGTCACCATTTCCATCCTTGGTAACACCTAGGACCCAACCTCGAGAGGATCTGAAGTTCAGGAATACTGAATTTCGACCTCCTGTAGAATCTTACAAGGCATGCTGGTATGGTTGGGGGTGCTAGTGAAGGTAGGAGTGCAAAGCATAATTTTAGTGGTCAAAGTGGGGTCAAGTGGGGCCATGACTTGGTGAAGTGAAAATTTTAGGAAAAGAAAGGGAAATAGTCATGTGGAAGTATCACAGAGCCTGATCTAAGAATCTGCAATAGAACCGAAGGAGTCTCCTGCCATTTCCAACACAGAGCTTAACAGAGCAAAGACCCTTAATAGCAACAGCCCAGGACATATACGACTCTCTTTGCTATAAATATGCTCCTTGTTATTCAGCTCATTCCTCACCATCTTTAAATAGGGTCCTCTTGGCTTCACATTATATGGTCATGTTTATTCTCCACACTAAAATAAGAGAGAAAATAGACTGGGATAAGAGGAAGAGAGTGGTGAATATATACACCAGGGATTGATGGGGACAAGGGACAGAGACACGGCGTGGCTATCCACTAGCCTAGTTCTTTCTGAAAGACCCAAGAAATAAGGCCAAGAAATCCAGAAAAGCAATAATTTTGGCTCAGGTCTTAGGGAAGAGTTACGTGTTCCCTTACACTGAGGACAGAGGCCACTTAAAGAATCTTCTTCTGTTCGCAGTATTACTAGTGCCTCCTCTTCTATCACCGCAGACTCTTCCAAGGCAGCTTTGCAGGTCCGGATCAGGTGCCGAAATGGGTGCAAGGGAAGTGGGGGCGGGCAGGAGGGGAGAAACATGGGTGTGAAGTCTCTCACTTTCCTTGGGATAATAAATTCACAGTCAGCTAGGTACACTTCCTCAACCACACCTCTTGAATAGTAGGCTCCCACCGTTTGTCTTTGACTTTCCAACTTCCTAACTGGACCAGAGTCCAGCTGTTTCCTGCAGTCTCTTAAAGGCATTACTCTCTCTCCTCTTCTCCAAGGAAAAGGAGCTCCTGATTCAGACCCTTGAGTAACCTAGCCTTAGGTCGGGAGTGCTGAGGAGCGGCAGTGAAGCAGCGAGGGCTCTCAGGGGGATGCAGCTGGCCACGGTTAAGAAATAAAAGATGTGGTCTGGAAGAAGAGGCTGGGCCCCCACGAGGGCTGTTCACTCGGACCAGCTTCTGGCTTTGCCTCTCCGCCCAGCCCCCTTGCGGGGCGGCCAGCACGCAGCTCCAGTCCTTAAATTCCAGGCGTGGCCCCGGGGCTCGGGATTCCCACCTCAGTCCCCACGGCCGCATGCCCACTTCCCGCCGCCTGCAGCCCCCACGTCGGCCCCCGCCCGGGCTCCGGCTCCGACGCCCGGCTGCCTCTGCTGCAGCCGCTGCCATGGTGACGGCCCTCTCGCGAGAACTGCCGCTCGCCACCACGCAGCTCTCGCGCGATCGGGGAGGTGGGAAGTATCCCGGTCTGGGGGTGGGGGTGCGCCGCACAGCTCCTGTCGCCGTCGCGGCTTCCGGTGCTAGGTGGAGGGAAGGAAGGAGGGAGCCGGGGAGCGCGGCCAGGGGAGCAGCCGTGCCGGAATCGGCCGGGGGGAGTCGGAGGGAACGGAACCAGCGCCGAGCGGAACCTGCGGGGGCGGAGGCGGCGGCTGCGGCGGCGGAGCTGGGAGCAGGAACAGGTGAGGGGCTGGGGAAAGGAAGGCGGGTCCCCGCGGAGGAGAGGCTCGGGGTGGGGGCCGAGGAGGCAGACCCCCGCCCCCCGGCCTGCCGGGCCTGAGGCGGCGCGGTGCTTCCCACCCGGGAGCCCGGGGAGGGGGCGCCGGGCCGGTCTCTCGCCTGCCCCCACATTTGAAGGACGCGGAGCTGGGGTGGGGGTGGGGGTGGGGGGCGCACACGAATGGGTGCTCTGCCTGGCAGGCCGGGGGCGACCCGGGCTGCAGTTAGGTTCCCCTCGCCCGTAGGAGGTGGGCTCCCGAGAGGGGTCGGGGTCGGGGTCGGGGTCGGGGTCGCGGTGGAGGAAAACAGTCCAGAGAGGTGGTGCGGGGGCGGTGATGACTGTTCTGTATCCTTTTCCTGTTAAAGGGCTAGAGAACGCCGCTTTTTCGTCCCCTCCCTCCTGCTCCACCTTAGTACTAGAAGACCAGAGCCTTGCTGCGGTGACACCCTGTACTCCCTTCGTGGGGCAGAAGTGCGTAAGGAGGGGTTTTAGGGATCAGTCGGCCGGGGGAAGCTAGTGGGCCACCCCCCCCCACCCTCCACCCCCACCCCCAGGGGCGCTGTTCCCGTAGAGGTTGCGCTTTGGGTCTTGGAACCGCACGTTGAGAAGAGGGCAGCAGGTGGGGAGCTGGAGGAGCAGCAGCAGCAGAAGGGGGTGGGGGGGGATCAGATCTCGCTGGGAGAGGAGCGGAGGTGCCTTCCTCCCCCAGGCAAAGCGGGGGCGGTCTCCCAGGAGGAGGGAGCAGCTTGTCGCTTGGCTTTGAGTTTGTGTCTTCCAATCCGCTCTCTTTCTTTAGGAAGTACCAGGATTCCCGGAACAGAAAATGGAGCCATTGCTTTACACCAGTGTTTGAGGGAAGGAGGGGGAGGTGGAGTTCCCTTATTAAACCCAGCGGCCGCTTGAATAGCAAAGTGGTAGCTCCTCTTTTTTGGGGGAGTTCCCTTCTTTCTGGGTTGCTTTACTGCCTGTCTCCCTCTGGCCAGGCCAGGAGGAGTGTGGTATGTGGTCTGGAGTGAGAAGAAATAGTGAGGTCATCCAGTGGAGGGAGAAGCGTAACTCAAAACCTGCCTCTGATGCTGTTGGATTGGGTCACCCCTGGTCTGTGGCATGAAAGTTTTATGAGTAGGAGATCTGCTGCAGGAGTCTGATTGCTTGGGTCAGTGCAACAGGACAGAATCTAGTCTCTGCATACTTTTCTCTCCTGTCCTTAATCAGGTGGTGACCATCCTTGCTGCCATTTTGTCTTGAGCTTCTTGGGGTAAGTGTCTCCACTAAATGTGACTGGAGTGGAGCATTGAATTGGTAGTTGCACATTAGGCCCGAGTTTGAATAACATGTCTCTGAAAGCTCATTTTAAGAAAGAAGCTGATCCAAGGAGGTCACCTTTTCCCGGAATGAATCACTGACCTTGGGTTTAGCTGGGCAGGGCCCCAGTGTATCACATATTTACATGCCTCCTGCCTCTCAGCACAGAATTACTACCTTGCATCGTCAAAATTTTTACGTGTAGGTCTTGTCTTTCCAAAGAGATGAAACATTTTGATTGCAGGGATTGGATTTCATGATGTGTCTCCCACAGTGTCTCTACAAACAGTAGGCACTCAGGATGAATAGAGGATGTGAATGGATAGAAGTCCACAAGCTTTCTGACTACAGTTTAAGGAAAGAAATGGGTTGGCTGTCAGGGAGAGTGCCTGGAGATAGCTGAGTGAGGGTACAGAGCCCCTTGGGCATTGTAATTAAGAAGTCTTGGTCTCTCCACCTTCCTGAGAGGTACAAAACAGGCACGGATAATGGAAACTAAGACCCAAAAAGAAAGGTATTACTGGAACACAAAGTCATTATTTATCTGAAATCCCAGATCTCTTGCTTCCCCATTGTGGGCAAAGGGGTCTCCATTAGACGTTAAGTCCTTCACAGTATTGTCAAAATTGGAATTCTGGAGATTACAGAGGAGAGAGCCAATGTATGTATGTGGTGCCTGGCACAGAAATGGTGCCAGGGCATGGTAGCTGCTATTATTAAACTGAATGCAAGTATAAAAGGAGGGGTGACGGCAGGCTGGAAAGAGTGGAAGTGAAGTCTCAAGTGCACAGAGGATCATATTGTGTGTGCTCATCTCTGCTGCTCTCTTTTCCACCGGAGTCATGATAAGAGGAAATGGACTCAGAGGATAGTGGGTGGGATCTGTTGCTTAGAAGGAGGAACTTCTTTAAAACCAGGTTTGTTAAAGCTGAGTAAATAACAGGGAAATTGTGGAATCTGCTTCCCCATAAACCTCTAGAAATGGATGCCAGGCAGCCCGAGACTCAAAGCATATCACTGTGTTTAGCTCTCCTCACCATTTTTGTTGCAGGTCAATTTAGAGGCAGTATGGTATGGTGTGGACCTTGGAATCAGACAAAATTGGGTTCAAATCCTTCCTCTCCTAGTTGTACTAATTGTATACTAGTTGTATAATTTTGGTGAAATTACTTGTCCTTCCTTAGCTTCATTTTCCTCATCAGTAAAGAGCAAGATAATGCCTACTTCATAGTACAGGCATGAGAATTAAATGAGATGATATATGTAAAGTACTCACTACAGTACAAAGCACATAGTAAGCCCCAAGTAAATGTTAGTTGCTATTAATAATCATCATCATAATAGTAATAATAACATGAACACTCAGGGATGCCTTAAAAGAGAGGAGGTTGACAAAAGAATAACTTGCCGCCTGTGTAGAGGGACAATTGTTCCCATGACTTTCTTTGCTGGTCGTAGGCTTATGAGCAATGAAATCTTTTTTCAGCACAGCTTCACAGAGGCAGCTCCTGCTGCCTGAGTGGGAGGTGAAGCGGGAGCGAGGCAGGGGCCCTGAACCATCAACTTGGATGCAGGGTGAGGATGTGGGGGCTCAAGAAGAGTGTTCATGTTAGAAAAAATCAGCATTATTGAGGTAACAGTTGACTCTATTATACAAGAGCACTCTCATTGACCTGGGTCAGGGATTTAGATTCCTGGGTCCCTTTATTTTAGGTCTCAATCAGTATTTCAGCATCCTCCATTTCCTAGGCCACTCTTCTCATTTAGTCATAGCTCCTCTAAATGTCTGCCTCTGAGTATGCTTCAGAATGTACTGTATTAAGGTCCGGAGTTGTGATATCTGTGTAATTCTCTCTGCTAGACCTTTTCAACATCTGTTGAAATAAGTAGAGTGCTAGTAAAGCTTTTTGATAATAAAAAAACATGGGGAGCATTTGGAAGTTCCACAGATGTTTGAAGGCTCATGTTATAGACTAGGAAGGAAAGAGCTGAGGTAGGGATTCTATGAACATTTTAGAGCTTTGCATTGGACTTCTACAAAGGACCTGCTGTGCCATATGGACCAGAAGGGACATAGCTCGGGATTTCATGGATCCATCATTATCACCATATTCCTGAAGAAAGGTGAGATGATTGGGTATAGCAGATCTCATTGTACCTTTTAGCTCTTCCATTACTGTTGAGAGCCTAGTATAACCCTTCCTTTATGAACTTTTGCATTAGAGCGTCAGACACGGATGTTTAGACTTCAGCATGATTTAGGATGTAGGAGAACGTTTGCTCTCTGTTGCAGTGATTTTTGACCCCCTCCTCCTCCTCCTCCTCTTCTTCTTTTTTTTTTTAAGATTTTATTTATTTATTCATGAGAGACACACAGAGAGGCAGAGACATGGGCAGAGGGAGAAGCAGGCTTCTCGCAGGGAGCCTGACATGGTACTCGATCCCAGGACTCGGGGATCATGCCCTGAGCTGAAGGCAGACATCAACCACTGAGCCACCCAGTCATCCCTGCTCATCTTCTGTTAAAAGCAATTAAATGTTACTTATATAAAATCTTATTTGAAGTCTAATAATACATTAAATGGATTAAAATGGAACTGTTCTGGTGGTGGTGTATAGGGGAGGAGCATAATGAGTGCCTTTCATATGGTCCCCCCTTCCACCCTCACCCAAGCCTTTGAATCTGATCCAAGGAACTGAACCGTAGGGTTCTGAAAACAGCAACCATTTCTCGAGTTTGTCAGGCATAGGAAAAGGATCGGGGATCACCTATAGAATACTGTCTTCCTCAACCCCTGAAATGTTTTGCGACCATCAGTAGAACCATACTCCTCAAAAACAAGCATGTTAGTCACTAATTATAGAGTAGCCATGGTGCTGGGGATGTGAAACATGAATAAGGTATGGTCCCTCCTGACAAGGGTCTTAGAGTTTAGTGAAGTACTCCTCCAACTTTTTGTCATCATGGCATACACAGGAGATAGTAATGGACAGACATAGTACTTACAACCTGAGGATGACTGGCCCTTGGGCTCCAGCTGCCTTAAGCCCTGCCTAGCCATCCAGTATGTCAGACTCATAATGTGTTAAAGTCACAGCTCTGGAAAGCAAAACAGATAAATGTGAATAAAACATTCCATGGTAAGTCCTAGAGTAGGAGAGCATTTGAGGTACTAAGGGATCACAGATAACTCTTATTCCATAGGCTAGGTAGTTCCCTGTTTTCTGTACCCTTAGACTGCTCTGTAATGGTGGGCCTTGTCTACACAGTAGCTTCCTGTGTCATCTGTTCCCCAGCTCCTTTTTTTTAAAGATTTTATTTATTTATTCATGAGAGACATAGAGAAAGGCAGAGACACAAGCAGAGGGAGAAGCAGGCTCCCTGCAAGGAGCCCGATGCCGGGATCACACCCTGAGCTGAAGACAGACGCTCAACTGCTGTGCCTCCCAGGTGTCCCAGCAGCTCCATTTTGACCTGTGAAGTGGGACCAAATTGGGGCAAAGGTTTATTAGGGCTTTAGGCTACTTGTGGAATTTTAGTGATTTTGTAATTAAGAAAGTGTAGTGTTGGGGTACATGTGTGGCTCAAGTCAGTTAAGTGTCTGCTTTTGGCTCAGGTCATGATCCTGGGGTCCTGATATTGAGCCCTGTGTTGGGCTCCATGCTCAGCGAGGAGCCTGCCTCTCCCTCTCCCTCTGCCCCCCCGCTTGCTCTTTCTCTTGCTCTGTTCTCTGTCAAATAAATAAAATCTTTAAAAAAAAAAAAAAGCATTGTGTTCTGAATATCCAAGCCTGTAGATGTAGGCATTGGAGCAACCATGGGATATTAGGAGATGGAATAGTTGTAAGCTGGTCAGATTCTACAATAGGGCAAGCTGAAAGCTTTGGTTAGAGGACAGTGCTGTGGAATGTTCCAAAGAAACAAATGAGTCTAGTTTTTATCTTGTCACTTTTTTATCTGGCCATGTATTCTGAAACAGACCTGATTCTCTGTTCTGACTCACTTGTTGGTTGTCCATGAGAAAAGGGTTGGTCATGGAAAAGCCAGGCTCTTCCCAGGTGTGTTTAGGTCTCTAATCAGACAAGGCAAGTTAGGATCTTTCTTTGCTTAATAATGTGGCCTTCTTTCAGGTTCTCCTGTACTGGAGTCCTCTTGTCAGACTAGAAGGGAAACTGGCTTAATGATTCTGGCCTGAGCCTAAACACTGTTATAATTGAGTTAAGTGGAACCTAATCTTAGATATATTTTAATTTGTAAGAATATCATCATTGATTGCCTAGTAGGTATCTTTCAGACCTTTTTTTTTTTTAAGATTTTATTTAAGAGAGAGCACAGGAGTGGCATAAGGAGGAGATGGGAGCAGAGGGAGAGGAAAGGGAAAAGAATCTCAAACAGACTCCACACTGAGCACAGAACCACAGCAGAGCTCAGTCTCACAACCTTGAGATCATGATCCAGAGATCATGACCTGAGCTGAAAACGAGAGTCGGACTTAACCAACTGAGCCACCCAGGCGTCCTTTCAGGCCTTTTTAATTTTATATTTATTTTTAAAAGATTTTATTTATTTGAGAGAGAGAGCATGAGCAGAGGAGAGGGGCAGAAGGAGAGGGAGAAGTAGACTCCCCACTGAGCTGGTGGGACCTGAACTGAAAGGCAGCTGCTTAACTGACCTAGCCTCAGGCCTTATTTTAATTTGCCCTTTCTTTCTTTCTTTCTTTCTTTCTTTCTTTCTTTCTTTCTTTCTTTCTTTCTTTCTTTCTCTTTCTTTCTTTTCTTTTCTTTTCTTTTCTTTCTTCTTTCTTTTTTAAGCTTATATTTATTTATTCATGATAGACTAGAGAGAGAGAGAGAGAGAGAGGCAGGGACACAGGCAGAGGGAGAAGTAGGCTCCATGCCGGGAGCCTGACGTGGGACTCCATCCCAGGACTCCAGGATCTCGCCCCTGGGCCAAAGGCAGGCGCTAAACCGCTGAGCCACCCAGGGATCCCCTAATTTGCCCTTTCTACAGCCTTTGACCCACCTGCCTTTTTTTTTTTAAGATTTTATTTATGTATTCATGAGAGACACAGAGAGAGAGAGGCAGAGACCCAGGCAGAGGGAGAAGCAGGCTCCATGCAAGGAGCCCGATGTGGCACTCGATCTGGGGACTCTGGGATCACGCCCTGAGCCAAAGGCAGTACACTCAATCACTGAGCCACCCAGGCGTCCCCTCCTGCCTTTTTTAAAAATGTTTTTTCCTCATTGGTATCTGTGATGTCTTACTGTCTTGATGTCCTTTCAGCCCCTCTGGTTGCTTCTTACTCTCTTTCCTGGCCTCTGTTTTTGCCCACTGCTTTAAATGTCCACGTGCCCCAAGTTTCTGCCTTTGGCCTTTCTCTTATCCCACTGTACGCATTCTCTGATATATCTATATCAGTTAGAGTGTACCATCAGTTGCAAAAGATAGAAAACACATCTGTGGCTTAAATGACAAATAGATTTATCTTTTTTAAAAAAGATTTTATTTATTTATTCATGAGAGACACACACACACAGAGAGAGAGAGAGAGAGGCAGAGACCCAGGCAGAGGGAGAAGCAGGCTCCATGCAGGGAGCCTGAAACGGGACTCGATCCCAGAACTCCCAGATCACACCCTGAGCTGAACGCAGGTGCTCAACTGCTGAGCCAGCCAGGTGTCCCAGACAAATAGATTTATTAAAGCATATAGCTTGAAGTCTAGGTAAAATAAGTCTGACACCAAAGGACAAAAACTATGATTCCAAGTATATGAAGCACCTAGAATAGTCAAATTCATAGAGACATACGTAGAATGATGGTTGCCAGGTGCTGGAGGTAGGGGAAATGCAGTTATAGGTTAACAGTTACATAATTTCAGTTTGGGAAGATTAAAAAGTTCTGGAGATGGATGGTGGTGATGGTTGCACAACAGTGTGAATGTACTTTTCTTTCTTTTTTTTTTTTAATATTTATTTATTTATTTATTTATTCCGAGAGAGCGAAAGAGAGGCAGAGACACAGCAGAGGGAGAAGCAGGCTCCATGCAGGAAGCCCGACGCGGGACTCAATCCCGGGTCTCCAGGATCACACCCCAGGCTGCAGGCGGTGCTAAACCGCTGCGCCACCAGGGCTGCCCAGTGTGAATGTACTTAATGCCACTGAACTGTGCACTTAAAAATGGTCAAAACGGTGAATTGTGTTATGTATATTCCCCTGTACACACACACACACACACACACACACACACACACACACACACAGAAATCTAGAGCTAGAACACTTGTTTTTTTAATCCACCATCTCTACATTATTAAGGACCCAAACTTTGTTCAGTTTTCTGCTCTGACCTCCTAGAGCTCTTAGGTTTGTCTCTTCATGTTCTCAGAATTACTCCAGCATCTCATTCTTTGACATTAACATCGAAAGGCTGGATAAGAGAATGTTACTATATGTCTTTTTTTTTTTTTTAAGATTGAGGAAAACTTTCCCAGATACTCCCAGCAGACATTCTCCATATCTTGACTAGAATTAGTACATGACCACTCGTGACTCAGTCACTGGCAAGGGAAATGGAATGCCTACATCCCTTAGGCTGCAGTTTTCGTACCATAGGACTGGGAAAGGGTTTCTTTATACCCCCGACCCCAGCATCTGGACAGATTAAGGGTTCTGTTAGAGGAAAGAAGGGGAAGAATGGCTCTTTGGGTAGATAGCCGGTAACTGCTGTCATCCTAGATCTTGGTTTCTCTTATGGCTTCAGTTACTGTCTCTGCAGATGATTTCCACATATCTAGCCCAGACTTTATTCTGAGCTTCATACCCTAGCATCTCAAAATCAAAGTTAAATCTAAAAACAAATATCTTCAATCTCAGTTCTGTTCCTCTTGTATTTCTTGGCTGAAGAAATGCCACTAGATCACGCAGGCCAGACCTGGGAATCATGTTTGACTCTTGGACTCCTCCTTCCTATATTTAATCAGTTGTCAAATTGTGTGTATTTTACTATTTTGATGTTTCAAACCTGACTTTTCCTTTTTATTGCCACCTCTAGTTAAGAACTTTAGATTTCTTAGCTGTATTACTGTAGCTCCCATATGATCTCTCTACCTCAAGTCTTTTACACCTTTTAATTTACCCTACATGACTGCCAGAATGATTTATTTATTTATTTGTTTGTTTATTTATTTATTCATGAGAGACACCGAGAGAGAGAGAGAGAGAGAGAGAGAGAGAGAGATAGGCAGAGGGAGAAGCAAGTTTCCTGTGGGGAGCCCCGTGTGGGACTCCATCCCAGGACCCTGGGATCGTGCCCTGAGCTGAAGGCAGATGCTCAACCACTGAGCCACCCAGGTAAAGAAGGTCCTTCTAAAGCACATACTTGATCACGTTACTCAGTATGGCCTTTAAGGCCCTTCATGATCGAGTCCCTGCTTATCCCTCATGTGTTGTCATTTCCTTTTACTCACTGTGTGGCATTCAAATATGCTGACTCCCAGATGCACTGGGCTTTGGCTAGTGAAAAGTGCTGTCTCTGACTCAGGTCGTTATGCTTTTGACACTCTGTTCCCTCTCCCCAACTCTCTCTTCTTTATTGTTTGATTACTTCCTCCTCTTCCTTTGCAAGTCACTCAGGGGTGATCTGAGAATCCTGTGCGGGAATTGCCCTTTAGACCTCAGTTTTTGTTTTTTTTTTTTTAAGATTTTATTCATTTATTCATGAGAGACACACAGAGGCAGAGACACAGAGGGAGAAGCAGGCTCCTCGCAGGGAGCCCAATGGGGGACTCGATCCCTGGACGCGGGATCATGCCCTGAGCCTGCCCTGAGCCGAAGGCAGACGCTCAACCCCTGAGCCACCCAGGTGTCCCTTGCCCTTAAGTCTTGATTAACTACACCAGCTTTCTGTCCCTGTAATACTAGGTGCTTATCCCACCCTTACCCTTGCACTGTTTTGTAATTCTCTCCTTGCTAGTCTCTTTGCCTCCCATTGACTGAGTGTCGTGAAGACAGAAGTTGTCTTCCTCTCTGTATCCCTAGTTCTGTATACCCAATAAGTGCTTAGTGAATGGATGGAAGCTGACATCAGAAGCTATTTCTTGGCTATGGGAAATCTCTGGGTCCAGCAGAAGTCATTGAGATACTTATCTAGGAGTTTGTGTGCTTGTGATTACAGTGCTCTTGAGACAAAAACTTGGAAAGTTTATAGAGGTCACAAGCCAGCTGTGCTAAGGAAACTAAATACAGGCAGACCCTGCTTTTGTTTCCTTAGATTTTATTGGTCTGCTCCATTGGCTGTGCTAAAAATAGCATCTCTATTAGTGATAACTCAATGTGAAAATTATCTGGGAACAAAGCTGCTTTTAGTGCACCCTGCCTAGCAGCAGAGGGTTTGGGAGACCTTGGTCTTCCTTTCCCTAGACCCATGCAGCCTGAAGAAGGAGGAGGTGGTCCGATCAGAAGTGTCTCCTCAGAGGTAGGTGTCCTAGAATGCAAGCCTGAGTCAGCCACCAGAGTCAGGTGCGGGGAGTTGTGTGTGGCAGACCGAGCTGTGACTCTCAGAATCACTTGGAGTGAGGCAGGCATTTTCCTACAATACACACAAGTCAGGATGGCTGAGCAGTCAGTTATAGCAACAGCCTGCCTCTCCTGGGGGGGTGGGAGGATGGGGGGTAGTAAGTAGTCCTCAGCAAGGATATCCTCAGATGAAGCTTAAATCGGGCAGTGTGCTCCTGCAGGGTTCCACACAGATTGTACTGGAACACACTTAAAGAGCTTTTCTTGTTATTTGTACCACTGATAACAAAGTTTATGACTGTAAAATAGGATATTGAGATATACTTGTTTAATAATAGGGATATTGTTGCCGTCCATTTTTCATCCTAAGCCACTCACCTTCAGTTTTAACTGCTGATTCCTGGTTTTTAACAGCCCATGGAACCCTGGCATTTTGCCCTGCCGACACAGGAGTGCCATCTGTGGTAAAAGAGAGTAACTATAGGCTGTACGGTTCATAGGGAAACAATCCAGGGTTTATGTATTTTTTTTTGCCATTCTGCTTCCCAGAGCTTTTTCTAGGAATACATTATGGGTGAAAGTGAAAATCAGCTATATAGCCCAAGATTTGTGTTCATGGCACAAAGCTGAAAGTTGCTACCATCCTCCAGGTAGAGGCAGCATGTTCTCTGGTAATAGGGGCAGAGAAAGCCAGGACAAGAAAACCAACACCCACTTTGGAATGCTCATCTGAGTCCAGCTCCTGATTATATTAGAGGAGTCACAGTGTGCACTAATTTCAAGGTGCTGTGCTGCCCCAAGAGGACATGCAGTGACTACATGGACATTTCATCATTTATCCATCAGCCCCATTGTATATTAAACGGCAAGAGAAAATTCCACCGATTTTAGTCTTCTAGTCATTTGACGGTGTTTCCAAACCAGTCTTGGGGCCAGATATGGTGTGGGAAATGGCCAAGAATTGACAGGATCTCTAAGAAACCATCTGTGCATTACACAGAGCTACCAAGTAGTGTTAGAGTAGAAGAAACGATAAAAGGATATCCTCAGAGACTTAAATAAGCCCGTGTGCTTGGTTGAACTCCTATAGTGGGCTTGTCACTGGGAGTGGGGACAGATCCAAAATAAATAAAAGGCATAGTCCTTGCCCATGGAAAATACAGTTAAACTGGAGAGACAGTAAATGTACAGACATCTAAAACAGGCAAAAAGCTCCACAAGATAGTAAGTGCCACATGAGTAGTTCGGATAATTCAGGGGCATGCCAGTAAATTAAGTGTAACACTGGGATCAGCTTTTTTTTTTTTTTTTTTGGGGGGGGGATCAGCTTTTGAACCAAGACGTTAGCATGCTAGGTTGGCAAAGAAGCAAACTAAAGGACAGTGTATGCATGTTTTGGGGTGAGGGGTATTTTTCAGCCACTGCTGTACTCATGGTTGGTGATTCTTTAATCAGCAATCACTTCATTCATGAAGGACAACCAGGTAAACAGGTGGTATAAATTCATTTCAGAACCTGGGCCAAAGCCTTAAAGCAAAGTATCATTTGGAGCTGGAGAAGAGGAGACCTGACTAGGAAACAAGATAAAGACTAGGAAGACTTGGGAAAGGTTTAAATTTCTGGCGGAGAAGGTAGCAGAACCAGAAGTCTGATTACTACGGATTGTCAGGGTTAATGGAATTTGATCTTAGTAGCTGGGCAGATGTCCCTTCCTGCCTAGGGATCCTTCGGGACCTGTCTGCCTGGGTGGGTTGAGGCAGGATGGGCAGGGAGGATGGCTAGTGGGCGACTTGGCTCAATTTGAGCCCTAAGGTTGAGCCAGGTCCTCTCCCTGGGGTGTGAGCCCTCTGGGTCAGGGGCAGGGCTCATCTGAGGAGCCTACCAGGAGCACCACGCCTGGCTCATTAGTGGATGTCTGGGAAGGCCTTTGAAGATGAAACACTCCATAAGCACTCATTGTTTCTGTTTTTTGGACAAACTAGTACTTTGGTCTCCAGGGGCTGTCGATCTGGCTCCTTTGTACTAGTCTGGAATTTGCTGCAAACTGAGGAGAGTAGGAAACAAACAAAACTGAAATATTTTTTGAGAAAACAGCTAAACTCCCACTAAACCTCCATGCTTTAGCTTGTAAATCTGATTCCTCCCCATCCACCTTTCACATTCTTGGGTTTGGATGCACTCTGTCTTGACCTGTTCCTTCGCCTGCTGTTTTTTTTTTCTTTTTGGGTGGGGGGGTGTTCTTCTGGTTCCCAGACTATATAGAGGATGCCAGCAGCTGGCATATGGTGATTGCTGAATAAGCTGCCCGCTGACACATGTCTCCTGCAGGCACAGAGAGCTGGCTGGCATGGGCGATTCTGAACCCCTATTTCATTGTCTCAGAGGTGCATTTCTGTGGCTGTCCTATGCCATCAAAAAGGGAGGGAAGAAGAGAGGGAATGAGTGACTCTAGGATTCCGTCTTTTGGAGGCAATGGGTGGTAAGAAGTTAGGGATTTTATACTTTTCTAATGCTTCTTACTGCTGTCTTCGTTTTCTTAGCAGATAGTTAAGATCCTAGTAGGCGCCAGGCATAAGTCTGAGTGAGCTGCTTAGTAAGGTCAGTATCAGACCCTGGGAGTTTTAGTTATTCAGCTGCTACGTACCAGGCGCTACACAAGGTACCGGAAACATGGCAGTGAACAAAATAGATAAGGAGCTGACATTGTAGGAGGAGGAAACCAGGACAGTGAGAAACAAATGTGCAGGGTGTCCGATGATGAGAAATGCTATGAAGAAAAATGAAGTGGGGTAAATGGGGTAAAGAGCAACATGCGTGTATTAGATGTGGTTGTGGAAGGCCTCTTTGATAAGGTGACATTCACGTGATACCTGAAGGAAGTGAGGGATTACTCCATGAAGGTTATCTGAGAGCGGGGCGTT
Organism: Nyctereutes procyonoides; assembly: GCF_905146905.1. Taxonomy (NCBI): domain Eukaryota; kingdom Metazoa; phylum Chordata; class Mammalia; order Carnivora; family Canidae; genus Nyctereutes; species Nyctereutes procyonoides. The sequence continues at coordinate 414,544 of NW_026575124.1, read as the reverse complement.
CAGGGCAGAGCCAATAGCAAGTACAAAAGCTTTGAGGCAGGAAAGTGTTGGGGAATTGAAGTAGGATAAGGTAAGGGGAGAATAGTAGAGAAACAGGAATGCGAATCATGCAGAACCTTGTAAGCCACGGTATGGCATGGGTTTTACTGAAAGGGAGATAGGAAGCCAAGAGAGGGTTTTGAACTGAGAGGCAGCATGACCTGATTTTGGTTTTAAAAGCAGTCTGGCTGCTATGTGGAGGATAGACCGAAGAGGGTTAGGGAGGAGGCAGAGAATGAGGTGACTGCCTCATTGCAGGTAGAGAATGTGGAGAAGCTGTCCTTAGATGGGCCACGCATGGCGAGCCTAGGAATGAGGGATAACCTAGGTGCCCCGTTGTATGAATAGGGCACACCTCCAGCTTATTTCTTCCTGATGGATTTTGGAGTGCAGAAGGGGGGTGGAATTGGAGAAATATAGAAGAAGTAGGGGAGTCTCTTGATTTGAACATGGACCTTGGGAACCTGGCAAGCCTGAATCTTGTTAGGAGTCACGAAGAGCCACTCCTCATTCCACTCCCTCCTTTCCCAGCCTTTCCAGGAGTCTCAGGGTAAGGTTGGGAGAGGGAGGGGTACTCATGGTTTTACAAGGCCTTGTGCAGTATGAGGGGACTGCCGAAGCCATCTAATTCAATCCCCTCCATTTATAGGGGCAGATAGGGACAGTGGAATAACTCGTCCAAAGTCACACAGGTACATTATGGCAGAGCAGGTGTCCTGAATGTTCACTGCTCTGTTTCTGCTCCCAAAGACTCAGGATGTGTCTGAGTGGGACATGATCTTTATAGTGCCCTCAGGCTCTCAGCATGTAGTGAACTCCAGCTATGACTTTGGCAAATCCCATTTACATGAAATCCTGACTAGCAGATGGTGGTAATGAGTTTATGTTTCTTTGCCTAGGATCAAGTTCTCCACACCCGGGACCAGGCCAAAACCAGACTGCCACTGCCCCCACGTGAGCCCTCCTATCCTCAGAAAGTGGTTGCTGTGATCATGGGTAATATCTTTGGAAACCTTCTGAAAAGCCTGATTGGGAAGAAGGAGATGCGCATCCTGATGGTGGGCCTGGATGCTGCAGGAAAGACCACCATCCTGTATAAGCTGAAACTGGGGGAGATCGTTACCACCATCCCTACCATTGGTAAGGGCACAGCTTAGATGTCCGCTTTCACGCCGACTGCTGGGCCAGGCAAAGGGCCTATTCCTAGATCCCCCACCTGGCCACAAGGCAAGTCCATGCAACTTGAGGGGATTCAGGGAAGGATGGTTATTTAGCTTACTAGCAGGTGCTGGAGCTGCCGTTTGCCCACCTACTTGGGCCTTCTCTGATGCGGGAACTTCCGCAGCCTGGCACTGAACAGTTGCCCTCAGGCACTGAGCTGGTTTGTTCTCTGTGTTGTTTGGAAAGCGGGTGAAAGGCTTTGATGTTCCTGCCAGAGGCCAGGAGTTGTTTCAGTTTAGATCCTCAGTGGCCCTGATCCTGGTTAAGACCTGCCTGTGGGAAGGAGAACATTTGGGGCTCCAGATCATCATTGTCCACTGGTTCTGCATTTAGTCTGCCACTTAGTCTGGCTCCAGGACTAAGCTCGCTTTTTCTCCACTGTGTTTCCTAGGCCCTACTTCTTAGCGGCAGCAGACTGCTGCTGAGGTACAGGAATGGGGCTGAGTCATTTCTTTGCAGGAGGGAGAGGCAGAGAATGAGCGGAGAAGGTTAGCTCATGTTACCAAGGGGGTTGAGAACCTTCTGACTGGCCCTCCTCATTCGCTTCCACTCTTTATCTAAGATTTTCTTTTTGGCCTTTAGACTATTAGGCCAGGGAATACCAGGCCTGAGAAAGCCTTAGCTTTCTTTCCTATGCTAGACTCAGAGCCAGGCTGGGGGAGACAGAAACAAACCAGTGGGGTATTGTTTGCAGGCCTAATGTTTGAGGCCAAGTGGCCATTGTCTGTTTTTTCCAAAGGGTTCAACGTGGAGACAGTGGAATACAAGAATATCAGCTTCACAGTTTGGGATGTGGGTGGCCAGGACAAGATTCGACCTCTCTGGAGACACTACTTCCAGAACACCCAAGGTATGGCATATGAATCGCCCAGCTTGACATGGGTTGGTTGGGTGTGAGCAGGTGGTGTGGCTGTCATCTTCAGTTGTGGGCAGTCAGTCTTTGCCCTGCAGCTCCTAGAGGTGGGAGAAAAGGAGGAAAGGGAGCAAATATTTGGGGAGTATATGGCAGGTGTTGTCTTTCAGTGGGGGCTATGAGAGGGGGAGTTCAGCTGCTGTCTTATGCACCCCATGCTCTGCCTCCCTAGGGTTGATATTTGTGGTCGACAGCAATGATCGGGAGCGAGTAAATGAGGCCCGGGAGGAGCTGATGAGGATGCTGGCAGAGGATGAGCTCCGGGATGCGGTGCTCCTTGTCTTTGCAAACAAACAGGTGAGACTTCTCCTCACCCATGGATTTGAGAGAGGTCAGCCTGGCCGTGGAAATCATAGGTGTTGGGGCTCATTGTAGGGGGGAAGCCCTGTGACTGTGTTCTCAATTTTTTTTTTAAAGATTTTATTTATTCATGAGAGACAGAGAGAGGCAGAGACACAGGCAGAAGGAGAAGGAAAAGCAGGCTCCACGCAGGGAGCCCGATGTGGGACTCGATCCCAGGACCTCAGGATCATGCCCTGGGCTGAAGGCAGGCGCTAAACCCCTGAGCCACCTGGGTGTCCCTTTGTTCTCAATTTTGGAACGATGGGAAGTATGATTAGCTGGCTCCTTTATGCTCCTCCTCCTGTCCCCCTGCCCCGCTTTAATTAGCGACATTTCTGTCCTCTGGGATTGGTGTGGTAAATACCCCAAACTCATTCCTTCGTTCTCCCCTGTTGTCTGCTCTAGTGGAACTGCCCTGACTCCTACAGTCAGACCTGATTCTGTGCCCAGTCAGAATCACCTCTTCACTTCCCTACCAACCCTATATTTGGTTTGTGATTCTCCAGTGGAATGACCCTTAGCAACTTGGGTCTCTAGCTCTAGGATAAAGAAATCCAAAGCAACTCTTTAGAACCTTGTTTGGGTTCCTACAGTGAAGGAAGAGGAGAGGGTGCTGGGACACATCTCTTTGGTAGATGGGTGCTGTAGAAGCTTTTGAAAGATCTTGAGCCTCCTTTTTGTGTGTCTCCTTCGTGCTCCAGGATTTGCCTAATGCTATGAACGCTGCTGAGATCACAGACAAGTTGGGCCTGCATTCCCTGCGTCACCGCAACTGGTACATTCAGGCCACCTGTGCCACCAGCGGGGACGGGCTGTACGAAGGCCTGGACTGGCTGGCCAATCAGCTCAAAAACAAGAAGTGAGAGCCAGGCAGCCCTTTCCGACCACCCCACCCACCCCTGACATACCTACTGTCTCCCTGCCCAGCCCTGCCCCAACCCTGCCCCTTCCTTCCCATTGCCAGTGTGGCCAGGGCCCTGGGTATCATGTCCGCATGCCCAACAAGAGCCTTGCCTCTCCTGCTTCCCCTCTGCTCCCCTGTCCATGACCAGTCCCCAGTTGCTGTTCTGATGATGAATCATTCCAATTTATCGGATTTAAAACAAAAAACAAGGTTGTTATGGTTTCATGGGTGACCCCCCCCCTCACCCTCTGGGGTTTGGGAGGTGGGGTGGGGTATTCTCTCCGTTCGCTTCGTTTGGCTCTGGTTGCTGTGCTCTTGGCATCTCAGTCCCTTCCCTTTCCCCACAGGTCCCTCTCCCACTTCCCGTCTTCCTTTCCTTTGTCACTCTCTCCCTGTTCTACATGGAAATTGCACGGGCCTCTCTGTGTGTGCGTGCATGTGTGCGCGTGTATATACATGTATAGAGAGATATATATGCGGGGGCCAGGGAGAAGGGTGGGGGTGGAGTGCAGCTGGGGCTGGGGCCAGGTCACTGCCCACTCCAGCCTCCCATCTGCCCCTCCCGTGTTGGTGAGATAAAGGGAAGAAGATAGAGGGAAGGCTGCCCCAGTCTTGCACTGGTTCCTCTCCTCGCTGCAGGTAGGTTTTCCTGGATGATAGGAAGGATGACGGATTTTCCACCACCATCTTCCTTGTGCCCCTCTCTCCACCCCATTCAGGGCAGGGGGTGGTGTTTATCTCTAGATGACTGTTCCCGAGGAGATGCCATTTTGCCCTGCCTCGTTAGTGGGAGGGAGAGAAGAGCCCACTCACTCTTACCGGCCCAGTGTTCAGCTGATCCTCCTCCTTAGATCTGTTCCTCAGGAGCTTGTGACGAAGGTGGGGAGAGCAAGACCATGGGGGTATGTTTGGGATCCAGAGCACTGGGGGGTGGGCCTCAGGACTTCCATCCTCATCCTCTTGTGTTGTTAGGAGAAGGTGAGGCACGGGTCAGTCTATCCCCGCTTTCCCATACTCCTCCTCGTCTTCTGATCTTGAGGACTGGGTGGTTCATCTGTCCTTTGTCAGAAGTTTCCCCACCCTAGTACTGCTGGCCTGACCAGGGCTGGCTGGGTGGTTTCATGGGGAGCAAAGGGGAGTGGGGGTGACATAGCAGACCTCAGTTTCAATTCCCTTATTCTCCACTTCTCTCTTTTTCTAGTCCAGGATGTGCTGAAGGCTGAAAATTTTCTATTCTGTTTCTAGGCCCTCAGACTATCCTGCTGTCCCTCCCCACTCCGTCCCAACAGTTTTCCCCTGCCCGTCTCACCCACTTCCCATAAATCAATTTGAGGGTTGGAGTGGAGGAAATTGAACTCTGAAGTAGTTGTTGGTGCTGGTGGGATGCAGTGGTCTTCAGGGTCCTCCCACCATTATTATGTAGTTGTTCAGAAGCTGCTGCTACTGCGTCTCCCTGTTTACAGGGAGCACTTGTCCCTGAGGTCCTGGCCTGGGTCCTGACTTTGCGGTTTCTGTGAAGCCGTGGCTTTTCGGTGGGCTCCTGTGTGTACTGGCTGCGCCCTGAGCTCCAAAACGGCCGCCCATAACCTTTCTGCTAAGATCAGGGCCCAGGCTCCCCACAGCATGGCTGAGGGACCCCTTCCCAGAAGGACTGTCCCAAGCCCTACCCCATGGGGCCAGGCTTCCTGCTACTCTTGTCTACAACAAGCAGATCAGTACCCCCACCCTACCCCAGGTTGAACTGTGAAAGAGAGGTTCCAGGGGTGTCTCCCTCAGTGCCAGTTCCTTAGTGATGTACTATTTACACAAGATGCAGTGGGAGTGTGCAGGTCTCCTGACCTCTAGGCCTGTGTGTGTGTGTGTGTGTGTGTGTGTGTGTGTGTGTGTCAGGGGTGAGGGGAGAGGTGTGCTGGAGCTTCTGTTTCATTTTAACATGTATTTACTCCCCTGACCCCACATTTGCTTCCCTCCACCACTTTCGTTTGCCTCTGCCTGTTTCCTCATTTTTTTGCTTCTGCTCCTGTTGCCTCCCTTTCCTGAACCCTCTCCTTTGCCTTCTCAGCTCATTCACTGCTGTTGCCTGTCTCCCCTTTTCTTGTTTCCTTCTTACTTAGGGATTCCCCACAGTCGGTCTTTGCAGTAGCTGAGGATTTTGCCTTTTCTCCTGCCTCCCAGTCTGACCCTCCCTAGTCAGATGGCAGTCCCAATTAGGTCTTCTTATTTTAGGCCCACCCCTACCTTGTTTTGGGGGGCTCCAGAGACCAGGGGGCCTGTGGTGTTAGGAAGCAGCCTTGGAGGTTGCCTTGGTGCTGCTCAAGGATCCATCCAGCAGGGGGCAGTAAGTGATGTTGGTAGTATCCCTGGCTGCTAGGCCCTTGGCAGGGGTGGTCCTTTCTACATTCCCATTCACCTGAAAACTCTTTTTGGATTGGGTTTCTCATTCCATTGTTGCCTGCTCCCTCCCACACTCTCTTCTGGTAGATTTAATTTTACGCTTTCCTTTGTTACAGCCCTTTTCTTCCCCCTCTAGAGATTCCCCTCTGCCCCTCTCCCCTCCAGAGTTTGTTTTGTGGTGTTACAGTGGTAACTGCAGTTCTGAACTGGTTTTTCTCTTCTTTTTGTTCTCCTCTGGAATGTAGACTGTACATGTTCAATAACTCACCTTCTCTCTCCTTGCTCAAAATGTGGGATACGCGATGACTGTGACCCTGGTTGGAAATTAAACTTGTTTTATGCAGCTTTGGAGCAGACCTTCATCTTTGATGTGCAGCAGCCATGGGACAGTATTTTAATGGTGAGGGTACTTCTGTCTCTGGTCCCTCTCTCTATACTGCTCCTTCTCTCAGCAGAGGGGTGAAGGGTACACTTGACAGAGGGAGAGGGAGGCTATGGAGAAACTTAGGATTACCTCTACACTGCTTACTACTTTCCATCATACTCTGGAGGGGAGCCTAAGTGAATTGGGCACCAGAGTGTAAGGGCATCGTGGCTTCGCTTTTAGTTGTAAAGGATTTCATCCTCCACTTAGCCTTATGTATCACCTGTTGGTAGGCATTAGAGACTTTAGTGACTAGAGGGCCCTGAATGTGGAGTGACCCATACTCCCTCCATCCTCAGATCTCCCCAGCCCTGTGCAGTCAGGTGCTTCATCTGTAGATTGGAGTCTCGTCTAGTTCTGGACCTTGGCAGTGAGTAAACACAGAAGATAAAGGTATAGTATAGTGAACTTGATCCTCCTTACAGCTGTAGCCCTATATCACCTCTGCTTCAGGCATATGGTTCCCTGTTGTCAGGAAGCCAGGCCTCATCCGGAGAGATTCCACAATGTTTTGAGGGAAAGGACAAGCGTCTGCCCTGCCCCAGCCCTCTCCTGCCACTACTCTTCCTCTCTTGCTACTACTGTCTGGCTCCAGGCAAAGAAAGGGATGGTGCTCCCCCTTTCTTTGGTGGAGGAGGTCTGGGTGAGCTAGGCAGGCCTTCCCCACTCTTAGCACTTTCTTAAGCTTTGGGGACAGAGACCTTCCTATCCTGATGTGGGAAGGGGCAGGATTTAGGCATACAAGAAGTTTGAAAGCCCCAAGTACCCGTGTGAAGTACGTCATTTGTATTCAGTTACCTCCATGCTCCTCAAAAGTCCTGCTTGGTGACCAACGTTACTGATAAGAGCACCTTTCCCAAGTGTTCTGTTTGTACATTTATAAGCATAATCCTTCTAGAACTATAGCCCTCATAAGATAATCATAATGGAGAGGACTTTAGCTGGATGCAGGCCAGTGGGTGTCCTCTGGTCCCTCAGTACTCCATTTAATATGCCAGGAAAGAGGTGGGGGGAGCCCTCTTGTGGCAGTTGCTTAAACTTTCCAGCTTCTTTTGGGGGCACATGGTGGGACGGGGGACTTAACCTGGTAGATAGATGTTCGGCATCCAGCTCTTAGAACAAATAGCAGCCTAATCTGTCTATAATGTAGGTAGCTCTTCAGTCATAGTTTGGCAGAACACTTGGGCCCAGGATCTACTTCAGAATAATTTGGGTAAGGGAGTTTCTGACAGGAGCCTGGAAAAGGCCATTGGAAGGCCTTGGATTGATCTGGGTAGGATGGAGGACAGACCTGCTCCCTTCATTCCAGAGTTTAGGGACAGTGATGGGGAAAATGAGTGTGGTATGTAGGAGTTTCCAGACTAGAGATACAAGGTCTGAAGGCTCTGAGGAGTCACTGTACCACTTCCAGTCCAAGTGCCTAGATTGGTCAGAGCAGAACATTGATAGGTATCTACTTGGTACCTTTTATGGTTCCAGACGTGTGCTAAGAAGGAAGTCAAACCACTGTCCTGTTGGAGAAACCTGGAAATCCTTGTCTGGGATGCTCTGGTATCCTTTGGGATACCCATAGTGCAGCACATGGGGTAGTGAGAGTTAGAGAATAACTGTGTAGGGGAAACCCCTTTGCTGCTGCTTGGTGCACAGAATGCGGTCTTTGGGCAGGCAGGCATACTACTAAGGACGCTGCTTTTCCAGTTCTGAAGGGCATGGAGAGAGGAGGGCCAAAGTCCAGCCCTCTACTTTCCAACCCGCTAACTGGAGGGATAGGGTATTTTGCTGGCACACTGGGGAGTGATAGGATCTAGAGGTCTTCCTTCCTCTACAGATTTTTCAATCTAATTGGGTTTCCTGGCTGTGGTTGCTGGGATTAGGTAAGAATGACCCCAAGTTCCTGAGCAAAGGGAAGAGGAGGTTAACTCTGAGGAAATCCAAACTTTGGAAAAGGGAGCAATGCAGTGGCTGAAGGTCTGGAAGTGAGGAACTTGGGTCAGGACCGTTCACCATCACGGCTTGAAGGTGAGTGTCTGCTTGTGTGTGTCACTTTGGCCATGAGCTGCAGAAGGGGGTATCTGGGCTCTAGGTTAGGAACAAATCTGGTGGAATAGAGGATAACATTCCAGCCAGAATTCTGGCTATCTAGACCCAGAGCTGACCGGTGTTACCCATGCACCCTTCCTCCTATCACCCTTCCTCCTAACCAGACATGTTGAAAGCTGTCTCTAAGGAGGTCCAGTCAGTCAGTCTGGGCCAGGCAGAAGGTTTGAGAATGAACTTGTCCACTGTCCCCACCCCCCAACTTCCACCCCTTCATCACTCGTTGTCCTAGGAGAGAATTGAATACAAGGCCTTATAAGGGTTAGAGGGGTTACCTTAGGGTGCTGAGCCACAGGGACTTAGATGTTAGCTTCTTTCTGAGTTCTGAATATAGGAAAGAGAGGTGCTCTTTATTTTTTAAGATTTTTTATTTATTTATTCATAGAGACACAGAGAGAGAGAGGCAGAGACACAGGCAGAAGGAGAAGCAGGCTCCATGCAGAGAGCCTGATGTGGGACCCGATCCAGGGTCTCCAGGATCACGCCCTGGGCTGAAGGCGGCGCTAAACCTCTGCGCCACCAGGGCTGCCCCAGAGGTGCTCTTTAGGTAGTAGGTAAGAGATCAGTTTTTGCCTATGCCAGATCTTCTATTGATGGGATGATACCTCCCCAGCTAGAACAGCCTTGAAGGAAGTGGGGGAGGGAGGCACTGCTTTGGTTTTCGATGAATGAGTGTATAACCAAACCTAAAAAGAAAACATTTTGTCATCCTAGATATACATGCCCTTGAAAATATGGCATTAGATTTTGAATCCAGATTTACATATGCTGACTCAGAGGCTTTTTGTTTATTAACAGTCTGTTAAAAATAAACATATTAAAAATATTTAAAAAGCAGTGCCCTGCTTACTGTCTGGCACATAATAGGCACTGAGCCTTGATAAATGAATAAACAACATTGTCCTTAAGCAAACTGGATCCTGTGGGTACCCCATGAGTCCAGAGGCCATGGTAGTTTCTTCTACTTGCTGACAGAGATACCTGTGAAGGTGGAGGCCTTTCCAGGAGTGGCCCTCTGATTTCTTTTTTTTTTTTTTAAGATTTTATTTATTTATTCATGAGAGACACAGAGAGAGGCAGAGACACAGGCAGAGGGAGAAGCAGGCTCCATGCAGGGAGCCCGACGTGGGACTCCATCCCAAGTCTTCAGGATCACGCCCTGGACTGAAGGTGGCGCTAAACCACTGAGCCACCGGGGTTGCCCGGCCCTCTGATTTCAAAGTTGTGACTCCAGTCAGGATTGTGCCAGCTTCCCTACCTTTCCCAGAACCATCTCACCTTTCTCTGTCCTTCAGGTTCCTAACTTTGATCCAAGGAGAAAGCTCCTTCCTCCCTGTTCCTTTTTGGGTCCAGGTGGGCTTGTGCTGCTCTCTGTGGGTGATAGTGTTGTCTTAGTTTTGCCCCATTCCCACTATTCTCCCCCGCCAAACTCCACCCCCACTCCCCTTTCCCATTCTGATCCCCGACAAAGCTTCAGACCTGAACTGGGCAGTAGCCTTCCACCCTCATGCCACTGTTCCGATCAGCCCACGCATCAGTGCAGTGTGCACTGTCATTGCTTTGCTCAGATACCCGCAGTGGGTTCCCCCTGTCTTCGTTTGACATTCAAGCTCTCCACAACCAGCTTTTGCTTCCCTAACTACCTCTCTCTACTCCTCTGCCTGAATCCATTATTTTAGCCAAACCAGTCCACTCATTTTTCCCAAATATCCAGCCTGCTGCCTTTATTCTCTTTTTCCATTTTTTAAAAATACCACTTTTCTTTAAGATCTACAAGGCTGCCGATGACCTCTCTAATCACAAGGACTCTTGTTTTTGTTTTTGTTTTTTTTTCCTGGCTGGCTCCTTTGGTTTCATTAGCACAAGTCATCCAACACCTCCCACACATTCCCTTGTATGTTATATGTTGTGTTCATTCATCCATTTAATATTTAATTTTAAAATTTATTTTTGTAACCAAAGTAATTTTCATTGCAAAACATCCAAAAATACATAAATATGCAGAGCAACATGTGGAACCTGTTCCCCTCTACTTTTCTCAGTCCCATTCCCAAAGTAATGACTCTTGGCTATTTGGTGTGCCTCCTTCTGTTAGTTTCTTTCCTTTTTTTTTTTTAATATTTTATTTATTTATTCATGAGAGACATAGAGAGAGAGGTAGAGACATAGGCAGAAGAAGAGGCAGGCTTCTTGAGTGGAGGGCTATGTGGGACTCGATCCCGGGACTCCAGGATCACACCCCGAGCTGAAGGCAGAAGCTCAACCGCTGAGCCACCCGGGCATCCCTGTTAGTTTCTTTCCTAATTATGAATACCTCCGCATATTTGGGAAGAGGTTAAAATATAAATGTACTCATTTCACATCTATTATTATTGCTTTTTTTTAACATAAGGGTATATAAATTTGTCCTGGATATTTTCCAAGTTAGTATAGTTATAGATATTTTTTACAGATGTATTTTTATTTTAGAAAGAGAGAAGCAGGAAGGGCAAAGAGAGAATCTCAAGCAGACTCCATGCTGAGCACAGAGCCTGACTCAGAGTTTGATCTCACAACTCAAGATTGTGACCCGAGTTGAAACCAAGAGTTGAATCCTTTACCAACTGTGCACCCCAATATAGTTATTTTTAATTGTATTGAAAGCATTGCATAGCATAATATTCAACATGAAACATATTTGTCTCAAATCTGCTATATTGGGCATATTGTGCAGCTAGTACCTAGGGAACTCCAGGCATGATCATAACCTTGTCCTTGCCATCAGTCATCTGGCTCTGTAGAGATCAGGAGAAGTGGGGCATACACAAATAATTGCAACACAAGGGAAAATATAATAACGGCCCCCAGTGTATGCTGGAAGTTCAGAAATAAGAGAAGTGACTTCTAATTACGGGAATCAGGACTTTACAGAGGAAGTGATATTTAAGCTTGGTTTGGAGGAAGCTTGACAGGTGAAGGAAGAGCATGAGCCAGGGCACAGAGATGGAAACACATGATGCAGGTTCATCTGATGCCAGATCACAGTCTATGAGCAGGAAGGAGATTTGGTTCAATTCATAAATGTTTATTGACCCATCTATGTATCAAACACCATACTAAGCAATGAAAATATAGAAATGAGAAAGATGAGGTTGCTGTCATTAAAAGGCTTTCAGTTTAATAGAATAAAAGCCAAGTTTGGAAAGGCAGATTAGGACCAGATGGTGAAAGCTTTCAGCTGGCATGTCATTCATGGAGTCTGAATTTTACTCACTGGGCAATGTGGGGATGTAGGCTCCATGATGGAAGTTGAGCAGATAGCAGCAGTGTACAGAATGGGCTAAAATAGGGAGAGCCTGGAGATGAGGGGCTTAGAGTGCTCTTTCTCTACTTTTTAAAAAAAATTAATTTCTACCTCAGAAAGTGTCTGGTGGTCAGCAGGGCTTAGATGACTTTTTGCTTCACGGCCTTCACACATAGTTTCATCCTCGTGGCCACCTCATGGTCTGATGTGGCTGCTAGAGTGTAATTCATCTCATCTACATTCCAGGCAATAGAAAAAAGGAAGGGAAGGAGCCTGGGGAGAAGAGTGAGCACACAATGACACATTTCTTAGCTGAATTAATTCCCTTTAAGGAGCCTTGCTGGAAGTCCCGGACAATATTTCCAATACTCCTGTTTATGTTTTACTGGCCAGAACTTAGTCACATGGACTTACCCAGCTTTAAGGAAGACTTGGAAATGTAGTTTTGTGTTTCTTATTTTTAAATTTGAGGTATAATTTGCATGCAGTGCTATGTGCAGATCTTCTCATATAGTTTGATAAGTTCTGACACATGCATACACCCATGTAACCCACATGGATATCAAGATATAGAGCATTCCGCCATCCCTAGAAACTCCCTCCTGCTGAGAGGACTTTTTCCTTAACTCCAAAGAGAGAGGTAATGAGGGCTTAGTTAGGGTAGTAGCCTTGGGAATGGAAAGAAAGCTTGGAGAGGTGGTGGAAGGAGAATCCAAAGACTGGTTAATGTGGGGATGAGCAGAGAATCTAGGAGAATGCTAACAGCAGAACCACTAACTGAAACAAAATTGGGAGGGAAGTCTAGATTCTTACAAATGGGATGGATGGAGAAAAAGGAGAGTACATATTGGGTGTATTGTTTTGAGGTGCCGGTCAAACATCCAAGTGGAGATACTCAGGCAGTTGTATCCAGAGTTGGGAGGGCATTCAGAGCTCAAGGACATCAAATACCAGAGAGATGCTAAAGAGGACAAGGGACCAAGAAATGACCCAAGAATTTGGTGACTGTGAGCTCACTGATGACTTTTGGAGGGAGCAGAATTCAGTTGCCATGGCCTGAGTGGCCAGTGAGGGTTTAAATCATGCAGAAGGGGACTGGTTGTATTGCCTGAAATAATTTAAAACCCCTTGGGATATCTGACTGGCTCAATCTGTGGAGCATGAAACTGGATTGGGGTTGTGAGATCAAGCCCCACATTGGGCAAAATAAATAAAAATAAAAACTAGATCCTTGCACATACATAAAAGGGTTATAAGTAGTTGCCCTTTTGACAAGCTTGCTGGTAAGGGGGGGAAGGATACATTGGTGCCAGGAAAAGATCAGTGATTCCCCCATCCTTACAGAAAAACAGCTCCTGAATCTTAGAAATTAGCTTTCCAAAGAACAGGGAGACAGGACAGCTCCCTGCCTCCTTTTGGGCATATGACCTGCAGAAATTCAAGCTGAAGGGCTGGAGGTGGGAGAGAGATGCCATCTTTAATTTTTTTTTAAAATTTTTTTATTTATTTATGATAGTCACACAGGGAGAGAGAGAGAGAGAGAGGCAGAGACATAGGCATAGGCAGAGGGAGAAGCAGGCTCCATGCACTGGGAGCTCGACGTGGGATTCGATCCCGGGTCTCCAGGATCGCGCCCTGGGCCAAAGGCAGGCGCCAAACCGCTGCGCCACCCAGGGATCCCGAGATGCCATCTTTAAAACTGTGGGGTCTTGGGCAGCCCCCGGGGCTCAGCGGTTTAGCGCTGCCTTGGCCCAGGGCGTGGTCCTGGAGACCCGGAATCGGGTCCGACGTCGGGCTCTCTGCATGGAGCCTGCTCTCCCTCTGCCTGTGTCTCTGCCTCTCTCTCTCTCTGTTTCTCGAATAAATAAAATCTTAAAACAACAACAACTGTGGGGTCTTAAAACTGGGTGGGATGAGCCACCCGGACACTGCCAGGACAGGTGTGAAGAGACGGATCTAAATAGGAAAGAGCAGAAAGCAAACAGCCTGGACTCGGGCAATCCTGAATGTTGTCTGTCGTCACCCAGCTAGGAGACCTTGGGCCGGTTACGTGACCCGAGCACCCAGCTCCTCATCTGTAAAATGGAAACAATTACGCCTACCTCTTGGGTGGTTTTGAGGATCCCACACAAGTGACTGGCACAGTAGGTAACCGTAGGTGGGTGCACTCAAGTGATGCAGCCCCTCGCTCTGGGGCCGGCCGGCTAACAGCGGGGCTCGGCGGGCAGGGAGGGCTCCCGCGCCTCCTCCCTCCAGGAGGTGGGGACAGGGTGGAGGAAGGGCGGCTGGAGGAGGAGCTGGCGCGCCGCGGCCCGCCCCGTCCCGTCCAGTCCCGCCTGGGCGCCGAGGGCACCGCCGTCCCGGCCGCCGCCCGCGCAGCCCGAGCCGGCCCCCCGCGCAGACATGAGCCCGCGCCCCTCGGCCCCCCGGCGCCGGCGGCTGCTGCTGCTGCTGCTGCTGCTGCTCGGCGGCGCGGTCGGCCCGGCCGAGGCGGAGTCTGAAACCGAAAGTCCCGTCCGGACCCTGCAAGTGGAGACCCTGGTGAGGAGCGAGCCCGGGGCTGCGGCCGCTGGGCCTCGGGAGGGAGCGGCGGGGTCCGGCGAACCCCGAGCGGGGCCGGGGCGGGGGGCCGGGGTCCCCGGAGGCGCCTGCGTGACGCCGAGGTCCCGCCCCAGGTGCAGCCCCCCGAGCCCTGCGCGGAGCCCGCTGCTTTCGGAGACACGCTGCACATACACTACACGGTGAGGGGCCCGGGGCGGGGCGGGCCGCGAGGGGGCGGCGCCCCGCGGGCACACGTCAGCCTTGGCGGGGACACGTGGCGGGGGGCGGGGCGGGGGCCCGGGTCGCGGAGCACGTGGCGGGGGGAGGGGCTGCCCGCTGCTCCGCCGGTTCGGCCGCGGCCGGGGGGGGGGGGGGGGTGCGGGGGGGTGCGGGGGCCGGGCCCCGGGGCTCTGCGGCCGCCCGGCCGGGGGCAAAGCTGGCCCGCTAGGTGCGCGTCCCGCTGCTCTCTCCCCACAGGGCAGCCTGGTGGACGGACGCATTATTGACACTTCCCTGACCAGGGACCCTCTGGTTATAGAACTTGGCCAGAAGCAGGTGATCCCAGGTGTGTGACCCGCGCCTCCCACTCTCTTCCCAGCCCAAGCCCTTAGCCTCTTCAGTCCCTAAGCCACCTTGGAAGTGCCCCCCCAGGCCTCCACCGGCCACCTCCTGAGGTTCGAACCCCACTTCTGACACTCCTTTTGCCCCACACCCCACTGGCAACCAAGGATCTGAGAAGTGGGGTGCTCAGTTGAGGGTCGTGGGGAGACTTTGATCCTCCTGTCCTGGGATGTGGGGAATGTAGGGAGCTTCCTGTTCAGTTGTGTCTTCTTTCTCAAGGTCTGGAGCAGAGCCTTCTAGACATGTGTGTGGGGTGAGTATCTGGGCAGGGGTGGGCCTGGGTACCCCCTTTGCATGGCTGGAGGCTTACTTTGCTATCCTTGCTCCTAGAGGAGGGAGGAGAATGTTATGATAAAGGCTTGGCACTGAGCAGGTCCAGGTCATTGGGACCCCTAAGGGCATCCAAAACTGCTGGGCCCGTCTGGCTGTGGGTTGTGTTGGAGGCGTTGAGGCATGTACGGGGACAGAGGCCTTTCCTGGTCGTCCTGTCTGGTGCTCAGGTGGGAAAGTGCGTGTATTAGGGTGAATATGCGGGAAATGGGCTTCAGATGGACTGAGGCCACTGGCCCACCTGGTCCCACCTCTAGCTGTGATGTGCATTCCCTCCCTCAGAGAGAAGCGAAGGGCAATCATTCCTTCTCACTTGGCCTATGGAAAACGGGGATTTCCACCATCTATCCCAGGTAATCTGACTAGGACTGTCTCTGAGGCAATCAAAATACCCAGTCCCTAAGAGCTACCAGACACTACACACTTTGGAGCTTGAGAAAGTCCAAACCCAGTTTGCTGAAAAGGACAGGGGTGGCTGGGGCCTCCTGCATGGCTGCTTCTTTCCTCTTCAGCTCACCAACAGAGACTAGAGACATACAACCTGATAAGGCTACGTGGCTTGCCCTCTGGCAGAGAGCGGCTTTTGAGGGAGGAGACACCTGCTTGAACCACTTGGGTCTGTTGCCTATGCTACCCCTCTCAGAACTCTAGACTTTTCCTGCCTTTTCTCCACAACTCCAACCTGTGTCATTTGTGCAGTTGGCACGGCTTCTCACCACATCCCCACCCCTTCTTTCAGTCTCCACCAGGGAAGAGGCAGTAAAAATAATCGCAGACAAGTAATTCACACCAAAGCCAAACAAAAAACTGTTTATAGAGCCCACTCTGTATCTATAACTTTAAAAGCTGTCAACAGGTCATTGGGCAGATTTCCTAAGATGCAGATCTCTTGCTCTGGGTTATAACAAATGTTCTGTTAGCTAAAATGTTTTGTACTTCAGAGCAATAGGATAAAAGATCTTATCTTAGTTCTAACTTAGAAGAAGAACCCGAAAGAGGGTCATGGGACTAAAGAAAAACTCTTTTTACCCAAAGCACTGTTATCTCCCCATTTCCAGTGTTTGCATTTCTCCGCTGACTCACCCCTGTTCATTCACCCGCTCCTTAAGCCACGTCCTTCTTCCTCTCCAGCTCTTATGTTGAAACATCTGTGTTTTCTAACAGTCACACTGCATATGCTCGTTAGTTGGTGTAGTTGGTGACATTTTAAATTGTCTAGGTTAAATCCAGTTAATTTCAGCCCTGCAAAGATTCTATCAATGTGGCTATTTGGATTGGGAATACAGTTAGCGTAGAAATTCTCTCACTTTTAAATGGAGAACAGCCTGTATGTATCCACAGAAAGTTTCCCTGTCCTGTCAAAGACTTGCAGCTGAACGCAAGCCACA
Organism: Nyctereutes procyonoides; assembly: GCF_905146905.1. NCBI lineage: Eukaryota > Metazoa > Chordata > Mammalia > Carnivora > Canidae > Nyctereutes > Nyctereutes procyonoides. The sequence goes on along the minus strand of NW_026575124.1, from coordinate 398,047 downwards.
CTTGTAGACTTGGGGCAAACATAACTATTATCCATGGACTATGCTCATAACCTTTCTCTGCTTCTGTCTAAAGGAACTCAACACGCTTAAATCTAGCCAGCTTCACAGTTGTTGCTGTAGTGTGGCCTGCCCTCCTTTCATTTAGATTCTGAGCCCTGGATAAAATACAGAGATTCTAACCCTCCCCTCCTCTCTGCCTCCAGCGGATGCAGTGCTGCAGTTTGATGTGGAGCTGATTGCACTGATCCGAGCCAACTACTGGCAAAAGCTGGTGAAGGGCATTTTGCCTCTGGTAGGCATGGCCATGGTGCCAGCCCTGCTGGGCCTCATTGGGTATCACCTATACAAAAAGGCCAGCAGACCTAAAGTCTCCAAAAAGAAGCTCAAGGAAGAGAAACGAAACAAGAGCAAAAAGAAATAATAAATTTTTAAAATGTCTTTGCATTCTTCACCGGATACTTTCTGAGGCTACTTCTGTAAGTGGGAATGAGGCAAAGGGCTGGGGAAAAAGGCATTCTGAGTTGGATGTTGCCCGACATTGGGGTGGTTGGAGGCTTTGGATCACCCCTTCCCCTGCCTCTTCTTATCCTTATTGCCAAGGACCTGCTCTTGAATCTTCCCATAGGGACTCTTATGTCCTGAAGTTATGGGTTTTGGTCTTCATAATGCCCAGACTCTAGGAAGCAGTGCTTCATTGAACAGTGAGCCTCCTGATAATTGCCTAGCCATTGTCTCCACTCTCTGGGGCCACTGTGTTCCTAGTATCTTCCAAGTAGACTGCCATATGGCAAACGTAGAAGGAGCTCACGATCCTCATGGAAATTTTTAATAGTCCTCGGGTCTCAAGAAATTGGGGTTTGAAAAGATTTTCTCCTATCACAGGATGTGGGAGATCACATGGGCTGCTTCAATGATGTTGTAAGTGGTTGGAGGTGGTTTATCACCTGGCTGGGTGGTAGGTGTGGACAAAGGCTGGGGTAAGTTACTTCGATGGTTGACGATAAAGAGTGGGTTGAGCTGGCTCAGCACTTCGTCACTCACTGAGATGCCATCCAAGTACTGCTTCAGCATCTCCCGCAACTTCCCATTGATTTCTAACAACTGGGCATGTCTATATTGGAGGCTCAGCTGCTCCAGTTTCACTTTGTTGTACCTTTTCCAGAAATTCTCCATCCCTGTGTAGTTCACTATTACCTGGGAGTTGAGGTAAAGGGAGAAGGTATGTATTGAGGCTTAGCAAACGCAGCCCAGTGCCCCGTCTTCCCAGCCTTGGGTGATAGACTCTGGGCCCTGGGAACTTTACCTTTGCGAGCTCCTCAGTAAGCTCCTCTGGGTAGATTTCTTCTATCTTCGCCTGCTCCTCAGGAGTCAATACTGATGAATAGAAAGGCAGCACTTTTTCTTCCTCTGTTTCAAATTTCCTGCATATTTCAGCAAGTTTCAGGATCTTTTCACCCTATCAGAAGCAGGAAGAGACCTTTTATTAGGAAAGGGGGTACAGAGGGGAAATAGTGGAGTTGGTTCCCCTGCTTAAACCCAGGGAACCTATTCATCCAAATGTGAGATAAGAATAATGAATACATTTAACACAGAGTGCTTACTAGGCTCCCAGCACTAGTCCTAAGTATTTTACATTCTTAGCAAATTCATTATTAATTCATTTCATTTAAAATGTGAGAGAGGAGGGAACATGGAATGAAAAAGGTAGTCCAGGTATCCACTGAGGCGGGAAGCAGGAGAAAGGCCCTCCACCTCTCTCAAACCCCTTTCACTTCGCAGGGAGCCAAGTTCCTTGGTTTTGTTTTGACTGCCTTCTCCCCTGTTACCTTATCAACGATCTTTCTCAGGGCCTTGAGGGTGGCATTACTTTCCACGGTGAGTTTGACTAAGTTTTCCTGCGATAGTTCCCGGGCCTGGGTCCTTTGGGCCTTAAATTTTCGCAGTTGAGCAAGGATCAATTCCTTGTCCTTACGAATGTACTGGTTTTGGTCTTCACTCTCACGGCTGTGCACCAGAATCTTACTTTTTAAAATAATTATGGCGTCCTGGAGGATTAGAGTAGATTATTATTATTATTATTAAGATTTTATTTATTTATTCATGAAAGACAGAGAGGCAGAGACACACAGGCAGAGGGAGAAGCAGGCTCCATGCAGGGAGCCCGACATGGGACTCGATCCCGGGACTCCAGGATCACACCCTGGGCTGAAGGTGGTGCTAAACCGCTGAGCCACTCGGGCTGCCCAGGAACAGAGTAGATTAGAGGAAACATTTGACTGACTAGCTGCCAGTCTTCAGTGAGACAGGTAAAAGGACAATATGGGGACTGAAATCCAAGGATATTGTCTTTCCCCAGCCACTGACAGGGTCCAGTAGAAATTGGGAGAAGATGACCAAGGGATAATGGAACAGTTAAAGCAGAGTATTTCCAATTGGCTGCACTAACCTGTAGTCTCTGAATTTTTTTCATCTGTGCTTCAATCTCTTTGGAGCTCTTCTCATCTTTTACCTTCAGAGTCTCAAAGGCGATCTTTTGGTCTTCTGTGGCATCAGTGTAATTCTTGAGTGCTTCCTGGAACCTTCTCCACAGATCTACTATATTCTCCAGTTGCAGTCTGAGAAAATGCTTCTTTTCTAAATTCTAGGAAGTGGCACCAAAATACCCAGTGCTTAGAATTACTGTATTAGGACCCTTTTACTGCCTCTAGCAACCTCATGCTCTTGAACTGTTTACAACCTAGTACAGGGTAGAGGTCACCAATGAAAATATCTGCAAAGACCAGGTGGATAATACAAGTGCTGTAAGCTAGAGGGAGCCTGTGGTGAACCAGAGAAAAAATGCTCCACAGGTGTTTGGGGTAGAGGGTTTTTTTTCTTTTTTTTTTTCAAAAGAAGCTAAAATTTTGGATTTTTATGTGAAATCTCCCCATTTTAATTTTTATTTAAAAAACTTTTTAAAAATTAATTAGGCTGGGATCCCTGGGTGGCGCAGCGGTTTGGCGCCTGCCTTTGGCCCAGGGCGCGATCCTGGAGACCCGGGATCGAATCCCACGTCGGGCTCCCGGTGCATGGAGCCTGCTTCTCCCTCTGCCTGTGTCTCTGCCTCTCTCTCTCTCTGTGACTATCATAAATAAAATAAAAAAAAATTAAAAAAAATTAATTAGGCTCCATGCACAGCGTGGGGCTTGAACTCATGACCCTGAGATCAAGAGTTGCATGCTCTACAGACTGAGCCATCCAAGCACCACCCCTGAAATCTCCCAATTTTTAAATGTAAGAAGCATGTTTTAAAAATTTACAAAAAGGAAAAAATTAAAAAAATTAAATTAAAAAATAAATAAAAATTTACAAAAAGGACACCTGGGTGGCTCAGTGGTTGGGCATCTGCCTTTGGCTCAGGGTGTGATCCCAGAGTCCTGGGATCAAGTCCCACATTGGGCTCCTTGCACGTAGTTTGCTTCTCCCTGTGCCTCTCTCTGCCTCTCTCTGTGTCTCATGAATAAATAAATAAAATCTTTAAAAAATAAAATAAAAATAAAATTTTACAGAACACTGTGAAGAAAAAAAAAAAAAAAGAGCCCCATGCCCAAACCTAGGTCTGCAGGAAAGCTAAGTTTGTAGACTCCAGGATGGTGGAAATCACTCTGGGCCAAGGACAGACCTGGATTCTCCTGGTTCTACCCCAAAGCAGCAGCATAACTTTGGCAGGTCATTTTACTCCGTTGGGCCTTAGTTTCTTCATCTACAAATCACAGGGGTGAAGCCAAATGAGCTCCGTGGTGCCTTTTAACTCTAAAACGCATTTCCTTGGCATTTCAGAATGGTTCTTTCCCGACCAGTTTCTACAAAATTACAAAATGCATTAGGGGCATAGGCATTTTCTTGGTTGTGCTCATTAGGTGTCTCTAGGGCCTCCAGCAGCCTTGACCATTTTTCTCTCCCTCTCTCCCAGCTCTTGCCCAGCTACTCTCCCTTCATACCTTGTTTTTGAGATCATCCCACATGCTCTGGAACTCCAGCTTACTTTCATACTCAGAATCTATATAGTTCTGCTCCATGGCCATGAAGACATCTTGTAGGTAGTGAATCTCTTTTTCATGTTGGTCAATGATTGTCTTCCTGTGGGAGATAAGACACTGTCCCTGCTCTGAGGGATAAAGTGTACGGACCAACAATGACAACTCCAAGCAGTGCATAATAACAAATGATATGAGTGGTACAGACTCCAAGGTACTGAAGGATCAGAGAGAGAGCATAGACTCTATTCTTTTTAGGGTCAGAAAGAGGGAATAAGATTAATAGGTATTGCATTCACATGTACAAAAGGCTGAAAAGTGCAAAAGGTTTCAGTAAGAAGTCTCCCTCTCCTCCCTGTCCCCTGCCAGATGGGTTAGATTTTGAGACCTGAAGGTAGGTGGTGAGGGTGTTACACACAGAGAGCTGGCATGGGCATAGGGAGGCTAAAGCCACAAGCTTCAGCCTGCATTAATTTAGAAGAAACTCTGGATGTTCTCTGCTGGGGGTCATGTCATGAGCAAGGTGGGATGCTCCAGGTTGCTGGCCACCTGTTCAGAGGTAGCTCCTTGACATGGGCTCTGGGTACTCGCCTGGACTCAATCCCTCATCTCCTCTTAGGCCCCCATACCTTTCTGTCTCAAACTCTTTGGTTAAGGCTTCCAGCTCTGTGTTGTAACTTTCCTCTAGGAGGTTGAGCCGGCATCTCTGCAGGGCTAAGAGCTGGTCAATGCTGTGCAGGTGGCTGCGCAGGGCATGGGCGTACTGCTCCTCTGCTTCTGACAGGTCCCTGGCTAAAGACTGGGTAGGAAACAGAGAGTTACCATTTTGGCTGAATGGCATCAGTGTGAGAAAATACAGATGTGTTCAGCTGGATGGCATGAATGGCATTTTCCCCTAGTTCCTGATGCCAGCTCTTTGGCTCCAGGAGTGCTGGTTCTCCCACTCATGGCTGGAAAGTAAGAGTGGCATCAGAGAACCCCATGTAGCCAGGCAGGATCCTAGGGACAACAGACATTTACACTGATGAGGCTGCCACTAAAAGGAATGGAGGATTCTTGGGGAAATGGCTGCTCCAAGTCTAAGGCAGAAAATAAACAAGTAGAACCTAGGGTATCTTGTACTAGATGGCAAAGCAGCTATGAAGGACCAATAGGGTCATGGCAAAAGAACTCAGGAACCAAGAAAAGTGTCTCACTGTGGCAGATTATACCTTCCAAAGAGGGGCATAACCATATCTGCTGTGCTACAATCTTCTGCAATGTGACTCTTGATCTCAGCGTTTTGAGTTTGAACCCCACATTGGGTGTGGAGATAACTTGAAAATAAAATCTTAAAAAAAAAAAAGTGAATGAAACAAAAAGGATTTAGTGAATGCCTACATGATCCAGGGACCTTGAGCCACTCACTGTAAACTACCACAACCTCTAGGCAGAGCTAGCTGTTACCTTGTATGTTTGGTATGAAACAGGATCTTTGGAAATAGGTGCTGATAATGGAAGCCTCTTCATTCACTCAGCCAATGTTTACTAAACCTGTCATGTCCCAGCACCGTGCTGACTGCCAAGGATCCAGGGATGAAAAGACATGCTCATTGCCCCCAAAGGAGTTTGCAGTCCTGGATGCCTGGGTGGCTAAGTGGTTGAACATCTGTCTTTGGCTCAGGGCATGATCCCAGAGTCCCGGAATCGAGTCCCACTTCAGGCTCCCTGCATGGAGCCTGCTTATCCCTCTGCCTATGTCTCTGCTTCTCTCTCTCTCTCTCTCTCTCTCTCTCTGGCTCTCACGAATAAATAAATAAAATCTTAAAAAAAAAAAGGAGCTTGCAGTCTTGCAGTAGGAAAGGAGTTATATAAACAGAAAATTACAGTATAACATGGAAATTGCTATGAGATTAATGATTTACCAGTGACAATAGGATATGAAAGACTATAAATAAATAAATAAATAAATAAATAAATAAATAAATAAATAAATAAATAAAAGACTGAGTGCCTCTCTCTGCCTAAGAGCACTGGGAAAGGCTTCACAGGACAGATGTCATTTGTAGCACTCCGGAAGCAGTGAGAGTTTGCCAAGAAGACTGAAGAGAGGGGGAAAAGAGAATTCCAGATAGAGGGAACAGCATGCGCAAAAACACAGGTAAGAAACAAGGCTGGCTGCGTGAACCATCTTGACCATCTTTGACCGTCTTTCCCTGGAGTTTGCATTTTTTCCTGTGGAAGAAGGGAGCCACTAAAATTTAAACAGTGAAATAACAGGATCAGCTTTTCGTTTCAAAAAGATAATCCTGGCAGTTGTGTTGACGGTCATCTCAAGGTAGCTGGGCATGAAGGCTGGAAGACAGGAGACTCTTGGAGCAGTCCATATGAGAGAAGATGCCCAGGTCTCAGCTGCAGCAGGACAGTGGGGAAGGAGAGCAGGGTATGGCTTTGAAAAATACATAGGCAGAAGATTTATACAAAGCTTAGTAACAGAAGGCAAGGATGGAGGCAAAACCTAGGAAAATTCCCAGATTTCTGTGTTGGGTGGTTTGGTGAATGGCACTGGCCACCTGATTTTAGTATTTGTGCTGCTGAAGTGAGCACTGGCCACCTGAATACAGAGTAAGGAAGACCAGAGTGTGGAAGAATTGGTTTGGGTCTGGCCCGGGAAGGGGGAACTCCTGAGTTTGGTTGGGGGGACAATGCAACAGCCAGGAACAGATATCTAGGAATCTTAAATAGAATGACATGGAACTCATGAAAGAAATCCAGGCTGGTATTATAGACCTGGACATCATTAATATAAAACTGGTATTTAAAGTCAGGACAATGAGGGGCGCCTGGGTGGCTCAGTCGGTTGAGCAGCTGACTCTTGGTTTCAGCTGGGGTCGTGATCTCAGGGTCATGGGACTGAGCCCTCCATCGGGCTCCATTGGGCTCCATCGGAGCAGGAGGCTGCTTGAGATTCTCTCCCTCTCTTCCCAATTCATGCTCGTTTGCTCTAAATAAATAAATAAAATCTTTAAAAAAAATAAAGTCAGGGGTACCTGAGTGGCTCAGTGGTTAAGCATCTGCCTTTGGCTCAGGTTGTGGTCCTGGAATCCTGGGATCATGTCCCGCATCAGGCTCCCCTTGGGGAGCCTGCTTCTCCCTCTGCCTGTGTCTCTGCCTCTCTCTCTCTGTGCGTCTCTCATAAATAAATAAATAAAAGAGAGAGAGAATCTTAAGCCGGCTCCATGCAGGGAGCCTGATGTGGGACTCGATCCCAGGACTCTAGGATCATGCCCTGGGCTGAAGGCAGGCACTAAACCGCTGAGCTACCAGGGATCCCCAAATAAATAAAATCTTTAAAAAAGTAAAGTCAGGGTAGTGAGCACGATTGTTTAGGCCCTCACCACCTGGTTAAAGGGTGAGATGGCCAGATTCAGAAACGTTGCAAATGCTAAAGTTCAGGTGATGGAGAGAGGAAGATAAATTCACAAAGGGGATTGGATATATCTCCCAGAGGCAGAAGAAAAGCCAGGAAAGAATGGTGTCATGGAAACCAAAGGGGAGTTTCAAGGAAGGGATGACCAAGAATGTTAGGGCCCCAGGGGCACTGGGTGGCTCAGTTGGCTGAGCATTTGACTTCTGTTTGGGTCGTGATCTTGGGGTCCTGGAATTGGTTCCCACATCACACTCTGTGCTCAGCAGGGAGTCTGCTTGGTCCTCTCCCTCTGCCCCTCTCTGCCTTTGTGTTCTCTCTCTCTCTCTCAAATAAATAAATAAAATCTTTAAAAAATGCCAGTGCCACATAGCAGTCGGGTTAGATGAAGACTAAATAATGAAAAGTATCCATGATTCGGGCCTGGTAGTCTTTACCAGAACAACTTCCTAGGGAAGAGTGGAAATCCGATGTGGGATACAGGATAAATAGGAAGTGAAGAAGTGGAGATAGCAAGTGAAGACCACTAACATTTGCACATTTAATACATTTCAGTTGTTCAGGAGCGCCCCTGAAGGTGCTTAATTAGCAGTGTGTGATTTACCTAAGGCACCGACTGTAATCATTAGCTACAAAGCTGGAAGCTGACTGGCTTAAGGGTGAGCCTGACCACTGCTCAGCATCCCTAAATGAACACTGAGGGTTCTCTTCTCGGCAAGTGTTTGATAACTGCCAATAAGGGTGTGCAGAAGTCACTTAAAAAGCCATAAGACATAACTGGTAGGGTGAGGAATTCTACTGTATAGTGGTTTTCACAAATCTGGGGACTCTTAATATGTATCACTTGGCACTTGGCCATCTACTGAATTTTTCCCCCCATGAGTTAGGCTGTAGAGGAGAGATGTGCATTTTCAAGAGGGGGCATGCCAGGCTGACAATGTATATTTTGCTGTTACTATGGGATTCCTGCTGTTGTTTTATGATAGAAAAGACTAAGGGGGAGTCAGTAAACAGGTTGAAAAGAGGATAAAAGAAGGGATATAGCAAAATCCCTTAGAAAAAAAGTGGTGTGGACTCAATCTCCCAAGAGCATAAGGATGGCTGATTGAGTGGGTTAGAGATCCAGAACTGCTCTTACCCATGGAGACCTGACTCATCCAAGGCCACTGAACTTGAACCAAAGGGGCCAACTGGAGTTTGGTTAAATAAAGCACTGGAGTTGGAATCAAGAAACTCATGCTCTGGTTCCAGCTCTCTTGCTGACTGGCTGTGTGACGTTGGGCAAGCCAGTTACCTTCTCTGGAACGGAGTCCTCTCACATTGCAATGAAGACGTGAGACTAAGTTCAGGTCATTGGGTGATGTCTGCTGTGCCTTACAACTCTAATATTGTGTAGTGCTGGTTTCAGGCAGTAGATGACCAAGGAAAATGGTTACCCTGAGGCGGGGGAGAGGGAGAACAGCCCAGTAGTCCATTTTTCATTTCAGTGAAAACTGGTATTACTAATGCCTGCTTCATTACAGCCTGCATCTTGTAAGGGCTTTAAGATTAAAAAATTCTGGGTGCCTGGGTGGCTCAGTTGGTTAAGTGTCTGCCTCTTGGTTTTGGCTCAGGTCACGGTCTCAAGGTTGTGAGATCAAGTCCCACCAGGTTCCACCCCACTCTGGGCATGGAGCCTGCTTAAGTTTCTCTCTCTCCCTTTCCTTCTGCCCCTCCCTCCCTCTCTAAAAAAAAAAAAAAGAAAGAAAGAAAAGAAAAGGCTGCCAGGTTCAAGTGTTTGTTTAGGCATCCAGGTTCAAGTGTTTCCTTGGCAGGAGCGCGTACCTTGATGACACTGTCTTTGCAGTCCACCACTCGTTCAAATGTTTGGCTGAGGATCTCGATGTCCTTGTGAAGCTCTCTGGTCTTGACTTCTCTAAGGACCGTTCTCCACTGTGTGTTAATCTTGTTAAGGTTCAGAACACTGTTGTGCTCCTCCTTGGCCAGCTTGTCCTGTGTGAAGGAATACATACACCCCAGGAGGTCAGGGCCTCCTAAAGCCTTGTTATGGCAAAAGAAACAAGATCACACGTTGCCACTGACCCCTTACCCTTTGTCTTTTCAGAAAGACCAAAGTTCCTGATGACTAACACTCAGGGAGTTCCTGTTCTTGTTTTTTGGGAGGGTCTGAAGTGAGACAGGAACAGCCTGATGGCACTTCAGGGAGGGCAGGGGTGAATTTCCTTCAGGTGAAGACATCAGAGCAGGATGTTGTTTGTAATGACCTGTCTCCAGGGAGTGTGCCAGAATTTCAGAGAGCTTGGACAGCTGACAACACCTGCTATCCCCTCTGGGGCTCCGTTGGGACCCTCAACCTCTATACCACTTGCCCCTCTACGTGCTTCACAGAGACCTGCCTCCTCCCCCAAACAGTGTTGCCAGAAATCTAAGCATACTTGGGTCTCAAGATTTCCGGAGGAGGGGAGGCCAGCGTGGAAACAGGCTGCCACAATGAGAGGGTCAAGGCGACAGGACCAGTGCAGGGAGTGGGGTGGGGTTGGGCAGAGAGTAATGCAGAAAGCCCCCACCTTCAAGAACTGGCTCAGGAGCCTCTCTTTCTTCTTGGCCATCTCCTCCTCTGCCAGCATCTTCTGCTGAAACAGAAGGAGCTGCTCCTCGTCGGACAGGGGCATCTTGGCCTTTTTCCCTTTCTTAGGCATAGCTGAGTGGGGGGGGGTGGATCTAGGCGGGGATGCTCGGTCGGCTTTGGCCAGCTTTAGAGCAAGTAAGAGGAAAACAACCCCAGCCCAGAAAAGGGCCTTCTGGAAGTGCCTCTGGATGGCAGTGGGACCTTAGATCCTTGTCCTCGTACGACAGAGAGCGCCTGAGATAGCGACGAGGCTGGGGTCTGGAGCCAAAAGACGCGTCTACGTCTCCTAGCAACGGGGATGTCGCTAGGCAAGCGCTGTGACCGGCTGGGAGGAGAGACCCTGGCTTGGGGCGCCCTCTGCTGCCCGGAGGACCGCACTCAGTTTTGGAGAGAGCGTGGGGTGTTTGTTTTTTAAGGGTTTTATTTATTTATTCACGAGAGACACAGAGAAAAAGAGAGAGACACAGGCAGAGGGAGAAGCAGGCTCCATGCAGGGAGCCCGATGCGGGACTCGATCCCAGGACTCTGGGATCATACCCTGGGCCCAAGGCAGGCACTAAACCACTGAGCCACCCAGGGATCCCAAGAGCATGGTTTCACCTCTCAAAAGCCTCCTCCCTGAACATTTTTAAGCCTTCTTGGGGGATTTGTTTTTCACAGAACGTCCATATTTTAGCATACAGATAATAAAAAGTTTTGGAGAGAATGTGAAGAAATGGGACCCCTTACACATTGCTGGTGGGAAGGTAAAATGGTGCGGCCTCTTTGGAAAACAGTTTGTCAGTTTCTTAAAATGTCGAACATAATGTACCGTGTGGGCCATCAATTTCACCCTTGCCTGTCAATCTAAGAGATATGAAAACGAATGCCCATGCTGGGCATGGAGTCTGCTTAAGATTCTCTCCCTCTCTCTCTTCCCTCCCCGCCGCAACACTGTCTCTTATAAATAAATAAATAAATAAATAAATAAATAAATAAATAAATAAATTGATTTATGTTGGGCAACTTAATCTGGTTTTAAAATCACTTAATTGGGGATCCCTGGGTGGCGCAGCGGTTTGGCGCCTGCCTTTGGCCCAGGGCGCGATCCTGGAGACCCGGGATCGAATCCCACGTCGGGCTTCCGGTGCATGGAGCCTGCTTCTCCCTCTGCCTGTGTCTCTGCCTCTCTCTCTCTCTCTCTGTGACTATCATAAATTAAAAAAAATAAATAAATAAAAATAAAAATAAATCACTTAATTGTATACTTGAAAGGGGTGAATTATATGATATGCAAAATGTGCCTCCATAATGTTGTTTTATTTTTTTTCTTTTTTTTTTCATAATGTTGTTTTAAATGTGAGATATAATGCTTGTACTAGCGTTCTCCAGAGAAACAAAACCCTGTTGGGTTATGTACACACATCTGATATTTCAGTCTGAGTCCAAAGGGCAGAAAAGATCAGTGTTCTAGCTCAGCAGTCAAGCAGAAAGAATTCCCTCTTGCTCAGACTTTTTTCCCCTATTGAGGCTTTTAACTAATTGGTTGAAACCCAGCCACAGTAGAGAGGGCAATCTTTATTCAGTGTATGGATTCAAATGTTAATTTCATCCAGAAATGCCTTCAAACCCAGAGCAATATTTGACCAAATGTCTGGACCCTTGTGGCTCAGTCAAGTTAACACATAAAATTAAGCATCACAAGTCTACCTCTTCTGAATTCACATCTTCTTAAACCATATTTAATCTCTAAATAAAGACAATAACAAGATATAATACTTAAATACTATGATATAAAGTCATAGGATACTAAGGATGATAAGGAAATAAGAGGAAGGGCAGCCCCGGTGGCGCAGCGGTTTAGCGTCGCCTGCAGCTCAGGGCGTGATCCTGGAGACCCTGGATCGACTCCCACGTCGGGCTCCCTGCATAGAGCCTGCTTCTACCTCTGCCTGTGTCTCTGCCTCTCATTCTCTCTCTGTGTCTCTATGAATGAATAAATAAATAATCTTAAAAAAAAGGAAATAAGAGGAAAGAAAACAAGGATATTTTTATATACACACACATACACATATATTCATAGCAAAAGAAGGAGGAACTGCTATGACAATTATAGTTCTGTGATTACAGAAATTATATTCTGGGAGTGCCTGAGTGGCTCAATTGGTTAAGTATCTGCCTTTGGCTCAGGTCATGATCCCGGACTTTTGGGATTGGACTCTTGGGATTGGACCCTTGGGATCAAGCTCAGAGGGGAATCTGCTTCTCCCTCTGACTCTCTCCACTCTGGTGCTCTTTTTCTCTCACTCTCTCTCTCAAATAAATAAGATCTTTATTTTTTTTTAAAGATTTATTTATTCATGAGAGACAGAGAGAGAGGGAGAGAGGCAGAGATACAGGCAGAGGGAGAAGCAGGCTCCATGCAAGGAGCCCGACGTGGGACTCGTTCCAGGTCTCCAGGATTAGGCCCTGGGCCAACGGCAGGCGCTAGACCACTGAGCCACCCAGGGATCCCCAATTAAGATCTTTTTAAAAAAAGAAATTACATTTCTGTAACTGGTCACGTAGTTGTAGCTGACAACTTATAACTACCTTCTTCCACTATCCATTCTGTATTCTTTGCCTTCAGCAAGCACCTCTGCTGGTCATTGTTCTCAGACCCATTCCTAAAGGAGCTGGGCCATTAGTAATATTAAGAGACAATGTGAGGGATCTCCTATATCCCAGACATTCTTTTTTTTTTTTTAGGATTTTATTTATTTATTCACGAGAGACACACAGAGAGAGGTAGAGACACAAGCAGAGGGAGAAGCAGGCTCCACCCAGGGAGCCCGACGTGGGACTCGTCCTGGAACTCAATCCCAGGACTCGAGGGTCACACCCTGGGCTGAAGGTGGTGCTAAACCTCTGAGCCACCCGGGGATTCCCTATCCCAGACATTCTTTTCCTTACCTCCACTGTGGAGCAATAGTCCAATTTCCCCTTGGTAGTCAGGATCAGTCCCAGCCAGCACAGTGACTCACTTTGCTTGTTGACTCAGAGGCATGAGGAGCCCTAAGTGGCTAGGTAACAGTCTTAACTTCCGGTTCAATGGACTCATTGTGTCACCTGGTGGAAGTATTCCTCCTGTGGAGCTAAGACCTCTAGGCCTGCAGAGCATAAGGTTATAGGGACACAGGCAAAAAAAATTCTGTTAGTGGATCACTAAGGATAATAGTTATTGGTCCCATCCACTCCCCCGTTGATTCCTAGACCTATGAATCCTGACTATCAGAAAAATAGTACCATATATTGGACTCTGATCCAGAGCACTTACAGCCTTCTGGATAATTGCCCCAGCTCTACAGGGCATAGCAACCTAACTGGTACTATAACTGAGTCTTCAAAAGGCCATTCCACTATTCTCTCAAACCAGCTGCTTCAGGATGGTAGGGACATGATAAGAACAGAGAAGCCCATGAGCATGGGCCCACTGCCACACTTCGTTTGCTATGAAGTGACTTCCTTGATCAAAAGCAATGCTGAAAAAAAAAAAAAAAAGCAATGCTGTATGGAATACGATGAGTGGATAAAGCATTCTGTAAGCCTGTGAATGGTAGTTTTGGTAAGCAGCATTATAGGCAGAGAAGGCAAATCTGTATCCAGAGTAAATATCTATTCTGGTAAGAACAAAACCTCCACGGATGCAGTGGTTCAGTGGATCAACCTGTTCAGCCAAGGGAATGACACTGTATCAGAGGCCCAGTGTTGATCTCTGGGGCTGGCCGACCAAGCGCTCAGTGATTGCCATAGCCAGGTCAGCCTTGGTGAGTGAAAGTCTGTTGCTGAGCTTATGCACACCCTCCATCCTTGCCACCAAGTCCGCTTTGTTCATTAGCCCATTGGGTGATGACAGGAGTGGCTGGGTGAAAAGGCTCGCTGGTATCCACAGTATGGATTATCCTATCCATTTGATTATTAGAATCTTCTGCTGAGATTGCCCTTTGTAAACATTCACAGAAGACCCAATATCTTCATGGATTTGTTTATTTTTGCTCATTCAGAGAGATCTATCTACATACCTTCTCAAATTTCCTTTTCACCAATTTTCCAATCGTGTTTCTTCCAAGTCCCTGACCATCCAGCTAAACCTTGGCCACAGCCCATGAATTGGTACATAATTGTGCATCTGGCCATTTCTCCTTCCAAGCAAGTGAACAACAGGTGCTTTGCTCAGAGGTCTGCCCACTGGGAGGATTTCCCTTCACCACTGTCCTTCAGGGATGTCCCTAAAAGGGGCTGTAGTACTACAGCTGTTTGCTTTTGGGTGGTGCCTGCATATTATGCAGAATAATCTGTAAGCCAGGCCTGAGTTTTTTCTTCTTTCATTTGCTGATAGGATGTTTTGCAAGCCCAACTTCCTTGGGTTTGTGGATCAGATAACACCCAGTTCACAATAGACAGCTCAGGTCATAAAGTAATTTGGTGGTCCGTTGTTAAGCACTCAGTCTCTAGTAAGGCCCAGTAGCAAGCCAAGAGCTGTTTTGAAAAAGAGTCGTTCATTATCTGTGGAGAATGCCAAGGCTTTGCTCCAAAACCCTAAGGGCCTGTGCTGCGATTCCCCTAGAAGGGCCTGTTAAAGTCTTCAAACAGCACCCCTGTCTGACATGCTACTTCCAGCACCATGAAGCCTACTAGATCAAGTGGTGCAAGTGGCGAGCAGCTTGCATAGCAGCCTGACATGTTGCAGAGCCTTCTCCTGCTCTGGGTCCCATTCAAAACTAGCAGCTTTGGGATACCTGGGTGGCTCAGGGGTTAAGCGTCTGCTTTCAACTCGGGGTGTGATCCTGGAGTCCCAGGATCGAGTCCCACATCGGGCTCCCTGCATGGAGCCTGCTTCTCCCTCTGCCTGTGACTCTGCTTCTCTCTCTCTCTCTCTCTCATAAATAAATAAAATCTTAAAAAAAAAAAAAACTAGCAGTTGTAAATGGCCCAGAATAACAGAACCAAATGAGGACTATGTTGCCTCCAACATCCAAAGAGGCCCAGTAAGGTGTTGTGCCTCTTTTTGGTTATAAAAGGGGCTAGATCCAGAATTATCCTTTACCTGAGAAGGGATATCTCGACATACCCCACACCACTAGATCTCTGGAAATTTCACTGAGCTAGAAGGCCTCAGAACTGTGGTCAGATTTATTTACCACCCCCGACATACAAATGTCTTACCAATAAGTCTAGAGTAGTTGCTACTTCTTGCTCACTAGATCCAATCAGTATAATGTCATCAATGTAACGGACAAGTGTGGTATCTTGTGGAAGGGAAGGGTGTTAAGCAGAACATTATGCACTTGTTACCAGTGTCAGGGGAAGGCTCCAACTACATGGAGGAGAGCAAAGATCATCACAATGCCGGTCACCAGAAATAGAAAGTCAAACACTTCTGCCCACAGCATCTGGATGTCAGAGTTACCACGGAAAATACAGTGCAGTCAAGCACTCTATGAAGCAATGCTTTTTCTGCATAGAGAACAGATAGAACAGGATCAACTTCAATCATGGACATTGGTCCCCCATGGCCAGCAGGTGCTTCCTGGAAGCCAATAGACAGGGCAGTTGATCAACATGCACCCCTCTTGTACCACAGTAGAAGGATCTCTCCCCCTTACCCATGGAGTCTGACATAGCTGGGGGCATGTCCGAGGGCTACTGTTGCTCACGTTTAAGCAGAACAAAGGAGTACCCATTGAGCCTGAAACAAGCAAAGATATTCCCACACAAGGTAGTAAATCCAGCACAGGCTGTGTGGGCACTTTATCTCTTGGTAAGAAAGTTTTCTAGGGGACACCTGAGTGGCTCAGTGAGTTAAGCATCTGCCTTTGGCTCAGGTCATGATACCAGGGTCCTGAGATTGAGCCCAGCATTAGGCTATCTGCTCATTGGGAGCTGCTTCTCCTTCTCTCTCTGCCTGCTGCTCCCCCTACTTGTGCTCTCTCTCTTTCTCTGCCACATAAATAAAATCTTTAAAAAAAAAAAAAAGTGTTCCAGGCCCACAGTCCATTCTTATGTAGCTGAGTAGAGGTGGAAAGACTACAGGTGTGAGATTGTCTTTCTCCACAAAAGATGATCAAGATTCTTGTGAACTAAATTATGATATAGGGCTGGAAAGTTGATACACCCTGGAGGTAAGAGAGTGAAGGTGTATTGCTGGCCTTGCCAGCTGAAAGCAAACTACTCCTGGTAGTTCTTATTGCCAGGGATGGAGAAAAACGCATTTGCTGGATCAGCAGATGTATACCAGGTACCAGAGGACATGTTAATTTGTTCAAGCAATGAAACCACATCTGGTACAACAGCTGCACTTGGAGTGGTCACCTGGTAAAGTTTATGATAATCCACTGTCATTCTCCAAGATCCATCTGTCTTCTGCACAGACCAAAAGTTGAGTAGGAACGTGGTAGGAATCACCACCCCTGCTTCTTTCAAATCCTGGATGGCAGTAATTTCTGCAATCCCTCCAGGAGTGTGGTATTGCTTTTATTTTACTATTTTCCTAAGAAAAGGTAGTTCTAGTCACTTCCACTTGGTCTTCCCCTATACTCCATAGGTCAGAGAACCAACGCAGGGATGCTGGCAGCTGCTGAGTGCATCTATTCCAGTTACGTATCCAGAGCTGGGAAGTGAACCAAAGATGGGTTTAAGGACTCCTTGTCCCACTGCGAGATGGACTTGAGCTAAAACTCCATGGTCACCTGACCTTCATAAGCCCCTAGTCTGACTGGTGGCCCTCAGTGACATTTGGGTCTTCTGGAATTTGTGTCTGTTCACAGCCAATGTCCAGTAGTCCCACAAAAGTCTGATGATTTCCGTTCCACCAGTGTACAGTTAACCCTGATAAAAGGCCATTGTTTTTTTTTGGGGGGGGAGGTGAGGGGCTAGGAGAAAGATTAATAGTATGAATCTTTGGCAATGTACTGGGATCCTCAAGAGGATCCAACCTCCCCTTCATTCAGGGGGTGCTGGTCTATAAACTGGCTCAAGTCTGGAAGCCCTGTTTTTATGATTCAGGGTAGAATCTTGTTCACTTGACCTAGAACTTTTCTGTTTGTCTAAATCAAGTGAGAATTTAGTAGCTTCTTATCTATCTCATTTCTATCTCACCATGATCAACTAGCCAATGTCGTAAGTCTTTGTAAGTCACACTGTTGTGGGTTTTTTTTTTTTTTAAGTTTGTTTATTTATTTATTTAATCACTATACCCAACACAGGGCTCAAACTCATGACCCTGAGATCAAGAGTCACATGCTCTTCTGACTGAGCTCACGAGGTGCCCCACATCAGACTATCCTAATTTCTGTTTTGACTCCACTGTCCATTATGGTAACTACTCCCACCTTGCCTTTTGTGGTTGAGTCTACCACCTGGGATCCAATTACTCCCATTGCATTCAGTTTTACCAATTCAGTGACTGCAGTTCCCACTACATATAGAGAAGAGCAATCACAAAGTTCTGTAAAGATGCTGAAGCTCCCCTCATACCACCCGCCCCCCAGTCATGTTGTCTGAACCCTCCTCCCAGTGTGTGTGAGTAGATCTTATGACAAATCCACTCTAACATTCTAGTTCCCCTAATCCTTTGAACCTCTTTCTCCACATGAAACCAAGTCAGGTCTGGCATTTCCAGCTTGCTCAATGTGGGTCACCTTTTGGTCCATGTTTCAGCCAACCAATCAAACTGTTAAAATCCTTTCTAACCCCCCAGGATGCAATATTAATTGTAGAATCTGTGCTTAATGAGTTCATATCAATAAATTCAGCCAGATTCAACTTTATATTTCTTCCATCATTACCCACACCATTAATATTCTCTTTTTTTTACACATATTCTCTAAATTTCTGTCAATATAAATTAGAATACTCAAATAGTTCTTTTTTAAAATATTGTATTTATCTATTTTTAAAATTTTTATTTATTTATTCATGAGAAACACACACACAGAGAGAGAGAGAGGCAGAGACACAGGCAGAGGGAGAAGCAAGCTCCATATAGGGAGCCCACCGTGGGACTCGATCCCAGGTCTCCAGGTCACACCCTGGGCCGAAGGCAGCACTAAACCATTGAGCCACCCTGGCTGCCCTAGAATACTCAAATAGTTCTTTTGGAGTGTAGTACACCTCCTCACAGTTCACATTTTGCACCTCACCTTTAAGGGCCTTCTGGGACTTGAGTCTAGTTATAAGTCTAAAACAAAGATGGGGGCACCTGTGGCTCAGTGGTTAAACACCTGCCTTTGGCTCAGGTTGAGATCCCGGGGTCCTGGGATCAAGTCCCACATCAGACTTCTTGCAGGGAGCCTGCTTCTCTCTTCCTATGTCTCTGCCTCTCTCCGCGTCTCTTACGAAAAAATAAATAAAATCTTAAAAAATAATAATAAAGCAAAGAGGGGTGGTGGGTGTGGGTCCCGAGGAGAATAGGCCTTGTCTTGCATGGCGACTGCCTCGGGGAAGGCTAATACTGTTTACTCAGGCAATGCAAAATTAATTCCCTTAGAGGGAAGTAGAGGGATGGGGGATTAGGGAGTGGGTAGGAAGCCAATACCACAGTGAGCAGAGAGGTCTTTTCTTTTCCTTTTTAAAGATTATGCTTCTTATAAGTGGTTGATTAGGAACATCCAATAGTAGTATTTTTGCACGTCTCTATTGCCAGATCATGCCATGGGCAATCAGTACTCTCTTTATCACTGGAAATAGAATCATTAATGTCTTTATATCTAATTAGATTAGAGTCAACTCCAGAAACCCCTGAACCAATTCAGAAAACTCATCTTTAAAGTTCTGCCTATCTAGAACCACTCCTAGTACCAACTAAACCTGTAGTAGTCAAGGTTCTCCAGAGAAACAGAACAAATAAAAGATGGGTAAGATAGATAAATAGATGATAGATGATGACAGATGATAGATAGATAGACAGATAGATAGATAGATAGATAGATAGATAGATAGATAGATAGATCTATTATAAGAAATTGACTCCTGTGTTTATGGGGACTGAGAAGTCCCAAGATCTGTAGTCAACAAACTGTGGTTTGGTGTTGTCTTTTATTGAAGCAAATGTGAATAAAATCAACAAGCTTGTATTACTTGCATGTTACTTCTATTCTACTGTCAGTGGACCTTTGGATAGTTTCCAGTTTGAAATTCAAGTTTCGAATAATGAGACTGTGAATATTCTTGTACGTGTTCCTTGGGGGCACATGTGCATGTATTTCTATGGGTATATACAAGTACCGGTTCACAGATTATGCAAATATCAAACTTTATCAGAATAGACTGAGCTATTTTCCAAAGTGGTTGTGTCAGTTTATACACCCACCAGCAGCGTATGAGAGTTCTCGTTGTTTCACATCCTCCCCACACTTGATATTTTCAATCTTTTTAATTTGAGTGTTTCTGGTGGGTGTGTATTTTCTTAATGATTAATGAAGTCAAACACCCTTTCCAATGTTTATTTGCCATTTGGGCAACCTATTTTGTGATGCATCCATTCAAATTTCTTGCTCATTTTTATATTAGGTTTTATGTCTTTGTCTTATTGATTTGTAATATTGCATTTTATATGCTGGAAGTAGGTCCTTTATCAGTATGTGGGTTCCAAATTTGTTCTACTTTGTGGATTAACTTTTCACTTTCTTTTCCTTTTTTATTCAAATATAGTTAACTCACAGTGTTATATTAAGTTCAGGTGTATAATAATTCAAGAATTTTATACATTTCTCAGTGCACTTTCTTTTCTTTTTTACAATATTTAATGCACATACCATATCATTAATCCTTTTCCTTTTCACATTTTAATTATGTTTTGCTTGTTTTTTATTATTTTTTAAAGATTTTATTTATTCATGAGAAACACACAGAGAGAGAGGCAGAGACAGAGGCAGAGGGGGAAGCAGGCTCCATGCAGGGAGCCCGACGTGGGGCTCGATCCTGGGTCTCTAGGATCACACCCTGGACCGAAGGCAGGCGCTAATCCACTGAGCCACCCAGGCTGCCCTGTTTTGCTTGTTTTTAACCAAGAAAATATTTTAAAAAATTAATGTAAGCAAATGCATCAGTCTTTTTCTATAAGCTTAACTTTTCCTATTGTATACTGTTTAAGATGGCTTTCCTGGGTGCTTGGATGGCTCAGATGGTTAAGCATCTGCTTTCTGCTTGGGTCATGATCCAATGGGCGCCTGGGATCAAGCCCGGGATGGAGCCTGGATTGGGATCAAGCCGGCTATAGCTTCTACCTGAGATCAAGCCCTGCTCAGCGGGGAGTCTGCTTCTCCCTCTCTTCTGCCCCTCTCCCTGTTTGCTTTCTCTCTCTCTCTCACTCTCGCTCTTGCTCTCTCGCTCACTCTCTCATGTAAATAAATAAAACCCTAAAGAAAGATGTCTTTCCCTATCTTAAGATTGTCAAGATAGTTTCCTGCCTTATTTTCTAGAGGCTTTATTGTTCTGCCTTTTACATTTATGTCTATAATTCACCTGGAGTTGATTTTTGTATATTGTAATTTTCTATATGCCTTGGGGATAGTTCCTCACTACTCTGCACTGTCTCCTTTGTCATAAATCAAATGTCCATATACATGTGGGTTTGTGTTTCAGTTACTTATTCTATTTTGTTGGCCTGTTTATTTCTGTACCAGTACCGCATTGTCTTAATCTTACAGTCTTGTTATAAGTCTTTATATATGTTAGACCAAGAACTCACATCTTCTTCTTCTTCTTGAAGAGTGTCTTGGTTGTTTGTGGCCCTTTGCGTCTCTATATAAATTTATAAGTCAGCTTGTGAGTTTCCATTTAAAAACTCTGTTGGGATTTTATGGGGGATTGCAGTGAATCTCTAGATAAGTATCTAGATAATAAAGATGATTTCCATCTTTCTAATATTGAGTCTTCCAATTCATAGACATGATATATCCCTTTATTTCTTTAGGTCTTTTTAAATTTCTTTTTTTAAATTTCTTTTAATATTATTATTATTTTTTTTAATATTATTTTTTTAATTTTTATTTATTTATGATAGGCACACAGTGAGAGAGAGAGAGGCAGAGACACAGGCAGAGGGAGAAGCAGGCTCCATGCACCGGGAGCCCGATGTGGGATTCGATCCCGGGTCTCCAGGATCGCGCCCTGGGCCAAAGGCAGGCGCCAAACCACTGCGCCACCCAGGGATCCCCCTTTTAATATTATTATATGGGTTTCCTGTTAGAGGTCATGAACACATTTTGTTAGAGTTATTCTTAGGTATTTGATATTACTAATTCAAATGTAAATGATATCATTTATAACTTACTTCTGTTTGTGGCTGACATATTGACATATATGAAACATTAATTTTTGGAAATTGATCTTGTATTCAGCAATATTGCTAAACCAACCTCTTAATTCTTATCAGTTATTTGTAGGTTCCCTAGATTTCCTAGATCACAATTATATTATTTGTGAATAATGACAAGTTTATTTCTTATTTTCCTCAAATATTTTATACCTTTTTTCTTTCTTGCCTTCCTGCATTGGTTAAGACCCCCAGGACAACATCAAGCAAAATTGAATAGAAAAATGGTAGGGGGCATTTTGTTGTAGATTTCCAAGGGAAAACTTCCAACATTTCAGTGCTAAGTGTGTGATGTTTGGTCATGGGATTTTGAAATTATTCTGTATCAAATGAAGAAACTTTTCATTTATTCCTTACTTTACTAGATTTGACTGTTTTATTTTTTTTAAGATTTTATTTATTTATTTATAAGAGACACACACAGAGAGGGGCAGAGATATAGGCAGAGGGAGAGGCAGGCTCCCTGAAAAGGAGCCCGATGTGGGACTTGATCCCAGGACCCCAGGATCACGCCCTGAGCTGCAGGCAGATGTTCAACCACTGAGCCAGGTGCCCCAGATTTGACTGTTTTAATCATGAATGGATGTTGAATTTTACCACACTTTTTCTGCATCTATTGCTCTACATTGTCTCCTTTGTCATAAATTAAGTGTCTATATATGTGGACATGATTATTTCATTTTTCTCAATGTTTGGTTCATACAGTGAATTACACTGATTTTCAAATATTAAAATAACTTCATTTTTTGACTGAGGTGAACATAATCATGAATATTATTTTTTATAAATGGCTAGCATAAATGTTTAAACTATAAATAAATAGAAGACTCTGCTTATAGGACATTCCATCTGTGATCATGAGTCTAATTTCCCTTTCTTAAGATGTCTTTATCAGTTTTGATATCAAAGCCATGCTTGCCTTATAAGAGGAATTGGGGAGAGTAGCCTTTCTCTCTATTATTTGGAAGAATTTGTGTTCAATTGGCATTTTTCCCTTAAATATTTGGTGGAATTCACTGGTGCCACTTGGGGGGCTGGTATTTGATTTGTGGGAATTTTTAAAATAAGAGCTTTATTATTGAGATGTAGTTCACATACAGAACAATTCACCCACTTAGAATTTGCGATTTAATGGTTTTTAGCACGTTCACAGAGTTGTGCAGTCATCACCACAATCAATTTTGGAACAGTTTCACCACCTCTAAAAGAACCCCAAACCATTAGCAGCCACTCCCCTTTTGTGGGAATGCTTTAAATTATGGATTCAGGGGTGTCTGGATGGCTCAGTGGTTGAGCGACTGCCTTTGGCTCATGACATGATCCCAGGTCGAGTCCCGCATCGGGCTCCCCTGTCTCTCCCTCTCCCTATGTCTCTGCCTCTCTCTCTGTGTCTCTCATGAATAAATAAATAAAATATCTTAAAAAAAGTAAATTGCGGATTCAATTAAGAGTTTTCTGCTTCCTTCATGGTCAAACCCAATGCCTACATTTCAGAATTAGCTCTTTCCTGAGCTAATTCTGCTCTGGGATAAGTGAGGAACCAACTGTCCGTGGCACCGTGCTGGGCACAGAGATGCAGAAAGGCGATGAGTGAATAAGGCAATGAACTCAGGCTCTCTAGAACCCTGAGTGACAGCATCAGGTTAGAGCTGAGCCTCAAGACAAGTTTAAACTCTGAATATGCATCTTTGTCAAGCGAGAGTAATAATCTCTTTTTTTTCAGGATCGAGGTGGGACAAATGAGAGAATGTGTATCAAAGCACTTTGAAAATTGTCAAGTATTAAAGTTTATTATTGAAGGGCTGCCCGTTGAGCTAGAGAGATGAGAGACACAAATGATAAATATACGCGCACAACAATAACCATATTTTTGGGTACTCGCTATGTGCTGAGCACTATCTCCAGTGTTGTGTCACCTCCTTGGATTCTTGCAATAACCCTGTGAAGTAAGTGCTGCTATTATTTTAATTTTACATTTGCAGATGAGAAATATGATGCTTAGGAGGTTAAGTAAGTCAAGTTCACCACTACAATGGACACCCCCCCCCTCCGCCTTGTGGGAAGGGGTTGGTCCGTTTGGACTGACCAGTAGCCCTGGAGGGGACTGCATTTATGGCCTGTCAAGGAAGCTCCCTCTCTTCACAAGCTACAAGTTATTCTAATAACCCTCCTTGTCAAGCAATCCCTCCCCCACCCTAATGTCTCTCCTGTGGCCACCGTTCCTGTGAACGTTATCTCTTTGGCCTTCCTATGCACCCCCCACCCCCCACCCCAATCCAGATTCTTCTCGTAGCTTCACAAATCAGCTCTGGGATGGACGCAGAAGCTCCTGTTGCCATGGTGATGTGGGGAGGCTGGTACACCACACGCCAAGTGTAGGCAGGCGATGCAGAGAATTGGCTCAGGATCCTGTCGGCAGTAGCCAGGCT
Organism: Nyctereutes procyonoides; assembly: GCF_905146905.1. Taxonomy (NCBI): domain Eukaryota; kingdom Metazoa; phylum Chordata; class Mammalia; order Carnivora; family Canidae; genus Nyctereutes; species Nyctereutes procyonoides. Next base: position 374,232 of record NW_026575124.1, on the reverse strand, counting down.
CCGGGAGAAGGGCTGGATCCTGGAGTGACTGGAGTGACTGGACCTCCCATGAGCTCTAGAAGAACCTGCACCCCCACCGCGCCCCCGCCCTCCCTAAACTCCTAATTTGGGAGAAGATAGGACCTTTGGGAAGGGAAGCGGTGTGGGCCTCAAAGCAGAAGCTACTGCCCTGACTCCATGGAAAATAAAGCCTGGTCTTGCTGGGAAAGAGTGCCCAGTGGGGGGCACCCCCTGCCCTAGCCCCCCTGCTTTACCTGGCTCCCCTCTTTCCTGCTCTGACCTCATTCTTTGAGCCCGCGCTGACTGCCAGCAGGGGGCAGAGTCTCCCCAATTCCAAGCTTCTGCAGGACTCCTGCCTCTGCTCGGCCACCCCTGCTCTCACCAGGATTATTTTCAGCTGACAGGCTGCAAAGGCGCAGTAGGTGGATCTCAGGACTGGAGATGGGTTCCGGCAGGGGATGTGAGCCACGGGGACTTTGGTCTAAACTGTGGGCCTCACTGGGGGAGGAGTGTTTAAGGCCACAGAGTTAGGGGGCTGAACTGGCAAAGGTTTCCGCTGAGGTTGTACTCGATCCGTTGAAAATATTAAAGACACCCTAACCCTGAGGTGGAGCCAAAGTCGCCCATTCAATAACTGTTCGTTGAGTACCAACGACTGTATTCATGGATGGATGAATTCAATCAAAGGCAAGTGTTTACTGACGCCTACACTGTGGTTCTTAACCTTTGGGGGTAGGGAGGGGACAGGGGTGTTACATGTCCTTTGAGATTATGATAAAAAGTACAGACTCTCTCCCAGGAAGAACGTACTACAAATCTACAAACATTTTCATATGATTTGAGGAGACTTGTGAACCCTTGGAAGCTCATCCACGGGCCCCAGGGCATAAACTTGTGTCTATTATGGGCGCTGTGCTGGGCACTGAGGATCCAATAGCAAATTAGTTAAATATGATCTCTACCCTGGCTGAGTTTGACAGGCTAGCGGAACATAGGTAAGTAAAGAGATGCTTAAACTGTAGCAGGAAAGGGCACCTGGGTGGCTCTGTGGTTGAGCATCTGCCTTCGGCTCAGGGGGTGATCCTGGGGTCCTAGGATCAAGTCCCGCATTGGGCCCTCTGCAGCCATCTGCTTCTCCCTCTGCCTATGTCTCTGCCTCTCTCTCTCTCTCTGTGTCTCTCATGAATAATAAATAAAACTAATATATATATATATATATATATGAAATCCAGGTGCTGGGAGACCCCACTGGCCTAGACCAGGGGCCTTATGGAAGGATTCCTGGAGGAAGTGATGGGTGAGCTGAGACCTGAAGGAGTAGGAGCTGGCCAGCAAAGACTGGAGGAGGAAGACTTTGGGCAGGGAGATAGGAAGGAGAGGGAGGAAGAACAGCCATCCTGAGGAGCTGACAGCAGGCCCATGTGGCTGGCCCAGAGATGCCAAGAAGGGGACAGGAGAGAAATGGGGCTGGAGGGAGAAGTGCCAGTTTAGGTGGGCCCTGGGAAGCAACAGAGAAGTGGGGGCAGTTGCTGCCCTCAAAGACACATACAAGAAAGCCGGCAGTGATGATGTAGAAGTGTCAGTTCCACACTGGGAATGAACTGAAGGTTGTAGGGGAGCAGGAGGGAAGAGCTTTAAATTCCATCTTGGGGGGGTGGCGCCTGGATGGTTCAGTCGGTTAAGCACCTGCCTCCGGCTCAGGCTCAGGTCATGATCCCAGGATCCCAGGATTGAGCCCTGAATGGGGCTCCCTGCTCAGCGGGGAGTCTGCTTCTCCCTCTCCCCCCACTTGTACTCTCTCACTTGCACATTCTCTCTCTCAAATGAATAAATAAAGTCTTTAAAAAATAGAATAAAATAGGGGCACCTGGGTGGCTCGGTCAGCTAAGCATCTGCCTATGGCTCAGGTCATGATTCCAGGGTCCTGGAATTGAGGCCCCATGTCTGGCTCCCTGCTTAGCTTCTCCCTCTCCCTCACCCCCACTCATGCTCTCTCTGTCTCTCTGGGCTCTGTCTCACATAAATAAAATCTTAAAAAAATAAAATAAATTCAGTGTTGGGGATCAGGCCCAGGGCCCAGGAAATGGGGCTCAGTGATATATTCAGTGTACCCAGAATACCCTCAGCTTCTGAAAACAGCTGGATGGGGAAAGGCAAGGAGGCGTCAGGAGTGCACCTTGATTTGCCTGCGGCCTACCATTAGGAACACCTTTTATTCTTCACGTGCCCAGAGCTGGGCGGAACTGAACTCAGCTTTGCCTTCTGTTTAAAGTACCAAAGCTGTAGCCAGAGGCAGCTATGGCTAGAAAAGCAGAGGAGGAGAGAGAGCAGTAGTAGGCTTGTCCCCTGGCTGTTGGAAGTCTGGCGTGGGGCTGGGGTGGGGGCAGTGGGGGGCACACTGGGAGAGCATGGGATGAGACAGGGAAGCAGATGTTGCAATGATATATTTCCAGTGATTTTTAAAATTTATTTTAAAAATATTTTATTTATTCATGGGAGACACAGGGAGGGAGGCAGAGACACAGGCAGAGGGAGAAGCAGACTCCCTGCAGGGAGCCCAATGCGGGACTCCATCCCAGGACCTGGGGGATCACCACCTGAGCCAAAGACAGACGCTCAACCGCTGAGCCTCCCAGGTGCCCCAACAGTGATTTATTTTATTTAACAAACTCTCATATTGTGCTTTTTACATGCCAGGCACTGTCTAAAACACTTAATAAATATATAACTCATAACATAACATAACATAACTCATAACAGGCCTAGGAGATAGGCATGAGCATCATCCTCATTTCACACATGGAGAAACTGAGGCACAGAGCAGTTAAGTAACTTGGCAAGATCAAATAAGTGACAGAGAGCCACCATCTGAACCAGCCAGGCTGGCTCCAGAGTCTGTGCTCTTCACCATTAAACTGTTGCTACCTCTTGAGAAGAAAGGCAATTGCAAGGGTTAAGCATTGAGCCTGGGCCTTCCACCTAAGACAGGTGAGAATGCCACCGTTGCAGCTCCAGCTCCAAGGACACCAGAAATTACAAGGAGTGCCCACTGTGGGGGAGGGCCGAGGGCAGTGGGGGGCGCTATGGGGAATGGTGGGGCTTTGTAGGTGGGGAGAGCTGCAGGAGACCAAGGCCTAGGGACCCAGGACTGGAGAGGGAGGGGTGACAAGTTAAGAGATAAGGCCAGGGGGCACCTGAGTGGCTCAGTGGTTGAGCTTCTGCCTTTGGCTCAGGGTGTGATCCCGGTGTCCTGGGATGGAGTCCAGCACTGGGTTCCCCATGGGGAGCCTGCTTCTCCCTCTGCCTATGTCTCTGCCTCTCTCTGTGTGTCTCTCATGAATAAATAAATAAAACCTTAAAAAAGAGAAAGAAAGAGAGAGGTAAGGTCGAGGGACTGGGCCAAATGGAGACTCCTACTGTGGCCTAGGCGATGGAGCTCGCTTCTCTCATCAACTGCCTCTCTTTCCTTCTCCCCTCACTCACAACTTTCTCACCACACTGTTCTTTCCTGCCCCAGGGCCTTCTTACTTGCTCTTGCCCTGAACACCCCCCCCAAAAGCACACACAAACGCCACCCCCTCGAGGGCAAGGACCCCATCTTATTCTCCACTGTAAACCTTGTTCCTGGCACAGCGCTGGGCACATAGAGCTACTCCATAACGTTTTACTTAATGAGTTTATGAACTTAGAGGGATCTCGAGATCCACTTGCCTGATGCTTCTCGCCCTCTACCTTATGCCCAGTAGGTGGTCATCTACCTTCTTCTTGAATACTCCCAGTGACAGAGAACTCACTATTTTACCCAGAGGCCAATTCCACTTTTGAAGAGATTTCTTCGTTATCAAAGAAAAATTGGACTTCCTGTTACTTCTCAGTTCTAGTTTGGCCCTTTGGAGCCATATGAAATTAAAATAGTCTTCTACACAGTTGCAGAGAGCCACATGCTCACCTCCTCTGCCCTCAATCCTTCTCTGTAGCCTAAACAGTTCTTTCAGTTTTGGTAGACTTGGTTTCTTAGCCCTTCTCTACCCTGGTAGAAACACCCCCTTGGTCAGCACACAGGATGTAGCCTCATTTATTATCATCCTCCCCAGCCACCCCCAACTGGAATACAAGTCCAGCAGGATAAGGGAGAGAACAGGGGGAGAAAGTGAGAAAAGAGAACTGTTTCTTTTTCACCAATGTAACTGGGGATGTATTTCTCCAGGAAACAATGCTATTAGTGATGGTTGGGGCCCCAGGCTAGTCCTGAACTAGATGTACCATTGTCAGCTCCATTCTGGGTCAAACGGTCTTTCTGGACCCATTTAGTACTTTTTCTCTGGGAAAAAAAAATGTGTTTGGGTTCCAAACAGCCAAGTTATATATAAACCCTTTAGATAACCAGCTTACGGTTTGGAAACTGCTTCTGTAGAAGTATTTAGGTAACACCGAGTGGGAGAGTGAAGGGATGAGAACAGAGTGGGCTTGCTCAGAGAAGTTTCCAAGAGGTTTTTGGAGCAAAGATGGGGTAAGTGGTAAAAGGCACACAGCACAGGCTTTAGTCAAACCTGGGTTTCAGTTTCAGCTCTACATTTAATGGTTGTGAGACCTGCTGCTTTATTGAACTTCCCCCTCGGGTTCCTCTCTCTAAGGAAGACACTAGTTTTTGGTGTGTTGTTTTTTTTATTTTTAAGATTTTATTTATTTATTTATTCATGAGAGACACAGAGAGAGAGAGGCAGAGACATAGGCAGAGGGAGACTCGAACTCAGGACCCCGGAATCACGCCCTGAGCCTAAGGCAGACACTCAACCGCTGAGCCACCCAGGCTCCCAGAAGAGACTAGTTTTTACCCAACAGAGTTGGAGGAGGCATTAGAGAGAGATTGTTGGTTGACTTCAGCACAGTGCCCGGCACATGAATGCTGATGAGGGGTAGGTATGTAATGTTTTCAAAATGGGGGTCTTTCCCCTCCACTGAGGTGACAGGCTAAAGTCCCTGAAGCCAACATGCCCCTTCCCATATGTGGGAGCCCAAGCTGATTACAGTGTAGACAATCCTCTGCCTGCCCTAAAGAGACATCCCAAAGGACAGCTTGGAAAGGGGGCTCCGGAGAAGAGTTAGGGGGGACAAAGGAGTTGGGGGGTCTGTGTGTCACCAGAGACCCAGGCTCCAGCACACACCGTTTTTGGAGAGTGTGTGTCTTTGTGGGTCCCACATGGCTCTACTGACTGTGTCAGGGTGACAACTTGTGCTTCCCCCGGTCAGGTCAGCGGGACTCGAGATCCTCCTCCCTCTGTCGGGCTCCCTTACTCAGCTTTTTGCGGTTCCAGGCCTTATCACTTAGCTGTCTGCCCTCTGGCCTCTTCCCTTTGTTTACCAACTTGGCTGGCTCCCTCCTCTGGGAACAAAGGAGGTGTTCAGTTCTGGGCAGTGCCTGGCTCGGGCTGCCCCACCCCCTCTGCCTTCCCCTTCCAGGAGCCTTGGCCCTCCCAGTCCTGGTCCTGGGCAGACCCCTTGGTTCTGAGAGGCCCCTTCCCACAGTCCCAGGGAGAGGAGAGACTGAGCTCCTGGCTGGCACCCCCTTTTCTCACCCCCTGGCCCCCATTCTTGTCCCCAGCAAGGCCCCTAAAGCCTCACTTGTCTAGGCTGGAGGCAGCTCCTCTCCCCATTGTCTGGCCAGGATTTGGAAGCTCTGGTTTCCATAGCAACCCCTGGGCATTTAATTAAGGGAGGAGGCCTTCATCTCTTCTAGTCCAGGCAGTTCCAAATCTCTACCCGAAAAGGATACCCTGAGGGGGTGAGGAGAAGCATTGTCCTCCGGTGTAGCACAATTCTGGCATCTGGCAAGCCTGTTATAGCTTTCCCAGCCCGCCCCCTCCCACCTGCCACCCCTGTCCCCACCCCACACCGAAGCAGGCTGGGGAGACCTCTGGAACCAGCGAGGGCAAACCCCAAGTCCCAGGATAACAGGGGGTTTGGGGAGGGTGGGCACCCTCACCCATATATCCTATAGCTTTGTTTACTGGTTGGGGATGGGGTGGGTGATACTTCAACATTGGCCCTACTATCCAATCGCTTTGCCGTGAGATGGGTTGGGGGCTCTTTGAACTCCCCGAAATTGAATGTAAAAGGCTGTAAAGGCTGTACGTAAGTTCACTGCAAGCTTTTCCTTGGGTACTGGGTCCACAGCTTCCATCAGATCCACAGAAGAGATCTGAGCTCAGAGTGGTCCCTAGCTCTGCCATTTGCCAGCTGTGCGACGGGGGGCAAGTTACTTAACCTCTCTGCGCCCCCCAAGTCCTCATCTGAAAGGGGGGACGATAATGCTTTACGAGATTGTTGGCACCTGGTGAGCGCTTAGTGAGGGGCCGTTGTTTAGAGTTGTTCTTACTATGAGGGTGAAATGGAAGACCCCGTAGCTCATCCACACTCAGACCCCCTTCAAGGTGACGGGTCTCTAACCCAGGAGGCATTAACCTCCCCACCCCCCCCACCCCCACCCCTGCCCGCTCCCCTCCCGCTCCGCCCCACCCCAGGCTGCTGGAAAGTGCTCAGGACTCTGATGGGAAGCTGGCAGCTTTCAGGAGCCTCGTCACCGGGTGGAATTTCCATGCTCCGGTCACTCAGATCCCAGTTCCTGAAATTCCTGCCTTTGGCTTCTCAGCTGTGGCCATGACCACTTTTCCCCATTTCTGGTTAGTTTAGTTTGTGTGTGTGTGCTTCCTTTTCACTGTATTTTTAGACTTAGGAAAAAATAAGCACAGTTCACACACTAGCACCTTCCTGATCAGTTGGGTCCCTCACAGGCCTGAGGGCGGGGCCCTTCTTTCCCTTGACCACTGGACTCGGCCTCCCGCCGCTACATCCCTACCTTCTGCTGAAAATTCCCAGCCTTACCCCACCCCTGCCTCGTCCCTCGGCCTCTCCCATCCAGCACCGATAAATGCAGATTGTAACACAATTCTGAACCCTCCGTGTCTCTGGGGCTTTTATCCTTGTTATATTTTTATCTTGTTTCCCTCCTGGAAACTTCCCCCACTGTTACATTTTTTTTTCTCCTTTCGAAAGAGGCAGCTCTACCCAGGCAGCCCTTGGCTTGTCCCACTGTGTGTCCCGCTGGGTTCAGAGGAGGAGCTGGGGACGCAGAGGACCAGGCCTGGCATCCCCTCCCCCCAGTTATGTTGAGGCTTCATCATCACGAAGACAGTGCCAGCCGCCTCGTCCAGCCCGGGGGAGGTCTCGGTGCAGAAGTGCCAGGAGAGCCCTGACCACGGGGCCCTGCAGGGGCAAAGGCCTTGGCCTTGGAGCTCTTACTCCCTGGACCTGAGGGGCCCCCGGGACGCAGGGCTATTTTGCAGCCCTATTTCCCCTCAATTCGATTCCCCTGGCAGCCAGAGCCAGGACCTGGACTCGGCGCCGCCGGTGTCAGAAGACGCAGGTGACACAGAGAGGTGCCAAGGAGAGATGTGAGAAGGGCTGAGGAGTAGCCTGGGGTGACGGAGGAAGGGACTTTCTCAGCCTGCAGGAAACCAAAGCGGGAAGGCTTCCTAGGAACAGTGTTCAGGGCTCTCAGACAATTCTGACTCTCCCTCGGGGAAGAGGAAGTGGGAGGGTTGGGGAGACTGAGGCTGGCCAGCAGAAGAATGTCCTAGCTGTCATGAAACCGCCGGCCCAGGAAATCCGAAGTCCTGGGGAGGAAGCTGAGGCTCCCAGAGGTCAAGGCTTGTCCAAGGTTGTGGGTCAGCAGGTGCAAGGCTGAGGCTCCCAGAGGTCAAGGCTTGTTCAGGGTCACGAGTTAGCAAGAAGCCAGGCCCTGGATGCAGGACCTCAACCTCCCGAGTGCAGAGGCCAGGCTCTCAGCCCGCAAACTGTGCCCTGGAGGCTGGCAGCAGCATGAGAGCAGGTGGGCGGCGGGCTGAGTGGAGATTCCCACTTTGCTTAAGATGTGTACCCCCTAGGAAGGGCTGGGAAATCCATGCAGTGAGGCCAGCAATGCCTTGCAACACTCAGAAAGCTCAGTGAGAGGTTGGGTAACCTGTCTGAGGTCACATGGCTAGTGAGTGATTATGAGGGTCAGGACTCAGATCCAGGCAGGCCATGTGGCCACGCACTCGCCACCTGTGCTTATCCTGGGAGTGTTGGAATGAGCCTTTGGATCTGGCCTGGCTGACTCCCGAGCCAGAATGCTAAGGATCCTCTGTACCACCTCTTCTACCCTCGAGGACTGAGGGCTGAGGGAGACGATGGGGGGGGGGGGGGGGGGACAGAGCACAGCAGCCAACGAGGCTGTTCTCATTTAGTCTGGCTGCCTCCAGTTCTGCCTTCCTGTCATTTGCTCAGTGCCAGGGGTTCTACCCTTGACTTTCGCCAGCCCAGAAGGAGGTCCTCAGTGGGACACAGGACTGCGGGGAAACAGGTGACTGCCTGTGTCTGGGCCGCCTGCTGCTGGACTCTGGCTGTCTAGAATGCATTCTCTGGTGTATCCCTGAAAACTGACTGTGGGGACAACCAGAAGGGCTCTCAGAGGGCAGGCCCAACCTCGAATGTTGTAGATGACAATACTGGCACGCACCCAAAGGGAGAATGAACCTTGGTTAGAGTCATTCCTTCAGGTCTACAGTTAACTGAGCACTGGCTGGGCTCCAGGCAATGTTCTAGGCTCCAGGCAAACAGCAGGGAACCACACCAGAAAGGCCCTGCCCCCACGGGGTCCACTTTATCAGAGTGGAGGAGAAAGACTATCAGTAAAAGAAATATCGGGGTGCCTGGGTGGCTCAGTCGGCTAAGCGGTTAAGCGTCTGCCTTTAGCTCAGGTCATGGTCTCAGGGTCCTGGGATGGAGCCCCGTGTTGGGCTCCCTGCACAGTGGGGAGCCAGCTTCTCCCTCTCCCTCTGCCCCTCCCCTCTGGTTGTGCTCACCTCCCAAATAAATAAAAAAAATCTTAAAAAAAATCTGGAAAACAAACAAGGGGTGGTGGAAGGGGAGGTGGGCAGGGGGTTGGGGTGACTGGGTGATGGGCACTGAGGGGGGCACTTGATGGGATGACCACTGGGTGTTTTACTGTATGTTGGCAGATCGAATTCCAAAAAAAAAAATATATATATATATATATATTATAAAAAAAAATATCGGTCAACAAAGAACATCAACCAGAAAATGTCATAGTGACAAAAGCCAGAGAACATGGAAGAGAATGATTGGGTGGCTACTTTAGCCAAGTGACTTCTCTGGGCAGATGATCCTAAACCTGAGATCTAGGGGATGAAGAGGTGCCAGTTGGGACAGTCAGGAAGAAGGGCATTCCTGGCAGAGGGAGAACAGTAACAGGCCTGAACTTAATTGTACTTAGTAAAAGTAAATGCTTTGGAAAAGCATTTAATTTTGACGTAAATGGAAGCGCGTACGTGTGCCTGTGTGCCATCTGTCCGTATATGTAAGTACACGTGTATGTATGTAAAGCGTGTGTATAGGTTTTGGGTTGTGATTAACATGTTATTTCTGACCGTGACTTGACAGAGAGTTGGAAAGCCATTTTTGGAGGAATCAAAGCAAGTTCAGTGTGGCTGGAGCACAGTGGGAGAGAGGAAGACGGACGGCAGGGGACGAGGCCAGCTGGGGGCAAGGGCAGGTCAAGGGTGGGTCATGTATGGCTCTAGAAGCCAGGATAAGAACTTGGATTTTATTCAAAGTGGATCTGATCTCCTAGGAAGACTTAAGCAGAGGATGGACATGGTCTATGTAGTTTCTTTTTTTTTTTTTTTTTTAATTTTTTTATTTATTTATGATAGGCACACAGAGAGAGAGAGAGAGGCAGAGACACAGGCAGAGGGAGAAACAGGCTCCATGCACCGGGAGCCTGATGTGGGATTCGATCCCGGGTCTCCAGGATCGCGCCCTGGGCCAAAGGCAGGCGCTAAACCACTGCGCCACCCAGGGATCCCGTCTATGTAGTTTCTTGTGTTTTTTTTTTAATTTTTTTATTTATGATAGTCACAGAGAGAGAGAGAGAGAGGCGCAGAGACACAGGCAGAGGGAGAAGCAGGCTCCATGCACTGGGAGCCCGACGTGGGATTCGATCCTGGGTCTCCAGGATCGCGCCCTGGGCCAAAGGCAGGCGCCAAACCGCTGCGCCACCCAGGGATCCCTTGTGTTTGTTTTTAATCTAGTCATTTAGAAACAGAGAAACTCGGGGCACCTGGGTGGCTCAGTCAGTTAGGCATCTGCCTTCAGCTCAGGTCATGATCCCAGGATCCTGGGATCAAGCCCCACATCAGGCTTCCTGCTCAGCAGGGAGTCTGCTTCTCCCTCTGCCCTTCACCTCCCTCATGCTCTATCTCTCTCTCAAATAAATAAATAAATAATCTTAAAAAAAAAAAAGAAACAGAGAAACTAAGTTTCCTTATAGCCATTGTCCTGCCAAAACACATTTGCCTCACTTTCGCAGGCAAGAGATGTGGGGCGAGGTAGGGGGGAGTTATGTCCATCTTTGCCTGATCAAGAACAACCAGATCAAGGAGCCCAGGAGAGGCTCCCCAGGGAGGCTGTAAGAAGGAGGACCAGGGAAGGCAGAGGAGGGGGAAGGAATTGCCACCTAGGAGGATGAACAAGTGGCTGGACTTGGAAGTAGCTCTGGCTTGGGGTCCACATCCTTGTCCCGCTCACTCCCATGTTTCTGAGGCGTTTTCTTCTCTTAGGATTTGCCCCCACACAAGGCCTCCCTCCCACTCACCCAAGCAAGGAGCCACCTGGTCCTGCCCAAGCCCCGGTGGTGGCAAGAGAAGGCAGGCGGACCTGCAGACTGGTCTCACCAGTCTCCTGCCCCAAATATCTGCTCCAGGTGTGACTGTGCTGAACTTCCTCTGGCTACATCCTGCTCTCGTGTTCAGACAGAACACAGGCTTCTTCCCCTGTTTCCACCGCTGCCCTACCCTCTGCCATTGCCATACTTTCCTCCTAAATCTCAGTCCAGCTCATGGAGCTCTGTGTGTGTGTGTGTGTGTGTGTGTGTGCACGTGTGTCTCTTCTCCTCCTGTGTACATCTTTACTCACACACACATACACCTGCATTCACAGGTCCTCTTTCCAGGCCTCCATCTCTTGCTTCCAATCCATTCCATTCCCCTAGAACATTCCCTATCCCCTGGCCTCCTCTCAGCATCCTCTTCTTGTTTTACATCATGACTCGGTGCTAGTTCCTCCAGGAAGTTTTCTCGGGAAATTCTCTTTACTTTTGTTTCTCCTTCTACTGTCTCAGCAGATTCCTGTAACAACATGCAGCTCCCCAGAAGGGGAGTAGAGAGCATGAGAAGGAGAAAAGCCCCAGGAATGGGCCTGGCACGCACTGCTAGGCTTTGGTTTTCTCCTGTGGAACTCAAACAATTTCACAGAATACCAACATCAAGCCAGGCCACTCTCTGACCATGATGGATCAAGAACAAGACTTCCCTGCAGTTACATTCAAACCCAGACAAAAACAAGAACGTTGTCCAAGCCACAAATATGAACAAACACCCCTCATCCTAGCCAGTGGCAGTGGTTGCGTTCTCTCCCACCCATCCCACTCTTGGCCCAGTTGTACCCCTCCCATCTCGTAAGATTTATTAAGTTTCCCAATCACAGAATTCCCCAGCCTTCTGACAACAGACTCTCACTCACTTCCTTGATCTCTCCCTCCATCAGTAAATGTAAGTCCAAATACCAAGTCCTTTCTATCACCCTTTCCCTGCATGCCCACAGCTCTACCTCGGTGTGTGTTCTCCTTGTTGAAAGGAATCCTTGCACCAAATTTTGTTCCATTAACACTGTTGCTGGTCTTTGGCTGGAGGTCGTTGACAATCAAGAGCAACATGTAGGTTCACACTTTATGTAATTTTTAAACTACAGACTCCTATATCATGGTTTTAAGTGCATTTTATGGTATTTATTTATTTATTTGATTCTTTTAAAAGTTTTATTCATTTAAGTAATCTCTACACCCAATACGGGGCTCAAACTCATGACCCCGAGATCAAGAGTCACACACTCCTCCGACTGAGCCACCCCCTTATTTTATGATATTTCAGCATCAGATTTTCTTTCCTGATCATGTTTCCAGGCAAAATGCCCCCCCCACCCCCTCACTCTGAATCATCCTTCTAGTCAATTGGATTGATTTTTCAGTCATTGGGCATGCTTAGCATTTCCCTGCATCCGTACTCTTGCCTCACCAATCTTATATCAGAATTGAGACCCTGCAGATGCTCTGGTAGTTCAATTAAACATCTGATTTATGGGGATGGATCCCTGAGTCTAGCTTTTAGCTCAACATAGAGTCTGCTTGTCCCTCTCCCTCTGCTCCTCCCTCCCTCTCTCTCTTGCTCTCTATCTCAAATAAATAAATAAATAAATAAATAAATAAATAAATAAATATTTAAATTTAAATGAATTTATAAATTTATTCCCAGCTGAGCAGAGATCCCGATGTGGGGCTCAATCCCAGGACCCTAGGATCATGACCTGAGTCAAAGGCAGACTCCTAACTGACTGAGCCACTCAGGTGCCCCAAGAAATAAAATCTTTAAAAAAGGTTTGAGACCCCCTTCCATCGCCTTCCAGATCTTGTAGATCTGACCCCTCCCTCTTCCTCACTTCCACTGCATTTGTTGTTTTTTTTTTTTAAGATTCTATTTATTTATTCATAGACACACACAGAGAGAGGCAGAGACACAGACAGAGGGAGAAGCAGGCTCCATGCAGGGAGCTCAGTGTGGGACTCGATCCCGGGGCTGCCCTGTACTTGGTTTTAAATACCCAAAGAGCTCTTGCTTTATTTCACCTCATAGTTGTAAACTCTCTGAAGGCGAGCACTGAGTCTTGAAAACTTGGTTAGCTCTCCATGGGCTGTTCCAGCTAAAATGCCCAGTCAAAGGTCAAAGGTTCCCAAGTGCTTGGAGCCAGAAATCCTAGAGATCATGAGAAGTTGTGGCTTTAGACTAAGGAACAGGGTACCCAAGTCCTTTTTTTTTTTTTTAGATTTTATTTATTTATTCATGAAAGACACAGAAAGAGAGAGACACAGAGACATAGGCAGAGGGAGAAACAGGCTCTATGCAGGGAGCCTGATAGGGACTCAATCCCAGGACCCCAGGATCATGACCTGAGCGAAAGGCAAATGCTCAACCACTGAGCCACCCAGGCACCCCGCACCTGAGTCCTATTAAGGGAAGGGGAGAAAGGGCCTTGTCTTGCCAGACTCGTAGGGGATGCAGGGAGCAGGTTGCCTGAGAGCTCTTTGTAACAAACCCTAGAGCAGAGAAAGACTGGGCTTGTGTACCCTCTGGTAGGGATCTGAGTGAATTTGAATTTGTCATCACCCTAAACACCTTTGTGTATTATGTCACTGTCCCAGATAAAGAATTTATCAGAGTAATCAGAGCCAAAAAAAGATAGGGCAGTCCCAAGCTTTCAACATGAGGTACACACACACACAGACACACACACACACACACACACACACACACACACACACTATCCAGGCTAGTGGTTTTAAAACTGTGTTCCCTGTAGTTTGCTCCTGGGAAATACTCCAAGAGGGGTGGGGAGGCTGACTGAGCCCTACTCCAAGTCCTTCATTCTGATTCAACCAGAGCACTTTGAATTTTCGTCTTTTTTGTGTGTTTTGGGATTCTACGTAAGATTTAATTTGTAAAGGAGCTTTTACTACATGTAAACAACATGAAGATGCAGTCAGCAAAATCCAAAATATGGAAGACACTGTTGAATAAACAACTTGGTTTTGGAGCACCTGGGTGGCTCAGTGATTGAGCGTCCTCCAGTGCAGGTCCTGATCCTGGGGTCCTGGGATCGAGTTCCACACCAGATTCCCCACAGGGAGCCTGCTTCTCTGTCTGTGTCTCTGCCTCTCTCTGTGTGCCTCTCGGGTATAAATAAATAAAATCTTAAAAAAAAAAACAACTTGGTTTCTTCAACAAATAAGTCACACACAAAAAAAAGGAGGATGAACCTATGAAATAAAAGACATTTAAGAGCCATATCAACCAAATTCAATGTGTGGACCTTGTTTTAGATTATATCAATGTATGACACAGTTGGGAAAATGTTAACACTGGCTGGATATTTGTTGATACTAAGGAGTTATTATTTATTTTTGGTTGTGATCATGGTATTATAGTTATGTTAATACACTCCCTTTAGAGGTGAGTACTGAATTAAATGATACAATGTCTAACATGTTTGAAAATCATCCAGTACAAGAGGTGTAGGGAACGGAAGTGGGTAGGGAGGCATAGATGGAGCAAGAGTATGTTGATAATTATTGATGCTGGGTGACAGGTGCATAGAGGTTCATTGTATTATCCTTTCTCCCTTTTTAAGTGTTTGAACATTTCCACAGACACAAAAAAAGTTTTTTTTTTTAAAAAAATAAGCTAAAGGGGACTATAGAAATAAGATTTGGAATTATAACCTATTTATTTATTTATTTATTTATTTATTTATTTATTTATTTTAAAGATTTTATTTATTCATGGGAGACACACAGAGAGAGGCAGAGACAGGCAGAGGGAGAAGTAGACTCCCTGCAGGGAGCCTGATGCAGGACTCGATCCCAGAACCCAGGGATCCCACCCTGAGCCAAAGGCAGATGCTCAATCATTGAGCCACCCAGGTGTCCCACTTTATTTTTTAAAGTAACAGATTTATCGAGATATGATTCACATGCCATATAATTCGCCAAGTTAAACTGTACAATTCAGTGGTTTTTAGTATATTCACAGAATTGTACAACCATCACCTGATCAGATTTAGAAGATTTTCATCACTCCTCAAAGAAACCTGGAATCCATTGGCGATCACTCCCCATTCCCCCGGTCCTGATAGCCCCAGGCAGCCACTTACCTACTTTCTGATTCTCCAGTCCATCCATTCGGAACATTTCACACAAATGGAATCAGACAATATGCGGTCCTTTGTGCCTGGCTTCTTCCACCTTAAGATAAAGTTTTCAAATATAACCTTGTCTTAAACTTTTCTGGCCTGGATAAGAAAGAGCCACCTTGTAAGTTTATTATTCTGTCTATGGATTTTTAAATACAGACCCTTGGAAGAGGTTTAAACAAACTTAGTGCAGGGAATCTGACTGAAAAGAAAGAAAGAAAGAAAGAAAGAAAGAAAGAAAGAAAGAAAGAAAGAAAGAAAGGTAAAGGCTAAGAACCCCTTCTCTAGTCCAGACTCCTCACACTGCATTCAAGGAATGATCCAGGAGAGGGAAGTGACTTATACAAATGGTCCTAGCAGCTTGTTAAGGGCAGAGCAGGGTCCAACATCCACACCTGCTGAACTTTGGCTCCATCCTCTGTTCAGGTTGCCACGCTGCCTTCTGACCTAACACTCACACACATCACTTTCTCCACCACAACTCCTAATCACATGACTCATAAAATCTCTTTGGACACATCTTGAGCATCAGCCATGATGGGGGCTGCTTTGTCTCCCAACTCAGGCTTTCTGCTGCCCTGCCCTGAGATGCAGCCCCAGGGAAGAAGAACCAGTGTTAGCACCTGCTCCAGAACTTCTATCTCAGAGGAGCTCAGGAATAGCAATCTTGTTAGAAGCCAAAGGAAGCTGTTGGAATAGCAGGACCAGTTTCTTTGGAGTGGCTGGTGGAGAGAGTTTATGGGGGGGAGGCTGGTGGGAACACGGGAGAGAGAGAGGACTAAAGCCTTTGGGGCTGCCATTGGAGGGAACCAAGTTAAAGGTTAAAAGGATGTATAGGAACCCCACGGAGCCCTCCAGAACGGAGTCCAGATAAGACTGAAGGTGAAGAAGAGGAGGAAAAGGTCAGGCTGAGGGAAAGGACTCCAGGTTGAGGCAGTCTATGATCATACAGCTGTTCCTGGAACTCTCCCAAACCGTGCGTATGGGCAGTTTGGAGAGGCTGTCAGCCTGCTGACAAAGGACAAGAAGAGGACAAACTCTACAGAGAGAATATCATCTGAAGGCTGAGCATGAGGCCTCAGGGATGAAGTGGGAAAAAAACTTCCAGAAAGCCTGGGAGTAGAGGCTATGATAGCACCAGGATAACTCTTAACTACTCTGGAGGTTCCCTTAGGTGATCCTTGATCCCTGAAAGGGGCACCTCAGGAGATGGGTAGAGGACCGTGGACTTAGTCCCAGAGCCCTCAGCCAAGTAACTTGGACTTGGAGGCCACAGGATTTGATCAGAGGCACACGAGCTGGGCGATAGTCTCAAAATACCTTCCATTGTCCTGTCTATAGTGAGCACTGGGAATCTCATTCTTAGAGGCCTGTCCCTTTGGGTCTGGGAAAGGTTTTTTAATTAATTAATTAATTAATTAGTTAGTTAGTTAGTTAGTTTGTTTGTTTAGAGCACAGGCAGGGGGAGCTGCAGTGGAAGAAGGAGAAGCAGGGGATCCCTGGGTGGCGCAGCGGTTTGGCGCCTGCCTTTGGCCCAGGGCACGATCCTGGAGACCTGGGATCGATTCCCACATCGGGCTCCCGGTGCATGGAGCCTGCTTCTCCCTCTGCCTATGTCTCTGCCTCTCTCTCTCTCTCTGTGACTATCATAAATAAATTAAAAAAAAAAAAAGGAGAAGCAGGCTCCCCACTGAGCAGGGAGCCTGATGTGGGGCTCAATCCCAGAATTCCGAGATCATGACCTGAGCTGAAGGCAGACGCCCAACCCATTGAACCACCCAGGCATCCCCTGGGAAAGGTTTTTAAACATCCTTTATATCAAGGGAAATATCCCTGGCTGGGGCCGCAATGAAGGTAAAGCTCGGATGGGAGAAGACCCAGGGCATGCTCCAGACGCGCGGAGTTTGACAAGGAGAAGAGACCTAAAGATAAACTCTGGGGTGCTCTCATTTTTGCCCCAAATCAGCTTTACTCCAATCCCTGATCCCCAGGAGGCCTGATTTAGGCTGTCTTCGCTCCTGAACAATCAGTGGGCTATTCAAGCTGTGTATATCCCATGGCTCTGTCTACTGGAGAGGCTCCTTAACATGCAAGGGCTCTGAGGGACAGGGCTGGGCGGCAGTTACGTAGCTCCTCTCAACCTTGGGTTGCCCTCCAGCCTGCTAGTCCCAAAAGTCCCAGGCCCAGTCTTCCAGTCTGGACTTTAACCAGGTGACACACAGAGTGTGTTGGTATTAGTAGGTATCGGCCTGGAACTGGACCTGTGCCTGATTCATCCAGGAAGCTGAACCCAGTCAGCAGAACAAACACCCTTAAGCAGCTCCTGCCAGGCAGGGGGTGAGAAGTTATCTGGCCAAACAGACAGGGACTTTGTTTGCTCTGTTCTCCTTTTTCTCTCATCCCCAGTTGCCAACTCACTCGTTCCTTTCTCTCTGCCCATCTCTGGGTCAGGAACTCTGTGGGTTTTTTCCAGATGATGCAAGAAGACTCTATCTATCTATCTATCTATCTATCTATCTATCTATCTATCATCTACTATCTATCTATCTATCTATCATCTATCATCTATCTATCGTCAATCTATCTATCTAGGTGAAGGTGATTCCAGACTTGGGTGTTAAAAGAGGCACATCAGGGGCTGATAAGGGGGTACCGCAGGAGTCCCTGGGAGAGGAAGCCAGAAGTGGTTTGGATGAAGATTAGATGGAACAAAGGGGTCAGAGATCTAGGGGGCCACCCTGCCACCCCACCCCGGGTGCCACCTGTCTATGGTTGAGGCAGAGCCTGCCTTTCTCTTGGGACAACGCCAGCTTGACCTCATTTTCTGTCTTCGTGGCCAGTTTGCTTTTGACACTAATTGATGGACACTCGAGACCATTAATTTTGCTTCACGTCCCCTCCCCCCTTCCTCATACAAATGCAAACAGCGTGGGAATCCCCTTGCAGAGGAAGCAACGGTGCGGCTTTAAGAGAAAGGGAGGGGGGGACGAGGGCACTGACTCAGATTCTCCTCCCATTGGCTGCTGGAGGGGATCCCACCTCGGGGATTGGCCGTGGCAGAGCCCGCCTCCTCTTGTGATTGGCTCATCCGGGGCTATATAGGGCGGCCGTGCCGGCCCCCTTTTCATTTTGGAGGGAGGCGAGGCGGCCGGCTGGGTCTCCGCGCCGAGACGCGCCTGGCGCAGCCCTCTCGTCTCTGAACCCGAGTGCGAGTCGTGCGGAGGCGACAGCCATGAAGGAGAGACGGGCCCCGCAGCCAGTCGTGGCCAGATGTAAGCTCGTCCTGGTGGGGGATGTGCAGTGCGGGAAGACGGCGATGTTACAGGTGTTAGCGAAGGACTGCTACCCCGAGGTGAGCCGCCCGCCCCCCGGCCCCCCGGCCCTCGCCGGCCGGCCGCCTGCGTGCTCCCCGGGGCCAGACCCCACCCGCCCAGGGGCGCGACCCCGACCCCGGCCCGCCGCCCCCAGCCGCCCCGCCCCCAGCCGCCCGCTGCAGGACCGCCCTGCCTCCGCCTCCCCTGAGACCTGTTCCACTTGTGCCGCCCCGCCGGCTCCTCGGCTCCTCGTCACCTCTTCACCCGTAGGCCCCGATCACATGCCCCCCCCCCCCCGAGTCCGCTCCCGGGAGAGGGACCTGGAGGCACTTGAGAGTCTGGGGTGTCTTCTTGACGTAATACCTGCCGGTCTCCTCCTCGCATCCTCAGAGGTTCTGCAGGCGGGCTTCTGCCCTGCGGGGCCGGGCGGCGGGAGGACGTGCGGAGCTAGAATTGGCTTGTGGCTCTAAAACTGGGGGGAGTCTGGGGACGACAGCAATCTGTGTGTTTGCCTCCCTGACCACCCACCTAGGGATCTGGAGGCTGGGGGGCTTGCACCCCGCACCTGGCTGGAAGTCGCTCAGATTTCTTTTTGCCTTGGAGCAAAGTGTCTGTGCCTCTCCTCTCCCCTCCTTCCCATGTGGCCCCTCCTGCCCCCAGGTATCACCCCCCTTCCCTGCCCCTTAGCTGCTTGCACTTCGGGGCCTCACTAGGGTGGGTGGCCCCTGGTGCAGCCGGCACTACCCAGAGGGTTAGGGGAGTAGGTTTGCTCAGAGAGTGACTAGCCCCTCTCTCTTCACAGACATATGTGCCCACCGTGTTTGAGAATTACACTGCCTGCTTGGAGACAGAGGAACAAAGGGTGGAGCTCAGTCTCTGGGACACCTCCGGTAAGGCTCCTGGCCCCAGATGCCCCCTTCCCGCCCCCACTGATCTGCTCCAGCTGCTGTCTTTAAGAGATTGTTTCCCTCTTTGATGGGGAGCAGCGTGTATGGCGCTGGCCAGGTAACCGACAGAAGGGGACCTGAAGATTCCTTGGTTGGCGGGTCTGGGGGTGCAGAGCAGATGAGCCCCAAGAAGCCACTTCTCTGGCTCTGGCCCCTTCTTTCAGAGGGCTGGGGTGGTGAGGTGTATGGACCCATGAATACAACTGGGGGACAGGCTTCTCTGTTTCCACTCCCTGCCTCTGTATCCCCCCCACCCCACCCACCCCGCCTTTACTGCCCCAGAGCAAAGCTAAATTAAGAGGCAGGAGTCGTCGGTGCTGCTGGAGGCAGTTGTGGTTAAGGCCCCGAGACAAGCCTGCTTTGGGGAAATACTGCTCCTGCCTCAGTTTTCTCTCCTGCATTCCATCTTGGGTCACTGCTGTCCGCCTGCCGCAGCTCCGTTCCACTTGTCATACCGCTGCGGCTCAGGGATGAAGCGATGCATCATCGATGTTTTGGAGGGTGGGGGAGATGGCTTTAATATGGGGCACAGTCTCATTGTAGATAGTGGCGGGGGTGGTGGTGGTGACAGTCACCCACCCCCACCCCACCCCACCATACCGGGCTGAGGTAGGAGATGCCTGGTCTTTCTGGAATGTAGAAAGCAATATTTTCCCTCTCAATCCTAAACCCTCAGTGCAAGGCTGTCTGTCCTTTGCTTTGATTCTGATCCCTTCCCATGATCTCTTTTACCCCAGTTCTTTTTTAGTAGACTGGGCTCAGAGTCATAATTAAGGACTAGGAGCCAGGCATAACAGAAAGAAAAGAAAATCCACCCTCCAAAAATGCAATATTCAGGCTGAGTTTAAAGAGGAACTGTGTAAATCACTAGGGGCTTCCTGTTACATATAATAAATATGCCATCCTACTCCTCCAAGAGCTGTTGTTCCCGTGATCTAATTTCTGAGGTCTGAAAAGATTAGGGGTAAGGGGTAGATAAACAGAAAATAAGACTTCCCCTTGCTTTCCCCCTCCCCCAAACAAAGCAAAACAAAAATTCCTCCACCTGGTGCGCCTTCCTCCGTTGCAGTTCCAGGGCTTGGGAGGCAGGGTTCTGGCTATCCTGGACTGTGCTATGCTGGCTGGATCCGACTGGAATGCAGCTCGGCTGCATGATGTATGGGATTTTGTCTGTCCTCACCCTGCCCACCTCTCAGTCTTCCCAGAATCTTACTGCAGCTCATCTCTTTTTACTACCACTGCCCCAAAGTGCCCCCCAGCCACCCCCGCGTCAGACTGCAGCCCTTGAATCCCCTTCCAGATAATGGAAAGTCAGCAAAGTGGTGTCTGTTCCCTGCATCACATCCCCACCCCCCCAATTTCAGAAAGGATGCAGGTTACCAGTCATCCTCAAACTCCTTTCAAATTAGGTGCCCACAAAGAAGGAAGGAGTGGTAGGGGTGTGTGGGATGGGGCTTCCCGACACTGGGGCCAGGGTTGAACCTGTTCCCATTATTCACTTGCTGGTCTTAGGGGAGGGGGATCGCCTGAAGCCAGAATGGAGGCCTCTTGCCCTCCCCACCTCTCCCCTCCTGTCTCCTCTCCTCCCTTCTCCTCCCCTCCCCTCCCCCTTCCTCAGTGCTGCAGTGCTCCCTTCGCTCAGTGCTCAGTGCTGCCTTTCTAAGACCCCACCTCAGAGAGGGGATGGGGGTGGATTGCCTAAGGGGCAGACAGTTATCACAACTCCTCTTTACTCTTTTTTTTTTTTACAACCAACCCCCACCCCAGCTTGGATTCCCCCCAGTTTCCATGGCGATTGCGGTGCAGGGAGAGGGGCTGCTTGCTATTCTGAGCACGGATTGTCTGGGTTCCAAATCTGCTACTGTTCCTTCCCCAGGGTGGAGGGGGGGAGGCTGAGCCCCTAGCATTCTCCCATACTGGACCACCTGGGTCTGCATTGCCTGCTGCCCTCCCAGTGGAAGGACCCTTGCCCGAGCCTCCAAATCCCTAGCTATTGGTGCTGCTCTCTTTGAAACTGCCTCCCTGAGATCTTGGGGGATAGGGGCTGCAGCTTTTTGTGGGGAGAAAGAGTAAGGCACTGGATCCGTGATGTTCCTCCTCCCCTCCGCCAGCCTCCTAGAGTTCTGACCCCATGGCAAAGAAGCAGGGCAGCCAGTTATGTAACAGGCAGGTTTGTTTCTTCTTGGAGAGACCCTGGAGCAGAAGCAGGGAGCAGAGGTTGGGCAGCAGGCAGACTCTAGAAAAGAGACCTGAAACAAGCCCTGGTCTCTCTGCAGGGGTGGGAGTTTCCTCCTCTGGGACTCAGAAAACTGGTAGACCTTAAATTAAGTGCACCGTAGGAGACCCAGACAGGGCCAAATGATATTCTACTCCTCCCCCTCCCCCACCTTTTATTTCCCCTTTCCCTTTTTCAGGACTAAGGAAGATGGTATTTTTGTACTGCTTTCTGGAAAGTGGTCAGGTCCCAAGCTTCTAGGCTGCAGCATGTTCCCCTGGGAGATGGGTGCGGCCAACTCACCTAAGGACCGAGAGTGGTATTCCCAGGGCTCTGTGGGCTTAGGCCCATGGCGAAGGGCAAATGCCATGACTCACCATCAGCTCTTTCTCCCACATACCAGGATCTCCCTACTATGACAATGTCCGTCCACTCTGCTACAGCGACTCAGATGCAGTATTGCTATGCTTTGATATCAGCCGACCGGAGACCGTGGATAGTGCACTCAAGAAGGTCAGTGTGGATAACTGTGCCATCTCTAGCTCAGCTTGAGACCAAAAAAGGAATCTCAGGGGCCTTGTTGCCTAATCCCCTCATCTGTAACATGAGGAAACTGAGGCCAGGGAAGGAAGAGATTTGCCTGAGACCATACTGTTAGCTACAGCTCTGGGACGAGAACCCAGATCGTGCCCCCCATGCCTCTTGCCCTCTCCCTATCCTGCTCTGCCAGAGGCCCAGCAAGGAAGGGTGGTATTGAAGACTCAGGAAGTGAAGGATCGAGAGGGAGAACCTTTCAGTGACAGAGTCTGAAGGTTGGAGATGGGGTCTTGTGAAGGCAGCTTCTCTGGAACTTGATCACAGGCCCATCAGGACTGGGCAAGCCAGGCAGACCCTTGCAGAAATGCTGAGAGCAAATGCCTGGTTTGGGTGGCAAAGTCTGCCCGTACTGAAGAGTCTCAGAATACCTTGTGGAAGTAGTTTCCTAGAATACTTTGGGATTATCTCATTTTCTTGGGAAGAGACTGGTTGGCTTCCTCCCTATTCCTCCTGGCTTCCTGGAAGCCTTTTCACTGGGTGGAGGGGGCAGATCCACGTCCCACATGCTTGGCAGAGAGAGGGGAGGAGATTTTGCTCCTGGGCTTCCTTTGGTCAACTGGGCTGTTGAATAAGGGGACAGGCTCTCAGGTCAGTACTCCTGTGGCCCCAAAGGCCTCATGGGCAGGAAGATGATGTAATTCATGCGTCGGTGACGCCATGTGACTCAGGGAGGGCTGGGCTTGTGATAAGCTGGATGGCGTGTATGATGTTGCCAGCTGGGCTTCTCCAGGTACCTGTTAGCCACTGACTCTTCTTCCTTCTTCCTTCCCTTTTACATGGCTCTGCAGTGGAGGACAGAAATCCTAGATTATTGTCCTAGCACACGTGTTTTGCTTATTGGCTGTAAGACAGACCTGCGGACAGACCTGAGCACGCTAATGGAGCTGTCCCACCAGAAACAGGCACCTATCTCCTATGAGCAGGTGTGTGTGTGTGTGTGTGTGTGTGTGTGTGTGTGTGTGTAGACACACATATGTGTATTAAGGGTAGGGTGGGGAACGGTATAGACAAAGGACTGGACATGTGGCCCTTGCTCAAACTCTCACTATGGCAAGGGAGAATTGGTATTCTGGGGGGCTATCTCTAATCAGCAAACCAGGCATCTCGATAGGGGCGGGAGGCAACTGTTTACCCAGTTTATGCTGTAGGTTGGCAGGTGAGCCATTCCTGTGTGCACCAGGATTTCTCAGATTGTTTTTTGTTGACCACTGGCATTAGAATCACTAGAGGTACTTGTTAGAATTCCTGACTCCATACCTAGAGAGTCACTTGGGAGAAAAATACAGAAATTGTGTTTTTAATGAAATTCTGGGATAATCTCTTTTGCACATGGGAACGTATGGATTTTTTTTTAAGATTTTATTTATTTATTCATGAGAGATACAGAGAGAGAGGCAGGGACACAGGCAGAGAGAGAAGCAGGCTCCATGCAGAGAGCCTGATGTGGGACTCAATCCCAGAACTCCAGGATCACACTCTGAGCCGGAGGCAGATGCTCAACCACTGAGGCCCCCAGGCATCCTGTATGGGTCATTTCTTTTAAGCCGGTGGTTCATGTTAGAAGCACCCAAGTAGCTCTTAAAAATATGAATGCCTCCCCACAGAAAGGCTGATTTACTTGGTCTGGCATCAGTATTGTTTTAAAAGTGCTACAGGTGGGATCCCTGGGTGGCGCAGCGGTTTGGCACCTGCCTTTGGCCCAGGGCGCGATCCTGGAGACCCGGGATCGAATCCCACGTCGGGCTCCCGGTGCATGGAGCCTGCTTCTCCCTCTGCCTGTGTCTCTGCCTCTCTCTCTGTGTGTGACTATCATAAATAAATAAAAAAAAAATTTTAAAAAAAAGTGCTACAGGTGATACTAAGGTGCATGTGGGCTTCACCTTCAGCAAATTGTCAGCAGAGGGGGTGGTGGGAGACTGGGCCACGGGTCCCATCTGGAGTAGCCCTGGGGAGTGCCACTGGGCATAGAAGGCAGTGTCTCAGAGCCACCGGGGACAACCACATTGATGACTTCACTCCCTCTGCAGGGTTGTGCCATAGCCAAGCAGCTGGGTGCAGAAATCTACCTGGAAGGCTCGGCTTTCACCTCAGAAAAGAGTATCCACAGCATCTTCCGGACGGCATCAATGGTGTGTCTGAACAAACCCAGCCCAGTGCCCCCAAAGAGCCCTGTCCGAAGCCTCTCCAAGCGATTGCTTCACCTCCCCAGTCGCTCCGAACTCATCTCTTCTACCTTCAAGAAGGAAAAGGCCAAAAGCTGTTCCATTATGTGAAGTGGGGGTTAGAGAAGGGAGGCAACCTCCCACTTCCTCCCTTGGGTTGCAGAGGCACAGGGAGAGGGAGGATGGGACAATTTAGGACACTGGACATGTGTTTTTCAGATGGCCATGGTGAGGGCTTGGAAGGAGACAGGAATGGGACGAGGAAAGAGCCAGGCCCGGCTTGAGGACCTGACACTGAGAAAGAACCATCACACCCCAAGCCAGGCACTAGGTTGTGGTGGGGGCGGCTGCCCCAGTGTCTCCCCCCCCGCCCCCGCTCCAGAGGAAGGAAAGGTGTGGGGGCGTGGGGGGCATGCTGGCCTCATGGGCTTGGGGGCCTACGGGAGCCTCACCTTCAGCATCATGCCTCTTCCACACAGCGCTTCCATGTGGGCCAGGGGATGGGAGGGGTCCCCGAGCCCTTCCCTTCCCCTCTGAGGAAGCCGCAGAGCAGTGGAGTGGGGAAGCCAAGAGGCAGCTCCCTTGGGAGCAGAGCCCAGGTGCTTCATAACTGAAATCAGAAGGGCAGGAGCTGGTCAGAGCCCATGAGAAGGAAACCTCATCTTCGCATAGCCCATGCCTCATGGAGAGGTGACATCATACATCCATATGCTTCTCACCTAAGTCCCCAGGGTCCGAGGGAGAAGCCTCCAGACCCCCTTCTCTTGCAGTGTGGGGGTGGTGGTGCTGCAGGGGGCAGGGCTGGGTGGGGGTCACCAGACTTTTTCTGCCCTTAGGGCAGTATAGCTGGCATTTGTTTTATAGACTCTTGTCTTTGGAATTGGGGGGAGGGGGGGAGCGTTTCAATCTGTTATATGTTCTGTGTTTAAAGAAGAAAAACCTATTTATTAATGAAAAATATAACACATATAAAGGAGTTGGCTCTGTTTTCTTAGTTTCTTTCTTGATTTCCTTTGTCTGGTCTTTGATAATGAGGAAGAAGCTATCCTGGGGCCCTTTCTGTGGGTTGCAGAGTGGCCGCCTCCACTGTTTCCTCACGTTTCTAACAAGGGTCTCCCTTTCCCCCGACCTACTACATCCCCCAAATCCTACCCAAGTCCAAAAGCCAATGAAGAGCTCGTTAGCCCCAGGGCAGGGTTCTTCAACCTTGGAACTAATGGCATTTTACACTAGATAATGCTTTGTTGCTGGGGCTATCTTGTGCATTGGAGGATGTTTAGGAACACTCTTGACCTCCACCTGCTAGATGACAGTAGCCTCCCACCTCCCTCCCTGTTCTCACAACCAAAATGTCTCCAGATATTGCTAAATGTCCTCAGGGGCAAAATCACTCTTAGTTGAGAACCATTGCCCTAGATAGTCTAGAGGAGTGAGAGAGACAAGGTTTGGCGAAATCATCAGTAGAGGATCCAAGCCACTGAGATTCTAAACCCTGCAGAAGGTGGGATAGACTGAAGCCAAGGTTGGGGGGAGGTTCCCTGGGTTCTGGTTTCCTCTGACTTCAAGGAGAGGTAAGGTCTTTCACTTTCTTGATGCCCCTCCCAGCCGCCAGTTCCATTGCCTGTTGATGGCAGCTCAGGGGCCTTAACATCCCTTCCTTTCAGTGACTTACAGCTCTTTTTTTCCGAGTTTCATAGTGTGCTGGAAATAAAGTTACTTTGTATGTATTGAGCACTTACTGTGTGCTCAGCCCCTTGTTGAGAGCTTTCCCTACATTCTCATATTTAACCTTATAATAGCTAACATTTGTTATATGTTTACTATGTATGGGTCAGGGGGCACTTATGAGTTCTTTCTATATTACTTAATCCTGTGATAACCCTATGAGGTACTTTACCTCCTTTTACAGACAAGGAAACTGAGGTTCAGAGAAGTTAGTTAATGTGCCCAAGGCCACACAATTAGAAAGTGATAGAACCTGGAGACAAATCCACCAGGCAGACTCCAGAATATGCACTTTTTTTTTTGTATTGCTCTCCTATTCTGTGAGGCAAGAAATGTCATTATCCCTATTTTATAAATGAAGAAATAGAGAAGTCAGAGATGCTGTATAACTTGCCCAAGATCATACTGCTAGTAAGTAATGGAGTCATAGTTCAACTGGGTCTGGTCTCAATGTTGTTAGCCATGTTGTAAAAGCTGAATAGGAGACTCTACCTACAGTCCTTACTAGAATGTAGTTCCTCTGTCTCCATCTCCAGAGATGCATGTTTGTGAAAGAACTCGCAGGGCAGGACAAAGTGTATGAGTGTCCTTTAAGCACAGCGTCTTATGTGTGTCGTGAGAAAGCTGTGCACAAAGAGTAGGGGTGTCTACCACTGTGAACTTGAACAAACTGCATCACCTTCCTGGGTCTCAATGGACTTATCTGTAAAGAAGAATTGTAGCCTGGAAATAGGGGGAAAGCATGGATGCCCAATTTAAATGAACCTAGAGTTGAATTCTGGTTTCATCCTTTTAACTATATTGCCATTGGAGGCATAATCAATAAAACGGTGATAATACCCACCTCATTTGAGTGTTATAAGAAATAAGTAAGTAGGGGATCCCTGGGTGGCTCAGCGGTTTGGTGCCTGCCTTCAGCCCAGGCCATGGTCCTGGAGTCCTGGGATCGAGTCCCACGTGGGGCTCCCTGCATGGAGCCTGCTTCTCCCTCTGCCTGTCTCTCTCTCTCTCTCTCTCTCATGAATAAGTAAATAACAAGTAATTAAAATCTTAAAAAAAAAGAAAGAAAGAAAGAAGTAAGTAGGGATGCCTGGGTGGCTCAGCGACTGAGCACCTGCCTTCAGTCCAGGGTGTGATCCTGGAGTCCTGGGATCGAGTCCCACGTCCGGCTCCTTGCATGGAACCTGCTTCTCTCTCTGCCTATGTCTCTGCCTCTTTCTCTTTGTGTCTCTCATGAATGCATAAATATTATCTTTTAAAAAAGAAACAAGTAAGTAATACAAGTTAAATGTTCAGCACAGAGTTGGGCGCTTGGATTCTCAGTAAATACCACAGCGGCTGCTCTTCATGTGTACGCCTTTGGTCTGATCCTTGAAGTTCCATTCTGTGAGTGCAGCGCCCTCTAGTGTTCACTGCGTGAGTTACATCTCGTAGATCTCAGACCTCCTTCCCCTTCAGATCTTTCTAATAAAATAAAACATTTAGTTAAATCATAAAAGTATAGGAGATAGAAATTCTAATTGGAGCTATCTAGGGTAAATGTGGGCAAGTCGAAGTCTGTAGTGTTCTAAGAGCAGAAGCCCATCTCTCCTGGGGTTACTTTGGGCTATTGTGTGTGATGTTCAGGATTATTTGGGTCTATCCTCAGGCTCTGTTTGAAGAGAACTGAACATACAATCAGAGGGAGAAGCCAGCCCTACAGCCACGTGGTATTGAAACCCAAAAGCTGCCAATGGGAAGATGATAAGGGAGAGGGCGTTTAGACACTTCCTGGTATCTACCTAAACCTTGCAAAGTTTAGGGTTTGTTTGTTTGTTAAGATTTTATTTATTTATGAGACACACACACAGAGGCAGAGACACAGGCAGAGACACAGGCAGGGGGAGAAGCAGGTTCCATGCAGGGAGCCCCATGTGGGACTCCATCCTGGGCCTCCAGGATCACACCCTGGGCTGCAAAGTGGCGCTAAACCGCTGAGCCACCGGGGCTGCCCAAGGTCTGGGGTTTTTTGGGGTCTGGGGTGGGGCTGGTGAATGATGAACCATAAGATCAAAGAGAAACCAAGTAAACATACAATTTGGGGTAGAGAAGGCTCAGTGGATGACAAGGAGTTTGGGGGGGTGACTAGGAGGAGGAAAGAAGCAAAATTAGGAAGGCAGCCCAATACCTGGCCAAAATCCCAAGGGCAAGAAAATAAGGAAGCCAGGATCCTATTTGGAATGTCGAGAAAACAGGTGCCACAGCCCAGGTGATACCATCCTTGCAGGAAGAACTCCGTAATCCGCGTATGGGCTCATTTTGAGTTGGCACAGTAGCTGGGGGTTGTTCCTGCGGGACCAACGTTGCTAAAACGTCCTCCTGAATCTGGGATAGTCCCACGCAATCCATTGTCCCACCCTCATTGTGAAATACTAGGCTACTCCTGTAACCGAGCCTTTAGTTTGCCTACCTGTAAAATGGACTTAAATCTATCTCGGATTTTTTTTTTTTTTTTTTTTTGCAAAAGTCCTTTTCCACAAACGGCACAGTATGTGTTGTTATTGCAGTCGTTAGTTACAATTAAGCGCTCTCGCTATCTAAGGAAGCCCCCGAATTCCTTCTAGGAGCACCGCGCGGCGAGAGCACCTTGGGCTTGGAAGCACACCCCCAGAAAACCGAGTCCCTCAGGCTCAGATGTTTGGCGGACCACATTGCCCAGCAGACCCCTCGTCCCGGGGCCGGCGCTCGCGCGGTGCATTATGGTATTCGTAGTCCTCAGGCCTTCGATGTCGGCCCGCCGTGTCGCACCAGGAACTCGCCTTCCCAGCTTGCCGCGCGCGGCCGGGGATGCAGCTCGGCGACCAGGAAACGGGAAAGATGGCGGCTGCTCGGCGACGTTGAGGCCGCGTTGGGCGGTTCAGACTCAAGAGTGGTGAGTCCCGAGCGTTGGAGGCGGTCCCCACGAGCTTGCAGAGAGGGCGAGAGTGGGGGCACGGCGGTGGCCCCTGCCTCCGGGACGAGGCGGGGAAGGACGCTTCAGGGTAGAGGCGCGAGCCCGGAGAGCTCTGGCGGGCTGGAGCGAAGGGGCGCGGGCCCCGGGGCGGAGTATTGGCTCCTGGGGACACAGGCCGGGTCCCTGGACGATGTTACGGGCCAGACCTCTGCCCATGAGCGCGGCCCCTATGATACCCTCTATCCGAGCTTATCCTTCATGTTTCGAGTAGCCCTTGCTCCAGCCAGACCGGAACTTTGGCTTTTCTCCCAGAATCAGTCATGCTTTCCCGCCTCTGCGCTTCCGTATTATTTCTTTTGCTGGGAATGACTTTTCCGCGCCCTCAATTACACATCTTCCAATTCTACCTGCACTGAAATGCTCAAGAGCCACTTCCTCCACAGATCTTTCCAAATCCCCTTTTGTAAATGAAAGGAAACTTCTTTGAATTCCTATAACCCTCCATCTGAGCCTTCGTCTTGGTAAGTACCTGGTACCCTCTATTGTTCTGTAACCTTCCTGTGGACGGGATCTTCCTGATTTATTTCCTTTTGTAACTCAACACGACATCCAGCACAGTGCCTTGCATATAGTAGATGCTTGTTAACTACCTAATTAGGTAAGAGAAAGAATCTGCCCCCCTTATCCTACAAGACCTGAGGAACCCAGAGACCGGGAGGTTTGCAAGGAAGGCTGCTGGGAAGGGATGACCCCGGCGGGCCTGCTTATCAGGCCCTTGTGAGAAGTGTAACCTATAATAAAAGTTGCCTGTATTTACTGTTTCTTTTATTCTCACTTCTCATTCTCTTCTAAACTCACTGCACTCAGGCTTCTACTTTCTCCAGGCCATCAAAACAGCTCTCGTCAAGGTCACCAACAATCTTAATTTTTCCAAATGCAGGGGTCAGTCCTCTATCTCCTAGTCTTTTTCTGCTTGAAAAAGTTGATCACTCTCCCCCACCCCCCCAACACACTTTTGGCTTCTGTGATGTCAACACTTACTTTTTTTTCTGCTTTCTTAACAGCTTTTGCTGCTGCTGCTGCTGCTTCTTCTTCTTCTTCTTCTTCTTCTTCTTCTTCTTCTTCTTCTTCTTCTTCTTTTTAAGATTATTTATTTATTTATTCAGGGATCCCTGGGTGGCGCAGCGGTTTGGCGCCTGCCTTTGGCCCAGGGCGTGATCCTGGAGACCCGGGATCGAATCCCACATCGGGCTCCCGGTGCATGGAGCCTGCTTCTCCCTCTGCCTATGTCTCTGCCTCTCTCTCTTTCTCTCTCTGTGACTATCATAAATAAATAAAAATTAAAAAAAAAGAGAGAAAGATTATTTATTTATTTATTCATGAGATGGGGGGGGGGCGGTAGAGACACAGGCAGAGGGAGAAGCAGGCTGCATGCAGGGAGCCCGACGTGGGACTCGATCCCAGGTCTCCAGGATCAGGCCTGGGCTGAAGGCGGCGCTAAACCGCTGAGCCACCCAGGCTGCTCTGGCTCTTGCTTCTTTACAGTCTTTTTTTTCTGGTTCCTCCTTTGCCTGACCTCTAAATGTTATAGTGTTCCAGAGCTTAATCCTGGTTCTCTCCTGTTTCCTTCCTTTAACTGGACTGTCTACTCTGGTAATGTTATTTAGTGTTCCATGGCTTTGAGAAGTTATCTATCTATCGATGACTCAAATTTTTGTCTCCAGGTTCTCCTGAGTTCTAGAATTGCATTTTCAAAGTGAAACTTTTGATTTCCTCCTAAATCTGTTCCTTCTCCAGTTATTTCTGGTCATTAATGACTCCGTGAACCGTTAGTTTGGTCAAGCTGTAAATTTGGGACATATTTCTGTGTCTCCTCTTTCCCTTTCTCCCTTCATCGGTAAGTCCTATTAGCTCTGTTTCCAAGTATTTCCTGAAGCTCTCTACTTCTTCCCGTCTCCGTTGCCACTTTCCTAGAACAAGCTACTGTCACCTCTTGCCTAGACTACTAAATGGCATTCTCAGTGGTTTTG
This sequence comes from Nyctereutes procyonoides, assembly GCF_905146905.1. NCBI lineage: Eukaryota > Metazoa > Chordata > Mammalia > Carnivora > Canidae > Nyctereutes > Nyctereutes procyonoides. The sequence continues at coordinate 343,391 of NW_026575124.1, read as the reverse complement.
TTTCTACTCTTGCCTCACTATTCTGTACTTTCTTGCCAGTCACCAAATTCTTTAAAAGTGTAAAATTAGATCACATCACTTCCTGTTGAACACCCTTTAGGGTTCCCATTGCTGTTAGATTGAAATTCGAGTTCCTTCCCCCTGGCCTAAAACACATTTCCATGATCTGACTCTGGACTGTTTCCCTAAACTCATGTTGAATCATCTTCCCCTTGGTTCACTGTCACTCAACCACACAATTTTTAAGGCAAACATGCTGAGCTAGTTCTTGCCCCAGTGTCTTAATACTTGCTGTCTCTTCTACCCAACAAGATCTTTTCCCTAATCTTCATAGTCTCTTTTCCATCATTCAAATCTCAGTTTACACGTCATCTAAAAAATTCTTTCCTGAGCCCTCGCTCATTCCTACTTTGCCCCATCATATCCACCCTGTTTTGTTCTGTTTATTAACTGTCATTACTATTTGAAATTCTCTTATTCTGCTTGTTATCTGCTTCATTGGAATTTAAGCGTTATGAGATTAGAGATTATTTACTGCCATATCTCCAGTAGGTAGAACAGTTTCTGGTGCCTACCAGGTGCTCAGTGAATATTTGTTGGAAGAGTGAGTGATGTCCAGGATGCTTTATAGAGAAGAGACCTTTCTTCTGAATTGTTTTCTTAGGGTTCTAAGTAGAAGAGATATAAGTATAATTGCATGATGTACTGCTCTAGAACACTCAGTCGTTTCTCAGACAATTGTGAAACAAAATGGATTATCTTCACCTTTTGTTTTTTTTTTGTTTTTTTTTTTTAAATATTTTTTTTATTTTTATTTATCTACGATAGTCACACACACACACACACACACACACACACACAGAGAGAGAGAGGCAGAGACACAGGCAGAGGGAGAAGCAGGCTCCATGCACCGGTAGCCCGACGTGGGATTCGATCCCGGGTCTCCAGGATCGCGCCCTGAGCCAAAGGCAGGCGCCAAACCGCTGCGCCGCCCAGGGATCCCTATCTTCACCTTTTGAAAGTACTACTTGTTCACTTTTCTCTTCTTTATACGTTATCCTTTCTTAAAGGTATGTGGCAGGAAATTAAATGAGGAAGGGAGATTGTAAGCAAAAACCTAGGGAGCTGATATTCCAACTGAACCGCTAGAAGATAAAATAAGTTCTGGGAAATGTATCCTGAGTCTTAGGGATGGTGGTGATGGTGATGAAGTAGAGGTAGATTCAGACTTGGTGTCATTTTCTCTCCTGGCTGAAGCGGATTTTGTAGTCTGAAGGACAAGTGACAGTGGGACATGATGTTCAGTGTCCCCCAGGCAGGAGGGGAACAGAACAAATTCCTGCTGAAATCTTTCATGGGACGGGGTAATGGTCAAGGCTGTGAGAATCTGCGTAGACTGTCAGGATGTTTGTGACCTTTAGTTTTTGGTACCTTTTTTTCTTTCTATTCTGAAATAAAGATTCAAAAAAGGGGGGGGGGATCCCTGGGTGGCGCAGCGGTTTGGCGCCTGCCTTTGGCCCAGGGCGCGATCCTGGAGACCCGGGAATCGAATCCCACGTCGGGCTCCCGGTGCATGGAACCTGCTTCTCCCTCTGCCTGTGTCTCTGCCTTTCTCTCTCTCACTGTGTGCCTATCATAAATAAATTAAAAAAAAAAAAAAAAAAAAAGAAAAAGAAATAAAGATTCACAGTAAGTTGCAAAAAAAAAAAAAATCCATACCCTTCACAAAGTTTTCCCGTTGCGTAATGAGAAGTACATTTCTCATTAATCTGGGTGAAAGTAAGTTTGTATCTCCATTTATTTTATTTATTTATTTATTTATTTTAAAGATTTATTTATTCATTCAGAGAGAGAGATAGAGAGGCAGAGACACAGGCAAAGGGAGAAGCAGGCTCCATGCAGGAAGCCCGATGTGGGACTCGATCTGGGGTCTCCAGGATCAGGCCCTGGGCTGCAGGTGGCGTTAAACTGCTGCGCCACCAGGGCTTCCCCTGTATCTCCATTTAAATTTAGGTATTCTTTGAGGTGCTGATGATAACCCCAAATCTCAAAGCTAAACTCTTTTTTTTCTCTTTTGAGCTTTCTTTATGAGCTCAAGAGAACTTACCTCCCTTAGTCGTGTATGTGTTGACTGATCCCAGTGGGCTGGCAGACCGACTAGACTCCTCAAGCAAAGACTAGACTCTAGAAGCAAAATGGGATGCTTCTAGAGGTAGCTGGTATACTGTTCATTCACTAGCATTTCTTTTAATGCTCTTGCCGTCTGATTATAAAAATAAGATATATTCATTGTATATTTACGTTTAATTTTTATTTATGTTAAAGATTTTGGTTATTTACTTGACAGCGCGAGAGATCACAAGCAGGAGGAGCAGCAGGAGTAGCGGCAGAGGGAGAAGCAGGCTCCCCTCTGAGCAGGGAGCCCAGTGTGGGGTTCAAACCCAGGACCTGGGACAATGACCTGTGCCGAAGGCAGACACTTAATCAATTGAGCCCCAGTATACCTTTAAAAATGAATATATAGGGGGATGCCTGGGTGGTGCAGTCTGTTAAGCATCTGATTCTTGCTTTCAGTTCAGGTCCTGATATCAGAGTCGTGAGATCGAGCCTTACATCAGGCTCCCTGCTGAGCACAAAGTTTGCTGAAGTTTCTTCCTCTCCTTCTCCCTTTGCCCATCCCCCCACGCTGGCATATGCATACTCTCGCTCTTTCAAATAAATAAATCTTTAAGAAGAAAACCAGACATGAATATATACAAAAAGGAATCACAGAGGGACAGTGTAGTATAATGAATGAGTCTCTGAAGCCAGACCACCTAGCATTCTCTCGCTCTCTCTCTCTCTCAAATAAAATCTTAAAAAAAAAAAAAGATTATACATACACAGTTTAGAATAGTACCTAGTACACAGTAAGTATTCCTCTTATCCATGACAGATGGCAGGAGAGCTGGCTGACAAAAAGGACCGGGATGCATCACCTTCCAAGGAGGAAAGGAAGCGATCTCGGACTCCTGAGAGAGAGCGAGATAGAGACCGGGACCGGAAGTCTTCCCCATCTAAAGACAGGAAGCGGCATCGTTCAAGGGATAGGCGTCGAGGAGGCAGCCGTTCTCGCTCCCGTTCCCGTTCCAAGTCTACGGAAAGGTAAAGTAACTTTGTCTGTCTTATATGGGATGGGAGAGTACATTTCAAACGTCTTCATTCTTGGTTCTTCTGATGCCTCCAGTATTAGGATGTTAGTCTTTCATATTTCTCTACCTCTAGTGATCTAGTAGCTCTTAAAAGTTAAGAGGGAGGGGCTCCTGGGTGGCCCAGTGGTTGAGTGTCTGCCTTTGGTTTAGATCATGGGTGCTGCATCGGGCTTCTTGTAGGGAGCCCACTTCTCTCTCTACCTGTGTCTCTGCCTCTCTCTGGGTGTCTCTCATGAATAAATAAAATCTTTAAAAAAATGGTAAGAGGAAACTTGTAAGATGAAGGTCCAGGTGGTCGAGGAAGATTGTTCCTCTCTTCACATGGGTGATGGCCTATCGTTACCATTAATGCTTAGCAGTACAACCCTGATCTAGAAGACTTTCTTCGAATTCCCTCATAGCTTCTCCTGGACACACCCCAATTTGTAAAATATTACTTTGTGTAGAAAAGAGCATGAGAATCTCTTTAGGGTTGCAGTGAAGATGGATACTTGTAAAATAACACATGATTTCTTAAACTTGCTGTCTTTAGAGAGCGAAGGCATAAAGAACGAGAACGGGATAAGGAGCGTGATCGGAATAAGAAGGACCGAGACCGGGACAAGGATGGGCATAGACGGGACAAGGACCGTAAACGATCCAGGTACCTGAGGGAATGGGAGTAGGCTTTAGGAGAATGCTCCCATCTCTTCCTCTCTGCCTTGGAGCTGGCTCAGTGTCATAGGAAAGAAAGTTCTTAGTGACTCCTACCGGTAGTGATAACAGCTGGCTTTTTTAGAAGGCATGTATCCTTCGATGCTATAACCAGTTACTGAAGTCACAACTATTTGAGGGTCACCTTGTTCTTAAAGGTTAGAAATTAGTTGAAGAGGCTTACCAGCCTACGAAACATTCTCTTAGCTCCATTGGACCATTCAGGTTTCTATACAAGATAGACAGCATATATTTGTTAGGATAGCATAATGCCCCAATACCTTGATCTGTTTCCCTTGGAAACTTTGTATGCAAAGTTTTTATTAGGCTCTGAGTGCGTAAGTTAGAATTCAGGGCATAGGACACAATTCCCATAACAAATACAGGGGCTTGTTGAAGATCTCTTGTAGATGGGGCTTGTAGCAGTTGTGGGGGAAGGATCTCTGGGACTGGTAGGAAGGGAGCATGGGGAGGGAACCTACAGAGCAGTATTGGGGAAGGGTAGATGGTTGGAGGGGACCTTGTAGACTAAATTTATTGTGTATTATAAAGTTGAGCAAGATTTTTTTTTTCAATGTGTATGTGCTATTTGGAAGAGAGATTTTTGCCATCAGTAGTGAAGACCCACTTGTGAGAAGAGATTAGTCTTGGAAAAGGAGATTCAGTAGAATGGGGCCAAGCAAGGCCATCATTAGATTTCAGAGCAGACAGAGTGACCGTGACCATGCCTGCAAAGGGAGCTTCAGGGCATGATGGGTGGCCATGGGCCAGTCTTGTTGAGTCATGGAAAAACTTCATCCTCTTTGGGGCTCAGCCTGACCCTCTTCAAGGAGCGGGGGTAAGACAGTGATATGGACCTCTCCTCTTCCTTTTCTTTAAAGTTTATCTCCTGGGCGAGGAAAAGATTTTAAATCTCGGAAAGACAGAGACTCTAAGAAGGATGAAGATGATGAACATGGTGATAAGAAGCCTAAGGTAATGGGCAGCCCGGGTGGCTCAGCGGTTTAGCGCCGTCTTCGGCCCAGGGTGTGATCCTGGAGACCCGGGATCGAGTCCCACGTCGGGCTCGCTGCATGGAGCCTGCTTCTCCTTCTGCCTGTGTCTCTGCCCCTCTCTCTGTCTCTCATGAATAAATAAAAAAAATCTTTAAAAAAAAAAAAGAAAATCCTAAGGTAAAGGAGAGGAAAGATTTCTCTCCTCTTCCTCTTCAGTTTGTTCTCCATTACTGATCCTTTATGTACTGATGTCCTGTTTTTCATCTTCAGGCTCAGCCGTTATCCCTGGAAGAACTTCTGGCCAAGAAAAAGGCTGAGGAAGAAGCTGAGGCAAAGGTGAGAATGTGGAGATCTCTGTTAGTTGGCAGAGCTGCTAAAGCATCACAGACTGAGGCACATAAACAGTTCCAGAGGCTAGAAGCTGAGATCATGGTATCCGTAGGGTTGTTTCTTCGAGGCCTCTCTCCTTGGCTTGTAGGTGGATGTCTTCTCTGCCCTCACATGATTTTCCCTCCGTGTGGGCGTGCCCCCAGTGTCTCTGTCCACTTAGGAGGACACCCGTCACATTGGTTTAGGGTCCACCTGAAGAGCCTCCTTTTACCTTAAGCACTTCTTAAAGGTTCTGTCTCCAAATATAGTAATATTCTAAGGTCCTAGGGGTTAGGGTTTTGACATACAAATTTTGAAGGGGACAGTTCAGGCCATAGTGGGGTCCTAGACCTAGGTGTGTTTTCCATAACAGGTGTAATGCCTGAGCAGATATTGTTGGGCTCCCTGCCAGTTCCGCAACAGTGGTGCGATTATACCCTGCTCCTGTGTCCTTTGTTTACAGTTCCAATCTATTTTGTAGCCCAAGTTCCTCTCCAAAGCAGAACGAGAGGCTGAAGCCCTAAAGCGACGGCAGCAGGAGGTGGAGGAGCGGCAGAGGATGCTCGAAGAAGAGCGGAAGAAAAGGAAACAATTCCAAGACTTGGGCAGGAAAATGTTGGGTTCGTTTTCCTCCCCGTGTAGCCCTTGGATGGGTTAGGAGAGGGTGGGAGGGGATTGTCATTCTTGAGAGCCAGAAACCAGTTTGCTCTGGAGTTTGGAAAAGGGAGGGATGTGGGAGTTGATGAGAAAAAGACCTTTGTGTCAGGTCTCCATTTCCCTTGTATTGTAAATCTCCCACTTCTCGTTTGGTGTCTATTGTCTGGATCCTCTCCATGCCCTCTCTTTTCTTGCACTGAGCTCTTCCGCAGCTTTGCTTTCCTTGATCTGCAGAAGACCCTCAGGAACGGGAGCGTCGGGAACGCAGGGAGAGGATGGAGCGGGAAACCAATGGAAATGAGGATGAGGAAGGGCGGCAGAAGATCCGGGAGGAGAAGGATAAGAGCAAGGAACTGCATGCCATCAAGGTGCGGGCCTTGCTTCGGTATTCACTTCCCGCGCTACGCACACAGAAGTTTGGTCTCGTTATTTGGCCATTCTGCTCTCTGCATGTGAGGTCGGGGTGGGCCTCCAGCTTTGCCTTCTGTCCCTGGGCAGGAGCGTTACCTGGGTGGCATAAAGAAGCGGCGCCGAACGAGGCATCTCAATGACCGCAAGTTTGTCTTCGAGTGGGATGCATCCGAGGACACATCCATCGACTACAACCCCCTGTGAGTGGCTTTGGGGCCTGAGTGCTAAGTCTTTTACACTAGGCGGTTCCCGGAGAGAACTAACTGGTGACCACAGAAAGAGAAGATTCTGGGACGGGGACAATGGTAGGCGCGTAGCCAGCCAGCTCTCCAGGCGAGGGAAGACTGGCTGGAAAGGTGTTCGTATCGGCACCTGTCAGTAGTCCGCCCTTCCCTCCTGCTGCCCCAACAGCTTCTCTCTTTTTTTTTCTTCCTCTGTCTCCATCTCAGATACAAAGAACGACACCAGGTGCAGTTGTTGGGGCGAGGCTTCATTGCAGGCATTGACCTGAAGCAGCAGAAACGAGAGCAGTCTCGTTTCTATGGAGACCTAATGGAGAAGAGGCGGACACTGGAAGAAAAGGAGCAGGAGGAGTGAGTGGGAGGGCTAGGGGCGGTTGGGCAGAGCCCAGAGCCTACAAAAAGGAGCTGGAGGTTACTGATCCCACTTGCTCCTCACGTCCTGCTCCAGGGCCAGACTCCGCAAGCTCCGTAAGAAGGAAGCAAAGCAGCGCTGGGATGATCGGCACTGGTCCCAGAAGAAGTTAGATGAGATGACGGACAGGGACTGGCGGATCTTCAGAGAGGACTACAGCATCACCACCAAAGGTGGCAAGATCCCCAATCCCATCCGGTCCTGGAAAGACTCTTCTCTGCCCCCGCACATCTTGGAGGTCATCGATAAGTGTGGATACAAGGTAAAGAGAGGCAGACTGGCCCAGAAGATCTGACTTGTTCCTATATTCTAGGGGAATCACACTTACTTTGGGAACAGGAAGCTCTGTTCCTTTGTTCCTCTGTTCTGTGCCTTCTCTGCCGGGGAGCACTAACGTGATGCTGTCACTTTCTGGTGGGAGTATTAGCCTTTGTTGACTGTGTTTCCTTGCTGTGAACTGGTGTCCTCCTTCTGTGCTGGCACATGTGCCCAGGGACAGAAGTCAGCAGTAGCTTGGGTAGCAGAACTCCATCTGTACCTATTATTCCCTCTGGGTCACTGCAGGAACCAACACCTATCCAGCGTCAGGCAATCCCCATTGGGCTACAAAATCGCGACATCATTGGTGTAGCTGAGACTGGCAGCGGCAAGACAGCAGCCTTCCTCATCCCACTGCTGGTCTGGATCACCACTCTCCCCAAAATCGACAGGTGAGGTCAGCTGGCACCAGCTGGAGTAGATTTGGCTGGGTGGGAAAGGTCACAGTGGCAAATAAGCATTGGGTTTTCTTTCTTTCTTCCTTTCTTTTTCTTTTTCTCTTTCTTTTTCTTTTTCTTTCTCTTTCTCTTGCTCTTTCTCTTTATTTTTCTTTCTTCTCTCTTCTCTTTCTCTTTCTTTTCCTTCCTTCCTTCCTTTTTTATTTCTTTTTCTTTCTTTCTTTTCTTTTTCTTTTTCTTTTTCTTTTTCTTTCTTCCTTCCTTTCCTTTCCTTCCCTTCCTTCCTTCCTTCCTTTCCTTCCTTTCCTTCCTTCCTTTCTTTCGTTTTATCTACCTCTGTATTTATTTATTTTAAGTAGGCTCCATGTCCAGCATGGAGCCCAGCATGGAGCCCAGCATGGGGCTTGAACTCACAACTCTGAGATTAAGACCTGAGCTGAAATCAAGAGTTAGATGCTTAACCGAGTAAGCCACCCAGATGCCCCTATTTTTAAGTAATCTCTACACTCAGTGTGGGGCTTGAGCTCACAACTCCACAGTCCGGAGTCACATGCTCTTCCAACTGAGCTAACCTGGTGGCCCCATTTATTTTGCTTTTTAAGTTATAATCAGAATCCCGGTTCTTTAGTCTGGGTCAGATATTAGGGAATAATTGGATCATGGTATCAAAGAAGTGTGTGATTTGGTTGGCAAGGACCACTCCCTGAAGAACTTGGCTGTCCTGGAGTCTGTGACTTTTAAGTGAGATCTTTGCATCCTTTTCCCACCACCTTCCCCATCTCCATAGCTACCCTTAAGAGTTGACTTTGTTTTGCTCCTGTTTGTGGTTGGATGAGAACCAAAGCTCATGGAACTATGGGCTGCCCCATTTACCACAGGATCGAAGAGTCAGACCAGGGCCCTTACGCCATCATTCTGGCCCCCACTCGTGAGTTGGCTCAGCAGATTGAGGAAGAGACCATCAAGTTTGGGAAGCCACTGGGCATCCGCACTGTGGCCGTCATTGGCGGCATCTCCAGAGAAGACCAGGGCTTCAGGCTGCGCATGGGCTGTGAGGTTCGTTCACCTAGCCGGCAGCCAGCCTGCTGTGTGAGGGCTCTGACTTTGGGGGCTGTGTTTCTAGTTTCTGCCACGGATGGGCAGTATAATGAAGAAAAGGACTGGCTTATATGTATGTGCTGTTACTTAGAACTTATGCACAGATAGGTAACGTGCACATTAATTCTACCAGCGACCGTATGAGAATAGGTAGGTTACCTCCATCGTACAGATGAGGCTGAGGCTCAGGTCACAGCTGGCGAGGAGAAGAGCTGAGATCCATATCCAAAGCCCACCAGATCATGCCTTCTCAGGGTGAGGGGAAGATAACTTTTTTTTTTAAATTTTTATTTATTTATGATAGGCACACAGTGAGAGAGAGAGAGGCAGAGACACAGGCAGAGGGAGAAGCAGGCTCCATGCACCGGGAGCCTGACGTGGGATTCGATCCCGGGTCTCCAGGATCGCGCCCTGGGCCAAAGGCAGGCGCTAAACCGCTGTGCCACCCAGGGATCCCAGAAGATAACTTTTTATAAGAATTCTGATGCAGGAATTGAGTCTTTGCAGACTTTTTGGTGTAATCCCTTTATGTAACCTTCTCTGTAGTTGCCCTTGGTTCCTCTTTGTAAAAAAGTTCCTTCTGATTTTGCTCTTCTGTTTAACCTTCTGAACCTTACTCAGAAAACCTATTTATCCCTAAAAAAAATCCAAGGTAACAACAAGGGATTTCATCCCAGTTCTTATGAACCTTTGCTGCCAATCCTAACTGGAGGTTGGGGTCCAAGTTCCTTAGCATTGGAGGACTGTTGCCCAAGGGGACGGATAGTTCACAGGAGGGAGGAGAAAGAGATACATGCTAGGGCTGCATGTGTTTCCACTGTACCCTCCAGATTGTCATCGCTACCCCAGGACGTTTGATTGATGTGCTGGAGAACCGTTACCTTGTACTGAGCCGCTGTACCTATGTGGTTCTGGATGAGGCAGATAGGATGATTGACATGGGCTTTGAGCCAGATGTCCAGAAGATCCTGGAGCACATGCCTGTCAGCAACCAGAAGCCAGACACAGATGAGGCTGAGGACCCTGAGAAGATGTTGGCCAACTTTGAGTCGGGAAAACATAAGTACCGCCAAGTAAGGCTGCTTCCCTAGGCTGGGAAATGGGGGCGAGTTGCCAAACCTGCTCTGAGGCCCTTCTTGCCCTGGATGGGCCCAGAGTACATTTACCAGCATGTCAGTCCTCCGACACTCCTAGCTGTGTAGCCATGGGCTGTGCCCTAGAAAATCATTCCAAGGCATTATGCTGCTCCTTACCACGGGCGCCAGCAGATGCTCTCAGCCCTTCCTGTCATCATAGGATGTAAAGGACCTTGGTGAACAGGTACTGAGGAAAGAAGGGGGAAGGCAGAGGACACCGTTTCCTACGGTGGGGTTGTCAAAGCCTACTCAATGGCTCACTGTAGGTTCTTTAGCCCAGGCTACGCTGCCTGTGCTGATGGGGGATATGTGGTGGTGTCCGCCGGGGCCCAGGGCTGAGCTTCCTGTTTTCATAGACCGTCATGTTCACGGCCACCATGCCCCCGGCGGTGGAGCGTCTGGCCCGGAGCTATCTTCGGCGACCGGCTGTGGTGTACATTGGCTCTGCGGGCAAGCCCCACGAACGTGTGGAACAGAAGGTCTTCCTCATGTCAGAGTCAGAAAAGAGGTACGGGGGCAGCTGAACCAGGAAAAATGTGATGGAGAAGGAGCTTTTTTCAGTACGGGGGATGGAGGGTAAATGTTCTGTTGTGTTGGAGAACGGCTGTTTTCTTGTTCGGGGTGCCATGGGCTTGAAGGTCCTGGAATTGGTGTTGGTAGATCTGGGTGGGCATCCCACTCAGAGGTACGCCTCTAATGTTTCTCCTCTTACTCTTCTCCCCAGGAAAAAGCTGCTGGCAATCTTGGAACAAGGCTTTGATCCACCCATTATCATTTTTGTCAACCAGAAGAAAGGCTGTGATGTTTTGGCTAAATCCCTGGAGAAGATGGGGGTGTGTCTGGCAGGGGAGAACCAAATCTGCTCTCTTTGGTGGGGCATTCTAAAGATAGAGGGGCCCTCGAAGCCTCTTCCTTTCAGTTCTGTCCCACTCTTTGACCTCTTTAATATTCAAGTCAGGGCCAGAGAGAAAAGGGCAGTTTGATGGGGATGAGGGATGGGGTCTGTTGCTGTGATTCCCTGTCTGGACCAGCAGTGCCAGTCAGAGCTGTCTTGGGTCTTCCTCCAACGGGGCCGAGCCAGGGACAGGTTTTGAGCCACACATCCTGAGGCTGTGGAATAGTGGATCAAAGTTCTTTGTGTTGATCTGTGTTTGGGAAAGGGGGTGGCATGGTCAGGAGGGAGATGTGGGTGATCGGTGTCCTTTACTCCTGCCGCTGGTATCTGAAGGGAAGGGTGTGTCTTCTTAAGTGTCTTGGTCCCCGCTTGCCACCCTCAGCCTCATTCTCTCTTTGATGACTGCCCATCTCTCTGGCTCTACCTCCACCCGCCCCACAAGCTGCTTTACCTTTGAGCTGACTGTCTGCTCCTGTCACCCCACACCCCGTCGTCCCCCTTCCCTTCCCCCAGCCTACCTATCCTCTTGCTTTCCGTTGCCCTCATTCTCTCTCCTTCCTTCCCCTTCTACCCTACTGCTCTGTAACCCTCCCTCTGTGTCTTCACTCCCTTAATTTCTGTGTCTTTCTGTGAGCCCTCTGCTCTTTCCTCACCTCCCCCTTCTTCCAACAGTACAACGCTTGCACGCTGCATGGTGGAAAAGGCCAGGAGCAGCGAGAGTTTGCACTGTCCAACCTCAAGGCCGGGGCCAAGGATATTTTGGTGGCTACGGACGTGGCAGGTCGTGGTATTGACATCCAAGATGTGTCTATGGTCGTCAACTATGATATGGCCAAAAACATTGAAGGTCAGTGCAGGGGAAGCAGCTTCCATCCGGGTAAAGGGAGGCTACTTGTCAGGTGCTCATTCCTCACAGCTCCGAGCCTGGGATTGCTTGTTCCAGTGAGACAAGCTCTGCTCTCTAGGTCTCATGGGTTTGTTGTCCCAGTACCTGGGACAGGTCTGTCCTGGAGGCGGGGGGCTGCTCTCAGCCTGGGTGTGGTGGGACAAGTGCCTTCGGTGGTGGGGAGAGCACTGTGGGTGCTGCAGGGTCAGGTGGCACAAGTGGTATCAACCCCGGGGTGGTGTGGGGTGGGTGGGTGATGCCTTTAGAAGGGAGGCCTGGTAGCCTCAGTGGCATTCCTCCCCCTCCCCAGATTACATCCACCGCATTGGCCGCACGGGCCGAGCTGGCAAGAGTGGTGTGGCCATCACCTTCCTCACCAAAGAGGATTCTGCTGTGTTCTATGAGCTGAAGCAAGCCATCCTGGAGAGCCCAGTGTCCTCCTGCCCCCCAGAGCTAGCCAACCACCCAGATGCCCAGCACAAGCCAGGCACCATCCTCACCAAGAAGCGCCGGGAAGAAACTATCTTTGCTTGACACAGCACTCTTCCCATCAGTTTAAGGGCATGTGCTGAAGCCCATTCTTCAGGACCCTCACATCTCTCTTTCCAGGTCCTCACTCTTTCGGGGCCTTAGGAAACAATCAGATACCTTGGCCTACACCCTCAGGTCTAAAGGCCTGAGCATGGGGCAGCAGAAAGAGAGGAAACTGCTGGAGGGGCAGGGAGAATGAAGCAGCACAGGTTCTGGCCCAGCTCTGCCCCTCCTGAGGGCCTTGGGATTACATTGGACCATCAGCTCTTGCCAGTCATGGGAGCCGCCAGGTGGCATTGCCTCACAGATTTGAACAAAAACCTGGCTGCCAGGCTGGTACCTCTTGGGCACGGACATGACTGCAGAAGTGGCAGCAGTGTCGTTGCCCTCGGTGACCCCGGGGTGGGGGGTGGGGCGTCCAGCACCGTGAGCGTTAGGAACCTCGGACTATGTCATTTCGACAGCTCTCTGTCCTTTCGGATTATAAAAAAAACAAGTTGAGAGCCTTGTTTAGAGCTTGCACGGCCCCTGTGCCAGGGGGTGCTGTGCACTCTAGGCATCCCTCACCCAGGGAATTTTTTTTAGTAGATGTGGGGACAGGGTGAGCTGGCTGTGCCCATCTTGAAGTCACTGAGTGAAATTTCTGTTTTTTATTCTCTGAGAAGATGAGTTTGTATGTTCTGCGAATAAACACATGAAGATGAAGGCCGTGTTGAATTCTAGCTACACTCCATCTCCCAGGTTCTCCCCGCTGCCACAGGAGATAGGAGGACGGCCCTTGCCTCGGCGAGTTGACTTAGGAGATGAAAGAAAACCAAGTCCAGAAAAGAGCCTAGGGCGTCAGTTGATGGTCTGAATCGATAGGAGGCCACTTGAGGGCAGATGGAAAAGCCACTGGCCGCAGGATCAGAATGCACCCTCCCTGCCTGCCCTAGCCTCACCTAACTTGTAGCTCTGCCTGCCGGGGCACCCTCTCTTTGCACACGGGTGGGAATGGAGAGCAGCTGTGAAACCGGCATGTGAGGCATCGGTGGAGCCCGCTGGAGTGTGCCGAATGCCCAGACCTCGGTACCTTTGCTTGTGGCTCCCTGATGGCTCAGCCCACTGCTCACGGGAGGGGCAGAGCTGGGGACCGGGAACTTTAAGGAGTGGTGAGCTGGGGCCTGCTGAGCTCGGTTGTGGGGAGAAGCCCGCAGAGCCGGCAAGTATGTGGAGTTGAAGTTACAAGAACTCTTGGGCAGACTCTTGGGCTTTTTTGTCCCGAGGCAGGGACAGTGTAAGGCTGTGCCTCAGCCTCTTCCTCCCCACCTTCAGAGCAGGTCCTTTCTGAGATGCTGAATGTCTTCCGGCACCTGGGTGGGAGGAAGCACCTGGGAGCATAGTGCCAGCTCTGTCCCCCAGCTCTGTCCTTGTTCCCATCCCAGTCAGTGACTCCTCCATGAGAGAGAGGGCCAGGATACTTGTTTCCTTCAGGCTTGGACTGCCCGGTGACACACTTGGCCACCTGAGCCAGCACACACAGAACAGGAGCCTGCAGGACTGTGCATGGTGTTTATTAGTGATGACAGTGAGGTGGGGGTCTTGTGGAACATGCTCTGTAGGTCACACACTAGAGCCATAAGGCAAGGGTAGTCGGGTAGACAGGGCCTCTGGGGGCTGTCCACTGCGTCCTCTCTCTCCCCATCTAACCCTAACTTAACAAGCAGCAGTTTATGAATCAGCGAATAAAGTTGGGCCCATGTGCCCGGGAGGCATGAGGGCCAAGAACAGATATGACCGGATGCAAGAGCGAAAGAATGAGGGGGGCAAGGAGGCCCCCGAAGCTGTTCCATATGTTCTCTGCTATACACGCCCTCCCTTCCCAAACCCCCAATCCAGGTTGGCTCCTGTCTGCCGTTTGGCTTGACCATGCTCCTGTCTCTGGCGCTGTCAGGTGTTAAGAAGCTTCCCCAGTAGGTGAAGAGAACCGTTTGGGAGCTTCAGCTGTGAGGCCTTTGGCCCCAGCCTAGCCTGCCTGCTGCTCCAGCCTCGTGTGCGGATGCCCCACCCCAGCTGATGGACAGGAGTGTCACCCTGTTGGGCTTTGATTGTCTCGTTTCTAACGTGTGGCAGTGAGGTGAGTGGCGGACCTCGAACCCCAAAGCACAACCCCCAAGTCCCTTGACTGTTAGGACTGGTGCCTGCTCCGGGACCTTGCTTCTTCCTCGTGCCATGCTGCCCGCACCCCCACCCTCTTGTCACTCTGAGGGGGCATCCCTTCCCTGAGTCTGGTGGGAAGGCCCCTGGCAAAGGGGTTCCTGGCCTGAGGGCACTGCCTGGTGGGGCAGCTTCTTGTGCAGGAGAGGAAGGTGCCAGGGGTGCAGCACACACAGCTAGTACCTGGAATGGGAGCCTAGGGGGGTCACTGCCCAGGAGGTAAGGGGGCTCCCTGCTTCTCCCAGAACCTTGGGACCACAGGCAGCCCTGGAGCTGGGGCTGGGCAGGGGTTGTGGGGGCTGAGCCTAGTGCCAGCCTAATGCCAGTCTAACTCCAACCTGCCTGGAGTGGGCACCCCAGCCAGCTGTGCCTGCGCCTGCCAGGGTAGGGCAGCAGGAGGCCGTCAGTAGCTATCCTTGGGCCAGGGCCGGTTGCGCTGCCAGTTCCGGTCATTGTGGTTGTGCTCCGAGTCCTGGGCTAGGAGCCGGTCTTGGGGGTCGTGCCCGTTAGCACTAGGCAGCCCCGAGGTGTGTTGGCGGTGAGGCTGGTACAGATCCTGGTAGGCGTCTGCATAGTCCTCCTCCAGGTGGCAGGAGCTACGCTGTGAAGACCCTGTCCAGGCTTGGCGGGAGCTCTCGCTGGCCTCATCTGAGGGCATCAGGCTGTCCCGCTCCAGGGGTGAGTGCTCCTCGCCACGTTCCCCTAGCAGCTGCTGGTTCTGGGGACAACACAACAGCTCTAAGTAGACAGGGCCAACCTCGCCTTGGCCTCCCTCCCCTCTCTGGTGTTTGTGTGTTGGGGTGGGGGCAATTCTTCCTCCCTCATCTCTCAGTTCCTGGATACAGGAGATGGTGCAAGGAGGGAGAGGAATCTTTCACTTGAGACATGGAAAACTGGAGCTTTGGACTCCTGCAAAATTCAGGCTCTGCCTTCAAGACAGACTAAAAGAAAGAGTGAGCCCAGAAAAGTAACCTGAGATTACCCATCTCATTGATTTCCTCCCCTCTCATCAGGAAGTTCTATGCCCATCTGCCCTAGCTCTGTACAGCACAGCTGAGATCTGCAATCCTTCGGCCTTCGAGCCGGAGGCCAAGGGCAGTCCCCTGGGCCAGGAGGGGGCAGTGCTTTGGCTGGCTTAGCCTGAGAACTGGAGATGGGTACCTGAAGTCCTGGGATGGCGCTGGGAGGGCCCAGAAGTCCAGGGCCAGGGGCTGGGTGGTGGGTGGCCCTCCAGTAAACCTCTAGGTACTCAGCCAGGTGCTCACAGGCATCCTCCAGCTGATTCTCATCCAGAATCACATCAAATGACTCCTAGGGAGGAAAGGAAAAGGGGAAAGATTGGCTTCCTCTCAGTAGCAGCACCCCCCTCCATCTCCATCACTCCCCCAGCCCTGGAAAAGCAAGAGCGGGCACAGCAGTAGCTGATCCAGGCACTCACCGGTGGGCACTGAACCAGCTTATCATATGCCATCATCTGTACAGTCAGGTGCTTCATCTGTGACTTCCCCCGGGAGCGGATGAGGCGCTGGAGGACCTGAGGGGAAAGGGCAGAGCTGGGCCTAGAAAGAACCGGGCATGTCCCCCGCTTGGGATATGGTGTCAGTAGCCAGTGAGGATGACAGAGGGGCAGCAGGAAAGGGGAACTCGGGAGCCCTGGGGCAGGGACCAAGTAGAGTTGTACTGCCTCGTGGGAGGGCAGCCCTGTGGGCCTCCGCCACCACCGTTGATGTACCTTTGGTGAGGATACTTTGACAAAGACGATGATGGGGGCCAGCGAGGTCTTGGCCAGCTGTGCCGGGTGGTTGATGGTGTCAGCATCTAGCACTACCAGCTGCAGGGATTTGGCCAGCTCGAATATGCGCTCAATCTCACTCTGTACTTCCGCTGTGGAGGGGGCAAGCGAGCAGTGATGCTCACCTTGGGGCTCCTCCTACTTCTTACTCCAGCGGGGCTGTGGGCACTCCCAGATGGTAGATGGGAAGGAATTGGAGGGAGAGGGTATTCCTCAAGGCCCGGGCAAGCAGAGAGACCGGGAGCCGGGGTGGCTGCGGTGGTTCTTGCCGGTGCTGGGGCAGGTAGAGGAGCTGGACAGGACTGCAAGGTGCCAGGGAAGAGAAATGTAGGAGGAAGGGTCTCACTAACGCTTGAGTGGGACTAGAAGCAGGAGACCGGGACTTCTCACCAATGCTGGAGCGAGCGGAGGAGCGCTCAATGATGGTCCTCTTGCCGGGGTTGTTGAGCACAGATCGCTTTGCCAACGAGAGGTCAGCGGTGACTCGGGTGATGGAGATCCTGGGTAGGGGCGGGAATCACAGCCCACCTCTAAATTTCAAGACTTAGGCCTCTCCTTACCCAGGTCCCACTAGCTTTCTCTTTGGAAAAGTCCTCGCTACAGGCATCTGGAGGGAGATGGTGATCTTCTCCCTGGTTCTCATGCCACCTGGGGCCAGAGCCGCTTACCTGCCATCAAACCTATGTTTGAGGAAGTCGAAGAGAGCCTTCTGCATCATGTCTGTGACCTGGGGAGGTGGAGGGGAGGAGGGCGGGTTAGGGCTAAGGCATGGGACTGACCAAGCGTCCTCATGGAGGGAGGCAGCATCCCTAGGCACGGCCCTGAAGCCTGCCCCCTCCGCGCCCAGAACCCCTGTGGGGGGACACCCCCTCCCACTGCCCCTGCCCCAGTTAGAAGCAACTCTTTGAGGTCAGGGACCTTCTCTCACCTCGTAACCTTTCAGAGAGGGTCCCACCAGCACCACAGGCCGCATGGAGGGCACCACATCATAGGGGGGAACATGCTCTGCCTGCAGAATTGACCTGAGGTCAGGCAAAGCCATGGGGCCCTGTCACCTGTCCTATGCCTGACTGGTGTGGGGCAGATTCAGAAGTTCTGGGCTCCCTCCCTTCTCTGTTCTCCTGCCTTTCCAACAGTGACGGCCCAGAAGCCTGTCCCCACAGCAGTGAGCCATGAGCCCCCCCCAGCCCAGGTCCCTTCCTTGACTCACCTGCTTTTGCTTCTGCTTGGCTTTTTGGAAAAGGAAATAAAAGATTAAAGTTGGTGAAGGGGGAAAAGCCCTGGGCACACGGTATTCCCTTCCCCAGGGGAGACACTGGGTTTCTCGGAGCTCTTTTGGTCCCTCCGCCAACCCCTTCCCACACGGCTCACCTCACGGGAACAAGCCCTCGCCCCGTGTCTTAGTTACCCACCTCCCCAAGAAGGGCGGGGCGGGGGGAGGCTACCTAGTGATGGAGGGGGGGAGCGGCGGTTGCCAATGTCAGTCAGGCTGGAGGGGTTCCCAGATCTCCTGAGGGCAGAAAGGGAGGTCAGTCGGCTTCTGTGTGTGTGCACATCCTGCACACCATTTGATAGTCGTAGATGTTTCCTTACATCTTAGCTAGTGAGGGAGGGGTGTGTGTGACATACATGTACTTGTGTGTGCTGGCTCCCGTGTTTGCACGGCGCTAATGTGTGCGGCTGGGTCTGAGTGTGCTTGTGGTGACGTGTACTCAGGGTGAAGTGCACGTGTTTGGGGGGTATGTTTACTGTGTCACAAACCCTGCTCTCACCTGGCCTTCTGCTCCTGCTTGAGCCGGATGCTCTCCAGGCGCTGGGGGCTGGGGATGAAGGCGATGTCCCCACCCTCTTTCACTAGCCTCCCGATCCACCAGTCATTGCTGTACTTCTGGGGGAAGGGGTGGTAAGAGGAGGCGCCCAGGCCTCAATCCCGGCTCCTCAATGTGAAGGAGCCAGGGAGGCATTCAGAGACCTGGTCTGAGGAAGGGAGCACAAAAGGAAGGGGGCAGGAGAAGGCGCCAGCGGGAAGGGCAGTCAGGGCGGAGCCACCCAAGATTTCAGTGTGAGGCATCACTATTGTCACGGGGAACCTAAGAGGCAACTCATCTGACTGCTCACTTGACGCATATGGAGACTGAGGCCCAAGCCAGGTCTCAGAAGGATGGAGGCCCTGCCGATCGGGTTTTAGATAAGGGGTGTACGGGTATGTGTTCTGGGTAAGAGCTGAGGAGTCTGGGGACTTGTTTATAGACTAACAAGAGAAAGAGGCATGTGAGCTCGGGCAGGAGCATTAGGGCAGGGATATCGGTAGCTCCTCTTTGGGGTTGGGGTTGGTCACCTCTTTAATGTGCAGAAAATCTTTGGCCTCAAAGTTGACTCCAGATCCCTGGACTGGGCACTCCTCGTCCAGTACGCCACAGTAGCTGACATTGGTCCTCACAGCAAATGCCACAGGTTTGTGCTAGGGAATTTGGCCGTCAGCACAAATGAGGGGGGCCTCCCAGCATCCCTTCTGACTTCAGTGCCCCATTAGTAGAGGGCGAAGGCCCCAACGGAACGCCCAGGACACACATACTCTTGCACACTCATGAGCATCCTGCCCACTGACCCCTTGGGGACTTAGGACCGACCACAAGTTTCCACCCCAGCTTGGCCTTGGCCTGGCCACCCAAGTTGATACCTTGGCCCTTTCAAGCTGCTGCTGAGCCTGGCTCTCCACTTCCCGCCGGGCACTCTCCCGGTCCTCCTCCAGGGAGACGTCTGAGTCCAGAGATGGGCGGCTGGTATAGGAGTCGGCTGAACCCTGGCATGCGGGAGAGGCTGTGACCCCTGGGCTCAGGTGTGAGGGGCACCACAGAGACCCCATACCTCCGACAGCCGTGCCTCCACTAACCCTAGCCTGTCCACGTCCACATGGGCGTCTGGGCCCCAGTGGTCCCTTCCATCTCCCTGAGAAGGGCCCAGTGCCTCTGGGGCTGCAGGAAAGCCGGCCCAATCCATATGTGCTAGGATCTGGGAGCCCTCCCCCCAAGCCTATTAATACTGCGGCTTTGAATAGAGCTTTCACTTTCCTCCTTCCTTTCCTCCCCTCTACCCTGGCCTCTGGGGCAGAGTGAAGGGAGATGTGCTGAAGATGATATATTGGAGATGATTCTGAATCTAAAAGACCCAGCCCTCTTGTTCCCATCAGCCTGCAAAGCAGCCTGGTCCTTATCCCTTTAAGATGCGTGGCAGGAGTACAGTCAGCTGGGAACAGTCAAGAGACGCTGGTTGGCATGGCACTGGTCCTGGGTGTCAGGATAGAGCCATCCACCCCCTTAGATCTCATCTCCCCCAGTGCCTACCCTTGCAGGGTGAAGAGGAGGACAGAGAGCTGCCAACTCCTGGAAGTCACTTCCTCTCCACTCTCCCCACCCCCACTTTCTTTGCTCTCACACCTGCTGGGGCAACTGGCCAGGTGTGGGCAGCAAACAAGACACAGACTGAGAAGGCAACACAAAGCAGTCTCCCTGGGCCCCAGTGAGGCTCGGCCACGCCTACCATCTGGCCTACATCTCCCCAGCCCTTCCCCAAAGGGATATCAGCCCTAGAGAAAGGACCTGTCAGTTCAAGGCAACCCAGCCGAGGACCCTGGGGATGTAGGGACAGGGTCTTTGGCAACCTGAGCCAGGAGAGCCTCCGAGTCCTGCCCACAGGACGGGTCTTTGGGCAGGGGGGGACATTTGGAGGGCTGCGGAGCTCACCGTGAGGGAGACCCTGCGGGAGACGCACAAATGAGCAAGGGAAGCTGGACCTCAGGACGGGAGGGTAGAAGTCAGGATGCCTTGGGGAAAGGGAATCTTTTGTTTTCTGCCTCAGTTTCTCCCTTTATGATCAGAAGCCTGAAGAGGTACCTCCATCAGTTCTGAGGTGCAGGAGGCAGAGAGAAGATCGGAGTCTAGATGAGGGGTCCACGGGGGAGTGTGTTGTGCATGTGTAGGGAAGGGGTTTTAGAATATCCTCCGACTGAGGAACATTCCTTCCAGCTCACCGTGCATGACCACTCACAGAAGGCAGCTGAAGCCAGACTCGCAGTAGGGAACACAAGCTCACGTATCCCAGGCCCTCTGCCCCAGCCCCCCGTCAGCAGGAGCGCTGGTCAGCTTGATGTTAACCCTGGGGCCTGCAGCCTAAGCTAAAGACAATGTCTGTGGTAGATGGAAGGCATGAAGGTAGCACAAAGGGGGGAAAGTCTTCCGTTTTACAGAGGAGTAGTCAGCCCGCTGGTCCCCATCTCTCCTGAGAACAAAATAAGGCTGGCTTGACAGCAGGGTCAAGAGCCGCTGAGCCCCGGGAAGGACCTCTGGACTGTCGGTGGAGCGGGGACCTCCTTTCAGGGGTCGGAGCCATGGCAGATGGCTGTCTGAAGTGAACAGGGGCCAAGGGGAAGGAGGCAAGAGAAGGCGGGATGACCACTCACGTTGATAAATACCTACCAGATGCCTCCTAGATGTCCAGGCCTATGCCTGAGGAGGGGTCTGACCTTTACCCTCTGCTCCAGGGGCTCTCCGTCTAATTTAGTAATCTTAATCTCCCTGCCTGGGGCGTCTGGGTCACCTGGCCTCTCACCTCAGGACGGAAATGACAGGATCTCCCCCTAAAGGTTT
Source organism: Nyctereutes procyonoides (assembly GCF_905146905.1). Classification (NCBI taxonomy): domain Eukaryota; kingdom Metazoa; phylum Chordata; class Mammalia; order Carnivora; family Canidae; genus Nyctereutes; species Nyctereutes procyonoides. The sequence continues at coordinate 322,525 of NW_026575124.1, read as the reverse complement.
AATGGGTTGTGCTCGGAATGGAACCCCCTCTCCATTATCCCCAAGTCCCCAGAGCTCAGCCATCTCTCATGCTCTGGTATCACCTGGGAGGCCAGGGCTGCCCTGCCAAGTGCGCTCTGGGGTCTTGCCTCCCTCACCCCCTGTTATGCCAAAACAGCCAGAGGCTCAGTACTTCTGGAGCTGCCAGGAGTTGGCACAGTGCCCTGGTGGTGCCCCCCTTGCCTGGTGAGTGTGTGGGCAGGCTGCAGCTCCACTCTTGCCTGGCACGGGGGAAGGAGAGGAGGGAGATGAGCCGGTGGATTTATTTAGAGCCTGATCTCCCTCCTACTGCTTCAGAGGGGGCCTCAGGGAGAGCAAGGAGCCAGGCAAGAGAAAGGGAAGTGGGGGGAGGGTGATCCAGGAACCAGTGAGGGGTCGGAGCCGAGGAGGGGGCAGCAGGCTGCCCCGGCACCATCCCCATGTCAGTCTTTACCTTGCAACAGCCCTTGCCTTCTCACCGGGGATGGGAAGAACATTCTAGGGCCCTCCCATCCCCTCAGAGAGGCTCATTCTCAAGCTCACCTTGGCACCCTGGGCCGTGCCAGCTGTCCCTTCAACTGTCAGAAAGAGGTGTCCACCAGAGCCTTGCAAATCATCTGCTCTAGCTGCAATGTAATTAGCCCCAGAGGCCCAATGGGGAATTGGGCCCAGCAGGAGCCCAGTCCCAGAAAAGGACGGAGAGCTGCCCACTCGGAACCCCAGAACTCCTGTACCCTGGGCTTGGCAAGAGTCTGAAGAAAACGCAAAGACTCCCCTTTTGACCAGAGCGCTCTACCCTCCACACCTATCAGGGAGCCTTCCAGGCCACCTAGTGGTCCTCTCCAGAGGAGGCCTTCATGCAGGATGTTTGAGACAAGGGACCGAGAAGCTGCTCCCCATCCTTGCCCCATCTTTCCAGGCACTTTCCCTGCTCTCTGAGCTCCGGGAATCACTGCCTAATGAGCTGATTTGTCTCAGTGGGTCAGGAGATAAAAGCAAAGAGGAGAATTAAATATTTATCAGTTGCCTGGTTCTGGGAGGCAGCGCTTCCTCTCCATCCCCAGGCCCTGGGCCCTCTGGCCTCAGCCCCAGGCCCTCCACGCTGAGCAGGAGCTCGCAGCCCACTGCTCTGAGGACGCCTCGGCAGGAGGCGTGGAACGCATGGGGCTTAGTCAGCTGGCCCACCCGTGTGCGGGTGCCTAGCCGCCAGCCTGCCAGAGGAGCTGGGCCAGGCAGGGCCAGGAGGCAAGGCGGTGCTCGCGGGCAAGCGAGGGAATAATGGAGGTCCCCAAGTTTATGATCCTCCTGGGGCTGGTTCCTGACTCTCTGAATTGTCCTTTACTTGAAGCACAGGAGGTCTGAGCTGTCGCCCCCCTAGAGAGAGACAGAGCCCGGCCTCTCGGTAGCTGCTGGGTTCGGCCCGGCCAGCCCCCTTGGGGACCTCCGGGCGCTGCGCCGGCCTCGCCGCGGCCTCCCGCCCTCAGTCCTGGGCGCCCGAGCCACCTGCTTGCGCCTGGCCCCCCTCGCTCCCCCCGCCGGGCACACACCCCGTGCCCCTTGCTCTCGGACTGGGGCCCCGGCAAGCCCTCGGCAGCAAGATCGTCCCCCCACTCTCCAGGAGCGCCCCCCTGCACGCCCTGCCCCTGCCCTGGGGCGTTTTCCGAAGTCCTGACGGGGGAAGGGTCCGAGGCAGAAGAGGAGTCACCCCAACTCCCCCCCCCGACCGTGGGCACTCACCGCCTCCGAGTCCTCAAACCCGGGCACGTAGGAGTCGTCATACATGGGGGAGTCCGGGCGGGGGGAGCCCGAGCAGGGGCGAGGACAGCGGGCCGCGCCCGAGGTGCCACCGAGCCCCGCAGCCCTGCGGGCGGCGGCGGAGCGCGAGCGCGAGGAGGGAGCGAGCCGCGAAGACCAGCTGCTCGGAGCTGCGCTCGCCGCTCCCCTCCCCACCCCCCGAGCCCCGCCGGTCCCACCCCGAGCGCGGCTGAGGAATCTGGCGCCGGCTCCCACAACAATAGTGCCCGCCCACCTGACCCCTCCCCGGAGCGCGCGGCGGCGGGGCGCGGGGGCGGGCGGCGGCCGGGGAAGGTGGGTCCCCGGGCACCTACGGGGCACCGGGGCGGCGGGGAGGAAGGGGAGGAGAGACTGCGGGCGGGGCGGACCCAGGCTCGGAGGAGGCGGGGCGAGGAGGGATGCGGAGACAGGGACGCTCGGCAACCCAGGAAATACTCCGCCGGGAAACAAAGGGCTGGCGCGGGGGAGGGGAGCAGGGGAGGGGGCGCCCGCGCCGGGGACGCGGGGGGCGCAGGTGGCGGGAGGCGGCGGGCGGAGGAGGAGGGGTCGAGGCCGGGCGAGGGAGGGGGGAGACAGGAAACTGGGGAGACCGGGGGAGCGCGGGGAGGCGGCGCGGGGGCGGGGGACGGGCGGCGGACGGGGGAGGGGCCCCAGGTGACCCGCCGGCCGGCCTGGGCCCCGGCGGCCCCGAGACTCCGAGGGCACACCCCGCGATGGCACTGGGGAGGGACGGGCTTGGCGACCCCAGGCCACTGCCGTGAAAGTGGCCTCGGCCCCCTCCTTGCTGGGACCCTGCAGCCAAGGACCAGGTCGCCCACCCCGCGCAAAGGGCGAGGCTTTGGGTCCGGCCGCCCCACACCTGTTGCGCGAGCAGATTCCCTCCTGGTCTGGCCAGGATGGGGGTTCCCTTCCTCCCTTCCTCGCCAAGGACGGTGCCAGGCATTGCCAAGGCATCCGTGGGAACTGGGGGAGGGGCTGTTTTAGGGGAGCCTGAAGGGAGGAGGGAAGAACCCGGAGGGTGGAGGTAGGGGGACTGTGGGAGCAGTGACAGAAGGTGGGACCCCGGCCGCCTTGGGCTTGAGAGGGGGAAGGAAGGGCAAGATGACCCAATCACTAGTGTCAGGCCAGATTCCCTCCTTAGAAAAAGGATGGGGGTGGGGTGCCCGGGGATCCCTGGGTGGCGCAGCGGTTTGGCGCCTGCCTTTGGCCCAGGGCGCGATCCTGGAGACCCTGGATCGAATCCCACATCGGGCTTCCGGTGCATGGAGCCTGCTTCTCCCTCTGCCTGTGTCTCTGCCTCTCTCTCTCTCTGTGACTATCATAAATAAATAAAAAAAATTAAAAAAAAAAAAAGAAAAAGGATGGGGGTGGGGTGCCCGGATCCTGGTTGGAGCCTCAGTACGGCGCTGTACCAGGCAGTCTCCTTCCAGGGAGCACTGAGATGTGGGGTTAGAGACCGAGCAGCAGCCCTTATCTGGAATAAACTTCCCCAAAGATCCACCCATTTGAGCTCCCTCCTTTCTTCCATCTCCTGAGCAACACTGTTCCTTTGAATGTTGATTACCCACCTGCCGCACTCCCCCGCCAGAGGAGGAGGTGAGACAGAAAGAGGGTTCCACTTGGAGCCCCTCTGAGCTCAGGCCTTCTCCACTCCCAGTTTCTCACACCCAGGAGAGTGAATCCGGAATCTGCTCCTCATCGCTTTACCTTCCTGAGCTACAGGGGGGAGTCAGAAGACCAACGTGCACGCGGTTGGAGGAGCTCTATGGGAGAAGCCCAGCGCTCGGGAGAGAGGAAGACCACCCAACCCAGCTGGCTTCCCCCTTCCTGTCACTTGTTCATGTTCCACTGACAAGAGAGAAGGAGAGAAGGGGCCTAACCTTAAGACCGGCTTTAGTCTGTCTACCCCTGTGAGTGGTGCAGCCCAGCTCTGCTTATCATCTTCCTCCTGCTGCATTTGGCACAACTTTGTGGGAGCCCTAGGCCAGGCAGGCGCCTGGCAAGCGCCTGGCAAGCAGGGCCGAGGGAGGCGGTCGGCTTTCACGGTGCCCTCTCCTGAGTCCGGCACCATTTGGGGAGTGGTTACACACTGGCCTCCTCGGTAGCCTTGGCTCCCAGACACTGTTCTCTTCACTTTCGTGCCCTCTTCCAGTTCCTTAAAATTCCTCCGATCCTCCTCTGTTATTCCCTGCCACTTCGGGTCCTTCTGTTTTTCCAGAAGTGCAGAAAAGAGGCATGAGGTGTGAAAGAATAAGGCCTTCAGGGCGCTCTCTCCTGGAAGATGATTCCAGGGAAGACAGCTGCCGAGGCATCTGCTTCTCTTCCCATCCCTGGATCTACTCTCCTGGTCTCTCCTTTGGGGACTCTTTCCACCACCGCGGGCGGCCTAAGATGGTAGCGACACGGTGGCTCTGCCATCAGCTTCACTCCTTCCTCACACACCTTGTTGTCTTTGTCCCGTCTGGGACAGTAGTGTCCTAGTCTGCTTCTGAAGCCTGAGTTGCCATGAAAACCGCCCCCAGAGGATGGGTTCAAGTTTTTCAACCCCGGATCCATCCCTTGGGTCTCGCAGGAGCCTCAGAGCTGCTGTCTTTCCCTTATCTCAGTGTCGCTACTCAGTGCCCCCTTCCATTTCTCATCTCACCCACACCTGCCTGCTCCAGTTCCCCTGCCAACTTCCTGTCCTGAAACCAGCCACATGCCCGGCAACATCCGTGCGGCCCCAACCCCTTTTCTTTTCCATGGCTGAGCATAAGGTGAGAGAGCGAGGGCACAAAAAGGATTCGAGGAGAGGATTCCTGCTCTCCTCGTTCTGGGTGTTAGACTGGCAGCTGGCCGGTACCCAAGGCATGGAAGCAGGACATGGGGGGCGCGGTGGGGGGGGGAGCCTGAATAACCAACCAGGTTTGGGAGTTGGAGTTCTTGGGAACCTCCAGAAGACATTCCAGCTTCTCCTAGAAGTGCACAGGAAGCTGGACAGATCCTAATCCCTCTACAGTGAATGGGGAAACTGAGTCAGGAGCCAGTCCTGGGAAGTCCTTTTCCCCAGCAGCCTTTAAGATCAGCACCAGGCCAACCACCGGCAGCACTCCAGCTGCTAGGCTGCCCTCAGGGAGCCTAGAGAGGAGCACCAGGGGGTTAGTGGAGGCCTCTCCTCTCCTCTTTTCATCTAAGCCCCTTACCTGGCTCCCCAGGCTGTCCTCCCCTCCCGTCCCCTCCCGCCCCCTCCCCTCCCAATCCCAGTGCTCCGAAGCCGCCAGCTCTGGTCGCTCCCTCCCTTCTTGCCCACCCCGTCCACCCTCGGCCTCACCTCCTGCATCTTCCCCCCTCCCCATCACTGCAGTCTCCCCCAGATGCGGGCCCTCTTCCTAGCTTGGAGCGGGGCTCCCCTCCCACCCACTGGGGAGGGGTCCCCCCGCGTTTACCTCATTCAGCAGGAAGGTTGCACTGGAGTCAGAAAAAGACATAGACCGGGCTGGCGGCCGGCCCCCCTCCCCCGGGCCCGGGGCTCCGAGGGGGAGCAGGACCGGCCGCCGCTCCGCACGCCGGCTCCCGCCTGCGCGCCCGGCCTCGCCCCACGCCCGCCCGGCTCGCCGCCGGCTCGCGTCCCTCTCCCGGGCTCCCTCCCCCTTCCCTCCCCCTTCCCTCCTCCTTCCCTCCTCCTTCCCTCCCTCTCCCTCCCTCTCCCTCCCCGCCCCGCCGCCTCTGTCACTGCCTCTCCCGTCGCCTTTCAGCCCCGCTCTCGGTTTCCGCCTCTTCTTCCTCCTGTCCAGGTCCGCGTCCTCTGTCTGTCTGCGCGCCCCCCACTGTCCTTCCATCCGCACGTCTCGCCTCCCCTCCCTCCTCAAGCCCCCCCCGACGAGGCGGGGACCCCGAGCTCCCACCGCCGCGGCCACGAGGGCCGCCCCGGCTCGGGCTCTAGGCGGAGGCTCTGGTCCGCGCGGGCCCCTGCGCCGTGCGCCCCGGGAGCCGGGCGGCCGCGCTCGACCCCGAGCCCCGCAGGGAGAAGGATCCGGGGGAGCAGCGCCCGTGCGCGGCTCGCCAGCCCCCGCGGCGAGGCGCCCCCTCCGTCCCGGGGAAGCCGCGCGGCCGCCGACCCCCACCCGGGCCCCGTGGCCGCAGCGCGCGCGCCCGCGCCGGCGCCTCCTCGGTGTCTCCTCCGTCCGGGCTGTGGCGCCGCGGGGTCCGACCGGCTGCAGCGCCCCCTAGGCTCCCTCCAGGCGGCGGCGCCCGCGGGGGTCCGGGCCGGGGCCGGGGGCGGGCTGGGGCTGGGGCCGGGGCCGGGGCCGGGGCCGGGCGGCCAGCAGGAGGCGCTGCCCTGGCCGGAGCCGCGGGGCGCCGCGGGGAGCCAGCCCCCCACGGACGCGGGGGCGAACCCCGCTGCTCTCCTGGCCCAGCACTGCGGTCCCCCCTCCGCCCCGCCGTGCGGGGCTCCAGCCTGGGCTCGGTCTCCACCCCTTGGGGTTCCTTTGAGACACTCGGCTCCCCTGGGGCCTTAGCTCCTACCTCCATGCGGGTCTCCAGGGGCGCCCCCGGCGAGCCTGGCCTGGGCCGCGGGGAGTACAGCTGCTCCGGTCGGTACCCCCTCCGTCCCCTTGGGCGGGCACGTCAAACAGGACAGGCCCAAGTTCTGGCGGGGGAAGGGGGAGCGGGGGTGTAGTCCCCAGCCAGCTCTCTCCCTGCACCCGTCTAAGCGGATCAGCCTCTCATTGGTCCCTCCACACCCCCAATGCCCCCAGGCTGGACTCTTCTGTACCAAAGACCGGCTCGAAAGGGGAGGGGGCGGCGAACCCCTGGAGAAGACCCACGCACCCTGATGCGGAGTGGCGGGCGTCCCTAACTTCCCCTCACACCAGTTAGAACTCGTCCCCTTGGGATGGAGGGCGCTCTACCTTCCTCCTCAGCCCTTCCTTTGACTCTCTTCCCCTGGGGGCTCCTGGAAGCCCTCCCCCAATCCTCCCATCCCCCCAGGGATCTTGGAAGAGTTCCTTCCCTCTCTGTTCAGCTGACCGTCCACCTGCCCCCATTCCAGAGGGAGCTAAACTGGGGAGAACCAATTTCTCCTCTCTCCGCCCCTAGCTCCTCCTCAGGCTGGACTTAACCTGGAAAGTGCTTTGCAGGGCGCCGCCTCCCCTCCCTCTGTGGTCTAGTCCAGTGGGTGCAAGGATCTCGGACCCCCCACCTACCCCCAAGTTACTCAGCTTCAGCTATTCAGAGGAGATAAAGAGGTTGTGTGTGTGTGTTATTAAAATGTGCATGGAGGTTTTTATAGGTTTTGTTTGGGGGCTTTAATAGAGGGAGCAGAGAGCTTTGCTTTTCATTTGGCAGTGAGACCTGGAGGGAGAGCGAGCCCCCAGCACACACACACCCCTGCTGACCACAGCTAATGGACTGGCTCCTCTGGGCCTTGGGGCATCTTAAGTTTCCATATGGGGAGGAGGGGTGGGGGTGCTGGCCAAGGCAAGCAATTGTCCCTGGCTTCCCCATTCCCCCCCCTCCACCCTCCCAGAACCTACTGCCTAGAACACCATCTCTCTCTCCACCCCTTATTTTAAAATAGAAATATCAATGGCTTCTCTCTGAGCCTATCAGAGGGAATCTGGGGTGCATCGGGCCAGCTCTGCACTCTTCACTTTTTCTTGTTTTCATTCCAGCTGCCCGACCACACCCCTCTCCCTTCTGTCACAGGGAGAAGGTAGGAACCTCAGAGCTAGAGCTGGGAGCTCAGCCTGCGGGGCCCCCAGAACTGTCCTCTCCCCACCTGTCTGTATGAGATGACTAGCAGGATCATCGTGCGTGCTTTGGGCCCGTACTGGCCTGGCCGCACAGCCTCTTGCTCCTAGCTCTGCCGGCCTTGGGTCCCCCAACTCTGGCTCTGACCTCACAGCGTGAGGGGAGGTCCCCCCCCTTGCTAAAGGGGGACCCTAGACCGGATGCACTTCTGGGAGCAACTCCTGAGTTGGGCCCTTCAGGTCCTCAGATCCCACATACGGCCCCTCGGGGCTTCACAGGCAGCCTTGACCTCTTCTCTCTGGGCTTAGCTCACCGTATTCTGTGAACTCCAGACTCCCAGGGCCTCAGGACCTCAAGATACCTGGCAGGGCCTCCATTAACATTTTTTTTTTAAAGATTTATTTATTTATTCATGAGAGATACAGAGAGAGAGGCAGAGACACAGGCAGAGGGAGAAGCAGGCTCCCTGCAGGGAGCCCAATGCAGGACTCAATCCCGGGACTCCAGGATCATGTCCTGGGCTAAAGGCAGGCGGTAAACCACTGAGCCACTCAGGGATCCCCTCCATTAACCCTTTTGGCTAGTTTTTGTGCAGATACCTTCTGTGCCAGGGGCTCGCCCTCCTGATCTAGAGTTGGATTTCAGTTACCGCTTGCCTCCCCAGCAAGGCATAACCTGCACAACTAGACTTGGTGGCCCTGGCATTTGAAAATCTGTGTATCATGGGGATAGCGAACAAATATCACCATCTCCATCCCTTTATATCTATTCTATTGAGACCAAAAAAGGTCTCCCCCGCTCTTCTGAGAAAGCTCTGTGGAGGTAGCTGCCACAGGGAATCCCCACTGCCAACTCTGTGTATTACTCTGGGGAAGTTCTTCCAACATGCAACCTCAATCCCTTTTGCTGCAACCTCTGTCTTCTTTTCTGGGTTCCATCTCTAGGTCCATGGTGATATTTGATGCGTCTAGGCACTTCTAGTCTCCAGCCCCTGACGCAGCATTTGCTATAAATATGTCTCAAGAGTTTCTTGCTGACAGTGCCCGGCAAGATTGCACCTTCTTTCCCACACTGGGCCTCTCTGGAGGGACCGAGCTCTCAGCTATGGCTTAAAGACCCAACTCTTGCCAGCTCTGGCACAGGCAGTGTGACTGCTCTGGGCATTTGGGGGTTCCTTCTGGCACCCGGGAAGGAGGGAAGGTGAGAGCGCAGAGAAGCTGGGCTCTCATTCTCTTGCTGCCCAGGCTCAGTCTGGCACGTAGTAGGTGCTTGATATGTGTTTATTTTAGTCTTCGGTCTCAGTTTCCCCTCACACTGCATGTGATTGGTGATTCCAATTTCCCAGGATGAACCGGAGTGGGGAAGAGGTGGGGACAGGAGCAGAACTGTAGGGCTGCCCCAGGTGGAGGAAGGGTATTAGCAGCAGGATCCCTAGGGTGGCCTGGAAAGGGGGGGCCTGGCCTCCACTACACCGGCCTTCTCTCCTTCTCTTGCCAAACCCTAAATACTTTAGGACTCTGAATCACAGCACTGCTCAAGGGGCCAGCGCAAGTCCTTCCTTCACTCCCATGTGTTTACAAGCTTTGTAAACATCAGAGGTTGGCCAGGGAAGCTGGGGCTGAAGGGAGCTGGCTGGGGGTGGGAATCCCTGGGAGGTGTTCCGAGATGTTTGAGTCAGATTTCTGGCCTAAGTGGTCAGGGCTCTTTGCTGGGGCGGGTGGGGGAGACTGGGGAGGAGTCCCCAAGCAGGGGCAGCTGAAACCTCCCAGGGCTTCCAAAAGTCTGGGACAAAGGGGACTCGGGGCGCCCTTTAGGAGGTGGGGCTGCTGGCGAGAGGCCTGGGGAGGGCTCTGCAGGTAGCCTCCTGCTTACCCGGTTTAAGCATCTGAGCCGGGCAGCCGTGGCCACCCCGAAGCAGGGCCTGGTGCCTGCAGCCGCCCCGGGAATGAATTATTGACGAGAGCCGCCGCCGAGTGAGCTGTGCGCAGCTGCTGCCCGCGCCCACCGTGGCCTCTGCCGGCTCCTCCCTGCTGCTTCACGGCTGGGGGCTGCGGAAGGGGCTCAGGGAGAGGCAGGGACTGGCGGGAGGAGAGCAAGGCCTGGGGACTCAGGCTCCGGGGAGAAGCCCCTGGGCAGGGGGGAGGTGGCCGGCCAAGAGCTGTGGCCTGATCCGCCAGAAATCGGGTGGGCAGAGCGAGGAGGGACGGCCACCTGGGGCTGGCTTGGGAAGTGACACTGGGAGACTGTTCCCCCAAGCGACTGCGGGCAGGCGGGCAGGCGTTGGAGGGCAGGAGTGCATCTGGGTAACCCCGAGCCAGAGGGAGTCTGGGGCCTTCTTTGACCTGGAGTCAGCACCGGTGAGGGTATTGGGTCACTGGGGAATGCTGGGGCCCAGCCCTCCGTCCCTCCCTGGGAAGTGACATCTGCTGAGAATGGAGAATCCAGAGCTGTGGGGGGTCAGGTGCTGGGTCGGGGTGGTCGGGCTCATGCCCTGCGAAGAGCATGGGACTTAGAGTCTGAAAACCAGAGGGACATCCTAATTCTGTCCCTCACTAGTTGTGGGCGAGCCACTTATCTCTGAAACAGAGGGAGGGGGCTTTGTTTTTTGTTTTTTGTTTTCTACCTCTACAGCGGGGAAAGGACAGCGCTCACTTAACCTGGGGTGCTGGGAGAATCGACAGGAACAACTGTTTCATAAATGAAAATTGCTACATAAATGTTAGCTGTGGGGCGCCTGGGTGGCTCAGCGGTTGAGCGTCTGCCTTGGGCCCGGGCATGATCCCAGGATCCTGGTTCGAGTCCTACGTCGGGCTCCTGCATGGAGCCTGCTTCTCCCTCTGCCTGTGTCTCTGCCTCTCTCTCTGTGTGTGTGTCTCTCATGAATAAATAAATAAAATCTTTTTAAAAAAATGTTAGTTGTTCTTGTCAGGCGATGGACAGAACGCGTACAGAGTCATGGCCTGGGTTTTGGTCCATGCCCTGTGATCCACTCTTAGCTTTTCCACTTCTGAGGGCCAATGACTTCCCAGAGGTTACAATCAGTCCACGGTTGAGTGAGATTCAGACCCAGATCTTTCAGATTCTACATCCTGGGTTCTTTCCGTTACACTGTGTGGGTTGGATGCTTGGTTCCACTCTGAACTGTCCCTGGCTCAGCGCTGCGGGCTTCCCCTGAGCAGTCGTGTCCCCCCCCCCCCCCCCCGCCTGGATGCCACAGTGATTAGGACTTCATTCCTTTGTAAATTGTGTGGCCACACCCCTCTCTCCTTTAGGAATAATGCAGCCAGTACATCTCATGACCCCCCCCAACCTCCTCACCAGATAGCATGAATAATATTATCGTCTATTTGGAATGCAGTTTAAGAAATAGTATTACAGAAGGAGTTCTTATGTTATAAAAAATAATTTTTTTTTGTTCTGTGTTGTTTTTTTTTTATGATAGTCACACAGAGAGAGAGAGAGAGAAGCAGAGACAGAAGGAGGCTCCATGCACCGAGAGCCCAACGTGGGATTCGATTCCGGGTCTCCAGGATCACGCCCTGGGCCAAAGGCAGGCGCTAAACCTCTGCGCCACCCAGGGATCTGAAAATAAATTAAAAAAAAAAAGAAAAAGAAAATAAAATTACAGAGGAACAACAAGATAAAATAAATCCAAACACTATTCCTCCCACCTAGAAATTACCACCATGAATACTTTTTATGGAATCCTTCTGGATTTTTTTTCTTAAAAATTTAAAAAAGATTTTGTTTATTTATTCATGAGAGACAAAGAGAGACAGACAGAGAGAGAGAGAGAAGCAGAGACATAGGCAGAGGGAGAAGCAGGCTCCCTGCAGGGAGCCCGATGTGGGAAGGGATCCCAGGACCCTTGAGCCAAAGGCAGATGCTCAACCACTGAGCCCCCCAGATGCCCCTCTTTAAATTTTTTTTAATTGAGATATAACAGTTGTGTAAAATGCACAAGTATTAAATGATAACTCAATGATATTTTTGGCCTATGTATATCTGTGTAAGCACATTCAAGTCAAGGTTTATGACGTCATACCCACCCCAGGGGTTTTCCTCAGGCCCTATCATAGTATCCAGCCTCCAGTGGCAATGACTATTCAGTCTCTTATCACCATAGATTGGATTTGCCTGTTCTTGAATTTCATATCAAAAGGATCATACAGGGATCCCTGGGTGGCGCAGCGGTTTGGTGCCTGCCTTTGGCCCAGGGCGCGATCCCGGAGATCCGGGATCGAATCCCACGTCAGGCTCCCGGTGCATGAAGCCTGCTTCTCCCTCTGCCTGTGTCTCTGCCTCTCTCTCTCTCTCTGTGACTATCATAAGTAAATAAAATAAATAAATAAATAAAAAATAAAAAAAAAAGGATCATACAGTGTGTACTCTTTTGTATCTGGCTTCTTGCCCACAACATTATGTTTTTGAGATTCATCCTTGTTGCCTTTATCAGCAGTTTGCCCTTTTTTATTGCTGTGTAGTATTCCATGGTTAGATTATATCATAATTTATCCATTCTCCTGTTGGTGGACATTTATTTTTTTATTTTTTTTTTAAATTTTTATTTATTTATGATAGGCACACAGTGAGAGAGAGAGGCAGAGACATAGGCAGAGGGAGAAGCAGGCTCCATGCACCGGGAGCCCGACGTGGGATTCGATCCCGGGTCTCCAGGATCGTGCCCTGGGCCAAAGGCAGGCGCCAAACCACTGCGCCACCCAGGGATCCCTGTTGGTGGACATTTAGGATGAATCCAATTTTGTCTGCAATGAATAAAATTGCTATGGACATTCTTTTTTTAAAAAATATTTTATTTATTTATTCATGAGAAATACAGAGAGAGACAGAGACACAGGCAAAGGGAGAAGCAGGTTTCACACGGGGAGCCCGATGCGGGACTCGGTCCCAGGACCCCTGGATCAGGCCCTTAGCCGAAGGCAGACGCTCAACCACTGAGCCACACCCAGGTGCCCCTCTCGTCTGTCTTCTTAACTTACTAATGTATCCTCAGTCCCTATAAACGTGCCATTAATGCCAACTAGGCATTAATGAACATTTGTGGAAAGGAAGAGTATGTCTTGAGATTTGGCCAAGTCACATTCTAAGCTATTGGCATCCAGGTCTCTGGCTTCACGCAATCCACCACACCGGGAAGGAAAAAGGTGGTGGTGGGGTGAGACAGAGAAGGGAAAGGCCAGGAGGAGCGAAGGGAAGAGAGGAGGATGTGGACAAATTTTTGACAAAACACACTGGCTAAGGGGGCAGCTCAGGAAGGCTCTCTTTTCCCCTCAGAGCTTTGCCCCCAGAGGGAGCATAATTCCTTGTCCTGGATCTTCTCAACATGGTTGAGAGAGGCTCACATTGGTTTTAAGCAAACAAAAACCTTTACCTAATGTTAAGGAAGAACAAAAAGAAAATAAACAATGACAATGCATGAACCATAAAACAGTCCGGGGTAGACTGGAGTATAAAGTTTCCATTCCCATTGCAGCTAGCTTTATCCCCGGATTCCCGGACTCGGGCTCTCTGCCCACCTTGCTACCCAGCTCCAAAGGGCTTTCTACAATTTTTCAGTCCCCTTGAATGCCTGCCTGCCTTCCTGGTTCCCCTGCCTCCCAGCTCCCAGGCTGTTTGCCTTGGTGGGTGTGTGGGCATTAAGATGCCCTACGCATGAAAAAGATTATGACGATCCTTGTGCAGTGAGAAACAATTCAACTGTAACAAAATTTAAGTCTGACAAAATTCTGAAAATTTCCATGACAAATCTCATGTGTAGAGGAAAATGACAAATATCAAATTCTTTCTTTTTTTATTTTATTTATTTATGAGAGAAAGAGAGAGAGAGAGAGAGCACAAGCAGTGGGAGGGGTAGAGGGGGAGGGAGAAGCAGGATCCCTGTTGAGCAGGAAGCCTGATTCATGGTGTGTGTGTTGGGGGGGGGGGGGGCCTGGATCCCAGGACCCTGAGATCATAACCTGAGCCGAAATCAAGAATTGGCCTCTTACCTGACTGAGCCACCCTGTTGCCCCTCAAATTATTTCTAAATAAATATTTTTCAGTGCGTATGCTGGGCCGCACCTAGCATTCAGTGAGCCTCTTGAGTGAATACTCACTGTTGCACACCCCCTCACCCCACCTCTGTGGGAAACATGAAATTTAGAGGAACCACGGTACATTGTCACTTTCCTCATTTGGAGTATTTTCCTGCTGGCATTAAAACTCTGAACTGGGATTTTCCCAAATGGTTATTTTATTTTTAAAGTTTTATTTATTTAAGTAATCTTTATAACCAATGTGAGGCTCAAACTCATGACCCCAAGACCAAGAGTAGTATGCTCTTCTGACTGAGCCAGCCAGGTGCCCTTCCCTAAATTGTTATCTTGAAAATTTTTTTAACCTTCCTGTAGGTTTAAAGTTGCAAGAGTAGTCCAATTAACACCTAGATTCACTGGTTGTTAATACTTTCCCATATTTGTGAGGTGTTTTTGCTGAACAATTTGAAAGTTGATTGCAATCTTAAAAAAAAAAAAAAGTTGATTGCAGACATCAACTTCATTCCTAAATACTTCATCATGTGCTTACCAGGAACAGACATTTCTACATAACCAAACATTATCACACTCAGGAAATTGAACATTGTTACGGTATTATCTAGTATAGAGTCCATTTCAAATTTTCCCAGTTGTCCCAACAACTTTCTGATGATTAAAAAAAAAAAAAATCTGGGATCCAGGTTAGTTATGTCTCTCTAGTTTCCTTGAAACTGGAGCAGTTTCCCAGCTGGGTTTTTTTCTTCTATAACATTGATATTTTTGAGTAGAACAGGCCAGTTGTTTTAGAACTATACCTCAGTTTGTTCCTTGTGGTCAGATTCAGTTTAAACATTTTTGGCAAGAATACTACATTGGGTGACATAGTGTCCCTCCCCAGCACATCCCACTGGGAGCATATAATGTCAGTTTGTCCCATTTTCGGCCGTGTTAAATTTGATCACTGGGTTAAGGTGGTGTCCGTGGCATTTTTCTTACTCAGGGAGGATGTTCCCTTAGAGAGGAGGAGAGAAATGAGGGGAAGGAGACCGGAAAAGAGACCTGAAAACGAAGGGCCATGGTTATTCATCATTTTGCCCTGGGGACGAGGCTGCATCAAGTGACGAGCTGCTTGCTACTCCCTGTTGCAGAGGTTGTGAGCCAAGGATCCAGGCCGAGCCAGACAGCATCTTCCTTCCCTCCCTTCCCCTGAGCTAAGGGCTGAGATCCACTGGGTCAAAACCTAATCAAGAGAGTCCTGAGTGTCTGCCTTCCATATCTGTGTGATGGTGCTGGCAACGAGCAAGGTGATAACTAACTCCTGGGAGCTGGTTCTCCACCCTGGGCTTTCTCCAGGAGGCTTTCTCTTCCCAATGTGATGGATCAGGAGCAAAGCAGAAGGCCAAGTTCCGTAAGCTGAATACAGCTTTTTAATTGATGAAAATATCTATTGACAATATCAATGTCAAGCATCTCCACTCCGCATTCTTTTGTTCAAGATGATGGAAGAATTTTAGTGAGTTTATATATCTATATCTATATCTATATTATCTATGTAGGAGTGTATATTCACTGTCCTAACATGAGAGCCCTTTGGGGCTTGTGAGATGAGCAAGTTTGATAGTATTCCTTTAAAAGCCTGTGTTACTAAATATCTTCTCACCTCTTACACACACATAGAAAACTGGCTTCCCGGGCGGACCATTTTTGGCATGAGTAAAGCAGCTTTTTCCATGGTAACTGCTTAGTCAGGGAGATTGGGAAACAAAGGAAGAATGACCTTCTGACTCTCTCCTTACTACTCTAAATTTTCTTAAGGAAAAGCGTGGGCATTATGATATGCTATTTCCAAATACTTTAGCAGTCTTTCTCAAGAAGAACATTTTTCTTACACCAGCACCAAAATCACATTATCCCTCCTAACACAATTAAAAATAATTCCATCAAATACCTGGTATACCTTCAAGCTTCTCCATTTGTAATAGGAGTGTTTGGATTCATCTGTGGTGAGTTTGGGCTGTGGAGGGTCTTGAAAAGCCCCCGAGAAGGAAGTGGGATTTTGAGCAAGGCCTTGAATGATGACCAACAGCTACCCATTGTGGCAGGACAACTCCAAGGTGGCCCCTCAAACGATCCCCATCTTCTGGTAGTTATGTCCTTTGGTAATCCCCTCCCCTTGGGTGTGAGCCGGCCTAGTGATTTGCTTTTAGTTTGTAGAACACAGCAAAAGTGATGGGATAGCACCTCTGTGATTAGGCTACCAGAGGTTATAACTTCCATCTTGCTAGCAGGCTCAACTTTGCTGGCTCTGATGAAGCAAGCTGTCACGTCGGAGAGGCTTTGTGGCCCATCCAACAACCTGAAAGAACTGAGTCCTGTCAACAGACCATCTGAACTGGAGTTGGATTCTTTCTCGCTCGAGTCTCAGATGAGACTGCAGCTCCTGGCTGACACTTTGACTGCATCTTTGTGAGAATCCTGAAGCCTAGAGCATCCAGCTAAGCCATGCCCAGACTCCTGATCTGTGGAAACCAGGAGATAATAAATGTGTGTCGTTTTAAGGAGCCAGATGCATGGTAATTTGTTATGTAGCAATAGGTAACTAATACACTAATTTAATAAAATAGCCTTACATATGGAAGTCATTGTTATCATCTCTTTTTACTGAGGCTCAGAAAGGATTGTCTAAAGCACCAGTCATCTTCTTGGTTGCAAAGACAGAAACAGACTCCAAGTAATGTGAGCAGAAAAGACATTTATTAGAAGGGAATAACTTGCTCACAGATTTGATGGAAAAGTCAGAATACTAGCCAGGCTTTAAAAACAAACAGGAACCGGGCACCTGGGTGGCTCAGTGGTTGAGCATCTGCCTTTGGCTCAGGTCGTGATCCCAGGGTCATGGGATCGAGTTCCCACATTGGGCTCCCCTCAGGGAGCCTGCTTCTCCCTCTG
The DNA here is from genome assembly GCF_905146905.1 of Nyctereutes procyonoides. NCBI lineage: Eukaryota > Metazoa > Chordata > Mammalia > Carnivora > Canidae > Nyctereutes > Nyctereutes procyonoides. Next base: position 305,996 of record NW_026575124.1, on the reverse strand, counting down.
CCTGTGTCTCTGCCTCTTTCTGTGTGTCTCTCATGAATAAATAAATAAAATCTTAAAAAAAAAAAAAGCCCCAGGCAGTAACAAAGGGAAACTAGGCAGCAGGAATCATGGAAGGATCTGGTTTGGGAGGCTCTTGCCACTGTCACTGGACAGCAGAATAAATTTTAAACTGCTCTAGCCTCTTCACATCACCAGCTCCAGACTCAAAGTCCTTAGTGGAAATGCCTGATCCTTTGAGCTGGGGTCAGCTTTGCACATGTTCCTGCCTGGGATCAGCTCACTGTAGGGAGTCAAAAATAGTTCATTCAGCTTATAAACAAAAGACAAATCTGGCCCTGGATGAAAGGCTGGTTCATGCCTCTGAGGCTCAGAAACTGGTATGACCCTGTGCTTTAATGCAATGACATTCCCAGCCCTTCCCAGGATTTCCGAATTTCCCATACTGCTCCCCAGGGAGCAGGTAACCAGGGAAGACTGCAGATGGAGTAGTGAAAAACTGAGAAGAGGAACTATGGGCTTCAGTGTCAGAAATCTGCCACCAGAGGGAACTGGAGACTTGGAAATCTAGCAAGGGAGCCTGAGGTTACTGGGGCGGCAGAATCTTATGGAATGGTGGGGAAGGCTGAGGAAGCCAGCCTGGACTGGGGCTCCCTGCAGGCTGGGCTCTGGGGGCCCAGAGAAGGAGGAGAAGTGCTGTGGGCGCCAGTAGGTTTCTCTTGCCCTCGTGGCCCTGGCTGCACCCTCTCCCCATTGTTGGGGCTTTGGGCTCCCCTGGTCTTTGCTCTGAGATCTTGGTAGAACTTTGGACTCTTTTTTTATGGCATCAATTCTCCAACCGTAAACACTCCCCCCCACCTCATTAACCCCAGCTCAGCGTTGGAGTTGAGTGCAGGGGTGGGGTGAGGGGTGTGCCTCTGGCCCTGAAAATGGGGCAGGGTTGGGATGGGTGTAGCTTCCCCAACCTAGAGCTTTCTATGGCAATAGGGCAGGAGGAGGTGGGTTAGTCTTCTCTGGACTGTAACTTCCAGTTGCTAGCACCGTGCCTGGCATGCAATAGGTGCTCCATAAACATTTGTTGGTCTTGATAATTATTTGGTATGAATGAACCATGCAGAGGGAACCAAGGCAGGCTATGAGGGTACTGCAACTCCAAAACGTCTCCTGAGTCCTTTAGCTTCTCAACAGCCCACTATTGCCATCCTTGTCCAAGCCACTGCTCTTTCTCCCATACGGCTGTGATAGCTTCTTAAGTGGTTTCCCTTCCCTTGATTTATTCTGTACCCAGCAGCCAACAATCTCTGAAAACCGTAAATGGGATCATGCCATTTCCGAGTTTAACGATCTTCCAAAGGCTTCTCATTACACTTAGAATGAAATCCAAACCCCTTACGCTGGCCTGTGAGCTTCCCTAGCCAGGGCCCGCCTCCCTCTCTGACCTCATCTTGTACTCTCTTCCTCCAGCATACTGGCCTTCCATATGGTGAGCTTGCTATTGCCTTAGGACTCTCGCATGAGGTCCCTCTGCCTGGAATGCTCTTCACTCAGATTCTCGGCAAGGCTGATTCCTTGTCGTTCAGGTCCCCCTGCGAATGTCACTTCATCAGAGAGGCCCCTGACAATCCAGCCTATATTTCTCCTCCAGTCACTTCCCACCCATCCCCATTCCTAATTGTTATCATGGCACTTATCACCTTCAAAGACCTTTTCATCTGCTCATTGGTTTCCTCCCACAAGAAGGCAACTCTGTGAGAATTGGGAGCCAGTTGACTAACTGTATCCCCAGCACCTACTGCTAGAGTGGGACCTGGCCAGAGTAGGCACTCAGTAAATATTTGCACAAAGAATGTTCCGAATGAACGAATGGTGGGGAGCCAAGGGACGGGCTAGGGAAGTCTGTATCCCTCTGGAGTCTACAATCATTTTATTCCTGTGGGTGTTCACGGTTGTGGAACTGGTGGTGGCCAAGGCCTCCTCCAACCGTGAGACCCAGAGGAAGGCTAAGTCTTTAGGGTGCTAGTGGTAGCAGCAGTCATTCTAGGGGTGGTGAAGTGGGCGAGTATATTTACTGAGTTGAATGAACGGGGGCTTTCTTTACACATTTTTCTTACTTTCGGAAAATGTAACGTGCAGAAATCTGAGCTTTAAGACAGAGAAGTCAGGGAATGGTTACTTGCACTCTAGAGGGAATCCATGCTTTGTAAAAGGGAGTAGGTGGAGGCTCGCTTAGCTGTTCCCCAAATAGCCCAGGGAAGGCTCAGGGTACTCAAGCCCATCCATTAGTTTTGTTATAGGGTGTTTGCAACACTGGCTATTTATAGAGTGTCGTCCAGATACACTTATGGCTATATGAAACTTGCATTTACATGTAATACACTCTCCTTGTAGGAATTTCTTCTTCCTGAAAATGAGAGGTTGCCACACCACTGTGACTGTGGTCTGTATTAGAAAAACCAAGGTCGGGGCGCCTGAGTGGCTCAGTGGTTTAGCATCTGCCTTTGGCTCAAGTCATGATCCCAGGGTCCTGGGATCCTGGGATCAAGTCCCAGAAGTCCTGGATCAGGCTCCCTGCAGGGATCCTGCCTCTCCCTCTGCCTATCCTCTCTGTGTCTCTCATGAATAAATAAATAAAATCCTAAAAAAGAAAGAAAGAAGAAAGAAAAACCAAGGTCATTGAGACAGAGCTAGACTTGGAGAAACAGAAACAGTGCATGCCAGCTGCCTGGCTCGGCTCTCATCACAGGGAGGTCCTTTCTGAATATTTTCCTTATTGTAGAAACGAGGCTCAACAGGGCTGGTGCTCTGCAAGTTGGATCAAGGTGTTCTGTCGTGAAAGTTCAGTAATAGCCGTCTTGTCCCAGTTCAAAGAAAAATACATTGGTAGGATTTTCTCACTGTTAAGGGTTTTTCCCCTCAATCTTTGGTGCCTGCGATTCTAGACTATCAGATCTGTCAGAGCACAAATTGTGTAGTTATTTTAGTACGTGCTGGTGCTAAGAGTATTCTTTCTTCTAGGGGCTTGGAGTAAGTCTGAGAACCACTGTCTTGGAGACTCCATTACTGGACCTCTCTGTGCCTCGATTTTTCCCACGTCTAAGGTGAGCATGATAATAATAGCATCAGGGAGGTTTATGAGGATTGATGAGTTATTTTATGGTAAGGGCTTTGAAGAGAACTTGGCACATAGTAAGTGCTGTATAAATGCCTGCTGTTAAAATTACTAAAAGGGTAGCAGCTGACTTAGATCATCTTTATGACCCCTTCCTACTCTCTTAAAAGTTTAAAAATTCAGTGATTATTTTCCATGTGCTTAGCAGTAGCTCGTGTTTCCTAATGATAAGAGACTGGAATCATTTTTAAGAACCAAACAGTCTTGGGGATGTCTGGGTGGCTCATCGGTTGAGCCTCTGCCTTCAGCCCAGGGCATGATCCTGGAGTCCTGGGATCGAGTTCCTGCTGGGAGCCTGCTTCTCCCTCTGCCTGTGTCTCAGCCTCTCTCTCTCTGTGTCTCTCATGAATAAATAAATAAAATCTTAAAAAAAAAAAAAGAACAAAACAGTCTCTAGGGCTAGAAGAGATGTTTTGTGTAAGGTGCTGATGTTGAGGAACAAAAAAAAAAAAAAAAAAAAAAAGGGTGGGGGCTGATGGTGGCTCTGCCTTCCACCAAGGGACTGGAATTCAGGAGCTCAGACTAACACAAAGGCCATACTTGAGGGTGGAGGAAGCCTGCAGGACTGAATGCACCCAGACATGGAGCCTTAGAGTATCTCTCCAGCGTACTTGGTTGGTGTCCAAGTTTGTTTTCATTTCAAAATAAAACGAAGGACAAAATATGAAAATTTATAATGCACACACATGCGTACAAATTTCAACATTTATTTATTTTTAATTTTTTTAAAAAAATTCAAAATTTTATAATCTCTCTTTTTTTTTTATTTTTTTTTTATTTATGATAGTCACAGAGAGAGAGAGAGAGGCAGAGACACAGGCAGAGGGAGAAGCAGGCTCCATGCACCGGGAGCCCGACGTGGGATTCGATCCCGGGTCTCCAGGATCGCGCCCTGGGCCAAAGGCAGGCGCTAAACCGCTGCGCCACCCAGGGATCCCAATCTCTCTTTTTTTTAAGATTTTATTTGTTTATTCATGAGAGAGAAAGAGACACAAGCAGGCTCCACGGAGGGAGCCCGATGCAGGACTCGATCCCAGGACCTAGGATCAGGACCTGGGCTGAAGGCGGCGCCAAACCCCTGAGCCACCCAGGCTGCCCTAATCTCTTTTTCTCAGTTGTGTTTTGTATTTCCCCCCTTGGCCCATGAGCACATTATCCTAATAGTTAAGTGGCAGATCCTGGCTTTAGGTTGGAGAGGAAATTTTGACAGCAGTGAGAACACTGGCAACTTGATGGGAGAAGTCAGGTGAAGAGCCCCCAAAGGTCAAATAATAGGCCAGGCTGGCATAACCGAAAATTGTACATAGCAGAATAAGCTACAATTATTTCCCATTGTTGAAGATTTTTCTATCTAAGCCTTAAAATCCTGTAAGAAAGGGAAAGCAGATCATTTTATCCCTATTTCATTTTATTTTTTATATTTTAATTTTATTTTAGTACAGTCTTTTAACATTCCCATTTTGGGGGCACCTGGCTGGCTCAGTGGGTAGGGAGGGCAATTCTTGATCTCAGGGTTGTGGGTTCAAGACCCACTTTGGGTGTAGAGATTACTTAAAGAATAATTTTTTTTTAAAGATTTTATTTATCTATTCATGAGAGACACAGAGAGAGGCAGAGACACTGGCAGAGGAAGAAGCAGGCTCCCTGTGGGAAGCCCAGTGTGCCATCCTGAGACTCTTGAGACTCCGGGGTCACTCCCTGAGCCAAAGCCAGCTGCTCAATGGCTGAGCCACCCAGGGGTCCCTAAAGAATAAAATCTTAAAGGGGCCCCTGGCTGGCTCAGTGGTTGAGCAGCCAGCTTGATTTGGGTTAAGCTCATGATCTCAGTGTCCTGGGATAGAGCCCCACATGGGCTCCACTTGAAGATTCTCTCTCCTTCTGCCCCTCCCTCACTGGCCCACCCAAGGGTGTGCTCTCTTCCAGATAAGTAAACCTTCAACCTCCTCACCTTTTTTTTTTTTTTTTTAAGATTTTATTTATTTGAGAGTGAGAGAGAGAGTGGGCAAGTGAGCACCAGCACAAGATGGAAGGTGGGTGGGGAGGGCCAGAGGGAGAGAAAGCAGCAGACTCCCCGCTGAACAGGGACCCAAACACCGGGCTCAAGTCCCTGATCAGGACCTGGGCCAAAGGCACACGCTTAACGAACTGAGCCACCCAGGTGCCCCTTAAAAAAACAAAAAAAACAAAACACTTAAAAAAATTGCCATTTTATAAATGAGGCTCCAAGAGAGTAATGATTTACTAAAGTATATAGTTTGCAATCGGATATGGCTGATAAGTGATGGAAACCGACTTTCCTGATTCCTCCCCTCTCCTCCTTGCCTCAAGCTCTGTCCTGGGTTTAGGAAGCCAAGTGGGGATTTGGCGTGGCCGAGGCTTGGGCTGCGAGGGGCTGGAAGGCAGGAGGCGCCAGGTGGGCCCCGGCGTGCGGAAGAGGCTGCCGGGGAAGGAGGAGCCACAGGTGTGGCGGCGGGAAGGCGGCGGGGCCTGGGGAGGCCGCGCTCTGGAGCGGCGCCCTCGCCCCAGGTCCGACTCCCCGCCTTCTGGGAGCCGACCCTCTCCCTGTCCGCCTGCAGCATGTTCCAAACCCTTAAAGGGTTAAAGCAGCTTCCACGTGATTTTCCCATCACCCAGGTAACTCCGAGCGCTGCTTTGTGCGAGAAAACGTGGGAAGTAAAGTCCCAAACCATTTCAGTAGGGGCAGCTGGCAAGGCACCCCTTCGCCCCCACCCTCAACGGGGAAGCGCAACCCTTTGGGTGAAAGGTGCCCCGGGGGGGGGCTCTGCACGGCGGCAGGTGCGGGGAGGGGCCGCGGGAGGCAGCGGGGCCGGGGGCGCGGGCGGAGGGCGCCCCTCGCTTCAGGCCCCCGCGGGGCTCGGGGCGCTGCAGGTTCGCGTCGGGCCGGTGCCCCGGGGGGCTGGGGAGGAGGAAACCCGCGGCGAGCGGGGACGCAGGCCGCACACCTGGCGCCCGGTGGAACGAAACCTTAATTAATTATTAAACTGAGTTCCCGCGGGAGGGCGCGGGGCCGCGGCGGCGGGGCGGGAACCGCGGGGGGGGGGCAGGGGGGAGGCGGAGGGAGGAGGGGGGCGCGGGGCGCCGGGTCGCCCCGGGGGACCCCGGCCGGAGGGAAGCCGCCCCCCGCTGCTCCGGGCGGGGGCGAGGCGCCGGCCCCGAGTGCGGGCGCGGGCGCGGGCGCGCGGGGACCCCCGGCCGGGGGCGGGCGGAGGGCGCGGCGGGAGGCGGCCGGGGGGGGGGGGTGGAGGGAAGGGCTGGAGGGAAGGGGCGCGCGGGACGGGCCGCTCCCCGGGGTCCGGCTCCCAGAACAGAGGCCGCTTGTTTGCCCAGGACGGGGGAGGGGGCGCGCGGGGGGGGCGCCCGGGCTCCCGCACCCCTGCGCGGCTCCGGGGGGCAGTGGGCCCCGCGCGGGGCGCGGCGGGCGGAGGGGGAGGGGGGAGGGGGCGCCAGACAATGGGCGCTTGTGCCTTTAAGGCGGGGAGTCCGGGAGCCGGCGGGGAGGGGACTTCTGGATCCGGGGTAGAGGGCGGCTGCGCTGGCCGGCAGGGAGGGGGCGCGGGCCGGGCGGGCTGCGGGCGGCGGAGGCTCGCCGGGGCGCGGGCGGCGGGGGGCGCGGGGCGGCCGGCCGGCCGGCCGGAGCCCGCGGGGGCGGCGGGGCGGGGGCCCGGGGCGGCGCGGAGCCGGGCCGGCAGGTGAGCGGCGCCGGGCGCTCGGGGTCGGGGGGCGTGGGGCCCCCGCGCGGCTCCCGGGGGTCGGCTGGGGGCGCGGAAGCGCGCGTCGGGGGGGGCTGGAGGGAGGGCACCGGGGGGAGCGGGGGGCTCCGGGCTCCCATCCTCGCCCCCTCCCTCCAGCCGAGGCGAGCGCCCGGCCGGCGGGCCCGGGGACCGGCTGCTCCTAGGGGAGGGGCTGGCTGCGGTTTCTGGGGTGGAGGGTGACTGTGATCGAGGGGGGATGCCCTCTGCCTGCAGGGGTGCCCTCCACTCCCCCGCCCCGACCGCGGCAGTGCAAGCGGTGCTGTGGGCCCGCGGCAGGGGGCCACGGGGGGAGCCGGCTGTATTGCAAACGAGGCCTGGCTGCAAACCTAGACGTGGAAGCCTGCGGTGGGGACCGGCTCCCCGCACCCTCCCTTTACCAGAACCCCCCCGTGAGGTGGAAAAACCTGGTGGGGCTTGTGTGGCTGAGCGTGGAAGTGGGAGCCGCCTGCAGTCTTCGGGGAGACCAGAGATTGGGGAAGCAGGGAGAAGGCAGTCCTGGACTTTCAGATACAGGCCCTGGGGGAGGCTCCTCTACATCTGGAAAGGCCTGGAATTGAGGCCCACTTCCCAGCATGGTGGGCGGTGCTGGCACTGAAGGGCCCTGCCTGGGCAGCGCCTTCTACCACGAACTTTCTGAAGTCGTCTTAAACCCCCCCGGAGCCTCCTTCTGCCAAGGAGGGCAGGGGCAGGGGCAGATCGGGGTGGCCAGGGAGAGAGTTTGGGCAGGGAGAAGCAGTGGGCAGAGCTATCCTTGGGGCTGGGCCTTGGCCTGCTTCAGACTCTGGGTCTCAGGCTGGAGAATCCGGACTGGGTGGGACTTGAGGTCTGGGAGGCACTGGGCCTCCAGCTGCCAGGCTGAATGAGTATGGCTCCGGCTGTGGGAGCCAGTGGTGCCTGGAGCAGCCCATCTGTGAGAGAGAGCAAGGGACCAGGACCCCGGGGAGGAGAAGGTCAGAGGCACAGGCTCAGGAGCCTGTCTCTGGGGAAGAGGGAGGTGGTCTGTGGTTCCGAGTGATGCGCTGTTTCTGGACAGTGAGGGTTGGGGGACCATATAGGGAAGTCCTGTGGCTTTGAACAGTGCCCTCCCCTGTTCCTTGTCGTACCAGCCTAGTCTGGGGTGCCAGGAGCGCTGGGAGCCTGGTGAGTTCTCCAGGGTGGGCAATGCCTGGAGGGAAGCCGCAGGTGGGATGGGTGCAGTTAGTTGGACAACTACACAGCTCCGAAGCCATCCCCTTGGCGGAGGGGGGTGGTGCTCAGAGTGTTCTGGGGACGGTCATGCGTTCTCCTGGACGGTGTCTGCCCCTTCCTCTGTGGGTATGAGCCAGATGCTAGGATGTGCTTCCAGGAGGCTGGGAACACAGCCAGAAACAGGTCCTTTGGGAACAGAGATCTGGCCATTTCGGGGAGGGGGGAGGGCCGTAAATATAGGGCAGGGGACAAGCAAGCGGGAGGAGGCTGAATGAAGCACAATGTCACGGTAGGGGTGGTGGGAAACCTGCTTGCTCTGGGCTCTTGTCTCCAGCAGCTCTGGGGACTCACAGCCAAGGGCACAAGGTCTGATGGAACCAGACGTCTGATGGGCTGGGGAGGTGTGTGTTCTTGCTAATGGCTTTTCTGTCTTTTCATTTCTTTGACAGTGGCAGAGTTTGGGGCTTAGGGTGGCATGGGGTGGGGAGAGATGCTTATCAGGTGTGGACTCCGTGGCAGATAGTCTTGGATTCTCTCCTCACGACTGTTACTATTCCCATTTTACAGATGAAAAAACGGATGCAGGGAGGTAGTAACTTGTTCAAGGCTGCGCAGCTAGCGCACGGTTACTCTCAGGTCTGAGGCCTGGTCCTGCTCCAAAGCTCCTGCTTCTAATGAAGTATCTTGGGGAGCCAGGCTTCCTTTGGTAACTTTTCCCCAAACTCTTGGATTTCCCATCTGTCCCTCCAGAGGGTGCTGTTGGTGGTGGTAGAGGGTTGAAGGGCAAGCTGCTCAGTGGGACGAGGGAGAAGGGATGCTGAGAGGAGTTGGCCGAGGGTGAAGTAGGGATGGGGGTCCTGCCTGCAGAGTGGTCCCCGGTCTGCCTTCTGTTTTGTGGGCCTCTGGGTGTCTGAAGTGCTGCTTGTCTGTCTAGAGCGCCTGATCCTGAGGCCGCCTGGGGCAAGTGCTGGGCACCCCCCCCCCGCCCCCACGGTGTCCCCCAGCGAGTACAAATGTCAAGGCTGCTAGCTTTGCCTAAGTACAAGGAGCCCCGGGGTGCCCTGTGGGCAGGGAGGAGTATATGGCACAGGCATCCAAGGATAACTGTGCTGTCATCCTCACTTTCTCTTGAGCCCAGCTCGGCTAGGAGGCACCCGGAGGGTGTTGTCCTGGAGTCCTCCCTACCCTGCTTCAAGGCACTACCCTCCGGGAGACCCGAGATCTGGAGCTGACTTGGTGGCCCAGGCAGGATCTCTGTAACCAGCCAGATAAAAGTGCCGTGGGTGGACCTGGTCTTCCTTTCTTTTCCTGTCAAATCTGTGCTCCAGGTGGCCACAGGAGCAGCTCCACAGGGTTTTGGTGAAGATCAGGTGGGATTGGGCATGCGAAAGGACCCCGGAAAGGTACAGCACAGAGAAAGCATGTCATGCCCAGCCATTCTAGGAGCATTTATGTAGTCTCTACTAGGTGTGGCAGGTAGGGCGGTGAGCAGAATGGGCCCAAATCCCTGCCTTCATGGAGCTGACATTCTGGGGAGGAGACACAATGAGCAAATAAGGCAAATATATAGAATGGCAGTTGCTGATAAAGAGCAATAGAGAAAAATAAAGCATAAAGCTGGGAAGAGAGATAGGGAGCTCCAGGAAAGGGGGTTGCTATTTTAATAGAACGGTCAGGGAGAGACTCACTGATAAGGGGACATTTGAGCTGTGACCAGGACGAGCTCTTGTCGCAGGCAGAGGACACAGCGGGCACCGCAGTCCCAGGCCGGCCAGTGCACGGTGTGTTGGGGAACAGCAAGGAGGCTCATAGGACCGGGTGCAGTGAGAGAGAGGGACAGTCACGGGATTATCACTATTTGTTGTTATTTCACATTAGCTGCTCAGTGCCAATGCCCTTGAGCTAATTTTCTTTTAAAATTTTTTAAAAAGATTTTATTTATTTATTTTAGAGAAAGAAAGAGAGCGTGTGCTTGGGGTGGGGAGGAGGAAGGGGAGAGAGGGAAAGGGAGAAAATCCCAAGCAGACACTGTGCTGAGGGTGGAGCTAACAGGGGGACTCGATCTCCCAACCCCGAGATCATGACCTGAGCCGAAACCAAGCGTCAGACACTTAACTGACTGAGCCTCCCAGGCACCCCGTCCTGAGCTCTCTTTTTGTCTTTTCAACGTATTTCTTGAGTCCTTACCATGTGCTGGGCTCAGTACTTGGTGCTGAGGGACAAAGGGCTGAGCAAAATAGTTATAATCCCTCCCCAAAATTTACAGTCAGCGGGATGGTGAGACAAGGGGCAATTTATTTTTTTAAATTATTTTTTTATCTTAAAGATTTTTATTTATTTAACCATGAGAGACAGAGAGAGGGGCAGAGACACAGGTAGAGGGAGAAGCAGGCCCCATGCAGGGAGCCCGACTGGGATTTGATCCTGGACCTCCAGGATCACGCCCCGGGGCTGAAGGCAGCGCTGAACCGCTGAGCCACCCGGGCTGCCCAGGGCAACTTAGCTATAATTGTGGCAAGTACTTGAGAGGAAACGTACTTGCCAGGGAGGTAAAGGAGACCAAACGCAGTTTGCAGTCTGCGTGGGGGAGCTGGGACACCTTCCCTGAGGAAGTTCCATCTAAGCTGTGACCCGGGGGAGAAGTTGAGCCTGACTCGGCGAAGTGTGCGTGGTGTGAGTGTGATGGGGAACAACGTGGAAGGAGATTCCCTTTTGTATAGAGGTCACCGATTGGCAGCTCACAGGCTGAATTCATTCCATAGATGTGATTTATTTGGCTTGCAGTGTTGAAAAATGTGAATTACTTGCCAACATTTAAAAATCAGGAGCTGTCACATTAAAATGTACATTTTTTTCAGCAGCTGTTGAAAAATCCGATCAGGCTCCCCTGGGATGCCAGTGGCAGCTACCTACTGGTGTGGGGTGGTACGTGCCCCTGCTGAGCTCAGGGGGTGCACTCTCTTTAGTTCCTCCCAGATCCCCTAAGCCATGGGTGCCTTTGCTCATTGACACAGGCACTTGAGTTTGTCACCACCAACAAATCAGTGCTGTTTAGGGAAGAGGTGAACGTGTGTGTAAGTGTGCTGCTTTGGAGTCAGGCGGATCAGGGGTCAAATCCTGGTTCCTGCACCTCTGGGGCTACTTGAGCTAGGGCAGGGCAGTTACCTCCCTCCCTCTGCCTCCAGTCCCTCGCCTGTTGCCTATGGAAGGGGGATACCATTGCCTTCCTCCAGGATTTTGGGGGGGGTGAGGCGTCTGAAGGGCTTCGCTTGGCCGGGAGGTGCTGTCTATGATGATAGCTCCCGGGGCGGTCGGCTGTCATGGTGTTAAAACCAACTCCTCCCTTTCTCTCAGCAGCATGTCGTGGTTTAGTGGCCTCCTGGTCCCCAAAGTGGACGAACGGAAGACAGCCTGGGGTGAACGCAATGGGCAGAAGCGTCCACGCCGCGGGACTCGGACCAGTGGCTTCTGCACGCCCCGCTATATGAGCTGCCTCCGGGATGCGCAGCCCCCCAGTCCCACCCCTGCGGCTCCGCCTCGGTGCCCCTGGCAGGATGAGGCCTTCATCCGGAGAGGCGGCCCGGGCAAGGGCACGGAGCTGGGGCTGCGGGCGGTGGCCCTGGGCTTCGAGGACACTGAGGCCATGTCAGCGGCTGGGGCAGCTGAGGTGGCCCCTGACGTGACCCCCGGGAGTAGGCGATCCTGCTGGCGCCGTCTGGCCCAGGTGTTCCAGTCGAAGCAGTTCCGCTCGGCCAAGCTGGAGCGCCTGTACCAGCGGTACTTCTTTCAGATGAACCAGAGCAGCCTGACGCTGCTGATGGCGGTGCTGGTGCTGCTGACAGCGGTGCTGCTCGCCTTCCATGCTGCGCCTGCCCGCCCTCAGCCTGCCTACGTGGCCCTGCTGGCCTGTGCCGCCACCCTCTTCGTGGCGCTCATGGTGGTGTGTAACCGGCACAGCTTTCGCCAGGACTCCATGTGGGTGGTGAGCTACGTGGTGCTGGGCATCCTGGCAGCCGTTCAGGTTGGGGGTGCCCTGGCAGCCAACCCCCGCAGCCCCTCTGTGGGCCTCTGGTGCCCTGTGTTTTTTGTCTACATCACCTACACGCTCCTACCCATCCGCATGCGGGCAGCTGTCTTCAGTGGCCTGGGCCTGTCCACCCTGCATTTGATCTTGGCCTGGCAACTCAACCGCGGTGACGCCTTCCTCTGGAAGCAGGTGGGATGTCAGGGAGGTAGGCTTTGGGGTGCCAGGCCGGGAATGAGGAGGGGTTTAGTGATGGGAGGGTGGGTGGATACTGCGCGTAGGGATGTCTGGCTGTGTCCTGGCCGGGCGGGGGGCAAATAATGGGAGGCCAAGTTTCAGGGTCCGCTCCATCCTGGATCTGGAGCAGAGGGCACTGGCCCGGAGAGGTAGCGCCCCAGGACCCAAGCCTGTGCTCTGTTCGCATGGGCCACCCGCCTGGGCCACCCGCCGCAGCTCTTTGGCCCGAGGCCCTTGAACAGCAAGGCTGGTAGATGTGAGGTAGCCCTGGAGGTGGGAACCTGACGGTTCACCCCGGGGCGGGGGAGGGCGGGGGGGGGGGGCAGCTCTGGCCTCAAGTTGCCTTCCCTGGAAAGCAGCTCCAGGTGGTGACCTGGAGGGATCAAGCAGGGTTTGGATGGACTTCGCAAGGGAGGACTTGCTTCTCTCCTGGACCAAGGCCATCTCTGAGAGGACGGGGAGGGGGATGAGTGGGATCAGTATTCCCTGGGGCTGGGAGCTGTTTGAGTGGAGTTGGATGTGGAAAAGAGGGGCCTCAGGGTCGGATCTCTCTCCCCCCGTCTTCCCACTGAGCACCAGGGGTCCGGCAGCCCTGCCGGGGGTTCTGGGCCCACGCCAGCCAGTGTGTCCGGGTTCGGTGTGGCTTGTGGGGTGGGGTGCGACAGCACCATGCTGAGTGAGAAATGAAGGCTTGGCTGCTTGTCCGATGGGCTGTGTTCTTCTCTGTTAGATCCTAGACAACTGACTGACCTCCCTTCGCCCAGCCTTGATTTCCCAGTCTGTAAAACTGGGATAAAAATAGTATCTACCTCATAGGAGAGGTTGCTGTTAGGGCCCCACCCTCCCAGAGGGGAGTAGAAGCCAACAGGGCAGGGTTCTCACCTGGGGGCAGGGAGGTGTGGGAGTGCCGGAGGGGATAGGACCCAGGGAAGGGCCTTCCCGGAAGTCCCCTTCGGCTCCATGTGGCCGCCACCGTCTCAGGTCACCCCCCTGACCGGGGAGCAGAGACCGGGCCATCTTGCCTGGCTGATCCTTCAGGACACAGCCCCTAACCAACATACCTCAGGATCCCTCTGTCAGCACTCGGATTTCGAGGGTGCTGCCCTCTGTCTTGCTCCAGTTTTGAGGGACTCAGCCTCTGCTTTGCTGAGGGCCCGTGGTCGGTGTAGCCCACCCTACCCTGCCTGCAAAGAGGAAGTTGCCCGGGGCTCCCAGGGTGAGAAGCTGGGTGCTCTGGCATGATGCCCTTCTCCGCCCAGCTTGTGCTCCAGAACAGAATGTACCTTTTTAAAAGAAACTTTATAGCCCATTTGTTTGTGGAGCAGCACCCACAGGGCAGTCAGACCTCTTAAAGGGCCAGGGTCTTTCTGCCTCTGCTAGCCCCCCACTTCTCCCTGGGGTGGCTGCTGCCCTGGGCTTTGGAGTTGGACTGCCCTCCTGGGAAAGGAGGAGCTTGGAGGTGGTGCCTCCCTTCCTCTACCTCCTCTCGGCTGGCCAGGGGTAGGTGGCTGTCTCTTCTTTGCTCTCAGCTGGCATGGTGCCCAGAACCAGGCCCAGGGCCTGATTGGGGAGGCACAGCCCCATGGAGACTGGGACTTTGCAGCCTCCTGCCTCCCCAGGGGCACCCAGCTGCAGCCTTATCCTCTGTAGGTCTCAGCGGGCACATTCTTAGGGTGAGGAGAGGAAGTCACCCCTGCCCCTGCGCCTGTCTATGCAGCCAGGGTTGCTCATACCTGGACCCCTTCTCCGAACCGAGAAGGATTGATTCCCTGTGTCCAGTTGGCCTATGATGCCGGGGTGGCGTGGGGCTGTGGCCTCCTTTCCAGGCTCCTTGGACAGTCCCTGACCAGACCTAGGCCTGCTCACACTCGTGGGAAGGAGCCTTCACTCCTCCCTGACCCACTCATTCACCCAGTGACCCGGGCCCCGCCTGGAGTCTCCTGGAGCGCCCCGACATCCATTTTTTCTCACAGTCGGATAGGGGTCCGGTACTGATCCTGATCTATTTCAGTCTCTTGTTCCCCGGTCCCCTTCCCTCCACCATGACTCACTTTTTCCTCTTAGGCTCCTGGGGCCAGGAAGGGAAGTTGCCTGGTTAACCCCTCCTCCTTCTCCCCCACTGGGGGCTATTCTTAGAAACCCCTCAGGGAGATAGTGTGCCCCCCTCTTCACCCCTGCTGCTGGGAGGGGGGCCTTGTGAACTGGACTGGGAAGGAAAGCTAGGCGGCCAGTCCTTGAGGGTCAGAGCTGGAAATGACTTGGGGGTTTGCTGAGCCTACCCCTCTGCTTTACCTAACAAAAATGAAACTGAGGTCCCAGAGATTAAGTGACCTGCCCAGGTTTGCAGGACTAGTTCTGGTTCTGGGCAAAGCCCAGAACTCCTGGCTTCCAGTTGGTGCTCTTTCCCTCCCTTCTCCCCAAACCGGAGCCCCGCCCCAGCCAACTCTGGGGTGGATCCACAAGTGCCAGGTTAACCCCTGAACTTCTGGAAACACTGAGGCCAGTTCTCCTTAGACTTGCCGTCCAGTGAGTGCTACTGATGCTGAGGAGGGCTGGCCACCCTGAGATCGGGGTCCTCGGGCATGGGGCCTGGCTGTGCCAAGTACTGGCCGCACCTGGGCGTGGTGGAAGAGAAGGTCCCATGTTAGTAGAATTGATGACTCCCAAGCCTGGGCTCTGAGGCTGGGCCTCAAGAGCATGTGTAAGTGGAGGGAGTAGGAATCTTGGAAATCTGGAACGCACCACGCAGTAGGGTTTGGACACAGGCTTTGGAGACTGTCCTGGATTCAAGTCCCACACCAGCCACTATTAGCTGTGTGATCTTGGGCAAGTGACTTAGCTTCTCTGTGTTTGAGTGCTTCACCTTTAAAAGGAGATACTGTTACCTGTTTCATAGAGAATAAGAGATCCGCTAGTTACTGTATAGGAAGCAGCTATGGAGCCACACATATTAAACAGGCAGCCAACAGATTAGCTCCAATAATAATAATAATGATAATTATCATGTCACATTATGTCAGAGCAGGGAGGGACCTTAGAAATCTTGTCCCTCTCCAGGTTCTAGGTGAGCCTACAGAGGCCCAGAGAAACGAGATGATTTGTCCGTAGGCATTCACAGGAGGATATAGAGCTCAAGTCTCCTGGGTGTTGTCCTGTGAGGAGAACCACATGCAGAAGGAGCAGCATTTGTCTTTATTTGGGCTGATTGTGGGGCAGGAAATCATAGTGGGCTGGGCGCAGGCCCCATGACCCGCCTTGCCCTGGTTGGTGCCTCTGCTCCCAGGAGTCGTGAAAAGGTCCCATTTCTAGCTGTGGAGCGATCCAGGCAGGGGGCCGGAGTCCTGTGGGAGGAGAGGGAGCTGTATTACAGGGGTGGGGACAGACAGGGCACAGGATCCTGGCTTTCTCCCCACAGAGAGCCTAGCAAGTTGCACCTGTGCGTTGTGGGGGGGGGGTGTGTCACCAGTCTGCCTCTGCCACCCTCTTGCAGCTCGGTGCCAACATGCTGCTGTTCCTCTGCACCAACGTCATTGGCATCTGCACACACTACCCAGCTGAGGTCTCTCAGCGCCAGGCCTTTCAGGAGACCCGCGGTTACATTCAGGCCCGGCTGCACCTGCAGCACGAGAACCGGCAGCAGGTGGGGCTGCCCTCCCTGTCCAAGCCCCCCCGCCCCCATAACCAGCAAACTGCTTCCACCGCCTTATAGCACTCCATGGAGTAAGTGTGGGTGGTCCCCCTGAGTGTTCCCCGGCAGCACACAGGCCCTGTGACACTGGGGTTCCTGTCCTGTCTGAGGGTGGGAGAGGATAGATGGGAGCGCAAGTGAGGGGTTGCGTGGGGGGGGGGAGGTCCGAAAGGGAAGCTCAGGTCTCCAGAGGGGCCTGGGAGGGCTCTGGGGTGGTGGAGGCATCAGGAGGGATCAGGAGCCTCAGCGTGAGGCTGAGAAGATAGTGGTGCCCTGTTGCAACCACTGGTCTAGGAACGGCTGCTGCTGTCCGTGTTGCCCCAGCATGTTGCCATGGAGATGAAAGAAGATATCAACACAAAGAAAGAAGACATGATGTTCCACAAGATCTACATCCAGAAGCATGACAATGTCAGGTAGGGCGGGGGGGTGGGAGGGTACCCGGAGGGATGGGGGCCCTGGGAGTCCCTGAGGGCCATGGGGTCCTTCCATCTTCTGCCGTTGTCCACAGCATCCTGTTTGCAGACATTGAAGGCTTCACCAGCCTGGCGTCCCAGTGCACCGCGCAGGAGCTGGTCATGACCCTGAACGAGCTCTTTGCCCGGTTTGACAAGCTGGCTGCGGTGAGGGGGCTGGGCCACACGTGGCGTGAGCATAGCTTTAAACTGGGGCGGCCTGGCACGGTGGGGACAGATGGCGACTCGGTGAGGGTGCTGGGAGGGCAGGAGAGTGAGAGCGACTCTCCCCAAATCTCCCCTTTAGGAAAATCACTGCCTGAGGATCAAGATCTTAGGGGACTGTTACTACTGTGTGTCGGGGCTGCCGGAGGCCCGGGCAGACCATGCCCACTGCTGTGTGGAGATGGGGGTGGACATGATCGAGGCCATCTCGTAAGCGGTGCCCCTCCTAGGTCCCTGGAACTGAGGGTGCCCCCGCCGGCCTCTGCCCTTGGCTTTGTCCTCAGGAATTGTCTCCTTTTGGCTAATCCTCTGTCTTGGAGATCCATTGCGGGGGAGGGAAAGGATCTCTCTTCAGCCTCTGCACCTTAGACCCCAGCCAACAGGCCCCCGGGGAGGGGGGTCCCGGGGGGGAGCCCCGGGTGAGGGAATCGGGGCTGGCGAGGATGCGCAGGCCTGCGGGGCGAGCAGTGACCCCTCCCTTCGTAGCTCCGTTCCACCAGATGCCGCAGGGCCACCTCTGTGAACTCGCTTCACAAACGTTTGTCCGTGGGACCCATGCAGCCTTTTGCCCGTGTCCAGCCAGGGCTGTGCTGCTGTGGCCTGCGTCTGGCTCTGTCCCTGTCTACTTGGCTCCGAGGGGGAGTGAAGGGCCCGAGCTCGGGGCTGGGAGCGGGGAAGGTTGTGCCGGGAGCCGAGCCAGAGCCGCCTCTTCCCAGGCTGGTGCGTGAGGTGACAGGTGTGAACGTGAACATGCGCGTGGGCATCCACAGCGGGCGTGTGCACTGTGGCGTCCTTGGCCTGCGGAAATGGCAGTTCGATGTGTGGTCCAATGACGTGACTCTGGCCAACCACATGGAGGCGGGGGGCCGGGCCGGGTGAGTGTGGGGTGCAGCAGGTGAGGGGTGGGAGCGAGGTGGGCGAGGCCAGGTCTCACCCTCCTGTCGGCTCACAGCCGCATCCACATCACCCGGGCCACGCTGCAGTACCTGAACGGGGACTACGAGGTGGAGCCGGGCCGTGGTGGTGAGCGGAACGCGTACCTCAAGGAGCAGCACATCGAGACCTTCCTCATCCTGGGAGCCAGCCAGAAACGGGTCAGGCCGGCGGGGGTGGGGGGTGGGGGGTGCAGGGCCACGGAAGGGCAGATGTGGGCAGCAGAGAATCTTCTCTGGGCCCCTTTTCTGATCCCGTACCCCTGCTGCCTCCACAGAAAGAGGAGAAGGCCATGCTGGCCAAGCTGCAGCGGACGCGGGCCAACTCCATGGAAGGCCTGATGCCACGCTGGGTGCCCGACCGCGCCTTCTCCCGGACCAAGGACTCCAAGGCTTTCCGCCAGATGGTGAGGGGCCCACAGCACGGGGACCCGAGGCCTCATTGTCCTGACACTCTGTGCGCCCTTCCCTCTTCTGCCTTGTGGTAGGGTGGGGCCGGAGGGTTGACTTCACCCCCAGGGTCCCAAGCCTCGCCAGGTCAGCAGTGCTGGGGACGGGGAGGGGGTCATGGGGGTGAAGGCGGTTCGTCCTTCCCCTCACTTGCACACTTTGTCCCTTTCTCCAGGGCATTGATGATTCCAGCAAAGACAAGTAAGTCAGGTTATTGAGGAGGGAGGAAGAGGGAGGGAGGAGGCACTTGCACCCTGGGACAGGACTGCGGGGAGCCGAGACCCCCCCCTTTCCTGGACCTTAGGTGTGTCATGTGGGAGCAGGTGCCACACAGCCAGCTCACTCTGTCCTTTGGGTGCCGCCCGTGCCCTCCCCTTCTCATTGTCTCTCCTGCGGCAATGCTCATGCCCCCGGTAAAGCCATGTCCCCTTGCCCTCAGCCGGGGTGCCCAAGATGCCCTGAACCCCGAAGATGAGGTCGATGAGTTCCTGGGCCGTGCCATCGATGCCCGCAGCATCGATCAGCTACGGAAGGACCACGTGCGCCGCTTCCTGCTTACCTTCCAGAGAGAGGATCTTGAAAAGAAGGTTTGGGGGATTTGAGGGCAGAGGGATGAGGGCTGGATGAGGAGGGGCTGGGAAGGCTGAGCACAACTGAGGGAACAGGAGAGGTTATTTCGGGAATGGCGAGGGGGCGACTACAGGGCGCAGTGGGGATCCCTATCCACGGGGCCATTGCTGCTCCTCTCTGAGGCCCTGGTAGGGCCCTGCCTCCCCAAGGCCAGAGCCCAGCACCCAGCTCAGCCTCCTCTCCCTCAGTACTCGAGGAAGGTGGACCCCCGCTTTGGAGCCTATGTGGCCTGTGCGCTGTTGGTCTTCTGCTTCATCTGCTTTATCCAGCTCCTCGTCTTCCCACAGTGAGAGCCCTGCCCCTCCTCCCTCTGCTCCTCTTCCCTCCACCACTTCCCAGAACCTTCCCAGACACCCGTGCAAGCTCACGGTCTCTGGACCCTGCGCCCTGCCCACCTGGGGAGTGGGATGAGGATGCCCAGACATTCCAGAGTAACATCTTCCCTGGCCCTTTTGTGCCCCAGCTCAACCGTGATGCTTGGGATCTACGCCAGTATCTTTGTGCTGCTGCTGATCACCGTGCTGACCTGTGCCGTGTACTCCTGTGGCTCTGTACGTCGGCGGTTCTTCGGGGGCTGGTTGGGAAGGGCAGGCCGGGCCACCATGGTGAGAGGTCGCACGGGGAGAGGGAGGAGAAGGCCAGGCCTCCTGCCTGGGGCCCCATCCCTGGTTGGCCTTACCCTTGGCTGACACGGTCTCTAATTCTTGGTCTCTCGCCTGTCTGCAGCTCTTCCCCAAGGCCCTGCGACGTCTTTCCCGCAGCATCGTCCGCTCTCGGGCGCACAGCACTGTGGTTGGCATTTTTTCAGTCTTGCTAGTGTTCACCTCCGCCATCGCCAACATGGTAAAGGCCCAGTGGGGATTCTTCTACCCTTTGTCTGTGCCAAGCACTGCTCTGGGCCCTGGGGGTAGGTAGAGGAATAAGACCCATTTCCTGCCCTCCGAGAGCGTGTTATCTCAAAGGAGGGGGTTAGGTTAACTCTTTTCTCCTTGCTCCCCCTACCTCCTGTCATCCTTCAGTGAGCACTTTGACCCCCAGGGTATGAGGCACGGGGCATGGCTGTTGCAACACTCTCTTGCGTGCTGACCCTGATATGTCTCCCCCAACTTTTGCAGTTCACCTGTAACCACACCCCCATCCGGACCTGTGCAGCCCGGATGCTGAATGTAACACCCGCTGACATCACCGCCTGCCACCTGCAGCAGCTCAATTACTCTCTGGGCCTGGATGCTCCGCTGTGTGAGGGCACCGCACCCACTTGCAGCTTCCCTGAGGTGTCCAAGCCGTGCTCAGGCGGGATGGGGGGCTGTCCCGGTCAGTCCTACCTGTTGACCCCTCTGTGTCAGGCCTGGTGATGGGCACCAGAGTCCCTGCCAGAGGAGCAGCCGGGGGCTCTAGTGTGGTGTGGGGCGACGTGTGGAGGCTGAAGGACATTTGGGTTTGAGGTTGAGGAGGGGTGTGCAGGGCTCCTCCTTCATGGGGTAGGGGGTGCCATGGCTCCTGCCTTCGTCTAACACCACCTCTGCCATCACCCCCCAGTACTTCGTTGGGAACATGCTGCTGAGTCTCTTGGCCAGCTCTGTCTTCCTGCACATCAGTAGCATCGGGAAGTTGGCCATGATCTTTGTCCTGGGGCTCATCTATTTGGTGCTGCTTCTGCTGGGCCCCCCAGCCACCATCTTTGACAACTATGACCTGCTGCTTGGTGTCCATGGCTTGTGAGTTTATCCTCAGCCCTTTTAACCCCCAAAACGCTTCCTGACCCTGCTGGTCACTGTGAGCCTCTCTGGTGCTCAGGCCTCTTGTGCCCTTGTAATGCCATCACTCACCCCTCACCTGTGGGGGGAAAGGAGGCAGTGGGAGGAGCTCCCAGCATAGGACTCCACAGTCACCCCAAGGAAACCCCAGTCCTGGGAAGTCCCTGTGTCTTCAGGCCAGGCATTTAAAAAATTCCCTTTCTTGTTCACATGGTTCTTTCATACCCATTCTCTTAACCACCTGTAGGTCACACAGCTGCTTGGCAGCAGAGCCCTGGCTAGGAACCAAAACTTCTGACTCCTACTTAGGGGCTTGGCCTGGGACACCACACTGGCTTTCCCTCTGCAAACCCCATCCCTTGTGATACGGGGCCATAGGTTGGTGTGGTAGGAAAAGCCTCTGGAGTCCACTTGGGTTTGAATCCCGCTCTGCTGCTCATTAGCTGTGTGACCTTGGACAGGTGAGTTAACTTCTCTGAGCCTCAGTTTCCTCATCTGTAAAATGGCAGTGGCACCTGTATCATAGGTGATTGTAAAGACTATGGTCACTAACGTTTGTCGAAGCCTTACTGCACGCCAGGGGCCGTGCTAGACCGTTTGCATGTGTTATTTAGATCTCGTCCCTCTTTTACTGATGAGGAAACAGGCCTAGACTTAAGTAACTTGTTCCGAGTCTCGGGACAGGTAAGTAGAAGAGCTAAGAGTGAAACCTTCTCTCAACCTCTGCTCTTACTGAGTTACTGTAAGCACAAGCCCTGGCCCTGTGCCTGATTTTGTGCTATGTGCTTGGTAAATGCAGTTTCTGTCTCCCCTTCCCTGCCCCGACTCAGCAACTTAAGAAGAACCGATGACTTTGTCTCTTGTATTTTCCTGCCAGGGCTTCTTCCAATGACACCTTTGATGGGCTGGACTGGTGAGTGAGGGCTCCGGGGCAGGGAAGGGTAGGGCTGCCACATGCCTCTTTCAAGCACTGAGCTTGCCTCTGCTTACCTTCAGCCCAGCTGCGGGGAGGGTGGCACTGAAATACATGACCCCTGTGATTCTGCTGGTGTTTGCCCTGGCGTTGTATCTGCACGCCCAGCAGGTGGAATCAACTGCACGTCTGGACTTCCTCTGGAAACTGCAGGTGACTGAGTGGGGACAGAACCTGGGACAAACCAGAAATGCACCTTGTTGGCTGGCCAAGGCTTGGGCCGCTCAAGCCCACTCTGGCTCCAACCTGCTCTGTGCCCGTCTCCTAACCCCTGCTTCATCTTGTCCCTGCCCCTCTCATCCCTTTGGGTCTCTGCTGTCCATGCCTTTCTTCTTCCCCGTGGTTCCCTCTGATGCCTGTCTCCAGGCACTGGCTCCCACTTCTTGTGAATGTTGGGCAGTGGGTGATGGGTGTGGTGTCCACAGGCAACGGGGGAGAAGGAGGAGATGGAGGAGCTCCAGGCCTACAACCGAAGGCTCCTGCATAACATTCTGCCTAAGGACGTGGCTGCCCACTTCCTGGCCCGGGAGCGCCGGAACGATGAGCTCTACTACCAGTCGTGTGAGTGTGTGGCCGTCATGTTTGCCTCCATTGCCAACTTTTCTGAGTTCTATGTGGAGCTGGAGGCAAACAATGAGGGTGTCGAGTGCCTGCGGCTGCTCAACGAAATCATCGCTGACTTTGATGAGGTACTTGTCTGTTTGGCTGCTGCTGGCAGAGCACCTGGGGGGGACGAGGGCAGCGGGAAGAACTTTGGGTGGGAAGGCCAGGATTGGGGGGCTGGCTGGATTGGGAGGGGGAAGGAAGGCTTGATGGGACCCAGAGATATTGGGGTAGTAGTCAGGGTAGGTACAGTGGGGGCAAGACCAAGGACCCACTGTGGTGTCTGAGGCAGCAGGGTGGTCAGCCCCAGTGGGGCAGGGTCATCACTGCTGGGGAGCAAAGGACATGAGGATCTGTGGAGAGGACAGGATGGGTACCAGGTGGATGTTCCTGAAAAAGGCGGCAGTAATCTGTGGACGGAACCCCATGAGCCCAAGTAAGCAAGATGGGCTCCTGAATAGAGAAAATGGAAGCAAACACGAGGAAGTGTCCAGAATATCCAGCTCAGGAATGGGCCATTTACGGTCTTGGAGCCAAGTCCCTCCTTCATTCTGGCACTCGGTTTCCCAAAAAGTGATGGTTA
Organism: Nyctereutes procyonoides; assembly: GCF_905146905.1. Lineage (NCBI taxonomy): Eukaryota > Metazoa > Chordata > Mammalia > Carnivora > Canidae > Nyctereutes > Nyctereutes procyonoides. The sequence goes on along the minus strand of NW_026575124.1, from coordinate 283,312 downwards.
GAATAATTGATGGCTAATATCCCTTGTGTGGTTTGGATTCTGTGAGGGAGCATTTGAAGTTGCCCTGAAGCTGTGTGCCAAAGTTCTGGCCTGGGGCTCTGATGCCTGCCTGGTGAAGGCGGCCTTTTTTCCTGGCTCCTCAGTCCCGCCTTGAGAACAACGGCTGGAAGGCGGGGCTCGCTCACTAAAAGGAGGGGAGCTGTTGCAACAGGGAAGGGGGAAGAGGCCGAGGCCTGGCCAGAGTGAGCACTGGGCAGGGCGCGTTCGGCCTCTCCGCCTTGACAGCCAGGTCTCCCTGTGCCGTCCAGATCATCAGCGAGGAGCGGTTCCGGCAGCTGGAGAAAATCAAGACGATCGGTAGCACGTACATGGCTGCGTCGGGGCTGAACGCCAGCACCTACGATCAGGCCGGCCGCTCCCACATCACTGCTCTGGCCGACTATGCCATGCGGCTCATGGAGCAGATGAAACACATCAACGAGCACTCCTTCAACAACTTCCAGATGAAGATTGGTGAGATGGCCTGGTCGCCTGGCAGCTTTTCCTAGGCTGTTTCTGGGTGAGGCAAGGAGGCAGGTTAGGGGTTCCCCATCAGGAATCCTCTGGGATGTCCTTTCTCCCGCCTCCTACCTCGTCTCCTATTAAGAACAGAGGTCATTGACCGAGGGCCTGCTGTGTGCCGGGCGCTGTCCTGGACGTTTTAGTCTTCACATCATCATCCCCTTCTACAGAGAGAGACTGACTCTCAGATTAAAGAACTTGGCCGAGGTCAAACAGCCAGGAGGTGGCTGGACTGGGATTCAAAACCAGGGTTATTGAAGCTCCAGGACCCATTGTCCTCTGAGGCCAGTCCGATGAGCTGGTGAGCGGGAGGGGTGGCTAATGTTAGGGGTTCTGGAGTCACTCTGGTTTGAATTCTGGGTGTTCCACTCACTGGCTTATTTAGCACATCACCCAACTCCTCTCAGCTCCCCGAGGTTATCTGCGAAATGGGGATGATCCCTTTTAGGGCCGCTGAGGGGATGAAATGATGGAACGCTAACTGCTTATGAGAGGGGTTGCACAGAGTGAGCATTCAGGGGGTTAGCCAGTGTTAGGGCAACAGTTGCCTTAACTCCGGGGAGCTCCACAGGCCTAGATCTTCCATTCTTTACAACCAAGACACTTGTCACTTTGCTACTTTCTCCTCTGGGTCCTTCTAAAGGTTCCAGGAGGGGGGATGACTCCCTGGGCTGACCCTGGCATGTCCACCTGTCTCAGTTTTTTGCTGCTGTCACCATTGCAGGGCTGAACATGGGCCCAGTTGTGGCAGGCGTCATTGGGGCTCGGAAGCCACAGTATGACATCTGGGGGAACACGGTGAATGTCTCTAGCCGTATGGACAGCACAGGGGTTCCTGACCGAATCCAGGTGAGGAGAATGGGTCCAGAGGGCTTCTGCGGGTCTCTCTCTGCAGTCAGCTAGGACAGGGGTAGGGTGGCAGTGTTCTGTGGTTGGGGGGGCGGGGGGGGGGCTAGCATGATTAGAGAACCCCTGGACCCCTGCAAATGCAGCAGGAAGGATCCCAGGCTAAGTGGGTTCCCCTCCCATCCCCCAGGTGACCACGGACTTGTACCAGGTTCTAGCTGCCAAAGGCTACCAGCTGGAGTGTCGAGGGGTGGTCAAGGTGAAGGGCAAGGGGGAGATGACCACCTACTTCCTCAATGGGGGCCCCCCCAGTTAGCAGGGCCCAGCTACAAGTTCAGCTGTCAGGACCAAGGTGGGCATTTAAGTGGACTCTGTGCTCGCTGGATGGAGCTGTGGCCGGGGGCACCAAGCCTCCAGACCCTGCTGACCACAAAAGGGAACACCTCAGCAGGCTGTGCTTGGACCATGCTCGTCTGCCCTCAGGCTGGTGAACAAGGGATACCAAGAGGATTATGCAAGTGACTTTTACTTTTCTAATTGGGGTAGGGCTGGCTGTTCCCTCTTTCTTCCAGCTTTTGGGAGCAGGGGAGGCAGCAGCAGCAGAGGCAGCAGGAGCCCTCCTGCCTGAGGGTTTAAAATGGCAGCTTGCCATGCCTACCCTTTCCCCTGTCTGTCTGGGCAACAGACTTGGGGCTGGGCCCTTCCTTTCCCTCTTTTTCCTGGGAATATTTTGTACAAAGACTGGGGCGGGCATGAGGAGTACCTATTCCGTGCTTGCCTCTGCTATGCCTGCGTCCCCAGCACTGGCCTTGGGTACCCCACCCCAGTCTGGTCTCCCTTCTAGGCACAGGGCAGAGGAGGGAGACACTCTGGGGACCCAGCTCTGTCCATATTTCAGGGGAGTATTTCCATTTGCCAAATCCTAGTCCCATGATCTGTCCCCAAAGGGGAACAAAGGGACTTTTGACAGCTCAGATTTAGCCCCAGTTCCTGCACAACTCCAGGGAAAGGGGCATCTGGCCTCATTGGTACTGTGAAAATGGCCAGCCAGAGAGCAAGCATGTATGTGGGGATGTCAGAAGATCAGGAGCTGGAAGTACACCTGCAGGTGCCAAAGTGAGCAGGCCGGCCAGGGAGTGGGGTGGTACCAGACTCTTGATCTGAGGGCCCCACTGGGGTCGGGATCAGGTCACTCTGCCCCCATGCTATCTTGCTGTCTGCCGGCAAAGGGGCACAGAGCATCTCTACCCCCTCTGTTGCCAAATAGAAAAGGGTCAGGGCATGGAGGAGGATGACCCTGGTCCAAACCTGTCCTCCCAAGTCTTTGGCACTGGGGAGGGCCTGTGTGTCTGTGTCATGTGTGTGCATGTTGGCTTTGGTGTGTGTATCTGTTTCCCAGGTTTGTGTGTGTCCTTGTGCTCCTCCTCAGCTCCCTACCTGGGGCTGCCTCTCTCCTGTGGGCCTCTGTCTTCTGGGAATAAGGCAGGGTGTCGGATTTCAAGGGATGGAGAAAGATGCCTCGGTTGCACAGGAGTGGCATGGGGTATGGTAGTAAGAGGAGGGTGCCCTGGGGAGAAGAGTCCTTTTTGTGCCAAATCCCTAAGTGCCATTTGGGGGCTGTGTGCGTAGCATGACTGTGTCCCTGCCTGGGGCAGGAACCCAGGTGCCTACTTGAGCCTCAGTGCTCCAGGCACTTGAACCGTCTGGGGTTTGGTGGCCAGAGGCTCAGGAACTTCCTGGGTTCCCCAGCTGGTGGTATACTTTGGGACTGGGGTAGCATGGGATCTCTCTGAAGACCCAGATACTGGTACTTAGGGGATGGGGCAAGGGAACCTGAAACTTGGCGTTCTTCAGCCTTCAGTCTCAGTTTAGCATGTTCCTGGCTCTTCAATCCCCATGAAGCCTGCAAGGACTAGAAGGGTTGGGAGGTTGGACTCTAGATACCCTTCCTATCTCTGCCTTCCTTTCACCGCTTTCTCTGCAACCTCCTTGCTTCAGGCCTGAATTAATTGGTGCCTTGGTTTCTCTGTATCTAGAGTCAGAGGCATTAGCCTGAATTTTGCTTGAAGATCATTTTGTCTTGGAGGTGATTAGAAAGACCGAGGAGAGAGGGTCCCAGAGTTGCTGGGACCCCTTGCGGAGGCCTGGTTCTGGCTCATATTGCCTCCCTTGGGGGATCTTCATGCATCAACCAAATGGGCTATCAGGCACTTCATTAGACATGGCAGGAGGAGGGGAAAAGACTAATTGGTCCAGACAGAAAATCAGCTTCCTTTCCCCAGCCATATCCCTGGATAGGAAAGGACTGCTTGGAGCCCTTGGGTGGGAGTGAGGATGTAAGGAGACCAGAGGGGAAAGACCTCAGTCTTGGGTAACTTGTCTTTGCTTCTTGCCAAGCGGGAGGGTCCTGTCCACACCCTGACTCCCCATACCACAGTGCCAGCCATGCCCTTCTCCTGGGCTCCCATTGCCCCCTCTCTCACCAGGTGATGGGGGAGTCAGTGGATGGGAGGCCCATGGACTTTGGTTTTATAATGTAACCACTGTGGGGGGGAGGGTGGTGTATCATGTATTTCAGTGAAATATTTAATATATTTAAATATCAATAAAATCAAATTCTTTGTAAAATTCCCAGCTCTCTGAAGATGTTCTGGGCCCTGGGTTGGGTCAGCAGTGGCAGAGCTTGGCATAGGAGGCAGCTTCCTGCCAGAGTGCTGTGAACCTCTTTCCTCTGTGCTTAATGGGCTTCCTCCGGCTGTTTTGCTGCCAAGGTGAAGCTGCAGTGTCTTCAGAGATCATGACTACTCTAGGCCCTTCAGCCTCATGAGGACCAGTGTGTGTCTTCCCAGACTTGTTACTCTGACACCTGCCATTCGTGAGGTCAAGGCCTTTGGCAGTCTTCCCTGTACCCTGGCCCTTCCCACACCAAACACCAAATTCTGGCCCACACACATCTGATCTCACAGGAATTTGGGCATTAGAATAATCTCCCCTCCTTCCGGTACACACAAGTGACTTCTAGTCCAATCTGTTTACTCTGCTTTTGGGATCCCCTCCTCCCATTAGTCGTTCAGTGGAACCAGGACACCTTCTCCCACTTTCTCCTTCTTTGCCCTGCTTCCACAGTCCATCTTGCCCTTCTGCAAACACATCCTGCTCAGTACAGACTGAAGTGCCTGTCACTAAGAACAGAGTGATCCATAAACCTGGAAAAGAGAGAGAAGGTCTCAGATTCAGCCAGACCGGCCTGGTGTGTGTGTGGCAGTGTCTTTAAATGTCTCCCGACTGCCTCAGGGTAGAAAGGGCAGGGGCAGTAATGAGGAAATATGGCTACGGCCAGTTAATGGTGGTTGGAGGATGGGAAGCAGCAATGAAGGAAACAAAACCGTCCCTGGACTCCCCTAGGAAAGCTAGGCACTTGTCTTGTGCCTGTCCAGTCCTATCCACAAGACAAAACACAAAGATTCAAACACATCTTTAACTCTTTTAAATGCCAGATTCTAGGGCCAGCTCTCCCTGGTAAAACAACTTTGTCTTCTATTCCCTGAGAAAAGATGAAATGCCTCTAAGGAATTAAGTCAAGGGAGGGAGTACTTCCCTTATTCTTCCTACCCTCCTCCATCCCAGCCTAACCTGGTCATTGGGCTTTTAATGAGACAGTGGCGGGGGCTTCGGATCCATGGCATGGTTTCCTCTGGACGCACTCCTGGATCATGGGACCGCCAGAAGCTGAAGTTCTGAGCATCCGTTAAGGGGACTCTGAAGACCTGATTGGGAACTGAATAGTTGGGGAAGGGCAGGTTACCCAGTGTCTTCAAGTTCTCTCTTCCTGTTGTGCTTCATGGCAGCACAAGCACAGCCTAGCAAATGGGCCTGACCAGGTGCTGAAAAGTCCTGGGAATCTGGCCACCACACCCAGCTTCATTTCCGGATTCCAGCATCTCACACCCTTCGTGGTCAGTTGAATCGGTCTTGGTTTTTCCTGTTGCCACTAAGCCCATCTCCAAGAGAGCTTTCCCCAAAATGCTAAGACGGTGGAAAAACACGAGGTCAGCTCACTTGGGAAATGTGCAAGATGGGTCTCCTGGCTCCCCTCACTCCACTTCTGTCCCCTGGCTTAATCATCCTCTTTCCCTTCCCTCCTCTTTGAAAAAATTCCTTCCTTTGCTCATTCCAGGTAATTCTCTGAAACTAAATAATGATACCATCTCATGTTTAGATACTGCTAGTAGATTCTTTTGTCAAGTGCCTATCATGTTCTAGGTGTATTGTTCTTAAGATTTTCAAATAGTATCAGACTTACCTAGTTCTTTTTAATAGTTTTATCCATTATGTGGATAAATCTAATTCTACCACTGTACAAAATTTGTACATTCTTTATTTTTTTTTTTTAAGATTTTGTTTATTCATGAGAGCCACAGAAAGAGCCAGAGACATAGGCAGAGGGAGAAGCAGGCTCCATGCAGGGAGCCTGATGTGGGACTTGATCTGGGATCACGCCCTGAGCCAAAGGCAGACGCTCAACTGCTAAGCCACTCAGGCATCCCTGATTATAAACTCTTAAAAGAATTTGCACGCAGCCCGGGTGGCTCAGTGGCTTAGCGCCACCTTCGGCCCAGGGTGTGGTCCTGGAGATTCGGGATCAAGTCCCATGTCAGGCTCCCTGCATGGAGCCTGCTTCTCCCTCTGCCTATGTCTCTGCTGCTGTCTTTGTGTCTCATGAATAAATAAATAAAATCTTAAAAAAAAAAAAAAGAATTTGCTACTAGGAATAACTCTTAGATACTCCATGTATATCTCTTTTTAAATTTCTGAAAGTATCTTAGTTTTTTAAATTAAACTGTAATTTTGAGATAATTATGGATTCACATATAGTTGTAAGAAATAATACACACGGATCCTGTATACCCTTTACCCAGTTTCCCCCAATGGGGAAAGGGAGTTACCCTTTTATAGCCATGTCCTCCTAGCCCCCTTGGTGTTCTTCATTTCTGTAATTTTGTCATTTTAAGAATGTTATATAAACATTCTTGGCAATGTTTGGCATCACTGACAATATGTGATCTTTTGGGGGCTGGCTTCCTTTATATAGCATAACTCCCCGAAGAATCCTAGAAGTTCTCGCATGTATCACTAGTTTGTCCTAGATGCTTTTTTATTTTTAAATTCTTTTTTTTTTTTTTTAAGATTTTATTTGAGAGAGAGAGAGACAGAGATAGCAAGAGAGCAAGAGCTGGGAGGGAGAAGCAGACTCCCCACTGAGCAGGGAGCCAGATGCAGGGCTCCATCCCAGGACCCTGGGATCATGACCTGAGCTGAAGGCGGGCACTTAACTGGCTGAGCCACCCAGGCACACCCCTAGAAGCTTTTAAAGAATTTTTATTTACTTTTTAAAAAGATTTTATTTATTCATGAGAGAGCAAGAGAGACAGAGGCAGGGACATAGGCAGAGGGAGAAGCAGGCTCCCTATGGGGAGCCTGATGCGGGACTTGATCCCAGGATCCTGGGATCATGACCTGAGCCTACCTGAACCCAAGGCAGATTCTCAACCACCGTTCGACCCAGGTGCCCCTAGAAACTTTTTTAAATGTACATTTTCTCTAACTTTCACAACAATGCTAGAATATGATTCCCATCTTCAGATGGGTCAGAGAGGTTAAGTGGTTAAAGGAACTTGCCCAAGGTCATACAACTTGTTTGGAGTTTAAACTCAGTTCAAATTCCAAAGCCAAAGTTTGATCTACCACACCTCACAGGCATAGCACATAATATACAAAGTACTCTCCTAAACTGTCTCATTTTGTTGTGATCTTCACAACAATTCTGTAAGATTGATAGAGCAGGCATTTTCTTTTCTTTTTCTTAGTGAGAAAGCATATTAATAGAAGATAAGTGGGTACCCAAAGTAAGACACTTAAAAGAAGCAGAACTAGGAGATGCCAACATGGAGCTTCTGCTTCCAAGTCTGATTCAATTTTTGTTTTATCTTGCTCATTCCACCATTCAAGTCTACTTTCTGCCCCCTTTTCTCAGTTTCCCTTCTTTGCTGTTTGTTTTTTTTTTCTCCCTGTTCTATAACCATGCCCCACCACAGCCCAGACATTCTTTACAAACTCAGGCATATCTATTCAGCCTCTAGCATGGGGCCCACTCTAAGATAATTTCATGTCTTTGTGGGTTTTTTTTTTTTCAAGATTTCATTTATTTGAGAAAGAGCAAGAGAGCACTCCCCCCCCCCCCCCCGCACTTGCCTCTGAGAAAAGTAGCCCAACCCTGGGCCAAAGGCAGAAGCTTAACCAACTGAGCCACCCAGGTGCCCCAATACTTACACGTCTTTAACAGCACCTTCTTTACAGCTTCATGGTACTTTGTGTGGCTATTCTGGTGCACGGAATAATTCCCATCTTCTGAGATAATAGGTGGAAGCCTAGTGGGCACTGGTTCCTTCTGGTCTGAAATGAGCAGACTTGTTATAAGTATTTAGGAAATGGGGCTATTTGATTTTCTGAGTTTCTGGTCTCCATGCCAACCAGGCACATGGCAGGGATGTCTCCTAACCACTCAAATCTGATCTCAGGGTCTCAGATGTCAAATTATAATGCCTGTGTCAGGAGGGAGGGAGGGAGAACCCCAGTGATCCCTCACCATTCTCTTGCTCCTCTCTGACTCCTGGGTTTTGAGTGGTCTCCTGCTAGAATCAGGATATTGACAGATACTTAGTGCCGGTGAAAAAGGCTCTTTATCTGAAGGGACGCTTACTACCTGGGATTGGCATGTTTGCAGAACTTTAATTGGTCTAATAGAGGAAATTATGTTTGAGCTAAGTCTTGGAGGATAAGAAGGAGTCCATGGGACATAGTGGTATCAGGAAGAGCCTTTCAGGCAACAGGATAGCAAGTGCGTAGAAGATGGAAGCATTAGAGAGGTTTCAGCTTGTTAATGATTTGGAGCCTGATTAGTGCTAGGTAAAGTGGAAAGGGGAGGGAATGCGCTGGAAAAGTAATGTAGAGTAGGGTAAGGTAAGGTAGGGTAGAGTAGAGCAGTGTAGACCTAGCATTCTTATGGGGGTCTGGGAATCCCTTCTGAAGCAAAACTGGAATCTCACCACGGGGGCCGAAAAGACCAGAGCATCTTTGCCCAGGTCTGAATGTCTGAATTCATATGTTGAAAATTCAATTCTAACATGGTAGTATTTGGAGGTGGGGCCTTTAGGGGGTGATTGGGTCATAAGGGTAGGGCTCTTATGAATAGAATTAGTGCCCTTATAAAAGAGGCTTCAGAGAGCTCCCTCACCCTTTCCACCACATGAGGGCACAATGAAAAGTGCAAACTAAAAGAGGGCCCTTATCTGACCACACTGGCATGCTCATGTCACACTTCCAGCCTCCAGGACTGTGAGAAGTAAATTTCTGTTGCTTATAAGCTACCCAGTCGATGGCATTCTGTGACAGCAGCCCAAGTGTACTAAGATGCCAGACTCTCTTGCAGCTAGGGCACGGGCAAAGAGTTTTGGCTAGGCCAAACACATCTGCTTCAGATTCTGAATCACAGAGGAAGGTTGCAAAGAAGCAGGGGGTAGAGTCTATGCTATGTAGTCTTTTTCTACTAATGGGAAGTTGCAGCAGTGCAGCTGCATCTTCTAGTAGCATGTCCAGAGCCCAGGGTCCTTGGTACCAACAGTGCCTGCAACAGTACTGAACGCAGCAGTGTCTGTGCCCAGCATGATTCTGGTTGTTATCCACCAAACTTGGTTTTCTATTCCTTTTACAGCTTTTACATACTTCCCAATATTATTTTTAAAAAGTTGTATGTAAAATTGACATACAAGTAGTTGGATGTATTTAATATGTACAGCTTAATGAGTTTGGAGGTAAGTATACAACTGAAACCATCACCACAATGTATGCCGTAAACATATCCGTCCCCTCCAAAAATTTCCTCCTACACTATTTACCCTATTTATTGTTATTCTGTGATAAGAACAAACAAAAGAGCTATGCTCATAGGAAATTTTAAAGTATATAATATGGTATTAACTACAGGTTCTATGATGTACAGATCTCTAGGATTTATTAATCTAATATAGCTGAGACTTTGTACCCTTTGACTACTGTCTCTCCATTTCTCCTTCCCTCTAGCCTCTGGCAACTACCATTCTATTCTCTGTTTCTACAAGTTTATTTTAGATTCTTCATATAGTATTTGTCTTTGTCTGGCTTATTTCACCTAGCAGGTCTTCCAGGTTCACCAAATGGAAAATGGTAAGACTTCTTAATTTTGAGGATGAACAATATTCTGTTGTGTGTGTGTGTGTGTGTGTGTACTGTATTTTCTTTATCCATTTGTGCATTGATGGACATTTATGTTGCTTTCATGTCGTGGCTATTGTGAATAATGCCACAATGAACACAGAAGCGTAGATATGTCTTTGAGATCCTAATTTCTTTTTTTTTGAAAGATTATTTATCCATGAGACACACACACACAGACACACACAGACACACAGACACACACACACACATAGGCAGAGGGAGAAGCAGGCTCCCTGCAGAGAGCCCGATGTGGGACTCGATCCTGGATCCCGGGATCACGCCCTGAGCTGAAGGCAGACACTCAACTGCTGAGCCACCCAGGTGTCCCGAGATCCCAATTTCAATTCCTTTGGGTACATACCCAGAAATAGGATTTAATTTTACTTTTTTGAGGAACTTCCATACTGTTTTCCATCATGGCTGCACCAATTTACTTTTCCATTAGTAGTATACAAAGGTTTTCCCTTTTCTCCCCATCCTCACCAACATGTTATCTTTTTAAAGGGATTTTTTAAATTAATTAATTAATTAATTAATTAATTAATTTATGACAGTCACAGAGAGAGAGAGAGAGAGAGGCAGAGACACAGGCAGAGGGAGAAGCAGGCTCCATGCACCGGGAGCCTGACGTGGGATTCCCGGGTCTCCAGGATCGCGCCCTGGGCCAAAGACCGGCGCTAAACCACTGCGCCACCCAGGGATCCCATGTTATCTTTTTAAATATACAATAGCCACTTTTACAGGTATGAGGTGATATCTCATTGTGGTTTTAATTTCCCTGAAGATTGGTGATATTGAGCATCTTTTAATACACCTGTTGGCCATTATATATGTGTGTGTCGTCTTTGGAGAAATGTCTACTCATCTTATGCCAACTTTTCTATCAAGTTATATGAGTTTCTCATGTATTTTGGCTGTTAGCCCTTTATCAAATATATGGTCTGCAACAATTTTCTCCCATTCTGTAGGCTCTTTTCATTTTGTTGATGGTTTCCTTTGCCGTGAAGTTGTTTAGTTTGATGTTATCTCATCAATATTCTTTTAATAAACTCATGTTCTGCTTAAATAGGCTAGGTTTGGCTTGCATCTCAGAAACCTGAGCTTGTCAGGAACTGGATCAAAGTTTGCCAATCTCTCTGGAAATTGTTGCAATCTCTGACTCACCTCTGGTGGAGAATGGGGATGCCACTTCTCTGCGGTTTTCCCTTAGCTCCTGCTTTTCCCCTTCATTGTGGTTTGACCCCACTCATTCATTTCTGTCCCTCCTTCCCCACTTTTGCACTCTAGTGGAAATCTCCTTTCACACTCTTTTGAGAATGATCCGCCAAAGTGGAGCACTGTTTGAAACCCCTCCTTTGACAGTAGAGGATTTGGATAGGTGACAATATAGAATTCTGGAAGCCTGAACTGAACAAGGGAGCTGATTTGGACTTCATCACAGGTTACGGTAATGAGAAGCCAGTTCCTCGAAGCAGTGTCATTTGAGTTTGGGCAAGGTGGGGGTGCCAGAATGTCTGTGGCCAAGTAGATATGTTCTGAGGAGAAAGAGTAAGAGTATACTCCTAGTGGACAATGGGACCTTGACTGCGAGTAATTACTGGTTTGGGTGCAGGTAATTGTATGAGCTCTTTGTCTGGTCCTGAGACCTCAGACAGATTGTCCGTAAGGGTATAGCCAGGTGATGTTCTCTATTATCTCAGTTTCTAAGTAGTAGGTTCCCAGCTTCCCATATAAAAGGCTACTGTGTACTTGGAGGTGTGCTGGACAGTATCACCCATTTGGATGCCTTCCTCCTGAATCAAGCACCAGTTGGCATACTCTTTGATTTCTGGCAAGCTGGAAGATATTTTTGGTAACCCATAGTTTCCCACAGCTGCCAAGTTTTTGAAGCCACCTAGGGTGAAGGGCGGTGAGCTGTAGGTAAAAATCATGCTATAGCTACTGTGAATGGGCAGGTTATGGGTAGGGAGAGCCAATGAGCTCTTTATAAGCAAACTACACTGTGGCAAGATAGATGAACTCATCATTTCTTTTCAAAGATTTTATTTTTATTTATTTGAGAGACACACAGAGAGGCAGAGACATAGACAGAAGGAGAAGCAGGCTCCCTGCAGGGAGCCCGATGTGGGACTCGATCCCAGGCCTCCGGGATCATACCCTGGGCCAAAGGCAGCCGCAGCTCAACCACTGAGCCACCCAGGCATTCCTGAACTCATCAATTTTTTATTTACTTATGATAGTCATACAGAGAGAAAGAGAGAGGCAGAGACATAGGCAGAGGGAGAAGCAGGCTCCATGCACCGGGAGCCTGACGTGGGATTCGATCCCGGGTCTCCAGGATCGCGCTCTGGGCCAAAGGCAGGCGCCAAACTGCTGTGCCACCCAGAGATCCCTGAACTCATCGTTTTATTGGTAGATAGTGTAACAGAGGTTCTTTATCTGCCCAGTTAATACTATGCTCCATATAGTTTTTGGTGGTAAGTAGATACGAAGGGCCCTGACGGGTTTCTTTTAGAATTGGGCCATAAATTGAGAGTTGCCAGAACACTATATCTAATACTTTGAATATACTATGAAGGACTTTTGGGTGGTGCAAAAGTATTTGGGTAAATCTTCCTTTACTCAAATTAATGTTGCAGATTTTTTCAATACTACAGGCTTCCTAGGCCTCTGAGTGGTCACAAAATCTTACCCACTACTTGCCTACTGCCTCTGATTAGTTCCAAGTGGGACGGATTGGCCACAATGTTTTCAGGTCGAAGAATTTTTAGATTGGGTCCCAGAATTCTGACTTCTAGGTTAGGACACTTGCTTGTTTCAAATGCTTAGTACGTAGTGGTGATAATATCTAAAACACATTACTTGCGAGCTGGTGTTGCTGCAAGCAGAGTAATACTACCCTGACTAAAGATTCACACAAGATCAGTTTGAGAGAAAATGTGGTGTATTGTACATAAAAAATGATTCCTATCTAGGATTTCCTCTCAGATGCCGGGCATTAATCCCTTGACGTTGGCTGGAGCGATAACATAGTGTGAAATTGACTGAAATGTGTTTGGAAGGCTATCTTGCACATATTGTCTTCCCTGATACAAGGGACTTGTCAGTGCATTGGGAGGAAGTGGACAGGACCATGAGCCCAGGGAACTAGGGCACATTTTACCTATGGGGACAGTTTCTTGATCTCCATGTCAAAAAATATGCTTCTCCAAGTGGAATACTTGTTCAGGATTCTGAACACGGGAAGTAGATGGGACATGGGATAACAGAGGCTTAGTGCTGGCTGCAGACTGCTGATGTAAAACAGACTACATGGATCTTCTAGAGATGATAATGATAAACCAAGCTAATATTTAGTGAATGCACTCAACTATAAAAGTTAGGTACTATTATTATCTTATTTTACAAATAAGGAAACAGAGTCTCAGAGAAGTTTAGTAATTTGCCCAAGTTCACTAAACTAGCACATGGCAGAGGCATGAATTTAACTCAAGTCATTTGGCTCCAAAGCTCATGCTCTTAACTACCACACTGTTACACACCTGTTCTTAAAGTCATCTCATAGGGCTTCCAGGCAGGACAAAGGACTGTGGGAAAACAAAAACTGATACAACTAGCCTCTTGCTGAAATCCTTTGAGTACAGCTCAGTGTGTGTGTGGGGGGGTCCTGTCAAAGGTGTCTGCTCATCCTGGAAGCAGCCCTGAGTTGGGTGGGGCACATGATATCTATACCTTGTTCCAGAGGCAGATCCCTGATACTCCACTGAAATGTGGAGTATCATTCCTATGTCCAGCATTGGGGGAACAGAGAAGACTGAACTGCAGTGGGCCACTCTGCAGTAGACTGGGCTAGTCCCAGTGGGGAAAACTAGTGGGGAAAGGCTGAGCCGCCTTAGAAAAAGTGGCTTATCTGCTGCTATACAGACATAGTCACCCACCTTGGAGGTGCCCACTCCTTAGACTTTGGCAGACTGAAGCTATGAGTAGCTGGAGTATCTTCTCTCCTCTAGTTTCAGGGGACAGGGAATGATGGTCTGTAGCAGCTACAAGACATATATGGGTTGTTTCCAAGATACATTTTTACAATTTCAGTATTTATTTGGAAAGGCAGAGGGGTTTAGAGGCTTTGGCCAGTTCATTCTTGGCTGAATTGTGCCATTCGTTCTCCTGTTTGAAAAGCCAGAACTACAGTGCCCTCTGCTGGAGCCTAAGAAGGGCCTCCCCAGCTGTCTCCTAACAGGTGGGTCACCAAACAGGCAGTTTGGAGAGATCAGAAGACCTAGAAGATTGAGCAAAGAACATTCCAGTCAGGGTGGGAAAAGCCATCTATTATATCGTCTGACAGGATCCAGAAAATGAGGACCAAGTGAGACATGCTCAGCTTTTACCACAATACCATATACTCGAGACTTAGTCTTTCTTGAGGACCTTCATTTAGAACTGGAAGAGCAACTCTGAGGACTCAGTGAATTCCTCTGGGAAGAGGAACGATAAAAGTAGCAGTGGAAGAAGATGTGTGGAGCTTGGACGTCATTGTGTCTGTGACTAGAGGGCAGTTGCTAAAGAGTCTGGCAGGGAAACGTCATTTGTCTCGAGACAAAAACAAGCATAATCTCTTCTCACCACCACCCCCATCAACTTGCCTCTGAGATTCCTATCAGTGGGAAATGTCCTGAGTGTTTATTTGTGTTATGATGAGGTTTAGTCTGACCTATGGTTTTCATATAACAGGGCAACGGTGTTGTCTCAGCAGAGGGCCAAATAAGAGTTAATTTGTCTGAAATTAAGACCATGACACTCTGGACTAAGAAGACTGCCTAGGTATGAAGCTTAGACAGGAAAGCAGAGTTCAGAACAGGTGGTAAGACAGAGTCTGCAAAGGAAAGGACCGATATAGGGCCAAGTTCCCCAGGGGAGGACAGGGAAGGGAAAGCTTAGGCATTCAAGAGACCAGGGCAAAAGGTGAACGGACTCTGGAAGCTGGGTTGAACCTGCAGGGGCCATCAGTATTAAGATCAGGAAGGGTGAGTCTGGGAAGGCAGGAATCTATGATTGGTGGACATGTGAGTTCTGGTCACTGGTCAGAGGTGCTTTTTTGTGGATAGCTGTAACGATGAAAAGTCCTTTGAAGTTAGGCAGGTTTTTTGTTTGTTTGTTTTGCTTCCCAGGGAAACTTAATAGTTAAAAATATTGCTTTCCAGGTATCCTATCCTGGCATGTATGTCTTTGAAACATGTCAATGATATTTCAGTCATAGTAAAGGTATAGATTCCACATGTATATAGTAACTTATATGTTATGGTTTATAAATTTCCTGCAGTTATCTTATTGTGCAGTTTTATGTGCTATCTTAGGTGTATTACGTACATAATTTCACTTAATCTCCACAACAAACCTATAAGGCATTATTATCTCCATTTACAGGCAAGGAGACTGAGGTACCCTGAATTTGCTTAGTGTGAGTTAGCCCCCTGAATCTGAACAACTTCGGGTACTTGATAAAACTGAATTTATGAAGTCAAGAATAGACCAAAGTATGCTCTCCACACCTGTTTTCCTCTTTGGTTTTTCTATTTGGGTTCTTTATCAGGAGGAAAAGAAAGGAAGGAGGCATAGACTTGCAGAATATTTGGTTACATGTGTTGACTCACCTCTATGAGTTTTCATTATGATGATAATAAGGAAACCTTGAGTGGGCCCTTTTGAGTAGAATGTTAATACACTCACACCTACTAGGAGAAAAAAAAAAAAGCCCTATCTTTCTTCAAAGGAAAATTCTGAATGACTTAAAAATATCATTATAGTAAGAATGTTAAGGATGAAAACGTGTTAATAGTAATAGGTTCATTTTTATGGTTGCTGTTAAAGCCCTAGCTGAAGGGTGAGGTTAAGAGTGGCTAACTTGAGCATGGAGAACAGGCTGAAGTGCTAGTGCAGATGGACAGAAAAGGATCAAACCATTTGAGGGAATGTGTTGATGAGGTGAAATCAGCCAGAGAATCATTCTCAAGACAAGTGTGGATTACAAATCAGAGTCCTGCAAGATTTGGATTGTGGGACTAACGTGAGTTGAGTCAGAACTGTAGGTTCCTTGAATTAATGGATGTAGCAGTTGGGATTAGGAAGACTCAGCCAAGCAAGGCGGATATGGGCTTGCTAGGAGCCATACAGAATGCTGTATTTTACCCATACTTCTTCCCCCCCCCCTGTTAATTTCCCAAACCAGTTCTGAAATAATAGAAATGTCTGAGGCAAGTTCCCCATTATGGTGGTCCACAGGCCCAAGACTCTCCTAGCTGACCATTTATTGCAAGCAACCTCAGCAGTACCAGGAGTGAGAACAATCTGAGCTCTGTTGATCTGCTGAACAAGATGAGAGCAAAGAGTTTAGCAACATGGTAAGTGGATGTGAGCAATGGCGCCTAGATATAAGTAGTTTCAGTGGAGTGACTGGGGCAAGAGCCTGACAGGAATAAGTTCATGAGACTGAAGGAGAAGAAATGGAGACAACAACTTTGTCTTTTGAGGAATTTTTCTGTATGTGGGGGCAAAGAAATAGGAAATAGAGGGCTTTAAGATGGAAGAAATTGTAGCATGTATGTGTCCAGACAGGAATGGTCAGAGATGGAAAACTTGATGCAATGGAGTGCAAAATAACATTGGAGTAGTGTGGGGATGCCTGGGTGGCTCAGCGGTTGAGCATCTACTTTTGGCTCAAGGTGTGATCCCAGGGTCCAGGATCGAGTCCCACATTGGGCTCCCTTCGAGGAGCCTGCTTCTCCCATCTGCCTATTTCTCTGCCTCTGTCTCTCATGAATAAATAAGTAAAATCTTTAAAAAAAAACAACAAAAAAAAAACCATTGTAGTGTCCTTGAATAAACAAAAAGATGGGACCTGATGCAGAGTTGGAGGGGTTGGTTTTAATAGCTGTTTGGACTGTTCATTTAATAGGACACGTGGGCAAAGATGCAGATAGATGGGTAAATGTGGTTTGCGAGAGGTTATAGAAATAATCTTCTAACTGCTTCTGTTTTCACAATTGAAAACTATGAAGTAAAAGGTGAGTTGGGGCATCGGGGTGATTTGGTTAAGCATCTGCCTTCAGCTCTATTTCCAGTGCTTAACACATACTTGGCATAATCAGTTCCTAATAAATAAATATCTGATGTTGGATGAGAAGGGGAGTCTGGACTGTTGCCTTACTGGAGAGCTTTTTATCCTGAATATTATTATATATAATAATTATATATATATGTATTAATATACACACATCTATATATGGCTAATATTTTCTATCAGTCTCTTTCTTGTCTTTCAACTTTATAATGTCTTTTGTTACACAATTTACAATTTTTATTTAGTACAAGTTGCCCATCTTTTGAGGCTTCCTGGTTTTATGTCCAATAAAAAAAGTTTTCCAAAACCACTCTAAGATTAAAAATATTGTTTTCCTCTATTTCTATAGCTTTGTTTTATATATATAGCTTTTTAATCCATCTGCAATTTATTTTTATGTATGATGTGAAGTGGGAGGTCCTTATGATTTTATTCTTAATTTACAAAGTTTGTTTTCTTTTTCTTTCAAAGATTTTATTTATTCATGAGAGATAGAGAGGCAGAGACTTAGGCAGAGGGAAAAGCAGGCTCCATGCAGAGAGCCCAATGTGGGACTCGATCCCGGGACTCCGAGATCACGCCCTGAGCTGAAGGCAGATGCTCAAAGTGTTTTTAAAAAATAGCAAGTGTAGGGGTGCCGGGTGACTCAGTTGGTTGTCTCTTGATGTTGGCTCAAGTCCCTGCCACCACTGTCCCCCTGGCTTGTGTGCTCTCTTTAAAAAGAACCCCATGGAGTGCCTGGGTGGCTCAGTGGTTGAGTGTCTGCCTTTGGCTCAGGTCCTCAAGTCATGATCCTGGCCTGGGATGAGTCTTGCATTGGGCTCCCTGCAGGGAGCTTGCTTCTCCCTCTGCCTATGTCTCTGCCTCTCTGTGTCTCTCATGAATAAATAAAATCTTAAAAAAAAAAAACAACCCTAAAACCCAAATGCCTTTCTAGTTTCTAGTGATAGTTGTACACATCTTTTTAATTTGACATAGGTGTTATGTATCATATTAATCTCTTCTAATATTAAGTCATCATGGTATTCCTGGAATAATTCCTACTTGACAGTAGATGATTATCTTTAATTATATTCTTGAATTTGATCTGATAGTGGGATTTGTCCATTTGTCCATTTATACTTACATTGATCTATGGGTTCCTCTTTTGTACTATATAGTATGTTTTATGGCATTAGTTTTGTGTATTATAGAATTATTTTCATTGCTTTTTGTGCTTTTGAAAATGAAATTATGTCTTAACATTATGTCTTAACAAAATTTTGAAAAAATTCCCTATGAAAATCGTACGCACAGCCTTTTTTCAAAGCAACTGTTTGGCAAGTTTTCCTCTGGTGATCATTGATTTAATTTGGGTTTATACTTATTTATTTTTTAAAAAGATTTATTGATTTTAGAGGAGAGGGCAGGGAAAGAAAGAGAGAGAGCATCTCAGATCTCAAGCAGATTCCTTGCTGAGTGCAGAGCCCAATGTGGGGCTTGAGGCAGGGCTTGATCTCATAACCCTGATATCATGACTGGAGTCAAAATCAAGAGGCGCTGAACTGAATGAGTCACCTAGGTGCCCCTATACTTGTTTATTTTAAATGTCTTATAATCTAAACGTTTTCCAGAAAAAAAAAAACTTCCACAAACCTTTCACTTTCTTGATGGTGTCCTTTGAAGCACAAAGTTTGTAATTTTGATGAAATCCAATTTATTTGCCTGTCACTTATGCTTTCGGTGTCATTTCTTAGAAACCACTGCCTAATCTAAGGTCATGAAGATTTTTCTTCTAACAGTTTCAAAGTTTTAGCTCTTACACTTGTGTCTATGATTCATCTTAAGTTAACTTTTGTATATGGTGTGATGTGGGGTCCAATTTCATATTCTTTGCATGTGAATTTCCAGTTTTTGTAGCACTGTTTGTTGAAAAATGATTCTTTTCAATTAAATTGTCTTGCATTCTTGTTGAAAGTCTATCGACCATAAGGGTAAGGGTATATTTCTAGACTCTCAATTCTATTCCATTGATCTATCTATACAAGTCAGTCCTTATGGCTAGTACGACACTGTCTTGATTACTGTAGCTTTGTAGAAGATTTGAAATTGGGAAATGTGTTCTCCAACACTGTTGTTCTTCAAGATTGCTTTGATTATTCTAGGTCTGGTGCGTTTTCATATCAATTTCAGGATATCTTGTCAATTTTTGCCAGGAACCATTATCTTTGGATGATATGTCAGCACATATGTCTTAGAATCTCTTAGAATGTCTTAGAATTCTAAGAATCTAAATTGCATCTAGAAAGGGCTCTCAAATCTATCCCTCTCCTACATCCTAACTCACATATTGAATTTGGCAAACATTCAGGAATCTCCAACTTGGATAAGTTTAAGTTTCTATTAGTAATTAATTCTTTAAGATGCTTTAATTTCTTGATGCATTTTAGGACATTAAATGTGAATAGCTCAATATTATAACTAGTAGAAGCTCCACTGAATAGGCTTGCTAGGTTAATTAACGTTCTTCATTTCCTCTGAAAAACATTAAAAGATGCCTGCAACATTTCAGTTGCAGCTGAGAGAGCTACTCTTCAGTGTATCTGCATACTTCTGCTCTCACAAATTAAACTGCATGGTTACCAAGAGTCAGTAGTGTTGTGTTTGATTTTTTTTGTTTCCCAAACAATTTATGGTGGGTTACTTTGTAATTATAATTTTGCAGTGTTAAAAAAGAGCAGTGATTTGTATAAAAACTAAGTTGAATGTATTAGAAAAAATAAAAACAAATTACTGTAAACATTGAGTTAAAATAGATTTGAGTTATAAAATTACCATTTTGCAGCTCTCATAGAAATAATATCACTCAGAACCATCAACAGATAAAAAAACAAAAACTAGTGGGTAAAAATTTGATGAAGAATATTTACATGTTTTTCAAATATCTTCCTGGAAATTATTACAAATTACAAGACAAAAATAGCAACTTGGTAAATTACAATACAAAAATAATTTGACAGTGGAGAAAACTGGCAAACACCATCTTAATGACAAGGCCAAATTTAACATTATCAATGAAACAAAAGGACATTATGAGCCTCCCGATGTGACCTACTGAAGACATGCTGCCGCCTATTCCTGTAGAAAATATATATATATATTTATTTATTTGATTTTATTTATTCATTTATGAGAGAGAGAGAGAGAGGCAGAGACACAGGCAGAGGGAGAAGCAGGCTCCATGCAGGGAGCCCGATGTGGGACTTGATCCCGGGTCTCCAGGATCCCACCCTGGGCTGAAGGCGGTGCCAAACCGCTGAGCCACCAGGGCTGCCCTGTAGAAAATATTTATACCCAATGTAACTATGAGAAACATCAGACAAACCCATATTAAAGAAAATTCTATAAAATGTATGCACTATTAAAAAAGTGTCAATATCATGAAACACAAAAGAACATGGGAATTGTTCCAGATTAAAGGAGACTAAAGAGCCATGCCAACTAAATGCAATGCTGATCCTTGATCAGATCCTGGAAGGAAAAGTTTTGCTCTAAAGGACATTAATGGGACAACTGGCAAAACTGTAATATAGACTACAGATAATTAGATAATAGTTTTGTATCAATGTTAAAATTTGATGAGTTTAGGGGATGTCTGGGTGGCTCAGCGGCTGAACATCTGCCTTTGGCTCAGGGAGTGATCCCGGAGTCCCAGGATCAAGTTCCACATTGGGCTTCCTGCATGGAACCTGCTTCTCTCGCTGTGTCTCTGCCTCTCTGTGTGTCTCTCATGAATAAATAAAATCTTTTAAAAATTTTGATGAGTTTAATACCTGTATTGTGGGTTGTTATCTAAGAAAATGTTCTTATTCTTAAGAAATACAAACTGAAATATTTGGTAGTAAAAGAATATAATATAAGCACTTTATTCTCAACTAGATGAGAAATATATATCAGCTGGTACATATAAGTCATATATTTGGAAAGAAAGAGTATGAGAGGGAGAAGTAAAGCAAATGTGGCCAAATATAATTGGCTAATTTGGGTAAACAGTGTAGGGAATTTCTTTGTACTAATCTTACAACTTTTCTATAATTTTGAATTATATCACCAAGGAAAGTTTTTTTTTTTTTTTTTTTTTTTACCAAGGAAAGTTTTTAAAAATAATTGACCATATAAGTTTCCTTTCTCTCTCAAATTTGTTAAAATGACATCAAAATAACAATGGCATTAACCTGCAAGGCAAAGAGAGAGACAGCAAGGATATAAGGGCAGATGAAACATTTCAGGAGAAGTATCTTTTGCAGAAAATAGAAAGTGGACAGAAGGGTGGTAACTAACCTTTCAGAATGGGAAAAGTTCTAACTTAATTTTCTGCAGTGGAGGACAGAACTAGAATTGGGCTAATCCATCTGAGAGGTTCAAATCTTGTAACAGGTATCATAGAAGGCAGGAGTAAAGAAATAGGTCTGAGCACAGGAAGGTGGATACAGAAACTGTCTACAGAACATGCAGCATGAGCACACAAACCACCTTCCCCAACAAGGATATGAAAGATTTCTCTCCAGCAATTCCACTTCTGGGTATATATCCAAAGGGAAAGAAAACAAGAGCTCAAAGAATTATCTTCATTCTCAATTTCTTTTTTTTTTTAAGATTTTATTTATTTGTTCATGAGAAACACAGAGACACAGGCGGAGGGAGAAGCAGGCTCCACACAGGGGGCCGAATGTGGGACCCGATCATGTGACTATATGATCACGCCCTGGGCCAAAGGCAGACTCCCAACTGCTGAGCCACCCAGGGATCCCTTCATTCTCATTTTCATTCCAGCATTATTCACAAATAGCCAAGATGTAGAAATCTAAGTGTCTGTGAATGGATTAATGACTAAAAAAGATGTGGTATATATACACAGTGAAATATTATTTAGCCATCGAGAAAGAAGAAAATCCTGCCATTTGCAATAACATGAACAGATCCTGAGGGCATTATGCTAAGTCAGGTAAGTTGAACAGAGAAAGGCAAATACTGTATGATCTCATATGTGGAATCTAAAAAAGCTGAACCCAGGAACAGAGAGTAGAATGGTGGTTACTAAGGGCCATTGGGTGGGGGAAATGTTGGTCAAAAGTTACACATTTCCAGTTTTAAGATGAATAAGTTCTGGGGACCTAAAGTACAGCATAGTGATTATAGTTAATAATATTGTTTTTATATATTTGAAAGGTGCTAAGAGAGTAGATCTTAAATGTTCTTACCACAAAAAAAAGATAATTATGTGATGAGATGGAAGTGTTAGCTAGTACTATGGTGGTAATCATTTTGCAATATATAAGCATATCAAATCAACATGTTAAATTTACATGTTTTATGTGAATTACATATCCATAAAACTGAAAAAAGTTTCTTTGGAGGAACTGAATCTAACAGGCATTGCACTCCTAGCCAAGATTCACCATGAGGGGTGGCATATGGCACAGGACTAAAAAATCTGATTATGTGAAAATCAAGATCCTCAAATGTGTGACTCTTAATACCCCCTTTCTCCTGTCCTGGTCCTGGTAGGCTGGCAGACAAGCACATAACCAATCCCCAGAGAAACAATTATCAGATCCTTCCCTGGAAAAATTGTAGATATACAGAGGAAAGCTCCCAGTGAAGCCCACAATGGACTCCCCCACACATAGGCTTTTAGTTCATCACTCCCTTTTTTTTTTTTTTTAAAGATTTTATTTATTCATGAGAGACACGCAGAGGGAGAAGCAGGCTCCATGTAGGGAGCCCGATGTTGGACTTGATCCTGGGACTCCAGGATCATGCCCTGGGCCGAAGGTGGCACTAAACCACTGAGCCACGCAGGGATCCTCTTAGTTCTTCACTCTTCAATTATAATGGAAAGCCACGGATCACCAGTTGTTTGACAACAGTCATCAGAGAAAGACAGAGACAAAATAAACTCATAGGAAAAAGAGCACAGAGGAGACAGAGCTAATGCAGGACCAGAACCTCAAATAAAGCAGAATATCTGTGAAGAAAAGAGAGACGATATGGACAAGGAAAGTCAGAGGACCAAAAATGGCCCTTGGAACTTAAACATAGTAACAAACAAAGTTCTGATACCAAGGTGTGTTCCTGTATGTCTGCAACTTCTTCCATACTTTTAAAAAGATTTTATTTATTCATGAAAGACACAGAGGGGAGAGAGACACACAGAGACACAAGCAGAGGGAGAAGCAGGCTCCATGCAGGGAGACTGATGTGGGACTTGATCCTGGGGCTCCAGGATCACACCCTGGGCCGAAGGCAGGTGCTAAACCACTGAGCCACCCAGGGATTCCCTTCTTCCATACTTCTTGAAGAAGTAGAGCTTGTTTCACCTCACCTTGAGTGTGGGCTGCATTTAGTGACCCTCTTTTAACAGAATAAGGTGGAAGTAAGAGTCACTTCTAAGATGTGGTCATAAAAAGGCATTGTGGCTTCCTTCTTTTCTGGATCACTTGCTCTGAAGTTGGCTAACATGTGAGAACACTGAAGCAGCTTATGGAGAGGTCCATGTGGCGTGAAACTTAGGTGTCTTGTCAACAGCCAGAGAGGAACTGAGGCCTCCAACCATTAGATGACTGATGCTCCTGCTGACATCCTGTTTTCAACCACATAAGAAGCCCTGAGCCAGAACTACCTAGCTAAGCTGTTCCTTGGGCTCCTGATTCACAGAAACTGTGAGGTGATAAATGTTCGTTAAGCCTCTGTTTTAGGATACTTTGTTACACATAGATAATTAACAGAAAATGGAAGATAAAGTTGGGCAATCTCCCGAAGAATGTATTTTTAAAAACCCAAAGAAAATAAAGAGAAAGATTAGAGGATCATCTCAGCAGATTTTATAGCTGACAAGTTCCAAAAAGGAGAGAAAAAATAGAGAATAAATAAAAGGAAATTTCTCAGAAATGAAGGGCACAATTTCCAGATTCAAAAAGTTTGTGTAGTATCTAGTGCAATGAATGAAAAAAGCCCTACAGCAAATTCCATCATTACAATGTTTCAGAACACCAAGGAACAACAAAAAATTAGAAGCTTCAGAGAGAAATAAGTCACATATAGAAGAATCCAACTGGAAGTGGAAGATAATAAAGGCATACTTCCAAATTTTCAGAAAATGAAAAATTTCAACCTAGAATTTCACAGCTGGAAAAACTGACAAGTATGAGGGTAAAATAAAAACCATTTTGGCTTCAAAAATATACCTCCTACACATTCTTAGAAAGCTATTCAGGCATATATTCCAGGAAAGGGAGGGAAGGACAAACCAAGAAAGAAAACATGGGATCCAGGAAATAGGGAATAAAACCTGGGAGAGAGGGATCCCTGGGTGGCGCAGCGGTTTGGCGCCTGCCTTTGGCCCAGGGCGCGATCCTGGAGACCCAGGATCGAATCCCACGTCGGGCTCCCGGTGCATGGAGCCTGCTTCTCCCTCTGCCAGTGTCTCTGCCTCTCTCTCTCTCTAACTATCATAAATAAATTAAAAAAAAAAGTTAAAAAAAAACAAACAAACCTGGGAGAGGGATGCCTGGGTGGCTCAGTGATTGAGCATCTGCCTTTGGCTCAGGGCATGATCCCGGGTCTGGGGATGGGTCTTGCAACAGGCTTCCTGCGAGGAGCCTACTTCTTCCTCTGTGTCCCTGCCTCTTTGTCTCTCATGAATAAATAAATTCTTAAAAAAATAATAAAAAATAAAACCTGGGAGAGAGGCAAAAGCAAATTGTATGGACAAGAGCTATGCACCAGGTTTAGAGAGTGAACAGTCCAGATGGAATAGGAGAGAGGCAGTTAGGAAAAAAATCAGAATGGATTTATTGTTTTGAGTGATTGAAAAAAATATATATTGGACATTTGACAGATGCTGAAATATTAGGGGAAAAATAATAGTTATATGGAGAACCAAGCCAATGAAAAATGGTGGCAATTCTTAACTCTAGGGGTAAGGAAAAGGTTGAACAAAAGAAAGTTATCATAGTGATATTATTTGGCCTAGCAGTGAACAATTGTTATTAAAGATTTTATTTTAGAGGGAGAGGGAGAGGGAGGAGACAATCTCAAGCAGACTCCATACTGAGTGTGGAGCCTGATGCGGAGCTTGATCTCATGACCCTGAGATCATGACCTGAGCTGAAACCAAGAATCAGACCCTTAACCAACTGAGCCATCCAGGTAACCCATCAGTGAACAATTTTTACACATTTTTAAGATCACAAGACTTGACTGAAACTTTTTTTAAAAAAATATTTTATTTATTAATAAGAGACACACAGAGAGAGAGAGAGCTGCAGAGACAGGCAGAGGGAGAAGCAGGCTCCATGCAAGGAGCCTGACCTGGAACTTAATCCCAGGTCTCCAGAATCGTGCCCTGGGCTGAAGGTGGCGCTTGTACCCAGCAATAATTTTGAATGCCCTCACTATTGATGCGTTTTCAATAAGCAATTACCGGAGACTCGGTACCCACTGGGACATTCTCCTTATGGTCGTTGCTGGCATGAAGCTGTTGCGGACCTCTTTCTGCAACCCAGCTCACCAGTTTATTCACTTGGGCTTCACTGTGATCTTTTTCCATTTTGACTACAAAGACATTTCAGAGAGTTTCTTATTGGATTTCTTCATGGTGTCCATTTTATTTAGCACCTTGACTGAAACTTTTATTCATGTTTTATTGTTGCATCACAAACTTGGTGGCTTAAAACATCATTCTTTTATTACCTCACAGTTCTGTAAGTCAGAAGTCTGGGCAGGCTTGACTGGATCTTATGCTTAGTCTCATAAGGCTGAAATTAAGGTATTGACTGGGTTGGGGTCTTTTGTGGAGGCTCTAAAGAAGAATCCACCTTCAGTCTTATTCAGGTTGTTGGCAGAATTCAGTTTCTTGGTTAGACGGCTGAGCCCTTGCTGGCGGCCAGCCAGGCCACTCCCAGCTCCTAAATGCCACTCACATTCTTTGGCATGTGGCCCCCTCCATCTTCAAAGCCAACAATGATGTGTCAAATTCCGCTCATGCTTCCAATCTCTGAATTCCTCTTTTGCTGCTGGCTGGAGAAAACACTCTGCTTTTAAAGGGCGTGTGTGATTAGATTAGGCCCACTCAGATAATCTCCCTTTCTCCATATAAAGTAACAATCAAGGAGTGTTATCCATACTATTCAGAGATTCCACCCACACTCCAAAGGGAGGGGATTATATAAAGGCAAAGTTCATTGAGGGTCATTCTTAGAATTTTGCCTTCCACAAACATAAACCTGGTGATATAACTATACTGGAAAAACCAGGGTGGGAGAGGAGAAAAACAGTATGGTAAAAGAAAGCTAAATTCTCAACCATCATAACAGGAAGGCAATATATAACAGCCAAAATGGATTAATCAATACACATATGAGCATTTTCTTTTTTATAAAAAGATTTTATTTGAGAGAGAGAGAGTGTGTATGTGCACAAGTGGGAAGAGGGGCAGAGGGAGAAGCAGAGTCCCTGCTGAGCAGGGAGCCTGAAGAAGCAAGGCTTGATCCTGAGACTCCAGGATCATGACCTAAACTGAAGGCTGCCACTTAACCAACTGAGCCACCCAGGTGTCCCGATATGAGGATTTCCTTTAGAAGTAGGAAGGTTAAGTACCAAAAGAAACAACTAGAAGAACTGAAAATTTGTCTCTGGAGAGTGGAGGTGAGGGGACTGGGGTACGGGACTCATTTTTCATTATAAGCTTTTTAGCACTATTATGTTTAATATTACTTTGAAAAAGAATTAGATAACTCTTAAAAAAGATTCTATTTTAGAAAAATAGAGGAAAAGCATGTGCATACGTCGTGGGGAGAGGCAGAAGGGGAGTGAAAGAGACAAGAAAACTGTGCTGAGTGCAGAGCCCAATGAGGGGCTTGATCCCATGACACCAAGATAACCACCTGAGCCAAAATCAAGAGTTGGATGTATAACCAGTTAGTTACCCAGGCGACCCAAGAATTACATAGATAACTTTTAAGTATTTCTGATTAGACACGAGGAAGATACCTAAAAGGTTTGAATATAATAAAAATCATAAGAAATTAAGTTTGCTTCGCATATGTCTGACTCCACTTTAAATAGACTCAAATGGAAATTACAGATGAATTTGTGCAAAAAAAGGGCATGGCACTCATCAACAGACACATTTTCAAAGAAATGGAACTGGCACCATATCAAAAAAATTGGTGAATCTACAATTACATGTATTAAGTGAAACTAAAATATATAAGGTGTACCTTTTCTTGATTTCCCAATTTACAATGTAATCTTTAACTGACCAACTATTTGTCTAAGAGTCTACTGTACAACTGACTCTTGAACACTGGTTCGTTTATATGTGGATTTTTTGGATAAATACACTACAACAAAAGAAAATTACAGTATTGTAAATGTATTTTCTCTTATGATTTTCTTTTTTATTTGAGAGAGAGCGTGCACAAATGGGGGGAGGGGCAGAGGGAGAAACAGACTTGCTGAGTGCAGAGCCTGCTGCAGGGCTCAATCCGAGGACCCTGAGATTACAACCTGAACCAAAGGTAGCCACCTAACCTACTGAACCACCCAGGTGCCTCTACCCCATGGTTTTATAAAGTGAAGTCTTTCTCTCTGCCTTGCCTAAAACGAAACTAATTAGAAACAAGACTCAGGCCTCTTTGGATTGGTACTCTTATTTACTGGAATTTAGGTAGCTAACTGGATAGGGAAACCCCAGGCTTAGTGCTTAGTTCTCTCATGATGAAGCGTCCCATCTAGTAGGGGTAGGCAGGGTTGGAGCAGCCAGGAAAAGCCTATTCTTGGAACAAGGAAAATTTATGGGTTAGGCAAAGTGTGTTTCTTTGAGAGAGGGTGAAGAGCTCCTTATTTGGAGACAATAGCAGCCCCATGGCATAATGCTGGGACCCAGGTGGGGGCCAGCAGGGGAGGACTGGTGTAGGGCTATTAAGGGATTTCTAGGGTTCACCAGTGGGACCCTTTGTACAAATCTTACCTGAAAGCTGGATATATAAAACAGAGCTTCTTTGTTGTCATTAGAAAAAGGACAGAGTGTCTAATAGAGCCCTATACAATAGTGTCTTTCAATCTTAACTTTGTGCTTTATACTTACCAGTTACTCTTCCCTTCACCCCAATAAAACTTTTAGTATCTGTCTACACTTAATTTCCTTCACATGTTCTCCATTCTTTCTGAAATACCCTTTCTCCTGCATTTCTATGCTTTAAATTTATCTTTTAAGATCTTAACCAATTGTCACATCCCCTCCAAAGCCTCCTGTAACTTCCTGTTTTAGTCATTCAAGTATCACTTAATTTATTTAACTACAAATATTTATTAAGCCTCTATTATGTATTAGGCATTGCTAGGCATTCTGGGTATAATATAATCAGATATTTACTCACTGCCTATTAAAAATCCTTCAATGGTTCCCTACAAAATTACAATGCTTAGCATGGCTAACTATCCTAAATTTTCTGGCTCCTGCCAAGCTTTCAAGGCTTACTTTCCCGTCTTCTTTATACTTTATCTGGGGTTCAGTGAATATGGCTCTTTCTCTCAACTCTTTGTTCCTTTGTCTGTGCAATATTCCCTTTCTGTCTACTTGGTGAACTCCCATCATCCTTTTATTCTCAATTCTGGCATTTCCTATATGAAGTCTTCTCTAAAGGATTCTCCTGTGCTCATTAAAATCCAACAGTATCAAGTACTTCTTTTGTGGTTCCACAGTATTCCATAATTTATTCATACACTATATTGCAAATTTTTGTTTGCATATTTATCTTTATTCAATAGCCACTTTACAGCAGAGACTTTATCCTATCCATCTTTGTAACCCCAGTCACCAACATAAAGCCTGGCACAAAATCGTACTTGATAAATGTTAACTAAATGAGCAAATGAATAATAATGCACATTTATTCAGTTGAACAGATTGAATATCTTTTCTTTTAAAAGACTTTTTAATCTATTTATTTGAGAGAAAGCTTGAGAGCGCGCACACACACAAGCAGGGGGAGTGGCAGAGGGAGAGGGAGAAGCAGACTCCCTGGTGAGCAAGGACCCTAGGATCATGATCTGAGCTAAAGGCAGATGCCTAACCGACTGACCCACCCACGTGCCCCTGGATTGAAAGTCTTAATAAGGATATTAAAGGACAGAAGAGGGAAACTCAATGGATAATCTCCCTACTTTATAATTTTAACTGGTGTAATTGTTAATTGTGGGTGACAAAGCTCTAACTCAAGGTAGAAAAAGAAATGGCAAGAAACAGCTCTTCTAACCCTCTACCCTATATTCCTCTTACTTGCTTCTTCAGTTGTGTCCCTTTTCTTGTTCCGAAAGGAATTTTGATACCCCAACAGATACAAGTTGAAGAAGGCCATCTCAGCTCCTCCGTCTTCTTCTGGAATGTTCAGGCTGGAGCACTGGACTCTGTGTTTGGTAACCATGGCAATGCCCTGAAGAATTACTATGACTGACGCTCCCTTTGTCTAAGGAGACACAGGATTTATGGTTTCACAGTAGAGCTAGAGTGAGAGTGGGCTAAATAACTTCAGAAAAAATGCCAGTTACCCTTTTCCTTGCCCCAGTCTTATTTATACCGTAAGTTTCTGAAGGCAGGGATTAGAGCACTGAACTGGGCTCAAATATTAGTTTTACCATATTCTCAGTGTCTGAGTTTGAATAAGTTAAGCCTCTGTTTATTTTAAAAAACCACAGTGGTACCTATTTCATAGAATTATGAGAATTAAATGAGATCATACAAATTTCCTTAGCATAGTGTTCAGCATATGATGGAAACAAACAGTATTCAAATGTGAATATGGTACTTCTCATGAGTCTTTATTTCAAGCAGTGATATGCTGAATCTGTCCATACTGATTTTTGAGCTGCCTGTTAAATTTTCAGGAATTTTGCAAGCTGGTTAAAGCCAGTATTAAAAATTATCTAAATTTACAATTGAATAAATTATTAAAAAGGTAATAAATACTAAAAACTCAACTCTTCCTAATTATTTTACTATATTTTACTATTACATATGTTCATGAAGTTATTTGTATCTATTGTATCTGGATATTCTATTTTTATTATTTTTCACATTGCTTTTCAGGATGGGAAGTTTCTGTTGACATATCTTCAAACTCTGATTCTTTCCTTGGTTGTGTACAGTGCACTGATAAGCCCACCAAAGGCATTCATTTCCTTTACAGTGTTTTTTGTTTGTTTTTTTTAAAAGTAAGCTCTAGGCCCAACATGGGGCTTGAACTCATGACTCCCAAAATCAAGAGTCCCATGCTCTACTGACTGAGCCAACCAGGTATCCCTGTTACAGTGTCTTTTATTTCTAACATTTTTAAAAATTATTTTATTTTATTTTATTTATTTATGATAGGCACACAGTGAGAGAGAGAGAGAGGCAGAGACACAGGCAGAGGGAGAAGCAGGCTCCATGCACCGGGATCCCGACGTGGGACTCGATCCCGGGTCTCCAGGATCGCGCCCTGGGCCAAAGGCAGGCGCTAAACCGCTGCGCCATCCAGGGAACCCTATTTCTAACATTTTCTTTTGATTCTTAGTATTCATCTCCCTGCTTGCATTACTCATATATTCTTTCTTGCCTGTTGTCCACTTTTTTCCAATAGAGTCCTTAGCCTATTAATCAGTTAAATTCCTAGCTTGACAATTCAAACACTTCTGCCATATATGACTCTAGTTCTGATACTGTATTTTTTATCTTTTATTTTTTAAAAAAGATTTATTTATTCATGAGAGAGAGAGAGAGAGAGGCAGAGACACAGGCAGAGGGAGAAGTAGGCTCCATGCAGGGAGCTCGACATGGGTGGGATTTGATCCCGGGTCTCCAGGATCATGCCCTGGGCTGAAGGTGGCGCTAAACCACTGAGTCACTTGGGCTGTCCTATTTTTTGCCTTTTAGCATGTCTTATAACTTTTTTGTAAAAAGTTAAATGTGATATATTGGGTAAAAGGAATGGATGTTTTACATTTATCTGTTTGGGAGTTTGGCTGTTTCCTGTTTGTTATGGCTGTAGGTCTCAGAGGCTAAAATTTCCTGATTTTTGTCTCCCCTGTTGTCTTTGGGTTTCCCTACAGACTCCTTCTTCAATAGGGTCTGAGTTTGTAGTTCTTTCCTTCTTTCTGTTGTAATCTCGTTATTATATAGATCATCTACCAATATGCTGGTAAGGGTGGGCAGATGGGGAAAGTGCTTTATAATTCTATCAGGTCTCAGTATTTTAGTGAGCTTGTGTCCTCTCTGAACTGTGACCTTCACAAATGCTGGAGTTATTTTCCTTTTCCTACATTGGTTAGGCTCTGTTAAGTAGCTTCCATTGAATACAGGCCGTTGTTAAGGAGAACTGAATGCTCTGGGCCTATTTCTTTTCTTTATTTTTTTTTTAAGATTTTATTTATTTATTCATGAGAGAGAGAGAGAGAGAGAGAGAAAGAGGGAGGGGCAGAGACAAAGGCAGAAGGAAAAGCAGGCTCCATGTAGGGAGCCTAATGTGGGACTCGATCCCAGGTCTCTGGGATCAGGCTCTGGGCTGAAGGCGGTGCTAAACCACTGAGCCACCTGGGCTGCCCTCTGGGTCTATTTCTATGTAGGCCAATAATGAAATTTTTCCTTGCCAATAATGAAATTTTTCTCCAACCTTCTTAGTAAGACCTATAGGGCTCCTGAAAGTAAAACTCATGAAACTGTGGGGGCCCTCAAGAGTTTTTTTTGTGTTTGTTTTTGGTCTCTCACTCTATGCCAAGTTCAGTCTCCAGCAATTAGTCAATGGTCCTTTTAGTATTCCTATCAGTTGCTGGTTTCAGAAGTAGTTTCTGCTTCCAATAAGCCATGAGTCTTGTTCTGTCTCTTCTGATTCTTTTTTTTAAAGATTTTATTTATGTATTCATGAGAGACAGAGAGAGAGAGAGAGGCAGAGACACAGGCAGAGGGAGAAGCAGGCTCCATGCAGGGAGCCGGATGTGGAACTCAATCCTGGGTCTCCAGGATCACGCCCTGAGCCGAAGGCAGATGCTCAACCAGAGTCACCCAGGCGTCCCTGCCTCTTCCGATTCTCCAGTTTTTGTGGTGGGGGTTTGCCATGTCCCCCCAAGACTCAAACAAGGGTTGCTGATTTTCAGTTTATTCAGGTTTTTTTTTTTTTTTGTTTTAACAGGAGCAATGACTTCCAAACTCTTTACATAACAGAAACCAGAAGTCCCTATCTATTGTATCTATATGAAGGAAATACTATGTGTTGGTATGTTCATCTCTTCCCAATTCCATGCTCAGTGATGTCATGTTGGTAGCTTGAAATTGGCCATAATGGACAGCCCAGCTGGCTCAGCAGTTTAGTGCCACCTTCAACCCAGGGCCTGATCCTGGTGTCCCTGGATCGAGTATCACATCGGGCTCCCTGCATGGTGCCTGCTTCTCCCTCTGCATGTGTCTCTATCTCTATCAGTGTCTCTCATAAATAAATAAATCTTTAAAAAAAAAGAAAATAAATTGGCCCATAATGGGAGAATTTATTCCAAAGAAATTGGTAAATGTTCAAAGTTTGATTTCTTTTTGACTAGACTTAAGAAAGTGATAGAGTATGTAAATAATGTAGATTAAGTTTAAAAGTATTATCATGTCTATGCCCATTACATTGTCAAGAGCACAGGGGCACCTGGGTGGCTGAGTGGTTTAGTGTCTCCCTTTGGCTCAGGTTGTGATCCTGGGGTCCTGGGATTGAGTCCCATATCAGATTCCTTGCAAGGAGCCTGCTTCTCCCTCTGACTATGTCTCTGCCTCTCTCTGTCTCTCATGAATAAATAACTAAAACCTTAAAAAGCATTCATTGTCAAAGAGCACAAAAAATCAAAAGGTTCATCCAGTTTTCAAAAACTATCTAGTTCAGCAAAGATGTTGCTTAACTCACTGATAAATAGGGATGCCTGTGTGACTCAGTGGTTGAGCATCTGCCTTGGGCTCAGGGCTTGATCCTAGAGCTCTGGGATCAAGTCCTCCGACAGGCTCCCTGTGGGGAGGTGCTTCTCCCTCTGCCTGTGTCTCTGCCTCTCTGTGTCTCTCATGAATAAATAAATAAAATCCTTAAAAAAAAAAAGTCACTGCTAAATAAGTGAGTTCCAACGTAAGTCTTATAGTTTCACCTTTTTTTTTGGAGGGGGGAGAGACAATGGGAGAGGGAGAGACGGAATCTTAAGCAGGCTCTACTGCTTGGCTTTATCTCACGATCTTGAGGTCATGACCTGAACTGAAATCAAGAGTCAGATGCTAACCTGACTCAGCCACCCAAGTGCCCCTTATTGTTTCACTTTTATTTTACTAATGCAAATGAAAATGTCAATGACTAGTCAAAACTTTTTTCATTTGTTGGGGCTCCTGGGTGGCTGAGTCAGTTAAGCATCTGACTCTTTAATTTGATTTCCTCTCAGGTACATGATCTCAGAGTTTTGAGATCAAGCTCCATGTGGGGCTCTCTACTCAGAAGGGAGTCTGCTTGGGATTCTCTACCTCTCTCTCTCTCCCTCTGACCCTCCCTTCGCTTGTGCATGCTCTCCCTCTCTCAAATAAATGTATAAGTCTTTGAAAAAAACCCTATTCTCATTTGTCAAATGCAATCACAGGATGGTTCTTGAATCAAGAAGTTGGCAAAACTGAGTAAAAGCATTTTTAAAAAAATATTTATTTATTCACAAGAGAGAGAAAGAGAGAGAGAGGCAGAGACAGGCAGAGGGAGGAGAAGCAGGTTCCATGCAGGGAGCCTGATGTAGGACTTGATCCTGGGACTCCAGGATCATGACCTGCCAAAGGCAGATGCTCAACCACTGAGCCACCCAGGCGTCCTGAGTAAAAGCATTCTGTGAGAAACAATTGGTGATAAGAAATTTATAATAAAATTGTATATTGTATTTTTTATAAATTGTGTGCTATACATCCTTTTTTTTAAAAAAAAATATTTTTATTTATTTAAGAGAGAGAGCATGAACCTGGGGGCGGAGTGAATAGAGGGAGAAGGAGAAGGAGACTCCTTGGTGAGCTTGATCCCAGGACCCTGACATCAAGACCTGAGCAGAAGGCAGATGCTTAATGGACTGGGCCATCCAGATGCCCCCATGCTATGCATCCTTTATATCAGTAAGGTTTTTTTCTTTTTTAAATTTTATTTATTTGAGAGAGAGAGAGAGAGAGAGAGAGAGAGAGAGAGAGCGCGCACAAGCCGGTGGAGGGGAAATGGGAGAAGGAGAAGCAGGCTCCCTGCTCAGCAGGGAGCCCCATGTGGGGCTTGATCCCAGGACTCTGGGATCATGACCTAAGCTAAAGGCAGCTACTTAACCAACTGAGCCACCCAGGCACCCCTACATCAGTAAGTTTACGTTTAAACTTACATATGTATACACACATATGCAATTATTTTCTGGATAGCTGATTATTAATAATTTACCAGTATATCCACACACCACGGCCAATTTCAAGCTATCAGTATCACATCAACTGAATGTGGAATTGGGAAGAGTTACAAATGGCACACCAACCTTTCATGTTTTAATTTGGAGGCTATATAAATGTTGGAAAGAAATGATCTTAACAGTAGTAGATGATAATGTTCGACATGACATTCATAAGCACAACACAAAATAAGATCAAACCATGAAATATGGTATAATCCTGTATTCAAAACAAGATTAATCTAGTCTAGGAAAAGTAGCTTGATAGGTTTCTTTTACAGGAATCAGTGTCCAATTTAAACTTAAAAGAAGAAAAAAAAAGAAAATTCGTCTAGTTTAAGATTTTGTCAATTATTCTTTAAGGACAATTTACCTGAAGGTTAACATTATTTTGACAACAAACATGTACTGAACACCTACTGTGTGCCAAGATGATGTCCCATCAGGATCCAGAGATGACACCTAAGATCACACAGGTAGTTAAAAGAATAGCTGGGAATTTTAGGGATATTACATTAAATGAAACAAGCCAGTCACAGAGACAAACACTGTATAATTCTACTTAAGAGATCTAAAGCAAAGTAGAAACAAAGTAGAATGGGGGTTGTCAGGGCTGGGAGGAGGGGGAAATGAAGCATATAGGCAGAAGAGTTTCAGTTTTGCAAAATGAAAAAGTTGTAGAGAGTTGTTCTATAATAATGTGAATATGGCTGACACTATGGTACTGTACGTACAAGAGTTGAGGGTTTAAAAGAAAAAAGAATAGCTGGGATTTGAATCAGGCCTGATTCAAAACTCATGTTTAGCAATGGCTATTCCTGCCTCCTTCTTTCAAGTCTTTATCTTCTCAAAGAATAATTTCTCCGACTCACACAGGTCCCTGTCTTCTGTATGGCAGGGTAGCAACCCACTGATTACCACCTGCATTGTCTAGCTTAACAGATCCCTGAAACTTTTTCTCGGAAAATTGTTATACTCAGCCAGGATAGAAAATGCAAAATGGAATCCTCAATCTAAGAGTTTAAATGGAAGACCAGCTGTGCCTGGATGGGTCAGTGGGTTAAGTGTCTGCCTTCAGTTCAGGTCGTGCTCTCAGGGTCCTAGGCTTGAGTCCTGGGATTGAGTGGGCAGGGTCCTGGGCTTGAGCCTCCAGGCAGTTCCCTGCTAAGTGGGGAAGTCTGCTTCTCCCTCTCCATCTGTCTCTCCCCCATTCGTGCATGCATACACACTCTCTCAAATAAATAAAATATTTTTTTAATAATGGAGAACCAGGGATGCCTGGGTGGCTCAGGGGTTGAGCGTCCAGGGGTTGAGCATCTGCCTTCAGCTCAGGGTGTGATCCTGGAGTCCCGGGATCTGGTCCAATGTTGGGCTCCTTGCATGGAGCCTGCTTCTCCCCCTGCCTGTGTCTCAGCTTCTCTCTCTGTGTCTCTCATGAATAAATAAATAAAATCTTAAAGAAAAAAAAGAATAATGGAGAACCAAACACAGGACAGAAATGGGCAAGAGGATTCTGGAAGAAATAATTTTGGCTGTTTAAAAGACAATACAGGGGATCCCTGGGTGGCTCAGCCGTTTAGCACCTGCCTTCCACCCAGAGTGTAATCCTGGAGACCCGGGATCGAGTCCCACGTCAAGCTCCCTGCATGGAGCCTGCTTCTCTCCCTCTGCTTGTGTCTCTGCCTCTCTCTCTCTGTATTATCTCTCATGAATAAATAAAATCTTAAAAAAAATACAATATAATGACTACATAGTTGAAAAAAATGCTTAATCTATTAAAAGAAACAAGTCTGTGATGTTAGAAGTTTGAAATCATAAATTTTTAAATGTTATAACCTGAAATAAGTCATTTAAATCTTCCCAAACCTCAATTTTTCTGGAGTAAAATGTAGCTAATGCTAATTATAGATAGTATATGGCAAAGGAGAGGCTGAAATGGGAGGAAATACTTCTGAGAGTGAATCAGAATCAAACTGAGCAGCAGCAGCATGTCTAAAATGACAAAACTCAAAATATTATAAAACATAAAAAAATTCTAATGCTCTCCCAATTTAATCAAGGTAAATGGTTTCAGAAACGCAAGAATGAGGTCTGTTAAAATGGAAAGAACAATGGAATTAGACTTGACTTAAACACCTACACTTAATAGCAGTGTAGTGTAGGGCAAACTACTTAATCTCCCCGAGCCCTAAATTTCTTCATTGTAGGGTGCATTTATGTGACATGTACTGACTACCAGGGCCGGGACTGTACTAGGTACGTGCTATGGATACAACTCACTTTTCATATAACAACAAATACTATGATGACATCTACTGAATGTCAATAGATTTCCTATGTGCCAAGTACTATTATAAAGCCTTTCAACTGGGCAGCCCGGGTGGCTCAGTGGTTTAGTGCCGCTTTCAGCCCAGGGCCTGATCCTGGAGCCCTGGGATCGAGTCCCACATTGGGCTCCCTGTAGGGGCCTGCTTCTCCCTCTGCCTGTGTCTCTGCCTCTCTCTCTCTCTCTGTGTCTCTCATGAATAAATAAATAATATCTTAAAAAAAATAAAGCCTTTCAACTAATTCCATCTTCATTTAATCCTTCTCAACCTAAAACATAGGTACTGTTGTCATTTACATTTATACAAGAGGTACAAAGAGGTTAAGATATCTAGGCCAGGATCAAACACGCCTTAGGCGTTCAGCGGGGATGTTTCTTGACGGGGGACAATTCTTAAATGTGCAAGGTGGAGGTGGAAGCTTTCCACAACGAAGGGCCAGTTTTAGTTCACTCGTCCACAGAACAGGGACTGAAATAGTACTACTATCTCTTGGGGTTTGGGCCTGATATTTACTTATTTATTTATTTATTAGATTTTTATTTATTTACCTCTTGGGGTTTGGGCCTGCTATTTATTTATTTACTTATTTATTAGATTTTTATTTATTTACCTCTTGGGGTTTGGGCCTGCTATTTATTTATTTACTTATTTATTTATTTATTTATTTGATTTTTATTTATTTACTCATGAGAGACACAGAGGGAGAAGCAGGCTCCCTCCGGGGAGCCCCATGCAGGACTCGATCCCGGGACCCCGGGGTCACAACCTGAGCTAAAGGCAGATGCTCAACCCCTGAGCCACCCAGGTTCCCCGGGGTTGGGCCGCCTTTTAAATGAAAATAGTATATTTAAGAGTAAACAGTGTGTCTGGAGCATGGGAATCCGTAAATCAATACCATTGATTAAATTTGCATTCCGTTATGTGGTGTCACTATGGCGAAGCACAGGAAATTCTTTTCAAAGCTCTAGATAATGCTGCAAAGCGCCTTCGCAGAGTTTACACTGCTACCAAGAACCTAAGAGCTTTCTAGCTGCTTTATATTACGATACCTACGGTAGGGCCACTCTCTTTGATTACTCTTTTCCAGTTTTGGACAATCTCACCTGTTCCCTCTGTCAAGCTCGCTATCCTCCCCCATCTCACGTCGCCACCTCCGTCACAAACGAAGTTCTCCGAGGAACCGCCGAGGGGCGCGTGGGCGGGCGCCTCCTCCCGCCACAACAGCTGCCTGGCCACCTCGTCCACCACGCGACGACTCAGCGCAGCTCTCGCGGGAGGAGACGCGGTTTCCAACGAGACCTTCTAACCCCACCCAACCCTCTAAGGGTCACGTGACTGGCGCCTGCGTCCTCGACTCGAGGTCTTTCCTGGTCTCCTACTGGCGGCTAACTCGGCTACAGGCCGTCGCGAGGCCCATTCCGGAAGTAGCCCCTTTATCTAGCATTCTTTTGCGGAAGCCTGTTACAGCCCAGCCGGCCACCTTTCAGCGGAAGTTCGTCACGTCGCAGTTGCCCCCGCACAGCGGATGTGTGTCGCCGCTTCGGTGACGCTGGGAAGTGCTTGCAGCCTCCGCCGCTGCCTTCTGGTTGAAGCACTATGGAGGGAGAGAGGAAGAACAACAACAAACGGTGGTATTTTAGTCGAGAACAGCTGGAAAATAGCCCATCCCGTCGTTTTGGCCTGGACCCAGATAAAGAACTTTCTTATCGCCAGCAGGCGGCCAATCTGCTCCAGGACATGGGACAACGTCTTAACGTGTATCCTTGCGGCCTAGGCCTCCGGCCTTGCAGTCAGACCCGCCTTGCTCGGGCGTCCAGGCTCCAGGCTTTGTCAGAGACGGTAGAGGAAAGAGGGGGGACGGGGGCTGAATGTCTGGGTGGAGGAGCCCACGGTGGGGCGGGCTGAAAGTCAGTGTTTGCGCCAGGGAAGCGAGGCGGAGTTAATTTCCCGCTCGCTCACCGGGGCCACCAGCCTTGCTGGGAACTCGTATCCTTCGCAGCTTTGTATTTGAACCGGCCCTTCGTAGTTTCCTTTCGTTGTGTTCTGTTCTCTTAGTCTGGTGACTTAAGAGATTCTACTTTCCCGCTATGCCCTAGGGGTTTGCAGGAGGTTTCGCTGTGGATGGCCGCCTCTTGAACTTCAGTGTGTAAAGAGAGTTTTGAGAAATTCAAGACGTGGAAAGTCTCCGAAAGAGAGAGGGTGGCCTAGGACTAACGCCCCAGCTTTGATTCAAAATCCGTTCTTTCCGCTTAGGAACTGTTCAAGAAACCTGTCGAATTCTTGGTTTTCTCGTCTGTAAAATGGAGTCCTGCCCCCCTTGCATCTAGTTTTTAATGCCTAACAAAATGTGTGGCACTCGTGTTCAAACGGTAGTTATTGTTAAAGTTTTAGAATTTCAGAGGAAGGAAGGATGCCAGTTTCTATTTGTAAGGGTATAGATCCAGGGATCTAATGTTTTAAAAGACCATTTACAGAATGTGGAGTTTTTAATTTACTCGGTTCTAATGTGTATTTGGTTTTTTTTTTAAATATTCCAAAGATCAAGTTATTTACTTTATTTTTAAAGATTTTATTTATTTATTCATTAGACACACACACACACAGGCAGAGACACAGGCAGAGGGAGAAGCAGGCTCCATGCAGGGAGCCCGATTCGGGACTCGATCCCGGGTCTCCAGGATCACTCCCTGGGCCGAAGGCGGCGCTAAACCGCTGAGCCACCCCGGGCTGCCCAAGATCAAGTAATTTAGTGATTTTTTTTTTTCCCCTTCAAGTATTTTTGTCAGAAAATATACTCCTTTCCTAGCAGAGGAAGCTTATGTGGTTCTAAATGGTTCTAAACTTCTTTGCGCTCTGGAAGTGGGGAATTATTTCTGAGTGCAGCTATTTAAGTGTGTCGCTGGCTGTAATGTTTGTTGTGTCTTAAAGTGTTTGCTTGCTTCAAAAGAAGTGTTCTCCTAATTGTGGATATCCAGTTTGTTTCCTAAGCATCCGGTTAGTACTGAGTTGAGCTTTTGTTTGAAATTGCTTCAGTATGTCTAGCCCTTTTTTCTATGTGTGTTGTTATTAAGGTTGTTGACATCTGGGGACCACGGCCTCTTCTGATAACCCACGTTCTCTTCTGAGGTTTTTAGAAGTAAGACATTTAAAGTTTTTTCTTGTTAGTGAATGAGTATATCAAATCTTTCCGCAGTGTTCCTGTTCCCAGGGATCACCGACTGGGAAGGCTTAGTCGCCACAGACAAGTGGGACTGAAAAAGCTCATTTCTGGAGCTTAGAAAGTGAGGAGATAGTGGAGACATACCTAGGGGCTGGATTGGGGAGGGCATTGTAAGTCATGTGAAGAGATAACCCTGAGCTAATGGATCACCACTGCAGGACTTTCAGGAGGCAAATGACAGGTTTAGGTCTACATAATTTTCTTATATTCCTTGATCCACACGTGTTAAGAAGCTTGCTTATCAATTCAGCAGATTTACATATTGAAACCTGGTTGTGTGTAGGGCATTATATTGTGTCAATTGGTGTTTAATAATTGATGAGAGAAAACAGATTTGCCCTTTAATTTGGAAAATTAAGTATGATTTTCATTTAGAAGCACATACTAGGGCAGCCCGGGTGGCTCGGCGGTTTAGCGCCGCCTTCAGCCCAGGGCCTGATCCTGGAGATCCCGGATCGAGTCCTACGTCGGGCTCCTTGCACGGAGCCTGCTTCTCCCTCTGCCTGTGTCTCTGCACCCCCCCCCCCCAGTCTCATGAATAAATAAATAAAATCTTAAAAAACAAAAAAAAAAGGAAGCACATACTATGTTTGTCTTGCTTGGTCCTTTTGGGAGGATAGGGAGGTTATATATTTGGGGGTTGTACTGCCTGTCTGTTTTGGAGCCTTAACTTTGGGATTTTAGCTCACAATTGACTATCAACACTGCTATAGTATACATGCATCGATTCTACATGATTCAGTCCTTTACACAGTTCCATCGAAACGTAAGTATTTTTTTGTATGGTATAATCTTTTTGTGATCAATTGCAACAACTTCTTGTGTGTGTGGGGTGGGTGGCGAGGGTGGAGTTGATCTTTGTTGCTGAACTGGGATTTGAAGTTTAGAATTTAGGATTGATCACTTTCATTATGTGTCACACTGGATCCAGTTTTCCTGTAAACTGTCCAGGCAGTTATTTAGTAGATTTAGTACATCCTTAGAATAGATGGCTTCTCTGATAAAGAAATAGATTGTTGAACACTTAAACTTGGCATTTTCGGTTTGGGAGAGGAGCATTAAAGGGGAGATATTGCTTAATTTAAGTGTAGTTTTTGAAGTGGTAAATAATAAGATAGCTAGAGGAAGACAAGTGAATGTAAGTGATTTAGATTTTCTAAAAGCCTTTGATATAATTGCAATCAATGGTTGGAGAGGGAAGGCACATTATGTGATGACTGGGAGGTGACTTTTAAGATAGGAAAAAGAAAATAATAGTAATAAAGGGATTTTTTTTTTTCTGGACAGAATTGTAAATAGTGCTATTTTCAGTTTTGATACCTGAAATGGTCCTATTTAACATTATTATAAATGACTTGGAAGCAAGTGCATAGTGATATCCCAGTTGCAGGTAAGATTTATTTATTTAATAAAATGACAAGGTAATAGGACTAAACCTGATGAATACTTCATATGGATTTGTGAGTGAAAAAAAATTTTTTTTTAAGAGAAAGGTTATGTTTTGAGAAAAAGTGTTTAAGACTTACCCCTAGGATGATAGACTTTGAGCTCTTTTTTTGTTGTTGTTGTTGTTTTTTTTTTTTTTTTTTAGACTTTGAGCTCTTTTTTTAATGCCATGGAAAGAGAATCTATGAAGCTAGATATTGCTCTTGTAATGTAAGGAATTGGTGTATTCACTGTTGGGAATAACTGCATAGGAAACCATTTGCATCTGTGGATTAAGTATTCCCACTTTTTACTGATTATCCAGTCAGCTTGGCTTTCTCTTACCAGTAGACCTCTTACCTCCAGCCATGTTCTACCTCTGATTGCAAGAGCAATTTTATTAAGATAGAAAAAAGCATTTAATGAGGCTGATAGTTCTAGAATAGAAGGTAGTAGATAAAGAATGAAATTTGAAGAGGAAGTCCATAATCATCTTTCCAGTTCTGAATGTCTTCTACGTCTTACCTTTTATTATTGTAAAGATTTGAAATCCAGGATGTAATACATCTCAAATCAACTTGTCCACTTTATGCATGTTTATAGTATATATTTCTATTTTTATCTTTTAAATTATATTTTTCCTTATTTCCTGTGTTTTAAGCTTAGCAAGGGCAGAGACTCACTTTTCTGTGTATCCTCCAAAGCACCGTCAGTAAACTTGAATGAATGAACGATCTAGTGATTATTTAATATGGAGAGATTCTAGTGGATAACATGACCTTTGCCAAAATCCAATGACTTTTTAATTTTGAGACTGTTGATCTCTCTAGAGAATCAATTTTAGGCATCTGGAATTAACAGATCAGAAGCATCACCCTTTAATATCTTAAAGAGTTAACTTATGATAAATCCAAGTTCAAATTGGAAAATATTTAATACATTGTTGTAGCATTGATATTTATCCTGTCAAGCTCCCACGCATTTTTTCATGTTATTTTTTTTCTCATTACAAGGGTAATATGTATGGCAAAAATTAATACAGAAATGTATAATGTAGAAAGTGAAAGCTGTTCTGTAATCCTACCCTTCAGAGGTAACCATTAATAAATGTTTTTTTCATATAGTTCCTTGGACATTTTTGTGTGCATATACTAGTATTTATTTCTAATAAAAAATCTCTTCTTACCATACTACTGTTATGTGAGTTGCCTTTATCAGTTGAATATATATTGGATATCTTGACCTTTGAACAGGGTGGGGTTAGGGGTGCCTACCTTCACATCATTGAAAAACTACATATAACTCTTGACTCCCCAGAAAGTTAACTACTAATAGCCTACTTTGACCAGAAGCCTTACCAATAATACAACTAACACATATTTTATATATGTATCATATACCATATCCTCACAAAAAAGTATGCTGGAGAAAAAAATATTATGAAAATCATAAGGAAGTGAAAATACAATTGCAGTACTGTACTGTATTTATAGGAAAAATCTGCGCATACATGGACTGACACAGTTCAAACCAGTGTTGTTAAAGGGTCAGCTGTATTTTAATTGGCCACATGATATTTTTTTTGTGTAGTTACCATAATTTATTTCACCTATTTATTTTAGCTACCTATTGGTGCATATTTGAGTTTTTCTAGTTTAGTAACTATAAATAATGTTACATAAAATTGGTACATATATAATGTATGACTTACATGACCTTTCTAATATAAATTCCTGTAGGTAAAATTACTATGTAGGTAAAATTACTATGTCCGCAGGGCTGCATTTAAAAAATTTTGTTGTGTCAATTTGCCCTTCTGAAAGATTATATCAGTATACATTGGTTTGTTGTGTTAATTTGCCCTTCTGAAAGATTATATCAGTATACATTGTTTCATTGTGTCAGTTTGCCTTACTGAAAGATTATATCAGCATACATTGTTTCCAGCACTGTAATAAGAGAAAGTCCTCTGTAT
Source organism: Nyctereutes procyonoides (assembly GCF_905146905.1). Classification (NCBI taxonomy): domain Eukaryota; kingdom Metazoa; phylum Chordata; class Mammalia; order Carnivora; family Canidae; genus Nyctereutes; species Nyctereutes procyonoides. The sequence continues at coordinate 240,038 of NW_026575124.1, read as the reverse complement.
CCTCACAAATAACATTACATCAGGAAATATTAAGTTTTAACTAATATTGGGATACAGTGGGGAGCAAGATAGAGGGTGTCCTGAATTATTAATTTACATTTTTTCAGTTAGTGAAGTTGACCTTATACCTATTATTGGTCATTGTTCTCATGAAATTGAAGAACTGGCTTAAAAATTGACTGTTGATTCTCTTTGCCCCTCTTTTCTGATTTTCTTATGTATACGAGCTCTCATGTATTAGAGCTGTGTGTCAAATGTTGTGAATACTTTTCTCATTTTGTTTTATCTCTTTGTTCATAGTGTTTTGGAGCCTAAAAAAGTTTTGCCTTTTAAAATTAAAAAAAAATTATTTTTTAAAACTTAAAAAAAAGATTTTGTTTATTAGAGCGAGAGAGCAAGCATGAGAGAGACAGAGAGCATGAGCAAGGGGGAAGGGTTGAAGGAGAGAGAGAAGCAGACTCCCCATTGATCAGGGAGCCCAATGTGGGACTTGACCTGAGCCGAAGACAGATGCTTAACTGACTGAGCCACTTAGGTGTCCTAAAATTTTTTTTTATTGTTGAGGTTTAACAGTAAAGCATAAAAATTTAAAGTGTGCAACTTGATTACTTTTTGCATTATTATTATCACATGTATACGTAACCATCACTCAGATCAAGATAAGTATATTTCCTACACCCTGGAAGATAAAGAATTTGCCTTTTGATGGAAATAAATTTTATTTCTTTCGTGGACATGATTAAACGACTGATTTATTTTCACTTAAATTCTGGCATTGCAGTACTCTGAGAAGAAATTTAACCTTGCGAATTGAATTTCTGTATGTACTGTCAAATATTTTCAAATGAGGGAGTGTAAAATTATGGTGAGCAGCCTGGTGTGTGGATTTATGTCATATTTCATATGTTATAAAATGTAGGTGTTGTATTTTAATGCCTAACAGATTTGATTGGGTGTATTATATTCTGATTATCCTTAAGGAGTCAAGCTTAGTGGTTAAGAGGATGAGATCTGGAGTCAGACATGTCTAAGTTTGGATTTTTTTGCACTACTTACTAGTTATATGTCCTGGGTAAGTTACCATAGGCCTAGGTTTTTTCATCTCTTTGGGGTCAGTAATAATAGTGCCTATCTCACAGTGCAGTTAATAAGTTTATTTATTAGAGAGGGAGTGTGAGTGGAGGGAGGGGCAGAGGGAGAGAGATTCTCAGGCAGACTCCCCATTAAGCAGCATGGAGTCCAAAACGGGGTTAGATCCCGAAATGCTGAGATCATGACCTGAGCTTAAATCAAGAGTTGGACACTTAACCAACTGACCCACCTAGGGTGCCCCAGTAGTTAATAAGATTTATTTATTTTTTTTTTTAAAGATTTTTTAAATTTTTATTTATGATAGAGAGAGAGGCAGAGACACAGGCAGAGGGAGAAGCAGGCTCCATGCACCGGGAGCCCGACGTGGGATTCGATCCCGGATCTCCAGGATCACGCCCTGGGCCAAAGGCAGGCGCCAAACTGCTGTGCCACCCAGGGATCCCAGTTAATAAGATTTAAATGAATTAATTTACAGAGTGCCTGTATGTAACAAGTAACAGGTAGCATTTTTATTCTTTTAAAATAATGGAGGAAATCTTATATTCTTATCTGGTATAAGAATTCCTCTTAGAAATTGCCTTTGAGGGCAGCCCCCGTGGCACAGCGGTTTAGCGCCGCCTGCAGCCCAGGGCATGATCTGGAGACCCTGGATCGAGTCCCACCTAAGGCTCTCTGCATGGAGCCTGCTTCTCCCTCTGCCTGTGTCTGCTTCTCTCTCTCTCTCTCTCTCTGCATCTCTATGAATAAATAAATAAAATCTTTAAAAAAAAAAAAAGAAATTGCCTTTGATAGGAAAATGCTGTTGTAAACCGGCTTGGTAAGTGATTCCATAAGGACCAATGAGTATTTACATGGTTGACTGCAAAATTTAGACTGAAATTTATCTCTTGCAGTCTTTCATTTAATGAGTTACCAGCTTGCCTTTTCTTAGCCATTGTTTGTGTATACTGTATTTTAGTTTGTGCCTTTTGAATAAATCTTTAGCTCCTTGAAGGCAAAGTAGTAGGCTTAAAATTTTAGTGTTGTCTTTAGCTAGTTCTTTTCCTTTTCTGTTTTTTTCTAATTATAAAATCCTGTTAATTTTTAGAGTGTTAACTTTTTTCTGTATGTAGTTGTCATAAAACTAAAAGAAGAAAAAAAAAACTAAAAGAAGACAGAGAATAAAGGAGGAAATGATGATATTCCTGTTCCTAACTGCTCAGAGATAATCCTATTGACATTTTAGAATTTTTTTTTCTCCACGTGCAAATACATAACACATTTAGTGAAGCCCTATTAATTTTCTAAAATCATGCTGTGGGTTTCTTTTTTTTCTTTTAAGATTTTATTTATTCATGAGAGGTACAGAGAGAGAGAGAGAGAGAGAGAGAGAGAGAGAGAGGGAGGCAGAGACACAGGCAGAGGGAGAAGCAGGCTCCATGCTGGGAACCCCACGTGGGACTTGATCCCGGGTCTCCAGGATCACACACTGGGCCGAAGGCAGCGCTAAACCACTGAGCCCCCTGGGCTGCCCGCCTGTGGGCTTTTTTCCCCTTTATTTCTACTGCTAGTGCCTACTCTAAACTTTATTTCTTAATGCCTGGATTACTAATTTTTTTTCTTTTTAAAAATTAACTTTTAATGTGTTTCATTCTTTCCTTTTATTTATTTGAGAAAGTGGATTTATGATTGGGAGGAGGGGCAGAGGGAAAAGCAGACTCCCCACTGAGCTGTGAGTCTCTGGACTCCTGGACCATGACCCAGCCAAAGGCAGATGTTCAACCAAATGAGCCACCCAGGTGCCCCTAGATATTTCTTTCTAAATATTTCTTAAACTTTTTTTTTTTCTAAAATCTTCACTGTCACTCTCTTGTTAAAGCTCTTTTGTGTTCCACATCCCATTATTTATATCACCTACTCAATTTAGTGTGCATCATGCTCTGATTCCTTACATCTTCTTCATGCCCCATCTTCTGGTTCTGCTTTGCTTATCCTAAGGTCTAGGAATGTATATGGAGCTTGCTGCATACAACTGCAATAGATATGAAGGAAGAGAATTGTTACTGTGAATTGGATTTGTGGACAAAAATCTGTTTCAGCAAAGTAGCAGATAGTGTCAGGGATACAAATAAATATTAGAATGCTTGTTAGTTCTACTTATTAAAGTGAAATACATATTACATTGTATAAAATTATTATATATTTTTTGACTCCTGGTTCTTGCCATTGCTGTCTTTGATTCACTGAAATATTCTTCTTAAGATTCAGTAGAAATTCTTGAGGTTTCCCAGGTCATTACCAGGCTACATTTATGTCATATTGCTTTAATCTCTTATATTGTTTAATGACTGAATTTGTTGTTTACTGGTGTGTTGGCTTGAGATTTTTTTTCCCCAAAATGCCTTTGTATAACATCTTGAATATAATAATTTTTGAATTCTCTTTAAGATTTGTGTTCCCCTCAGATATAATTGAGATAATTCACATACAATAAAATCCTTTTAAAGTATACAACTCACTGGGTTGTTGTTTTTTTTTAAGATTTTATTTATTTTAGAGAGTGAGTGCTGTGCTTGAGCAGGTGGAGGAGCAGAGGGGGAGGGGGAAGGAGAGGGAAAGAATATCAAGCCGACTCTGTGCTGAGTGTGGAGCCAGACAAGGGACTCCATCCCATGACCTCGAGATCATGACCTGAGCAGAAACCAAGAGTTGGACGCTTAACTGAGTGAGCCATCCAAGTGCCCCAATTCACTGGTTTTTAGTGTATTCATAAGGTTGTGCAACCATTGCCACGATCACTCAACATTTACATTCCCCCAGAAAGAAACTTCTTATGCATTAGTGGTCTCTTCCATTTTCATTTTCTTCCAGCCCCTGGCAACTACTAATCTACTTTCATTTTACTCCTTTAAAAAAAAAAAAGTATATAGAGGGTTATGATATAAACTTAAGAAAGAATCTCATTTTAAATAGCCAACTATTTACATCTAGTAGTTTATCTCCAAGATAGCTTTTAATGAGAGTTCATTGAAGGATTGGTTTTTGGGAGTGGATGTAAATGAATGGGTGAGAGAAGGGAAGACATTTTAAGGAGAAGAAAAGGCATTAACAAGAAGTGAAGTTGAGGCAAGCGAAGAACTTGGTTTGAGACTTAGATTTTTTTAAAGGTCTGTCTTGATCTAGGAATAAATAATAAATATGGTTTATTTTCTTTCCTTCCAGTCTGTGGCTCCAGCAGCCTTATTTCTAGCAGCTAAAGTAGAGGAGCAACCAAAAAAATTGGAACATGTCATCAAAGTAGCACATGCTTGTCTCCATCCGCAGGAATCACTTCCTGATACTAGAAGTGAGGTAGGGGATTAATTACACATATCCATTTTTCTTTATTTATTTTGATGATAACTTAGTTTTGTAACTTTGATTTACTGAGGTCTGAATGGGGAGTTAAGCTTTTGGGTTTTGTTTTTTCCTTTACAAAAATGTCAGAAACTTTATGGCAAAAGTTTATTCATTATAGTAAAATTGGAAAATACAGAAAAAGAAGAAAATGTATTACTTAGATATAATTTGGACCACAGTTATATAAGTGAATCATTATTATTTCTAGCTTCTTTTCTTTGAATAGCTACACACGTGTGTACCTTGTATGTCTTTTCCACCTATTATATTGCAAATATTTTCCCATTTTCTTTATTTTTTAAGATTTTGTTTATTAAAGAGAGAAAGAGAGAGCCCACAAGTAGGTTGCAGGACACGGGGACAAACTCCCTGCTGAGCAGGGAGCCCTCACTGGGGCTTGACCCCAGGACCCTGAGATCGTGACCTGAGCCAAAGTCAGATTCTTTTTTTTTTTTTCAAAGTCAGATTTTGATTGAGCCACCCACCCAGGAACCCCGTGAGTAATATTTTTATAAATAAATTTTTATTATGGACTCTAAAAAAAAAAAAGATCCTGTCATTTTTTTTTGACTTTTAAAGAAATTACAAAAGTTATATATGTTAGTTATAAAGGAACCTGAACATTTAAGAATCATTTAAAATTAAAGCTCCTCTCCCCTCTCCCTAGTAGGATCCTGCTGATTATAATTCCACTATATGTTCCATCAGACCTTTATCCTAAGCATGTACACATAGGCTTTTTTCCTTCCATCCTTCTTTGACTTTCTTAATGAGGGGAAACTCTGTCCTGGCTTTGGAAGTCTGTTGTTGGGGAGTGATGAGTTGTGAGAAATTTGGAGATCTGATGTTTTAAATGTTTAAACTGTGGATTCCTAAAAAAAAATAAACAAAAAATAAACTGTGGATTCCTATTACTAAGATTATTTAAGTCTCTTATGATGGATGCGTGCATCATCCTTTAACAAATAGATAGATAAATTTGCATGTTTTGATCATGCTGGAGAAAGCAGTTCTTATCTATTTGAGAGGGAGAGAAAGCACAGGGAGGGGCAGAGGGATGGAATCTCAAGCAGACTCCCTGCTGTGCGTGATTTCCCACAACCCTGAGATCCTGACCTGAGCTGAAATCACAAGTTGGATGCTTAACTGAGCCATCCAGACACCCCTTTACTTCGATAATAGCCCTTAGTTATGTGAATTGTTTCACATAGCAGTGTCTTGACTTGCTTTATTTTTCTGTTGTGGGTATAGCAGTAGGTCTTGTTCAAAATTACTGCCTTGGACTTTTATTTAGGTATTAGACTAGCGAATGCCATTGGTCCATAGAACTGACCAAATGAAAAAAAAATTTGTTTTAACAAAGTAAAACAAAAAAATAATTCTCACTTTTTTCCCCTCTAAAGTATATTTATCAAATTTCTCATCTGAATTTTTATTCCTTGTGAGATGGGGAATCTTACGGTAAAATATTTTCTTCATTATATGGAGAGAAGTACTAGCATAGCTTAAGTTCTTATTGGACTCACTGAAGATCATAAAGTTAGGTGGAAAGGTCACTGCAATGTGGCTCTAACTCCTGCCCTAAGTCTCATTCTCTTAGAGTTCTAGACTAGTGCAGTCCCACTAGAAATACAAAGGGAGTCACGTGTAATTAAAAATTTTTAACTTTCATTGAACTTCATTTAAAATCTTCATTAGAAATAAAATCTTCATTTAAAAGAAGTGAAAGAACTGTTATATTTTATATTATTTTTATATAACCTCAAATATCATTTTAGCATAAATCGATATTAAAACATTATTTTTTTTAGAATTAAAACATTATTAATGAGGTCATTTACATTATTAGTTTTTAATTAAAAGTCCTCAAAATTTGGTGTATATTGCACATTTCAGTTTAGACTAGCTACATTTTAGGTGATCAGAAGCCATGTGTGGATAGTGGCTACAGTATTGGCTGGTACAAATCTGAGAGAATTTGTTGGTTTGTTCCCTTTTCCTTTGAACTCTTCTAATTCTTAGAAATATAGCATTACCTCAAATGTGAAGGTTTGTCAGGAGTCAAATGTTTGAGGTTGCCTATAGTACTATAGGAAGGGTCTACAAATGTATTTTGATGGTGTTGAAAAAAAAAGTATATATATTTTTAGTTGTCTTTGTCTACATTACATGACTTTAAAACCTAAAATGTCAGTCTTGAAAATGAACCAAATCTCTGGTGCCTTTTCTGTAGCTAATTATGGATAAAGTGTTACTTCAATGTGCCATTTTTTCCTTCTTCTAAGAGGAGAATTTGTGCTAAATAGAGATAAAGATTGTATTTCAGTTCCTAGGCTGCCTGCTAATTCTACATCCCTGCCTTTTGTTGGTTTGGTTTCCCTGGAAGGAGTTGTTAGCATTGTTTATACTTTATATATTGTGCCTTCTAGGGGAATAATTTATGTCTTCTCATCTGCAGGCTTACCTGCAACAAGTTCAAGATCTGGTGATACTAGAAAGCATAATTCTGCAGACTTTAGGTAAATTTATTTTTCTTTAAAACATTAAGAAATGTATATAATGTAGAGTTATAAATTTGCAAAATAGGAAACAGGAAGAAAATCTCTAGTGAAGGTTCTTGCAAATTATAGAGGTTGTGGAGTACAGAGTTTAATCCTGACCTATACCATAGAGAGAAGGTAGATATAGCTGTCCTTTGGAATAGCAGTTAGCAGGTTTTTTTTAATTCTAGGATCATGATTTGCTTTGGAAGGTTTGGCACTTTCTAACTTTATGATAAATGCAGACACTAAAAAACTTTTCTCCTTTCATGGATTTTTTTTATTCTGTTTTTTATTATATTTAGATAACAGTATTTATTTTTAAAATTGGTAATCAGTGGTTTGTTTTTTATTAAGGTTCAATTTGCCAACATATAGTATAACAACCCAGTGCTCATCCTGTCAAGTGCCCTTCTTAGTGCTCGTCACCCAGTCACCCCATCCCCCCACCCACCTCCACTTCCACTACCCCTTGTTCGTTTCCCAGAGTTAGGAGTCTCTCATGTTTTGTCACTCTCTCTAATGTTTTTTAAAGAGGGCACATAGAGTTTTGGTTTTTAGATTATTTATTTGAGAGAAAGAACGTGCATGTGTGTGTGCCTATGTGGACGGGAGGGGCAGAGGGAGAGAATTTTCAGACTCTGCCCCAGATGCCTCTCTAATCAGTTTTTAAAACAGCAGAGTGGAGGTGGAGTAATTCAAGCTCCAGCAGTTGAATGGCTGGGAACCCAGATGTTCCATTATTATTTTTATCAGAGACACTACCTTTAAAAGCTTAGCAAATAAGGAAAATAAAAGAGATTTTCCTAGTTCTTTTGGCCTCTTTTTCTCTTCTCTGGGTAAGGGAGGAGTTTGTGAGTTGTGTTGGAAAGTTACTGGTATGGCTATATTTTAATGCATGTCTGTACACACAATTCTTCAAGGCTTATCTCTTTTTTTTTTTTTTTTTTTAGCATATGTGCTGCCAAAGTGAGCACTAAAAGGTTATTTCAAGTTAATTTCTGTTAATTAGCTTTTTACTTTAAATTATCTTCAAAGTAACTATTTTAGGGGACAATGATATTTTTCTGGTGAAATAAATTTTTATTAATATTTTAATGTGGAAGCCAGTAAGATCTAAGTTGCATAAATCATTTATCCACTTAGAATAATTTTCTGTTTATAGATTATTGGTTCCTCAGGGGTCTTGAGACTGCATTAGCTTTATCATTTAGTTAAAAACATAATTGTCTTTGAAGATAATTTGTGTTAGAGAAGAATATGCTGTATGTGTTGTGTGACCCCCTGAACAGCAGTGTTGGGAGAGGGCAATGAGGGAGACCTGTGATGATGACTCACATAAAAGAAATATAAAATGTCTCCAGTATCTTTAGCTTTTTAACTAAAGCTTTTTTTTTTTTTTTTTAAGGCTTTGAACTAACAATTGATCACCCACATACACATGTGGTAAAGTGCACTCAATTGGTTCGAGGTAAGGAATCCCAACTTGAAATTGTTTTACCATTTAATAGCCATGATTTATTTACTGTGACAAATATATAACATTGATGCTTTGCCCAGAAGTTAAATTGAAAGGATTTACTTGGCTTAAATCAAAATGATTATTTCTAATTTGGGATTTTTCTGCAGGGTTCTTAAAGTTTTTAGGTGATCTCCAGTTAAAGAAAATTAGTCTCTTGAGAATATTTGTCAGAGTCTGGAGCAGATTTTATAAAGTCAAATGATTAGTATGTAATGACAATTTAAGGATATTTTGGGAGTGGTGATCTTAATGTGATTCTAGGGTTGATTGTCCTAGGCAGCCTTTTATAGGCCACTCAGAGGATCATCTAGAATTTATTTGACTTATTTCCATGATTGACAAAGCCTTGGTAGGACATATTTATTATTATTATTATTATTATTATTATTATTATTATTATTTAAGATTTTATTTATTTATTCACAGAGAGAGAGGCAGAGACACAGGCAGAGGGAGAAGCAGGCTCCATGCAGGGAGCCTGACATGGGACTTGATCCCGGGTCTCCAGGATCACGCCCTAGGCTGAAGGCGGCGCTATAAACCCCTGAGCCACCTGGGCTGCCCCATTTTTTAAATTCTAATTTAACCTAATTTAACCTTAATAACTGTAATTGTATGAAACCTTGTTCTTCTTCTTTAAGTGTTAATATCAATATCTAGACACTGGTGCAATGAAGTTCCTTTTAATTTTGTAGATGAAACTGATAATTGGCCTCATTTTATATTTTGCTAATGTGTGCTTTGTCTGTAAATTCCCAATGTTTTCCCAAGTTGTTTATATTTACAAAGCATTAGAAAGTTTATATTGAGCAAGGATAAGGTTAAATAAAGGTGGATATATGCCCATATTGAAAAGACTTAAGTTTTAAGGAAAATTAAAGTTTACTTTATTACTCAGAGCAGTTTTTTGGGGAAGGGTGAATGTGTTTTGTATTTTGTTTTTCCCTTCATTGTGTTATATCAAATAATTGTTATTTGATGATTTGGGGTTTGAATGACAGGCTACTCAATTAAAAAAATTTTAAGCACAAATCACTTTTCTCAAATATATCAGGGTCTTCTAGGTTCTGATCTTGCGTCCAAATTAGTTCATCTTTTAGTTCAGTACTTTTCAGCGAACTCTTGCTTCAGAATTTCTGGGTTACTTGTTAGAAATGTTTGTGTCCTCCAAACATAATAGAGTCACACTGTAGAGAGGATATCTAGGAATTGCATTTTAAGCAAGTACCCCAAATACTTGGTGTGCAGAGTAAAGCTTGAGTCCCTAGGTCTGGAAGCAGCATAGTTATTATAATTAAAAGTTGCTAATTTATCTCCTTTGGTAGAATACTAAACATCGGGTGGTCAGGGACCATGTCTGCTTTATTCATTATTATGTTTCTCTACTTGGATATATTAAATGCTCACTAAATAATTGTTGAGAATGAATGGAACTAATACTTTTTTCCTCCCCCCCCCCCCTTTTTTTTTAGCAAGCAAGGACTTAGCACAGACTTCTTACTTCATGGCAACTAACAGGTTTATATTTTAATATTTTTCCCCTCTATTTTTGGGATAGGACTTTACTGGGGTTAGAATTTTTACTTTTTGAGGGGTATATATCAGGTCTAGTATTTAGTCAACTAGAACCCAAAGACCCAGGATGGATATTTGATACAGTGTATTACAGACAATTCTCTGGTAAATGTTGATTTTTCTGTACAGTTTTCATATTGTAAATTAAATTTCCATGGGGCTTTTTAATTTGCTAAGGTGATGTAATTATGTAGTACTGATTGTTTGAAAGCCTACTTGATTCTGCATGTCTTACATTGCTTTAAAATATCCAAGAGCATGGGCACCTGGCTGCTCAGTTGGAAGAGCGAGTGGCTGTTGATCTCAGGGTCATGAGTTTGAGTTCCATGTTGGGTGTGGAGATTACTTAAAAATAAAATCTAAAGAAATAAATAATCCAAGAGCATAATTCTGTAAGTTTAGGTAAACTTGTAGTTGATAGTGACTGAGAATCTAATTTGGAGGATTCTGCAATAATTACGGTATTTACTTATTTTCAAGATTTTATCTACTTATTAGCACAAGCAGAGGGACTGGCAGAGGGAGAGGGACAAACAGACCCCCTCCTGGGTGGGGAGTCCAACACCCAGGTTGATCTCAGGACCCTGAGATCATTACCTGAGCCAAAGTCAGATGCTTAACCAAATGAGCCACCCAGGTGCCCCAATAATTAAAAGACTTCCTTTTTCTTCCCCCATTGCTAGATAAATGTGCATGTATATGTGTAAAGAGTTATAATATTTTTTCTTCCTTCTAACCTTTTTAAAACAAAAATTATTAATATATGACTTGTATTGCCAAATTATTTGCTCAGTCTCATCTCTAATTGATTAATCATGGAAAACCAAAGATATTCCTACTGACTGTCAGGACTAAGAAGTTCATTTTTATACCCCGATAGAAGAAAGTTTTGAAGTAAACCATCAATTAAACACATTCACAATTGAGAGAGTGTTCATTATTTTATTTTATTTTATTATATTTTTATTTTTTATTTAAATTCAATTTAGTTAATATGTACTGTATTATTAGTTTTAGGGGTAGAATTTAGTGATTCATCAGTTGGATATAACATACAGTGCTTATTACATCAAGTGCCCTTCTAAATGCCCATCACCCAATTTCCCCTCTGTACATTATTTTAAATAGACCAGACCTGTGATTGGCACAAGATAAGATGATTTTAAGACAGTTTAAAGTATTTGATTTAGGGATTATATATCAACCAAAAATATTATAATTTTCCTTAAGTTCTAAGTTATTCTCAGGATAATAGATCCTTATTTTAAAAAACTGAGTACCCTATTTGGTCCTGGTCTTTCGTCAGTGGGTGAGATTGAATGAAATCTAGCTAAAAAAATTCAGAAATGTTACCTGAGCAGGTGGGTTAATGGAAAATCATGTTGAGTGCTGGATCAGAGCACTGGATATTTCTTACCCTTCTTACTCTCCAGTGTTTTAATTTTTTTTTTTCTTTTTAAATAATGGAGAGTTTTAACTTTGGGTTCAGAATTGAGAGCTCATGACACTCTCTTGTTTCCTTCCCTCTGATGTCAGCCTGCATTTGACCACATTTAGCCTGCAGTACACACCTCCTGTGGTGGCCTGTGTCTGCATTCATCTGGCTTGCAAGTGGTCCAACTGGGAGATCCCAGTCTCAACTGATGGGAAGCACTGGTGGGAGTATGTTGACGCCACTGTGACCTTGGAACTTTTAGATGGTAAGTTTTAGAGTAAGGGACCTTGGAAAGCACTTGCTCTTCATCTGTCACATATCTGGCCCAAAGTGACTTGATTCAGATGAAAATAGTTAGTTGAGGTTATTCTTGTTTTTTACTCTGTTTCTCTGAGTTTTTCTTAAATGTTCTATTTCATTTGTAGAACTGACACATGAATTTCTACAGATTCTGGAGAAAACTCCTAACCGGCTCAAACGAATTCGGAATTGGAGGGTAAGAATTATTGCTGTCAGCTTGTGGTACAAAACCAGTTTTTTTTCTTTTAACTGCACAGTAAATATACCAAAATTGGATATGTAACCCAGGTTTGGAATTTCCCTTTTTCTTAGTTATGTCATAATCATGACTTCAGCTTCATAGCTTGGATACTGGCCCGGAAGTTAATGGTAATAGGTGATAGCAGGATTTGTTTTGTGTTGTGCAACTCTTGTGATAATAGTCAGCAACATTGGTTGAGTGTTTTCTATGTAGAGACTGTTAGGGGAAAAAATGTAACTTCTCTGAGTCCTAATGTGTTGGGTTCTGGTAGAGGAAAGGTAGAGTTACAAGGTTAGAGCTGGTATCATTCTGTCTTTGACATTATTTGCTTTTAAATGGATTGTAGAATTTTGTTTTTATAGATGGAAGGCAAAAGTTGTATTTCAAATATTTTTCAAAACTTATAATGAGATGATTCTTTTTTTTCCTTGGCATCAGATAGAAAGTTTGTTTAAAAATATTCCTGCAAAAAAAATATATATTCCTGCAAAAAAAAAAAAAAATATTCCTGCAGGGCAGCCCCGGTGGTACAGCGGTTTAGCGCCACCTGCAGCCTGGGGTGTGATCCTGGAGACCCAGGATCGAGTCCCACGTCGGGCTTCCTGTATGGAGCCTGCTTCTCCCTCTGCCTGTGTCTCTGCCTCTCTCTCTCTGTGTCTTTATGAATAAATAAACAAAATCTTAAAAAAATAAAAAGATAAAAATGTTCCTGCAATCTCAGAAATTCAGATTGATAAATTTAATCTCATTCTTCCGAGTTTGTGAGTTGTAGAAAATGAGTTTACCTAGATTTTAAAGAAATGACAGTACATAGGTCATCACTGTGATCATATGACACTTCACCAAAATTTCTGAAATTTGCTTTTGGACTAACTGCTGTCATAAGTCATAAGACATGGATAAATTTTAGATATGCACAAATTATTTTTTTAGTTGGCTTGTAGCATTGGTATAGATTACTATAACTTTTTGGTGGTGTGATAGAATACTTAATACAAGATTTATTCTTTTAGCCAATTTTTTAGTATACAGTACTGTGTTGTTAACTATAGGCATTATACGGTAGGTCTCTAGGACTTACCTTGTAACTGACTTTGTATCCTTTGACTAACAGGTTCTTGTTTTTCCCTACTCCCCAGTTCTCTATTTTACTCTGAATGAATTTAATTCTCTTAGGTTCTTCATATAAGTGAGATCATACTTTGTCTTTCTGTGTCCGGCTTATTTCACAACAAAAGGCCTTCATTCATGTTGTGGCAAGTGGCAGGATTTCCATCCTTTTCTTTTCTTTTTTTTAATCATGGTAAAATGCATATAGCATAAAGATACCATCTTAATCATTTTTAAATGTTTAGTAGTATTAAATATATTCATATTGTTTAACCGTTATTACCGTTCATCTCCATAATACATTTCATCTTGTTTTTGCTGAGTTCTGAGTTCAGTGTGGGGCTTGATCCCATAACCCTGAGATCATGACCCAAGAGCTGACACCAAGAATTGGATGCTTAGTCAACTGTGCCACCCATGTGCCTCTCATTTCATCTTGTAAAATTGAAACTATACCCATTATATAAGTCCCCACTCTCCCTCCCTCTCAACCCTTGGCAACCACAATTATACTTTCTACTTTATGATTTTACTACTTTTAAGTACCTCATATAAGTGGAATCATTAAGTATTTGTCTTTTTGTGGCTTATTTCACTTAGCATAATGTCCTAAAGTTTCATCCATGTTGTAGCATATTGTAGAATTTTGTTTATTTTTATTTATTTATTTTAAAGATTTTATTTATTTATTCATGAGAGACACAGAGAGGCAGAGACACAGGCAGAGGGAGAAGCAGGCTCCATGCCCGGAGCCCCACATGGGACTCGATCTCGGGTCTCCAGGATCACACCCCGGGCTGAAGGCGGCGCTAAACCACTGAGCCACCGGGCTGCCCCAAATTTTGTTTATTTTAAAAGCTGAGTGATACTCCATTGTATGCATCTACCACATTTTGCCTATCCATTCATCTGTTAATGAACAATTAGGTTGCTTCCATATTTTAGCTGCTGTGAACATGGGTGTATAAGTATCTCTTTAAGACCTTGCTTTTTATTCTGGTTATATATCCAGAATTGGAATTGCTGGATTATATGGTAGTTCTGTTTTTAATATTAATTTTTGAAGTGGTTTTAAAACTTTTTAACTAGAGAAATAAAACAAATTTTTGAAGTCCAGATTGTTCATTTTCTTTTGTTACCTATACCATTGATATCATATCCAGAAATTCATTCCTTTTGTTACCTGTATCGTTGATTTCATATCCACTGTTATGAAGCTTTTTTCCTTTTCTAAGAGTTTTATTAAGCCCTTTATCCATTTTTGAGTTAATTTTGTATATAGTACTAGATAAGGGTCCAACTTCATTCTTTTGTATGTGGATATCCAGTTTTCCCAGCACCATTTATTGAAAAGATTATCCTTTCCCTGTTGACTGTTTGGCATCTTTGGTGAAAATCATTTGACCATGTATGCAAGGGCTTATTTCTGAGTTTTCTCTTCTGTTTCATTCATCTGTATGTCTTTATGCCAGTACCACACTTTACAGTGATTATTTTAGCTTTGCAGTAAGTGTTAAAATCAGGAAGTACAAATTCTCCAGTTTTGTTTTTCATTTTCACTTTGATTTGGCTATTTGGGGTCCTCTGAGATCCCATATGAATTTTAGGGTGGTCTTTTCTATTTCTGCAAAAAACATCATTGGGATTTTGATAGGGACTGCATTGACTTTGTAGAAGCTTAGGGTAATAATATTCACATTTCAACAATTTTAAGCCTTTGAATCTAGAACATAAGTTTTCCATTTAGGTCTTTTTTTTTTTTTTTTTTAAAGATTTTATTTATTTATTCATGAGAGCTACAGAGAGAGGAAGGCAGAGACACAAATAGAGGGAGAAGCAGGCTCCATATAAGGATCCCGGGGATCCGGGATCACGCCCTGAGCCAAAGGCAGATGCCCAACTGCTAAGCCACCCAGGCGTCCCTCCATTTAGGTCTTATGTAATTTCTTTTAGCAGTGTTTTGCAGTTTTAATTGTACAAGTCTTTCATCTCCGTGGTTAATTTAATTTATAAGGTTTGGTGGTTTTTTTTTTTTTTAATACTGTTGTAAATAGGATAGTTTTCATAATTTACTTCATAGATTGTTCATATATAGAAATGCAGCTGAATTTTATGTGTTGACTTTGTATCCAATTACTTTGTTGGATTCATGTATTAATTCTAACTTTTTGTGTATGTAGACATTTCTATATAAGGTTATATCATCTGCAGACAAATATTTTACTTATTTGCCAATTTGAATGTTCTTTCTTTTCTTGAGAGAGGGAGAGAGAGGGAAAACGTGAGTGGGGAGGGGCAGAGGGAGAGAGAGAGAATCTTAAGCAGACTCCATGCTCAACACTGAGCCCAGTGTGGGGCTCCATCTCACAACTCTGACATCATGACCTGAGTAAAAATCAAGAGTCAGATGCTTAATTGACTGAGTCACCTGGGTGTCCCTGAATGCTTTTTGTTGCCTGGTTGTTCTGATGTGAAGTGAAAGGGGGCATCCTTCCCTTGTTCTAGATCTTAGCAGAAAACCTTTCTGTTTTTCACTGTTGAGTGTGATATTTGCTATGAGTATTTCATATATGGGTTTTATTATGTTGAGGTAGTTTCCTTCTATTCCTAGTTTGTTGCGTGTTTTTTTTTTATCATGAGAAGGTGTTGGATTTTGTCAAATGCTTTCTATATCTAGAAAATCGTGGTTTTTTTCCCTTTATTGTGTTTATATGGCATATTATATGGATGATCTTTGTATGTTGAACCATTCTTGTATTCCAGGAATAAATCCCACTTGGTCATAGTGTATAATCCTTTTAATACGCTGCTTAAAAAGATTGGTGTTACTTCTTTAAAAGATTCACCAATGAAGGCATCAGGTCCAGGGCTGTTCTTTGTTAGGAGATTATTTTATTATTAATTCAATCTCCTTGCTAGTTATAAATCTACTCAGATTTTCTATTTCTTTATGGGTTATTCTCAGTAGGTTTTGTATTTCTAGGAATTTAATTTGTCCATTTCATCTACATTATCTAATTTATTGGCATATAATTGTTGAGAGTACTTTTATAATCCTTTTTATTCTGTAGAATTGATAGCAATGTCTCCACTTTTATTTCTGATTTTAGTAGTTTGAATCTTGTTTTTTTCCTAGCCCATCTAGCTAAAGGCTTAATTTTGTTCTCAAAAAGCCAATTTCTAGTTTTATTAATTTTTCTCTATTCTATTTTCTATTTTATTTCTGCTCTAATTGTTATTTCCTTCCTTCTACTTGCTTTGGCTTTCGTTCTTTTTTTTTTTTTAAAGATTTTATTTATTTATTCATGAGAGAGACACACACACAGAGAGGCAGACACACAGGCAGAGGGAGAAGCAGGCTCCATGCAGGGAGCCCGATGTGGGATTCGATCCGGGTCTCCAGGATCGCGCCCTGGGCCAAAGGCAGGCGCCAAACCGCTGCGCCACCCAGGGATCCCTGGCCAGCTGTTCTTTTTGTAGTTCCTCAAGCGTTTGTTGAGATCTCTATTGTTTTTTAATGTTAGTGTTCATAGCTATAAATTTCTCCCTTAGTGCTGTTTTTTCTGTATCCCATAAGTTTTGATATGTTGCATTTTTGTTTTCATTCATTTCTAAGTATTTTCTAGTTTCCGTTTTGATTTCTTTAATCCAAGGGTTGTTTAATAGTGTTGTTTAGGGGCAGCCCTGGTGGCTCAGCAGCTTGGCTCAGCAGCTTAGCGCGGCCTTCGGCCTGGGGCGTGATCCTGGAGACTGAGAATTGAGTTCCACATCAGGCTCCTGGCATGGAGCCTGCTTCTCCCTCTGCCTGTGTCTCTGCCTCTCTCTCTCTCTCTCTCTCTCTCTCTCTCTGTCTTTCATGAATGAATAAATAAAAGTGTTTAGTTTCTACAGTTTTGTGAATTTTCCAGTTTTCCTTTTGTTACTGATTTTTTTAAAAAGATTTTATTTATTCATGATAGACATAGAGAGAGAGAGAGAGAGAGAGAGAGAGAGGCAGAGACACAGGCAGAGGGAGAAGCAGGCTCCATGCCAGGAGCCTGATGCGGGACTCGATCCCGGGACTCCAGGATCGCGCCCTGGGCCAAAGGCAGGCGCTAAACCGGTGAGCCACCCAGGGATTCCCGTTTTTTTTTTTTTTTTTAAGATTTTATGATTTTTTTTTTTTTAAGATTTTATTTATTCAAGAGACACACAGAGAGAGGCAGAGACAAAGGCCCAGGGAGAAGCAGGCTCCCCACGGGGAGCCTGATGAGGGTGTTGATCCCACAACCCCGGATCACAACCTGAGCCAAAGGGAGATGCTCAACCACTGAGCCACCCAGGTGCCCCTGTTACTGATTTTTTTTAAAAAAAGATTTTATTTATTTATTTTGGGGAGGGGGGAAAGAGAGTGTGAGCCCTTGAGAGTGAGTGCTCACACATGGGAGCAGGGGGAGGGACAGAGGGAGAAGTAGATTTCCCACTGAACATGGAGCCTGACCCTGGCTGGATCCCAGGACCCAGAGATCATGACCTGAGCCAAAGGCAGACGCTTAACTGACTGAGCCACCCAGCAATCACCTTGTTGCTGATTTCTAACTTTGTCTTGTCAAAAAAGCTAATTGTATCATATTTGTCTTTTTTTTTTTTTTTAAAGATTTTATTTATTCATGAGAGACAGAGAGGCAGGCTCCTCACAGGGAGCCCAGTGTGGGCCTTGATCATCCCTGAACTGGGATCACACCCTGAGCCAAAGGCAGATTCTCAACCTCTGAGCCACCCAGGCGTCCCCATATCTGTCTTTTAAAAATTAGACTGGGCAGCCCTGGTGGCACAGTGGTTTGGCCTGCAGCCTGGGGTGTGATCCTGGAGACCCGGGATCGAGTCCCACATCGGGCTCCCTGTGTAGAGCCTGCTTCTCCCTCTGCCTGAGTCTCTGCCTCTCTCTCTCTGTGTCTATGACTAAATAAATAACATCTTTAAAAATAAAAGTCATTAAAAAAATAAAAAAAATAAAAATCTAGACTCAATTTGTGGCTTCATATATGGTGTCTCCTGGTAAAGGTCCCATGTGTACTTGAGAAGAATGGTTTATACTGTTGTTGGGTATGTTCTGTTTATGTCTTTTACATCTGGTTGGTTTATATTTTAAGTTCTGTTTCCTTATCTTTTGTCTGTTTTTTCTGTCCAGTGTTGTGGGTGGGTATTGAAGTCTCCAAGTGAAGTCTTCTGTCAGTTTTGATGGTCTTTTATTGGTATATAAATGTTTATAATTGTTATAATTGCTATATTGAGTCTTTTATTAATATATAATGTCCTTTTGTATCTTTTGAAACCTTTTTTGTTTTTTTATTTTTTTAAAAATTTTTTAAAGAAGATTTTTATTTATTCATGAGGGACACACAGAGAGAAGCAGAGACATAGGCAGAGGGAGAAGCAGGCTCCATACTAGGAGCCCGATGTGGGACTCAATCCTGGAACCCCAGGAACATGCCCTGAGCCGAAGTCAAATGCTCAACCGCTGAGCCACCCAGGCATCCCACCTTTTTTGTTTTAAAGTATATTTTGTCGCATATCTGTCTAGCCATCCTTGCTCTCTCTTGATTACTGTTTGCATGATTTATGTTTTTCCCTCCTTCCATTTTCAGCCTGTTTGGGTCTTAGGATCTCAGTTGCTTGTAGATGGCATATAGCTGGATCATATATTTTTATGCATTTTGACAATCCCAGTCAGTCATTATTGGAGAGTTTAACCTATTTACATTTTTTTAAAGATTTTATTTATTCATGATAGAGAGAGAGAGAGAGAGAGAGAGAGAGAGAGGGGCAGAGACATAGGCAGAGGGAGAAGCAGGCTCCATGCAGGGAGCCTGATGTGAGACCCGATCCCGGGTCTCCAGGATCATACCCTGGGCTGAAGGCGGCGCTAACTGCTGGCCACCGGGGCTCCCCCCTATTTACATTTAAAATAATTATAGAAAATGTCATTATGCTTAAGCAGTTTGTTTTCTATATGCCTTGTCTTTTTTTGTCCCTCATTTCCTGCATTACTGTCTTTTAGTTGATTTTTTCATAGTGAAAATTTTAAATTCTTTTCTCATTTTATGTATATTCTATTGCTGTTTTCTTTTTGGTTACCCTGAAGATTACATTACATCATAAAAGATATAATAGTTTGAATTTATACTAGTTTAACTTCAGTACATACAGAACTTTTCTTCTTGCTACCTGCATCTCCATATCTTTTATTTGTTGATGTCACAAAGTTGTATCTTTTATATACTGTATGTCCCAGAACATTAACTAATAGTTTATTTATTTATTTATTTATTTATTTATTTTTCTAATAGTCCTTTTAAATGCAGTAGGCTCTTAAATAGAAAATAAGATTTGAGTTACAAACCAAAGTTACAGTAATACTAGGTTTTCCTTTCATTATACTTTGCAGGACTCCCTTGAGCACTTCTTGGATGACTGGTCTAGTAGTCATGAACTCCCTCAGCTTTTACCTATTTGAAAGATCTTAATTTCTTCTTCATTTTTAAAGGACATTTTTGCTGCATATAGGATTCTTGGTTCACAGGGTTTTTTTCTTTTAGCACTTGCAGTGTATTGGCCCACTGTCTTCTGGCCTCCAAAGTTGCTGATGAGATACTTGTTCATGATCTTATTGAGGATCCCTTGTACCTGCTGATTGACTTCTCTCTTGTTGCTTTCAAGATTCTCTGTCTTTGGCTTTTGAAGTTTAGTATGTCTTGTGTGAGCCTCTTTGAGTTCATCTCACTTGGAATTTGTTGAGCTTTTGTTTCTATTCATGTCTTTATCAAAGTTGGGAAGTTAGCAGCCATTATTTTTCCATATATTCTCTCCGCCCCTTTTTGTCTTTTCTCCTTCTGGAATTTTCATGATGCATGTGTTGGTCCACTCGATGGTGTCTCATAGGTCTCTTAGACTCTGTTCACTTGCTTCAATCTTTTTTCATTATAATTTTCATTGTCCTGTCCTAACGTTTGCTGATTCTTTCTTCTGCCTGTTCAAATCTGCCTTTGAATCCTTCTGGATTTTTCATTGCAGTTATTGTATTTCTCAGCTCCAGGATTTCTTTTTGGTTTCTTTTAGGTTTTCTGTCTCTTTATTGATATTTCCATTTTGTTCATATATTGTTTTATTAGCTTTGTCCACAATTCCCCTTATATAGTTATTTGAGTATCTTTAAGGGAGTTATTTTAAAGCCTTTGTGTTGTAGTACTGCCATTTCAGAGGCAGTTTCTGTTTATTTTTTTTCTTTTGAATGGGTCGTACTTTCTTGTTTTTTTAAATGCTTTGTGATTTTTTTGTTAAACACTGGACATTTGAATCTGATAATGTAATTCTGGACATCAGATTCCCAGGCTTTTCTATTTTTTATTACTGTTTTTGGATGGAGGGGTGGATTTGATTTTGTGTGGTGTCTTTGCTGAAGATCACCCTGAGGTATAAACTAAGATATTCTCACTTCTTTTCTGATCCTTTCCCTGAGAATATGTGATCAAAATTTTCTAGTTCTCTCTGTATATGTAGTTTTTATTTTTATTTATTTTAAAAAAGATTTTATTTATTCCTGAGAGACACAGAGAGAAGCAGAGACATAGAGGGAGAAGCAGACTCCTTGCAGGGAGCCCATCGTGGGACTCAATCCCCCGATTAGGATGATACCCTGAGGAAAGGAGAAAAAATGAGTGGGAAATATCAGAAAGGGAGACAGAACATGAAAGACTCCTAACTCTGGGAAACGAACTAGGGGTGGTGGAAGGGGTGGGGGGTGGGGGTGACTGGGTGACGGGCACTGAGGTGGGCACTTGACAGGATGAGCACTGGGTGTTATTCTATATGTTGGCAAATTGAACACCAATAAAAAATAAATTTATTAAAAAAAAAAAAAAAGGGATGACACCCTGAGCCCAAGGCGGATTCTCAGCCGCTGAGCCACCCAGGCATCCCTGCAGTTGTTTTTTTTAATATCCTGCTCTTTAATGTCTGGCTCCCAAAAGGGGAAAAAAAAAAAAAAACAAAAAATGAAGGGGAGAAAGGGTGCCATCTTTTAAGTCCCCTGGAAGTCACTTTAGTCAGAGGGGCAGGAGGTTGTAACAGTAGAGGTAAGTGCAGCAACAGTGGCTGCCTGCTTTTGGGTCTGTACCTCTGTGATCAGAAGCTGCAATCAGGGATCAGAGCACAGAGCCTGATATTTGCAGGATAGAGTCCTTTTTGCTAGTACTTGCTCCCCCAGGGTGTGTAAGCTATTCTAGGAACAGGTGCACAGCTGCCTCCATTGTGGCTGGGGTAGGAGATGGGTAGTTACTAATGTGCTGAGAGATGCAAGAGTTGATGTAAGTTAACTCCAGTTTACTGTCCAAGGCTTAACCCAAAAGTTGCAAGCCTTTTTTTAAGATTTAAATTTTTTTTTATTTATTTGTGAGAGACAGAGAGAGAGGCAGAGACACAGGCAGAGGGAGAAACAGGCTCCATGCAGGGAGCCCGATGTGGGACTCGATCCTGGGTCCCCAGGGTTAGGCCCTGGGCTGAGGGCGGCGCTAAACTACGGAGCCACCTGGGCTGCCCAAGTTGCAAGCCTTTAACAGACTCCAGAGTTCCAAAATAGTTACATCAGACAAATTCTGCCAGTGAAGTTATTGTCTAGGTGGGGAGACAGATTTCTGGTGCTTCCTTCTCTGACTTTTCCCCAGAATCCTTTTTTAAGGCAAGGTATGATTTCATTGTACATATATGCCACATTTGCTTATCCATTTACCCATTGATGGACATATAAGTTGCTTCCATCTCTTGGCATGAATAATGCTGCAGTGAACATGCAAGTGCAGGGATCTCCTTGAGATCTTGTTTGTGTTACTCTTGACTTAAGGTTTTTATTTTTATTTTTTATTTTTTATTTTTTTTTTTCGAATTAAGGTTTTTAAAATCTTACTTCTAATGTTATGATCCCAGAGTAGCCTCCTGCCTGTGGGCTATCCAGGTCTTCCAGTGTTGCGGCAACCACAGTCTCCTCAATCCAGGGTTGTTTTTTTTTTTTTTTTTTTCCATTTTATAAATTACCTGTGGTGAAGAGATGTCATTTGCTTCATTCTAGGCATGCCAGGCTGCCAAGAAAACAAAAGCAGATGATCGAGGAGCAGATGAAAACACTTCGGAGCAGACTATTCTCAATATGATTTCCCAGAGCTCTTCAGACACAACTATTGCAGGTTTAATGAGCATGTCAACTTCTTCTACAAGTGCAGTGCCTTCCCTTCCAGCTACTGAAGAGTCATCCAGCAACCTAAGCAATGTGGAGATGCTGCAGGGCGAGCGTTGGCTTTCCTCCCAACCTCCTTTTAAACTGGAACCTGCTCAGGGTCATCGGACTAGTGAGAATTTAGCACTTATAGGAGTTGATCATTCTTTGCAACAGGATGGTTCTAATGCATTTATTTCCCAGAAGCAGAATAGTAGTAAGAGTGTGCCATCAGCTAAAGTGTCACTGAAAGAATACCGTGCAAAGCATGCAGAAGAGTTGGCTGCTCAGAAGAGGCAATTGGAGAACATGGAGGCCAATGTGAAGTCACAATATGCATATGCTGCCCAGAATCTCCTGTCTCACCATGATAGCCATTCTTCAGTCATTCTGAAAATGCCCATAGAGGGCTCAGAAAACCCCGAGCGGCCTTTTCTGGAAAAGACTGACAAAGCAGCTCTCAAAATGAGAATCCCAGTGGCAAGTGGAGATAAAGCTGCCTCTTCAAAACCAGAGGAGATAAAAATGCGCATTAAAGTCCATGCTGCAGCTGACAAGCACAATTCTGTAGAGGACAGTGTCACAAAGAGCCGAGAGCACAAAGAAAAGCACAAGACTCACCCATCTAATCATCATCATCATCATAATCATCACTCACACAAGCACTCTCACTCACAGCTTCCAGCTGGTACTGGGAACAAACGTCCAGGTGATCCAAAACATAGTAGCCAGACAAGCACCTTAGCACACAAAACCTATAGCTTGTCAAGTTCTTTCTCCTCTTCCAGTTCTACTCGTAAAAGGGGCCCTCCTGAAGAGACTGGAGGCCCAATGTTTGATCATCCAGCCAAGATTGCCAAGAGTACTAAATCCTCTTCTGTAAATTTCACCTTTCCTCCTCTTCCTACAATGGCCCAGTTGCCTGGGCATAGCTCAGACACAAGTGGCCTTTCCTTTTCACAGCCTAGCTGTAAAACTCGAGTTCCTCATATGAAACTGGATAAAGGGCCCACTGGAGCCAATGGTCACAATGTAAGCCAGACAATAGACTATCAAGATACTGTGAATATGCTTCACTCCCTTCTCAGTGCCCAGGGTGTTCAGCCCACTCAGCCCCCTGCATTTGAATTTGTTCATTATGGTGAATATCTGAATCCACGGGCTGGGGGAATGTCCTCCAGATCTGGCAATACAGACAAACCCCGGCTACCACCTCTACCATCAGAACCTCCTCCACCACTTCCACCCCTTCCTAAGTAAAAGAGACAGAGGAGGAAAAAAAATTCCTTAAAACAACTTTTTTTTTTTTTTTGGTAACTACTGATTCTGAACTAAGGAACTTACTTCCCTTATGAAATATGTCACCCTTCTTGGACTAGGGAATAAATTAATGTCGACATTCAAGTGGGAGGGTGGTAGAGGGGCTTGGTTATTATAGCTACTGCCTCAGAAATTTAACTATTTTATTATAATTTTTACTGGTATTAGAGAGGTGAGAATGTGTTGAAGCTGTGAAGGATTAAGAATACTTTCTCTGTTCTTGGCCTCTCCACCTCCTAATTAGGTTGATTAGAGTTGATGTCTTCCCTCTTCTTGCCAAGACTGAAATATGGAGGGTTTGTTTTATCAAACAGTTGTGGATCCTTTTGGTGTTTAATATATCAGAAGAGAGGAAGTATTTAAACGTCAAATCTTTTAAGAGACTTTTAAAAAAATAATTTAAAGAAAGTAAGTTATCTGTTTAGTTTTTTTTATATCATCGGGGAGGGGATAGGGATTTTGCTGTGTGTATGAGATACATAGCAGTGATTCCTGGGGGGTGGGATTGAAGGGTGGGGGGTATGTAGGGGGGATGGGGTAGGCTTTTGGCCTTGAGTTCTGATAGGCTCGGCCACTTGAAGTGTTGAGACCTTAAAGTGTGTATGTAAGTGTGGGTGTGTGTTTTTAAGTGTGTGTGTTTAAAAATCATGTTTTATCTTTCCCTCCCTGTCCCTCACCATCTTCACTTCCCAACAGTCTACTAGAGAGAACACAGTGTGGCCTTTAGAACATAAAGGAAGGAAGAGGCGTGTGTTTAACATGGTATTTTCCCATTTCTTTATGTTTTAATTGAGTGGTAGCCTTCTAAATTCTAGTTTGGGCAAGTGCAGCCAATAGCCTGATTCTAGACTCCATTATAAAAACTTCCCCTTTACCCTCCCTTTTCCTTTTGATACAGAACAAAGGTGGGGTTGAGGAAGAAGGATTGGAGAGCAAGGCTGGCTTCTGCCCTACAGAATTGGGTGTGTCTTTTTTTCAAGTTGGGCTTTGGGAAAGTGTTCAAGTGAGAGCAGTCTCAGGGTCTCTGAAGGGAAGGGGGATGTGCTGTATATCCTGCCTATGAAAGCCCAGACCATATATGAGAATAGCTCTGGGAGAAACCATGGAGCTAGAGGATACTGAAAACAATGAAATTGTGATTGGGTGTTTTTAGGATATTGTATTTTAAATTGCATTATGAATGTAAGACTTGCTTTTTATCTGTATATTTGAAGGGAAACAGCTGCATCCTTAATTTTTGCAACCTATACGATTCAGAGATTGGAGCTTGTGAATCTAACAGTACTGGTGTCATGAGGGTGAGCAAGCCTAGTCCACAGATCCAGATTGTCCATCTTTGGTGGCTTTAGTTTCTAGGCAGAGGTTTTTCAGAAAGGACTCTAAGAGTCCTTTAAAAAAATGGATCAGAAGTTCTATTCTTATGGGTGCTTGATTATGGTGCAGATTTCAGGATAATTGGTGTTCAAGATCCTAGCACTCAAAACTCATCACTTTTGTTGAGGCAAGAAATCTGTCAAGGGGCTAGAAAGAATTCTAAACCAGGTTGTGTAACTGAAAATGCCACCAAGCCACAGATCATTTGATGTGATATTCTTTGGTCTTCATGGTCTTTTTGGCTATGGAAAAGATGATGCAGTTTGAATTTGTCCTTATTTTTAATGCAGCTTCCTTTACGCCAAATAGTCTGTATAGAAAAATTGAATATTTTTCATTGGAAGGCATGGGGAGACAGGAGTTGTACATGTGCTGCTGCTTGCCAGGAGTAGGTTGGGGAGAAAACTGAGGCAGTTGGAATTGTTGATGCACTGGCCTAATATAGGAAGGAATTTGTACAGTAAACCTTAAGGTGAATTAATGTCCTGCATCTCTGCATATTTGAACTCTCTAGAGTGCCTGCCATTGCTGTGTAAAATGAGCTCTCTGCCGACTTATAAACCAGTATTACTTAGAGTGTTACTTCATTTTTATAGACGACATTTTCCTCTATCTCCCTGATATTTTCTGTGTTGTGCTAGGTAATTGGTAGATGTGTGATGTGTTTACTAAATCTAGGTTTTCTATTTGTTTAGATTTTGTTTGGTGGAGTCTACTTTCCTTCCTGACCTTACCAAAAGTTTATTTAGTTTGGATCTGTATCTTTGTGGAATCAATCACTGATATGATTATGAAAATGTCTTTTCCAGCATTCAGTTTTTCTCATCAAGTGTCACATTTTTTCTAATCATATGCACTCCTTCACCACAGAGGCAGACATACCCACCTGGCCTCAAGCAATTCTCCGTGGCATCTGTATAGTTAGTTCCTTAGACCTCCTGTCTGGAGTGAACTAGACAGTGCTTACTAGAGCCTAAGAGCTGCTTTATGCTCTGCAGTCTGGCCTTTGCACTAGTAGTTCATTGCTGATGTAGGTCAATTTAAAGACTTCTATATTATTGCCTCCTGATACTGTTTTAAGATATTTACAGTGTCTCTTTTTAGATTTCTGTGTATGTCATGAACGTCCTGTGTGCTCTGCATGAAGCTGCTGCATTTGGGTTAGCAGATGTGCCTGTCAGCTAGCATGCCTATTGTTCAAATTACATAAACTTAGGCTTCAAAGGATTGTGTGGTTTCTAAACTCTGTGTTTTCTCTAAGCTCACACCTTCAAAGGGTGAGAAATGGGATTTATACATCCGAAGTTAGTCTAGTTAAACATGGCTTTTTTTCTTCTTTTAACCTAGACTATTAAGGATAAGTGGTGGTAAGCAGGCCTGGAGCCTCAAGTTCTGTAAATCTCATTACTAAAACCTTGCTTGACTCTTACGTTGGCAAAAACAAACACCTGTGGAATGTCCTGAAGGCTTTTAATCAGATACCTGTGTTGCTGTTGGCTGAACTCTAGTGAAGCATTAATTTAAAGCTAAATTGGTCTTCTGGAATATCAGTTATGCTTTTTGGGTTTAGAAAATATGTAGGAATTAGTCTAAGCTTCTCACTCATGAATCAATGTGTTTGCGAGACTCTCAGCTTCCTCTTTTTTTTTCTTTAAATGATTTTTTTTGTGTTTTGATTCAATGTATCCTTTTTCATAGTTCTGTATTATTGGCTTCACCAGTGTTGATAGAAAAAAAATCAAATCTTGAGTTGGAAACAGCAATGGATTAGGGTATAGAAATAAAATCATGGTAACATCAGTGCTGGATTTCCTTAAGCTTCTGCTACCTAATTCCCCATGTTGAAAGTGCATACTCCTCATATTTTGCTTCTGGACAAAGGCAATTAGAGGAGTCTTAGCCCAGTATGATAGGATTTTAAAGATCTTTCCCAACAGAAACACAGGAATTCTGGGAACATGGGGACAGATGAGTTTTTTTAAAGGATTGTTCTTTTGTCAATAAGTTATTTTGATACTAATGCTAGTAAAAGGGATATTCTAGAACATCTTGAAGTTGGAATACAAATGTTATTCTCTTGGGTTTAGGAGAATTTAAGCAGTCTATGCAACCCTTCACATTGTGAGAAATAAGCCCTTTGCAGTCCCACTAAGCTTTCAGTGACTTCACTGCCTCCCCAGATTCCCTGTGTTGCTGCTTGTTGACACCCAGCTTTTAACTGAGTGTTTGCTCCTGATGGTTTAAGAAATGTTCATGTTGTATCACACTATCAAGTTTTATTTTGTCTTTTTATTCCTCTGTGGGTGTGTGTTTGAAACAAGCATGGTACTGTAATCCTACCTGATAGAGTGTTCTGGAATGAGAATTCTTTCCTAAGCGGGAGACCCTTCCATTTTAATGTTTCTAAAGTTTTTAATATGGACTTGGCATTGGAAAAGGGAGGGAAAGAAAATGTTTACTAAAAAGCAGTGTCTGATCTTCCCCTTTATGAGTGCATATTTACGGTCGAATGAAAAGAAGAGAAAGACTCTTGGGTTTTCCGTTGCCATGTTAAGTATGGAGAGGGATGCTTGACAGCATGCTAATTGAAGCCAGAACAAGTATGTCTCCATCAGGTTATCAGGAACTCTTCAGTTGAATGCTGAGGACCTAACTGGTTAGTGGTAGATCATATTGGAATTGGTTACAAGATAGAAGTGCTGTCTGGGTTAAGCACCCTAAGAAAAGAATGCAGCAACCTAACATAGTGTTAAACTAGGTTTCTGGATTTGAAACTGATCCTTCCCTCGCCCCATTCCACACACCTGAAACTGTCCGTTTTCTTATCAGACCAAAGAGCAAAGAAGAAAAAAAAAGTAAAATACTTTACCAATCTATGTCACTCAGGTACAATTTTGTGGTAATATTTTTGTCTGTTTTCTTTGTATTGCTCTTAAGAGTCCTTTCTCAGCACACTATTCTGCTGTTGCCTCTGTCCTCCTCGGGGCACCTCAGTTCTGGATGCTACCCCTGGGATCTCTACCGCTGTTATGTGACTGATAGGATGTAAGTGACCATTACAGTAAGGGCTCTTTGTAAAAAATTCAAAAAACATTTTTAAAAAATTTAAAAAAGGATGTTGTATACATTTTATAGTCTGGCTATCAGTTTGATATCTTGCTGTCAAGTATGTTTCTCAATCTGTATTTATCCATCCCATCAATAAATGTTAATGATAAAACACTCATCTGATTGTTGTTTATGTGTCCTAAGTCTTTAAATTAGGCTTTAACTGCCGTTTTACTCTTATGATTATAGTTTTTAGTTTTGGTAGTATATACTTTCTGACTACACAAGATCCTGGAGAATTGAGCCCAGGAAAGACCTAAGATTTGGTTGTTACAGTGAACCTGGTCGTAGTATAAAGTATGATGTAGTCAGAGGGGGAGAAAAACCCACACTCAATATAGCATTCTTGGTGGTGCCTGGAAAAACTGATAGTGAATACTCACTCTTTTCCTGATACATATAAAACCACACACACACACACACACACACACACACACACACACGGTAAATCTTGTAAATTACACATTTAAAGGGAAAGAATACTTATGCCAAAATACTTCAAAATTATAACAAAGCAGAAGCTATGGCTTAAAAACTAAAAGGAAAAAAAGATCAATTTGACAGAATGATGTACACTGAAAAAAAAATCACTTTGAGTTCTGGTCAACCTTCCATTTTCTAAAATAGGACAACTTAAGATTTTTGATTGCTGTATCTCTCCTGAAACTTTTGTGGAAGTTGCTGACATTTTAGGAATTCTGGTCTGGTTTGAATGGAAGAAAAGTAAATGAAGAATGTAGGAATGGATGATATTACAAAATCCTAAGTTTTAGTGTCTTGCCTTTGTTATGAGAGTAATATCAACTGTGTCATCCTTGGCAATAGATGAGGTACATAAATCACAGTATAAAGGTGGCTCCCCATGAATAGGGCTTGTTAAACTAATTCATACAGTTAGGCTTCATCTTATGATCAATGCTTGCATGATTCTGGTCTCTATCATTCAATGTTCTGAGGAAAATTTGAAACCCTTTCTGTGTCTTCTGTGGATTTTATTGGCTTGATAGGATGCATGTATTTATTGCAGTCTGGCTCTGGGGCTTATTTCTGAACTGATTAGTTTATGTCACATGTCAACTTGTGCTACCTTTTTTTGTACTGTGGCATATCCGCCCTTTTATTTCATATAACACTCAGGCAAAAATAAGTAAAAATTGAATATTAGGTAGACCTTTTCTGAAGAATAGTTTCAGGTACTTTCCTGCCTTAAATTTATTCATTCATTAGAAAATAGTACCTATCAAGTGCTGTGTACTGTTTACTGATGGAATATGGCAGTAAACGTAACAGACATCCTGCCCTCATAGAACTTAACACATTCTAGTTGTAGTGGAGATAAGTAAAAGTTAGTATGTTAGATAATAAGTACTTTGGAGAATGTTAAGCGGAGAAAGAATAGAGATTTTTTGTGTGTCTGTCTGTGTTTAAGCAAGTAGGGCTCTTGAAATTGGAAATAAGATGGCTAGGAAGGAAGAAGTCCCCATAAAATTACAATTCAGCAAAGATCTGAACGGGATGAGAGCAAGCCATAACAGTAGCTGGGGTAAGAACATTACAGGCTCTTTTAGGAAACAAGTACAAGGTTCTGAGGTGAGAATATGCTGGTATGTTTGAAAATTGCAGCGAGGCCAGTCTAGCTGGTATGGACACAAGGTGAAGAGAGAGTAGTAGGATGTGTGATTAGAGAGGAAATGGAATGCTAGGTACTGTAGGGCCTTGTAAGCCACCATGTAAGATCGTGAAATGCATCAATGGAAAGCTTGGAGCAGAAAAGGGACGTGGTCTAGCTGAGGTTTTTGTTTTGTTTTGTTTTGTAGCTGAGGTTTTAAAGTGTTCTTTTAGCCATCTGTATTTAAAATGGCTTTCGTAATAAGGTAAGAGATGAGAGTGGTTTGGATCAGGTAATGAGAAGTTATATCTTGAATTTGGAGGCAGTAGGATCTGCTGTAAGTTTGGAAGAGAACAGTCATGGGTGATTCCCAGTGTTTGGCCTGACCAACTGGAAAGGTGGAGTTGTCATACTGAGACGGGGGTAACTACAAAAAGAGCAGGAGTTTGGCATTCATTCATATTCATTCTATGTGTCATGTGCACACACACCCCTTTCTCTAGGATTGGCACTGAGAACTACAAATTCTCAAAAATTCTCTTTCCTTCGAAACTTCATCTTTGCCAAATTCTATTTACAAGCAGCCTCAGGTCCACTTGAACCTATTCATTAGCTAGCAGACTGTTCAGTGGATTAAAGACAGATATCTTAAAAAAAAAAAAAAAGACAGCCATCTTCTTTGTTAAACAGCACAAAGAATTTGCCAACATGTTGATCCTTTAATAATATCTTCCCTCTTTCCCACTTAAAGGTAGTGGTTGTAAATAGCAATTTTTTGCTTGTTTTAGTAGGTGGATTTTTTTTTCCTGCCTGTGTGGCTCAGCGGTTGAGCGCCTGCTTTCGGCCCAGGGCATGATCCTGGAGTCCCAGGATCGAGTCCCACATCAGGCTCCCTGCACGGAGCCTGCTTCTCCCTCTGCCTATGTCTCTGCCTCTCTCTCTGTGTGTGTCTCATGAATAAATAAATGAAATCTTTTAAAAAAAAAAAGATTTTTTTTTCCAACTAAGACCTATAGTTGACACTAAACAATGAAAGTCTGTTGCATCCCTAGCTAGTTCCTAATGCCTCTTTTCATTGTTCACTGTAGTAGAGTTTTGATATTACCACATCTGGTTTCAGATTCCTATTTTTTAATAAGATTATATTTATTTATTTACAGAGACCGAGCACAAACGGGGGAGTGGGAGGGAGAGGGAGAAGCAGGCTCCCTGCATAACATCTCTGCTCCATTCTAGCACCCTGGGATCATGACCTGAGACAAAAACAGTTAACCAACTGTACCATCCAGGCACCCCTCCCTTTTTTTTTTAAGGTTTTATTTTTAAGTAATCTCTGCACTCAATATGGGGCTCCAGCTCACGCCACCAAGATGAAGACTTGCATGCTCTAGCAATTGAGCCAGCCAGGCGCCCTGGTTGCAGATTCTGATTCCCATATTTTCCAGCTAGTTTTGAATTGTAGAGAGTTTATAACAAATGTCTTCTTTGTATCCCTTCTGAGGGTTGGAGCATTTGCTTATGTGTATATATCATCTTTTCTGTTGATACTATGTTTGTATTTGCATCCACAATCTGAAACTGCTCTAGAATGTTTAAGCAAAAAGAACAGGGTCATCTCTCTTGTTCTCTCTGTATCCCTAGTGCCTGGCACTTAGGTTCTCCATAAGTATTTGTCGAATGAATGAATTTTCAGAAAAGGGCCTTCTGGGGACACCCTAATCTGGAAATGACATCTCTTCTACCTCCCCCTCTACCCCCCCCTTTGTTTTAATCACTTCGTGTGCCTAAACTGTAGTTGTCCAGCATTGTAGATTCTCTATGCACACTTGGAGTGTGAATCATACTCATCAGCTCATTGCTGCTGGAGAAACCTCTTAAATGAAACTGACACTAGATAAACGTTGTAAGGCTGGGATGCAGAAAAAAGATCCAGAAGGGTTACAGGGAGAAATTGTTGGTTCCTTTCTACAACAGATGGGGTGGAGATGAAAAAAAAAAAAAAGATACTTTTGCTGAAAAATCGTTGAAGTATAAGATTGGGATTGTCTGCCATTTCTCTGTACCTGCATTAGTTAGCATGAAATTGTAGAGAATTTTAGAGAACTAGGGTCAAAACCAGACCTCCTATTTCCTTATTCTCAATCCAATGCTCTATGCTACATGAGAGGCAATTAAGGGATAAGGAATGAGAGCTGGGTTCAAATTCACCTCCCTCTTCCATTTACTAGATAGATCGAGAGGCCCATTCTGTTCCTCGGTTATCTTATCCGTAAGATGGAGATAACAGCCTCGGCCTCTCAGGGTTTGCTCTGAAAATCAAGTGTTTAAATATGAAACTTCCCAGACTCCGTAAATACTCGTTTCAATAAATGACCTGCTCACTAAAGAAAACTACAGCCTTTTCCTGTATAAACAGTAAGAATCAACTGTACAGTGACCTTCCGGCCTCTGTATGTCTGAGTTTGTAGCCGCGGGGCCGGGGTGGTCGGGGGAGTAGCCGCCTCGGACCACGCAGCGGCCACGCGCAACCCGAAAACCAGGAACGCCGCGCTGGCGAGTCCCGCGGTGCGCACGCGCGCGCGCACCGGGGGGGCGGAGTCACTGGCTGACGGACAGGTCGCTTTAGCCACCCCGGCCGCGCTGTCTCTCGGCGCCCCGCCCCCTCAGGCGTGATAGGTAGCGGGCCTCGACCAATGGTGACGCACAGCCGTGGGCACCGTAGCCAATCAGGGGTTGGGAGCCTGGAAGGGAGCGGGGCCGAGTTAGAAGCGGCTGGCGCGGCCAGAGGGCTGAGCAGCGCGGCGCGGCGCGGGGCAGAGGTAAGATGGCGGCGGGGCTTCCTCTCGCTTCTGCAGTTAGGCAGCCGCTTCGCCCCTCGTGCCGTCTCCGAGCTGCTGCTTTGTTTCAACCAGCGTCGAGGTTGCTCTCCTCCTGTAGGCTCCCAGAAGCCAGATTCTCCCGTGCCTGGAGCCAGAGGACAAAATGGCGCTTGCACGGGCGGCCGGGGACGGGCAGGGCCCAGCCGTGGGCTCTGAGGCGGCCGGGACAAAGGCGGCGTGCGGGGAGGCGGAGGCCGGGCGCGGTGCTGCGGCGTGGCCGGCGCTCCCTCCTCGTGCGGCGGCCGTGCGAGTCTGGGAGGCGCGCGACGCGCGGGTGGTCCGGGTGGGGGAGAAGTTGCCGTGAGACTGACTAATGGCTGTGAGGAGGGGGCGGGGGGCGGGGACCTACGGAGGGTGACTTGGGCCAGCCCTTTGGAAATTACCCGCGCGGGCAGCCCGGATGTAGTGCAGCAGGAATTTACGGGAGGGCTAAGGGCTTTTTGATCTTTTGTGTGACCCTGCAGGTTTTGGTATGAATAGGATTCGGATCCACGTCTTGCCGACCAATCGGGGGAGGATCACCCCAGTGCCCAGGTCTCAGGAGCCCCTGTCTTGTTCATTCACTCATCGCCCATGCTCGCAGCCTCGTCTGGAAGGGCAGGAGTTTTGCATTAAGCATATCCTAGAAGACAAGAATGCACCCTTCAAGCAGTGCAGTTATATATCGACGAAGAATGGAAAAAGATGTCCCAGTGCTGCTCCAAAGCCCGAGAAGAAAGATGGGTATATATATATATATATATGTACAGATATCTATGTCGTGTGGTACTTTGAGTTTTAAAGGGAGGAGGGGGGTGGGTGGGATGAGGTATATCGTGAGGTTGTGAATAGCTGGAGTTTTAATGTTGAAAACTGGAAAGAGGGCCACTGACTTCATTCCTTTTAGACCTTTTCTTTTGTCTGTAAAATAAGGGGATATTCTAGATTATTCTTACCCCCCCCCCTCCCCGGGGTCCCCTGGCTCTTTGGGTCATGACCCTGAGCCTCCTCAAGCTGTGTATACGTGTATTCTTCTGGGAGAGGCTTTGTGGCTTTCATCATAGAAGCAAAAGTATTCACGCAGAAACAGAATTTGGCTAGTTAACTCTGCATGTGTATTTTGGTTTTGAAATTGTGCCCCACGTCTTATTACCCACAGTGGACTGATTGCTGAAGTAAAATATACAGAGTTGCCAGAACCAGTTTTGAGAGATGAAAGTGGATCTCTTTGATTTGTTCTAAGATGATGTCAGCATTTTTTATAGTTGAAATGTTTGGTTTGATGAATGAAGCGAAGCACCAGGTTATGCTGCCTGCATTTCTGCTTGGTAATATATAATGAGCTGACCTTGGGCCGGTTAAATTGCTCTGCCTCACTGGCCTTTTTAATTTATAAATGAAGGTAATGCTCATTTTAATTTTTTAAAAAAGATTTTATTTATTCATGAGAGACAGAGAGACAGAGACACCGGCAGAGGGAGAAGCAGGCTCCATGGAGGGAGCCTGATGTGGGACTCAATCCTGGGACTTCAGGATCAGGCCCTGGGCTGAAGGCAGGGGCTAAACCACTGAGCCACCTGGGCTGCCCTCATTTTAATTTCCTAAGAATGATCTAAAGATTAGTGACTAAGAAGATGGTTGAACTCTTTCAAGAAGAAGGGACCGGAGTATAAATGTTAATATTTTTGTCTCCTTAGGGTGTCTTTCTGTGCTGAACATGCCCGTAGGAATGCCCTGGCACTTCATGCTCAAATGAAGAAGACTAATCCAGCGCCTATGGGTGAAACACTCTTGTGCCAGCTGAGTTCTTACGCTAAGACAGAGCTGGGGTCTCAGACTCCAGAAAGTAGCCGCAGTGAAGCCAGCCGAATTCTGGGTAAGGATCTTCTCCTAGAATGAAAAAGGAAAAAGTAAGTTAAAGAACTTGTTTTGGGTAGCACAGTGCCTTGTGAATATACATGGCATGTGATAATAATGTAATTCATTGGCAGTTTGGTGAGAATTCCAGGATTGCTGTGTTCACCAGTTCTTTTCAGTTTGAAGTAGTGTGTGCTTGGGTTTATTTTTCTGAGTTTTTGATGATTTCCTTCATTGTTGTTTATGCTTGTCTTTGTGAGGCAAGGTAATTTCAGGAAGCAAGAATAATTTTGAGTTGACCTTTCTGCCCTTAGGGCAAGGTTACCTTATATTTATGTTTTAAGTAATCTTACCTGGGTTGTATTTTTTCAAGCCAATTTTATTTGTCAGTGCCTTTGTACTAAGTTGTTGGGGCTTTTTTTGTTTTCTTAAACGTTAAGGTTTGGGTTGATGTGTTAAGTAATCTAGTTTTGTGTAGTGGAGTTACGGAGGTGGGAAGTCTTAATGGCTGCTCTCCCTTCCTTGCCTCAGATGAAGACAGCTGGAGTGATGGGGAGCAGGAACCCATTACTGTGGATCAGACATGGAGAGGTGACCCTGACAGTGAAGCTGATAGCATAGACAGTGATCAAGAAGATCCCCTAAAGTAAGTTGTAACTCCACATAAGGCTTTAAAATTTTTTTGTAGTTAGAATGTGGACTGTAGTAATGCATGCAATTAATAGATTAATAATCTAGGAGGGGTGAAGAGAGTTTAGCTATTTTGTGAGCAGTAATAGCTTCTGTATTTTAAAGTGTCCTGTCCTGGTTCACCACCATCTTGCTGCAGGGCAAGATTTTATTCTGTTTTGGAAGTCTTGTAATTTGGAAAAAATTTTGGATATCAAATTCTACACGTGAAAAAGCCTAGGGGAGAAAATAGGAACTGTCTTGGACATAATGGGAGGTTGGTTGAGAAATGCTTAAATCAGTTGGAGAAGAGGAAATTGATATAAATGGATTCCTGGCTTAAGCCTCAGGAACAATAATGTGATTGTATTTGAATAACTACTTTTTTTTTTTTTTGCAAAGTTACATTTTATGAGTTTTTTTTTTTTTCCTAGTAGGGAAAAAAAAATGTTCAAGAGTTTCCTTTGGTTTCATGCCTAAGAAAGAGAAACTGATTTAGAAACCCAGAAGTGTCTAATCAGTTTAATTATATCTTAACTAAGATTCTGCTCTTCACTTAGTTCATGATCACCTTAAGAGTTGTAGAAAAAAAAAAAACCGTTGCTACTCACTGCCTTCTATTTCTGTCTCATGGTTTGGGTTTAGTTTAGTTTTTTCTTTTCTTGTTTTCTTCATTCTTTTTGACTACTGTCTTTTAAGAAACATTTCGCATTGACAGCATAGAAGTATAGTAAATAGGTAATGAATTTCTAGTCTTTTTACAAAATCGTTTAGGTTTACGTTTGCTAAGTAGAATAATTTCATCTGTTTTTCTTGAGTAATGTCAGTTACTCAGTTCAAACAATGAATGTCAGTTCAAACAATGAATCTTGTTTGGAAAGTTTCATCTAAGTAGTTTGAAAGTTCATTAACTGGCAGGATTCTTCCTCAGCAGTAATTTTATACCAGACATTCTTTTTTTTTTTCTCTCCCATTGTGGTTCTGAAAGAAAAAAAAAGCCAGACTTGCTGCTTTGAAGAGGTGTATGCTCTGTGGGGTCACAAAGTGACTGTCCTTTGGTGTGGTAAATACTCAGCTTCGAAGGTCCAGAAACTTGATTTTGTCAGTAGTAATCTACAGTGGATCAGTCTCTGGGGGACACATTTATGCTAGTGTAACTTAAAAATACCAGTTAATTTTATGAGATGTATAAATGTTAAAAGGACTAGATACTTGATGTCAGGGTCTCCTAAAAGGAACATTCAAAGGGGAAAATAAAATAGGCAACTAAATATAAGGCTTTCCTTAATTCCCCTATGAGATTATCCAAAAAAAATTTTGGCCTTCTAAAATACTTGCATTTTTAGGGATGTCAGTAGAGTTGTTAAATATCTTATAATACTAAAGTTGTTTTTTTTTTTTTTTTAAGATTTTTTAAGATTTTTTTAAAGATTTCCAGGATCACGCCCTGGGCTGCAGGCGGCGCTAAACCGCTGTGCCACCAGGGCTGCCCCCAGAATGTATTTTAAATTAGAAATTGAAATCACTATCTTTTGTACTTCAACTAAAATAGGTTAAGGTATAAATGCTACTAAGTTGAATACTTTTAAGCTGTTCTGATAGCTTAAGTAATTAAATTATGAAACTGGGATAAGATTGTAGATTAATAAAAACTTTGAGTGTTCCATGTCTTCACTTCTTAAACATAATGCAGGTAACTGGGGAAAATAATCAAACCTCTTGCCTTCATCATGTTGTGAGATCACAAATTAGTATCAATACTTGAGGATTTTATTATTTTGTTTTTTAATAACTTTTGTTTTTTAATAACTTGAATGCTGTATGTAAAAACATTCCTATTTAATAAGGTGATGGTCTCTGTGCTGACTTACTGTTAAATAAGAAACTTAAGTCTCTTCTCTACCCTTTTCTGCATTTAAGCTGGGGTTTTATTTTTGTGTTTTCTTATTTTTTTGCTTAACTCTGTTTTATTCCAGACATGCTGGTGTCTACACAGCAGAAGAAGTTGCCCTGATTATGCGTGAAAAGCTAATTCGTTTGCAGTCTTTGTACATTGATCAGTTTAAACGACTTCAGCATCTGCTCAAAGAGAAGAAGCGACGTTACTTACATAATCGCAAAGTGGAACATGAAGCTCTAGGCAAGTGTTCTTTTTTTTTAAAGATTTTATTTATTTATTCATGAGACACACACACACACAGAGAGAGAGAGAGAGAGAGAGGCAGAAACACAGGCAGAGGGAGAAGCAGGCTCCGTGCAGGGAGTCCGATGTGGGACTCGATTCTGGAACTCCAGGATCACGCCCTAGGCCGAAGGTAGGCACTAAACCACTGAGCCACCCAGGGATCCCATCTAGGCAAGTTTTAATGTTAGTCCCAACAAGCTGTTGTGGCTTCAAAATGTGTATTTGGTAGTAGTTAGATTTATTTCTGTCTTGGTACCTGGAGTGAAGGGGAATTTGCTTTTGAAAGTGGTTATCTTATGGCCATAGTTTTCTCTGTTTATTTCTTGTTAATTGGGGAAGCCATCCTTTATTGGTTGCTTGGCACGTAAATCTTGATTGTTGTGACTCACCAGGTAGTAGTCTCCTGACTGGCCCAGAGGGACTTTTGGCCAAAGAACGAGAGAACTTAAAGCGTCTAAAATGTCTTCGGCGGTATCGTCAGCGCTATGGAGTGGAAGCCTTATTACATAGGCAGCTGAAGGAACGCAGAATGCTGGCTACAGATGGTGCTGCCCAACAGGTAATTTGTGTTTATATCTGTAAGGGGTGTATATTTGCTTTGTTTACAAGTTAGAGTAATAGTCAAAACATTGTACAGTCTTGGATCGGAAATCTGACTTAATTGCACATGGGGTAAATTGAAAAGAACACTTACGTGGAAGTCCAGAGACATGAATTGTAGTCTTAGTTCTCTTTTTTTTTTATTTTTAGTTCTCTTTTGACCAGTTCTGTGTCTGCACTGTTAACTTCTTTGGGCCTCTGTTCTCTGTAAATTTACGGGTTGCCATAGATTTCTAAGTTTTTTGGTTCAGAAATTCTTCAGTTCAGAAGTAGGGACTGGTTAAAGCGTAAGTTGCTTGGGAAACTTGTTTTAGAAGATGAGAGGATAGGTAGAATAATAGGAGCAAAGAATGTCAGGAGCTAAGTTGATAGGAAGCAGAGATTTTTTTTTTTTTTTTTAAGATTTTATTTATTTACTCATGAGAGACAGAGAGAGTGAGGCAGAAACATAGGCAGAGGGAGAAGCAGGCTCCCCATAGGGAGCCTGTTACAGGACTCAATCCCGGGACTCCAGGATCATGCCCTGAGCTGAAGGCAGAAGCTCAACCACTGTGCCACCTAGGCTTCCCAGAAGCAGAGTTAAGTGATCATTCTTAAATTTGTTTTTTAAGCCCTTGGTCTCTGCTTAATTCCTAAAAAAGATGATCTATTTATTTATTTATTTATTTATTTATTTATTTATTTATTTATTTATTTATTTATTTATGTATTTTAGAGAGAGAGTGAGCAGGAGGGTCGGGGAGGGGCAGCAGGAGAGGGAGAGAGAATCTTAAGTAGACTCTGCACTTAGCATAGATCCTGATGCAGGGTTTGATATCATGGCCCTGAGATCACAACCTGAGCCAAAACCAAGAGTTGGATTCCTAACTAGCTGTACCACCGAGGTACCTGGAATAATTCCATTTTTATCTGTTTTGTTTGTTAGGGCTCCACTTAAAATTGCAATTTACAAAAGGGTTTTTGCTAGGGGCACCTGGCTGGTTCAGTCTATAGATCATGCAACTCTTGATCTTGAGGTTTTGAGTTCAAGCCCTAAAAAATTGTCACTAAAAGACAAAATAGTTTGTAAATCATTAGGCTTATCACCCATTTATTATATGGAGAGGTGTTTTGAATTAGGGTTGACACATTATTTGGACATGAGGTTTTAATTTTTTTCCTTTTGTGTAGTATTGGTGAGTGAACTTGTCAAATGTTGAGTTTTTTAGCCTTTAAGGACATACATTTCTTATTAGTAAATATCACAGGTATTTGGTTGTGTTTTCTTTAAGATTTATTTATTTTAGGAAGCTTGTGTGTAAGTGGGGGAGGGGCAGAGGGAACCCTGAAGCAGACTTCCGGGGAGCAGGGTGCCCAACACGTCTGGATCTCACTCCCATGAGATCGTGACCTGAGCTGAAACCAAGAGTTGAATGCTTTAATCATCTGAGCCACTTAGGAGTCCCAGTTGGTTGTATTTTCTTTTGAGGGTTTGTTTGATTTATCTATTTTCTCCATTTTAGGCTCATACGACTCGTTCCAGTCAGAGGTGCTTGGCCTTTGTGGATGATGTTCGTTGTTCCAATCAATCTCTTCCAATGACCAGACACTGCCTTACCCGTATCTTTTTTATTCAGTTCAGTTTGCTAGCTAGATTAAAGGCTGGTGGGAATCTCTGCTAGTTTGCTTAATTGAAGGTCTTTGTTTTCCTTTGGCCCTGAATCAAGGCCAGCAGTTTGCTGAAGCTGTTGGTTTCAAGCAGGAGCCAAAAGAAATGTCTTTCTATGGTCTGTTGGCCATTTCAGAACTTTGGAAATGTAATGGTCAATTCGTTAGAAAGAAACATCTGTGTCATTGGAGATAGGGGTGGGCTAATATTTACTCGTAGTAGATGAATACTGAGATTCCAAAATGTAGAGCTCTCTGATAGAACTTGTTCTTTGGAAATACAATACTGTTGAATCCAGTTATCACACACAAAAAATTACTTTGGGTTTCCCACTAAAAAACTATAGGTTCTGAACTGACTTTTCTGTAAGAATTATCCTTCTGTATGGTCAGGGCCCTAATTTGTATATTTAGACTTTATTCAAATTGGAAACTTACTATTTCCAAAAACAATGATTCCACTCTCCACTCTCCCAGTTAGTTTGCCTTTAAACCATCATAGCATCTCTTGATTCTGCTATGAGACCACATTTACTACCAGGTTATAAGACTTCTGAGTTGTTTATTGGATTGTGAAAGTACATCTTTATTATGAATATGAAGAAAGTCACTTTGACAGTAAAAGCACTTGTTGAGTATGAAAATCTTTATTATCTGAAAGGCATAAATCTTGCTGGATATCATTTGCCTGGCCAGAGATAAATATTTGGAAATGAAGTGTATCTTCTTTAATATGAAAAGGAGGAGAACCTTCTCTTGGTCTTCTGAGAGGGAAAAATTTTTTTCTGTACTGTTTGTTGAATATTTTACCATTTTACTACTTTTTGTAATAAATGGTAAAAGATTGCTGTCCCCTAATATACAAAATACTTGTGTGAGGTAATTAAAAATAAATGCTGAAAACGTATAATTGGGCATTGGTAGACAGATTTAAAAGTAGAAGTGGTAATTAAAAGTATTTATCTTCACTGTATATATGTGAAATAGGAAATAAGGAAATTTTTAGTCTATGAGTTTGATACTTGTATATATATATATATTTAATGAATGAGTAAGTTTCAGGTTGGTGAAATTGTAGTGAAATGGTCCTTCCAGCTACTGCCAGTGGGAAGACCAAGTGGTGCAAGCTTTTTAGAAAGCAGCTTGACAGTATTCATATTGTTTGATAATGATCATGTTACCTTGGAATTTAAGAAGATAGTCAAATGTAGACCAATATTTTTATATAAAATTCTTTTAAACGGAGACAGCCTTAAAATTTTCAGAAATGGGGTGGGTATAGAGAAGAAAATTATGATACAATATGGAATATGTTTAGGCAATAAACATTAGATTTAACAAAATTTAAGAATGACAGAAAAATGTATGATAATGACATAAGGTATGGAATTACATAAAATCAGATACTGAGAGGGAAAGTAAAAGAGGTGGACTACTTTTGGATGGTGGGGTTATTAATGCCCTTTATTCCTCTGCCTTGTACTTTTCAGGTTTTCTTCAGTGAGCTTCATTTACTTTATAAGTCAAAAAAAATCTCAATTTACAAATATTAAGGAGTATTTTAGATTTATAGTATTATATTCAAATAGTTTATTAGAATATTAATATTTTTAAAAGCAAAGTTGAAATGTATTTGAAAAGAGAAGGGAAGTATGATTTTTTTGTTTTATGTTTTTTTCCTTTCCACTCCATAGTTGCTTAAGTCACTTACCCTTCCTTAAGTCCTTATCCCAGAGAAACATGCGACTGCCATTGGTGACCTGTTAACTCTTTACTCTGGTCTAATGGAGACAGCACTGGACTGAAAGTGAAGGACCCAGACTCTAGTTGTAGGTCAACCATTCCCTTCTCTTTGTCTCTCTCGTTCCCATTGTAAAGGAAAGGGGGTGGAGGAGGATGGGGGGAGGGTTTTTCCAGAATATTGTATTAAATAAGAGTCTTGTTAAAGTCCTTTGAATTCTATGAAAAAAGTTCTGATTAAAACAATTTAATGGATTGATTTTTAAGTATTCATATTGAGTAAGATTGGGCATTGGAGACTTTAGATTTTTTTAAGCACACAGAATGCACATCTGGTTATTCCTGTAGGATTCATGTGTTCATTTGTTCATTTTCATTCAGTAAATACTGTTTAATTTGTACTATTCACTGTTCCTTTAGAGTAGTAGTTCTCAACTGGGGACCATTTATATCCCCATTTGGCAACGTGTGGAGAGTTTTGCTTGTTTATAACGAGTGAGAGTGCTACTGACATCTAGTGGGTAGAGGCCAGGAATGCCACTAACCATCCTGTAATGCACAGGACAGCCAGTAATATCAGTAGTATCATGGTTGTGAAACTCTGCCTTAAGAGTTTAGCAGTTTCCAAGAATTGATTGAGATAAATGGCTTTATTCAAGAAGTTTTATTTGTTTTAAAAATAAGGGCAGCCCGAGTGGCTCAATGGTTGAGCGCCTGCCTCCAGCCCAGGGCCTGATCCTGGAGACCCAGGATCGAGTCCCACGTCAGGCTCCCTGCGTGGAGCCTGCCTGTGTGTGTGTGTGTGTGTGTGTGTGTGTGTGTGTGTGTGTGTCTAATGAATAAATAAATAAAATCTTTGGGATCCCTGGGTGGCTCAGCAGTTTAGCGCCTACTTTGGCCCAGGGCGTGGTCCTGGAGTCCTGGGATCAGGTCCCACGTCGGGCTCCCTGCATGGAGCCTGCTTCTCTCTCTGTCTGTGTCTCTGTCTCTCATGAATAAATAAAATCTCTTAAAAAAAAAAAGAAAATGTATGCTCGACTTTTCAATTTTTAGAAATTACCTTAAAATTTGGGAGAAAATTACCCATAATTCTATAATCCTGGGTACAGTTTATAGAAAATTGTTGCTTTCTGGTTTAAAAGTAAGCTGACATTTGGGATGCCTGGGTGGGTCAGCAGTTGTGGGTGTCTGCCTTCGGCTCAGGGCTTGATCCTGGAGTCCCGGGATCAAGTCCCATATCTGGCTCCCTGCGTGGAGCCTGCTTCTTCCTCTGCCTATGTCTCTGCCTCTCTCTCTGTGTCTATCATGAATAAATAAGTAAATTCTTTAAGAAGAAAAAAATAAAAGTAAGCTGACATTTGAAATAACAGTTGTCTGTTAATCTAGGGGGAAAAACTCACAGTTTAGATTACAAGAAATGGTATCACTTGAATAAAACCCATTTAATGGAGTAACTTGAACCAAATTTTGTGGTTTTATCTAATCATTTAATTATGATTCATCCTACAGAGAGCTTTTTTGCCATCTTGGAAATTAGCCTTTAACTGTTTTACCCTTAATAGAAGTTGTTACTGCTCTTGGAGTGTTCCTGGAATACTTCCTTTCTAGGGACCTCATAAGCAAAATTATCTTCATCTCTTTCTGTTTGGGGCCAGGACAAATTCTCTGCACTGGTACTCCTACCCCCCAAAAAAGTAAAGGGACATGGAAATTTATTTATTTATTGTCTATTACTGGAGGTTTTATTTTCCTGAGTTCTCTGCTGCTTTAAACATGTAAATATTTTGGGAACAAGATTCAAAAAGTTTTTGCAGTCTTTTTGCCAATCTACTTACCAGAGTTCTTGGAAGGGTTTGGTAGCACTTCTTTGCCATAGCAGTTTTCTTCTGAGTAGGTATAGTTTCCTAGGATTGTTACTGCTATTTGCTTAGCAGTGTTCAAATTCCTAAGTGAGAACAAGATTGGTGTCTCTAGTTTAAATGACTGGGATCCTGAAGCGTAGGTTAGGGACTTGATTTAAATTACTGGTAGAGCTAGAATTAGATGCTAGTGAATGATACTTATTTTGAGAAGAACTTTAAAAATTGCTAACTGTGCTTGCTTGGTTCTGTTTCAAATGTAACCAATTGTCTTCTGTAGTGCAGACCTTGAGTTTTACATGGCCGACAGCCCTTCTATTTTGTGCCTCCAATAGATCCATTTTATTTCCCTTGACCATTTTTTCTACAGATATTTGTCAGGACACGAATCAGGTTCTCTTCAAATGCTGCCAGGGGTCTGAAGAGGTACCCTGCAACAAACCAGTTCCTGTAAGCCTCTCTGAGGATCCCTGCTGCCCACTGCATTTCCAGTTGCCTCCTCAGATGTATAAGCCCGAGCAGGTACTGTCTGTGCCAGACGATCTGGAAGCCGGCCCCATGGATCTGTACTTGAGTGCTGCCGAGCTTCAACCCACTGAGAGTTTACCTCTGGAGTTCAGTGATGTAAGTTAGAGAAGCTCTGCTCTGGTTGGCCCTTCAGGCAAGGCCTTATTTATTAATGGTGAGACTAGGTTATTAGTCTTTTGTGGCTGGGAGACTTGATACCAAGTTTTTGAAATGATACATGTATGGTTGTATTTGTACGTTAGCATATTGATTTAGAGAGTTAAAATGGCAGGAGTTTATCTGAGGGAATAAAAAGGG
The DNA here is from genome assembly GCF_905146905.1 of Nyctereutes procyonoides. NCBI lineage: Eukaryota > Metazoa > Chordata > Mammalia > Carnivora > Canidae > Nyctereutes > Nyctereutes procyonoides. Next base: position 195,947 of record NW_026575124.1, on the reverse strand, counting down.
AATTAAATTGTAAACTATGGGAAGTTAGAAAATCAAGATTATGGTTGGACTTGGTGTGGCCAGGAAGTCTGGTACCATCCACAAGGTAAGTGATTCACTAGAATCTTAATAATACAAGTGAATTCTGATACCTACTCTTGACAGTTGTAAGCTTGTGTTTCTGCTCTGTAGTAGTAAAGATTTCATTTTCAGGTTAAGGTGCCCACAGGAAATGACTCTAAATTTAACTCTGGCTATTGACTTTTATTTTTGATACCTTATTACAGATTCTGTTGTGAATGGACTAGAACAACAGTGATCTCTTTTTAAGTATTTTTACAGTCTTCTAAGTATGTACACTACTTTTTTAAGCTTGTTCCTCACTTGGTCCCAGCCCATGAACCCATCTCTGATTTTATTGTTCCCCTAATTAGCACTACCCCTACTATGTGACTCAGGGATCATTTGACTTACCATCTCTATCTTAGCAATTTACTTAATATTTAGTGTTCTGGATAAAGGTTTTCATTATTTGTTCTGAAGATAAGTCTTCTGAATTTCATAATAAAGGTGTGTTGTATATAACCATGACATGTGTAATGGGACAAATCTAAATGGAAAATTGAATATAGGTTGCAAGATTGTTTGCTAAGGGTAGAAGCAAAGTTTGGGTGACTTCAAAGATATTGCTTGCTAAGAAGGATATATCCGGACAGGGTAATATCTGAAAAAGAAAGGTAGTATTAAGAATAAACTGATTCCAATTTTTTTCATAATCCCCACCCCCTTCTTTGCTTAATGTGTGATTTACAGGCTATTTTTGGTTTTTATTATTTCATTTATAATAAAATTATACTTTTTATTATAATCCTGATTTTAATTGCTTTTTTAAAAATTTCTTTCACACAGATTTTATAGAATGTGAAAACTAGAAAGGGACCTCCTTATATACTTTAGTGCTTCCCAAGTTTTTCCAGTGAGATTTTGTTGAAGAGCGTAAATGAATAGATAGCTCTGGATTGATAAGGGCAGAGTTTTGTCCACTTCCCTCCATTTTAAATGTGAAGAATATACAGAGAAGTGCTATCTTTTTTTTTTTTTGAACTTTTAATAGCATGAGCAACTTTATAAGGTCTAAAAATTAACCTAATAAGCATTACATCACCAGATTCCTTTTGAATATTAATATACATATGTGGAAATAGCACGTGTTTATGTAGGCATTTTAGGTTAGTAACTTTTATTTCATCTGATAATTTCTTAGAGCCATTTCATTTTTCTTTTCCCCTTTCACCTGTTTTTTGCCATATTAGTATTGCTCTTTGGAGAATTTTTACACAATATTATAGAGATTGTAGGATTCATGATGGTAGGTGAAACTGACAGTTAAGGAATCTTAATTTTAAAAATATTGAGGGGGCAGCCTGGGTGGCTCAGTGGTTTAGCGCTGCCTTTAGCCCAGGGTGTGATCCTGGAGACCCAGGATCCAGTCCCACATTGGGCTCCCTACATGGAGCCTGCTTCTCCCTCTGCCTGTGTCTCTTCACCCTGCCACCACCCCCCGCCCCCGTCTCCCATGAATAAATAAGTAAAATATTTAAAAATAAATAAATAAATAAATAAATAAATAAATAAATAAATAAATAAATAAATAGTATATATTTAGGAGCTTCTGGATGGCTCAAGTCAGTTAAGGGTCTCTGACTCTTGATTTTGGCTGAGGTCATGGTCTCAGTCCTGGGATTCTGCTCCCCATAGGGGCTCCATGCTCAGCCTGTAGCCTGTGTAGCCCTCCCTCACTGCCCATCCTCCCACTCATTCTCTCTCTTTCTCTCTCTCTCAAATAAAATCTTTAAGAATATTTAAAAACATTGTCAAATCTGTTAATTCTTGTTGCTTAGATTTGATTTTTTTTTTTTTTTTTAGGGATATGAGAAGTAACCTTATTTTGGGGATTCCAGTGGGTTTTTAAGATGGACCTTTGATGTTAGAGGTTTAAAAACTATAAATGATCAATTATTTGTACTTGATCATCTATGTTTATATTAATGTACTTTTGATAAGTCACATTGGTTATTATAAGTATAGTTCAATTTTTAATCTTTGGAGGTAAAATTTCTCTAGAAAATGTTGAAACAAAATCCAGTTTTTGAAAAGAAATTTTGTCCTATAAATTCTGTGTATATTTATTAGTATAAAATTTTGCTGAAAAAAATGATTTCTTAATTGTATGAATTTCACCAGGCAATCTTAGCTTATAACCTACATTCTGCCTTAGAAACATTTTTATAGCTTAATAACTTCTGGTAATTTTACCTATGGGAGGACCAGGTATTAGGTATTAATATAGGTTAAAATTCAGTCTCATTCTGGGTATTATACTTGGCTGTTTTCTGTGCTTTGATCCAGGATGTTTGGCAAGTAACAACCTAATACATTAATCCTATTACTTTTTTTGTGTGATTTTTGAGATCAGAACAAAATGTGGATTCTTTTTTTTTTTTTTAATTTTTTTTTTTAAATTTATTTATTTATGATAGTCAGAGAGAGAGAGAGAGAGAGGCAGAGACACAGGCAGAGGGAGAAGCAGGCTCCATGCACCGGGAGCCCGATATGGGATTCGATCCCGGGTCTCCAGGATCGCGCCCTGAGCCAAAGGCAGGCGCCAAACCGCTGCGCCACCCAGGGATCCCCAAAATGTGGATTCTTTATGTCCTGATGGACTTATGTTTCTAAGTATTCTTGTTGTAATAGGCATTTCTGCTGGTTCATCCTTCCTCTCTTGTTTTAGGTTCTTTTCCCCAATTTTAATTCTTGTAACATACAACATGAGTATGTGAGAAAAGCCTTTTCAGTATCTATTTTCTTTAGAAAGCATTTCCATATCATTGTTATCTTGAGATTTGGAAACTTTATGCCTCACCACTTAAATGAGTTCTTTTGAATTCCAAGGTAATTATTTGTAAAAAAATTGGAGAAAACAGTTCACAGGCTTAACCATGTGAAAATACTGGTTTCTGTTTCTTTCTTTTCTTTTTTTTTTTTTTTCTTTTCTGGTTTCTGTTTCTAATATAGAAGTTTCTAGGAGTACCTAGGTGACTCAGTCATTTGAGTGTTGGACTCTTGGTTTGGCTCAGGTCACAGTCTCATGGGTTATGAGATCAAGCCCTAAGTCCAGCTCTGTGCTTAGTGGGGAGTCTGCTTAAAGATTTTCTCCGGCTGCCCCTCTCTCACTCGCTCTCTCCCTAAAGTAAATAAAACATCTAAAAAAATAATTTCTAACACATCTGAAATCGATGTTACATAGATGATCATATGCTTTTCTGAATTTCTGCTTAAATTGCGTAGATTTTAAGTGTACATTCTTAAATCTTTCTTTTTTTTAAAGATTATTTATTTATTCATGAGAACGGGGGCGGGGGGGGGGGCGCAGAGTCACAGAGGGAGAAGCAGGTTCCATGCAGAGAGCCGGACGTGGGACTCATCCAGTGTCTCTGCGATCACGCCCTGGGCTGAAGGCAGCACTAAACCGCTGAGCCACCCAGGCTGCCCAGTACATTCTTTAATTAATCTCTATCTTAATTATTGTGAAATGTGATTCTTAATGTGGTGATTAGCACACCAAAGAAGGGGAGAGGGTTTCAAACTCTTAGACTTAATTTGGAAGCACTAAGCCTATTGTGAAGCTAGATTACTGGAAACAGCTTCTATAAAGTTAATTGGGCATGGGGGAGTAGAAACCCGTTGGAATTTTCACTCTTGGGAAGGGAGTTTTGCAGTAGACTCTTGGTAGCATGAAAGTCAGTTTGACACACAGAGGCTTTGCAATGCTTTAGGCCCTGAATCAAGACCAGTGGTTTGCTGTAGCTGTTGGTTTCAAACAGGAGCCAAGAGTAATATGTTTCTGTGGTCTGTTAGCCATTCAGCACCCCAATGGGAATGGCTCTTTCAATTAGAAGAACATAGTCTATGGAATATGATGTCCTTTCTTTCCTTTCTCCCTCCCCTCCCCTCCCTTCCCTCTTTCTTTTTAAAAGAGCAATTGAAGTATGTTTTGTTTAAGAATTAGGGATTTGCTGGGTGGGGATAGGGACTTAGAATAGTATTTCCTTAGCCCACTGTGACTGTTAAGATATTAATCAAGCAATCTCATATTGTCCAATCTTTTTTTAATTTTTTTTTTAGTAAGTTCTGCTCATCGTGGTGCTTGAACTCACAACCCTGAGATCAAGAGTTGCATGCTCTACTGACTGAGCCAGCCAGGCACCCCACATATTGTCCAGTCTTTTAAAGCAGTGTTTTATTTTAGCTTGCGATTATGCTGATTGTCCATATTAGATTCACAACTGGCAAACTTAGGTGGTGACTACAGTTAGTTTTAAAAGAAATATACTTTTTTGGGATCCCTGGGTGGCGCAGCGGTTTGGCGCCTGCCTTTGGCCCAGGGCGCGATTCTGGAGACCCCGGATCGAGTCCCACATCGGGCTCCCGGTGCATGGAGCCTGCTTCTCCCTCTGCCTATGTCTCTGCCTCTTTCTCTCTGTGTGTGTGACTATCATAAAAAATAAATAAAAATGAAAAAAAAATAAAAATAAAAGAAATATACTTTTTTTAATAAAAATTTTTCGTAAAATATTTGTAACATGAAATTTACTGTTTGAACCATTTTTAAGTGTACAATTTAGTGGTATTAAGTACATTAACAGTATCGCACAACTGTTACTATTGTCCATCTCTGAAACTTTTCTATCAGCCCTGAGACTCTGACCATTGAACTATAACTCCGGTTTCCTCTCTCCTTCCAGTCCCTGGTAGCTACTATTTTACTTTATGTCTCTGAATTTTTCTATTTGAAAATGCTTTTTCTTTTTTTAAGCTACTATAGTGGTCTGTGTTTTACACTCAGCAGCAAGAAAAAGTTCTTAGTGCTTTTGGATCTTACCTGATTTGTTGGACATTCTGGGGAAATCTTTTTTTTTTGATTGAAAGTAGGCAAGGGGGTAAAGGAAATAAGGGAAAATTGCTTTGAGATTTGTTGAAAAATATGCTAGCTTCAGCTTATTGGTTCCCTTGGTATTGCTGATAGGCTTTTTCTCTTTCTTTTCCTAGGACTTGGATGTCGTGGGTGATGGTATGCAGTGCCCTCCTTCACCCTTACTTTTTGATCCTTCTCTAACCCTTGAAGATCATTCAGTCAAAGAAATTGCTGAAGGCCCAGTGGATATTCTGGCAAGTGAAGGACAGCCCCATCCAGGCACAGGTCTCCCTGCTGGCTATGGCTAGCATGTACTTCCAGTGAGTGGGGTTGTCATCACAAGTAGACTATACAGGTGCCCCAGATGGCAGTTCTTCAGATGGGCCCCTAAAGAGAACACCACTAGTCCCAGACTCTCTGAGAGTAGGACACGTGATTTTTTAGTTAACTAGAAGAGGTTAAGATAAAGAATCTACATAAATGGTTCTTTTTAAAGGGAGAGTTTGACACTGGGATTGTTTTCATCATAGAGTAGGGACAAGTAATGTGATTTGGCTTCTTTGAGCCTTGGGTGGGGTACCAGTGGCCCTGACTGAAGACTAGCAGTTGTACTATAGCTGTTGGTTTCAAACAGAGGCCCAAAGGACTATCTTCCTCTGATCTGCTGGCTGTTCTGGAACCTCAGCAGTGAATGGCTGTTTCATTGGAAGAAACAATGCACAGCTCTCCCTCCCACTGGGAGGGCCTCAGGAATGCTACAAATAATGACTGCTGACTCCAAGGGTCAGAGATAGTTAAGTATGGGGAAGAGTGAGGTCTCAGAGTTCTTTAAATTTCTGCCTTCTTGATGTTGATTAAGTTAGATTCATGTTTCAGACCATAATGAATGGATTTGTAACCAAAGTGACTTTCTTTTAACAGGGCCAGATGCAGATGGCTGGAGATGGGTGCAGATCACAGGGGTCTCGAAATACTGAGAAAGCCTCTGCACCATTGCCTCACAGTGGAGTGGCTACTGCAAATGGGAAGCCAGAACCCTCTTCTATCAGTTGATAGTTTGTTTTCGGAACCATTTGACTTTGGCGGATTTGAATTTTCCATTCTTTAAACAAGTATTTATGATTGTCTCTCACTGAAGGACAACTGACTACGATGGTTGTTTTTCCTCTGGGTTACTGAGTGCTATAGGTAAACAAACCAAATTTGTAGGGGAAGGGACCAATGGTGTCTACAGATTGTGGATGTCTTCCCACTCTGCAAGGAAGAGAGAGATAGGTGATTCCTGTTAGAGCTGCTGGGATTGAGTGTTTGGGATTGTGCCTGAGAGGAGAGACATCTTTGTAATGGGAATACCCAAGTCTTGGAACAAATCCACATAGGTGTTTAGGTAGGAGATGTGTACCCTTGGGATATTAATGCAACCCAGTGTCTGGTTATCTCTATCTAATGGCCTGTGTTTTAGCTTTTCTTTACCTCTCATCTGATTGGTAATCTGAACCTCCCTTCCCCCAGTGAACTCTAACCTATAACCTTTGAGAATAGCCCACACGACTGCGCCCTCCTTAACCATCCATCTTGCTTCTAACCTATGTAAATTTCTGTAGTGGCTCTCTTATGTAAGATACAATAAAAAAACTATTGTATATAATTTCTATTAAATGTTAAAATGTTATGAAAATATAAAGCAATCACTTGAATGCATGTTTTCTTTGTATTTGAATGCGTATATATGTTTTTGGGGTTCTTAGGGAGTTGTTTCTGATGGGAAAGGGAAAAACAACAGGTAAATTTCCATCCCAAGAAGTAAATAAATTTTCAGTAACTTGGTTTGATTTGGAGGATAAGATAAAAATCTGAAAGAAGTAAGAGAAAGGGGTGGAACTACCTTATGAAAGTCTCTTGGTTCCAAAAATCCTTTCATCCTACTTTCTGCCACCTACTCCCACTTCCATTTCTTTCTCCCAATTAAATCCGTCTGATTATATCTCAAAGTTCTCTAGATCTTGGAACGTATATATGTAAAACTTCCTGAAGTTGGGCCTGATGTTAGATCACAGAGATAAGCATAAACTGTCAAGATCATTTTGATGGTGAATCTAAAGATAAGGTTAAAATAGACGTTCACTTACGATTGAGTTACCTATGTTAGAAGTTGTCTCTAATAGGCATAACTTGGAGATATTGTAGGTTAGGTTCCAGACCACTGTAGTAAAAACAAATACCTTGATAAAGCGAGTCAGGTGAATTTTCTGCTTTCCCAGTGCATGTAAAATTTACATTTTTACTATACTATAGTCTATTAAGTATGGGATAGCGTTATGTCTTTAAAAAGTGCGTACATTGTTTAAAATACTTATCATTCAGAAATGCCCATCATCTGAGCTTTTAGCAAGTCAATCACTGATCAAGTAACTATAACATATATAATAATGAAATATTGCAAGACTTACAGATATGACACAGAGACACAAAGTGAGCAAATGCTTTTGGGAAAATGGTGGCAGTACATTTCCTCAATGCAGGGTTCCCACAAACTTTCAATTTGTGAGAAATGCAGTATCTGCAAAGTGTAATAAAGTGAAGCACAGTAAAATGAGGTATGCTTGTAATTGTCCCTTGACCTTTGTCAGTTAAAGTGCTGCCCACTTTTCTTATTTATTAGCCCCATGATCTGTGGCTATTACTAAGCTCAATCCTGGCCTGTAGAGAAGGCTCATTGAACTTAGTGGAACTGGTGTCCTTATCTGATGCCTTTGGTGAATGGGAATGTCCTCAGCACAATGGACCCATTTTGGCATATTTTTCCCCTGCACCTTTTGATTCCTTCATCTGCCTTTTTCGAGGGCAACTCCAGCATTTTCACTTTGCTGAGTGTTCACCTTTTTTTTCCAGATTTCTGAAAGGTACCTTGGAAGCTAAAATTACCCCCATTCCCTGGGCTCCTGGCCAAGGTCTTAAAATAAATCCTGAGAACTGAGAATGTGCTCCCAAGTCAGTGACTTATCCAATTTTACGTTACTTTCCCCTTTATTAAGCACCCTTAAAAATCCAGTTTCAGGGATATTCTGCTACCTTCTACCAGTATCTGCTGGCTAGTTCTTATGGTTCCTTTGAGGTAATTTTTTTTTTTTTTAAGTATTTTATTTCTTCCTGAGAGAGAGAGAGAGGCAGAGACACAGGCAGAGGGAGAAGCAGGCTCCATGCAGGGAGCCTGACGTGGGACTCGATCCTGGGTCTCCAGGATCAGGCCCTGGGCTGAAGGTGGCCCTAAACCACTGAGCCACCAAGGCTGCCCGTAAAATTTCTTTACTCCCTTATCAGGCCCGATGCATTTCTAGTTGGGGTATGCTGCGATTTTACCCTAGTACAGGCCTACCAGGAAAGAAATGAGGTGGAGGCAGCTTTGTGGGAGGAAGAGGACACGTTTCGTGAGGATGGCCCTCTTTAAGGGAGTCTTCCTGCCTCCATGGGGGAAATGCTAGCTCTTCCTAGGGAGTGATGGGTCACCTCTGCAAACACGGGTCATGGAAGTCTGCAGAGCTGATATTCTTGAGGGCTTCCACATAGATGTCTTAAGACCATACTTAAGGGTTCCGGGTTGTTGCGGTCGGGCTCCTGACCTTGGCATCACAGTACCACTTTGAGCATTTAAGCTTCTCTGGAATTCAACTCATTAAATCCTCAGGCTGCTACTTAGCTGTGAGTGCTTTTGTGCTACAGGTGAAAGAGACCTTTTTAAGAAACCCCACTGGCTCTCCTATTTCCACTTTAGCTTTCTAATTTTTTTTCAGCCTGTAATTACTTCTCCAGAAAGTATTCATCATGTAACGAAGTTTTTCCTTTGACCACCATAACCCATTTCCTCCACCCCCACCCCCAGTCTGTGGCAATCCCCAATCTGCTCTCTGTTTCTGTGAATCTGGTTTTTTAAGATTCCATGTGTGGGTGAGATTATACAGTATTTTTTTTAAGATTTTAAATTTTTATTTATTAGAGCAAGCATGGGCTTGTGGTAACGAGAGGAGAGGGAGAGGCAGACTTCCCACTAAGCAGGGAATCTGACGTGAGGCTTGATCCCAGGACCCAAAGATCTTGACCTGAGGCGAAGGCAGACGCTTAACCGACTAAGCCACCCAGGTATTATACCTTCTAGGCACATCCTAGAATACCTTCTAGGCACATCCATATTGTCCCAAATGGCAGAATTTCCTTTTTCCAGGAAGCCTTGTGACCAGTACATGGTTGGGATAAAGATAGGTTAATGCATTCAGACTCCAGCAACCAGAGATGGTATATACTGGGCAAGAGGCCATAGTCTCAATCTTCGAAATCTAAGTGGAGAGAATATTTTCTGGATTCCCTGTTCTTTATATTCCTGACACTTTGATGGTCCCTAACTGGCTCAGCTGCCCAGATTTCACAGTCTGCAATGATTGGCCACTTTGGTTATAACCATAAGTCACCAGGACTGTCCCCATCCTGGCATCATCAGATAATACCACCTGGCCTCACTGTTAGCACCCATGGATGGTTACATTTGATGGATGTATCTGTCCAAATTTTCTGACTTGCCCAGGTATCACTTATGCAGCTAAACTGAAGATGTGGTGATGGGAGTGGTGGTGGATAGAGAACCGAGTCCTACAGCTTGAAAATGACTTGTCTTCCCACTTTTATGTTCCTTCTGCTGATGAGCTATAGCTGTTGGCTGTCTGAATGCTCCTTAAACCTCTTCTTGAATTTCATGGCATACCATCCACCCAGTGACCAAAGTGAAAATCTGGAAGTGATCTATCGTTACCTCTCTCTTATGCCCACACCCAGTTGATCACTACCATAATTCTTCCTTCCTAATATCCTTTGAATTTGTTTCCTTTCTTCATCTTTACTGACATTTTGAGCCACAAGTTGCAAACTGATGACTTTTGTACCAGATTTGGCCCATAATTGGTTGTTTTTTTGTTTTGGCACAATTTTGAAAATGAAAAAATTATATTAAAATTCTCTTGACAATTTGGAAGATCTAGTGATGCTGGGCAATATTCTTACATGAAAACAATTGACTAGAGCTAAATAGTGGTGGGTATTTTTAGTGACGTGCTTTTTATTTTCTATAGTTCTCGCCTCTGTTATTTTAGAACTGGCCTACTTCACTCATATTAGGTCTGGCTCCTCCAGGCACTGGAAATTGCAACCTCTTGGTCTCTCTTGAGAACTGATCTCCCAGCTTGAAGTCTTACCTCTTTTAAGTCTATACTGCAACCAGACAAGCTTTATTTGGTCATTCTACTGCTTATGCCAAACTAATTTCAGTGGCACCTCACTGTTTTCAGGAAAACAAGCAACCTCTTTAGCATGGCATTTAAGACCATTTTATGCTCTGACCTTAATTATCTAATGACTTTTGTCTCAAAGAAATGTTCTTTCTCTTAATGTGCTACTTTCCAGCCATATGCAACTTCCTGGGTTTATCTGAAAAGGAAGCATTAAAACGTGGCCAAGAGATCCCTGGGTGGCTCAGCGGTTGAGCGTCTGCCTTTGGCTCAGGGCGTAATCCTGCGACCCGGGGTCGAATCCCACATCGGGCTCCTCCCAAGGAGCCTGCTTCTCCCTCTGTCTGTGTCTCTATGTCTCTCTCTCTGTGCTTTTCATGAATAAATAAAATCTTTAAAAAATTATGCATCTATTGAGATGATTATGATTTTTTAATTTCTAATATGTTGAAACAGATTTATTTCTAATTTTATTTTTTTATTTTTTATTTTTTAATTTTATTTATTTATGATAGTCACAGAGAGAGAGAGAGAGAGGCAGAGACACAGGCAGAGGGAGAAGCAGGCTCCATGCACCGGGAGCCCGACGTGGGATTCGATCCCGGGTCTCCAGAATCGCGCCCTGGGCCAAGGGCAGGCACCAAACCGCTGCGCCACCCAGGGATCCCTATTTCTAATTTTAAACACATTATATTCCTTGTATAAACCCAACTGATCATAATTTATTACTTTTTACATTTGTCTAGGTTCCTAGATTTATTTTTATTTTTATTTTTTATTTTTATTTTTTATTTTATTTTATTTTTTATTTTATTTTTTATTTTTAAAGTCTTAAAAAAGACTATTTATTCATGAGACACACAGAGGGAGAGGCAGACAGGCAGAGGGAGAAGCAGGCTCCATACAGGGAGCCCGATGTTGGACTCAACCCCTGGACCTGTGATCACCCTCTGAACTGAAGGCAGATGCTCAACCACTGAGCTACCTAGGTGTCCCTAGGTTCCTAGATTTACTTTTCATATGTATTGGGATTTTTGCATCTGGATTTATAAATGAAATTGGCCAGTAATTTTCCTTTCTTGTTTTGCTGTCATGGTTTTCTTACCCTCATAAAATGAGTTGGGCTTTTTATCCCCTCTTTACATTCTTTGCAATAATTTGTGTAAGTTTAGAATTATTTCTTCATTGAATATTTAACAGATCTTGCCCATGGAGATGTGATTGCAGGGTTTTTGTTGTTGCTATTGCTTTTTGTGGGAAGATACTTATTTTCTGATTCAATTTATTTAATGGGAAATGAATGTTAAATTTACTGTTTCTTCTTGTGTCAGTTTTGGTAAGTTACACTTTTTTTTTTAAGGTTGTATTTATTCATGAGAGACAGAGAGAGAGAGAGAGAGAGAGAGAGAGGCAGAAACATAGGCAGAGAGAGAAGCAGGCTCCCTGCAGGGAGCCCAATATGGGACTCGATCCCGGATCTCCAGGATCACTCCCTGGGCGTGAAGGCAGGCACTCAACTGCTGAGCCACCCAGGCATCCCAGTTACACTTTTTCTAAGAATTTTTCCTCTCTCTCTTTCTGTGTCTCTCATGAATAAATAAATAAAATCTTCTTAAAAAAATTTCCTTTGTCTTTCCTAAGAACCAACTTTGGGTAAAGTTGTTCTTTTTTATTGGATTTTTTCTATTTTATTGATCTGCTTTTATCTTCTTTATTATTTCTTCCTACTTTGTTTCTGCCTCAAATATACTGTTTTATATCTAGTAATGCTTTTCCTTAAAATATATTTTGCCTGATATTAATATATATATATATATAGTGACTTCTTTCAATTAGTGTTTGTATGTATTCTTTTTATTTTATTTTTATTTTATTATTTTAAAAAATATTTTATTCATTCATGAGAGACACACAGAGAGAGAGGCAGAGACACAGGCAGAGGGAGAAGCAGGCTCTATGCAGGGAGCCCAACGTGGGTCTCAATCCCGGGTCTCTTGGGACCACACCCTGGACTGAAGGCAGACGCTCAACCACTGAGCCACCCAGGCATCCCATTTTATTTTATTTTATTTTATTTTTTTATTTTTATTTTTTTAAAATTTTTATTTATTTATGATAGTCACAGAGAGAGAGAGAGAGAGAGAGAGGCAGAGACACAGGCAGAGGGAGAAGCAGGCTCCATGCACCGGGAGCCCAACGTGGGATTCAATCCCGGGTCTCCAGGATCGCGCCCTGGGCCAAAGGCAGGCGCTAAACCGCTGCGCCACCCAGGGATCCCCCCCATTTTATTTTTAATTGCAGTATAATTGACATACCATATCCTATTTCAGATGTACATCATAGTGATTTGCTTTTTTTTTTTTAGATTTTATTTATATGAAAGCGAGAGAGAGAGACAGCACAAGCAGGAGGAGTAACAGAAGAGCTGAGCAGGAAGCCCAATACAGGACTTGATTTCAGGACCCTGGAATTATAACCCGAGCCAAAGGCAGATACTTAACTGACTGAGTCACCCAGGCACCTGTGATTTGATATTTTTATATATTATGAAATGATCCCCATGGTAAGCCTAGGATCCATACCATCATTTTAGATTAAACTTTTCTGTATTTTCATTTTCAGTGTTAGTCTTATAAATAGCATATAGTTGGGATTTACTTTTTTAACTAGTCTTTTTTTTTTTTTTTTTTTTTTTTTTTAGGATTTTATTTATTCATGAGAGACTCAGAGAGATCGGTAGAGACATAGCTAGAGGGAGAAGCAGACTCCCTTCAGGGAGATCATGACCTGAGTCAAAGGCAGCTGCTCAACCACTGAGCCACCTGGGTGTCCCGTTTTTAACTAGTCTTAATAATTGTCTTTTTTTTTTTTTTTAAATAGCTGTCTTTTAGCTGAAACATATAGACTGTTTCATTTTGGGGTGATTTTTTTCTTTATTTTGACTTTATTCTTGCAAGAAATTTTGCTGGGTATAGGATTCTAGGCTTGGCGATTGTTTTGTTTCAGGACTGCCTTCTGGCTTCTATTGCTGTTATTCCTTCAGAGGTTATCAGTTTATCTCCACCCATCCCCACTGGGGCTGCATACAAGGTGTAAGATGCCTATCTGTCCTTTGTGAGATCCACTGGGCTCTGTGTGCGTGCATGCGCACGCGCATGTGTGTGTATTTATAGGGTGATTGTTTAAACCAGAATCCATATAAAGTGTACATGTTATGATGAGTTGATATGTCTTATAAGCTGCTTTTACTCCATAGGTTACTCCTTTTTTCTTCTCTCAATTTTGTTGTGAAAGAAAACATTGTTTCTCTTGTAGAGATTTCACAGTCTGGATTTAGTTGATTACATTGTTTAACATGTTATTCTGTCTTTATTCTTGCAAATTGGCAGTTGAGTCCAGAGGCTTAATCAGATTTTAGTTCATGATTTTGGGAAATCTGCTTTGGAGATTATGCTGTGTTCTTCAATCAGGAGGCACATAATGTCCGGGTGTCTCCCTTTTTGTGATGGTAGCAGCCATTTGGTGCCCAGTGCCTAGATCTATTGATTCATTGGGAGTCATAAAATGATGATATTCTATCTTCATTTCTTCTTCATTTCTTATCTGGGAAACCTCTATGAAGAGAGAAATTTCTCCTTATCTACTATTTGTTTATCCAGTGTTACAGTTTGCATAGGGAAGGCAGAATAAATGTTTACTTCTTTTTCTTCATTTACTATTTTTAAAAATGAGTTGGTTCATTAGCAGCCTCTAAAAGAAATCAGAATTTAAAAAATTATTATTATAAACTTAGGTATTTAAGCATTTTTGATGTGTTTTAGTCCATTACAATTAAAATTTTTTTTAATAAATTAATTTTTTATTGGTGTTCAATTTACCAACATACAGAATAACACCCAGTGCTCATCCCATCAAGGGTCCCCCTCAGTGCCCATCACCCACTCATCCCCACCCCCTACAATTAAAATTTTTATTAATAATACTAAAATTGTCCTATCTTTGCCCAGAAAGATATTCTTTAAATTGACTTCTGAGTCCTTTTGATGTGACCTCAGTAGTCTTTGATAGTTTCTTTGCTATTTATACGCCAAGATGTTTTATAGGCTTTTTTTTTTAAGATTTTGTTTATTTTATTCACGAGAGACACAGAGAGAGGGAGAGACACAGGCAGAGGCAGAAGCAGGCACCATGGAGGGAGCCTGATGTGGGACTCGATCTCGGGTCTCCAGGATCACGCCCTGGGCCCAAGGCGGCGCTAAACCACTGAGCCACTGGGGCTGCACTATAGGCTTATCTTATTAATTTCCAGCTCCAAAACTAGAATCACCCATTTCTACAAGGAGCCCTGGTTCTTTTTTAGTAGGACAGGGTGTTTCTCAATCTGAGTGCCAGGGATGCCTGTTGCTACTAGACTGGTCATTGTTTCTAGACAGAATTAAGAAATATTCTTTTTTAAAAATTTTTATTTATTTATGATAGTCACAGAGAGAGTGAGAGAGGCAGAGACACAGGCAGAGGGAGAAGCAGGCTCCATGCACTGGGAGCCCGACGTGGGATCGATCCCGGGTCTCCAGGATCGTGCCCTGGGCCAAAGGCAGGCGCCAAACCGCTGCGCCACCCAGGGATCCCAAGAAATATTCTTTTTCTCTGTTTTCAAAAAGATACAATGCTTCATGATTTCATAATGACACTTCTAATTCAAATTCAGGATTAAACAGTTTTAACTTAATCTCTTCTGTTTTACATTTGTACATCTTTTCCCCTCATGTTGACCATCTTGGTTCTCAAGGATATCAAGGATGATAGAGCTAGAATACGACCTAATTGGACATTTGGTTTATTGTACCCTGTAAACATAAATATTTCAGAATAATAATATTAACACTATCACCAGAATATGATTAGTGAAAACAGTGAAGACATTTTTGCAGATCTTTTGCCTTTAGGGTGGATCCCACTGGGGATATTCAGTAAAATTTTTAGTATTTTAAGGTCATTTTGGAATAATTCATTCTTGTATGATTATTATACCAGAAGGGTAAACACTTAGGTGCCTTTATATTTTTAGTGCTGTTTAAAAATTAGTTATTTTATAATTATATAAAATGTTATAGGATTCTGTGGTCAAAATTATAAAACAAAGTGTATTTTTTAAAGAGCATATACCTTGCCTATTTCATCTATCTCCTCTTCACCATATAGGTATTTACTCATATAAATTTTATATTTGGGATCCCTGGGTGGCGCAGCGGTTTGGCGCCTGCCTTTGGCCCAGGGCGCGATCCTGGAGACTCGGGATCGAATCCCACGTCGGGCTCCCGGTGCATGGAGCCTGCTTCTCCCTCTGCCTGTGTCTCTGCCTCTCTCTCTCTCATTCTATGTGACTATCATAAATAAATAAAAATTAAAAAAAAAAGAAAAAAAATTTTATACTTTATTTTTCCATTTAAAAAATGTAAGTGTATATATTTGCATTATCTCTTAAAGATTGGACTTAGTGACTACCTGTATTTCCTTCCTTTGAATCCTTACCCCTCACCTTTCCCTCATTCATGGCTCAGCTTTGTGGTTCTCTTTTGATTTGTTGATGATGGATGTGGAGGGAATTTTAAGATGCTGAGACACTGAGTGGACTGTCTTCAGATGCCCAGAGATTACAAGAAATAAGGAAGAACTTTGTCAAGAGACTGTGAATGAGGTGTGAAGGTTGTAATGTCAGGCTTTCTTCCCTGAATGTCATGGTAATAGGACAAGGGTTGAAATGATGTAATAGGAATGGAATTTTATGCAACTGATATGTGTTAAAAATGGGCACTTTGGACCATGTACTATTTTCCATGGTGTCAAGCAGCAATATGATGTCCTAATATTTTGCATGGGAGATGGTCTGTCTCTTATCTGCATTACTCTTAGACTTGAAAAGGCCATGCTAAGGCTGTCAAAAACAAACACAAAATATTAATATCTTCAATAAATATCTATCAAGCTTGGCCTGGACCATTCAGTATTTTTAAAGTAATTTTACATGTGTCTTCTCTAGTCTGTTATAGATCTGTGTTTTTGGTTAAATTCTTTAAGGCTGTCATACCCCCATATACAGGTCTTGGTGGGAGTACCTCATTTTACTTCCAATATTACCTAAAGCCTATATATATCCTTTTCATGACTTTATTTTCTGTCCTTCACACTTCTACCCTACCATCTGCTTCTCACTTGCTTTGTGAGTACTGATTGATAAGTAAATGAACCTAGACCCTAGAACCTTCACTGAGGACCTACTAATGTTCTGGGTGTTGGGCTAGGCTCTTGAGACACTCAGATGGCTAGATTGCTCCTGCCCTTTTTGTGCTCATCTGTAGTGTGAGGGAATTGGTTCCCATCTCTTCTCACACCAGCATTCCAGAGCACTGAGTCTTAAAACTCCAAGCAATACTTCTTTTTTCCATCACTTCTACTTGATGGCAGCTTCTCTTCCTAACCTGATATATGCTGCTTGGTGTCAGCGATCCCCTTGAAGGCAAGTGCTAAAATGATCAGCACAAATTCTGTAGTTTAGTGCTCTCTGCTACACCTTTCTCCTCCCTGCCACAACACCATGTTTCACACCAAGCTGTGATTCCTGCAGCTTGCTCCAGCCAGAGGTACTGAGGCAGGCCTATTTCTGAGAGGCTCCAGCTCCTCTAATGAATGACTGGCTCATGGACTCCCTACTGACTTTGCCAAATGTGTAGAATTGCATTATGCTTTCGGTTGCCTCCACCCTACCTTCTTTCCTTCCTTCTCTCCTTTACAAGGGTCAGGCATGCTTTTTTTTTTTTTTTAAACTTTTTTTTTTAATTTTTATTTATTTATGATAGTCACACACAGAGAGAGAGAGAGGCAGAGACACAGGCAGAGGGAGAAGCAGGCTCCATGCACCGGGAGCCCGATGTGGGACTCGATCCCGGGTCTCCAGGATCGCGCCCTGGGCCAAAGGCAGGCGCTAAACCGCTGCGCCACCCAGGGATCCCCTCAGGCATGCTTTTGTAGTTTGATGGCACCCAATTTATTAGCAGTTTGTTATAGCAGCTTTAGGAACCTAATACAGTTGGTGTTACTGGGTAAGTCAATATTTCTGGGTCTTGGTTTCTTCACTTTTTTACAAAGGAGGATTATACTAAATTATATACAAAATTCTTTGGGTGATGGGGATCCCTGGGTGGCTCAGTGGTTTAGAGCCTGCCTTTGGCCCGGGGCGTGATCCTGGAGACCCGGGATCGAGTCCCACATCGAGCTCCCGGTGCATGGAGCCTGCTTCTCCCTCTGCCTATGTCTCTGCCTCTCTCTCTCTCTCTCCCCCTCTCTCTCTGTCTCTTGTGAATAAATAAATAAAATCTTTAAAAAAATTCTTTGAGTGAATTAATTTCTTTTAAAAAAAGATTTTATTTATTCATGAGAGACACAGAGAGAAATAGACATAGGCAGAGGGAGAAGCTGGCTCCCCACAGGGAGCCCAGTGTGGGACTAGATCCCAGGACCTTGGAATCACCACCTGAATCAAAGGGAGATGCTCAACCGCTGAGCTGCCCAGGTGCCCCAAATTAGTTAATTTCTTAAGCTTTAGCTTCCCTTTCTGTGAAGTGAAGATGAATATATAACGATGCCTGGCACATAGAAGTACTAATTAAGTGTAAGCCAGTAAAGCTGGTACTAATAATAGCAGTAGTAATTCTTCTAGTTCTGGCAATCTGTAGTGTATAGCCAGTCCCCAAAATAATGCTGAGGAAGAGGGCTTAACAAGAGGAGAAATATCCTGTAATTTAGGGGTGAAGACAGGAGTGGAACACACAGAAAGACTTCCTAAATAGCTCAGACCAAGGGTCGGATGCAGGCAGAAGGGCGTTCTTAAAGCAATAGGTTCTCTCCCCTTCCCCAGTAATGCAAGGGCAGAAATTTATTCTCTCAGTTCTGGAAGCCAGAAGTCTGAAATCAAGATGTTGGCAGGACCACGCTCCCTCTGAAACCTGTAGGGAAAACTCTTTCCTTGCCTTTTCCTAGCTTCTGGTGTTTTGCCATCAATTTTTGGCATTCTTCAGCTTGCAGCTTCGTAACGCCAATCTCTGTTTTCTTCACACATCGTTTCCCCTGTATTTCTCGGTTTTCACGTGGCTGTCGTCTTAATAAGGACACCAGTCATATTGGATTAGGGGCCTGCCCTACTAATTACATCTGCTATGACCCAAATAAGTTCACATTCCAAGGTACTGGCAGTTAGGACTTTTACATGTCTTTCTTGGGGGTCACAATGTAACCCATAACACCAAGTAATTAGTGTCAGAGCTGGTGTAAGAATCCAAATAGACTCATGAGTAAGATTGTTTCACATGGTGCCCTGTACAAGTCCATATTCTCGTAATGAATTTATCCCAGTTGTGTAGGATATGAACTCTGAAGTTTTAATTTAATTAATTTATTATTTTTTTAAAAAAGATTTTATTTATTTATTCATGAGAGACACACAGAGAGAGGCTGAGACATAGGCAGAGGGAGAAGCAGGCTCCCTGCAGGGAGCCCGATGTGGGACACTATCCCAGGACCCCGGAATCATGCCCTGAGCTAAAGGCAGATGCTCAACCACTGAGCCACCCAGGCGCCCCAACTCTGAAATTTTTAGTTCAATCTCTTTCTTTTTAGATAGAGTGCTGTTTTGAGATCTATATCTTATTGTCTTGCTTACGGTTGACTCTCACCAGTTCTATTAAACAGCTTTATTTGATTCTGTCTTATTTTATTTTTTAAAAAGATTTTATTTATTCACGAGAGACACAGAGAGAGGCAGAGACACAGGCAGAGAGAGAAGCAGGCTCCATGCAGGGAGCCCAATGTGGGACTCGATCTGGGCACCCCAGGATCACACCGTGGGCGGAAGGCAGGCGCTAAACCACTGAGCCACCCAGGCATCCCGTATTTGATTCTTTTTTAAAGATTTTATTTATTTATTTGAAAGAGAGAGAGCACAAGCAGGGAGAGTGGCAGAGGGAGAGGGAGAAGCAAGCTCCCCACTGAGCAGGGAGCCTGATGTGGGACTTGATTCCAGGAACCCAGGATCATAACCTAAGCCAAAGGCAGACACTTAACCACTGAGCCACCCAGGTGCCCCACACAGCTTTATTGAGGTATAATTGGTATAGAATAAACTGCACATATACAAAGTTCACAATCTGTTACATCTTGACATACGTTGAAACCAGCACAATAAAGATGGTAAACATATACATACATTCCTCTGAAAACTTCTCAGTCTTTGGGTGGTATCTCCCTCTCATTCCGTCTATCCCTGTTCCAAAGCAACCAGTGATCTGCTTTCTGTCACTATAGACTATTTTGCATTTTCTAGAGTTTATATAAATGGAATTATATACTCTTTTTTGTTCTGGCTTCTTTCATTTACCATAATTATTTTGAGCTTTAATTATATTGTGTATATCAATAGTTCCGTTTTGTTGCTGAATAGTATCCGCTTACATGGATACATTACAATTTAATTATCCACTTATATGTCGATGGACATTTGGCATATTTCCAGATTTTGCTTCTACAAATAAAGCTTTTTTTAATTTTTATTTATTTATTTATTTATTTTTAATTTTTTTTTTACAAATAAAGCTTATATGAACATTTATGTACATGCTTTTGTATGCACATATATTTCATTTGTTCCTGAGTAAACACATAAGTAGAATGGCTGGATCAACTAAAACTTTGTCAAAATGGTCTTACCACTTTACATTCTCAGTAACAGTGTATGAGAGTTCATTTCTCCACGTCTTTGTGAACACCTTGTATGGTTAGTCTTTTTAATTTTAGCCATTCTAATGGGGGTGTAGTGGCATCTTACTGTCATTTTAATTAGCGTTACGCTAGTGATTAATGATGTTGGTTATCTTCTTGTGTGGTGCTTATTTGCCATCTGTATATCCGTATATCTTCTTTGGTGAAGTGTCCTCAAAGATCCCCTACTTTTTTTTTTTTTTTTTTTAGGTTTTATTTATTTACTCATGAGAGACACACACAGAGAGAGTCAGAGACACAGGCAGAGGGAGAAGCAGGCTCCATGCAGGGAGCCCGATGTGGGACTCGATTCCAGGTTTCCAGGATCACACCCTGGGCTGAAGGCGGCGCTAAACCGCTGAGCCACCTGGGCTGCCCAAGTTCCCCTACTTCTGTCCATACTTGTCAGATAGGGGTTTGTAACCCTGATGTCCACAAACTTTTCTTTCCCTACCTTTGACTGTAGGGTCAATATTACTCAAACAAGGATTTCTAACAATGTGAACAACACACCCAATCTCCTTTTTCTGGAGAAAATGAAGCTTATTGGTGTTGAATAAAATGATACAGTTCAAGATCAAAGCATTAATTGTGTGTGGCATGAGTTTTTCCCATCCAGAGAATAACTCTGCTGACTCTGCAGCTGGCTGTTCTCTACCCTGGAATCTCCTCTGCTGTGGGGTGAAATAATTGCTTGCCTTTCTTTCTAGTGCAGCTTCCTTTGGTGTAACAAAGAAAAAAGAAGAATTAGTTTTTAGGACAGATGTTTTGTTTGATTCTGCAATTCTGAGGCAAACTACTTCAAAATCCAGTTTGTATCTGGATTTTGGGATGATGAAAAAAGTCTACTATTACCTCTTCTGTTGCTTTCCATTAAATATTTATTAAATGAGCAGAAGAGTTCACAGCTGGTTAGAATCAGAGATGTGTATCTGTTCCTGTTCTAGTATTACAGAGAACTCTGAGATGAGTAAAAGATAACAAGACCAGCCATATGGATAGCCGGTTGATTGGGCACCATTTATTGGAAATGTAATCCTTTCTCCACTGCAATACAGTGCTACTTTGTCTTATCAGTTGGTCAGGTTTGTGAGAGTCACTCTTCTGTTCCACTCACCTATTTGCCTATCTTTGCCCCAATACCAAGCTATCATAATTACTATCGTTTTGTAATAGTTCTTGATACCTGGTAGCATGAGTCTTCTGGTTTTGTTTTTCCTTTTTTTTTTTTTTAAGATTGTATTTATTTATTTGAGAGAGCATGAGCCGGGGGAGGGACAGAGAGAGAGGGACACGCAGACTCCCCACTGAGCAGGGAGCCTGACAGAACTGGCCCTGGGGGCTTGATCCCAGGACCCCCAAATCGCAACCTGATGCTTAAGCAACTGAGCCACCCAGGTGCCCCTCTGGTTTTGTTTTTCTCTACATTGCGTTTAGTTCTTTAGTTGATTTTTATAGAATTAAAAAGAACAATATTGCTTTTTCAGGGGTGAATAAAGATATCCTGCACCAAAACTTTGTTTAAAGAAGTGACCCCCCCAAAAAAACCCTTTTGTTTAATAAATGCCTAACCAACATTTATAAAAACTATGTATACATTCCCTTCATTGGTTTATGTCGGGAGAGGAAAGAAGCTCTATTCGATTTTGATTAAGGGCCCATTTATACTGGTTGGTTACTGGTAGGATTATTTGGGGATTTTAGATTCTCTCCCTAGGTTTACAGTATTAAACCTGCAGGAGCAAGGCAAGGCCCTCTTGTAAATCCCTTTTCAAGGCAATTAACCACAAAGCAAAGGCTCAGTAAACATATTTAAACTAAACGTAAAAATAAAAATAAAAATAAATAAACTAAACGTAATGCAAATCCATCAAGGAAGGTACAGAATCTGCATCCTTACAGTGAAGAGTCCTGCTGGTAATCCAACTGGGGACAGGATTTGTGATGGTCAAGTAAAGGGGATGACGCTGAGAAGACACAGGGCTGAGGAAGAGTAAGAGTCAGTTTTTTTTTCTTGTGTCATAAACCACCCCAAAACTCAATGGCTTATAACAGCATTTTTTTTTCCTACTCTTGGGTCTGGTGGGGTGTAGGGGGGAAGGAGCTCTACTTTAGGAGCCAGGATTTGGACTGGGTTCAAGTCTATTCCACATGTTTCAGTCTGGGGCCCAGGTTGGGGACAGCGGGTTGGGGACAGTGAGTACCTGGGGCATGCTCTTGCCTGGCAATCACAGGAGCACAGGGAGGCCAAACAAAACCATGCAATCACATTTTTAGTTTCTATTTGTGTCATATCTGCTAACATTCTGTTGGCAAAGCAAACCGCATGTCCGAGTTCAACATCCATGCGTAGGGGACTCTGTCCCTTGTAGTGCTCTGGAAGATCACATGATGGAGGGAGGGGGTAGGGAATAGAGAATAATAATGTACTCTAGCACAGGAAGGGACAGGGTTCTTGGATGGTTGTGAGAACCCACCTTGCTGCCTCCTGGAATATTGAGGTGCAGAGAACTTCCTTCAGAAAAACGGGGAGAGAATTAGCCCTGCTAAAGAGCTGTGTGATATTGGTGCCAGAATATAGGCTGGCCTCTATTTCCTTGTCACTTTACCTGCCCGTCCTTCCACTGCTTTCTTTTCCTACCTGGGAACCTTCAGAAGGGGCTAAGCCAAGGTGATGGCAACCAGACAAAGGGAGGAGTCTAGCCAGCTACTATAGCAGCAGCAGCAGCAGCAGCAGGAAAGACAGTGCCCAGAGAGCTAGCTACGCAGAACTTTCCAGCTGCAGGAACAGCAAGGCAGTGTCGTGGCCATCAGAGAGTGAGCATCAGAGTCTTTCTATAACACATACAGTGTGCTCAATCAGATCTGGTCTCTGAAAGTACTCCATCAACTGTTCAGAGTTATTGTATCAGGAGGTTAAATGGGAAACTTGTCCGGTTTAGGTTTGGCTGTGGCTTCAAGACACTAGAGAGCACATTTCAAAGTGAAATGTAAGACCAAAAATATTTAAAAAGGAGATTGTGGGGGTACCTGTGTGGCTCAGGTACAGGGCTGCCTTGAGCTCAGGTCATGATCCCGGAGTCCTGGGATCAATCCGGAGTCCTGGGATCAATCCCCCATAACATGTCAGTCTCCCTGCTGGATGGGGAGTCTGCTTCTCCCTCTGCCCCTGCCCCTGCTCATTCACTGTCTCTCTCTCAAATAAATAAAATCTTTAAAAAAAATAAAAAGGAGACTGTGGGGAATATGTTTTGCATCTTTAGTTGATCTTCCACTGGTCAGTCTATAAAAGATGTTGGAGATGCCAAGAAAAGAGCTGGAGAGAGGAGAGGAGACTCCCTTGGACAGAGTTGGTGTGCTCTCATTATCTGAGCGTGACCAGAAAAGTCATGGTACCTGCATGAGTTTTTATACCAGAGGTAGGAGAAGAACCTACCCCACAGAATAATATTTAAAGGGATAGTGGGGCACAAAAATCCTATTATATGGAAACATTTATACCATGGGAATGTGATTATGACTTACTTTATTGAATGGTTTATTAATTACTGTAGCAGAAACTACTAGTTGTCCACCCAAATCCATTTGCCCATTTTCCCATAATACTAGCACTGTTATCAGGACCTGGGCTGCCCTGCTGGTACCAGGTCTCCCAGGCTCCTTTGCTGCCGGGGATGGCTTGTGATTAAATTCTGTCTCTGGAGTGTACATAGAAGTGACGTGTGCCTCTTCCAGGCCTGGACCTTAAAACATTGTCTGTGTGTTTCTCCAGACCAACTCCCCTTCCTGCAATTTATTTATTTATGCACTTTTAAAAGATTTTATTTGTTTATTAGAGCAAGCGAGCATGGGCAGAGCTGGGAACAGAGGGAGAGGGAGAAGCAGTCTCTCCAGTGAGCAGTGGGAGCCAACTTGGGGCCGGATCCCAGGAACCCAAGATCATGACCTTAGCTGAAGGCAGATGCCTAACCGACTGAGTCATCCACACGTTTCCCCAACCCCCTTTTCTGCAATTTAGAGCATGGAGTGCCTCCAATCTAGTTTGGAGTACAACACCATAGGGCAGTGCTTCTCTGTGTGTTTTTTAAAGCATAAGAATCACCTGGAGAGCTCATTAAAACTGTTTAAAACAAGGATTCAGTAGGTCTGACAGTGGGCCCAAGAATTTGCATTTCTAACAAGCTTCCCATTGTTGCTGGTGCTGCTGATCTGTGGACCACACTCTGAGTAACCCTGCTTTTAGAGGATGGTGGAGATGCAAAATGGAAAGAATCTGAGTTTCTGAATGTCTGCGTGGGACAGAGGAGCCTGTCCACCCATCTCGGACTGCTTTGCGAGAACACTATATTTTGGGGACTCTGTTATGGCAGCTGAGTCATTACCCTAGCTGACTATCCTCCTCATATTCTGCTGGTCCTTCTCTACGTCTAAACCAAATCTCATAATTTTTTTTCCTGTTTCATCTTGAACTCTCCTTCCTGGTGACGGAGAATAATATTAGCCATCTTTACTAAATGAATTTCATAAGAGCTTGCATCTAGGATTCTGTATCAACCTCCAGCAGGGCCCAGGAAAGGATTGTCCTTAACTATCTTTCCCGAGGAGATAGAAGGAACTCCAGTGATGGGCTTGGAGAGAAGAGGACCTCCAGGTGTCTACATCCGGTAGCAAGCCTCTGTCGTAACCCAGCCCTTAAGCATCATACTGGAGACAGCTGAACTTGAGTAACTTTTATTTTGGAGGCAGGGGAAATTCAGAGCTTCCCAGAACCTTGAGGAATGACCCTGCCTTCTGGGCCACGTTCTCCAGGAGCCGTATCCAATGACCATCTCACAGGTTACAGCTGGCCAGGTATTTGGACAAATCTTTGCCTTTGCAGTGTTTAACCCAGGCCACCCTAAGAATAGAGAAATAGGGCATAGATCAGAGGCAGGGGAAGTCGTCTAGAGGGGCTCAGCTGAGGTAGGGTCTTCAGGCTGGAGTCAGTTTATGCTGTGGGAGAGTCTCAGATGGGGAGGGTTTGCCGGTGTGAAAAGGCTTGAGTTGGTGTTGCAGGGAGGCCTCGGGTGAGCGTGGCACAGTATTGCTCTGCCTCACTTCTGTCAGGAGAACGGTCTCAGCTCCCTACAAAGCCCAGGGAGAGGCCTACAGCAGAGATGCTGCGATTCTATGAGCATCCCTCATACTGTCTGGGTCTGGGCCCATGCCTGTCGGAGTGGCTGCTCTCTGTCCCTCATGTTCTGCTTACCAGGCAGACATCCCATTAGGATCTTTCACAACCCTCTTGGCACAGGCGATATCATCATCGATGTTGTCATCCAGGAACTCTGAAAGGAAAAGTGGTTGAATGGAGAGGGAAAAAAAAATCCTCTTTTTCTGTTTCATTAATCAATACTTTTTTGATGGGGGAAGTTCCAGAGGAAATTGAGCCTGGGTCAGAGACCCTCTATTTCTGGAGCCCTTTTGTGGATTTGCCTTCCATTTGCCTGGGTTTTTTTGCCTTGCTTTGAATCTGCCTCTGAGCATCACTCCCTCCGGAGGGCAACCAGGACCTGATGGACCAGGGAGAGCCTTTGTGTTCAGGAAACTGCTTAGTGTGTCCAGAGTTCTGTGTGGGGGTATGTGGACTGGTGATGCAGCCATGCGTGTGCCAGGAATGGGATAAAACGGCTTGAGGGATGGGAACCCATGAAGGTGAGGCTTAGTCAGAGGTCAGTGTATCTTCCTTCTTCCTTTTAGGCAGGAGGAATTCTGTGGAATCCTCTTTTAGTGTGAGGACTCTCTGGGGCCCCTTTATTCCCTGTCCTGGGCTTCTCCAGCACAGGCAAGGGGCAGGTGTTAGGGAGTAGGGTGTTCAATCTTGCACCTGTTTTACCTGCCCCACTTCACCCAGCCCTTGGAGGGGATCGAGTCCTTACTGCTGCACATTATGTTGCAGGCATTTGCCGAGGAGTGAGAGTTGCTTTTGCACCACCACTTGCTGTTCAGCTGGAAGACTCCATAGTCACTACTGCCATTGGAATTTCTCCCATTAAAGGCCTGGGTGTTGAAGTTACTCTCATACTCAGCCATGCAGACCCCTGTGTCGAGGGAGCAAAAGTGTGGGTAGAAAAGGGGGATTGTTTCATGATGAGCACACCTCATGCTATACCAGAATGGCCAGAAAGTCCCTTGAGACTGAAATGAAAAGACTATAAAATCCTCAGTGTTAGATTTATGTTTATCATCCATTGTATATTCCTAGTCCCAAGCAATAATTAGCCCATGGGAAGAATGTAATAACAATTTGTTTAATAAATGCATTTGTAATGCCCAAAAATCAATCAAGCAAGCACTATCTCCCAGTCTATCTTTCCAGCCTCATCTCCCAGCCAAATAGCCGACTCTTGCCTTAGATTCTCACATTGCCTTTTATCCCAAAGTATATGGAAGAGAAGAGATGGAGAAGTAATGGAGGAGGATCCTAGGAAGGAAGCCCCAAAAGCTGTCCTTGGGGAGTGATAGGAAAGAGTATGTTTGACATGAAGAAAAATGAAGATATTTAAGGGAAATTGGAATAGCTTCATGTGTTCTTACTGATGAGATGAGTGACCTTGTCTCTGCCTCACCTTCTGTTCTCACAGTCCTTATCCTACTCCCTGTGACTTGGATAGAACAGACTTTGGACAAACACAGCAGATGTAGGTTATTTTTTGATGGACAGAAGGGCAGGGAAGACAGTGGGAATCAGTGCCAACAATGCTGCAGGGACCAGTATCCAAAAGGATGCAGGTGAAAGCAAAGGTCATGGGAGCAAAACGAAGAGGTTAGGTGAGTCTCTGGGTATTTTTGAGGAAGTATTCTAGACCACTGGGAGGGAAGGTGATTTTGGGGAACAGCAGAAGAAATTTTACTTGGATAAGATAATCCCTGGTGGAAGAGAGAAAGGAGATCCTGATAGGAATATAAGGCAGTGGAGGCAGAGACAAGAAGAGCTGTCAGGGAGTGGAAGAGAGCCCTGATAAATGTGTAAATCAGGAAGTGAAAAGGGAGAAATTGGCTGGGGAAGAAGGTCTTTTTGGGCAGAGACAGAAAGAAGTTCATACTCACAGTTTGCCAGGCTGTAGCCATGGAAGCCATCCATTCCCATGCTCTTCAGCTTGCGGGCCAGCTCACACTTGGAGAAGATTTTGGCCTCATCTGCTACAAAGAAGTAGCTGAGGATGGTGATGACCAGAATAGACCTCATTTCTGTAGCTGGTGAAACACAAGTCTGCTATGTCCAGGATGTTGTTGTCTCTTATAACCCTCTGGGCACAAAGATATCTCTGATTGGGTAATAGTGCTGGCATCTATGCCAGGAAGGACACGGCTGCCCAAAGATAGTTCCCCCAAACTGGTCCAGCCAGTATGAACTTCAGGGAAGGGGATGTAACCAAGAATAATACCAGGAATAAAGTCTCATTTTGGTGGGGGTGGGTCCTGGATTTGGGCAAATGTGTGGAGGAGGGAAATGGGGAGAGAAGGGAGTTGGTAAGAGAAAGAAGTATCATTTTCAACCCTTGTGCTTTTGTTGGAATATCTCCAGAGGGGATTGTCCCTGTGTGTTTTGCTGAACTTTGGCTCATAATATGTGCTTGGCTGAAGGTATTTTCCTACTCAGTCTAGTAGGAGACCCATGATGAGCATCACTGAGTTTGGAGAAATTGAGGATCTTCTTGCATCTGCAATCAGTAAACTATTGATTGAATAGGAGACCACTAGAGTCTAAGTTCATAATATCTCTGTGTCTGCAAGAAGTCATCATATTAAAAACCGCAACTATATTCTCTCTATTATCTGTGTGATCAATGATCATCAAACATCCTATATTAGGGTTCTCCAGAGAAACAGAACTAATAGAGTGTGTGTGTGTGTGTGTGTGTGTGTGTGTATAGTTGGTTAGTTAGACAAAGTTGATAATCATTAGAGCACAAGGTCTTATTTTTAATTTGGTGGATAGACATTATGGAAGAAGAGTTATCACTACACCAATACTTTCTCTTTTATTTTTTAAAAAGATTTTATTTATTTATTCATGAGAGACACAGAGAAAGAGGCAGAGACATAGGCAGAGGGAAAAGCAGGCTCCCCATGGGGAGCCCAATGCAGAACTCTATCCCAAGACCCGGGGATCAAAACGTGAGCCGAAGGCAGACGCTCAACCACTGAGCCACCCAGGCATCCCTAGATCAATGCCTTCTAAGAAGACACACAAGAGTAATAATAGTGGTAGTGCTGGAAGGCGGCTTCTGTAGGTCTTCTTGAAGTAACTGGCAAGACTTTGCTGTTAAAGGGCACTGTATGATGTCGACTTGGAAACATACAGGAATGGATACTAGGCATAACTTATTTATAATATTCACTCAGGGTAGCTAATTGGTCTAGCTATCCATCTGCTTATGCTTTCATTGATTAGATTAATTCCATGTCTATGTCCAGAGACATTCAGGAGCTTAAGGAGGTTGATCTTTACTCTAAAGGCACCTATGAAAATATGCATTTGGGTTAGGTTTTTTCCCCAGGCAAGTGGAAGGAAAGACAATAAGGAAAGATAATGAAAGATATTGGCAAAGGTGGTGTAGATTTTGGACCATGGAGTCTTATCTGGATGAGGAAGGAAGGGGAGAGAGAAGATTATTACATAGAAGAACAGTAGAAGTGGCTATCAGTGGACTGGATGTTTCAGTGGAATCCAAACAGGAGTAGTGGGAATGAGTGAACAAGTGACCGGAAAGAATAAGAGGTTGGTGAGAAAAGTGCATACCTGAGTTTATGGTATTGGTGGTGAAGCAGTTCGGAGTGATGGTGGCAAGACTCAGGATGGGACCAGGAGGATGCGTGACTGAAGTGGATCAAAGGAGATGCTTCTTGGGTTGGAGAGGCTAGGTGTTGGACAGGACATTCATATGGATGTTTGAATCACAGAGTAGGAGGATTTTGAGATGGAGGGAAATTCTGTGAAAGGTCAGTGTTCTCAAGGAATGGGGGAGAACAACCAAAGGGAGGTGATAGGTGTATGGCCAGAATACATAAACCTCAAAGAAATAGGAGACTTTAAAGCAGATGGGGTTGGTGATGATCTCAAAGTGTCAGGAGTGAGATTGATTACTTCTAGATTCAGCTATACCGGGTTGGGGAGAATAAATAGTCTCTAACTGAGGAGGTGATTATTACAGACATAGTGAGGATTCTGAATTTGTGTGTTTTCTTTCTTTCTTTTTCTTTCTTTCTTTCTTTCTTTCTTTCTTTCTTTCTTTCTTTCTTCTTTCTTTCTTTCTTTCTTTTTCTTTTTTTTTAAGATTTTATTTATTTATTCATGAGAGACACACAGAGAGAGGCAGAGACAGGGGCAGAGGGAGAAGCAGGCTCCCTCCAGGGAGCTTGATGCGGGATTTGATTCCAGAACCCTGGGATCACACTGTGAGCTGAAGGCAGACGCTCAACCACTGAGCCACCCGGCATCCTTGTGTATGTTATTTCTACTTGGTTTTCATCTGTGTAGGTTTTCATGTCTTCATTACACATGTATGCACCGACAAACAATATATGCATTGTTTTGTGTGGTTTTAAATTTCAAACAAATGGCGTAATACTGTGCATATTTTTCTGGACTTTGCATTAAATTTTTTTTTTTAATTTAAAATCAGTTAGTCAACATAAAGTACATTCTTAGTTTCAGATGTAGTGTGCCATGATTCATCAGTTGCATCTAACACCCAGTGCTCATCACATCACATGCCCTCCTTAATGCTCACCACCAAATTACCCCACCCCCCACCCACCTTTCCTCCAGCAACTTTCAGTTTGTTTCTTAGAGTTGAGTCTCTCATGGTTTTTCTCCCTTTCTGATGGCACCTTGCATTTTTCATTCAACTTGTTTTCGAGGTTTATTCATGCTGATACTTGCTGTCATATTAACTACTCTACAGTATTTCATTGTATTGCCACTATTTTGTAGTCATTCTAGTGATGAATATTTAGACTGTTTCCAATTTTTGTTATTCAGAAAATGCTGAACATAATTGTATGTACCTTCTTCTTTACCCATAATATTCTGCAGTTTCACTTTGGTGTGTCCAAGTGCGGATTTGTATTTTATTTTGTTTCGTATTTTAAATATATTCTTTTTTAAAAAACTTATTTTTTTTATTTAAAAAATTTTTAATTTTTCAGAGAGAGAGAGAGAGATTGAGAGAGAGAGAGAGAGAGGCAGAGTCACAGGCAGAGGGAGAAGAAGGCTCCATGCAGGAAGCCTGAAGTGGGACTAGAACCCAGACCTTTCAGGATCACACCCCGGGCTGTAGGCGGCGCTAAACCGCTGCACCACTGGGGCTGCCCCATATTTTAAATATATTCTAATGAGAATTTATATCTCTTTTTAAGTCTAGGAAATTTTCAGTATCTGTTCAAGTTACTCTTCTTCCTGTTTCTCCTTTCTGTTTTTCCTGGAACCCTGTATCAGCAAATGTTGGAGCTTCTCTGTTTAAACTCTAGACCTTTGGGTGTTATTCTGTATGTTGGCAAATTGAACACCAATAAAAATTAATTTATTAAAAAAAAACTCTAGACCTTGTACTATATTTGGTATTTTATCTCTTTGCCTCTCTGTACTATACTCTGGGTGAAGTATTTAACATTATCTTGCAATTCGCTAATTCTGTCTTCACCTCTCTTAAGTCTAGAGTTTATTCCACCTATTGAGTCTTGAAATATTTCAATGAAATATATATTTTTCATTTCTAATTTTCAAATTTTTCTTTTGCATATCTATCTGTGCTTTTTTTTTTTAACCATCCAAGACCTAATGACCGCTTTATTTTTTTTTAAAGATTTTATTTATGAGAGACACAGAGAGGAAGAGAGGCAGAGACACAGGCAGAGGGAGAAGCATTCTCCACGCAGGGAGCCTGACGTGGGACTCGACCCCGGGTCTCCAGGATCACACCCTGGGCTGAAGGCAGGTGCTCAACTGCTGAGCCACCCAGGGATCCCTCTGTGCTTCTTTTTAAAAAATATTTTATTTATTTGCGAAAGAGAGAGAGAGAATATGAGCAAAAGTGGCAGGCGCTAGGGGAGGAGCAGAGGGGTAAACAGACTTTCCACTGAGCAAGGAGCCTGATGTGGGGCTCCATCTGAGGACCCCGAGATCATAACCTGAATGAAAGGCAGTTACTTGACTGATTGAACCACCCAGGTGCCCATATCTGTACTTGTTTTAATTCTGTCTAGATGTTTCATGATTTTCTCTCTAGTACTATATGTAAATTATTCATATACTATCTTTTTAAGGATCCAAATACTTTATTTTAAGGCATTTCCAGACTTTTATTTTTTTTCCTTTCCAGACTTTTAATGTATTATTTAAAACCTGAAGTATAGCTGACACACACTATTACATTAGTTTCAGATGTACAACTAGTGATTCCACAAGTTCATACATTAAGCCATGCTCACCACAAATATAGCTACCATCTGTCACCATGCAACACTGTTAGAATACCTGCATTCACTCATATGTGGAATTTAAGAAACAAAGCAGATGGACATAGGGGGAACAAAAAGAGAGGCAAACTAGAAAAAGAACTCTTTTTTTTTTTAAAAGATTTTCTTTATTTCAGAGAGAGAAAGAGAGAGAGAGAGAGAGCGAGCAAGCACAAGCAGGAGGTGGGGCAGGAGAGGGAGTAGCAGGCTCCCTTGGAGCAGGGAGCCCAGGGAGCTGCAGGTAGGCCTTGATCCTGAACCCTGGGATCATGATCTGAGCTGAAGGCAGACGCTTACCTGACTGAGCCACTCAGGTGTCTCCAGAAAACAGACTAAACTGTAGAAAATAAACGGAGGGTTGCTGGAGGGGAGATGAGTGGGGGGTGGGTGGGTGTTGGGTTCAAGGGATGATGGGGATTAAGGAGAGCTCTGGTGATGAGCACCAGTTGTTGTATGTAAGTGACGAATCACTAAATTCTACTCCTGTAATCAATATTGCACTGTATGTTAACTAACTGGAATTTAAATAAAAACTTGGAGAAAACACAAGAACAAAAGCAACAACAAAAACCCCACACCATTGACTATATTCCCTATGCTGTGATTTTTATCCCCATGACATATTCATTCCGAACTGGAAACCTGTGTCTTCCCCTCCCCTTCATCCACTTTGCCCATCAACCTACTCCTCTCCGGTCACCATCAGTTTGTTTTCTGTATTTATGGGTCTGTTTCTACTCTTTTTGTTCCCTTACTTGTTTTGTTTTTTTTAGACTCCACATATAAGTGAAATCATGGTGTTGGTCTTTCTCTCAGACTCTTAATGTTTTAGTATTCTCTAGCATAAATTTATCTCCCAATTGTTGATTTTTTGGCTATCTTTTGTACAGTTAGATGTTTTCCAAGTATTCTATAATGTTGGACCTCTGACTCATCTTGAGTGGGAGACCACACGTATGCACTCTCCATGGCTGGTTATGAAGCTCTGTGCTCTCTGGCCTCCTTAGATGTGCTCTGGATAAGCTTTGGCCTCAGACAGTAGCAGGCAGCAGGTTTTTCTCATTTCTCTTTAATGAAAAGAGACCCAGGTCCCAGCTCCTCCTTTCTAGAATGACTTTGGCTCTAGTTCCTGCTGCAGGTGGAGAACTTGGAGCCTCCTTTAACCCGCAGGAGCTGAACTCAGAGCTGCCTCTTCTTGCTTAAACCTGGAATCTGGCAGGGCTTTGGCTTCAGCCCTACTCACAGCTTTTGTTATTAGTTTCCTTACATTTGTGACCCATGGGGATATTTATTTTGTTTTTGAGCTATTATATGCCTTTCACATTTTTTTTTTAAGATTTTATTTATTTATGAGAGACAGAGAGAGAGGCAGAGACACAGGCAGAGGGAGAAGCAGGTTCCATGCAGGGAGCCCCATGTGGGACTCGATCTCCAGGATCACGCCTTGGGCTGAAGGCAGGCTCCAAACCACTGAGCCACCCAGGGATCCCCCTTTCACATTTTTTCAATTACTGCTGTGTGCTTGCTGTAGGTAGGGTATCTCAAAGCATGGACTTACCATGCCATATTGAACTGAAGTCCCATTAATAACTGAAACATTTTTTAAAAAGATTTTATTTGAGAGAGAGAGAAAGTATGAGCAGAGGGAGGAGCAGAGGGGGAGGGAGAGGGAGAAAAATCTCCAGCAGACTCCCCACTGAGCACAGAGGCACCCCCACCCCATCCTTCCCGCTGGATCTCACAACCCTGAGATCATGGCCTGAGCTGAAATCCAGAGGTGGACGCTCAACCAACTGAGCCACCCAGGTGCCCCTAGCTGAAACATTTTAAAAAACCCAATCTGCTTCCTTTTCATTAGGAACGTAACCATGTGTTTCCCAGGGGAGGAATCTGGGAGAAGTTTCTGGAACTCTTCCTTTCTCCTTTGCTTCTCCTACTTATTTCTTTTTTTTTTTTTTTTTTTTTTTACAGATTTTATTTATTCATTTGAGAGACAGAGAGAGAGAGAGAGAGAGAGAGAGAGAGCCCAGGAGAGCACAACCTTGGGGGAGGGACAAGCAGACTCCCTGCTGACCGGGGATCCTGACTCATGATCTTGACCTGAGCCCAAGGCAGACGCTTAATGCCAGAGCCACCCAGGCGCCCCTTTCTTTCCTTTCTTACCTCTCCTGCCTGCGGCTTTTACTTTCCCTTCCATGATCTCTGTCCTTCCCCTGTCTTGTCATTTCCCTGTTCCCTGTCCCCCTGCCTCTCCATCCCCTCCCTTCTCTATTTTTCTTCTCAGACTCTCTCCCCTGGGGTCTCTCCTCTGTTTAGGTCCGGTTGTCCTGTGACCCGGCATCCTCCCAGTGTCATCTCAGTCCTTTAACGCCAGGGGACGAGAAGGAGCAGCTGTGGCTCCCGTTTGTATGTGACCAGGTTCCACTGGGGGAAGGGCTGGCCCCTGCCATGGAGGAGGGACTGGAGGGGTGGTGGCCTCCTGACTTACTGAGAGGAAGGGAGGGTGAGGGAGGTCCCTAATGTGTGTTCAGACGTGCCATGGGCCAATCAGGCACAGAGACAGAGAATATGTATTTCATTTAATTTCTACAAGGCTCCTGTGAAGTATGTATGTATGTCTTGTTATTCTTCCTTTCATGTCACACAGCAGGAATCTGAGACTCCAGGGGGTTAAGTAATTCCCTTGGGCTAGGCCCTGGGCGGTAGGACGCAGATGCGCAGGTTGGGCCTGGGCTCTCCCCACCACCCAAATGACTGGGGCATTTGACTACTGATTAAAACACACACTTTTTATTTATTTATTATTATTATTTTAAATGGTGACACTTTATTTTTTAATTTTTTAATTTTTAAAAAGATTTTTATTTATTTATTCCTAAGAGTCAGAGAGGCTAGAGACACAAGCAGAGGGAGAAGCAGGCTTCCTGCGGGGAGCCCAATGCAGGACCCCAGGATCACACCCTGGGCCAAAGGCAGACCTCAATGGCTGAGCCGCCCGGGTGTCCAATACAATGGTGACACTTTAGATAAGGACTTCTGGCTTCAGGAGTAGGCATAGGACTGCTTATGGCGGGCTGTCAGGTAGTGGTGGTGAGAGGGGTGAGGAGAGGGCCTTGGAGCTTTCTCAAAACCCTGAAAATAGTATTATAAAGGCAGCCACCTGCTTTGTGCAGGCCTTGGGACCTGTACCTTCCTGCGCGAGCGTGACAATTGTCCCTGACCTGTCTGTAGACTGTTCCCAGTGCTTCTCACACAGACAGTAGGCAAACCCTGCTGGGTGTGCTGTGAGGCAAGCCTGGGGGGGAGGACGCTGCTGAGGTCTGCGTTTGGGGGCCCTGATGTGCATCCTGTTCATTCGGTCCTGGCCTTCCCTCCAGGACACTGTTACAACACAGGATTTCACTTTTGACTTTAATGCAAAGAGTAACCATCACAGAGACATTGCTAATACTCATATACAGCCAAGGTTCTGTCCACTTCCCGAGCAACTTTCCAGACAGGGGAAATTTTTTTTTAAAGATTTATTTATTTATTCGAGCAAGAGAGTGGGCAGGGGGAGGGGCAGAGGGAGAGGGAGAGAGAATCCCAAGCAGCAGACTTCTCACTGAGCTTGGAGTCCCCACGAGGGTGGGGTGGGGAGTGGGGAGTGGGGTGTGTTTCGATCTCACCACCCTGAGATCATGATTTGAGCTGAAACCATGAGTTGGATGCTAAACTGGCTGAGCCCCTGAGGGGCTTCCAGACAGGGAAATTTTCTATTTGTTTTTTCTTGCTCTGTATTCCCACCCCACCTAGACAGGGTCAGCTATCCCAGGTTTTCTACAATTATTATTTTTTTTAAGATTTTATTTATTTATTCATGAGAGACACACACACACAGAGAGAGAGAGAGAGAGAGAGAGAGAGAGAGGCAGAGACACAAGCAGAGGGAGAAGCAGGCTTCATGCAGGGAGCCCGATGCGGGACCCAATCCCAGGTCTCCAGGATCACGCCCTGGGCTGAAGGTGGCACAAAACTGCTGAGTTACCTGGGCTGCCCTATCCCAGGTTTTCTACTTTCCTCCAGATCCTCTCTCTGGCCCTTTCTGTATTTCTGCCTATCTGTCTGATTCCCATCATTCAGGGTTATATCTTTACATCCATGAGGCACTGTATACCCCCCCACCCATTTTGGTCAGTTTTCCTATTATCCTTGTCACCCCTAGTGGCCATGCCCTCTCCCTACACTGAGAAGTAACTGTAGCATTTGTTACGTGTTGATCCCTGGGCCCCATTTCTAGAGATTCTGATTTTGTAGGTCTGGTGAAGAGCCTAGAAATCATTTGTAAACAGCTACTCTAGATCATTCTGGTATAGCTAATCTATATACCATATCTTGGGAAACATGTAGATAGATTTCAAATAAAAAAATAGAAATGTTTTTGTGTCTTTTTAAAAAAGAATTTTATTTATTTATTTTTAAAGATTTTGGTTTTATTTATTCATGAGAGATACAGAGAGAGAGAGAGAGAGAGAGAGAGAGAGACAGAGACATAGGCAGAGGAAGAAGCAGGCTCTCTATGGGGAGCCTGATGAGAGATTCAATCCCAGGACCCTGGGATCATGATCTGAGCCAAAGGCAGACCCTCAACCACTGAGCCATCCAGATGCCCCTCCTTGTGTCATTTTTAAAAGGCTTTAGGGGTGCCTGAGTGGCTCAGTTCGTTGGGCATCTGACTCTTGGTTTCGGCTCAAGTCATGGTCTCAGGGTCATGAGATCAAGCTCCTGGTGGGGCTCCAATACTCAACAGGATGTCTGCTTGGGATTCTCTCCCTCCACCTCTGCCCATCCTCCTCCTCCTCTCTCTCTCTCTCAAACAAATAAATAAAATCTAAAAGAAAAAGGCGGGGGGTTTTAAAGATTTCCTGTTAGAGGCAAAATTTCAGAATTCTCTCTTTGGGTTTAATTTATTTCCTTATTTTCTCATTTACTCTCCTCCCTTTTCCCTACTTCTTACTTGTCTGACATCAGGAGGACTAATGGGAACTCCCAGGGCAGTGGCCCACTTGGTCTCCTGGGCTACCAGCATGAATGGCTGACCCTTTTTCTCTCAAGTAGGGGCCCTGTTTGATATAGGGGAAGTGGCTCTCATGCCACCACTACCTAAATAACTACTCTACAGATTTTTATGTCCAAGTCTATCTTTTGTTTCTGAGATTTCATTTGAAGCATGTCATAAGATCTTATTTAATTCTGGTCCTTATTACCATTTCCTTACCTCTCTTTTCTCTATCTGCCAACCTTAATCTTGTCATTTTAGATTAATAATCTGCAAATGGGGATGCCTGGGTGGCTCAGCAGTTAAGCATCTGCCTTCAGCCCAGGGCGTGATCCTGGAGTCCCGGGATCTAGTCCCATGTTGGGCTCCCTGCATGGAGCCTGCTTCTCCTTCTGCCTGTGTCTCTGCCTCTCTCTCTCTCTCTGTGTCTCTCATGAATGAATAAATAAAATCTTTAATAAAAATCTGCAAATGTTCCCCACTTGAGTTGTGCTCTGCTCCATCTGGCATTCTTTTCCATTTCCATTCATTCATTCATTCATTTGTTCCTTTTTTCAACTATTATTTGTGGAATGTCTATAATATTTAGACTCTGTAGCAGGCATAAAATTTTTTTAAAAAGATTTTATTATTTATTTATTTATTCATGAGAGACACACACAGAGAGAGAGAGAGGCAGAGAGAGATGGAGGGATAAGCAGGCTCTATGCAGGGAGCCCGATGCGGGACTCGATCCAGGGTCTCCAGGATCACGCCCTGAACAGAAGGCAGGCGCCCAACCCCTGAGCCACCCAGGGATCCCCCAGGCATAAGATTTTGATCGCTACCCCATTCCAAATGGAAAAATTAAGTTACCTCATTTTGTCAGACATCTGTTTTCAATCCCACAGTATTTATCTTTTCATCACAGTAGTCTCTAGTCCTCTAGCCCCTTTGAGGAAGGGGCTAAGCTGGAATCCAGGAAGAAGTCAATAGCTGCCCTACCCCCCACAGAGGAGTATGTCTTAGGATAAGCTGTCCCCAGAGTCTATGAAGGGCCCCCTTTACCTCTTGGTTCTTGAGGCTGTAGATGATGGGGTTGACCATAGGAGTGAATACAGTATAGAGGACAGAGAAGGCCTTTCGGAGCAAGGGGGCCATGTGGTCTGTTGGGGCTACATAGACCACAATGAGGGTGCCATAAAACACCCCGACCACGCTGAGGTGGGAGGAACAGGTGGAGAAGGCTTTCTGCCTACCATGGCCTGAAGGTATTTGCAGCACAGTCCTCAAGATGAAGGCATAGGATGCCACAATCAACAGGAAGGGGGCCAATGTCAGAAAGCCTGAGATGCTCACCCCAGCTCCCCACATGACCCCCACATCCCCACAGAACAGCCCTACAACTGGAGCAAAGTCACAGAAGTAGTGGTCGATCTCCCTGCTGCCAGGGCAGAGGGGAAGAGGGGCTGCCAGGGCCAGAGTGAAGGCAGAGAAAGAAAAGCCACTGACCCAGGCTCCAGCAGCAAGGCAGCCACACAACCAGGTGCTCATCAGGGCAGGGTAGCGAAGAGGGTGGCAGATGGCCAAGTAACGGTCATAGGACATAGCAGATAGCAGGAGGCACTCAACTGCAGCCAGGGAGGCAAACACGTAGAACTGGACCAGACAGCTGACCAGTGAGATGGCTTCCCTCCCTTCCAGAAAGCTCCACAGCAGCTGAGGCATGATATTGGAGGTATAACCAATCTCCAGCAAGGAGAAGTGGCAGAGGAAGAAATACATGGGTATGTGGAGTGTCCGACTGGAGGCCACAGCCAGCACGATGAGGGCGTTGCCCCCAACTGTTACCACATAAATGGCCAAAAAGAAGGTGAAGGGGAGGAAGCCTAGGTGTTGCAGATCCCCAAAGCCAACCAGGATCAGCCAGGTGGTCTGGTTTTCACTGTCACCACTGGATTGCTTCCTCATCTAGATCTGGGCGGAGGAGAAGAGAGGAAGGTAACTTTAACCAAGATCCTATAAGGACCACACCCTATGCTTGGCTTATTCATTTATTCATCACAACAAGCATTTGAGATAGGCCTTATTGTCTCCTGTATATAGAGGAGAAACAGACCCAGTAAGATTAAGTCAATTATTCAAGGCAATTATGATGTAGTCAAGATGTGAACCCACATTTGCTTGAGTCCAAAGCTCCTGCAATAGTCTACTACCCTACAATTCTTTCCTAAATCCTTCCTGAGTGATAGAAATATTAGTATCAGAGAGCAGTATAGGACTCTTCCAATCGTCAGTGAGGTATTTACTGACAATCTTGGCTGAGTATCAACAGCAGAACCACACCTGGTGGGGTCCTCTGGAGGGGTGGGGTGGGAGGACTCCATCACTTAGTTGGCAGGTGGTCCTACTCAGAGGTCATGCACATTCCTGGAGCAGCTAATCGTCTCGTACTATTTTCCTCTTCTAAGACAATGAGATGGAAATTTTGATGAGCAATCTATATCATTTATTCTATAAGAGGTGCAATATAGGAAGATCTGAATTAATTCAGATCCCACTTTCCTGGGTATTCATTCCTTTTCCTCGGACAAGTGACCTGGTGACCACTGGTAAGGCAGTTCTTTTTTTTTTAATTTTTATTTATGATAGTCACACAGAGAGAGAGAGAGAGAGAGAGAGAGAGAGAGAGAGAGAGAGAGGCAGAGACATAGGCAGAGGGAGAAGCAGGCTCCATGCACCGGGAGCCCGACGTGGGATTCGATCCCGGGTCTCCAGGATCGCGCCCTGGGCCAAAGGCAGGCGCCAAACCGCTGCGCCACCCAGGGATCCCCGGTAAGGCAGTTCTTAGACTGTGCTCAGTCTCTAATCAGTTTATTGGAAGATGAGGATACTTTCTTTTTCTTGGTTCTCCTGCCCTATATTCTCTATACAAGTCACATGGTCATTTTATCTCACCTGATGTGAATTATTTAGACATTTCTATCCTGTGACAGGATTCCTTCTCTTAGTTTTTACACTATTATGCTAATGCCAAACACACAGGAAGACCTTGATAAGTACTTGTGGAATGAATGAATGAATAAATAAATAAAATAAGTAAACTAGTTATAGTAATTTTCCAATGGTAAATTGCCACAGAAAAATTGCAGCATCTGACAGTTAATGCTTGGGCTAAGGAAACAGGCATTTAAATGATTGCTAACATAGAGGAGGCATCTCTGAGTCCTCCCCTAACTGAGGGAATATTGGAATATCGTCACTTAGTTTGAGATGGAACCATGATTAAGGCTGGAGATGGAAGTCAAGTAGGTGTGTGTGTATGTTTGTACTAGGGGGTAGAAACCAGAAAGTCCAACATGATAGAAAGTTTTCTCATTTTTGAAGTTAAGAAAGGTGACATTCCACATTAGTAAATGGCAGCAAGAACACAGGATTTTTGTGTTCCTTCCAGGGTCCTACCTTTCCCTCTGGTTTTGGGCTTCCATCATGCAGACACACATGTGGTCACATGGAGGATACTGACAGAGTGGGAACAGAATACTTTCATATGTATTTGATATATATTTTATCTTTTTATATACTAGTGGCTTTTTTTTTGGAAAGAGAGAGTAGGGGGAAGGACAGTGGAGGGACAGGGAGAGAGAGAGAGAGAGAGAGAGAGAGAGAGAGAGAGAGAGAGAATCTTCAGCAGGCTCCTTGCGCAGTGCAGAGCCTGACGTAGGGTTCAGTCTTAACGACCCTGAGATCATAACCTGAGCTGAAATCAAGAGTCAGATGCTTAACTGACTGAGCCACCCACGTGCTCCTTTTAGTGGCTTCTTAAAGAGCCAGGGAGGGACTTGAATTGAGAATGAAATAGACCCTGGGTGTAGCAGAAAGATGGAACAAGGGAAGAAGCTAGTAAAACTAACCAACCAACCAACCAACCAACCAACCAACCAACCAACAAACCAACCAACCAGTTAACTGATCCAAAACTTCCTAAGTCTTCTCAAGTCTCTGAGTCAATGCTTATGATAAAAAAGTTACTGTTGCTCTTGTTAACCAGTGAATTTGACTTTGGCCTCTGGTAAAATTCTTGAATATATTCTTTTTAGAAAACATGCAAGTCTCATAAGGAAACATCACCAGGAGCTATATAATAATAGTTATAATGTCAAACCTTACATAATGTTTTTTATTGATAGTATTAATAATTTAGTAGATCAGGAGAAAGGAGTAGAAAAAGGACATAATTAATTTTGGTAAAGCTTCATAGAAAAGATGGTGACTGTGAGCTTAAAGATAACATTTTTAGTTTGGCTACCCTACACCAAAATTATTCATTAATGACTCCGAAAATCTGGAGAAACCTGTGTAGTGAAGAGGAGAAGGCTTTATCTTCTTGTCTTCTTCACCTATTTTGGCAGTGACTTCGATAAAAAGTAAATACGCATGGCTCATCAAGCTACAGATGATACGAAACAAAGAGGGGAAGCCCATATTATAGGTGATAAATATATAATCCAAAATAATCTTGTGTTTTGGAATGCTAGGCTAAAAACAAGATGAAATTTAACAGGGGCACGTGTAAAATCTGCTTGTAGGCTTTAACAATCAGCTGAAAAATAGCCATTTATGTGAAAATTATTTGCGATTTTTGTTGATTATTATGAATTAGGACTTCGGAACTGTGAAGCATGAGGAACATATGAAGAATGTGGAGATGTTTACTCTGGAAATGACAAAATAATGGGTGACTATGATAGCTATTTTCAAGTATTGGAAGGATTCCTTCTGCCTCCATCCCCAGGGCTTATTTATTTCATAGCTGGAAGTTTGTACCTTTTGACCATCTTCATCCAATTCCTTCCTCTCTCCCCCTACCTTTCCTCTACCCACCCAGAAGGATTCTTATGAAGAGGGACTATAGTTAGCCCATAGATGCTCAGAGGGCAGAACAAGGACAAAGGGGTGGTGTGGTGGAAAGCCCATACTCTCCTACCTGTGGTGATTTCAAAGAGGTGATTCTTATGGGGCTAATAATCGTGTTATTTATAGCATGATTTTTGGGCATTAAAATAAAGATCATTGGACAGGGTCAGAGGTGGAGGAAATGAACTTTCTTCCTAGAGGCTCCAGAAGTTAGCAAATAATGGGTCCCATTCTTTGAAACCTACTGGAACAAACACAAGACATTTAAAAAATATGGCAAGCTCTCTTCCAAATTTGTTTGGATTGGGTCAGAGGTGGTTCTCTCTGTTGGCAGAGAGTAGTGTTGAGCCGGATGAACCTTAGATTCAGTGGAAAGGGAGTCTGATCTGCTTTGGGCTTTGAGTCAACTCATTTTCTCCTAGTTGTCTTACCTCCAGATTAAATTCTTCTGCCAGCTGACCGCTCTGTGGACTTTCTGCTTTTCTTTTATGGAGGCTCCATGTTATTGGCTTCTCTCTACTTCAGGGTGCTCACAGAAGACTGTGGTCCTTATCCTGTATGTGCTGCTATGGACACTACTGCCTTTTCTAGAGCAGGGCAGCCTCCTTCCCTTGTGGGAGTTGAAGAAGAGCCTCCTTGGGGAGAATATGTAACTTGGAGCCAACTGGAATGGCTGCATCTGTGTTTTGGTTCTAGGGGAATGTTCTGGTCCACCAGGGACCACATCCAGGTGTTTGACTCAAATCTAATGACCTCTTTCTTACAAGATAGGGAAAGACTTGGAAAGGCCTCAGAATAGTCACAATTAAGAACAAAATTTCTCAATATTTTATAATTCACAAAGCTTATCAGCTTATTTAGTGAATATCTGATGCTCAGAATGAACCTTAAGGTGAAATGTGAATATGCTGTGATTTGTTCTTGCAGCATTGGGATGGATTATCTATCTAACGGCTAGATTAGTAGTCTTTCTGTTGTGGCATGAATTAGGACCTGGGGTCCTGCTTTAATCTCTTAGCAGGGAGGAGGCAGGAAGAAACTGCTATACAATTCTGTAGATATATAACATCAGAGATTAATATAAA
Source organism: Nyctereutes procyonoides (assembly GCF_905146905.1). NCBI lineage: Eukaryota > Metazoa > Chordata > Mammalia > Carnivora > Canidae > Nyctereutes > Nyctereutes procyonoides. Next base: position 153,389 of record NW_026575124.1, on the reverse strand, counting down.
ACCAGGTCAGGCACCACTGAGATAGTGGAATAGTAGTGGCAGAAACTAAATGCAGCCAAATGACAAATGTGAAGAAGGAAACCTGTTGCAGAAATATAGTACCTTCCACATGAAGCTAGGAAGAGGACAGCACAGGGTCATGGCAGGGGCTGGGTTTTTCCAGTAACAGTCTAGGATGGCCCTTCCTGGAAGAAACTGGACAAGTATTTTACTTGACAGGTGAAAGGCAGAGTGGAAAAACTTGGATGAGGAAAAGGTGACCTGAAATAAATTAATTAGCATATTCTCTTTGAGAAAGTAGTTGAGAATAAAATATGTCTGCCCAGGTCTTGGGTTGTGTAAGGAGCCTTGGGTTGTCAGGTGAGAAGGAGAAGAATAAGAGCCTTTCTTTTTAGAAAGGCTCTTTGTGTTTATGGATTTAGAATTTATGAAAATTGTAATAAAAATATCCAATGTGTACTTAAAATTTATTTTAATTTCAGCTTTATTTATTTATTTACTTATTATTTTATTGGAGTTCAATTTGCCAACATATAGCATAACACCCAGTGCTCATCTCGTCAAGTGCCCCCCTCAGTGCCCATCACCCAGTCACCCCTACCCCCTGCTCACTTCCCTTTCCACCATCCCTAGTTCGTTTCCCAGAGTTAGGAGTCTCTCATGTTCTGTCTCCCTTTCTGATATTTCCCACTCATTTTTTCTCCTTTCCCCTTTATACCCTTTCACTATTTTTTATATTCCAAAAAAAGAATAATAATTTCAGCTCTTTTTCTGAAGCGTTACCTGTGAGTTTAAGGTGGAAATAAAGGATCTATTCGCTGTTTTCTAAGTATTAGATTAAGATTTTGTAAAAAAAAAAAAAAAGATTAAGATTTTGTATAAAAATGTATCACAACAGGGATCCCTGGGTGGCGCAGCGGTTTGGCGCCTGCCTTTGGCTCAGGGCGTGATCCTGGAGACCCGGGATCGAATCCCACGTCGGGCTCCCAGTGCATGGAGCCTGCTTCTCCCTCTGCCTGTGTCTCTGCCTTTCTCTCTGTATGACTATCGTAAATAAATAAAAAAAAAATTAAAAAAAAATGTATCACAACATTAATTAATTCAAGAAATAATTACTGAGTACTTATGACCGGTCAGGCACTGTTCTAAATTCTAGGTATACAGCAATGAACAAAACAAAAATTGGTTAATAGAGTTATCTATTTACTACTTTCAATGACCCATGCCTTGATGATGGCCAGCCCCTGGAATGCAGAAATCCTGCCTGAGAAAAAAATTCATCTTCCTAGGGCAAGATTTTTCTTTTGTTTATTGATTCATTTAAGTAATCTCTATACCCAACACGGAGCTTGAACTCATGACCCAGAGATTAAGAGTCACATGTTCCACCAACCAAGCCAGCCAGGTGCCCCTAGGACAAGATTCTTGTATCTTTTATTCCAACTCACTGATATAAGCATCAGTTTTGAGTGGAGAGGATATAGAGGGGAGGATGTGGTAAACCAGATAGCAAAATAACCACCAAAAGAGACTATTTGTTGAATAGTCTGTGCTAGGTACTCTGATCATAGTTTTACAAACTTATCTCACTAAAGCCTCATAAGAATCATGGAAGTAATTATTTTTATTTTTTGTGCATAACACATTTTAAAGTTTTATTTAAATTCAATTAATTAACATATAATGTATTATTGGTTACAGAGGTAGAGTTCAGTGATTCATCAGTCTTATATAACACCCAGGGCTCCTTGCATCATATGACCTCCTTAATGCCCATCACCCAGTTACCCACCCCCTCCCCGCCTCCCCTCTAGCAACCCTCAGTTTGTTTCCTATGATTAAGAATCTCTTATGGTTTGTCTCCCTCTCTGATTTCATCTTGTTTTATTTTTCCCTCTCTTCCCCTATGATACTGTTTTGTTTCTTTTTTTTTGTTTTGTTTTTTTTTTTGTTTTTTTTTTTCATTATAAATTAATTTTTATTGGTGTTCAATTTACCAACATACAGAATAACACCCAGTGCTCATCCTGTCAAGTGTCCCCCTCAGTGCCCGTCACCCATTCACCCCCACCCCCCGCCCTCCTCCCCTTCCACCACCCCTAGTTCATTTCCCAGAGTTAGAAGTCTTTATGTTCTGTGTCCCTTTCTGATATCTCCCACACATTTCTTCTCCCTTCCCTTATATTCCCCTTCACTATTATTCATATTCCCCAAATGAGTGAGAACATACACTGTTTGTCCTTCTCCGATTGACTTACTTCACTCAGCATAATACCCTCCAGTTCCATCCACGTTGAAGCAAATGGTGGGTATTTGTCGTTTCTAATGGCTGAGTAATATTCCATTGTATACATAAACCACATCTTCTTTATCCATTCATCTTTCGATGGGCACCGAGGCTCCTTCCACAGTTTGGCTATTGTGGACCTGGCTGCTAGAAACATCGGGGTGCAGGTGCCCCGGCGTTTCATTGCATCTGAATCTTCGGGGTAAATCCCTAACAGTGCAATTGCTGGGTCGTAGGGCAGGTCTATTTTTAATTCTTTGAGGAACCTCCACACAGTTTTCCAGAGTGGCTGCACCAGTTCACATTCCCACCAACAGTGTAAGAGGGTTCCCTTTTCTCCACATCCTCTCCAACATTTGTTGTTTCCTGCCTTATTAATTTTCCCCATTCTCACTGGTGTGAGGTGGTATCTCATTGTGGTTTTGATTTGTATTTCCCTGATGGCAAGTGATGCAGAGCATTTTCTCATGTGCATGTTGGCCATGTCTATGTCTTCCTCTGTGAGATTTCTCTTCATGTCTTTTGCCCATTTCATGATTGGATTGTTTGTTTCTTTGGTGTTAAGTTTAATAAGTTCTTTATAGATTTTGGAAACTAGCCCTTTATCTGATATGTTATTTGCAAATATCTTCTCCCATTCTGTAGGTTGTCTTTGAGTTTTGTTGACTGTGTTTTGTTTCTTAAATTCCGCATATGAGTGAGATCATATAATAATTGTCTTTCTCTGATTGACTTATTTTGCTTAACATACGGGAGGTAATTATTATCATTATCTACAGTTTATATATATCAGGCAACTACAGTACAGAGAGGTCTTTTTAAAATTTAATTAATTAATTAATTAATTAATTAATTTCAGAGAGGTCTTATACGTTGTTCAGGATCATATAGTTAGTAAGTGGCAGAACCAGAATTCAATGCTGACATTTTATAGCTGTGCCTTTGGATAACTGAAGAGAGGGTAAATAGAAGATATTAAGAAAAAGAAGAAAACTGTGATGAGTTGGCCTGGAAATATGATTAAGCTAGTCCATAAAAACTATCTTCAGATGCTTGCTATCTCCTGATTAGAAGTATTGTGGAACAGACACAGAGATGTACAGACATACGTATAATGCATCCTAACTTGGTTCCTGTTGATTGCCCAGATTTCATCCTGGAAAAAACGTAAAGCAAATATTATCAAACAATGGCCTCAGTCATTAGAACAAAGTTTCAATAAAGCATTCTTAAAATACCTCATTGGGAGCAGTGAAACTTCCTGGTGAACCCTGCAGGATAAACTTGCTGTGAGATGTGCTTGCAGATAACTACATGAACTAGTATTCTCAATAAGGCTGTTAGTTAATTCCATAAGATGTTGAAGGATATTTAACAAAGTTTGGCTTTTGAATAACTGATCATCCTGCATCACTTCCTGAAGGTAAGAAGGTAGCCAGGCCAATTATCTTTCAAGACTGATTTTTTTTGTATATTTTTTAATTGGGAGTTTGATTTGCCAACATATAGTATAACACCCAGTGCTCATCCTGTCAAGTGCCTCCCTCAGTGCCCGTCACCCAGTCACCCCATCCCCCTGTCCACCTCCCCTTCCACTATCCCTTGTTCGTTTCCCAGAGTTAGGAGTCTCTCATGTTCTGTCAAGACTAATTTTGGATCATGGCATTAAAAACATGAGCACACACACATGAAAATAACTCTATTATTTAAAAATATATCTCCTTCTGGTTTTTATATACATTTTTACATAGTTGTCATTATTATATATATAACTTTAATCCTAGTATTTCACCTAACATTTTATTGTAGGTATTGAATATATCCCTCCATTTAAAATATTCATATAGGGGCACCTGGTTGGCTCAGTTGGTTGTGCCCAACTCTTGATTTCAGGTCATAATCTCGGGGTTTAGTAGGATTGAGTCCCACACTGGGCTCTGCATTGGGCATGGAGCCTGCCTAGGATTCTCTCTCCCTGTCCTTCTGTCCCCACCCCCTACTCGCACTCTTTCTCTCTTAAAAAAAAAAAAAGGTAATATTCATTATATAGATGTAGCACAATTTTGCCTAGCCATTTCTTTTTTTTTAAATTTTTTTAAAATTTATTTATGATAGGCACACAGTGAGAGAGAGGCAGAGACACAACACAGGCAGAGGGAGAAGCAGGCTCCATGCACCAGGAGCCCGACGTGGGACTCGATCCCGGGTCTCCAGGATCACACCCTGGGCCAAAGGCAGGCGCTAAACCACTGCGCCACCCAGGGATCCCTGCCTAGCCATTTCTTGACTGCAGCTTTGAGTTGCAAGGGACCCTAGACCAAAAATATTCCAACATTTCACTAACCAGGAGGGTCATTTATCGAAATATTTCCACTGATAAGAAGAAAATATATTTTGGTGTATCTCATTTATTCAACAAATATATATTTTGAACCCCACAACATGTTATACATTTTTGGATGGTCAAGAAGAGGTTCTTTCTTCCTGCAGGGAACTGTGGTGCAATAGGGATGTGATACCTGCCACAGAAGAGCTACGGATTTTTTTGAACTTGCAGAGGAAGGAGTAAGGGAAGTTAATGGAATGCAGGGAATGTGAAATAGAATTTAAAGGGGAGCAAAGGGCTTAGAAAGTTAAAAAGGAGGCAAAGGGTCTTCAGCTTCCACTTATGAAGGACTAGTTGGGGACGCCTGGGTAGCTCAGTGGTTGGCCATCTGCCTTTGACTCAGGGCATGATCCCGGGGTTCCAGGATGGAGTCCCACATCAGGCTCCCTGCAAGGAGCCTGACGGGCACTGAGGGGGGCACTTGACAGGATGAGCACTGGGTGTTATTCTGTATGTTGGCAAATTGAACACCAATAAAAAATAAATTTATAAATAAAAAAAGAAGGAGCCTGCTTCTCCCTCTGCCTATGACTCTGCCTCTCTGTGTGTCTCTCATGAGTAAATAAATAAAATCTTACAAAAAAGGAGTAATTGGTACCAGACTAGCTATCCTCATGCAAACAATTACATACTGGACAAATCATACGAAATACCTGTTTTCAGCTATTGGAAAACATGCAGCACAAAACTATAATTTCGGAGAGAAGGGAAACAATTGAAGTGAGCCCTACTATCACCTTAGCTTTCTTCCTTCCCACACTTTTGAGATCTGAGATCCAGGAAGGCAGAGCATGGTTGTATTGCTGAGTTGAAGAGACAAAAATAGATTATAGGGAGGCAGAGACTGAATTGTGGAGTAGAAGAGGAGGATGGTATGCAGAGAAAGACTTCTAGAAACCTGTATAAGGATCCCCACAAGACTTTAGCTGAATATTGCTAGGAGCTGTACATTGAGTAACTACTGGAATTCATTCAGAGTGGCAGACATTTGAATTCTGATCAGCCAAGGTGGAGGAATTTCACTGAAAACTAGGAGCATTCTTAGACACATCAGAAAGGCCACCCTTTAAGAATAGTATTGAACTAGCTCAAGTATAAAAGCTAATCTAGACCTGCTGTGACAAATTTTAAAAGCAGGGTTTGAAAAGATTAAACTGAACCTGAAGTATTGTTCTTTTTAAAAATGGAAATATAGTTGACACACGTTACATTAGTTTCATGTGAATAACAGCAATTCAAGGGGCACCTGGCTGGCTCAGTTGGCAGAGCATATGACTCTTGATCTCAGGGTTGCAAGTTTGAACCCTGTGTTGGGTGTAGAGATAATTTAAATAAATAAAAGCTTAAAACCAACAACAACAACAAACCCACAGAGATTCAACAAGTCTATATATTATTTCAAGCTCACAAGTGTAGCTACCATCTGTCACCATACAATGTTCTTACAATACTATTGACTATATTCCTTATGGTGTACCTTTTATCCCCATGACTTATTCATTCCATAACTGGAAGCCTGTACCTTTCCCTCCCTTTCACCCCTTTTGTCCATTCCCCTACCCCTCTGGCAGCCACCAGTTTTTCCCTGTATTTGAATCTGTTTTGCTTTTTGCTTATTTGTTTGTTTTTGAACCTCATGTATTTTAATTGTCTAGTAATATCAAGCCAAAATTATTTTTAAAAAAGATTTATTTATTTATTTCAGAGAGAGAGAGAAAGAGAGAGTGTGAGTAGAGGGAGGGACATGTGCAGAGAATCTCAAGCAGACTTCATCCTAAGTGTGGAGTCAATGTGGGGGATGATCCCACGAGCCTGAGATCATGACTTGAGCCGAAATCAAGAGTCAGATGCCTAGGTGACTCTTGATTCGAGGTGCCCTTGAAAACCTGGGCACCACCCAGGTGCCCTCGAAGCCAAAACTCTGTAAAGAAAGACAACAAAATTGAGACACTCAACAACAGAACTCCAGAATATCCAGCATCCAGTAAAACAATTAGTAGAAATGTAGAGGAGCAGGGAAATGTGATCACTAGGTAGAAAAAAAAAATGAGGTGATAAAGAATACCGGCAATATTGCAGAATAGGAAACCCAGACTCTCCTTTCCCCATGGGGGCAAGGGTTTGACAACAATATACGAACCAATTAATTGTATGTGTGAAAAATCCAGAAACCAGGTAAGAGACGCCCAGATGGGCTTCTTCCAGTTAGATTTTGGGAGTTCTGGTTCTCTCCTGCTTCAGCTTCTAAATGGCTGACTTCTTTACCATCAACAAAATGACAAATCTGAAACAACATAAATAGGGAAAGTCTGCTTACTGCGCTAGAACGGGAGACCCCATGGGGTGGGAGACCCTGCTACTTCCAGGTTCAGTGAGTTTGTAAAATATCCTGCTCCAACTCTCCTGCTGGTGACTCCATGAGACTAGCTTGCAGCCTCCATTCTGGCCGGAGACAGAGCCAGGAGAGAGTTGCCTCGAGTCTGGGCACAACGACACCAACCAACATGCTTTCTAAATGATTAAGAAGAAACATATCTTCTGTTACCCCATTTATTATATTAATTCGAGGAAAAATAGTGGATGTTTGTAGGAAGCAGCATTTGTGCTTTTGTGAAATTTGAAAGCTTATATTCTTTTTTTAAAAAGATTTTATTTATTTATTCATGAGAGACAGAGAGAGACAGACAGAGAGAGAGAGAGGCAGAGACACAGGCAGAGGGAGAAGCAGGCTCCATGCAGGGAGCCTGATGTGGGACTCAATCCTGGGACTCCAGGATTACTCCCTGGGCCGAAGGCAGGTGCTAAACCGCTGAGCCACCCAGGGAGCCCCTGAAAACTTATGTTATTCAAGTGTATTCCTGAAAGTGGACACAAACTGTTAATATCTAATCTTTTGAGACCAGCAACCCCAAACATGGATAAACAAGTAATAGATGTATTTTTGGTTTGAGGCGTGGCGAAGGCTATTTTCTGTAAAAAAAAAAAAAAAAAAAAAAAAAAGAGGATTCAGGAGAGAGAATAGACAATATATCCCAGCCAAACACACTGAAGCTCCAGCAGGAAAATTCTTGCCATTCGCCCACCAGAACCCTTCTCAGCATAGCATGGCATGGCTGGTCTGATTGGGAGGAAACCCTCAGTTCCTGACTCCTTCCTCGGGAAGCGAAGGAGTGAAATACATGTCCAATGTGCTGATTTTTTTTTTTTTTTTTTGTGTGTGTGTTGCTAAGGAACTCGTTTCTGTCTTGTCTTCATTTAAGTATTGATAGGAGTAGGATGTAGGTTGGGGGCTGTTGAAAACAAAGCCTGGGTGGCTCAGCAGTTGGGCATCTGCCTTGGGCTCAAGGCCTGATCCCAGGATCTTAGATCGAGGCCCGCATCGAGCTCTCTGCATGGAGCCTGCTTCTGCCTCTGCCCCTGTCTCTGCCTCTCTCTGTGTGTCTCTCATGAATAAAGAAATAAACCTTAAAAAAAAAAGAAGAAGAAGAAGAAAACAAAGCCAATCAGGTCAGGCACCAGGGTTTGCAGTACCACAGATGGACACCAGGTGGGACTCCAGTACCGCAACTTTCTATTCCCCCAGAGAGGCTGTCTATTGCAAAGGGACAAGCTGATAGATCTCTCCTTTCCCTTTATTCCCTTTCACTAATTTTTATATTCCCCAAATGCATGAGACCATATATTGTTGGTCCTTTTCCAATGGGCTTATTTCACTCAGTACAATACCCTCCAGGACCCCCTACGTCGAAGCAAATAGTGGGTATTTGTCATTTCTAATGGGGTAATGGAAGGGGAAATGGGTGGGGTGTGTGTGTTGGGGTGACTGGGTGATGGGCACTGAGGGGGGCACTTGGCGGGATGAGCACTGGGTGTTATGCTATATGTTGGCAAATTGAACTCCAATAAAAAAATAAAAAGAAAAATAAGAAAGAAAATTACTTTCAAGAACCAAAAAAAAAAAAAAATAGATCTCCAATAGTAACTCAACCGTCTACCAGCAAGTGAATAAATAAATATATTGTGGTATACTCATATAATAGAAAACTACTAAGTAATAAAACGGAATGAATCATGTAGCATTGATGAATATCAAAAATACTATACGGGGTGAAGGAAGTCAGGCACAAAACACGATTCCATTAACGTGAATTTCTAGAACAGGCAAAACTCGTTTATAGTTACAGGAAATAAGATCAAAGCTTACCTGGTATCAGGGAGGAGGCACTGACTGCTCAGGGATATGAGGGAACTTTTTTTTTTTTTGCAATATTTTAAGATATAAAATTACCCATGTTTTTATTTAAAAATTTTTTAATTGGAGTTCGATTTGCCAACATTTTGCATAACACCCAGTGCTCATCCTGTCAAGTGCCCCCCTCAGTGCCCGTCACCCAGTCACCCCCACCCCCCTGCCCACCTCCCCTTCCACTACCCCTCGTTCATTTCCCAGAGTTAGGAGTCTCTCATGGTCTGTCACTGAGGGAACTTTTTGTAGTGATGGAAATGTTCTAAGTCTTGATGGTGGAGGTATAAATTTATCAAAACCTATCAAAATGTACACTTAAAATAGGTGCATTTAATTATATGTGAAATTTCCCTCAACAAAGGTCTTTAAAAATCTATGTTAGTTAAAGTCATCTTGAGTAGAGGAAACGTTGAATTGTCAGAGCTCCCACTGCTGTCAACTCAGAAGCGGTAAGAGCCTCTTTAAGAGTGAAATAAGTCAATCGGAGAAGGACAAACATTATATGGTCTCGTTCATTTGGGGAATATAAAAAATAGTGGAAGGGAATAAAGGGGAAAGGAGAAAAAATGAGTGGGAAATATCAGAAAGGGAGACAGACCCTGAGAGACTCCTAATGGGAGTCTGGGAAATGAACAAGGGGTGGTGGAAAGTGAGGTGGGCAGGGGGTGGGGGTGACTGGGTGGCAGGCACTGAGGGGGGCACTTGATGGGATGAGCACTGGGTGTTACGCTATATGTTGACAAATTGGACTCCAATAATAATAATAATAATAAAGGAATAGAAATCCATGTTACTGTTTCCACAGGCTCCCGAATGCAGCCTTGTTGAAAGGTGCATGCCACAGGATTCCTGACCTTTGTATGTCTGCCCTGTTTCCAACTTCCTGAATACTAACCTACTACTACATTCTGTTCAACTTTTGAAATCTCTTTTGGGTTTTGATGTCTCCTTCTTACCCATCGACTTCTCACCCACTTTGAACGTCCTGGTACAGATGTCCCAATGCCTGTCACATACCCTGGAGGTTGTTCTTTTCAGACTGGCCTGGTTTCTCTTCTATCATTCTGGTTCTGACAGATATTCAGCACAGTTTGGTTCTTTGTAACAAAAAACATTCACATGTACACCCCATCCACCCTCAAGGGTTAGTTTCTTCTTCTTTTTTTAATCTTTTATTTATTTTTAATTTTTTATTTAAATTGAATTTGCCAACATATAGTATAATACCCAGTGCTCATCCCATGAAGTGCCTTCCTTAATGCTGGTCACCCAGTTACCCCATCCCCCCACCCACCTCCCCTTCCACAGCCTTTTGTTTGTTTCCCGGAGTTAGGAGTCTCTCATGGTTTGTCTTCTTCTCTAATTTTTCCCCACTCAGTTTAAGGTTTAGTTTCTTCTTTTTTTTATTAATTTTTTATTTATTTATGATAGTCACAGAGAGAGAGAGAGAGGCAGAGACACAGGAAGAGGGAGAAGCAGGCTCCATGCACCGGGAGCCCGATGTGGGATTCGATCCCGGGTCTCCAGGATCGCGCCCTGGGCCAAAGGCAGGCGCCAAACCGCTGCGCCACCCAGGGATCCCCTAGTTTCTTCTTGAATAGAGTTGGAAAGTGGGAGTTTTATCTTGCATTCCTCTAGAGCTGTATTTTGGGGAATTATTCCTTAGCCGCAGGTACTGATTTCCACTATTTCCATCCTGATAGATCCTCTATCTATCTATCTATCTATCTATCTATCTATCTATCTATCTACCTATTCATGAGCGTATATAGAGAGAGGCAGAGAGAAAGGCAGAGGGAGAAGCAGGCTGCCTGCAGGGAGCCTGATGGGGGACTTAATCCCGGGACCCTGAGCAGAAAGCAAATGCTCAACCCCTGAGCCACTCAGGTGCCTCCATCCTGATAGATCCTGGTTGACATCTCTGATGGCCTGGGCCAGGAACTTCCAGGCTACTTCTCTTATTTGGGCTCTACCCTCTTTCCATGGGCATAAGAGTAAAGGCTGATATGGATGAGGAAATTACCTAATAGTGCTTGGTTTTTATTCTTCACAACACTGGCGCGTAAGACTGGATGGGTATTTCCAACATTCTTTTTAAAGGACTAGTGTATCAAAGGAATCTTAGGTTATTGATTTGATACTTTTCTTCCTTACTAATACAGATATTTAATGTTAGAATTTCCTTCTAAACACTGCTTTAGCTGCATCCTACTAATTTTAGTTTTTTTTAAAAAGATTTTATTTATTTATTCATGAGAGAGAGACACACACCCAGAGGGGCAGAGACACAGGCAGAGAAGGAGGCTCCATGCAGGGAGCCCAAAACGAGACTCGATCCCGGGTCCCCAGGATCAGGCCCTGGACTGAAGGCGGCGCTAAACCGCTGAGCCACCTGGCTGCCCTACAAATTTTAGTTTTAATATGTTATATTTTAATTTTTATTCAGTTCAAAATATTTCTTGATTTCCCTAAAGAATTCCTCTTTGACCAGTTGGTTATTTAGAATTGTGTTTAATTTCAAAATTTTTGGGGAGCTGTCCACATATCTTTCAGTTATTGTTTTTTAATTTAATTCTGTTATGATATTTTAGGTTTTTTTTCCCCGTGTATGTTATTTTCCCATTCTATTTTACTCCTGTCTGAGTTGGAATTTTCTTATTTCTATTCTTTTACATGTTGACCTGAAAATTTTACCAATACATTTTCAATAAAGTTAATTAGTACCTTAACCATTATGTTATACAAAACCTTAGAAAACTTTACTCTGAATATTGCCTGACTTTATATTATTTTCAATAATTTTAATTATGAATATCTAACCCCACAAATTAGATATTGTTATTATTCTCTTTGTTACGTGTCATGTCTAGGAAACAGATTGTGAGAGGGAGATTGGTGTGCAAGTAGTTTTTTGGAGAGTCCTTTTGGAATCAGCACCTGTATATGTGAGTGTGTGGGGCAGTGGGTAGGAAGCTGAAGTGAGTAGGATTGGTCAGAGGGACAACTTGAACGATAGTGCAGTCACAACAAAGTGCTTCAGCATCTATGTCATGGGCTTGGTCCTGGAGTGGATTAAGAACAGTGGTGGTGCAGCAGCCATGGAGAAGCTCAGCTCCATCAAATCACAAATGATTTATGATATTATTGATAATTCTCAAGGATTCTATGTATGTCCAGTGGAGTCCAAGAACAGGAGCAAGATGAATATTCCATTCCGCACTGGCAATGTCAAAGGAGATGATGCTTTAGAAAAAAGATTTCTTGATAAAGCTCTCGAACTCAATAGGATTTCCTTGAAGGGGTATAGGTCTGTGGGAGGCATCCAGGCCTCTCTGTATAATACCATCACGATTGAGGATATTCAGAAGCTGGCAGCCTTCATGAAGAACTTTTTGCAGATGCATCAGCTGTGAACACATCTTAATCAACATATGCTCTCCCCTTGAACAGTGTACAAAATTGGAATTAACTTGGGGATGGCGATAGAAACTTAGCAAACACAATATTTTTCTCGAGTGAACATGCTTCTTAGGGACCTCGTTTTTCAAAGAACAGCAGCACAACATCCACATTTCTGCAAAGCTGGTTGGTCTTAATGGCCCTCACCTTCATTCTGACTTGAACTGGCAGTGTTTTTTTTTTTTTTAATCTTCCTTTAGCTTTTCTAGTGAATTCCAGCTAATTTTGTCTTTGATGCTACTTTTTCTAGCTAGATTTCAGTATTCAAACTTGCCTGTGGACTTAATAATGCAACTTGAAGTTACTTATTTCTGGGAGACACACACACACACACACACACACACAGCACAGAGGTTGGGTGGGGACCTCTAGGTGCTGAATCTTGATCCTTTACAAAAATGACACGATGGGGTCTCCTGGGTTTTGCAGCTGTTAATTCAGGACCACACTGACTGTGTGGTGAGTGTTGAGGGATTCCAGGCTAAAGGGCAAGATAAAAGTGACATACTATATGTTCATATAGCAAGGTCTGTTTTTAATACCAAATAGTTTATATGTCTATGCAGTCTGTTTCTAATAATACGATTCTTGATGATGCACGTAGAGACTTAGAAAATTTGTTAGAATCCTTGTCCTCATGTATTACGTGTTAACACTTGCAATGGTGTGTCCCTCCCCTCTCTCTTTAGTCTTCAAAAAAACTACTTTGTAAGATTTCAAATTTTCCTGATTCCCTTTGATGTTCCTTTTAGTGGGTAGAAGAGAAGTTTGGTTGGTTGCTTTGTTCTTTATTTTTCAGTGAGGCTGTTAAATTAGGATTCTCTGTTAAACTCCCTGCTCATTGGTTTCACTGGACAGTTCTCTTTATAGCATTTGACCAGTGATGCTGTGAAGTTCTGGAAGATCTTTGTGGAAGAGTTTTTTTCTCCTATTGTTTATTCATTGTCAGTTATTTCCTCTTGACTATGTGGAGGACATTCAAGTCCTAAAACATGTAAACCTTTGTCAATACATTTCTTTACCTGCTATTAAAACAAAACAAAACAAAACAAAAAATAAAGTGCTCAATCTCATGGGAAGTTGTGAAGTCTCAATGGCCAGGCAAGTGCTGTCTGAGGCAAGGGGGCTCTCTTCCTCTGAGAGTAACTGCTCAGAGAGGGTTTCAGCTGAATGCTATCTGCAGATAATCCTCCTAGCAACTGGGGGAATGAGTGCTTTCATCGTGTAACTGGTAAAAGGAATCAGGTCTGTGCACCATATCATCCACTATAGCCCATCCTTGCCTGGATGTGGACCTGTTAACATGAACTTCAATCCTGAAGGAGAACAGGCCAATGGTTTTGTGTTCTCAAGAGAGAACTTTAGTATTACTGTTAATTGTTAATTATTTTTTTCCATCAACCACGACAGAGGCAGACATATTCCCTGGTAGTTTCTTTTTGCTAAAAGCCAAAAAACTAAAAGAAAGCTTATCACTTTTGGAGATATCAAAGAAATTAGTGAAAAAATGTTAGAATTTATAACCTATTTTGGTGAGGTGGCTGGGTGGAAGATATATTTACAAAAAAGCACTTGTTCTCTGTACTATTGGTAAATACCTAAAAATGGAAAAGGAAAATACCTCATTCACATTAACAACAAAAAAGTGTCATATATTTAGGAATAACTTCAATAAAAAGGCACTGAATATGTAAAAAGAATACTATAAAATCTTACTGAAATATATAAAGTAAAATATGAATAAAAGAAACATACTTGTAACCTGAGATTAAAAATTTAACAGTAAAAAGTTACTTTCTAAAAATTATTATAATACAGTAACAAGAAATTATCTGAAAAGGAATAAAGAAAGCAATCTCATTTACAATAGCATCAAAAACAATAAAATAGGAATTAATTTAACCAAGGAGGTAAAAAATTTGTACATTGAAAACTGTAAGACATCAATGGAAGAAAATGAAGAAGATACAAAGAAAGATATCACATGTTCATGATTGGAATAATAAATTTTGTTAAAATATTTATACTATTTATTATGTAAACTATAGAAATAGAAAAAAAACAATGTTAAATTTTGTATGGAGCCACAAAAGACCTCAAATAGCCAAAACATTCCTGAGAAAGAAAAAGCTGGAGGCATCACAAGTCCTTATTTCAAACTATATTACAAGGCTACAGTAATCTAAGTAGTATGGTACTGGCATTAAAAACAAGATACCTAGACTAATGGAACAGAAAATGCAGATACGAGCCCACACATGTATGGTCAACTAATCCTTGACCGAGAAGTCAATATTCAACAAGGAAAGGATAGTGTCTTTAAGAAGTGGTGTTGGGAAAACCGAATATAAATGTGCAAAAGAATGTGATTGGACTTTTATTTTATACCACTCATGAGAATTAACTGAGAATGGATTAAGGACCTAAATGTAAGTCTTGAAATGATAAAACTCATATAAGAAAACATAGGGAAAAATCTCCTTGACTTTGGTCTTGGCAATGATTTTTTGATATAACATCAAAAGCACAAGCAACAAAAATAAACAAGTGGGATCATGTCAAAGTAAAAAGAAAAAGTAGCAGCAAAAGTACAGCAAAAGTAACAATCAACAAAACGAAAAGACAACCTCTTGCTAAGAACATTAAGTAAATCTTAAATATTCTTACCACAGGCACACATGTACACAAACTGTCATTACGTGAGGGACTAGGGATGTTAACTAAACTTAATGTGGCAATCATTTCACAGTATACATGTGGGTCAAATAATCATGTTGTGCACCTTTATCTCAAATCTTAATTAAATATTTATCTAATGAAGCCTAATAAGAGAAAAAAAGAATGTGAAAGAGAATGTGCAAATGTGGCAAAATGTTGACAGTGGGTGAATCTACTACACAAAGAGTAAATGTGAGTTGATTATAATATTCTTACAAATTTTATATAAGTTAAAAAAAATTTTTGGGACTCCTGGGTGGCTCAGTGGTTGCTTGAGTGTCTCCCTTTAGCTCGGGTCATGATCCTGGAGTCCTGGGATAAGAGGACTTATCCTCTTATCCCAGGATAAGCTCCCTGTGGGGGGTCTGGCCTGCTTCTCCTTCTGCCTGTGTCTCTGCCTCTCTCATCAATCAATAAATAAAATCTTGAAAAATAAACATAGACATTTTATAAATTAAAATGAGGGTACTTGTGTGGCTCAGTCGGTTAAGCATCTGACTCTTGATTTTGACTTGGGTCATGATATTAGGGTCTTGAGATCTAGCTCCATGTTGGGCTCTGTGTTCAGGGGAGAGTCTCCTTCTCCCTCTACCTGTCTTTCTGCCCTTCCTTCACTCATGCTCTCTAAA
Organism: Nyctereutes procyonoides; assembly: GCF_905146905.1. Lineage (NCBI taxonomy): Eukaryota > Metazoa > Chordata > Mammalia > Carnivora > Canidae > Nyctereutes > Nyctereutes procyonoides. The sequence goes on along the minus strand of NW_026575124.1, from coordinate 137,664 downwards.
TAAATAGGTAAATAAAGAAAATTTATTTCTTTTTTTTATAAATTTATTTTTTATTGGTGTTCAATTTGCCAACATACAGAATAACACCCAGTGCACATCCTGTCAACTGCCCACCTCAGTGTCCGCCACCCAGTCACCCCCACCCCCCACCCTCCTCCCCTTCCACCACCCCTAGTTATTTCTTTATAAAGAAATTTATTATAAATTTATTTCTTTCTGTCTTTCCTTCACTCATGCTCTCTAAATAAATAGGTAAATAAAGAAATTTTTTTAAAAAAATGAAAAATAGGTTAAGATTTGCATTCTTGGTAATTACAGACCTATGAATTTGTTTTAATTAATATTTCATTAAAAAGGTAAAATTTATTTTAGTATGTTTTAAAATAATTTGTATAGTTAGTATATTTTAGAGATTTTGTTCATTCATTCATTCATTCATGAGAGACACACACAGAGAGGCAGATACACAGGCAGAGGGAGCAGCAGGCTCCCTGTGGGGAGCCCCATGTGGGACTCCATCCTGCACCCCCAGGATCACACCCTGAGCCCAAGGCAGGTGGTCAACCACTGAGCCACCCAGGCCTCCCTAGTTAGTATATTTTAAAATAATTTGCAAGTTATGATTTATATTTGTATATTTGCATTTTTTGTTGATACTTTTCTCAGTTCACAGAAATGAATCATTAAGCAGAAGAGCAGTTATAGAAATAGTGGTACAAATACAACAATTCAAAATAAGCTATGTAAATTGAGAAGACTTTGGTGCAGATACAGAATGTGAATCCATAGTGCTAAGTGACTTTGCAAGGACTTTTGCACAAGCAACCCCAAAAGAAAAGCACCAGTAGAAATCACTCCCTTTCCAAATGTTATTTGCTATAAATAACTCTCTAATTCAATTAATAATTTGTCTGAAATTTTTGTGTCAAGTCCAAGATCTAGTCTCATTGTGCACCTAGTGATAATTTTCCTGGATTATGGGAGGAAGTAGAACAGGTGAGTGTATTAACCAGAAGAAGTAATAATCAATATTATTGTGGATTTAGGGTTTGGAGGGTGTTCCTCCAAACAGTAGCCCTGGGCTCTCTCTATAAATTACCACTCATCTGCAAGCTACAGTTTTGGATGGCACCTGCCAACTGCGTTTTGAAGCAGATGATTTTGATTCCTTAATCGCTAGAAGTCCTTCAAATAAGTCTGGCTTGGGAAACTTGAGTTTTAGCACAGCATCTGAGAGAATGAACAGCTTCCTAGCACATTCCTGAAAAATCCATGTGTGGTCAATGCCTCCTCACTGCTTTAATTCAGATCTCAGCCTACACACAGAGGACCCTACCTGTCTGGTAGCTGGAGCTTTCCTTCATTAGCTGTGCTGGTATCTTTCCGTATGTTTCCTCTTTCAGTGCTGTGGTCTTTGTTTGTTGTTCTTCTTTGGTGTATCGCCAAGAATCTGTGTCTTTCTCTGAATGCTTGTAATTGTTCCCTTTAGACATCTCCCATCTTCTTTTTCAGATGACCACTAGATATGCTATTTTACAAACATTTCCAGGGAAATAATGGCTCCTCTTGCCTGAGGCACATTTATTTTCTGGGCTTAGCTGTGTAGATCTGAATACTGCTTTTTATCGCTTCAGGGAAGGGCAGAGACACAACCAAATTTTGGGCAAGCAGGCTGCTACTGTAAGTCTTGACTTGGCTAGAAGTATAGTAAACCCCTGTGATTCCTGATATCTTGGCCCACCATTTTGTTCTATCACAAGTACTTAGTCCATAGGTCAGTGCAGGAGGCATTTTACATCAGATTTCACTATTGGAGAGACCAGTCCTCGGGACTAGCTTTTTCTTTCTTTCTTTTTTTAAAAAAGATTTTATTTATTTATTCATGAGAGACAGACAGAGAGAGGCAGAGACATAGGCAGAAGGAGAAGTAGGCTCCCTGAGGGGAGCCGGATGTGGGACTCAACCCCAAGGACCCCGGGAACACGCCCTGAGCCAAAGGCAGATGGTCAACCACTGAGCCACCTAGGCATCCCAGGACTAGCTTTATTTATCTGTCCCTCTTTTGTATGGTTCAAGATCATCCTCTGCTCCCAGCCATATTTTCAATCATACTTGTTTAGTGTGATAGAATTCCTATTTTTGTTCTTCATGCACCTCTCAATGCCTCTGAGTAGAATGGAAGAGAAAGGCAGTAGTAACATTTCACTGTTTCTGAACATGTATCTCTTTGCTATCAGGACTTTCTGTTCATCTCTCTTGGCACCAAGATCCTGTATACTTGTTTCACTCATGCTATGCTACTGCACATACTGGTTATCCATGATATGGAAGACAGATAAAACTGAGAGGGGTTTGCCCTGATTCTGAAGAGTTGTAGGATATAACAGTTAGGAATACCTTCAATTTGGAAGTCTTAGAATAAAGAGAATGAGCCCTGCCATGAAGGAGGCTAATAGTTATTGGCATCATGACATGAAGCTTGATGCCAGCAGGTTGGAGTAATTATTTAGAACTAGTACTCACAACTCTACTTGCTCAATGGCACCGATCTTAAAAAAGCTCAGATCCAGAATCTTGTTTTATAGACTCTAACTATATCCTAGTCCAATCTTTTTTTTAAATTTATTTTTATTTTTTAATTTTTATTTATTTATTTTTATTTTTTAAAGATTTTATTTGTTTATCCATGAGAGACACAGAGAGAGACAGAGACACAGGCAGAGGGAGAAGCAGACTCCATGCACGGAGCCCCACGTGTGACTAGATCCTGGGTCTCCAGGATCACACCCAGGTTGAAGGCAGCGCGAAACCGCTGAGCCACCCAGGCTGCCCTACAGGTGCTTTTAGAGTTGTCCCCAAAATGCAGCTCCTTTAATGTTGAGAAGTTTTCACTCTCTTACATAGGTGAGGACTGGATAAAAACGAATCTCTTCTACGTGTCTCCTACTTTCTCACACATGGAGTTGTTTTCCTTATCGTTATCCAGCAGTCTCGATTCCATGTGACCGAACTTTTTTTTTAAATTGTACTTATTTAGATTTTTTTAGAGAGAGAGAGCACTGTATGAAGGGGGAAAGGGGGAGAGAGAGGGAAGGAGGGGAGGGGAGGGGAGACGGAGGGAGGGAGAGGTACAGAGAGACAGAGAGAGAGAGAGAGAGAGAGAGAAAGAGAGAGAGACAGAGACAGAGGTAGAAGCAGGCTCCCCACAAGGAGCCAGATGCGAGAATGTCCTAGTCCAATCTTAAAGTGCTCAAAGTCTTATCTTCCCACTGGCTTGTGTTACTGTCTTTTTAACCTTTTGTGACCAACTCTGAGGCTGTCTATAAGTTTCTATACCCATGACAAATCTACAAGTTATTACTTTTGGATTTACATAATATCTTAATTAACATAAATGTAGTACCTGGCTATTTAGTGGTAGTGGTGGTTAGGGGTGGAGAGCCTGGTAATAGCTCATAGGATAGCTAGATACTGTCATACATACTTTTCAAATTCTCTGTTTTCCTGAAGTAGGAAGTCTCTGGATCCAGGTTATATCTGATTTTTATAGTCTATGTTGCTATAGTTTTTCCCTATTCCTGAGCCCCTAGCCATGAACCACCATATCATGGGATTCTTTCTGGGCTTTGCTGAATGCCTGGATTGACTGGACAACTGCCAGCTCTGATCCTGGGACTATGGCATGTAATGACATATACTCCCTTTCCATATTCTGTATGTCTCTAGGGGGCAGGGGGTGTTGGCCATGGGCCCTTATTTTATTTTCTGATTGCCTCACTCATATTAGCCCTGAAGCCTCCTTTGTTCCTGAGGTAGACTGGGGACATCCTGCTTCCTTCAAGAAACAAAGGTACAAACAAAACCAAATGGGAACAGAATCATGCTTGAAACTCTCTCTGGGCAGAAAACAATACCTGGTATGGACTAGAGAGTAGGGGAGGAGAAGGAAAAATGGGGTGAAAGTACAGAAGGAAGCTGGCAGGCTCAGCTGGCATGGCCAGTCTCTCTTTATCCTCTTCCAGGATGTAGGGCTTTATTCCAGGGCCCCTGAGGCTTTCTCCACAAATAAAAGGAGGTGGAGTTGTGTGGTGCCTCCATTTCAGGCTCTTGGGGGCAGCCAAAATGATGTCCTTTGTCTCTCTGCTCCTGGTTGGCATCTTGTTCCCCGCCATCCAGGCAAAGCAATTTACAAAATGTGAGCTGTCCCAGGTGCTGAAAGACATGGATGGCTTTGGAGGCATTGCTTTGCCTGAATGTGAGTTCCCTGCTGCCTTGCTTCATCTCATTTTTCATCTACCTGTCTCTTCTACCCTCATTTTCCTCTCCATTTTCATCCAATTATATAATAATCCTCTTATCTTCTTAACTGTTTACTCTTTTGTTACATCTATTCATGTATCTTCCATTTCTTATCATCTGATCCTTATTGGAACTCTTCTTCTCATTAAGATACTTTGTGCATTGTCATATTTGGAAATTAATTAGAGAGTCTTTCTATGTCTGGTAATACAGGTCCTCATTTATGCTATAAATGCTGTGTTTGGACACCTCTGTGATAGCCCTTTTTCATCTTTCCCTCAGGGATCTGTACTATATTTCATACCAGTGGTTATGACACACAAACCATAGTCAATAACAATGGTGGCACAGAATATGGACTTTTCCAGATCAGCAATAAATTTTGGTGCAAGGATGACCAGAACCTTCAGTCAAAGAACATCTGTGACATCTCCTGTGACAGTGAGTAGTCCCTTTTACTTTGTTCCTCTGTTTTCCTGGAGCCTACCCCTGGGATAATCTCATTTTTGGTATCAAGGACACCTCTGACTTCATTGTCTTCTACTCCACTTTAATTGTGGTGTGGGACTTGAATAGACAGTGCTGAGTAAAAGGCTGTTAGAATTTTCATGTTCACCAAAGCCGCAGGCAGTTCCCTGAAGTAGATGAGCTTAGCGGTTTGGAAATCTTGAAGTCTGATACCCTGCATTTTCAGAGTTGATGAAGCTGATAATTCCTCTGAAGATACCCAAGAGAAGTGAAGGGGGGCATTACCGTATTGGCTTTCTAATATAGGAAGACAAGAGGCATAAGCCTACATTTCAGAGAAGGACCAGACTTGCTTGATCCAGGGAAGAGGGAACTCACTATCTTTCTGGGTAATACTTAGCTCTCACATTCCTGTCCTTGTAACTCCTGCCAGAGTTCCTGGATGATGACCTTACTGATGACATGATTTGTGCCAAGAAGATCCTGGATAAGGAAGGAATTGACTACTGGTGAATCCTCATTCTATTTTCTACTTTTCCCTTCTCTTCCTTTTTCTCACTTCTTTAGGCCAGCACCACTGCCCTCTCCTTCTATCTCCTGGCTATTTAATGTAGAATGTATTTTCCAAAACAAAACTCATCCAGCAGACTCAGGTTTCCAATTTTCAAGCCTCCTCCATGACACTCTTGTTTGGTAATATTCCTATTAAGCATAGGGAATAGAGGACTGGGACCTAGGTCTCCCTTCACCTGAACATGGATATCTATTTCTGATTGTTTAGTCCTAGACCCTGAAGTAAGCCCTTGATACCATTCATGTCCTTTCCAGCCCTACAATTTTCTTGAAGTTTTAAAGTGGATGCTATCCACTAGGTGGCTCCGTGTCCCTTGCCATTTGGCTAGGAAAGTCTTTCTTTAATTTTCATCCACACTCTACCACCTTGGCCCTCCTGCGGGTAAAGTTAGATGGAAGTTCAAGCTAAGATCCAGTTAGCCAAAAAAAAAAAAAAAAAAAAAGATCCAGTTAGCCAACTTGTCCTGTCTCCTTTTCCATTATCAGGTTGGCCCATAAACCACTCTGCTCTGAGAAGCTGGAGCAGTGGCGCTGTGAGAAGTTGTGAGTGCCTGCTGTCATTGGTGCTTCTGCTTCTGTATGTTCCCGGAATGCCTCTTCCCTAAGGCTACCTCAGTTTGATTCTTTCTTCTTCCTTGAAGCTGATTTGTCTCTGAATCCTGAGCCCTGTGGTGACACCATTGGACACTTGAGGACTATTCTCCAGCAATGCATGGCTGGTACACTGGACTTTTGACCCTTGTTCAGTCCCTCTGATGGCACTTTCAGTACAACAATGGATTTCATCTCTGTCTTGAATAAAGGGCCTGATTTTGAATGACTAGCTGTATTTTCTTCCCAGAGGGAGGAGGAGGAAATAGCATGAATGGGTGGACATTGAAGTTGTAGGTCATAGTCACCTCTCATCTCTATTGAAGAGGAAATAGGCTGAACTTATAATAGAAAGACGGAGGTTACTTTCTGTACCAATTCAATTCAACAAGGTTACTGATCATTTGGCATATTCAAGGAACTATCGAGGGAGTCAAAAATTGGCAAGAGGGTCTCTTTCCTCACGGACAAGTAGGAAAGAGAAGATAAATATTGATAAATAATTATAATACAAGGAATAATGTCATAGCATCATGAGAGAGGTTAGAAATGTTCTTCAAGCATTCATAAGAGAAAAAGGTACTTTATTTAGGGGAGTGCTATGGGAAAAAGAGGTCAAAGAAGGATTCATGAAAGGAGTGACAGTTAAGTTGGTTTTGAAGTATGAGTTGGATTTTGACTGGTGGAGATGTGGGATAGGAGAAGAACAGAAAGGACAAGGGCAAGGATGGGGCACCAGGAATCTATAATGGGGGGACATCTATAATAGATGCTCAGTGGTTGAGCATCTGCCTTTGGCTCAAATTGTGATTCCGGAGTCCTGGGATCGAGTTCCACATCGAGCTCCCTGCAGGGAGCCTACTTCTCCCACTGCCTATGTCTCTGCCTTTCTCTTTGTGTCTCTCATGAATAAATAAATAAAAAATCTTTAAAAAGAAAAGAATCTGAAATGGGTGACTTGCATGGTTTGAGGGACTTCCTTACTCTTGAGGTAAGGAAATATCCTTTTTTTTTTTTTGGTTTTTGTTTTTGTTTTAGATAAGGAAATATCCTTCACAAAGTGCTGTGAGAGGATCACAGGACCCTTACAGTCAGCTCAGCCATTGCCATTTGCAATGACATGGATGGAGCTAGGGTATTATGCTGAGTGAAATAATTCAGTCAGAGAAAGACAAATACCATATGATTTCTCTCATATATGGAATTTAAGAAACAAAACATGAACATATGGGAAAGGTGAACATTTGGTAAAAAAAAGAGAGGCAAACCAAGAAACAGACTTTTTTTAAAAAAATATTTTATTTATTCATGAGAGACAGAGAGAGAGGCAGAGACATAGGCAGAGGGGGAAGCAGGCTCCCAGCCGGGAACCTGATGTGGACATTGATATGGGCCTTGATGAGGGCCTTGATCCCTGGCCTCAATCCTGGGACTTGTTCCTGGGACTCGATCCCGGGACTGGGATCATGCCCTGAGCTGAAGGCAGACGCTCAACCACTGAGCCACCCAGGTGTCCCTCTTTCTCTCTGTCTATCCCAATTTCTCCTCTATGCTACTTTCCTCTGACATCTACATATAATTTCCTTTGGATAAGTACCCCAAATTGGGAATACTGGATCATGTAATAGTTCTTTATTATTTTTTTTGGGATCCTTCATAGGTTTTTTTGTGAGAATTTTCTTGAGTGGTAACTGGGCCTCCTGTGGATAGATATCAGATGCTCCATGGAGGTATCCCCATCTCGCTTCATTAGGAGAGGATTTTGGGGTCAGAGGAACTAATGCTTCTCTTTTGCAAAAGGAAGAATGCTGAGATACCTGGTAATAGCTCTTCCTGCTTCCTCTTCTGTTGCACAACTCTTTCTCCTGTTGCGAGAGGATGCAGTGGAGCTAGGTTACAAGGTAAGCCTGGGCTTCCTGGCCAGCACCCTCCTGAGAGCTGCCTTCACTTCCTGGTTCTTCAGACTGTAGATGAGAGGGTTTAGCAGTGGGGTCACCACACTGTATTGCATGGAGAGTACTTGTTCCAGGGCTGAGCCGGATGCTGGGGTCATGTACCTTGGAGGGAATAGCACAAATGAGTAAACTGAGACCAGAACAATGGTCACAATACTGTTGGCAGCCATGGTCCATCCCATCCCAGAGACTGCAAAGAGGGTCCTCAGAGCTGAATGGACTAATGGTGGTAACAGCATCTAGATATGATTGTGTGATTAGGGAGAGCTGAGTCATTTCTACCTTCAATGCCTCCAAACATGTGTTATCTTGTAAGAGCTGCCCCAAGGAAAAGGAAAGTGCTGAAGGTTAGAATAAAACTAACAATTTCATTTGTTTCTGTAGTACTTCAAAGTCTTCAAAGCATATTTTCTTAATAGTTAGGACAAAGGTGTGAGGATTTTTTCCCCTTCTTTTCCTTGTATATACAACTGTATGTTCTCATCTTGTGAGGATTGTTTCTTACAAAAGTGTATGGTTATTCTAATAATGCTATCATTGTTCCCAACATTTATGGCTCTGGGAATTACCCTCAGTCACGGCACATCATTTTATATAATGCTAGTGGAACAAACATTTGTCCTTTTAGGTGCCTTTTTCTTTGGTTTAGAAAAGAAGCCAAGCTTGGTAAATAAAGTGGAAGATAAAAATGTGTTAAGCACAAGATACGAATCAAAAATAATAAGGTTAAATATTGAGGATCATTTTTTTAAATTTATTTTTTATTGGTGTTCAATTTGCCAACATATAGAATAACACCTAGTGCTCATCCCATCAAGTGCCCCCCTCAGTGCCTGTCACCCAGTCACCCCCACCCCCCACCCACCTCCCTTTCTACCACCCCTTGTTCGTTTCCCAGAGTTGGAAGTCTCTCATGTTCTGTGTCCCTTGAGGTTCATTTTGTTGAGGATCACTGGGAGTATTTCCCAAAGAAGTGTTATTTATTTATTTATTTATTTATTTATTTATTTATTTATTTATTTCAACAGTGCCATCATCATTGGAATGTTATTTGCAGGTTCTGGTGTGCTTGATTTAAAAAGATATTCATTTTACTGTCATTTTTCTTCATCTAATCTATCCCTCCTAATATTTCTGTGGAGTAGGTAGGAGCCATCTTATAGTCTCCTTATGGTATATGAAGAATAGGATACAAGAAGATAAAGAGATTTGTCCACAGCCTCAAATGAGCTCTTCTGGACTATTCCTTATCATCTTTTTCTTCTCCTGCCTTCTCTCTAAGTAACAGGCAAGTGAGAAAAGTATGGAGCAATTTGTATAAATCCATCTCCAGTTCACCAGTAGACATCATGGGCCATTAATTATTCTGCTCCTAGTAAGTGAGGACTTGTCAGCTAGAGCTGTTTATGTTTGAGACAAGCGTGGTAGGAAAGAGCATGAGATTTGGAGTCACTTATATTATGGCTCAATTTCTAACTTGCTCTGGGGACTTTGAGTACTTGGTACTCTTGAAACTTAGGTTCCTTACCTGAAAGTGAGATTAATAATATTTCTCTTATAGTGTGCTACATATTAAAATTGAGCTTGACTACATAAAATGGTGTATGGAAAGTGTCTAATAAATACTTATAGCACAAATAAGCTTCAGAGACATCATCTTCCAGTAGGAAAAAAGATATCATCTGTTTCAAGAATGATATGTTTTATTGTTTTGTCTAGCACTGAATAAAAATCTACCAAGGGCTTTCTGATTTCCTTTTCCTATCAATCATAAGTTAACAAAAATAAGAATGTCTCTAGTCCTTTTATAAGCTCATCTTTCAGAGTTAGACAATTGAGACCTGAGAAAGAAAATAGATTTTTTATAATTCACACAGCTCGTCTACAGCAGAGCCAGAACTAGAACTCAGGCCTTCTGAATTCCAATCCAGTCATTTTCTTGCTATTTTGCAATGCTCTGTTCTACAGACCAGGACACTTTTGGGTAAGGGATATCCTACATTGACATTTGGGAGGTTATAGTATGACATACCTGATAACTCCTGAACCATAAAAGTTGGTGATCACAAGAAGATGAGAAGAGCAGGTGGAAAAGATCTTTCTCCGACCGGTGGCAGAGTTGATTCCTAGGGCTGTCATGATGATACGAGTGTAGGAGCCCAGCAATAGGACAAAGGTACCAAGGCCCAGGACTGCCATGGTGGTCAGGTTGGAGGCAACACTAACATAGGGGTCAGAACAGGTCAACAGGAGCACTGGAGGAAGCTCACAGGCAAAACTACGGACAAGATTGGGTCCACAGAAGTGCTGCTGAGCCAGAAGGATGCTGTTAACCAGGCTAGTCCCTACTCCTATGGCCCAGGATGCTACCACCAGGCCAGTACATAGCTTCTTATTCATAGCCACCACATACAACAGTGGGTGGCACACAGCCTGGAACCGGTCATAGGCCATGACTGAAAGGAGGCAAGTTTCAGTGGCCCCAGAAAATATGACCAAGGAGATCTGGGTGAAACATTCAACAGAGGAAACAGTCTTCCACTTGGAAAGGAGGTTCTCTAGCAATTTAGGCACAATGATTGAGGAATAGAAAGCATCCAAGAAGGAGAGGTGACTCAGGAAGAAGTACATGGGTGTGTGGAGGTGAGAATCAGCCCTGGTGACCAGCAGCATCGCCAGGTTCCCCAGAATGGTCAGGAGGTAAATCCCCAGGAAGAGCACAAAGAGCAGAGCCTGGATCTGAGGATTGTTGGATAGTCCTAGGAGGACAAATGTGACTGTGGTTATGTTGCCAACTTCCATGGTGCACTTCAGTTCTCCTTTCAGAAGGACAAGAATGGAAAAGAATGATCTAATGAGTTACCAGTCTTGGGGATGAAGCTTTGGAAGTAAAACTTCATGGCTGATCCAGGACAGATTGTGTAGCAGGAACACCTCTGCCACGTCAGACCTCATTAGTCCTTCCTGGCTCAGGGAAGGAAGCTATTGGCTAAGGTGGAGAAAGTGGGAAAGAAGAATGTAGACAAGCAGACCTGGAAAGGAAAGAGAAGAGAATAGGGATTATCAGGACTGGAGAAGGAAAGTAAAGCATTTGGGAACAGAATTCAGAGCACTGAGAAGTACTGTTCTCCAGTTCCAAAAGAAATTGAGCTCAAACCACAGGAGGGCTGACTGGCACAGTGAATAAGTGATGACATTGTAACTGATTGGCTGACAGACCATGATGAATGATTGATTGATAGAGGTACTGTGCACCTAATGATGGTGCAAGTCATTTCTCTGCTACAGTAAGTTCAAGAGTAAGTCCCTTGAGTTTCTCATTTAAAAAAATCTGGGAAAACTAGATGGTTCTAAAGTCCATTCCAGCTTAGAAATTCTAAAGATTAAAAAAAAAGAAATTCTAAAGATTAAGGGACAATTTAATTTGGGTTTCACTGGTACTAAACAGAAATACTTTCTCCCCTTCTGTGTCAACCCAAGCAGAAGTGGTACGTGAGTGTGCTAATTTCACGGAAGCCAGGAAGGAGGAAGCCCTCAAAATGGAGGTGAGAGTTGTGCCCATCGGCTACTCCAAGGTCTTCCCATTCCCGGGTTTCTGTGAATCTATACTATACAGAACTCTTCTGTTCTGTAATCTCAAAACTTTACATGAAAGTCCATGAAAACTGTGCTATCCTCTGAGTTGGTACCAGAGGATTTGGATAAAGTCAACTCAAATTTGTACCATTTTCTGTGCATCACAGGGATGGTAAAAGTGAGAGAGAGAGAGAGAGAGAGAGAGAGAGAGAGAGAGAGAGAGAGAGAGAGAAAGAAGAGAAGAGAAAGAAGAGAAGAGAGAAAAGAGAGATAAAAATACCAAGAACACTTGGTAAAATGTAGAGTTATAGGTTTTCGCCTAGATCAGAGCAAGGTAAAATTGTCACCTTTCTCTTTGATGGGTAACTCAGTAGATAAGTGAGATTCTGATCTCTATTGATGGCTTGTGCACTCATGGATTCCCAGAGTAGGTAGTTACAGGAGAAGATGGATACGAATGAGAAGATTTGTCTTCACATGTGCATCCTAGGCCAACAAGAGATGGTCTCAGTGGATGATAATCAAATGACAGTCTTTCCAACCCTGGACCAAAAATCCCAGATGTGGCTGGGGCTTCTGTGGGCTACCCTCAACTTTGTCCCTCCTTTAGAAGATTCAGGGGTGGAACTTCTTAGCAAGGAAATGCCCCTATAGTCTTTCTGTCTAAGGGGAAGACTTCTTGACTCTGCCTCCCATATAACAATGGCCAGAGGGACTTGATCTCAGTTCTAGACCTTGGAGAGTGAGGGAGCTCCCTGGAGAGGTCCTTAAGCAGGAGGCCTGCCCTGAATGTGAATGAGGTCTCCAAGGGCCAACTATTCCTTCCCAGAATCATTCTTGTTTCAGTGGGTTGCATCATACAAGGCAGGGGGGGAACTAGGGTGGCCAATAATGTCTAAAGATAAAAATAGAGTTCTAAAGATTTCTGGTACAAAAACCTGGTATTTACTTCCTCTTTCTCTCCCTTCATCTTTCCCTTCCTTCTCATTTTGTTATGCTTTTTTTAAAAAATAAGATTTTATTTATTTATTCATGAGAGGCACACACACAGAGAGAGAGGCAGAGACACAGGCAGAGGGAGAAGCAGGCTCCATGCAGGGAGCCCGACGTGGGACTCGATCCCGTGTCTCCAGGATCATGCCCTGGGCTGAAGGCAGCACTAAACCGCTGGGCCACCAGGGCTGTCCATCATTTTGTTATGTTTTAAATCATATTTATGATTATGAAAATAATATAGTGATAAAATATAGAAAATTAAAAAGATAACTGAAGATACTTTAAAAATGAAAAAGATATTAGGGTGCCTGGGTGGCTCCGTTTTTTTTTTGTTTTTTTTTTTACTGGGTAAAACCATTTTATTAACTGACCAAAGCACTTCATTTTGTTTTCTGATTTGAGGTAAAACCATTAAACACGGTTCACAAGAAATACAAGAACTATTCAACTGCAGTTACAAGAGTTCGAAACCTCACTAGTTGTTCATATAATACTTTTACAAATTCATACAACTGTACAGTCTACTTAAGCTAAGTTTATTGTTGACCAAAAGACCAATATCAAAGACCTTGACGCTTGCCCTACTACTCTTGCAGTGGCTATGGTTTTGTAATAAGGGAAGAATAACTGTTACCTTAAGAAATATACTTTAAAAACCATTTGGCTAGTAATGTGTACTTTCTTCATTCCTCAGGGGTGTGTGTTGTGCGGTGTGTGTGTAGGCTCTCCAGAGGGCAAACGCCTGCTTCTGTTCACCATAATCCCTCTCACAGCAAAAACTGTGTGAAATCACCACTGTCCCACTGTGAACATGGGGATTGGGGAAATAGTTCTACAGTTTTTTTGTATATTTAGGTTTTTCGGGAAGCCAGTAGATTTCTTCCGAAGCTTTCTTTTGAACATTCAGATGGTGTCTTTAGAGCCTTATTATACATTGCTGTGTTAGTGGGTCTTCTAAGTGTCCAGAGGAGGACAAAAAGAATGATGCAGTCTAGAAGCACAGTGAATGTATTTTTCCCAACCAAGCCCAGCGTTAAGATCTCTTTCTTTCTTTTTTCCTGGGCAGCTCTCTTTAGTCAATACCAAGGCAGGCTTTGGAACACTGCAGATTTGCTTTAGAGGTAGATAAAACAGAAATCATGCAGTTAAGTCAATTGAGGAAGAAGGGCTTTGCACTCTTGAGGACATCAGGACCAGAAGGTGATTCCTTTTTTCTTGGGACTAGAAGGTCTTTTCCCATTTAACATTTTTACCTGTTTGGGGGAAATACCCAAGTCTTACCTGTCTCTCTCAGGAAAAATGAATTTAAAGGCAGCCTGTACTAACTACAGACAGAAGGAGAGAGTGCCAACATTTGGATTACGGCACTGCGGTTCACGGTCTGGGTCTGTGACACACAAACACGTCATGCACTTGGAGACAGAGGTTAATTGTATCAGTGTCACTAGTGATGTTAATTACAAAAATGTACAGAAAGTTCGAAACTTCTCTAAATATCGAAATCACCATGTTTTAAAGACAGACTGGAATGTTACAAATGATTCTGCAAAGTACAAAAAATAGACATGCTTCCACTGGGTGCTTTAATCATTTTTCCGAGCATTCTCATCTTTTGCTTCTTCCTCATCAGAGTACACAGTGGGCTCCCCCAACTCCTTCAGCAGTTTGCCCACATGACCATACTTGAAAGTGAACTGAGAGTCCCAGTCACTCGGGGTCTCCCTGCTGGGCAGGACTGAGGTCAGAAAGGTCATCGTACTCGTCCTTCAGTGCTTCCTTATCCAGGCAAAATGTGGCAAGGCCCCGGGATGCATCTCTTCCAGCAAAGACCCCGTATGGCCCCTCGGGCCCGTAGAACTTGCGGCCTTTGGTCACGACGAACACCTTGCAGTTGATGGCCATGAGTATGCGCGGGTCCTGGACGCCGTCGAAGCACCGCAGCTGGACTGGGGTGAAGTCAAGCTGCTTAAGGCGGGGCAGGGGGGTGGCTGGTCCCCGTGCACGATCTTGTACAGCAGGAAGATGCAGAGGCCGAGCAGCAGCAGGTTGAGCGGCGACGTGAAAATCTCGTGCAGCAGTCCGCCACCCTCCAGCTCGCTCGGGTCGGCGCCGGTCGCCGCCACATCCTCTGCAGGCGCAAAGGTTGGGCCGGGCTAGGGAGGGCTGCGGAGCTGGCTGCTTTCTCCTCCCTCTCAGCGAGCTAGTTGGTTAAGCATCCAACTTTTGATTTCTGCTGAGGTCATGATCTCAGGGTCATGGGATTGAGCCCTGGGTCGGGTTCCTTGCTCAGTATGGAGTCCACTTATGATTCTCTCTCTCTTCTTCTCCCTCTGCCAGTCCTCAACCGCCCCCCCCACAACTGCTCACTCTTTGTTTCTAAGAAAAAAAAAGATATCAAAGATATTTTAATTATTATTATTTTTTTTATAAATTAATTTTTATTGGTGTTCAATTTACCAACATACAGAATAACACCCAGTGCTCATCCCGTCAAGTGTCCCCCTCCGTGCCCGTCACCCATTCACCCCCACCCCCCGCCCTCCTCCCCTTCCACCACCCCTAGTTCATTTCCCAGAGTTAGAAGTCTTTATGTTCTGTGTCCCTTTCTGATATCTCCCACACATTTCTTCTCCCTTCCCTTATATTCCCCTTCACTATTATTCATATTCCCCAAATGAGTGAGAACATACACTGTTTGTCCTTCTCCGATTGACTTACTTCACTCAGCATAATACCCTCCAGTTCCATCCATATTGAAGCAAGTGGTAGATATTCATCCTTTCTGATGGGTGAGTAATATTCCATCGTGTATGTAGACCACATCTTCATTCATTCATCTGTCGATGGACATCGAGGCTCCTTTCATAGTTTGGCTGTTGTGGACATCACTGCTATAAACATTGGGTGCAGGTGCGCCAGCGTTTCACTGCATCTGTATCTTTGATGTAAATACCTAGTAGTGTAATTGCTGGGTCATAGGATAGCTCTATTTTTAACTTTTTGAGGAACCTCCACACAGTTTTCCAGAGTGGCTGCACCAGTTCACATTCCCACCAACAGTGCAGGAGGGTTCCCCTTTCTCCACATCTTCTTCAACATTTGTTGTTTCCTGTCTTGTTAGTTTTCCTCATTCTCACTGGTGTGAGGTGGTATCTCATTGTGGTTTTGATTTGTATTTCCCTGATGGCGAATGATGCGGAGCATTTTCTCATCTGCTTGTTGGTCATGTGTAGATCTTCTTTGGTGAAATTTCTGTTCATATCTTCTGCCCATTTCATGATTGGATTTTTTGTTTCTTGGGTGTTGAGTTTAATAAGCTCTTTATAGGGATCCCTGGGTGGCGCAGCGGTTTGGCGCCTGCCTTTGGCCCAGGGCGCGATCCTGGAGACCCGGGATTGAATCCCACGTCGGGCTCCCGGTGCATGGAGCCTGCTTCTCCCTCTGCCTGTGTCTCTGCCTCTCTCTCTCTCTCTCTCTCTGTATGACTATCATAAATAAAAAAATTAATAAGCTCTTTATAGATCAGATACTAGCCCTTTATCTGATACGTCGTTTGCAAATATCTTTTCCCATTCTGTAGGTGTCTTTTAGTTTTGTTGACTGTTTCTTTGGCTGTGCAGAAGCTTCTTATCTTGATGAAGCCCCAATAATTCATTTTTGCTCTTGTTTCCCTTGCCTTCATAGATGTATCTTGCAAGAAGTTGCTGTGGCCAAGTTCAGAAAGGGTGTTGCCTGTGTTCTCCTCTAGAATTTTGATGGATTCTTGTCTCACGTTTAGATCTTTCATCCATTTTGAGTTTATCTTTGTGTATGATGAAAGAGAGTGGTCTAGTTTCATTCTTCTGCATGTGGATGTCCAATGTTCCCAGCACCATTTATTGAAGAGACTGTGCTTTTTTCCAGTGGATAGTCTTTCTTACTTTGTTAAATATTACTTGACCATAGAGTTGAGGGCCCATTTCTGGGTTCTCTATTCTGTTCCATTGATCTATGTGTCTGTTTTTGTGCCAGTACCACACTGTCTTGATGACCACAGCTTTGTAGTACAATCTGAAATCCAGCATTGTGATGCCTCTGGCTCTGGTTTTCTTTTTCAACAATCCTCTGACTATTTGGGGTCTTTTCTGATTCCACACAAATCTTAAGATTATTTGTTCCAACTCTCTGAAGAAAGTCCATGGTATTTTGATAGGGATTGCACTGAATGTGTAAATTGCCCTGGGTAGCATAGACATTTTAGCAATATTAATTCTTCCAATCCATGAGCATGGCATATTTTTCCACCTCTTTGTCTCAATTTCTTTCAGAAGTGTTCTGTAGTTTAGGGTATAGATCCTTTACCTCCCTGGTTAGGTTTATTCCTAGGTATCTTATGCTTTTGGGTGCAATTGTAAATGGGATTGACTCCTTAATTTCTCTTTCTTCAGTCTTATTATTAGTGTATAGAAATGCCATTGATTTCTGGGCATTGATTTTGTATCCTGCCACATTGCCGAATTGCTGTATGAGTTCTGGCAATCTTGGGGTGGAGTCTTTTGGGTTTTCTATTTATAATATCATGTCATCTGTGAAGAGGGAGAGCCTGACTTTTTCTTTGCCAATTTGAATGTTGTTTATTTCTTTTGTTGTCTGATTACTGAGGCTAGGACTTCTAGTACTATGTTGAATAGCACTGGTGAGAGTGGTCATCCCTGTTGTGTTCCTGATCTTAGGGGAAAGGCTCCCAGTGTTTCCACATTGAGAATGACATTTGCTGTCGGCTTTTTGTAGATGGATTTTACGATGCTGAGGAATGTTCCCTCTATCCCTACATTCTGAAGAGTTTTGATCAGGAATGGATGCTGGATTTTATCAAATGCTTTCTCTGCATCTATTGAGAGGATCATATCGTTCTTGTTTTTTCTCTTGTTGATGTGATCTATCACGTTGATTGTTTTACGAGTGTTGAACCAGCCTTGCATCCCGGGGATAAATCCCACTTGGTCATGGTGAATAATCTTCTGAATGTGCTGTTGGATCCTATTGGCTAGTATCTTGGTGAGAATTTTTGCATCTGTGTTCATCAGGGATATTGGTATTAATTCTCCTTGTTGATGTGGCCTTTGTCTGGTTTTGGAATTAAGGTGATGCTGGCCTCATAAAACGAGTTTGGAAGTATTCCGTCCCTTTCTATCATTTGAAACAGCTTTAGTAGAATAAGTGTTATTTCTTCTTTAAACATTTGATAGAATTCCCCTAGGAAGCCAAGTCTATTTTTTTTTAAGATTTTATTTATTTTTAGAGAGAGTGTGTGTGCCCATGAGTGTGAATTGAATTGGGGGAGGAGCAGAAAGACAGGGAGAGAATCCCAAGCTGACTCTGTGATGAGCACAGAGCCCCATGCAGGACTTGCTCTCACAACCCTGAGGTCATGACGTGAACTGAAACCAAGAGTTGGGAGCTTAACTGACTGAGGCATCTAGGTGCTCCAGATGATCAGTCTTTGTAATGGATGAGGATTGAATGGTGATTAAGTACATAGAAGATAACAAAGCAACAATATAGAAGGAACTTGGGCTTTTCAGTTGGGACCACCCATATGCATCTCTGAACTTAAGAAAAGTAATCTTGGAGATCCCTGGGTGGCACAGTGGTTTGGCGCCTGCCTTTGGCCCAGGGCACGATCCTGGAGACCCGGGATCGAATCCCACATCGGGCTCCTGGTGCATGGAGCCTGCTTCTCCCTCTGCCTGTGTCTCTGTCCCTCTCTCTCTGTGTGACTATCATAAATAAATAAAAAAAAATAAAAGAAAAGTAATCTTTTGTTTGAGTCACTGTATTTGGGGATCTTTTCTATAACAGCTTAGGTTTTATCTTTCTAAAATAGATTTCCTGACCTACCCAAATTGTCTCCAATGTCCCATCACCAAAACTAAGGTTGCAATAACCCTCTTTTTTTTTTCCTTTGCATTCAGGGGCATATTCATTGTGTTTGAGATAATACCTCAGGTGTTTTCTTAGCTACACAGGGTAAAAGGAAGTTTTCTTATTACAAACTGACAAAGGTAAGAGGTAAAATATTTTTCACAACAGCCATTTGAGGATTTAGTTCTAGGGGAACCTGAGTGGCTCAGTTGGTTAAGTGTCTTCCTTCGAGCTCAGGTCATGATCCTGGAGCTCTGAGATCAAGCCCTGCATTGGGTTCTCTGCTCAGTGGGGAGTCTGTTTTTCCCTCTGCCCCTCATCTTGCTAATGTTCTCTCTCTCTCTCTCAAATAAATAAATATAATCTTAAAAAAAAATCTAGTTCCACATATTCAGAAATAGGTCTGGGTTTAATATAAATAATTCCTAATCATCCAAGGTTTCTTTTATAACTTAATATAGATAATAAATTAGGCTAAAATGCACTGTAATATCTGGTAGACTTCAGGATCTTTAGTATATCACAAAATATATTTTGATATACCAAAGAAGCAAGACTTGCAAGCAGATGTCTTAGACATAATTAATTTATAAAGTTCTGCTTTTTTAAAAAAAAGCTTTTTATTATTCATTTGAGAGAGAGAGAGAGAGGGACAGAGACAGAGACAGAGATAGTGGCAGAGATGCGCAATTGACTGAGCCACTCAGGCACCCCTATAAAGTTATACTTTTGAGACAATTTACTTTTTGGGGTGTCTCTTAGTCTCTAGAGGACAAACACAGAGAGTAGAGTCAGTGTAGCAGGCACACAAACTCTGTACTATATATAGAGATGCCTGGCCCAGGGAGAGGACGCACCCTGCTCCCTCACACTGCATACGAATTATGTGAATTATGTTGCATAGCACTGGGTCCATTCTCCGGATATCCTTCATGTTCTCCCCTGTTAGTCAAATACTGAATGGCCATGGTTCCAGGCAGAGGATCTGCAGGGTTGCAATCTGTGGAAAAAAAAAAAACAGATTGATAGCAACACCTTTGAAATATAGACAAGCAGTTATTCTGGTTGTCTTCAATTAGTTGGCTTCCTGAACTGTTGATGTCACAGAGATGGATTCTGGTTTGGAAGTTAACCTTTGGTGGCTTAAATGGATCATCAGATAAAAATGTGATATTCAGAGAGAATAGACCATCATCATATACAGAACCTGGACCATTCATAAAAGTTGTCTCCCTTGGGCTCTGCACTGCAGTTAGGAGGAGGACGAAGATTACCTAGCGTTATACCAGCAAGAGCCAAGCAGGCACAGCTCATTGCATACATGTTCTCATAAGAAATAATAAAAGGTCCTTAAGTAAGAGAACCTGACTGCACCTTTTGTCACACATGCTTATTCTAGACTCACTTGGTGGTTAGGTGGTTGTTGGGGTTTGCTGACTTGCTTTATCAAAGGAAATCAAACTTATCCCACCATTATAACAGGAGATAGTTTTGCAACTTGGAGTGAAGCCCCTCTGGGGTTAGGCTCCTACACTTCCCCAGAAACTGGGAGATAGGGGCACTGTCTTCTCTGATACATTCGGAAGAGCTGGTTCTTAGGTTCTTGAGAAAGACATTACTGGGTAGTAAAGCTGACAAGGGGCTTATTTATTTATTTATTTATTTATAAGTATTTTATATATTTATTCATGACACACCACACACACAGAGGCAGAGACATAGAGGGAGAAGCAGACTCCCTGCATGGAGCCCTGTGTGGGACTCCATCCTGGCAGGATCATACCCTGAGCTGAGGGCAGACACTCAACCGCTGAGCCACCTAGGTGTCCCACATTTTTATTTTTTTATTTTTTTGTTATTTTAAAAAAGATTTATTTATTTATATTCATGATAGACATAGAGAGAGAGAGGGAGAGAGAGAGAGAGAGGCAGAGACACAGGAGGAGGGAGAAGCAGGCTCCATGCACCGGGAGCCTGACACGGGACTCTATCCCGGGACTCAGGATCGTGCTCTGGGCCAAAGGCAGGCGACAAACCGCTGAGCCACCCAGGGATCCCCATTTTTATTTTCTTAAAGGGTTTTATTTATTTGAGAGAGAGATAGAATATGAGTAGGAGGAGGGACAGAGGCAGAGGGAGAAGCAGCCCCCCTCCCACTGCCACCAGCAGAGGGCCCATTGTGGGGCTCAATCCCAGGACCCCCAAGATTATGACCTGTGCTGAAGGCAAACACTTAAACGACTGAGCCACCCAGGCACCCAAGGGGCTTTTTGACTTTTAAAAAGATTTACATACATTTCAAAATGACAGAAAAAGAACTTATACTTACATGTTTTCTCAGGTAAATGCTGTAAGAAAAGGGAAGAGGGAGAGAAGTCTCTTCTCTTATTTTCAGTGGGGGAATTAGCCTTTTATTTTTACTTTGCAGCAAGTGCCCTTATGTCGTCCAATTGCTTCTGCCACCCAGTGTTGAAAAGGCTCTCATTTCTCCACTGCGTTTCTTTTGTGCCTTTCAAAAATCAGTTCACTAGATCTGTGTGGACCGATGTCTGGTTTCTCTGCTTTCATTGCTCTCCATGTCTATTCCTTTGCTGTCCTTTTGCAGATACAACACTGTGTTGAATACTGTAACTTTATAGTAAGTCCTGAGGGGGGCACTTGATGGGACGAGCCCTGGGTGTTATACTATATGTTGGCAAATCAAACTCCAATAAAAAAATATACAAAAAAAATACTAAGTCCTGAAATCGGATTATATAAGTCATCCCATTTTGTTCTTTCTCAGACTTGTTTTGGATGGTTTAGTACCTTTGCTTTTCCATTTTCACCAGTTTCCACAGGCCAAGTAAGTTTTCGAACCCTTCTCTCTGGCTGGAAGGGGGTTGCACTAGCACCTCACCCTCTGGTGGGCTTCAGTGAATTTCCTGCTTCAGGCTCAGCCTTTTGTTTCACAAGGGAGCTGGGGCAGTGGGCCTGGGAGATCTGATGGTGGCTGCTGTTCCCTGCCCCCAGCCAGCCCCTGAGGATGGGGACGGGAGAGCTTTCTTTGATGTCCCCCCACCATCCCCCCTGTGAGAGCCAGGTGGGGTTCCTGGGGGAACAGCCTGCAAGAAGGTGGGAGCTTCTTCTCTTTGACTGTACATCAAGAGCCTCAGCGTTTCTAGTTTCATCTCCCTCCCAGTTTGGAGGGCGCCAGGAGCTTCTGTCCTGAGTAAGCAAATGCTTGGGTTTTGTGTCCCCCTGCACCCATGTTCTTACCTCCAGATTTCTGGCCATCTGCCTGAGACAGTTCTCTGATGGTTAAGGTAAGTGGTTGACTTTCACTTTGTCCAGCATTTTTCTTATCGTAAGAGCAAGAGCGATAGCTGGCCAGTCCTCTGCATTTCTTTTTTTTTATATATATAAATTAATTTTTATTGGTGTTCCATTTACCAACATATAGAATAACACCCAGTGCTCATCCCGTCAAGTGTCCCCCTCAGTGCCCGTCACCCATTCACCCCCACCCCCCGCCCTCCTCCCCCTCCACCACCCCTAGTTCATTTCCCAGAGTTAGAAGTCTTTATGTTCTGTCTCCCTTTCTGATATTTCTCACACATTTCTTCTCCCTTCCCTTATATTCCCTTTCACTATTATTCATATTCCCCAAGTGAATGAGAACATACACTGTTTGTCCTTCTCCGGTTACTGTGGCCAAGTTCAAAAAGGGTGTTGCCTGAGTTCTCCTCTGGGATTTTGATGGAATCTTGTCTCACATTTAGATCTTTCATCTATTTTGAGTTTATCTTTGTGTATGGTGCAAGAGAGTGGTCCAGTTTCATTCTTCTGCATGTGGATGTCCAATTTTCCCAGCACCATTTATTGAAGAGACTGTCTTTCTTCCAGTGGATAGTCTTTCCTCCTTTATCGTATATTAGTTGACCATAAAGTTCTCATTTTAGACAGAAGGACACCTACAACCTGAAAATAAAAGGTTGGAGAACCATTTACCATTCAAATGGTTCTCAAAATATACCCTAAAAACTATAGAACACTTCTGAAAGAAATTGAGGAAGACACAAAGAGATGGAAAAATATTCCATGCTCATGGATTGGCAGAATTAATATTGTGAAAATGTCAATGTTACCCAGGGCAATTTACACGTATAATGCAATCCCTATCAAAATACCATGGACTTTCTTCAGAGACTTAGAACAAGTTATTTTAAGATTTGTGTGGAATCAGAAAAGACCCCGAACAGCCAGGGGAATTTTAAAAAAGAAAACCATATCTGGGGGCATCACAATGCCAGATTTCAGGTTGTACTACAAAGCTGTGGTCATCAAGACAGTGTGGTACTGGCACAAAAACAGACATATAGATCAATGGAACAGAATAGAGAACCCAGAAGTGGACCCAGTCCTCTGCATTTCTGAGCCCAAATCAGAAGTCTGAGTTTTTAAAAAGAACATTATAGTTCTTGTTTCCAGGTTGCCTTTAAAAATTTTTTTTTAAATTAAAAAAAATTTTTTCAGGTTGCTTTTTATTTTCCCATATTTGAGTCTCTTTACACACCCTCCCGATTTTTTTTCCTCTGTGGGGGCTGTTTTGGTCTATTACCTCCTTGCACTTTTTTAATGTGGTTTTTCTGATTAGCTACTTGATGTTTGCCTCTCTCTTTGTACTGCTGTTTGTTCATTGTGGCCAAAGTCTGCCTGGTTGAGTTCCATAAGTGGCGACAGTCTCCTGACAGAAGGGAGCTCCCCCCCACCCCCCACAATTGCCCATGTGCCTGTAGCAGCCTGCAAGTTGCCATCCTGCCTCCAGGTCTCCAGGCATGTGTATGTTTGCACGCTGGGCTTCCATGCTTTCCCATACTCAAGATAAAAGGATTTATCTCTAAGACAACCTACAGAATGGGAGAAAATATTTACAATTGACATACAGATAAAGGATTAGTATCCAAGATCTATAAAGAACTTATTAAACTCAACACCCAAGAAACAAAAAATCCAATCATGAAATGGGCAGAAGACAGGAACAGACATTTCTCCAAAGAAGACATACACATGGCCAAAAAGCACATGAAAAAAATCTCCACATCCCTTGCCATCAGGGAAATGCAAATCAAAACCACAATGAGATACCACCTCACACCAATGAGAATGGCTAAAATTAACAAGACAGGAAACAACAAATGTTGGAGAGGATGTGGAGAAAGGGGAACACTCTTGCACTGTTGGTGGGAATGTGAACTGGTGCAGCCACTCTGGAAAACTGTGTGGAGGTTCCTCAAAGAGTTAAAAATAAAACTACCCTATGACCCAGCAATTGGACTACTGGGTATCTACCCCAAAGATACTGATGTAGTGAAACGCCAGGACATTTGCACCCCAATGTCCATAGCAGCAATGTCCACAACAGCCAAACTGTGGAAGGACCCATGATGTCCTTTAACAGATGGATGGATAAAGAAGATGTGTATACACACACACACACACACACACACACACAATGGAATATTACTCAGCCATCAGAAAGGATGAATATCTACCATTTGCTTCAACGTGGATGGAACTGGAGGGTATTATGCTGAGTGAAGTAAGTCAATTGGAGAAGGACAATCATCATATGGTTTCACTCATGTGGAATATAAGAAACAGTGAAAGAGACTATAAGGGAAAGATGGGAAACTGAGTGGGAAAAAATTAGAGAGGAAGACAAAGCATGAGAAACTCCTGACCCTGGGAAACAAACAAAGGGTTGCAGAAGGGGAGGAAGGTGGAAGGATAGGGTAACGGGGTGATAGGCCGGCCCTAAGGAGGGCACTTGATGGGATGAGCACTGGGTGTTATACTATATATTGACAAATTGAATTTAAATAAAAAAAAGAAAGATTTATCTTGGTTTTAGTTCTCCCTTATATGTTTGGTGGTTGGACAGAAATATATTTGCATGAGGTAATGCCAACCTTTCACCTATAGGTTTATTACCTAAATGCTACTCCTCCTGGAAGCAATCATTTTCAGGTCCTGGAGGGAGTGGCCTGGACGCAATGGTCCTAGCAGCACTCTCCTGGGGCTGAGTGCACTGGCCCAGCTTCCCCATGGTGGCAGCTCAGCTCAGGACAACCAGGAAGTCTGAGTTTGGGAACAGAGTTCCGTGGGACATGTTCCAGCTGTCGACTCTGTACATTTTTGCATATAATAACATATTGAATATATTCAATGTTATTAATATGTTATTAATATTGAATATATTAATGGTCAACTGTGCCATATCTTCATTTTGCAGATCACTGGTCCAATTCATTGTCACTGCTTAATGCTCAGAGAGGAACCTATTGCTTTTGCTTCCAACGTCTTGTGGGAAGTTCCTTCAAGTTCTTGAGTACTTATAATGCATTCTCCCAGAAGATAAAATTTCCCCAAACCCAAATACCTTCTAATTTTCCTCTTTCTCAAAAGAGGTTATGGGTTTTATTATTTATTTATTTTTAAAAAAGATTTTATTTATTTATTCATGAGGGACACACAGAGAGAGGCAGAGACATAGGCAGAGGGAGAAGCAGGATTTCCACAGAGAACTGGTTGTGGGACTCCATCCTGTGACCTGAGATCTCTCCCTGAGCCCAAGGCAGACGCTCAACCACTAAGTCATCCAGATGTTCCTGGTTATGGATTTCGGGCAAAATAATCATAGCTCATTCAGACTTCACTACAGAGGCCTATATAACCAATTGATCATTTCTCCCTATGGCTCATAAGAAACCTTCCCTGGCAGCCATGCCAGCCTGCCTGCTGACCCCATACTTATTATTCGTCTCTCATTAAACTGCAAAAGGGCAAGAAGATTTTTTTTGTGTGTTAATGGCAAGAGTTAAACATGTTTCCATTGATAAAGAAGACTCCAAGGATCCAAAATGACAAATCTTACAAATCTATGATTTGTAGGAAAAGGATACAATATGACAGCAGCATTAAAATAAAGATATGAGGATGCCTGGGCGGCTCAGCAGTTGAGCTCCTGCCTTTGGCTCAGGGTGTGATCCTGGAGTCCTGGGATCAAGTCCCACATCAGGCTCCCTGCAGGGAGACTGCTTCTCCCTCTGCCTATGTATCTGCCTCTCTCTCTCTATGTCTCTCATGAATAAATAAATAAATCTTAAAAAACATAAAATAAAGATATGCATCACAGCCAAAGGCTGTCTCATAACAAGGGGAGAGAACTAGAGGGAGCTCACTTGTTTTCCCTCCACAAAGCCATGAAGCACATGCTTTCTCTCTTAATTAAAAACCATCATCATGTATGTCAAACATACCAGGCCCAGGAGCTCAGATGTAACTGGGCATGTGTGACATGTTGCTTCCTCAAACCAGCCTAGTAAACTAGTGGCTACTGCATGAACCATCTTCACAAAGGTAGCAGCCATTTGAAGATTCAAGGTGAGGGCAGACATTCCCTCAGGAGCTAGCAAACATTCTCCTCCACTTAGTGGTGTTCAATGAGGGGGACTTTGCTCCTTAACCTAAAATTCTCAGTAGCCACTTCAACAAGGACTCATCAGGAAGCTACTTTTTAACATGCTGAATATTCCTAAACTTCTAGAAGGCTGAGATCCTTTTTTATTTTTCATCCCTGTCTCTCCTTTCTAATGATCCCAGTCTTCCAGCTGGGTTCTCTGCTATGGTATCTGTCTCTTATCCATGTTACATAGTAGATATCAACCAAGCACTGTTTCTTTTTTTTTTTTTAATTTTTATTTATTTATGATAGTCACAGAGAGAGAGAGAGGGGCAGAGACACAGGCAGAGGGAGAAGCAGGCTCCATGCACCGGGAGCCCGACGTGGGATTCGATCCCGGGTCTCCAGGATCGCGCCCTGGGCCAAAGGCAGGCGCCAAACCGCTGCGCCACCCAGGGATCCCAAGCACTGTTTCTCTATCACGTGGGCATGCAACAAAATGTGTACTTAATATTTCCTGGATCCACAATATATTTTGGTGAATATTTACTAAAAATAAAGTAGGATTTTGATGGAATCTTGTCTCACATTTAGATCTTTCATCCATTTTGAGTTTATCTTTGTGTATGGTGCAAGAGAGTGGTCTAGTTTCATTCTTCTGCATGTGGATCTCCAATGTTCCCAGCACCATTTATTGAAGAGACTGTCTTTCTTCCAGTGGATAGTCTTTCCTCCTTTATTGAACATTAGTTGACCATAAAGTTGAGGGTCCACTTCTGGATTCTCTATTCTGTTCCATTGATCTATGTGTCTGTTTTTTGTGCCAGTACCACACTGTCTTGATGACCACAGCTTTGTAGTACAACCTGAAATCTGGCATTGTGATGCCCCCAGCTGTGGTTTTCTTTTTTAAAATTCCCCTGGCTATTCGGGGTCTTTTCTGATTCCACATAAATCTTAAAATAATTTGTTCCAACTCTCTGAAGAAAGTCCATGGTATTTTGATAGGGATTGCATTAAACGTGTAAATTGCCCTGGGTAACATTGACATTTTCACAATATTAATTCTGCCAATCCAGGAGCATGGCATATTTTTCCATCTCTCTGTGTCTTCCTCAATTTCTTTCAGAAGTGTTCTATAGTTTTTAGGGTATAGATCCTTTACCTCTTTGGTTAGGTTTATTCCTAGGTATCTTATGCTTTTGGGTGCAATTGTAAATGGGATTGACTCCTTAATTTCTCTTTCTTCAGTCTCATTGTTAGTGTATAGAAATGCCACTGACTTCTGGGCATTGATTTTGTATCCTGCCACGCTGCCAAATTGCTGTATTCCATCAAAATCCTAGAGGAGAACACAGGCAACACCCTTTTTGAACTCAGCCACAGTAACTTCTTGCAAGATACATCCACGAAGGCAAAAGAAACAAAAGCAAAAATGAACTATTGGGACTTCATCAAGATGAGAAGCTTTTGCACAGCAAAAGATACAGTCAACAAAACTCAAAGACAACCTACAGAATGGGAGAAGATATTTGCAAATGACGTATCAGATAAAGGGCTAGTTTCCAAGATCTATAAAGAACTTCTTTTTTTTAAAATTTTATTTTACTTTTTTTAATAAATTAATTTTTATTGGTGTTCGATTTACCAACATACAGAATAACACCCAGTGCTCATCCCGTCAAGTGTCCCCCTCAGTGCCCGTCACCCATTCACCCTCACCCCCCGCTCTCCTCCCCTTCCACCACCCCTAGTTCATTTCCCAGAGTTAGGAGTCTTTATGTTCTGTCTCCCTTTCTGATATTTCCCACACATTTCTTCTCCCTTCCCTTATATTCCCTTTCACTATTATTCTTATTCCCCAAGTGAATGAGAACATACACTGTTTGTCCTTCTCCGATTGACTTACTTCACTCAGCATATACCCTCCAGTTCCATCCACGTTGAAGCAAATGGTGGGTATTTGTTGTTTCTAATGGCTGAGTAATATTCCATTGTATACATAAACCACATCTTCTTTATCCATTCATCTTTCGATGGACACCAAGGCTCCTTCCACAGTTTGGCTATTGTGGACATGGCTGCTAGAAACATCGGGGTGCAGGTGTCCCGACGTTTCATTGCATCTGAATCTTTGGGGTAAATCCCTAACAGTGCAATTGCTGGGTCGTAGGGCAGGTCTATTTTTAACTCTTTGAGGAACCTCCACACAGTTTTCCAGAGTGGCTGCACCAGTTCACATTCCCACCAACAGTGTAAGAGGGTTCCCTTTTCTCCGCATCCTCTCCAACATTTGTTGTTTCCTGCCTTGTTAATTTTCCCCATTCTGACTGGTGTGAGGTGGTATCTCATTGTGGTTTTGATTTGTATTTCCCTGAAGGCAAGTGATGCAGAGCATTTTCTCATGTGCATGTTGGCCATGTCTATGTCTTCCTCTGTGAGATGTCTCTTCATGTCTTTTGCCCATTTCATGATTGGATTGTTTGTTTCTTTGCTGTTGAGTTTAATAAGTTCTTTATAGATTTTGGAAACTAGCCCTTTATCTGATATGTTATTTGCAAATATCTTCTCCCATTCTGTAGGTTGTCTTTGAGTTTTGTTGACTGTATCCTTTGCTGTGCAAAAGCTTCTCATCTTGATGAAGTCCCAATAGTTCATTTTTGCTTTTGTTTCTTTTGCTTTCGTGGATGTATCTTGCAAGAAGTTACTGTGGCCAAGTTCAAAAAGGGTGTTGCCTGTGTTCTCCTCTAGGATTTTGATGGAATCTTGTCTCACATTTAGATCTTTCATCCATTTTGAGTTTATCTTTGTGTATGGTGCAAGAGAGTGGTCTAGTTTCATTCTTCTGCATGTGGATGTCCAATATTCCCAGCACCATTTATTGAAGAGACTGTCTTTCATCCAGTGGATAGTCTTTCCTCCTTTATCGAATATTAGTTGACCATAAAGTTCAGGGTCCACTTCTGGGTTCTCTATTCTATTCCATTGATCTATGTGTCTGTTTTTGTGCCAGTACCACACTGTCTTGATGACCACAGCTTTGTAGTACAACCTGAAATCTGGCATTGTGATGCCCCCAGATATGGTTTTCTTTTTAAAATTCCCCTGGCTATTCGGGGTCTTTTCTGATTCCACACAAATCTTAAAATAATTTGTTCTAACTCTCTGAAGAAAGTCCATGGTATTTTGATAGGGATTGCATTGAACGTGTAAATTGCCCTGGGTAACATTGACATTTTCACAATATTAATTCTGCCAATCCAGGAGCATGGCATATTTTTCCATCTCTCTGTGTCTTCCTCAATTTCTTTCAGAAGTGTTCTATAGTTTTTAGGGTATAGATCCTTTACCTCTTTGGTTAGGTTTATTCCTAGGTATCTTATGCTTTTGGGTGCAATTGTAAATGGGATTGACTCCTTAATTTCTCTTTCTTCAGTCTCATTGTTAGTGTATAGAAATGCCATTGATTTCTGGGCATTGATTTTGTATCCTGCCACGCTACCAAATTGCTGTATGAGTTCTAGCAATCTTGGGGTGGAGGCTTTTGGGTTTTCTATGTAGAGTATCATGTCATCGGCGAAGAGGGAGAGTTTGACTTCTTCTTTGCCAATATGAATGCCTTTAATGTCTTTTTGTTGTCTGATTGCTGAGGCTAGGACTTCCAATACTATGTTGAATAGCAGTGGTGAGAGTGGACATTCCTGTCTTGTTCCTGATCTTAGGGGAAAGGCTCCCAGTGCTTCCCCATTGAGAATGATATTTCCTGTGGGCTTTTCGTAGACGGCTTTTAAGATGTCGAGGAAAGTTCCCTCTATTCCTACACTCTGAAGAGTTTTGATCAGGAATGGATGCTGTATTTTGTCAAATGCTTTCTCTGCATCTAATGAGAGGATCATATGGTTCTTGGTTTTTCTCTTGCTGATATGATGAATCACATTGATTGTTTTACGAGTGTTGAACCAGCCTTGTGTCCCGGGGATAAATCCTACTTGGTCATGGTGAATAATTTTCTTAATGTGTTGTTGGATCCTATTGGCTAGAATCTTGTTGAGAATTTTTGCATCCATGTTCATCAGGGATATTGGTCTGTAATTCTCCTTTTTGGTGGGGTCTTTGTCTGGTTTTGGAATTAAGGTGATGCTGGCCTCATAGAATGAATTTGGAAGTACTCCATCTCTTTCTATCTTTCTGAACAGCTTTAGTAGAATAGGTATGATTTCTTCTTTAAACGTTTGATAGAATTCCCCTGGGAAGCCATCTGGCCCTGGACTTTTGTGTCTTGGGAGGTTTTTGATGACTGCTTCAATTTCCTCCCTGGTTATTGGCCTGTTCAGGTTTTCTATTTCTTCCTGCTCCAGTTTTGGTAGTTTGTGGCTTTCCAGGAATGCGTCCATTTCTTCTAGATTGCCTAATTTATTGGTGTAGAGCTGTTCATAATATGTTTTTAAAATCATTTATATTTCCTTGGTGTTGGTAGTGATCTCTCCTTTCTCATTCATGATTTTATTAATTTGAGTCTTCTCTCTCTTCTTTTCAATAAGGCTGGCTAATGGTTTATCTATCTTATTAATTCTTTCAAAGAACCAACTCCTGGTTTTGTTGATCTGTTCCACAGTTCTTCTGGTCTCAATTTTGTTGAGTTCTGCTCGAATTTTAATTAACTCTATTCTTCTGCTGGGCGTCGGGTCAATTTGCTGCTTCTTTTCTAGCTCCTTTATGTGTAAGGTTAGCTTTTGTATTTGAGTTCTTTCCAGTTTTTGAATGGATGCTTGTATTGCGATGTATTTCCCCCTCAGGACTGCTTTTGCTGCATCCCAAAGATTTTGAACAGTTATATCTTCATTCTCATTAGTTTCCATGAATCTTTTTAATTCTTCCTTAATTTCCTGATTGACCCTTTTATCTTTTAGCAGGATGGTCCTTAACCTCCACATGTTTGAGGTCCTTCCAAACTTCTTCTTGTGATTGAGTTCTAATTTCAAGACGTTATGGTCTGAGAATATGCAGGGGACGATCCCAATCTTTTGGTATCGGTTCAGACCCGATTTGTGACCCAGTATGTGGTCTATTCTGGAGAAAGTTCCATGTGCACTTGAGAAGAATGTGTATTCAGTTGAGTTTGGATGCAAAGTTCTGTAGATATCTGTGAAATCTATCTGGTCCAGTGTATCATTTAAAGCTCTTGTTTCTTTGGAGATGTTGTGCTTAGAAGACCTATCGAGGGTAGAAAGAGCTGGATTGAAGTCACCAAGTATAAGTGTATTATTATCTAAGTATTTCTTTACTTTGGTTAATAATTCGTTTAAGTATTTGGCAGCTCCCACATTCGGGGCATATATATTGAGGATTGTTAAGTCCTCTTGGTGGATAGATCCTTTAAGTATGATATAGTGTCCCTCTTCATCTCTCACTACAGTCTTCGGGGTAAATTTTAGTTTATCTGATATAAGGATGGCTACCCCTGCTTTCTTTTGAGAACCATTTGAATGGTAAATGGTTCTCCAACCTTTTACTTTCAGTTTGTAGGTGTCCTTCTGTCTAAAATGAGTCTCTTGTAGACAGCAAATAGATGGGTCCTGCTTTTTTATCCAGTCTGAAACCCTGCGCCTTTTGATGGGGTCATTAAGCCCATTCACGTTCAGAGTTACTATTGACAGATATGAGTTCAGTGTCATCATGATATCTATTTAGTCCTTGTTTTTGTGGATTGTTCCACTGAACTTCTTCTTAAAGGGGAATTTTAAGAGTCCCCCTTAAAATTTCTTGCAGAGCTGGTTTGGAGGTCACATATTCTTTCAGTTCCTGCCTGTCTTGGAAGCTCTTTATCTCTCCTTCCATTTTGAACGAGAGCCTTGCTGGATAAAGTATTCTTGGTTGCATGTTCTTCTCATTTAGGACCCTGAATATATCCTGCCAGCCCTTTCTGGCCCGCCACGTCTCTGTGGAGAGGTCTGCTGTTACCCTAATATTCCTCCCCATGAAAGTCAGGGATTTCTTGTCTCTTGCTGCTTTAAGGATCTTCTCTTTATCTTTGGAATTTGCAAGCTTCACTATTAGATGTCGAGGCGTTGAACGGTTTTTATTGATTTTAGGGGGGATCTCTCTATTTCCTGGATCTGAATGCCTGTTTCCCTTCCCAGATTGGGAAAGTTTTCAGCTAGGATTTGTTCAAATACATATTCTGGCCCTCTGTCCCTTTTGGCGCCTTCGGGAACCCCAATTAAACGTAGGTTTTTCTTCCTTAGGCTGTCATTTATTTCCCTTAATCTGTCTTCATGGTCTTTTAACTGTCTGTCTCCTTTTTCCTCAGTTTCCCTCTTTGCCATTAACTTGTCTTGTATGTCACTCACTCGTTCTTCCACCTCGTTAACCCTCATTGTTAGGACTTCTAGTTTGGATTGTATCTCATTCAATTGATTTTTAATTTCTGCCTGATTGGATCTAAATTCTGCAGTTATGAAGTCTCTTGAGTCCTTTATGCTTTTTTCTAGAGCCACCAGTAGCTGTAGAATAGTGCTTCTGAATTGGCTTTCTGACATTGAATTGTAATCCAGATTTTGTAACTCTGTGGGAGAGAGGACTGTTTCTGATTCTTTCTTTTGAGGTGAGGTTTTCCTTCTAGTCATTTTGCTCAGTGCAGAGTGGCCAAAAGCAAGTTGTATTGGGAAAAGGAGAGAAAGAGAGAGAAGGAAAGAAAAGAGAAAGAGAAAAAAGAAAAAGAAGGAAAAAAGAAGAAAAAGAGAAAGAAAAAGAAAGGTGAAAAAAAGGGGGGGGTGGGGGAAGCAATCAGAAATCAAAAAGAAAAGAAAAAAGAAAAAAAACAAAAAACACGGGGGAGTATTCTGAATCTATAGACTTTAAGTCCCTTGACTTTCCCTGGAACTGGTCCGCCCAGCTGGTCTTCTGAGGGAGGGGCCTGCTGTGCTGATTCTCAGGTGTTAGCACTTGGGGGAGCTGCTCTGCCCCTGCCTGTTGCAGGGCTCAGTGGGGGTTGTTTACCCCGTGAGGCCCCAGGAGGAACAGCCGCAGTGGTTACGGCAGCTCTGGAAGCCTGGATTCAGCCCCCACAGGAACTACGGGGCTCTCCGTCCGCAGGGCCAGGAGGCTCCGGGGCGGGGCCGCTGATCTGCTCAGCTCGGGGCAGGAGCGTCCTCGCTGTCCTGGGCCCTCCCGGCCTCTGCCTGTCCCGGGGGAGGCCGGATCCTGGGCTGTGTCCCGGCGCCCTGTGCTCCGGGGCCTGCGCTGTGGGATTCGCGCTCCCGCCCCGCAGCCCCCTCCGCGGAGCCGCCGCCCGAGCCCCTCCGAGCTGCTCCGGCCCCGCCGTGCGCGCTGCAGCCCTTAGGGAGCTCGGCGCACTCTCCCGGGGCGCAGGTGTCTGTTAGTGTCCCCGGGAGCCCGAGGGCATCCCCGCCCTCCTGGGTCCTGCTCCACCTCCCTGCGAGCCCCTTTCCGCCCGGGAAGGTTGGTGCAGCTCCTGCTCCTCCGGGACGGGGCTCTCCTGTCCTGGGGACACTCGCCCCGGCCTCAGCCCGGCTCCTCGCGGGGCCCCTCCCCCTCGGAGGCCTTTTGTTTCTTTATTTCTTTTTCCCCGTCTTCCTACCTTGATAGAAGCGCGAACTCTCCTCACTGTAGTGTTCCAGCTGGTCTCTCTTTAAATCTCAGGCCGAATTCATAGATTTTCAGGATGGTTTGAAGGTTATCTAGGTAATTTGGTGGGGACAGGTGATTTGGGGACCCTACTCTTCCGCCATCTTGCCCCTCCCTATAAAGAACTTCTTAAACTCAACAGCAAAGAAACAAACAATCCAATCATGAAATGGGCAAAAGACATGAAGAGAAATCTCACAGAGGAAGACATAGACATGGCCAACATGCACATGAGAAAATGCTCTGCATCACTTGCCATCAGGGAAATACAAATCAAAACCACAATGAGATACCACCTCACACCAGTCAGAATGGGGAAAATTAACAAGGCAGGAAACAACAAATGTTGGAGAGGATGCGGAGAAAAGGGAACCCTCTTACACTGTTGGTGGGAATGTGAACTGGTGCAGCCACTCTGGAAAACTGTGTGGAGGTTCCTCAAAGAGTTAAAAATAGATCTGCCCTATGACCCAGCAATTGCACTGCTGGGGATTTACCCCAAAGATACAGATGCAACGAAACGCCGGGACACCTGCGCCCCGATGTTTCTAGCAGCGATGTCCACAATAGCCAAACTGTGGAAGGAGCCTTGGTGTCCATCGAAAGATGAATGGATAAAGAAGATGTGGTTTATGTATACAATGGAATATTACTCAGCCATTAGAAACAACAAATACCCACCATTTGCTTCCACGTGGATGGAACTGGAGGGTATTATGCTGAGTGAAGTAAGTCAATCGGAGAAGGACAAACAGTGTATGTTCTCATTCATTTGGGGAATATAAATAATAATGAAAGGGAATAGAAGGGAGAAGAAATGTGTGGGAAATATCAGAAAGGGAGACAGAACATAAAGACTCCTAACTCTGGGAAATGAACCAGGGGTGGTGGAAGGGGAGGAGGGCGGTGGTGGGGGTGAATGGTGACGGGCACTGACGGGGGCACTTGACGGGATGAGCACTGGGTGTTATTCTGTATGTTGGCAAATTAAACACAGATAAAAAATAAATTTATTATTAAAAAAGTAAAAATAAATTTGTCTCAGTATATCTATATGTTTGGATAATATATAAATTTAGGAATAATAGATATGTGCTTAGGTCTCTACATAATATCACTGAGTCCTTATAAAATCCACAGAAGATCGATATGATTACACTCATTTTAGAGATAAAAGAAACTCACAGAAATTAAATAACTTATTAGAGGTCTCACAGATGTTATATGTTTGAGCAAATAGGGTCTATTTGAGATAAAATTTTGGTTCATTCACATTGCTACCACAGTGTCCCAATATATTTCAGAAAGCAGGGTGGGTGGCATGCTCCAGCAGTAAAAGGGAGGAGATAAAATTTTGGTTCATTCACATTGCTACCACAGTGTCCCAATATATTTCAGAAAGCAGGGTGGGTGGCATGCTCCAGCAGTAAAAGGGAGGGATTCTTCTTCTTCTTTTCTTTAGTTTTGTTGTTGAGAGCTTAGAACGTTCCCTCATGTTGCTTCCTGGTCAATCCATTTCTTATTTTATTCAACCTTTACCTTCTGAAATTTTATAATGCTGGATAGATATTTAGTTAGATTTAGTCTTATTAGAATATTATTAATTATATCATCCATATTTTCCTTGCCATTGCCTCTGTTTTGACTATTCAGTTTATTAAGGACTCTAAAAATCTGTATAAAAGTCTTCCACGATATTATTCAGCCATCAAAAGGAATGAAATCTTGGCATTTGCAATGACATGGATGGAACTAGAGGTATTATGCTAAGTGAAATAAATCAGTCAGAGAAAGACAAATACCGTATGATTTCACTCATATGTGGAATTTAAGAACCAAAACATATGAACATAGGAGAAGGGAAGGAAAAATAAAATAAGATGAAAACAGAAAAGGAGGCAAACCATAAGGGGCTCTTAACTCTAGGAAACATACTGAGGATTGTTGGAAGGGATGGGGTGGAGATGGGGTAACTGGGTGATGGGCATCAAAGAGGACACTTGTGATGAGCACAGGGTGTATTATATGCAACTGATGAATCACTAAGTTCTAGCTCTGAATCTAATAATACAGTATATGTTACCTAAATTGAATTTAAGTAAAACATTAAAAAATTATTTCATCTTATCAATGATACACAATAATGTCTCCATTAGGTAGTATGTCTCTGAAAATATTCTTTATTTAATAACATGTTGGTTTAAGACTATTGGATACAGCATAAATATTCACCAAAGGCATTTGATTTTTTCTTTTTCTTTCATGAAATTGTTAGCATGCCCATTTAGGCCTCATTGATTTGATTAAAAAGTATCCATAAATATGTGGAAAAAA
Source organism: Nyctereutes procyonoides (assembly GCF_905146905.1). NCBI lineage: Eukaryota > Metazoa > Chordata > Mammalia > Carnivora > Canidae > Nyctereutes > Nyctereutes procyonoides. Next base: position 101,877 of record NW_026575124.1, on the reverse strand, counting down.
AGAAATATCTTCCACAATCATTATAAATTTGTTAATTTCCCTTGTTATTTTCTACAGTACTTTATGCTATGTGACTTGAGCACTTAAGGTTCACATTTTATCTTGTTTGTGACTTATAGATATCACTGTGGTTGTACCCTTCTAAATTTGAGAGTAATATTCATTCAGTCAGCGCATACTTATTGAGCATTTACTATATGCTTGACTACTGACTGCTGTACTAGATTCCTCGACTAATTTTTTTTTTTGCTTCAAATTCAATTCTGACTGACAGTGAGACCTTGACAACTTTCTCATATGCATTTTCTAGTTTAGACCTTTGAACAATTTTTAAAAACTTTCAACCTTCATGAATCCCCTGGAAGTCTTGTTTTTGGGATTATAATTTTTAAAAAGATTTAATTAATTTATTTATTTTTAGAGAGAGAGAGCCAGAGAGACAGAGCAGAGGGAGTGGCAGAAGGAGAGGGAGAGACAGAACTCAAGTAGACTTCCTGTTGAACGTGGAGCCTGACCTGGGCCTCAGTCTGATGGCCCTAAGATTATGACCTGAGCTAAAATCAGGAGATGGATGCTCAACTGACTGAGCTACCCATTATAATGTTAATTTTAATTATAATTTTTTTATTGTTTAAGATAATGGGTTTTTTAGTATAGTTGACACACAATATTTACATTTGTTTCAGGTTTACAGCATAGTGATTTCACAAGTTTATCCATTATAAAGTCTTTATTTTAAAAAATTTGTTTTGCCCATTTCATGATTGGATTGTTTGTTTCTTTGGTGTTGAGTTTAATAAGTTCTTTATAGATGACATGAACTAGACATGAACAGAAATCTAGACATGATTTGGAACAGAAACCTCACAGAGGAAGACATAGACATGGCCAACATGCACATGAGAAAATGCTCTGCATCACTTGCCATTGGGAAATACAAATCAAAACCACAATGAGATACCACCTCACACCAGTGAGAATGGGGAAAATTAACAAGACAGGAAACCACAAATGTTGGAGAGGATGTGGAGAAAAGGGAACCCTCTTGCACTGCTGGTGGGAATGTGAACTGGTGCAGCCACTCTGGAAAACTGTGTGGAGGTTCCTCAAAGAGTTAAAAATAGACCTGCCCTATGACCCAGCAATTGCACTGTTAGGGATTTACCCCAAAGATACAGATGCAATGAAACTCCGGGACACCTGCGCCCCGATGTTTCTAGCAGCGATGTCCACAATAGCCAAACTGTGGAAGGAGCCTCGGTGTCCATCGAAAGATGAATGGATAAAGAAGATGTGGTTTATGTATACAATGGAATATTACTCAGCCATTAGAAATGACAAATACCCACCATTTGCTTCGACGGGGATGGAACTGGAGGGTATTATGCTGAGTGATATAAGTCAATCAGAGAAGGACAAACATTATATGGTCTCATTCATTTGGGGAATATAAAAAGTGGTGGAAGGGAATAGAGGGGAAAGGAGAAAAAATGAGTGGGAAATAATCAGAAAGGGAGACAGTACATAAAGACTCCTAACTCTGGGAAACAAACTAGGGGTGGTGGAAGGGGAGGAGGGCGGGGGGTGAGGGTGAATGGGTGACGGGTACTGAGGGGAGCACTTGACGGGATGAGCACTGGGTGTTATTCTGTATGTTGGCAAATTGAACACCAATAAAAATTAATTTATTATTAAAATAAATAAATAAAAATAAAATAAACTTAAATCAAAAAAATAAATCTGCTAACAACCTTAAAAAAGTTTTTTAAAGATTATTTATTTATTCATGAGAGACACAGAGAGAGAGAGGCAGAGACACAGGCAGAGGGAGAAGCAGGCTCCATGCAGGGAGGCCGACGTGGGACTCGATCACGGGTCTCCAGGGTCAGGCCCTGGGCCAAAGGCGGTGCTAAACCGCTGAGCCACTGGGGCTGCCCTAAAGTCAGGGAAGTCTTTGAAGTCTTTGTTTTGTATATAACATATGGCTTTTATAATCCAATCTTTAAGTCTTTCCCTTTCAATTTGACGAGTTTGTATTTCTATTATTGTTATAGTATGTGCTTGTTATTGAAGTCTTCTGCAATGTTCTTAAAAAAAACTTTTTTCCTACTTTTTTCGTGCTCTCTGTGCTATTTTGTTTCCTATCTTTTGTTTGTGCAGGAATGTCACTCTGTCTTTACATTTCTTTTTTTTTAATTTTATAAATTAATGTTTATTGGTGTTCAATTTACCAACATACAGAATAACACCCAGTGCTCATCCCGTCAAGTGTACCCCTCAGTGCCCGTCACCCATTCACCCCCACCCCCCGCCCTCCTCCCCCTCCACCACCCCTAGTTCATTTCCCAGAGTTAGAAGTCTTTATGTTCTGTCTCCCTTTCTGATATTTCTCACACATTTCTTCTCCCTTCCCTTATATTCCCTTTCACTATTATTCATATTCCCCAAATGAATGAGAACATACACTGTTTGTCCTTCTCCGGTTACTGTGGCCAAGTTCAAAAAGGGTGTTGCCTGAGTTCTCCTCTGGGATTTTGATGGAATCTTGTCTCACATTTAGATCTTTCATCTATTTTGAGTTTATCTTTGTGTATGGTGCAAGAGAGTGGTCCAGTTTCATTCTCCTGCATGTGGATGTCCAATTTTCCCAGCACCATTTATTGAAGAGAGTGTCTTTCTTCCAGTGGATCGTCTTTCCTCCTTTATCGTATATTAGTTGACCATAAAGTTCAGGGTCCACTTCTGGGTTCTCTGTTCTGTTCCATTGATCTATGTGTCTGTTTTTGTGCCAGTACCACACTGTCTTGATGAACACAGCTTTGTAGTACAACCTGAAATCTGGCATTGTGATGCCCCCAGATATGGTTTTCTTTTTAAAATTCCCCTGGCTATTCGGGGTCTTTTCTGATTCCACACAAATCTTAAAATAATTTGTTCTAAGTCTCTGAAGAAAGTCCATGGTATTTTGATAGGGATTGCATTATACGTGTAAATTGCCCTGGGTAACATTGACATTTTCACAATATTAATTCTGCCAATCCATGAGCATGGAATATTTTTCCATCTCTTTGTGTCTTCCTCAATTTCTTTCAGAAGTGTTCTGTAGTTTTTAGGGTATATTTTGAGAACCATTTGAATGGTAAATGGTTCTCCAACCTTTTATTTTCAGGTTGTAGGTGTCCTTCTGTCTAAAATGAGTCTCTTGTAGACAGCAAATAGATGGGTCCTGCTTTTTTATCCAGTCTGAAACCCTGCGCCTTTTGATGGGGTCATTAAGCCCATTCACGTTCAGAGTTACTATTGACAGATATGAGTTTAGTGTCATCATGATATCTATTTAGTCCTTGTTTTTGTGGATTGTTCCACTGAACTTCTTCTTAAAGGGGAGTTTTAAGAGTCCCCCTTAAAATTTCTTGCAGAGCTGGTTTGGAGGTCACATATTCTTTCAGTTCCTGCCTGTCTTGGAAGCTCTTTATCTCTCCTTCCATTTTGAATGAGAGCCTTGCTGGATAAAGTATTCTTGGTTGTATGTTCTTCTCATTTAGGACCCTGAATATATCCTGCCAGCCCTTTCTGGCCTGCCAGGTCTCTGTGGAGAGGTCTGCTGTTACCCTAATATTCCTCCCCATGAAAGTCAGGGACTTCTTGTCTCTTGTTGCTTTAAGGATCTTCTCTTTATCTTTGGAATTTGCAAGCTTCACTATTAGATGTCGAGGCGTTGAACGGTTTTTATTGATTTTAGGGGGGGATCTCTCTATTTCCTGGATCTGAATGCCTGTTTCCCTTCCCAGATTGGGAAAGTTTTCAGCTAGGATTTGTTCAAATACATATTCTGGCCCTCTGGCCCTTTCGGCGTCCTCGGGAACCCCAATTAAACGTAGGTTTTTCTTCCTTAGACTGTCATTTATTTGCCTTAATCTGTCTTCATGGTCCCTTAATTGATTGTCTCTTTTTTCCTCAGTTTCCCTCTTTGCCATTAACTTGTCTTCTATGTCACTCACTCGTTCTTCCACCTCGTTAACCCTCGTCGTTAGGACTTCTAGTTTGGATTGCATCTCATTCAATTGATTTTTAATTTCTGCCTGATTGGATCTAAATTCTGCAGTCATGAAGTCTCGTGAGGCCTTAATGCTTTTTTCTAGAGCCACCAGTAGCTGTAGAATAGTGCTTCTGAATTGGCTTTCTGACATTGAAGTGTAATCCAGATTTTGTAACTCTGTGGGAGAGAGGGCTGTTTCTGATTCTTTCTTTTGAGGTGAGGTTTTCCTTCTAGTCATTTTGCTCAGTGCGGAGTGGCCAGAAACAAGTTGTATTGGAACACGGGGGAGTATCACTGGTCCGTCCAGCTGGTCTTCTGGGGGAGGGGCCTGCTGTGCTGATTCTCAGGTGTTAGCACTTGGGGGAGCTGCTCTGCCCCTGCCTGCTGCAGGGCTCAGCGGGGGTTGTTTACCCCGTGGGGCCCCAGGAGAAACAACCGCAGTTGCTATGGCAACTCTGGAAGCCTGGATTCAGCCTCCGCAGGAACTACGGGGCTCGGGGCTCTCGGTTCTCCGTCCGCTGGGCCTGGAGGCTCCGGGGCGGGGCCGCTGATCTGCTCAGCTCGGGGCAGGAGCGTCCTCGCTGTCCTGGGCCCTCCCGGCCTCTGCCTGTCCCGGGGGAGGCCGGATCCTGGGCTGTGTCCCGGCGCCCTGTGCTCCGGGGCCTGCGCTGTTGGATTCGCGCTCCCGCCCCGCAGCCCCCTCCGCAGAGCCCGCCCGAGCCCCTCCGAGCTGCTCCGGTGGGTCCCGCCGTGCGCGCTGCAGCCCTTAGGGAGCTCGGAGCACTCTCCTGCGCTCGCAGGTGTCTGTTAGTGTCCCCGGGAGCCCGAGGGCATCCCCGCCCTCCTGGGTCCTGCTCCAACTCCCTGCGAGCCCCTTTCCGCCCGCCCGGGAAGGTTGGTGCAGCTCCTGCTCCTCCGGGACGGGGCTCTCCTGTCCTGGGGACACTCGCCCCGGCCTCAGCCCGGCTCCTCGCGGGGCCCCTCCCCCTCGGAGGCCTTTTGTTCCTTTATTTCTTTTCCCCCGTCTTCCTACCTTGATAGAAGCGCGGACTCTTCTCATTGTAGCATTCCAGCTGGTCTCTTTACATCTCAGGCCGAATTCGTAAATTTTCAGGATGGTTTGAAGGTTATCTAGGTAATTTGGTGGGGACAGGTGACTTGGGGACCCTGCTCTTCCGCCATCTTGCCCCTGTCTTTACATTTCTGATGAACATTAGATACCAGATTACAGTGTATAAAATGTACAGAGGAAAAAGTGGGGACCCCAAAATTCTGTAACAAGGCAAATTTTCATTCATATGTAGAATCAAAATAAAGAGACAATCATATTTTTTTTTTTTTGGCAAAGAAACAGAATGTATTTGAGCAGTGTAGGGGAGCAGACAGAGAGGGAGAGAGAGAATCCCATGCAGGCTCTACACTGAGTGTGGAGCACTCAGAGATTTATCTCAAGACCGTGAGATCATTAACTGAGCTGAAAGCAAGAGCCAGACACTTAACCGACTGAGCCACCCAGGTGCCCCTAATATAAAGAGATTTTCATGTATATAAGGTCTTGGAATATTTTGTAATACCTATTTCTTAAAAGAAATCTAGATAAGTGCATTATTACAACAAAATCAAAGCAGAATGGAATGAAGAACTCATGCATAATGATCAGGACATTTAAAGGTGTCTGTTAGTGTTCTAGTGCTCAATCTCTCATTAATCCTCATGCTAACTATGCAATGTAGATACTATTGTTATCCCAATTTTATATATAGAAAACTGAGGCACAGAGTAGGTTAGCAATTAGACAGGATCATAAAGCTTATGGTATGAACACAGGTAACTAGGCTTCTAAGGCTATGAATTTAACCATTATGCTCTGCTGTGCAAAAGGAAGTATATAGGGGAATGTGCTATGAAAGAAAAGTCAGTGAATAGTAAATAAACTTAGATGTAGAATGAAGACTAAAAAACTATAGGCTATGATTGAAATCCAGAATTTAATTGATTCAACAGCACCTAATGTAAAGATAATAATGTGTTGATAATATCCAGGGAGAAGAATCCCAGAATGTAAAAAATAAAACAAAATAAAACAATTGGGAAGGAGGTTGAAATGACAGAGGGAAAAGGGATTGTTAAAGTAAACTAAATTTATAATCTTTGATGGGTGGTGTCAACATCTTTTGTTTTTAGAGTTGAATTTCATATATACAAATTTAAGACTAGTTTAGAATGATAAAGAGAAGTAAAAATTGTCCAAATGTTATGAAGGACAATCAAATTAATAAAATCCTTAATGAAGAAGATCAATTAGACACAATTAATAAGGATGACAAGATAAAGTATGGTATGATTAATTCAGGAGATAAAACATCTGTGAGCTATACGAAGGAAATAGTGCTGATGGTGTAAAACATCAGAAGAAAACATAGAACTTTATATCCTCAGAGCTAAATAATTTTATTTTTTATTGTCAATATAACCAGAGAGATGATAGTATAGGGCTCTCTTCCAGCTAGCAGTCCAGAATTGTACTTTAAGTTCAAGCAGTTGGCAAAGCAAACTCATAGGCTACATACTCCATCCTTGTCAACTACCTAAGAGTGTAGGTATTTTCCTAGTGTCCTTCTCACAGCTGCCTTCACCTCTTTATTCTTTAGGCTGTAGATGAGGGGATTCAGCAAGGGTGTGACTGCACTGTACTGCAAGGAGGAGAGCAAATCCAAGGAGGAACCGGAGGTGGGCATAAGGTAGCGAATCAAACCTGAGCCAAAGAACAGGGTCACTGCAATGAGGTGGGAGGAGCAGGTGGAGAAGGCCTTGCTTCTGCCTGAGGTGGAGCTGATGCTCAGGATGGTGGAGACGATACGGGCATAGGAGAAGGAGATTGGGAGGAAGGTCCCAAGCCCATGCAGTAAGATGGAGCAGATCAAGATGTCAACATTGATGGAAATATCTGAGCAAGAGAGAGGGAAGAGGGAGGGCAGCTCACAGATGTAATGGTGTATGGTTTGGGCCTCACAGAAGTCCAGGTTAATAGCCAAGAGCACAATCACAACCGAATTCAGGCAGGCCAGACCCCATGAGATCAACACGAGCTTCACACAGAACTGGATGCTCATCACCTGGCCATAGAGCAGTGGGTGGCAGATGGCAGCATAACGGTCATAGGCCATCACTGAGAGCAGAAAGGCTTCGGTCCCTGCAGTGATAAACACAAAGAACACCTGGGTGAGGCAGCCCTCCACTGAGATGGTTCTCTTCTCAGACAGAAGGTCCTTCAGTAGCTTGGGCACAGTGACAGAAGAGAAGCAGAGGTCTAGGAAGGACAGGTTACTCAGGAAGAAGTACATGGGAGTGTGGAGGCGGGAATCAGCCCTGATCACCAGCAGCATCATCAGGTTCCCCATCACAGTCAGGAGGTAGATCCCCAGGAAGAACACAAAGAGCAGAGCTTCGATGTAGGGGTCGTCGGACAGCCCAATGAGAATGAACTCTGTGATGGTGCTGTGGTTCCTCCAGGCCATTTGTGGAGGGGGTTTCCCTGGAGTAATAGAGAAATAGTGATGAGATCCCTCTCCTTCACGTCATCACTCCTCTTACCATACATGCTTCCCTGCTTCCCTACACTCTGTGCGGACATCTCAAGGCTGCCCTCACTGTCTATCAGGAAGAATTTTTATCTTGTTTGGTTATTACCAATCTGGTTCACAGTGTTTGCATAGTTCAGAGAATCTTCTTCTTCTTCTATAGCCATTTACCTGGAAAAATGAGTCTCGCTGGTTCACCTCCACATCCGTGCATTAAGATTCTATTGCATTCTTCCTAGTGTTTAAAAACCTAAAAATTCTTGCATGTATCTGCAGAGATCTTCAAAACCTTCTCTTTTCGATTTCTGACTGATAATTTTTTCTTCAAAAATCATCCAATGTCTCCTTACCAGAGCTGACATACATTAGGCAAAGTAGGTGCCTATCTTACATGGCTGATGAAAAATAATAAATTTCTTTTAAGATCAGAAGAAAACGTGAATATAATACAGTCTGGATTGTATCCATTTTTAAAACTGCTGCAATAGTATAAATTATAATATTTTTTATGGAAAGGGGTCTATGAAGGCAAAAGTACCTGAGGCCATGGAAGTCACTGCTCTCTACTTCATAACAAGCATTTAAGTAAAATAAGACTTTATTAAATACAATTTCTTAATGACAATCTCAATTGTTTCAAAGTAGTTCCATAAGATTGGAGAGGGAATTATTATACCTGTGAGAAGTCTCATATTAAGGGATACTTGCAATGTCATGTTACAATAAGTAGAAGAAGAAGGAAATAAATGCCATTATTTTTTCTAATTACAATCCAATGTCTAGGCTTAGTTCACGTCATGAGGAACACTTTTCTTAACTGGACCTTTAAATTCTTCCTCATCTGCCCTTAAACTTTTGGCCATTTTGGCTGCTTTTGATACCAGAAAGGTCTGTTTGTCTCTGTCTTTGCTTACCTTCTCCTTTGCTCCTCTTCTCCTTCTAATTATGTTCTCCTCTTAATTCCAGAGTTGCAGACTCTCATGGGCCTTCCAATGTCACCTATAGCCCTGCTCAATTCCTTATAGCCTGACCGCACTTCTCCCTCCTTGAACTCCCAGCTCTCTGTTCAAATCATGGGGCCACCTGCTCTCAGGTGCTTTATGTCACGTCCGATTCTGTGTCTGGCTCATGGGGGACATCTATCTGGGTTTTCCCCACCCGATTGTGAGCTCCATGAGAGCAGGGCCACAACTGGACAAGCACAGTCACAAACCGGCATATCTCTGGCTCTGTCCCACCCATTAGCTTCTGATGACCTCTCCAATCTCTGTCTAATTGAGGCATCTCCTGTGTATCTCAGAGACCTCTTGACCATGCTCAGCACAGTCTCATCCCTTCCTCCATGAGCCCCCAAGGCACTGGCACCTGGAGGCAGCACTGTGGACATGGCTGTCTGTCCTGTTGCCAGGCCCCCCACTCATGAAGATTGGAGGCCACAGCTGCTGAATTTAGAGGTTGTTATCATCTGCACAGACCTCACCAGCTCATTCTGCTTCCATCCTGTCTCTCCTGCTCTCATACTGATAGAATCCACGGGTGCTGTGGCCACCGTTGCAAGAATGTGCTTGTGTTCTTATTGTGGACATTTTAATCCTCTATCGCCCCCCTTCTAGGGTCAGAGGCAAAGGACTTATAATTTTCTTTTAAACAAAGTTTTTGGGATCCCCTTCTCCAGATTTCAGCTGTCTAACCAGGAGGAGTAGATGGTGAGCCATTTAGGTGAATGAGGATACTAAGTTTCATTTTGACCCCTAACTTCTTGGACTATATAGGGAGTCACTGTCCTATGAGAAGATTCCTTCCTCAGTTGGATGTTTAAAGCTAACTCATCAGTATTCTTTTTTGCCTGTCAGTCCACAGTCTGATCCCACAGTAGGCTTCTGTCTTCATAGAACTATTTAATCACACCAACCAGAAAACCCTGCTTCTGACCCTTTGGGCTTTGCCAGCAATGTATGACCAGGTGCTAACTTACATTAAGGAAAGCCTAACTTCTGATCCTATTAACCAGCCCACTAGTCCCATCTCAGTCCATCTTAGCCCCGAGTCTAGGTTACCTGTGTGGCAGGACAGATAGTGAGATGTTCACTGTTACGTGCCTGCAGGACATTAGCTTTGGTCCAGTGATGGTGAAGCATAACTGGCTGGAGAAGTTACTTTTGAGGATCCTGCATGGATAGAATTGCAGATACTGCTGAGAGCAAACTCTGGGTGAATCTATGCAATCCACACAAAATGATATGATAAATGGAAGCCATTCTCTTCAAAGACTCATGTATTTCAAAATATTTATGGGCATGTCTACCTTGAAAATCACTTCCTTTCTTCCACTGACACTCACAAGGGGCGCCTGACTACAGTACCCACAGGGGGTTCAAGTTCTTGTGTGAAGAACACTGTAGTGGTTGTTCAGAATCCTTTTCTGTCCTGTCGGAGGTCATATTATGTACAAACAAAGACACCAGTTACTTCTCTCATGTGATTTTCAGGTTGCACACAGAATGGAATCTTCCTCCCCATCACCATTTTTGAACAATACTTCCAATCAATGCCTGAGATTTCTTTAGTGACCCGGGACTATTCTTAGCATTTACATCCTGGATCAATTAAGCATGAAAATAAAACACTTGCAGTCACCCTTGTGAAGGGAAGATATTGGCTTCATTTAATCCTGAGCTATACCAGACCGATGCCAGATGCAGACCATGGATTGTGAGCAGGAGAGGATTGAGGGAAAGTAGGGAGACTGGTGATGGAAGGGTGGGAGCTGTTAAAGGAGGGGATTTCAGCAGTGTCTTCGATGAGCACCTGCATCATTATTTTGCCACCTGGAACACTTCACATTCATCAGACACCTGGATATTTGATCAATTTCTCTTACAAAGCTATATGGCAGGATATCGGGTATGTATATGATTTTGTGGCTTTCAGGAAGTTAACTAAGATCAGCATCTTCTCCAATGGAGCTGCTAATATAGCAAATCACAGATTCATTTTTCAGACTTAAGGATCAAGCCCAAAGTTGAGAACACCTCTGCTGGAGCTATGATCACCGAATCTTGCCCAAAGAGGAAGCTATTTGACAACCAGTTTCCATTGAGAGGGAGGGTTTGGTGTGTGGAAAACTTACTTGCACACGGCTGTTCAAAGCTGTCTTTGGAGTGAAGAAATGCCTGAAGGTTGTGTGCAGAAGGTCAGGCTAGACAAGGTGGCTCTAGGATCATATGAGCTGGTCTGTGGCAAACAGACCCTTGGTGCTAGGTGCATGGAGTGAAATCTGTTTCAGGGAGAAGCATATCAGCACTGGGAGCAGGTGGGACCTGAGACAAACTGATCCACTGCAGTATTCTCAGAGCAGTCCTCTCCTCTCATCTCTCACACTATACACAGTGTCTCACGGTGACTAGTTCTCAGGTGACTTGATATCAAGGAAAGGAAGTCTACTGTGCTTCTACTGTTGTACTAGGCAAGCAGGAAAACAGGTGGCTCTGATAGTGTGATCTGTATTTCTGACTGTCCTCTTTCATTGCAGGCGTCAGTCTTTTTCAATGCTTTGGGATCCTGAACCATGAGAAGATTGATGCCTAGACTTTAGTGTCACTGTCTTCAGGTGAGGCAGGGAGGGAGAGAAAGTGTCCAAGGTAGCTGGGACAAAAGCACCATTTGGACAGAGAGAGATACAGAGTCTCACCCAGGGAGATGGTCTGCCAAGGAGTGGGGTGTTCCCACCTCTAGCTTAGGGACAAGGAATGTGTGGAGCAGGAGCCTGAGGCTTTAGGATCAATGGAAGAGATCCTGAGGTGGAGATGGAAGAGAACAAAACACCAGCGGAATTGAAACATTCAGAGAGCATCCCAGGCAGAAAAATAGGAGGACCACCAGAAACACAGAGAAGATATTACCATTCTCCTGGCTTTCCTTGGAGGACGCAACTCCACGTGTTCCGTCTTCACCATCAGGACCAGACACTTGGTAGGTAATCCCAATAAGAGAAGCCCTGTCACAAGCATCTCTTTACAGAGCACAGAGCCTGTTCCCTTGGCTGTCAGTGAGTGAAGGAAGTTAGAATAGGGGAAGCTCTGGAAGCACTGGATCTATCAGAGCATCAGGATTATTTTCCAGAACATCTAAATAGAGAGGTGTCATTCTGCAATTTGGGCCACTCTATGGAAGGTCAAGGACAATATTTCCAAACAGTTCATATTCTGAACAACAGACACACATTTCATGAATACCTTCTCTCCTGATCTCAGGGGCGGTAGTGTGCTAGGTCTTCCTTTATGCTCTCTGTGCTTCTGAATGCTCTTCTAAGAGTGTCACTTAAGGAAGGAAGAATCGACCAGAACCAATCAAAAGGCTGCCTGTACTTCAGCAGCCATGGGGTGTTGTGGGCCCCCAGGGGAAGCTGGGCTGCTGCCCTGTAATCCCTGAAGTCCCAGCCTGAAGCTGAGCTCTGGACTCAGTAACCACAGCCTGCACTTAACTAGAAAGGTAAATGTAGTCTGAGGTACAGGAGTTCTCTCCAGGGTGATATTTCAATTTTTGAATTAAGGCAATTATTTAAAATCTAGGAGAGGATAGCGGGAGGGCAGAACACCTGTGCCTTTCTGCCTGTAGCCCTTTGTTTCTCTTGGGCCCTGTAAATGTCATTCCTTGAGTAAGGTTAAATTCAGACCTGAAATCCTGACTGCTTAATATGTGACAGCTTGTCAGCTAATGAAAATCTCACTTCTAGGAAGCTAGAGGTAGTCCTTGTAATAAGGGCCATTTTAGTGTGATTTTTGGTATTTGGAAAGCTTTGATCCTTGGCTGGCACTGCATCTGTAAAATATGAGTGTAAGTAAGGTAAGAGCCAGTTCGGGACTTGACATGAATAGGTGAGCAGTGGAATGGCTGCTGGAGCCCTAGAGTACTTTGGCTCAGCCTGGAAGGGACAGGAAAAGGGGTTGTAAATGAGTGGAGTACACCTTCTCCTGCTCCCCCGGGAATCTGGAGGAGGTTTTCTTAATATATATATATATATGTAGTGAATGATCATGCTTTATTGGAGAGATCTGCTAAACAGATGAAGGCAGCCCAATGGGCATCTTACTTCCCACTTTGGCTAAGAAAGATCAACTGGACCCAGGTTCCTCTGGGCTACTTCTCACCCTCATCCCTTCAAAGGGTGGGGACTCTTGCAACCATTTCCTTGAAGGATAAACCTCATTGACTACGATACTGCCGCTGTGCAAAGCTTGATCCTCTGTTTTTTTTCTTAGTTTCCACATATGAGTGAAATTGCACGGTAATTGTCTTTCTCTGATTGACCTGTTTTGCTCAGCATAATACCCTCCAGTGCCATCCACCTCGCTGGCAACGTAAGATTTCATTTTTTTTTGATGGCTGAGTAATAGTCCTTTGTACATATGTAGCACATCTTCTTTATCCATTCATTTGCCAATGAACATCTTGGCTCTTTCCATTGTTTGACCATGCGGACATTGGTGCCATAAACATTGGGGTGCAGGTGCCCCCTTGGATCATTATCTTTGTATCTTTTGGGTAAATACCTAGTAGTGTAATTTCTGGGTTGTGGGTAGCTCTATTTTTAACTTTTTGAGGAACTTCTGGTGCAAGAGAGCTTGGTTCCTGTCTCAGGGAGTGGAAGAATGAATCTCGTGGACAAAGGAGAGTGAATAAAGTTGATAGAAGTTTGTTATGCAAGGATACAGAAAATGCTATCAGGAGTGAGGGGGTTCCCGACAGAGTTGCCATTGAGGGCTTTTTTGGCTGGCCTTTTATTGAGAGCCTAACCAGGGAGTTTATGGCCTTGAGATTTCTTGTGCTGTCTTGAGTGAATGACATAAGGCTGTCTTTTAGTCTGGAGTCTTTGTGATTCCTTTGTAGCTGTCAAAGAAAAATAACATTTTGGAGCCAGGGGGCCAGATTTACTTCCTTTTCTCTGTTTTTGTTGCCTTATCTCTGTTTTCTTGGGATTTATAGGAGCGTTACTCTGGGGCTTCTTGGTATCCTTGGAAATATGGGAACCTGACTCTGGGCCTTTCCCTTATTTTTCCCTGCCTAGCTCCATCTGCCCTAACTCAACTCCATACTCCAGACTGGTTCTACCAGCTTGCATTCCTCCCAGCAGTGTAAGAGTTCCAGCGGTGTACCTTTCCCTGCATCTTGACGTAATTCTTTGTTTGTTTTTCATGTATTTTGGCCTTTATTTCCCGTTCTGTGAACAATCTATTCACGTTCTTTGCCATTTTTCTTCTGCAGTGTTTTATTGCTGTTCTTTTTTTGGTATATGTATTTATTAGAGTTTGATTTGCCAACATATAGTATAACACCCAGTGCTCATCCCGTCCATAGCCCCCCTCAGTGCCCATCACCCAGTCACCTCATCCCCCGTCCACCTCCCTTTCCACTACCACTTGTTGGTTTCCCAGAGTTAGGAGTCTCTCATGTTCTGTCGCCTTCTCTGATTTTTCCCACTCATTTTCTCTCCTTTGCCCTATAATCCCTTTCACTATTTTTTATATTCCCCATATGAGTGAAACCATATGATAATTTTCCTTCTTCATTGACCTATGTCACTCAGCATAATACCCTCCAGTTCCACCCACGTGGAAGCAAATGGTGGGTATTTGTCATTCTAATGGCTGAGTAATGGTTCAATTTTCTTTTTCTTGAGTTACATATTCCTCTAAATTAAACAAAAGCCTGCTTTTCAAATGTATTGAGATGAATTTTAGTATTTCCTTAAACTTTTTATTCTTTTATCAGAGTTGTATTATTGGTTTCTTTTTTTGTGGATGTATTTATGGAGTTATTTCAAATTTATCGATCTTTTAAAAGTCTGAACTTACTTCTCAATTTTATTTTTCTGCGTCTATCTTGTTAATTTGTGCCTTTGAGGTCCTTCTCTTCCTTTCTTATGTTTTTTTTTTTATCTTAGTAATGATTGGATTTGAGCTTTGGTAGCATAAATTTTTCCTGATTATTAGTGAATGCATATAAGATAGATAAAGATAGGGCAGCGGTTTGGCGCCGCCTGCAGCCTGGGGTGTGATCCTGGGGACCCGGGATCAGGTCCCACGTCGAGCTCCCTGCATGGAGCCTGCTTCTCCCTCTGTCTGTGTCTCTGTCCCTCTCTCTGTGTCTATAAATAAATAAATAAATAAATAATAAATAAATAAATAAAATCTTTAAAAAAAAGATAGATAAAGATAATGTTTGCCCTCGTACTGTTTTGTAACGTAGTATATAATATTCTTTTGTTCATTAAATTCTTAATATGGTTTTTTTAGTTTTGACACTAACTATATTTACACATCACATTGTCATTTGTCAATTGGAGGCATATAAAATTTGATATAAAATATTACATTAAATATCAAATAATAAATGATTATCGAGAAGTCTTTGATAGTCATTGCTTATAGTATGCCTTTCTTCCCTTTTTGTTTTTTAACAATTTTATTTATTTATTCATGAGAGACAGAGAGAGAGAGAGAGAGAGGCAGAGACACAGGCAGAGGGAGAAGCAGGCTCCATGCAGGGGGCCCAACGTGGGACTCGATCCCAGGTCTCTAGGATCAAGTCCTGGACTGAAGATGGCGCTAAACCACTGAGCCACCCATGCTGCCCTAATCTGCCTTTCTTAATGTAATTTATAATCACTGAAATTCTTTTAGATGGCAGAGTAATGTTTTATATACATATATATCTCATATCTCGTTTTAAAGATTTTATTTAATTATTCATGAGCTACAATGAGAGAGAGAGAGGCAGAGACACAGGTAGAGGGAGAAGCAGGCTTCATGCAGGAATATGACGTGGGACTCCGTCCTGGGTCTCCAGGATCAGGCCCTGGTCTGAGGGTGTTGCTAAACTGTTGAGCCACCCAGGCTGCCCTAGACCACATTTTCTTTATCCATGCATCAGTCAATTTCCTTGGTGCTCTTTCTCTATAATTTGACTATTATTGATGCTGCTGCTATAAACATCAGGATGTGAGTGGCCCTTTAAATTGGTATTTTTGTATTGTTTGGGTAAATACCTAGTAGTGCAATTGCTAGAATGTAGGGTAGTTTTATTTTTAACTTTTGTTTTGGAAAATATTTATTTATTTGAGAGAGAGAGAGAGAGAGAGAGAGAGAGAGAGAGAGCATCCCAAGCAGACTACACGTGAGTGGGGAATCTGAAGTGGATCTTCATTGATCTCAAGACCCTGAGATCACGACCTGAGCCAAACTAAAGAGTCAGATGCTCAACTGACTGTGCCACCCAGCTGCCCCTGCCCCTATTCTTTTTTTTAATTTTTTAAGATTTTATTCATTTATTTATGAGAGAGAGAGAGAGAGAGAGAGAGACAGGCAGAGGGAGAAGCAGGCTCCATGCAGGGAGCCCGACGTAAGACTCGATCCTGGGTCTCTAGGATCACGCCCTGGGCTGCTGGTGGCCCTAAACCGCTGCGCCACCGGGGGTGCCCTCAGGTGCCCCTATTCTTAAGGTTCAGAGGAACTTCCATACTGTTTCCAGATGGCTGTACCAGTTTATATCCCCACCAACAGTGCAAGAAGGTTTTCCTTTCTCCCCTCCTTGCCAACACCTGTTGTTTCGTGTGTTAATTTTAGCCATTCTGACAGATGTGAGGACGTATCTCACTGTGGTTTTTGACTTGTGTTGCCCTGATGATGAGTGATGTTGAACAACTTTTCATGTGTCTTTTAGCTATCTGCATGTCTACTTTGGAAAAGATCTGTTCATGTCCTCTGCTCATTTCTTAACTGGATTATTTGGGTGTGTTTTTTTTTTTGGTGTTGAGTTTGATAAGTTCATTATACATTTTTTATTCAGTTGTGCAGAAATGGAACTTTATTTTCCACATCTTAACTTGCTCGAGAGCATGGATTTCCTTTCTGGGAAACAGAAAAAGGAAGCAACAAATCTTACTCCACTTTTTCTTTTCTTTTTTTTTAATATAAATTTATTTTTTATTGGTGTTCAATTTGCCAACATACAGAATAACACCCAGTGCTCATCCCGTCAAGTGTCCCCCTCAGTGCCCATCACCCATTCACCCCCACCCCCTACCCTCCTCCCCTTCCACCATCCCTAGCTCGTTTCCCAGAGTTAGGAGTCTTTATGTTCTGTCCCCCTTTCTGATATTTCCCACCCATTTCTTTTGCCTTCCCTTCTATTCCCTTTCACTATTATTTATATTCCCCAAATGAATGAGAACATATAATGTTTGTCCTTCTCCGATTGACTTACTTCACTCAGCATAATACCCTCCAGGTCCATCCACGTCGAAGCAAATGGTGGGTATTTGTCGTTTCTAATGGCTGAGTAGGGATCCCTGGGTGGCGCAGCGGTTTGTCCCCTGCCTTTGGCCCGGGGCGCAATCCTGGAGACCCGGGATCCAATCCCACATCGGGCTTCCGGTGCATGGAGCCTGCTTCTCCTTCTGCCTGTGTCTCTGCCTCTCTCTCTCTCTGTGACTATCATAAATAAATAATAAAAAAGAAAATTAAAAAAAAGATATCTAATGGCTGAGTAATATTCCATTGTATACATAAACCACATCTTCTTTATCCATTCATCTTTCGATGGACACCAAGGCTCCTTCCACAGTTTGGCTATTGTGGACATGGCTGCTAGAAACATCGGGGTGCAGGTGTCCCGGCGTTTCATTGCATCTGAATCTTTGGGGTAAATCCCCAACAGTGCAATTGCTGGGTCATAGGGCAGGTCTATTTTTAACTATTTGAGGAACCTCCCCACAGTTTTCCAGAGTGGCTGCACCAGTTCACATTCCTACCAACAGCGTAAGAGGGTTCCTTTTTCTCCGCATCCTCTCCAACATTTGTTGTTTCCTGCCTTGATAATTTTCCCCATTCTCACTGGTGTGAGGTCGCCATCAGGGAAATACAAATCAAAACCACAATGAGATACCACCTCATTATAGATTTTGGATACTAATTTATCAGATATAGGTTATTTGGAAAAATTTTCTCCCATTGTGAAGGTTGCCTTTTAGTTTGTTGATTGTTTCCCTTGCTGTGCTGAAGCTTTTTATCTTGATGAAGTCCCAATAGTTCATTTTTTCTTTTGTTTCCCTTGCCTCTGGAGACATGACTAGCAAGAAGTTGCTGTGGCCGCGATCAGAGAGGTTGCTGCCTGTATTTTCTTCTAGGAGTTTGATGGTTTCCTGTCTCATGGTTAAGTCTTTCATCAGTTTTGAATTTACTTTTTTGTATACGTAAGAAAGTAGTGCAGTTTCATTCTTCTGCATGTTACTGTCCAGTTTCCCAACACCATTGGTTGAAGAGACTGTCTTTTTCCCCATTGGATATTCTTTCCTGCTTTGTTGAAGATTAGTTGACCATATAGTTGTAGGTCCATTTCTGGGTTTTTATTCTCCTCCATTGGCCTATGTGGCTGTTTTTGTACCAGTACCAACTGTCTTATGACTACAGCTTTGAAATATAGCTTGATGTCTAGAATTGTGATGCTGCCAGCTTTGCTTTTCTTTTCAAGATTGCTTTGGCTGTGTGCGGTCTTATCTGGTTCCATACAAATTTTAGGATTGCTTGTTCTAGCTCTGTGAGAAATGCTAGGAGTGTTTGGATAGGGATTGCATTAAAAGTATAGATTGTTGGGGATCCCTGGGTGGTGCAGCGGTTTGGCGCCTGCCTTTGGCCCAGGGCGCGATCCTGGAGACCCGGGATCAAATCCCACATCAGGCTTCCGGTGCATGGAGCCTGCTTCTCCCTCTGCCTGTGTCTCTGCCTCTCTCTGTCTCTGTGACTATCATAAATAAATAAAAATTAAAAAAAAAGTATAGATTGTTTTCAGTAGTAGGGACATTTTGACAATATTTGTTCTTCCAATCCAAGAGCAAGGAATGTTTTTCCATTTCTTTGTGTCCTCTTCAATTTCTTTCATAAGTGTTCCGTAGTTTTCAGAGTACAGGTCTTTTACTTCTTTGGTTAGGTTTATTCCTAGGGATCCTATGGTATTTAGTGCATCAACATAAAGTTTTGATTGTTTTCTTCACATAGGATTTTTTCTGTTTGCCAATGCTTTATTTAAAAACTTAGTAGAAGTTGGGATTTGCATATGTTAACTTCTGTTTAATAATGTCTCCCTTGTTTTTAGTTCTTTGTGCAACACCTCAGTCAGATGCTGAATCACCTGAAATGATCATCGCTTCTTTTCAACCTAATTATTTTGATGTCTTATCCATCTGTTTTGTGGAAAATTGTCTCACATTCCCTTGCGAACAGTGAAGAATAGACTTTCCAAATAAGGAGCCCCAGTCAAGACCTATCACCTTGGAGTAATAGTCAAGCTCTATTTAGACAAACTCAGGATTCCTTCTCCGAAATTGTGTATCACTGTGTGTGGGAGATGGTGGGAACAAAAAAAAAATGCAAAGGAACCTGGTCTTTGTAACCATGTGTCTGTCACTACTTAGAGATATTTCCCCAATGTCCTTCTCACAGCCACCTTCACCTCTTTATTCTTTAGGCTGTAGATGAAAGGATTCAGCAAGGGTGTGACTGCACTGTACTGCAAGGACAGAAGCAAATCGAGGGAAGAATCGGTTGTGGGCATAAGGTAGCGAATCACACCTGAGCCAAAGAACAGGGTCACTGTAATGAAGTGGGAGGAGCAGGTAGAGAAGGCCTTGCTTCTGCCTGAGGTGGAGCTGATGCTCAGGATGGTGGAGACGATACGGGCATAGGAGAAGGAGATTGGGAGGAAGGTCCCAAGCCCATGCAGTAAGATGGAGCAGATCAAGATGTCAACATTGATGGAAATATCTGAGCAAGAGAGGGGGAAGAGGGAGGGCAGCTCACAGATGTAATGGTGTATGGTTTGGGCCTCACAGAAGTCCAGGTTAATAGCCAAGAGCACAATCACAACCGAATTCAGGCAGGCCAGACCCCATGAGATCAACACGAGCTTCACACAGAACTGGATGCTCATCACCTGGCCATAGAGCAGTGGGTGGCAGATGGCAGCATAGCGGTCATAGGCCATCACTGAGAGCAGAAAGGCTTCGGTCCCTGCAGTGATAAACACAAAGAACACCTGTGTGAGGCAGCCCTCCACTGAGATGGTTCTCTTCTCAGACAGAAGGTCCTTCAGTAGCTTGGGCACAGTGACAGAAGAGAAGCAGAGGTCTAGGAAGGACAGGTTACTCAGGAAGAAGTACATGGGAGTGTGGAGGCGGGAATCAGCCCTGATCACCAGCAGCATCATCAGGTTCCCCATCACAGTCAGGAGGTAGATCCCCAGGAAGAACACAAAGAGCAGAGCTTCGATGTAGGGGTCGTCGGACAGCCCAATGAGAATGAACTCTGTGATGGTGCTGTGGTTCCTCCAGGCCATTTGTGGAGGAAGTTCCCTGGAGTAAGAGAGAAATAGTGATGAGATCCATCTCCTTCTTCTTCTTCCTCTTCTTTTTCCATAGGGATTTACCTGGAAAAATGAGTGTCACTGGTTCACCTCCATATCCTTGCATTAAGATTCAACTGCATTCTTCCTAGCGTTTAGAAACCTAAAAATTCTTGCATGTATCTGCAAGGATCTTCTAAGCCTTTTCTCTTCAAATTCTGAATGATAGTTTTTTGTTCAAAATCATCCAATGTCTCCTTACCAGAGTTGACATCCATCCGACAAAGTAGGCGCCTATCTTACATGGCTGATGAAAAAAAATAAATTTCTTTTAAGATCAGAGGAAAAAGTGAATATAATATTGTCTGGATTGTATCCATTTTTTAAACTGCTGCAAAAATGTAAATATAATAATATTTATGGAAACGGGTCTACCAAGGCAAAAGTAACTGGGGCCATGGAAGTCATAATGGGTCACTGCTCTCTACTTCATAACGGGCATTTAACTATAATAAGAGTTTATTAAATATGCTTTCTTTCTTTCTTTTTAACTTAAAAAAGTTTTTAATTTAAATTTCAATTTATTAACATACAGTGTAATGTTAGTTTCAGGGGTACAATGTAGTGATTCAACAGTTCCATATAATACCCAGTGCTCATCACAGCATGTGCCCTCCTTAATCCCCTCACCTATTTCATCCAACGCGCCAACCCCCTCTCCTCTAGTAATCATCAGTTCTTCCTATAGTTAAGAATCTTTCTTGGTTTCTCTCTCTTTCTCTCATTTCCCTTTTGCTCATTTGTTTTGTTTCTAAAATACAAGTGTGATTAAAATCATTTCGTATTTGACATTCTTTGACTTATTTCAGTCACTCTGACTAGAAAGCATTATACTTTCTAGTTCCATCCGTGTTGTTGCAAATGTCAAGATTGTACTCTTTTTTTTATGGCTGATTAATATTCCATTCAGCTGTATCACTTTTTCTTTATCTGTTCATCAATTGATGGACACCTCGG
The DNA here is from genome assembly GCF_905146905.1 of Nyctereutes procyonoides. NCBI lineage: Eukaryota > Metazoa > Chordata > Mammalia > Carnivora > Canidae > Nyctereutes > Nyctereutes procyonoides. The sequence continues at coordinate 80,844 of NW_026575124.1, read as the reverse complement.
CCGCTTTCATGTCTTGGCTATTATAAATAATGCTGCTATAAACATAAAGGTGCAAGTATTCCCCTGGATTAGTGGTTTTGCATTCTTAGGGTAAGCAATGAGTAGTGTAATTGCTGGGTCATAGAGTAGTTCTATTTTTAACTTTCTGAAGAACCTCCATACAAATACGCTTTCTTAATGACTATCTCAATTGTTTCAAGGTAGTTCCATAAGATTGGAGAGGGAATTATTAACCTTGGGGTAAGGAAGTTTATCCCCATTTTACCTGTGAGAAGTCTCATATTAAGGGATACTTGCAATGTCATATAACAACAAGTAGAAGAAAGAGGAAATAAATGCCATTATTTTTTCTAATTACAATCCAATGTCTAGGCTTAGTCCATGTCATGAGGAACACTTTTCTTACCTGGACCTTTAAATTCTTCCTCATCTGCCCTTAAACTTTTGGCCATTTTGGCTGCTTTTGATACCAGAAAGGTCTGTTTGTTTCTGTGTCTTTGCTCACCTTCTCCTCTATATGTTCTCCTCTTAATTCCAGAGATGCAGACTCTCATGGGCCTTCCAATGTGACCTATCGCCCTGCTCAATTCCTTATAGCCTGACCTCACTTCTCCCTCCTTGAACTCCCAGCTCTCTGTTCAAATCATGGGGCCACCTGCTCTCAGGTGCTTTATGTAATGGTCTGATTCTGTGTCTGGCTCATGGGGGACATCTATCTGGGTTTTCCCCTCCCGATTGTGAGCTCCATGAGAACAGAGCCACAACTGGACAAGCACAGTCACAAACCAGCATACTCTGGTCTTTCCCACCCATTAGCTTCTGATGACCTCTCCAATTGTCCAATTGAGGCAATCCGGTGTTCCTCTGAGACCTCTTGACAGTGCTTAGCACCATCTCATCCCTTCCTCCATGAGCCCCCAGGTCACTGGCACCTGGAGGGAGCACAGTGGTCATTGCTGTCTGCCACTCTTGTCAGGCCCCCCACTCATGAAGGTTGGAGGCCACAGCTGCTCAATTTCAAGGTTGTCATTATCTGCACAGACCTCACCAGCTCATGCTGCTGCCATCCTGTCTCACCTGCTCTCATACTGGTAGACTCAAGGGAACTGTGGCGACCATTGCAAGAATGTCCTTGTGTTCTTGTTGTGGACGTGTTATTCCTCTATTGTGCCCTTAGGATCAGAAGCAAGAGGGTTATTTTATTTTATTTTATTATTTTTTTTAATTTTTTTATTTATTTATGATAGGCACACAGTGAGAGAGAGAGAGGCAGAGACACAGGCAGAGGGAGAAGCAGGCTCCATGCACCGGGAGCCCGATATGGGATTTGATCCCGGGTCTCCAGGATCGCGCCCTGGTCCAAAGGCAGGCGCCAAACCGCTGCGCCACCCAGGGATCCCAAGAGGGTTATTTTATACAACATTTTGGGATCCTCTTGCTCCAGATTTCAGCTGTGTAACCAGGAGGAACAGATGGTGAGGCATTTAGGTGAATGAGGATACTGAGATTCATTTTGATCCCTAACTTCTTGGACTATGTAGGGAGTCACTGTCCTATGAGAAGATTCCTTCCTCAGTTGGATGTTTAAAGCTAACTCATCAGTATTCTTTTTTGATTGTCCGTCCACAGTCTGATCCCACAGTAGGCTTCTGTCTTCATAGAACTACTTAATCACACCAACCCAGAGAACCCTGCTTCTGACCCTTTGGGCTTTGCCAGCAATGTATGACCAGGTGCTAACTTACATTAAGGAAAGCCTAACTTCTGATCCAATTAACAAATCCACTAGTCCCATCTCAGTCCATCTTAGCCCTGAGTCTAGGTTACCTGTGTGGCAGGAGAGATAGTGAGATGTTCACTGTTATGTGCCTGCAGGACATTAGCTTTGGTCCAGTGATGGTGAAGCATAACTGGCTGGAGAAGTTACTTTTGATGATCCTGCATGGACAAAATTGCAGATACTGCTGAGAACAAACTCTGGGTGAATCTATGCAATCAACACAAAATGATATGATAAATGGAAGCCATTCTCTTCAAAGACTCATGTATTTCAAAATATTTATGGGCATGTCTACCTTGAAAATCACTTCCTTTCTTCCACTGACACTCACAAGGGGCGCCTGACTACAGTACCCACAGGGGGTTCAAGTTCTTGTCTGAAGAACACTGTAGTAGTTGTGCAGAATCCTTTTCTGTCCTGTCGGAGGTCATATTATGTACAAACAAAGACACCAGTTACTTCTCTCATGTGATTTTCAGGTTGCACACAGAATGGAATCTTCCTCCTCATCACCATTTTTGAACAATACTTCCAATCGATGCCTGAGATTTCTTTAGTTACCAGGGACTATTCTTAGCATTTACATCCTGGATCAATTAAGCATGAAAATAAAACACTTGCAGTCACCCTTGTGAAGGGATGATATTGGCTTCATTTAATCCTGAGCTATACCAGACCGATGCGAGATGCAGAACATAGATCGTGAGCACGAGAGGATTGAGGGAAAGTAGGGAGACTGGTGATGGAAGGGTGGGAGCTGTTAAAGGAGGGGATTTCAGCAGTGTCTTCGATGAACACCTGCATCATTATTTTGCCACCTGGAACATTCACATTCATTAGACACCTGGATATTTGATCATTTCTTTTTTTTTTTTATAAATTAATTTTTATTGGTGTTCAATTTACCAACATACAAAATAACACCCAGTGCTCATCCCGTCAAGTGTACCCCTCAGTGCCCGTCACCCATTCACCCCCACCCCCCACCCTCCTCCCCCTCCACCACCCCTAGTTCATTTCCCAGAGTTAGAAGTCTTTATGTTCTGTCTCCCTTTCTGATATTTCTCACACATTTCTTCTCCCACAAAGATATATGGCAGGATATCGGGTATGTATATGATTTTGTGGCTTTCAGGAGGTTCTTTTTTTAATTTTTTTATTTTATTTTTTATTTTTTTTGCTTTCAGGAGGTTAACTAAGATCAGATCTTCTCCAATGGAGCTGCTAATATAGCAAATCACAGATTCATTTTTCAGACTTAAGGATCAAGCCCAAAGTTGAGAACACCTCTGCTGGAGCTATGATCACCCAATCTTGCCCAAAGAGGAAGCTATTTGACAGCCAGTTTCCATTAAGAGGGAGGGTTTAGTGTGTGGAAAACTTACTTGCACACTGGCTGTTCAAAGCTGTCTTTGGAATGAAGAAATGCCTGAAGGTTGTGTGCAGAAGGTCAGGCTAGACAAGGTGGCTCTAGGATCATATGAGCTGGTCTGTGGCAAACAGACCCTTGGTGCTAGGTGCATGGAGTGAAATCTGTTTCAGGGAGAAGCATATCAGCACTGGGAGCAGGTGGGACCTGAGACAAACTGATCCACTGCAGTATTCTCAGAGCTGTCCTCTCCTCTCCTCTCTCACACTCTTCACAGTGTCTCACAGTGATTAGTTCTCAGGTACTTGATATCAAGGAAAGGAAGTGTACTGTGCTTCTACTGTGTACTGGGCAAGCAGGAAAACAGGTGGCTCTGATAGTGTGATCTGTATTTCTGACTGTCCTCTTTCATTGCAGGCGTCAGTCTTTTTCAATGCTTTGGGATCCTGAACCATGAGAAGATTGATGCCTAGACTTTAGTGTCACTGTCTTCAGGTGAGGCAGGGAGGGAGAGAAAGTGTCCAAGGTAGCTGGGACAAAAGCACCGTTTGGACAGAGAGAGATACAGAGTCTCACCCAGGGAGATGGTCTGCCAAGGAGTGGGGTGTTCCCACCTCTAGCTTAGGGACAAGGAATGTGTGGAGCAGGAGCCTGAGGCTTTAGGATCAATGGAAGAGATCCTGAGGTGGAGAAGGAAGAGAAAAAACACCAGCGGAATTGAAACTTTCAGAGAGCATCCCAGGCAGAAAAATAGAAGGACCACCAGAAACACAGAGAAAATATTACCATTCTCCTGGCTTTCCTTGGAAGAGGCAACTCCACGTGTTCCGTCTTCACCATCAGGACCAGACACTTGGTAGGTAATCCCAATAAGAGAAGCCCTGTCACAAGCATCTCTTTACAGAGCACAGAGCCTGTTCCCTTGGCTGTCAGTGAGTGAAGGAAGTTAGAATAGGGGAAGCTCTGGAAGCACTGGATCTATCAGAGCATCAGGATTATTTTCCAGAACATCTAAATAGAGAGGTGTCATTCTGCAATTTGGGCCACTCTATGGAAGGTCAAGGACAATATTTCCAAACAGCTCATATTCTGAACAACAGACACACATTTCATAAATACCTTCTCTCCTGATCTCAGGGGCAGTGGTGTGCTACGTCTTCCTTTATGCTCTCTGTGCTTCTGAATGCTCTTCTAAGAGTGTCACTTAAAGAAGGAAGAATCGACCAGAACCAATCAAAAGGCTGCCTGTACTTCAGCAGCCATGGGGTGGTGTGGGCCCCCAGGGGAAGCTGGGCTGCTGCCCTGTAATCCCTGAAGTCCCAGCCTGAAGCTGAGCTCTGGACTCAGTAACCACAGCCTGCACTTAACTAGAAAGGTAGATGTAGTCTGAGGTACAGGAGTTCTCTCCAGGGTGATATTTCAATTTTCTGAATTAAGGCAATTATTTAAAATCTAGGAGAGGATAGCGGGAGGGCAGAACACCTGTGCCTTTCTGCCTGTAGCCCTTTGTTTCTCTTGGGCCCTGTAAATGTCATTCCTTGAGTAAGGTTAAATTCAGACCTGAAATCCTGACTGCTTAATATGTGACAGCTTGTCAGCTAATGAAAATCTCACTTCTAGGAAGCTAGAGGTAGTCCTTGTAATAAGGGCCATTTTAGTGTGATTTTTGGTATTTGGAAAGCTTTGATCCTTGGCTGGCACTGCATCTGTAAAATATGAGTGTAAGTAAGGTAAGAGGCAGTTCGGGACTTGACATGAATAGGTCAGCAGTGGAATAGCTGCTGGAGCCCTAGAGCACTTTGCTCAGCCTGGAAGGGACAGGAAAAGGGGTTGTAAATGAGTGGAGTACACCTTCTCCTGCTCCCCCGGGAATCTGGAGGAGGTTTTCTTAATATATATATATATATATGTAGTGAATGATCATGCTTTATTGGAGAGATCTGCTAAACAGATGAAGGCAGCCCAATGGGCATCTTACTTCCCACTTTGGCTAAGAAAGGTCAACTGGACCCAGGTTCCTCTGGGCTACTTCTCACCCTCATCCCTCCAAAGGGTGGGGACTCTTGCAACCATTTCCTTGAAGGATAAACCTCATTGACTACGATACTGCCGCTGTGCAAAGCTTGATCCTCTGTTTTTTTTCTTAGTTTCCACATATGAGTGAAATTGCACGATAATTATCTTTCTCTGATTGACCTGTTTTGCTCAGCATAATACCCTCCAGTGCCATCCACCTCGCTGGCAACGTAAGATTTCATTTTTTTTTGATGGCTGAGTAATAGTCCTTTGTACATATGTAGCACATCTTCTTTATCCATTCATTTGCCAATGAACATCTTGGCTCTTTCCATTGCTTGACCATGCGGACATTGGTGCCATAAACATTGGGGTGCAGGTGCCCCCTTGGATCATTATCTTTGTATCTTTTGGGTAAATACCTAGTAGTGTCATTTCTGGGTTGTGGGTAGTTCTATTTTTAACTTTTTGAGGAACTTCTGGTGCAAGAGAGCTTGGTTCCTGTCTCAGGGAGTGGAAGAATGAATCTCGTGGACAAAGGAGAGTGAATAAAGTTGATAGAAGTTTGTTATGCAAGGATACAGAAAATGCTATCAGGAGTGAGGGGGTTCCCGACAGAGTTGCCATTGAGGGCTTTTTTGGCTGGCCTTTTATTGAGAGCCTAACCAGGGAGTTTATGGCCTTGAGATTTCTTGTGCTGTCTTGAGTGAATGACATAAGGCTGTCTTTTAGTCTGGAGTCTTTGTGATTCCTTTGTAGCTGTCAAAGAAAGATAACATTTTGGAGCCAGGGGGCCAGATTTACTTCCTTTTCTCTGTTTTTGTTGCCTTATCTCTGTTTTCTTGGGATTTATAGGAGCGTTACTCTGGGGCTTCTTGGTATCCTTGGAAATATGGGAACCTGACCCTTATTTTTCCCTGCCTAGCTCCATCTGCCCTAACTCAACTCCATACTCCAGACTGGTTCTACCAGCTTGCATTCCTCCCAGTAGTGTAAGAGTTCCAGCGGTGTACCTTTCCCTGCATCTTGACGTAATTCTTTGTTTGTTTGTTTGTTTTTCATCTATTTTGGCTGTTTATTTCCTGTTCTGTGAACAATCTATTCACGTTCTTTGCCATTTTTCTTCTGCAGTGTTTTATTGCTGTTCTTTTTTTGGTATATTTTTATTAGAGTTTGATTTGCCAACATATAGTATAACACCCAGTGCTCATCCTGTCCATAGCCCCCCTCAGTGCCCATTACCCAGTCACCTCATCCCCTTCCACTATCACTTGTTCGTTTCCTAGAGTTAGGAGTCTCTCATGTTCTGTCGCCTTCTCTTATTTTTCACACTCATTTTCTTTCCTTTGCCCTATAATCCTTTCACTATTTTTTATATTCCCCGTATGAGTGAAACCATATGATAATTTTCCTTCTTCATTGACTTATATCACTCAGCATAATACACTCCAGTTTCACCTACGTGGAAGCAAATGGTGGGTATTTGTTGTGTCTAATGACTGAAAATGGTTCAATTTTCTTTTTCTTGAGTTACATTTTCCTATAAATTAAGCAGTGCCTGACTTTTCTTTTTTTTTTTTATAAATTTATTTTTATTGGTGTTCAATTACTCCAACATACAGAATAAACACCCAGTGCTATCCCGTCTAAGTGTATCCCTCAGGCCGTCACCATTCATCCCCCACCCCACCCTCCTCCCTCTCCAACCACCCCTAGTTCATTTCCCAGAGTTAAGAAGTCTTTATGTTCTGTCTCCCTTTCTGATTTTTATCATACACATTTCTTCTCCCTGCCCCTTATTTCCCTTTCTCCTATTATTCTTATTCCCCAAATGAATGCAGAAAATACACTGTTTGTCCTTCTCCGGTTACTGTGGCCAAGTTCAAAATAGGTGTTGCTGAGTTATCCTATGGGATTTTGATGGATCTTGTCTCACATTTAGATCTTTCATCCATTTAGAGTTTATACTTTGTGTATTGATGCATTGAGTTGTGGTCAGTTTCTTTCTTATGAATGTGGAGTCAATTTTCCCAGCACCATTTATTGAGAGACTGTCTGTATTCTGTAGGATTCGTCTTTCGCTCTTTTTGTTTATTAGTTGAGATAACAAAAGTTCAGGTCCATTTGTGTTCTCTGTTCTGTTCCATGGATCTATATTGTCTGTTTTTGTTCCAGTACCACACTGTATTGATGTACACAGCTTTGTAGTAAAACCTGTAATTGGCATTGTGATGACCCCAGATATGGTTTTCCTTTTTTTAAAATTCCCTGTGCTGTCTTGGGTCTTTTCTGATTCCAACACATATCTTAAAATCATTTGTTCTATGTCTCTGAAGAAAGGCCTGGTATTTTGATAGGATTGCTTTATACGTGTAAATTGCCCTGGCGTAACATTGAACATTTTCACAATATTTAATTCTGCCACTCCTGTGCCATGGTATATTTTTCCATCTCTTTGTGTCTTCCTCTATTTCTTTCAGAAGTGTTCTGTAGTTTTTAGGGTATATTTTGAGATCCATCTTGAATGGTAAATGGTTTCCAACCTTTTATTTTCCTGGTTTGTAGGTGTCTTTGTCTAAATGAGTCTCTTGTAGACAGCAAATTGATGGGTAATGTTTCTTTTATTCCAGTCTGAAACTCTGCGCCTTTGATGGGTTCTTAAGCCCTTTCACGTTCAGAGTTACTTGAATCTTCTTCTTAATGGGGAGTTTTTAAGAGTCCCATTAAAATTTCTTGCTGATCTTGTTTGGAAAGGTCACTTTCTTTCAGTTCTGCCTGTCTTGAAGCTCTTTATCTTCTTCCATTTTGAATGAGAGCCTTGCTGGATAAAGTATTCTTGGTTGCATGTTCTTCTCATTTAGGGACCCTGTATATATCCTGCCAGCCCTTTCTGGCAGGCCAGGTCTCTGTGGAGAGTGGTCTGATGTACCCTTTATATTCCTTCCCCATGAAAGTCAGGGAATTCTTGTCTCATTGCTGCTTTAAGGCTCTTATCTTTATCTTTGGAATTTGCAAGCTTCACTATTAGATGTCGAGGTGTTGAACGGTTTTTATTGATTTTAGAGTAGTGTCAAAATTTAAAAAACCATATTAATAATTTAATGAACAAAAGAATATTATATATTAAAGTTACAAAACAGTACGAGGGCAACCATTATCTTCATCTATTTTATATGTATTCACAAATAATCAGGAAAAATTTATGCTACCAAAAGCTCAAATCCAATCATTACCAAGATAAAAAAAAAAACAAACATAAGAAAGGAAGAGAAGGAACTCAAAGGCACAAATTAACAAGTCAGATGCAGAAAAATAAAATTGAGTTCAGACTTTCAAAATATCTATAAATTTGAAATAACTCCATAAATACATCCAAGAAAAAAGAAACCAATAATACAACTCTGATAAAAGAATAAAAAGTTTAAGGAAATACTAAAATTCATCTCAATACATTTGAAAAGCAGGCTCTTGGATCTGAATGCCTGTTTCCCTTCCCAGATTCAAGAGCCTGCTTTTCAAATGTATTGAGATGAATTTTAGTATTTCCTTAAACTTTTTATTCTTTTATCAGAGTTGTATTATTGGTTTCTTTTTTCTTGGATGTATTTATGGAGTTATTTCAAATTTATAGATATTTTGAAAGTCTGAACTCAATTTTATTTTTCTGCATCTGACTTGTTAATTTGTGCCTTTGAGTTCCTTCTCTTCCTTTCTTATGTTTGTTTTTTTTTTTATCTTGGTAATGATTGGATTTGAGCTTTTGGTAGCATAAATTTTTCCTGATTATTTGTGAATACATATAAAATAGATGAAGATAATGGTTGCCCTCGTACTGTTTTGTAACTTTAATATATAATATTCTTTTGTTCATTAAATTATTAATATGGTTTTTTAAATTTTGACACTACTTACTACATTTACATATCAGATTGTTATTTGTCAATCGTAGGCATATACAATTTGATATAAAATATTATTACATTAAATATCAAGTAAGAAATGATTAAAGAGAGGTCTTTAATAGTCACTGCTTTTAGTATGCCTTTCTTTCCTTTTTTTTATAGATTTTATTTATTGATTCATGAGAGACACACAGAGAGAGAGAGAGAGAGGCAGAGACAGAGGCAGAGGGAGAAGCAGGCTCCATGCAGGGGGCCCAACATCTGACTCGATCCGAGGTCTTTAGGATCAAGTCCTGGACTGAAGATGCGCTAAACTGCTGAGCCACCCATGCTCCCCTAGTCTGACTGTCTTAATGTAATTTATACTCATTGAAATTCTTTTAGATGGCTAAGTAATGTTCTATATCTATATCTATATCTATATCTATATCTATATCTATATCATCTACCTCACATCTTTTTTTAAAGATTTTATTTATTTATTCATGAGATACAAAGAGAGTGAGAGAGAGGCAGAGACACACGTAGAGGGAGGAGCAGGCTTCATGCAGGAACCTGACATGGGACTTGATCCTGGGTCTCCAGGATCAGGCCCTGGTCTGAGGGTGTTGCTAAACTGTTAAGCCACCCAGGCTGCCCTAGACCACATTTTCTTTATCCATGCATCAGTCAATTTCCTTGGTGCACTTTCTATAATTTGACTATTACTGATGCTGCTGCTACAAACATCAGGATGTGAGTGGCCCTTTAAATTGGTATTTTTGTATTGTTTGGGTAAATACCTAGTAGTGCAATTACTAGAATGTAGGGTAGTTTTATTTTTAACTTTTATTTTGGAAAATGTTTGTTTATTTGAGAGAGAGAGGAGAGAGAGAGAGAGAGAGAGAGAGAGAGAGAGAGAGAGCATCCCAAGCAGACTACAGGTGAGTGGGGAATCTGAAGTGGATCTTCATTGATCTCAAGACCCTGAGATCATGACCTGAGCCAAACTGAAGAGTCAGATGCTCAACTGACTGTGCCACCCAGCTGCCCCTATTCTTAACTTTCAGAGGAACTTCCATACTGTTTTCCAGATGGCTGTACCAGTTTATATCCCCACCAACAGTGCAAGAAGGTTCTCCTTTCTCCCCTCCTTGCCAACACCTGTTGTTTCCTGTGTTAATTTTAGCCAAACTGACAGATGTGAGGACGTATCTCACTGTGGTTTTTGACTTGTGTTGCCCTGATGATGAGTGATGTTGAACAACTTTTCATGTGTCTTTTAGCTATCTGGATGTCTACTTTGAGAAAGGTCTGTTCATGTCCTCTGCTCATTTCTTAACTGCATTATTTCGGTTTTTTTTTTTTTAGTGTTGAGTTTGATAAGTTCATTATAGATTTTGGATACTAATTTATCAGATATAGGTCATTTGCAAATATTTTGTCCCATTGTGAAGGTTGCCTTTTAGTTTGTTGTTTCCTTTGCTGTGGGAAGGTTTTTATCTTGATGAAGTCTCAATAGTTCATTTTTTCTTTTGTTTCCCTTGCCTCTGGAGACATGTCTAGCAAGAAGTTGCTGTGGCCGCGATCAGAGAGGTTGCTGCCTGTGTTTTCTTCTAGGATTTTGATGGTTTCCTGTCTCATGCTTAAGTCTTTCATCAGTTTTGAATTTATTTTTGTGTATGATGTATTTTTGTGATTTTTGCATATGATGTAATCAGCAAACAGTAGAGCACAGACTTTCCAAATAAGGAACCACAGTCAAAGTGGTGCAGTTTCATTCTTCTGCATGTTACTGTCCAGTTTCTCAACACCATTGGTTGAAGAGACTGTCTTTTTCCCCATTGGATATTCTTTCCTGCTTTGTTGAAGATTAGTTGACCATATAGTTGTAGGTCCATTTCTGGGTTTCTATTCTCCTCCATTGGCCTATGTGTCTGTTTTTGTACCAGTACCAACTGTCTTATGACTACAGCTTTGAAATATAGCTTGATGTCTAGAATTGTGATGCTGTGCTGCCAGTTTTGCTTTTCTTTTTCAAGATTGCTTTGGCTATGTGCGGTCTTATCTGGTTCCATACAAATTTTAGGATCGCTTGTTCTAGCTCTGTGAGAAATGCTAGGAGTGTTTGGATAGGGATTGCATTAAAAGTATAGATTGTTTTCAGTAGTATGGACATTTTGACAATATTTGTTCTTCCAATCCAAGAGCAAGGAATGTTTTTTCCATTTCTTTGTGTCCTCTTCAATTTCTTTCATAAGGGTTCCATAGTTTTCAGTGTACAGATCTTTTACTTCTTTGGTTAGGTTTATTACTAGGTATCCTATGGTATTTAGTGCATCAACATAAAGTTTTGATTGTTTTCTTCACATAGGATTTTTTCTGTTTGCCAATGCTTTATTTAAAAACTTACTAGAAGTTGGGATTTGCATATGTTAACTTCTGTTTAATAATGTCTCCCTTGTTTTTAGTTCTTTGTGCAACACCTCAGTCAGATGCTGAATCACCTGAAATGATCATCAAATCTTTTCAACCTAATTATTTTGATGTCTTATCCATCTGTTTTGTGGAAAATTGTCTCACATTCCCTTGCAAAGAGTGGAGCACAGACTTTCCAAATAAGGAGCCCTCGTCAAGAACTAGCACCTTGGAGTATTAGTCAGGCTCTATTTAGACAAACTCAGGACTCCTTCTTCCAAATTTTGTGTCACTGTGTGTGGGAGAAGATGGGAACAAAAAAAGAAATGCAATGGAACACGGTTTTTGTAACCATGTGTCTGTCACTACTTAGAGATATTTCCCCAATGTCCTTCTCACAGCTGCCTTCACCTCTTTATTCTTTAGGCTGTAGATGAAAGGATTCAGCAAGGGTGTGACTGCACCATACTGCAAGGACAGGAGCAAATCGAGGGAAGAATTGGTTGTGGGCATAAGGTAGCGAATCACACCTGAGCCAAAGAACAGGGTCACTGTAATGAAGTGGGAGGAGCAGGTGGAGAAGGTCTTGCTTCTGCCTGAGGTGGAGCTGATGCTCAGGATGGTGGAGACAATACGGGCATAGGAGAAGGAAATTGGGAGGAAGGTCCCAAGCCCATGCAGTAAGATGGAGCAGATCAAGATGTCAACATTGATGGAAATATCTGAGCAAGAGAGGGGGAAGAGGGAGGGCAGCTCACAGATGTAATGGTGTATGGTTTGGGCCTCACAGAAGTCCAGGTTAATAGCCAAGAGCACAATGACAAATGCATGGAGACAGGCCAGACCCCATGAGATCAATACCAGCTTCACACAGAACTGGGTGCTCATCACCTGGCCATAGAGCAGTGGGTGGCAGATGGCAGCATAGCGGTCATAAGCCATCACTGAGAGCAGGCATGCTTCGGTCCCTGGTGTGATAAACGCAAAGAACACCTGTGTGAGGCAGCCCTCCACTGAGATGGTTCTCTTCTCAGACAGAAGGTCCTTCAGTAGCTTGGGCACAGTGACAGAAGAGAAGCAGAGGTCTAGGAAGGACAGGTTACTCAGGAAGAAGTACATGGGAGTGTGGAGGCGGGAATCAGCCCTGATCACCAGCAGCATCATCAGGTTCCCCATCACAGTCAGGAGGTAGATCCCCAGGAAGAACACAAAGAGCAGAGCTTCGATGTAGGGGTCGTCGGACAGCCCAATGAGAATGAACTCTGTGATGGTGCTGTGGTTCCTCCAGGCCATTTGTGGAGGAAGTTCCCTGGAGTAAGAGAGAAATAGTGATGAGATCCCTCTCCTTCACGTCATCACTCCTCTTAACATACATCCTTCCCTGCTTCCCTACACTCTGTGCGGACATCTCAAGGCTGCCTCACTGTCTATGAGGAGGAGTTTTTATCTTGTTTAGTTAATACTGATCTGGGTCACAGTGTTTGCACAGTTCAGAGAATCTTCTTCTTTTTCCATCGGGATTTACCTGGAAAAATGAGTCTTGCTGGTTCACCTCCACATCCTTGCATTACATTCTATTGCATTCTTCCTAGCGTTTAGAAACCTAAAAATTCTTGCATGTATCTGCAGGGATCTTCTAAACTTTTTCCCTTCAAATTCTGAATGATATTTTTTTTTGTTCAAAATCATCCAATGCTGCCTTACCAGAGTTGACATCCATCCGACAAAGTAGGCACCTATCTTACATGGCTGATGAAAAAAAATAAATCTCTTTTAAGGTCAGAGGAAAAAGTGAATATTATATATATATATAGTCTGGATTGTATCCATTTTTTAAACTGCTGCAAAAGTATAAATTATAATAATACTTATGAAAAGGGGTCTATGAAGGCAAAAGTACCTGGGGCCATGGAAGTCATAATGTGTCACTGCTCTCTACTTCATAACAAGCATTTAAGTATAATAAGACTTTATTAAATATGTTTTATTCCTCTTTTTTACTTAAAAAAGTTTTTAATTTAAATTTCAATTTATTAACATACAGTGTAATATTAGTTTCAGGGGTACAATGTAGTGATTCAACAGTTCCATATAATACCCAGTGCTCATCACAGCATGTGCCCTCCTTAATCCCCTCACCTATTTCACCCATCGCCCCTCCTACCTCTCCTCTAGGAATCATCAGCTCGTTCTCCATAGTTAAGAATCTATTTCTTGGTTTCTCTCTCTTTCTCTTATTTCCCTTTTGCTCATTTGTTTTGTTTCTAAAATCCATGTGTGATTAAAATCATTTCTTATTTGACTTTCTTTGACTTATTTCAGTCACTCTGACTAGAAAGCATTATACTTTCTAGTTCCATCCGTGTTGTTGCAAATGTCAAGATTGTACTCTTTTTTTATGGCTGATTAATATTCCATTCAGCTGTATCACTTTTTCTTTATCTATTCATCAATTGATGGACACCTCGGCCGCTTTCATGTCTTGGCTATTATAAATAATGCTGCTATAAACATAAAGGTGCAAGTATTCCCCTGGATTAGTGGTTTTGCATTCTTAGGGTAAGCAATGAGTAGTGTAATTGCTGGGTCATAGAGTAGTTCTATTTTTAACTTTCTGAAGAACCTCCATACAAATATGCTTTCTTAATGACTATCTCAATTGTTTCAAGGTAGTTCCATAAGATTGGAGAGGGAATTATTAACCTTGGGGTAAGGAAGTTTATCCCCATTTTACCTGTGAGAAGTCTCATATTAAGGGATACTTGCAATGTCATGTTAGAATAAGTAGAAGAAGAAGGAAATAAATGCCATTATTTTTTCTAATTACAATCCAATGTCTAGGCTTAGTCCACGTCATGAGGAACACTTTTCTTACCTGGACCTTTAAATTCTTCCTCATCTGCCCTTAAACTTTTGGCCATTTTGGCTGCTTTTGATACCAGAAAGGTCTGTTTGTTTCTGTATCTTAGCTCACCTTCTCCTCCATATGTTCTCCTCTTAATTCCAGAGATGCAGACTCTCATGGGCCTTCCAATGTCACCTATAGCCCTGCTCAATTCCTTATAGTCTGACCGCACTTCTCCCTCCTTGAACTCCCAGTTCTCTGTTCAAATCATGGGGCCACCTGCTCTCAGGTGCTTTATGTCACGTCCGATTCTGTGTCTGGCTCATGGGGGACATCTATCTGGGTTTTCCCCTCCCGATTGTGAGCTCCATGAGAACAGAGCCACAACTGGACAAGCACAGTCACAAACCAGCATATCTCTGGTTCTCTCCCACCCATTAGCTTCTGATGACCTCTCCAATCATCTGTCCAATTGAGGCATCTCCTGTGTATCTCAGAGACCTCTTGACCACGTTCAGTACCAAATCATCCCTTCCTCCATGAGCCCCCAGGTCACTGGCACCTGAAGGGAGCACGGTGGTCATTGCTGTCTGCCACTCCTGCCAGGCCCCCCACTCATGAAGATTGGAGGCCACAGCTGCTGAATTTCAAGGTTGTTATCATTTGCACAGACCTCACCAGCTCATGCTGCTGCCATCCTGTCTCACCTGCTCTCATACTGGTAGACTCAAGGGAACTGTGGCCACCATTGAAAGAATGTGCTTGTGTTCTTGTTGTGGACGTGTTATTCCTCTATTGTGCCCTTAGGATCAGAAGCAAGAGGGTTATTTTATACAACATTTTGGGATCCTCTTGCTCCAGATTTTAGCTGTGTAACCAGGAGGAACAGATGGTGAGGCATTTAGGTGAATGAGGATACTGAGATTCATTTTGACCCCTAACTTCTTGGACTATGTAGGGAGTCACTGTCCTATGAGAAGATTCCTTCTTAGTTGGATGTTAGCTAACGTATCAATATTCTTTTTTGTTTGTCAGTCCATAGTCTGATCCCACAGTAGGCTTCTATCCTCATAGAACTACTTAATCACACCAACCCAGAGAACCCTGCTTCTGACCCTTTGGGCTTTGACAGCAACGTATGACTAGGTGCTAAGTTATATTAAGGAAAGCCTAACTTCTTATCCTATTAACCAGCCCACTAGTCCCATCTCAGTCCATCTTAGCCCCGAGTCTAGGTTACCTGTGTTGCAGGAGAGATAGTGAGATGTTCACTGTTACATGCCTGCAGGACATTAGCTTTGGTCCAGTGATGGTGAAGCATAACTGGCTGGAGAAGTTACTTTTGAGGATCCTGCATGGATAAAATTGCAGATACTGCTGATAGCAAACTCTGGGTGAATCTATGCAATCCACACAACAGAAAGGGAGACAGAACATAAAGACTCCTAACTCTGAGAAACAAACTAGGGGTGGTGGAAGGGGAGGAGGGTGGGGTGTGGGGGTGAGTGGGTGACGGACACTGAGGGGGACACTTGACGGGATGAGCACTGGGTGTTATTCTGTATGTTGGTAAATTGAAAACCAATAAAAAATATTTTATTAAAAAATAAAGCATTCCAGCATTCCCACCCCAAAAAATGATATGATAAATGAAAGCCATTCTTTTTGAGGATTCATGTATTTCAAAATAGTTATGGATATGTCTACCTTGAAAATGACTTCCTTTCTTCCACTGGCACTCACAAGGGGCACCTGACTACAGTGCCCACAGGGGGTTCAAGTTCTGGTCTGAAGAACACTGTAGTTGTTGTGCAGAATCGTTTTCTGTCCTGACATAGGTCGTATTATGTATAAACAAAGACACCAGTTACTTCTCTCATGTGATTTTCAGGTTGCTCACAGAATGGAATCTTCCTCCCCATCACCATTTTTGAACAATATTTCCAATCGATGCCTGAGATTTCTTTAGTGACCAGGGACTATTCTTAGCATTTACATCCTGAATCAATTAAGCATGAAAATAAAACACTTGCAGTCACCCTTGTGAAGGGAAGATATTGGCTTCATTTAATCCTGAGCTATACCAGACCGATGCCAGATGCAGAACATAGATCGTGAGCAGGAGAGGATTGAGGGAAAGTAGGGAGACTGGTGATGGAAGGGTGGGAGCTGTTAAAAGAGGGGATTTCAGCAGTGTCTTCAATGAGCACCTGTGTCATTATTTTGCCACCTGGGACACTTCACATTCATTGGACACCTGGATATTTGATCAATTTCTCTTACAAAGCTATATGGCAGGATATCGGGTATGATTTTGTGGCTTTCAGGAAGTTAACTAAGATCAGCATCTTCTCCAATGGAGCTGCTAATATAGCAAATCACTGATTTATTTTTCAGACTTAAGGATCAAGCCCAAAGTGAGAACACCTCTGCTGGAGCTATGATCACCCAATCTTGCCCAAAGAGGAAGCTATTTGACAGCCAGTTTCCATTAAGAGGTAGGGTTTGGTGTGTGGAAAAGTTACCTGCATATTGGCTGTTTAAAGCTGTCTTTGGAATGAAGAAATGCCTGAAGGTTGTGTGCAGAAGGTCAGGCTAGACAAGGTGGCTCTAGGGAACCTCTGAGCTGGTCTGTCATAAACAGACCCTAGGTGCTAGGTGCATGGGGTGAAATCTATGTGGAGGAGAAGCATATCAGCACTGGGAGCAGGTGGTACCTGAGACAAACTTGATCCACTTGAAGTGATTCTCAGAGCTGTCTTCTCCTCTCCTCTCTCACACTATTCACAGTGTCTCACGGTGACTAGTTCTCAGGTGACTTGAATATCAAGGAAAGGAAGTCTACTGTGCTTCTACTGTGTACTGGGCAAGAAAACAGGTGGCTCTGATAGTGTGATCCGCATTTCTGATTGTCCTCTTTCTTTACAGGTGTCAGTTTTTTCAACCCTTTGGGATCTGATCCCAAAGATTCTCTGAACCCATGAGAAGATTGATGCCTACTTTAAATTGTACTGTCTTCGGTGAGGCAGGGAGGGAAAGTGTCCAAGGCAGCTGGTACAAAAGCACCATTTGGTGCTTTTGAGGAAAAACCCAGGCAGAATTGAAACATACAGAGAATATCCCAGGCAGAAAAATTCAAGGATCACCAGAATCACAGAGAAGATATTACCATTCTCCTGGCTTTTCTTGGAGGAGGCAACTCCACGTGTTCCGTCTTCACCATCAGGACCAGACACTTGGTAGGTAATCCCAATAAGAGAAGCCCTGTCACAAGCATCTCTTTACAGAGCACAGAGCCTGTTCCCTTGGCTGTCAGTGAGTGAAGGAAGTTAGAATAGGAGAAGCTCTGGAAGCACTGGATCTATCAGAGCATCAGGATTATTTTCCAGAACATCTAAATAGAGAGGTGTCATTCTGCAATTTGGGCCACTCTATGGAAGGTCAAGGACAATATTTCCAAACAGCTCATATTCTGAACAACAGACACACATTTCATGAATACCTTCTCTCCTGATCTCAGGGGCAGTAGTGTGCTAGGTCTTCCTTTATGCTCTCTGTGCTTCTGAATGCTCTTCTAAGAGTGTCACTTAAAGAAGGAAGAATCGACCAGAACGAATCAAAAGGCTGCCTGGTACTTCAGGCAGCCATGGGGTGTTGTGGGCCCCCAGGGGAAGCTGGGCTGCTGCCCTGTAATCCCTGAAGTCCCAGCCTGAAGCTGAGCTCTGGACTCAGTAACCACAGCCTGCACATAACTAGAAAGGTAAATGTAGTCTGGAAGTACAGGAGTTCTCTCCAGGGTGATATTTCAATTTTCTGAATTAAAGCAATTATTTAAAATCTAGGAGAGGACAGCGGGAGGGCAGAACACCTGTGCCTTTCTGCCTGTAGCCCTTTGTTTCTCTTGGGCCCTGTAAATGTCATTCCTTGAGTAAGGTTAAATTCAGACCTGAAATCCTGACTGCTTAATATGTGACAGCCTGTCAGCTAATGAAAATCTCACTTCTAGGAAGCTAGAGGTAGTCCTTGTAATAAGGGCCATTTTAGTGTGATTTTTGGTATTTGGAAAGCTTTGATCCTTGGCTGGCACTGCATCTGTAAAATATGAGTGTAAGTAAGGTAAGAGGCAGTTCGGGACTTGACATGAATAGGTGAGCAGTGGAATAGCTGCTGGAGCCCTAGAGCACTTTGGCTCAGCCTGGAAGGGATAGCACAAGGGTCTTACGTGGTGGAGGACCTCTTTTGAGCCCCCACTGAACATGGAGGAGGTCCTCTTAAATATATATATATATATATATATATATATATATATATATATATATATATTTTATATTATAAATGGCATGATCATGTTTTATTGGAGAGATCTGCCAAACAGATGAAGACAGGCCGGTGGGCATCTTACACTTCCTATTTTGCCTAAGAAAGATCAACTGGAACCCAGGTTCCTCTGGGCAACTTTATATTCTCATCCCTCAAAAGGGTGGGGGGGAAACGCCAACCATTTCTTTCAGGCACTTCTAGTCTGTTAGAGATCAAGCCCCTCAGGTGTAACTTTTTGTTTTCCATAAAGAACATTTCTTTAGATTTTTTGAGGTCTTCATTTATTACTTGCATTCTAAGTTCTTTCAAGGCCATCAGACCAGCTTCTGTATGGATTGCCTGATGTCAGCCCCACAGAGGTCATCTTTAGCCATGATCAAGTCATCCAGGGTTACATCATCAGCCAACATCATCCTGCTTGTGGAATCTGAGAGATGTGCTTCTAGTCCTTTTTTGGGGCAAGGGTAGTTCAATTATCCTGTCCATGAGACCTGGTCTGACAACCACTGGATCCAAAGATTCTGTTTAGTTTGTGACCGTGACATTTTCTTCTTCTTTTTTTTAATAAATTTATTTTTTATTGGTGTTCAATTTGCCAACATACAGAATAACACCCAGTGCTCATCCCATCATTGCTCCCCTCAGTGCCCATCACCCAGTCACCCCCACCTCTTGCCCACCTCCCCTTCCACCACCCCTAGTTCGTTTCCCAGAGTTAGGAGTCTCTCATGTTCTGTCTCCCTTTCTGATATTTCCCACTCAGTTTTTCTCCTTTCCCCTTCATTCCCATTCACTATTTTTTATATTCCCCAAATGAATGAGACCATATAATGTTTGTCCTTCTCCGATTGACTTATTTCACTCAGCATAATCCCTCCAGTTCCATCCCCGTCAAAGCAAATGGTGGGTATTTGTCATTTCTAATGGCTGAGTAATATTCCACTGTATACACAAACCACATCTTTATCCATTCATCTTTCGATGGACACCGAGGCTCCTTCCACAGTTTAGCTATTGTGGATCTGGTCAAGGTTTCTTGCCTGGAGCCTGTTTCTCCCTCTGTCTGTGTCTCTGCATCTGTCTATGTCTCTCATGAATAAATAGATAAAAATCTTAAAAACAAAAGAAAAATTAATTTAATTTAAATTCAATTAATTAACACAGTGTATTATTAGCTTCAGAGGTAGATTTCACTGATTCATCATTTATATGTAACACCCAGTGCTCATTACATATCATGCCCTCCTTAATGTCTATCATCCAGTTACCCCATCCCCTTGCTTACCTACCCTTAGCAACCCTCAGTTGGTTTCTTTTTTTTAAAATTTTTATTTATTTGTGATAGTCACAGAGAGAGAGAGAGAGAGAGAGAGAGAGAGAGGCAGAGGGAGAAGCAGGCTCCATGCACAGGGAGCCCGACGTGGGATTCGATCCGGGGTCTCCAAGATCGCGCCCTGGGCCAAAGGCAGGCGAACCGCTGTGCCACCCAGGGATCCTTTTTTTTTTATTTTTTATTTTTATTTACTCAGTTGGTTTCCTATAGTTAAGAGTCATTTATGGTTTGTCTCCCTTTATGATTTTGTCTTCTTTATTTTTCCCTCCCCTCTCTTATGATCCTCTGTCTTAAATTCCATATGAGTGAAATCATATGATAATTGTCGTCCTCTGATTGACTTACTTTGCTAAGCATAGTACCCTCCAGTTCCATCCACCTTGTTGCCAATGGTAAAATTTCATTTTTTTTAATGGCTGAGTAATAGTCCTTTGTATATATGTAGCACATCTTCTTTATCCGTTCATTTGCCAATGGACATCTTGGCTCTTTCCATTGTTTGACCATGTGGACATTGGTGCCATAAACATTGGGGTGCAAGTGCCACCCTTGGATCATTACGTTTGTATCTTTTGGGTAAATGCCTCATAGTGTAATTTCTGGGTTGTGGGTAGCTCTATTTTTAACTTTTTGAGGAACTTCTGGTGCAAGAGAGCTTGGTTCTTGTCTCAGGGAGTGGAAGAATGAATCTCGTGGACAAAGGAGAATGAGTAAAGTTGATAGAAGTTTGTTATGCAAGGATACAGAAAATGCTATCAGGAGTGAGGGGGTTCCCGACAGAGTTGCCATTGAGGGCTTTTTTGGCTGGCCTTTTATTGAGAGCCTAACCAGGGAGTTTATGGCCTTGAGATTTCTTGTGCTGTCTTGAGTGAATGACATAAGGCTGTCTTTTAGTCTGGAGTCTTTGTGATTCCTTTGTAGCTGTCAAAGAAAGATAACATTTTGGAGCCAGGGGGCCAGATTTACTTCCTTTTCTCTGTTTTTGTTGCCTTATCTCTAGTATCCTTGGGGTTTATGGGAGCCTGACTCTGGGCCTTTCCCTTATTTTTCCCTGCCTAGCTCCATCTGTCCCTAACTCAACTCCATACTGTTTTCCAGACGGGTTATACCAGTTTGCATTCCTCTCAGCAGTGTAAGAGTTCCAGCAGTGTACCTTTCCCTGCAGCTTGAGGTAATTCTTTGTTTGTTTTTCATCTATATGTGCTGTTACTTCCCGTTCTGTGGACCATTGATTCATGTTCTTTGCCATTTTTCTTTGGCAGTGTTTTTGTTGCTGCTCTTTTTTTTTTGTATATGTTTTTATCGGAGTTCAATTTGCCAACATATAGCATAACACCCAGTGCTCGTCCTGTCAAGTGCCCCCCTCAGTGCCCGTCACCCAGTCACTCCCTCCCCACCTTCCCTTCCACTACCCCTTGTTCGTCTCCCAGAGTTAGGAGTCTCTCATGTTCTGTCGCCTTCTCTGATTTTCCCACTCATTTTCTCTCCTTTCCCCTATAATCCCTTTCACTATTTTGTATATTCCCCATATGTGCGAAACTATATGATGATTGTCCTTCTCCGATTGACTTACTTCACTCAGCATAATACCCTCCAGTTCCATCCATGTCGAAGCAAATGGTCGGTATTTCTCATTTCTAATGGCTGAGTAATGGTTCAATTTTCTTTTTCTTGAGTTACATATTCCTCTAAATTAAACAAAAGCCTGCTTTTCAAATGTATTGAGATGAATCTTAGTATTTCCTAAAATTTTTATTCTTTTTTTTCTTTTAAGATTTTATTTATTCATTCATGAGAGACACACATAGAGAGAGGCAAAGACACAGGCAGAGGGAAAAGCAGGTTCCCTGCAGGGAACCTGATGTGGGACCGGATCCTGGGTCTCTAGGATCATGCCTTGGGCTGAAGGCAGCGTTAAACTGCTGAGCCACCTGGGCTGCTCAATTTTTATTCTTTTATAAGAGTTGTATTATTGGTTTCTTTTGCTTTTTTCTTGGATGTATTTATGGAGTTATGTCTAATTTATAGGTCTTTTTGAATGTCTGAACTTTCTTCTCAATTATATTTTTCTGTGTCTGACTTGTTAATTTGTGTCTTTCAGTTCCTTTATCCTCCTTTTCTTATGTTTGGTTTTGTTATCTCGTTAATGATTAGATTTGAGCTTTCAGGAGCATAAATTATTTTTGATTATTAGTGAATGCATGTAAGGTAGATGAAGATAATGGTTGCCCTTGTACTGTTTTGTAACTGTAGTATATAATATTCTCTGGTTCATTAAATTCTTAATACTTTTTTTTAGTTTTGACACTACTTACTACATTTACATATCACATTGTCATTTGTCAATTGGAGGCATATACAACTTGATATAAAATTTATTACATTAAATATCAAGTAATAAATGAATAAAGAGAGGTCTATGATAGTCATTGCTTATAGGCTGCCTTTCTTTTAAAAAAATTTTTTTTTATTGGAGTTCAATTTGCCCTCATATAGCATAATAGCCAGTGCTCATCCTGTCAAGTGCTCCCCTCAGTGCCTGTCACCCAGTCACCCAACCCCCTGCCCACCTCCCCTTCCATTACCCCTTGTTCATTTCTCAGAGTTAGGAGTCTCTCATATTTTGTCACCCTCACTGATATTTTTACTCATTTTCTCTCCTTTTCCCTTTATTCTCTTTCACTATTTTTTATATTCCCCAAATGAATGAGACCATAAACGTTTATCCTTCTCCGATTGACTTATTTCACTCAGCATAATACCCTCCAGTTCCATCCCCGTCGAAGCAAATGGTCGGTATTCCTCGTTTCTATTGGCTGAGTAATATTCCATTGTATACTTAGACCACATCTTCTTTATCCATTTAGCTTTTGATGGACACTGAGGCTCCTTCCACAGTTTGGCTATTGTGGACATTGCTGCAGTGAACATTGCGGTGCAGGTGTCCTGCTGTTTCATTGCATCAGTATCTTTGGGGTAAATCCCCAGCAGTGCAATTGCTGGGTCGTAGGGCAGATCTATTTTTAACTCTTTGAGGAACCTCCACACAGTTTTCCAGAGTGGCTGCACCAGTTCACATTCCCACCAACAGTGTAAGAGGGTTCCCCTTTCTCCACATCCTCTCCAACATTTGTGGTTTCCTGCTTTGTTAATTTTCCCCATTCTCTCTGATGTGAGGTGGTATGTCATTGTGGTTTTGATTTGTATTTCCTTGATGGCAAGTGATGCAGAGCATTTTCTCATGTGCTTATTGGCCATGTCTATGTCTTCCTCTGTGAAATTTCTGTTCGTGTCTTTTGCCCATTTCATGATTGGATTTTTTTTTGTTTCTTTGCTATTGACTTTAATAAGTTCTTTATAGATCTTGGATACTAGCCCTTTATCTGATACGTCATTTGCAAATATCTTCTCCCATTCTGTAGATTGTCTTTTAGTTTTGTTGACTGTTTCTTTGGCTGTGCAGAATCTTTTTATCTTGATGAAGCCCCAATAATTCATTTTTGCTCTTGTTTCCCTTGCCTTCGTAGATGTATCTTGCAAGAAGTTGCTGTGGCCAAGTTCAGAAAGGGTGTTGCCTGTGTTCTCTCTAGAATTTTGATGGATTCTTGTCTCACGTTTAGATCTTTCATCCATTTTGAGTTTATCTTTGTGTATGGTGTAAGAGAATGGACTAGTTTCATTCTTCTACATGTGGATGTCCAATGTTCCCAGCATCATTTATTGAAGAGACTGTGCTTTTTTCCAGTGGATAGTCTTTCTTACTTTGTTAAATATTACTTGACCATAGAGTTGAGGGCCCATTTCTGGGTTCTCTATTCTGTTCCATTGATCTAAGTGTCTGTTTTTGTGCCAGTACCACACTGTCTTTTTTTTAAATTTATGATAGTCACACACAGAGAGAGAGAGAGAGAGAGGCAGAGGCATAGGCAGAGGGAGAAGCAGGCTCCATGCACCGGGAGCCGGACGTGGGATTCGATCCCGGGTCTCCAGGATCGCGCCCTGGGCCAAAGGCAGGCGCTAAACCGCTGCGCCACCCAGGGATCCCCAGTACCACACTGTCTTGATGATCACAGCTTTGTAATACAATCTGAAATCCAGCAATGTGATGCCCCTGGCTCTGGTTTTCTTTTTCAACAGTCCTCTGACTATTTGGGTTTTTTTTTGATTCCACACAAGTCTTAAGATTATTTGTTCCAACTCTCTGAAGAAGTCCATGGTATTTTGATAGGGATTGCACTGAAGGTGTAAATTGCCCTGGGTAGCATAGAAATTTTCACAACATTAATTCTTCCAATCCATGAACATGGGATATTTTTCCATCTCTTTGTGTCTTCCTCAATTTCTTTCAGAAGTGTTCTATAGTCTTTAGGGTGTAGATCCTTTATCTCTTTGGTTAGGTTTATTCCTAGGTATCTTATACTTTTGGGAGCAATTGTAAATGGGATTGACTCCTTAGTTTCTCTTTCTTCAGTCTCATTGTTAGTGTATAGAAATGCCACTGATTTCTGGGTATTGATTTGGTGTCCTGCCACACTGCTGAATTGCTGTATGAGTTCTAGCAATCTTGGGGTGGAGTCTTTTGGGTTTTCTATGTACAGTGTCATGTCATCAGTGAAGAGGGAGAGTTTGACTTCTTCTTTGCCAATTTGAATGCCTTTTATGTCTTTTTGTTGTCTGATTGCTGAGGCTAGGACTTCCAGTACTATGTTGAATAGCAGTGGTGAGTGGTCATCCCTGTTGTGTTCCTGATCTTAGGGGAAAGGCTCCCAGTGTTTCCCCATTGAGAATGATATTTGCTGTGGGCTTTTCGTAGATGGATTTTAAGATGCTGAGGAATGTTCTCTCTATCCCTATACTCTGAAGAGTTTTGATCAGGAATGGATCCTGTATTTTGTCAAATGCTTTCTCTGCATCTATTGAGAGGATCATATGGTTCTTGTTTTTTCTCTTGCTTATATGATCTATCACATTGTTTGCTTTACGAGTGTTGAACCAGACTTGCATTCCGGAGATAAATCCCACTTGATCATGGTGAATAATCTTAATGTACTGTTGTATCCTATTCGCTAGTATCTTGTTGAGAATTTTTGCATCCATGTTCATCAGGGATATTGGTCTATAATTCTCCTTTTTGGTGGGGTCTTTGGTTTTTGAATTAAGGTGATGCTGGCTTCATATAACAAGTTTGGAAGTATTCCATGTCTTTCTATCTTTCCGAACAGTTTTAGTAGAATAGGTATTGTTTCTTCTTTAAACGTTTGATAGAATTCCCCTGGGAAGCCATCTGGCCCTGGACTTTTGTGTCTTGGGAGGTTTTTGATGACTGCTTCAATTTCCTCCCTGGTTATTGGCCTGTTCAGGTTTTCTGTTTCTTCCTGTTCCAGTTTTAGTAGTTTGTGGTTTTCCAGAAATGCGTCCATTTCTTCTAGATTGCCTAATTTATAGGTGTATAGCTGCTCATAATATGTTTTTAAAATCTTTTGTATTTCCTTGGTATTGGTGGTGATCTCTTCTATTTCATTCATGATTTTATTAATTTGAGTCTTTTTTGTTTTTCATAAGGCTGGCTAATGGTTTTTCTATCTATTAATTCTTTCAAAGAACCAACTCCTGGTTTTGTTGATCTGTTCCACAGTTCTTCTGGTCTCTATGTCACTGAGTTCTGTTCGAATCTTTATTAACTCTCTTCTTCTACTGGGTGTAGGTTTTATTTGCTGTTCTTTCTCCAGCAACCTAAAGGAGTAAGGTTAGCATGTGTATTTGAGTTTTTTTCCAGTTTTTTGAGGGGTGCTTGTATTGCGATGTATTTCCCGCTCAGGACTGCTTTTGCTGTATCCTAAGATTTTGACCAGTTGTATCTTCATTCTCATTAGTTTCCATGAATCTTTTTAATTCTTCTCTAATTTACTGGTTGACCACTTCATCTTTTAGCATGATGGTCTTTAACCTCCAATCCAAATTTGAATTCCTTCCAAATTTCTTCTTGTGATTGCGTTCTAGTTTCAAAGCATTGTGGTCTGAAAATATGCAGGGGACAATCCTAATATTTTGGTATCAGTTAAGACCTGATTTGTGCCCTAGTATGTGGTCTATTCTGGAGAAAGTTCCATGTGCACTTGAGAAGAATGTGTATTCAGTTGCGTTTGGATGTAAAGTTCTGTAAATATCTGTGAAATCCATCTGGTCCAGTGTATCATTTAAAGCTCTTGTTTCTTTGGAGATGTTGTGCTTAGAAGATCTGTCATTTACAGAAAGCACTGTGTTGAAGTCTCCCAGTATAAATGTATTATTATCTAAGTATGTCTTAACTTTGGTTATTAATTGATTGATATACTTAGGAGCACATTAGCTCCCACATTAGGAGCATAAATATTCATGATTGTTAGTTCTTCTTGTTGGATAGACCCTTTAAGTGTGATATAGTGTCCCTTTTCATTGCTTACTACAGTGATTGGGATAAACTTTAATTTATCTGATATGAGGATGGCTACTCCAGCTTTCTTTTGAGGACCATTTGAATGGTAAATGATTCTGCAACCTTTCATTTTCAGGCTGGAGGTGTCCTTAGGTCTAAAATGAGTCTCTTGTAGACAGCAAATAGATGGGTCTTGCTTTTTTATACAGTCCAAAACCGTGCATCTTGTGATAGAATCATTTAGCCCATTCACATTCAGAGTAACTATTGAAAGATATGAATTTAGTGTCATCGTAATACCTATTCAGTCCTTGTTTTGTGGATTATTTCTTTGGGCTTTCTCTTTCTTTTACAGAATCCTCTTAATATTTCTTGCAGAGCTGGTTTTGTGGTCACATATTCTTTCAGTGTCTGCCTATCTTGCAAGCTGTTTATCTCTCCTTCTATTCTGAATGAGAGCCTTGCTGGATAAAATATTCTTGGCTGCATGTTCTTCTCATTTAGGACCCTGAATATATCCTGCCAGCCCTTTCTGGCCTGCCAGGTCTCTGTGGAGAGGGCTGCTGTTAATCTAATATTTCTCCCCATATAAGTTAGGGATCTCTTGTCTCCTGCTGCTTTAAGGATCTTCTCTTTATCTTTGGAATTTGCAAGTTTCACTATTAAATATCGGAATGTTGAATGGTTTTTATTGATTTCAGGGGGAATCTCTCTATCTCCTGGATCTGAATGCCTATTTCCCTCCTCAAGTTAGGGAAGTTCTCAGCTATGATTTGTTCAAATACACTTTCTGGTCCTCTGTCCCTTTCAGCACCCTCTGGAACCCCAATTAAATGTAGATTTTTCCTTCTGAGGCTGCCATTTATTTCCCTTACCCTTTCCTCATGATCTTTTAATTGTTTTTCTCTTTTTTCCTCAGCTTCCTTCCTTGCCATCAACTTGTCTTCTATGTCACTTCCTCTTTCTTCTACCTCATTAACCCTCATCATTAGGACATCTAGTTTGGATTGCATCTCCATTAATTGATTTTTAATTTTGGCCTGATTAGATCTAAATTCTGCAGTCATGAAGTCTCTTGAATCTTTTATGCTTTTTTCAGAGCTATCAGTAGCTTTATAATTGTGCTTCTGAATTGGCTTTCTGACATCAAATTGTAATCCAAATTCTGTAACTCTGTGGGAGAGAGGACTGTTTCTGATTCTTTCTTTTGTGGTGAGTTCTTCTTTCTAGTCATTTTGCTCCATGCAGAGTGGCTAAAAACGAGTTGTACTGGAAAAAGGATGAAAAAAAAAAGAGAAAAACAAACAAACAAACAAAAAAAGGGAAGGGTATCCTCTGATTCTATATACTGTAAGTCCCTTGACTTCCCTGGAGCTTTCCAGCGTTGCTCGGTCAAGAACTTGCTCTTACCCTGTCCTTCCAGCTTGTCTTCTGGGGGTTGGGACCTCCTGTGCTGATTCTCAGGTGTGTGCCCCTGGGGGAGATGCCCCGTGCCCTGCCAGGTGCTGGGCTCAGTGGGGGCTCTTTACCCCGTGAGGCCCCTGCTCCCTGGCAGCCCTGCTCCCTCCCAGGCACAAGGTGACACCAGGAGGAACAACAGTGGCATCGGCCTGCTCTCCAACCCTGGAGTCAGCTCTCGCGGGAACTACCACACCTCCCAGTCCACACTGGCCTGGATGCTCCCAGGCGGGGGCGGGGCACTGACCTGCACAGCTCAAGGGTGCCCGGTGGCAGGAGCGTCCTCAATGTTCTGTGTCCTCCCGGCCTCCACCAGTCCTAAGGGGAGTTCAGGATCCTGGGCTGAATCCCCTGGAACCCTGGGCTCCGGGGCCTGCACTGCTGGAATACCGCTCCCGGGGCGCGCAGCCTCCTCTGCCTGGAGCTGCCGCTCGAGCTGTTCCTGGGTCTGCCCGCACGCGCTGCAGCCCTTTAGGGAGCTTGGCCGCGTGGTGTGGCGTGCTCTCCCCCGGGGAGCAGGTCCTCTGTTAGCGCCCCCGGGAGCCTGAGGGCATCCCCGCCCCTCCTGGGATCCTGCCCGAGCTCCCTGCAGGCGCCTTTCCTTTGGGAAGATTGGTAAAGCTCCTGCTTCTCCGGGACTGAGCTTTCCCGCCCTGGAGGCTCCCATTGCCCCCCTCAGCCTGGCTCCTCGCGGGGGCCCTTCCCACACTGGATTCTTTTTTATTTTTATTTTTTCCGACTTCCTTCCATGTTAGAAGCATGAACTTGTCTCTCTGTAGCATTCCAGCTGTTCTCTCTTTAAATCTCAGGCCGCATTCGTAGGTTTTCAGGATGATTTGAAAATTATCTATGTAAATGGTGGGGACAGGTGACTTGGGGACCCTACTTTTCCGCCAACTTGCCCCGCCCCCAATAGTCGGCCTTTGTTAATGTAATTTATACTCCTTGAAATTCTTTTAGATGGCTGAATAGTATCTTCTTTATCCATTCATCAGTCAATTGCCTTTTGGCCTCTTTCTATAATTTGGCATATATTGATGCTGCTGCTATAGACATCAGGATGTGTGTGTCCCTTTAAATCAATATTGTGTATTGTTTGTGTAAATACCTGGTAGTGCAATTGCTAGAGTGTAGGGTAATTTTATTTTTAACTTTTGTTTTGGAAAATGTTTATTTATTTGAGAGAGAGAGGGAGAGAAAGACAGAGAGAGAGAGAGAGCATCCCAAGCAGACTACAGGTGAGTGGGGAATCTGAAGTGGATCTTCATTGATCTCAAGACCCTGAGATCATGACCTGAGCCAAACTGAAGAGTCAGATGCTCAACTGACTGTGCCACCCAGCTGCCCCTATTCGTAACTTTCAGAGGAACTTCCATACTGTTTTCCAGATGGCTGTACCAGTTTATATCCCCACCAACAGTGCAAGAAGGTTCTCCTTTCTCCCCTCCTTGCCAACACCTGTTGTTTCCTGTGTTAATTTTAGCCAAACTGACAGATGTGAGGACGTATCTCACTGTGGTTTTTGACTTGTGTTGCCCTGATGATGAGTGATGTTGAACAACTTTTCATGTGTCTTTTAGCTATCTGCATGTCTACTTTGGAAAAGATCTGTTCATGTCCTCTGCTCATTTCTTAACTGGATTATTTGTTTTTTGGTATTGAGTTTGATAAGTTCATTATAGATTTTGGATACTAATTTATCAGATATAGGTCACTGCAAATATTTTCTCCCATTGTGAAGGTTGCCTTTTAGTTTGTTGATTGTTTCCCTTGCTGTGCTGAAGCTTTTTATCTTGATGAAGTCTCAATAGTTCATTTTTTCTTTTGTTTCTCTTGCCTCTGGAGACATGTCTAGCAAGCAGTTGCTGTGGCCGAGGTCAGAGAGGTTGCTGCCTGTGTTTTCTTCTAGGAGTTTGATGGTTTCCTGTCTCATGCTTAAGTCTTTCATCACTTTTGAATTTGTGTATGATGTAGGAAAGTGGTGCAGTTTCATTCTTCTGCATGTTACTGTCCAGTTTTCCCAACACCATTGGTTGAAGACACTGTCTTTTTCCCCATTGGATATTCTTCCTGCTTTATTGAAGATTAGTTGACCATATAGTTGTAGGTCCATTAATGGGTTTTGTTCTGCTCCATTGGCCTATGTGTCTGTTTTTGTACCAGTACCAACTGTCTTATGACTACAGCTTTGAAATATAGCTTGATGTCTAGAATTGTGATGCTGCCAGCTTTTCTTTTCTTTTTCAAGATTGCTTTGGCTATGTGCAGTCTTATCTGGTTCCATACAAATTTTAGGATTGCTTGTTCTAGCTCTGTGAGAAATGCTAGGAGGGTTTGGATAGGGATTGCATTAAATGTGTAGATTGTTTTCAGTAGTACGGACATTTTGACAATATGTGTTCTTCTAATCCAAGAGCATGGAATGTTTTTCCATTTCTTTGTGTCCTCTTCAATTTCTTTCATAAGGGTTCCGTAGTTTTCAGCGTACAGATCCTTTACTTCTTTGGTTAGGTTTATTCCTAGGTATCCTATGGTATTCAGCACATCAACATAAAGTTTGGATTGTTTTGTTGACATAGGATTTTTTCTATTTACCAATGCTTTATTTAAAAACTTACTAGAAGTTGGGATTTGCAAATGTTAACTTCTGTTTAATAATGTCTCCCTCATTTTTAGTTCTTTGTGCAATACCTCAGTAAGATGCTGAATCACCTGAAATGATCATCGAATCTTTTCAACCTAATTATTTTGATGTCTTATCCAAATGTATTGTGGAAAATTGTCTCCACATTCCCTTCCAACCAATGGAACACAGACTTTCCAATAAGGAGCCCTAGTCAAGAACTAGAGGCTTGGAGTAATAGCCAAGCTCTATTTCAACAAACTCAGGAATCTTTCTTCCAAATAGTGTGTCACTGTGTGTGGGAGAAGGTGGGAACAAAAAAAGAAATGCAAAGGAAACCAGTCTTTGTAACCATGTGTCTGTCACTACTTAAGAGATATTTTCCCAGTGTCCTTCTCACAGCTGCCTTCACTTCTTTATTCTTTAGGCTGTAGATGAGGGGATTCAGCAAGGGTGTGACTGCACTGTACTGCAAGGACAGGAGCAAATCCAGGGAGGAACCGGTTGTGGGCATAAGGTAGCGAATCAAACCTGAGCCAAAAAATAGGGTCACTGCAATGAGGTGGGAGGAGCAGGTGGAGAAGGTCTTGCTTCTGCCTGAGGTGGAGCTGATGCTCAGGATGGTGGAGACGATACGGGCATAGGAGAAGAAGATTGGGAGAAAGGTCCCAAGCCCATGCAGTAAGGTGGAGCAGATCAAGATGTCAACACTGATGGAAATATCTGAGCAAGAGAGAGGGAAGAGGGAGGGCAGTTCGCAGGTGTAGTGCTGTATGGTTTGGGCCTCACAGAAGTCCAGGTTAATAGCCAAGAGCACAATGACAAATGCATTGAGACAGGCCAGACCCCATGAGATCAACACCAGCTTCACACAGAACTGGGTGCTCATCACCTGGCCATAGAGCAGTGGGTGGCAGATGGCAGCATAGCGGTCATAGGCCATCGCTGAGAGCAGAAAGGCTTCAGTCCCTGGTGTGATAAACACAAAGAACACCTGTGTGAGGCAGCCCTTCACTGAGATGGTTCTCTTCTCAGACAGAAGGTCCTTCAGTAGCTTGGGCACAGTGACAGAAGAGAAGCAGAGGTCCATGAAGGACAGGTTACTCAGGAAGAAGTACATGGGAGTGTGGAGGCGGGAATCAGCCCTGATCACCAGCAGCATCATCAGGTTCCCCATCACAGTCAGGAGGTAGATCCCCAGGAAGAACACAAAGAGCAGAGCTTCGATGTAGGGGTCGTCGGACAGCCCAATGAGAATGAACTCCGTGATGGTGCTGTGGTTCCTCCAGGCCATTTGTGGAGGGGGTTTCCCTGGAGTAATAGAGAAATAGTGATGAGATCCCTCTCCTTCACGTCATCACCCCTCTTACCATACATGCTTCCCTGCTTCCCTACACTCTGTGCGGACATCTCCAGGCTGCCCTCACTGTCTATCGGGAAGAATTTTTATCTTGTTCGGTTATAACTGATTTATGTTTGCACAGTTCAGAGAATCTTCTTCTTCTTCCATAGGGATTTACCTGGAAAAATGAGTTTCGCTGGTTCACTTCCACATCCCTGCATTAAGATTCTATTGCAATCTTCTAGCATTTAGAAACCTAAAAATTCTAGCATGTATTTGCAGGGATCTTCTAAACTTTTTCCCTTCAAATTCTGAATGATAAATTTTGTTCAATCATCCAATGTCCCCTTACCAGAGCTGCCATCCATTAGGAAAAGTAGGCGTCTATCTTACATGACTGATAAAAAAAATAAATTTCTTTTAACATCAGAAGAAAAAATGAATATAGTACAGCCTGGGTTGTATCCATTTTTAAAACTGCTTCAATAGTATAAATTATAATAATTTTTATGGAAAGGGGTCTATGAAGGCAAAAGTACCTGGGGCCATGGAATTCATAATGTGTCACTGCTCTCTACTTCATAACAAGCATTTAAGTAAAATAAAACTCTATTAAATACAATTCTCAATGACTATCTCAATTGTTTCAAAGTAGTTCCATAATATTGGAGAAGGAATTATTAGCCTCCGGATAAGGAAGTTTATCCCCATTTTACCTGTGAGAAGTCTCATATTAAGGGATATTTGCAACGTCATGTTACAGTAAGTAGAGGAAGAAGGAAATAAACACCATTATTTTTCTAATTACAATGCAATGTCTAGGCTTAGTTCACATCATGAGGAACCCTTTTCTTACCTGGACCTTTAAATTCTTCCTCATCTGCCCTTTAACTTTGGCCATTATGGCTGCTTTTGATACCAGAAAAGTCTGCTTGCTTCTGTGTCTTTGCTCACCTTCTCCTCTATATATTCTCCTCTTAATTCCAGAGATGCAGACTCTCATGGGCCTTCCAATGTGACCTATCGCCCTGCTCAATTCCTTATAGCCTGACCTCACTTCTCCCTACTTGAAATCCCAGCTCTCTGTTCAAATCTCAGGGCCATCAGCGCTCAGGTGCCTTATGTGATGGTCTGATTCTGTGTCTGGCTCATGGGGGACTCCTATCTGGGTTCCCCCCCACCCCCGATGTGAGCTCCATGAGAACAGAGCCACAACTGGACAAGCACAGTCACAAACCAGCATATCTCTGGTTCTCTCCCACCCATTAGCTTCTGATTACCTCTCTAATCTCTGTCCAATTGAGGCATCTCTTGTGTTCCTCAGAGACCTCTTGACCATGCTCAGCACAATCTCATCCCTTCCTCCTTGGGCCCCACAGCACTGGCGCCTGGAGGCACACTGTAGACATGGCTGTCTGCCACTGTTGCCTGACACCCCACTCACAAAGATTGGAGTCCAAGCTGCTCAAATTCAAGGTTGTTATCATATGCACAGAGCTCATCAGGTCATGCTGCTGCTATCCTCTCTCCCCTGCTCTCATACTGATAGAATCCAAGGGCTCTGTGGCCAGCATTGCAAGAGTATGCTTATGTTCTTATTGTGGACATGTTATTCCTCTATGGCCCCCCTCTAGGGTCAGAGGCAAATTTTCTTTTAAACAAAGTTTTTTGAATCCCTTTCTCCAGATTTCAGCTGTGTAACCAGGAGGAGCAGATGGTGAGCCATTTAGTAAAATGAGGACACTAAGATTCATTTTGACCCCTAACTTCTTGGACTATGTAGGGAGTCACTGTCCTATGAGAAGATTCCTTCCTCACTTGGACATTTAAAGCTAACTTATCAATATTCTTTTTTGTCTGTCAGTCCACAGTCTGATCCCACAGTAGGCTTCCGTCCTCATAGAACTATTTATCCCACTGACCCAGAGAACCCTGCTTCTGACCCTTTGGGCTTTGATAGCAATGTATGACTAGGTGTTAAGTTACATTAAGGAAAGCCTAACTTCTGATCCAATTAACAAATCCACTAGTCCCACCTCAGTCCATCTTAGCCCTGAGTCTAGGTTACCTGTGTTGCAGGACAGGTAGTGAGATGTTCACTCTTATATGCCTGCAGGATATTAGCTTTGGTCCAGTGATGGTGAACCATAACTGACTGGAGAAGTTACTTTTGAGGATCCTGCATGGATAAAATTGCAGATACTGCTGAGAGCAAACTCTGGGTGAATCTATGCAATCAACACAAAATGATATGATAAATGGAAGCCATTCTTTTCAAAGACTCATGTATTTCAAAATATTTATGGATATGTCTACCTAAAAATCACTTCCATTCTTCCACTGACACTCACAAAGGGTACCGGGCTACAGTGCTCACAGGGGGTTCAAGTTCTCATCTGAAGAACACTGTAGTTGTTGTGCAGAATTCTTTTCTGTCCTGACATAGGTCGTATTATGTATAAACAAAGACACCAGTTACTTCTCTCATGTGATTTTCAGGTTGCACACAGAATGGAATCTTCCTCCCCATTATCAATTTTGAACAATACTTCATTTCAATGTCTGGGATTTCTTTAGTGACCAGGGACTATTCTTAGCATTTACATCCTGGATCTATTAAGCTTTAAAATAAAACACTTGCAGTCACCCTTGTGAAGGGATGATATTGGCTTCATTTAATCCTGAGCTATACCAGACTGATGCCAGATGCAGAACATAGATCGTGAGCAGGAGAGGATTGAGGGAAAGTAGGGAGACTGGTGATGGAGGGTTGGGAGCTGTTAAAGGAGGGGATTTCAGCAGTGTCTTCGATGAACACCTGCATCATTATTTTGCCACCTGGGACACTTCACATTCATTGGACACCTGAATATTTGATCAATTTCTCTTGCAAAGCTATATGGCAAGATATTGGGTATGTATATTATTTTGTGGCTTTCAGGAAGTTAACTAAGATCAGCATCTTCTCCAATGGAGCTGCTAATATAGCAAATCACTGATTTCTTTCTCAGACTTAGGGATGAAGCCCAAAGTTGAGAACAACTCTGCTGGAGCTATGGTCACCCAATCTTGCCCATAGAGGAAGCCTTTGACAGCCAGTTTCCATTAAGAGGGAGTGTTTGGCGTGTGGAAAACTTACGTGCACACAGGCTGCTCATTGTCTTTGGAGTGAAGAAATGCCTGAAGGTTGTGTGCAGAAGGTCAGACTAGACACGGTGGCTCTAGGGATCCTGTGAGCTGGTCTGTGGCATGCAGACCCTCGGTGCTAGGTGCATGGGATGAAATCTGTTTCGGGGAGAAGCATATCAGCACTGGGAGCAGGTGGGACTTGAGACAAACTTGATCCACTTGAAGTGATTCTCAGAGCTGTTTTCTGCTCTCCTCACTCACACTATTCACAGTGTCTCAGTTGACTAGTTTTCAGGTGACTTGAATATCAAGGGAAGGAAGTCTACTGTGCTTCTACTCTTGTACTGAGCAGGCAGGAAAACAGGTGGCTCCAACAGTGTGAGCCCTATCTCTGATGCCCTCTTTTCATCCAGGTGACAGCCTTTTTCAGTGCTTTGGTTTCCTGAAGCATGAGAGGATTGATGCCTAGACTTTAAGGTGTCACTGTCTTCAGGTGAGGTAGGATGGAGAGAACGTGTCCAAGGCAGCTGGTACAAAAGCACCGTTTGGACAGAGAGATATATAGAGTCCCACCCAGGGAGATGGTCTGCCAAGGAGTGAGGTGTTCCCGCCTGTAGCTTAGGGACAAGGAATGCGTGGAGCAGGAGCCAGAGGCTTTAGGACCAATGGAAGGGATCCTGAGGTGGAGATGGAGGAGGAAAAAACCCCCACCAGAATTGAAACACACAGAGCATCCCAGGCAGAAAAATAGGAGGACCACCAGAAACACAGAGAAGATATTACCATCTCCTGGCTTTTCTTGGAGGAGGCAACTGCACGTGTTCCGTCTTCGCCTTCAGGACCAGACACTTGGTAGGTAATCCCAATAAGAGAAGCCCTGTCACAAGCATCTCTTTACAGAGCACATAGCCTGTTCCCTTAGCTGTCAGTGAGTGAAGGAAGTTAGAATAAGGGAAGCTCTGGAAGCACTGGATCTATCAGAGCATCAGGATTATTTTCCAGAACACCTAAAGAGAGGGGTGTCATTCTGCAATGGAGGCCACTCTATGGAAGGACAGAGACAACATTTCCAAACAGCTCATATTCTGAACAACAGACACACATTTCATGAATACCTTCTCTCCTGAACTCAGGGGCAGTGGTGTGCTACGTCTTCCTTTATGCTCTCTGTGCTTCTGAATGCTCTTCTAAGAGTGTCACTTAAAGAAGGAAGAATCGACCAGAACCAATCAAAAGGCTGCCTGTACTTCAGCAGCCATGGTGTGTTGTGGGCCCCCAGGGGAAGCTGGGCTGCTGCCCTGTAATCCCTGAAGTCCCAGCCTGAAGCTGAGCTCTGGACTCAGTAACCACAGCTTGCACTTAACTAGAAAGGTAAATGTAGTCTGAGGTACAGGAGTTCTCTCCAGGGTGATATTTCAATTTTCTGATCTAAGGCAATTATTTAAAGTCTAGGAGAGGACAGCAGGAGAGCAGAACACCTGTGCCTTTCTGCCTGTAGCCCTTTGTTTCTCTTGGGCCCTGTAAATGTCATTCCTTGAGTAAGGTTAAATTCAGACCTGAAATTCTGACTGCTTAATATGTGACAGCCCCTCAGCTAATGAAAATCTCACATCTAGGAAGCTAGAGGTACTCCTTGTAATAAAGGCCATTTTATTTGTGTATTTTTTTTTAACAAATTAATTTTTATTGGTGTTCAATTTACCAGCATACAGAATAACACCCAGTGCTCATCCCGTCAAGTGTCCCCCTCAGTGCCCATCACCCATTCACCCCCACCCCCCGCCCTCCTCCACCTCCACCACCCCTAGTTCATTTCCCAGAGTTAGAAGTCTTTATGTTCTGTCTCCCTTTCTGATATTTCCTACCCATTTCTTCTCCCTTCCCTTATATTCCCTTTCACTATTATTCATATTCCCCAAATGAATGAGAACATACACTGTTTGTCCTTCTCCGATTGACTTACTTCACTCAGCATACCCTACAGTTCCATCCACGTTGAAGCAAATGGTGGGTATTTGTCGTTTCTAATGGCTGAGGAATATTCCATTGTATACATAAACCACATCTTCTTTATCCATTCATCTTTCGATGGGCACCGATGCTCCTTCCACAGTTTGGCTATTGTGGACATTGCTGCTAGAAATATTGGGGTGCAGGTGTCCCGGTGTTTCATTGCATCTGAATCTTTGGGGTAAATCCCTAACAGTGCAATTGCTGGGTCGTAGGGCAGGTCTATTTTTAATTCTTTGAGGAACCTCCACACAGTTTTCCAGAGTGGCTGCATCAGTTCACATTCCCACCAACAGTGTAAGAGGGTTCCCTTTTCTCCGCATCCTCTCCAACATTTGTTGTTTCCTGCCAATAAAGGCCATTTTAGTGTGATTTTCGGTATTTGGAAAGCTTTGATCCTTGGCTGGCACTGCATCTGTAAAATATGAGTGTAAGTAAGGTAAGAGGCAGTTCGGGACTTGACATGAATAGGTGAGCAGTGGAATAGCTGCTGGAGCCCTAGAGCACTTTGGTTCAGCCTAGAAGGGATAGGAAAAGGGTCTTACGTGGTGGAGGACATCTTTTGAGCCCCCAGGGAACATGGAGGAGGTCCTCTTTTATATATATATATATATATATATATATATATATATATATATATATATATATATATATAATTATGAAGGATTATGCTTTATTGGAGAGACCTGCCCAACGAATGAAGGCAGCCCAGTGGGCATCTTATACTTCCTTCTTTGCCTAAGAAAGATCAACTGGAACCCAGGTTTGTCTGGGCAACTTTTTATTCTCATCCCTCAAAGGGTGGGGGCGAAACTTCCAACCATTTCCTTCAGGCACTTCTAGTTTGTTAGAGATGAAGCCCCTCAGGTGTAACTTTTTGTTTTCCATAAAGAACATTTCTTTAGATTTTTTTGAGGTCTTCATTTATTACTTGCATTCTAAGTTCTTTCAAGGCCATCAGACCAGCTTCTGTATGGATTGCCTGATGTCAGCCCCACAGAGGTCATCTTTAGCCATGATCAAGTCATCCAGGGTTACATCATCAGCCAACATCACCCTTCTTGTGGAATCTGACAGATGTACTTCTAGTCCTTTTTGGGGCAAGGGTAGTTCAATTATCCTGTCCATGAGACCTGGTCTGACAAGCACTGGATCCAAAGTTTCTGTTTGGTTTGTGACCGTGACATTTTCTTTCTCTTTTTTTTTTGTAAAATAAATTTATTTTTTATTGGTGTTCAATTTGCCAACATATAGAATAACACCCAGTGCTCATCCCATCAAGTGCCCAGCTCAGTGCCTGTCACCCAGTCACCCCCACCCTCCGTCCACCTCCCCTTCACCACCCCTAGTTCGTTTCCCAGAGTTAGGAGTCTCTCATGTTCTGTCTCCCTTTCTGATATTTCCCACTCATTTTTTCTCCTTTCCCTTTATTCCCTTCCACCATTATTCATATTCCCCAAATGAATGAGAACATATAATGTTTGTCCTTCTCCTATTGACTTACTTCACTCAGCATAATATCCTTCAGTTCCATCCACGTTGAAGCAAATGGTGGGTATTTGTCATTTCTAATGGCTGAGTAATATTCCATTGTATACATAAACCACATCTTCTTTATCCATTCATCTTTCGATGGACACCGAGGCTCCTTCCACAGTTAGGCTATTATGGACATTGCTGCTAGAAACATCGGGGTGCAGGTGTCCCAGTGTTTCATTGCATCTGTATCTTTGGGGTAAATCCCTAGCAGTGCAATTGCTGGGTCGTAGGGCAGGTCTATTTTTAACTCTTTGAGGAACCTCCACACAGTTTTCAAGAGTGGCTGCATCAGTTCACATTCCCACCATCAGTGCAGGAGGGTTCCCGTTTCCCCACCGCCTCTCCAACAGTTGTTGTTTCCTGTCTTGTTAATTTTCCCCATTCTCACTGGTGTGAGGTGGTATCTCATTGTGGTTTTGATTTGTATTTCTCTGATGGCAAGTGATGCAGAGCATTTTCTCATGTGCGTGTTGGCCATGTCTATGTCTTCCTCTGTGAGATTTCTCTTCATGTCTTTTGCCCATTTCATGATTGGATTGTTTGTTTCTTTGCTGTTGAGTTTAATAAGTTCTTTATAGATCTTGGAAACTAGCCCTTTCTCTGATAATGTCATTTGCAAATATCTTCTACCATTTGTAGGTTTCCTTTTAGTTTTGTTGACTGTATCTTTTGCTGTGCAAAAGCTTCTCATCTTGATGAAGTCCCAATAGTTTATTTTTGCTTTTGTTTCTCTTGCCTTCGTGGATGTATCTTGCAAGAAGTTACTGTGGCCGAGTTCAAAAAGGGTGTTGCTTGTGTTCTCCTCTAGGACTTTGATGGAATCTTGTCTCACATTTAGATCTTTCATCCATTTTGAGTTTATCTTTGTGTATGGTGAAAGAGAGCGGTCTAGTTTCATTCTTCTGCATGTGGATGTCCAATTTTCCCAGCACCGTTTATTGAAGAGACTGTCTTTCTTCCAGTGGATAGTCTTTCCTCCTTTATTGAATATTAGTTGACCATAAATTTGAGGGTCCACTTCTGGATTCTCTATTCTGTTCCATTGATCTATGTGTCTGTGTTTGTGATTTATGTGTCTTGATGACCACAGCTTTGTAGTACAACCTGAAATCTGGCATTGTGATGCCCCCAGATATGGTTTTCTTTTTTAACATTCCCCTGGCTATTCGGGGTCTTTTCTGAGTCCACACAAATCTTAAAATAATTTGTTCCAACTCTCTGAAGAGAGTCCATGGTATTTGATAGGGATTTCATTAAACGTGTAAATTACCCTGGGTAGCATAGACATTTTCACAATATTAATTCTTCCAATCCGTGAGCATGGAATATTTTCCCATCTCTTTGTGTCTTCCTCAATTTCTTTCAGAAGTGTTCTATAGTTTTGAGGGTATAGATCCTTTACCTCTTTGGTTAGGTTTATTCCTAGGTATCTTATGCTTTTGGGTGCAATTGTAAATGAGATTGACTCCTTAATTTCTCTTTCTGCAGTCTTATTGTTAGTATATAGAAATGCCACTGACTTCTGGGCATTGATTTTGTATCCTGGCACCCTGCCGAACTGCTGTATGAGTTCTAGCAATCTTGGGGTGGATACTTTTGGGTTTTCTATGTAAAGTATCATGTCATTGGCGAAGAGGGAGAGTTTGACTTCTTTGCCAATTTGAATGCCTTTTATTTCTTTTTATTGTCTGATTGCTGAGGCTAGGACTGACCGTGACATTTTCATGTCACCTCTCAGATCAAATCTATCCAACTGGTTCAAGAGTTCCAACACTGTTCATTGAATTTCTCTCTCACTTCCAGCTCCTGAGTCACATATTTTTGTTCCAACAGTGCCAATTTCATCAATAAAGATGATGGATGATGCATGTTCTTCCATATATGGAAAAAATTCCCGAATGAGATTGGGCTGCTCCTCTGGGTACTTCTTTATAAGTCCAGAGCCAGCCACTCTCAGGAAAGTGTCTGAAGTTTTGGTTTGCTACTGCTCTAGTTAATAAGGTTTTGCCTGTGCCAGGTGGACCATAGAGAATGATCCTCTTTGGGGACTTTATATCTACCTCTTCATAATACTCAGGATGAGTAAGATGAAGCTCCACAGATGCCCTAATGTCCTGGATTTGGTTGTCCAACTCCCTAATATCAGCATAGGTTTCCTGGGAGTCTTTTTCTACCTTCATCACGGTGACCAAGTCCTTTTCTACCTTCTTCACTATGAGCTCCCATGTGAGAGCATGCACCTTGTGGTTGAGCAGGGTAGAGCATCCTGGTTCCAGCAGATCCTTGTCTACATGGCAAAGAATGCTGTGTAGTATTCCAAAATGTTTATATCTATGGGAATATGTTTTTACCTGTAAGTATTGTTTATGCCTAGAGAGCAGAAGAAGTTAAGAATGTAGAGTGAAATGGTAAACAATAATGACTGAGGGTCCAGGGAAAGGTGGTCAAAGATCACACAACCCAAACACACACATGTAAGTCCAGGTCCAGAAGTTATCCTTATAGAGTATTTCATGGGAACTAAGAAAAGCATTAAAGTCAAGTCATGTGCATAATTAGAAAGAGTTTTGGGCATGGAAGAAAGGATTAAGTGATTCTCTGTCAAGTGTAAAGGAAGTTCATGGACCACAATCTTCTTGTTAGTTTAAGGAGAAAGGAGACTTTAGTTGTGAGGGGTCAAGCTATGTTTGAAGAATAAACTAAATTCCTTGGAAGTTAATGTCCTGGGTACAGAAATGGAGAGAGTAGGGAGGGCTTGTGAGTGCAATGAAAGAACAAATGACAAGTCTCTGAAGGTGCAGACATGTGAGCTGCTAAAATCAATGCACAGAAATAAATCAAGTGAAACTTTCGGGAAATTGGTGGTGATGGACAGAAGGAAGGGATGGACTGAAGAATTTAGAATTTCTAGAAAGCCATAGCGCAGGTGAAAAAGTGAAGAGCTAGGAGGATAGAAGATTACCATCAGAGGTTAGAGACAATAGTGGTGGAATCATCCAGATAAGATGAATGTTTGGGTCTCGAGGGTCACCTTGTGAGTACAGGGCTGAAATCAAGTTGAGCAATGGGGGCTTAGGTTAGATGTTACAGGAATTTGCGATCAGGTTATTGGATGACTTACCAACATTAATGCTGAAGTTGGTGGTTAAGACATTGGGAGTGGGATTTACAAAACTCTGTGAACCCAACACCAAAGTGCAGTAGCAGTTGGAGGAGGCTGAGGACAGTGGGTACATCAAAACAATGGGGGCAAGCAGAGGGTGTGTTTTAGAGCTGACCTCTCAACCTCTGGGCTTTGCTACACCTGGAGTGTGGTAGCCCAACCTCTGTTCTCTGATAGCCCTGTAACCTGCGTGTAGACCTTCATAATGCTCAAGTCTACCTTGGTCCTGGGTGATTAGTCTAAGAGAGGGGATTGGACTTCATCAGCCTAATACAAAGTGCTTCCTTGGCTCTCACCACCTTTAAGTACAGTCATGTCTTTTTCTCCTTGTTAAAAAACCTTCAAGGTCCACATCCCTTCTTGTGACTTTTCTCTTTGATTCTCTAAATCAAAACACCTTAAGAGTGTGGTGTGAAGTAACTGCCTTCTTTTTGTGTTCTATTTACTCAACACATTGAAGTCTGGCTTCCACTGACAACCACTGCCACTCGTACCAATTTTACATGTTTAGGGAAGAGATTATTTCAGAGCATGAGAAACCAGTCATTGGGTGTAGAATGCCCAGGTTTAAATTGGTCCAAACCAGTTTTGGACGCTAATCACTGAAAAGCCTATGTATATAAATGTGCACTGGCCTGAAATCTCTACTAACATTTTTCCCTTTTAGCATTTTCAGGGTTTAAGACCCAACACGGCTTTACGTGTTAGATCAGCAAACACTGTAGATTCTTAAAAACAGCAAGATCAGGGAAATAGACAATTGTCATGCAAAGAGACTCCTTAAGGACATGCAAATAGACAATTGTAAGTAGCAAAGCTGAAGGTGAATTCATCTAGAGAACATTGCTTTGTAAGGTGAGAGACAAAAATGACAGGTCATTTGTAAATATCTTCTTCCATTCTGTAGCTGTGCGGAAGCTTCTTATCTGATGAAGTCCCAATAATTCATTTTTGCTTTTGTTTTCTTGCCTTCACGGATGTATCTTGCAAGAAGTTGCTGTGGCCAAGTTCAAAAAGGGTATTGCCTGTGTTCTCCTCTAGGATTTTGATGGAATCTTGTCTCACATTTAGATCTTTCATTCATTTTGAGTTTATCTTTGTGTATGGTCTAAGAGAATGGTCTAGTTTCATTCTTCTGCATGTGAATGTCCAATTTTCCCAGCACTCCTTACTTGTTCTTTTGCCTGAGATGATGAGAGTAAAAAGCAAACACAAGGTAAAGGAGATTGAAGTTTACCATCTCCTCATCAAGACTTGGGAGACTGAGTTTTCAGAGTTTTAGTATTTTCGAATGGTTTCATTTATGTAAAGCTCAAGAACAGGCTAAAGTACTGGTATTTCTTCTATTAGCTTTGGTTTGTGTTTTATAAGACTATGATTCCTAGGAGGAAGCCACCTGGAGAAGTGTTCTGTGCCAGTGTTAGCCTATGGATAGTTCAGCTGTGGGTTGGACATGCCTTGGCCCCATAAACTACCCAGTATTCCTTTCCAAACCAATTTTTCTCCTGGTTGTACGCTTATGGTTTCTTTTATATTTGGAGATGCCCTTCAGTGACAATCATCATGAACTGAAAAAAATAAAAATATTTTTAAAAAAGTTTTTAAAATTTATTCATGATAGACAGGAAGAGAGAGAGAGAAAGAGAAAGGGAGAGAGAGAGGCAGAGATATAGGCAGAGGGAGGAGTTGGCTCCCCACAAAGAGCCCTATGTGGGACTTGATCCTGGACCCTGGGACAACACCCTGACCTGAAGGCAGACGCTCAACCACTGATACACACAGGCATCCCTGAAAAAACAAATATTTATTACTTACAAGACCTGGAAATTTCATTGATCACTAGGCCCACCTGGTGAAGTCTTTGGGGAAAGGGAGAGAAGAAAAGAATGCCTTGTTTTCCTTTTATTTGGGTCAAGGTTGGGGACCTGGGGTTTCCTGGGCTCCCTTTCTGTTGGTGAATTTTAACACAAGAGTGGGAATTTAAAGTTCGGGAAGACTCCCAGTGCTTCCCCATTGAGAATGATAT
The DNA here is from genome assembly GCF_905146905.1 of Nyctereutes procyonoides. Classification (NCBI taxonomy): domain Eukaryota; kingdom Metazoa; phylum Chordata; class Mammalia; order Carnivora; family Canidae; genus Nyctereutes; species Nyctereutes procyonoides. Next base: position 37,177 of record NW_026575124.1, on the reverse strand, counting down.
TTGCTGTGGGCTTTTCGTAGATGGCTTTTAAGATGACGAGGAATGTTCCCTCTATCCCTACACTCTGAAGAGTTTTGATCAGGAATGGATGCTGTATTTTCTCAAATGCTTTCTCTGCATCTAATGAGAGCATCATATGGTTCTTGGTTTTTCTCTTGCTGATATAATGAATCACACTGATTGTTTTACGAGTGTTGAACCAGCCTTGTATCCTGGGGATAAATCCTACTTGGTCATGGTGAATAACCTTCTTAATGTACTGTTGTATCCTATTGGCTAGTATCTTGTTGAGAATTTTTTTTTTTAATTTTTTTTTTTTTTTTATTCATGATAGTCACAGAGAGAGAGAGAGAGAGAGAGAGGCGGAGACACAGGCAGAGAGAGAAGCAGGCTCCATGCACCGGGAGCCCGACATGGGATTCGATCCCGGGTCTCCAGGATCGCGCCCCGGGCCAAAGGCAGGCGCCAAACCGCTGTGCCACCCAGGGATCCCTTGTTGAGAATTTTTGCATCCATGTTCATCAGGGATATTGGTCCGTAATTCTCCTTTTTGGTGGGGTCTTTGTCTGGTTTTGGAATTAAGGTGATGCTGGCCTCATAGAACGAATTTGGAAGTACTCCATCTCTTTCTATCTCTCCGAACAGATTTAGTAGGATAGGTATGGTTTCTTCTTTAAACGTTTGATAGAATTCCCCAGGGAAGCCATCTGGCCCTGGACTTTTGTGTCTTGGGAGGTTTTTGCCCTAAGATCAGGAACAAGACAGGGATGTCCACTCTCACCACTGCTATTTAACATAGTACTAGAAGTCCTAGCCTCAGCAATCAGACAATAAAAAGAAATAAAAGGCATTCAAATTGGCAAAGAAGTCAAACTCTCCCTCTTCGCCAATGACATGATACTTTACATAGAAAACCCAAAAGACTCCACCCCAAGATTGCTAGAACTCATACAGCAGTTCGGCAGGGTGGCAGGATACAAAATCAATGCCCAGAAGTCAGTGGCATTTCTATACACTAACAATAAGACTGCAGAAAGAGAAATTAAGGAGTCAATCTCATTTACAATTGCACCCAAAAGCATAAGATACCTAGGAATAAACCTAACCAAAGAGGTAAAGGATCTATACCCCCAAAACTATAGAACACTTCTGAAAGAAATTGAGGAAGATACAAAGAGATGGGAAAATATTCCATGCTCACGGATTGGAAGAATTAATATTGTGAAAATGTCAATGTTACCCAGGGCAATTGACCCATTTAATGCAATCCCTGTCAAAATACCATGGACATTCTTCAGAGAGTTGGAACAAATTATTTTGAGATTTGTGTGGACTCAGAAAAGACCCCGAATAGCCAGGGGAATTTTAAAAAAGAAAACCATATCTGGGGGCATCACAATGCCAGATTTCAGGTTGTACTACAAAGCTGTGGTCATCAAGACAGTGTGGTACTGGCACAAAAACAGACACATAGATCAATGGAACAGAATAGAGAATCCAGAAATGGACCCTCAAATTTATGGTCAACTAATATTCAATAAAGGAGGAAAGACTATCCACTGGAAGAAAGACAGTCTCTTCAATAAATGGTGCTGGGAAAATTGGACATCCACATGCAGAAGAATGAAACTAGACCGCTCTCTTTCACCATACACAAAGATAAACTCAAAATGGATGAAAGATCTAAATGTGAGACAAGATTCCATCAAAGTCCTAGAGGAGAACACAGGCAACACCCTTTATGAACTCGGCCACAGTAACTTCTTGCAAGATACATCCATGAAGGCAAGAGAAACAAAAGCAAAAATGAACTATCGGGACTTCATCAAGATAAGAAGCTTTTGCACAGCAAAGGATACAGTCAACAAAACTAAAAGACAACCTACAGAATGGTAGAAGATATTTGCAAATGACATTATCAGAGAAAGGGCTAGTTTCCAAGATCTAGAAAGAACTTCTTAAACTCAACAGCAAGGAAACAAACAATCCAACCATGCAATGGGCAAAAGACATGAAAAGAAATCTCACAGAGGAAGACATAGACATGGCCAACACACACATGAGAAAATGCTCTGCATCACTTGCCATCAGGGAAATACAAATCAAATGTAATGAGATACCACCTCACACCAGTAAGAATGGCTAAAATTAACAAGGCAGGAGACCACAAATGTTGGAAAAGATGTGGAGAAACGGGAACCCTCTTACACTGTTGGTGGGAATGTGAACTGGTGCAGCCACTCTGGAAAACTGTGTGGAGTTTCCTCAAAGAGTAAAAATAGATCTTCCCTATGACCCAGCAATTGCACTGCTGGGGATTTACCCCAAAGATACAGATGCAATGAAATGCTGGGACACCTGCACCCCAGTGTTTATAGCAGCAATGTCCACAATAGCCAAACTGTGGAAGGAGCCTCGGTGTCCATTGAAAGATGAATGGATAAAGAAGATGTGGTTTGTGTATACAATGGAATATTCCTCAGCCGTTAGAAATGACAAATATTCACCATTTGCTTCGACGTGGATGGAACTGGAGGGTATTATGCTGAGTGATATAAGTCAATCAGAGAAGGACAAACATTATATGGTCTCATTCATTTGGGGAATATAAAAAGTGGTGGAAGGGAATAGAGGGGAAAGGAGAAAAAATGAGTGGGAAATAATCAGAAAGGGAGACAGAACTGAAAGACTCTTAACTCTGGGAAATGAACTAGGGGTGGTGGAACGGGAGGTGGGCGGGGGGTGGGGGTGACTGGGTGGTGGGCATTTGACAGGATGAGCACTGGGTGTTATTCTGTATGCTGACAAATTGAACACCAATAAAAAATAAATTTATTAAAAAAAATAAAGTTCCGGAATAGAAAAAAGTAAAAACAAAACCAAAACAATATGGAGTTGAAATAGTCAGCTGTGGAAAACAACCAATATCTCTGTATCCGGTGGATTCCTGCCCTGGTAGTGGGTTTATTCAAGATGCCTAAGCAACCAAAGCGTAAGTCAGGTCCTTGCATTACAAGAGAGAACACAGCTCCCAAGGCTTACCCTACAGCAAGGAGGAGGATGAAATCTAATGCATGAAGATGGCACAGCAGATGGATGGGGAGAAGCCACTTCACTGATGATTTGATTGAGTTACTCAACTAACTGGAGCTATGTATCTCCAGACCTATTGCTAGTTCAATGATAAATCATCTTCAGTCTCTGTTATTGTTAATCACATTTTGGTCACTTGAAGATGCCTAGTGAATACATACTCTGCTGAGTCAAGCACGTCCTGTGTCATTTTTGTTCAGTTTTGTTGCTTTGCTCTGCTCGTTTGAGCTCTGCGTGCTTATGAAGTTTACTCCTGATGTTTTTATATTGATCTTGCTATATAGCAAATGGAGTTTTGTATGATATATCTTTTTGGTTCACTATTGCTATCGACTAATAGAAAAACTACTGATTGTAAGAATATTGAACAATTTTTTTCCCTTTCTGAATTCTCCTGGAATGCTGATAAATTCTCATTTCTGATCGAGATTTCTTAGATTTCTGGGTAGATAATCATGATGAACTCTTATATTTGTAGATCCCACTCTTGCAATTGTAAATGTCATCTTCTAATCTTGTCTCACTGCTTTGGAGGGAAATTGCAACATCTTCTCAAGTAATATGAGTAGCAGTGTTGTTTTATTACACTGTAATTACTTCAGTCTGGTATTATCTGTTATCATGAAGCATGTGGTTGAATATTATTTAATGTTACATATTTTGTATTTAAAGAGAGAATCATCAGAATTTTGTTAAATATTTGAGGTCACAATGTTGAATTTTATATTTATGCCTATTAAGATTCTATAGAGTGGTCATAGTATTCTCATTTAACCTATTGATTTGAGAATTCAAACCAATAATAAAGTTTGCTTGGTCATGGATTACTATTTAGGTGTTATTCTTCCAGTATACTTTCAGGTTCAGTGGATTAATATCTCATTTAGAATTGTTGTCTATATGTTCATTAGAGATAAATGATTTTTTCAGGTTTTGAAACAGAAAAAGCTATGGTTTTACCATAGCTCTGAGAATGCATTGATAGTTTTCCCTATGATTCTGTACTCCAAACAATACATATAACATAGAAGTTTGAAATCACCTGAAAAACTGTCCGTGCTTGTTGCCCTTTTGAGCTACTTCTTTTTTAAGAAAAATTATTTTAGGGGCACCTAGGTGGCTCAGGGTTTGAGTGTCTGCCTTCTGCTTAGGGCATGATCCTGGTCCCAGAATCGAGTTCCACATCGGGCTTCTTGCATGGAGTCTGTTTCTCTCTCTGTCTGTGTCTCTGCCTCTGTCTGTGTCTCTCATGAATAAATAGATAAAATATTAAAAAAAGAAAAATTAATTTAATTTAAATTCAATTAATTAACACATAGTGTAGTATTAGTTTCAGAGGTAGATTTCACTGATTCGTCATTTGAATGTAACACCCAGTGCTCATTACATATCATGCCCTCCTTAATGTCTATCACTGAGTTACCCCATCCCCCTGCTTACCTACCCTTAGCAACCGTCATTTGTTTCCTATAGTTAAAAGTCATTTATGGTTTGTCTCCCTTTATGACTTTGTCTTCTTTATTTTTTCCCCCCTTTCCTTATGATCCTCTGTTTTGTTTCTTAATTTCCAGCTCTGTTTTGTTCTTTATTTCCACATATGAGTGAAATCATATGATAATTGTCTTCCTCTGATTGACTTACCCTCCAGGTCCATCCATCTCATTGCCCATGGTAAGATTTCATTTTTTTTTTTGATGACTAATAGTCCTCTGTATATATGTACCACATCTTCTTTATCCATTCATTTGCCAATGGACATCTGGGCTCTTTCCATATTTGACCATGTGAACATTGGTGCTATAAACATTGGGGTGCAGTTGCCCCCTTGGATCATTATCTTTGTATCTTTTGGGTAAATACCTAGTAGTGTAATTGCTGGGTTGTGGGTAGCTCTATTTTTAAATTTTTGAGGAACTTCTGCTGCAAGAGAGCTTAGTTCTTGTCTCAGGGAGTGGGAAAATGAATCTCGTGGACAAAGGGGAGTGAGTAAAGATGATAAAAGCTTATTATGCAAGGATACAGAAAATGCTAATATAGTATATATATACCACATCTTCTTTATCCATTCATCAATTTCCTCTGGTGCTCTTTCTATACTTTGGCTATTATTGATGCTGCTGCTATAAACATCAGGATGTGTGTGTCCCTTTAAATCATTATTAAAGGAGTGAGGGGGTTCCCGACAGAGTTGCCATTGAGGGTTTTTTTGGCTGGCCTTTTACTGAGAACCTAATCAGGGAACTTATGGCCTTGAGATTTCATGCGCTGTCTTGAGTGAATGACATAAGGCTGTCTTTTAGTCTGGTGAGTCTTTGTGATTACTTTGTAGCTGTCAAGGAAAGATAACATTTTGGAGCCAGGGGGCCAGGGATACTTCCTTTTCTCTGTTTTTGTTGCTTTATCTCTGTTTTCTTGGGATTTATAGGAGTGTCACTCTGGAGCTTCTCGGTATACTTTCTGTATGAGTGAAACCATATGATGATTGTCCGTCTCTGATTGACTCACTTCACTCAGCATAATACCCTCCAGTTCCATCCACGTCAAAGCAAATGGTGGGTATTCATCATTTCTAATGGCTGAGTAATAGTTCAATTTTTTCCTTGGGTTACATATTCCTCTAAATTAAACAAATATATTGAGATGAATCTTAGTATTTCCTTAAAATTTTTATTCTTTTTTAAAAAGATTTTATTTATTCATTCATTCATGAGAGACACACAGAGAGAGGCAGAGACATCGGCAGAGGGAGAAGCAGGCTCCCTGCAGGGAGCCTGATGTGGGACTGGATCCTGGGTCTCTAGGATCATGCCCTGGGCTGAAGGCGGCGTTAAACTGTTGAGCCACCCAGGCTGCCCAATTTTTATTCTTTTATCAGAGTTGTATTATTGATTTCTTTTTCTTTTTTCTTAGATATATTTATGGAGTTATGTCAAATTTATAGATCTTTTTGAATATCTGAACGTACTTCTCAATTATATTTTTCTGTATCTGACTTAATTTGTGCTTTTGAGTTCCTTTATCCTCCTTTTCTTATGTTTGGTTTTGTTATCTCGGTAATGATTGGATTTGAGTTTTCAGAAGCATTAATTATTCTTGATTATTAGTGAATGCATAGAAGATAGATAAAGATAATGGTTGCCCTCATACTTTTTTTTAAAACTATAGTACATAATATTCTCTTGTTCATTAAATTCTTATTATTTTTTTTTGTTTTGACACTACTTACTACATTTACATATCACATTGTCATTTGTCAATTGGAGGCATATACAATTTTATATAAAATATTATTACATTAAATATCAAGTAATAAATGATTAAAGAGGGGTCTTTCATAGTCATTGCTTATAGTCTGCCTTTCCTAATGTAATTTATACTCCTTGAAATTCTTTTAGATGGCTGAAATTCTTTTGGATGGCTGAATATATATATACCACATCTTCTTTATCCATTCATCAGTCAATTTCCTCTGGTTCTCTTTCTATAATTTGGCTATTATTGATGCTGCTGCTATAAACATCAGGATGTGTGTGTCCCTTTAAATTGCTATTAAATTGTTATTTTTGTATTGTTTGGGTAAATACCTAGTAGTGCAATTGCTAGAATGTAGGGTAGTTTTATTTTTAACTTTTGTTTTGGAAAATATTTATTTATTTGAGAGAGAGGGAGAGAGAGAGAGAGAGAGAGGGAGAGAGAGAGAGAGAGCATCCCAAGCAGACTACAGGTGAGTGGGGAATCTGAAGTGGATCCTTTTTTTTTTTTTAAGATTTTATTTATTTATTAATGAGAGAGAGAGAGAGAGAGAGAGAGATGCAGAGAGAGAGAGAGAGAGAGAGAGAGAGAGAGAGGCAGAGACACAGGTAGAGGGAGAAGCAGGCTCTAGCAGGAAGCCCGATGTGGGACTTGATCCCAGGACTCCAGGATCACGCCCTGGGCTGAAGGCAGGTGCCAAACTGCTGAGCCATCCAGTGATCCCTGAAGTGGATCTTCATTGATCTCAAGACCCTGAGATCATGACCTGAGCACCTGACTGTGCCACCCAGTGCCCATATTCTTAACTTTCAGAGGAACTACCATACTGTTTTCCAGATGGCTGTACCAGTTTATATTCCCACCAACAGTGCAAGAAGGTTCTCCTTTCTCCCCTCCTTGCCAACACCTGTTGTTTCCTGTGTTAATTTTAGCCATTCTGACAGGTATGAGGAGGTATCTCACTAAGATTTTGACTTGTGTTGCCCTGATGATGAGTGATGTTGAACAACTTTTCATGTGTCCTTTAGCTATCTGCATGTCTACTTTGGAAAAATGTCTATTCATGCCCTCTGCTCATTTCTTAACTGGATTATTTGTTTTTTGGTATTGAGTTTGATAAGTTCATTATAGATTTTGGATACTAATTTATCAGATATAGGTCATTGCAAATATTTTCTCCCATTGTGAAGGTTGCCTTTTAGTTTGTTGATTGTTTCCCTTGCTGTGCTGAAGCTTTTTATCTTGATGAAGTCTCAATAGTTCATTTTTTCTTTTGTTTCCCTTGCCTCTGGAGACATGTCTAGCAAGCAGTTGCTGTGGCCGAGGTCAGAGAGGTTGCTGCCTGTGTTTTCTTCTAGGATTTTGATGGTTTCCTGTCTCATGCTTAAGTCTTTCATCACTTTTGAATTTGTGTATGATGTAGGAAAGTGGTGCAGTTTCATTCTTCTGCATGTTACTGTCCAGTTTTCCCAACACCATTGGTTGAAGACACTGTCTTTTTCCCCATTGGATATTCTTCCTGCTTTGTTGAAGATTAGTTGACCATATAGTTGTAGGTCCATTAATGGGTTTTGTTCTGCTCCATTGCCCTATGTGTCTGTTTTTGTACCAGTACCAACTGTCTTATGACTACAGCTTTGAAATACAGCTTGATGTCTAGAATTGTGATGCTGCCAGCTTTTCTTTTCTTTTTCAAGATTGCTTTGGCATGTGCGGTCTTATCTGGTTCCATACAAATTTTAGGATTGCTTGTTCTAGCTCTGTGAGAAATGCTAGGAGTGTTTGGATAGGGATTGCATTAAATGTGTAGATTGTTTTCAGTAGTACGGACATTTTGACAATATTTGTTCTTCCAATCCAAAAGTATGGAATGTTTTTCCATTTCTTTGTGTCCTCTTCAATTTCTTTCATAAGTGTTCTGTAGTTTTCAGCGTACAGATCCTTTACTTCTTTGGTTAGGTTTATTCCTAGGGATCCTATGGTATTTAGCACATCAACATAAAGTTTGAATTGTTTTGTTGACATAGGATTTTTTCTATTTACCAATGTTTTATTTAAAAACTTAAAAGGAGTTGGGATTTGCAAATGTTAACTTCTGTTTAATAATGTCTCCCTCGTTTTTAGTTCTTTGTGCAACACCTCAGTCAGATGCTGAATCACCTGAAACGATCATCGAATGTTTTCAACCTAATTATTTTGGTGTCTTATCGAAATGTTTTGTGGAAAATTGTCTCATATTCCCTTGGGAACAGTGGAGCACAGACTTTCCAAATAAGAACCCTAGTTAAGAACTATTGCCTTGGAATAATAGCGAAGCTCTATTTGGGCAAGCTCAAGAATCTTTCACCAAATAGTGTGTCACTGCGTGTGGGAGAAGGTGGGAACAAAAAAAGAAATGCAAAGGAACACAGGCTTTATAACTGTGTTTCTGCCACTATTTAGAAATATTTCCCCAGTGTCCTTCTCACAGCCGCCTTCACCTCTTTATTCTTTAGGCTGTAGATGAGGGGATTCAGCAAGGGTGTGACTGCACTGTACTGCAAGGACAGGAGCAAAACCAGGGAGGAATCAGTTGTGGGCATAAGGTAGCAAATCACACCTGAGCCAAAGAACAGGGTCACTGCAATGAGGTGGGACGAGCAGGTGGAGAAGGTCTTGCTTCTGCCTGAGGTGGAGTTGATGCTGAGGATGGTGGAGACGATACGGGCATAGGAGAAGAAGATTGGGAGAAAGGTCCCAAGCCCATGCAGTAAGATGGAGCAGATCAAGATGTCAACACTGATGGAAATATCTGAGCAAGAGAGGGGGAAGAGGGAGGGCAGCTCACAGATGTAATGGTGTATGGTTTGGGCCTCACAGAAGTCCAGGTTAATAGCCAAGAGCACAATGACAAATGCATGGAGACAGGCCAGACCCCATGAGATCAACACGAGCTTCACACAGAACTGGGTGCTCATCACCTGGCCATAGAGCAGTGGGTGGCAGATGGCAGCATAGCGGTCATAGGCCATCGCTGAGAGCAGAAAGGCTTCAGTCCCTGGTGTGATAAACACAAAGAACACCTGTGTGAGGCAGCCCTCCACTGAGATGGTTCTCTTCTCAGACAGAAGGTCCTTCAGTAGCTTGGGCACAGTGACAGAAGAGAAGCAGAGGTCTAGGAAGGACAGGTTACTCAGGAAGAAGTACATGGGAGTGTGGAGGCGGGAATCAGCCCTGATCACCAGCAGCATCATCAGGTTCCCCATCACAGTCAGGAGGTAGATCCCCAGGAAGAACACAAAGAGCAGAGCTTCGATGTAGGGGTCGTCGGACAGCCCAATGAGAATGAACTCCGTGATGGTGCTGTGGTTCCTCCAGGCCATTTGTGGAGGGGGTTTCCCTGGAGTAATAGAGAAATAGTGATGAGATCCCTCTCCTTCACGTCATCACTCCTCTTAACATACATCCTTCCCTGCTTCCCTACACTCTGTGCGGACATCTCCAGGCTGCCCTCACTGTCTATCGGGAAGAATTTTTATCTTGTTTCGTTATAACTGATCTGGTTCACAGTGTTTGCATAGTTCAGAGAATCTTCTTCTTCTTCCATAGGGGTTTACCTGGAAAAATGAGTCTCGCTGGTTCACCTCCACATCCGTGCATTATGATCTCCCTCTTTTAAAAAATATTTTATTTATTTATTCATGAGAGAAACACAGAGAGAGGCAGAGGTACAGGAAGAAGGAGAATCAGGCTCCACATAGAGAGCCCGATGTGGGACTCGATCCAGGGTTCCAGGATCCTGTCCTGGGTTGATGGCCCTGCTAAACCGCTGAGCCATCCAGGGATCCCCGTGCATTATGATTCTATTGCATTCTTCCTAGCGTTTAGAAACCTAAAATTTCTTGCATGTATCTCCAGGGATATTCTAAACTTTCTCTTCAATTTCTAAATCATAATTTTTTGTTCAAAATCATCCAATGTCTCCTTACCAGAGTTGATAACCAGTAGGGAAAGTAGACACGGATCTTAGAAGGCTAATGAAAGAAAATAAATTTTCTTTAAGATCTGAAGGAAAAATGAATACAATATAGGCTGGATTATATTTATAATGGGTGGGACAGAGCCAGAGAAATGCTTGCTTGTTATTGTGCTTCATAATTGCTTCAGTAATATAAATTTTAATAAAATTTTATGGAAAAGGGGCCTATGAAGGCAAAAGTGCCTGGGAGCCATGGAAGTCAAGTCCCTGCTCTTTACTTTGTAAACAAGTACATACATACTAAGGCTTCATTAAAACGCTTTCTTAATGACTATCTCAATTGTTTCAAGGTAGTTCCATAAGATTGGAGAGGGAATTATTAGCCTCAGGTTAAGGAAGTTTATCCCCATTTTACCTGTGAGAAGTCTCATATTAAGGGATATTTGCAATGTCATATAACAACAAGTAGAAGAAAGAGGAAATAAATGCCATTATTTTTTCTAATTACAATCCAATGTCTAGGCTTAGTCCACGTCATGAGGAACACTTTTCTTACCTGGACCTTTAAATTCTTCCTCATCTGCCCTTAAACTTTTGGCCATTTTGGCTGCTTTTGATACCAGAAAGGTCTGTTTGTTTCTGTGTCTTTGCTCACCTTCTCCTCTATATGTTCTCCTCTTAATTCCAGAGATGCAGACTCTCATGGGCCTTCCAATGTGACCTATCGCCCTGCTCAATTCCTTATAGCCTGACCTCACTTCTCCCTCCTTGAACTCCCAGCTCTCTGTTCAAATCATGGGGCCACTGGCTCTCAGGTGCTTTATGTCATGGTCTAATTCTGTGTCTGGCTCATGGGGGACATCTATCTGGGTTTTCCCCTCCCGATTGTGAGCTTCATGACAGCAGGGCCACAACTGGACAAGCACAGTCACAAACCAGCGTATCTCAGGCTCTGTCCCACCCATTAGCTTCTGATGACCTCTCCAATCTCTGTCCAATTGAGGCATCTCCGGTGTTCCTCAGAGACCTCTTGACAGTGCTTAGCACCATCTCATCCCTTCCTCCATAGGCCCCACAGCACTGGCGCCTGAAGGGAGCACGATGGACATGGCTGTCTGCCCCTGTTGCCAGGCCCCCCACTCACGAAGATCGGAGGCCACAGCTGCTGAATTTAGAGGTTGTTATCATCTGCACAGAGCTCACCATCTCATGCTGCTGCCATCCTGTCTCTTCTGCTCTCATACTGGTAGACTCAAGGGCACTGTGGCCACCATTGCAAGAATCTGCTTGTGTTCTTATTGTGGACATGTTATTCTTTTTTGCCCCCCCTAGGTTCAGAGGCAAAGGGCTTATAATTTTCTTTTTTTAAAATTTTATTTATTTATTCATGAGAGACACACACAGAGAGAGAGGCAGAGACACAGGCAGAGGGAGAAGCAGGCTCCCTGCAGGGAGCCTGACATGGGACTTGATCCCATTTCCAGGATCGCGCTCTGGGCTGAAGGCGGTGCTAAACTGCTGAGCCACCCTATGGGCTGCCCTATAATTTTCCTTTAAACAACGTTTCTTGGATCCTCTTTCTCCATATTTCAGCTGTGTAGCCAGGAGGAGCAGATGGTGAGCCATTTAGGTGAATGAGGATACTAAGATTCATTTTGACCCCTAACTTTTGGACTATATAGGGAGTCACTGTCCTATGAGAATATGCCTCTCTCAGTTGGACATTTAAAGCTAACTCATCAGTATTCTTTTTTGTCTGTCAGTCCACAGTCTGATCCCACAGTAGGCTTCTGTGTTCATAGAACTATTTAATCACACCAACCCAGAAAACCCTGCTTCTGACCCTTTGGGCTTTGCCAGCAATGTATGACCAGGTGCTAACTTACATTAAGGAAAGCTTACATTTTGATCCAATTAATAAATCCACTAGTCCCACCTCAGTCCATCTTAGCCCTGAGTCTCGGTTACCTGTGTGGCAGGACAGATAGTGAGATGTTCACTGTTATGTGCCTGCAGGACATTAGCTTTGGTCCAGTGATGGTGAAGCATAACTGGCTGGAGAAGTTACTTTTGAGGATCCTGCATGGATAGAATTGCAGATACTGCTGAGAGCAAACTCTGGGTGAATCTATGCAATCCACACAACATGATATGATAAATGGAAGCCATTCTTTTCAAAGACTCATGCATTTCAAAATATTTATGGCTATGTCTACCTAAAAATCACTTCCTTTCTTCCACTGACACTCACAAGGGGTACCGGGCTACAGTGCCCACAGGGGGTTCAAGTTCTCATCTGAAGAACACTGTAGTAGTTGTGCAGAATCCTTTTCTGTGTTGTCTTAGGTCATATTATGCACAAAGACACCAGTTACTTCTCTCATGTGAAATTCAGGTTGTCTCACAGAATGGAATCTTCCTCCCCATCACCATTTTTTTCTTTTTTATATTTTTAAATTATTTTTTTATTGGAGTTCAATTTGCCAACATATAGCATATTACCCAGTGCTCATCCCATCAAGTGCCCCCCTCAGTGCCCATCACCCAGTCACCCCAACCCCCCGTCCACCTCCCCTTCCACTACCTCCTGTTCATTTCCCAGAGTTAGGAGTCTCTCATGTTTTGTCACCCTCACTGATTTTCCCACTCATTTTCTCTCCTTTCCCCTTTATTCCCTTTCACTATTTTTTATATTCCCCAAATGAATGAAGCCATATAATGTTTGTCCTTTTCTGATTGACTTACTTCACTCAGCATAATACCCTCCAGTTCCATCCACGTTGAAGCAAATGGTGGGTATTTGTTGTTTCTAATGGCTGAGGAATATTCCATTGTATACATAGACCACATCTTCTTTATCCATTCATCTTTCAATGGACACTGAGGCTCCTTCCACAGTTTGGCTATTGTCCCATCACCATTCTTAAACGATACTTCAAATTGATGCCTGAGATTTCTTTAGTGACCAGGGATGATTCTTTCCATTTACATCCTAGATCAATTAAGCATGAAAATAAAGCACTTGCAGTCACTCATCTGAAGGGAAGATAGGCTTCATTTAATCCTGAGCTATACCAGACTGATGCCAGATGCAGAACATGGATTGTGAGCAGGAGAAGATTGAGGAAAAGTTGGGAGACTGGTGCCCGAGAAGTGGGAACTGTTAAAGGAGAGGATTTCAGTAGTATCTTAGATGAACATTTGTGTCAGCATTTTACCAACATGGACATTTCTCATCTATCAGAACCTGTACATTTGATGTATTTCTCTTTCTTTCTTCTTTCTTTCTTTCTTTCTTTCTTTCTTTCTTTCTTTCTTTCTTTCTTTCTTTTCTTCTTTCTCTTGACTGCTACGTCAATGGTCAGCTTTATTTTCTTTCTTTTTAAAAATATTTTAGTTAAATTCAATTTGCCATCTTGATCAATTTCTCTTACAAAGAGATGTGGCAGGATATTGTGTATGTTTATGATTTGTGGCTCTCAGGAGGCTAACTAAGATCAGCATCTTCTCCAATTCAGCTGTTAATATAGCAAATCACACATTTATTTTTTGGACTTAAGGATCAAGCCCAAAGTTGAGAACAACTCTGCTGGAGCTATGATCACCCAATCTTGCCCAAAGAGGAAGCTATTTGACAGCAGGTATCTGTTAAATGAGAGAGTCATTAGTGTGTGTAAACTTACCTGCACACTGGCTGCCATAAAGCTGTCTTTGGAATGAAGAAATGCCTGAAGGTTGTGTGCAGAAGGTCAGACTAGACAAGGTGGCTCTAGGGATCCTGTGAGCTGGTCTGTGGCAAGCAGACCCTAGGTGCTAGGTGCATGGGGTAAAATCTGTTTCGGGGAGAAGTATATCAGCAGTGGGAGCAGGTGGGACTTGAGACAAACTTGATCCACCTGAAGTGATTCTCAGAGCTGTCCTCTCCTCTCCTCTTTCACACTATTCACAGTGTCTCATGGTGACTAGTTCTCAGGTGACTTGTATCTCAAGTAATGGAAGTCTACTGTGCTTCTACTGTTGTACTGGGCAAGCAGGAAAACAGGTGGCTGTGACAGTGTGAGCCCTATCTCTGATGCCCTCTTTTCATCCAGCTGTCAGCCTTTTTCAATGCTTTGGGATCCTGAAGCATGAGAGGATTGCTGCCTAGACTTTAAGGTGTCACTGTCTTCAGGTGAGGCAGGGACGGAGAGAATGTGTCCAAGGCAGCTGGTACAAAAGCACCATTTGGACAGAGAGAGAGATATAGATTCTCACCCGGGGAGATGGTCTGCCAAGGAGTGAGGTGTTCCCACCTGTAGCTTAGGGACAAGGAATGTGTGGAGCAGGAGCCTGAGGTTTTAGGACAAATGGAAAGGATCCTGAGGTGGAGATGGAGGAGGAAAAAACCCCACCAGAATTAAAACATACAGAGAACATTCCAGGCAGAAAAATAGGAGGACCACCAGAAACACAGAGAAAATATTACCATTCTCCTGGCTTTTCTTGGAGGAGGCAACTGCACGTGTTCCGTCTTCGCCTTCAGGACCAGACACTTGGTAGGTAATCCCAATAAGAGAAGCCCTGTCACAAGCATCTCTTTACAGAGCACATAGCCTGTTCCCTTGGCTGTCAGTGAGTGAAGGAAGTTAGAATAGGGGAAGCTCTGGAAGCACTGGATCTATCAGAGCATCAGGATTATTTTCCAGAACATCTAAATAGGTGTCATTCTGCAATTTGGGCCACTCTATGGAAGGACAGAGACATCGTTTCCAAACAGCTCATATTCTGAACAACAGACACACATTTCATGAATACCTTCTCTCCTGAACTCAGGGGCAGTGGTGTGCTACGTCTTCCTTTATGCTCTCTGTGCTTCTGAATGCTCTTCTAAGAGGGTCACTTAGGAAGGAAGAATTGAACAGAACCAATCAAAAGGCTGCCTGTACTTCAGCAGCCATGGGGTGTTGTGGGCCCCCAGGGGAAGCTGGGCTGCTGCCCTGTAATCCCTGAAGTCCCAGCCTGAAGCTGAGCTCTGGACTCAGTAACCACAGCTTGCACTTAACTAGAAAGGTAAATGTAGTAGGAGGCACAGGGGTTCTCTCCTGGGCAGTTTTTCAAGTTTATGAATTAAGGCCATTTTTTAAGGTCTAGAAGAGACTATTATTTGGCTGGGGTGGAGATGGGGATGCTGAAAAAGTAGAGAATAACATAGAGATTTAAGGGAAAACTTCTGGGAAATGGACATTTTCCTGATGGCATCACAGGTCTGAGAATGCCCTGAGAAATAGTGGATGGAACACAGCTGGCACATACTCCTGACCAATGTCCAAGTCATTTCGAGAGGACATTTGCATTTTCCTTATTTCTCCAACAGGATCATCATTATACCAATGAGAGGACACGAGATAACTCATTCAGGGGAATATTACCAAGTTAGGTTTGTAGACTTTCCATGTTAAGCATAGGAGGAATTGTAAGGAGAGTTTATTAAAGAGTAATATTTGAGGTATATAATTAATTGTTTTTAGTAAGTTGAAGAGAGGGTTTTTGAAATGAACAGAGTGAAAATTTTTTATTATATATATAGTTAAAATTTTTGTTTATTTATTTGAGCAGGAGAGGGAGAGAGAATCTCAACCAGACTGGATGCTCAGTGTATTGTGTGAGGTGGGTTCCATCCCAGAACCCAGAGACCATGACCTGAGCTGCACCCCTACCACTCCAATATCCACGTGGCTCTCTGTCCCTCCATTCAGGTCCCTGCTCAAATGTTGCCTCCTCAGAAGGGCCTTTGTTTACCTCCTTTATCAAAGCAGGAACTCCCATCACTCCTTCCTTATCCTGTTTTTCTTCTGGTGCTTGCCATCATATCTCTTCCCGCTGTACTATGTATGTTGTGGTCACAACATATGAGGGCAGAACACAGCCCTGGGGATGAGTGACATTTTCCTCCCTCCCAGGTCAGTGAGGCATGAACAGGGGCCAGGACAGCTAGATGGTGCACATTTCCCAGGGACCCTGAAGAGGTGACCTGGGAGGCCAGGTGGAGGCCTGGGGAGGGCATGGTGAAGGGGAATCCCACCCAACCTTACCTCCTGGTTGGAGAGCTCACTGGTGTAGTGAAGGCTGCCACGGAGTCCATGGTCCAAATGGAGCCGTACTCCACCTGACAGACTATCTCTAAGGATCCCTTGCTTACCACAGTGTCCTGGGCCAGGGCAGGGCCATGAGAGGTTTGATGGGTGGTGAGGGGCCCTACTCACCCACCTGGTTTATGTCCACAGGACTCCCCTGATTCTCGGGTGGCATGACTGAATCGCTATGGAAGCATAAAGATGGGAGCAAATTAATTGGACACACTATTGCCTTGGCATAGTTTGACTTTGAACACATTTTTCACTTCCTCATTCTTGAAGTGTCCCATTCCCTTTTCTTGTTTTCCTATGAAATCCCTGGTATTGATGTTGACATCCTGTTGATGTCCATGCAAAGTTACTAATGATCTGGCTGGCTGGTGGCAGGGCTAGTAATGAGGCTACTTTGAAGACATGATGAACATGGCTGGTTCCACCTAACCAGATTAATGTGGAAACTGCTCAGATCCTGCATTTTCCTAGAAACCCCTCAGCCTTTTACTTCAGTCAGGCTTTCAGACTTGAAGGCATTAGCTTGCTATAGCCTTCTTAGCCTGACAAAGTAATAAACTATCTTCCTTCTTTATAACCAGAGTCTGCCTTTGCATTACATATTTCTGCTCTGGAGCACAGAGGTTGGTTTTCGACAGTATGTCCTTACCATGTACAGCTCCCAGATCCCATACATGGCTTCTGCACACCTTTCTAATATAGTGGGGCCATGTGTGGGGGACAGGATAGATGGGCCATGTGGGTGGACCTAGATAGGACAGAGCAGTTGGACACGCATCTCCCTGACTCCAGGAGCCATACTCCTGCCTAGTGATGCCTACAATCCTGCAATCCTAAAGCCATTACAATGAGGGCCAATTACTAGGAGGGCAGGGTTCCCTGACCACTGGGTATGTGTCCCCATATGTGTATGTGTAAGTGATTTTGTTGGGTGTCTGGGGATGGGGGGGACCTGTATATCCCTTCTGAATTCTCTGCTCCCAGCTCCAGGCTGGACAGGTGAAGCAGACATGGCTGGGCCTGGGGGCAAAATAATCTTCTCTCCCACTTGATCTGACCTCAGTAGCGCATTATTGTTAAGCCCTGGGCTTGGAGATAGATTTGTTGACCTTAGTCATGTGACTGGTTGTGTGACTTTGGGCAGGCAACCTCCCATCTCTGCCCTTCTATCCCCTACAGTGTAAATTGGGGCTTCTGGTTAGAGTGTTGTGATGATGAAGCTGCCTGGTCCACCTGGTGTTTATTGTTGTTCTGGACCATTTGCTGCATCGCAGTGATCTTCACAGACACTCTCCAGACTTTACTCCCCAAAAGGGCTGGAGATGTAAGTGATGGTGCACACAGGCTTCATCTATAGGTGATAAGTATGCCTGGGCTGGTGAGTGGCAGGAATGCTCTCCCTTGAGGCCTCCATTTTTGTGATCTCCCACCCCCTTTTTAAAAACTGTCTAACCACATCTTCCAGTACCTGTTTATAGCCAACTTTGGAGGGGATCAGGGAAGGCTTCCTGGAGAAGGAGACACCTGTGTGAGGGCCTCTGAGTAGTGTCCTGGCCGTCTTGTTGCAGGGGTGGTAGAGAGGCATAAGGTTGGAGTGGGCCGAGGTATGAATGACTATTCCAATTAGTGTGTCTGGGTGGCTAGGAGGACATCCTGAGGACAGCACCCCTTAGACCATCTGCCTGTAAACGTTTATCTCTCTTAGCTCCTATAAAGCATAATATCTGATAGTGCATCAGGAAATAATATCTCAATTCTAGGAAGCAATGGTACTCTCTGTAATAAAGGCCATCTTATTGTGATTTTTGTGGTGTTGGAAAACTTTGATCCTTGATGGTGTTGGAAAGCTTTGATCCATCTATAAAATATGAGTGAAAATAAGGTAAGAGGCAGTTTAGGACTTGACATGACTGGGTGAGCAGTGGAAAGCTGGTGGATTGGTAGTGATTTGGCTCATCCTTGTTGGGAAGTAAGGAAAAGGAGGGCATTGGTGAGTGGGGCTATATCTTCTCAAGTCCCCAGTTAATCCAGAGAAGATCTACTTTGATCCAAGGGGTGACATGAAAGTTGTCATGGCCACAAACCAAAGAGAAACTTTGGATCCAGTGCTTGTCAGACAAGGCCTCACTGATAGAGAAACTGAGCTCCCCTTGCCCCACAAAAAGACTAAGTAGCACATCTTTCAGATCCACACAAGCAGGACACAACACTTGAGTCACATTGTTTGTCCAACAGTATCAATTTCATCAATAAAATAATGGATGGTGCATGTTCTTCCACATATGGAAACAATTCCCGAATGAGTTTGGGCTGATCCTCTAGGTACTTCTGAATAAGTTCTCAGGAAAGTGGCTGAGGTTTGGTTTGCTACTGCTTTGGTTAATAAGGTTTTCCCTGTGCCAGGTGGACCATAGAGAATGACCCTCTTTGGGAGCTTTATACCCATCTCTTCATAATACTCAGGATGAGTGAGAGGAAGCTCCACAGATACCTTAGTGTCCTGGATTTAGTTGTCCAACTCCCCAGTATCAGCATAGGTTTCCTGGGAATCCTTTTCTACCTTCATCACTGTGGCCAAGGGATCTGTGTCACTCATGAGCACCTGTGTGAGAGCATGCACCTTGTGGTTGAGCAGGGTGGAGCAGCCTGGTTTCAGCAGATCCTTGTCTACATAGGAAAGAATGCTGTGTAGTGTTCTGAACCCACTGATACAGGCACGATGGTGTGATTTTCATCAATGATCTTTTCCATGTTTTGCACTGACATTGGGGTCCCCTCAGATCATCCACCTTTGTTATTTCCTCCTTTTGCTTTTCTTCTAAAGGCTTTTTTGTTCCTGATTTCTAATGAATTCTTCCTCCATGAGAAGATAGTCTTTAATTCTAACTTCAGTAATTTTAAGGGGCACTAAATGTGAGGTGTCACTATTGGTGGCTTAACTGACAACATCTGGTCCCTTTGTTCTTTTTCTTTAACTTTTATTTATTTATGATAGTAGAGAGAGAGAGAGAGAGAGAGAGAGAGAGAGAGAGAGAGAGAGCAGAGACACAGGCAGAGGGAGAAGCAGGCTCCATGCACCGGGAGCCCGATGTGGGATTTGATCCCGGGTCTCCAGGATCGCGCCCTGGGCCAAAGGCAGGTGCCAAACCGCTGCACCACCCAGGGATCCCTGTTTTCTTCTTTTTCTCCAGTCTAGTTGGTACAGGAGGTTCATATTTCTTTTTCTTGTCCTTGTCATCCTTCATGTCCAGGGACATGACTGCCACTCTGTCTTTGACCCATCCTGCTTTGGCCACTGGAACTGCTGCTGTGGGACTAATCACTTTTATTTGTTACTGTTTCTGTGTAGGATTTAAACAATAATATAATCAAAGTAAAGGGGCAGTTGGGTGGCACAGTCATTGAGCATCTGACTCTTGGTGTCAGCTCAGGTTGTGATCTCAGGGTCTTGAGACTGAGTGCTGTGTTGGGCTCCACTGTCAGCATGGAATCTGCTTCAGATTCTTTCTCTCTCTCCCTCTGACCCGCCTGCTTGTGTGCACTCTCTCACAAATAAATAAATACATTTGGGGAATATGAATAATAGTGAAAGGGAATATAAGGGAAGGGAGAAGAAATGTGTGGGAAATATCAGAAAGGGAGACAGAACATAAAGACTTCTAACTCTGGGAAATGAACTAGGGGTGGTAGAGGGGGTGGAGGGTGGGGGGGTGGGGGTGAATGGGTGACAGGCACTTGACAGGATGAGCACTGGGTGTTATTCTGTATGTTGGTAAATTGAACACCAATAAAAATTAATTTATTAAAAAAACAAATAAATAAATAAATCTTTAAAAATAATAATAAAATCGGGTTCCCTGGGTGGCGCAGCGGTTTAGCGCCTGCCTTTGGCCCAGGGCGCGATCCTGGAGACCCCGGATCGAATCCCACGTCGGGCTCCTGGTGCATGGAGCCTGCTTCTCCCTCTGCCTGTGTCTCTGCCTCTCTCTCTCTCTCACTGTGTGCCTATCATAAATAAATTTAAAAAAATTTAAAATAAAATAAAAAAATAATAATAAAATCACAGTTAAAATTTTTTTTTAATAAAACACCAATGTGTTTTGTTTTTTTTTTAAACACTGAATTGTAAGGCGGGATTTTCTGGTATGCGAACTACAGCTCAATAAAGCCATTATTTTGTTTTATTTTTTAAATTTTTATTTATTTATGATAGTCACACAGAGAGAGAGAGAGAGAGAGAGGCAGAGACACAGGCAGAGGGAGAAGCAGGCTCCATGCACCGGGAGCCCGACATGGGATTCGATCCAGGGTCTCCCGGATCGCGCCCTGGGCCAAAGGCAGGCGCCAAACCGCTGGGCCACCCAGGGATCACATTGTGATCAATTTGCCGACATACAGAATAACACCCAGTGCTCATCCCGTCAAGTGCCCCCCTCAGTGCCCATCACCCATTCACCTCCACCCCCCCCCCCGCCCTCCTCCCCTTCCACCACTCCTAGTTCGTTTCCCAGAGTTAGGAGTCTTTATGTTCTGTCTCCCTTTCTGATATTTCCCACTTATTTTTCCTCATGTGTCCCCTTTATTCCTTTTCACTATTATTTATATTCCCCAAATGAATGAGAACATATAATGTTTGTCCTTCTCCGATTGACTTACTTCACTCAGCATAATACCCTCCAGTTCCATCCCCATCAAAGCAAATGGTGGGTATTTGTCATTTCTAATGGCTGAGTAATATTCCATTTTATACACAAACCACATCTTCTTTATCCATTCATCTTTCGATGGACACCGAGGCTCCTTCCACAGTTTGGCTATTGTGGACATTGCTGCTAGAAACATCGGGGTGCAGGTGTCCCGGCGTTTCATTGCATCTGTATCTTTGAGGTAAATCCCTAACAGTGCAATTGCTGGGTTGTAGGGCAGGTCTATTTTTAACTCTTTGAGGAACCTCCACACAGTTTTCCAGGTGGCTGCACCAGTTCACATTCCCACCAACACTGCAAGAGGGTTCCCTTTTCTCCGCATCCTCTCCAACATTTGTTGTTTCCTGCCTTGTTAATTTTCCCCATTCTCACCGGTGTGAGGTGGTACCTCATTGTGGTTTTGATCTGTATTTCCCTGATGGCAAGTGACGCAGAGCATTTTCTCATGTGCGTATTGGCCATGTCTATGTCTTCCTCTGTGAGATTTCTGTTCATGTCTTTTGCCCATTTCATGACTGGATTGTTTGTTTCTTTGGTGTTGAGTTTAAGAAGTTCTTTCTAGATCTTGGAAACTAGCCCTTTATCTGATACGTCATTTGCAAATATCTTCTCCCATTCTGTAGGTTGTCTTTTAGTTTTGTTGACTGTATCCTTTGCTGTGCAAAAGCTTCTTATCTTGATGAAGTCCCAATAGTTCATTTTTGCTTTTGTTTCTTTTGCTTTCGTGGATGTATCTTGCAAGAAGTTACTGTGGCCGAGTTCAAAAAGGGTGTTGCCTGTGTTCTCCTCTAGGATTTTGATGGAATCTTGTCTCACTTTTAGATCTTTCATCCATTTTGAGTTTATCTTTGTGTATGGTGTAAGAGAGTGGTCTAGTTTCATTCTTCTGCATGTGGATGGAAGACACAAAGAGATGGAAAAATATTCCATGCTCATGGATTGGAAGAATTAATATTGTGAAAATGTAAATGTTACTCAGGGCAATTTACACGTTTAATGCAATCCCTATCAAAATAACATGGACTTTCTTCAGAGAGTTAGAACAAATTATTTTAAGATTTATGTGGAATCAGAAAAGACCCCGAATAGCCAGGGGAATTTTAAACAAGAAAACCATAGCTGGGGGCATCACAATGCCAGATTTCAGGTTGTACTACAAAGCTGTGGTTATCAAGACAGTGTGGTACTGGCACAAAAACAGACACATAGATCAATGGAACAGAATAGAGAATCCAGAAGTGGACCCTCAACTTTATGGTCAACTAATATTCGACGAAGCAGGAAAGACTATCCACTGGAAGAAAGACAGTCTCTTCAATAAATGGTGCTGGGAAAATTGGACATCCACATGCAGAAGAATGAAAATCAGAGTTAAAATTGAATTGAAAATGTTTGATCTGGTTTAGCTATTTATCTAATTTTATTTTTTTAAGTTTTTATTTAAATTCCAGTTAGTTAACATATAATGTAATATTAATTTCTGGTATGTAACAGTGATTTAACACTTACATCACTCAGTGCTCTTCAGGCCAAGTGCTCTGTTTCTTAAATTCAACATACGAGTGAAATCATATGGTATTTGTTGTTCTCTGATTATTTCACTTAACATTCTCTCCAGCTCCATCCATGTCCTTGCAAGTGGCAGGATTTCATCCTTTTTTATGGCACAGTACTATTCCACTGTACATATATACCACATCTTCCTTATCCACCCACCAGTCAATGGACACTTGGGCTATTTCCCTATTTTGGCTATTGTAGATAATGCTGTTATAAATATTTGGGTGCATGGACCCCTTTGAATTAATATATTTGTAGTCTTTATAGCTCTTTATTTTAAATGTCTTTGTAGCTCTTTATTTTTAATGAGAAAATATACAGGTGCCTATGTGGCTCAGTTGATTAAGCATCTGACTTTTGATTTGGGATAAGGCCATGATCTTGGAATGATGAGATAAAGCCCCATACTGGGTGCCATTTTCAGTGGGGAGTCTGCTTGTTCCTCTCCCTCTGCCCCTCCCCCTGCTTTCTCTCTGTTCTCTCTCTCTAAAAAAAATAAGTTAAAAAATAAATCTTTTAAAAAAGTCCTCAACCTCTGCACTCCTTTTTACTTTCCTCTTTCTCATTCTAAATCTGAACACCTTGAGAGTGTTGTATGAACTTACTGCCTTCCTTTATGTGTCCTATTTACTCAACATTTTGCAGTCTGGCTTCCAACCACCACCACTGCTACTGTTACTGATTTTATACATTTATGGAAGAGAATATTTCAGGGCGTGAGAAGCCAATCAGTAGGTATATACTGCCCAGGTTTAAATCGGCCCAAACCAGTTCTCAAGTCTAATCACTGAAAAACTCATTTATATAAATGTACTTTCACATATGAAGGGTAGGTTCAATTGCTCTGGGGACTGGACCAGTTCTTAACACTGTTTTTATTTTTCATTTTTTTTCCTTTTAGCATTTTCAGGATTTTAAAATCTGACACCTCTAATGCAATAGAACAACAAATATTGTAGATTATTTTAAGCAGCAACGCCATGCAAATAGATTCCTTAAGAACATGCAAATAGAGCTGTAATCCAGACAGTAGATTGCTGGCACAAAAATAGATACACAGATCAATGGAAAAGAATAGAGAACCCAGAAATGGACCCTCAACTTTATGGTCAAATGATCTTCAACAAAGCAGGAAATAATATCCAATGAAAAATAGACAGTCTCTTCAGCAAATGGTGTTGAGAAAACTGGACAGCCACATGCAGAAGAATGAAACTGAGCCACTCTCTTAAGCCGTACACAAAAAGTAAATTCAAAATGGGTGAAAGACCTAAATGCAACACAGGAATCCATCAAAATCCTAGAGGAAAAACAGGCAGCAAACTCTTTGACCTCAGCCACAGAAATTTCTTGCTAGACATGTCTCAGAGGTGAAGGAAACAAAACCAAAAAATGAGCTATTGGGAGTTCATCAAGAAAGCAAAGGAAATAATAACAAAACTAAAAGGCAACCTATGGAATGGGAAAGGATATTCCCAAGTGACATATCATAAAGGGCTAGTATCCAACATGTATAAAGAGTTTATCAAGCTCAACACTCAAAAAACAAAAAAAAAATCCAGTTAAGAAATGGGAAGAAGACGTAAACAGACATTTCTTCTAAAGAAAACATATAAATGGCCAACAAACACATGAAAAATGCTCAACATCACTCAGCATTAGGGAAATACAAATCAAAACCAAATGAGATACCACCTCACACTGGTCAAAACACCCAAAATTAACAACTCAGGAAACAGCAGATGCTGACAAGGACATGGAGAAAGGGGAACCCTTTTACCTTGTTGGTGGGAATGCAAACTGGTGTAAGCCCTTTGGAAAACAGTATGGAGGTTCTCAAAAAGTTAAAAATAGAACTATAATGTAACTCAGCAATTGCATTACTAGGTATGTAAACATAGTGATTCAAAGTGGTACATGTACGCCAATGTTTATTGCAGCAATGTCCATGATAGCCAAAATATGGAAAAGAGCCCAGATGTCCACCAACAGATGAATGGATAAAGAACATCTGGTACTCACACACACACACACCCCACACACGAATATAACTCAGCCATCAAAAAGAAAGAAATCTTGCCACTTGTAGTGACATGGATGGAACTAGAGGGTATTACAATAAGCAAAATAAGTCAGTCAGAGAAAGACAAATACCATATAATTTCACTCATATGTGGAATTTAAGAAACAAAACAGATGAACATAGGGGAAGGGAAGAAAAAATAAATGAAGATAAAAACAGAAAGGGAGGCAAACCATAAAAGACTCTTAACTTTAGGACACAAATTGAGGGTTGCTAGAGGGGAGGTGGGTGGGGAGATAGGTAATTGAGTGATGGTATTAAGGAGGGCACTTGATGTAATGAGCATGGGGTATTATATGCAACTGATGAATTGCTAAATTCTATACTTGGAACTAATAATACACTATATGTTAACTAAATTGAATTAAAAAAAAAAAAAGACTTTAAGATGGAATATTTTAAGTTTTTGGCATTTTGAATAATTTCATTTATGTAAAGTTCAAGAACAGGCTAAGGTAATAGTTGTCCTTCTTCTAGCTTTGTTTTTTGTTATATAAGACCATGATCCCTAGATCTGAAGGTGCTCGGACAAGTGTTTTGTGCCAGTCTCAGCCTATGGATAGTTTAAACTGTTGGCTAGAAATGTCTAGGCCCCATGAGCTTCCCACAGTCTTCCCTTTCCAAACCAATTTTATGACTGGGTGGCCCTTGTGGTTCTTATTATGACTGGAGATGCCCTTCAGAAACAGTCATCAGGAAACTTGGGAAAAATAAAGATTTATTACTTACAGGATCTAGAAATTACATAGATCCCTGGGCCCGCATGGTGAGGTCTTTGGGGTAGGGAGAGGGAGAGATTGCCTGGTTTCCCTTTTATTTTAGGGTGAAGGGTGGCAGCCTGAAGTTTCTTGGGTTCTCTCTGTGATGGTGAATTTTAACACAAGAGTGGGAATTCATAAGAGATGAATCTTTGTATTTCCTTAAAATATTTATTTATTAAAATATTTTATTTATTTATTTATTCATAAAAGACACAGAGAGAGGCAGAGACACAGGTGGAAGGAGAAGCAGGCTCCCTATGGGGAGCCTGATGAGGGACTTGATCCCAGGAAGGGAGGATCATGACCTGAGCCAAAGGCAGATGCTCAACCACTGAGCCACCCGGGTGCCCCAATTTTTTATTTTTTATATCAGTGTTGCATTATTGGTTTTCTTTCTTTTGAATATATTCTACAGAATTATATCATTTTTTTCTAGATGTTTTTGAGTGACTACATCTTTCATTTATTTCTCAATTCTGTTTTTTTGACTTCTTAATTTGTGGTATTAGTTCCTTTATCCCTCTTTTAGTATGTTAGCTTTTGTTGTCTTTCTAATGCTTGGACTTGAGCTTTTAGAAACTTCAATTTGTTTCTTGTTTACTAATGAGTAAGGAGAGATTAAATAAGATAATGGTTATACTGGCAATGTTTTGTAACTTTAGTATATAATGTTCTCATGTTCGTAATACTCTATATAGAGTTTTGAATATTTTGTTGACATGGGATTTTTTCTATTTACCAATGTTTTATTTAAAAACTTACCAGAAGTTGGATTTGCAAAAGTTACCTTCAATTTAATAAATGCCTCCTTTGTTTTTAGTTCTTTCCACAACTCCTCCTAGTCAGATGCTGAATCGCCTGAAATGATCATCGTATCTTTTCAACCTAATTATTTTGTTATCTTATCCATTTGTTTTGTGGAAAATTGTCTTCACATTCCCTTCCAACCAATGGATCACAGACTTTCCAAATAAGGAGCCCTAATCAAGAACTAATGCCTTAGAATAATAGTCAAGCTCTACTTAGACAAGCTCTGGAATCTTTCTCCAAATGATGTGACACGGTGTGTAGGAGAAGGTGGGAACAAAAAAAGAAATGCAAAGGAACACAGTCTTTGTAACTGTGTCTTTGTTCACTACTTAGAGATATTTCCCCAGTGTCCTTCTCACAGCCGCCTTCACCTCTTTATTCTTTAGGCTGTAGATGAGGGGATTCAGCAAGGGTGTGACTGCACTGTACTGCAAGGAGATGAGAAAATCCAGGGAGGAACCTGAGGGAGGCATGAGATAACAAAGAAAACCTGAGCCAAAGAACAAGGTCACTGCAATGAGGTGGGAGGAACAGGTGGAGAAGGTCTTGCTTCTGCCTGAGGTGGAGCTGATGCTCAGGATGGTGGAGATGATGCGAGCATAGGAGAAGAAGATTGGGAGGAAGGTCCCAAGCCCATGCAACAAACTGGAGGACAGCAGGATATCGGTAGTGATGGAGATATCTGAACAAGACAGAGGGAAAAGGGCAGGCAGCTCACAGGTGTAGTGGTGTATGGTTTGGGCCTCACAGAAGTCCAGGTTAATAGCCAAGAGCACAATGACAAATGCATTGAGACAGGCCAGACCCCATGAGATCAACACGAGCTTCACACAGAACTGGCCGCTCATCACCTGGCCATAGAGCAGTGGGTGGCAGATGGCAGCATAGCGGTCATAGGCCATCACTGAGAGCAGACAAGCTTCAGTCCCTGAAGAGAAAAACACAAAGAACACCTGTGTGAGGCAGCCCTCCACTGAGATGGTTTTCTTCTCAGACAGAAGGTCCTTCAGTAGCTTGGGCAGAGTGACAGAAGAGAAGCAGAGGTCCATGAAGGACAGGTTACTCAGGAAGAAGTACATGGGAGTGTGGAGGCGGGAATCAGCCCTGATCACCAGGAGCATCATCAGGTTCCCCATCACAGTCAGGAGGTAGATCCCCAGGAAGAACACAAAGAGCAGAGCTTCGATGTAGGGGTCGTCGGACAGCCCAATGAGAATGAACTCTGTGATGGTGCTGTGGTTCCTCCAGGCCATTTGTGGAGGGGGTTTCCTTGGAATAAGATAGAAAAAGGAGTGATATCACTTATGATTGTTCCCATTTTTTTAGGGGATAATCATGTCTTCTTATACATCCCTCCCCACTGCTTAGTCTGACCTTGTGCTCAGACCTCTCAAGGCTGCCCTTGCTGTATATCAGGAAGAGTTTTTATCCTTCCTCATTCAGTATATCCATATTCTTTAGAGAATTCTATTCCTGTTTCATAGGGATTTACTTGATAAATAACATTGTTGGCTCACTTACACATTAGTCTTATTGACTTTTCACTTCATGCTCCAAAATTCAGAAAATCCTTACAATCATGTGTCCAAAACCTATATGACATATCCACAGTGAATGTACTAAACCTTTTCTCTTCTTGTCATTCTTCTTATTCAAAATATCAAGTTACTTACTTCCTAAACAGCACATTAAACTTTAATAGTTTTTATTTGTATATAGAGTGTTTCCAAAAATGTTATTTGTTCTTACAGCAATTTTTGGTGTATTTTATGAACAGAAATTTATCCCATTTTACCCCTGAGGAATATGCTATTGAGCTCCATTGAGAACCACTAGAAAGCCAGGAAATAAACTTTTCCAAATTCTCATCCCAGTGGCTAGGCTTGGTTCCAGGAATAAAGAACACCTTTCTTGCCTTGACATTCAGATTTTTCTCATTTGTCCTTAACCTATTTTTTTTAGCTTTTTTGGCCCCTTTTGATACTAGAAAGGCCTATTTATTTGTATGTCTTTGATTACATTTTTTCTCCTTTCAGATGTTCTCCTTCTTTAATCCACTGACCCAAATTTTCATATGCTTTCTAGCTTCCTCTCAAATCCGAGTATTTCCTTGTCAAGTACAGTTAAAAGCCTGATTCTATTAATAACTCTATCATCCCGGGCTCAAGCTCATCTTAGACCCAAGTCTAGGTTACCTGTGTCCCTGTGCAAACAGTGGACTCTGTTCCTTGGGGTGACTTCAGCTAGATCCAGTGGTGGTGAAGCATAAACAGCTGGAGAATTTACTTTTGAGAACCCTGCATGGATAAAAATGTAAACATGGTTGAAAGCAAACATTTTACTTGGAATCTACTCAAGTGAAGTGGAATGAAAGTTTGTTCTGTGCTTTTCAAAGATTAGAGAACACCAAGTATTTGTAGGTAGGGCTATATTGAAAATGGTTTCTACTTTTCTACTTTTACTTGTAAGGGGGTATTTGACCACGGGATCTTTGGAGAGTTCAGGGTCTCATCTAAGAAGACTGTAGCATTTTTGAAAAACTATTTTTCAGTGGTGTGCTAACATCTGCATTTTGTGTAGATGAAGGCATCAGCTGTTTGTATCATATGATCTTGGAATATCATCCTCCTCCTCATCCTAAAGAGAAACTCAAACTGAGTCCAGGCATTTCTTTAATGACCAAGGACAAAGTCTTCCATTTAATTTTACATTACATTACAAGCATGAAAATAAATCAGTTTCAACCAGGAAAATGAACATCAGCTTTCATTTACTATTTAGAATGAAAGACATTGACTTTATTTCATACTGACATAAGAGAGACTGATGCCAGATTTACATGTAGACGAGAACAAAGGACTAAAATTAAACAAGGGGTAGCTTATTATGTAAATAAGAGGATATCAGAAGTGTTCTAGACACATCCAAAAACCACACTGGTTTTTGGATATATTTGGAAAGAAGTGAATGAAGGGTGGTTTGGAAGGTCAGTTTCCAAGCAACTTGAGGCTTACTGGGGCTGCATGCCATGTTCTGACCTTATATTCATGAGGAAGAATTTGAAAGGGGAGAAGGATATCAGTGCTGGAAGCGGGAGGAAACCAAAAGTCAATTTAATCCACTTGAAACTATTCTCATTGCTGTCCTCTCCAGTATCTCTCACACTATTCACACTGTCATAGTGGTGACTAGATGGAGAAAGATTGTTCTAATAATAGAAAAAATACAAATAGAAGTCTGTGCAAGCAAGGAAATAAGTAGCTTCAACAAGTCAACATCTATTTCTGATATTTCATTCCAGGTGTCAGCTTTCTGCAGTCTTTGGGGATCCTGACAAATAAGAGGATTTATGTCTATGCTTGAGATGTCCATGTCACCAATGTTATAAGGGAGTGAAGACAGGTCTTTCTAAGATCTTTCCAAAGCAGCTGAGACAAATGAACACTAACAGAGACATCAGGGGCCAATCCAGAGAAGGAGGTGGCCTATGAAAGGGTGAGAAGTTTCCATCATAAGCTGGGAAAGAAGAATGGGTTGAACAGGAATCTCAGGATCTAGTACTAGTAGGATGTATCTGGAAGTTCTGCAGATGGAGTAAAGGTGGAGCATGGTGAGCAAAATTAAAACACATATAGAACTTTCTAGGAAAAAATGGGGGATATCCAATATGTTGGAGGGTATTACCATGCTCTTGGCTTTTCCTGGAGGAGGCAGCTCTTGTGTGTTCTGGATTTCCCATTCAAATAGACACATCATAGGTAAAGTCTCCCCATAAGAGAACCTATGTCTGACCCTTGACAGAACAGATAGCGATTTCTTCTTGCTGTCAGTGGATAATAGGCATCAGAATAGTTCAAACTTTAGAAACATTGAGGATGCCAGGATATCAAGATTATTTATTGAATACCTTAGCCTAGAGTAGTGTCATTCTGCAATGCAGGCCACTATATGGAAGGACAAGAAGAATATCTTTAAAGAAGTTCCTATTTCCAACTGGCATATACTTCATTAAAACTTCCTCACATCATCAGATTTAGTAACCTGCCATCTCTTCATTTATTTCCTCTGAAATTCTAAATACTGTCTTAAGAATAATACATAAAGAAAGAACTATCTAACAGAACCAATCAGAGGCCATCTGTGCTTATACAGCCATAGGCTGGGTTTGGCACCCAGGGGAAGCTGGGCCAATGCTTTGTATTCTCTGAAGTCTAGTCTGAAACCAAGTTCTGGACTCA
This sequence comes from Nyctereutes procyonoides, assembly GCF_905146905.1. NCBI lineage: Eukaryota > Metazoa > Chordata > Mammalia > Carnivora > Canidae > Nyctereutes > Nyctereutes procyonoides. The sequence continues at coordinate 6,591 of NW_026575124.1, read as the reverse complement.
CTAATTAACACAGTTTGCAGTTAACTAGAAAGGTAAACACTAAGAGGCACAGGGGACTATTTGACATTTCTGAATTAAAGTAATTATTTAAAGCCTAAAAGAGAATTTTATTAGGCTAGTAGAAACTGGAGAATAAGAAAAGCATTTTTAAATCTCTCTCTCTCTCTGTAGTGTGTGTGTGTGATATATGTATATATATGTGTGTGTGTAGATGAATATATGTACTATTTTTTGGGTAATATTTGTTGAGGATTTTTGCATCTATATAATTTTCTTTTATTATAGTGTCTTTATCTGGTTTTAGAATCAGATAATGCTGGCTTTGTAAAATGAACTTGGAAGTATTCACTCCTTTTCTATTTTTTGGGAAGAATTTGAAAAGAATTGTCATTAGTTCCTTAAATGTTTGGTAGAATTCACCAGTGAAGCCATCTGGTATTGTATTTTTTTGTTGTTGTTGACTCATGTTTCTTGTGGCTAGCTTAAACATTTGGAATTTAAACAACATGCCCTTTTTACTTGATATATAATTGACATGTAACATTTTTTCAGGTGTACAACATGATTCAATATTCGTATATATTATAACATGATCACCACAATAAGTGTAGTTAACATCCCACTATATATAGTTACAAAAAATGTTTTTCCTTGAGAACTTTTAAAGTCTAGTCTTGATAACTTTTGAATATATAATACAGTATTCTGTTTTTTTTTTTTAAGATTTTACCTATTTATTTGAGACAGAGAGAGAATGAGCACTGAGGAGGGGCAGAGGGAGAGAAAGACAGAGAAGCAGACTCCCTACTGAGCAGGAAGCCTGATGCAAGCTGATCCCAGGACACGGGGATCATGACCTGAGCCAAAGGAAGATGCTTAACTCACTGAGCCACCCAGGCTCCCTTACAATATAGTATTCTTATAGTCACCAGGCTGTACATTACATCCCAAAGACTTATTTATTTTATAACTGGAAATTTGTACCTTTTGACCACCTATACCCGTTTTGCCCACCCTCTACCCTCTACCCTCTGGCTTCCAGCAACCACCAATCTGCTCTTTAGGAGTTATTTTTTTAATTGAAATATATTTGACATATAACATTATATAAATTTAAAGTGTACAACATATTACTTTGATACATTTATATAATATTATTGCCATTGTAGTGATAATTTGCACCTTTGTCATGTTACATTATAGTACCATATTGTTGATTATATTCACTATACTGTGTGGAGATCTCTAGGATTTACTTACTACTTGTTGCAAGGTTGTATCTTTATTTATTTAAAAATATTTTATTTATTCATTTGACAGGAGAGAAAAAAAAAAGAAAGAACACAGCAATGGGGAGGGGCAGAGGGACAGGGAGGGGGAGAAGCAGGCTCTGTGCTGAGCAGGAAGCCCGATGTGGGGCTCAATCCCAGGACCCCAGGACCATGACCTGAGCTGAAGGTAGACTCTTAACCGACTGAAACACTCAGGCGCCCCAAGGTTGTATCTTTAATTTTTTTTTTAAGTAGGCTCCATACTCAACCTGGGGCTTGAACTCATGACCCTGAGATCAAGAGTCACATGTTCTATCAACTGAGCCAGCCAGGTACCCCACAGGGTTGTATCTTTAAATAACATCTGTCCTATTTCCCAAGCTCCCATCTTCTAGGAACCATCATTTATTCTCTGTTTTTATGACTTTGGCTTTTTTAGATCCCATATATAAGTGATATCATACAGTATTTGTCTTTCTCTGTCTGACTTATCTCACTTAACACAAAGTGGTCAGGATTCATTTATGTTGTTACAAATGGCAGGATGCCCTTCTTTCTTACGGCTGAATAACATTCAATTGTATACATATACCACATCTTCCTTATCAATTTATTTCTTGATGGGCACTTAGATTGCTTCCATATCTTAGCTATTATGAATAATCTTAAAGTATACACAGAATTGCATATATCTCTTTGATATCCTATTTTCATTTCCTTTGGGTATCTACCAAGGAGTGGGATTGCTGGATTATATGGTAGATCTCTTCTTACTTTTTTTGAGGAACCTCCATGATGTTTTCCATAGTGGCTGAAAAGTTTATATTCCCACAACATAAATACCCTACATTTGGTAATATCTACCAATAATGGCATCAGACACCGTTTTCAAGGCTTAGTAAGAGATAGCAGAACCTATGTTGTTACTACTAGTTATAATAAACCCTCTCCTTCCCTGCTTATATACAAAGTTTGGGATTGGAACAAATTGGGGAGGGTGTTAATTTCATTGGCCTTTCCAAGAAGTTTAGTGTTTTGGTGAGAAGCCATTTCCTTCTTTTCTCATGAGGGAAGGAAGGATTGCTTTTCTTTTGTAGAATCCAAATGAATGGGGTCCTAAGAGAAATGCTCACAAAAACAGATAATGCCTGCAAGGCGGAATAGACTGAGATCTCAGTCCCGTTATACATGTTTCAGAAGTAGACTTGCTGATCTTTCTGCTATGCCTCTATGACCCAGAGAGAGAAGAATTGGAAAAGCTGACAGATGGGGGTGGGAGTGGGATGGGTGTGAAAGGTGTGTGTGTGTAGATACACAGCAGCCAGCCTATCCACTGTTTAGCATGGCAAGGATACATGAATTTCCTTGGCAGGGGGAGTCAATTGGTCATCTTGGTAGAAAGCTGATTTTGGACTCTAATTGTCACATCCAGGATGGTTGTTAGGGAGTTTCCCTTGACAGCAAGAAGCTGTGGGGTGCTGCAGGTATAGGAGAATAGGCAGGAGAGAGGAGAGTGAGCAGGAGTCAAGTCTTCTGAGTCAGGGAACTTGCAGAGGCGGATCACACTTGATCTTAGCTAAAAGGCCAAGAAGTGAGGCACTGAGAAGGATTAGCAGGATCTTACAAAGAATTCCCATGTGCCTCCACCAAAGCCAGTTTGTATAAAGGCTGTCCTGAGGTCGTTTTTATTTTTTATTTTTTTTGGGGGGTCAGCCATTGATAACTAGAAAATAAGTGACAATCAACAGTGAGAAAATAACAATAGGGCAAATTACAGGAATTTTTTTTTGTTCCCTCTGCCTTTTTTGTCCTCCAGATTGGGAGAACTGACCTTGAGGAAGTGGTAGAGGGGATGTGTATGGGCCAGATTAAGCCTCTTCAGAATTGTGAGATCCCAGCTCAAACCTGCATTTGGGGAAGGAGAGGAGTGAGACTTTAATGAGATATATGTCTTATATTAGAATGTACATATATTAAACAAAGTGATCAGAACATTAAGGATCTGCTGATATATCTTTAAATGTAAGGAAATGGAGATTATAGATCCCAGTTGAATTAAGTAACTAGAAAAAAATCAGTTTCATGTGTATTTGCCATGGAGTTGGGACTACTTGGTAAATGGATTACATTAAAATCTTCGTGTGCAAAGGACAGTAGAAGAAAGTATACCCAAATATGGGTGATGGAATTATTTTTGATAATTACCATCTTTTCTTTAACCTATCTGCTTCTTTATTATAACTTAAAAAATTGGGGCAGCCCAGGTGGCTCAGCGGTTTAGCGCCGCCTTCAGCCCAGTGTGTGATCCTGGAGACCCGGAATCGAGTCCCACGTCAGGCTCCTTGCATGGAGCCTCTGTCTCTGCCTCTCTCTCTCTGTGTCTCTCATGAATAAATAAATTAAATTTTTTAAAAAATTGGAAATGCAGTTGTGTTATTAATTAGTGCATGATTCAGTACCTGATATGCTTTATGATAACATATGTTTATGAAAAAATGAAGTAAAATAAAACTACAGTATTTTAACCTATTAATCAAAATGATGTGGGGTCATCTAACGTGAGTCAAGGAATTCTTGAGACATCGTATGGTGTAACTTAGTGAGTTTATTTAAGTGGCACTGCGACAGGACCCATGGACAGAAAGAATTGTACTTCTGGTGTGTGAGGCTGGTGGTTATCTATTTAGTAACCAAAGGGAAGAGGGCCTGCAGGGAGTATCAGGTTACAAAAGTTTTTTCAAATTTGTTTAAATTCCTACTCATACAACTACTTTTGTGACATTCTTCTGATCATCAGTTCAATATTAACTATCTGTGAGATATATAAGCAGTAGTGAGACCCTAAAAGAATGGAGTAACCAGCACATGCCTGATACTTATTGAAACTATGCAGGCTGTAAATCAGCTTTCCTGGCTAAGGGTAAACATTTTCCTGCTTCTGTCCCTCATCAATAGCATGTATTATTGGGGTCTCATTAATTATGTTAATAAATAACATTGAATGAGTATAAGCTACCACATTTTAAAACAATCTATTTTGAGGAAAGTCATAAATGGTATAGAAAATTTTCTCAGAAAAAAAAAAGAAAATTTTCTCAGAAGATACAGATTTGGTGACATAAATATATATATATATATTGCATATTTCATAAACCCATGCTAGAATATACGAAAAGGAAATTACTTCAAAACAATTGACTCAAAACCCTTGCCTTCCCCAAATGGACTAAATGGACAATAAAAGCTTGAAGGAGGTGAATTGTTGCAGAAGGCTACATTTTCCTGTCTTACCTAGAATGAGCGACATCTTCCCTCATGTTCCAACTTCCAAGTAACAGAACAATAGAGTTCTTGGTATCACCCAAATCAATGACCTGCTAATTGTGCTGTCCAGAATTTTAGCACTTTTGTCTAACTGCAAAGCTTCCTCTTCAGTTGCCTTCACAGACCTCAAGTCTAACTTTCTTTCCCTGACATTCAACACTTTTTGGTGAAATCTTACAATGTTCAGTGCCTTTCTGTACATTTAATCCTAAAAAATAATCCAATACACACACATTGTTTTACTCAGTATCAATGAAACAACAGAAGAATGAATTATGATGAAAACTTTTAATCAACATGACTATATATTCCATGATCTGCCTTTGAGCATGATTTAATCTGAACCACATTCCCCTACCCTGACCCCACGCTCAAGGTACCTATGTGCCTCTTTTCTCTCTTTTTTAAAGATTTTATTTATTTGACAGAAAGACAGAGAAAGGGGGGGAGAGAGAGAGAGAGAGAGAGAACAAGCAGGTAAAGCAGCAGGCAGAGGGGAGGGAGAAGTAGACTCATCACAGAGCAGAAAGCTGGAAGGGGGGCTCAATCTCAGGACCCTGAGATCATGACCTGAGCTGAAGGTAGATGCTTAACTGACTGAGCCACCTGGGTGCCCCTCTGTGCCTCTTTCATAAGCTCTTCTCTGGTATATTTTAGCATCTAAAACAGTAAACCATCAGGAAGATTGTAGTATCAATTCAGCAGATATCCTGAAGCCTGTAGTTGTTTCCTAATTGGTCATCTCTTTGTAGTTTGCTACCTGTGCCATTGCAAACACTTTCCCAAGGTTCTTCTTAGAGCTGCCTTTACTTCTTTGTTTTTCAGGCTGTAAATGAGGGGATTCACTAGGGGAGTGATCACACCATACTGTATGGAGAAGATCAGCTCCAGAGGTGAGCCTGACGTTGGCATGAGATGACGGAGGAAAGCTGAGCCATAGAAGAAGCTCACTGCAGTGAGGTGGGAGGAGCAGGTGGAGAAGGCCTTGCTTCTGCCCAAGGAGGAGCTGATGCTCAGGATGGTGGAGACAATGCGTGCATAGGAGAAGAATATCAGGAAGAATGTACCAAAGCCATGCAGGAGTGTGGAACAGAGCAGGATAGTGAGGTTGGTAGAGACATCAGAGCAGGACAAAGGGAAGAGGGAGGGCAGCTCACAGCTGTAGTGGGGGATGGTATGGGCTTCACAGAAGTTCAAGTTCATAGCCAGGGGGATGTTGATAACTGCATCCAGGAAACCTAGGCTCCATGAAGCCCATACCAGCCTCACACACAGCTGGTTGCTCATGATACGGCTGTAGAGCAGAGGGTGGCAGATGGCTGCATAGCGGTCATAGGCCATGGCAGAGAGCAGGAAAATTTCTGTTCCTCCAACGTCAAACACAAAGAAGGCTTGAGTCAGGCATCCTTCTATTGAAATGGTTTTCCTTTTAGATAGGAGGTTCTCCAGCATCTTGGGCACAGTGACCGAAGAAAAGCAGAGGTCTAGGAAGGACAGATTACTCAGAAAGAAATACATGGGTGTGTGGAGGTGGAAATCAGCACTGATCACCAGCAGCATTGCCAGGTTCCCCATCACAGTCAGGAGATAAATCCCCAGGAAGAGCACAAAGAGCAGAGCCTGGACTTTGGGGTCAGCAGACAGCCCGAGGAGGATGAACTCAGTGCTGGTGCTGTGGTTTCTCAAGGCCATTTAGAGAGCACGTTTCCTAGAAATAAATATAGGATGGACTCAAAACTTGTCTTGATTACACCCAATTACAGAATTAGGGACCTCCTTTTATGTTCCCACTCTTAATTATATAGGTTTCACATATGCCCTTATCAACTATCTAGAATCCCCTCTTCCCTGTCTAGTATTTGGTTTCAAAGTCTCTATGATATTGCCATATAGTTGTTAATTCTACTTTAAAGACTGCTGAGGAAATTTGTGAATTTGGACAGACCTAGTCCATGACTAATCTATTCTATGTTCTTCAGCTGAGCACTGCTTTGTC